>NC_082649.1:59006494-61406494 GCF_028023285.1 Balaenoptera ricei | reverse complement strand
TCAGCAATAGTATCTTTATTGGAGCACAGGGAATTCTGAGCCACACACTGAGCAAGCAGTAGGATCACACCAATAAATAAGTGTCACTACTGCTAGGCCTCTGCAGGACAGTGCAGGATGTCACAAGTCGCCTGGCTTTTTATTCAGTTTTTTTTGTTCAGAGAACCCATAATACCTGTGTCTGCAGCCCACCCAGGAAGTGAGAGTATGGAAACTTCTGTCCCCAGGCTCAGATCTGGGATGGGTATTTACATAGTTAGCTTTTCAGAAAACTCTAAAAATACAATTCAAATCTGGGTAGTGGCGAATGGAGCATAATTAAGGGTAGACCACTAACAGCTGTAACTATTCATCTTAAATTTATAATCTTACCTGGTTTTTCCTAGTTAATAAACCACTTAGAGCTTATAAGCTTCTTACCTTGACAGGTACATATAAATGTTAACCCTTAATGTAAAACATATACAGGTTTCATTGGAAACTGGCACATTTTCTTTGTACTTTTGTGGGTGTCGCCTGGACTTTCTAACAAATAGATTACAATTGCCAGACCTCCTTGTTATCGCCTTCACCTCCTGCCATGACTGCTTGATGCCTAGGCGTCACACACAGTAGATTGCTTGCTGCTGCTCCCCGCTCAGGAGCCTGTCCCTGCCTGGGTAAATGCCACATGTCCACGACTAGAACCTGCTGGTCTGCCTTTGGTGGAAACAGACTTTGTGTAGCCTCATGGGTGGCCTGGCACTGGCACTTAGCTGAAGAAAGCTAGAAGTTGAAGAGGTTAGAAAGCAGCGCTTTCTGACAAGCTTGCTGCCCTTGGATGTCCCTAACCTTAGTGTTCACTTTTTTGTCTTCTCTCTCTCTCCCTTACCCATTCCGTTGCTACCCCTGACTCTCCTAGATCCCAGCTATCGTTCTTTTCACTCTGGTGGCTACGGCCAGGATGCCTTGGGTATGGACCCCATGATGGAGCATGAGATGGGCGGCCACCACCCTGGTGCTGACTATCCAGTTGATGGGCTGCCAGACCTGGGGCATGCCCAGGACCTCATGGATGGGCTGCCTCCAGGTGACAGCAATCAGCTGGCCTGGTTTGATACTGACCTGTAAACCATCCTTTAGGTAAGAAGTTAAAAAAGCCAGTTTGGGTAAAATACTTTTACTCTGCCTACAAAACTTCAGAAAGACTTGGTTGGTAGGGTGGGAGTGGTTTAGGCCTATTTGTAAATCTGCCACAAAAAAAGATACATTGAAAGGAGATGTCTTGGAACATGTGAATGTTCTCAGATTTCTGGTTTGTTACGTGGTCATGTGTGGAAGTTATTAACTTTAATGTTTTTTGCCACAGCTTTTGCAACTTAATACTCAAATGAGTAACATTTGCTGTTTTAAACATTAATAGCAGCCTTTCTCTCTTTATACAGCTGTATTGTCTGAACTTGCATTGTGATTGGCCTGTAGAGTTGCTGAGAGGGCTCGAGGGGTGGGCTGGTATCTCAGAAAGTGCCTGACACACTAACCAAGCTGAGTTTCCTATGGGAACAATTGAAGTAAACTTTTTGTTCTGGTCCTTTTTGGTCGAGGAGTAACAATACAAATGGATTTTGGGAGTGACTCAAGAAGTGAAGAATGCACAAGAATGGATCACAAGATGGAATTTATCAAACTCTAGCCTTGCTTGTTAAAATTTTTTTTTAAATATCTGTAATGGTACTGACTTTGCTTGCTTTGAAGTAGCTCTTTTTTTTTCTCTTTTTCTTTTTTTTGCAGTAACTGTTAGTTTTTTAAGTCTCTCGTAGTGTTAAGTTATAGTGAATACTGCTACAGCAATTTCTAATTTTTAAGAATTGAGTAATGGTGTAGAACACTAATTCATAATCACTCTAATTGTAATCTGAATAAAGTGTAACATTGTGTAGCCTTTTTGTATAAAATAGACAAATAGAAATGGTCCAATTAGTTTCCTTTTTAATATGCTTAAAATAAGCAGGTGGATCTATTTCATGTTTTTGATCAAAAACTTTATTTGGGATATGTATGGGTAGGGTAAATCAGTAAGAGGTATTATTTGGAACCTTGTTTTGGACAGTTTACCAGTTGCCTTTTATCCCAAAGTTGTTGTAACCTGCTGTGATACAATGCTTCAAGAGAAAATGCGGTTATAAAAATGGTTCAGAATTAAACTTTTAATTCATTCGATTGTGTCACTTTTTTTTCCTTGTCACTTACTTAGTGGTTTGCGAGGGTAATAAGTTATTTCACTATGTGTCTTCCTCAGGGTGAAGCTGAATAAACTTAAGTTGTAATGATGGAAAGAGCCTTACTGCTAGTAGACGGAATTGTTTGTTTGCCAAGTTTCTTTAGCACTTGGCCCTGGGTTAAATTGCACCAAAAGTGTTTCAGCCTTGAACGTTGATTCTGAGCTTGTGTAAGAAGAGGTGAGTCCACCGTCTCCAACTGAAGGACTCTGGGCTTAGAGCCTATGGCCAAGACTCCTTCGTCCTGGCTGCAGCCATGTGTGTGATCCTGCCCACGGGACCAGAGGCATCTAGTCCTTTGCCTTTCAGTTTTGTTCTGTGTAGCCCAACAGGCATCCCCCACCCCAGCCTCCATCACGTGGTTTCATTCCTTTAAGGTAATAATGGAGAATTACTCACCTGGATTTGGACTTCAAGCACCTTCACAGAAGTGTGACTCATTTGGAGCAGGGAATTCCTTCAACTCCACTTTGAACTGATAGTTGAGATGGTTTACCTGCCGATGTTTATCTGAACATAATCAGAGAGAACTAGAATGGGCCTGCTTCCATGCTCTCTGCCAGGTGAGCCTGTCATCCTGGTGGTAGGTCTGACGAGCTTATTAGTTCATCCCTGAGGGCAGAGTCAGTAGACCTGTTTGTTAGAACTTGTGTTTGGGGCTTTAAAAAGCATGGACGTGTCTTGTGCTTAGGGAGGGCTGTTTGTGATTTGCTGTGTATTTAAAAGCATGTATTCAGTACCTTTTTGTTGGATGAGGACCCTTTGAGAAAGCTTTATAAATTCTTCCCCGTGGTCTAAGATGTGATTGGGGTTGGAGAGGAAACATTTGTGTACCTGGTGAGGGGCAGTTGTGCCTCCAGTGCATGACACAAAGAAGCAAGGCAGCGTTGCATGAACTATTAGTAAGTTACAGCTATTGGTCAGAGTGAAGATCTTTAGTGAGTTCAGCTTTTAACATACAGAACCACAGCGGGGTGTTTTTTTTAAAACCAGAAAACATTTCAGAGCTTTGCCTAAAATCATTACAGTTTTGAAGTTTCATGTAAAAACTTTATATGAAGGTTAATCTGATTCAGCAAGGTAGTTCTGCAATGTACTTAGAAGGACAAAGAGCCAAGAACGGCAAAGACACTGGTGAAGAATAAGATGATAGGAGGACTTGTTCTATCAGCTGTCAAGGCCTAACTGTAAAGCTAGAGGTAGTTAAATTAACACTTACTGGCACGTGTGTCGAAGTATACACTAAGTGAACAGAAAAAGATGAAGACGATAGACACTTTAAAGGTAGCATTGGAGGTCAGTGTGAAAAAGAGGGACTTTTTAGTAAAAGTGTAGAACAGTTAGGTAGCCATTTGGATAAAACTGAAATTAATGCAGGAAAAAAATCCATGATCAACAAAATATCAAAAGCCCTCACTGGAAGCCCATGTGTCCAATAATTTGCAAGAGAATGGCCGCAATGCAGTAAAAGACTACAGCTTCAACACAATAGTATGGGTATATCTCAAATATGATACTGAACAAAAGCAAGTCACAAATGCATGCCGTAGGACTGCAAAAAGAAAGGCAAACTGTTTTAAGGAAATCATCCAGAGATAGTAAAACTAAAAAGCAAGAAAATTATTAGATTACCACAACAAAACAGAAGAGTGGTTACCTGGGGATGGAGGTGCATAGGACATTTGATCCCATTGCGGTGACCACCAATGAGCTGAAAAATGAAGCTTTTCCATGTTGGATGAGGTGTTCTAGACATGAGGCTTTGACCTGGTTATTGGAATCCTTGGCAGTGAAAGATCTTGAGATAAATATGTTGTCTTGATTAGTGTAATAAAAACAGAAGATCCGAATCGTGCCGTATGGTTTATAAACCAGCAGAGAGCTGAGTTGCTCCACTGCAGTTGTTTTGTTCTAGTAGGTGAGAATCTAACTGCCTTGCCTTGCTTGAGTGAACACCCGTCAAATGCAATTAGAAAATAATGGGGGCAGGGGGCTGAAAAGGTAGTGCTTCCTTTTTCTTATTCATCAACGTCCTGTGTGGTGTCCACTCCACCTCCCCACCTCACGAGTAATCTAGAGGGAGGTGACCAGCCTCCTCTGCCACCTCAGCATCGAGCCTCTGAGAGGCCAGAGGCCAGGTGTAAAAGGCCAGCCTTCTTCCAGGTCACATCAAGATTCCACACCGCCCTGGTCCTTATTCTGGGCCAAGGCTGCTTGCTTGTTGCCACTTCCCTCCCTCGGCCTCCTGGAAGCTTGAGGCTGTTGGGGCCAAAGCCTCCTGAAACTCAGTGAGTCTTGTCCCCACCCCACTCCAGACAGGTCTCCCCAGCGACCAAGGCTCTTTGGGCTTTTGTAGCTTCTTGCCTCCCCCTTCCCTACCAGTTCCCTCCTGAGGCTCCTACCTCAGCCCCTGCCTAAGTCCATTTATCAGAGAGATTCATTTCTACATATTTTTCTGTTGTTGGAGGAGGGAGAATAAAGGGCATTTTGCTTCAAGTGGAGGCAGGAGAGACCCAGGTCCTCTCACTATCACTCACTATGGACAAAAGCCTTAGCCACCAGAGCCTCCACTTCTGAGCTGTCCCACAGGGCTAAGAGCTGCCCTGCATTCGTAGAATTGACCTCAGAACCTCATGAGGTAATAGGGGAAACCTCCTGATAATACGGGAAACATGAAGAGCTAGACAAGCCCAAAGAACCGTCAGTCAGTAAATTCTGTTGCTGCGTCCTACAGAGCCACTTGCTTAGCTGCCAGGTGACTGTCAGTTCCTCTCAGGATACCCTCCAGGCCAGAGTCACCCCAGATAGATTTTCACAGAGGGACAGCTCACTGGGCACCTGCTCTCAGGCTGTAAGTTGAGGCAAGGTCTCAAAGCTTTGGGCCTGTTGTTAGGGAGAGAAGGCAGCCTGGTGCAGCCACTCGCCAGTCTGCTCCGCTCCGTGCAAGGCATGCTCCTGCTGCCTCCTTTGCCCCCTTACTCTGCAACTTCAGTGATGCCATTCATCCCTGGGGGGCTCAGCCGATGGACTGTAGCCAGTTAGCAAACAGCTAAAGCTTGGAGGTGGTGGGAAGGGGAGGGCCGGTAGTTACCTGGGTCTGGGCCTCTGGTCACTGCGAGAATCCTGAGAGCTCTGATGGGTGGCTGGGGCCCAGGTCTTCTCAGAACTGGAGCTGGGGAAGCCACAAAAGGGTATGGGCCTCTCATGTGGGGCAGGGAAGGGTACTGCCCTCGGCCTCCCCCTTGTCTGCTCAGCCAGACTGCTCACGTCCCCTACCTCAGCTCATTAAGATTGGGGCTGCTGCTTTCCATAAGGCACCTTTGTGCGAAGGACAGAAAGGATCCCCTAACTCCAGGAGGACATAGCCTCACACCAGGGTGTAAAACTTGGCGTGGGCTAGCTTTAGCGCCTGTCACCTTGGGCTGAGCACCCTTGGTGGGGCACTAGCCCTGCTTGGGACCATCTCTTCCTTGCCCCTTGCCTATTCAAATACACCTTTCCTCTAAGAGGCAAGGCTGTGGGACTCAGGGCCAGGCATGGTCCACTTAACGTGGTTCTGGAATGTTAAAACTTTCCTCCTGTTTCACCTTAAGCAGCAAAGACTCCTCCCTGCTCAGCTCAAAAGGGTAGAGAAAGAAGAATTCGATTGCTCTGAAATACCTTCTGGGGGACTCTAGGTCCAGAACTCCAGGGTGGTTCCCCTAAGAGCTGAATGAAAGGAGAGAGAACAGATTTCCTGGGAAAACAGGGAGAACTGTGCCTGTTCCCTGGACCAAAGGGGCAAAGCAACAGGAGCTGAAGGCCAGGCCTCCAGCTGCTCCATCAGCTTCCCCCACCCCAGGAGCACAGGCAAACCCAGCCAGGCCAGGGCCACCTGGGCGCACAGCCTGGTGATGGGCACGTTGCCCAGCAGGACTTCCTGTGGGCAGTAAGGCTATGAGAGCAAATGACACTGCCTGCTCCTGGGTGGGGTTCCCCCTTACACCCCTGCTACTCAGCTCGACTCTGGACATCCCACTGGCAGACACACAGGCTGCGGAGTCCGAGTCCCGAGTTCAGCCCAGCAGTGGGGCCTTGGGCAAGTGGACTGGCTCCTCTGAGCCTCAGTTTTCTCATCTATGAAATGGAGATAAGAAGGTCTGCTTGGCAGGTGGTGAGGTTTAAATAAGGTAAGTGACATCCACGCCTTTGATGGAGGGGGGCACGGAGCTGCTGTGTTCGTTACAAAGCCAAACGGAAGCTGGCACATTACCCAGATCACCACGGCAAAGTGGGCCTGTTGGCAACAGTGTGCCCAGCTTCCCGTGATGCAGTAGGTGTGGGGCCGCCTGTGTGGCCCTGTGCCTCCCACTTCTGCGTCCCCCGCCCATTCCCCCTGCATAGGGGCTGCTGCCTGGGACAGAAGCCCATCTGGGCTCAGGCAGCGTGTGTCAAGGGGCAGATCCCCTCTCTAAGCAGCCCAGAGCACTGCAGCTACTGATCTAGTCGAGCCCTTTGATTCTGCAGGTGGGGAAACAGAGGACCCAGAGAGGAGGCCAAGGAATGTTCTCAACTTGCTCACCTGGTTCAAGCTGCCCAGGATGCACCCCTCCCTCCCTCAGCACAACAGTCCCAGCCCCCTTCCGCAGTGTCCACCCACTATTTTCACAGGCTTGACTCTTACACAGGGGACACTAAGGGCATATGTGTGAGAAAGAAGCTGGAAAGGCTTCGAGGATAAGGGGGATCACCGGTAGAAGTGGGGGGTGTGATTCTACCTTGATGCCATCATCCCATCTAGATGAGCAGATCTTCAAGGAAGCCAGCGTTCCTTGAGCGTTTTGCATTCCTTTGGGCAAAGTTTTAACCACCTGTTCCTGTTAGTGCAGTCTTGCCCAGTTCTCCCCAAGATTCTTGGAATCACTTCATCCCTGAAATGAAGAAAAGTGGGAGGAAGACAAGAGACTATAACTTCCAAAGGCTTGCTCCGGAGCTGTAGCTGGGAGAGCGTTCCTGCCTAGTCCTGCTTGTTAAATCTTCTCCAGAGAAGAAAGATGCTAATAGACGCTGGCAGGCCTAGACTAGCACAGGCAGTGCAGGCTTCAGCAGAGGCCCACCTGGCCCACACAGAGGGAAAGAACATTCTGAGAACAGCTAGCAAACCTGGGGTTCCCAGACGCATCCCACATGCACCGAGGAGGTCCATTCTGAGTGGGTTTTCTAGGGTCTGGAGTTAGATCATCTCAGCCAGAGGTTCTGGGTTCAGCTGACTTTATTAGATCCAAACAGAGCTGTAGGTGCCATGTGGTGAATGTGTGTAGCTGAGGGTGGGTGCCGCAGAGTGGGCTTGTGCTAAATGCCTTCTTGCCTAGTGTCCAGCAGCTTGGAGGATCTCCAGGGCCAAGGAAGCCACTGCCCTGTTGGCCGACGAACTGTGAGAAAAACCAAAGTAGAGACATTTAGGCATCCCCAGGGTAAAATGCTCTGTCTTCCAAAGGGGCGGGCCTCTTCTGCACCCGAGTACCTGATGGACCAGCTGCTTCCCAGAGCTGCCCCTAGCATCAGCTTGAGAAGCAGAAACAGCGTTCGCAGGCTCCAGTGCCATGAGGTGAGGACCCCGAAGCCCACAGTCCCACAGGGGCTCAGCACTGGCCCTGCCACCCCTCGACGTCTGACCCCACTTTGGCCAGGTGCACCGATGCTGAGCTGTGAGGGCAAGTCAGGCGGACGGCAGCCGGAGCCTGCCGGCCCGAGGCCCACAACGAGCCTGCCCGGCGCCTGCCTGCAGCTGACTCGCGCCATCCAGCAAAGATCCCAGCTGCTGACACTCCCTGCTCCATGCTGCCCCTTCCCGGCCAATCAGCCAGGAGCTTTGGGTTTCTCAGTCTCATAGGTGTGGATGTGCAATTAAGAGTTTCAAACGGAAACTTCGTTATTGGAGCAAGTTGTTTGAGACACCTTTAAACCTGTGCCTTAACAAATGTTACCAAAGAAAAGAATGGCGCATAGCAGCGTGCCTTGAAATATGAAATTAGCTGATAGCACACCCTTCACTACACAGAAATACAGCTGTTGCCAAATGCCAGGGGGCTGCATAAAAGAGGTGGGTCGCAGGGGGACAGGACTGTGGTCGGAGGTGGTGCCACGCATTCCTGCTCTGTGCGTCAAAGGCCCCTTTGAGGACTGAGGGAATGCACTTGAACTTGGCCTGCTCCCGGCTGAGACCAGGCTACTCTGGTGCAGCCGTGCTGCCCACTCCGCCTGCCAGAGCAGCCCTTGGGGGCCAGTGACCGGCAAGGAGGACACACCCACCTGGCAGGGCCCCATCAGAACTGAGAACGCTGCCATCCGGTCACTCTTGGTCAGCATGAGAAAACCTTTTTCTGCTGGGGCCATCCGAACAAAGCCCAAGCGGGACAATTTCAGAGCACCAGCCTGTCGACCAGTACGAGATCTGCCTGGTGTAGACGTGTTAGTTGCTGGAGTGATACGTGTGGGTACGGACGAGGCCACCAGCCTCAGGGAGTCTCGTTTTCACGTTCGGTCCAAATTTGGGCCCAGCGCTCCCAAACTGGTACAGCATGAAGATGTGCCGGCCTCGGACCCAGCTGGGGGGCGGGGGAGTCCCACAGAGGCAGGCCGTGGAGAGGAAGGGCTCTCAGCAGCTGCCCACTCAAGTCCGTGCCTCCCGGTGGCTCTCCCACCCTCTGCAGGCACACATCTGCTCACAGGGGCCTCATCTCAGCTGTCTGCACAAGGCCAGGGTCCCCAGGCACGGTCATCACCTGCTCCTCACAGGCCAGTCTAGCGGAAGGCCCGTGGCCCAGCCTGGGGACCCAGTGTCCGTGCCTTACGCCACAGGGCCCACCGGGGTGAGCAGGGGCCCCTCCCATCAAAGCCAGCCCGTCCGTCCCCTGAGCTCACAGTAACCACGGGTAAGAACTGACAACTTCGGCTGAAGCTACAGAGGAAGGGGGGTGGGGTAGGCCAGGAGGCGCTGTCCCCTCCCCACCCAACCCAGGATTAATACAGCAGGGCTGGCTGGAGCTGAGCCTTCTCCGCAGACTCACCTTCCCAGCAATACCTCGACCGCGTGTTCTTCTGCAACTAATACGAAACCCCCAACACCAGGAAGCAGGTTGCACAGAACCCTGTGGCTCTGAAAACAAACTACCAGGGGTGCCGGGCGCCACCCCGCGTCCCGCGCACCCAGCGAAGGCCCGGTACCCCTCAGCAGGGGGGCCTCCTCCCCGGGGCAGGGCGAGCAGCTGCAGCTCAGGGGCCACCACGCCTCCGGCCGCCTCCCTCAGCTCTGCGGACAGGGCACTCACCGAGTCATTCAATCAAGCCCCCTGAACCACCCCCGAGCCCACCTGCCAGGCCCTGGCCTGTCCCACGCGGTGAGCCATTACACAGCACACCGGCTGACTAAAGGGTGGATACCTGGGGGCAGTTCTCGCTTTATTCCCATGCCATTTTTCTCTGGTCACGTGGCACTAACATTGTAAATGACCCGTCAGCCCCACCCGAATCCACCCCCCCCCCGAACCGCCTCTCCGGGGAGGGCAGGGGTGTGTGCGGCAAGAACCCGCCCAGCGCCCTCTCTGCCCGGCATGGGCGTCACCGGGGGGCTGGCAGAGAGGCCGGTTCCTCCCTCCACAGGGTGCAGCGTGTTCCGGGTGACAGGGCTGTCCCGGTCTCGGCGCCTCACTTCTAGGATGCTCTAGACGTACTGACTGTGAAGCTGAGGACTGGGAGGCTGACCTAACCTCAGCTTCTCAGTGTCAAACAGTCTGTTCTGCGGGTTCAAGTTTTCCCCCTGAAGGCAGCCGGGGCTGTACGGTGGGCCTCCAGACCCTCTGCAAGGTGGTGGTAATGGCGCCTCTGGCCAGGCTGCTGCGGGGGGCACGTGTGCACAAACGGGTACTGCTTTTCTCGTGAGGTTCATCAGGTCTCCCACCTGGTCATAATCCGCTCCCGTCCCCACCTCTACTCCCTGTAGATGGGAATACGGCCTCCCCGCACTGCAGGGCTAGGATGCTCTTCTTTTCTCCCTCCCGTTACCTCCCCCCACCTCCATAGTGGGGACTCCCAGGGGGTGGAGGGGCAGAGTGGCCCATCCCACACTGGGAGGGAGGGATCTCAGTGGGCAGTGTCAGGCGGGAAGGTGACGGTCCCTGGTGTGTAGGGGAAACGGGGGGTGGGGGAGGGAAGAAGAGAGGAGAAAAGGAACGCCAGGCTATTTGCTGAGCCCAGGTATGCTCTGTACTGCTCCCCCCAGCCCTCCTGGGCCTACTTACCCGCCGGCTGGGGCCAGCCACTCCAGAGCCCGCACGAGGCTGCCCGAATTCTTGAGGCTCTCCAGGTGCTTCTCATTGGAGGTGATCTGCAAGGGAGGGAGAGGAAAGCGGTCGGCTGGCCCATCCCTGACCCATGATCCATTGGATGGGCACCCTGAGTCTCAGGCCACCTGTGCTATTGGGCAGTGAGCCCTGAGCCCCAGTGTGCTGCTGACCATGGAGGCAACCCTTGGGGTGAGCAGGAAGGAGTCCGCTGCAGCTGGAGATGTGCCAGGGCAGGATGGGGTACCTCCCGTTGGTCCCTCAGGAGGGTCTGTGTTCTGGAAGCCTGAACATTTCAGTTAAAGCAAATCATGGGTGAACAAACTTTCCAGCTGTCGGTTCCGGGACCCAGTGGGCCCTTGCGTCCCAAGCCCGACACAACCTCTTTCATATGGACAGAAGGATGATGCCGGGCTCCCGGCGATCTCAGGAGCCTGGGAAAAGAAAGAGGCACTAGGAATCAAACCGGTCACACCCCCACCCGCGAACCCTGGGAAGTGTGCCCCTGCCAACGGCCACCGTCCCGGGAGACACAGAGGAGGAACACTTGGGCACCAGAGGCAGAATCATAAACTCTCAGGGCTGGATGGGACTCAGATAGGTGCTGACCCAGCCCAGGCCCCTGGAGACCTCCTAATTCAGCCCTTCCGTAAAACGAGTCCATGCCCTACGAGGCAGAGAAGACTTCAGGAATGAACCTTGATTTCTGCTATTAGAATGTTTCTCTTAATTCACCATTCATGTCCCATTTTTATCTTTGATATTTAATAAATATTTTCTAATAAACACTGGTATGGAACTTCACATTTCAGAAGGCTCTGCAGTTTCCTGTACATTTTCTCACTTATCCCTTTCAGTAGCCTCACCTTGCAAGGTAAGCATGTAGTGTGTTTTATAGATGAGGTGACTGAGGCTTAGTGAGATTAAGGGACCACTACGGCAGTACACAGGGAGCTTGACCCTAACCCCACATGAGGCTGGAACCAGGCTGGCTGGCCTCGGTTGTCCCTGCCATTTTCTGTCTTTCCACTTGATCATAGCAACCAGGGCTGGATTATCATCTCTGTAGTTCTCAGGGAGAGGCTGAATATTTCTTAATCAATCACTCATGGTGATAGGAAGGTCACAGGGGTAGTTAGACCTTAATGTGGCCTCTGAATTGCATGTGAATGAATCTTCACCTCCACTGAGACCCTTTCCCGCTTCCTGAGTGTGCCAGACCCCAGCTGCCAGCTCAACTGCATCAGGTGTAATTTCTGCAAAGATTTGCATCTTAAAAGAGCTGTGTGTAAATTTTTTCTGAAATTACACCCCCTTGATGAGTTCAGAAGGCTGCCGTAGTTCAATTATGTCTGAAGCAAGCACAAACTTACCCTGAAAGCGTCTTCGGCGAGAATTCCCATCTAATTTTTCTCAAAACTGTGCCTCATACAGCTCAGTTGAGCTACATCCAGACTCACTGCCCTGACCAGCCCTACCGTGGGATCATGTGTAAGAGGCTGTGCTCCAAGTTGCAAAGAGATAACAAGACTACATTCACTCACGAGGCTAGCTGGAAGGTGCAAACAGAAGAATACGGTGAAAACTATGTGATCAAAGGGGGAGACGAGAATAGCACCGTGTGCAGCTGACATAAATGCAAGCATAAACAAAGCCAAGAGAATTAATGGAAAACTATGTGATTTGGCCACTTACCTGAACTCTTACTAGCAACATCAACTGTTGTTCTATCAGTATGAGTTAATTAGAAAATAAAAATGTTAAATAATATCAATCAGAGGTTCTAGTTCTGGGAAAGACAGAGAAAACACATGCCACCCTTTCCATGTAAAACCTGAACAGAATGCACAGCGCAGCTATTTCAGAACACTGAAAAGTAAACAACACTGGCAGATTGGGGAAGGTCACTGAAACCAAAGCGCCATCACCTCTTTCCCTCCAGTACAGACCACCTTGAACTCAACACACCCAAACCCCAGAAGTGGGGTACACGAGACAGCCCCAGGAGAAGCCAGGCTTGAGGAATGGGAAACGAAACTTCCAAAAGCTCAGAGAGAGTAGATGAACCCCCCCCTTTCCTTTTCCTCAGTTCTCTTTTGCCCCAGGCCCCAGGCAATTCTGTGGTGGCAGTGGTGGCAGCAACAGGAGCCATCAGCCAAAACTCTTCTCTCTCTCTCTCTGTTCTCACAGCGTTTGGCCCCGACATGACAATTGTGGAAGTTAAGCAGTTTGTGGCCAGACAGAAAATGGGAGACCCAGGGAGCCAGAAAGTACTGGGGAGATAACAGGGAAGAGCTCAAGAAAGCAACCCCATAAAATTATTTATGAACTTCTAGGCTCACCTTCAACCTGTGTTGGTTAAAATAAAAGGTTAAAAAAGATACACCAGGGCTTCCCTGGTGGCGCAGTGGTTAAGAATCTGCCTTCCAATGCAGGGGACATGGGTTCGAGCCCTGATCTGGGAAGATCCCACATGCCGCGGAGCAACTAAGCCCGTGAGCCACAACTACTGAGCCTGCCCGTCTGGAGCCTGTGCTCCGCAACGGGAGAGGCCCCGACAGTGAGAGGCCCGCGCACTGCGATGAAGAGTGGCCCCCGCTCGCCGCAACTGGAGAAAGCCCTCGCACAGAAACGAAGACCCAACACAGCCAAAAATAAATAAATAAATTAATTAATTAAAAAAAAAAAAAAAGAGATACATCATACAAACAGGAATCAACAGAAAGCTAGAGTGGCTGTATTAATATCAGGCAAAGAAGACTTTAGAACAAAGAAAATTATCAGGGATAAATAAAGACATAACATCTTGATTAAAGGGTTCTCTCACTAAGAAGATAAAACAATAAATGTGTATGCATCTAACAACAGAAATTTAAAATACATAAAGAAAAACTGATACAACTGAAAGGAAAAACAGACAAATCCACAACTGTAGTTGGAGACTTCAAATAATTCTTATAGTAATAGATAGGATGAGTAGACCAGAAATCAGCAAGGATATGGAAGAGTTGAACAACACCACCATCCAACTGGATCTCACTGATATTCGTAGAGCACTAAGCCCATCAACAGCAGAATTTACCTTTTTCCCCAAGAATCCAGGAACATTCACCAATGTATACAATATTCTGGGTAATAAAACAAATATTTACTAATTTAAGAGAACTGAAATCATATAAATTATATTCTCTGATCATAATGGAATTAAACTAGAAATAAATAACAAAGATAACAAAAATATCTCCAATCACTTGGAAATTAAACAACACACTCAAATAATCCAAGGATCAGAGAGGACATCCCAAGGAAAATTAGAAATTATTCTGAGCTGAATGAAAATGTCAATACAATATATCAAAGTCTGGGGGCTTCCCTGGTGGTGCAGTGGTTGAGAGTCTGCCTGCCAATGCAGGGGACACGGGTTCGAGCCCTGGTCTGGGAAGATCCCACATGCCACAGAGCAACTGGGCCCGTGAGCCACAATTACTGAGCCTGTGCGTCTGGAGCCTGTGCTCCCCAACAAGAGAGGCCGCGATAGTGAGAGGCCTGCGCACCGCGATGAAGAGTGGCCCCCGCTTGCCGCAACTAGAGAAAGCCCTCGCACAGAAACGAAGACCCAACACAGCCATAAAAAAAAAAAAAAAAAAAAAAAATCAAAGTCTGTGGGGTGCAGCTAAAGTAGTGCTTAAAGAGAAATTTATAGTACAATACTTACATTAAAAAAGAAACGTCTCAAATCCGTAATCCAAGCTTTCATGTTAAGAAACTAGAAAAAGAGCAAAACAAACCCAAACCCAAAGAGGGAAGGAAAAACAGAGCAGAAATCAAGAGTAATGTGGTAAATGTAGGCCCCCATATATCAATATCTACATTAAATGTAAATTTACCAAGTACTACAAATAAAAGACCAACTAACATTTTTAGATTAGATATAACCAAAATAAAACACAACTACATGATGTTTACAAACATACCTTAAATATAAGGGCACGGAGCAACTGAAGTTTAAAGAACGAAAAAAGAGATGCCACACAAATTGTAACCAAAGGAAGCTGGTATAGCTAATATCAGACAAGGTCGACTTTAAGCCAATAATTATAACTAGGAATAAAGAGAGACATATCATATTTATAAAACGATCAACTGACCAGGAAGATATATCAAGTCTTAATTCTAAACGTACCTAATAACAACCTCAAAATCTGTAAAACAAAAAATGACAGAACCAAAGTGAGAGTTACACAAATCCATAATTATGGTGGGATATTTTTCAATCTCTCCCAGTAACATGCATACGAAAATCAGAAGGGGTATGGACGTTTTATATAATAAGATTAACAAACCTGACCTAATTGGCATATATAGAAAAATTCATCTAACAACTGCAGAATATATGTTCTTTTCAAATGTACATGGAAACTTTTCAACATATACCACATACTGGGTCATAAAGCAAGTTGTGACAAATTTCAAAGATATAAATCTAACAAAATATGTCAGGATCTATATGTTAAAAATTACAAAACGCTGATAAACTTTTTAAAAAACTAAATAAATGGATATAATGTATTCATGAATTAGATGACTCAATATAGTAAAGATATTAATTTTCCCAAAATATAGGTTTAATGCAGTTCCTATCAAAATTGCAGCAGGATTTTTTGCAGACCCACACAAACAATATCAAAGTTCTGACAAGCATGCAAAGGTAACGGAATGGGGGAACATTTTTGAACAAATGATGCTAGAACAAATGGACATCCATATGCAAAAACATGACCCTAGGAACATATCTTAATATCTCAAATAAAACATCATTCAAGGGAATTCCCGGGCGGTCCAGTGGTTAGGAGTCCACACTCTCACTGCCGAGGGCCTGGGTTCGATCCCTGGTCTGGGAACTAAAATCCCATAAGCCGTGAGGCGTGGCCAAAAAAAAAAAAAAAATCATTCAAAATGGATCATGGATCTGAATGCAAAATGTGAAACTATACAACTTCTGGAAGAAAATATAGGAGAAAAGATATGAGACCTTGGGTTTGTTCATGAGTTTTTAGAAACAACACAAAAGCACAATCTCTGAAAGAAAAAAATGGACAAATTGGACTTTATCAATGTTAAAAACTTTGTTCTTTATATATGTATGATGGAATATTACTCAGCCATAAAAAGAATGAAATTTTGCCATTTGCAGCATGGATGGACCTAGAGATTATCATATTAAGTGAAGTAAGTCAGAGAAAGACAAATATACGATATCACTTATATGTGGAGTCTAAAAAATAGTACAAATGAACTTATTTAAAAAACAGAAACACACTCACAGACATAGAAAACAAACTTATGGCTACCAAAGGGAAAGCAGGGGGGATAAATTGGGAATTTGGGATTAACAGATACACACCACTATATATAAAATAGATAAACAACAAGGATATACTGTATAGCACAGGGAACTATATTCAATATCATGCAATAAACTATAATGGAAAAGAATAAAAAATATAGATATATACATATATATGTATAACTGAATCACTCTGCTGTACATCTGAAACCAACATTATTGTAAATCAACTATACTTCAATTAAAAAAATAAAAAATAAAAAAATAAAAATTTTAAAAAAGTCTTTGCTCTTTGTAGAAGATTGATAAGAGAATAAGACAAAGCACACACTAGGAGAAAATATTTGCAAATCACATATCTGATAAAGGACTTTTCTCCAGAACATATAAAGAACTCTTAAAATTCAGCAAGAGAACAAATAACCCTATTTTTTAAATGGGCAGAAAATCTGAATAGACACTTCATCAAAGAAGGTATTATAGATGGCAAACAAGGACATGAAATGATACTCAATATCATTTGTCACTAGGGAAACGCAAGTTGAAACTACAATGAAATACCACTACATACCTATTAGAATGCCTAAAATTCATAAAACTGACAATAACAAATGCCAGCCAGGATACAGAGTAACAGAAACTCTCATTCATTGCTGTGGGAATGCAAAATGGTACGGCCACGGTGGAAGACAGTTTGGCAATTCCTTATAGAATTGAATGTAGTTTTACTATACGGCCCAGCAATTGTACTCTTAGGTATCTGCCCAAGAGAAATGAAAACTTATGTCCACACAAAAACCTGTGTACAAAAGTCTGTAGTAGCTTTATTCAAAAATCACTAAAAAGTCAAAGGAACCGAGACGTCCTTCAACAGGGAAATGGAAAAAGAGCTAGGAAAGCCTTCACGCCTTACTTGGTATATAGGTCTGACTGGATTGTTAGAATGAGATATCAGTAAAGATAAGTCTGGATAATTTTTGAAAAGATAAGACTTTTAATATGCCTTGCTAAATTATTTTGCCCTCTGACACCAATTTCCTATCATTAGTCAAGCTTGTAATGTTAGGATTTTAAATGGCTTTGAAATAATCCTTTGGAACGAGTTACTCCTTTCTCCCAGAGTCTGGTCTCCTCTTTGGCCACCACAGGTTATATATTATGATGGGTACCAACCTTCTTTTAGAAACACCCCACTGTATTTATCAGACAGTGTGGCCTTTACCCTTCTATTTTCTCAGTACTTAAACTTTGTTAAACAGCAAATTGTGGGTCTGCTCAAAAGTCATCCCACCTCCTCCTCTTCTGAGCTACCTAAGCAGAGAACGTTCTGGGCACACTGAGACCCGTCCTTCATGAGGCAGGAGGGAAAGTGACACTTGTCCACTGAGATAGTGAATTCACGGCTGAGCAACTGTTGGAGAATTTCTCATGGCTCTGATGACATAGTCAAGAGCGAGCACTGCAGTGACTCTCTAAGAAAATAAATAATGCAAGAGGACACTCGCAAAGAGTGTCAACACAATATCTTCCTCCTGTAGTTAATATTTTCATTAGAAGTCAGTTCCATTAGCCAAGACAAGGAAACAATTTTACTTTGCAATAATGTTCTATAGCAGAGGTTCCTGGACCTCTAAGAGTCCATGAGTAGATTTTATTATTTCAAAACATCACATGGCAGGTGTCCATTTCCTGAAAACTAAGCCATGCCTGCCTCACATTTTTCCTGCTCCTAAGACATCTGACTGGTAGCTGGATGGCTAAGGTCAACCAAAATGGAAACATGAATTATACTAAATACATGCAGTTCACCTGGTAGACAGGCATCCGTTCAAAACATTGGGATCTTTAAGGGAAACATCATAAAAAAGTTGGGAATTTGAGCTTAGAATTAAGATCAACTTGGAAAGACAATTCCTCCATCTCTGTTTAATTGAGGGAACATGAAAAAGCAGATGATGGACTTTGGGTAAATATGCTACTTTATTCAACCTTCTGCTACAGTCCCTTGAACGTGGGTTGTGTCAATGAGCATTCAGGAATCACTGTGTAACCAAAACACTGAAAGGAGAGGCTGGTGTCCTGCAGAATCATCCCTCACGTTCCCACCAGGCTCACAAATTGTAAGGTAGTGGCTTTTTTCTTTTTTAAACACACCCACCCTCCAGGACAGAGTTTGGGTTGGCTCCTTTCTGGATTTCAGCTTCCCAGATGCAAACTACCAAAAGAAGCCATCTGAGGCCCTCGGTAACGGCAGGAGCCTGAAGTTGGCAGCCTCTGCAGTGTGCCCGGGGGAGCTGAGGGGAGACGAGGTCTCCCGGGGCACAGCGGCCACCGGGGGACAAAGCCAGGCCTGGTGCCAACATTCCTCAGCAAAGGCCTTACAAACGCGTTAAGTCAGAATGTACTTGACTTTGTATCATCGTGATACATTGTGAGTTTACGCTCATGAATCTGACTCACAGCATCGTCCTCTTGCAGCTCGTAAAAGCTCCGCTGCCAGCGTCTCTGGTTGGCAGTGGTTTCAGGTGTGGAGCTCCGTAGCCGCGAGTGAGGCAGGCACAGGCAGGCCGCCAGCCTCTGTTACGAGTGTGTAATAATACGTGTCTGTCTCGTCCCTGATCCTGAATGTGTGTGGCACAACGACGCCAAGTTAACCTTAGTTTTCTAATCGTGAGTTCCTCTAGGCAGGCCCGGGCAACACGGACAGACCAGAAAAAACCCAGCAGACGGAGCTGACGAGAGCAAGCGTGGCCCAGGTGCTCCCCGGCGCTTGTTGTTACAGACACACGCTTCACACACGGGAGGATTATTTTAATTCCGTGGCCTTCAGATCTCCTAAATACGAGTAAAAACAAGCAGGTAACTATGACAACTCTACTTCAGAGAGTTTCAATTTCAAAAATAAACCGATCCATCGAGCCCCTTTATTTTGTTCTCTTAACATATACTTTGTCTTCTCTTCACAGTTAAGGTTTTCATGTTACTTCAAAGCCATTTCTACCCCTTGCATATCGAGACGCGCTATCCCCTTGCCTTCTGATGCCAGGCTGGAATCTGGGAAGAACCTCTGGGCGGCGTGATGGCATCTGGCAGTCCCTCCCCGCTGTCCACTTGGTGCTCACTCTGGGTGTCTCCAGAAATTTCTTGAGCTGCCTTTCACATCCACGTTTAAAGCAAGACTGTATGAATACAAGCTGCTCTGTATCCAGGCCCGTGCGCGTCATCCATGAGTTGCTGAATGCATCTGGGGCGGAAGGGAGTACTTCTCACGCACCGCCTTTGGCTGCCTCACGGCATCTGTGCCTTCCCAGGAGTCCATTTAGAAATGTTATATTCCTCAACAAAAGCAAGTGAGGCCCCTTCTGACCCAGGCTAGTCGTCAGGTGGATGATCTGAAGGAAATCTAGAGGCATCCTTAAGAATGCCTGTCAGCAGGTCTGCTGATCACCAGGGAGTGAGGGGGGCCAGTTGGAACCTACACTGGGGCATCCCGAGGGCAGAGGTGTGCGCTTGTGGATGAGGCAGGCCCAGTTCCAAAGCCTTGGTCACCCGGATTTGGCCCAGATCCTGTGAACTCAGGTTCTCTGCAGGGAGACCGAGACATTACACTGAAGCTGGGTGGTATCGGGCCAGAAGCAGCACCATCTCTGCATCCGGGTGGACTGCCGTGGAGGCGTTCTTCCACGCGCTGCACGGAGCACAGTGTAGCTTTAACTCACAGGGAGACCCTGGCAGCACAGAGGCCCGGGGAGATGGTGGCGTCCGGATACAGTGATTCCTCAAGTTGAAGAAGGCTGAAGAAGAAGAAAACAGCTGAGCTCCTCGTGTTCAAGAGCGCCCATGAGTTTCCATGCTGAGCATTCAAGGAGAACGGGGAGGGGAGAGGGTGGGAGGAGGCACAGGGCGTTCACCAACATGCATAGGCAGAGCTAAGAAAACCTAGGTTTCAGGTAAAAACTGTCGTGATTCACCTTTGTCTATAAAACGAATTGAGTCAGCAGGCCTTAGAGCAAAAAGAGCTTGGAATTTGGTTCAAGAAAGGAAACCAACATTTCTGAGCACCTATTATGTGCAAGAACAGAGTTAAGTGCTTTCAGATACGTTATCTTCTTTCTGACAACCATGAAAAAGAAGTATTCCTATGCTCACTTTACAGAAGAGGAAACGGAAGCCAGCAGGGCTAATGTGACTTGCCCAAGGTCACCTGGCCAGCAGGCAGTGGAACTGAGCTAAGACCCGGTCTCCCCACCTTCAAGATCCACACGCCCTTCCAGAGAGTCCGTTCCATCCTCACGTCCGCTAAGCACACCGCTCAGCTGTTGGCCGACTGGCTGATTAATAACAATCAATGACCGAGTGACCGATGACACGGTGTTTCACTTCAGGCTCCACTGCCTACATGCCGGTGATTCAGTGTAAAGGCTTACCAACCGTGCTGCTCGGTGCCCCCTGCCACCCCGGTAAACCGTCTGGCACCCCTCGCTCCCCTCATCGTTGCTGTTGTTGATCCCCATCATTTCCAGTGGGAGCAGGGACCACAGACTCTCTCTCCTAGACAGCATCAGGGGTTCCAGGTCTTGACCGAAGGAGTCCATGGATCATATGTACTTCCAGTAAACGCACCCTGATGTGCAGACCACCACGCGCTTGGCAGTTTCTCTTAGCGCCTGGCGACCAGCAGGCTTTTCTGCGTCTCTCCTCACACCCTCAGGTGGAGGGCTGTCCCTGATGGTGATGGGACGTGAGCTTACAGTTTGTGGACCATTATCTCCCGTTCTCTTCACAATAACCGTATGAGGAAGGTCTTCTATGACTTCACATTAGAGATGGGGTGAGGCTGGCATGGAGACCCAGATCTGGCCGACTCGCTCCACCGCCCTCCCTGCCCCAGTCGCCGTGCTGCCCTTTGCCGCCCCCATAAGGGTCTGGCTGCAGAAGCAGCGGCACAGAGACAGCCAGTGGCCGCTGGGGAAGGCGGGAGCTGACACCTTCCGTGAGTAGGGAGGAGGCTGCCATTCTGGCCCCGGGGGAGCCAGCCCCAGCTTCCAGGAGCCCAGGTCCCCGAAGGAATGGCTTGGCCTGCCGTGTTTAAGACCGCAGCCTCTAGAGCCGGGGTCAAATTGGGGAGTACTCTCTTCTCATCTGATATTTCCAGATTTGGAAAAGCAGCAAGCAAAGGAGGACAGATGGTGGGCAAATAGTTACCAAATGGCACGGGCGAGCTGACCTTAGTGAGAACACGCCAGCGTGGAAGGATTTTCTTCTTTCTGTTGACCTTTCCTGCCTCTCCTCCTGGGGTCTGTACGCTCCCCAACCTGGCCCGACACCTCAGTTCTCCTCTCCAAACTCCCGTCTGTACCTGTGGGCACCTGCTAAATCCAGAGCCCATGGAAATGACATGCTGAGGATTTGAATGTTTTTCTTTTTCACCCCGTAAGACACGGTTGCTTTCTAGAAGAAAATTATCCATATCTACCCTCTTCATTTTAGGCCAGCTAAATGAAGCTCTCTTCAGCTCCCTTCGGGGCAGTAAAAATGCCCTTAATGCTTAGAAACTGTTCATAATTACATCCGTTTCTGGCCATTCAATCCAGTAAGTTTAAAATGTTGAATATAAATATAGCTGGTTTGGGAAATCTTTTAGACCTGATCCAACTAACTACAACAGCCAGGTCCAAAATAAGTGAGGAAAAAGCAGTTTTAATTGGCAAAGAAATAGGACTGTGGACCTCTTGTGAATATAAGAGTAACCTGTAAGTTGGCCCAAAGACAGTTCTGGGGAAACACAGGATCAGGCCGCACCATTTTCCCCAGAGGACCTGATCCAAGTGCTTAGACAGGCGAACACGAGAGAACAGGTTTCCCAGTCAGTGGCGCTAGGATGTCAACCACGGAATGTGGCTGGAATCAGTTCCTCACAAGAGAAAACACCCAAGACAGTAACTGTCCTGTGATTTGCTAAGTGTGAGAGCTAGGGTCGTAAGAAGTGAGGAACTGTGTGAGGAGATACCATGTGACCTTGACCCAAACAAATCTCAGCTGATCCTTAGGAATGCTCTATGGGGTCATAGCGAGGGGTCTATTTGACAATGCAGTCCTTGAATTTGTGGTGTGGGTAGCGTGTGTGTGTTAATGGCGGGGCTTTGAGGTGGAGAAGCAGACAGCAGAAGTGGCTTATTCAGTGCCTGCTTCCAGGCCTTTTTCTGAACTTTCTATTGGATGGTGGGGAAAGGGGCAGGGGCAAGTGAGTGATATCAGGTCAACAAGGCTTAGTAGGTCCCCCCAGTTTCCTTCTTTCCCCAGTTCCTCACTCGACCTAGTGAGGATACTGTCGGCCACTAAACCACGCTGCTGTGATGCAGCATCATAAATAAGAACAATCAGGAAAATGCACACCCTGTAATGTTAGGTAAAGAGCAGAAAATATGAAAGCAATGTGTAGAACGTGACTGTGATTATGTGAAATGACGATGCGGACATGCTCAGTTTGAGGTCTCCAGTGTTACCATCCTCGCTCCCAAGGCCCTCAGCCTAGTGAGAGGCGGGCAGAGAAGAAATCACAGTCCGACACGAGCTGAATACACATGAAGGCTCTTTCTGCAGCAGTAAAGGGTCTGACAAATCTTAGCATGATTCTGTGGTCAGGAAGACAGGGTGTTGGGAATCCCCTGGCGATCCAGTGGTTAGGACTCTGCGCTTTCACTGCCAAGGGCGCAGTTTCGATCCCTGGTCGGGGAACTAAGATCCCGCAAACAGCATGGCGTGGCCAAAAAAAAAAAAAAAAGAAGAAGAAGAAAACAGGGTGTCTTGATCACCTGCTACATGCCAAGCCCTCTTTAGTTAGATTCTGGGGATATAGTGTAGGATGGGTGTCAAGGCAGAGCTTCCACTGTGAGAAACACAGTTAAAATGTAAACAGAATATCCTTAAAAAACTAAAAACAGAGTCACCATATGATCCAGCAATTCCACTCCTGGGCATATAACCAGAAAAGATGAAAACTCTAATTCAAAAAGATACACGCACCCCAACGTTCTTAGCGGCACTATTCACAATAGCTAAGACATGGAAACAACCTAAATGTCCATCGACTGATGAATGGATAAAGAAGATGTAGTCTATGTATATACAATGGAATATTACTCAGCCATAAAAAAGAATGAAATAATGCCTTTTGTAGCAACATGGATGGAACCGGAGATGATCATACTAAGGGAAAGAAGTCAGGCAGAGAATGACAAATAGCATATGATATCACTTACAGGTGTTATCTAAAAATTGATACAATGAACTCATTTACAAAACAGAAATAGATTCACAGACAACAACAAACTTGGTTACCAAAGGGGAAAGGACAGGGAGGGATAAGTTGGGAATTCGGGTTTAACAGAGAGAGAACCACTATTATATATAACAGATAAACAACAAGGACCTACTGTATAGCACAGGGAACTATATTCAAGATCTTGTAATAACCTATAATGGAAAAGAATCTGAAAAAGAATATACGTATGTGTGTATGTATAACTGAATCACTCTGCTGTACACCTGAAACACTGTAAGTCAACCACACTTCAATTAAAAAAAGAGTAAACAGGATACTTTGAGACAGCGGTGGGCATCAGGAAGAATCAAGCAGGGGAGAGGGGGGAGGAGAAAGTGCGGCGGGCGGCCGCGTGGCCAGGACAGTCTCCCCGAGGAGATGACGCGTGAGGATGCGACGGTGAGAAAGAACGAGCCACGCACAAGAAGAGACTGGGGACCCGTATTCTGCGGAGGGGCGAGAGCAGCTGCTACGCGGGTCCTAAGGGGGGAAGGACCCTGGTGGGGACCTGGAGGCGGCAGAAGCAGGAACCCGCTGGAAGCAGGGAGCCAGTGAGGAGGGGCTGCAGAACCGGCCCGGGGGAGGCGGCAGAGCCCAGCAAACCACACCCAAGGACTCACCGGCCAGCACCCTCCCTTCCGCTGAGCCTTCGACTAAGCAAAGACAAGACGCTGCCGGGCCCTTCGTCCTGGACGGCAGAGACTGCACGTCAGCAGAGGCGAGGCGTGGGTGACCGCCGGGGTCAGCAGAGGCGAGGCGTGGGTGACCGCCGGGGTCAGCAGAGGCGAGGCGTGGGTGACCGCCGGGGTCAGCAGAGGCGAGGCGTGGGTGACCGCCGGGGTCAGCAGAGGCGAGGCGTGGGTGACCGCCGGGGTCAGCAGAGGCGAGGCGTGGGTGACCGCCGGGGTCAGCAGAGGCGAGGCGTGGGTGACCGCCGGGGTCAGCAGAGGCGAGGCGTGGGTGACCGCCGGGGTCAGCAGAGGCGAGGCGTGGGTGACCGCCGGGGTCAGCAGAGGTGAGGCGTGGGTGACCGCCGGGGTCAGCAGAGGTGAGGCGTGGGTGACCGCCGGGGTGAGGGTACTGACGAGCCAAGCACGGACCTTTCCTCGCAGGCAAAGCACCTAAACAGACCCTTCTGGGGGGAACGAGAGGAGAGTCTGCATCCTAACCTCTACTCTATGGAAACAGAGCCCTGGGTATTTCTATCAGAAATAAAGCAATTCAAGGACTTTTCCCAGAAGAGGAGGAAAAGGCAGGCATGGAGAGCTTAGATCTGAAAACGGGTAACACGGATTACATGTTAATTCTCGGGGAGGGGGATAAATTACTGACCATTATCAGCAAGCTTGTAAACAGACTTAGTAAATGAGTGTTTTATTTTTTGGTAAGTGACCACTTTTGAAACACACGGTGAAACTGTCACCTAGATGAGCGAAGTCTTCCACCTCCTCCTGAAACACATGTCACAGATGGGGGGAAAGGCTGTGATTTCTGCTTAGAGTCACACGCTGCGCTGAGCAGGAGCCCCTCGGCTGCCGTGAACCCACTGAATTCACAAGTATAAAAGGAGCCTTGGGGTTCGGTCTAGTACCTTGTTGCCACAGGCCCTCAGGGCCTCCATGACAAAGGACTCCAGAGGCATCGAGCTGGGATTTGTAAGTTCGGACAGAGGGTCTCGGGGACTGAAGTTCAAGGCAGCCGGGCCTGGAGACTGGACCAGAACGCTCAGCCTGGCCTCCGGCCAGGAAGGCAAGTGAGGGGCCGCTCAGGGCTGACGGAGACACTTGAGCTAAGAGTCTACTTACTTCCTCTGCTGTCTTGCACTGTCCTCCAAACGTTACCTTATCCTCTGGGAGTCTCTAAGGAAACATTAGGGGCTGCTGAAATTTCCTGGGACTGATAACACTGGGAGGGAAATGCAATGGGAAGGAAAATTAAAGCACATTTGGTTGATATAATTAAAACCATCAGGCATCAATTAGTCCAAATTTAGGCCGGACACTGTTGAAAATTCCCCTGGTGGCTGTTATGTTTGTTGAGGGACTCGATCAAATACTCCATTTGGAAATATTTTACTAATGACCATTTTTAGAAAATGAGCAGCTCCTTTGAGATCTCGGCCTCCCCTCCCACAGGCCAGACCACCGCTGGAGGGAAATCTTTGTGAGGCCCTTTGAGAAAGGCTGGTCCCACAAGGGCGAAGGGGCCTGGTGAAGTTCCTGGATTTTCACCTCAGAGAGAGAGGTCAGCCGTCGGCTGACCCCCAAAGCATCCGTTCTGCACAGCTGGGCGATGACAGAGAGCTATGTGTGTATATGTGCACGATGGGGGGTGGATAGCTCCCAGGAGAAGTCTGCTGACCCAAACATTCCCCGCTCCGGGCGAACCTGACGGACCGCACAGAGCCAAGCAGAGCTGGTATGTGCAGGAAGCAACTTCCCGGACAAGTGTCCAACTGGCCTCGGTTAAAATTAACTGAAGCGAGGTCTTGGAGGCTTCCGGAGCAACATCAAAGAGCCTGGGTATTCCTCTATGAAAGGCTCTGGCAGGCTGAGGTGGCCGAGCTCTGCAGGCTCCACCCTCATCCTTGGGCAGTGGGGCCCCCCGGTGGAGGCGGGGGATGGGGACCAGGAGCCGGTGCTGGTGACAGGACAGGGTGAGGGTCCTGGACTCAAGGGAGCAGTGACCACTCGTGCGGCTTCCTTCTGGGTCACCCTGAGCACTTTGATAGGGATGCCAGAGCTGTGGTCCAAGTGAGGCTCTAGTGGGTGGAGGTCTAGAAAAGCCTCAGGCTCTGCCTGCGCTTCTTTCTAGAGCAGACGGGACACAGAAGGGGCCTCGCAGAGCCGGGCCCAGAGCTCTGAGACCAAGAGGGCCTCCCTCTCAACCCAGGCGAGTGACCATGGGGGGATTCTCAGAAGTAGGTGGTCTGCCCACAGACAGGCTGGACCGTGGTTTCTCCACATTCTCCTTAATGGCTCCGAGTACAAGGTCAAGCTTCTTAGAAGCCAAAGAGCGTTACCCAAGAGGAAACCTTTCGGTGCTTTCAGATGAGGTTGAGTATTCATGACTTAAAGTGCTTCAAGGACCCTAGTTCACAGGCAGAAGTATTCTAAGGGGGTTTTCACTGAGCAGAGACAGGAAAATAAACTGAAACGGAGAAAAGGGTTTCTTTCACTAGAGGGAAGAAGGGGGAACCTTGCTCAAGTGTCAACAGCGCTGAGGCTGAGAGACCCTGGGTTTTGGATCCTGGCTGAGGCATATTATGCTGCCTTCTCATGTTATGCTAGGATGTCTGAGGAAATTCAGGAGGTTACCTCTCCCTTTTCTTTTTACATATGAAGCTAGGTCTTGGACCAGCCTTTGTTGTGATACACAATGGACTTCCTTCTGTGGTACCTGGGTCTGTGACCATCACTGGGATGTATCCCACCCGGATTGCACGTGTGCTGCAGGGCCCTCCCAGGCTTCCTAAGGCAGAGCGCCCCCTGGCGAAGCATCCTTGAAACCCCACGCTCCGCCATCCCTGAATGTGGCTCCAGAAAGTAAAGATTTTGCATATAGTTGCTGCCGGCCCAGCAGCAGTACCTCAGATGCAGCTCACAGAGGCCAGCCCCTGAGCTGCTCTCTGGACCAAAGTGCTCACCAGTTACACTGACTGACTCAACCAATCCAGGGGAGATGTTTTATATCCAGACCAAACTGGCACTCAGCTATCACTAGGTATTTCTTTTTTTCCCATATGACCAACATGAGTGAGAGTGTAAGTTAAGCAAGCTTTATTATATTCCTCTGAAATTAGTTTTGTATGAGTTTTGGAATGGATCAGGATTCTGGAAAAAAATGTGACGGGCACGACGTTCTTATTTTGTATTTAGAGGATAATCACTCGATCACCATTCCAAGGTATCCCTTGGAAATGGATAATCCTCCTCAATTCTCTTCACTAATAATTTCAGTGCAAATCCATGAAAAGAATAAAGGCCACAGGCTGTAGGAATTTTACATGCCACTCAACATGTCCTTTTACAGAAGACCCTAGGAACAGCTACCGGGCCTAGGATAGATAAATGAGCTCCAGGAACTGATGGTCCTCTGCTAATGCACAGTCTTCCATATCTGGATGAGACGGCTTCAGGAGAACATAGGCCCCCTTCATTTAGGGCTATTATGAGGCTACAGTCCATTTCACCTCATGACAAAATGGCACCATGATCCATTGTTACCTTGGTGAGATGCTTTGGTTCATGATAATGAAACATGTGTTAAGACCATAGGGATTCTGGGACTGTTTTAAGGAAATGCAACTTTATGCAGATTATCTACATACTGGACTGGACCTTCATAGGATTCCTTTAAATAGTACAACCTCCATGCCTCTTAAAGTTATTCAAATGGTAAACATTGGATTTTGCACTTTCGTATAACGTTAAATTACTTAATAAGTAGAAGTATAGAGTAAAGCACTTGAACATAACTGTAGCTGAAAGGGTGCTGGGGAAAATCCTTGACTCTCCGGGGGCTCATCTTTTTTCCACCCTCAATACTTCGTGATGACACTACCTCTAGTTTGAAGGTGCAATGAAAATACTATTTATCTGTATGAACTGTTATATGTGAAAATTATAGACTTTTCTGTACTAGTTGGAATATACATGTACATTAGAATAAACACACTTACACACATCACTGTGAGCAGCCCAGGATAACGACAGACCAGGCTGTTAGCTAACGTGGAAGCCAAGAGGTCACGCAGAGAAAAAAAGGATCTATACACAATACACAATAAAAACTACCTCTTCAAATAGGGGGCCCAAAGTCCAGAAAAAGAGGTGAGGATGAGACAGTCAGATGGGGGAGGGTCTGAGGGCCAGGACTGGACATTCAGGTAGGGTACTCACTGCACCCATCATACTGCACCCAGCTGGGGGCCCATGACCTTGGCTGAGGGCTCCACTTCCTCACCTGTCCACTCCTCTCCCTACTGAACCCAAAGAATCGCTCTGCACTTTTGTGAGGTCTCAAGTCCTCAGAGTGAGAAAGTATAAACAAAGATCTTGAGCCCTTTCCCTTCCCTCCCTATCTCTTTTCTAACTTCTGTTATTTATCTCTGAGTACACAGAGATGGGGGGGAATCAGTGCTCTAAAGCTCAATCTTCTGCTGGTCCTTCCAGGATCCAAGGTAGCCTGGTGGCAACGCTCTGTTAGTAGCTGGTCATGGCAGAAGCGAACACATACTGAGCACTTACTGTATGCCAGGTACTGCTGTTCTAAGAACTTAGAAATGAATTAGCTCATTTAAGCTTCTAAGAGTTAAGTGCTATTAAAGTTCCCATTTTATACATGAAGAGATTTTGGCACAGAAAGTTTATATTTCTAAGGAAGCTATTAAAAACCTTAAATAGAGAAACAGAAATTCAAATCCATAAAAATGACAAAATCTGAGAATAGAGTGCATTTTTGTCTTCTATTTATTCATTTTTGTATTATTAAAACAACTGGTAAAATTTATTGTAATAACTCTTTTTTTCCCTAAAATAACCATCTTTCTAAATGGTTTCTTTTTAACCATCTGTATCACGTGCAGTTTTTACCTAATTGATATAGGACTTATAAAACTGGTTTTTTTTTTTACATTTTCTACATCCTTTTTCTATATTTTATCACTTTCATTCTGTCTGCACATATTAATTTTTAACAGCTTTACTGAGGCTTAACTGACGTGATAAACTATACAAACAAGCTGTACAATTTGCTAAACTGTACACATGTCTACAGCTGTATATATATGAGTATATAGTACATATGTATACAGTTGCGTACATATGTGTATATGTACACGTGCTGTATACCTGTGTGACACAAACACCACAATCAAGATGGTGAACATACACAACACCCCCAAAAGTTTCCTACTGCCCATTTATAATCCCTCCCTTCTCCTCCCCACTCCCCACTCCCCCCTCCACATCCAGGTCACCACTCATCTGCTTTCTGTCACTATATGCTACTTTGCACTTCATAAAGTTTTATATAAGTGGAGTCAACTAGTACATATTCTTTTTTGTCTAGCTTCTTTTACGCAACATAATTATGTTGAGATTCACCCATGTTGTAGCCTGTATCACTAATCCATTCCTTTTTATTACTTAGTACTTCATTGTATGGATATACCAGTTTGTTTATCCGATCACTTATTATAAAGAAGTTTTAACTGAGTTTTTCTTTGTCACTTAGGAACTAAAATAATCATATGTGATACAATCTACAATAACCAGTTAGAAAATAAAGAAAAGATGACAAATGCTATGAAATACCTAGAGAGGAAAAGTAAACTAGCAAGAAATGTGCAAGACTTATTAAGAAAACTGAAAACTTCTAAAGAAGATTCAAATACGGGAAGAGAAATCACATGCTCAAGGATGAGAAGAAGATACATAAAGATGTCTGCTCTCTCAGGGTTCACCTAGAAATCCAATGCAACCCTTATCAAATTCCAATGAGAGTTTTTTGGATGGAATTTGATAAGATGGTTCGAGGTTCGTCTGGAAGAGAAAATATACAAAATACCAAGGAACCACCCCAATAAGCTCCTCCTCTCAAGTGTCCAGAGCAGCCCCCTCTCCTGACAGCCAGCAGCACACCCAGGCCATGGCCCCAGCCACATCCCTTCCAAAGTCCCCCTCAGAGAGCCACTTCCCAGCGCACCCCAGGATCATGGTCTTGGCAGGGCAAAGGCGTTAGGACCTGGGGTACAGCCTGTTGGGATGGGAGCAGTACCTTAATTGTCCAGAGCTCTTTCTCTCTTCTGGACCTTTCTTTGGGTGTGGTTTGGATGAGGTTGATACCCACCCTTTCCTTCAGGTGTGAGCATATGAGCAAAGCCTGTCTAAGAAGTCCCAGTGGAACATCACCCAAGCCAGGCCAATGAGACTCAATTCTAGGATACTGGCTGTTGGGTAGGACTGTTGTGTACTGTCTTTCAGGGATCACAGGCTCTTTCAGGGAGCCTGATGCTCAGTGTCTTAAAAACCACTGTTTTATTGCTTATTATATACTGTTTATATATATCGTGTTGTTGTTTCAGGCAAGAGGGTATATCTTGTCCTATTCTTCCATCTTGCCCTAAAGTGGAAGTCCTCATGTATTACTTTGTAATGCTTACACATCCAAAATTTATCTAAACATTTCTCTATCGTTGGATACCTAGAACGTGTCCCGTTTTTCCTTTTTTGTGTGCACGTGCATTACTTTGCAGTATATTTTAAGGTTGTACAGCAACACGGATGGCCAATAATACACTGATGTTCAGTTACAGTCGTAATAGTTTTCTTCAGAAAGCGCAGATTAATTACCTTTTTTTTAAAAAAAAAAAAAAGCTCTAAGGACTGACTCACGGATTTAAAGATGCGTAGCAAACACAGAATCTTAAATTCTTATTTGCAAGAATCTTTTGGCACAGATATAGCCAAATTAATTACAGGCCTTGGCCTAGAATACATGACTATACCTATACTGAACCAGAATAAAAATCCTGGTGGGCTTGATTCACTGCAGTTTGTTTAGATTTCTGACACTTCAGCAAGCAGTACAGCCACTTACATCCCCATGGAGCTGTGCTCCAGGTTGTTGGGAATTCCTCTGCATCCTGTATCTCATGGCTTCATGTGCCTAGGACTCCTACCTACCTGGTAGCAGGGAAGATGAAGGGTGATGGGAAAAGAATGCCTCTATCATATCTCTGCAACTCTGATAACCTAGATGCGGTGCCCTGTCTACTAACGGTTCTGTGTGGGAACGCCTGAGACAGCTGTGCCCTGCCCTGCCCACTAAACTGCCTCAGAGGCCCATAGTCCAATGGGGTTGAAGCAGGGTGAACCAGGTCAACTCAAAGCCCTCACAAGAAAGACGTGGGCCCACTGCACAGCCTGTGGTGCTCAGTGAACGTCCTGCAAGAAGAACTTATATATTACTTCCTATAAAGAATATTAGGACAGTGATGTGACAAAGCAGAGTGACTGCCGTGTCATTCGCTATCTGGGCTTTGGGTTGGTGCAGCTCTCCTCTTCACCTCCTGCCAGGGTAGAAACAATTTGCTGGTTGCAAAGGACAATTTAATAGCACTTTGTTAGGGGTTACAATAAAGCATGGGTATGGGTTCTGCTTTTGAAAAGTATTTGTCTTCTTTGACTTGATATTTAGGTGATTTTGAAGCAAACCATTAAGTACATAGAAACAAAACATTAGATCAAAAGATCAAACTTAAAAAGAATGCCTACAAGATCAAAGCCTCCTGCTCATCTTCTCTTGCACGAGTATCTAGCAGAGGGAGAAAACATTTCTTTTGAGAAATACTCTATTCAAAGAAAGATTAGAATCCGGCTTTAAGAGAATGGCCAAAGGGCGGAGAGAGAAAGGGTGGGGAAGAAGCAGTAGTGGCATTCAGAGCAAACCTTCTGGCTACTAGTTCAGACAAGTTGGTGTATCTGTCAAATGTTGGAAAGCTCAAGAGAGAATAACTCAGCTGCTGGTGAACCCGCTCAGAATCTTTCCCAACATTGGTGGGGTCCAAAGGTGATGCCATGTGCCCAGGAAACGTGAGGCTCTGCTGTGCCCACAGACCAAGCCTGACTCAGCTGCTGCTGCCACCAGCCTGCAGGCAGAGCAAGTGGGTAGCAAGCTGTCCTTGCTGGGCATGGGCCTTGCCACAGCTGTATTTAGGAAGGGACCTCAATGCAGAAAGGACTGAGAACTGGCCCCTGATTCCAGGATTCCACAATGACAGAATATGTAACAGGTGAGACTATTATTGATCCACAAGAGCCTGGTTTAGTGTCTGGGGGGAGCAAATGAGCTAGGGAAGGTATCTGTGAATGGCAGACACCTGCCCCGCTGGCTGACCACACACTGTGGATTTCAACTCACTGACTAGGTGAATTCCCTCATTCTCCTACAGTTGTCTGATGATGGTAAGTGTGGAGCGGGCTTGAAACCTTTAACCAACCCCAAGTGAGCAAAAGACGCCCTTCCCAGAGCTCTGGGGAAGCCCTATGCTCCAGTTATCTGACCTTCAAGACAGCCCTTCACTTCAGGTGTCATCTGTGTTCTCCATCTGGTGCAAGGCTCAAAGTTTTAGACCTTCCCTTGCTTCTTTGGACCATCCCAGGTCAAAGCCCTAGCCCTTGCCACTTTCCCTTGGCTGACAGGGGAGATCAGAGGATCACAACAGGGGTTAGAAAAAGAATAAAGGCTCGAGACAGACTCCCTGGAAGGTCAGAGCTGAACAGCACTTTGTCCTCCTTCTTTTCTTTGCAAAGAATTTTGACAGAAACTTGACTACATAAAATCAAATTCTGCTCGGAAACCACCGGTACGAACAGAATCAAAAGGTAAACGAGGGACTTCCCTGATGGTCCAGTGGTTAAGATTCCATGCTCCCAATCAGGGGGCCTGGGTTCGATCCCTTGTCAGGGAACTAGATCCCACATGCCACAACTAAGACCCGGCGCAGCCAAATAAATAAATAAAAATTTTTTAAAAAGGTAAATGAAAAACTGGGAAAATAGTTGCGACATAGTTCACAAACAGCTCCTTTCCCTAGTAAAGAGCTCCTAGAAATCAATAATAGGGTCAACTTTTTAAAAAATGGGCAAAACATACAAACACACAGTTCACAAGAAAGGAAACTCACATGGCTTTTAGACAGGAAACTGTGCTTAGTCTCACTTACAGTAAGTAAAATACAAATGAAAACTACAGCAAAATACCATTCCCACCCCTCTGATTGGCAAAGATAAAACAAGTGGTGGGTGGGTGGGAAAGAGAGGTGCAGTGTACAGAGTCAGCTGCTGTTTGTGTAAAAGGGGAGGATGATGGACAGTCAACATTCCCCTCCATAAAGCATCTCTGGAGCGATGTCCACAAAAATGATCATTCTGGCTGCCTCCAGAGAGGAGAGTCTAGTGACTGGAAAACAGGACTGGATGAGAGATTGTTCACTCTACATTCTTTTCATCAATTGAAATTTGAACCTGAGATTGTCTTAAAGCTGAACTCATTTTGTCAAGAACTAGGGAAAGAAGGTCTTTTCTGGGACCTCGTTTTGATGGACAACCTTACGTGCCACGTTGAACGAGAGAGACTGTATCTTCAGAGATCGATATGGAACAGTTTCCTTTAAACAGATATCATCTCACACCGGTCAGAATGGCCATCATCAAAAAATCTACAAACAATAAATGCTGGAGAGGGTGTGGAGAAAAGGGAACACTCTTGCACTGTTGGTGGCAATGTAAATTGATACAGCCACTATGGAGAACAGTATGGAGGTTCCTTAAAAAACTAAAAATAGAACTACCATATGACCCAGCAATCCCATTACTGGACATATACCCTGAGAAAACCATAATTCAAAAAGAGTCATGTATCAAAATGTTCATTGCAGCTCTATTTACAATAGCCAGGACATGGAAGCAACCTAAGTGTCCATCGACAGATGAATGGATAAAGAAGATGTGGCACATATATACAATGGAATATTACTCAGCCATAAAAAGAAACGAAATTGAGTTATTTGTAGTGAGGTGGATGGACCTAGAGTCTGTCATACAGAGTGAAGTAAGTCAGAAAGAGAAAAACAAATACCCTATGCTAACACATATATATGGAATCTAAGGAAAAAAAAAAAAAAGGTCATGAAGACCCTAGGGGCAAGACAGGAATAAAGACAAAGACCTACTAGAGAATGGACTTGAGGATATGGGGAGGGGGAACGGTAAGCTGGGACGAAGTGAGAGAGTGGCATGGACATATATACACTACCAAACGTAAAATAGATAGCTAGTGGGAAGCAGCCGCATAGCACAGGGAGATCAGCTCGGTGCTTTGTGACCACCTAGAGGGGTGGGATAGGGAGGGTGGGAGGGAGACGCAAGAGGGAGGAGACATGGGGATATATGTATATGTATAACTGATTCACTTTGTTATAAAGCAGAAACTAACACACTACTGAAAAGCAATTATACTCCAATAAAGATGTTAAAAAAAAAAAGATAATAGATCGGTGCATTACGGTTTGTAAAGGTCTTTCATATGTGATCTTCTTGAATCCTTGAAATAACCCTCTGAGATGGGCATTATTTTTATCTCAGCTTTTCAGAGGGGGCGAGTGCGGCTCAGAGTGGCTTTCTTGGGCCCAAGAGGGAAGTTGCAGAACCTGGATTTGGCCCTAAATTAACCTGGAGTGTGGCTCAGAGCAGCTTTCTTGGGCCCGAGAGGGAAGTCCCTGAGCCTGGATTTGGTCCTAAATGTAGCCTCACGAGGCTGCGTTTTTAGATCTGCCCAGCCCAGGACCTCAGAGGCCACGAACTTGCCCTAAGCCGAGGCAGAAGCGGGAGGGGAGTGAGCGAGGGCAGCTGGCTGGCTGAGGCTGTGACAAGCCACAGAGGGGCCCGCCTGGGTGTAGCCCCAAGGCCCGTCCAGGCCTTCAGGACAGGAGGCAGGGCCCAGGCAACACCTCAGGCTGCGGCCACAGCCGTGGCTAGGGAGGCAGGGAGGCTGGCGCTAGGTGAGGAAAGGTGGCCCCGAACACCACTCAGAGCGGGGCAGGAGCACAGGTTTGGGGCAAGGCTTCCTGCCCAAACTGCAGGGCATCTTCCTTCTACCCCAAGCTCAGGCGCTCGCACGCTCGGGGCTGCCTTCTGTCTCCACACCAGCCCCCGCTGCCTCGTGCCTTCAGCCCCTCTGAAGACCTCAACCCTAGGAGTGACAGTTAATCCAGGAGGCTCTCCACGGATGTCCATCATCTTTACCCAACCGCGATTCTCCAGGGACCCGAGACAGCAAGGCCTGGACCATCTGTCTCAGGGTCAGCCTGCTGCAATTTCACCTTGCAATGCACTGTTCACTGTTTGTGCAAACCGCTCACAGAAGATGGCAGAGGCCGATGCACAAGGAACTCCCTGCACATCGAAGGCCTGGCGGTAACTCCAGGAGCTCATGGCAGAGCCTGGTCAAAATCTTGACAGGACACAGCAAGGTCAGGGTTGGGGCTGAATCTGGGGGGAACGAGAAGGGGCGCAGAAGAGCAGAGGTGAGGAAGCTCACTGAGCAGGCAATGCTGGGGGCTAGAAAGGCGAAGGAAAGGGGTTAGGGACCAGCAAGCAGGAAGAAATGTTTCCCGTTCAACTTGGTGGAAGGAAAGGAAGGAGGACCGAGTGACGGAGAGAGAGGGATACAATTTCCCGCTGGCTCAAGAACTGAAATGATGTGAAGAGAAAAAACAACGCAGTTTCCTCTGTTTTCTGCCCCTGGGATATGATTTCAGCTGTGAATATGATGCTTATCTTTATACTGATTTTTCTCCATCCAAAATTCAGAAACAAATAAGATCAAACGGGGTCCCCGTGGGGGTGAGAGCTGGCTGCGTGATTTCACTCTGCTGAGAACAGGACACAGAGCTGTGACTGACGGGGGACACGTTTTAGACTCTCCTTTCACGCCTCTGACACCACAGCTCTCTGGGGGTTTGAGCATCTTCAGATAGAGAGCTGGTCTTCTGGCTACAGGTTTGGGTCTCGTGGAAACAGAGTTTTTCTCTCAACCAAATCCTCCCAGTAAGAGCCTCAAACCTTCCTAGGATGATATTACTATCCGCCAGAGTCCAAATATATGAACGAGAGCCATACATGAACGGGAAGTTATTGCACTGAAGCCAAAGTCACGTTTATTCATAAAGTTTAGTCCAGTGAATTTTATTATTTATCAGGGTTACACATGAGGACATTTGGGGGCAGAGTGTGCAAGCCTTGTTTTCTTAAACTAGGTTGGACCTTCAGTTGGCTCTTGATCCCATGAGTCTGTGTAACATAATGTGACTGGGTTAAGTGCCTTCAGAGTTACCTTCAGGGTGCTTGGAAAGACCTAAAGGGAACACAGTGATTTTTTGGACAAAGATAAGAATTATACTAAAATTCAGTTTGAGTCTGGTTATTCTTTGTATGTAGTTTTGTCGGAAAACTCAACTTCAAGTGATTTCACAAACAGAAAAAATAAAAATTGAAATATAGCATGTGTGATCATAAAAAACCCAGCTTCCACTTTTCCCTTCCTAACCGAGCCTCTGGGGGACAGGAGGTCATTTCTGACTGTCTGAGTGAACCCTGGGAGCTGATCGCCAGCCAGGACCCTGACCTGAATCTAGTCACTGAGACTTTAGGGCAAGTCTGCTGGGAGCTTCTTGGAAAGGGTCCCTTCTCTAAGACCTGGGCAGGACGTGGTGAAACCTCTGGAGGGTCGGTCTTGGTATGATCTGAAGCTGCGGCAAATGTCCTGCTATAGCCCAAGAAAGCAGCTCGCAGAAGGAGGGCAGCTGCACGACGAGGAGCAAGCAGAGCCTTAGCACCTCGTGCAGCTCCGGACCCCCTTCCATGAGATGTAACACACCCACTCCCTGCTTGCACCGTTTGACTCAGGGTTTTTGTGACTTGCTGATAACATAACTACTAGTACCTAATACGTGACGCCGAGAATGCTTTGAGGGGCCTTAACTTATCGTACCCCAAGGTAACAGCAGCCAAAGACCAGCCAGCCCCACTCACGCACCTGCCCGGTGGCTGTGTTTACTCGGAGAAGGACCCTCCTCAAAGTAATCCTCTGAGTGGCCGTCATTTCCAACCTAGTCTTGAAACGTTGTGATGGTCAAACCTTTGGATTCCCCTTTGTTCTGGTTCACAAGAGAGGAGCGTCTCCCAAGCCGGGCCTCCCCACCTGACTGCCGGGGACCCACAGCACCAAACGCACCGGGTGTGGAGGAGGCTCCGGGGCGGGGGGCGGGGGGGGGGGAGCATCTGACGCAGCCAGGCCACTCCTGAGGCTTTCGACCTTCTGCTACGATAGCTGCATCTCCCACACATTTACACATTTTTAGTTAACTTATTTAAACCACATACTTAAAATGTTCTTGACTCTGGAATAATACACCATCAGCTGAGTGCAAGGACCATTGAAAAATCATGGCTACTGCTTACCGAGTTTACTGTTTCAGGTATTTGAGGGAGAAGACACAGGGCACTAAAATGACTGGAATAAATGATTAAACCCCCAAGGGCGACTCAATACTCTGGATTTTTAATTAGATTTTATAATCATCTGTACCCAAAACCCATAACAATAATCATAAATACTTCCACAAAATTCCCTCAGAAATTTAGCATTACTGAAAATATCCACAAAATACAAAGTGACTTTAATATGACTTGGTGACTCAACACAAACATATTCTACCGACGAAAGGCCAAGGCTGAGGTGAACGTTCGCCAGGATGAAAGCCTGAGCGGTAACCCCTGGCATCCTTCCGAGCCTCAGGCTGAAGGTGGCAGCAGAATCCAGGGGTGACAGAGCAGGAGGAATCTGGGGGCATATTCATCCAAACTCTCCTCATTGTACAGAGGGAACAGAGCTGACTGGAGGGCAGAAGTCCAAGGAGGAGAGTGAGTCGGTCTAACACCTGGCACTGGACCCCAATGCTCACCTTCTCCACTAGCGCAACCTTATTTTGGTACAAGACCTGGTAAGGTCTCTGCCGTATGTTATTATAGGTATGATGCTGATTATGGTGGTGGTGGTGACGATGACAGCTAAGCCTACTGAAGATCTACTATGTACCAGGCACTTTATATGTATGAACTCATTTAATCAGACAACAGTTGGATGCAGAGGCATGATTATTACCTCCATTTAACAGATGGGGAAAATGAGACAGGGGTCAAGTAACTTCCACCCAGCTGGGAAGTGGAGGAGTTGGGATTCGAACCCTCACAGTCTGGCTTCTAAGCCTCTGCTCTTACTCTCTAGGTGATATTGCCTTTCGCCTAGGCTTCTGCCATCCTCCCTGGCTTCCACTCCTCAATGAGCCCTTTCTGGCTGCGTGGTGGTATTAGTGACCGGTGGGCTTGCACTGGGAACAGTTCGGGGAAGCCCAAGGAACTGGACTGAGTTCTACTGCTGAGATACCGAGTGGCTGGGAGGCAATGTCATAAAGCACGTACCGGGTGCTGCCCAGGATTACTCGGGCTCCTCCAGGTCATGAGTTCCCTGTGGGGAAGGACTGTGGCACATGTATGCCATTTCCTGATACTCTGGACCATCGGTACCCTTCTAAGCTCTTGCCTGTCACAGCAGGGAACCCCAGAAACTACAATCCCCAGGCTCCCTTTCCAGCTGGTGGCGGATTCGATTTTGGGGGTGAGATCAGTCAGGCCGAGAGAAGCCATGATTCACTGGGAGCAGCACAGGTGGACGCCAGGGGATTAGCAGAGGGCAGGTGTGAGATGGGTGGAGAAGGTAGAGGCGGCACTTGATCTGCATCTTGAAGGATTAGATGCAGTCTGTGAGATGGAGAGGAAGCAAAGCGACTCCCTGTGGAGAGGACAGCGGGAACCAAGGCATGACAGTGTGAAGGGTGTGGTGAGTCCAGGACCGTGGGGCCAGCTGTGCCAGGCTTCGTGTGCCATGTGAAGGAGCCTGTACCTGTCTCTGTTAGTAGGAGAGAATCACGAGAGTTTCGGGAAAGGAAGTGATCAGATTTGGTCTATAATAATGTGACTCCAGGTCAATATGGCCAGCAGCAGTGATGGGGGGAAAGGCCCTCCTTTGGTCGAAACGCACTGAAACGCAGGGCAGCACACAACCAAAACGACAAGGAGACACAAAACTCAGTCTGAAAGAGAGGGAAAGGATTCCTAAAGGGTAGTGGGGAGCGGGGCGGGAAGCCGAACCCTGCAGGGATCTTGACCAGGGTGCCCACCACAAGGGCGGCTGTAGCGCCATCCTGGTGGGTGCTCGAGGTCACGGGCCCCAGACTTGCTAAACCAGAGCTGAGCTCCTTGGCTGAGGCTGGGAGTCAGGGAGGTCTGTCCTGCCTGTAGAGCAAGCACAGAAATCTCTGCCCAGCAGCTGGGGACCAGGGCGGGGAGGCGGCCAGCTCAGTGTCGATGGCGCAGAAAGAAAGAAGCATGAGACATGAGAGGCCTTTGCTGGGGGCTGACATTTACGCTGGAGCCTGAAGGAGAACGGGAGGCGGCCACACGAGGAGCGAGAGGAAAAGCAGAGCATCGGAGTGTCGTGAACAGAGGGAACGCCACGCCCAACGGCTCTGAGACCACAAAGGGCCTGAGCAAAAGGCCGGGGTCTCCACGGCCAGAAGCTGATCACTGCGGGGAGACAGGGCCCAGGCTGCAAAGGGCCTCGGGGTGACATCCAGATCGCCGCAGAACAAGCAGAATGGGGGTCACAGAAGGAAGGAGGGGAGAAGGAGGAGGAAGTATCAGGTTGGGGAAACAGACAGAGAACACAGTGGTAAGACCTAATTCCCCAACTTTTCCCAAGCAGAGGCCTGTCACGCTTCAGACCTCTGCAAATGGGGCCTGAGACAGCGAGGGGGCCATGCCCCAGGTGCTACCATGTTCCAGCTCCCTGCCGGGAAGGTGCTCTCTCCTGGCCTCACTAAAGCCCATCCATCCTTCAGGGACCCCATGTCTCCAGAAACTCCTCTCCCCTTACAGCCTCCATGTGTCCCTACTGTGCTCTGGCCTGCACATTTTTGCTGCTTAGCTTTCCCGTGCGTGCTCTGTGATCCTGGATTCCTTGTGGACCCCTAGCTCCTGACTCTCTGCAGTCACTGATGCCTGGCACCTGCAGGGGGTGGCTGCTTCCTGCTACAGACACTCGGAAAGCAGCACAGAGGGTGTGCCTCAGCTTTTTGATTCTGAGACTGATGCCACACCACAGGAGGGTCCCACAGAGTTTTCCAGCATCTTGCACTGGAAAGGAGGCGACCAAAGGCTGCCGATGTTGAGCCCTCTTTAAAGGATTGCCAGACCTTTCTTCCTCAGAACACAGGTCTAATCCAGGGGGTCTCAACCCTGGTTACACACCAGAATCACCTCCACAGCTTTGAAACACACAGATCTCTTCAGGCCCCTCCAGACCCAGCATGTCAGAATCTTCGGGGACTAGGGGCCAACACTTTCTTAAAGCTCCATAGGTTAAGAGCCATTGAAATCAACTGATGGCAAAGAAAAATTCACATTATTCACTGATTTGTTTTCTCCAACACCTGAGGTGCTTTCTGATGGACCACTGCTGCTTTCCAAAGCAAAGTGCCTTGCCAAGCACAGCCTCTCTCACCGTATGAGGCTGAGGATGGTCAGGCCATCCAAAGTTCTTGGATGGGCTAATGCATTATCATATTGCAGAAGAGCATGAACTTCAGCTCATTATCCCAGATGCAAAGGACATGAACGATGCTCTCTTGGCAATGTAACATCCACACCGGTAGCACCTATAGGTCAAAGGCCTAACACAAATCAATACATCCCCAGTCAACAATTGACTAGGCAGCACTTCACCTTATGGGTTTACAGCAGGCAAAAAATTGCCCATCTCTACTGAGGATATTGCATCTATCACTGGATTCTGCTAATGAGTGGAAGAATCAGACCCCAAAACAGTATCATACACCATACAGAGCAAGCGATATTCAGCTTAAAATGCAATGGATAAAAAATAATATTTGGCTTACGAGGCTAATACATCAACTCAGACCAGAAAGCTGCTGAGATACTTTTAAAATTGAGCTTTTGTGTTTTCTGATGGATGAACTATTTAAGTTTTCCTATTAATAAGGAGAGAGAACATTGGGACTCAAAAACCAAAAGTAGGGCTTCCCTGGTGGCGCAGTGGTTGAGAATCTGCCTGCCAATGCAGGGGACACGGGTTCGAGCCCTGGTCTGGGAAGATCCCACATGCCGCGGAGCAACTAAGCCCGTGAGCCACAGTTACTGAGCCTGCGTGTCTGGAGCCTGTGCTCCGCAACAAGAGAGGCCGCGACAGTGAGAGGCCCGCGCACCGCGATGAAGAGTGGCCCCCGCTTGCCGCAACTGGAGAAAGCCCTCGCACAGAAACGAAGACCCAACACAGCCATAAATAAATAAAATTAAAAAAAATTTAAAATAAATTAAAAACCAAAAGTAGTGGCTTTTGCTAAGAATTTAAAGATAAAAAGTGAAGGGTTTAAAGCTTTCTATTCAACCCCATATTGGTCAGTCCCCCAAAGTGAGAGAGAACTTCAACACTATGCCCTGTCCACTCATGTTTTCCTGTCTTTAACATAAATAAATTCACCAGAATTAGTGCCATTTGGAAATACTTAGATCTTCCTATTCTCACTTCTCCCTCTTAAATCAAAAAGAAAATAAGATTTTGATCTAGAAATAAGAAATAAGGGTCCCACCTTCCATGGTTATGCCCTCTGTCACTGAAGATTAAATCAGTCAACAATTAGGTTCTTCTTCTCCAGACTGTAGGTTAGAGGAGTGATAACACTGGGAAGGTTGTAAACTTTCATGCATATTAGGAGTCCTCCAATCAGAGAGGGTCAAATGGAAGAAATCAAAATATGTAAGTATCAAAATACGTAAGAAATGGCATGGCGGGCTTCCCTGGTGGCGCAGTGGTTGAGAATCTGCCTGCTAATGCAGGGGACACGGGTTCGAGCCCTGGTCTGGGAAGATCCCACATGGCACAGAGCAACTAGGGCCGTGAGCCACAACTACTGAGCCTGCACGTCTGGAGCCTGTGCTCCGCAACAAGAGAGGCCGCGACAGTGAGAGGCCCGCGCACCGCGATGAAGAGTGGCCCCCACTTGCCTCAACTAGAGAAAGCCCTCGGACAGAAACGAAGACCCAACACAGCAATAAATTAAAAAAAAAAAAAAAAATTCACCAATTTAAAAAAAAAAAAAAAAACGGCATGGCAAGGGACTGAGCAGCGAGAATGCTGACCATGGCCCATCCCAAGTGGTGCCTGTCTGGGTGTTTGGGTGGGATCTCAGCCTGGAGTAAAACATCAGGTTTGGAATAGCTGAACTCTTTAGAGAATCAATGAGGGTTAGGAACCTCAACAATTCAATGAGTTGGTGGCACAGAACATTTACAAAAATAGCTGCAATGATTTTCCCCTCTGTATCTACACCCCCGACTACGTGACTCTGCAGCTCCTCCCATCAAGAGGTAGCGTCTATTTCCCACTCTTGAATCCAGGTTGGCCTTCTGATTTGCTTTGACCAATAGGATGTGATGGAAGCCATATGGTACCAGTTCCAAGCCTAGGGTTCAAGAGATTTTGCACACTTCCATTCTCCCTCTTGGACCTCTTAGAGAACAAGCCCGGATTAGTCTGCCAGAGAAGAGGTCACATGGGGCAGAACTGGCCCAGCTGTCCCAGCCAAGGCTCCAGATATGTGAGACAGACCAGCAGTCCTCCAGAGCCACCTACCTGACCTGCAGCTGAGCAGGGATGCATGAGACGCCCCAGAAAGGCCAGTTAAGGAATCACAGCACCTCCCAGCCTAAATGGCTGACTTGCAGAATCATGAGCTACGACTATGGCTCTTGTTTTAAGTCACGTTTCGGGGTGATTGGTTAATGCAACAATATTTAACTGATGCAACTCAGCGTGGGGTCTCCCAGAAATTTGGATGGGGAGATTTTTATGTTCTTTGATTCTCTGCTCAAGAGGAGTAGTTTGTAACTCTAGTGAACATACTATTTTTGTGCTGCTTTACTTTCAACCATTATAGCCCATATCTTTTTCCACAATGCTAATCTGTATTTATTATAATAATTTCTGACTATAAAATATTCCACTGAAGGAGTATAATATCATTTATCTAATCATGCCCATATTGACGGACTTTTAGATTGTTTGTAACTTCCAAGAATTATAAATAATTTTTTACATAAAACGTTTCCCATGTTTTGGATGATTTCTTTAGGATAGATCCTTAGGGACAGAATTACTGAGTGAAGGTTATTAACAATAATACAGCCCTTGAAACACGCCATCAGATCATTTCCACAGGGGCTGAACCAATTTCCATTGACATAAGCAGGGTTTGAGCTCCAGTGTCATCACACACTTGCCAAAATTGGATTTATTTTTAGGAGGTACAAATTTAGCAGATGAAACATTGAAAAATGGGAGCTTTGGGTACATTTCTTTGACTGGATGAAAGCCTGGGGCAACCATAGAGCTGTCTGATTTATATACCACTGGATAAATGAGGTTGGCATAAGATTTTGAAAATGCAGAGAATTAAGGAAGAGGTAAATGTTACTTAGATATTCATTTCTGGGACATTTACAGCAGCTCTAAATTGTGAAAACTGGTGGGTATTGGCGTTTCAAAAAATGAGTTTTTAGAGGAGGAAGCTTCATCACTACAGATACAGTATTTGACTATGTATGTATGTGTAACTTTGCTCTACATGTATGTTTTTAATGGGCATTATTTAACATAATCATAACAATACAGAATCTTGCAATAAGTTTTCACTGATTTTTGTATTAAAATTATTCTGTGATTGCAGAATACTTCCCAAATAATATGAGCACAGCTGGAAGAAGCTTTGTCTTAATTTAAGGATGTCCACACACAGCCACCAGACAGCCTGGTGAGGCCACCGGACACTTCCTCAGTGCACCCAGATGGTGACAAGAAAGTACCACATAGGTCTCAGCTAGGAGAATGCTATGCTGACAGCCTCCCAGGCATGATGCAAGTGACTTGTGGCTAACAGTAGTTAGAGCACTGACACTTATAAAAGAATTAATTTTCTCTTCTTAGAAAACAAATTAGAAACCCAAGGTTACCACCTAGAAATATCACGTTCACCTTCTTGCATTCTGGCAGGCTCTTTTGCATGGCAAATTAAGGGGTGAGTTACAGCTAATGCTCTAGGAACTCAGCCTAACCTTCAGCTTATCACATCCATGCAACAGCAAGGAAATCCCGGAAGATTCTGAGCCTATGCACATGCCTCGCCAAGACCAAGTCAATACCAAGACTGGAAGGAAAAGTCAAATACGCCGGTGGACGTGAGTTTGTGTATCTAATAGGCATCTCAAGTTTAACATATTGAACAAGTGAACACCCCGTCTTGCTCTCCAAATCTACTCTACCTGCAGTCATTTTGGACTCCTTTCTCTCTCTCACACCCCAAACCAATCTGTTAGGAAATCCAGTTCTGCCTCCAAAACATTTCAAAAATCTGACCACTTCGCACCACCCCTGCTACCACCACCCTGGGCCGAGCCACGGTTGTCTTTGTTCTTGAAACTGTAATAAGTGACCTGACGTCACCTTCCACTGTTCTCCTCCTCCCTCTCTCTACTCTATCCACACTGGCCTCCCCTGATGTTCCTTGAGCCTGCCAGGTTTCTTGCTGTTCCTTGAACCTCCCGGTTTTTGAGTAAGTCAAGTACGCTCCCGTCTCAGGGTTTTTGCAACTGCCGTTTCCTCTCCCCGGGATTCTCTTCCAGACACCTACATGGCTCACTCCCTCACCTCCTTCAAGTCTTTACACAAATGTCACCTTCCCAATTGCAGCCAAACCCCTTCATACCTTATACTCCCATTCCTTTGTTAATTGCCCCCAGCACTTAGTATTTCCTGCTACATTGTAGAATTCATAATACACTGTATAATATAATGTCCTGTGCTTGTCGTTGCCTGTCAGCTTCCCCCCACTAGAATGTAAAGTCTACAAGAGCAGGGATTTATGTCTGTTCTGTTTCACTGATGCATGCCCAGATCTTGGAACAAAGTCTGGTACATGGTAGATAAGTATTTGTTGAATTGACTTTTTTTCCTCCCCTTAATTTTAGACCCTGGGATCAGGGATAAGAAAGAGAGAAATTGTGAAACCTTCAACTCCAAAAAAGGTCATGTTAATTTGGAGCCTTGAAACAATAAAAGATGGTATTACCAGTGCGACAATCCAGTGCTGGGCATGGCGTAGCACTTCTGCCCTCCGATGGACTATAGAAAAGCCGGAAGCTCCGGGACTCATTAACTGAACATCAGTCCCAGAACGGTTCTTGAGCTCAGATCTCACAATACCGACTGAACACTTTCTGGACTGAATATAATCAAATTTTGACCATCTCACGGATTTTGGGGGCTTCTTCTGACCTAGAAGCGCTGGGATCTAAAGTCACAATAAGGAAGTAGCTGAACCCAGACTGAGGAGGAGGGTCTTGGAAGTATTTGGTGTGACTGGCTCAGGGACTTGCCCAAGGTCACGTCCGTACTGATGGAACAGGAGCCAGAAAGGGTCCGAGGGGGCTGCTGTATTTCACTCCAAAATGAAAAGGCATGATTTCTGAATCATTTATTGCCCAGGGATCATCGGTACTGCCGGCTTCCTTCATTAGTCAAGACTGTGCTGAGTGAAGTCGGGAGAAATCAATACCCGCAGGGATGGTGCCGCTGATACGAAGAATATTATACTAAGTAGATTTTTTCTCTCTTAACCAGTTGGCATTTTTTTTTCACTTTAAGTGAAATGCTATTCAGTCTTTAAAAATGAGAGGAAATGTGCATTTCAATATAATGACAAAATACAGTGGACTGAATCTTGCTGAGACCCAGGATACCTACTAATTAGCTCCGAGTTACCCACCAGGAACTGATATAACACATGATCACTAACTTATTTAATGGTACAGAGACAGCTGAAAAGATTTTACACCAATCCTAATTTATTTAACTTTTAGCCAGACAACAGCTTAAGCACTGGGTAGAATGGTTGATCATGATTTTCTGTAGAAACAGGGGTGCTGTGTTTACAGTACTGCAAAGGAATGCATCTGGGTAAACTCATTTTTAAGTATCTATTAATACAAATGAAGAAATGTGAAAAACATAAACAAAATCAAGAGAATGGTTGCCATTTAATAAACATTGTCAGATATCACTAAAAGATCTCATCATCAAAATACTTACAAGGACAAAACATGTCTGTGAAAACTAAGTTTGAATCCATGATGAATGTAACACCTCTTGGCAAGGGGTACTCTATTTCTAAGAGCTATTTGATGTTGATTACCTATAGTAAAACTCAGTTCAAGGTTCTAAAACAATCTTGGCCTCTTGATTAATAAATATTTTTATAATATTAATTCACTAAAATTTCTGTTTAAGATTGACACTGAAGCCCAGGCTTAACCGATAACAAATGGCCAGGCTGAAGATGTCAGAGTCAGAGCAAGAACAGGGGGAAATTAGAATCATTCAAAGCTCTTGGATGAAGAACGTGGGCATTTTGTGTGTTCTCACAGGAAACTTTTTTTTTAACATCTTTACTGCAGTATAATTGCTTTACAATGTTGTGTTAGTTTCTGCTGTACAACAAAGTGAATCAGCTATACGTATACACATATCCCCATTTCCCCTCCCTCTTGCATCTCTCTCCCACCCTCCCTATCCCACCTCTCTAGGTGGTCACAAAGCACCGAGTTGATCTCCCTGTGCTATGCGGCTGCTTCCCACTAGCTATCTATTTTACATTTGGTAGTGTATATGTCCATGCCACTCTCTCACTTCATCCCAGCTTCCCCTTCCCCCCGCCGTGTCCTCAAGTCCGTTCTCTACATCTGCATCTTTATTCCTGCCCCGCCACTAGGTTCATCAGTACCATATTTTTAGAGTCCATATATATGCATTAGCATACTGTTTTTCTCCTTCTGACTTACTTCACTCTGTATGACAGTCTCTAGGTCCATCCACCTCATTACAAATAACTCAATTTCATTCCTTTTTATGGCTGAGTAATATTCCATTGTATATATGTGCCACACCTTCTTTATCCATTCATCTGTTGATGGACACTTAGGTTGCTTCCATGTCCTGGCTATTGTAAATAGTGCTGCAATGAACATTGTGGTACATGACCCTTTTTGAATTATGGTTTTCTCAGGGTAAATGCCCAGTAGTGGGATTGCTGGGTCATAGGATAGTTCTATTTTTAGTTTTTTAAGGAACCTCCATACTGTTCTCCATAGTGGCTGTATCAATTTACATTCCCACCAACAGTGCAAGAGGGTTCCCTTTTCTCCATACCCTCTCCAGCATTTACTGCTTCTAGATTTTTTGATGATGGCCATTCTGACTGGTGTGCGGTGATACCTCACTGTAGTTTTTTGATTTGCTTTTCTCTAATGATTAGTGATGTTGAGCATCTTTTCATGTGTTTGTTGGCGATCTGTATGTCTTCTTTGGAGAAATGTCTATTTAGGTCTTCTGCCCATTTTTGGATTGGGTTGTTTGTTTTTTTGATATTGAGTGGCATGAGCTGCTTGTATATTTTGGAGAATAATCCTTTGTCAGTTGCTTCATTTGCAAATATCTTCTCTCATTCTGAGGGTTGTCTTTTCGTCTTGTTTATGGTTTCCTTTGCTATGCAAAAGCTTTGAAGTTTCATTAGGTCCCTTCTGTTCATTTTTGGTTTTGCTTCCATTACTCCAGGAGGTGGGTCAAAAAGGATCTTGCTGTGATTTATGTCATAGAGTGTTCTTCCTATGCTTTCCTCTAAGAGTTTTACAGTGTCTGGCCTTACATTTAGGTCTTTAATCCATTTTGAGTTTATTTTTGTGTATGGTGTTAGGAAATGTTCTAATTTCATTCTTTTACAAGTAGCTGTCCAGTTTTCCCAGCTTCCCACTTATTGAAGAGGCTGTCTTTTCTCCATTGTATATTCTTGCCTCCTTTGTCAAAGATAAGGTAACCATATGTGCGTGGGTTTATCTCTCGGCTTTCTATCCTGTTCCATTGATCTGTATTTCTGTTTTTGTGCCAGTACCATACTGTCTTGATTACTGTAGCTTTGTAGTATCGTCTGAAGTCAGGGAGCCTGATTCCTCCAGCTCCGTTTTTCTTTCTCAAGATTGCTTTGGCAATTCGGGGTCCTTTGTGTTTCCATACAAATTGTAAAATTTCTTGTTCTAGTTCTGTGAAAAATGTCATTGGTAATTTGATAGGGATTGCATTGAATCTGTAGATTGCTTTGGGTAGTATAGTCATTTTCTTTTTCTTTTTTTTAAATTTTTATTTATTTATTTATATTTTTGGCTGTGTTGGGTCTTCATTGCTGTGCACGGGCTTTCTCTAGCTGCAGCCAGCAGGGGCTACTCTTTGTTGTGGTGCACAGGCTTCTCATTGTGGTGGCTTGTCTTGTTGTGTACCACGGGCTCTAGGAATGTGGGCTTCACTAGTTGTGGCACGCGGGCTCAGTAGCTGTGGCTCGCGGGTTTAGTTGCTCTGCGGCATGTGGGTTCTTCCCAGACCAGGGATCGAACCTGTGTCCCCTGCATTAGCAGGCGGATTCTTAACCACTGTGCCACCAGGGAAGTCCCAATATAGTCATTTTCACAATGTTGATTCTTCCAATCTAAGAACATGGTATATCTCTCCAGCTGTTTGTATCGTCTTTGATTTCTTTCATCAGTGTCTTAGAGTTTTCTGCATGCAGGTCTTTTGCCTCCTTAGGTAGGTTTATTCCTAGGTATTTTATTCTTTTTGTTGCAATGGTAAATGGGAGTGTTTCCTTAATTTCTCTTTCTGATTTTTCATCATCAGTGTATAGGAATGCAAGAGATTTTCTGCATTAATTTTGTATCCCGCTACTTTACAAAATTCATTGATTTGCTCTAGTAGTTTTCTGGTGGCATCTTTAGGATTTTCTATGTATAGTATCATGTCATCTGCAAACAGTGACAGTTTTACTTCTTCTTTTCCAATTTGGATTCCTTTTATTTCTTTTTCTTCTTGATTGCTGTGGCTAAAACTTCCAAAACTATGTTGAATAAGAGTGGCAAGAGTTTACATCCTTGTCTTGTTCCTGATCTTAGAGGAAATCCTTTCATTTTTTTCACCATTGAGAATGATGTTGGTTGTTGGTCTGTCATATATGGCCTTTATTATGTTGAGGTAGGTTCCTTCTACGCTCACTTTCTGGAGAGTTTTTATCATAAACGGGTGCTGAATTCTGTCAAAAGCTTTTTCTGCATCTATTGAGATTATCATATGGTTTTAATCCTTCAGTTTGTTAATATGGTGTATCACAGTGGTTGATTTGCGTATATTGAAGAATCCTTCAATTCCTAGGATAAACCCCACTTGATCATGGTGTATGATCCTTTCAATGGGCTGTTGGATTCTATTTGCTAGTATTTTGCTGAGGATTTTTGCATCTATGTTCATCAGAGATACTGGCCTGTAGTTTTCTTTTTTTGTGACATCTTTGTCTGGTTTTGGTATCAGGGTGATGGTGGTCTCGCAGAATGAGTTTGGGAGTGTTCCTGCCTCTCCTATACTTTGGAAGAGTTTGAGAAGAATAAGTGTTATCTCTTCTCTAAATGTTTGATAGAATTCCCCTGTGAAGCCATCTGGCCCTGGGCTTTGGTTTCTTGGAAGATTTTTAACCACAGTTTCAATTTCAGTGCTTGTGATTGGTCTGTCCACATTTTCTATTTCTTCCTGATTCAGTCTTGGAAGGTTGTACCTTTCTAAGAATTTGTCCAGGGGCTTCCCTGGTGATGCAGTGGTTAAGAATCCACCTGCCAATGCAGGGGACACGGGTTCAAGCCCTGGTCCGGGAAGATCCCACATGCTGTGGAGCAACTGAGCTCGTGTGCCACAACTACTGAGCGTGTGTTCTAGAGCTTGTGCTCCGTAACGAGAGAAGCCACCACAATGAGAAGCCCACGCACCGCAACGAACTGTAGCCCCCACTCACCGCAACTAGAGAAAGCCCGTGCGCAGCAATGAAGACCCAACACAGACAAAAATAAATAAATTTATAACAAAAAAAAAGAATTTGTCCATTTCTTTCAGGTTGTCCATTTTATTGGCATATAGTTGTTTGCAGTAGTCTCTCATGATCCTTTGTACTTCTGTGGTGTCAGTTGTTACTTCCCTTTTTCCTTTCTAATTCTGTTCATTTGGGTCTTCTCCCTTTTTTCCCTGATGAGTCTGGTTTATCAATTTTGTTTATCTTCTCAAAGAACCAGCTCTTAGTTTTATTAATCTTTGCTACTGTTTCTTTCATTTCTTTTTTCATTTCTTTTTGACATGATCTTTATGATTTCTTTCCTTCTGCTAACTTTGGGGGTTTTTTGTTCTTCTTTCTCTAATTACTTTAGATGTAAGGTTAGGTTGTTTGAGATTTTTCTTGTTTCTTGAGGTCGGATTGTACTGCTAGAAATTTCCCTCTTAGAACTGCTTTTGCTGTATCCCATAGGTTTTGGGTTGTTGCATTTTCATTGTCATTTGTTTCTAGGTATCTCTTGGTTGTTTAGTAGCGTATTGTTTAGCCTCCATGTGTTTGTATTTTTTACAGTTTTTTTTTCCTATAATTGATATCTAGTCTCACAGCATTGTGGCTGGAAAAGATGCTTGATATGATTTCAATTTTCTTAAATTTACCGAGGCTTGATTTGTGACCCAAGATGTGATCTATCCTGGAGAATGTTCTGTGCACACTTGAGAAGAAAGTGTATTCTGTTGTTTTTGGATGGAATGTCCTATAAACATCAATTAAGTCCGTGTGGTCTAATGTGTCATTTAAAGCTTGTGTTTCCTTATTTATTTTCTGTCTGGATGATCTTTCCATTGGTGTAAGTGTTAAAGTCCCCTACTATTATTGTGTTACTGTCAATTTCCCCTTTTATGGCTGTTTGCCTTATGTATTGAGGTGCTCCTATGTTGGGTGCATAGACATTTACAGTTGTTATATCTTCTTGGATTGATCCCTTGATCATTATGTAGTGTCCTTCCCTGTCTCTTGTAATAGTCTTTATTTTAAAGTCTATTTTGTCTGATATGAGTGTTGCTACTCAAGCTTTCTTTCGATTTCATTTGCACGGAATATCTTTTTCCATCCCCTCACTTTCAGTCTGTATGTGTCCCTAGGTCTGAAGTGGGTGTCTTGTAGACAGCATATATATGGGTCTTGTTTTTGTATCCATTCAGCCAGTCTGTGTCTTTTGGCTGGAGCATTTAATTTATTTACATTTAAGGTAAATATTGATAGGTATGTTCTTATTACCATTTTCTTAATTGTTTTGGGTTTGTTTTTGTAGGTCTTTTCCTTCTCTTGTGTAGGAAACAACTTTTATCAATAGAAGTGCTATGAAGAATGCTTGGCTAATGGAGAATTGAATAGACATATTTAAAGAGTTTGAGTATCAGCTTAAAGTATGTTCAGCTTTCCTCTCTGAGATAAACGGAGTTTTCTCCAGCTCATGACTGAGTGGACACAAAATGATATTTGAATCAAGACTCAGTTGTTTAAGCAAGCTAGTACACAGGTATTTTCATATGTCTTGAATCCAGAATAAGAGAGGGAACAGGGATGATGGTGGAGGCCAGCCTACCATTGTGGCTTTTAAATGTCTAGTGGTCTTTTTTTTTTTTTTTTTTTTTTTTTGCTGCACGTGGGATCTTAGCTCCCCTACCAGGGATCGAACCCATGCCTCCTGCAATGGAAGCGTGGAGTCTTAACCACTGGGCCACCAGGGAAGTTCCTCTGGTGGCCTTCTGAAGAAAGAATATGAAAGAATAGACAGCTGACAGGAACGATGCAGTGAGATTATTCTCTGAATAACCAAGTTTGTGATCAAAAGAGGTAGTTTTATGAAAACTCAGCATGTTGTGATGAGCCATTTATTTTAACTATTTTCAAAGTACTTGAAATATTTATAATACTGCTCTGCTATAGCACAGGTTTATTTACTTCCCAATTATTCTGCCAAAAGTTCAGATTCCAAGTTGCAAAACAGTCCTTATTTAAAGTGAACAGAGAATTTTTAAATGAAGAAAAATAATAAAAAGCTATGATTCTAAATTAAAAAATCATGATGAATGTCTGTTGGGGAATATGGATAATTTCAAACATTTCAGTGATTTATGTTAGCAAAGCAGCTATCTTTGGCTCTCTATATGTCAAACTTTAGATAAACAAGTTTATTTAAATATTTGAAAATCTAAATAATTTATCCCTAATTCAATGCAGACATCATAAGAGAATTTCATAATATTAAAGAATAAGTGAACTTTTTCTTAAAATGAAGTGTACTAAAACAGTCCATAGCAAAAGATTAGAAGACAGAATTATACATTTATGTCAGAAGGACCGAAATCAATATCTTATTCAAAATTCATAAAACATCAAACATTCAAATACAACTGAGCAAATGTTATCATTATTCTTAAGTCATTACAATTTTTAAAAATGATAGCATTGGCTCTGATAATGATAATTTGGCTCATAATTGATTTTGACACTGTCTTCTTCTCAGGGTTCAGGAGAAAAGAGTTGCCTATTCTTGAAGAACATTTAAAGAACTTCCAGTTCAGGAGCTTACACTGTGATATTTTATTCTGCCTAAATCAAGATTAAATCATTGAAGATGTCATAGCAAGAAGTAAAACTCTAGGGAGGCTATTAACAATTTAGCATTTCTAGTTCATGCTGGAGTGTTAATTCCACTTCCCAAAGAAAACAGGAGAAGTGGTAATCATTCAAATTAAGATCCTGTGACTGCAGAATTGTGCCACCACATTTATATTAGAGCACATTTGGAGTAACGTGCAAATGTCTCCATGGAGGCAGTGAAGTTAGTGAGGTGTCAGCTTGATTTCTCCCTAAGTTATTTCTTCACACTAAAATACAGAAGTGATTCACAAACAGAAGTGAGTTTCTGCATATGTGTCTAGCAGTGTCTTCTGAGATAAGGGGTTCTCTGGGCCAGGGACTAGTGATGGTCTTTAAGACCTCAGCTGTAAATGTGTCCTTTCTGCACTGTAGTTTCCTTCTGACATGCTCAAGTCTGTAACTCAGGGTCACCTTGGGTAGCAAGCTCTGTAGCTACACCTGTGCTCTGAGGTATGCCAAGCTGGGGAGGGCAGCGGCCTGCAGAAGTGCCTGGGACTGAAATTGGGAGCTGCATGGCAGAGAATAAGGTGAGAGGTGACAGCCAAGAGGTGTTCAAAATCCCCAAGAATACTCAGAAATACCTGTGAAGGGGCCAGACATCCAGTAGTCATGTCCAATGGATGCTCTGCTTGTATTTGTCACTAAAGAGAGGGACACATTTGAAGGCCTGCAAAATGTGAGTAGGGGGTACTCAGTATCATGTTGGTGAAACATCTGTCTGGGGTTTCCTTCTTCAAGAGAACATGGTCTTGTTGGCTCAGTAGAAACAGGAACTTTGAACATGGATAAATGTAACACTTGGATTCTTAGTTTTTAGTAGCAAGGTGCCGAGATCAACCCTGGCTGACTTCAGCAGAGAAAGACATTAGGGGCTCACGATTTTGGGGGGAGCTGGAAGCCTTGAGGCTAAGCTTTCAGGGACAAAGCTCACACCAATTACCACCACTGCCACAAGGGACCCCAGCCTACACCACGGTGTCTGCTGAGTGGGAAGCTCATTATCCTACAGCCAATGACTAGCAACAGCCCCGCTTCTTCCTGGCAATGCCATTTGTGCAATGAGGGAGTCTGAGAGGTAGAGCTGAAATCCCCACCTGTAGCCCAGCTGCAAGGGAGGCTGGAATAGGAGTACAAAGTATTATCATTTGAGGCAGTCTTGGCAGCCTCCTGCCAAGAGTTACAAGGCGGGGAACACTGCCCTAATATGGAGAGGGGTGCACATGCTGGGCCATCAAAATGACAGGGCCAGGCCCAGAGGAGGAAGATTTCTACCCTGGAGAGGGGAACTCCAGCCCTCTGTAAAGGTGGGTCCCTTTGTTTCATTTAAATTAATTAATATTTTTCCTGATGATAAAGATGCCTTGTGAGAGACTTCCATTCCCAACGTTAAGGCCTAGACCAAAAATTCTCAAACTACAATAGCCTAGATGTGCTGATAAAATATAACCCACATTCCCTTAAATAAACAGCTGAACTAGCAAGGAAGTAAGGGAAATCCCCAGTGGGAAAACACAAGGAAGAAATTAAAACCTGGAGCAGTGGTGGCTGCCTGAGAACATGCTCACTTTGGTACGCAAAAGCTTGAGTTTCCACTTCCCTTCTCATATTTATCCAAGGTCTCACTTTCCATCCTCATGTGCTGAGCAAACTCAATCTCTTTATTAATCTCATTGTGAACTAAATCTCATTGTACAGAAAAGTTCTTGGATTGGCACCAATCTATGGTTCACGTTTTGAGTAGCACTGCATTTAGACTTTGTTGAATTAACTATACCTGTTAACTGTTTAAAGATGATTACTAAATAAAAGAAACAAAATGTATCTATCTTTCAAACCAGTAGAAGAAGAAAAAAGGTATATATTTATTTACTTCTCAATCAGTTTACTAGAAGCCAGGAAAAAAAAAGGGAAGGGGAAAGAATCAGAAAAGTACAATAAAGTGGTAGAAAAAATTAACTCCAAATATTATCACAATAAATGTGAACAGAATAAATGGACTAGTTACGAGACAGAGATTGTCAGATCAGATAAAAACAGCAACAAAATCTAACTTTATGTTATTCAAATGAATAACAAATGAAACCTACCTAAAAGCACAAAAGCAGAGCAAAGCTGAGAGTAAAACTAAAAATGAAATAACAAGTTTGATGGTAATTTATGTTTCAACTTGGTTAGGCCACAGTACCCAAACATTTTGTCAAACACTATTCCAGATGTTTCTGTGATGGCATTTTTTTAGATGAGATTAACATTTAAATCAGCAGACTTTCAGTAAAGCAGATGACCCTCCATAATGTAGGTGGGACACATCCAATCAGTTGAAGGCCTTAGTAGAAAAAGACTGACCTCCCCAGAAGAAGAGGGAATTCTGCCAGCAGATTACCTTTGGACTCCACCTGCAACTTCCATGGGTCTCCAGCCTCCTGGTCTACCCTGCAGATTTTGAACTCACCAAGCCTCCAAAATTGTGTGAGCCAATTACTTAAAATAAACCTCTCTATATACACATCTTATTGGTTCTGTTACTCTGGAGAACCCTGACCAACCCAACAAGCAAACAAAGGGTAAAACAAACCTTAAGGTAAAAAGCATTAGGGGGGACATAGGAATAGAGGACTAAGAGGTACAAACCATTAGGTATAAAATAAGCTGCAAGAATATATTGTATAAGATGGGGAATATACCCAATATTTTATAATAACTATAAATGGAGTATAACCTTTAAAAATTGTGAATAATTATATTGTACACCTATAACTTATATAATATTGTACAGCAAAGATACTTCAAATAAAAAAATAAAGGATGAAGATGAGGAAGGCCTGAACACACTGATAAAAGAACAGTTCTCTAGGAAGTTTGCCAGGAAGCTAACTGTGATGTGCGTGCACATAAACACCACAACCCTAAACATACGCGTAGAAATGAACAAATTATAAGGAGATATTGAAATCTATAATCACACTGAGAGATGTCTATCATGCAGACAAAAACACTGGGAAGATGATAAAGACAGGAATGGAACAGAACTAACAAGATAAATATACCGGACACACATACAATTCTGTACCCTTATAGCTAAAGCGTAGAGTTTTTTTCAAACACGTGAAAAAATGACAAAAATTGACCACAAAGGATAGGCTCAATGAATAGCTAACAACTATTATCAGCAAGATGGTATCTTCTGACCTATGATACAATTAAAATAGACAAAAATAAGTAAAAGATACTTCAAAAGATCATAAATTTTGAATATTTAAAACATACTGCTAAATGACCAAGGGTGAACTCATGGAATACAGAATGTATTTAATGGAACACAGAACATATCTAGAACTAAAAAAGAATAGAAGGACTACATTTGAAATTTGCAGTTTTTAACTAAAGGGCTACTGAAAGGATAATTTAGTCTTAAGTGTTTTTATCAGAAATTAAAAGAAATTTTAAAATTAGTGGGAAAGATGATGAAATTATAAAGAAAAGCAACAGAATGATTATCACAAAGCGAGGAGAGTGGTTACACTGAGGAAGAGAGCAGAATGTAGCGGGGGAGGGTGCACAAGGGATTTTGAGGGGCTGACAATGTTCTTCTCCTGAACTGCATCACGGTTACCCATTTGTTTGCATTATAATTATTCTTTAAATTATGCAAATATGTTTACATGCCCTCTGTCTGAAAGATATTTTACAATAAAAGACTTAAACTAAGAAAACAATTAAGTTAAAAGTGTAACGGAGAGTTATCCAAAGAATAGCAAACAAACCAAAATCCAGCTCCATGCTCTTTGTAGGAGATACTTCTAAAACAAAGGTATGGAAAGGTTGTAGGAAAAATGTGGAAAAAGACCAACCTGGAAAGTAATAATCAAAGAAATCTAGTGTAACTATATTAATTTTAAAAATAGACCTTAAGATAAAAACCATTATTAGGGGTAGAAGAAGTTACTACAGAATAATAAGGTTTGAAATCACCAATAAAATAAAACAATTCTAAACTCAAATGCACCAGTAAAATAGTGTCAAAATATAGGGAGCAAAAACTGATAGAACTAAAGGGAGAAAGGTACAAATTTACAACCTGGCTGATAATCAGGCAGATACAAAATTTAAGTAGATATAGAATATTTCATCAAAATAATTAATAAGCTCAATTTAGTGAGTATACATAGAGCTTTACACCCAACAACTGAAGCATGCATATTCTCCTAATGCACGTATAAAACATTAGTGATAACACACTAAGCTATAAAGCAAGTCTCAAAAATTTTCAAGAATTAGGATCCATACAGATAAGGTCCTCTGACCACAGTACAATTCAATTAGAAGTCAGTAACAACAAAACAACCCAGAGGTTTGGAACCCCAAAACCTCACTTAAAAATAATTCACGATCCAAAGAAGGGATTATAATAAAATTGTTAAAAAATTTAGATCTGAGTGATAATAAAAATGCTATATATCAAAACTTGTAGAATTGTGCAAATGGCCCTATGAGGGATATTTATAGCCCTAAATGATTATATTAGAAAAGAAAAAAGGCTGAAAGGTAATGAGCTTATCATGGAAATTATTCAATAATAAATTAGAAGAAGAAAAGAATAAATCTAAAGAAAATAGAACTGTAGGAGCAAAGATGTATGAAACAGAAACAAACACACAAATCAACAAAGTCAAGAGATGGTTCTTAAAGACCAGTAGAGTAGACAAACCTCAGGAGAAAATGAGAGAAGACAAAAAATACCATCAGGAATCAAAAGAGGTGCATAATTACAGATACAGCAAAGATAAATAGTAGTAAGGCACTCAGTGGCTATGTGTCCCATGGGTAAATTATTCAACCTCTATAATACTTTGGTTTCATCATCTGTAAATTAGGCTTACCTAAAGAACCAATCTCACATGATTGTTGTGAAAATTAAACTAGTTAATGTATGTAATATGCTTAGACCCATCCTTGGCAATAAAAGTGATAACAACTATTATATCTAGTGCTCACTAAATGTTAGGGGTTGCTCCCATTGTTGGTACTTATTTGTTATTTTCCCTTAGCCAGTTGGACTATTTTATTAGTATTTTCTAAGAACATCTTTTGATTTTGTTGATCTTCTCACTTATTGCATTATTTTCTATTTCATTAATTTCCACTCATATCTAGCATTTCCTTCCTTCTGCTTTCTTTGGGTTTAATCTGTTACTCTTTTACAAGCTTCTTTAATTGAACATTCAACACATTTATTTTCAATGTTTCTTGTTCTCAAAATTTGTTTTTAATGTTAAAATGTCCTTCTAGCTAGCTAAGGTACTAAAGTACTGTCTAGGTTAAGCTATATAATGTTATTACTTCAATTCTATAGTAGTTTTAAAACATGCCCAGGAGTTCTTTGATAATCCTTCTATCAAAAGATGGAGTCTAATTTCCTGCTTCCTTCAGCCTGACTGACTGAGCTCAAGTGGAGAGAAGTGATGGTGAGTGACTTCTGAAGCTAGGTCATAGCAGGAGATACAGCTACTGCAAGGCTCTACTGAGACGGTCATCCTTAGAACAAGCCAGCATGTTCTGGGGAAGCCCAGGCTATGTGAAGAGGCCGTGTATAGGTGTTCCAGCTGACAGCTACCGTCCACTGCCAGACACAAGAGTAAGCCTTCAGATGATTCCAACCCCCAGCCTTTGAGATGTGCCAGCTGATGCCCCGTGGAACAGAGGGGCAGAGACATACCGACTTTACTAAGTCTAAGCCAAACTATAGACCGGTCAACAAAATAAATGTTATATTTTTAGGCCACTAAGTTTCAGTATGCTTTGTTTTGTGGCAATAGACAACCATAACTGTTCTAAATATTTTTAATTTTAACATTATGAAATTCTTTTAAAGACATGAATTATTTAAGAATATGTATATTCCATAGTTTCCAAACAAACAAATAATGGTAGTGGTGGTAGTGGTGAAGGGATGGTTTATTTTATTATTCATTTCTAATTTAATTTGACTGTGGTTAGAAGTGTGGTCTGAGTATATTATTTATTTTAAATTTGTTAAAAAATTTTGTAATAAGCTGTAAGTGTAATTGTTCCATACGTCCTTGTAAAGAATACATCTTTGTTCGGTGCAGGCTTTCATACATATATGTATTTGTGTGTATATAGATATATACACACACACACATATGTACAAATATACACACATACACTCACACACACACATATATATATGAAAACACTGATCTAATGAAAATTATATATAGGTCTACATTAGATGAGTGGTTTTCAAAGTTTTTGTTCTCAGGACCCCTTACATTTTTAAAACTGGAGGACCTCGAAGACCTTTTGTTTATGTGGGGTATACTTATCAATATTTACTGTACTAGAAATTAAAGCTGAGACATTTAAAAAATATTTATAAATTCATTTAAAAATTATAATAATAAAACGATGCATATTAGCAAATGTTTTACTTAAAAAATGCATTTTTTAAAATAAGAAAATTTAGGAACAGGAGTGGCATTATTTTACACTTGAAAATTCTTTAATGTCTGGTGTATTAAAAGACAGTTGTATTCGTATATCTGCTTCTGCATTCAATCTGCTGAGATATATTGTTTTGGTCGAAGTACATGAAGAAAGTTCAGCCTCAGACAGATACAAAATTGGAAAATAGAGAAGTATCATAATTGTCTTTCCAGGGAACTGTGAATATTCTTCTTTGATACTACTCCAAAATACAGCAAGTGTCAGTTTCTTAAGGATAACTGTGACATGAAATGGAAACCATATCAGTAAACTTTTCATACTCTAGTATGTTGAAATTGATCGGTTTATCATGCACTTAAAATAGGTCTTTTACCACGTAAAATTTTGTAATATCTTGTGTTTGTCATCTTGAAAATATTGTTCTACTGAGTTGTGAAGATCTGCCCAAATGTTGACACATTTCATTATTTAATATTAAAAAAGTCATACTCATTAATCAATATCACCACTGATCTCATCAGAAAAGTCTTTATGTATGGGGAGGCTGCCAAACTCTCAGTGGTGATTACACATTTCTAAACTTCTAATTTTTGCTTGAAAACTCAATTTTTTGGCAATAAATGTGTTAGTTGTCTTTTCCAAAGTGACAGACTTCGTTCATTTTTGAGAAAATGACTGCCAAATGTTTGAGTCTAATCAGTTTGTCAGTAGTTGTTCTTTTGAGTAAATATGGTGTTCCTGACTTCCAGAATGGCAGTGTGAGGAGCTCTGTGGACCCAGTCCCAGCAAAACAAGCATAATTGGTAGAAATTATTTTTTAAAAGTGTCTAAAATTGTCTTAAGGGCATACAACAAATGAAGAAACAATTATTAAAGAAAACCCACTAATACTCAGTATGAACAGTGAAAGTCTGTGGCATTTCAACCATGATCCACTTAATCTCTCACCCTTTCCACCTCAGTATGATGGAAACTCCACTCCAGGCTGGTGCACCAAGAATACAGGGCTCCCTTTCCTGCCAGTTCCCACTTAAGGGCTATGATACACCCCCCAGGAGGAGCAAGCCACCTGTGTTTCTCATCCTGCCCAACTATGTGTTGCAGAGGCTAAACTCTAGACAAATACAGCTGAGAGGCTGGAGGCTCCCTTCCTCCACCCAGCTCCAACTCAGAGAGCAGATGCTGTGTCAGGTGTGGCACACTGAGAATACTGGTGCCCTGATGGCCCTCACCCCTGTTTGTTCATAGGGCAGAGGATCCACCCTGGAATACATAAGCTGAGAAGGCCAGAGGCTTCAGCCCCCACCTGACGCTGCTCACAAAACAAGGGTGTCACTCTAAGAGAAACTGGTCACTGTCCCCTCCCCCAGCTCCAGATTTGTGGCTCAGAGGTTTTGCCCAGGGGAAGAGGCAGGATTTAAGAACCAAGAACTCCAAAGCTCTTCCCACAGGAACTGACATTATTTGGAACAGAGTGTGAGGAAGTTCAAGGCAAAGGATGCTCTCAAAAACAAATAAGCTTTTGGTAGTAAGCAAGCAAGGGGAGGTTAGTAGCTTCATCATAGCAACAACCTAAACTGCAGGCCAACTTCTTTACCAGAGAGAACCAAGGAAAGAGATGGCTTAGAGGAGCCCTCCTGGGGTCAGAACAGATCTCAAGACTAGCCTCAAAAATTCCCCTGCAAAGGGGCCCAAATTTAATTGGATCAGACTGTGAGCAATTTTTTCCCAGAGCATTTTGAAAACAAAGATAGTACTCAGCAATTAATAAAGGATAATAGTTTGATATGATACCAAAAATGCAGGCAGCTTATTGGAGAGATCAGGGAAAGAGACAGAGAGCCTACTGAAACCATGATCATCTCAGGGTGACTGTGCAATATATCCAAGGCTGCACTCCTGAGAAAGTTTCATGAGAGGCTCCATGCTGTTGAGGGGGTGAGGAGAAACAGACTCCACTACAATAGCTTGCCAATCACTGAACAAATCAACAAGCAAATAGCAACAACAAGCTCTGAGGGAAGGTGGACCAGTAACCAGAGCTGCTACAATATATTATCTTAAATACCTAGTTACCAACAATAAATTATGAACATGCAAAGAAACAGAAAAATATGACCCAAACAGGAAAAAAAAAGGCAACAGAAACCATGACAGGGCCCAGATACTAGGTTTAACAGACATAAACTTCAAAGCAGCGTTATAAATATGCTCAAAGATGTAACAGAAACTATGATTAAAGAAGTAAAGCAAAGTATGATGACAATATCTCATCAAATAGAGAATATCAATACAGATAATTTTTTTAAAAAAATTAAATTCTGGTGTTGAAAAGTACAAAAATGAAACAGAAAGTTCACTAGAGACCCTCAACAGCAGATTTCAAAGGGCAGAAAAAAGAATCTGTAAACTTGAAGTTATATCAACAGAGAGACTATGCAATCCAAAGAACAAAGAGAAAACAAGAATGAAGAAAAATGAACAGAGGACTTGACTGCCAAGAAGGGAGAGTAGAAAGAGCCTGAGCTCACCTCGTTTCATGGGCACACCAAAATTACAAATATTTACAGAACAACTATCAGTGAAAAAGACTGGAACCTATGAGAAAAGATCTTCTACAACCAAAGATATAAAGAAGGAATCACAACAAGATGGGTAGGAGGGGTGGAGTCACAGTATAGTCAAGACCCATAACTCCGGGTGGACAATCCACAAATGGGAGAATAATTATAATTGCACAGGTTCTCCCCAAGGAACAAAGGGTCTGAGCCCCACATGAGGCTCCCCAGCCTGGGGGGTCCTGCATCAGGCAGACAAGCCCCCAGAACATCTGGCTCTGAAGGCCAGTAGGACTTACTTTCAGGAGACCCACAGGGCTGTGAGAAATAGAGACTCCACTTTTAAAGAATGCACACAAAAATCTCACACACTCCGGGACGCAGGGCAGAAGCAGTCATTTGAAAGGAGCTTGTGTCAGAACTACTTGCTGATCTTGGAGAGTCTCCTGGAGAAGCAAGGGGCAACTGGAGCTCACCCTGGGGACACAGACACTGGCGGCAGTGGATTTGGGGAGCTCATTCTACCACATGGACATTGGTACTGACAAATGGCATCTTGGAATCCTCCCTCTAGTTTATTAGCCTCAGGACCCAGCACCACTCCCACCCACCAGTATGTAGGCACCAGTACTGGGATGCCTCAGACCAAGCAACTAACTGGGTGAAGACAGAGCACCACGCACCAGCAAATAGGCTGCCTTAAGAAACCCCCTGAGCCCTTAGCCACTCCTGGACATGGCCCCGCCCATGAGAGGGTTCAGGACCAGGAGCCCCAGGACCCAGCTACACAGAACTAGAATATTTTCCACAAAACTGGAACAAATAATTTTAAAATTTGTATGGAAACTCAGAAGACCCCGAACAGCCAAAATGATATTAAGACAGAAGAACAGAGCTGTAGGTATCAGACTCCCTAACTTCAGACTATACTACAAAGCTACAGTAATCAAAACAGTATGGTGCTGGCACAAAAATAGACACATAAATCAATGGAACAATATAGAGAGCTCAGAAATAAATCCATGCACTTATGGTAAATTAATCTATGACAAAGGAGGCAAAAATATACAATGGAGAAAAGACAGTCTCTTCAATAAGTGGTACTGGGAAAAATGGACAGATATATATATATATATATATAATAAAATTATAACATTTTCTAACACTATATACAAAAATAAACTCAAAATGGATTAAAGACCTAAATGTAAGTCCAGAAACCATAAAATTCCCAGAAGAAAACATAGGCAGAACACTCTGACATAAATCACAGCAACATTTTTTTGGATCTGTCTCCTAAGGCAACGGAAACAAAAGCAAAAATAAATAAATGGGACCTAATTAAGCTTAAAAGCCTTTGCACAGCAAAGGATACCATCAACAAAGCAAAAAGATAACCTACTACATGGGAGAAAATATTTGCAAATGATATGACCTATAAGAGATTACTATCCAAAATATATAAACAGCTCATATAACTCAACATATTAAAAAAAAAGCCAATTAAAAATGGGCAGAAGACTTGAAAAGACATTTTTCCAAAAAAGACATACAGATGGCCCACAGGCACATGAGAAGACGCTCAACATCACTAATAATCAGAGAAACGCACATCAAAACCACCATGAGATATCACCTCATACCTGTCAGAATGACCACCATCAAAAAGGCCACAAATAACAAATACTGGTGAGGATGTGGAGATAAGGCAACCCTTGTACACTGTTGGTGGGAATGTAAATTGGTGTAGCCACTGTGGAAAATAGTATGGAGGTTTCTCAAATAATTAAAAATAGAAATACCATATGGTCCAGCAATTTTACTCCTGTATATATATCTGAAGAAAACGAAAACTAATTTAAAAGGCTACATGGACCCCAATGTCCATAGCAGCACTATTTACAATAGTCAAGATACAGAAGAAACCTAAGTGTCCACCAACAGGTGAATGGATAAAGAAGATGTGTTACACACACACACACACACCCAAACACACACCAAAATGGAATACTATTCAGCCACAAAAAGAATGAAATCTTGCCATTTGCAGCAACGTGAATGGACTTGGAGGCTACTATGCTAAGTGAAATAAGTCAGACAAAAACAAATACTGTATGATATCACTTACATGTGGAATCTAAAAAATAAAACAAACTAGTGAATATAACAAAAAAGAAACAGACTCAGAGATACAGAGAACAAAGTAGTGGATATCAGTGGAGAGAGGGAAGGAGGGAGGGGCAAGATAGGGGTAGGGCTGGGGTCCCCAAAGCCCTGTTAGGAACCGGGCCGCACAGCAGGTGAGCGGTGGGCGAGTGAGCGAAGCTTCATCTGCCGCTCCCCATCGCTCGCACTGCCGCCTCAACCATCCTCCACACCCACCCCCCACCACCGTCGGTGGAAAAATTGTCTTCCACGAAACCGGTCCCTGGTGCCAAAAAAGGTTGGGGACTGCTGGGGTAGGGGATTAAGAGGTACTAACTACTACGTATAGGGACTTCCCTCCCTGGTGGTCCAGTGGGTAGGACTCCGAGCTCCCAATGCAGGGGGCCCGGGTTCTTTCCCTGGTCGGGGAACTAGATGCTGCATGTATGCCACAACTAAGAGTTCGCATGTCGCAACTAAGAAGGCTGCATGCCACAACGAAGATCCTGTGTGCCACAACTAAGACCCGGCGCAGCCAAAATAAATAAATAAATAAATAAATATTAAAAAAAACACTACCATGTATAAAATAAATATGCTACAAGGATATACTATATAGCACAGGGAATACAGCCAATATTTTCACAATAACTATAAATAGAGTATAACCTTTAAAAATTGTGAATCATTATGTATGCCTGAAAGATAATATTGTATATCAACTATATCTCAATCAAAAAAAGATAGAAATCAAACTTCTGGTTACCAAAGGGGAGAGGGAAAGGGGGAGGGACAAAATTAGGAGTGTGAGATTAAGAGATACAGACTACTATGTATAAAGTAGATAAGCAACAAGGATATATTGTACAGCACAGGGAATTATAGCCATTATCTTCTAATAACTTATAATGGAGTATAATCTGCAAAAATACTGAATCACTGTGTTATACACCTAAAACTAACATAATATTGTAAACCGGCTATACTTCAATTAAAAAAAAAAAAAAACTAGTATGCTGTGCCCCCTCCCCACAGCTGGTATGTCAGCTCCATGAAGGCAGGAACTTGTCTCTTTTTGGGTTCGTCACCATATGCCAGCATCTACAACAGCCTCTTGTACATAACAGGCACTCAAACCTTCGTTAAGTGAATGAGTTAACATCTTGGAACATTTTCCTCTTCTTTTGCTCTTCGCCCATATATTTTTCTATGAAATTTTAAAAACATATTATATCATTTTCTAAAAACATTAATACTCTCCTTAAACATTCAAAGGTTTGAATGATTGAATATTTTAATGTAAAATTGGCAATTACATCTACTCTCTCAGCAATTCAAACTCACTTCTGATTTTGAAACACTATCATTTCACTTTTTAGCTGTCTCTGTACAGCTGATTATTTATAAAGGTAAAAAATCTAACACAAGGGTTTGTTAAACTTCTGTGATGGAAGAGGAGGTGACATAGCCCAGTTCCAGCCTGATGTCCCCCTCCCTCCCCACACACTGACCAAGACACAACCACCATTTTTTTTCTTGGTCAAATATACATCCTTCTAAACAAAAATTTACTGAGTTTATCATAGTAGGAACCTCAGGATAAACAGCTGATGCTGAACAGAATTGCAATTCTGATGGAGAAATTTATCGAAATACTCCAGAAGGTGTTTTGGTTTATCCTGCAATGCTATCTAAACCACAGACTGGGGCTCTGCCACTCACTAGAATAACTTCCCATGATTACAGACAAGAAAGACTTAGTTTCTGGTCCTGAGGTTGGGAAAGTTGCTGCCGGCTCCTCTCTTTTGATAGCTGTTTACTGTTAACTCACACAAGCTTCAGGGAATCGTCACTTGACCTCCCTTCTCCTGTGGATGCAGTTTTATTGACCTTTTAACTAATGGGTATATCCTATGCTATTGTCCCACGGATTAAGGTAAATTATTAATGTTTTAAGGCAAAAATTGCTTACAACTCTTTATCTTGCCTCTTGAGCAAATCCTAATGAAGGAAGATATAGGTGAAAAAAGTAAGACGGACAAAAAAACCCTTGTTTTTGTTCTTCCATTCCATGAGTGATAAATGGTAAATGGTAATAGATGAGATTTTGTTTGTCTGGCATAGAGAGTTGAGAAGATATTTTTAAAATGTGGGTCTCAAAACATAATTTCAGTCTGTAGATTAAGTTTGAGGTTATAAATTAAGAAGTCTACATCTGTTTGAACTGTGTTGTTAGGTTAGTTTTTTTTTTTTTTTTTACATTTTTATTTTTTAACATCTTTATTAGAGTATAATTGCTTTACAATGGTGTGTCAGTTTCTGCTTTGTAACAAAGTGAATCAGTTATACATATACATATGTCCCCATATCTCTTCCCTCTTGCATCTCCCTCCCTCCCACCCTCCCTATCCCACCCCTCTAGGTGGTCACAAAGCACCGAGCTGATCTCCCTGTGCTATGCGGTTGCTTCCCACTAGCTATCTATTTTACATTTGGTAGTGTATATATGTCCATGCCACTCTCTCACTTTGTCCCAGCTTACCCTTCCCCCTCCCCATATCCTCAAGTCCATTCTCTAGTAGGTCTGCATCTTTATTCCCATCTTGCCCCTAGGTTCTTCTGACCATTTTCTTTTTCTTTCTTTTTTTAGATTCTATATATATGTGTCAGTTTTTAAAAAACGGTTGTTTACATATTTTCATAAAAATGAATACTTGGGTTTGGTCTTGAATTCAGTAAGTGGCACAGTTATATCTAGTTTTTACTTCAAAACTGTAGTTTTTTAATTATAAATATAATAGTACTGGGAGAAATACCACAAATGAAGATTTGTTTATAGCTACCTAATCCTAAAACACTTTAATGAGAATCTTCTCTATAGTTAGGGTACTATGCACGATGCTGGTAGAAAGAAAAGTCCAGGGTTTGTGACGTGCCCTGAGGCAAATCCTGATGAACAGGGCCAGCCAGCCACCTGAGTCATCTCGGAGTGACAGCCGCAGGCAGTCGGCCGTGTGGTCTGCGAGGTCAGAGCAAATCTAGAAAAACTACTTGGACACTGTTGTTGACATTGTGTGTCCAACTGTGGCTTACAAAGAAAATGGGCAGCATTTGGAATGAGGAGGTCTTAATCAGTGTCGTCCCCATAACTGGTAGAAGAGGACTGATTCATTTAGAAAACTTAATTCCAGTATGTGTTAATTTTGTTCTAAAAAGAACTGTGGAGGACTCAGTACCACTGATTCTATTATGATGGATTTTGAGGAATAAAGGATCGTGTCTGAAAAGGTATGATTAACTGTAACAGGTCTATGAAAACGAGTTTAGATATTTCTTGTGGATTTCTAGAAACAGGTCCCCCTTTTTTTTTTTTTTTTTTTTTACTTAAATGCAATATTAAAACTAGTACAAGATGGCCCCAGAGACATTTAAGTGGCCACGTGGAGACTGAGGCAGCCTTGGGAACGGACCTGCAGACTGTGTTTCTTTCTCAGGTGTCTGTGGGTACCTCCTCTAGGGTGGGGTGTCTGTGGACTAGTACAAGGGGTTGCTTGTGACGGCAATTTATACTGCAAACCAGGTGACTTCCATCGTAAGAGCTATTAGGACACCTCGTTTCCACTGAGCTCTCAATGGCTCAAAAGATTTAAAGGTGCTTTTCATGTCATATGTGCATGGTTTTCATAACTCATCAAGAATGAGCTAGCTATTTACAATAGCCAGGACATGAAAGCAACCTAAGTGTCCATCGACAGATGAATGGATAAAGAAGATGTGGCACATATATACAATGGAATATTACTCAGCCATAAAAAGGAACAAAATTGAGTTATTTGTAGTGAGGTGGATGGACCTAGAGACTGTCATACAGAGTGAAGTAAGTCAGAAAGAGAAAAACAAATACCGTATGCTAACACATGTATATGGAATCTAAAAAAAAAAAAAAAGGTTCTGAAGAACCTAGGGGCAGGAGAGGAATAAAGACGAAGACGTAGAGAATGGACTTGAGGACACAGGGAGGAGGAAGGGTAAGCTGGGACTAAGTGAGAGAGTGGCATGGGCTTATATATACTACCAAATGTAAAATAGATAGCTAGTGGGAAGCAGCCACATAGCACAGGGAGATCAGCTCGGGGCTTTGTGACCACCTAGAGGGGTGGGATAGGGAGGGTGGGAGGGAGGGAGGCGCAAGAGGGAGGAGATATGGGGATATATGTATATGTATAGCTGATTCACTTTGTTATAAAGCAGAAACTAACACACCACTGTAAAGCAATTATACTCCAATAAAGATGTTAAAAATAAATAAATAAAGCTTTACTGCCCGCCCCCCAAAAAGAATGAGCTAGATGTTTAAGTGCTATCAATTTGGGGAGAGCCCAGATCAAAAGGGAGAACCTGCAGGTCTGTGGCTCTTTCAAAATCTAGGTTCTATTAAACAAGGAGAAACCTTTGCAAACATTGTTTTACTAGCCTAAATATATTCTGGTATGTGATCAAAGCAAGTACATCTCCAATCTGCAAAGGAAATGCCATCATATCACCATATTCAATTTTTAAACACCTAACATTTATTGTTTACCATGCACCTGATACTTTTCTAAACACTTTTATGTATTAGGTCACGCAAGCCTCCTAAAAGCTATATGAAATAGGTATTGCTATTGTACCCAATTAACAGATCTGGAAACTGAGGTCAGAGAGGTTAAATAAGTCTCCTTAAAACACTGAATTAATAACAGGTGGAGCCGGAGTCACTGAATTAATAAATGGAGAGCCCAAGCTTTTATCTACTGATTCCATAATGGTTTCTTCATGCATATAGATACAAAACTTTCCCATAACTTAGTAAAACTCAGTAATGATATAAATACGCTATATTTCAAATGTTTAAGGGTTTAAACAAAAATAAACTTGAATTTTCTTTAAATTACGAAAGAGGCCATATATGATTAGAATATCTGCTCTTTGAATTCTGATTCCAGCTCTGCTGCTTACTGGTTACGAGACTTAAAGGAAATTCTCCTAGTGGTTTTGAGCCTGTTTCCCCAACTATAAAAGTACAGATTTCTTGGGAGAATTAAGGGTCATATACATAAAGCCTCCATCTCATCATGGGCACTCAACAAAAGGCAGCCATTATTATTATGAGATAATCTAGTGCAAAGTCCTACGTAAACCTTGCTATGTGAATCCAGAGGGTATCACTATCATTACCTTGAAAACGACGATGAATGTGATAATACAAGTCAACTGTTGGAATTACAGCCGAATTATCAGTAACAGGGAGAGTTGTTGGGTCCCCAGGAGCCTCATGCACCTAGCATAAATTCCTCCAGTGTCTGTGGGACAAAGAGGACACCCGCTAACCTTGCCCAGCTCCACAACCCAGGCTGGGCACTGAGAACAGCTTTCGCCTGCCACGGTCCTGGACAAAAATGCTTCTCAGTTTTGAACAGGCTCCTGAATTGATCCTGAGGCCCATCCTTCAAATAAGGCATCTAGGCTGCTTCAGAACAAGTTTGAAGATTCAGTAGTTTCATGCAATTATATCTTACTGCCATTTTTTTAAAGCCTGGAAACAGTCCATGGATCTTAACTGCCAGGTCTTTCTGGCTCTTACTTTTTCCCTTTATAATGCAGAAAATTTGGACCCTGGGAAGGTTTTTCCTCCCAAGATTTCACGATTCCATTACTACTTCAGGGGGCTCCTTTAAAATAAGATGAGAGGTAATAATTAGGGTCGTAACAGCCTCGGAAAACCCTTTTCTCGTCTCCAGTGTCCTTTAGAAACTCGGCATTAGTGTGCAAAGAGCTGGGGTATAAAATATTCAACAACTCTTGCATATGTAGAAGCCTTGCTTCCTCACACCCAGCGAGACTCCACTCTAAAGGCTGGGTTGGTGCTGCAGGTAAATTTTCCATCACGCTCCCTTTGCTCTAAGTCCCTTATGTGAATTTTTGTGGACAGTGTTTCTTAAAGTGATGTACCTGCTACAACTGGACCCACTGTAAGGTAGTAGCTCTCAAGGTAATAGCCACAGACCACCTGCATCAGAACCACCTAGAACTGGATAAAAAGCAGAGCGTCACCCCAGACCTAATGAACCAGAATCTTTGGTAGAGATCAAGAATCTGCATTTGTTCAAAGCTCCCAGGTGATTCCCATGAACACTAAAGTTTGGGAACCACCGGTTAAAAAAATGATGGATGTTTCCTTCTGGCCAAATCAGCCAATGCTCAGCACACTTGCTAGACTACATCACACACATATTAAAACTAGAGTCAAAATGTTTGCTTCACTCAAAAAGAAACAGAAATAAATGTATACCAAAGGTTTACAGGATGACATTTTGAAAATTAAGGTGAAAAGGACACATTGTAGGTAGTTATCTATATGATCTGGATAAGGGAAAGAATTCTTAAGCAAGGCTCCAAAGGTACAAACCAAAGGCAAACAGCTGATATTTTTTCTGGTTAACGAAGCACATCATAGGCAAACTTAACAAACATGACAGGTATGGAGATAATATTTGCCATCTTTAGATCTAAATATCCAGAACACATAAGCGATACTTGCAAATCAACCAGAAAAGGCCAAAGATACCAACAGAACGATGAGCAAAGGATAGAAATAGAAAATTCACAGAAGCACTTGTTTGCAGAGAAACACAAATTAAATTTACGATGAGATATTACTTGACACCCATCAAAATGGATATCAGTGCCCAGCAAACAGAAAGTTGGGTAATACCAAATCCTGCAAGGATGTGCCGAAGCCAAGAACCCTCAAGAGCCACTGTGGACGGGTTTAACCTGGTGCAGGTCAAACCTCTGTCAAATCAAGTCAAACAATCTTTCCGTACTTTTTGAAAGACAGCCTGCCCATGCCCTACGTTTGGTCCTGTAAGTCCATCCTGGATCTGTACTCCAGATGCAAAGAACTACATGCACATATAGTAACATGAATGGAGTTTTAAAGTATAGCATAGCAGAAAAAAAGTTTTTTAAAACAACATTATCAATAGTACGGTGTCATCTGTGTAAGTTAAAAATGCACACATATACATACATAAAAGAGCTCTCTGTGCATGAGTGGAGATCGGAGAAGGAGAAGAAACAGCTAAATCCTGGCTCCTAGCTGAGTAACAGCAACAAACAAAAAAGAGTGGGGAAAGTAAGTCTCTCTAGATGGAGAAACTTTAAATTCAGCTCTAAGACAAAGAAATGAACATTTTTGTTAACCAGGATTTACAGTATTGACTAAATACTCCAGTGGTCTCAGCACTCCTGTGCTATAGAAAGTTAATTCTCCATTGGCTGGCTAGGAGCTGACTAACATTCAGGGATCCTGCAGCCATGCATATGGCCCTGCCTACTTACTGCCCACAAGGCAGGGCTGGCTGCACCTGCAGGTTTGCTGAAAGTCCTCTTTCCCCCAGCACCCCCTCCCCAATCTCACTCCCATGAGCGCTTGCAGGTGGTGTAAAAGGCAGATAAGGTGAGGGAGAGGCATTTTTACTGTCAACAAAAAGTAACAAGCAAAATAACCGCAATTCAAGAGGGAACAGACGGACTTTAGAATTTAAAAAAATAGAAAGAAAAAAAAAAAAAGATTGGAAATGTTTCCCCTTTCTTGTGGGTGGTACAGGTTAGTTACTTCCCTGGGTTCCTAAAGGGGGGAAGGCAGCAAAGCCTACACCTGGTTATCTTGAGCTGTTTCATGATCCAGCAGCATTTCAGTTCCTTGGCTTTGAGGAATGATGACTGTCACTGCAGGTTTGGCTCAGCAGGAAGGCAGGCAAGCCAGAGATCGGCGTTCAGAGGCTGCAGCTATTTCATCTGGGGCCGAAGCATCAAGAAGGCAGCCCTTTCTCTTTCTTTCAATTCAGCAAGCAGGTTCTGAGAATCTCTGGTGTGCCTGGCCTGTGCTGGGGACACAAGGGGACACAAAGAAGATGGGAGCCTGGCGGCTGGGGAGGAGATACCTAGCTAGTGTCACTGTACCTCCTACTATTCAACAGTCATCAATCCTCTGCAGAATAAGAAGGCTAAGCTGAGTGAGGGGGGAACCACTGAACATCTTATGAGATCCTTTACCAAATTCAGTGCATTTACTGAGTATCTACTCTGTGTGCAGAGCTACACAGAGGCATGTGACATAGCAGAGAAAACATGAAAAGTTTAATAAGAACTCAATAATCAGAGACAACAGGGCACAGAGAACTACCATCAGGTAGAGAGGATTAAGTGTCAGGGGAGCAACCACTCAGTGTGCAGATAGCAGAGGAGGGGGCTGACAGCTACTGAGAGAGCAGAAATGGCAACGGGTCTTGAAGGATGGACGGGATTTGGGCAAGTGGAAAGAACAATGGGGGAACAGTATGAGCAAAAGCAAAGGCTTGAGGTGAAAGGTACCCTCTCTCTCTGGGCCTCTACTCGCCAGCATTTTTCTCTTCACTTCATCAAAAGCAACATAAGGACATCTTCCTCCTTTACCCTGTGCACCATGATCTTAGAAGAGCCTCCTTTGGTTTTCTTGTTTTCCAACCAGCATGTCACGATAAACTGTGCACGTTTCCCTCTTGCGTGAAGGAAATCTTGTACTAAAACTATAGATTGGGAAAACATTAGCACCGCGAGAATAAAAACAAATCATCATCCTTCCAAAGGAGGTAATTACCCAGCCAAATGAGATTATCTACACTAGCAGGGAGAAGGGAAGGACCAGCAGGGCTTGTTACAGTGGTAAGAATGTCCCTCATTTCTTCACAGCATAAACTATAATCTTCTGATGGCTTAAATGATATGCTTTTCATTAAAGAACCGCTTGACCTGTACACTCAGCCCCTGGTGGCTATAAGATGTGTATATCGTGGCAATATTCTCCCAAGAATCCCCAAGGCAAAGCTCTCTTTCCAAAAAGTGACAGTATCAGTTTGGTCACTCAGAAAAATGACATCTAAAAGAAGCCCAGGAGGTGGGAGTGTCCTGGGCAGTTGGAAGAATTAAGATGGACTACATGTGGATTAGAGACAGAAACAACTTTTCAAACAATATTTATATTTAAATATAAATTATTCACTGGTTTCTTAGAAGAAAGATAAGCGTTAAACTCCAATTAAATATAAAAAAGAAATCAGATTTTATGTTATGTTATGTAAAGCAGATACTTTCAATACAAATACTTATCCATTCAGTAAATTCAAGAATTTATGTCATTGTCTTGGTTGAAAATGATTTTCAGAGACACTGAAATTGCACGTGAGGAGCCAAGTTCCTGGAACTGAGAAGGTGTTTTTAATGAAACAATGGATTTTATTTTACATACTGTATACACACACACACACACCTAACTGTATGTGTATACATGCACGTGTGTATGTCTGTACACATCTATATAGATAAATGTATATATTTATATAGACATATAAAATAATGCTTTTATATATGTAATAAAGTAAAGCCAGGTCTTTATCATACTCCAGTAAAAGTCACTGTACACAATGACTAGATTCCTGGACCTCTCACTAACTGGGACTGTTTGCTTCAGCACAGCTGGGGCTCCCCAAGAACAGACTGCTCTGATCCGCTCTCTCATTCTTTCTGCAGGCAGCAAATTCACAGCATTCTGGTCACAAGAGGTATCATTATACCTCACAAATCAATACGGACAACTCCTCAAATTCGATTCTTGAATACAAGTTTGCAGCTAATTCCTACCAGCATTTCATTATTAACTGAAGTGCAATTTAGAATCTGTGATTGAAACGCCTGCTGGCTACAATTCCCAATTCTCCTCTTCAACTAGATTACCCTACATTCGTTGGAAAATGTATTAACCTTAAGTTAAAGAAAGTTCCATTTGCGTGCTTGTGTATACACAAGGACACGCATATAGTGGATTACATTATATCCTCCCTCCTATGTTGGAAAAAAGTAAAAAGAAAAATATTAGGTCAATGGCAGACTTAAGGCAAAAGAAGCTTACAGTCAATAGGGTACATGTTTGGGGATTCTGGAATAAAAGAAAAGCTCACATGCAGTCTGTTGGTGGTCATGTGCGAAGTCCATTTGACAGAAGTTGTAAGCTGTTTTTAATGAAGTGTCTTCTTCTCTTTCTCCCTAAGTCACTTCACCCTGATGGGTAGGATGGACAGTTTAACTATTTCAAGGTCATCTAGAAATGGTCCTCTTTGACAGTGCCTGATGCTTTGGAGGGACACAGTAAAGGCCACAGAGGACAGAACCACCATGAGCCAGACTAGCAACCAGAGGGACCACTGCCAGAAGCCACGTAAGCCCCCTCCCCCGGCTCATCCCATCAAGAGCAGGGACTTTAGAACACAGTGGCAGATGCTTTAGGTAAGGGCTCCGAATTGAATGCAGTCTCTTGACCAACTAGTTTAGCAATAACTATATAAAACAGTTCAGTGTTTGATAACATTGCATTTATGTTAGGCTCTCTGACTTGGCGTGTCCAAGCTTTTGATAAGGTGGACCAGCACAGAAGTTTTGCTTTTGGGGCGGTTTATTTATTTTTGGTGAACTGAGAAAAAAACGATTTTTGGAATTAAACCCCTGGTTTCTAGAAGGGGAAGAAAAAGGACAATCTAGCACCTTCTACCTTTATCCTCACATCCTGAGCAACCTGTTGGAAGAAGATGTCTTGCTGGGCAAAGTCCATAGGGGACTTTGTTCAGAAGGAAATTGCACCAAATCCCTGGCCTATTTAATTTACCTCATTATAGCAAGGGCACTTTTTAATCATGCCAACAAAGTGCTTCTATGACTATTTATTTATTTATTTATTTATTTACATCTTTATTGGAGTATAATTGCTTTACGATGTTGTATTAGTTTCTGCTGTATAACAAAGTGAATCAGCTATATGTATACATATATCCCCATATCCCCTCTCTCTTGTGTCTCCCTCCCACCCTCCCTATCCCACCCCTCTAGGTGGTCACAAAGCACCGAGCTGATCTCCCTGTGCTATGCGGCTGCTTCCCACTAGCTATCTGTTTTACATTTGGTAGTGTATATATGTCCATGCCACTCTCTCACTTCGTCCCAGCTTACCCTTCCCCCTCCCCATGTCCTCAAGTCGATGACCATTTATAACTTGCTTTTCCTTGAGATATTTTTCTCACTTTTCTCTATGGAATCTCTACTTCCGTTCATAGCCATTTGCCCTCGCACTGGCACCAGGGCCCCGGCCACTTGCCTTCTCTGTCATCTCCAGCACACTCCCCTCCAGGACCCACTAAGAGAAGCTGCTTCAGAATTCCCGATTATGAACATAATTAACACCTTTTCATTCTGGAAGAGACCAGTATCACCTTTCAAGTGCAGCAATTATGGAAATAAGACACGCAGATGTGTAGTAATTTCATAATAACTACACACCTATGAAGTACCAGAGGAGGCCGTGAGGTCTCCAACCTGCTTAAGTATGCAGTGATGCTAATTAGGATGATAACTTGTATTTATGCGGCGCCATCCTGCCCCAGCCGCCTAAACTGGCATCAAGGCATACAATTAACAGTCACCGATAAAGAGTGACAACATTCAGAACACAAGAGGGATCTTTTTGGAAAGGAACACAGGCAGAGGAAACCTTAGGGCATGTTGGCATTTCTTGTCCTGTGGAAAAGGCTCTCCCACTGAGTCAGAGGCAATGGGGCAGAAATGAAGTTCAGACTTCTCCCTTCTTCAAGTCTTTTAGAGGATGAAGATAATGGAGATGAAGACTTGGCATGTCTGAGCCTGAGGGTGGGGAGGAAGGTAGATATGCCAGACGCCAGAACACTGCAGGATGCAAAGTGATCTGGATAGTTCAGGATGGTCACCCTAGGAAGATGTAACTGAACAGGATAAATGCGGAATTCTGCAGTGAACGACAAAGAACCCGCTCCTACTAAACAGGATGGGGAGTTGAGGCTTCACAGCGGTATGTGTAAAAAGGCAGTGTTTGCACACTTCCAGTCTGCAGAGCGATACAGTTTCTACAGATGGAGAAGCAACCATCACTGTCACTAAATTAAAAACTGTTAGAATCAGCAAGAGAGTGGGCCAGCTCTGTTCTCTATTGTCAGACCACAGACGGAGAAGCACATTCACTCTGGCCCCTGCATTTTCAGAGGGATGCTGACAAACGAGGCAGCAGACAAAAGAGACCAGAGGGGTGGAGGGTCTGGAAACCAGCATGTAGCAGGATGAGCAAAGAAACAGTTCCGAGGAGGAGAGGCGGGATGCTGAGAGAGCAGAGATATGGCTGCAATATACAGAAGTTTCTGGAATTTTAAGAGAGGTTGGACTTAGCTTTATTTTATTACCAGTGAACAAAATTAGATTCCATTGGTGGAAGTTAGAGAGAGGAAGTTACACAGAAGGCATATATGTAAATCCAACATAAAGCCTTGAAAGATGCTGAGCTTCCTGATATGGGATTTACTCAAATAGAAACTAAACAATCCCTTATAGGTGGAGGAACTGATCCTGGGCAGAGGTGAGGGTAAGGCTGCCCCTGGGACTCTCGGCCAAGGACAGCGAGGCCTGCAGAGTGGGTGGATATATGGTGCTGAACAAACCAGAAGACCACAGCCAAGTTCTTATGTGGGACAGACACACAATCTTCCTTGGTTCCCCTTTACTTTATTTTACTGCTTTAAATTTTTTTTTAAATTATCATACAGTAAAGTATACGTTTCTGTCACTAGTTCTATGAATTCTGGCATGTAAATTGCATGTTTACCATCACCACAATCAAGATATGGTACAATTCCATCACCAAAACTAATTCCCTTCTGCTGCCCCTTTTCCCAAACCCTGGTAACCACTGATCTCTTCCCCATAGTTTTGTCATTTTGAGTGTCAGATAAATGGAATCCTACTGTATGGAACTTTTTGACACTGGCTTCTTTCACTCATCACAATGCCTCTGAGATGCATCCAAGTTGCTGTGTGTATCAACAGTTCAAATTCTTAAACAGAGGATGTTGGGGAACATCCATTGCCTATTTTGGCTACTTTGAAATCTCTGGTTTTTCAGGTTTTCCAAACTTCTTGGCTTAATCTGGGGAGCAGTGAATCCAGTTCAAGAAAATTATAATATCTGGTGCCTCTAGTGATCTTTTTCTTTCTACTGTTGTTTAATTTTGAAGGAACCTGAATTCTAAAAAAAAAAAAAAAAAAAAAAAGGCACATGCTCACTGTAAGAAACCCACATACTACAGATCAATTCATATATACATGGATAAGTAAAGGAAAATTTCCCTCTACAACTTTCACCTTTAGAGGAATACGCTTGAATAGTGTAATGCTTATTCCTTATAAACTCTTTTCTAAACTTATTTAGTTACATAGATTCAGTATTTATAAAAATGGAGTCTTACTAAAAATACAGTTTTATAACCCAGTACCACAAACATCTTTTCCTACCAATATATATAGTTCTACCTCATTATTTTTGTGTACTGCATGGTATTCTAGTATATAGATGGACCAACATTTACATAATAGGTCCCCATATTGATGAATATTTAGATTATTTCCAAGTTTTCACTAATGCAATGTAACAATAAACACCTTTGTTTATATATCTTAGGGTTTAAAACCATTTGAATGAAAAAATAAAGCTCTTCATAAGAAAGGGTATTTATTGGAAGAGCATATTAGATTTGAAAAATGGTACTGCATTAAGGAATAAAAATACAGAAACATACAGGATTATTAAAACATAAGCACCAGGATTAGAAGTTCCCAACTTGTACAAGCATGAAGATGTTTCAGATTAATATCACATTAATTGGCCTCACCTCCACAGACCCAGTGGTTTCTCCTTAGACAGTTAAATGTGCTTCTCCCCTGAAGCTAAGAGCTGTTTCCTGCCACTGATTTTACAATCCTGCCATCACTGAGCTTTCTGGACTCAAGTGTACTAGAATCAATGCCAGAGAGATTAGAATTTGCCAGCACAAGGATGCTCTGCCTCTCTCGAATCCCTGCATGCCTATTTCCTCCTTGTTTCATTCAATCGACTTCTCTCTCCTCCCCACAAGCCTCTTGGGACTGATTTTGCTTTCCCAAGGAAATCGATGCTATAGTGACTTCTTTTTTTATGAGTTTCATGAATTATCTGACAATCTGAGCACGTTTGGACCTTTCCCGAGGCTGGCCCCTGCTCATGCATTGTCCCAATTCCTCAGGCAATGCTTACCTAGGCAGTTTTTATAGGCAAAACCAGTGAAGTGAGGTCTCACTATTCTCCTACTGTGCTACAAACCCATCTGGGAGTGAGGGTTCAGGGACCACGGCTGGGCATGGACAAGCCATGATGCTGTAAGAAGCTTGTGGATCATCAAGGTGAGGGGTGACTGGAGAGTTAGAGGCCCAGAGCCAAGTCACAGGCTAAGAGACCCATTTACCCCTAAGGCATCTAAAAACTCCAAAGAACCCTTTGGCCCCAGCACTCTGTGGCTTAGAAGGACTTTCATGCCCATAATTTCACTTGGGCTCCATAACAGTTCCAGGCAGCAGAGCTAAGCCTATGAAAGCAGTCCAGCCACAGCCAGGGAAGCAGTCTGGAGTTCAGGGTTTTCACTAAGCCATGCTGTTACGCTCACAGGGGCTAAAAAGGTCATAGAGAAACGAGGTGAGGAGGCCAGAGGGAGGCCAGAAGGAGTGGTCCATTTGCCAGCCTCTGTAGGGAGTCACATGAGATCTGCAGCTTAGCACTTGGCATTGCAGTTTCCCAAAGACCAAGGAGTCTGCTCATGTAGCGTGCACACACACACACACACACACACACACACACACACACACACACACACACACACGGGCTATTAGGAAACTCCATAATGAACTCTTTCAGGCACAGCGGCCGTTTGGGTGAAAGAAGGGAGTTGCCCCCAGACCAAGTTAGGTAGCTGTTAGTTCTGCAGGTTGGGCCTGCAACCATTCACTAGGGTAAGAGATCTAGTTAGTCTGGACTGTGTCAGGCAAGACTGTCTACCGGGGGGCAGGGAGCTCCTCTGGGCCAACAGTTGAGGAAATGGTACAGCAGTGATGCATGTAAGGGACTCATCAAGCGAGCAGAAACATTTGGGCGAGTCACTTCAAACTGGGCATCTACTCCAGGGTTCTTGACAGCTAATCTACTCCAATTACCCGAAGAAAATGGAGGGTTCTTGGGATAATAACGTGCGCAATTACAGAATAAAACCTGACTGTTTAATATTAATTCCTTGCCTTTAGATCCTTGGGGAAAAAGTAAAAACATGAGGAAAAATGTCTACCTGAGGTTATTCCTATGCTATTCTTTTCTCTCCACATCCCCAACCCCAGGATAACAAAAGTGTCACAACGTCATTTAGGATTCCTCAGTTTCTCCTTTTTCTATATTTACTTACACACTTTCCTAAATATTTTATAAATTCAAGGTGAAAATGAAACTTTTTCTCTGCAATCCGCTTCCCTCATCATTAACACCTTTGCCAAGCCCACAGAATCTCTAAGGCTGTTTAAGGCAAATTTCTTAGCACTTTGTTTTATCCGTTTGTATTTAATGAGAGATACCTAATAATGCAATTAGTCTCTGTTTGGTTGACTGTCAAGAACTTCAGAGTCTTCCTTAGTGCCCTATAAAGAGCAAGTGAACAGGGAATATCTTTTAATATGGAATGAGTAGATATATGATTAGAAGGAAATACATCAAAATTATAACCAATCATTTATCTGGGACTATGGTATAATTTTTCTTTCCTCTTAAGTGTCTCTCCAAGTATTCTATAAGCTAAAATAAATAGCTTTTAAAGAGAAAGTAAGACGTAAGAAATATATGGTGTAGCAGTACAAGATAATAATTAAAAGAAGTAAGATCTTGGGATGTTGAATCTTAAAAGCTCACGAGTCTTTCTTCTGCACCCACCGGAAATCTGAGCATGACCACTCTATGGCCTAGAGGACAAGGCTGATTCCTCCAGTAAGTAGAGATTCTCCAGCCAAGAGGGAAAAAATAAAATACAAATCAACAAGCCTACATTTCCATTTCAAAGCCGATCAACTCCAGAAGCACCAATGACAAAGCGGATTGTGAATTCCAGTCAAATATTCAAGTGATTTTAGGAAAAATTCTGGAAAACAGTCAAGTCCAAGCAAGAATCCACTTGATTTCATCATGATTAATGACACTTAGTGCTACAAAACGACAGTATTTAGAGCTACCCATCTTCCCAATGTCAGTCTTGGTCAGAAGCCAGAAGTCTCAGCTGCTCAATGGACTAAGCCTATACTGTGCTGCTTCAGAAGGTCAGATGGTATACAGCAAGCAAGATAATAGTTTAAGAAGGTTGGTACTAACCTTTAAACCAACTTTAATCAATCTTCAAAAATATTTTCTAGTCATCTCAGCTGAAATTTCTGAAACAAATCCTTTTTTTTTTTCTTTCTTCAAGCAAAGCATTGTGCATTGAAACCCAGAGGGCAGGAAAATAACACACTTCTGGATGACTTATGCATGGCCATGATAAATCCAGACAACATGAGAGAGAATCTTTCCTGAAGGTCCCATTTCAGACTATATCAGAGTCAGAATAAACTGTGAAGACATCATCCAGAAATGTTTCAGATCAAGTCACTAAATTGAATCATGCAGACAAGTGTGACCTGGATAATTTCAAACTGCAGACTGATTGCCAGTGGCATCTATGGAAATTAATGTTATAATAGTAAAACCCGATGGTGTACACAACCTCAACAGACCTGCATTCACAGAGGGGAACTGGTGATTCAGTCACCACTCATTTCTATTCGTGACTGTGACGCCTTTTACTTCCCTTTAAATGGAAATACACTATAAATCATGGAAAAATTAGCATTGAGAAGTTGGATAGACAATCAGAATTGGGGGATCTGTACTGGGCCTCTGCCTGGGGAAAGAGTTGAAATCAGCAAATGTTTCATATCCACCTTGGCCTGCAGTACTGTTTCTTTGCCTCAGTGTCTGGTATTTTTAAAATTCTGAAATCTTTCATATCTTACCTAAGGGTAACTAAGGGTAGTGTCATCTTGTGATAATTTTCTTTTTCTTTCTTTTTTTTGTGGGGAGAAGTTGTCTAAAACAGATCCTGTAGTTTCCTTTTATCATTCAGGCAGTTTGAACTGAGCTGTTTTATTTTTTGTCTATTTGCCGTAAAGGACATATAAACAGTTGGGATGCTGGCTATTCAGGACAGGTATAATATAAGATAAATCATGATTGGCAAACCTGGTAGCACCTCAGTGGAGAACATTAAGAATTCAGATTCCTGGGCTGACCAGAGATTGTGATTCAGCTGGTCTGGACTGGGGTCTAATTGACTCCAAAGCAGCTGGGCCATGGATTGGCACTTGAGAACCATTGATCTAAGTGAAATACGTAGTGCCAAGTTATTAAAGCTTCCAGGCCTGGCTTTCCCATTTTAATGGCCAGGTGCTATTTATTATAAAATGGTAAGATCTTGAGAGAGAATAAAAGTTCACAGGATAGGAAAACTGAGGAAAACACACACACACAATGGCAAAACTGAAGGTAGGAGACGGTCACATTTGCAAAATCGCTTCTTCCCTTCTAGTTGTTTATTAGAAGAGTGTTGCTATGGTGATAGGAAGAGTTCGGAATTGGAGGTTTGTGAAAGGGGTTGCAAACTGGAGAGAGCTTAACCTATAGAAATCTTTGTTAAAATTATTTCTCTGAATTAGGCTGACAGGCTGCCTCATCTACTCTCATTTGGAGGTCTGTCAAGTCTCTTTCGGTTCTATTAGCCACTGTGGTCTTTGTTTTCCTCCGTTACACTGGAGGGACCCAAAGCCTTGGCTACAAAGAAAGGGTGTCTCATCTGATATCCTAGGTCCCTTTCAGCTCTAAATTCTTGGACCTCCATCATGACTTTGGGGGATTTTTTTATGGGCTATTTTTCTGCTTAGACCATATATTTATATAAATATGAATAAATACAGACAGACATTTTAAAATTGGTAAACCTGCTTTAAGCATCTTTGGAGGCTTTATGCTTGTCCATAAATATATATATAACCATGAGCTGTGGAGGGTGACGCTAATGTGGGCTCTGCAGGTGCTTCTGTCTGCTACTCTTCCCCCACTCAACTTCCACATACTCTCCAAACAGGGTGGCAGGAAGTCCCCTTGTGTGGCTACATACCATTTAAACAAAGAAAGAGTTCTGGGTCTTTGAAGATTACTGCCTAAGAAAGATATCTGAGATGTGTATATTAGTATCAGAATGGATTTGAATTTTGTGGAAAAGAATTAACCACAAAAAAGTTTCATTTTTTTTGTTTTTTAAATTTATTTATTTTACTTATTTATTTTTGCCTGTGTTGGGTCTTCATTGCTGTGCACAGGCTTTCTCTAGTTGCGGCAAGCAGGGGCTACTCTTCGTTGCGGTGCGTGGGTTTCTCTTCGTTGCGGTGCGTGGGCTTCTCATTGCGGTGGCTTCTTTTGATGTGGAGCATGGGCTCTAGGCGGGCAGGTTTCAGTAGTTGTGGCTCACGGACTCTAGAGCACAGGCTCAGTAGTTGTGGCACACGGACTTAGTTGCTCCGTGGCATAGTGGGATCTTCCCAGACCAGGGCTCGAACCTGGGTCCCCTACATTGGGAGGTGGATTCTTAACCACTGTGCCACCAGGCAAGCCCAAAAGTTTCGTGTTTAATTAACTTATGTCTTAATTCACCCTTTGAAGGAGTAGAGATCAAGATTCAGATAAAGGGGGAAGGAAAAACTGAACAGGGCTCTGGAATGTCACAGCTGGAGGGGAAAGGGACAGTCAAAATGATGACGCTTTTCCTAGGGACAGAGAATTTAAAGTAGGATGAAAATTTATAAAGTTGAGAGTGAAAGAGAGAAAGGTCAACAAAGGTAAATTGTTATTTACACGAAACTGATGGTTATACAAGTGACAGAAACAAAACTTTGACAATTCTAAATTGATTTTTTAAAAGGTACTTTTAACAATGGCACAAGATTCTTTCTTTATAATTGTGTTCTTTAGAATGAGTAATTAAGTTACAAAAAAAAAAAAATAGTAGTTAGCATACTTATTAAGAGTGGAGTTTTACTCCCAGCTAACAAACGTCCAGGACCAGATGGCTTCACAGGTGAATTCTAACAAACATTCAGAAAAGAGCTAACACTTATCCTCCTCAAACTATTGCAAAATGGTGGGGAGGAAGGAATGCTTCTTCACTCATTCTATGAGGCCACTATCACCCTGATATCAAAACCAAACAAAGATATCACAAAAAGTAAAATAAAATTACAGGCCAAGATCACTGATGAACATAGGTGCAAAAATTCTCAAACAAATGTTAGCAAACCAAACTCAGCAATACATTAAAAGGATCACACACCACAACCAAGCGGGATTTATCCCAGGGATGCAACGATAGTTCAAAATTTGCAAACTGATCAATGTGATACACCACATTCACAAACTGAAGAATAATAACAGATGCAGAAAAAGCATTTGACACAATTCAACATCCATTTATGATAAAAACTCTCCACAAAGTGGGTATAGAGGGAACATACCTCAACATAATAAAGGCCATACATGAAAGCCCACAGCTAACATCATACTCAACAGTGAAAAGCTGAAAGCATTACCTCTAAGATCAAGAACAAGACAATGATGCCCAATCGCGCCACTTTTATTCAACACAGAATTGGAAGCCCTAGCCTCAGCAATCAGACAAGAAAAAGAAATAAAAGGAATTCAAATTAGAAAGTAAGAAGTAAAATTGTCACTGTTTGTAGATGATATGAGGTATACACAGACAATCCTAAAGATGTTACCAGAAAACTACTAGAACTCATCGGTGAATTCAGTAAAGTTGCAGGATACAAAATTATTATAGAAACCTGTTGCATTTCTATACACTAATGAGGAGCTATCAGAAAGAGAAATAAAGAAAAAAAAACCCATTTATAATCATATCAAAAAGAATAAAATACCTAGGAATAAATCTAACTAAGGAGGCTAAAGATCTATACTCTGAAAACAGACACTGCTGAAAGAAACTGAAGAAGACACAAACAGATGGAAAGATATACCATGATCATTGATTGGAAGAATTAATATTGTTAAAATGACAGTACTGGGGCTTCCCTGGTGGCGCAGTGGTTAAGAATCTGCCTGCCAATGCATGGGACACGGGTTCGAGCCCTGGTCTGGGAGGATCCCACATGCCGCGGAGCGACTAGGCCCGTGAGCCACAACTGCTGAGCCTGCGCATCTGGAGCCTGTGCTCCGCAACAAGAGAGGCCGCGACAGTGAGAGGCCCGCGCACCGCGATGAAGAGTGGCCCCCGCTTGCCGCAACTAGAGAAAGCCCGCGCACAGAAACGAAGACCCAATACAGCCAAAAATAAATAAATAAAAATTATAATGAAATACTTTTTCCCTTTTGCAAAGAAGTCACAACCACTAATGACACAAGATGTAAGAAAATTATAGCCTTATAAATTATTATAAGGTGTATAAGCAAAGCACTATTTTGTTAAGGAATACTGTGCATAATGCTGACTTACACCACAGAAATTGGCAATTACAAAACAGGTGTGTCTTGGAGGCATGAGGTTAAATTTAAGAGAGTTGAATGTCACATGCATGAGGACAGAAAGAAAGGATGTATTTGGTCTTTCAATAGCACCAATGTTCTTGTCTCAAATGATTTCTTAGTTCAGATATTTTTAAAATGTCCATTCCGAGCCTCTATGCAAAAAATGAAAAGAACCCAAATAAAAAATGCTCTACATTCTTATAAAGAAATGCTTAACCAGAAAATAGAAAAAAAAAAAAAAAACCCCAAAAGCCTTGTAAACCTTTTCTAGAACAAGGCTGAGAGAAAGAGAGAGAGAGAGAGAGAAAGAGGGAAAGAGAGGTGCTCCATGGAGGAAAGAGGGAACCAGTTACGCCAGCGGAGGGCATAGTGTTTGCCACAAAGAAGGTGCGCTTGTCCTCCACCCAGACTCACTCAGCTCCCGCCTGGAGACCAGGCAGGGAAGGCGAGTGGGAGAATCAGGGCTCAGCTCACTGCCTCTGCAACACGCGGCGTCCCAGCCTCAGGCACTCCCAGCGGGACGCCCGTACTGTTACCAGGAAAACCCCCACTATAATGAAACTGCCTCTGGAGGATGGCACTTGCTGTACAAAAGAAACTACCGACAAGAGCTCTAGGAAAATAACATGCAGTAAAGGGTCCTCCACACCAAGTTTAAAGCTTGTAAGAAAACGTTAACAGAAAATGAAGGTGGGAGAACTTCAAGCCCCATCTGAAGTCCAGGGGTCTTGCTGGGGTCCAGCTTGGGAAAGACAAAGTGGTCAGAGGAGTGTCCTGTGGATGTCTGTCCCATGTTGCTTCTGCACAAGCACAGAAGCCACTTCTCTTTACCAGCTCTCAAGGAGGAGTCAATGCACTGAAGGTTTAAGAAGCGAACTTGCTAGTACAGGCAGGCGTGGGGCTGGAGGAGAAACTGCTATGTCACCCCAAAGTCCACCCACACTGCCCTTTACAAATGCCCGTGGGCTGTCCCTTCTTTGGCCAGGCCACTAACTGCCCCAGGTAGGCGTCCAGCGTTTGCACTTACCGAGCCCAGCGCTGGGTGGGACCAGGTAGGACGGGGTCTCCGGGCAGCCTGGGAGACGGGGGGTCAGGACATCCCTGCCGTCTGCCTGCAGCCTGAGCGATGCCCGGCACAGGAAGCCGCGGGGCCACAGCCCCGCTGTCAGTAACCTGCTGGGAACCACGGGCGAGAATGAAGCTCTGCTTGGACTTGAGGACACGGGAGGGAAGGGGAAGCTGGGACGAAGTCAGAGAGTGGCATGGACACATACGCACTACCAAATGTAAAATCGCTAGTGGGAAGCAGCTGCACAGCACAGGGAGATCAGCTCGGTGCTTTGTGACCACCTAGAGGGGTGGGATAGGGAGGGTGGGAGGGGAGATGGGGATGTATGTGTGTACGTGGCTGATTCACTTTGTTGTGCGACAGAGGCTAGTGCAGTATCGTGAAGCAGTTATACTCCAATAAAGCTCTAATAAAAAAAAAAAGCAACTGGGGAGGGGCTTCACCGCAGCTCCAAACACTTTATTAAAGACGCTGATGACATTAGCTCTGTGTGAGAAGTCCTCTCCAGGTCACTACACTCTGCAAATGTCATCCTACTGGACTGTCACACAGTCTTTCTACTTGGGCCTTAGCCCCACTTTCTAGATGGGGAAAGGGAAGCTCCGAGACACTGCAGGCCACATAATGAGCCAACGGTAAATGCAGGTCTCAAATCCACGTCTTATTACTCCAAATCCTGACGATGATTTAATTTTTAATATTACATTTCTGGGCTCTAAAATTCTACTATACAGTATATATTTACTGTGTTTATTTAAAAATACGAAACTAGGCAATTTGGGGAAAATAAAATTGACATTGTTTTGACAGAGTCCTTGTATGGGCTGGGGGAGGGGGAGGGGTTCGGGAATAAGAGTAGCTGTCACCCCCTCTGTCACTGGGGCTGTCTGGAAGGGCCTGGGTGAAGAAGGGGGCTCCTACGTTCCCTGTTCTGGGGGGGTGGGGTGCGGGAAGGGCTGGTATCTGAGGGCACATCAACACCAGCCACACTTGCCAGGATAGGAAAAACGATACACACACACACACACACACACGCACACACGCACACACACGTGTGTGCACAGATGCAAACACAGCCGTGCATTCATATAGAATTGTGAAGTCTTGAGGCCCAGAATTCACCATTATCACCCAGAAGAGCTAAAATTTACAGTCTACAATTCCCCCTTCATACAATGTCCTCATTTCATAAGATGGAATTATCAAAGCCACTTAGTCTGTCTCAACCCAGACAGTAAATCCAAATCTGGTTACTCTCCTGCAGTATGGGCTCCGGCCCAGCCCCCTGGGTTTGCCATCCTAATAGAAATTCCAGGATCTCCGGCAGCTCTGGATATGGCGGCCCTTGAAGTTCGGCGGCTAGGGGACACAGAGAGCCACGGGGAGAACGTGTGAGCCTTTCTGTCTAGCCTCGTCTCTGAAAACCAGAGCGAAAGTTGATGAGGGCTAATCAAGTTCTCACAGCCCCACATCCTCTCTTCTCTCAAAGGCAGAGAGGATTCTCAAATGGAACAAAGCAATTTCTTTGCCAAGAGAGCTTTTACGTTCACCTTCAAAATAGCATTTCTGCTTTGCAGAAAGGCCCATCAGAGAAGCACCTTCTTTAAGAGGGAGGAAGTAAATAAGAAGAGAGAGAGTGTCTGGGGCTCCAATTTTTCTCCAATAGGAGCTGAGTGCCTTGACACAAGGGTACCTGCACCCGGAATTCCAGTTTCCTTCCCCTGACTGTGCCCAGGCCTGTGGAGGCGGCTGCAGAAGTGGCAGGATGACCCGCTGGACACTCTACCGCTCAGAGATCAAGCTCGGAATGTTCTGGCCATGGCAAGGCAGGAATCACCACAGCCTTCCTAAGATTTAAAAGGAAATTCCCAGATGCTGGAGGAAAAACACCAAATCTTAATTTCTGGATGATGTGGGCTCCTCATTAGCTGGCCTTGCCCGTGAGGAGCTCTCTTGATCCAAGCATCTTCCTCACTGGCCTGGCTACAAATTCCCTCCATGGCTCACCCCTCTGTTTAAAACTTGAAGACTGCTGTTAAAATACCACTGGGATCTGATGGCATAATAACCCTTAGGAAAGAAATCCCAGTTGCCTGGACAGGAAGCCCTCAAGGGCCCCAAGGGGACTCCAGGGACGAGAGACCACGTGCTTCGGAGGAAGAGCAGCAAGCTGGGGGTGCCAGCTGTGGGCAGGGGCCTGGAGCAAGATTCCAGTAGACACAGCCGGTGCTCTGCCCAGTCCCCTCGGGTCTCTTTTCCCAAGTCTGCACTTTCCACTCCCAGTGGGCTGCAGTACCTGGGGAGTCACATCCCACAGGATACCTCCTGCCAGCGACTGACTGGAGGGCCACGGACAAAAGCCCGGTCCCCTGGTCTCAAGTGGGGACCACTTCTGATGCACAACTTACATTCAGTGTCCCCTGTGGAATCAGGATGAGACCACCTTCCTCAGAACTCCGCCTGAGATCCCACCGTTGTTTGGCTTTCTCCCCTTCCATGTCCTGGGTCTCCCAACCCCTCCTAGGTTTCACCAGGGAGCACTTCCTCGGTCAACTCCTTGTACCCGAATCCTCATCTCAAGGTCTGCTTCTGAAGGACCCACCCTAAGACAGAGCTCCTGACTGCAAAGGACCAGTGGAATGGGGCTCCTCGGGTGAAGTGGGGGCAACGCAATCTACATCCACTCTTCCATTTTCGGTTGGGGGCCCCTCTTAGAGAAAAGGTGGGAATTATACTTTGAATGTAGAATTCTCCAAGCAGCTAAAGGAAAACAGTCCTTTCTGAACACAGCAGCTTTGCTTAACCAGTGTACTTAATCACATTCAGAGCTCAAGACCCACCTAGTGTTGTTGCCTAACACTTGTGGGCAGCGGGGCTGGGAAAGGCTGCTGGTTTCTCAACAAGTGATTAATATTATTTGCATAAATTTGTAGAGGCGCTTATCACAAAGAAAGTCTCCACCTAAGCAGTGCATGAAAATCAGCATAATATTAACCAAAAGAGGAAATTAAAAAGGAAAATGTCACCGGAAATTTCAGCTTATCAATCTTCATTCTTCCCCTTTAACACGGTTTCACTGCTGCTTATATCACATTTGCATAATTAAATTGCTGGGAGCGTGGGTTTTAATTTGGATGGAAAGTATATGTTATTTCTACTGTGTAAAAATTATTTGATGTCTGAGTTTTTAATGCTCACTCTTCAAATTACTAAAGGCAGAAAAACAGTTTTGTTTTTCTGGGTTTTTTTTTTTTCACAACCTATTTGACCATGAGGTATTCAGATGTTGCTAGAAGGCTACAAGTACAGAAGTTAAGATAAAAGTAATGCAAACAGGCCTTGAGGAGGTGACATGGCATCAGGGGAGTGCCCAGGTCAGCGTGTCCATGCCCCAGCCTCTTATTTTGGTTTTGCCACGAGTTTGCTGTGTGACACTGGGGTGGGGGCCATTTCTCTCTTTCTCATTCATCCATCCATCCATCCATCCATTCAAGAAATATCTACTGATGTCCACTCTGGGCCAACAAGGGGTTAACTAGACCTACACTGTAATATAGAAGTGACTAGCCACATGTGGCTATTTAAGTATACATCTAAATTAATTAAAATTAAATACAATTAAAACTCAGTTCCTCAGTTCCCCTAGACACATTTGAAGTACTCAAGAGCTACCTATGACTAGTGGCTGCTGTATTGGACAGCATGATATAGAACATTTCCAACTGCAGGAGATTCCACTGGACACTGCTGAACTACATGATTGCTCAAAGTCTTTTCATCTCAAATGTTCTATGATTAAAATGATGCGAAAATAAGCCCAAGTTCACACTGGTAACCACTTGCAGTGCAAGGCTGAAGTTTCTGCCATTTTCTAGGCATTCCCTGGGAGTCTTTTATAGAACTGGATGGGGTTGAGGTGGGAACCCAGGGGACAAAGGGACAAGTTTCTTCTCCTGAAGGACATCAGAGCCCAGTAGAGGAGACAGACACATGTACAAACGATATGCTGGGGCTGGGGGTAAGAGAATGGTTCCTAAGCTGAGTATAGGACCAGCCTCCTCAAATTTCCAAATGGAAGCCTGGCTGTTGTGTCATCCCACCTGGGAACGTCCCAGGCTGGTGCCATAACTGGTGCTCCCTCTGGATTAAGAGCCTATAATTGTTCTCCAACATGTGAGTTCTTAATTCTCCCGCAAGTACTGTGGTTATACCATGAAGGTGTTAAGAGTCTTCAGCATAAGCAGTAAGAGAGGAACAAGGAGACTGATATGGGATTTACCTTCTGTGGCCAGGCCCTGTGATGCTGTGATAGTTTATATTACTTTCAGCAACTATTCACTTGGCCTTGGCCGTGTGACTTGATTTGGCTTCACAGTGGGTAGAGATATTTGTATCTCCTTGATTTGGGGCTTGACAATGTGACTTGATTTGGCCCATGGGATGTTGGTGGACATGACACAAGCAGAGGCCGGGAATGTACCTGCATGGTTGGGTTTGGTCTTTTGTGTTTCTGCCACTGCCAGGAGAAGGCCTTGTTCTGACTGGTCCACTGGCCCTGAGGAATGGAGCGGGGCTGAATCCAACCTGTGGGCTGGGCCAGGCCTGGCTGAGCCTAGTCTAGATCAGAGAAACCCAGATGACCTGCCATCATGTGATCAAGAAATAAATGCTTATTGATGCAATGCTACAGAGTTCTGGGGTAGTGTGTTATATCACTGTGCTGTGCATTACTGTCATAATAGTTGATCATTACAGATGGTGACAAAAGGCAGGCCTAGGCCCGGTTCAGAAAAAGTACAGAGAAAGTACTGTGATTTTGTTTGGTAATTGAGCTCTTTGGAGGAGCTGGCCTGGTGGCACCACATTAAGCATGATAAAGACAGACCAGGGAAGCTTGGACAACCACAGCCCCACACATGAAAGTTTACCTACACCATGGGAACCTGCCCAAACCAGAACAGCAACCTAAATAAAGAGAGAAAGCCTGATGTTGGAACCATCACTATCACTATATCGTAACTTTGATTTCACAAAAGACAGCGGTGCCTAAGCCATCCTCACAGAGCACACTATATGCCTCTATTGCAAATTCTTTATAACTGAGAGGGGGAAAGGGGAAACTTTGAAAATAACCTCATCCCTCAAATCTCTTTTCTCTCCTACCAACGTTATCATCAGGGATCCCTAGGGATAACATCACTAGCAAGTAGCCATGTCTGGCCCAGGAGAACAGGTGAACAGACAGGTATGAATGGCAGTCATGAGCCACTCTCCTCACCCGTCCCACACTCTTGGTCCGCTCCCAGTGGGGCAGGCACCCCTCTCATCTCTGTCCCTTGGGCTCAGGACTACTCTTCCTGAGAATCGCTGGAGGAAGTTGGCTATATCTCCTGGTGGAGGCTACAAGGGAGAAGCACAAGACCTAAAGCATCTGTAAAATCATCTCAAATATCAGAAGAACATTTCCTGAAACATTTATAAACAAATTGCACTATATTAAAAGCTAAGAGCGCACAAACATTTAGCAGATGTGTTAAATTACGCAATTTTTTGGAGAAAAAAATTCAAACATGGTTTGTGGTAAGACGTGGATGAAATGGAAGAAACTGCCATGATGGTTTAATAAGTTTCTCTGCCTCCTTTTAAGTTCTTGGTCGATGCTGAGTAGAAAAGCGTACGGGGAGAGGATGTTCATGAGGTGAGGGTTCAGAATCAAGCTTCTCCATCTGCGTTTTCGTGCGTGGGGACAGGCCAGCGCACCCAGTCATACCAGACGTGCACGGCCACGGGCCACTTCACATCCAGGGGAAAGGGATGGGCGTGGAGAGGAAAAGGGCTGCCTGAGGGGCTAAGGGACTTGCACCACAATCTAATGCTTCCATCTCGACTTTCTACTGAGCTGAGGCTTCTAACAGATTTTCCTCCTCTGTGTTGCAATCAAAGCTGATTTAGAGGCCCCTAATAATTAGGATGTTGTTACTGTTATTAGAGCTAAAGTCATATAAGAAATACGCAAGCGGCTACTGTCTTTAAAGAGTCAGAGGAACAAAAAAGCAAACCACTGACAAGCTGTGGTCTTCTTTTAATTTGCATCCTTACGAGCTCCTGTCGCACTGTGATTGTCCATAACAATGAATGAGCCTCTGTCACTGTGGAAGCTTCTCCCACAGCCTAACGCTAATTATCTTTTTCTTTCCCACCCGGAGCCTCGTGAGATTACTGACGAGACATAAACGAGACATAAACGGGGAACGAGGAACCGCAGCAGGGCTGACGTGCCCCTCTCTTTGGTTTTACACAGTTTACATGAAAAACAGTGACTCACTTAGACTGTACTTTGGGCATCTTTACATTAGCTTTATATTTTTTTTAAACACTTTAACCAAGATAATAGTGGTTAATGCCCAAGTTTGATAAGCTTGTATATACTTTCCCACCTGTATTCTTTATTATGACAGCATCGCAGCAACTGTTGAAGTTGGGCTAGCTCTGGGTAGAGGGTAAACCTTACTTCAAGCGGCTCCTCAGAACAATACTAATGCTGAAAGTCCTCCCTCCCTCCCTCCCTCCCTCTTCATGTGAAAGAGAGAGAGAGACAGAGACAGAGAGATAGAGCAAGCGCACCTGCAGGAATCAGAGGAGGGCAGCCCTGGGTGCTCGTCTGTGATTTGGGGCACGTAAGCCCAGAGACCCTCAATGTCCCTACACAAAGCACAGGCTTGATCCAACCATCCCAAGAGGAAGCAAGGTGGGTCCCGTGGGCACCTGTGTCTGCAGATGGCAACCTCCCCAGCCAGCATTCCACCCAGGGTGGCCTCCTCACCCGACCACCTGGCCTCACCTGTTGGGGGCCCCCTGCTCCCCGCTGACCCTGAGGTCTGTAGCAAGGCCTCATTCTCGTGCTCAGGAGCTGCCCTGAGGGGGTTCGGCACACTTGGTTGCATATGACTTGCACCCCTGTCGTATGCTTTCTTGTGCTGTATTTTTCATAATTTAGTATGAATCTCTCTTCCCCACCAAGCTGTGAGCTCCTTGTGGGCGAGGGAATTTCTTTTTTTTAACTGATGCTTTATTCCCAGTGCCTGGCTCAATGCCTTGCAGGCATTCAATTCTCTCTCTTTCTTCTTCCTCCCTTCTTTCTCTCCTCCATTCTTCTGTCCTCCCTCCCTCTCGATGTCAGGGTGTCTTCTACATATGGTCCACACACTCTGTTAACTGCTAGTGGATGTGAACAAGACAGTTCCTCAAAGACCATCCAGTCTACGTGCAGAAACGAAACACAATAATGCCATGAAATGCTACACTGGGGGAAGCCCAAGATGTTACCCAACTTGGGTTAGAAAAGGCTGTAAACTGAGCCTGCAGAGACAGCAGGGGTTTGCCAGGGGAAACAGGTGAGCACAGGAGGTGGGGCTGGGAGGGAACAGAGCTCCAGGGACAGGGAACAACTCAAAGGTGAGCAAGAGTCCGTTCAGCGAGGGGAACTGTCAGTGGCCAGAGTAGCTGCCGTGAAGGTACAAGGAGGGAGGAGGGCGAGGCAACACTGGGGAGATGAGCAGAAGTCAGCAGCGACTTCAAAAGCCGAGTTCAAGACTCCAGGGTTTATCCTGAGCGCACTGGGGACCCGCTGATAGGCTTTCAGGAGGGCAGTGAGGTGCTTTCACGAGGCGCTCTACCAATATTTACCGAGCGGACTGCCCCATGCACTGAGGACATGCTTGCACTGGGACGGTCCTTCTTGTCACCTTCAACAGGACACACCACTCACGTCTGGACACATCATGACATCAGTACTTAATTTTACCAGCTTCTTGAAAGTTCGTATTGTCTCTTTCTTGTACGTGTCTCACAACTAACACTAGATTTCCTCTTCCACAGCATTGTTCCCAACTTTTTTGGCTACTGAAGTCCTTAGCTCTCCTTCTCTGCAGAAGGTGAGTTCCGCAAGCACCCACTCAGCGCTCCTTTTAGTGCCTGGAAAATGGGGCCCAGGAGGGCAGGCGGTGCATCTACAGCAGACGTGGGGAGGGAGCAGGGGAGGCTGAAAGGGGCAGAAGAATCCTGCCATTGAATGGTTTCAGGCTTAGTTTAATACGTTCAAGCTTTTGGATGATGTTCATTTGCATTGTGAATGACTTTTCGTAATAACCGCAAAATGAGTAAGGAAGAAGTACATTTTCATGTATGCTGTGGAAAATAAATCTTAGGTAAAATAATTGAAAAAGATGACAGCAAGCAGAGATGCTATATCCTTGAGTTCTCTTCTCCTAAAATAATTCACTTAGAAAACCATTTTCCAAGTATTTTTGAGTATATGGCATTGAACGTGACAAGGGTGTGAGTCAGTCATGTGGATTTGGGGGCTCTGTCATGTATAGACTCATTGCTTTTTCTGATGAACTTCCAACTTTTCTAATGGCTTAAAAATAACCTGTAATACATGAGTCATTACTCAGGATTATCTTCAAAGAACTCCAATTACAGAATTTAATCACTGGAATCCCCCGTTTTTAGACACAGGGACAAGTATTTAGGTAAAAAAACAACAACAACATAGGATTCACAAGTAAAGATTTATACTTTTTTCTGAATAGAACTAAATAAAAGTGCCATCCCTGCAGCTCTAGCTGAGTTCAAAGGCACATAGTATCAGCTTTAAAGTCTATCCCAATAGTAGACTCAGTCCAAAGTTACACATGTTCTAACTAGACTTGTTGTGTGTCTACTGCTTTCAAGTCTTTAGCATACAAAATGCTTCTTTATTTTTGGAGAAATCATAAAACAGAGAATTCTACTTTACATATTTCTAGTTTAGAGTTCACAGTCAAAAAAAAGGGAGAACTGACAGCCTATAACGTTGCAGGAGACAAGAGAGATATTTCTCCCAGCTCTCAAAAATAAGGCGGTAGACAAACCCCTTCCAGATCAGGCTCTGATTCATCTTGGCAACTTCATTTCTTCCTCTTCTCTTTCATGCATTTAACACTCCATCTAGAAAAGGGAACCCTCCTACACTGCTGGTAGGAACGTAAATGGGCGCAGCTACTACAGAGAACAGTATGGAGGCTCCTTAAAAAACTAAAAATAGAGCTACCATATGATCCTGTAATCCCACTCTGGGGCATATATCCAGAAAAGACAAAAACTCTAATTCAAAAAGATACATGCATCTCAATGTCCACAGCAGCAGTATTCACAATAGCCAAGTCATGGGAGCAACCTAAATGTCCATCAACAAATGAATGGATAAAGAAAATGTAGTACATATATGCGTGGGTGTGTGTGTGTACACATACACTCAATGGAATACTAGTCAGCCATAAAAAAGAATGAAATAATGCCATTTGCAGCAATGTGGATGGACCTAGATATTGTCACATTAAATGAAGTCAGTCAGACAGAAAGACAAGTATCATATGATATCACTTATATGTGGAATCTAAACAGAATGATACAAATGAACTTATTTACAAAACAGAAATAGACTCGCAGACACAGAAAACAAACTTATGGTTACCGAAGGGGAAAAGAGAGGGTGGGAGGGATAAATTAGGAATTTGGGATTAACATATACACACTACTATATATAAAACAGATAAACAAGGACCTACTGTATAGCACAGGGAACCATATTCAATATCTTTTAATAACCTATAATGGAAAGGAATCTGAAAAAGAATATATATATGTATGTGTGTATATATATATGTATAACTGAATCACTTTGCTCTACACTTGAAGCATTGTAAATCAACTATACTTCAATAAAAAAAATTAAATTTAAAAAACCTCCATCTAAAACTTCCTTTCCTTCCCCCTATATGGATCTCCCTTTTCTACCTCCATACTCTTGCTCATGCTGTTCCCTGTATCTGGAATGCTCTTCCCTCCATATCAGCATGTCTACATCATACATGAATGTTTCAAACTCATCTCGGATACCACCTAGTGTCTCCAGGAAAAAAAGGAGGCCCTCCTCCCAATGGAATCATCGCAGTGGCAGTGCATGGACCACATGTTGCCTTGCTGTGCCACGTGCTGTGGGCTCATTGAGGGCAGCGTAAACCCACGGTAACCCCTAGTGCAGAGCCTGATTTACCACGGGCATCAGTACCTGTTCCCTATATGAAAAATAAGGTATTAGAAAGTTATGAACAGGCAGATTTTCTGATTTAATACGTTAAAAAACTAAATGGGGATTGAGAGGAGGCAAAAAGAAAGACAAGGTCTCAAATGCAAAAGGATGAAGTCCTGGCACAGGTGTAGCACTGACCACCAGCAAACACAGTGCGGCATTGCTGGGTCCCTACACAAGGTGTCCTGGAGAACAAGGTAAAGGCTACCACTGAGTGTGTCTGTGACATGCTGGGGTTTCTGCAAGTGTTTTCCTTACACTGTTTTATTTATTTCTCAAAAACAATTCTAGAATGTACGTTTTATTATCTCTGCTTCACAGAGGAGAAATGGGGGTCAGAGAGGCTATGTGAGCTCAGGGAGGTCCAAACAGCTGAAATTTCTTCTCCTCCAAAGCCTACGTCTCTCTCCTTACGCTGCCCCAAGATCATCATATTCTAAGAGAGAGACGTGTAACTGAACACACACACCAAGCTCCAGGAAAACAAGGGTAAATGTACACATCAAACTCTTCAGAGCATTGTTAGTTTTACAGCAGGAAAAATCACAAGAGGTCAACAGAAGTCCCTCACATCGGCATAATACATCACACTTCCCGGAGAGCTTCGTTCCACGTCCATGAATCTACTCATCTATTACATTCAGCATAATCTGAATTAGAAGGTATGAACATGGCTTGGCTCTGCCTTGCCAGAAAAGCCCAGAGTCTTTGGTGCTCATCTTACGCAAGACTCAGAAAGCTTGGCGACTCCAGAGAAGAGAACATCTTCCGTAAGCTGACCCCGACCCTAGAGACCCAAGGAACCAAAGTGCCCTCCTAAAGCTGTGACCTGAGTGGTTCACTCTTCCCTAAGTCAGTCTCTAAGATACAGGTGCCAAGAGAGACAGGGAACATCTGGAAGACCAGAAGATCTCCAGGGGTCAGGCCATACCAAAGGCCACACGAGATGGAAGGCTGAACTCCTACTGAATTTACCACATACCCGCCCCCCTAGTGTTATCATTTATAGAGCCTAATTTTCTGACAATAACAAAACATCCCTCCATCTCTCCGTCCATATCTAATATAGCTCCTAGAAGGCAGTCACAGACTCTTGCGACTTGACCAGGGCAAAAGAAGCACCTGCAGAATAATGCACGCTCAGAAACTGCAGGTCTCTGGGGTCATCCTCAAGGAAGTCTGGTTTTCTAGGTTGGTTCCTGAGAGCTGGCCTCTAAGTCCATTCAGCTTGGGATGACTTAAGCCAAACTCCTCTCCTCCCAGCCCCTATGCCTGAGTCTTCCTCAGGGGCCAGCATGGAACTTCCCCATTCGCCAACACCCAACATTTCTTGAGCAGACAGATGAGAGGGACCCGTTGTGGTAGTACTGGTAGTAGTATTACTAGTAGAAGTATTACTAGTTGTGGTAATAAGAAGCAGCTTCAAAGTCCTGTCCCTCATGTAGAACTGAACTCTAGGAAAGGCAAAGGCAGGCTTTAGAATGGCAAAACAGGAATAGGGTCTTTTCTACCCTCACCCCATTTATCAAATATAAACATAAAGCCAATTTCCCCTTGGAGCTCTGGGCACACATACAAGGCATGTAAGTTTCTCCTTGGAGGAGTCTTGCTATGGAATATAGGGCCCAAGGTACTTCATCTCTACTTTCAATGAAACAGAATAATTTTCCTTTATGTCGGTTTTTCCTCCATAAAGTAAAGGAAATACCACCATGGCACCACTGTCAAGGTCACACATATCCTTCTGAAAAATAAGACCCAGATTACTTTGACCATCTTGCCATTATTAATATGGACATAAATTCTCTGTGCTATTTCACGGGTATATTTCCAGGCACATGGTATATATTTTATAATTTAATATTACATTATGATAAATGTGATTTGAGAGAGTCATTCCTTCATAAACACAGATCTTGTCCATATTTTATGCAAACGTACTATTCATCATATTTAGCACCCTCATATTTAACCCAAGAAGGTAATGAAAGTGTAAGCTGAGGGAATCATTTTATAAAATTCTAACGTGGCTGTTTCTCTCTCCCCTATAGAGGGACAGCCTGTCCTTGACCATTTGTTTTTTATTTTATTTTTCTTGTTTTTTGTTTTAAGTCATGGGCCTTTTTAAGACTAAAATAAAAGTTATGGGTCCATTCTCCAGAAAAATGTACATGAACAGAAACGCAAGAGTTTTCATATAACTAGTTATATTTCATTGCAAGTTTATTTCTTCAAGATGAATACAATGTAGAAATAATCTGTATAAAGTATTATATATCTTTCATTATCCTTTTTATATGCCTATTGTGCCTATAAACCAAAAAGTAATCCTGCTTCAGAATAAACTTCAGTTTGAAGGTTTGCTGTTATATTTAGCTTCAGTAAGAAAGTGAGATCATGGCAGAGTGTTTGATAGCCTTGTGTGTGTGTGTGTGTGTGTAGGTTTTTACAGTAAACAAATCTAGGCTTGCATCAAGCAACTCCGGAAACATGTAGTATTCATGGTTCACTCTTTACTACGTCTTTCAAGAAGTGTCTTTGTGTTTGGCAAGGTCTGCCTCACTGGAGCTGCCCCTGTCATCACAGAAAAGATCCAGAAGTTTGAATTTCCATTTTAAAGTCTCAGAGGAGTTGGGTACTGTCGCCAGACGTCTGCAGATTTCTTTCTGCAGAGGAATTAACGAGACTTGGTCCTTTTGGAGGGTGAGCGGCAGGGCCTCTTCCTCCCCCACAGGGAGGTTCACGAGATATCTGCCTCCACTCGGCTCTTCCGGAATGAAAGCTCAGTCAAAAGAACTCAGGGTTTCTCAGGAGCATCAGTGATGGCAATCATAGGACGTTGTAATGAAAGAGTCCCCTCATTCATTTGGCAAAAGTCAAAACAAAACTTCTAAGTGTGTCACATGATCAATTTCTCCCTTCCAGACGGCTCTCAGAGTGACCGGCCACCTTTCTCACTCCCAACAGGAGTGTTCTGGACGGAAGGTGGGCCAAGCCACCCAAGAGCTGTCCTCTGGACAGCCAGCAAGCCTCGGGGCCAGAGACGGCAACTTCACACCCTGTGTCACCACTTGACAAACCCCTTCAGAAGCTGGTGAGTCAAGGCCTTGACTCTCCTAAACGACAACTTAGCCTGGCAGGAAATACTTCTTTGGGTTTGTTGGTGGAAGGCCGGATACCAGAGCCCGTGGAGGCAGAGATTAACGGTCCTTCCTTCTTCACAAAAGGAGTCAAACCAGAAGCTCTTTGGTTGAAACCACACGCATCCAGTTGCAGCTGATAAAAAGTGGCATAATCGCCAATTTTTCCAGGATGTATTTTGAAATAATTAGAAATTTCAGGCATTCCAGAGTGGATGGTATTTGACAGGGCACTGCTTCATTCTTTCTCTTCTTATTCCAGCTACAAGCTGTAGACACTTCCCCACCTGCCACCCACCCCCCAGGATTGCTACAGGAGCCTTACGGACTCCTTAAAGATAAACCTGGGACAAATCCAAGTTTCTGCCTTTTCAAACGTAGCCACCTTCCGTACCACCTAGTGAATCTCCAGGCCAGAGGGACAGGTGTTCCTCTGTGTCTAGCGTCAGTCACCCAGGTGACTGCTGGGGTCACCCTATCCACGGGGTAGAGGACCTGACCTTCCCTCCTCTATCCAGGTCACCTTCTAGGACATGCATTTTCACCAGGGCGATATTGCTCCCATAGGGGTAGAAATTGGCTTTCGGCAGGGGAGGACTACATCTTAGTTATTACAATGATTCGTGTCCCTCCAAAGGACCACTATATATATATATATATATATATATATATATATATATATATACACACACACACACACACACACACACACATATATATATATACATACGTATATTTGTATATATGTATGTATGTATATATATAAAATATCTGTGGTATTTAAATTTTATAGGGAGAAGCAAATAGGAAAAATGTCTTAAGTTTCCTTGGGTACAAAATGGCAAAAGAAAAAAAGACAGACAAACACTGCTCCAGTGTATTTGAGGGGGTTAGGATGTCTCCAGACTGTTCCCATGTGTAGCTATGTCCTCACACTCTTACTCGGCTGCAGGCATCCTCTGACTCAGCTCCTACTTACCACCTGGATTCGGGGACCACTGATTCCCTCCCCAACAAGTGCTCCAACTGCCACTGTAGCCACAGAGGAAAGGTGAGGTCACACCCAACGCTGCCCCTGCCAGGGTGCATACTGCTCCCACTTCCTTTATCCCCCCAGGCACAGCTTTCTTGAATAATATTTACAACAGTATTTACTGAGAGTGTGAGAAGGGATTTGCCATTCAAAACAGAAGACTTAGGGCTTCCCTGGTGGTGCAGTGGTTAAGAATCCACCTGCCAATGCAGGGGACACGGGTTTGAGCCCTGGTCCGGGAAGATCCCACATGCTGCGGAGCAACTAAGCCCGTGCGCCACAACTACTGAGCCTGCGCTCTAGAGCCCGCGAGCCACAACTACTGAAGCCCCCGTGCCACAACTACTGAAGCCTACGCACCTAGAGTCAGTGCTCCACAACAAGAGAAGCCACCGCAATGAGAAGCCCGCGCACCGCAACGAAGAGTAGCCCACGCTCGCCACAACTAAAGAAAGCCTGCGTGCAGCAACGAAGACCCAAGGCCACCAAAAAATAAAAGAACACTTAGAAGTCTGTATCAAGTTTTGGTGTCCCTCTAGGGGTTTTAGCTGGTTGCCTGTTAACCAGTGCTTTCCCTGCCCCCTTCATATTGCTGGGACCCCTCTATTTCGGGTATAAGCTCATTCTCCCCATGCTCTGATTCCAGGCTCAGGACTCTCCAGCCACCAAGAAGCCAAAAGTACTTAACACCATAGTAACCTCCCCTCCCAGAAAAGTGTCCTTTTGACTGGCCCAGCAGAGCAACTTAGCAGCTCCTCTTTGCTTAACCTCCTCCTTTAGACCAGGTTCCCAGCCTCTGCAGAGCCCAAAACCCAAACAGGAAGCTGTGTGGCACGGAGTAAGGCAGATGACTCAGGGGATCTTACCTAAGGTGCTGGTTAAGAGGGGATGAGAAAGCTCTTGAGGTCAGACAAGGCCAACTCACAAGAGAACGGGGTACATGCATTTTCCAATCCCAAGCAAAACAGATCAGTAGCATCTTCCACCCACTGGGTCAGAATGGTGCCCACGGGCCTCGACATCTGCCTCCTACTCTTTCCTTCCCGTGCTTTTCCTCAACTGGACTTGCCTTCAAGGCCAGCAGTATCTGGTGGCCTTCCTCGTTGGGCTTAAAGAATCTCAGAAACCATCTGACTTTGGCCTCTCCCAGGGACACTGTTTCCTGCTTACTCTATGAAGTTCTAAGCTTAACACCCATTTCTGCTGAGTCTCCCCATCTTAGAAGCCTCTCTGGACATCAGGTTCCCACGGGCTAGAACCAGCAGGGCCTGGCTCCACTAAGCAGTGACCTACTTCACTGAATACAAACCAGATAAGGCTCTCAGAAGGCCAGTGAAATAGGCACACATCTATATTGATGTATTTGGTTAATAATCTGGAGTAGTGGAGTGTTAATAAGAAGTCAATCACTATGTGCCTCAAGTAAGTTGGAATCATACACTATTTGTCCTTTTGTGTCTGGCTTATTTCACTTAGCATAATTTTCTCTAGGTTCATCCATGTTGTAGCATGTGGCAGAATTTTGTTTCTTTTTAAGGCTGAATAATATTCATTGTATGGATATACAGAAAAAAAAAAAGAGAAGTCAATCACAACTAAAGCAAAACAACTTTCCATCTTACTTCCATAGAAGTAACTAACGTAACACCTACTACATTGGTTAAAATAATGCTAGATGAAGTAGGAGATAGTCCCTACCACTCTTTCACCTAAACCTCAGGGGCTTAACACCCTAAAAGTTTGTTACTGTCTCCTTTAACAGTTCAGTGCAAGCTTCAAAGGTGACCTGACGCCTCCGAGGCACATGTTCCTTCCATCTTGTGGCCCCACTGTCCCACGCGGGCCTCACAGCCCTGTGTATCCAACTGGCGAAGGGGCAGAGAGATGATGGAAAAGGCACCTTTGCCTCCTAAGGAACCTCAGCTCAGAGGCCACACCTGTGCTCACACCCCATTGGCTAGAACCCGAATGCAAGGGGTGCTGGGATATGTAGTCCAGTTGTGAGTCACATGAGAGGATGATGATGGCTGGCGCATCACTGGCTCCCGTCACCCTCCTTCTCCCGTCAGTCCACAGTGGCTGAGCAGAGGCTGTGCTGGGGTCGTGACCTCATGGGGAGGGGCCTATGAGACCATGAGGACCAATCCCCTTTTACTGAAGGCTTGAGTGACTTGGCAGAGGCTGCATCCATTACAAACCAGCCTCCCTGGCTGTTTCAGGGATGTTCATGCTGAATGGTTTTCAACAAGCTACCTTTAGACCACATTTGCAGGTAATTCTCATTTTTGTTTAACTTTTTCTTGACTTCACCTTCTAATTACAAACAATGTGTGGTAACTGGCCTCTTGCCTGTTAAGACTGGGAGCTCTTTGAGGTCAAGACACAATAGAGTGTTCTTTTATTGTACTTTATCTGCTTTTAAGTGAGGGAACCAAAGAGAAGCTTAACTGAGGCCAACTTATAAAAGGGTCCTGGAAGCTCAGGAAATGAGGGCCCCACTGTGAGACAGAGCAATCAAACTCTGAGAGGTTCAGGCCAGCCCACCAAAGAACCCGTGTTTACTACAGTATAACGTGTTTTCCAAATCTGTATTCATGCACTTGCAGAGAAGAGCTACCGTGCAGTGTTGTCTAGGTAAACACTTGCCTTCTGTTATATTGCGGAAATCCAGAATGGCTTGCTGACCCCACTCCTACCTTGTGGATTCCCTTACCCCCAGTTTTTCCAAGAGTGCCTGCCTATTAATGAGAGCTTGTTCCCCAAAGAAAGATCTCTAGTGGTGGAATTTTAGGAACTGATGATGGTTTCAGGGAGGACCTGAAAGGCAGAGATACTCTGAGGTGAAAAGGCATTCCTAATACTCTTCAATCACCCCCAAAACATGGTAGCTTTTGGTCCACCCACATGTAAACTTGCCCTGGAAGAGAGATCCAGTCCTGGGTTGAATCCCCACCTCCAAACCCAAGAATGCCCTTGGGCGTAGCTAAAGCCCTGCAGAACCTGCCATCTGCTTACAGCCCAATTATTGCACCCATCTTGAAGACTTGGTGATGTTTTTTGGTGTCACCATCGCTACGGATACATTCTTAATAATAGAGATTTGGGGGTAGGAAGTCTTCAGGGAAATATTCACAATCAATCAGCACTTCCTTATTGTAAGAGGGCTGATTGTCAAGACTGTTGTTTGGGAAAAATATTTTAGAAGGTCTCAAATCAAACTGTATAATCAGCAATCATGTTTTAGGCAAATTAGAAGATATATTCTTACACTGCATCATAGGAACTAATCTGAGCACCATAGCTCAGAGAAAGCATTTGCCACCCGAAATTTAGAACAATAATTCACAGTCAGTGGAACAGCGCATCCCCACAGATTAGACTTGTTATCAATTTATAATGATTTCATATAAAAACATTACATTTTAATAGTTTCAAGAAATGACAGGGTAGGGCTGGTATAAATGTTTAACTAGCAGTGTCTCACACTTCACACTTTGTTTATTTCATTACTGGGTATGCTAAAATGAAACCGCTAGCTTGAAAAGTGTCATCAAATTCAAAACAGAAAACTTATGAACAAAAACTCTTGGTAAACCCGGTTTCTAGCCCTGAGGATACCCCACAGCCTCTTTCAGGTAAACACCTGGATATTTCACTTAACTCTCTAGTAATTTTTCCATACAGGTAATTTTTAAAAATCATTCTTACTTGGGTAAGATGAATAATAGGCCATGGCCCTTGTAATTAAATTTATGTCCATATTGAAGGCTACCATGCAGGGGTCCTGTCCCCTCGTGTTCTCTGTGCTGAACTGTTCATTGGCTCTACTGTGACCTTGCGTGTATTTCTATAAAGGAAAGAGGATTGCTCAAAAAAACATCAGGTCTTGTTAATAGGAGATTGAGCTGTGACAGTCACTGGGATGTGTCAGACACACAGACGAGACCTGAAGCTGCCTGGCAGGAACGCATCTGATTTGTTATTGTCGGGTCTGCCCTCTTATCAGCTAGTGCCCTTTCTCTTGATACCCCCTTTTGAATTCTTAGTGATTCTGACCTTTCTTTTCTGATACAATCACTCATAGAAGTCCGAGAATGCGGTGGTATTCCAAATCACAGCATGGTAAACTATATGCTTCCTATTTATTAATCGTAGACGAACCAGATTTAAAACTCCACACCATACCAGCCAGTGCAAAAGGGCAGCTGTGGGACAGTATGTTTAGTTGGACTCCCTTTTCTGGGATTTTTAACTTTCTTAGTCATTTCTGCAACATTTGAATGATTATGACTAAAGGTCTGATGTTACCTGTACAATCAGAAAATAAAATAAAATAAAGATTTAATTTTGCTAGCTAAGAAAAATAAGAATGTGCCTCTGGTCTAGGTGGTCCACAAGGAAGACAGGGTCAGTGTGGAAGGTAAGGTGAAACCAGGCAAAGCCCATGAGAGCCCGGAGCCTGAGGAGTAGCTTCAAGTGGCAAGGGCAAGTCCCAGGTAGGGGACAAGTCAGGTGGAGCAGGAGCTAAAAAGAAAGGGGCAGCGTGGGACGTGGGATGCAAAGTAGAACATGGCCTAACGATTCAGGCAGCAGGTTGAAAACACCCCATTCTCCGCCTTTGGGAAGGTGGAACTTTGAAGGTTGAAAGAAGGTGGCTTGGGTCCAAGCTCCAGGCAAGGCAGGGAGAGAAAGGCCAGCAGCAAAGGCTCTGATGGTGAGCAGCAGGCAGGAATCGGGGGTGTAAGTAACCTATAAAATCTAAGCCCCCTCCACTTTCCAGGCATCCTCTGCAACCCTGGGGGAGTGCTGGACCCTATGGCATATGAATCGCTTTCCTTGGAGATTAAGGGAAATGGTGACCCTAAAAGCTTGGGATATGTGACGACATTTGGGTAAACATTTGATCCTCATAGTAGCCTATAGGCAGATGCTTCAATCTGTAGTTCATTGATAAAGCAAAGAACGTTTACGGGAGTTAGGTAACTTATCCAGGGTTTCCCAATGGCATAAGCAGGGACTTATACCTAGACTGGAAATTAAAACCTTGTCTCCTCATGAGCCATATCTTGGAGGGAAGGAGGAGCAGCCCCAGTCAGCAGCTCTGAGCCGACTCTGAGAACGTCAGTGGTGTGTGGGCAGAACGTTCCTCTGAGTGTGGTGCACGGAGCTGGCAGGCAGGCCACAACCGCCTTGGGGTGGGTGGGAGCCAGTGAGATGAAACCACAGACTGCATTTGGGCTACTTCCCTCATTGTCAGCTTCTCGGAGTGGGACGGCTCAATAGGGCAGGGCTGAGAGCTCCCTGGGACTGGAGACTGATCTGGGTTTGCCCATCACGCTTTGTCCGATGCCCAGCACAGAGCATGGCGCAGAGGAGGGCTCAGCGCGCTTGCTGAACACCTTTACAAAATGGGAGTGGCTTGGGTATCAGTCTGCAGCCCAACAATCCAACATGCCACCCACTCTCCCTTAGGTCGTCCCCCCGACAGGAGACATGTCAATTTGATGAATGCTCACTTAATTCAGGCTGCTGTGGCAGGTGTCACGGCAGATCCAAAGATAAATAAAAACAACAGAGCTGACACTTAGATAGTACCTCGCATGTGCTAGGCACTGTTCTAACTGCTTTTGCGGAAGTAACTCATCTGATCTCCACAATAGCGCTACACAAGGAGAGTATTATTAGAATCCCATGCCACAGATGAAGGCACTGGGACACTGCAGGTTAAGTAACCTGAGGTCACAGGGCTAGTAAGCGGAGCTATGTTTCAAATGAGCTATTTTGGCTCTGGAGTCCAGGCTGCTTATCATTATGCCACGCTGCCTCTTACAGGATCTCTTGCCACAGGGCATTTGGGGGCAAACACACCACGAAGTAGCGGGCTCTGCGGGACAGCCTGTGGCTTGAGTCCATCCAAGGAGGAACAGGTGCAAAGTTTACAAAAACCATTCATTTATCCAAACAAACCACAGACCCAGTATAATTCTGTGTGCGAGGGACACAGAAAAGATGCGAAAAACAGACCTCACAGTGCTTATATGTTAGTGACGGAGATAAACAATAGAAAATAAACAAGCAAACAGACAAGACACCAGCAAACGATGAGTGTTAACGGAGAAAAAGCAAGCTGGGTCAGGAGGCAGAGGGCACGGAGGCAGGGAAAGGGGCACCTTGTTCACTGAGGCTGCCCAGGGGAGGCCTCTCGGTCCAGGTGACACCTGAGTCAAGACCTGAAAGGAGGCGGGAAGCCATGTGGGATTGGGAAAGAATCTTCCAGAGAGAGAGGCCTTGAGGTACCAGCATGGCTGGTGTGTTTGAGGAGCAGCAAGTATGTCTGGATTGGAGGCAGCAAGAAGAAAAGTGGCAGGAGGGATGCTGAGATATGCCGGGACTGGAGGCCAAATTGTGAGAGCCTTGCAGGTGAGGGAAGGGCCGTGACTTTCCTCTGAGACGGGGAGCAGTACTTCACTCGGGCTTTAAAAGGATCACCCTGGCGGCTGTGTTGAGAACAGCCTGTGGGGCGGGGATGGGGACGGGGACGCTGGTAAAGCAGGAAGACTCGCTCAGGCAGTTATCATGATTGACATGAGAGGTGATGGATCAGCACAGGGGAGGTGGTGGTAGTGAAAACGTCAGGTTCTTGATCTGTGTGGACAACGGGGGTGGAGCGAGAGGGGGAGAAGTTAAAGATGACGTGACTTGTTCCCCTGCTTCCTTTGGGCCCCACTCAAAGGCCGCCCTGCTGGAGAAGCACTCGTGTCGCCTGTGCAAGGTCTGACCTGACACACCTGAAGCTGCCATGGCTGAGATGGGGAGGGTGACGGGGCAGCAACCTTAGGGAAGGAAGGCCACAGGACATCCGAGATACCCGTGGTCAGCTGAGCAAAGATGGGGAGCAGGCTGCTGACGCCATCAGATTCAAGTTCAGGGGCCCCGGGGGCTGAAGGTGCAAACTGGGAGACGATAGGAAAGGCAAGGCACGGGCTGAGCTCCCTGAGAAGCAGACGCAGATGGAGAGGAGTGGGCTTAGGGTGGAGTTTTCAGCGCCGCAGTGTTTAGAGAGACCAGCAAGGGAAACCGAGAGGAATGGCCAGCGTGTCAGGAGGAGAAGCAAGAGAGTGTGGTGTCCCAGAATCCAAGGGAGGAGTTTCCTCAAGGAGCCACCAGCTGTGCCAAGGCCGAGTGAAAGGAAGGCTGAGAACTGTTGCTCACAAGCCACCATGCTCAGGGCCGTTTTGATGGAGGGGTGGGTACGGAAGCCTGACTAACTGGATCCCAAGGAGCTCTGCTGGGACGGGGAGAGAAATGGGGCAGCTAGGCAGAGATATGGGTACAGAAAGTGTTTTCTCCTTTTTAAAGATGGCTGATGTGACAGCGTATCAGTACACTGATGCGACTGACCCCGCTGAGGGGAACACTGTGATGCAGGAGATAGAAAGGGCACAGATGCTGGAGGCACATCCTTGAGCAAGAGGGAGGGGACGGAGGCCTTGGCCTCCCCCCGCAGAAGAGGAGGGAGGTGGCGATGTCGGGGTGGGAGCCTGTGGCAGTTCTCTCCTGATGTAATTTCTCAGCGAAGTGTGAAGAAAAATCATTAGCCGAGACAGAAGATGGAAAAACAAATGATGGGTTTGGACATCTTTTAAAAGGTTTGAAAGAGAAAACAGTAAACTTAGAGTCGACTGAGAGAAAACTCTCATTTGATGAGATAAAACTCAGGAAAAATAGACAAAATTATCAAAAGTACCAATTCCTTCTCCTGTTGTTTGAAAAGTGCTCTGGGACACAAATTCATATTTTCCTGGGATCAGGGCTGACACGGGCCATCCCCTGAGGATGCGGGCAACTGAATCCATCAGAACTTGTTGCACATACTCCAGAAAACTGCTTAGAAGCTGGAAAGCTGTACTGTTGAACATACATCATTATAAGGGATTATTTTATATTACAGCATTACCATCAGTTTTCATATCCTAGTGTGATTAAACCTTTTTTCAAAGCAGCATCTTATTGGGTGGTGGTTACATGAGTCTTTATTATTTTGTTCTCCACACGTTTCTGGGTGAGTGTGTAATATCAATAATGATAATAAAATGCAGCACCTTACTCAAATTTTGATATAATAGATGTGTATTACATGCAAGTTTCTGCCACAATATCTTTAAAGATAGATTCTAATGCTTTGGAGTTGCTTCTAGGGAAGGTGGTTATATTTTGGATTTATATCATTATAAAGTAAGAGCTTCGGCCTTCTTGTAAAAAAACAACAAAATCATCGAGTAAGCCTATACTTGGCGTTTTGCTGTTTGAAACATTACACAGGTCACTGTCTACTCAGAAAGGAGCTCAAAATAGTCAAGCAAAGATTAATCTGTGTTTAGAAGAGTTTTGCTGATAAACATTCTCTTACTGCAGTCTGGTTTCCTGAGACACCAACAGTTGAATGCCTCAATGAACCAGAACAGCTCACTTCTCGGGCCAGATCAGACAGCAGAGGGTTAATTATAGTAAGATGATTCATTTCAGGTGTGAGGTCCTACAGGCATAGACCTGTGGATTAAAGAGCGTGAAAAATGCAGCCCCTCCAAGTACTGCTGCCTGAAATACACAGAAAGTTCCTAGGTATGACAGTGCTAAATTATTTGGGGATTTTTTTTTTTTTTTTGAGAAAAGACAATTTTAAGAGACAAGACAGAGTTAGAATTTGGGATTGAATTAGAGACTGACAAATTCAGGCTACTGATAAAGCAGAGATCAGTTAGGAACATTCACACCAGCAACACATTTATAAAAATAGGTCCCTGGAGGATTTTGCCCATTCTTCCTTTCCTTTTTTCAATTTTTAAAAACTGTGGTAAAATACATGTAACATAAAATTTACCGTCTTAATCGTTTAAGGTGTACAATTTCTTCCTTATTTGCAGTATGATAACAATATACACTACTTATGATGGTTAAAGATGTTAAATTAAAATATCTGGATTCAAATCCTAGATTCCCCACATACTCATGGGGGCCTCCTGTGCCTCAGTTTCCCCAACTGGGGAAATGGGGTATTCCTATCTCCCCTCATAGGGTGCTTCTAATGTTATCCAGGTCAGTGACTCAGCTTAGTGGCCAGCTGAGAAAACACCCAATACACGTTGGCTTTTGTATCATTAAGAGGGTGGTCAAGACAGTAACTTTGAAGAAAACCGTTTCCTAGTATTTAGAGTCATCTGATTAACAGTGAGAATAACTGGAGGGTCCCTGCACTTAGCAGCAGAGAACATTCCAGATTTACGATGGCTCAGAAGCCCCCGAGAACAGAGCCCCACTCTGGCTGCACTGTCCCTGGGAGGTTTCTGTGCAGTGACACAGCCTCCGCCAGCCTGCCAGCCTGCAGCCTTTGTAGTGGTAACGGAGGCCGCCAGCCCGTGCACCACTGCGCAGTGGACTCTCCGAGCGCTGCTGCCCTTCCTCAGAATGCCCCGGGGCCACTGATGAGACCCACACCGGAGGCTCCAGCTCCCAGTGGCCATGCAATTAAGCCTAACAAGGCACAAGGAGCTCCTTGGGGGGCACACGGAGATGCCCACAGTAATTGGCCACGGGCCTCTGGTTCCCCAGGGGTTAAGGATTATGTGCTGGCAGCAGGGAAGGGCCAAGGAAGGGTCAAGACCTTGAGGGAGGCCAGATGGGATCACCTCGCTTCATGCATAAGTCATGAGCAGCCCTGGTGACTGCTCTGCGCTTTGCTGGGCGAGACAGATCTCTAGTTCAGCGAAGCAGACAGCAGAGGCCTCCCCTGTGCTGGGAGACTGCTGGGGCCCAGGCTTGCTTCCCCACATCTGACTGTGGCTGCAAGAAAGCTGACTTCCGAGCTCTGGGTTCTTGCAGAGGCAAGCAATAAAAACACGCGCATCACGCGGTATGTGTTCTCATTCGGCTGCCGCTGAACCCCTCAGCAGGAGGTGTGTATCCCTGACAGGAAGGATGTGCCTTCTCCCAGAAAAAGCCTTTACTGAGCAAATAAGAAGGATGTAAGTGTACAATCTGGTAGCCATGTATGCCTGGATCCCGGATATTTATGAAGACAGTTGGCATTTCCAAAATATGTATCTGTGTGTGTGCGCATGTACGTATGTCTTTTATCAGTGGCTTTCTCTCTGTGCTGTGACAAGGGATGCACTGCGCTATGATAAACCCTTTGCGTAACTATCTCCTGTAATCCTCTATTAAGGGCCCTACCAGGTAAATTAGCACTCAGCTCTGAGATGTTAAGTGACCTGCCCAAGGACACACTGCAGACAAGGGACAGAGTGAGGTCTGAACCTGCCTGTTCGTGTCCAAGTGTGTTCCCTTAATCCAGTCACTGGTGCTTGACTGTCCAGAAGGGCTCACTCAGTGCTCCCCCGTCCCCACTTCCCAGCCTCTGCACCTGAACTGATGGGTCAGCAACGATGCTGGCCCACCTGCTCTCCGCCAGCCCCCAAGCTGGGCGCTGTGCCCTTGCTACTGCATTATTAATGCATTAGCAGGAGGATATTACCATTTTAACAGATTTAAAAAAAAAACTCTCCTACCTTCTGCTAGCCTGTTTCACAGCTTTATTTAATCAGTATTCTCTTCCTGATAATTCTCTCCTGGTGTTGCTCAAAGTCTCTCCCCTTGTGAATTCTTTACTAGATAAAATAGCCTTTAGAGACAGAAACCCTGAACAGTTACATCAGATTTGAATGTCGTCATCATTTTCAAATAAGAGAAAAATTAAAATAAGAGATAAAAAAGATTTTTAGAAGTTGATGTCAGTAGGTGTTCCAGAAATAAATGGACAGACACAAATTAAGAGTTCCAGTCTCAGAAAAAAAAAAGAGTTCCAGTCGCCTTCCCAGCAAACATAACTGAAAGTATCTGGAATTGGCTAAAGACACACTGGATTCTGAAAAGGGCATCTCTCAGGCTCAAATCTTGTTTACGGCTCTGCTAACCACCCATCCTGGATTTTTAGAAGCTACCTCTAGACCATGTTAGAACCACCTCTAGAACCACCTGGGGACCACGTTAAAGCACAAATTCTGACTCAACAGGCATAGGGTGGGGACTGAGAGTCTGCATTTCAAATAAGCTTCCAAGTAATGACGCTGCTGAAGGTCTGGGATCACGTTTGGAGTAGCAAGGGCCTGGAGGTCCTGTTAACTCCATCACACCAGGAAACTATGCCCAAGGTGGCACTTTTCAGTATTTTCACTAGACTCAATTCTGAATCCAAAAGTGCTTTTTCAAAAATAAACAAATGGGACCTAATGAAACTTAAAAGCTTTTGCACAGCAAAGGAAACCATCGACAAAATGAAAAGGCAACCTACTGCATGGGAGAAAATATTTGTGAATAATATGACCTATAAGGGGTTAATATCCAAAAATATATAAACAGCTCATACAACTCAACATCCAAAAAACAAACAACCTGATTAAAAATTGGGCAGAAGACCTGAATAGACGTTTTTCCAAAGAGGACATGCAGGTGGCCAACAGGCACACGAAAAGATGTTCAACATCGCTAATTATCAGGGAAATGCAAACCAAAACCACAAGATATCACCTCACACCTGTCAGAATGGCTATCATCAAAAAGACCACAAACAACAAATGTTGGCGAGGATGCAGAGAAAAGGGAACCCTCATACACTGTTGGTGGGAATGTAAATTGGTTCAGCCACTGTGGAGAACAGTATGGAGGTTCCTTAAAAAACTAAAAATAGAACTACCAGATGACCCAGAAATTCCGCTCCTGGGTATATATCCAAGAAAACCCCAAAACACTAACTGGTAAAGATACAGGCACCCCAATGTTCATAGCAGCATTATTTACAATAGCCAAGACATGGAAGCAATCTAAGTGTTCATCAACAGATGAATGGATAAAGAAGATGTGGTGTGTGTGTGTGTGTATGTGTGTGTGTGTATATATATATGTATGTATATGTATATATACACATACATACATGTATATGTATGTATGTGTATATATATAATGGAATATCACTCAGCCATAAAAAAAGAATGAAATTTTGCCATTTGCAGCAACATGGATGGACTTGGAGGGTATTATTCTATGTGAAATAAGTCAGACGGAGGAAGACAAATGCTGTATGACATCACTTATATGTGAAATATTAAAAATAGAACAAACCACTGAATATAACAAAAAAGAAATAGACTCACAGACATAGAGGACAAACTAGCGGTTACCAGTGGGCAGGGGAAAGAGCGGAGAGACAATCCAAGGGCAGGGGAGTAAAGGGTACAAACCATTATCACAAAACACGCTATAAGGATATATTATACAACACAGGGAATATAGCCAATATTTAAAAATAACTATAAGTGGAGTATAACCTTTAAAAATTATGAATCACTATACTGTACACCTGTAACTTACATAACATTGTACATCAATTATACTTCAATTTTTTAAAAGTGCCTTTTGCTGAATCATCTCAGTATCTGGTCTGGAAAATCTAGCTGTCCTATCAGGGCCTGCTGTGAGTGAAAACTTCTTCACATCACAGTAAACGTTAACACTTGCCTCATTTAAGACAAAAAAAGAAGGGAAAATAGATATCCACTTAGGCACATACCCTATAAGCAAAGTGCTCTCCTGTGGAGGGTGTGGGGAAACTGTCCACATACCACAGCTGAGGGTTCCATCACCTTCTCTGTGCCAGGAGGGTGCTGAATGTGTGTGGACCACCAGACCTGCTAAGATACTGTTCCCACGAAGAGCTGTGCGGTTTCCTGGACCCATCTGCCACAATTCTTAACATTTCTCTCACTCTGCGCTCAGAAAGAATTCTTCAGGTTGGTTTCATAAATAATTCATTTGGCTTTTGTCCGTTTATTCCATTATTCAATCCCTCTACTGGGTTTTAAAATTGAAACGTCATGTTTTGTTTTACGGATGCGATCATCTTTGAAGTCTCTGTGAGAATACTAATTAGAATTTGTTCTTAAGTCTTCTTTCTTATATTTTCTTTCCTGTGGCCCCTGGCTTTTCTGCTTCACGTGTGGCCACTCTTTGGCCACAGGCTTCCCTCAGATGTCCAGCAATTCTTCTTTGTCTGCCCGTCTTTCATAAAATGAAGATCTACTGAGCGAGGACTGGTACCTCAGGAACGTGTAAGATCTCGCTTTGATTTCCTTGGGGAAGTTGCTCCTGGAGGATGCGGCTGAGAGCTATCGGCAGCCTTGCCCGGGGGTGAGTGAGAGAAATGTAAGAAAAATGAATGAAGACTTAACTTCAGAGAAGGAACAGGATGGAAGGTTGAGCACCCACTTTGGCGGAGGGCAGTGGCTCTGGAGGACCAGGGCAGCCCAGCCCGGAATTCAGTTATTCTTGTGCCCACCACAGGGCACCCTAGGGAAGACCCTGTGCACACACAGTGAGCAGCTCCAAGGTGTGGGCTGGGCCTGGGCTCTGCCCTTCCTCTGAGCCTCTGCTGTTCCCGAGCCTGGGATTCTTCCAGAGCGTCTCAGCATTTCTGCTTCCTTCCCTATGGTGATCTGTGGTTTCCTAAATTCTGAAGAGTCTTTCTGTTAAACTAATTGTGTCCTGTAGAAACTTCCCAAATTAGGCATCTATCGCTGATACCTTTCCTTGTTTCCAGTGAGGTTGTGCACTTTCACTTATTTTTATACTTATTTTGATCATTTCAATGATTTTGGGAGGCAATCAAGGTAAACACATGAACTTTTTCACCATCATAATTTAAAATCTTAACTTGTTTAGAAATGTATGTCAATATATGTGTATGTGTTTATGTGCATATGTATATACACATACATACATATATGTCGTGTGTGTGTCTAGAAAGAAATAAAACATTAACTATGGTAATGTATGGATTATAAATTTAAGGATGACATTATTTTCTTTTTACTCTTATATATATCCCAAGTCATATTCTTTTTTTTTGGATGCTATAATTTTTTATAACAAAGTCACATATCATAAAATTCACCATTTTAAAGTGTACAATTCTGTGGTTTTTAGAATATTCACAAAGGTGTATAACCATCACCACAATAGGTTTTAGGACACTCTCATCATTTGCCCAAAACCCCGTATCCATTAACAGTCATTCTCCATTCCCTTTTCTCCTCAGCCCCTGGCAACCACTAATCTTTCTGTCTCTGTAGATTTGTCAATTCTAGTACATATTTCATAAAAATGGAAACACACGGTATGTGGCATTTTGCATCTAAGTTCTTTCACTTAGCAAAACGCTCTCAAGGTTCATCTATGTGATAGCATGTACCAGTATTTCATTCCGTTTTATGGCTGAATAATATTTCATTGCATGGATATACCACATTTTATCTATCCATTCATCAGCTGACAGACATTTGGATTGTTTCCACTTTTTATGAACAATGCTACTATGTATGAACTTCATGTGCAAATGGTGTATTACTTTTATAATTAAAAAATACTGCTTTAGAAAAATTACAAAAATATTTTTTCAAAAGCAGTCAATAAGTCAAACTTTTCACTAATGTAGACTGGCTTCGTTCCTATTACTCAAAAGCATTTGGTTTTACTGTACTCTTAAGACCTGTCTAATACCCGCAAATACTTGGATTTAATAAATTATCTAGGAGTAAGCAGACATTCTTGCATTAACTGGTGGTCAACTAATAAGTTTACCCTTTTTTCAACATGGTGAAAGTACACTTATGTATTTTAACAACTTCTATGGTATTTCTAATCATTATATCAGAAGAGTAGGTCTTCCTTTTAAGAATATCATCTTAGAATATATTTCATTCTGTCACGTACAACATTCAGAAGACAATGCTTGTGCACTGAATTAAAAACCTGCCCAGACGGTGAAAAAAGAGGAAAAAAAAATCTATGTTGCTACCCACTCATGGAGTGCAACCTTTAGAAAGGGATTATTTCCATTACGTTTTCATCAGGGACTGGCAAAGAAAAGTATATCATGTTATTACAGAGCCTGGAAATGAAATGACTTCCAGGTTGCTAAGCAACACAGTAATGTTAAAGGCCCCAGGATCTGTGATCTCTAGAGACACTCTCAAATTTCATTAAAACCTTCTCATAACCATCACACAAAAAGTCCATGTGGAGTTTATAAACAGACTTTGTTTCTTGACATAATAATGAAGGAATTTAAAAGGAAGCAAATGGCATCAAAACTTTTGTGGTACTTAAAACCAAATACCTTTGTGACCCAATTAATGAAACCTACAATGTTTCTTGGGGTTTAAAGAAAGAAAGTACTATCAGTTTATAGTAAATAAAGGTACTTAATATCCTGAAAAAAATTATACTGTGTAGAACGTAACAACTTTCTTTGAAGAAAGGATAAATCTGTTCTGTGTATAAATCAAGAAGGGAGGCGAGGATAATTGGAAATGAGAGTCCCAACCATTATTTGCTTCCAGGAGGGTCATGACAGTGGCATATTTGCAACTGAAATAGGAAAGCAAGATGCTACGGGAAATAATTCTCAGGAACACTTTCAATACATTTCCTTTAGAAAACGTGATGTTAGAAAAAGCTAATCCCTGAAACAGAAAAAGTTATGACAGGTCTCAGTAACAACCCCTGAGATACTGGTCTAGGATTTTTGGCTCAACTCCCTAAGATGCCAATGAGAATTGGTCTCTGTACCCCACATGTCGGCCACCTAACCTCCTCATCCGTCTCCTGAAGTCCTAAGGAGAAATACTAGAAAGAGATCGTGTGGTTTTGCTCAGGCTTACTCATTCACCCCACAAATCAAAACACTGAAAGATCAAAGTAAATGTCTACTGACATAGATCAGAAGGGTCATTTATTGTGATGGTTAATTTTAAAGGCAAATTCTTAAGCAGAAACTATGCCTGAATGTGGGATCATCAGATTTGCTAAGCTAAAAGGGTGATTACAGAGTGGCAAAGGGTTCTTATTACCCAAATTTTTATTTTCAAAAACCCAGCCCCCAGGAACTTGGGGCATGAATATGTTTACTGATAAATTGATGGGTGGTTCTCTCTCATGTACACACACACACACACACACACACAAAGTGTTCAGCCAGGCCTAGGCACAATGTTTTTTTGTTTTTTTTACATTAGCATATCTGTGATATAGAAATCAATTGTAAAGAGAAAATTCAAATCTTACAAAAGATATGGGATTTCATTAAATCATTGCCAGTAATGGTGGAAGAATTACATAAAGTCTTTTTTTTTTAACATCTTTATTGGAGTATAATTGCTTTACGATGGTGTGTTAGTTTCTGCTGTATAACAAAGTGAATCAGCTATACGTACACATATATTCCCATATCCCCTCTCTCTTGCACCTCCCTACCACCCTCCCTATCCCACCCCCCTAGGTGGTCACAGAGCACCGAGCTGATCTCCCTGTGCTATGCGGCTGCTTCCCATTAGCTATCTATTTTGCATTTGGTAGTGTATATATGTCCATGCCACTCTCTCACTTCGTCCCAGCTTACCATTCCCCCCCCCCGCCGTGTCCTCAAGTCCATTCTCTATGTAAGTCGGAAAGAGAAAAACAAATACTGTATGCTAACACATATATATGGAATCTAAAAAGAATAAAATAAAATAAATGGTTCTGATGAACCTAGGGATAGGACAGGAAATAAAGACGCAGACATACAAAATCTTTGAAGAGGGAAGGTCTGACAGACAGACAACACCGGATGGTCACCAGCTAAAGAAGAGGAAAATCTCTTCAAGTGTGAAGAAAGGGCAGGAACTTCAAAGGGGAATACTAATTTGAATAGCAATGGAAAATTAATGAAGACCTTAAACAGTTTTCCAAAAAAGACCACATTTTATGATGATGCTGAGAAGGTTAGATATGAAGGCTGTTATAATGTGCCATCGTGCACTTTTGATAATGTGAAAGATGACACACAAAAATGTCTAGAATTGCTGGTAGAGTCCAATGTGATGGAGGGAAAGGGCCCAGCTACAGGGCGCCCTGGCAGGGTTCGGATGGGTTCTGCACACTCAGAGTAAGACCAGCCCTCTATTGATTCTCGTGGGCAGAGAGACGTGGGCTCACCTCTGTCCTGGCTAGAGTCAGAAGAAGGCCCAGAACTCTGCAGGCACCAGCAGGGTCCCTGCCTCTTGCTCACAGCCTCACGCATCCTGTCTGCGCAATCTCAGTCGGGACCAGTCTCCAGCACCCACACTTCATCCTAGTTTACGTTGATCACAATGCAGAGCCCAGGTCTCCCAGGTCACCCCTCTTCCCCTGGGCTCACAGCCACAGTGCTCTGTACAGCCCTTTCTCGGGTTCCTTATTCACGGAGATGGCTCCGTGGCTCTCCCTGCTGCTTCCTGACCATTCCCCACCTCTCCTCCATAACCCCCCAGCTTTAAACCTAATGTCGCCAGAGAATAGCGCCTGCTACTCTTCCTGCTGCAGCTGTGGGTCACTGGGTTCCCAGCTCACTGTCCTTGTCCCCAGTGCCACTCTTGTCACAGCGCTTGGTAATACTGCCGTCCATAGAGAGGGTCCTTCCAGCACCACTCAGGTCTCTGGCTTTCCCTCCCATGACCCTGTCTTCCTCCACACCTCAGACACTCACTCCTGTGGTTTTACTCTAGACCTGGTTTTTGCCATTAACTGGCGGCCTTCCAGAATCCCCATTCGAACAGCCCACGTTCTGATCACCACCTCTCACCGTTTCTCCCTCCAGTCCAGACTTCTCTTACTTGGAATTCCAGACCTGTAGATCCAACGGCCAACTAGACATTCCCACTTGGATGGCTGACAGGCATCTACCCATAACGTGTCCCAAACTCTGCTCCCGATTTCCCCTCTTCCCCCAGACCAGCTCCTCCTGAGTTCTGGCCATCTAGGTTTTCGGTTGGGCCCAAACTGGAATCATCTTTGACTATTGTTTGCCTCACAGCCCATATCCAATCTGCTGGCAAATTCCACTGGTTGTACTGTCAAGATTTATCCAAAATATAACCACTCCAAGCCATGACCAGGACTCCCCAGGACTGCAATAACCTGCTGGCATCTCTCACCCCTCGCCCGCTTCAATGACCGCTCTCAGCACGGCAAGCAGATCGCCTCGCACTTCTGCTCCAAACCCTCCACAGGCTCTCGTCTCACTCAGGATGAAGGCCAGTCTTTGCAAGGATAACTTCCTCCCTCCACCAAACCCTCCTCTGTCATCTCCCTCACATCTTACATATCTATTCCTTGCTCATTTTGCTTTGGACACACTGGCTTCCTTGGGGTTCCTAGCACACCCTGGGTAGGCACCTGCCTTGCAGACTTAGCAAATGCTGTCTCCTGTCTAGTGTGTCCTGCTCCAAATCTCTCCCTGGCTTCCTTCAGGTCTTTACTCAGATGTCATCTCGGTGAGACCTTCCCTGGTCACATCATCCAGAGCTGCAGATGTCCCACTGTACGTCTTATCTTTCTTTCCTTCTATATTTTTCTTCTTAGTGCTTTTACTATCTAAAATATCAGTAGTTTATTTAATAAATGCAGTTGTCATCTCACTCTCCCTGGTAAGCTCCAGTAGAGCAGGGATCTTAGTCTGTGTTGTTCACGGCTCTATCCCCAGCACTGAGCAGGCATTGCATAACTACTTGCTGAGTGAGTGGTCACTCTTAGCGAAGACTTTTTCTGCACAGGCTTACAAAATGCAAAGTAACCCATTATAAGAATGGCTTCATAATGTTGTTAAAAGACAAAATCAATGTATTTAAATAAATTTCAGTTTTCTTTCTTGAGATCAAGCCCCAGCCACACATTTTGTCATTATTTACCACAGTTGTTAGGCGGCCAGTTTAAGTGGATTTACATGAAGTGGTTAGTTTTCCAGTATTACTTATTCCAGAACAAAAAGGAACCCCTGTGTTGCAAAATCATATACCTAAACTTGGTCAAGTATTTCTGTTGATCAATTTCAAAACACTTGCTTATACAAAACAACAATAAGAGGTCATAATTCACCTTTAAATTAAACTTTTCTAATGGTTTGAATTTAAAATACTCTCTCAGATAAATATCTAAAATATCAACTGAAATTTTTTTATCTTTAGCTTTTTCCATGATTATTTAAAAACTGAAAACCCAAAACCCAACTCTGGTTCTTTGTCATATACAGTAATAACAACTTGAAAACAATCCTTTTGAGGAAAGGAAGATATTCCTATGAATATAATGTAGACATTAACTATTCTTTTAGTGGACAGAATTCATTTATTAAAACTGTTATAGATTATACAAAGGAAAATTGCATTTAAAATATTCTTTTAAATACAAAAATTAGAAACATTTAGTACAGGTCTTCCTAAGGAAAGGTCCTCCAGAGCAATTTTCATTGCTGTCTGTATCCACAAGGAAGTATTTCTCAACCATGTTCATCCTAATTCTTAACATGCTTTGAATGTTCACTATTTTAAGAATGGTTTTGTTAAAAGCATGTCATTAAAGAAATCCCACATTACCAAGAGAGTCTAGAGCATTCTGCACAGCAACAGCTGCACAGTGGGCTTGAAGATGGTCAGAATGATCACGAAGAATCAGGAAAACTCCACAGTTACTTGTAATCACTATCATTTTAACCAGATAATAAGTATCTATAAATGGGAATATTCAAAGTTTGAATAAATAAATGATCCCTCACAGCTTCTTCCGCTCCTTGGTCATGAGGAGGATACAGAACATAAAACAAATTCCAAGGACCCTTAGCTGTTTACTTATAATTTACAATGGGTAGATTCTCAACAAATTAATATTATGCAAGAAAGCAGTAGGTCTTCTCTCTTTTTGAGGGATACATGTTCCGAAGGATAGCAGATTGGTCCTTTCCACAGTTTAAAAATTAATGCTTAAAAATTAACTATTTCTTTTGCTCCATCACCACTGGCCCATTTTTTATAGTCTTTACCCTTCTCTTTAAGAAGTTGTGGGGAATACACATATTCACACAGTGCCAAAGCATCTCTGTGAGGATTACTTAGTAATCGCAAAGGGAAACATGTATCTACCTGATGGAGAGAAGCAGAAGATAACCCCTTAGCCAAGCAATCAAACTTAGCATCACTGAAAGGGGGGCAGCCTAGCACCATATGCTTCCTGATGGGATACAAGATTAGGGGCCATTACTGATGAGATATTGTGACCAAAAATGCTGTGAGGAAATATTCATACTATTTCAGACTGTTGGGCATTCTACCAGACAACTGACTCAGACTCTCCAAAAAGTCAATTTCATAGGGGAAAAAAAAGGCAGGAAGACTCTTCTAGATTAAAGGAGACTAAGAAAACAACAAATTCAGTATGTGAGCCTTGACCGGAACATGGCTTTTTAAAAAAAAAAAAAAAAAAAAAGCTATTAAGTTGTTTTTTAACTAGGAAAATTAAACATGAATTGGGTATTAATGATATTATGAATCGTTATTAATTTTCTTGGGTGTGATAATGTTATTGGGCCAAGTGTCAGGATTCCTTTGCTTTCACGTGATTTAAAACACACACGTAGAAATAAAAAGTATCAGGGTGACAACATTTTGTGTGAATAAAGTACATACGGAGACTTGAAAAATATCGTGAAATGATAACAATTCTGATAATAATTCTTGATTACACAGGTTCTCAATCATATTACTCTTTCAACTTTTGTGTGGTTTTGAAACCTTTCATAATAGAAAGGTGGGTAAAGATACCATCCATGGCAATGGGAACGGAAAGAGGAAAGGGCTCATTAGAGAACGAATTTTATCTGTCAGAAGAATTTCAGGAAGCAGGGAGGGAGCTGAATCTCTTGAAATAAGAAGTCAAAACAGAAGGGAAATTATGCTGCCCAGGGCCCACAAACATCAGACTGAGAAGGAGGACAGGAAGGTGCCCAGCCTGACCATGAGGCGCCTCCATGTGGGAACGGGCAGGGGAGAGGGCAGATGCACCTAGGAAATGTGAGGGAGAAAGAGACATGTCCAAAGGGATGAGACATATTGCACATCCTCAGGAAACCCACGGCAAAGATCCACATACTTCCTCTCTGAGGTGGATGTGGCTTCACTCACAGAAACACAGAAGTTTCGGTCTTGAGAGTGACTGGCTGTAAATGACCCTATTCCACTGGCCATAAGCTTCCTGATTTTGTCTTGCTCAAAGTCTCAGGAATGGGGCTTCCCTGGTGGCGCAGTGGTTGAGAATCTGCCTGCTAATGCAGGGGACACGGGTTCGAGCCCTGGTCTGGGAAGATCCCACATGCCGCGGAGCAACTAGGCCCATGAGCCACAATTACTGAGCCTGCGCGTCTGGAGCCTGTGCTCCGCAACAAGAGAGGCCGCGATAGGGAGAGGCCCATGCACCGCGATGAAGAGTGACCCCCGCTTGCCACAACTAGAGAAAGCCCTCACAGAAACGAAAACCCAACACAGCCAAATATAAATAAATTAATTAAAAAAAAAATCTCAGGGAACTAAGGAAAAATTTTTCAGCAAGATGTTTCTTTTCTTTGTTGGAAAGATACAACAAAATTAATCAAAGAGTTCCCAATTAACTTGTGGGTCCTATGGCAATCACGGGCATAGATGCTCATCCAGTGTAACAATAAATGGTGTGTATGGATTCAGGGAAAGAGCCCTCTTGGAAACTCCTAAGAGCATCCTCTCAGAGTCTCAGGAAAACGTTCTAAGGGACGAGATTTCACAAAAATTGATTACACTTGCTTTTTACTCCTTTGGGTACATAGTGTTTCTCTAAAAATTTTCACTGCCTTCACAACAATCTCCCCACTTTTTTCCCTTTAGGAAAACAAGTCAAGAAAAGAAGGCCTTACTATGAGAAAAATAAGCTAGAAGGGAGAGGTATCATTTTGCCTTCTTGTTACACCTCAAGGAATAGTTCTTTACTTTTCTAATAGAAATTAGGTCCCTTCTGACTCTACATCTACAACTCATCCTGCTCCTAAAATAGAAAAAGAATGGCTGCAGAATTCCCAGTTTCCTCATTTGGTCTCTTCAGAGCTTTAAAAACTTTGTATGTGAAGAAATGCTATTACACTGATTTTCAGCAACACAACATCTCTGCTCTCATGGTGAAAATGGAAAGGACCAGGGGACCTACATGAGAATTTGGAAGAAAAATGGTGGCGAGCATAGCAAGATTTTCTGAAAGTGGCAGGGTCAAGGGTCCCCAAGGGATGGATATTTGTAATAATCTTTAATACGAATCACCCTCAGAGAGCGAGCCCAAGTCCCACTGCTGCCACCTCTGCTGTACCAGGTAGATGGGTGAGCAGGCAGGTGAAAGGAGTTAGCAACCTCAGCGTGTTATGACCATGCTCCGGTTTCAGAGAGCAGTCAGTTTTACAGAACAAGTTTGTGATGGCTTGTGTGTAGTCAATATTTTGAGTGTTGGAGTAAAGCTAGCTTTAATTAAGAGACAAGCAGCTGATCCACGATCATTACCCTGAGAAAACCCCCACTGATATCAAGTTTAAGGGACAGGTAAACCTGGCAGCAACCGGAAGGATCTCCATCACATTTTTAAAGCCAGAGTACAAAGTCTAATTATAAAACCACCACACATCCTGGTAAATTACAGTACATAATTAAATTCTCAGGTTTCCCCAACGTTTTCTCAATGTTCTAAATACAGACTAAATAAGGAAGAGTACCCTAGGGGCAAAACATATCCCAACCCCATCAGCACAAATTAAACATCTTATTTCTTTCATCTGTTAGTGAAAATTCTGCTTTTAGAAAGTTACAGTCACAAGATTGGGAGCTGAAACAGATATTTCAAGAAAGGCCTTTTGTGTAACTCATAGGGAGGAATCTGCCACATTATTCCTAAGATGGCTCTCTAACAACCACAGTTTACCGGTCACAGACAGGCTCACTACATGGCCTTAGAAACTGTAGGGCCAAGGGTATTTTGGGGTTGCCCTCTCTGAAATCATCCTGGCTTGCTCAGTTTTGGGGAAAGAGGCACTCCTCAATCAGGGCTTAAAAAGAGACAGTCTCACAGAGTAGAACCCTCTTGTTTTTAGAAATGCTCCAAAAGTGATTTACAGATTCAGTGCAATCTCTATCAAAATTCCAATGGCATTTTTCAAAGAAATAGAACAAACAATCCTAAAATTTGTATGAAACCACAAAAGACCCCAAGTAGCCAAAGCAATTTTGAAAAAGAAGAACAAAGCTGGAGGCGTCACACTCCCTGATTTCAAACTATATTACAAAGATATAGTAATTGAAACAGTATGGTACTGGCATTGAAAACAGACAAATATATCAATGGAACAGGATAGAGAGCCCAGAAATAAACCCATGTATATATGTTCAATTAATTTTTGACATAAGAGCCAAGAATATTCAATAGAGAAAGGTCAGTCTCTTCAATAAATGGTGTTGGGAAAACTGAACACATGCAAAAGAATGAAAATGAACCATTATCTTACACCACACACAAAAATTAACTCCAAATGTATTAAAGACTTGCACATAAGACCTAAAACCATACAACTCCTAGGAGAAAACATAAGCAGTAAGCTCCTTGACTCTGGTCTTAGAAATGATTTTTTTGGATCTGACACCAAAAGCAAAGGCAACAAAAGCAATAAACAAGTGGGACTACATCAAACTAAAAAGCTTCTGCACAGTGAAGGAAACTGTCCAGAAAATGAAAGGCAACCTACCTAATGAGAGAAAATATCTGCAAATCATATATCTTATAAGGGAATAATATCCAAAATATATTAATAGAAAGAGCTCATACAACTTAATTTTAAAAAAGCAATCTGAATAAAAAATGGGCAGAAGACCTGAATAGACATTTTTCCAAAGAAGATATATAGATAGCTAGCAGGTACATGAAAAAATGCTCAACATCACTAAACATCAGGGAAATGCAAATCAAAACCACAAGAAGATGTTACCTCACACCAGTCAGAATGGTTATTATCAAAAAGACAACCAATAACAAATGTTGGCGAGGATGTGGAGAAAAGGGAATCCTTGTGTACTGTCGGTAGGAATGTAAACTGGTGCAAACACCATGGAAAACAGTGTGGAAGTTCCTCAAAAAATTAAAAATAGAACTACCATAAGGCCCAGCAATTCCACTTCTGGGTATTTATCCAGAGAAAACAAAAACACTAATTCAAAAAGAAATATACACCACAATGTTCACCACAGCATTATTTACAATAGCCAAGATACGGAAACAATCTAAATGTCCAATGATAGAAGAATGGATAAAGAAAATTTGATACACAAACACACACACACATACACACACACACACACACACACACACACACACAATGGAATATTATTTGGCCATAAAAAAGAATGAAATCTTAGGACTTCTCTGGTGGTGCAATGGATAAGACTGCATGCTCCCAATACAGGGGGCTCAGGTTCGATCCCTGGTCAGGGAACTAGATCCCACATGCGTGCCACAACTAAGAGTTCACATGCCACAACTAAGGAACCCATGAGCTGCAACTAAGGAGCCCACCTGCCGCAACTAAGACCCGGTGCAAGCAAAAAAAGAAATCTTGCCATTTGTGACAACATGGATGGACCTTGAGGGAATTATGCTAAGTGAAATAAGTCAGACAGAGAAAGATAAATTCCACATAGTCTCACTTTTATGTAGAATCTTAAAAGAAAAAAAAAAACGGAAAGAAAACGCCAAGCTCATAGATACAGACAATAGATTGGTGGTGAGGGGCTGGAAGTGGGTACAATGGGTGAAGGGATTAAAAGGTACAAATTTCCAGTTATAAAATAAATAAGTCATTGGGATGTGATGTACAGCATGGTGACTATAGTTAATAATACTGCATCGTATATTCAAAAGTTGCTAAGAAAGTAAATCTTAGAAAAAAATGTATAACTATGTATGGCAATGGATGTTAGCTAGACTTACTGTGGTGATCATTTTGCAATATATAGAAATATCTTGTACACCTAAAACTAATATAATGCTATATGCCAGTTTTGTCTCAATTAAGAAAAAAAAGAATTGCTCCCAGAAGGAGTGTGCACTTAATAAATGTCCTTTGAGGTAGGTCCTTAAAGAGCTTGTCTTTCCCTCCTTAACTTCTTATAATCAGAAGGCTGCACTTAACAAGCCTCCTTAATCCAATTACTGATTCAGGTAACAAAACCAAATTGCTCCCTGCCTCTCTATCAAGTCTGGCTCCCCCAGGCCATCGAGGAGAGCCTGAGACGCCAGTCCTCTTAAAATCACAGGAAATCTTTGTTCACATTCTTTCTATCTCCCAGGTTCCCATCCTCTATGCATCTACCTATCCAATCTCACCCCCTTCTAAGAAACTTGGCAGGGATAGTGTGGAGGGGACTGAAGCATCAGACTGGGGAACAACTAAATGCTTTTCAAGGTCCCTCTCATTCTGGCCTGTGCATCTACAAAGCACTCAAATGAGCTCACAATATACACTGAAGAGCAAAAATGAACAATTGCCAATAACAAAAAGAGATTTTATAGATATTTCTTACTCAGCTCAGTGGATACTTAATAAACACCAATTACATGCCGGGCACTGTGAGAAAGCTTTATTTCACTGTAAACATAATTTGAATTCAATTGAGATGCTACCACTGTCCTTTGGTTTCAGAGACCAGAACTTCCTAATTCCAACAACGGTGTCCAAACTCCAAATGTTTGGTACCCTCTGGCCTTTCCTGGTCCATTTCTTATGTCTGTCAGTCTAGCCCTGTGGATTTTGGGGCCATTATTCAGGATGTGCTTCTTCCTGGTCCATGCATGGATGATCAACACATCCTTCTACACTCTGCTCAAACACCACATCACCTCCCCAAAGGGAATGTTTCTGTGGAACTTTGCTGGCTCCTCTAGCGTGGCACTGATTGCATTCTGCTTTATAATGAAGCTGGCGTTTCTCTCTCGCTCCAGTTAGGGATCCCTGAGAACAGGCAGCAGGAAGAGCATATCTTACTGTCTTAGTTCCCCCAGTGTAGAGGATGCACATAGTAATAACTCTATTATTTTCCCATGAATGAAAGAATGAATCTCTTAGGTGCCTTCTGGATCGAAATTCAGTCAAGTTCAGCTTAATGAATGCCCGCAGAGTCCAGATCAGTACTGGACAGAGCAGCAGCAAGGTGCCTAGCTACTTGGCAAGAGCACAAGCTAGGGTCAGTTCAGCTTGGCTGGTCCCAGCTCTGCCGAGTCCTAGTTGGTGGCCTTGGGAGTGTTACGTAAGCTCCTTGAGCCTTAGCTTTTAACCTATAAATGGAAGCAATCACTGGAGCTGACCGCTAAGGTAGCTGTGAAGATTCAATGAGATAATTCACCAGAAGTCCTTAACACAGTTAGAAACATCATCTGCTGACAACCTTTCATGGGCTAGACACTATAACACGCTGAAAAAGACCACATCACTACCCTGAACAAGGGTAATGTGAAGGTGAGAACAGACGGTAAGCTGACAGTTACAAAACAGTGGCAACCACGGAGGTGAGGACAGGACGCAGCGAGAGAGAGGGGAAGGACCATATCAGTCCGGGAGTGGGCGCTGGCATCATACAACTCTTTGGGTCATCTGCTGCTGCTTCTCTCCAAACGTACTGAACTCAGTACTAAGTTTAAGCAGAACCGAGCCTCAGGGTAGGCAAGCTCAAGGCCCAGAATCCCTGATTGTGTGTTTTGCACCACTTGAACCCAACACTGACCCATCCATGGGTAATTTAGAAAGTTTTCAGAAGATTTTAAAGCACTTATCACAGATGGCTGGTAAACTTTATATTATGTTTACTTTACCACAATTTTAAAAAAAAACAGATGAGCAGCACCAGAAACTACTTCTATTTTCACATACACAGATAAAGTCACTTGGATTCAACTTTTCTTCCACAAACAAAACCTACCTGGCCCTATATGTGGCAGGTCAGAAACTATAAGGAAACCATTTCAGACAGTAAAATTAACTAAAAGGTGGTATAGTCTGGTTACTTTGACCAAGTTGGGGTCTAATTGCTTCCTGCATGATTAAATTAACCTCGTTTTTTAAAATGATGTAATTTATTCCAAAGATAGGTCCATAATCTCTCTGCAATTCTAAAATCTAGAAAGCTCTGAAAATCAAAACTTTTTTTCTTAAGTTTGGTTCAAAAACATGTTTGGTGGCAAAACCGGACCTAACCCACATGGGGTCACATATAGTTTTTATTTACCCACTTGGTGTGAATGTTCACACACTTTGCAGCAGAAATATTACCACACGCTTGACGACGGTACCACCCAGGTGACTGCTATGGAGTCGTATCATATATAGTATAAGCACCATGCCAAAAAGATCTGAAAATTATAAATTCCAAACTAAATCTGGCCCTAAGATTTTCAAATACGAGATGGTGAATCTCTGTAAAATTAATTGTATCAGATGTGAGGTCAATATCCCCAAGCTTTTGTCATTCTGTACCAAACACACAATTCTGCCACAGGTACATATCACTCATATTACCGTATTTTCTAGTACTTGACTTCACATTGACTCACCATTTTTAAATGAATAAAACTGTTTTTTGAAAGAAATCTCTTATCTCTACCGAAAAAGCTAGTCACCTGAGAGGCTTCCTCTCTGTTAAAAAGGGACATTCTGAAGGATTCGAGAGGTGTTAAAGACACAGTAGTAGCAAATTGAGACTTTCACCTTAAATCATCAGAAAGATCAAAATAAAATGGAAGAGGAAATATTTGCCCTACTATGTGATTCAATGTCATCTAGTGCTAGGTTGGAGTACCATGCGCAAGATCTACTGTCCCCAGAAGTATTTATCCTACACTTTGGGAGGCTTGCTTAGATTGTGTCATCATCCGGTTACTCAGGGAATGACTCCACTAGACAGGAAGCATTGCTGCGGTTGGGAGGTCTGGCTGTACAAAAGCATAATGTAGCAGCAGGGGGGGTAACTCTCTATCTCTGTTCTAGTTCTGTCACCCATAACCTGCTGTGCAGATTTAGCTGGGTCACGTACTGCAGCTGTCTATCAAACTAGCATAAAAATTGTCTTGAAGGCAACTGTCTGAAGCATTCATAGCCTCCACTGCCAAAGGACCCCTCAAGATAATTGGATCTAGAATTGAACACAGACTGACAAGCCAGAACATGACACAGACTAACGGGACCTCCACTCCTCTACTAACTTCAACAACAGCTGCTGTAAATAACGGCCTTCGAAAGCAGCAGAACAAGATCTACTGTAAAAAGAAAATAAGTCAGTCTTCAAAAGTACTTTCAAGTAAACATCAGCTATATATATTTTTAAAAATAAAATAAATGGGGCTATGGACTTCCCCGGTGGCTCAGTAGTTAAGAATCCGCCTGCCAATGCAGGGGACACGGGTTCGAGCCCTGGTCCGGGAAGATCCCACATGCCGCGGAGCAGCTAAACCCGTGCGCCACAACTACTGAGCCTGTGCTCTAGAGCCCGTGAGCCACAGCTACTGAAGCCCGCGCACCTACAGCCCTGTGCTCTGCAACAAGAAAAGCCACCACAATGAGAAGCCCGTGCACCGCAATGAATAGTCCCCGCTCGCTGCAACTAGAGAAAGCCCTCGTGCAGCAACGAAGACCCAACGCCACCAAAAAATAAAATAAAATAGAATAAATAAAAAATAAATGGGGCGAAAGGGAAAATTTTTCCTACAGTACCATCCTGGGAGTTAGAAACGTTGCAAGTTTGAAAATCTCCCTTTTGCAACCATTAAAAAATTTAAAAATAACAACAACACATTGATTTAATGAAGTGATCAAAATTAACATCACCAGTAAAGGGCAAACAGACATCATAAGCCTCCGGATCTGATGGACTGAGAAGAACACAGTATTTCTTCTGGGGCTTACCTGAATCCAATTGTCCAGAAAACATCAGAGAGACCTACATTGAGGGACAGTCTACAAAACATCTGGCCCATTCTTCAGAAATGTCATGAAAGACCAAGAAAGGCTGCAGAACTATTCCAGATTAAGGGCACACGTCTACTAAAATACATGATCCTGGACTGGTTTCGACACCAGAAAACAAGCTATAAAGGACATTATGGGGACAGTTGACAAAACTGGAATACAGATGGCAGATGAGTAAAAGATTTGTATCAATGTTAAATTTCCTGGTTTTGATAACTGTAGTTAAGTAACAGAACATCCATTTCATCAGGAAATACACACTCACATACTAAGGGGTAAGCAGACAATGTGTCTAACTTACTCTCTCACAGTTCAGGAAAAATACTTGTATATGCAGGTAGATATGCAGACTATGATAAATGTTAACAGTAGGTGACTACGGGGAAAGGTAACTGGGAGTTCTTTAATGAAACTAGGTCGAAGAAAATGACTACTTCCCGTCTACTGGCCGCCACTGAGGCCGCCCACCCAAGCCCCAGTATCTGTGTGGACTCACCATTCTTCTGAGAATCCTCAACAGAAGCTTTAGCTCCTTCGGGTCCTCTTTGGATGTCAGTAAATCAGCAAAATTCTCTGCATTTTCGGGAGACAGGCTGTCTGGGTTTTCCCCTCCATACAACTGAACCAGGATAGACAGACACTTGGATGAAACTTCAAAAATTTCAGGATCCTCGTTAGGAAGCTGAAAATTAATAAATTGGACGACTTAAGCTTAACTGAAGATGGTGTTGGTATTCCTCAAGAACCACAGTAAAATTTGGCGTAACAGATAGAATGTCAGTCTGAGTACAAAGTTGAATTAAAGGAGTATTTTTTTGAATGGATCTTTTTCAAAATGCATACAGTAACTCAAACAAGGCTAACAGCACAAAATCAGAAGGAAATCCTGCAGTCCTTTCTTTAATCCCTAGTGATGAATGACCTGTGACAAGCAAAAGACCAACGTATATTTTATATGCATATGTATATATGCATATATTCATACAGGTGTATGTGCATCTATAGATGTGGAAACAGTTTGATTTTTCCGAGGCACAACCCTTACATTCTTGTTTACTTAACTTGTTTAGGAAAATCCACTTTCTAGAAGATATTAAGAAACAGTTTGAACTTGTCTGTTTCCAAATCATTATTGACTAAACAGGCAGAGAGAAAGCATTGTTTCTGTATTAAAAGGTATATTATGAAATAATAATCATACCATAAGCATTTTAACCTTTTAACGTTTAAAGTTTTATTTTATTTCTAATAGCTTTGTTGAGCTATAATTCCTGTGACATACAATTCAGTCATTTAACGTATATCTGCCATTCAATGGTTTTTAGTATTTTTCAGAGTTGTGCAACCACCAACAGAACCAATTTTAGAATTTTTTCATTACCTGAAAAAGAAACCCTGTACCCTGTAACCGTTACCTTCACGTCATCTCTTCCTCTCTACCCCCAGTCCCTGCCCAGTGCTAACGTGCTTTCTGTCTCTCTGGCTTTGCCTATTCTGGACATTTCAGATACTTGAAATCATACAAAATATGACCCTATCTGACTGGCTTCTTTCACTTAGCATGTTCTCAAGATTCATCCATGCTGTAGCATGTATTCGTATTTCATTTCTTTTTATTATGTAGTAATATTCCATTGTATGGATATACCATATTTTGTTTATCCATTCATCGGTTGATGGACATTTGAGTTGTTTTCACCTTTTGACTAGTATGAATAACACTGCTGTGAACATGTGTGCAAATGTTTTCGTGCAGACAAGTATTTGTTTCTCTTGGGTATATACTTAGAAGTGGAGGTGCTGAGTCATGTGATAACACTATGTGTAACTTTTTGAGGAGCTGCCAGACTGTTTTCCAAAGCTGCCATTAGCACCAGCAATGCGTGAGGTTTCCAGTTTTCCCACATCCTCACCAACACTTGTTATTACCTATATTTTTTTTAATTTTTATTTATTTATTTATTTATTTATTTATTTATTTATTTATGGCTGTGTTGGGTCTTCATTTCTGTGCGAGGGCTTTCTCTAGTTGCGGCAAGTGGGGGCCACTCTTCATCGCGGTGCGCTGGCCTCTCATTATCGCGGCCTCTCTTGTTGCGGAGCACAGGCTCCAGACGCGCAGGCTCAGTAATTGTGGCTCACGGGCCCAGTTGCTCCGCGGCATGTGGGATCTTCCCAGACCAGGGCTCGAACACGTGTCCCCTGCATTGGCAGGCAGATTCTCAACCACTGCGCCACCAGGGAAGCCCTAACTATATTTTTAATTACAGTCATCCTAGTGCGTGTGGAGTGGTAACTCATGGTGGTCTTTCATTTGTACTTCCCTGATGGCTAATGATGTTGAAAATCTTTTCATGTGCTTATTGTCCATTTGCATATTGTCTTTGGAGAAATGTCTAGTCAGATACTTTGCCCACTTTTTAAGATAGGTCATATGTCTTTTTAGAATTGAGTCTAAGTGTTCTTTATATATTTTAAATACAAATCCCTTAGCAGATACATGATTTTCAAAAACGTTTTCCCATTCTGTGGGTTGCCTTTTCACTTTCTTGATAGTGTCCTTTTTAAAAAAAAATATTTATTCACTTATTTGGCTGTGCCAGGTCTAGTTGCGGCATGTGGGATCTAGTTCCCTGACCAGGTATCGAACCTGGGCCCCCTGCACTGGGGGCGCATAAGAGAGTCTCAGCCACTGGACCACCAGGGAAGTCCCTTGATAGTGTCCTTTGAAGCACAAAATATTTTTTATTTTGATGAAGTCAAATTTATCCATTTTTTAAAAGATTTTTTTGATGTGGACCATTTTTAAAGTCTTGATTGAATTTGTTATAATATTGCTTCTATTTTATGTTTTTTTGGGTTTCTGGCCACAAGGCATGTGGGATCTTAGCTCCCCGACCAGGGAATGAACCCACACCCCCTGCATGGGAAGGAAAAGTCTTAACCACTGGACCACCAGGGAAGTCCCTATCTGTTCCTTTTATTCCTTGTGATTTTGGTGTCAAACCTAAGAAACCATTGCCTATTTCAAGGTCCTGAGATTTAAGCTTCTTCTGAGAATTTTTATAGTTTTAGCTCTTACATTTATTTTTAAGAACTTTATAGTTTCAGCTTTTACATTTAGGTCTTGATCCATTTTGAGTTAATTTTTGTATATGGTATGAGTAGGCGACCACCTTCATTCTTTTGCATGTGAATAAATCTTATTTTGAGATATTTGCAGGTTCATATACCATTGTAAGAAACAATACAAAGAGATACCACACATACTTCACCCAACTTCCCCAATGGAAACATCTTGCATAACTATAGTACAAGATCACAATCAGGAAATTAACATGTATATTAGGACAGCCACTCCTGCTTTTTAAAAATTAATATTTGCATGGTATATACTTTTCAACCTTTTACTTTCAACCTGCCTGCATCATGATATTTGAAGTGAGATTTTTGTAGACAACATACTGTTGGACCATGTTTTGTTATCCATTCTAGTCATCTCTGTCTTTTAATTGGTGCATTTAGACCATTTACATTTTTATGATAAATATTAAGATGCTAGGGTTTAAGTCTAACATGCAATTTTATTGTCTTCTGTTTATTTTCCCTGCTTCTTATTTTTCTGATTCCCTCTCTCTTTCTTTAACCTTCCTGTGGGTTACTTGAACATTTGTTTTATGTTTTCATTAAGAATTATTAAATTCTCTTTTACTCCCAATATTATTTTCTTAGGGTTGCCGTAACAAAGTACCACAAACTGGGTGGCATAAACAACAGAAATGTATTACCTCGCGGTTCTGGAAGCTAGAAGTTCAAAATCAAACAGCAGGACCCTGCTCCCTCTGAAACTCATAGTAGAATCTTCCCTTGCTTCTTCCTAGTTTCTGATGACTTGCTGGAAACCTCTGGCATTTCTTAGCTTGCGGCTGCATAATTCCCATCTCTGCCTCCGCCATCACATGGCTTACTCCCTGTGTGTGTCTGAATTTACACGGTTGTCTTCTTACAAAGACACCAGTCATATTGGATTAGGGGCCCACCCTACTTGAGTATGACCTCATCTTAACTAACTACATCTAGACCGTCAGTATTTTCAAATGAGGTTTAATATTCTGAAGTGCTGGGAGTCAGGACTTCAACATATCATTTTTGTGGCGGACACAATTCAACCCATTACACTTCCTATCAACTTTCTTTTGTGCTCAGCTGTTTATTCACCTTGCTTTCTCTCCTTCTGGCTGTTATGCTTCCCCAAATGTCTGGTGGTCCTTGGCTTTCTATTCTATGAATGAAAGATTGGGCAGATTATTATAGGCAGCTGGCTTCAATTTCCTTTGCATTTGTATATGTCTGTTTCTTCAAGTTGCCTCCTCTGTCTGTGTTCTATGATTTCCTCAAACTCCACAATGCTTCTTTCTAGGGCATAACCCCATACTAGAAATCACATCAGATAGACAGTTCATTCTCTTTACAGTGCAGTTCTTGACCTATTATGTTGCAATAAAGCAGAGCAAAATGAATAAGGGAAGGGGACTGACAGGCCTGCCTGTTCTAAATGTGCATCTTCAATTAGCCTGGTAAGTGCCTAGGGCCTCCAGCAGTTTTCCACTCTGAGTTTATAGATCATCTGCATCTGTTCCTACCTTCTGGTTAGTTTTTTCCTATGTATGTTCTGGGTGATAGGTTTCTTCACTATATTTCGATTCAGTTCCATCTGCTTTCTATCATCTAGTAACTGCACAAAATTTCTTTTCCACTAACAGCTTCTCCTTCCATTCTCCCATGATTGTAAGATATTTAATCCTTTCTCTACTTTCATAGCTTTTGGGTAGTTAGTGAGATAGGCACAGGCATTCATGCTTCTATTTCAGTCTACTTTAACATTTCTTCATTTCTGAGTTAGTTTTGCTTCATTGTTGAAATGATGGGAGGATGCTTATCGTAAGTAATAATTTCAAAGATGGCTTACTGATAGAGGAGGGGCAAGATGGCGGAAGAGTAAGACGCGGAGATCACCTTCCTTCCCACAGATACAGTAGAAATACATCTACACGTGGAACTGCTCCTACAGAACACCCACTGAACGCTGGCAGAAGACGTCAGACCTCCCAAAAGGCAAGAAAATCCCCACGTACTTGGGTAGGGTAAAAGAAAAAAGAAATAACAGAGACAAAAGAATAGGGACGGGACCTGCGCCAGTGGGAGGGAGCCGTGAAAGAGGAAAGGTTTCCAGGCACTAGGAAGCCCCTTCGCGGGCAGAGATTGCGGGTGGCAGAGGGAGGAAGCTTCGGAGCCGCGGAGGAGAGCGCAGCCACAGGGGTGCGGAGGGCAAAGCGGAGAGATTCCCGCACAGAGGCTCGGCGCCAACCAGCACTCACCAGCCCGAGAGGCTTGTCTGCTCACCCGCCGGGGCGGGCGGGGGCTGCGAGCTGAGGCTCGGGCTTTGGTGCTAGCCGGGAGGGAGTGCGAGAAAAAGTCTGCAGCTGCCGAAGAGGCAGGAGACTTTTTCTTGCCTCTTTGTTTCGCGGCGCGCAAGGAGAGGGGATTCAGAGCGCTGCCTAAACGAAATCCAGAGACGGGTGCAAGCCGCGGCTATCAGCGCGGATCCCACAGCAACAGGGGCGCAGAGGGAAAAACGGAGAGATTCCCGCACAGAGGCTCAGCGCCGAGCAGCATTCACCAGCCCGAGAGGCTTGTCTGCTCACCCGCTGGGGCAGGCGGGGCTGGGAGCTGAGGCGCGGGCTTCGGTCGGATCGCAGGGAGAGGACTGGGGTTGGCGGCGTTAACACAGCCTGAAGGGGAGGGAGCCGGAGAGGAGGTCTGCAGCCGCCGAAGAGGCAAGAGACTTTTTATTGCCTCTTTGTTTCACGGCGCGCAAGGAGAGGGGATTCAGAGCACCGCCTAGATGAACTCCAGAGGCGGGCGCGAGCCACGGCTAACAGCACGGACCCCAGAGACGGGCGCGAGCCGCAGCCATCAGCGCGGACCCCAGAGACTGGTAGGAAACGCTAAGGCTGCTGCTGCCGCCACCAAGAAGCCTGTGTGCGAGCACAGGTCACTCTCCACACTGCCCCTCCCGGGAGCCGGTGCAGCTCGCCACTGCCAGGCTCCCGTGAGCCGGGGACAACTTCCCCGGGAGAACACACGGCGCGCCTCAGGCTGCTGCAACGTCACGACGCCTCTGACGCCGCAGGCTCGCCCTGCCTCCTCCTTACCGCTCCCTCCCCCGGCCTGAGTGAGCCAGAGCCCCCGAAGCAGCTGCTCCTTTAACCCCGTTCTGTCTGGGCGGGGAACGGACGCCCTCAGGCGACGTACATGCAGAGGCGGGTCCAAATCCAAAGCTGAACGCTGGGAGCTGTACGAACAAAGAAGAGAAAGGGAAATCCCTCCCAGCAGCCTCAGAAGCAGCGGATTAAAGCTCCACAAACAACTTGATGTGCCTGCATCTGTTGAATACCTGAATAGACAACGAATCATCCCAAATTCAAAAGGTGGACTTTAGGAGCAGGATATATTAATTTCCCCTTTTCCTTTTTTTGTGAGTGTATATGTGTATGCTTCTGGGTGAGATTTTGTCTGTATAGCTTTGCTTTCACCATCAGTCGTAGGGTTAGGTCCGTCCATTTTTTTTTTTTTTTTTACTTAAAAAAATTTTTTTTTCCTAATATATGTTTTCTTAATAATTTTTTCCGTATTTTCTATTTTTAGAAATTAAAAAAACTTTTAATAAGTTTTTTCATATTTTTTATTTTTAAAAATTAAAATTTTTTTTCTTAATAAATTTTTTTCTTAAAAATTTTTTTCTTATTTTTTACTATAAAAAATTAATAAATCTATTTTTAAAAATTAAAAAAAAATTTTTTCTGAATACATTTACTCTTAATAATTTTTTTCTTATTTTTTATTATAATAGCTTTATTTTATTTTATTTTATCCTCTTTTTTTCTTTCTATTTTTTTCTCCCTTATATTCTGAGCTGTGTGGATGAAAGGCTTTTGGTGCTCCAGCCAGGAATCAGGGCTGTGCCTCTGAGGTGGGAGAGCCAACTTCAGGACACTGGTCCACAAGAGACCTACCAGTTCCACGTAATACCAGACGGCAAAAATCTCTCAGAGATCTCCATCTCAACATCAAGACCCAGCTTCACTCAACGACCAGCAAGCTACAGGGCTGGACACCCTATGCCAAACAACTAGCAAGACAGGAACACAGCCCCATCCATTACCAGGGAGGCTGCCTAAAATCATAAGGCCACAGACACCCCAAAACACACCACCAGACGTGGACGTGCCCACCAGAAAGACAAGATTCAACCTCATCCACCAGAACACAGGCAATAGTCCCCTCCACCAGGAAGCCTACACAACCCACTGAACCAACCTTACCCACTGGGGACAGATACCAAAAACAACGGGAACTACGAACCTGCAGCCTGTGAAAAGGAGACCCCAAACACAGTAAGATAAGCAAAATGAGACAACAGAAAAACACACAGCAGATGAAGGAGCAGGGTCAAAACACACCAGACATAACAAATGAAGAGGAAATAGGTAGTCTACCTGAAAAAGAATTCAGAATAATGATAGTAAGGATGATCCAAAATCTTGGAAATAGAATAGACAAAATGCAAGAAACATTTAACAAGGACATAGAAGAACTAAAGAGGAACCAAGCAACGATGAAAAACACAATAAATGAAATTAAAAATACTCTAGATGGGATCAATAGCAGAATAACTGAGGCAGAAGAAAGGATAAGTGACCTGGAAGATAAAATGGTGGAAATAACTACTGCAGAGCAGAATAAAGAAAAAAGAATGAAAAGAACTGAGGACAGTCTCAGAGACCTCTGGGACAACATTAAACGCACCAACATTCGAATTATAGGGGTCCCAGAAGAAGAAGAGAAAAAGAAAGGGACTGAGAAAATATTTGAAGAGATTATAGTTGAAAACTTCCCTAATATGGGAAAGGAAATAGTTAATCAAGTCCAGGAAACACAGAGAGTCCCATACAGGATAAACCCAAGGAGAAACACACCAAGACACATATTAATCAAACTGTCAAAAATTAAATATAAAGAAAACATATTAAAAGCAGCAAGGGAAAAACAACAAATAACACACAAGGGAATCCCCATAAGGTTAACATCTGATCTTTCAGCAGAAACTCTGCAAGCCAGAAGGGAGTGGCAGGATATACTTAAAGTGATGAAGGAGAAAAACCTACAACCAAGATTACTCTACCCAGCAAGGATCTCATTCAGATGTGATGGAGAAATTAAAACCTTTACAGACAAGCAAAAGCTGAGAGAGTTCAGCACCACCAAACCAGCTTTACAACAAATGCTAAAGGAACTTCTCTAGGCAACAAACACAAGAGAAGGAAAACACCTACAATAACAAACCCAAAACATTTAGGAAAATGGGAATAGGAACATATATATCGATAATTACCTTGAACGTAAATGGATTAAATGCTCCCACCAAAAGACACAGACTGGCTGAATGGATACAAAAACAAGACCCATATATATGCTGTCTACAAGAGACCCACTTCAGACCTAGAGACACATACAGACTGAAAGTGAGGGGATGGAAAAAGATATTCCATGCAAATGGAAATCAAAAGAAAGCTGGAGTAGCAATTCTCATATCAGACAAAATAGACTTTAAAATAAAGAATATTATAAGAGACAAAGAAGGACACTATATAATGATCAAGGGATCGATCCAAGAGGAAGGTATAACAATTGTAAATATTTATGCACCCAACATAGGAGCACCTCAATACATAAGGCAAATACTAACAGCCATAAAAGGGGAAATCGACAGCAACACAATCATAGTAGGGGACTTTAACACCCCACTTTCACCAATGGACAGATCATCCAAAATGAAAATAAATAAGGAAACACAAGCTTGAAATGATACATTAAACAAGATGGACTTAATTGATATTTATAGGACATTCCACCCAAAAACAACAGAATACACATTTTTCTCCAGTGCGCATGGAACATTCTCCAGGATAGATCATATCTTGGGTCACAAATCAAGCCTTGGTAAATTTAAGAACATTGAAATCGTATCAAGTATCTTTTCTGACCACAACGCTATGAGACTAGATATCAATTACAGGAAAAGATCTGTAAAAAATACAAACACATGGAGGCTACACAATACACTACTTAATAACGAAGTGATCACTGAAGAAATCAAAGGGGAAATCAAAAAATACCTAGAAACAAATGACAATGGAGATACGACGACCCAAAACCTATGGGATGCAGCAAAAGCAGTGCTAAGAGGGAAGTTTATAGCAATACAAGCCTACCTCAAGAAACAGGAAACATCTCGAATAAACAATCTAACCTTGCACCTAAAGCAATTAGAGAAAGAAGAGCAAAAAAACCCCAAAGCTAGCAGAAGGAAAGAAATCATAAAGATCAGGTCAGAAATAAATGAAAAAGAAATGAAGGAAACAATAGCAAAAATCAATAAAACTAAAAGCTGGTTCTTTGAGAAGATAAACAAAATTGATAAACCATTAGCCAGACTCATCAAGAGAAAAAGGGAGAAGACTCAAATCAATAGAATTAGAAATGAAAAAGGAGAAGTAACCACTGACACTGCAGAAATACAAAAGATCATGAGAGATTACTACAAGCAACTCTACGCCAATAAAATGGACAACCTGGAAGAAATGGACAGATTCTTAGAAATGCACAAACTGCCGAGACTGAACCAGGAAGAAATAGAAAATATGAACAGACCAATCACAAGCACTGAAATTGAAACTGTGATTAAAAACCTTCCAACAAACAAAAGCCCAGGACCAGATGGCTTCACAGGTGAATTCTATCAAACATTTAGAGAAGAGCTAACACCTATCCTTCTCAAACTCTTCCAAAATATTGCAGAGGGAGGAACACTCCCAAACTCATTCTACGAGGCCACCATCACCCTGATACCAAAACCAGACAAAGATGTCACAAAGAAAGAAAACTACAGGCCAATATCACTGATGAACATAGATGCAAAAATCCTCAACAAAATACTCGCAAACAGAATCCAACAGCACATTAAAAGGATCATACACCATGATCAAGTGGGGTTTATCCCAGGAATGCAAGGATTCTTCAATATACGTAAATCAATCAATGTGATACACCATATTAACAAATTGAAGGAGAAAAACCATATGATCATCTCAATAGATGCAGAGAAAGCTTTCGACAAAATTCAACACCCATTTATGATAAAAGCCCTGCAGAAAGTAGGCATAGAGGGAACTTTCCTCAACATAATAAAGGCCATATATGACAAACCCACAGCCAACATTGTCCTCAATGGTGAAAAACTGAAACCATTTCCACTAAGATCAGGAACAAGACAAGGTTGCCCACTCTCACCACTATTATTCAACATAGTTTTGGAAGTGTTAGCCACAGCAATCAGAGAAGACAAAGAAATAAAAGGAATCCAAATCGGAAAAGAAGAAGTAAAGCTGTCACTGTTTGCAGATGACATGATACTATACATAGAGAATCCTAAAGATGCTACCAGAAAACTCCTAGAGCTAATCAATGAATTTGGTAAAGTTGCAGGATACAAAATTAATGCACAGAAATCTCTTGCATTTCTATACACTAATGACGAAAAATCTCAAAGTGAAATTAAGAAAACACTCCCGTTTACCATTGCAACAAAAAGAATAAAATATCTAGGAATAAACCTACCTAAGGAGACAAAAGACCTGTATGCAGAAAATTATAAGACACTGATGAAAGAAATTAAAGATGATACAAATAGGTGGAAAGATATACCATGTTCCTGGATTGGAAGAATCAACATTGTGAAAATGACTCTACTACCCAAAGCAATCTACAGATTCAATGCAATCCCTATCAAACTACCACTGGCATTTTTCACAGAACTAGAACAAAAAATTTCACAATCTGTATGGAAACACAAAAGACCCCGAATAGCCAAAGCAATCTTGAGAACGAAAAATGGAGCTGGGGGAATCAGGCTCCCTGACTTCAGACTATATTACAAAGCTACAATAATCAAGACAGTTTGGTACTGGCACAAAAACAGAAATATTGATCAATGGAACAGGATAGAAAGCCCAGAGATAAACCCACGCACATATGGTCACCTTATCTTTGATAAAGGAGGCAAACATATACAGTGGAGAAAAGACAGCCTCTTCAATAAGTGGTGCTGGGAAAATTGGACAGATACATGTAAAAGTATGAAATTAGAACACTCTCTGACACCATGCACAAAAATAAACTCAAAATGGATTAAAGACCTAAGTGTAAGACCAGACACTATCAAACTCTTAGAGGAAAACATAGGCAGAACACTCTATGACATACATCACAGCAAGATTCTTTTTGACCCAGCTCCCAGAGAAATGGAAATAAGAACACAAATAAACAAATGGGACCTAATGAAACTTAAAAGCTTTTGTACAGCAAAGGAAACCATAAACAAGACCAAAAGACAACCCTCAGAATGGGAGAAAATATTTGCAAATGAAGCAACTGACAAAGGATTAATCTCCAAGATTTACAAGCAGCTCATGCAGCTCAATAACAAAAAAACAAACAACCCAATCCAAAAATGGGCAGAAGACCTAAATAGACATTTCTCCAAAGAAGATATACAGATGGCCTACAGACACATGAAAGAATGCTCAACATCATTAATCATTAGAGAAATGCAAATCAAAACTACAATGAGATATCATCTCACACCGGTCAGAATGGCCATCATCAAAAAATCTAGAAACAATAAATGCTGGAGAGGGTGTGGAGGAAAGGGAACTCTCTTGCACTGTTGATGGGAATGTAAATTGATACAGCCACTATGGAGAACAGTATGGAGGTTCCTTAAAAAACTACAAATAGAACTACCATACGATCCAGCAATCCCACTACTGGGCATATACCCTGAGAAAACCATAGTTCAAAAAGAGTCATGTACCAAAATGTTCATTGCAGCTCTATTTACAATAGCCAGGACATGGAAGCAACCTAAATGTCCATAGACAGATGAATGGATAAAGAAGATGTGGCACATATATACAATGGAATATTACTCAGCCATAAAAAGAAATGAAATGGAGGTATTTGTAATGAGGTGGATGGAGTTAGAGTCTGTCATACAGAGTGAAGTAAGTCAGAAAGAGAAAAACAAATACAGTATGCTAACACATATATACGGAATCTAAGGAAAAAAAAAAGCCATGAAGAACCTAATGGCAAGACGGGAATAAAGACACAGACCTACTAGAGAATGGACTTGAGGATATGGGGAGGGGGTGGGGTGAGATGTGACAGGGTGAGAGAGTGTCATGGACATATATACACTACCAAATGTAAAATAGATAGCTAGTGGGAAGCAGCCGCATAGCACAGGGAGATCAGCTCGGTGCTTTGTGACCACCTAGAGGGGTGGGATGGGGAGGGTGGGAGGGAGGGAGATGCAAGAGGGAAGAGATATGGGAACATATTGTATATGTATAACTGATTCACTTTGTTATAAAGCAGAAGCTAACACACCATTGTAAGGCAATTATACTTCAATAAAGATGTTTAAAAAAAAAAAAAAAGATGGCTTATTTCTTGGATCCTTGTAAACTTGATAATGTTTGTGTTTTGTTTTGTTTTTTATGCCCTGCCCCACCACTACCCAAAAGATTGTGATGGTATAAAAATCTTTCCATCTTCCCTGGACTAACAGGATAAGAATATACCCAAGTGCTTGCAAAAACAAACTAGCAGAAAAAGACACGAAACAATGGTTTTTAAGACACTAGACATCAGGTACTGTAGAACAGTGATGCCCAAGGGATGGAGAACAATTGAGGTGAGCTCTACTCTTGTCCCAGGTCAGAGGCTTACGAGGTCACCAGGCTTAAGCACAGGGACGGCAACTGAGGTGGATGCCAGCAGATTTTTTAAGTTGAGGAGACAGAGTGAAAAGTCTCAGAAAACCAAAGCAGCTAGAGTTCATAGGACAAAGTACCAGAGAGAAGAGAGCAGGCCAAAGCTCACTCTGAAGACACAGGTAACCTGGATAGCACTTTATCCATTAGAGAAAATGAATTTACGGTTAAAAACCTTCCTACAAAGAAAACTACAGGCCCAGATGGCTTTATTGGTGAATTCAACTATAGATTCAAGGAAGAAGTAATACCAAGTCTATACAAATTCTTCCAGAAAGCTAAAGGAAATGGAAACTTCCAAACTCATTCTATGTGGCCAGTACTACCCTGATACCAAAACTAGACAAACACATTCCAAGAAAAGACAACTTCAGTCCAATAGCCCTTATGAATATAGATGAAAAAATCTTCAGCAAAGTGTTAGCAAACCAAATTCAGCAACATACTAAAAGGATTGTACACTACGGCCAATTGGGATTTATCCTAGGAATATAAGGCTAGTTTAGCATCTAAAAATCAATGTTACGTGCAATATTAATAGAATAAAAGACAAAAATTATAAGAGCCTTTCAACAGTCATAGAATAAGCATTTGACAAAATTAAAACCCCTTTTAGGATTAAAAAAACTCAACAAATTATAAATAGAACAGAACTTTCTCAAATTGATAAAGGATATCTAGGGAAAAATCTACAGCTGACACCATACTTAACGGGTAAAGAGTGGATTCCTTCCCTCTAAGATCATGAACAAGATAGACGTCCATTCTTGCCAGGTCTATTCACCACTACATTGGAAGTTCTAGCTAGGGCCAAAAAGGCAAGGAAAAGAAAGAAAAATCATCTAGAAAGGCAAACCCTATTTGCAGATTACATGATCTTACATACAGAAAATCCTAGAGAATCCACTTTTTTACTATAAAAATAAACAATTTCTGCAAGGTGGCAGAATATGAGATCAACATACACTAATATGTATAAAATAGGTAACTAATGAGAACCTGCTGTATAGCACAGAGAACTCTACTTAATGCTCTGTGGTGACCTAAATGGGAAGGAAATCCAAAAAGGAGGGGATATATGTATACACATAGTTGATTCACTTCGCTGTACAGCAGAAACTAACACAACACTGTAAAGCAACTATACCCCAATAAAAAAATCAATTGTATCTCCATACACTGGCAATGAAGAATCTGAAAACTAAATTAAGAAAACAATTTCACTTACAATAGCATCAAAAATAATAGAATATTTAGAACTAATGTTGAAAGAAGTACATAACTTGTACACTGAAAACTGAAACATTCTTGGAAAAAATTAAACAAGGTACATAAATGGTAAAACATTCCATGTTCAAGGATTGGAAGAGTTAACATTATTAAGTTGGCAACATGCCCTAAACTGATCTACAGATTAAAAGCATTCAGAGTTGCAGCTGGATTTTTTTTTTTTCCAGAAATTGATGATGCTAAAATTCATATGGAAATGCAAGGGACTAAGAATAGCCAAAACAAACTTACAAAAGAAGAATAAATTTGGAGGGATCACATTTCCCAATTTCAAATTTTGCTACAAAGCTACAGTAATCCAGTCAATGTAGTACTGGAATAAGGACATGCATAATGATCAATGGAATAGAATTTAGAGCCCAAAATTAAACCCTTACATTTATGGTAAATTGATTTTCAACAAGAGTGCCAAGACAATTTAATGGGGCGGGGGGAGAAAAATGGTCTTTTCAACAAATGGTGCTGAGACAACTAGATAGCCATACGCAAAAGAACGAAGTTGGACCCGTACACCACACCACATCCAAAAATTATCTCCAAATGGATCAAATATCTAAATACAAGAGCTAAACATATAAAACTTTTAGAAGAAAACATAGGAGTAATTACACCTTTGTGTCCTTGGGTTAGGCAATGGTTTCTTGGGTATGATACCAAAAGCACAAGCAACAACCAAAACAAATGTGATAAACTGGACTTCATCAAAATTAAAACATTTTGTGCTGTAAATGATACCATGAAGAGAGTAAAAAGACCACCCACAGAATAAGAGAAAATTGCTATAAATCTAATACCTAATAAGGGACTTGCATACACACACAATATAAAAACTCTTACAACTCAGTAATAAAAAGACAAATAACATAATTTTTAAAGGGCAAAGAAAATAGACATTTCTTCCAAAAAGGTATATAAATGGTCAATAACCACAGGAAAAGATATTCAACATCATCAGCCATCAGGGAAATGCAAATCAAAACCACTATGAGATACCACTTCACACCCACTAGGATGGCTATAATTAAGAATACAGATAATGACAAGTGTTGGTGAGTGTGTGGGGAAACTAGAACCTTCATACATTGCTGGTGCTGATGGCAGCTTTGTAAAACACTCTGTATTTCCTCAAAAGGTTAAACAGACTGATCATAGGACTGAGCAATTCCACTCTTAGATACATACTCAAGAGAAAGAAAGCACATTTACACAAAAACTTGTACACAATTGTTCACAGCAGCCTTATTCAAAATAGCCAAAAAGTGTTAACAACCCAAATGTCCATAATAAATGGATAAGCAACTATGGTGTATCTATACAAGAGAATATTATTTGCCAAAACAAAGAATGAAGTACTGATACATGCTACAGACATGAATGAACCTTGGAAAAAACATCATGCTAAGAGAAAGGCCAGATATTATATAGTTCCATATATAAGAAATATCCAGAATAGGCCAATCTATAGAAACAGAAAGTAAATTAGGGATTGACAAGGGTCTGGAGGGGAGAGAATGGGGAGTGACTCTTAATGAATATGAAATTCCTTTCTGAACATTCAGACGAAGATGTTCTGGAATTAGATCATGGTGATGGTGCACAACTCTGAGAAAATACTAAACAGCAGTGAACTGTACACTTTACAGGGGTTAAAGGTACAAATTACTTCCTGATAAATCTTTTTCAAAAAAACAATAGCAACTCTGCACAGAGTCTTCAAGAAAAACGAAGAGGAGAGAATACTTCCCAACTCATTTGCTGAGACCAACAGTACCCTGATACCAAAACCAGACAAAAACAGTATAAAAAAGTAAACTACAAAGCATGAACACAGATGCACAAATTCTAAACAAAATTATAGCAAATCAAAGGATAATAATATTAAATAAAGGAACAATAAAATATTAAAAGGATAATAATAAGACAATACATCCTGACTGGAGTGTATCCTGGAAATGTAGGTCTGTTTAATGTTCAAAAAAATCAGTCAATGTAATAAATCATATGTATTAATTTCCCAGGGCTACCATCATAATAAAGGATCACGAACTAGGTGGGTTAAAACAACAAAAATTTATCTTCTCACAGTTCTGGAGGCTAGAAGTCTGAAATCAAGGCAGAGCCATGCCCCTTCTGAAGCCTCCAGGGGGGAATCCCTCCTTGCTTCCTCCAGCCTCCAATAGCCCCAGACGTTCCTTGGTTTGTGGCAGCAGAACTCCAATCTCTGCCTGCATCGTCACATTGCATTCTCCCTTGTGTCTCTGGCTTCATATGGCCATCTTCTTATAAGGACAGCAGTCATAATGGATTAGGGAGCCCTCACTATTCCAGTATGACTTCATCTTAACAAATTACATACACATGCAATGAGCCTATTTCCAAATAAAGTTCCATTCTGAGGTACTGGGGGGTTAGGATTTTAACACATATTTTTTGAGGGATACAGTCAACCCATAACACCATAATAACTAAAAAAGAAAAACCATATGATCATCTCAATAGAAAAAGTACTTAACAATATTCAACACCTATTTCTAACAAAAACTCAGCAAACAAGGAGTGGAAGGAAACATTCTTTAGCCTGATAAAAAATATGTCAGAGACTGAATGCCTCACCCTGAGATCAGAAAGACAGATAGGAAAATCTGCTCTCACCACTTCCACTCAACATGGGAGGTTCTGGTCAGCACAGTCAGGCCAAAATAAATTAATAAATAAAAGGCATCCAGATTGGAAAGGAAGACTTAATTGCTTATTTGCAGAAGACATGATTCTCGACGTAGAAAATCCAATGGAATTCACAAACAACCCACTAGAATCCATAAATGAGTTTAACACAGTTAACAAAGACATTAAATGGAAAAGAGATACATGCACTCCAATGTTCATAGCAGCATTATTTACAGTTGTCAAGACATGGAAGCAACCTACATGTCCATCAACAGATGAATGGATAAAGAAGATGCAGTATATAAATATATAAATAACTATATATATATACACACATATATATATATACACACACACACACACACCCAATGGAATACTATTTGGCCATAAAAAGAATGAAATTTTGCCATTTGCACCAATATGGATGGACTTGGAGGGCATTATGCTCAGTGAAATAAGTGGGACGGAGAAAGACAAATACTGTATGATACCACTTACATGTGGAATCTTAAAAATACAACAAACTAGTGAGTATAACAAAAAAGAAGCAGACTCACAGATACAGAGAACAAACTAGTGGTTACCAATGGGGAGAGGGAGGAGGGAGGGGCAATATATCAATAGGAGTAGGGGACTAAGAGGTACAAACTATTAGGTATAAAATAAGCTACAAGGGGGACTTCCCTGGTGGTTCAGTGGGTAGGACTCCATGCTCCAAGTGCAGGGGGCCTGGGTTCGATCCCTGGTCGGGGAACTACATCCCGCATGCATGCCGCAACTAAGAGTTCACATGCTGCAACTAGGAGTATGCAAGCCATAACTGAGAAGTCCACATGCCGCAACTAAGAGCCTGCATGCCGGAACTAAGAAGCCCACAGGCTGCAACTAAGAGTCCGCATGCTGCAACTGGGACCCGGCACAGTCAAAATAAATAAATAAATACTAAAAAAAAAATAAATCATTTTTAAAAAATAAAATAAGCTATAAGGATATACTGTACAACATGGGGAATACAGCCAACATTTTACAATAACTATAAATGGAGCATAACCTTTAAAAATTATGAATCACTATATTGTACCCCCATAACATTATATAATGTTGCATAGCAACTACACTTCAATAAAATATAATTTTAAAAAATTTTAAAGCGAAATAAGCACATGTGAGTATATCTGCATATACAAAGTTATTCATTGCAATGCTATAAGTGAAAAAATTATAAACAATCTAAATGTCCAACAGTAAATAATTATAATATGTACTCATAAAAAAAAACATCATGTACAATAACATCTAAAAAAATTCAAAGATTTAGGGATAAATCTGACAAAAGATGAAAGACCTGTACACTAAAACCCACAAAATACTGCCGAGAGAAATAAGAGGATCCATATAACTGGAGGGATATATCTTGTTCATGAGTGAGAATACCCAATTTTGTTAAAATGCCAATTCTCCCCAAATTAAGACTAAATGCAATCCCAATCGAAACCCCAATAGGTTTTTTTTTTTTTTTGGTAGAAATCAACAAACTGATTCTAAGTTTTTATATTATACATGTATATATTAGTTAAAAGAATAATATTACCTGATTTCAAGACATTATTATAAAGCTGAAAAAATTAAAACAGTATGGCATTGACATAAAGTTAGACACAGATCACAGCCCAGGAACTAGACCCTCACAAATACAACTGAGTTTTGACAAAGGTGCAATGGCAATACAGTTGAGAATATAGTTTCAACAAATGTGCTCAAACAATATGCAGAAACATAAACTTCAATCTAGACCTTTTACCACGTACCAGAATTAACTCAAAATAGTTGATAGCATGCGTCAATTCTAGGGTTAGCTAAGGTAGCTCAGAACCACCAAGGAACATCCACACTAAATGAAAGAAGCCAGAATCCTCAGGAATCCCTGAAACTCATATGGTTCTTTAAAAAATATATATTGATAGACCTAAATATAAAACCTACCACTGTAAAATTTCTAAGAGAAAACAGAGGCAAAAAATTTGTTGACCTTGGACGTGGGAAAGATTTCTTAGATATGATGCAAAAAGTACAATTCACAAAAGAAAAAAAAAAGTAAAATGGACTTCATTTAATCAAAAACTTCTCTTTGAAAAACACTGTCTAGTTCATAAATGCTCAATAAGGGGTAGATAGTACCACCACCACCCCCATCGCAAAGGATCCCTTTAATGGAGACCCATAAAAAAAGTGTTCTTTCAGATCTAAAAACTAGAATATGTTTTTTGCCCCAAAGAACTCTCACCCCACTACTCACCCCACTTACTGGGCAAGGTACCTCTTGTAAATGATTATATTCTCATTTTTGTCTGGCAACCAGGACTCTTAAGGCCAAAACCATGGCCCAACTTTAGCAATTATGTTAGACTTCATATTTGTATAGAAACTTCACCCTATCTTACCTTCATTGTTTTCTTCATGTTTTCTACTTAGGATTGCCAGACCTTTTTTTTTTTTTTTTTTTTTCTTAAAAGGACACCCAAATTAAGTTTGAATTTCAGATAAACAATTTATCTTTTTTAGTGTAAGTATATCCATTTGGCATCTTGTAATTTACCGGACAACCCTAACTTGATAGCAAACATTCTTATTAGCAAACTCAAATGCTTTGTGGGAGAGATGAGATAACAAATATAAACACACACACAAATTGGATATATCTCAAAGTAAACTTATACTTCAACTTTAAAAACTGTTTTAAAACAATTGAAAATCACAGTTGTACTGTTTACTTCCCTTTATTCAACCCGCATAATACAATGCAGCATTTCAAAACCTTTCTCATTTTATATTCTATTTTAAAAATATTGCCTAGTACAGTGTTTTGCCAAAATTATAAGGGAATATTTATTTTCAGAGAAGAGAATATATTAACCAAGAAAGAAAAAAAGAAAACCACTTAGTAATACAAGGTTTTCTACCCTTTTGATATTTAAACACCTGGAGAAAAGATTCCCTCTGTTTTACCAGGACATCTTTAACAAGATTTCACATTAGGCCATGAATCCCTGTTCCTCTTCATCTTAATACATCCCTCCTGCCCAAACTCAGCTGAAGAGGCAGCAGAAAATAGCATTAAGCTGATGAATGGTGGTTAATTCCTTATGACAGCACCACAGAAACACTGCTGACCACAGCCTTGACACTGTCCCCTCCCCCTGAGAAGTTATCCTTACTTCTTGGATCCCCAGGCACATTATATTCCTAAATGTGGAAATTTTGAGGGAAGAAAACCTGCCATTACCATTACTGATTCAGTTGTAAGTCTATATATCATAGACTAGAGTACCAGGATTTTAAAAAAAAATCCAAAAATAAGTTGAAAGTCACTGGTAGGTCAAATCAGCATTGACTTCTGGGCCTCCTGCACTGCCCTGGCTAGTTTCATAATAAACTTCACATTTTCCTCATCAATAACTAAAGAATGGGAAAACATAGCTCATTTAAAAAATTATAACCAGTCAATATAGAAGGAGATTTAAATAATTCTACTGAAGCACCAAAGTTGCAGAAACCATAGAGGGTAAATATGTCAACACCGACTGTTAAGATGTTAGGTTTTGTGTAAAAGCTTTGGCCTGATCATATGTCCCTTTCTGCTCTTTTTCTCTCTCTCCACTGTAGACATTCAGGTGGATTCTGCTTTTGTCATTGGATGACAGAAAGATGTTCGAGACAGATACCCAAGAAGTAACCAAATGTTCCACTATGCTTCCACTTGTGTTCCCTACAATTTATTTTCCACACAGAAGCCACAGTGATTTTTAAAAAAACTTTAATCAGATCATATCGCCCCCCTGCTCAAAACCTCCAGAAACTTCTCAGCGCATTTAGATATAGTCCAAACGCCTTGCTGTGGCTGACAAGACCCTGTCTGAGCAACGAGGCAGCACGACTGGAGTGAATATGGTAGAAGAAGCTAGACAATGAGGCCAGAGAGGGCAAGACGGCGCAGAGCCGGCACAAACCTGAGTCAGATCATCATTCACTGCTTGAACCACCATGGGCTTAGATACTCTTATGGTGATATTATAGGTAGCATTACAGGATATGTGAGTGGAGTTCCAGGGACGGTCATGGCTAAAGATACAAACTTGGAAATCCTCCTTGTATAGCCATCACTGAAATCAAGGAGTTGAGTGAGATCACCCAGGGAGGGGGTGGTAGCCCAGCCCTACACTGCAGGTGTGGAGCTTGGAAAGCTTCTCTTCAGGGAAGACTCACATCACTTCTACCACCACCCTCCTCAGAAAATTCAGGCAGGTGTTACTCTGGGGTACTGTCTGATTTCTTCTCAGCTTCGACTTCTTTAGGAAAAGTCCCGGCATCATGTTGGAGTACATGTACTAAGGCTACTTGGTCTTCTGTATGTGGAAATTGGAGAAAAGCATAAGAGGGATCAAATGCAGAGCTTTCCTCATACAGACTTTTGAAAACATCCCTATTTTCATCTCCTTCCCAGAGGCCAGAGGTGCTGTGGGGTTTCAGTGGGAAGGCCAACTCCCACCACCATGCTGGCAACCCCACAGGGTGTTTTGGGGCCAGGTTTCCTCTGCCTGTTTAATCCTTCTACAGGCTTCCTTCTGTCTCCTAGAAATATGTTCAAATCTTAATCTGCTACTGACTCCCGTGTTCCCTTCCTCTTCATTGTTCTAACTTTATTCTTTCTTGAGTTCCTGCACTTTTCCTTTAAAGGCATCTTGTGAGAGACAGGAGATGGACGTGTGAAAAGTGAGAACAGTGAAAAGAGACCTTCCTGTTCAAGATTTTCTTGGTAAATCTCACATTTATTCCACAGGACCATTTTAATGAACTAAAGAGTGTGGATGAAATTATGATTTAAAATTACTTAAAATTTGTAGATGAGCTTGGGAAGAATCTGTATTTTTAAATCTTACCACCAGGTACCTGCATGTCTCTCCATTCATTCAGGTCCTATCTTATGTCTTTGAAAATGTTACACAGTTACCGTCATATAACTTGCATTTTCTTGTTACATTTAGTTTTGGCCTTTTTGCGGGGGCGGGGGGTGGGGGGTGGGGGGGGCGGGGGGGGTGGAGTTCTCTTCACAGAAAAACTTCTAACAGATTAATGCCAGTATAAAGAAAAGCTCTTGGTTTGGGGGTATTATATTTTAAGCCACCAACTTACTGAAATTTGCTTTTAGTCCAACAATTTTTTTATTTCAATCTTTTTTTCCCTAGGTATAAAAACCTTAGCAACTGCAAGTAATGATCATTTTTAGACTTAATATTTCTCTTATCTTACAGCATTACCAACAACACATCTCCCTCCCCCTGCCACTGTTGACTACTTCGTGACAGTAAAAGACATTCCTCTTTATTCAATTTTAATGAAAATGCTTTGAATGTTTATTTTAAATGCTTACAATTAATTTCTAGACAATAACTTTCAACATGTTTGGAAGATTCACTCTATCTTAAATGGAGTTTTTAAAAATGAAAACTGGTTTAGCTGAACTAATTTTTAGCATTGATTATTATGATCATGTTTTTATTCTCCTTCAATTTCTTAAAATATTAAATTATGCTTTTCGAGTGCTTGAACTATTCTTGAATTCCTGGATCAAAACCTATTTGGTTACATTAGTCCTTTAATATACTGCTAGATCTGATTTACTTTTTTGAAATTTTCTCACCTCTGTTAATAAGTAAAAGTGATCTTCATTTGTTCTGTATTATTTTAAAGTAGGTTATGGCACTAGATTTATTATGGCTTTATGAAAATAAACTAGGAAGTTTTCCATCTTTTTCTGTACTCTAAATTATTTAAATAGTATAGAAGTTGTCTATTTCTTGAAAATTTAGAACTCACTTGTAAAACCACCCAGGCCTGCAATGTTTTAATGATAGATCTTGTAGATGCAAAATATCACATTATTAGAATCCAGTTTTCTGGGTTTTTTTTTTTTTTCTACCATATTTTAAGTTTTTTCTTCTGGTAATAACTAATGTAATTCTAGTATCTACCCTTCAAACTGGCAGCCCTTCTAACTGTTTGTGAAAGAAATCTTAGCAGAATAATAAAGAGGAAAATGTTCCTTCTTTCCCTGCAGCTGCAGAAAAGGAGAATCTATTGTATATCATAAAGTAGTCCTTGAAAATATCATTTCTAATAACGGAGTCTCATAAGACATCTAGAAGGCAAAGAGGGTGATCATGTCCTCTGTAATCAACGTGTAACTTTTAAAACATAAATAATTCTGATTTTTACCTTACCTAACAACATTTGCTTTCGTGATAATACCTATATTGACATCTTTGAATTTCTACATGGTATACATACTCATAAGGTCTCTGTTGGATTGCCATATCCTTCTTTTCCACCTGCTTGTGGTGAAAACAAATTTAGACCTTGTGGATTCCTATTTAAACAGTTTGAGAGACATATTATTAGATGATCAAATTTACATCTTTTGGAGTTTGATATTTTTATCTATTCTGATGCCAATTTTGGTAATTTTTAATTTTCTAAAAAATCATCTACTTCTCTATACAAAGTTAATGCCTTAATGTTACACATAGTTTGCATTTGTGCGGCTATATTTCCTTTCTCTTTCCCAATGCTACAGCCATGGGATCCAAGTTAATATAGTTAGTGAGACATCATTTTTACCTGTCAAATGGACAAAATTTTAGAAAGACTCAGAAGATGTAGTGCTGAAGATGTAGGAAAACGAGTATATTTATATACTTTTAATTAGAATATAAACTGTTAAAACCTTTTGGGAAGTCATATGGCAATTAATATTTATTAAAATTGAAAAGTACCTTTTAACCTAGCCATCTCACTTCTGGGTGCTTATCTAACCAAAGGAAATACAGAAGTACCTAAACCCAAACAAAGATGTGTACTGTATTATGCTTCTAATAGCAAATAAGTGGAAACAACCTGACTGGCCATGCATCAGGAGATGTTTCAACTGAATAAACCATAGTACATTCACACTATGAAATACTGTGCAGCTATTAAAAAGAATGAGCTCATTTTTTTTTAACATCTTTATCGGAGTATAATTGCTTTACAATGGTGTGTTAGTTTCTGCTTTATAACAAAGTGAATCAGCTATACGTACACATATATCCCCATATCTGTTCCCTCTTGCGTCTCCCTCCCATCCTCCCTATCCTACCCCTCTAGGTGGTCACAAAGCACCAATCTGATCTCCCTGTGCTATGCAGATGCTTCCCACTAGCTATTTTACATTTGGTAGTGTATATATGTCCATGCCACTCTCTCACTTTGTCCCAGCTTACCCTTCCCCCTCCCCATATCCTCAAGTCCGTTCTCTAGTATAAATACTGACTTGGAAAGATGTCCATACTATTGGGATAAGTAAAAAGAAAAGCAAGTTATAAAATATCTATCCTCTGGTACTATTTTTAGAAATGGAAGCTAAAACAATACAAGAGAAAAACAATGATACAAACACATGTGATTGTAAGCAAAGTAAAAAGAACGCCAGGACACACATCAAATGTAAGCCATAGTTACACTGGAGGTAGTGCCTGGTTCAGGGAGGGGAGACTTTAGTTTTACTTCTATCATTTCTATATTGCTTGGAGTTGTTTTAACGGGCTGATGGCACATTTTGTAATTCAAATATCTGAAGTAAATCTGTCTTCCCTACCCCAAAAATTTTAAAAAGGGGAAATTTCCTGGGTACCCTCTGTAATGACCCTCACAAACTGTCAAGAGGTAAACGCAAGACTCACTACAATGAACGATAATGGCTGGAGAAGATGTGAAGGGCTAAGGCTGCATTTAACAGTTCCTGCAACAGACCATCATGAGTTCTTATGACTGGCAAATAATGAACAAAGAAACTCGAAATTTTTACTTTTCGGTTATAAGATTCAAAAATGTGGACTTCCCTGTTGGCGCAGTGGTTAAGAATCTGCCTGCCAATGCAGGGGACACGGGTTTGAGCCCTGGTCCGGGAAGATCCCACATGCCGCGGAGCAACTAAGCCCAAGAGCCACAACTACTGAAGTCCACATGCCTAGAGCCCATGCTCCGCAACAAGAGAAGCCATCGCAATGAGAAGCCCGCGCACCACGCAACGAAGAGTAGCCCCCGCTCGCCGCAACTAGAGAAAGCCCGCGTGCAGCAACGAAGACCCAACTCAGCCAAAAGTAAAATAAATAAATAAATAATTTTTTAAAAAAGATTCAAAAATGTATTACAGAATTACATGGTTTAGAATTCTGCAAAAATTACTGTTTACTGAAACCAGGATATCAAAAAACACCTGGAGTTCTCTTTATGCTAAAATAATCCCTTTCTGAAAAGCTCATATCTAAATAATACAGGTTTGAGGTAGAGAATATACCCCAAAGGAAAATGTATAGGAGATAATACATTTATCCCTAAAAAGGGATATTTACGAATGGATATTTTATAGTAAAATTACCAGGCTAATAAAATTTAAAAAACACTTCCTAATAGTAAAAACTTATCAAACCAGGCAATTTTTTACAATTGGAAGAAGAAAATTCTCTGCATAAAATTGGTTAATTATAGTTATGGTTTTATTATCTAGACATTAAGCATAAACTCCATAAGGTAAAGTCTCAGCTTTACAAGCTAACGGCTCACTTATTCAAAGAAACTGATCCATAATTAAAGTAAAAGTGAGATTGTTTGTCTGAAGTTTTATACTGTAGGGCTTTGTTGCCCCCAAAGCAGCTTTACTGGGAGGCTCTGCCCCTTGTACCTTCCCTTCGTGATCTGTGAGACACTGCAGGGCGCACTCACTGGAGATGAAGTGGCAGTTAGGGCAGCGTATTTTAGAGCTACAGTGAAATTGCTGGAAATACCCCGGGTACATTATTTCAGCACATTAATGAGGCTATTCACAAAGAGAGTTTATTACAATAAGAGAGATGTTTATTAGATCCGTAATGTGATTACAGAACATGCTGTATGGGAAGGACCTCTGGGAGCTGTAGGCAGGATAATTTTGCAGGCATTAAACAAAACAAAAAAGCCAAACATCATTATCAAAACTGCTAACTTCACTGTATCACAGTTATGGGTAAAGATCCACATTATTTTTCTGCTTCAAAAATGATGCACCGGGGCTTCCCTGGTGGCGCAGTGGTTGAGAGTCTGCCTGCCAATGCAGGGGACATGGGTTCGAGCCCTGGACCGGGAAGATCCCACATGCCGCGGAGCGACTGGGCCCGTGAGCCAAAACTACTGAGCCTGTGCGTCTGGAGCCTGTGCTCCGCAACAAGAGAGGCCACGACAGTGAGAGGCCCGCGCACTGCGATGAAGAGTGGCCCCCGCTTGCCACAACTAGAGAAAGCCCTCGCACAGAAACGAAGACCCAACGCAGCCAAAAATAAATAAATTAAAAAAAAAAAAAAACTTAAAAAAAAAAAATGATGCACCGGCATGCCTTCTGAATTTACATGAAATCAAAGGGCTTTTTTTCAGGGTGGCAAAAATAAAACAAATTCAGGGTGTTTACTGCTCATCTTAAATATGGTCTGAAGGCACCTGGGAATTGCATTTTGAGGTTGTAGCTGTAATGGGTTTTGCATCGCAGGTTATTGTACTACTGAGTAATAAAGATAATGCCGCCACCAGTATGTATACAACAGAGAGAGAAAAGCACACACTGGTAGTGGGGGTTACAATGTGCCAAGTGCCGTGCCAACAGTTCTTCACACACTGTTCCTTTAGTCTTCCCAACAACCCCGTGTGGTGTTAAAATTTTCTCCTTTTTTGACATGGAAATGGAGACTTACTAACTTGCCCAAGGTCTTTCGTCTGGGCAACCAGTGAAGCCAACACAACCATAATTAAATTAACGGGTGTTCAGAGGTGACCCAACTGCATCATGGAAATGCCACTGTGTCTTGCCAAACAGCCTCACATGGACTGTCAAATCAATCAGATATCATTGTTTTGTTTCCCCTTTTTAAAGATGTAACCATTTCTCTTTTTGTTGCTGTTACCTATAAATGCAGAGCTCCACGTTATTAGGCTATTAGCCCTGTTGAAGACAAGCAACAGCAGTTTCCACAGTTTAAAAATCTAGCATACACTGTAGGAGGCCAGGATATTAAAGACCAGCATTGACAAAGTAAAACGCAATCAGTATGACCTTAAAGTAGACGTAAAATACATATATACAATATACACATACACACACACACACACACTCATATAAATATATATCTCAAGTTATCTGTTATCCATCAACACCTCTCAACTTTAAATGGAATTTTCTTCATCACCCCGCATGTCTTGAAAGTGACTGTTTCTCTCTGATTAACTAATGGAGAAAAGGTGTCTTTCCATAGGGGAAACCAGCCGAAAATGCTACTTTCTCTGGAGGATCACATAATGTAAAAGCAAGGCTCTTCTGTGTAACCCCTGGCAGGATATATCAGAATAGCTCTCCTACTTGGAGGCTACTACTCACTTCCTTTTCTATGCTATAAAAGAATCACTATGGTTTCATCCCCTTTAGTTTTATTAGGAAGACATCCAATTAGGCCAAAGAGATGCTATTTTCATAGGACATGTTTTCCTATTATCTCTTAGGATACAAACTACTCCCAATTATTTAATGATTGTGGCACAAAGAATAAATATAATCAATTGTATTCAAAGAAATGGTATTTTCATAAGATATGCAGGTGCTACTCCCACTTATCTAATAATTATATGGCAAAGGATACAAAACAAAATCTTAATAGTACTTGATGTTTGAAATCTCTTACAAATACACCACCATGTAGACGTCCACCCTTCTCCTTACAACAAAATAATCCTGACTAAATCAAATATCTAAAAGTAGAAAACAAACAAACATGAAAGTACTAAAAGAAAATACAGGTGAATATATTTATAGTCCTGGAATGAGAAGGCCTTTTAAAAGATGACATAAAATTCAAAAGTCATAAAGAAAAACACTGATAAAGTTGACTACTGAATGAAAACTACCTTTATAGCTAAAGTACTAATAAAAATTAGAAATACAAAGAGAAAATAAAAAAGTGTATTTGTTATGACAAAATTATAAACTTCTTAATATACAAAGAATTTTTAAAAATCAATAGAAAAAAAGTGAACTAAATAGGAAATAAATGAGCAAAGATTACACTAAAGCAATTTATAGGAAAAGACAAACGGCTAACAAACCCACAAAAGATGCTAAATTACATTTAAAATTAAATAAATACAAAACACCAAAGACACAAAATTTCATCTATAAGAAAAGCAAAATGATGTAATTTCATAAAACTCAGTATCAGCAAGGCTGTGGGGAAACAGGCAGTCTCTCTTTTAGTGAGAATGAAAACTGGTTCTCTACCTTTTAGGGACAGCAATTTGGTAATATATATCAAAATTTAAAATTTACAACCCTTTCACCTAGTATATTAGACAGGATTCTCCAGAGAAAGAGCCAACAGGAGATACATAATTATGCAGAAAGAGATTTATTATGAAGGATTGGCTCCCATGGTTATGGAGGCTGAGAAGTTCCATGATTTGCCATCCACGAGCTCGAAGTTCAGGAAAGCTGATGGTATAGTTCTTCTCCAAACCTAAAGGTCCTGAAAACCAAGGGAGCCAATGGTGTAAATCCTAGTCTGAGTCTAAAGACCCAAGATCCAAGAGTTCTAACATATGATGGCAGCAGATGTACGTCCCAGCTCAAGCGCAGAGCAAATTCACCTTCCTCTGCCTGCTTTACTGAATCTACTGTTCAAATGTTAATCTCTTTCAGAAACACCTTCACAGACACACCCAGAAACTACGTGTCACTATAAACATTAAAAACAAACAAACAAATGAAAACTCAGAAGAGAGCTGTTCTACCCGTACATCAGGATTACTGTCTGGTGTTTCATGTTTCATTTGCACTTTCTGGCATCATGTATGTGAGGTTCCAGTATAAAAACATAATACCCTATTCTATTATTATTTTATATTTTGGTACTTTATATTTTCCCAGTGTTAATGCTCAAAATGTTTTGAACTGATTTTTAAACAATAACTAGTACAGGAAAGAAGAGGTTAGTTACTAAATATTCAATTTATTTTTCTCTCAGTGATAAATTAAGAGAAACTGATCACTAAGTTACATATTGAATTTTCTGTACTTGCAGTGTTTCTGCATGATGGATTTTGTAATTATCTTGGCCTCCACATTCCAAACAGCTTTGAGGTTTCATTTACGTGAAATATGAGTTTCCTATTTTTGCCTCAAGTGTATCTTTAATTATGTGCTAAACCACACTTATAAAAAAAGTTGTGAGTTGAAAATTTAACCCTTCCATTCACACTGACAAAAAGAAAGCCAGGAGAAGCTTAACCAAACAGTTTATATGCAAACCTACTTCTCTGTAAAATGAGTGTTGTTCTACTGCATTTGAGTGTATAGTCCAAAAGGCATGCTCTTGATGGTAGAATGATGACAGGAAATGAATTCTGCATGACAAGTCTTTAGTGATGTCATACTGTTGTTCCCGAAGATGGCTCAATTCCAAGGACAGAAACTATGGAAACCTGACTACTAATGACCCTAGGGAATCGAATCAAAATAAAAATAAAAATACCTATTAGAAGGTACACACATAGGCTTACAATCCACACAGCGATACACCAATTTCTAAGAAGTATGCTAATGAGTTCAACTCAGTCAAGGTTGATGATTCTCAATTTGTTTCACCAGATCATGCAGACATGGCCCAAAATAAGTCTAAAATTGCTAAGACTCTATGTGAGAATAAGTCATAACTTTGAACTAAATATGAATACAACTATCTTTTGGCCCAAGTGATACTTAAAAGTAGGAACATGCAACTGCATGTAACCAAGATTCCTTGAGAATTTTTTTGGAAAAATACTACACCTTTTCTGATACTGATACTAGGTAGTTTTCATTATCTCTTGAGTGAATTTTAAAATGACAGAGCTTGAAGGGGCCAGCAGAGCTCTTCTGGTCCAACTACTGACTTGTAGGCAAGACATGGTCATTTTAACTCCCTGGTGAACCTTTCAGATAAACTGGATGAAAAAGGTGCTTTTACACATTGTGTCAATTGGCTATGCTGCGTCACTGGATAAGGACATGTTAGGGTCCATCTGCCCAAAATGGCCTGCTTGGGAAGGGGGACCAGGTAGTCGTGCTCTTTGACAGTAATCAGAAAGGAGACCCAGGGGCTGCTGCTAGTAACAAGTCTACTCAGGAAGGGCATCAAGAATGGAATATTACTCTGCCATAAAAAGGAACGAAATAGGGCTTCCCTGGTGGCACAGTGGTTAAGAATCCACCTGCCAATACAGGGGACATGGGTTTGAGCCCTGGTCCGGGAAGATCCCACATGCTGTGGAGCAACTAAGCCTGTGCACCACAACTACTGAGTCTGCTCTCTAGAGCCCGCAAGCCACAACTACTGAACCTGCATGCCACAACTACTGAAGCCTGCGTGCCTAGAGCCCCTGCTCTGCAACAAAAGAAGCCACCGCAGTGAGAAACCTGCGCACCTCAACGAAGAGTAGCCCCCGCTCGCTGCAACTAGAGAAAGCCCACGCACAACAACGAAGACCCAACACAGCCAAAAATAAATAAATAAAATAAATAAATTTTTTTTTAAAAAAAGGAATGAAATAATGCCATTTGCAGCAACATGGATGGACCTAGAGATTGTCATACTAAGTGAAGTAAGCCAGACAGAGGAAGACTAACATCATATGCTATCGCTTAAATGTGGAATCTTAAAAAAAATGATACAAATGAACTTATTTACGAAACAGAAATAGACCCAGAGACATAGAAAGCAAACTTACAGTTACCAAAGGGGAAAGGGGGCGGTGTGGGGGGGTATAAATTGGAGTTTGGGATTCACATATGCACAGTAGCATATATAAAATAGGTAAACAACAAGGACTTACTGTATAGCACAGGGAACTATACTCAATATTTTGTAACAACCCATAAAAGAAAAGAATCTGATAAAAGAATATATATATCTGAATCACTGTGCTGTACACCTGAAACTAACACAACATTGTAAATCAACTACGCTTCACTTTTTAAAAAATAGGAAAAAAAAATAAAAGACTCATATTTTTTAAACAAAATTACAATTAGCAAATCATCACAATCAATGTAGATCAAAAAAAGTTCATTTGCTTTTTTCTAAAAGAAATCACTATTCTTATCATTTCATGGATGTAGCACAGGTGCCCAGACATGGAACTTCCTGAGCCTAAAAGTAGAAGAACAACATTTTAAAATTCAACATAAACTTTTATGCTCTACTGAGACATACCTAGCTGCTTATTTTGGAGGACCAAAATATAGTTTAGTATAGCATCACAGAGCGAATTTATTGCCACAGGAAATCCAACCAAATTGTTCTTCGTCTCCATTGAACAGAACAGTATGTTGACCCTTACCGGCAGAACTAAAGAATGAATTCTGTTGTAGCAGCTACTGTGAGAAACTTAAGAGTTGCAGAGCTGGTGAATATTTATGAAGTTTTCCTCCTCTGCTGGCCACTGGTAGAGATAGTGGGAGAGATACATGCTTCTGAATCATTCAAGAAGCATGGAGTTACCTGTCAGATCTGACTCTGAGAATTCAAATCCTAAATTTAGGAAAAAAAAAAAAAAACTCACTGTTTACTAAAAATAAGGTGTATTAGGAAAAACGTTCAAGATTCTGAAGCTAAAATTACAGTCCAGATACAACTCTCCATCTGATGGAGAGAATGTCAGATATCTCTAGAGTGGAAAGAGCTGGCACTAAGCTGCTTCCTTGCTTTGCTTCCATGCCTTACATACTATACTCCGGGAAAAGCAAGAAGACCCCTTGGTCCCCACTGATGCAGGGTGAGAGCTGCCTCTGAGGCCAGCTTCTGGCCACTCTTGAGTGAAGAATGTTTCCAAGGCTGAGGCTGAATGTCACCTGTCCTGTGCCCTCTCAGGAGGATCCCCCCACCTCATTACACTAAACCTTTCTGCCTTATGACTCATACCCTAAATCAAAATTTTAATAAAAAATTGTCGAGAAATATCCTGTTAAGTCCTTGATATAAATCACTCTACCCTCACTTCTTTTTGTGTCCTTTATACACACATACATACAGCATGATATAAATCAGCTCGTATTACAATTTTGTTTTGTAACTAGGTTTTGGCACTTGTTATATCTCATTCATGCACCCCACAATTATTTACTGAGAGCTTGTGATGGCCAACCACTTTGAAAGGGCAGGTAGTAAGGCTGGGAACTAAACAGACAAGTGACTTTCAGTCAAGATAGTGTGTGACTTCAAATTTTGCACTACTACCTCCATAATAACTACAAGAAGAAAAAAATTTATAAGATACAAATATCTTTGGACCAGAAATGAAACAAACACACAGAAGCTTGAGGTTCAAAAGCTGTTAGAAGTATCTATAGCAACTAGGATCTCCAATACAATTGGGGCCACACCCCATGTGGAGCTAGGACAAAAGTCAGGCACAGAGTGTGAAATGGAGGTTGGGGTTCCTGTCCACAAAAGGAAGCTGAAGAAGCTGTTCCAGCCTTGGGGCTTCGGATAATAAATGAAGCTGCTCTACTGTTGAAAAGAGCAGCAACAGAACCTGTGCCAAATCCCCTGCAGGCTCGATGTCTGGATTTGTAATAAATTCAGTATCATCATGATATCGGAATTTGGGGGCCCAGAGCAGAGTCAAGGTAACCATAATATCACTAGATAGCAAGGGGCTGATGCAGAGAAAAGAAACAGCAGCGTCAGAAAATACAAATAACTTCCACTCTTAATGAGCCTGACTAGGAAGGAAGCCTAAAACAGAGAAAGAGAACCACCAAACACAATGACTACCAGGTGAATTCATTCAGGAAGAAATGAAAATAATAGAGCAGCCTCAAAAGGACTTATTTTTAACAGTTTCCTTGAAGCATAACTGACATGCCAAAAAACTACACATATTTATAACATACAGCAATCAAGGTAACAAACATATTCACAAACCTCAAAGGCATCTTTCCACCAATACCTCACTATTTTGATTATAGTAACTTCATAGTACAACTTGACATCAAGTAGTGTCAACCCTTCAACTTTGTTTTCTTCCAAAGTTGTCTTGGCTATACTTAAGTTCTTTGTATTTCATGAACATTTTAGAACAAATTAAACAATTCCTACAAAAATAAATATCATGCTGAAAAAATTCCCAGAAACACAAAAGCTACCAAGACTGAATCATGAAGAAGTAGAAAATGTGAATAGAACTGTAACTAGTAAGGAGATTGAATTAGTAATCAAAAATCTTCTGCAAGTACCTCTGCAGACCACAACAACATAGAGCCGAGGTGCTACCTCCTGGCGTGCACATGGGGCTGGCTCCTCAGCTACACGTCAAACACCAATTCTGCTGCTCGTGCTGGATGCCAAGTGAGATAATGTGATTTAAAAAAAAAATAGTCTCCTATTTTCCTTTCTTTCATTTATTTATTTACTTATTAACATTTTTATTTATTTATTTATTTATTTATTTATTTATTTGGCTGCTTAGGGTCTTAGTTGCAGCACTCGGGATCTTTCCTTGCAGCGTGCGGTATATTCGTTGCAGCGCATGGGCTTCTCTCTAGTTGTGGCACACGGGCTCAGTATTTGCAGCACGTGGGCTCCAGAGTGCACGGGCTCAGCAGTCGTGGTGTGAAGGCTCTCTAGTTGTGCCATGAAGGCTCCGGAGCATGCAGGCTCAGTAGTTGTAGCACATGGGCTCTCTAGTTGTGGCATGCTCTCTAGAGTGCACAGGCTTAGTTGCACCACGGCATGTGGGATCTTAGTTTCCCAACTAGGGATGGAACCCACATCCCCTGGCAGATTCTTAACCACTGGACCACCAGGGAAGTCCCTATTTATGTATTAATTTTTTTGGCCACACCGTGCAGTTTGCGGGATATTAGTTCCCCAACCAGAATCGGAGGGCTTCACTGATGAATTCTGTTAAACATTTTAAGAAGAACTAATACTAATCCTTCTCAAAATTTTCCCAAAAATTGAAAAGAAGGGAACACCTAACTTGTTCTGTGAGTCCAGCATCACCCTGATTCCAAACCCAGACAAAGACAGTATAAAAAATAAAACTACAGATCAATGTCCCTAATGACCACTGACGTAAAAACCTTAAACAAAATTCTGGACAACCAAATTCAGCAGCATATTAAAAGTATTAAACACCATGAACAAGTGGGCTTTATTCCTGGAATGCAAGGATGGTTCAATATATGAAAATCAATCAATATAATACACAACAATAGTACCCAAAGCAATCTACAGATTCAATGCAATCCCTCTCAAAATCCCAATAAAGTTTTCTGCAGAAATAGAAAACCCCATCCAAAAATCCATATGTAATTTCAAGTCACCCCAAATAACCAAAACCATCTTGAAAAAGGACAATAAAGCTGGACTTCTTGATTTTAAAACTTACTCTACAATGATCAAACCAGAAGAATGACATACAGACTAACTGAAGAGAACAGAGATTCCAGAAATAAACCCACACATATATAGTCAAATGATTTTTGACAAGGGTGCCAAGACCGTTCAATGGGAAAGGATAGTCTTTTCAACAAACGGTTCTGAGAAAACTGGATATCCACATTCAAAAGAATGAAGTTAGACCCTTACCTAACACCACATGCGAAAATAAACTCAAAGTGAATGAAAGACCTAAATGTAAGACCTAAAACTATAAAATTCTTGGAAGAAACAAAGGGCAAAATCTTCATGACACTGCATTTGGCAACGATTTCCTGGATATGACACAAAAGGCACAGGCAACAAATGAGAAATTAGGCAAACTGGACTTTATGAAAATTTTCAAAAAGTGTGCATCAAAACACGATATCAACAAAGTAAAAAGGCAATCCACAGAAAGGCATAAAGTATTTTAATATCATATATTTGATAATGGGTTAATTTTCAGATTACACAGTCTCTAATACTCGACAACAAGAAACCAAACAACCTAATTCAAAAATGGGCCAAGGACGTGAATAGACATTTCTTCAAAGAAGATATCCAAATGATCAATAAGCACATGAAAAGATGCCCAATATCACTAATAGTTAGAGAAAAACACATTAAAACTGCAATGAAATACCACTTCTATGCTAAAAGAAATAAACCAGTCACAAAATGACAAATAATATATGACTCCACATACATGAGGTACTTAGAATAGTCAAAATCACAGAGACAGAAAATATTGGGTTGGCCAAAAGTTTCGTTCATTTTCTTCCATAAGATGGCTCTAGTAGCATTTAGTTGTCTTTAACTTCACTGGAAACAATTTTGTTAGACTGTATGTGACAGCTGTCATATCAGCGTGCATTTAAAAAAAGACTTATCAAAATTGGTGGATTTTTGTGTAGCCATTTTAATATTGAAGATGGAAGAAAAAAAGCAACATTTTCGGTATATTATGCTTTATTATTTCAAGAAAGGTAAAAACACAACTGAAACGCAAAAAAAGATTTGTGCAGTGTATGGAGAAGGTGCTGTGGCTGATCGAACACATCAAAAGTGGTTTATGAAGTTTCGTAGCAGAGATTTCTCACTGGCCGATGCTCCACGGTCAGGTACACAAGTTGAAGTTGATAGCAATCAAATCAGGACATTAATTGAGAAGAATCAACGTTATACCACACGGGAGATAGCTGACATACTCAAAATATCCAAATCAAGTGCTGAAAATCATTTGCACCAACCTGGTTATGTTCATCGCTTTGATGTTTGGGTTCCACATAAGTCAAGGGGAAAAAACCTTCCTGACCGTATTTCCACATGCGATTCTCCATTGAAATGTAATGAAAACGTTTTGTTTCTAAAACAAATTGTGATGGGTGATAAAAAGTGGATACTGCCCAATAACGTGGAATGGAAGAGACTGTGGGGCAAGTGAAATGAACCACCACCAACCACACCAAAGGCTGCTCTTCATCCAAAGAAGGTGATGTGTATATGGTGGGATCAGAAGGGAGTCCTCTCTTATGAGCTCCTTCCAGAAAACCAAATGATTAATTCCAGCAAGTACTGCTCCCAGTTAGACCAACTGAAAGCAGCACTCAATGAAAAGTGCCCAGAATTAGTCAACAGAAAACACATAAGCTTCCATCAGGGTAACGCAACACCGCATGTTTCTATGATGACCAGGCAAAAACTGTTACAGCTTGGCTGGGAAGTTCTGATTCATCCGCTGTATACACCAGACACTGCACTTCGGATTTCCATTTATTTAGGTCTTACAAAATTCTCTTAATGGAAAAAATTTCCATTCCCTGGAAGACTGTTAAAGAACTGGAACAGTTATTTGCTCAAAAAGATAAAAAGTTTTGGGAAAATGGAATTATGAAGTTGCCTGAAAAATGGCAGAAGGTAGTGGAACGAAAGGGTGAATACGTTGTTCAATAAAGTTCTTGGTGCAAATGAAAAATGTGTCTTTTATTTTTATTTAAAAACCGAAGGCACTTTTTGGCCAACCCAATAGAATGGTAGCTGACAGGCTGTGGGTGGGGGGAAGGGATAGTTACTGTTTAATGGGTATAGAGTTTCAGTTTTACAAGATGAAAAGAATTACAGAGGTGGATGGTGGTGATGACTACACAACATTATGAATATATTCAATACTACTGAACTGCGCACTTAAAAATGATTAATGGGGTAAATTTTACGTTATGTTTATTTCATCACAACAAAAAAAGAAAAAAAATTCAAACAGCCCTTCTTCCTTGGCCCAAATCATGTAGTTAGTTATTCCCTCCACAGGGCCCCAGGGAACCTAGAAGCATAACAAAAAAATTTCTATATTGTATTGTGTGATAAATTGGCATGTTTGCGTACCCAATGGCTGTTCTTTGATCTTATGCATGATGCTTATGAAGGTATACTGAGGATCCTGTATATTATTATCTGCAGAGTATATGCTGGATCTCTGTAATTCAATAATTTTTTGTCAGGAGGCTACAAGTTTACAGCCAAGAAGAACTGCCAGACACTTCACTAAAAAAAAAGTTATCCAGAGGATATTACAGGAGATCAACATAGGAGATGCTAAGTGAGGACTGCAATCCTACCCAGACTGCAGAGGGACACCTTTCCAGTGGCCGAGAAAGGCATGGTTAGTATGAAAAGCATAAGCCAGGCTGAAGCCTGGCATCTTTGGCATATAATAAGGAAAACCTTAAAAACAATTATCTCTTATAAATTTGAAAATACTTATTTTAATAGGGGGAAAAGGAAGCTGTAGCGTAAGTTTTATAGCAATTAATTATCTAGTTACAAAATTCATCTGGGATACATATCCTGGCTTTGTATTTTCTTAAAAAAGAAAACATTTAGGGGCTTCCCTGGTGGCACAGTGGTGAAGAATCTGCCTGCCAATGCAGGGGACACAGTTTTGAGCCCCGCGGAACAACTAAGCCCGTGCGCCACAATTACTGAGCCTGCGCTCTAGAGCCCGCGAGCCACAACTACTGAGCCCACACGCCACAACTACTGAAGCCCACGCTCCTAGAGCCTGTGCTCCCCAACAAGAGAAGCCACCGCAATGAAAAGCCCGCACACTGCAATGAAGAGTAGCCCCTGCTCACTGCAACGAGAGAAAGCCCGCGTGCAGCAATGAAGACCCAATGCAGCCATAAATAAATAAATAAATAAATAAATTTATTTAAAAAAAAAAAAAGTCAGACTGAGGATCAGTCTTATACCCACAGTTCACTATGATTTTATAGTGTATAATATAAACATGGGTCATAAATTATGGGTTGACAGGTTTCATATTCCCTGAAGGATAAGTATGCTTACTTTCACAGGACCCTATCTGGAAAGAACCTCAAAAGCTAACAAGTTCATTCTCCTTCCTTTAGGTAAAATACCTCTACAATTACCCAAGTCCAGTGAAAACTAAAAGTCTGCTTATTTTTCCCTGTGGGAAAGCAATTCCAGCACCTCATTCTGTAACTTATCACCTTTTTAACAACCACTGTAAAAATTTATCTTTGGTCTGTATGTGCTCTAGTTGAGGCCCTCAATAGCCTTATTACTATTTTTCTTCACTGTATACACAGCTATAAATGTGTATTAATCTTTTCCGGAGAAGACATATTGAATGTTCGTCGCAGGCCATTTTTAAACCTAATGACTCCAGTGGTGAATGTGTATGTACACAACACAGTTCACACACGTTAGGCAGACATTCGGCCAATGTACTAGAAACTAAGTGTGATCAAGTTACTAGTAACAGGAGTTCAGAGTCCCAAAGGCTGGGGAAAATATCTCAGAGGACACACTGCAGCAAGAAGGGGCTCTCCAGCTATTTCTGGCAGCTGTAGTGTAGGCCAGAAGTACGGGTGTGGTGGCATCTGGTGGAGGTCTGACCTCACCGGGGGCCCACAATACTGGGCCCCTCTGCAGCCCTCATCCTAGCCTGGCCTGTGAACACAGTTCCACTGCTCTCCCTAGTGGAGACCGTGCATTCCAGGCTTTCCCGAGCACTGGCACCCCGACTCCCCCTACTTGCCTGCCTCTCTGGGTTCGTCTCCTGTGGTCCTCCCTACACAGACATCGGACCCTCCAGGCCTCCCACCACCAGCAGCGGCACCCTGCCACCCTCTGTGCATCTGCCCACTAGCTACGATTCACCGGCACTCTCAAGGGTTGCTTCCTGCTTCCCCAGGGATCGTGGACCAGCTCTGGCCTGGGCAACCCAGCAAATTGGCCCACTGTCCTGTTGGCTGCAGTCACACCTTCTCCAATGAGGTCTGACCCACAGCCTTGGGGAAGAGGTATCCCCTTTCAAGTTTGTCCTTCCTGAGGTACTCTCCCTCTCCCTCAGCTTTCGGATACCCTACAGAGTTCTTTTTAAATCTTACATTTACTCTTCAATGATAGCTTAATAATTCTTGATATTGAAATTCTCCTGTTTAAATCACTATGTGGTTTGTCTTCTGATGGGACCCAGACTGATACAATCACAATGTCTTTGACTGTGCTCATCAATAATATTTGCTAACAGTGTATTGTTATTTTTATTTTTCCTTCTAGTTTAAGTGTACTACGGTTAAACAATGTGGTCTATACCGTTCCTACTTATTGGAATTTATTGATATTCTTTTAACCTAACACATGGTAAACTTTTTAAAGTATTTCCAGAAAACTGAAAAGAAGGTACAGTCTATTTTCAGGGTAGAGAGACGGATATCCTTCTATTAGATTAATCTAACTAAAGTTTTCATATCCTCTATACCAGGGGTCAACAAACTTTTTCTGTAAAGAGCCAGAGAGTAAACAACACAGGCTTGTGGGCTACAGAGTCCCTGTTGTAACTCCTCAACTCTACCGTCAAGATGCAAAAGCAGCCGTAGACAACTGTTTGTGTGGCTGTATTCAATAAAACTTTACTTACAAAAAGAGGCAGTCAGCCAGAGTTAGTCCACACGCCTTAGTTTGTCAACCCCTGCTCTACATCACCATTTTCATCCACTTGAGTCGTCAAGCAATGAGAAAGACAGGTTAAATCTCTTGATATTACTGTACTTTTTTTCCCTATATGTTTTGGTCCTTCCCTGTATGTTTTGGTCCTTCTCTGTTTTTATAGTTCTATGCTCTGATATTTGACACAAAATGGTTCATAGTTATTGTATCTTCCTGTGGATTTTATTCCTTACCATTGTAGAGTCCTTCTCTTTGTCCTGATAAAGGTTTTTTGTTTTGCATTACACCTTACGTCTAATAGAGGAAAACATTTAGAAAGAAAATATACAATAAGACAGTAAAATTAAGACCAAAGATAAGTTTAAGAATAAATCTAATTGGAATAAATTCAACTATTAAAGCAAATCTCAAAACCCTGTCTATAAGATACATATGTGAAATAGAGTGCCCTAGAAATTTACCTGAAATAGATTCTTCAACTGCCTTTAAGCTTTTTTTATTGTTTAAATCTTATATGCTATTAATATAAGTATTATCCTACATATCATATATTGCATCAGTTATATTTAATGGGGATGTTTTGAGTCTTTTATATGTCCTTAAAGAGTGCATGATTTGGTTAGTCTTCCCTCTGTTCACTGGAGCCCCATCTATGTCCTGAATATTTCCAAAATATACAAACAGCTCAGACAACTCAATAACAAAAAAAACAAACAACCCAATCAAAAAATGGGCGGCAGACCTAAAAAGACATTTCTCCAAACAAGACATACAGATAGCCAATAGGCACATGAAAAGATGCTCAACATTGCTAATTATCAGGGAAATGCAAGTCAAAACTACAATGAGGTTCAGTTGGTGCAAACTCCAAGTCTCCATTGGGTTCTTTTCACATACTCAGTAGTCTTGTGAAGTCTCATCTGTTTTCATGTAATTTCACTTATTTCATTCTATTTCTGTGGAGACTGTGGTAGATATGCTCTAGCTCTGTCTGCACTTCTGGATTCCAGGGTAGTCCTGCATGCCAAGTAACCCTAAAATATCTTTTTGAAAGAGAATTGATGCCCACAATGGATTTCCTCTTCCTTCTTGGAATTCATTTCTTGATTTTCCTTTTTTTTTTTTTTACCTCACATCCATTAAGAAGAATTTGAGGCTCTGCCTTACTTAAATGTCCACTTAAATGAATGATTAGCCACCCGCCGATTAAAGTAGAAATTTAGTATTTCCAGGCTAAATAATCTTCTGAAATTTCTTTTGGTTCTAGTTTTGAAAGGAATCAAAATAGCATAGCAACTCAAGACATCATGAAATTCAAATAAAATCACTTCACCCTCTGCAACGACCTGAGAGACACACAAGCAGGTGCGTGAGCTCTTACCAGTGGGACGAGCAGACTGATGAGGTCTGTCAGAGGCTTGCCGAGCAGCAGCAGGTCTTCTGCGGCCTGAGTGCTCCCTCCAGAGCCGGACTTCTGTGCCTGAACAGGGGGAGGAGAGGGGGAGGGGGTCTTGGAGATTAGTCAGTTTGGCCACAGGAGACAGGTCCACCCAGCCCCAACAGATGACGGCGCAGAGGAAGCATGTGACCTCAGGCCCCTGAAGAGAAGTTATGCTCGGTTATCACATGACAGAGAGTACACACACTGCCACCAGCTCAGGCCACAGAGGCGGACCACAGATAAAGCAATAACCCGGGCTGTCGTTGGAGGGATGATATTGATGTTCACACACTGCGGGTGGTAAAGCACTTTATCTTCCCAACCATCCTGAGACGAGGTGCGGTTATCCCCATTTTTCAGGGGAGAAGACTAAAGTTCAGAGAGGTTGAGTAGTTTGTCTAAAGTCCCACAGACAATGGGTGACAAAGCTGGAGGATGAATCCAGGCTAAATGACTCCAAATCACACGAGCTCACCTCTTCTGGGCACTGTTATACACATTATATGGTGCAGACCAAATGCACTCTGCTGTGCTTTCCTTCTCTATATGCACACACCTGCCCAGATAACATCTAGAATATTTATCGAATGAACAGGCTTTGGACCACTGCATGAAGAAGCTTCAGACACAGGTCCATTGTTTAGGAAGTATGCAATGGAAGTAAGAATTGAGAAATGAGTGGCTTTAACTTTAAGTGTGTCTTTCCCAGGAGTTTTATAGACCTGCCTCATTTCAGAGAAGATTTCTATCATAGAGATGAATAATTTTATACTGAGAGAAGGCACTGATTATTTATTGTATTTGCTATAGTACATACACATTTCATTCACATACACCCTCTCTGTTTTTAATTTCACTCAGAACAAAACTACTTTTAGGTAATGACCTTTGCCAGAGCCTTTTTAGAGCAGGCTGCCCTGCCTTAGGTCACTAACCTGGACTCTGGGGCCCCTCTCATAAATGCCAAGATTGCTTCTGCCTTCGGGCCTATGGACAGAATTTAAGTGGCCCGCTTTCCTTGGTTCAAAAGGATGCTGTGGAAAATCAGACACCTGCCTTTTAATAGCTTGCACCTCTCTGCAGCCAAGGGGGACAACAACAATTGGTAGCTAGGAGTTTCCTCTCACCTCTCCCCTCCCCTATCCCTACCTCAACCCCTGGCCTCTATTAGAGAGGTGAAATTTCCTCCCAGAAAACAAACGCGTAGCACTACCCTAGGTCTGAACCTTTCTGAAGTTCGGCTGTTGATCCTGCCTTCTGAAGCACCATGTGAGGTGGAATATCGGCCTTTGCACATTAACATGTTATCCTTTAGAGTAGACCGACTGTCTCTTGGGAAAAATAAGGCAGTCTTGCAAACCAGCACCTAGGCAGGGAGGGGCATGGGGCCACTGCTTCCTTTCCAAACACACATAAGCAAGGAGACACGGCTACAAGCACAAGCACACACTGTGGGACTCTTCCCACCAGGATATCCAGCGGGCCTCCAGACCCTCCAAGGTCTACAGTCATTTGTTACTGTCACCAAGAAGCATCCTGACCTTGCCCGCCAGTATTCGGGTACCACCTCCTTATAAAGATGCCAAGGGTTCCAGAAAGGGAATGCTATAGCTTGCACAAGAGGAAGGTGCACATCAGGAATGCATATGAAATTCAACTCTCCTCACAAAAATCCAGGCCCACGGCAGAGACTCTGTGCGCCAAGGGGATCACGTGTGGGTAGCCGAGCAATGAATACAGGGGCCTGGCCAGCCTCTCTCAGGGTCTCTCCAGCTCCCCAACGGCACACTCTCCAGAGTCAGCCTCTCGATTCCCAGGTGCCTTATGTGTGCATTCTGCAAGGGGCTCTTTCCACAGCAAGAAGACCCACCTCTGCTGTGATGTTGCCACGGTCCTCCCTGTCCAGTCCTCTGCCTTTGCCTTGGTCCCACTGATCCCTTTCCACGACTCACTGCCCCAGTCCTTGCTGGCTGGTAACCGACCCCACTCCTGGCCATCCAGGGTTCTTGGCTCACCCAGCTGTTACAGCCTGGGCAAGAGGAGAGGGCAGCCTGAGCTGGGTGCTAGCAGTAGTGCTTGAAGCAAAATCTAAATTATTTGGTGACAAATTAGATGGGGAATATGAAAAAGGGAAATTTTAAGAATGACCCCCAGGTTTCCAGTTTGCACAGCAGGATGAGAGGGGCAGGGCTTGCTGGCAGGTGAATGGTTTGGGAGGTGAATCCTGAGCTCCGCTTTAGACATGTTGAATTTGAGGGGACTGTGGGGCATTCTAGTGGTCACGTTTAGGAAGCTACTGAATATATTAAGTACAGATCTCAGACGAGAACTCTAGGTAGAAATATAAATTTAATAGCTGTAAACATATAAAACATGGGTATGTCAACTTATGAGCCATATGTAATATTAAATGGCATTACAGCATTACCCAAAATGAGATAAAGGGATACAGCTAACTTCTTGGCACAAGAAGAAAGGCCAGGAAGAATATAACCCTATTACATCTACCATTGCTACATGAATCTAGTGCACAGGGGGCAGGTCCTCAACAGAGGTTTGTTACATAAACACAGAGGTACGGCACCTGTAGTGAACAAGAGTCAATTCCTCAGGCAGTTGCTGCCAACGTCCTAAGCAGGTTTAAGCACAACAGAGCACAACCTGCAATGGTGTGGCCTAGACAATTCAATTCAACACTCGGTGTGCTCCCCAAACACCATCACCCACACGCTTGCCATGCACAGATGATACGACTCAGTCCCCACTCTGTAGAACCTCACGGCTTCATTAAAAGAATGGCATGCTTTACTATGGAAAACACTATGGAGGTTCCTCAAAAAACTAAAAACAGAGTTGCCATATGACCCAGCAATATCACTCCCGGGCACATATCCAGACAAAACTATAATTCCAAAAGATACATGCACCCCTATGCTCATAGCAGCACTACTTACAGTAGCTAAGACATGGAAACAGCCTAAATGTCCATCGACAGATGAATGGATAAAGAAGACATGGTACCTATATACAATGAAATACTACTCAGCCATTAAAAAGAATGAAATAATGCCATTTCCAGAAACATGGATGGATCTAGAGATGATCATACTACGCAAAGTAAGTCAGAAAGAGAAAGACAAATACCATATGATAGCACTTATATGTGGAATCTAAAACACAACACAAATGAACTTATCTATAAAACAGACTTACAAACATAGAAAACAGACTTGTGGTTGCCAAGGGGGGAGGAGTGGGGTGGGGGAGGGAGGATGGATTGGGAGTTTGGGATTAGCAGATGCAAACTATTATACATAGAAAGGATAAACAACAAGGTCCTACTGTATAGCATAGGGAACTATGTTCGATATCTTGTGACAAACCATAATGGAAAAGAATACGAGAAAGAGTATACATATGCATAACTGAGTCACTTTGCTGTACAGCAGAAATTAACACAACACTGTAAATCAACTATACTTCAATAAAATTTAAAAATAGAAGAAGAAGAACGGCAAGCTTTCAAATAACTGCCCTAAAGGCAGAGTGTGAAAACTGCCACAGTGGAGGAGGGAATAGAGGAGCTGGGGCGGGAGTAGGAAAAGGTGACACAACTTCACCGTTTGGATAGTGGGGACATGGTCTGCAGGGAATGACGTGGACAGCCGGTGTTTCAGGTGCTGGAATCACGTGAGGAAAGGCCGGGAGTGATAAGGCACAGGATCCACGTGGAAAATGCCAAGGTGACTGTTTGGCGTGAGCACGGGCTGCACGAGGGCTGGCGGACGAGGCTGGAAAACCACCCTGGGGCTGATCATACGAGGTCTTGACCGTCTTGCCAAGGAGTTAGAAAATGACATGTAGATAATGAGATGTCATCAAAGTTTTCAAGGGCAGGAGAGAAACGATGAGGACCATGGACTACAGCAGACAAATCTCACTTGCACTCAGCTACCAGACAGGGTAGCTCATGGGGGACAACAATAAGGGGAAAGCCCGGAGGAGTCGAACTGGTAACTCCAAGAGATACTGAAATAGAGACTGTAGCCCCTACGCTGACAGCCTTCACGTGAGCGTGAGATCAAAGAAGACTCAGTGGCCACGTTTCAGTCTTCCAGGCAATGCCGACACACCTGCCGACCAACAGCAGTTAAACCGTCCTACTACCAGCGTAATGTATCAAGCTGCCCCCATCACTCCAGAAGTGAGAGACAAGGCCCAGATTGGGAAGTCAGGTGACCTGGATTTTAATATTGAATATTTTCTTGCCCTAGCCCCCAGACTTGGTAACATCCCCCGCCCCTGTTCACTTTGCAGGACCCTGTACCTTCCAGTGGTGAGGCATCTCAGTGTATTAGGATGATGATTCACTCCACTATTTGGGTATTGACGGTCTTACCAAAATGAAGCTCCCTGACACTTAACACCCTTCTTCTCTTGATTCCTGCCAAAATCACAGGTGCCAAGCCCTGGGCTAGGCTCACAAATGCAAAATAAAACCATAAATTTATATCTCGTAAGCCTGCTAGGAGTTAGTTCACTCCGTAAATACGAACTGAGTGCCCTCCTATGTGCCAGGACACAGAAATGAAGAAATCATGGCCCCCAGGAACCCTCTGTAAACCGGAAGGGGAGATGAGCACCTTTCTTCTTGTTGCTATTAACAATACAGCAACCATTTATCGCTTACCTTCCCTGGGCCAGGTATACTTAAGGCACATCATATTTACATATCTCGTATTCTCTCATTTAAGTCCCCTGCTGAGTAGTTAGCATGTCTACTTTACAGACGAGGAAACTGATACTCAGACAGGTCAAGTAACGTGCCCAGCGCCTCATAGGTAAAAGTGACGTGGCTGGGATTCAAATCCAAGGTGTTCCAGCCTGCAAAGCCCAGGGGCTCCCATCACACCAGTGAGTCCTGAGCATCTATTCGTCTCTGCTTCCACATCTTTCACACACAAACTCACAAGGTAGGTTGGGGATAGGGACTGGACTCCTAACAGAGAATCTGACACCTCCCTCCCCTACTCCTCACCTTCCCAGTACACATTCCTGCATCATATCCCTCTCCTCCCTGAGAAAGAAAAGTGCGTCATAAATCTAAGCACTATTATCATTTTTAACACTGGCAACACTCAGCTCTTCTACTTTCGAGAGGTTCCTGTTAAAAGCAGACATGGGCTTTGAATGCAGAAGAATCCCAGGTGTGCAGCATGTTTACAAATGGAAGAAGTGACTTACGCTTTGGAAAGAACTTACAGCTCAGTGTTCTAGAAGGATGTGTCTTTGATGCCCACTCCATTTCCTTCCCCAACCTTTTCCCTAATTCAGTCTCAAGGGCTCTGCCTCTTTCAGACTGACACCAGGTATCACGTAGATCAAAGTCGGTCATCAAGGTCAAAAGCAATACTTGGCAGATATTATAGGGAAAGATTTAGAAAGATGACAGCAGTAAAATACAAAGTGGTGCTGAAAAAAATGAAAGAATAAAAAACAGTGATCTATTGGTACACTAACAAATTGAAAAAAAGAATTAGAAAATATTTTGTACTAAGGAGTTTCCTTTTAAACACCCTACCTGATCACTTGAAATAAAAGAGGATTTCTACGTTCTGGAATTTAAAGGATTTTTAGACTTCCGATCCTTTTTATCCACAACCTACACAATCTTTTACAGATTGATATAATCATAGCATCTTGTGAGAGTAACTATCAACTACACCTTGAAGAATTACATAAAGCTACCACTGTGGAAACTGAAATAAGAAACAATGCTCTCGATAACTTAAAAGGACCAACTGTATAGCACAGGGAACTCTACTCAATACTCTGTAATGACCTACATGGGAAAAGAATCTAAAAAAGAGTGGACCTATGTGTATGTATAACGGATTCACTTTGCTGTATAGCAGAAACCAACACAACAATGTAAATCAACTATACTCCAATAAAAATTTTAAGAAAAAGAAACAATGCTCTCTGAAAAGACACTTATTAGAAAAGAGAGGGAAAACTAAGAGAAATCCGTAATTCGGGATTCCATAAGTACTTAGCCAAGCTTTACTGTTCATTTAGAATATGAGCAAATAAAAACAGCAAGGTAGTCCAAAGGCCATTTTCATCTACTGGCTTTACAAGTTTGGGTTAAAACTTATTGACTATCATCTTGGTTGAGAGGATCTTGGAATTATTTATTAAAACACATGAGACAAGCTACATACTTCACCACTTTAACTGCGGGTAAAAGATAATTAGGAATAACAGAGACTAAACTGGGGTCTAGGGATTCATTCTTGGCTCTGCTACTGTGACTCTTGGCAAGGTATCAGAACAGTCTGCTTTCAACATCAACTTCTGCATCTATCCAAGCCAGGATGCTACCACTGATACACATCTCTTGCAATTTTACTGGGATTCTAAATATAACAGTGAATTCATATTGGCTGTGTGCTATCCCATGATCTAAGTATCAGCTGACTCAATTCTTTAGAAAAAACATGAAAGGAGACAAGCATGTGGTGGTACCTAACACCTAACACAGAAAGTACTACTCAGTGAACTCACATGCCCTTCCTTCCTCAGAGCACGATGCCAGGTTACAGTCTGGGGCTACCTGACTTTTCTATAGCCACTAAATATTGGGGTGGCCAAAAGATTCACTCAGTTTTCCCATAAGATGGCCCTAGTAGCACTTAGTTGTCTTTAACTTCATTTGAAACAATTTTGTTAGTGACAGCTGTCATATCAGCGTGCATTTAAAAAAAGACTTATCAAAATTGGTGGATTTTTGTGTAGCCATTTTAATAATGAAGATGGAAGAAAAAAAAGCAACATTTTCAGCATATGATGCTTTATTATTTCAAGAAAGGTAAAAACACAACTGAAACGCAAAAAAAGATTTGTGCAGTGTATGGAGCAGATGCTGTGACTGATCAAACGTGTCAAAAGTGGTTTTCAAAGTTTCATGCTGGAGATTTCTCGCTGGCTGATGCTCCATGGTCGGGCAGACGAGTTGAAGTTGATAGTGATCAAATTGAGACATCAATTGAGAACAATCAATGTTATACCACACGGGAGATAGCCGACATACTCAAAATATCCAAATCAAGCGCTGAAAATCATTTGCACCAACTTGGTTATGTTCATCGCTTTGATGTTTGGGTTCCACATAAGTTAAGGGAAAAAAACCTTCCTGACCGTATTTCCACATGTGATTCTCCATTGAAATGTAATGAAAACGTTTTGTTTTTAAAACAAATTGTGATGGGTGATAAAAAGTGGATACTGCCCAATAACATGGAATGGAAGAGACTGTGGGGTAAGTGAAATAAACTGTCACCAACCACACCAAAGGCTGGTCTTCTTCCAAAGAAGGTGATGTGTATATGGTGGAATCAGAAGGGAGTGCTCTATTATGAGCTCCTTCCAGAAAACCAAATGATTAATTCCAACAAGTACTGCTCCCAATTAGACCAACTGAAAGCAGCACTCAATGAAAAGTGCCCAGAATTAGTCAACAGAAAACACATAATCTTCCACAGGATAACGCAAGACCGCATGTTTCTATGATGACCAGGCAAAAACTGTTACAGTTTGGCTGGGAAGTTCTGATTCATCCGCCATATTTACCAGACATTGCACCTTCGGATTTCCATTTATTTAGGTCTTTACAAAATTCTCTTAATGGAAAAAATTTCCATTCCCTGGAAGACTGTAAAAGGTACGTGGAACAGTTATTTGCTCAAAAAGATAAAAAGTTTTGGGAAGACGGAATTACGAAGTTGCCTAAAAATGGCAGAAGGCAGTGGAACAAAAAAGGGTGCATATGTTGTTCAATAAAGCTCTTGGTACAAATGAAAAATGTGTCTTTTATTTTTACTTAAAAACCAAAGGAACTTTTTGGCCAACCCAATACATCTCTAGCCCTCAGAACCATCTTGCAGGGGGCCTGATTCCTCCAGCTCAAAGTTACAGTAATCAAGACAGTATGGTAGTGGCACAAAAACAGAAATATAGATCAATGGAACAGGATAGAAAGCCCAGAGATAAACCCATGTACATATGGTTACCTTATCTTTGATAAAGGAGGCAAGAGTATACAATGGAGAAAAGACAGCCTCTTCAGTAAGGGGTGCTGGGAAAACTGGACAGCTACATGTAAAAGAATGAAATTAGAAAACTTCCTAACACCATACACAAAAATAAACTCAAAATGGATTAAAGACCTAAATGTAAGGCCAGACTCTATAAAACTCTTAGAGGAAAACATAGGCAGAACACTCTATGACATAAATCACAGCAAGATCCTTTTTGACCCACCTCCTAGAGAAATGGAAATAAAAACAAAAATAAACAAATGGGACCTAATGAAACATAAAAGCTTTTGCACAGCAAAGGAACCCATAAACAAGACGAAAAGACAACCCTCAGAATGGGAGAAAATATTTTCAAATTAATCAATGGACAAAGGATTAATCTCCAAAATATACAAGCAGCTCATGCAGCTCAATATCAAAAAAACAAACAACCTAATCCAAAAATGGGCAGAAGACCTAAATAGATATTTCTCCAAAGAAGATATACAGATTGCCAACAAACACATGAAAGGATGCTCAACATCACTATCATTAGAGAAAAGCAAATCAAAACTACAGTGAGGTATCACCTCACACTGGTCAGAATGGCCATCATCAAAAAATCTACAAACATTAAATGCTGGCTGGAGAGGATGTGGAGAAAAGGGAACACTCTTGCACTGTTGGTGGGAATGTAAATTGATACAGCCACTATGGAGAACAGTATGGAGGTTCCTTAAAAAACTAAAAATAGAACTACCATATGACCCAGCAATCCCATTACTGGACATATACCCTGAGAAAACCATAATTCAAAAAGAGTCATGTATCAAAATGTTCATTGCAGCTCTATTTACAATAGCCAGGACATGGAAGCAACCTAAGTGTCCATCGACAGATGAATGGATAAAGAAGATGTCGCACATATATGCAATGGAATATTACAGCCATAAAAAGAAACGAAACTGAGTTAGTTGTAGTGAGGTGGATGGAGCTAGAGACTGTCACACAGAGTGAAGTAAGTCAGAAAGAGAAAAACAAATACCGTATGCTAACACATATATATGGAATCTTTAAAAAAAAAAAAAAGGTTCTGAAGAACCTAGGGGCAGGACAGGAATAAAGATGCAGACGTAGAGAATGGACTTGAGGATATGGGGAGGGAGAAGGGTAAGCTGTGACTAAGTGAGAGAGTGGCAAGGACATATATACACTACCAAATGTAAAATAAATAAAATAGATAGCTAGTGGGAAGCAGCCGCATAGCACAGGGAGATCAGCTCGGTGCTTTGTGTCCACCTAGAGGGGTGGGATAGGGAGGGTGGGAGGGAGACACAAGAGGGAAGAGATATGGGGATATATGTATATGTACAGCTGATTCACTTTGTTATACAACAGAAACTAACACACCATTGTAAAGCAATTATACTCCAATAAAGATATTAAAAAACAAAAAAGCAAAAAACCATCTTGCAATTCCACATTATCAGTCTTAAGGGAAAGCAAGTGTGAGGGTTTATGTGTTGCATATGCACGTATACGTATGTGTGTGTATCTATGCACATACAAACACATTATGTGTGCGTGTGTATGTGCACGAAAAATCTCAATCCGCTGCTGCTCGCTAGCTAATCCATCCTGTTGGGGGTGGGCTGGAGTGCCATCTCCGGACAGGAAAAACTACACACGGCTTGGCCAACCCCACAGTCCAAATGATCTCTGGGTCGCCAGCAGTTCCCTAATGAGTACTCCCCAATTCTTTGCTTGGGCCTCTCCTGCTTTCCTTTCAGATTTTGTGTTCAAATTACCTGTCCTTGACACTGGTCACCCAAAGATGGCTAATAAATATGGTATTCTCTCCCTATTGTTAGAATCATATATTCTTTTCCCAAAATAAAGACACATTCAAGGAAGATGAGAGAAAAGAGAAGGAAAGGGAAGTGGGACGTGGCACAGGGTTGTTCAAGATGTGGAGAAAGAGGTCCTCTACCTGCAGAGCCAGTCGCACGACCCCGGAGGTATAGGTCAGCATGCTGTGCAAAATATCAAGCAGGGAAAATAGCAGGGCGGCTGCCATCTCGTTGTTGTTTTTATTGTCCACATCCAAGCACAGTGTGGCAGTTTCAGTGAACAGGCTACAGACATGATGGACCAGTCCTGGGGGTAAAATAGGAGAAGGGTAAAACATTCATCATAAAATATAAAAATAACGTGTCACGTAAACCCAGCAGAGTAGGCATACATAGTCTACGTTGCATAAACTCTAAACAGTCCTTCAACTGTATTTGCACCAGGTACACTTGGGAAAGGTTTCTAAAATGCAGCTTCCCAGGCCACACGCCCAGAGAGTCTGCTCAGGAGCCTGGAATGAGGCCTAGGAATACACTTGTTAAAAAGCTCTCCCGTTGATTTTGATGGAAGGGTTCCCCAAATTACACTTTGAGAAACACTATCCTACATGGACAGGCTTCACAGGGATGGAAGACTCCCTGACACTGCACAGTGCTGTATGCAAACATCCTGTCCCCAGGTTCTGTTTAAAGGTACAGTTCTTCATGGGGTGGCTCAGGGACTGCAAGTGAACTGGGGATCTATCAAGGATGGACAAGTAATTGGGTCACCTCAAGAGGCTAAAGAAATGAAGTGATTTTTTTCACATGCATTCCAAAATGTAAGATAATGATTTTAAGCAATGTGAAATTGAGAAATTGCCAGGTCTGTCTCTGCAAACCTCATATTCACAGTGTGGCTGGTCTTCATCAGCTTTCACTTTGATGTAGTTTGTTATGACCAATACATTTAAGTTGGCATTTTTATTATTATTGTAACGCAGCATTACATTTTGAATTCCCAAAATGATTCAGATGTAAACGTGGTGAAAAGACAACGTGAAATGTTATAAACCGAAACGGTAAGGGGGTCCTTTAGTATCAATAGATCTCAATGTTCTAGAAAAAACTGAATCTTCGAACATAAATATTTTACACTAGCAGATGGGGAAAAAAACATGGTAAGGAGGTAGGACATGTGTTGTAAGCTGAACCTGCAATCCACTTATTTATTGGACCTGCAATCCATTGGCCCCTAGTTCTCAGGACAACTGGATGGAAACTCTGCCAGGCACAGCCATACAAGCTTTGGTACCTTTCCCAGACATTACACACTGTCATTTCCAGTAAACCAATCTAGTGTTCCTAGACAAGTGCAAAGTAATTAGACTACAAAAGCAATTAACTTTGTCACTAAAGGCAGAGAGAAACCAAAATTACAGAGCATCATTCAAAGTTGTAATCCTTGCGGCAAAAACTGGTATAAGCCACAAAGCTGAAAATAAATATACTTGAAGGGAGAGTAGAATGAATTATTAGCAGAATTTCTCTATCAAGTGACAAGGTTTGATAGCACAAATCATCAATGACACATAGTAAAGAAAAGCAATTATTAGGACACATGCATTACACCGACAGGCATTCTCCTTTGAGTTAGCATGCATCTCTCAAGTGCCCGCTATGAATCAGCACTTGGCGTCTGTGAGCTGCAGGCAGGGTAGAAGGGCTTTAAAACGTAGTATGTGGTAAACACATGCTGCAGGAGAAGATGTTCTCTTTTGGGGAGTTCATGATTACTTTGTGACACATCATGCTGATGGTCAGAGGTGCAAGGGACCCAGCTATGTGAACAGCAGAGAAGGACATGGCCCTTCAGAAGGAGGAGGTAGACCCCTGGATACCCATCTACACGCTGCTTGATTCAGACGAAACAGCTGATGAACAACTGTGCTCTTCCTGATCTTTATTCAGTCTTCAAGCAAGGAGCACAAACAATGAATGCAATCGAATCCATGCTGGGCTGGCAAGCCTTTCCAGCCTGTGAAAAAACAGGCAACAAACACCAAGCTCTGACATTACACTCGGAAGTCACCTGCTGTCAGGGAAGGTGCTCATATGAGATCAGAAATGAAGTATGACCTAAATATTTCTTCATAACTGTGAAAATGCCAGCAAAGCCCATTAATACGATGTTAAATGGCCTAGCTCAGCAATATAGTCAGTGCTCTTCATAGACAGAACTTTCACTTCAGATGAAAATACAAGTTTTTCTTGTTTAAACATTTTATTATGAAAACAAAGAAGGTCATGAGAAATTTCAGTAAAATGAATCCCTATCACCCTCTTTCATAATTATCAATAGTTTGACAATATTGTTTAATTATCCCCATCTACTTTTTTTTTTTTAGTATTTAAAGCAAATTCTAGATATCATCTTATTTCTCCTGTAACTGCTTCTGTAAGTCTCACAAATACCTTTTTTTAAAACATAACCACAACGCCATTACCACCTAATACAATTAACCCACTTCTTAACATACGCAATATACCATCTGCATTCAAAACTCAACTGTCACAAAACTGTCTTTTTTTTTTTTACAGTTCATTTGTTTGACTCAAGATACAAAGCAGGTCCACACATTCCATGTGGCCACAGATCTTAAGTCTCCTTCAACCTCTAACAGTCCTCTTCCCCACCTGCAATTTTTCAGGCCATTTATTTGTTGGAGAAATGAGAATATTTTTCCTACAGATGTTCTTGTTGGGTTGTTCTTATATCCCTGCATTTCCTGTAAATAGTAATTAGACCTAGAGACTCAATTTCATTCAGGTTTGATTATTTTGGCAATAGTACTTGGAGCTGGGTACTCCGTATATCCTGTTGCATTATATCTGGAAGGATATACTGTCTGGTTTTTCTACTCTTAATGATGTTGAAATTGACCCAAGTGTTCACGGGTTGTTAGCCTATCTCATCCAGTATAAACTTCCCCATCAAACGTTATCTACTAATGACCAATGTCCAGTTGTATTATTTCATTAGACATGGCAATATGGAATTTTCAAATTCTGTCATTCCTTCTATATTTTTTCATCTGCTTTTCTTCTGTAAAGAACCTTCCTTTATCAACTTATTTTGTTATCATAAAATATGGTTTGTAAAGGAAAGGCAAGGTAGATGCTTGATAAATGTTTCTTTGTTATCATTTACCAGTTTTCACAACAATGATTTTGGAGTGTTTGAAAGTCCCAAATGGGACCGAGGTAGGGGGGTGGGGGAAGCTAGAAATTACCAAGGTTACTGATCAGTTCACTTCGGAGCATCAATGTGAATATAACAGATTTTTAAATAATATATTTTATGGATTTTAGTTGATTTCAATCACTATTATTTTTATGCTAAACTTGTTCCATTTTTGACCACTGAGAGCCCCTTGAAAGTGACCTACCTTCTACTAAGATAATATGTCTCGAGCTCATCTTATGAATTCCTGCCTAAGACTGTACATTAGCTACCTCTCGAAGGAGTCCTGGTTTCTTTTAATGAGACTGGTATTTAGAGACCATGGTCTCAGCACTAGAAACACTGATTGCTACTGGGTCACTGATTCAGTGGACAGAGATAGGAAGTATACATCCTTTAGACAGGAAAAAAATAATGAGTTCATGCAGATATTTCCAATTCCACATTCCAGAAATGGACCCTCATCTCTAAGCAGCAAGGGAAAAAAGACAAACAACATAAAAGGGAACCCCCATAAGGTTAACAGCTGATTTCTCAGCAGAAACTCTACAAGCCAGAAGGGAGTGACATGACATATTTAAAGTGATAAAAGGGAAGAACCTAAAACCAAGATTACTCTACTCGGCAAGGATCTCATTCAGATTCAATGGAGAAATCAAAAGCTTTACAGACAAGCAAAAGCTAAGAGAATTCAGCACCACCAAACCAGCTCTACAACAAATGCTAAAGGAACTTCTCTAAGTGGAAAACACAAGACAAGAAAAAGACCTACAAAAACAAACCCATAACAATTAAGAAAATGGTAATAGGAACATACATATTGATAATTACCTTAAACGTCAATGGATTAAATGCTCCAACCAAAAGACACAGACTCACTGAATGGATACAAAAACAAGACCCATATATATGCTGTCTACAAGAGACCCACTTCAGACCAAGGGACACACACAGACTGAAAGTGAGGGGATGGAAAAAGATATTCCATGCAAATGGAAATCAAAAGAAAGCTGGAGTACCAATACTCATATCAGACAAAATAGACTTTAAAATAAAGACTACTGCAAGAGACAGAGAAGGACACTACATAATGATCAAGGGATCAATCCAAGAAGAAAATATAACAATTATAAATATATATGTTCCAATGTAGGAGCACCTCAACACATAAGGCAACTGTTAACAGCTATAAAAGAGGAAATCGACAGCAACACAATAATAGTGGGGGACTTTAACACCTCACTTACACCCACGGACAGATCATCCAAACAGAAAATTACTAAGGAAACAAAGGCTTTAAATGACACAATAGACCAGATAGATTTAATTGATATTTATAGGACATTCCATCCAAAAACAGCAGATTACACTTTCTTCTCAAGTGTGCACAGAACATTCTCCATGATAGATCATATCTTGGGTCACAAATCAAGCCTCGGTAAATTTAAGAAAATTAAGATCATGTCAAGCATCTTTTCTGACCACAATACTATGAGGTTAGAAATCAATTACATGGAGAAAAACGTAAAAAACACAAACATATGGAGGCTAAACAATACGTTACTAAATAACCAAGAGATCACTGAAGAAATCAAAGAGGAAATCAAAAAATACCTAGAGACAAATGACAATGAAAACACGACAATCCAAAACCTATGGGATGCAGCAAAAGCAGTTCTAAGAGGGAAGTTTATAGCTATACAAGCCTACCTAAAGAAACAAGAAAAATCTCAAATAAACAATCTAACCTTACACCTAAAGGAACTACAGAAAGAAGAACAAACAAAACCCAAACTTAGCAGAAAGAAAGAAACCATAAAGATCAGAGCAGAAATAAATGACATAGAAACAAAGAAAACAAGAGCAAAGATCAATAAAACTAAAAGCTGGTTCTTTGAGAAGATAAACAAAATTGATAAACCATTAGCCAGACTCATCAAGGAAAAGATGGAGAGGACCCAAATCAATAAAATTAGAAATGAAAAAGGAGAAGTTACAACAGACACCACAGAAATACAAAGCATCCTAAGAGACTACTACAAGCAACTCTATGCCAATAAAATGGACAACCTGGAAGAAATGGACAAATTCTTAGAAAGGTATAACCTTCCAAGACTGAACCAGGAAGAAATAGAAAATATGAACAGACCAATCACAAGTAATGAAATTGAAACTGTGATTAAAAATCTTCCAACAAACAAAGGTCCAGGACCAGATGGCTTCACAGGTGAATTCTATCAAACATTCAGAGAAGAGCTAACACCTATCCTTCTCAAAGTCTTACAAAAAACTGCAGAGGAAGGAACACTCCCAAACTCATTCTATGAGGCCACCATCACCCTGATACCAAAACCAGACAAAGACACTACAAGAAAAGAAAATTACAGACCAATATCACTGATGATTATGGATGCAAAAATCCTCAACAAAATACTAGCAAACAGAATCCAACAACACATTCAAAGGATCATACACCATGATCAAGTGGGATTTATCCCAGGGATGCAAGGAGTCTTCAATATATGCAAATCAATCAATGTGATACACCATATTAACAAATTGAAGAATAAAAACCATATGATCATCTCAATAGATGCAGAAAAAGCTTGTGACAAAATTCAACACCCATTTATGATAAAAATGCTCCAGAAAGTGAGCATAGAGGGAACTTACCTCAACATAATAAAGGCCATATACGACAAACCCACAGCAAACATCATTCTCAATGGTGAAAAACTGAAAGCATTTCCTCTAAGATCAGGAACAAGAAAAGGTTGCCCACTCTCACCACTATTATTCAACATAGTTTTGGAAGTCCTAGCCATAGCAATCAGAGAAGAAAAAGAAATAAAAGGAATAAAAATTGGAAAAGAAGAAGTAATACTGTCACTGTTTGCAAATGACATGATACTATACACAGAGAATCCCAAAGATGCCACCAGAAAACTACTAGAGCTAATCAATGAATTTGGTAAAGTTGCAGGATACAAAATTAATGCACAGAAATCTCTTGCATTCCTACACACCAATGATGAAAAATCTGAAAGAGAAATTGAGGAAACACTCCCATTTACCACTGCAACAAAAAGAATAAAACACCTAGGAATAAACCTACCTAGGGAGACAAAAGACCTGTATGCAGAAAACTATAAGACACTGATGAAAGAAATTAAAGATGATACCAACAGATGGAGAGATATACCATGTTCTTGGATTGGAAGAATCAATATTGTGAAAATGACTATACTACCCAAAGCAATCTACAGATTCAATGCAATCCCTATGAAATTACCAATGGCATTTTTCACAGAACTAGAACAAAAAATCTTAAAATTTGTATGGAGACACAAAAGACCCCGAATAGCCAAAGCAGTCTTGAGGGAAAATAATGGAGCTGGACGAATCAGACTCCCTGACTTCAGACCATGCTACAAAGCTACAGTAATCAAGACAGTATGGTAGTGGCACAAAAACAGACATATAGATCAATGGAAAAGGATAGAAAGCCCAGAGATAAACCCACGCACATATGGTCAACTAATCTATGACAAAGGAGGCAAGGATATACAATGGAGAAAAGACAGTCTCTTCAATAAGTGGTGCTGGGAAAACTGGACAGCTACATGTAAAAGAATGAAATTAGAACACTCCCTAACACCATACACAAAAATAAACTCAAAATGGATTAGAGACCTAAATATAAGCCCAGACACTATAAAACTCTTAGAGGAAAACACAGGAAGAACACTCTTTGACATAAATCACAGCAAGATCTTTTTTGACCCACCTCCTAGAGTAAGGGAAATAAAAACAAAAGTAAACAAATGGGACCTAATGAAACTTCAAAGTTTTTGCAAAGCAAAGGAAACTACAAACAAAATGAAAAGACAACCCTCAGAATGGGAGAAAATATTTGCAAACGAATCAATGGACAAAGGATTAATCTCCAAAATATACAAACAGCTCATGCAGTTCAATATTAAAGAAACAAACAACCCAATCCAAAAATGGGCAGAAGACCTAAATAGACATTTCTCCAAAGAAGACATACAGATGGCCAAGAAGCACATGAAAAGCTGCTCAACATCACTCATTATTAGAGAAATGCAAATCAAAACTACAATGAGGTATCACCTCACACCAGTTAGAATGGGCATCATCAGAAAATCTACAAACAACAAATGCTGGAGAGGGTGTGGAGAAAAGGGAACCCTCTTGCACTGTTCGTGGGAATGTAAATTGATACAGCCACTATGGAGAACAGTATGGAGGTTCCTTTAAAAACTAAAAATAGAATTACCATATGACCCAGCAATCCCACTACTGGGCGTATACCCAGAGAAAACCATAATTCAAAAAGACACATGCACCCCAATGTTCATCACAGCACTATTTACAATAGCCAGGATATGGAAGCAACCTAAATGCCCATCGACAGATGAATGGATAAAGAAGATGTGGTACATATATACAATGGAATATTACTCAGCCATAAAAAGGAACAAAATTGGCTCATTTGTAGAGATGTGGATGGATCTAGAGACTGTCATACAGAGTGAAGTAAGTCAGAAAGAGAAAAACAAATATCGTATATTAACGCATATATGTGGAACCTAGAAAATGGTACAGATGAACCAGTTTGTAGGGCAGAAATTGAGACACAGATGCAGAGAACAAACGTATGGACACCAAGGGGGGAAAGTGGCCGGGGGCAGTGGTGGGATGAATTGGGAGATTGGGAGTGACATGTATACACTAATATGTATAAAATGGATGACTAATAAGAACCTGCTGTATAAAAAAATAAATAAAATAAAATTCAAAAACAAAACAAACAAAGCCTTCAAAAAGAAACACAATTTAGATCTTTATTAAAAAGGAAATGTATTTTCCATGTTTTACTTAAATTATATTGCATTAGTCATTTGCAATCACAGTCTATATGGAATTGTCCTTTGGGAGTTTTCATGTTTGAGTTTTAGGAAAGGACCCCCAATATATGGCTAATCTCTGAATAAATATTTTAACGTTCCTAAATAAATAAATAAATAAAAATAAAAAAATAATTCAGATTTTGGCCACCGAAGTGACACTTGGCAACTGACAGTTTCTCTTAGCAAATGATCATAGGATAAATGGAATAAATGCAACATGGATGGTGTCAACTGGCAGATGATGTGGGTTTTAAAACTCTCTTTCATGTATGTTGAATTGACCTTAAGTAAGCAATAATTGGAATAATTAAAGTCCAAATATCATGTGTATCACAAGTAGCCATATTTAGCCACTTGCGCTGTCATGACAATGACAATCAGAGAGAGTGGTGGCATTATAAAGTTCCAGGGACACCAGTAATAAAAAAAAAAAAAAAAAAAAAAAAGAACTTATATCCAGAATATGTAAATGATTCCTAAACTGAATAATAAAAACCCAAAATACCCAATGTTTAAAATGGATAATAGACTTGAACACTTAGTTTACAAAAGAAATGTCAGTAAGCACATGAAAAGTGTTCAACATCAGTAGTCATCAGGAAACTCGAAATTTACAATGAGATACCACCACACACAAACAGGAATAATTATAATGAAAAAACTGACAACACTAAATGTTGGTGAGGATGTAGAATGACCAGAACTTACATGTACTGCTGATGGGAAACAGATGGCAGTTTTTTATAAATTTAAATACATATTTACTACATTTCCTAGCAATTCCACTCTTAGGGATTTATCCAAGTAAGATGAAAACATATGTCCACAAAAAGACTCATTAGACCTGTGTTCAAAATAGCCCCAAATCGGAAATAGCCCAGGTGTCCATCAACAGGAGAACAAATAAACAAACTGAGATATATTCATACAATGGAGTACCAGTCAGCAATAAAAGGGAATGAACCACTAAATCCCATAACAACATGGCTGAATCTCAAAAACAGGGCTGAAAGAAAGACACCGGGAACAAAAAGAGGGTATATAAACTCAGCTGTATGAATACATTTAAAGAAAACTCATCTATGTTGATTGAAACAGAATAGTAGTTGCTTCTGAGGGAGGGGCAGAACAGAACTTTCTAAGGTAACGGAAATGTTCTATACTTTAACGAGGTGTTGGTTACAGGAATGTATGCATTTTTCAAAAATGACTGAACTGTATATATAAGATTTGTCCGTTTCACTGTATATAAACCATACCTAAATTTTAAAAGAGCTAAAGAAAATCAGTTGGGATAGACTGAGAGAGGTCGGAGGAAGTTAAGTGAAGCAGGAAGTGCGGTCTCTGCTGGGATGAGAGCAGCATTTACTGAGCACCTGCTTTGTGCCTGGCACTGGACCTTTACTTGGATTTTCCATTTAATATCTCATCTGAATTCTCTAACAGCTCCAGAGGACAGATGCTAATATCTCCACTTTCTAGATGTGAAAACGAAAACTCAGGGTATTTAAGTAACCAGTTCAAGGTCACAGAGTAAGCAGGAGTCACAAAGTGATCTCAACCTGCATATAACTCCAAGGTCCATTTCTGTCAATACCACAGAGCCTCTGGGAGCAACCAGTGGGGAACTGAGACCAGAAGGTCAATGATGAAACCTCTGCAGTTATACCATGACCAAGTGCTGGTGAGGTGGGAAGCAAGGAGGGGGCAGAAACATCCCTCAGCAAGTGTGATTTGTGACTTCCTGGCAACAGTGAGGTGTGGCCAAAAAGCCTCAGTAAGAGACAGGAGAACTAGACCCTCACTGGAGGAGATGAGCAAGTGAGTTTTCCAGGAACTATAGTGTACGTTAGATTTCAAGACACACTGAGTTTGAGATAACATCCAAAAGCCAAGGCCCAAAGGCTGTTGGAGACGAAGGCCTAGAAACCAGCTAACAGTCAGATCGGAAAAAGGTGGGAGATGACTGGAGAAAGTGGAAAAGTTCCCGAGGACGGGCAAGACAGAGGCCCAGAGTTAATAAAGACTGAGAGATGAGTAGATCCCAGACAGGGAAGGAATTTACAGGGGAAATGGAGGCAAAGGTGCCAACATAACAGAGAAAGAGCCATAATAACATAATGCCACAGACATCAACAAATGACCAGAATCAAACAGAAAAAGGGTGTCAAGGGTATCTAGTTGACACAGTTCAAAGCCTGAGAAAAGTTCACCGATTGGGTCACTTCCAGGTTACCGATGACTGTCGTTGGTAAAATTTGTTAGGTCCTGTGCCCTGAAGTCAGACTTCAAGTTGCCAGACCTTCCTTGTTACATTTCCCCACATACCATGTAGGTTTTGACATATTTGCTTCCATGCTGTCCAGAATTTCCCCATAGAGGGAGTTAGGAAATAGAGTTTCTTGGAAGGCAGGAGAGCTTGGACTGGCACTTGCATAAAGCTGACCACACCAGTTGTCCACATCCTCTGTGGGAGCAAAGGAGGCAGCCCGTTCATCCCCTCACCTCACCCTGCGGGACCTGAGGATTAGACTGTTACAATAGGCAAAGCTCTGTGAATGAGCTAACACATGATGCATTTTACTAAAGTGAAGGCATACATCTTAGGAGGTGGCAAAGGGAAGGAAAGGAAGTTAACATTCCCTGTTTCTGTACTTTCATTCTCCCCAGTCAAGAGAAAGATACGCCACCTCCAAAGAGACTGAATGAAGTTCCAGGATACTGCCAGGCTGTGTTCTCCAGAGTGAAAACTTTCCAAGGGATTCACCTGTCCGCAGGCACGTGTGTATGGCTCTTTTCTACCTTCCTCTGCCCCTAAGAAGGCTAATGACAATACGGCAGAGGCAGAGGCCTGAGCCCCTGGGAAGGGCCCAGCCATTTCTTTTGTTGCTGTCTTCGGAGGGGGCTTCTGCTCCTCTTCTCTCAACCAGACCCAGTCTGAGATACACTAGCCACCTGCGGCTAAGGTCAGCTCTGCTCCAGACCCTCAGGGCAAACGCACAGCCCCTTGCTGTGTCCCCTGGCCCTCCCCTCGGGCTAGCTGGCTTGCATCTGTGTGCAAGGAAGAGAAGGCTCTCCTGCATGAGGGTGTTAAGATCCAAGAGTGAAGTTCCAACGCCGAGGCAAATACACAGGGATAGCAACAGCCAACTCTTGTTTCTAGGCCAGCAGATGGACTTAGTATAGGAAGTGGGGCTAAGAGCAGTCCTCTATGGGGACCAGTATAATTAAAAGGGTTTCTGCGCATTGCTTGCCTGTCATCTCCCTTAGAGATGCTGTACAAAGACATCTGGGATAGCGTCCTAGTACTTCCCAGCCCTCTGGCCAAATGCCATCTTAATACTCCATCCCAGCACCTCTAAAAGAAATCAAAATTCATTAAGTCATAGAATGCAAGAACTATTTTACATGAATCATAACCAACTCTTCAAAAAAAAAATCCAAGAATTATTCTGTGTTAATTATAAGCAAATCTCTAAAGGGGTCATCCCCATAAGTTATTTTCAAGCGTTTAATATTCCAGAAATATTAATGTGCCTGAGCTGTTCCCAGCTTTGGTCACTGTGTCCTTATTATAACATTACTTTCTCAAAATCTGTTGGAGCAGAGAACTAATATAAGAGTACACTTTGAAATTCCAAGCTTTTGAAAGTACTTTCCATTTCTATCATTAATGATTTGAAAACAACACTCTAAATCCAAGCATAAGCTCCCCAGATAGAGGCTTCCTTGCAGATAATTCTACATTTACAGCATACAAACATGTGGTCATTTCCACTAGGGTTCATTAGAGTCAACCTAAACAGACAACCCGGAAGAGGAGTATAAAAGCATCTGTGCAACTCGATGTGGGGAAATGGTTTTTTTTTTTCCCAAAATGATCAACGCTTAACCACCAAAACCACCGAAGTCGCATCACATCAGCTGAGTTCTTTTAAACAGAACAACATGGAGGGTGAAAGGGCACACACACACACACACACACACACACACACACAGAAATGACCCCAAACGAAAACACGTCCAAACGTCTCTGAGGTTAAGAATTACTGAACCATCTTAGTGTCAGTCTTTGCCTCTGTTTTTCCAGCCCGTTTATCTGTGTCCAACCTGCCTGCACAGGCTGGCATAGGCGCTTCCTAAGAGGCCCTGGGTGCCCACAGAGTGCCCGGTGCCAGCCCAACCCCTCACCCCAGCCTTCATCCTCCTCCCGCATCTGCCCTCCCAATTCTTTTTTTTTTTCTGGCCGCGCCGCGTGGCATGCAGGATCTTAGTTCTCCAACCAGGGGTCAAACACGCGCTCCCTGCAGTGGAAGCGCGGAGTCTTAACCACTGGACCAGCAGGGAAGTTCCTGCCCTTCCAATTCTGCATGCCTCTGCCCTCACCCTCATACCCGTCCCTCCCAAACACTGAGGGCCCGTGAGAGTTTGGCTTTCCCCACTCAGGAGAGGAACACTGAATAAGTCTTGCTAGATGAGGATGACTAGCCAATTCATAATTCTGTGCTCGGAAATTACTAACTCATTGAACCTGAAACAGAAAGTATGTCATAGGCTGGGACCTCTCAAATAGGACAGATGCTAATGTTTAAATGACATTTTTCTTCCGAAAGCCTGAACGGACTCTGTATTCAGGGCATTCATTCTGAACTACTTTCCTACGAAAACTTTGTCTATGAGAGTATCTTAAAAACAAACTCACTCCTGCTCCCCTGAGTCCACAATTGTCCCTGGATCCTCCTGTGATTAGCACAGAATCACTTAGTTCCACAGATAAAGAACACTGGACTGAATTATTCCAGGTGTATGATTTATCCTGGCCACCTGTCTCAGGGGCTGCAATGCCCTTTTTTGGTTTAAACAGAGATCCTGAATTTTAGCAACACATAAACCTATTTCTGTGTGGCCAAAATGAGGCTCTAGTTGCATACTTGAGAGGTAAAAGTTTTGGACAGAATGAACTCAATTATAAAAACCATTGAAAGGAGCAGTTTAACACGTAAAGGATTTATGCACTGAAGATAACGTGAATTTTAATTACTCAGAGACAGCTAAAAGAGCATAGGATTAATTTAAGCAAATATACCTGCAACAATTTTGGAAAGTGATAATATAAAAAGTAGAAGTGGATGCTAATTTCATACCTGAAACTTATAATACAATGTTGTTTATGACTAAGTAAATTTTATTAACTCAAAGGTACAGAAACTTTCCAGTTTTTATCAGGAAACTAATGGGTAAAGAACAATGAATCATACACGTGCAATGCCCAGGAAAGCGCTAGAAGAGAGTGGGGTGGAGGAGCAGGGAAGGAAGCCCTCCTGTGAGGGAGGGAGACTCCTCGGCAGCAACGCAGCCCGAATTCCACTCCCCAAAGCCTGGAAGCTTTGTCTAATTCCGTTCCGACTACCACGCAGCACTTGCTGAATTATGAAGGGGCTTTTATGAGCTGGGCCCTGAGCTAAAGATGTGCTCTTGAGGCCCCAGAAGACCTTCAGTACTTCCTTTTCCTTCCCCTGCCATCTATCTCCCAGCTGGTGGGTAAACGTTCAGGAGAAAACATGCATCAGTCACTTAACCAGCTGTTCATCTGCAATATGCAGAGCTCTTATGATGTAAGTTTCATAGTGCCAGACAATGAGGGAAAAAACTCAAAAAGTGGCTCCTTCTTTTCAAGGCCCATTAAAAAGATATCCACATGTGAAACACATCACAGAATAAAAGGTCAGCTTGGTGCTATCTGTCAGAGAGCAAGGATCAATGGGAGGACAGGGGAAGGAGGGACTAAAAGTGGCCTTGGTAGGACATGAGGGTTTGGATAGGCAGGAGGGAGGAGGAGCAGCTCACTAGTTTTGGTCAAGAAACACGAGAAAGATTTCCAGTTGGGATTTGAACATGCCCGTAGTCAAGCAATTGTTGTGAAGGCTAGAATATAGGGCCTGTGAGAGGGCGGCTGTAGTCAGATTCCCAAGGCAGAAGACCCTAGGTTTTATCCTATAGGCAATGCAAAGTGGCAAAGATTTCTCCCATTGGTTTCTTATTATAAAAGCGATATATACTCATTATGGACTAATTCACATTTTGCATTTTTTTCTTATACTCTGTAAATATTCGAATAATACAGATATATGTATTTGTATATAAAATGTGTGACATAGAGAATTAAAACTTCCCAGACATTCCATTTCCTCAAAAATCACGATACATAAGAGCTTGCCACGGATTCTTTCGAGGCATGTGAAATATACATAAACACACGCACACATACACGCATGGAACAGATTCTATGGCTTGCTTTTTTTCACTGAAGAATCTGTCAGAGACATCTTCCCACACTATATAAAGTGCTTACTTGTTCTTTTAAATAACTAGACAGTATCCCATTTTTAAAATAAAATTCCATGATAAAGTTAATCCCAAGAAGGAGAAGCCGGGAAGTTTAGATATCGCCTGGCCGCTGTATGCTCTGCTCAAGGTGACTGTGTCCCCAGCCCTGTTTTCTTGCCCTAGAGTTCCAGAAGCAGGGCAGGGAAGGAGAGAGCCACAACTCTCTGGGGAACACATTTTAACATTTGAAACAGGGGAGTGGCAGTGGTGATGCGTCATCTCAAGGATCAAACAGCAAGGATGCAGGGCTAGAGCAAGAATGAAAAGGAAAGTGATGGACAGAAAAGAGAAACTGGGGGGAGAAGGGCTTCGGGTGTCACATTTGGGCCCCTGGTTCTAGCTGTTTCTGGGGCCCAGGAATGATTCTGCCTCGAGTTCCATCAGACACCCTTGGACTCATAGACCTTCCACTTTTAATGTGGCTAGTTTGAGACAAGTTTCTGATACATGCAGGTAAAAAGTTCTAACCGACACAGGAGACTGGGAATTCTTGTTTTTAAGTCCTCTTTTAACTGGATAGATTAGCAGTTCCCCAACTATCAATTTTCAGGTTACTCAGTCATCTTCAAAAAATCCTTTCTTGACTCCATGCGTTATTCCCGTCCTACTTTCCTTTCTTTCAATCTGTATTTATTTATTTATTTTTGTCAGTCTATTGCAGCCCCAGGTCATCCTCCTCTCCCCAGACGCAACTAGTTTTACTTTTACTTGATTATTTTATTATTTATCTCTGTATCACTAAATAACACACTTGCAGTTTTTTAGTTTTAGACATTATCTGATGACTTCCTACCATGCGATAATGAAGATGCAGCTCTCTTTCCCCACCCCTACCTCACACGCACACAATTCCCACTCCTCATCCCCCACTATGATTATCTCTTACTTTTAATCAGATTGATTACATTGCTATGACTGTAAACACTATTCCTAAATAAATCATATAGAAAACTATGATGAGTTTTCCTTTCCTGGGCAATTTCTTGTTTTCCCTGGAGTTAATAATTTAAAAGGTTTGACTCTTATTTTAATGGCATTTTGAGACTGTGGTAGGATAAATAATGCCCCCTCTCCCTAAAGATATCCACATCCTAATCCCTGCAAACTGTGAATATTACCTTATAATGGCAAAAGGGACTATATAAATGTGATTAAGTTAAGGATCTTGAGATGGAGAGATTATCCTGGATTATCCAAGTGGGTCAAATGTAATCACGAGGGTTCTTAGAAGAGGGAGGCAGGAGATCGGAGATAGTAGTAGGAAATGTGATGACAGAAGCAAGAGGTTGGAGTGATGCAAGGGAGGGGCCACAAGCCTAGGAATGCAGCAGCTTCTAGCAGCTCTTCAACTTGGGTTTTCAAGGCAGGGAAACAGAAACCTCCAGAAGGAATGAAGCCCTGCCAACAGATGGCTTTAAACTTCAGACCTCCAGAACTGTAAGAGAATACATTTTTTGTGTTGTTTTACGATGCTAAACCTGTCGCTTTGTTAGAAACTAATACAAGGAGGAAACAGAAGTAATTCTTTTGGCTTAGTCTGTCGTCTTTACCAAGAAGTCCTCAGCCACTGTTCCTACTGATGAGACACACTTCTGAGTTTGCATCAGATGATACACCAAAACCTTAGAGAACCCAATCTGATAATGTTAGAGATGTTCTATAGTCATTACATTGTTCTGTAGGAAAAGCTTATGAATTGGCTCATTTCTGGTTGGCCAAAAATGGAGAGGGAGACTATATCATTCAAATTATAGCAGAGAAAGCACAATGGACTGAGAGCCTGGAGACACATATCCTGGTCTCAGCCCTATAGAACCTAACACAGTGACTGTGGTCAACTCTCTCCTTCTTACTGAGCCATAATTTCCTCATTAGAAAATGACGATGAAGGAGCTCTATGTGACACCTGAGGTTTCCTTTAGCTCTGATACTTTGTAATTATAAGTCAGAATGTGGCAAATGAATACTGTATTCCTCTAAACCTACTAAAACGCTACATGGAAAATTATTTGCAGACACTTCAATAAAGATTCACGATAACAAACTGTGACTATTAGTAAAATAAATAAATAAATAATAAAATAACATCAATCCTCTAAACTAAAAGCTAGATATTAGAACTAGCCAGAGAAACAGTAATAATAGCAAAAACCTAGATGGCTCTTATCATGTGCCAGGTACTATTCTAAGTGCTTTAACAGATATCTAACAAAAAAAAAAATCTCCTTAACAGCTCCATTTCACAGATGATGAAACTGAGGCTGAGAAAGGTTAGATGCCTTTGCCAAGGCCATCTGGCTCCACAGTCTGTGCTATTACACACTATGCAAGATTGCTTTTCTGTAACTGAAATGACTGAAAAAGGAAAAAGAGGAAAATACAACTATTCAGTCTAATAAGTGAATGCAAAAAACCCCCCAGATTTATTTTAAAAGACGTAATTAGGAAGAGATAAGGATAAGAAAGGTAATGGGGAGGGCTTTACATACCAAGTTGAATCTCTCCCACTACTAGAGAAATAGAAAGGGCTAAAGAAGAGTGTAAACAAAAAGAAGGGATAGAAAACTGCCATGGCACCAAGACACTCTGCCTTGAAAATCAGTCTGCTTCATTAAAATCTTATTTTGCAAAAGTTATTTTAGCATGTGTACACAGCAGGTCTATTATCCCACAACAGTCTTCCACGTCAGTGACATCTTTCCACATTAGTTAATTAACAGATGCCACTCACAGAATGAGCCTATTCTAGCTGATGGTGCAGGAGACACAAAGCAATATTAGGTATTCAACACCAGTGCTGTCAAGTAAATGACAACAATCAGCAGGGAATGTACTTCATTTTCCATTTTCTGGTGGAGAAAATAAACATTAGGAAGAATTTTATATGTAGCTTTTATATATCGAATTTCTGAAAAATCTGAAGTCACATTGGAAATCAATTCAAGCTATAAAGGAACTTGCAAAAACTCACTTAAATATTAATGTAAACGATGAAGCTGGCAGAAACAACCATAGAAGAAAATATATGAGGAATACTGGTTAAAAACAGAAGAACGTAATACTCATTCTTTACCTCCTTGCACTTGACCTCTTCATGGCTCTTGACACATTTGACCTTCTGGAAATGCTGCCGCCTTCTTGGCTTACAGGACACCCCACACTTCTGGGTTTCCTCCCCGTTCACTCCTCAGTTTCCTGAAGCTCTTTTGTCCTTCACGCCACAATCAAGGTGTGTACTTATCTGATGAGTTGTCTGTCTTCCCTACTAGACCATAAATTCTACAAGAGCAGGAAACACATCTATTGGGGCTATTCCTATCTCACCTAAGCCTAGCACAGCCCCTGGCTCATACTGGGTACTCAACAAACATGTGTTGAGTAACTGACATTATAACAAGATCAAAGAAGGGCTCATTCTAGAAATTCATAGCTGATTAATCATTAGAAAAACCATTAATAAAAGACACACTTAACTGTGTGGGAATAAACAAATATTACCCAAATGAGAACAAGCAGAGGCTATTCGGAGCTTGCTGTAGCAAAGGAGTCAGCCAGCATCACTTGTGTTTGGCAGAGACTCAAAGGCAGGTAGGCAGGAGAGAGACAACTTTATAGTGAAAAGACAGGAAGGCTTCGCAAACACACTGACTGGAGGCTGTTGGCATGGGGGAGCTGGAGGTGGGTTAACTAAAAGCAAGGTACCTTGTCATTGTTTGGGGGAGCATATTTGACTTTCTGTGGCTGGTCCTGAGTTGGAAGCAGGGGAAAAAATTAAGGAAGCTGGCAGTTACTGACCAAGTCCTGACCGATTTGGGCCAAATGCTACAGAGGTGATGGTCTGGCGTCCTGGAATGGTTGCTGCAGAGGTTGTAAGTCAGACGTCTATTTTCATACAGGATCTGACCACTGTCCATTTATATAACTGGCCAATCAACGGCAGAGGCATATGCATTCAGGGCAGGAACAAGGAGAGGATGCCCACTCTCACAATCGTCATTAAAAATTCTGTTGGAGGGGCTTCCCTGGTGGCGCAGTGTTTGAGAATCTGCCTGCCAATGCAGGGGACACAGGTTCGAGCCCTGGTCTGGGAAGATCCCACGTGCCGTGGCGCAACTGGGCCTGTGTGCCACAATTACTGAGCCTGCGCGTCTGGAGCCTGTGCTCCGCAACAAGAGAGGCCACGATAGTGAGAGGCCCCCGCTCGCCGCAACCAGAGAAAGTCCTCGCACAGAAACGAAGACCCAACGCAGCCATAAATAAATAAATAAATTTATAAAAAAAAAAAAAATTCTATTGGAAAACAACAAGGACCCACTGTATATACAGCACAGGGAACTATATTCAATATCTTGTAACAACCTATAATGGAAAAGAATCTAAGAATATATATATGTATATATGGTTCAGTTTATATACACACACACACACACACACACACACACACACACACATATACATATATAACTGAATCATTTTGCTCTTCACCTGAAACTAACACAATGTTGCAAATCAATTATACTTCAGTTAAAAAAATAAAAATTCTGTTGGATAATCTAGCCAAGGCAATAATAATAGTTAACTACTTTCATAGTTAACAGGCTTCTTTAAAAGCCTATGTGGGGAGGGGACTAATGAGATTTGAAAGCATTAAAAAAGATGAAGTAGAGCTACATGTACTGACACAGAAACATGTCTACAGCATAGAATATGGAAAATCAAGTTAATAAATAATACATATAGTATAATAGCATATATACTACAGGCATTTAAGAGTAATTTTTTTTATTAAATACTTCCTAGTTTTTCAGCACAGTGCTGTTTTACACACTTTATCTTTACACACATCTCATCTAATCCTCCATGGCCACCCAGTTATTATTCCCATTAGTTTGCAGATGAGAAAGTGGGGACCTCCCAGAGAATTGTAAGTAAGGCGTAAACCCAGGCAAGCTAACTCCAGACCTGGATTCTTCCTCACTGTCTACTTCTGCTTGGAAAGCTCTACGTACACGGATAACCCAGGTCACCTGGGTTTGCTTTTAACTTCATACACTTCCTCATTATATAAATTTTCATAATGAGTATGTGTTGCTTTTATGATTGGAAAAGATACAGATATTTTACATCTTATAAAAAATTAAATTGTAAATTGACAGCACTTTATTTTTTTATTATGATCTGAAACTTACACATTTGTTAGCAGTGAGTAAGGCTTCTGTTCAGAGTTCAGTTTGAACTTTTGTAACACCAAGTAAACTTGTATTCCATTCTGACACTTTCGTGAGGTTTGTTCCACCTTGAAGAAAGTTTCAAGTGTCTCAGCTGTGAGGAAGCTTGATACCAAGAAAATAAATACTACTTGGAAGCCTGTGAGACATTTAAGTGCTGGCTTTGCTTTTCTAATTGGGATGGCTTTGGTACAGGAGCATAATGTGAAAATCAAGGAGACAGAAAATGGAGCTGAGAAAATGACATACTCTGGTCATCCTTCCCGGAGGTCTCAGAGCAAAAGCAGTCTCATTCCTACTAACACAACATTGTAAATCAACTACACTCCAATAAATTTTTTTTAAAAAGAGAGAGAGGGAGAAACCGAATGTTATGGGGGAAAAAAAAAAGCAGGACTGCTATCCCATACCCTTCTGCTTTCTCCAAACCTTCCACCCACTCCCCCCGCCACTTCTGAGTTATTCAATTTCACTTAAGTTTCCTTCCTCTCTCCCTTTCATCTGTTGTTTTCAACTAAGCCAATTTCTCAATCCAAAGGAAACCTTCCACTGGCCTTGGTGGTCCCTCAAAATTACCATCCTATCTCTCCTTCTTTTATTGACAGTGTAGATAAGTCTGTTTCCTTCCTATTTTTTCTACTGTTAAAGTCATCAATAGAATTTTCAAAAAGTACTTCACTACAAGCACTTTAGCATTTGATCATCTATTTTCAACAACGGCTTCTTTCTCACTGCCCTGCTGGGTTCTCTGTCACTCATCACCAGTTGGTTGGTAAGAGAATATTTCACTGGGCACAAGGGGACAGTAACAGGATCTTTCTGAAGACTGGGAGTATCTAGATGGTAGGGTGTGTTATGCTTTCATTCTCTTGCTTGGCCCAGTGTTTCACAATTAATAGGTGGGTCTCCTCTGGTAGTGGAGCCAAATCCTACTAATAACGTGATGACCCAAAAGCCAGCACCATCACCCCTCCGGGCACAATCTTTTCTCCCCCGAAACCCCCCCAATACATGCTCTGCCCCTAAGCTTCATCTCCGTTGGCACTATGTGCAAAGTTCTTGTTTCTAGTATAAGAAATGCATCTACTTTGCTGCTAAGTTTCCAAAGCAATCAGCACTAACACTCTGACATCCAGTAAACACAAGTTCTACTATGGAGGAGTTATTCAACTGTTATCTCTCAAAGGAGACTGTCCTTCAGATGTCACCTCCCACCTACCTTGGCTAGCAAAATTCTAATCATTGTATTCTAACTATAAAGACTAAAACATATAGTATTAATATCAATACACAAAGGGTATGACTAGGATTATTCTAACATATGAATACTTTCACTTCCCCAACTTTACATGTTAATTTGATTCAGAGGATAGGATTCCCTGACTGACATCTTCAGGAAAAGGTCAAAGGCATGATGAATTTTCCCGAGATTTGAAACCTTGGTAGCAAGGCTATCTCTTCCCTCTCAGCCCAAATGCCTGTGCCCTTTTGCCGTGTCTCTTGAATGACTCTGTATGCTACAGCAGTTCCTTTCCTGTTCCAGTTTTGGCTTGTATCACCACATATCTACAGTTACTGTTTCAGCCTCCTGTCAGTTCTCTCTGCCTCCAATCTCCATCCCACAAGTGGGGCAGCCTAATCTTGGCTCAGTATCACTGACGTAATGTCCCTTCACTGCCAAGAGAGAGCCCGAGCACTGTGCCATCACCTACTTGACCAAGTCAGAGTCCAACCCAGCATTCAAGGTCCTCCACACCCTGCCTGCCAACACAGACCCACCTGTCAAGCCAGGATGCAAATTCTCGGCACCCTGCACCTCCTCCTTCACTCCTACCTCTGACCTCTGTTCCTGCTGTTCTTTCAAGCCAAGGTGGTCTTTCCTCCTCATCTTCACAACAGCCTCCACTTCACTCAAAGTGCACACTTCCACTCACTTCTTTCTCCTTTGAGAGCTTCCATTTATGCCTTCCATTTTTGAAATATCATCTTGTAGTACTACTTATCTTTTCACGCAAAATGTTTCTCCCCAACTAGACAGCAAGTTCCTCAAAGAAAGAAATTATAATGGAATGAAAAGTACATTTAAAAAATATTGGAATATATATAGTTGAATTGAACAGGGTGCTTTTTTTGTGGGTCCTTTAATGCTTATCACGCGTTTGAAATACATTCAGTACTTTCTGAATGAATAAATGAGCATGTAAATTAATTTAGATGAGAGGGACAATAAAATTACTGGTGCTTGAGGGTATGGACTACATCTTCTGCATCATATACCCAGAGTCCATCTCAGTGGCTGACATCTACCAGTGCTCAATAGATGTCTGTGTGAATGACAGTGAGAAAAATAGACAGAGGCAGGGAACAGAATTTAGATGAAGGTTATGAATATCACAGATTAAAATTTGTTGCAAAAAGAAAAACATTCAGTGTAAGAGAGTAATAGCCACTTAGAAGACGGAATTGAAGAGATAATCCCATTTACAATAGCAACAAAAGAAGATGAGATACTTAGGAATAAATATAACGAGAACTCTGCAAGGTCTATGTGAAGACACGCTTAAAACACTATCAAGGGACACTGAATCAGACAGATAGACAAATGGACAGTCATAACATGTTTTTAGATAGAAAAGCTCAAAATCATAAAATGTTGATTCTTCCTAAATTAATCTATAAATTCAAAGTAATTGAGATAAGAATAAGCACTCAGTGTGTTTTCTGAAACTAGACAACCTAATTACAAAGTTATCATGGAAAGAAATCAAAATAGCACGGAACCTTTTGAAAAAGTAACTAGAAGCGAGAATTATCCCAATCAAACATTTAAATACATAACTAACAATACTACAAAAATTAAGAGTTTGGCACTGGCATGCAAGTAAATAAACTTGAAGGGAAAAATGAAGAGGCCTGAAATCCACACAGAAATGTAATATGATTGCATTTCAGATCAATGGAGAAAAGACGGAACATTCACTTAACAGTACTGGCACTACTGAGTATTCATAAAATAATAAATCCTACTCTCACAATTTAAAATCAAATAAATTCCAGGTGAATCAATGATTTAATAATCAAAACTGAATCCATAAAAGTAACAGAAAAAAATAAAAGAGAACTTTTAAGTTTAGAGTTGAGAAAGCATTCCTAACATAACACAAAACCCAAAAGCCATAAAAGGTTTATAAGTAATATTTATAAAAATCTCATATTTCCGTACTAAAATGCAACATTAACAAACAACATTAAAAGTCAATCAACAAAGTAGCAAATACCTGCATAACATATGGTGGGGTCAATGTTCATTTATTTGTAAAGAACACTGACAAGCCAAAAAGAAAACACTAAAAACACAGAAGTGGTCAAAGGAAACAAATAGATATACTTTTCAAAGAGAAGGAAACACAAATGACTCGAATAAAGGATGAGATACTGATAATAAGTAAACTTCTAATTTAAAACAACTGAGGACTCTGACATCCAGTCATGATGGTATAACTGGTATCAAACTAGTCCTTCTACCATAAATAATGTTAAACCTAGACAAAATGAAAGACACAACTGTTTTTCAGATGTGAGACAAGTAGTACAGGATTCTGATTCCTGGAGAGGGAAAATGCATGAAATGAGCTCTATAATCACACTGGCATTCTGCCCAAAGGAACTTTCCAGACTAAGCACAGTGTGATGGGGTCCAAGCAGAGCATCGCAGACTCACTTTGCTGAGGAGAAGGAGACTGAAGCTAGGGTTTGCTGAAGCAGCTAGAATTTGCCAGGTAGACTAATGAAGAGGGTGGAGCTGTCCAGAAAAAAAGTTTCAGAGACATGCTTAGCGGTACCCTAAAGTCTTCGGCCAAATACTAAAATGTTCACTGGATGAGATTCCAGGAGATGTGATAGAGAACAGTACTTTGGAAGCTGTAGGTTGAATGGAGAGTGTGAAAACTGCACGGAGCTGGGAGGCAAGGAGTTCTGACAATCCAGAGAAAGGAGACCTTGTTTAACACACTGAGTATTCAACTGAGACCTTAGAAAAACCACATCTTACTAATAACCTGTGGTAACAAAAATTTAAAACAAGCCTTGAAAGAATCAAGCAGAACCACCAGTAAATAAAATGACAGCCAGTACAGAAGTCAACATTCTCTAAAGGAAGACAACAAAATTCAGATTCACAATACAGCCTCCAGAACTGCCACCAGGCAATGAAAAATGATCATATATGCAAAAAATCATGGAAATGTAATCCATAACCAAGAAAAGATACATCAGAGACACCAAGATGACACAGGGTTTAGAGCAGCAAATAAAAACATGTTGAAAGACATAAAAGAAAATATGATCATAATGAATTAACAGTAAGAATTCTTTAAGAAATAAAAACTAGGACTTCCCTGGTGGCGCAGTGGTTAAGAATCCACCTGCCAATGCAGGGGACATAGGTTTGAGCCCTGGTCCGGGAAGATCCCACATGCCGCGGAGCAACTAAGCCTGTGCACCACAACTACTGAGCCTGCGCTCAAGAGCCTGCGAGCCACAACTACTGAAGCCCGCTTGCCTAGAGCCCGTGCTCCGCAACAAGAGAAGCCACCACAATAAGAAGCCCCCACACCGCAACCAAGAGTAGCCCCCACTCACCGCAACTAGAGAAAGCCCGCCTGCAGCAACGAAGACCCAACGCAGCCAAAAATAAATAAATAAATAAATTTATAAAAAAATAAAAACACAATGGTATAACACAGGGAACTCTGCTCAATATTATGTAACTACCTAAATGGGAAAAGAATTTGAAAAAGAATAGATACATGTATATGTATAACTGAATCACTTTGCTGTACACCAGTTACTGTCACAACATTGTTAACCAACTATACTCCAATACAAAATAAAAAGTTAAAAAAATAAACACAATGGAACACTATTCTTTAATGAGAAGTAACAAAATACTGATACGCACTACAACACTGATAAACCTCAAAAGTGTTATGTAAGTTTTTAAAAAGTCAGATGCAAGAGACTATACTATATTGTATGATTCCATTTATGTGAAATGACCTGAAAAGACAAATCTCTAGAAACCAAAAGCTCAGATGGGAAATCGGGCCCAGCAAAAAACCTGCCCTAAATCTCATGCCTCTGTATTATATTGTGCTATCAAATTTAATGACAATTTAAATATCAAGCTGAATTAAAACTGACTCCGTTACATGTTCTTACCATGGGACCACTTTATTCATCCATTCTCTCATTCTCTTGCTAATACTTTTATTGAGCAAGGAACTCAATTCTTATAGGTAAAGTGCAATTGAACACTGGTTTTCAAAATTTTTTTAACTGATGAAAACTCTTTTGCTAGGAAATATCATGAAGAACCCCAATATACAAAACAGATGAGAGAAGAGGTGCTCTGCTGAAATGAAGAGAAAGATGTCTTGCTTGTGATCTATCCTTAAATGCCCCCTTCCAACCATGCACTTTCCCCTTCTGGTGGCCTGGGCAATTATGAGACGACTACATTAAAGTCTGAAGTAAATAAATATTTGCAAAACCTCTGAAGCATCACAGTGGAATACTAATGTATCTTGGCAAGTGGCAGCTTTTTTCCTGTGTGTAGGACAATCCACTGCAAAATGCAAGGGGTAGGAGTTTAAAGATTTTTTCAGTTGTCCAATTTCACTTTTGGCTTTAGATATCTGGCAATAAACAATTAACGTGTTGAAATTTTAATTAATGGACTAATTCCACAAAAACTTGCTAGCTTTATGTTGATGAAAATGGCACGTTCGTGGGGGACAATAAGATAACATCAGCACGGCACAGTAGGGTAAAGAACAAGGTTGTTTTTGACCAGAGACTCCCTGCCTGTGAACCCACCACCCCAGTCCTACCCACCTGCGGCCAGAATGAAGGACCAAGTTCTCCAGTCCCTGTAACCCACAGTGTGCCACGTGCTATGGCCCAGAGTCTCCTGAGAGGTTTCACCCATCTCTCTGCATAGACGTTTCCTACATGGGGATTCAGCTCCCCACAGAAGCACCTCCAGACAAAGGTCCACTGGACGTTTTATAGTTGCCTGACCTTGTTGCATAGCCCTATCTGCCTCTGCAGAAACGTTTAAGCTCTGATATTTGTTCTGCTAACTTTATTTTTAGCTTTCAACTATTTGCCTAACGCTTATTAATTAATTCTTCCATTCTATTGCTGCTTTCATTCGAACTCCCTGAGTTGAATACATGGTCTATTTATCTTCATTTTTCTTATTTATTAACAAAAGAATTCAAACCCATTAACTTCAGTCTGAGAAGAGCTTAACTGAAAAAACAAAGTGTGAATACATAGTTTTTCCTGAGCCATTATTTTCTAAATAATCTGTCATTGTAGTTCCAACATTTTATGAAATTTTGTTATTTTGATGTAATCAAAACAATATTGGCATATAAATTATGAAGCATAATAATAAAATGCACATAAATGTTACACTGAACTTAAAAATTCACCAACTCCATTTAACCTTCCTCGATAATCCTCCATAGATATATCCACTATTCTGGATTTTGAATGTTTTATTCCCTTGCTTTTGCTTTCACAATCCTATTATTTATACGTATCCCTAAATGTATTGTTTAATTTTGTTTTCGAATTTTATAAAGTTGGTTATTATACTACACATAGAATTGTACAGCCTACTTTTTTTTCTCACTTAATATTTGTGGGTGCATATAGCTATGAGACATTCATTTCATTGCTGGAAAATATTCCAGTATATGGTTTTATCACACTGATAAATCCATTTACCTATTGATGTTCATTTGGGTTGTTTCCATGCTGCTGTAAATATTTTTGTACATTTCTCTGGGTTCACATATGCAAGAACTTCTCCAAGATATATCGGTAGGAGAGAAATTGCTCAAAGGACATACAAATATTCGATTTTACAAGATAGCGTAACTACTGTCCACAGTCGAGTCAGGACTGTAGACACCATACACAGTGCTCACTTTGACCCATAACTTTAGCAGTAATCTAGAGCCAATCTAATAGTATAAAAATAACTCGCTGAGAATTTAATTTGTATTTCCCGATTATTAAAAACACTGTCATTTTCATATTTATTTGCAATTTCATATTTATTAGCCATTTATCTGTTCAGTAAGCACCTATTCATTTCTTTTGCTTAATTTTCTAGTGGGCTGTTTGTCTTTTTCAATTCTCACTGAATTGTGGGAGTTCTTCATATACATGGGAAACTAATCCTATGTCAATTATGTATGTCAGAAACAGCTTCTCTCTGTTTATGCTTTGTCTTGTCACTTTGCATGTGGTGTCTTACGATGAACAAATTTTTAAAACCTTAAGGCACTCAACATTTCTTCTAAAAGTTTTAAAGTTTACTCTTTTGTATTCAAATATATAAAACATCTGGACTTGATTCTTGTGAATGGTATGAAGCAGAGGCCCCATTTCTTTATTTCTTTATCCTAAGAAACTATTATTATAGGACCATTTATTGAATATTACATCATTTCTCCAGAGATCTGGAATGCTACTTCTGTCACAGAACAAGTAGGGCTCTATTTCTAAGCAATCTTTCTGTTCCATGGGTTTATTTGACCACATCTGAACCAAAACTCTGTCTTAATTAGTAGAATTTGACTATACATGGCCTTTCTTCTTTGATATAAAGCTTGGAATCAGATAAACAACTTTCAAAAATCAAAACCAAAACCCTGATAGTACACTTATTTTAACTGTACTGAGTTCATTAACCAATTTGGGAGACTATTAGTATCTCTGCTATAATCAGGTCTTCTAATCCATGAATAAGACAGATCTCTCCAATTGTCTTTGCTAATGTCATTTAATAAAGTTTTATAATTTTCCACATAAAGGCCTTGCACATAGTTTTTTAGATTAATGTATTGGGACTTCACTTTTTACTGCTATTTAAATATTATATTTTTATATATAGAAATAATTTTTATATATTAATCTTAAATTGAGCCAACTTGCTAATTCCCTTTATTTCTAATAATTTTCTTGTCGTGGCTTTCCACGTAGAAAATTATATCATCTATAAATAGCAACAATTTGTTTCTTTAAAATTGTTATACTTTTTATATTCTTTAAACATCATTCTGTGCTGGATAGGGGCTTACTGTGTCTATGGGCAATAATGTTTCTAATTTTCAGAAGTAATGCCTCTTAGGCATTATCTTACAATTTAGGTTTTCTGGATATTTTTGGTAAATACTCTATATCAAGTTAAGGAAGTCTCCTTCTGTTTTTATTTGGCTAAGAGCTTTTTTTGGGGGGGGTTCCTTTTAATCTTAAAGGGGTGTTGAATTTTATCAAATGGCTTTCTGTATCAATTGTATTTTTTTCCTCTTTAGTCTGTAAATGTGGTTAGTGACATTTTATAGATTTTTCTAATGCTAAACCATTCTTAGATTACTGGATTAAAACCTATATGTTTATACAGTATTTTCTCTTTCATGTTTCACTGAATTCTGTTTGCCATTTATGTTCATACATGAGACTGATTTGTAATTTTTTGTTACTGTATTGCCCTAGGCTAGTTTCAGTATGAGATTAAACTGACCTCACAGAATGAGTTGGGGATATTAACTGTTATTCTATTCAATGGAAGAGTGTAAAATTGAAATTATCTGGCCTTTGAACTTTTGGTAGAACTCCCATGTAAAACCATCTGAGCCTGATTTATTCTTTCTAGGAAGGTTTTTAAATTTCTTTAACAGTTATAGACAGGGTGACTACATATTCTACTCGGTCTGGAACACTACTGATTTACACATATTAAGCAAATATTTTGAAAGTACTAGATTTGGATGATAAATTATATACTCAGTCTAATTATAATACAATTCAGACTTTCTACATCTTGAATCAAGTTTGGTAAGTTATCTTTTTCTAAGAGTTTTTCTATTTTTCTATGTTTCAAAATTTATTGGCATAATATTTCCATAATATTCTTTTATTATTTCTTCAGTTACTGCTCTTTTTTATTCTTATCACTATTTATTTGTACCCTCTCTCCTTTTTCTGCTGAGGCTTTCTTGAGTTTGATCAATTTTATCAGTCATTTCAAAGACCTATGAGTTGCCTTTGCTGATCTTCTCTACTGTATTAATGAACTTTTCTGCTTCATTAATTGCTGCTCTCATCTTTATTATCACCTTCCTTTGGGTTTCTTCCCTTTCTTTTCTTTTTCTAACTTCTTAAGTTGAATCCTAGTTCATTAGTTTTCATCTTATCTTTTTTTTCTACTGAAACCATTTAAGGCAGTGGTTCTCAATCCCGGCTGACACCCTGATATTTAGAAAATAGCAATGCCAGGGTCCCAATGTACAATAACCCTAATTTCATTGGTCTAAGGTGGGGCCAGGATATCAGCTTCCTTATTTTAGTCTTTTTATCTCTGGTGGTGGGAGGGAGGAGGGATGGTGTAGAGGGCAAGGAGAGGCCAAGCTGAGCAAAGGTAGGAAACGTTTCTTCAGGAATCAGGGAGATGGAGTGAGGGCCCTCATGTTCCCTGTAGCCAATCTCTAGGATCAGGTCAACTCAGAAATTCCCAGAAGTGCTGGTGATGTCCCTGAACTCTCAGTCCAGCACATTTTTTAAGACAAAACTATAGATACACAAAAAATTAGCAGCTGCCTGGGCCTGAGAGTGGGTGAGAAAATTCACTGCAAAGGGGCACAAGGAAACTGGGATAATGAATATGTTCCATATCTTGATTATGGTGGTGGTTTCACAACTGTACACTCATCACATTGCATACCTAATTAGTGTATTTTATTGCATGTAAATTATATCTTAATAAATCTGGATAAACACACACACCAAATCTACGCACCGACTGCCTTAAAAATGCAATGCTTACTTTGCTGTACAGCAGAAACTGACACAGCAGTGTAAAGCAACTATACTCCAATTAAAAAAAAAAAAGTGCAATGCCTTTTGACATAGAAATACACCAGACTGATAAACTAGCCTAAGAAGAAAATACCTGCATTTTTAATGGACTTTTCAATACTTGCAGAAGTTCAGAGAAGGTATGGGCATGGTAACCAATCAGCTGATTAACGAAGAGAACAGAAAGCACTTAGCCCCATATGACTGTGAAAAGGAATCCTACATACCGAAGACTAAGTTAGAATTATGCATACATGTCAGGTGCCCAGAGCCTCAGTCTTCTAGAAGCAAGGAAGGCTTTTCTCAGCAAGTCACCATTTAATTTTGTAACTCTCACAAGAAACCAGGTTAGTGCAACAAAATTTCAGGGAGCTGGACATCGCTTAAGATGTAATTGACGACCTGAAGGACCATCAGTGGCTCTGCCACAGGGAGCACAAAGGCAAATAACAAAGCCAACAGAGATAAAAATTTAGTTGTTAACAAACTAAATATTTGTAAAACATTTCAGAGATTATTTACACAAATAATCATGACATCAGCTCTTCTTTACACTGTGGGGGACACCAGAAGTGCTGGTGATGTCCCAGAACTCTCAGTCCAGCACATTTTTTAAAAGACAAAACTATAACTGGTCTGGGGAAGAGGAAGAGGCATTGGTTTTAAAATTTATTTATTTTTATTTATTTCTTTGGCTATGTTGGGTCTTCGTTTCCGTGCGAGGGCTTTCTCCAGTTGTGGCAAGTGGGGGCCACTCTTCATCACGGTGCGCGGGCCTCTCACCATCGCGGCCTCTCTTGTTGCGGAGCACAGGCTCCAGACGCGCAGGCTCAGTAATTGTGGCCCACGGGCCCAGCCGCTCCGCGGCATGTGGGATCCTCCCAGACCAGGGCTCGAACCCGTGTGCCCTGCATTGGCAGGAGGATTCTCAACCACTGCACCACCAGGGAAGCCCCAGGCATTGGTTTTAGAGCCTGCAGATCACAGTTGTCTCATCTAGTTTTGCAGGCACCCTACCTTCCTCAGGACCTCCTCACCGACACTAAGGAATCAGACTAGAAGAGCTCCAAAGGTCCTGTCTGCCCTAAAAATCTCAGAAAAATTCCTGCTAATGTCACAGGATAACTAATTTTTGTTTGTTTGTTTAGAAATCATTTATTTAGGTTAGAATGTTGAAAAAGATTAAAGACACTGAGTTCTGAACTGGCTAAAAAATTAACCTAAATAATGAGTTTTTCACATTTTATCTACCTATATGGCTGCGCCACATCTTAGTTTCAGCATGCGGGATCTAGTTCCCTGACCAGGGATCAAACCCGGACCCCCTGCACTGCAAGTGCAGAGCCTTAGCCACTGGACCACCAGGGAAGTCCCTTTCTCACATTATATTTAACTTAAAGATATAACATATATGTAATTAGTACACATGCTTTATGAATCATTTGGTTTTCTTTTTCTTTTTTGGTTTGTTAAGAAAAGAAGAAACCTGATGATTAATAGTTGACATCTGAATGTTCTAAAACGACATAAAACAATACCATGTTCTTCTGAAAAAAAATCTGAATTTTACTCATGATATAAATACATTTTATTTATTTATTTATTTACTTACTTACTTATATTTTTGGCTGCATTGGGTCTTCGTTGCTGTGTGCAGGCTTTCTCTTGTTGCAGAGCATGGGCTCCAGGCGTGTGGGCTTCAGTAGTTGTGGCTCGTGGGCTTCCAGAGCAGAGGCTCACTAGATGTGGCACACAGGCTTACTTGCTTTGTGACATGTGGGACCCTCCTGGACCAGGGATCGAACCCATGTCCCCCGCATTGGCAGGCGGATTCTCAACTACTGTGCCACCAGGGAAGTCCCTCATGATATAAATACATTTTGAAAGCAAGGATTCTGAAAAGAGGAGCTAGAGCTAGAAATACTGAATTACAGAGCCTCAACACTCAGAACTAGTCATTTGAATCACTGCTTTGATTTCAGCAATAGGAAAGGCCATTTTGGTTGAGTCGAAATAGACAAAAACAAAAGAAAAACACCTCACTGAAGTAGAGATATGTTTTTTAAATTCTTATTTTGGGTCATTTGATTTTGAATTAAGACCGAGGTATTCAGTTGGTCAGCTAGAGAATGCTCATCCCCTTCACAATGATATGATTTTCTCTTCCTTCCCTAACGTCTCTGCTCAAATGTCATCTTAAAAGAGAAGCCTTCCCCAATCTTCCTGTACACAACCCCCATCTCGCACATCCTACCCCCTTATTCATGTCATGATCTGACATATATTTGACACACAAATTATTACTGTCTCTCTCCTCTAGAACATAATCACCGTTAAGACAGGGGCCCTTGTTTTATCCATTGCTATGACTGGTGCCTAAAAAAGTAGTTGGAATTAGTCATTCTCAACAAATATTCAAATAAATAAACGTTTGAATGACTACGTGAATGGAAATAAAAGCTATTTCTGTTATTTTGGACTATAAAATGGCTCAGGTCTTCAGAGTGACGTATGCAAATATGGAAGTGTAGAGCATAACTCTGAATTTCATTTTCCATCAATGTCTCATTACCTACTGATTAAATCTGACAAGCTGCAAAGGGAGACAAATCATTATTAGATCCCAACCTATCATCTATAACAACCTAAATGTAACTAATGATACGTTTTATTATACATAATAGCTTTTAGCGGAAAAAAAAATATGGCCACAATCTCACTGTAAAAAATTTTTGAATGAACTCTGCTCTGTATTTGAACATAGCTAAATATATGGCTATACTTTCGTCTCAAAATGTAGACTCTAAACATACATTTAGACATATGGTTTCATTTGTAGAAAGATCATCTAATCACGAGTTGTAATATAAAATTCCACTGAGTTGTTGCTTTCTATCATAGATATGTGTGTATGTGTATATACACACATATTTTTATATACACACACATATACATATAATTTTTTACACACACACAGTCCCTTAAAGGGAAATGATCATTTTCTCAGTGACATTTATGTGCCATATTAATTCTCAATATGACTAAACAATGATGATATTATCCCCATATTACAGATGAGGAAGCAATTCACACATGTGCCCTAGCTGAGTGCAAAAGGTCACACAGCTATTACGTGGTACTATCAAATGACAAACCAATCTGACTTACTGAATCTAAGGTAGGCATATACTCAGTGTTAACCTACCATCTGTGAGTAATAGATTTTTTTAGAAAAACTTTTTATTGCTATAAACAAAAAAATGTGTAAATATCATAAGTGCACAGCTAGATGAATTTTCCCCAACTGAAAACACCCATGTAAAGAGCCTGCAGCTTGAGAAACAGAAAATCACCATTACCCAGAATCCTCTTATTCTTCCGCCAGACATTATTCTCCTCCCCAAAAGTCATTACTGCACTGACTTCCAATTTCAAGGATTAACTGCCTGGTTTTGTAGTCGGCAGAACTAGAATCACAAGTTATGTTCATGAGATCCATTCACACTGTACTAAGAGTAGGTGTAGTTCATTATTCTCATTGCTGTGTAGCATTACAATGTGTGACTATGCCAAAGTATATTTAAACATTCTAAAGTTGATGAGTATTTGAGTAGTTTCCACTTTTCTGTAATTATAAATATTGTACTATGAACATCCTACGTACATGCCTCTCAATAACGTCTTATAGTTTTCAGTGTAGACATTCTGTCCATTAGATTTACTCTTAGTTACTTGAATTTTGGATGCTACTTATATACAGCAAGTCTTAAATTTTTGGTTTAAACTTGGTGGAAACATGATTGATTTTTTAATATTTATATCAATCGATTTTCATATTGACCTTGTAACTGGTAACCTTGATAAATTTCCTTATTAATGTCAATAGCTCATAGATTCTTTTGAATTTTCTAGGTTCACATTCATGTCATCTGAAAATACTAGTAGTTTTATTTCTTTCTTTCCAATTCTTACACATCTATTTCTTTTTCTTACCTTCTTGCACTGGCTAGGACATCCAATACAATGTTTACTGAAAGTGATGATGATGAATATCTTTGATTTGTTTGAACCCCAGGGTGAAATTCTCAATGTTCTAATATTGCATATGACATTTTGCTTTAGTTTAGTTTTTTTTTCTTTTTGAGATATTCTTTATCAAACTAAGGTAATTCCCTTCTAATCTTAGTAAGCTAATGGTTTTTAAATTACAAATAGGTGTTATATTTTGTCAAATGCATTTCTGTAGTGTTATTCTTTTAACTGTCCACATAGTAAGAAAAACTAAACTAGAAATGCCTGTCTCCCATAAATGGTTTATTTTTCCTCTCAGATTAATTTTCTTGCCTTCCAACACTGAGTCCTTCATTATTGAATCATGTCCGTGTCCTCTGTTACTTAAGCTAGTGTTTTTGTTATTTTAGACCACAGGCCAAAGTGATCAACTGGAGTGTGATAAGAAAATATAAGAACTTAACGTATAATTATTTTTACCAAAAAAAAATAACAAAACTGGTATTTCCACTGGATCTATGCATCACTTTGCTTCACAAAGAGAGTGGCACTTGATTATCCAGAGGGAAAAGAGTGAGCTGCAAGACTCAGGAAGGGAGAGTGGGCAATCCCATGGGTTTTGTAAAATTCCAGGGACTGGGACATAATAGCAGTTCATGTGCATCTGGTTCAATGGATGCACCAACTATATTATTTAGTATTAACTAAATTATAATCAAAAGGTAAAGTACTGGACTTCCCTGGTGGCACAGTGGTTAAGAATCCTCCTGCCAATGCAGGGGACACGGGTTCAAGCCCAGGTCCACGAAGATCCCACATGCCGCGGAGCAACTAAGCCCGTGCACCACAACTACTGAGCCTGTGCTCTAGAGCCCGCAAGCCACAACTACTGAGCCCACAAGCCACAACTACTGAGCCCGCATGCCACAACTACTGAAGCCCGCGTGCCTAGAGCCTGTGTTCCGCAACAAGAGAAGCCACGGCAATGAGAAGCCCGCGCACTGCAACGAAGACCCAAAGCAGCCAAAAAAATTTTTTTAAAAAGGTAACGTATCTTACTCCTGGAAAAAAGTGAACTTGAAGTTAATACTAATAACACAAACAAACAAAAATTCAGAACAATTCTGCTTCCTACACTTTTCCTCAGCTACAGTATGATGCTAAAAGCAATGACAACCTAATCAGATCTGAAAAGAAGTCAGTTTAAAAAACTAAAATTGGGCTTCCCTGGTGGCGCAGTGGTTGAGAATCTGCCTGCCAATGCAGGGGACACGGGTTCGAGCCCTGGTCTGGGAAGATCCCACATGCCGCGGAGCAACTAGGCCCGTGAGCCACAATTACTGAGCCTGCGCGTCTGGAGCCTGTGCTCCGCAACAAGAGGGGCCGCGATAGTGAGAGGCCCGCGCACCGCGATGAAGAGTGGTCCCCACTTGCCGCAACTAGAGAAAGCCCTCACACAGAAACGAAGACCCAACACAGCCATAAAATAAAAATAAATAAAAAATTAAAAAAAAAGAGGATGCATTTAAAAAAAAAAAAAACTAAAATTATGAAAGCTACTACTATTGCAACAAATCCTGCAATGTATTTTATCTTGATATTTTAGCTAGAAATTACATGATTAGGTTAGTTATATTAATTCCCACCATCATTGGAAAGAATTTTATACTAAGCACCTACAATAGAAAAATAAAACTGTTTCATGTGATTTTCAGTCTAGTATTTCTCAACATGTTAGGAAGCAATGAAAGATATACAGAAGCCTCTTTGAGGTTTCATACTTGACAGTATTTGAATGTATACTATTTATGGAGCATGAACTTTGTATAAGACAACATCCTGACCTCTTTACACTCATTTATGTACTATTTGCAACAACCCCTATACTGGACACTGTAATTAAACCTATTGTTACAGGTGAGGCCACTGAGGCACAGAGAAGTTAAGACTTGCCCAAGGTCATTGTGGATATAAGTTTCAGAACCAGGACTTAAACCCAGGCAACCTGGATCAAGAGGGCCCACTCTCAAACACTAAGCCAGTGATGGGGTTAGGTTTTTAAAAACAACAACAACAAAAAAAAAAACAAGATCTTTAAAATAGGAAGGTCTTTATAATTATTTTGTAATGAGATGTAGAGTGATCATTGCTAATCTCATGACCAAGATCTTAAAAGAGCTGCTAAACCTGAAAATGACTTACTCAGTTTTTTCTTTATAAAAAGATACTTGCTAAGATTTTGTGTCGTAACAAATAAGTTGTCAGTATGCTATCTAGCAGATGATTACACACACACACACACACACACACACACACACATCCTTTCTTAACACACTCTTCACCTGTCCCTTCAAGGTGAAAGAGAAGTTTTAACATTGAGTGAAAAAGTTAACTACTATAAAGAGAGCATTTTGAAAAAGGATGTTTGAAAAAGTATACAGCATCATCTGATGCAGCTTTTCTACAGCATAATTTGTTCTAATATCTGCTGAGAATCCTCAGATATATACTGTAAGAAAAATTAGACAAAGAGAAAAGGTCTTTAAACGAATAATGCAGAAGATAAAAAATGAACCATGACCATTTTATCACACCATACACAAATATTAATTTGAGATGTTTCATAGACCTACATATAAAAGGAAAATAATAAAGCTTAGAAGAAAGCATAGGAAAACATCTTCATGACTATGGCACAGGCAAAAGTTTTTCAACAAGGCACAAAAAGCATTAACCATAAAAATATAAATTACAGTAAGCCCCCTACAAACGGACCTTCAAGTTGAGAACTTTCAAAGATGCAAATGTGCATCTGGTTCCAGCAAGGAACCAGAACCATCAACGTCAGACATGAGTGAACTTGCAGCTTGCCCTCTGTCTCCTATTGCTGATGGCCCTTCAGCTCTACCATCTCCCACCTCCTCTCCCTCCTCCAGTCAGTAACTCTTCTTTCCTGTTCACTCGATGCCAGCCCCTGTATGCCAGCTGTTGTACTGTACTGTAAGATTAAAAATGTTTTCTTTATTTTTTGTTTGTTTTTTATGTACTATTTGTGTGAAAAGTATTATAAATCTATAACAGTACAGTACTATATAGGTGATTGTGTTAGTTGGGTACCTACGCTAATTCTGTTGGACTTACGAACAAATTAGACTTACGAACGCACTCTCGGAATGGAATTCGTTCATATGTAGGGGACTTACTGTATAATTCATTAAATTAAGAACATTTGCTCCTTAAGTTTACCACTGAGGGGTATAAAGGCACACTATAAAATTGAAGAAATTATTTGCAATACACATATCCAACCAAGGACTCCTGCTTACAATATATAAAGAAACCTATAACTCAGTAAGGAAAACACAAGTCAACGTTAGAAATGAGTGAAAGACATGCAAGGCACAAAAGAGGATATCCAAATGGCCAATCAATATATAAAAATGTTACAAATTTAAAACACGAGATATTACTACACACCGACAGAAAGACTAAAATTAAAAAGACAAAGACCAAATACGTAGAGCAACTGGAATTCTCTTACATTGCCAGTTTACGTACAAATTAGCATAACACTTGAGAAAATGGTTTGGCATAATCTGTTCAAGACTAACATGTCTTCCCTATGACTCAGCAATTCCAGTAGTAGATGTATGTATGTAGGTATGTGTGTCTGTGTGTGTGTGGGTGTGCATGCATGGTTCTGTATGTATCCAAAACAAATGAGGGGATATGTGCACAATAAGATATGTACAAGAATGTTCAGGGACTTTCTGGTGGCACAGTGGTTAAGAATCTGCCTGCCAATGCAGGGGACACGGGTTTGAGCCCTGGTCCGGGAAGATCCCACATGCCGCAGAGCAACTAAGCCCGTGAGCCACAACTACTGAGCCTGCGCTCTAGAGCCCGTGAGCCACACCTACTGAGCCCACGTGCCGAGAGCCCCATGCTCTGCAACAAGAGAAGCCACCGCAATGAGAAGCCCATGCAGCGCAACAAACAGTAGCCCCCGCTCGCCACAACTAGAGAAAGCCCGCGCACAGCAATGAAGACCCAACGCAGTCAAAAATAAAATAAATTTACATTAAAAAAAAGAATGTTCACAGCGGCTTTATTCATAGCAGACATAAACTGAAAGCAAGCCAAATGTTTAGCAGTAGGAAAAGAAAGAATCTGTAATGCATTAGTACAATGGGATACTAAACAGAAATTTTTTAAGTTAAAAAAAAAAAACCTATAGAAGAACCAATGTGGATGAGTCTCACAGAAATTATGCCATGAAAGTAGCCAGACACAAAAGTGGATATATTTATATTTCTTCTATATGAAGTTCATGAACAGACTAAACTAATCAATGGTGATAGAAATAAGAATACTGATTGGCCCTGGATATGAGCATGGGCTGGGAAGGGATTTGAAGGAACTTTCTGGTGTAGTAAAAATGTTCTTTAACTGGATCTATGTGTTGGTTTTATATGTTTATACATATGTAATAATTCATTAAGCTATATGCTTAAAAATTATGTAGTTTATTACTACATGTTAAAACTCAGTAAAAAGTAAATGAGATAGGACCAAAAAATGGAGGCTATTTTCACACCCACTTAAATGTTTTCCAAGCAATTCTTATAGAAGAATGTGATGTGTTCCAATTAGTTTGTAAGAATAGGCAATGTTCTGGGAAAATGAAATTTTACTAGACGAATTATTTTTTAAAATATTTGCATAACTGGCACACGGTTTTGAAAATAAGTATAATTTAGGAAGCAAAGGCAATGGTGCATTTTCTCCACAAAGATCTATGCACTGTGATGAGGTTTACTTTTCAGCTGTAACAGCCATTAAAACCAAGTATCAAAACTAATCAAACCAGAAGAAAATAAAAAGATAAACCACAGACTGGGAGAAAATATTTGCAAAACACATATCTGAGAAAGGACTTGTATCCAAAATCTGGGAAGACTCCTTAGAGCTCAACAATAAGACAACAAACAACCCAATTAAAAAACAGGCAAAAGATCTGAACACATACTTCATCAAAGAAAATACACACAGATGCCAAATAAGCATATGAAAAGATGCTCCATATCGTACCTCATTAGGGAATTGCAAATTAAAACAAGACACCACCACAAACTTATTAGAATAGTGAAAATCCAAAACACTGACACCAAATGCTGGTGAGGATGCGGAGTAAAAATAACTCTCACTCATTGTTGGTGGGAATGCAAAGTGGTACAGCCACTGTGGAAGACGGTCTGGGCCTTTCTTACAAAATTATACATAGGTTTACCAGACAATCCAGCCAATTCTGCCCCTTAGTGTTTACTAGAACGAGCTGGAAACTTAAGTCCACACAAAAACCTGCACACAGGGCTTCCCTGGTGGCGCAGTGGTTGAGAATCTGCCTGCCAATGCAGGGGACACGGGTTCGAGCCCTGGTCTGGGAAGATCCCACATGCCGCGGAGCAACTGGGCCCGTGCGCCACAACTACTGAGCCTGTGCTCTAGAGCCTGTGCTCCGCAACAAGAGAGGCCGCGACAGTGAGAGGCCCGCGCACCGCGATGAAGAGTGCCCCCCGCTTGCCGCAACTAGAGAAAGCCCTCACACAGAAACGAAGACCCAACACAGCCACATAGCACAGGGAGATCAGCTCGGTGCTTTGTGACCGCCTGGGGGGGTGGGATGGGGAGGGTGGGAGGGAGGGAGATGCGGGAGGGAGGAGATATGGGAACGTGTGTATATGTGTAGCTGATTCACTTTGTTATAAAGCAGAAACTAACACACCATTGTGAAGCAATTATACTTCAATAAAGATGTTTAAAAAAAAAACAAAAATAAATAATAAATAAAAATTTAAAAAAAAACCTGCACACAGATACTTATAGCAGCTTCATTCATAATTACCAAAACTTAGAAGCAACAAAGATATTTTCAATAGGTAACTGGAGAAACAAATTGTGGTAATCCAATGGAATACTGATAGACTATATATGGTAGGGACTTCCCTGGTGGTCCAGTGGGTGAGACTCCGCACTCCCAATGCAGGGGGCCTGGGTTCGATCCCTGGTCAGGGAACTAGATCCCACATGCATGCCGCAACTAAGAAGTCCTCAGGCCACAACTAAAGAGCCCGCATGCCACACCAAAGATCCCACGTGCCACAATAAAGACCCGGCGCAGCCTAAATAAATAAGGTAAATACAATGGAATGTTATTCAGCAATAAACAGAAATGATCTATCAAGCCACAAAAAGACACAGAGGAACTTTAAAATGCATATTGTTTGGTAAAAGAAGCCAGTATGAAAAGGCTGCATTTGGATGCTTCCAAACAGATGACATTCTGGAAACGGTATAACTAGAAAGATATTACAAAGATCAGGGGCTTGGGGTGGGAAGGAGGGAGAGATGAACAAGGGAGCAGAGGATTTTTAGGGCAGTGAAACTATTCTGTACGATAATGTAATGGTGGATACATGACATCATATACCTGGCAAAACCCACAGAATTGTATAATACAAAGAGTGAACCCTAAAGAAAACTATGGATTTTATATAATAATAATGTATCAATTGGTTCAGTTATAATAATTGGTTCAATTACAATAAATATAACACACTAATGAAAGATGTTAATAAGAAGGGAACCCGTACACAGGAGATAGGGGAGGACGACATACAGGGGCCCATCTGTCCTTTCTGTTCAGCTTTTCTATAAACTTCAAACTGCTCTAAAAAATAAAGTCTACTAATTAAGAAAAAGATAAACTAAACCAAATGACCAACTGCTCTATCATAAAATGCTAAATCACATTTTCAAAAATAATGAAGCATATTTGATTAAAATCTAAGAGGCATTTCATACCATTAAAATTAAGGAAATGAGCTTAAAATAATGTTTTTCACTTGTATCTCATTGTAAGGGGATCCAAAGAGCCTCTCCCTTCCCCCAGCCCCACCAGGACACACAAGCACCCCTGTAGGTCCAGACTGCCTTGGGGAGGAGGGGAGAGGAGAAACTGATCTCAAAGGGAGTTGGATTTTGAACAGACTGCAGATTGATTTAGGATCGGGCCATTTTAAAGCAGAAAAGAATTAGACACATTTAATTGGAAAGTCCACGTTTGAGGACTAAAACTTCAGGGTGTGTGTGTGTGTGTGTGTGTGTGTCTGTGTGTGTCTGTGTGTGTGTGTCTGTGTGTGTGTGTGTGTCTGTGTCTTTGGTTTTGCTACATTTTTGCCCCTTCAACAATATATGAGTCTACAGCATCATTGGTTACATACCTTTTACCTTCAGACACTTCAACTTTAAAGTAAAATAACCCCTCAGGCCAAAACCAGGTTCCACTTTCATGTTGCCATTCTGAAAGCTCCCTCTATAGGCTCTCAGGATGTGGATGACTGGCTTTCCTCAAGGGACATTCACCTTGCCAGGTACAGACCCTGATTCAGAGTTGTTCAAGGATAGATACCTTGGTCTTTAGAAAATATGCCATCTTGGGTCCTACATCTTATTATTGTAATTACTGTCATTATTTTTATTATTGGACCTATTCTCTCTCCTATCACCTGATCCTCTCACAAGCACACACCATATGCAATTATCTTTAATTTTCAAGTGCATTTTCTCATTCATTCTTTTACTGATTCATTTAATAAATATTTGTTGAGCAACAATGACATGCCCGGTGTTGTGCTAGAAAAATCTGAGTGAGTATCCCTTTACCCAATAACAAATACCTGATCAAGCTGTCTGAGTGAAAACCCTTTGGATTGGCCATCCTGTCAAGACATGATTAGGAGGACAGAGAATTCCACCAACCTGCTTACTACTTCAATTTCATAAAATGGACCTGTCCCCAAACAATTACTCTTTCTTCTTTATTTCAAATATAACAACTCCTCACTTTTTTGATTATTTGAAACTTATCTTTAAAGTACGTATCAAGTTTTCCATACCAGTTACATATCAGAGAACTAGGGTGAATGCCATCCCCAGATAGAGAGCTCAGCTGGTGGAAGCCCAGGATTAAAGAATGCATGGCTTTATTCTCTGGGCAGAGATGTCTTTTCTCAACACTGGCCAGATATCTAAAAAAAAAAAAAAAATATATATATATATATATATATATATATAGCATGCCACTGGTCACCAAGGACATCAAGGGAGAAGATACTGACCCATGTCTTTAAAGGGGGACCACGAGTCATCAGTAATATTACCCTCAAAGAAAGAAGGCAGTGTTCCAGTCAATTTCATCAACAGCAAACAAAACTAAAGCAAAAGCTTGGTTCCAAATGAGAGGCAGAAGAAAATACCCAATGGTGCTTTGACCAAACACTTGCAGTTCTGAAGATGGAGGTGAGCCAGCCCTTGGTGAAGGCATAGGGAGCAAAGGGGCTCGAGTTACAACCTCTACATCTCAGGGTCATCCCAGCTGCTTTCCAGCTCGGGGAGCCCAGGGCAAGTTTCTGCACCTTGTTGGCCTTGCTTTCATCATCTGTACAATGAGCGGTTTTTGAATAAATGATTTTTAGGAATACTCTAACTCTAAACCCTCTGTGATTCAAAAAAGGGTTACTGAATGAAATTGAAGGAAACAAAACCCAAATCAGAAGAACTGTTTCCAACAGGAAAGGAAGTCTTCTGGGCATGGTGCAGTGGAAGAGCTCTTAGGAGGGAGGGGAGGACAAACTATAATGCCCAGACTCAATTACGGTGGAAACTGTTAACAGAATGAGAAATAAAAGCCCTATGATTTATTCAGCTATTTATACCTAATATCCAAGAGATGCCTAAAGAAAAAAACTGGATTAAATCCAAAATTTGGTGCTTATATAGACAGAAGATCATACTGTCTGCCAATCACTCATTTATGTATCCGTAAATGGAAAGAGCTGATAGCTTACATTTTACTGAAAATGTTAACACTAAATCATTGCTCTTTGGGGACTCATTTTCTAATTGTGCAAAATTCTACAGGCTTTAACAATAAGATGCACATAAAGACATTTGAAATCTAAGTGATCTCTTGACATTTGACTGAAAGTCAAAGCAGTGGACCACAGGACAAATAGAACACTTCACCCATGAAGGTTGACTATTAGCTTTGTTTCATGGTCTGTGAACGAGTTATTAAACTCCTCTATAAAGTTTTATTACTGTTCTAATCCCATTAATAACTTTCGTCACTTTAAATGGCCTACTGTTTGCTGAATATGTCAACAATGTGCTGCAATAATGGCCACCTGGCATTTGATTTTTTTCTCTAAAACTAAGGATATAAAAGAGAAGGCATTAGACACACTATGCAACACTGATTATATCATTTAAAGGAAAAAAGAAAGAGCCAGATGTTAGCTGTCTCTCTTTGTACAGGTATAACCTGCTTGATTCCACATTTCCATCTTTAGTTCCTGAGTGTCAGCAGCCTAGACAGGAGGGAATAAAAGTAAATGTGTGTTTCAGCACATTGGGAAAGCGTTTAACAGAGAAAACAATTTACATCTTAATAGTTTTCTTTCATTACATTAACTCCTCCTCTGCTTTTCATCTTAGAGGTTGTCGGAATATTTGCAAACTACTGGCAAGTATAAGAAAGAATCACAGAATCTCTAGAGCTGTCAAGGGGCTCTAGAGGCCCTCAGCCAACCTCCCATCCACACTGGAATTGCTTCTCTGTTTGGTCTCCCTTGGAGACTTGTGGCACTCACTTTGTCCAGAAGCCGACATCTCTCTACTTAAGGTTTTCAGACCCTTGGAAAGAACTGTCTTATGCTGAACAGGAAGTGGCTGCCCTGGAACTTTCCCTAGGACCCAAAGTCCTGCCTATTGCAGCAACTCACAACATGAACCTCCTTCCGTTTCCCAGGAGAGGCAGACACATTTGCAGACCGTGCTGGAAGCTCTGATTAATCATCTGGCTTACAAGCCAAACATCCCAGCATCCTCTGCACTCCTTAGAAGGAATGGTTTCCATTAGGCTCTCCACCATGGATGCCTAAAGCTAAGGCGCCTCTAGTTTTACCTGCAACGTTTCTTTAATGTTTAACCCAGAAGTAAACTCAACATCCTTCCTTATACAGAGGAGTCATTTGATGCCCCATCAAATGGGGCATCAGACAGTAGTCCCCCTGCTGAAAGCAACATGGTCAAGAATTTGAAGTTGAAGCACGTGTGAACATACGGGGAAAACAGGGACAGGAAAATCAAAGTACATTCATGGAAACCTTAATAATAAGACATGGAACAACACAAACAATATAAGGAACACTTTACTCATTTTAAACATTTCATACATTATAATTAGTAAAATGGGAACTTTAATAGTAATTTCTTTTACGTGGCTCATGTTTGATAAGAATTTTTCAGGATCTTCTGATCCTACAGTTTCAAGGAAGTTACTTCCAAAGTGGATTTACTATCTTGCAAAATACATACATACTAAAAAAAATTATTTTTAATTTAGTCTTTGATGTCACAATAGTTGCTATCTGCAAAATATTTGTGCTCTTCTTTCCAAACTGTGGAATCTTTGCTGGAAAGTGGCTGCTCAGCCAGGCTCTCCATTGCCCAAACTCCTTGCGTCCTCACATAGCCCAGACACCAGTTCTCACCCATGGGATGTGAGCAAGAGGGACATGTGTCATTTCCAGCTGGCTTTGTTTGTTGACTGTGGTAAAAATACATATATAACATAAACTTTGCCACTTTAACCATACAATTCAGTGACATTTAATACATTAATAATGCTATGTAACCTTTGCCACTATTTCCAGACCATTTTCACCATCCCAAACAGAATCTCTGTACCCATTAAATAGAACTCCCCATTTCCCCCTTCTCCCAGCCCATGGTAACCACTGTTCTACTTTCTGTAGAATATAAGTAAAATCATACATTATTTGTCCTTTTGTGTCTGGCTTCTAATATTTAGCATAATGTGTTCGAGGTTCATCCATGTTGTAGCATGGATCAGAATTTTATTCCTTTTTATGGCTGAATAATATTCCACTGTACATATATACCACATTTGTTACCCATTCATCTGCTGATGGACATGTGGATTATTTCTACCTTTTGGCTACTGTGAATAACGCTGCAATGAACATTCACGTGAAAGTATTTATTTGAGGCCCTGTTTCACTTCTTTTGGGCATATACCTAGGAGGGGAATTGCTAGATCACATGGTAAGTCTATGTTTAACTTTTGAGGAATCACCATACTGTCTTCCACAGCAGTCGTATCATTTTACATTGCCACCAGTAATGCATGAGGGTTCCAGTTTCTCCGTATCTCACCAACACTTGTTATTTTCCTTTTTAAAAAAAAATAGTTGTGATTCTAATAAGTTCAAAGAAATATCTCATTATAGTTTTGATTTGCATTTCCATAATGACAAATAATGTTATGCATCTTTTCATGTGCTTATTGGCTATTAGTATTTTTTTTTTTTTTGAGAAATATCTATACAAGTTCTTTGCCCCTTTTTCAATTAGGTGGTTTGATTTTTGTTGTTGTTGAGTTGTAGGAGTTCTTTATATATTCTGGAAATTAATTCCTTATCAGATAGATGATTTGTAAGTATTTTCATCTCTAGCTGGGGTTCTTGAGAACCAGGTTGCCTTCTCCACTATATTACTCTTCTGCCTGTTGGATGCAGAGGATTCAAAGACCCAGGAGAATGACAGGTCCATGAAATGGAATGAGATGAAAGAAAGCAGCCCACTGACCAGGAAGGTCACAAATTCTACTATTATACAACTGATAAACTTCTTTTGTGTTAATCTGCTGAAATTTTGGTTCTTTTTTCCCACAAGCTAGCATTATCCAACTTAACAGTTGTCTGTACAAATGTTCACAGCCTAATAATATCATCTAAGAGTTAATGATCTCCATCTCCAAGATGCCCTATTAGTGCCTCTTAAATATGGTCTCAGGCCTTCCCTGATTAGCCTCTCCTTTTTCCAATTATCACAGACTAACATCATCATCATTTTATGGAGCCAGATTTATCTATAGTTCTGAAATTCCTCCATTCCTCTTTCTGTAAATGAGATATTTTCCATCCTAAGCTCTTAGGCACCCTATTTCTTTGTAACTTAAGAACTATAGCTCTGAGTATAAGGTTCCAGTTATAAGATGAATAAGTTGTAGGGATCTAATGTACAGCATGGTAATTACAGTTAATAATGCAGTATTATATACTTGAAAGCTGCTAAGACAGTAGTACTTAAATGTTCTCACCACAAAAAAGAAATGGTAATTATGTGGCATAATATAATTTTGCAATATATGTGTATCAAATCAACACAGTGTATACCTTAAACATATACAACATTATATGTAAATTATATCTCAATAGAAAAGGAAGGAAGCAAGGGAGGGAGGGAGGGAAGGAGGAAGGAAGGAAGGAAGGGAGGGAGGGAGGGAGGGAGGAAGGGAGGAAGGGAGGAGGGAAGGAAGGATTCCACAAATAAATATTTAATTATAAAAAAAGAACAACGGCCAGTCAGAATGGCCATCATTAAAAAGTCTATAAATAATAAATGCTAGAGAGTGTGTTGTGAAAAGGGAACCCTCCTACACTGTTGGTAGGAATGTAAACTGGTGCAGCCATTATGGAAAGCAATATGGAGATTCCTTAAAAAACTAAAAATAGAGTTACCATATAATCCAACAATCCCACTCCTGGGCATATATCCAGAGAAAACTCTAATTTGAAAAGATGCACCCCAATGTTCATAGCAGCACTATTTACAATAGCCAAGACATGGAAGCAGCCTAAATGTCCATTCACATATAAAATGGATAAAGAAGATGTGAGATATACACACACACACACACACACAAAATAGAATACTACTCAGCCATAAAAAAGAATGAAATAATGCCATTTGCAGCAACATGGATGGACCTAGAGATTATCATACTAAGTGAAGTCAGGGGAAAAAAGATAAATATACAATACCACTTATCTGTGAAATCTAAAATATGATACAAATGAACTAAATAAGTTCAAAACAGAAACAGACTCACAGATAAAGAAAACAAACTTATAGTTACCAAGGGGGAAAGGGGTGGGGGGATAAATTAGGAGTTGGGATTGGAAGATGCAAGCTACTGTGTATAAAATAGATAAACAACAAGGTCCTACTGTACAACACAGGGAACTATATTCATTATCTTGTGAAAAAAACTATAATGGAAAAGAATATGAAAAAGTATATATATGTGTGTATATATATATACATCTGTATAACAATCACTTTGCTGTACACCTGAAATTAACACAACATTTTAAATTAACTATACTTCAATTTAAAAAAAAAAAAAAGGGGCTCTGAGATCATATTTGTGAATTTTTCAATACACTGAATTGTAACCTACTTGGAGCAGTAAAGTTTAACTCATTTTAAAATGCCTGATACTGTCTTAGAATCTAATATCTTATCTTGGGCTTCACTTTTCTCACTCTAATGATCTGCTTATATGGTCTCATGTGAGGACCACTCAGTTATTTTTAGTACTTATTTTTAAATGCTTATGCTAAATGTATTAGTTATACATGACAAATCTATATACATGATCATTTAATCCTCAAAACAAACATACGAAATAGGTGCCATTATCCTAAAGAGATTAAGACCCAAAATATCTCACCAAGTAAATTGTAGACTCAGGATTTAAACCCAGCTATTTCGATGACCATACCATATTACTTTCTTCCACTCACATGCTAACTTCTCAAATTCTTCCCTAAATAATGGACTTACATCTTGCCTTTTTCTGGGAAGGTAGCTTCAAACCTCTTTGAGTAGCTCTTTGAGATATATTTATAAGAGATACAACTCATTATATGCTATTTCCTGACACTATTATAGATTTGCACCTTCTATTATATGTCCCTCCTTCCTATTTCTAACATGTTTTTAATCTGACCTAGCCAAAGAGCTTGTTAAATGTCTTTTATTAAAAAACTTTTTTGATAAGTTATAATATGGCTTTGATATCTCAGAGTATTTCAGATTAAGAAGCGTAAGTGAGCACTGGTGACAAGACTCTTGGGAAGGGGAATAAAGACATTCCATCTCAATGAAACATTAAAGAAGGAAAAGTGGACAGTTCAATCTATTTAACACATAGTTCTCCATATTTCAAAATTAAGGTCAGACAAAATGAAGGAAGCAAAAATAGAATCACTGCTTGTAAGTCTGTAGCTCCCAAAAATTGCTCTGCAAAATCCAAGATTATGTTCTCAGTTTCTACCAGTGGTTTTCGTTGTGCTCCAAAGCAACAGGATCTGCCCCTTGGAGATTAGTCAGCTGGATTCCAAAAGTGAGGAACTGGATAAGACCTGGGTAAGCAGCCCAAATTTTAACCATTTTGGTGGCCTTAAAAGAACTCAGCTTCTACTGTCTTATGTATATCAGGTTCTGAATAAACATACGTCGAGGGAATAAAGATATGAAATACATCACTGCAGATGAGGTCTGAAGTCAGACAACACATATAGCATAGGGCATACTGCGGCTGAGACTGTGAGTAGGTGCAGAGACTCAAAGCACTTATTCTAGAAATGGAACGTGAGCCCTACTCTTATCCACTATCACTCGCTCACTCACTCGCTCAGTGCATATTTATTGAGCAACGACCACGCACCAGGAACTGTGCAGGGGATGCAACTGTGAATGGGACAGGCAGCTTCCTGTCTCCGTGACGCTTTCATTCTAGCAGATGGCATGGCCATTAACCAATTAACTACATAATTCATATTTTAATTAAAATTGTAACATGTGCAACAAAGGAGAATATGGGATATCAAAGAAGGCTTCCTGGAGAAAATGGTGTTTAAACTGAGCACTGAAGGAAGTAATAAGGTAAAAAGGATGGGGAATGGTACGTGGGATGGCATGGGGCGGAAAGCAGCACAGTACCTGACAGAACCAGAGACAAGGTGACTGTGGCTACAGCACAGACAAAAGTGGGAAAAGTGGCTTGAGATGAAGTTCATGAAATAAGAGCTATTGGTTATGTTAATGATTCCAGTCTTGCTCCTAAGAGCAGCAGAAAGCTAGCAGAGGGAGTAATACGATAAAATTTGCCCCCTAAAATGATCATTCTGGCTGTCGCTACATGAAAAATACATCAGAGAGTTCTCATCTCCTTCTCCAAGATTCTTCTCTTCCAAGGTCAGTCCTCCACAAATCATGAAAAAAATGTCAACATCCTTATTAACCTTTGGGGAAATGCAAATCAAAACCACGTGCGATACCACTTCACACCATTAGGATAGCCATAATACAAAAGGACACATAATAACAAGGGTTGGAAAGGGTGTGGAGAAATTGGAACCCCCCATAACACTGCTGGTAGAAATTTTAAATGGTGTAGCCACTTTGGAAAACAGTGTGGCAATTCCTCAAAAGATTAATAATAAAGTTACTATATGACCCTGAAATTCAAGTCCTAGATATGTCCTAAGAGAAATGAAAACATATGTGCCCACAAAAACTTGTTCATGAATATTCACAGCATTCACAATAACTGAATGATGGAAAATCCAGATGTCCATCAACTGATGAATGGATAAACGAAACGTGGTATATCTATACAATGGAATATTATTCTGCAAGAAATGAATGAAGTCCTGAGATATGCTACAATATGGATAAAACTTGAAAACATGATGCTAAGTGAAAGAAGCCAGTCACAAAAGACCACATATTATATAATTCCATGTATATGAAATTTCTAGAACAGGTAAATCAATAAAAACAGAATAGATAAATGGTTTCCTAGACAGAGGGGATTGGCGGGATGTGATGAATGACTGCTGACCAGCATGGGGTTTCTTTCTAGGATGAATAAATGTTCTAAAACTGATTGCACAACTCTGTGAATACACACAAAAAAAAACCCCACTGAACTGTACCATTTAAATGGGTGAGTTGTAAGGTATGTCAATTAAATCTCAATAAAGCTGTTTTTAAAACAGTGACTAAAAGGTAGAGGGAGTCCAGGAACAAGTGATTATCATTCACCCAAATGCATCCTCCCCTTCCTCATTCTTATTCTTCCTTCTCTCACCTCTTCATCCTTTGAATGGACTTTCAAAGGGATGCCCAGTAGTGACCCTGGAAACAAATCAATGGCCAACCAGGAGTCCAGGAGAAAGTACAGGGAAAATCCGTCAATACCACAGTCCTAAAATTGGCCCTCAATGCTCTCCTCCAGTCTTTCCTGATCTCCAAAATACTCAGAATTAGAGCTGAAAAGAAAACTGGGACCAAGTACGGAGTCCACTGGCCTAAAGTAGGCCAGAGACAGGAACACACCTGAGAGAGGAAGAGGGGTGAAGGCTGAAATAAAGAAGGCAAGGCAAACCCAGGTGAAAGGTAGGACTGAGAACATCACCGGAAAATATAACAGGGTCCAAATAAACATTTTAGGATTCTGAAACACTGCTTCTGTTCTTTGCTGTGATTTATTCCATACAACTGTCCAGCTGGGGCATCGGCGCCAACTGAGCAAGTGAAAGATTCTTGAGAGACCCCCTCTGTCCCCCATCTCTTGTAGGTCTCATACAGGGCCTCAGTGAGACCCAAGTCCTACAGCATGGTTGGAGGGGAATTAACACAGCATTGCCTATTCCTATAAACAAAATAGAATCCAAAACAAATTTTAGCTTCTTGATTAACAAGAAAAAATGATCTTGATTTTTTTTCCCAATCCACTCTCTACCCTTCCCCACCCAGCCCTGGGTGCCACGCAGGGCCCAGGAAGCTGTCTTCCAGGACTGTGGCGCTTAGGTGGGGAAAATATATACCTTGTTCAGCCTAATGAGGTATATAATGCTCACCTTTGTATAAAATTCATAATATTTGGCAGATATATTTCAAAGGTTTTGGCTTAAGTGTTTTGCATTTTTTAAAAATTTCATTAAAAGTGGAGTTGTGCTTTTGCTCTATGTGGGTCTGGGAATGTGGATGTAAAATAGAAGTCACTTTTTTCCTACTACCAGAAACATTCAAAAGGGCCTTTAAAAATCAAATCTTTAATTCATCTAGCAAGTCGTTATTATTTCCCAAGGATGGTACCAAATAGTGGTAATAATACAGCTGCTATTTGTTGGGAGTCCTTTATTTATTAAGCACTTTACATATTGATACATTATCTCATTTAAATCTTACCAACCCTGCAAAGAAGATTTAAGCTCTATTTTATTGATGAGGAAACCAACTTCATGGTGCTACTGTAAGGACAGAATAGAATGATGGAATTTCAGATCTCCGTAAATTTTCACTTTATGAAAGGAAAATTAAAATAATGTACTCCCTCAGAGAGCAGGACATATAAATAACGATCAGACAGGAGACTGACCACAGCCCATAGACAGACATGCCCTTGAGAAGCACAAACTGGCAGATAGTCCAGGCTGGAGGTCACTTAATACTACTATACCCTGAAACCACTCTTCAAATTACTGCCTTTGCAGGTCAATGTTTTTTATGATTTTTCTGTTAGAGCTTAGGTCTAACTGTATACTTGAATTTATCAATGGAAATTTATAGACACAGACATTTATGTATAAAGAATTCATCTTACAGCCCACTTGTTAGGGAGGGTTTTGTTAACTACAGCATCTTTCCTGACAGGTTTCAGAAGTCTTTAAGACTTCATTTACCTGCATAGTATCTGAATGAGTCAAGTAATATTACAGCCACTTTACAAGCAGGAAGCCAAGTAAATGGGGAAAAGGGAAAACTTTCTGCTTTTTCTTTGATTCATTCAGTACAGTAAACTGTTGGTTCATATGAGTGGCAAGACAAGAAATGAAAAGATACACTTCGTAGCAATAGAAACTGAAAGAGAACCTTGTATCTTACCTTGTGATTCCATTAAAGGAAAATACTATCATGTAAATACCTAGTTCAATGAAGGCTTTTTCAGATACCTAGTTTTATATCGTCCCCACATGCAGCACTGAAAACTAATGCTGCAGTGTGTTCTTGTCCGAGAAGGAAGATATAACCTGAGATTTAAGTTGGGATCCTTGTTTTCCCCAAGTTTTATCACAAGCCTATCTTTATCCAAGTATTAGCTTAACAGAGAAGAGTTCTCAAAGCATCTTTAAGAGAAAAGAAAAGCCAACTTGGCATCCACCTTATACTATTCTTAAATGAAGTCTGGTAATATTACCTTACTAAATAATGTCATGTCAAATTCAAGAAATGCCCACTCTATGTTCAGCTGAAGTTCAATATTTTTGAGAGCATTCATATCTTATACTCATACATTTCCCCTATATTCATTTAAAATGAGAACAATCTCTAAAACTAAGAGCTGGATTATACCTACTCATCGCATAAGAATTTACTTCAGATTCAAAATTTCATGTAGACATGTTTAAACACTCTTTGAAGCTAATAGGGGCAGTTTGTTAATGCAAAGTTTTAGTGATATCAAGGTAGTGAGAAATCAGAAAAGTTCAAGTACATGATGAAAATAACTGTTATTTAAACATATAAAAGTTTCTCAGGTGACAAGATTTTAAATTAGATTATTTGGGACTTCCCTGGCAGTCCAGTGGTTAAGACTTCGCTTTCCAATGCAGGGGGTGCAGGTTCGATCCCTGGTTGAGAAGTTAAGATCCCACATGCCGCGCGGCCAAAAAACCAAGACATAAAACAGGAGGAATATTATAACAAATTAAATAAAGACTTTAAAAAGATAAATTAGATTATTTGTGCCTTTTCTTTTAACATTAAAATGTAACCATTTTGCTAAGTGAAAGATGCCAAACACAAAGGCTTCATATTATATGATTCCATTTATATGAAATGTCCAGAATAAGCAAATCCATAGAAATGGAAAGGAGATTAGTGGTTTCTGCGGGAACGAACGAATGGGAATGACTGCTAAGGAGTACACGGGATTGTCTGAAGTCATGACAGTGTTCCAGAATTAGATAACGGAGATAGTCCCACAACCTGGTGACTACACTTAAAAGCACTGAATTGTGCACTTTAAAATGGTGAATTTTGTGGCATGTGAATTACACCTCAATGTTTAAACCTACACATTAAACAAGTGAAATTTCACTAAATACAGAAGAGTAAAGTATTTTCTAGAACTATCTTGGAGATAACATTAAAAAAAAAAATCAATCCTTGGGACTTCTCTGGTGGTCCAGTGGATAAGAACCCACCTTCCAAGGCAGAGGACGCAGGTTCGATCCCTGGTCAGGGAACTAAGATCCCACGTGCTGCAGGGCAACTAAGCCTGTGCGCCACAACTACTGAGCCGGCGTGCTCTAGAGAGCCCGCATGCCCCAACTGCTGAGCCTGTGTGCTCTGGAGCCCGAGCACCACAACTAGAGAGCCCATGCACCACAACTAGAGAGCCTGCGCACCTCAATGAAGAGCCCGCATGCTGCAACGAAGATCCTGCGTGCCGCAACTAAGACCCGAAGCAGCCAAATAAATTTTTTTTTAAATCAATCCTTAAAATCAGTCCTAGCTCCCCCATCACAGAATCTTTAGGCATGGAGAGCACAGGAACTGCTGATAGGTAGAACAGGGCATTCAGAAAGATGAGGGTGCAGGAAACTCACGTGAAATGCTTGAGACCATTAAGGAAATCAAGCCACAGCAGTCAGGGAGTCACAGTCAGGGGCCCTTGTTTGGTGAAAGACTACCATGCTTATTTTGGTGACGTTGAGCATGGCCACTGAATGCATTTAAGGATTGGGAAGACAACCCAGAACCAAGCAGAACTTTAGAAGAACCCAACTTCACTGGGGTCCACTGGAGTTACCCCAACTTAGGCAATTTGTTAATGTAAGAGTTTTCACAGCCTACCCTAGAGCTTAGCCCACAGACACGAGAGTCAAAATAACAGATTTTTGTTTTAATTCACTGAGTTATGGGGTGGTTTGTAATCCAACAATAGCCAAATGAACTTGAAATAAACTCCATCTGGAATGAATAGGTATAATTGAATAAATCCCCTCAATAAAGGACGAAGTAAAGTGAACACTGAAATCAAGGAACACCAAACATTGACAGATATGTTAACAAGGGATGCTATAAAAAGTTACACAGGGTAGTAAAGAAATACACATGCCTCTTATCAATAGTTAGCTGAAAAAACTCAATAAAATATTTCTGGCATCTTAAATGTAAAATATCATAAGATACCAACTGTGATATTACTACAGTCTAAACTTTACTTGCATACTGGAAGGTATTTAATTCCTCCTATAAGTAACTGAAATAACAAATGTTATCTAAGGGACTTCCCTCCTGGTCCAGTGGTAAAGAATCTGTCTTCCAATGCAGGGGACATGGGTTCAATCCCTGGTCGGGGAACTAAGATCCCACATGCTGCGGGGCAACTAATCCCATGTGCCACAACTACTGAGCCTGCGCACCTCAACTTGAGAGCCTGTGTGCCGCAAACTACAGAGCCCACGTGCCCTGGAGCCCATGCGCCACAGCCAGAGAAGAGAAAAAACAACTAGAGAGAAGCTGTGTGCCACAACGAAAGATCCCACATGCCTCAATGAAGATCCTGTGTGCTGCTACTAAGACCCTATGCAGCAAGAGGGAGGGAAAGGGGAGGGGGAGGGGAGGGGAGGAGGAGGGGGAGGGGGAGGGGAGGGGAGGGGGAGGGGAGGGGGAGGGGGGAGGGGAGGGGGAGGGGGGAGGGGAGGGGAGGGGGAGGGGGGAGGGGAGGGGAGGGGGAGGCAGAAGGAAGGAAACAAACGTTGTCTAAGTAGTCCCAACAGGGAAAACTAGAATCAACTAAGGTAAAAATCACAGATAAGCCAGTTTTAGTTCAAGGTAAAGAAACACTTTCTAACAATTAGAATTCTTCAAAGGATGGAGTGTGCTGCTCCTGCGGAAAAAGGGCTTTCTAATTCCAGACCCATTCACACAGCAATCCCTCAGGGTGACAGCAAACAAGAGTCCGGCTCTGTGTGGGAGCTGAGTCTACACAGCAAAGATTTTCCAACCTGGGTTATCATTAGCCTCACCTGGGACGGTCCTCAGTCCCACTGATTCCCAAGCCACTGGTCTAATCTTCACAAGTCAACCAAGATAGAGGGGTAAGTAGGTAGTCAGTAATCAACAACCAATTTCCTAATCCTCAGTTCAAACTGAACTGCAGTCTAGCCATAAGTTTCCAAACAGCTTTTGACAAAAATGACTCTGTACTCCCCGAAGGCACCAGCCAGTTCTGCTGGCTTTTCCTCCTGTCTTGCCCAGTGTTTCCTCTGCTGCGGCCACACTGGCCTCCCCACTGTTCCTCTGACCTGCCAGGCAGGCTCCCACCTAGGATTCACACCTACTGTTCTCTCCGCCCACCTTCCCTCAGGTTTATCTGTATAGCTGCTTCTTCACTTCCTTCCAGCTTTTACTTAACAACCATATTCACAGTGAGGCTTTCCTTGGCTCCCCAAGGTAGGATGTCGACCCCACTCCCATCCAGACACCTCATACCCCCTTTTTCCTTTTTTACTCCTTCAGTATTTATCATCGTGTAACATCTAACTTTATCTAATGTAAACTTCTTGTTCATTTTTTTGGTTTGCTGTCTATTTTTTTCCACCAGAATGTCTGCTCCATGAAGGCAGAGATCTTGCCAGTTTTGTTCATTGCCATATTCCTTACACCGAGAACAATGCTTGGCACACAAATACTTGTTGAAAGACTGGATGATCTAGATCAGGGTGGAAAATCATCTGTTTTGTAAATAAATTTTTACTGAAACACAGTCATGTTCATCCCTTTATGTATTTATTGTCTACGGCTGTTTTTCTGCTACAAGAGCAGAACTGAGTAGTTGCAACAGATTATGGCCGACAAAGGCTAAAATATGTGAAATCTGGCTCTTTACAGGGTAGTCTGCCAACCCCAAGTGCGTCAGTCATGGTGTCATGTAAAGCTCTGGTTCTAAAGGTCTAGGTAACTATACTAGACTAAAGATGGTCATGGATTCATTGCAGCTCTTGTCATCAAAGACGGAGCCTCCTTCCCTATCCCTCGACCCAGGCTGGCTTAGTGATTTCCTTCAGTCAATAGCATGTGATGGAAGTGGCAGAAGATTCCCGAGCCCAGGCCACAAGGGTCCTTGCAGCTTCCACTCAGACTCTTCTTGAATGCTGCCACCACGGGAAAAAGCCTGAGGGCACCTCCTTGAGGGTGAGTATCCCCCCAGCCACACAAGGCTACACACACACACACACACACACAGACACACACAGACAGACACACACACACACACAAGTCCAGCTGACACCAGCAGAGCCCAGCCTGTGCTGCCAACCCATGGAACAGTAAGCAAATAAACGACTATTATTTTAAGTCACTTAGCTTTAAGGGGTGGTTTATTACCTAACAAAGGCTAACTGACTCAGTTAAGATGTATTTATTATGATTTTTAGATTAAGCCCTTAGGGCAAATATTCCACTTCTTCACAAATCCTCACACTACTGTGAAGGCAGTGGCCTCTTTCTGAATATATTCATTTAAATGTAATTTTCGGTTACTTCTTAAGTTGAATCATAGTTTAATAACTAAATTTTACCAGTATGTTGATGTGAAAATTGCAGAGTAGTTATGGGAGAGTCTGAGTTAGTTACTGTACAAGAGGGGTTGGCAAACCACGGCCAGTGGGCTAGCCACCTAATTTTTTAAAGAAAATTTATGGACACAAGGTCATAACCACTCGTGGATGCATTCTCTGTGGCTGCTTTCCCGCTATATTGGCAGTATTGAGCAGTAACGACAAAGATCATACGGTCCTACAAGCCTAAAATACTTACTATCTCGTCCTTTACAGGAAAGTTTGCCAACTCCTGCTCCGCGACCTCATTTTGAATGTTATTCTTAAATGTAAAGGAATCTAAGAGAGCTATCAAGTACACCTTCAAAGCCCAAACAGCTCTCAATAGTGATTTTCTGGTCTCTTGAGGAAACACCGATTTAGGCAGTTTTATAATAAACCTAGCAAGAAATGAGTGTTTTGATTTCTGACACACCATAAACCAACGGGGACAAACAATTTCCTTAAATGCTCCTTTGGAGGTGCTACAGTTTTTTGGCTACTGCAGTGTGTCATGTACATCCATTATGCTGACAGCTCTGCTGGTAAAACTGAAGCTGGAATTAATATCCATTATCAAAAGGTCATTGCACACGGATGAGCCAGCAGCCAGTTTTAAAATGTTAATAACTCTAACACTTTTTTTCAAATATAAACAAAAGGTCTTACTTTGTTTTTTAATTCTTTCCCTAAACGTTTCATTTAAAAATGAAAATGTTTAAGCAAAAAACCTGAATTATACAATGCAGCTGCATACTGGTGATGTGTCAATGACTCTGCTTCTCAGAGTCTGCATACTTTGTGGGATGCCTACCAGGTGGCAGACGCTGTACGGAGGTCCTCACATGTATTACCTACCACACCTCAATGAGTCTAAGATGCCAGTGATGGAAGGAACAGTATTATTTTATGTACCACTAAGAAGGAAAAAACGCTACCAATTACATGGCACACGCTTTATCACTTAGAACTTCGTCTTACACTCAATGCAAGCGCTCTGAGACTCAGTTTGATATGGATTTTCTCATATATTGCCTTTATAATACACAAAAAAGGAAATCTAAGTAAAATTAATTGGTTGAGTTTTTCCAAAAACTTCTTCCCATTTGGAGGCTGACTCTTCTCATTTGTCAACTCGGAATCATCAATGTCCGTGTTGCTCCGTAAGCTTTGCTCCACGAGAACACGGATGCAAGAGAGCCTTACGAAGCATGTCTCCTGAGGTCTCTGGGTTCACTTCCAGGGCACTCACACCCAGTCCACAAGGTTCAACACACACATGTCAGCAGCAAAAACTACATCAGGACTGCCATGTGGATAGCAATGGTTGATGTACTTATTTCAGAGATATTAAAATGTGAGGGGGAAAAAAATGTATGCCTTAGAATTCATTCTACCACTAGGTGTTAGTGTGTGGTCTGAGGATGAAACTCAATTTGACGCTGGCCTAACACAGCACCGCAATGAAGCACTTCAAGGCAGGAATAATCATTTCTACTTCATCTGCTGTACAGCTCACTTATATTGGGGTGATTTTTTAAGGTATTAATGTTACAAGTAACTATGTTTGGAATAGGGAATTTAATTCTGTATGACATGTAATGAATATATAAACCAATGATTGAATCAGAATTGATCCAAAATAAAAATTAACAAGAAAACTTCATTCAAGCCAACCACATACATTCAAGCCCATACAGTGGCAGATCATTAGTAACTCTTCATGTGGCCATGCTCCACTGAATCTTAATACTCTCTGGGTTGGCAAACACCCAACAGATCTTTTATCCAACTTTGGAAAAATCAGCCCACACATTTAGTAGCCAAAGAGTCTGGAAAGCAGCAGAGTATAACGGAAAGTCAGACCTGGTGTTATCTCTGGAGAATGAAATCAGACTTTCTGCAGCCACAAGGACCTCTCCTCTCCTCCCCTCTAACCTCCCCTAGCAAGGGCCAGGAAGGAGATCCCAACCTCGGTGTACTCCTGGAATCCCACTACCCTTCCTCACCCCACCACACTTGCAGCCTGACCACCCTTTTCAGCCTTAAGACCACCTGGACTCATCATGCCCTTTGTCCCTACTCACGCTGTCACAAGAAGCTCAGGACTCCTGGTCACCCACAAACAGTATAAACAGCAAGAGGATTTGTGCATCTCCTTTCAGAGGCCACATCCCGTCCCTGCCCAACCTCTGAACCCCTTCCACTGTGATATTTGGAGCTCAGAGTCAGTTATCAGCTAAATCCCTCAAATCATCCACTTCTTGTCTATATGTACCTTTTATCTTCCTACTCTACCTGAAACCTGCCCCTTTTAGAGCCTTGTCTCCTCAGCAGGACCTTCAAGAGATGGATACTTCTTTGTCCACTCTGTCCGCATTTAACACTGGGCCTTAGTGGTATCGCCTTGTACCCCATTGCTGCTTCTAGACCAGATGTTGGCAAACTTTTTCTTAAAAGGCCCTAAGGAAAATATTTTAGTCTTTGTCTCAACTACTCAATGTGGCTATTATACGACAAAGCAAGCCATAGACAACATGCAAATGAATGGACATATCTACATTTCAACAAAAATTTATTTGTAAAAGTAAGCAGCCAGCTGGCAGGCTATAATGTACTGAATCTCAGATCAAAAGTCTGTCCCACCTACTTCCCCTCCTCCAACTGCCATCATCCTCAGACCACTAGGTCACCCCTGCCACCTTATTCTCTGAGCTCAACGTTACACTAACACTATTCTTGCCATAATTATTTTTGTGATGTCCACTCCACACCACAAAACACGGAAAGGGGCTACATATTATGAGAACTGAAGCTTACCCAGTTGGGGAGTGGGGATAGGCTGTAAGAAGAAAAAAACTACGAATGTAAACTGTCCCTGCATAAATGAGGGCCCTTGACACTTAAGCTTCATGTTAAATCCGCCTGTGCTTCTTCCGGTGCTCCAAATCTAACAGTCCTCTGAACACAAAATTTCAGTAGATGCCTTCCATCATCATAGACAATCCTTCCATGCCTGACCTCTCAATTCCCTAAGATTCTGTCTTCTAGGATTTTTTCCTTTATCCTGCCTCGGCCCTGCAATCCCATGCTTTCATGGGCTAGTAGCTGCAACCTCTGGAATCTCAGTTTCAGGCATCTGACTCCTCATCCACTCTCTCAGCTGGCCAATAGGGCTACTAAGGATCTTACAGGCATTATTCCACAGTATCCTGATTCTCAGCCCAACTCAGAGAGGAAAATGTTTTGAAGGATTCATGGGTAGGCTTTTTGTTTAATGGAATAAACTTCAATAAAATTTACAGGAAACTGACAAAGTTTTTGCTAGAATTATAATGTCAGAAGAACCACCAGCTTGGATTAAAAAGGACAGGGATAATTCATTTTCAGAACGAAAAGAGGTATTAGGGCCCCCTAACTTCTATGCACAGGAATCAGGCTGAAAAACCTACTAAGCTATAAATACGGGTCATTCTTATGGAAAAGGAACAATGATTCAGATGTTTTAATAGTTTAAACAATTTTAATTAGTTTGCCTTCCTAGAAAGTTCATCTAAGTTATCTAATTTATTGGGATATAGTTAGTTTATAGTATTCCCTTATAATCCTTCTTATTTCTATAACGTCAGTAGTAATGACCTACCTATCTGCAAATTAGCTGATTCTTTCTTCTGCCAATTCATACCCACTGTTGAGAACCTCTAGTGAATTATTCATCTCAATTATTATACTTTTCAACTTCAGAATTTCCATTTGGTTCTTTTTTATAATGTTATCTCTTTATTGATATTCTCAACTTGCGCAGACATCGTTTTCACGCTTTCTCTTTAAATCTTTAGACGTGGTTTCCTATAGTTCTTTGCATGTATTGATAATAGCTGATTTAAAATCTTTGTCTAGTTAATCCAACATATGGATCGCCTCTGAAATAGTTTTAATGACTGCATTTTTCCTGTATATGGGCCATACCTATTTTTTGGGGGGGGCATGCTTTGTAATTGTTGATTAAAACTGGGTATCTTAGGTCATATAATGTGTAAACTTTGGAAATCAGACCCCCCCCCCACCACACACACACCAACGGTTTTCAGTTACTGCTGTTTTGTTGTAGTTAGTTCAGCGACTTTCCTGTGCTAATTCTTTAAGTCTGTTATTACCTGTAGTGTCAAGCCACAGAAGTCTGTGTCATTTAGCTCAGCACCCAACTAAAGACTGGCCAGAGATTTCCTTAAACGCCCTGAATCAGTAAGTCTTCCACCTTTGCCAAGGGGCTCTGTGTGTGTGTTGGAGAATGCCTTCAACATTTAGGCACTTTACAGCTCTGTGCGGGACCTCAACATGAGCCAGAGAGCTCAAAATGGTTCTCTTCTTATAGAGACTCATCAGTTTTTCTTGAATAAACATTCCTTACATTGTTGCAAGCCTTTAGTAATTTGGTAATTTCCAGAGTTCACAAAGTTTACTACGAAACTTTTCTTTCCAGTGTTTTTGTTACTTTTATGGCAAGATAGGTTTATGGGGGTCATCAATGTACCCATTCTGGAAGCCTGCCTAGTAAGTTTTCTTTTAAAGAATTTCAGAGAAGAGGAAAAAAAAGATATTCTTTTCTAGTTAAGCCCTGCCTTGTATATTTTATTTCTTTCTGCAGATCTGAGTTTCAGTTTTCATCTGGTATCACTTCCCTTTATCTTGAAAAGTTAATTTAACATTTACCATTAGGCAGAAAATTCTGAAATTTTCATTTATCTGAAATGTCCATATTTCACCTTCATTTTTAAAGGATATTCTCACTGAATATAAAAATCTAGGTTGGCAGCTTTTATTATGTCAACACTCAAGGTATTTTTCTGCTCTTCTGGCCTCTACTGTTTCTGACAAGAGATCAGCCATCATTTGTATTGCTGACCTCCTTTATGTGTCATTTTTCTCTGAACACTTTCAAAATTTTTATCTTCAATTTTCAGAAGCTTAGATATTATGTGCTTAGGTAGTTTCTGTTTTGCAATCTTGCTAAGGGTTTTCTTAGCTTCTTGGATCTATAAGCAAATATTTTCACCGTATGTGAGAATATTTTGGCCATTATTTATTTAAATTCTTTTTCTGCCCCATTATCCCTCTTCTGTTTCTGGGATTCCAAATACACATATATTAGAATGCTTGATTATTGTCCCAAAGGTCACTGATGTTCTTTCCTTTTTTAAAAATCTTTCTCTTTGTTCTTCAAATGGGAAAACTTTACTAATCTTACAAGTTTAGTTACTGTTTCTTCTGCAGTTTTTAATCTGCTAAACTCCAGGGAAGTTTTCATTTCAGATATTATACTTTTTGGTTCTAGACTTCTACTTGGCTCTATTTTTTCATAGATTCCATTTCTCTGATGAAATTCCCTACCTCTTTTCTCTTTGGCCTTGGATATATTTATAATAGTTGTTTAAAAGCCTCATCTACCATTTCACAATATATACACCTACCAAATCATCACATTGTATACCTTAAACTTACACATTGTTGTAGTTCGGCTGCATCTTTAAAAAGGTGGAAAAAACTCTATCCAAAAAAAAAAAAAAAAGTGCAACACATGAAAACTGGTACAGATTCCTGGTTTTGAGTTTCTCAGAATTTGGGATGATTTTAGGAAGTACAAGAATGCCAAAACCATATGAAATCACCTTGAACAACACAGTGAGAGCATTACTCTCCTTTCAAATCTCCTGACTGTCAAGAAAGCATCAGTTGGGTGCTAGGGTTATCTTACCTCTCTATTATTTGCTAATAAACATTTTTAACAGATAGGAAAAAAGTGCCTGATCTGGTAATTCCAACATCTGGGTGATCTTGGGCTTTGTTTGAACTGACATTTTATTAATATTATTATTATTATTATTATCATCATCATCATCATCATCATCATCATCATCATTATATCATCATCATGGGTCACATTTTCTAGCTTCTTTTTCATGTATATTAACTTTTGGCTATATGCTTGTCACTGTGGATAATATGTTGTAGAGAGTGTGGGTTATATTGTCATCTTTTAAGTGGTATTTTGTTCTAGCAGGCAGTTAAATTCCTTGTCAATCTTTTGACCCTGAGGGATTAGTTTTATTCTTTGTTAGGAAAGGTCTATAGTGGTTTAATCCTTAGTCCTAGGACATGGTCGAAACTCTATGGCAGGTCTAGAGTAGCCTTCAGTTTCAGGCTGGTGTAACTTTACTTAGGTGCATAGCTAGGTTTCTCCACTGGCTAGGATGGAATTCCTACATCTCCTATCACTGCATAATTTCTGCTATCTCAATTCAGCTCAAAAGAAGAGAGAAAAGAAGAGAGAAAACTTCCTTTAAAAAAAAAAAAGAAGAAGAATATAGCAATGACACCAAAATCTAGCAAAAAACAGTATTTTTAAAAAAGAAAGAAACAGGAAACAAAACTACAGACCAATCCCACTTATGAGTAGCAATGGAAAATCCTGAATAAAAGATTAACAAAGAATTTAAGTAGCACAATTAAAGAATATTATATCACAATTAAGTGTGGTTACGACTCAAATGCTAGGATGATTTAATATTAGGTAATCTATTAAATATAATCTGTTACATGAATAGATCCAAGGAAAAATCATTTGCTCATTTCCAGAGATGCCAAGAAAGCATTTGACAAAAGTCATTATTTATTCTTGATTACAAAAGATAAAATTTAAATAGATAGGTACTTCCTTAAACAGAAAAAAAGATTCTGAGGTAATACCAAGGTATCCTCTATCTCATTCTCTTTGAATCTTGCAATTGGACAAGAGAGAAAAAGTAGAACTATAAAAGTTGAAAAGAAAGATGGTTACTAATGGTTATTATTATATAACCAGAAAGTAAACAGAATCATTTAGAAACCATTACTATGGAAAGTAATAAGAGAATTAACCTAGGAACAAAGTTAATAAATAGAAATCAAAAACTTTCAAACACATACTAAAAAAAAATAATTGAAAACTATATTAGCAGAAAATTCCTTATTTCTAATAGCAAGCAAAAAAGGATGGGAAGAAACCTGGGAAGAGATCAACAACAAGAAATGCATATGGCCTATATAAGGAAAACTATAAAGAAACAAAGTCAAACAAATGGGAAAACATAATATACTCATAGGTCCGAAGACAACCAATCTCATGTGACTTGATGGAAGTACAAATTGGCATGTTACTTACAACACCTTGTCAATATCTATGGAAATTACAGATGCATATACCCCTTGATCCAGCTATTCTAACCCCAGGAATTTACCCTATAGATAGTCCTGCTCCCGTGTGAAGGTATGCATGCATAAGGTTATTCATTGCAGAACTATCTGTAATAGCAAAAGATGGGAGATTACCCATATCCATTAGAGTACCGGTCTATTCTGACATACCCATAAGACAGAATAGGATGCTGCTGTATAAAAGAATAAATATTTCTATGCACTAAAATCCCTCAACTGTTGGCAATATTTATTACTGCTGGGAATGCATATTTTTCTTAGGGGAGGAAAAAAATACTGCCAACATTTAAATATAATGACCACATAGAAACAAAATTCTAAATTCTTGGGGGAAAAATTCAGAACAGGGACTTAATGATCTTATCCACTGACTGATCTCATTCAAGTCTTATTTTTATGAACATTCAAATGAAAGATTTTATTAATATAAAAGTAGTAAACGTTATGTTTAAAATGCAACAATATTCCCAACTTGATCTATAGAATCAATGCAATCCCAATCAAAGTCCTAGCAAGTTATTTTATTAGTATCAACAAACTGATTCTAAAGATTATATGAAAAGGCAAAGACCCAGAACAGCCAACACAGTATTGAGGAGAAGAACAAAGTTGAAGGACTGATGCTACCCGACTTCAAGACTTACTATAAAGCTACAGACATCAAAGACAGTGTGGTACTGGTGAAAGAATAAGCAAATAGATTAATGGAACAGAACAGACAGCCCAGAAACAGACTCACATAAATATAGTTAAAAGATCTTTGGCAAAAGAGTAAAGGCAATACAATGGAGCAAAGACAGTCCCTTCAACAAATGGTGCTAGAACTAGACAGCAACATACACATACACACACACACACACACACACACACACACACACACAAAACCTACCTTATACCTTTCACAAAAATTAACTCAAAATGGATCAGACCTAATTGTAAAAAATTCAAAACTATAAAACTCCTAGAGGATAACATAACAAGATGACGTTGAGTATAGTGATGACTTTTGAGATACAACACCACAGACAAAATCCATAAAAGAAATAACTGATAAGCTGGACTTAATTAAAATTGAAAACTTCTGCTCTGCAGAAGACAATACCAAGAGAATCAGAAGACAAGCCACAAAATCGGGTGAAAATATTTGCAAAAGACACATCTGATAAAGGACACTTGTTCAAAATATACAAAGAATTCCTGAAACCCAACAGTAAGAAAACAAATAACCCAACTAAAAATTAGGTTAAAGATCTTAGCAGAGATCACCAGAGAAGATATACAGATGGAAAACAAGAATATGAGAAAATGCTCCACATCATATACCACCAGGGAAAGGCAAATTAAAACAACGAGCTACCACTACACACCTAACAGAATGTCCGAAATCCAGAATACTGACAACACAAACTGCTGGCAAGGATGCTGAGGAACAGGAACTCTCATTCACTGTGGGAATGCAAAATGGTACAGCCACTTTGGAAGACAATTTAGCAGTTCCTTACAAAATTAAACAGTTAGTGTATGATTAGCAATTGCACTTCTTGGTATTTATCTAAAGGAGTTCAAAACTTAAGTCCACACAAAAAGCTGCACACAGATATTTACAGCAGCTTTATTCAGAACTGCCAAAACCTGGAAGCAACCAAGATGCCCTTCGTTAGGTGAATGGATTAATAAACTGTGGTGCATCCAGACAACGGAGAATTATTCAGCGCTAAAAAGAAATGAGCTGTCAAACCATGAAAAGACATGGAGAAACCTTAAATAAACATCACTAAGTGAAAGAAGCCAATCTGAAAAGACTACCTACTGTGTGGTTCTAACTTTATGACATTCTGGAAAAGGCAACACTAGGGAGACAATAAAAAGATCAGAGGTTGCAGAAGGCAGGGGTGTGAATAGGCAGAGCACAGAGGATTTTTAAGGCGATGAAAGAAAAGACACCGTATAATATTGTGATGATGGATATATGTCATACATTTGTCCAAACACATAGAATGTACAACACCAAGAGTGAACCCTATTGTAAACTAAGGACTTTGGGTGACTAGGATGTCAATGTTGGTCTATCTTTAGTAAAGAACATACCACTTTGGTGAGTGATGTTGACAATGGCGTAGGCTATGCATGTGTGGGGGGCAGGGGTTTTATGGGAAATCTCTGTACCTCCCTCTCAATTTGCTTTTAAACCTAAAACTACTCTGAAAAAATGAAGTCATTCAAAAGTTTTTCATTTTAGAGCTTCCCTGGTGGCGCAGTGGTTGAGAGTCTGCCTGCCAATGCAGGGGACACGGGTTCGAGCCCCAGTCTCGGAGGATCCCACATGCCGCGGAGCGGCTGGGCCCGTGAGCCACAACTACTGAGCCTGCGCGTCTGGAGCCTGTGCTCCCCAACAAGAGAGGCCGCGATAGTGAGAGGCCCGCGCACGGCGATGAGGAGTGGCCTCCGCTTGCCGCGGCTGGAGAAGGCCCTCACACGGAAGCGAAGACCCAACACAGCCAGCCATCCATCAATCAATCAATCAATCAATCAATTAATTAATTAATTTTTAAAAAGTTTTTCATTTTAATATTACAGATATGCATAAAGTGTAAAGTGTAACTCATCCAGTCTCATTTTCCAAGGTGCTTTTGACCATATAGGCTTTCATTTTGATAGGCAGAAATAAGTCTAAATACTCTGCTTACATCTACTTCTTGGTTTCTCATCTGTAAGGAGTCTGTATTGATTTTGTGCCATGAAGGAGAATGAATTAACTCAGAGAATCTATCACAATCTAACGACACTTTCCATCTCTGCTGGTGATGTTATCATTATTTGTACACCTTAAAACATCTATTTTGATTGATCAACTTTAAATAGTACTTCTTGACTCTCTAAGATGAGGAAACTTACAAATAGGCAAAGTTCAGCATAATCAAAGATGAAGTCTAAGAAGCATTTACCTTGTTCATAAAGTAGCTTCATATTCAAATCTTTGCAGGTGACCAGATTGTTGAGCAATGCAACCACACTTTGCATGGTGTTACCCAGAATGTTCGCCTGATGTTCCTGCAACAGATCACCGTTTCATCATAACAGTACAGAAATAGCATTACATCGTAATAAAGACAAATGATCAAACGACCTCCATCCCTTCATTCTTTTACAAGGTTGAATGATTATCTTTTTGCACTTGGGTGAAGCAGATCCCTGTGTGGTAAGGCCCCATCAGTGAGTTAGGTGAGCGGGAGGCAGTCTGAATCGCTCAGCACCAGCACTGCTGCATGCAGTCCCCTGCCCATGCACTGAGGAACAACCACATAGCCCTCTGTGCTTTCAAAGGGCACCAAAGGAGTCAGAGAGATCAGAAATCAAGTACATGGAACTTAGGAAACCACACCTGAAAGTGATTCTGAGATCACAGAAGAAAAACCTCTTAAAGAAATATTTCTGCAGTTTGGAGAGTAAACTGCTATTCTCCTTCTTTAGTCTTACACACTGCTGGTTATGTTGGATATGACTTACTGCATCACTGCTTCAGTGTAATAAACTACACTTGGGACCTGAAAAAGTGAATTTTGCTTTCCCTAACACTTTGCATCATACAGCAGGGAGTAACTTTGGCCCTCATTTCTCATTGTAAAGACAGAAAAGATAACTTCTTTGTAACTTTTAAGGGATCTTAAAAATAAGTTGGGGCTTCCCTGGTGGCACAGTGGTTGAGAATCCACCTGCCAATGCAAGAGACACGGGTTCAAGCCCTGGTCCAGGAAGATCCCACATGCTGTGGAGCAACTAAGTCCGTGCGCCACAACTACTGAGCCTGCGCTCTAGAGCCCGCGAGCCCACATCCCACAACTACTGAAGCCCGCATGCCTAGAGCCCGTGCTCCACAACAAGAGAAGCCACAGCAATGAGAAGCACATGCACTGCAACGAAGAGTAGCCCCCGCTCACTGCAACTAGAGAAAGCCCACGCACAGCAACGAAGACCCAACACAGCCAAAAATAAATAAATAAAATAAATTTAAAAAAATAACTTGCTTTAGTTTTGTTTCCTTTTCACTCTTCTGAATTTTTAAAAAATTAAACAACTAACACTGACTGTGATTGAAACTATAAAATTTCAAATAGTATAAAAATAAAGTCTTTAAGCTCCAGGACTAGATGAGGCAAGCCAGCTGCATACAGTATAGAAAGAATGGAGAAACTCGCTCTCAGGTCTATGCCAATGCAAGCACTTGCTGGAAGTGAGTGCTTCTAGGGGGCTACCTTGTCCCACCCTAGCCCTGGCCCCGCCCCTTGGTCACTCTGTTAATAACAAGTCCTATCCTAAAGAGTTATGGGTGTATCAATTTAGTAGACTCCATCCAGACCCTTTCCTATTCATTTCCTCCCTTTCTCTCTCTCTCTCTCTCACACATACACACAGAAATACATGGTTTGCTCTGTTATCTAAACATAAGTTATATCATATTTATTAATTCACTCAACAAATAACTAATGAAGAGCTATTATGTACCAGGCACTGTTCTAGGCACCTGAGGGAACAAAACAAGGTTCCCTGTCCTCACGGAAATAGACAACAAACAACAGGCACAGGGACTTTCCTAGTGGTCAAGTGGTTAAGACTCTGCACTCCCAAAGCAGGGGGCCCGGGTTCGATCTCTGGTCAGGGAACTAGATCCCGCATGCCCCAATTAGAGATTCCGCATGCCGCAAATAAGACCCGGAGCAGCCAAATAAATAAATGAATATTTAAAAAAAAAAAAAAAAACAGGCACAGTAAGTAAGTAAACTGGACTATGTGTTAGAAGATAACAAGTGCTATGGTAGAAAAAGAAAAGAGCAGAGCAGGAACGGAGGGTTGGGAGTTTAGCAGTGACGCTGTCCATCATTTTACATTGTGTGGTCAGGGTGGGACTCATTGAGAAGGTGTCATTTGAGTGGAAATTTTATTTTACTTTTTAAATGCTGAAGCATCTTAGAATTCTTTGGACTAATTTAGTTTTAATAAAATTTTCTTCTGAAATAATTTTAGATTTACAAAAGAGTTGCAAAGACAGTGTAGAGAGTTTCTATATACCCTTCACCCAGATGTTCCCTATGTTAACAGCATACCCAACCAAGGTACACTGATCAAAACTCGGGACTGGGACTTCCCTGGTGGTCCAGTGGTAAAGAATCCGCCTTCCATTTTTCACAGAACTAGAATAAAAAATTTCACACTTTGTATGGAAACACAAAAGACCCCAAATAGCCAAAGCAATCTTGAGAAAGAAAAATGGAGCTGGAGGAATCAGGCTCCCTGACTTCAGACTATACCACAAAGCTACAGTAATCAGACAGTATGGTACTGGCACAAAAACAGAAATATAGATCAATGGAACAGGATAGAAAGCCCAGAGATAAACCCACGCACATATGGTCACCTTATCTTTGATAAAGGAGGCAACAATATACAATGGAGAAAAGGCAGCCTCTTCAATAAGTGGTGCTGGGAAAACTGGACAGCTACATGTAAAAGAATGAAATTAGAACACTCCCTAACACCATACACAAAAATAAACTCAAAATGGATTAAAGACCTAAATGTAAGGCCAGACACTATAAAACTCTTAGAGGAAAACATAGGAAGAACACTCTATGACATAAATCACAGCACGATCCTTTTTGGTCCACCTCCTAGAGAAATGGAAATAAAAACAAAAATAAACAAATGGGACCTAATGAAACTTAAAAGCTTTTGCACAGCAAAGGAAACCATAAACAAGATGAAAAGACAACCCTCAGAATGTGAGAAAATATTTGCAAAGGAAGCAACTGACAAAGGATTAATCTCCAAAATTTACAAGCAGCTCATGCAGCTTAATATCAAAAAAACAAACAACCCAATCCAAAAATGGGCAGAAGACCTAAACAGACATTTCTCCAAAGAAGATATACAGATTGCCAACAAACACATGAAAGAATGCTCAACATCATTAATCATTAGAGAAATGCAAATCAAAACTACAATGAGATATCATCCCACACCGGTCAGAATGGCCATCATCAAAAAATCTACAAACAATAAATGCTGGAGAGGGTGTGGAGAAAAGGGAACCCTCTGGCACTGTTGGTGGCAATGTAAATTGATACAGCCACTATGGAGAACAGTATAGAGGTTCCTTAAAAAACTAAAAATAGAACTACCATATGACCCAGCAATCCCACTACTGGGCATATACCCTGAGAAAACCATAATTCAAAAAGAGTCATGTACCACAATGTTCATTGCAGCTCTGTTTACAATAGCCAGGACATGGAAGCAACCTAAGTGTCCATTGACAGATGAATGGATAAAGAAGATGTGGCACATATATACAATGGAATATTACTCTGCCATAAAAAGAAATGAAATTGAGTTATTTGTAGTGAGGTAGATGGACCTAGAGTCTGTCATACAGAGTGAAGTAAGTCAGAAAGAGAAAAAGAAATACCGTATGCTAACACATATATATGGAATTAAAACAAAAACAAAAAAGGTCATGAAGAACCTAGGGGCAAGACGGGAATAAAGACGCAGACCTACTAGAGATGGACTTGAGGACACGGGGAGGAGGAAGGGTAAGCTGGGACGAAGTGAGAGAGTGGCATGGACATATATACACTACCAAATGTGAAATAGATACTTAGTGGGAAGCAGTCGCACAGCACAGAGAAATCAGCTCGGTGCTTTGTGACCAGCTAGAAGGGTGGGATAGGGAGGGTGGGAGGGAGGGAGATGCAAGAGGGAAGAGATATGGGGATATATATATATATGTATAACTGATTCACTTTGTTATAAAGCAGAAACTAACACACCATTGTAAAGCAATTATACTCCAATAAAAACGTTAAAGAAGAAAAAAAAAAAAGAATCCACCTTCCAATGCAGGGGACGCAGGTTCAATCCCTGGTCAGGGAACTAAGATTCCACATGCCGCGGGGCAACTAAGCCCATGCTCCACAACTACTGAGCTCATGCGCCTCAACTAGAGGCCCTGCGTGCTGCAAAACTACAGAGCCTGCACGCTCTGGAACCTGCGTGCCACAACTAGGGAGAGAAAACACACACGCCACAACTAGAGAGAAGCCCATGCACCACAACAAAAGAGTCCGCATGCCTCAATGAAGATCCCGTGTGCCACAACTAAGACTTGATGCAGCCAAAAATAAATAAAATAAATAAATAATAAATAAATAAATCTTTAAAATAAAAAACAAAACTAGAGACTTAACACTGATACAAAACTAATAGTGAAACTACAGACTTTATTCAAATTTCACATTTTCCACTAACATCCTTTTCTGTTCTGGGATCCAATCCAGGATGCCATATTGCACTTAGAATTAACTCATTTTTGCAATACATATTTACTAAGTGCCCACTGTTCTAGGTACTTGGTTTATGTCAGTGAATAAAAGAGACCAAAAACAATTTTTTTAATTAATTTTTTTAAGAAAAAAACCTGCCCTTGTGGATGCCCTGTGGAGTTTACCTTGAAGCAGAGAGGGAAGACAACATAGTAAATAATTCCATGGTATGTTAAAGACGATACACACTACAGGAGAACAGAACAGGGTAAAGTGGTTTGGGAGTGCTGCAGGGGAAGGATGCAGTTTTAAACAAGGCACGTAAGGCAAACCTCCTTCGGAAGGCAGTGGCTGAGCAGGTTTGGATTTACTCTTTATGCTGCCAGGTTCTGTTAGCTAGTTTGTTTTAGGGTAGTTGCATCAATGTTCTTCAATGTTATTGGCCTATGAGTGACATCCTCATCTGATTTTAGTATCAGTTTCATGCTAGCCTTGTCCATCCATTTTATTCCACAAATATTTACAGTGCATCTATTTCTGGGTGATGTGGTAGAACTCACTAATAAAAGCAACTGGGCTCAGTGTATTTTTACTGGTAGATCTTTAAGTATTTTTTTGAAAAACATCTTATACTCAGGAATGTACACACTGACCCAATTTTATTTCCATTTTCCAAGAAAATCACCTATAATGTCCAAGTTTCCAAACGTATTGTAATAGAAGCACACACAGCAGTCACCTGTCTTCTCTGAACCGACTGACATCACCTTTTACCTGTCTCCTCCCTCTTTCTTATTGGTCAGACTCACCAAAGCCTTGCCTATTTTATTGGTCTTTTCAAGGAACCAGCTTTCCAGTTTAATCAAGAATCTACATTTGTGACTTCGAGTTAGTCATTACAAATGTACACGATTTCCCACTTCCCTCTCCTAGATATGCAGGAGGATGGCATTTCCCTGCCCCCTCATAATTTGAGATGCCCATAACTGGACTTGCTTTGGCCAATTAGACTCATCTGGGCAGAAGCTTTAAGGGGCAGAGAGGGCTTCGCCGTCCTGTCTTTCCTCTGCCCTTAAGACCAGCGATGGTCTAGACGGTAGAGGCTCCAGTAGCCCAGGTCTGAGAGTGAGGATGTGCAGCAGAGACAGCGGGACTCGCTTGATGAACACGTGGCTCCCAAAGCTCATCAAAACACCAACGTGGCATCAGGCTCCGAAACTGCAGTTAACAGTCGTGTACATCCCACCAACAGGAGCCGCTTGATTTCATGAGTCTTACCATCTATATCTTCAATACAAGACAAAAGGTCTGCTTTCCAAATACCACTGGCTGAAAATTGATATTCTTTAGAAACACAGGCTTAAGAGTGGATGTTAATATTTGATGCTATTAGGCTGTGAGTTTCTCTGTTTTACCTTTACAGATAGATACACAAAAGGTCACTGAAAGTATAAGTGCAGGAAAGACATCAGACGAGCCTAACAGAAGACTTACCAGCTGTGGGGCTGGCAGCCGGTCCCGGGGGACAGCCGAGCCCGTCCAGCGCCACGCCTGCCATTCCCCGACATGCTGACGGTGCCTTGCACTGTGGTCACCGTAAAATAACTCTCACTGGCATCCAAGCTTAATAAAAACACCTTCATTCTGCTCAAAAAGGGCAATCGATAGATACGGAGAAGGCAAACTGAACAGCCTCAACCATATAAAATTCACTGACACCAGGTTAAGAATATTAATGTGGAAGCAATGGGCTGCCACCAATTTCATCTAATTATCCTTACAGTTGGTTGGAAGGAAAGGGTGATTAATAAGCACCAAGATGACATGACATGTTACTCATGATAAAGTAACTAACGATACACAGGAAACCTATTCTTGTGAAGAAGAAAGACACTAACAAACCTCTTCTTTTGGTCCCATTTGGTAAAATAACACATACCACTCCTGGTTCAAAGGCCAGTCTGTCGGCAAATATAGGTCAGTTTTACTGGAGATAAATCCATTGTTCCTTCCATATACATGTTTTTATGATTAAATGCACCTTTTCTGTGCGCTTGGCAGTATTTTTGGCTCGTTGCAAAGCCAATACTTTGGTTTTTCCTTGTGCTCACAGAGTGACAGCCACCTGTTGATGTGGGCGTTTCCCTTAAGTACAAAAGCCAAGTTTCCAAACCTCCATTACCCCTGAACACTAAGAACTCAGGACCGTACCCCAGCCAACCAGGTCCTGAGACTCCTGGCCTGGGGTTTCCAGAATCACTGCAGGAGGAAGGGCTCTGCCAGCCCCACTACTCAATCTGCAGAGGGGCATAAAGGTACACTCTGTCAAAAGCCCCCACTAACCTTATCACTGGAAACACTCAGGGCACCATATCTGATGCAGAGAATAGAGACCAATAATCCTACAACCAGACTGGGAGGCATGGTTCCTTTTCTATTCCAGCCATTATTCAAAACACTGTTGTGTTTTAGTTTCTTTGCTGTTGATTTTCAGACCATTCATAGACTGAACTTTGTTCTGTATAAAGTAGGGGCGTTATTAAAATTATATTATAAAATTGTACTCACTTCCTCTTCCTTCTTGTAGGTATAAATGCTTCTTACCTCGTATGAGGGAGGGAGACCATGGAACAGAGTCATTGTTCCTGCTCAAGATGACAACATGGTTCTCTAGGGGGACCTAGACAGTTATTGCTGTGGCCAAGATCATAACTTCCCCCAGAAAGAATGCTAAAGACAGGAAAAGAGTAGTTGAGAAGGTATAAATATGAATTAAGCATACTTCTATTATTTTCTATCAAATTGAGTTATTTCATTTCTCTTAGCAACTTTATTAAGATTTGTTCTTGCTGTTCACAGCCATATTCATAGCCCACAGGGGATAAATTATGCTTTGAAAAACATCACATTTACTTTCAAAGTCAGAGTAGAGAATTATATGAAGGGAGAAACCACCAGGGTAAACATGTGGGACAAGAGTTCTTGGGCCCCTGGAAGACTGATGTAAAGAGGAAAGGGAACCACAAGTTTGATTCAAAGACCTTGGGTCAGAGCTGGAGGGAAGGGGCGATGCTGATTAAAGGCTGTGTCTTCATTAGATGTTCCTCTAAGACAACCCCTCTCCCTAAAAAGGTCTACCTGAGCCCCAGGGTGAAAGGACTGTAACAGAAGCCTAGGTAAAATCCTGGTGTCTTTTTTTTTTTTTTTTTTTAATCCCCATGGCTCACTAATAAAGAAAGGGGTCCACACCACTGGCACCCCAACACATGGAAGAAAAGTGGTGTGAGGAGAGAAGGAAGCTTTTAATGACCTGCAACAGGGTCTCTGGCACAGGGTCTGGGGCCCAGGCACCTACAGCTTCTGTGCTGATTGAGGCAGAGCAGCCACGTGGGCCCGAGCCGGGACAAGGCAGAGCTGACAATATATTGATAAGGTACTATGTGCCATGGCCTCTACCCCAAGCATTCTATCTCATTGAATCCTCACCAAAATCCTGAAGTGACTACAGTTCTCCCCTCTTTACAGATAAGGACACTGAGGTTAGCGAGATGAAGTGTCACTTGCCCAGGATCACCCAGCTCCTCGATTGTGAAGCTGGGATTCAGTCTGTAGGATGGCAGGGGCCCCTAATCACCAAGCGACGTTGCCTGGTGACCACATTAATGGAGCAGGAGAGCGGAGGGTGGGGTGTCAAGGTCACCAGTCAGCACACCCCAGGTTAGCCAACGTGACCTGAGGACCCACGGACTTAAAGGAATCCAGAGGCAGGGGTGGAAAGAGGCACAGACATATTGATTTGGGGCCGCTACTGTAATGCTGCCCTCCGTCTTTGGCTACAATGTGACCAGCCCTGCGTCACCACCACTGGGAACTCCTGGCTTCACAAGAGCCCTTAATACAGATCATTTGCTGTAAGACATGCAACCCGGGAAGCAAGATGTGGGTATTAGGCAACTAAGGAAAGGGAAGAATGGGCATACTACCCCCCAAGGATGAAATTACATACTAGCGCCACAGTCAACAGCCACATGATTGAGACACTCAGTGTTAGCGTAGGCTGACGGGTGAGAAAGGAAGCTGAGCTCACAGGAGAAGCCATCACTGCTATCCTACAAAGACACCCAAGGCGATCCTACTGCACTTTAAGATTATGACAAAAATCTTTAACTCCTTCATCCATAGCCCAATAAGCAAGGCTGACCTAATTTGTGTGCCCAACGCCACAGTGTGCGGACATTTAACAAACAGGGCACTTGAGAGTTCTAATAAAACATAGCATTTGCCAGTAGAGATAATTAGAATTGAAGCCACAAAAATTCTAGTGTTTGGCAACACAGATGAAACAACTTCATTAAAATGTACAGCTTCAGCAAATGAAAGGCAGGAGAGCACTGGACCCTGAAGAATCAGCCTTCTCAAAACTAACTGCTTCAGTGCTTAAAGAGGACAGCTCTGCAACACCAAGGGCACAACAAGGAAACACTGCTAAAAAACGATCAGCCTTCCCCAAGTGCTTTCACTGTAAACAGAGCGTTATACTTGATGCTAATATCTCAAGATGGAAACGGCACTACAAGACTCCAGATGTCCAGATGAAAAAGTTGGGCTGGAGTCTGAACAGTCCAGGTAGGAGATACCTTTAACGATCGAAGGTAACAATGAACTGTGGCAACTCTCTTCTGCCCTTGGTGTGGGTCAGGATTCAAAAGACAACACATTAGAAGACAAGAACCGATCCTACAAGGTTAGCGAGCACGGAGAGAACGAAAAGCAGAAGCACACACAAGTGATGCACACGTGACATCCACTATCTCTTAGAAATAAACACACAGCGCATCCCATTCAACACACATTCACATTACCTTTCAGGGGGAAAAACTTACGTTGCTCTGCAAGCTGCCCCTGTACTGCGCATGTACTTGCAGTTGGTACAGAGGTGCTGCCCCAGGACGTAGTGGGGTGCCCACCCACTCTCCTTTTCTTACGTTCTCCTGCATGGCCAGAATGCTAGAGATCTGGAGCCTGCAGAAACGAGCCTTCAGAGCACCCAAACCACATGAGTACATGCGTGCAGAAGAGGACACTTTCATATTATTGATTTTTCACAAGGCTGTCCCACAGGCAGCTCAAACTCAGTGGAATCTAAACTGAACTCAGCTCCTTTCCCCTCACACTTTCTCCTTTTCCATTTTCCAATGAACGACCCTCCAATCTGCCGAGCTACCCAGCCATAAATCTTGGAATCACCCGGGACTACTGTCTCTATTCTCATCTCCCACATCCAATCAGCCATGACAGTCCCCTGGTTCTCCCCGAGCCCCTCCTGAATCTGTTGTCTGCTCTCCATCCTCACTGCCACTGCCCTCTCTGGCCGGGGCCACCACCATCTCCTAAAGGTATCTCTACCTCCGGCCTCACCGTTCTGACTGCTAACCAGCTTCCTCTTTCTAAAGTGGCAGAGATTAGGCTCCACTCCCAGGGCTGACATCGGGGGCCGCGGGGCTGGGGAGTGAGCATGTCGGAGTCTACAGTAGATCCAGGACGGAGGGAGGCCACTGCGTCCCACAGTCCAGTTTGTGCCCAAAGTCCCAGTGGGATTCCAAGGCCTGAAAGGGGGAGAAGCCACAAGAACCAGGAGATGACAGAGGAAAGGCACTGGAGCTCCAAGGCTTTCAATCCCAGAGGAGCACTGCATTATGATTTCGAAATAGTCTCAAGACTTATCGAGACAAATACTGACCCCTGGGGGTGAGGAACAGGGAAGGAAACAAACTGGATTAAACCGCAAGGGCACAGAGTGATTTAAAATGAATTCACTCATTTAGCTCATAAATATATATATGGGATTTCCTGGGAAGAAAGGCCAGGATGTACGGGTCCAAAGTGGGACTGTTTGGGGTATGAGGAAGTTGGTGCTGGGGTATCTGCTACTGGGCCTCTGCTCTACCAGCTGTGAAGCAGTTAACCAGATCCTCTGCCCTGTGGTCGGGGTTTTGTGGGGCTGAGCAGACTCAGAGGGCCGGGAAATGTTCTTCTCCCATCTGTAGCCAAAAACATATGATGCTCTCACCTTAAGGGCCTAGAGGTATAAAATTAAGTCCCTTCTTTTATTTAGATCTCCCTCCATCCTTCTGGTTGAACACACAAGAGAAAAGAGTTTCAAATTGTTTTTAAATTTGACTGACAAACATGTTAGAGGCCCTCTAGCAGCAAATACAAGTTATTATCAGCAATACATTCCAGCTGGCACGGAAGGGAGTCTGCTCAACTGGTACCATCTGTCAGTCAGTGTGCCAGCTCGGCTCTAGAATCCCAGTCCTGTGCAACACCCACAGCAGTGCACTGTGGATGCCCTTCCGGCAGGTTAATTGTGTCACTTGGCTTCCCCAGCCGTGCCCTTTCACATTATTTAGGCTTCTAGCAGGAAACTTCCGTCCTCTGGGCTCCCAGCAGGGCCCTAGGCCTCAAGGCAAGCGCAGTGGGCCCGAGCCAACACTATTCAGGAGGGAGAACCCTGGCCGTGGAGCTGAAGGGAAGCTGCCAGGACCAGTGTCCCCGGGGATGGATTGTACCCCTTTCATGTGTCTGCCTGGAGTGTTGAAAGACAGGCCACTCTGGCCCACAACACGCTCTCTGAGCTAAATACAGGCCTGAAATAGCGGGGACAGATGAGAAGGAGAAAATACAAGTGTGCATCCAGACACAAAACCCCTCCTGCCTTCTCTTAGCAACCCTGCCAACGTGCAAAGTAAGAACAACAACAACAAAAGGAACGAAACTGGGTCATTTGTAGAGACATGGATGGACCTAGAGACGGTCATACAGAGTGAAGTATGTCAGAAAGAGAGAAACAAATATTGTATGTTAACATATCTGTGGAATCTAGAAAAATGGTACAGATGAACCAGTTTGCAAGGCAGAAATAGAGACACAGATGTAGAGAACAAACGTATGGACACCAAGGAGGGGAGGGGGGGGGATGAATCAGGAGATTGGGATTAACATATATACACTAAAATGTATAAAATAGATAACTAATGAGAACCTACTGTATAGCACAGGGAACTCTACTTCACTGTACAGTAGAAACTAACACAACGTTGTAAAACAGCTATACCCGAATTAAAAAAAAAAAGGAAAGGAAAAGAACAACAATAATAAAAAAACAACATTAAAGGCTTGGCAAACTCGTGTTCCTTCTTAAAAATTCAGGCCAGATGTTGTTTGCTGAAGCTGGGGTGCGGGTGGGCACGAAGGCTGCCCTTCTCATGTTGGACGGCGTTTCCATCACCTTCCCGTGCTTGCCTTCATCACGGCGCCTACCACACCCCTTAACTGTTGTTCATCCACTCCTCGACCAATGCCGAGCCCCTTGAGGGAAGAATTAGGACATTTAGCCGGGTCTCCTGAGCCTCGGTGCAGTGCCCAGTACGCAGTGGCCTCTGGTAAAATAAGGAAACGCTCAACGTCGCTTATACGACCACAGCGCGGGAAGGGATATACAGCTTGTGGGATGCTCCTTCGAGAAATGAACTTGTCAGCAACTAGAAACTGCCTTCAATCAAGCAATCAGTAAATATTCGTGGAGCACCTAAAGTTTGCTATTTAAGGGCGTGAAACAGAACTACAGAAGCATTAAAAAATGACCTTTCTCGAAACGTTTTCAATCACTATCTATTTACATCTGAATACTGTTAGCAGTAAGTGATACATTCAGATATTTTGACTTCAAATGAAATACATAAAATCTCTCACCTGCTACACGTTTGTCAAGTACTCATCAAGCACCTGAATCACCATGGAAAATGTACACTCTCAAATTCTGAAAGACGTTGACAGTTTTAATGGGAACCTCTGTTAAAGATAACTGCTCACAAATATAAAGAAGTGTCCTATTCTAAAGAAAGAAAATATTACAGAAGGCAAAAGTGAATGAAAAGATCAATACACAGAATTATCACAAGACAGTTTTCAATTACAGCTATCCTGACTGTGGGAGTTTGCAGTTTTTGCAGTGGGAGTTCCCCAGGTGTTGGTACTCACGGTTCCTGTCCCAAAGGAGAACTAGTAAATCCTGCAGGAAAAAGATACTAGCGGGAAACGAATGGAAGTTTACTTAAACCTAGGGTTTCAAGGAACATAAAGAAATGGTGCAGTAAGTGAAAAGAAAACTGGGCTGAAAAAAATATAAGAGCTCCTTGGCCTGCCCCAAACCAGCTGGCAAACCTGGAGCAAAGCAAGAATCATACTACCAGACTTTGGAAGAACTGAAGAGAACTTTCTAAGTCAATCATTTGATTTTAAAAATAAAGAAATCGAAGCCCTGAGAAGGGAACATACGGAGTAGGGCCAGGACTTAAACTCAGAAGTGCATCTTCCTTTTCCATTACTTCACTTTGCCCTCACAATTCTAAAATTCACATCAGGGAATGGATAAAGAAGATTTGGTACATATATACAATGAAATACTACTCAGCCATAAAAAAGAATGAAATAATGCCATTTGCAGCAACATGGATGCAACTAGAGATTATCATATTAAGTGAAGTAAGTCAGACAGAGAAAGACAAATACCATATGATGTCACTTATATGCAGAATCTAATATATGACACAAATGAACCTACTTACGAAACAAACAGAATCACAGATATAGAGACAGGCTTGTGGTTGCCAAGGTGGAGTAGGGGGGTGGGGGAGGGATGGACTGGGAGTTTGGGATTAGCAGACGCAAACTATTATATATGGAATGGATAAACTAGGTCCTACTGTATAGCACAGGGAACTATATTCAATATCCTGTGATAAACCATAATGGAGAAGAATGTATATACATGTATAACTGAATCACTTTGCTGTACAGCAGAAATTAACAAAACATTGTAAAACAGCTATACTTCAAAAAAAATAAATAACGATCACATCGAGGTATGCAGAGTCAGGGAGGTAACTTTAAAGATGGATACAAATTTTGTGCACACTGGAGTAATGCTTTAAGTACTGCTCCCCAGGGCTGCAGACTCATTTGTCCTTAGCATCTTCTTTGATAGGTCAGCTCTTATCCCTGAACAGGTAGGTGGGATACCACTGGGGAAATGGGAAAACCTCAACATAATGCCTACTGACCCCCATGCCCGGGAAGCACATACTTTCTGGGGCTGACAGGATTTTTTTCAACCAGTTTTTGTTGCAGAGGGTTATCTCTAAAGAGGTGACAGGAGAGCCTGGCCATCTCACAGAAATCTTAAACAAGGAGCACCTTTTCCCAATAAATTATTCTGAGCAGGTAACAAATCAGACATCAGGGGAACTGCAAACATATATGTGATGTTTAAAACTCAGCAGCATCTAAGGCAGCCCAGATCTCTGTCACTCTCCCTAAAATATGCTGCACTTGGTATTTTATGCATGATCACACTTTTGTTCTCAATCTCCATAATGCAGGGCAGTTTTCCTTTTCTTAGACTCTACTTAGATAATAACAGTTATATTTGTTGGAACATTCGATAAGCTCATTTTTGTCCACACGATGATAAAAACTATAACATCTTGGAAAACAAACTGGCTGCAATGGGATAAAATCATCTCAGGAATTTTTCATTTCCTAGATATTTTATGTTCTTACTAGCATTTAAAAAAATTAAATGGAATTGGAAGATTCCCTAGATATAAGCATAAACTGGTCAATGTTAATGTGGTTCATGCTGGACAACCATGGGGGGGTGCATCAAGGGGTCTTTTGCTGGGAAAAGGTTTGAGAGAAAGGATCAATAAACCTGCAGGGCATGGGCTGGGCAAACAAGAAGAGTCAGGAGACTGACCAACTTGACCACGGGAGAAAGTGACCATATACTTGCCAGTGTCCATTTCTGAAGTTGAAAAGGGAACTGACAGTTTAAATTAATTTCTTATGCCAAACCAGGCAGTATGTCTAAGAGCCTTGAGACACCAGCTGACCCTCCCCTTTAATATCTATTCTGGGACAAACACCCTTGGCAGCCTTGGCTATAGGCTAGGCATCCGAGACTTATCTATGGAGTGCCCATTTGGTCACGGCATTGTTTCTGCATGAAAGCAACAGTCCCACCAGTCCGTGAAAAGTCCCTTGAGCTCAGGAATGAGCAAGTGAGGAGGAGGGAAAAGGGACAGCTATGGTGTTTTCATATTTTTAACTCCTGTATTTCAATAAATGAACTTCAGCTTGAAGAGCTTAGATGTCAAGTTGGCATCATTAAATTTTCCTCATGCAGGTCTGAGAGAAAGCCAGAAATCAGAATGAGTGCTAAGAATAAGGGGAGGGAGGAAGGATGAGAGGGAGGAAGGATGTAAGGGAGACAGACTACGGAGGGAGAAAGGATGGGAAGGAAGAAAAGAGGGTCAGAAGGATTTTCCCCAAGAGGAAAAGTGAGCCCAGTAGGGCTGAGCTCAGGGAATAAGTCCTCGTCTGCAGGTGCTAAATCAAGAGGTCTCTGCCTCCAAGGCAGCTGTTCACCTCCATCTGGAACGAAAAGTGTGGCACAGACCTAGCACACGTCCAGCCACTGGGTGCCTCCAAATAAATGCTGACCAGTGTTTCAGCGGGAGGTGCACAGAGACAGAGTTCTTGTTCCTGCATGTCACCACTGTCTACTGTCGGCCCCCAGGGGACCCCTGCCATTCTCAACAGACAGGGAGCAGAAGAGCAAGAGGAAGTGCTTTTTAACTCTGGGCACTTCCAGCTGTTTCTGGATTCGTGGAGCCCTGCTTTTGGGTTGCTTTCTTGCTACCACACTCTCACCTGTGAGTAGAGTGATGGTGTCACAGCCCCTCCTGCATGTGGAATTTTTTTTTTTTTTTACTTTACATTTTTTTTTTGGCTGCCTTGGGTCTTCCTTGCTGCGCGCGGGCTTTCTCTAGTTGCAGTGAGTGGGGGCCTGCATGTGAATTTCGATGAGCTGCAAATGACTAGATGCCTGGTCCCCTCGGGCTGATTGGCTGGCCGGGAATCCTTCCTCCTGTTGGGGTGCATGATAATGAATGGTGACGGCTGTCATGAGCTTGTGTTGGTGTGGGGTGAACAGAGAAGGGGTGTTGATCCTTAGGCGATGCCCCTGAGCTTCACAGGCATAAACAGCCCACTCCCGGAGGACTGGATTTTATTATTCGCCAGTCTTACTGGCTGAACTTAGAATCTCATCTCTCAGGGCACAAGTAGCAGGTTAAGCAAACCAATCAACCAACCGAAATCTGTTTAGGAAGCAGAGGAAATAATTCACGTAGCTCCAATTCTGAAACGTTGCACGTCTCTATGCTCTGAAGTTCAACAAAACGCGTGGGTTCTGCTCCCACCAGGGATCTGCACTCCACCAGAGAGAGGGGCCGAGAGCAATGACTCTGAGCCACGTCGTCCAACTCACTGTCACCAGATCCAACAAGGGCAGAGAAAGAGGCAAAACCTCAGGCAGCTGGAAACACGTTGTCTAAAGCCATACAGATGACAGGGAGACTTTCCCCTACAGCAACTCAGAGGGGCAGAGCGCCCAGATGCTTCATTTTGCTTCAGCTGTCTTATCCAGGTGCAGGGCTGCAAGCTCCACTGGAAGCAAGCAGCAGGGGAAAAGCACTGCCTTTTATGGCTGCAGAAATGGATGCCCGGAGAGAAATGATCTACTTGGAGACTCAAGCTAAGGTCCTTTTCTTCCCTAACATCCTTTGATGCTATACCCGATGCTGTGTCTTTCCCAAATGAATCTTTGAATGACAGGTTAAACAATGTCAAATTATATAACAATTTCTAAGCTTTGTGACTATAGTTAAACAAAACTGTTCTGCACAGTCTCAAATATTTATCTGTGGATTGTGGCAAAGATCACTTAAATATAAGTTTTAGCACTAGATTGGCATCCCCCCATCTACACTTCCACAGAATGCTCAGTAATCAAACCCAAGAACAATATAAAGTTGTGATATAATGTGGGGAAAAAAATCCTCAGAATCCTGCCTTTCTTCAGCCCCCTAGAAGAATCCCAAATAGCAGAATCCAGCTGAGCTACCACCAATGCCAACTTCACCACATAAATTTTGGAAGGGAGGGAGAAAAAGAATATGTTTATGAATTACTGTCTGCTTAATCACAGGGTTTTATAACATAGAAAACAAAACTGACTTGGACAGAATAAATGGATGGTAGCTAAGATCCCACACTAAAAAAGAAAAAAGGTTTTAGTGTGAAATTGCATAAATTTAAAAACATACAAACACATACACTTGCACATACATACACAAAACTCTTTACAAAGTACTATGTGAACAATTTGTAGGTTATTCATCATTTTGAGTAGTCTGCTCACCTGATATACTTCTGTATTACAGAAAATAGAAGAAGGTAAAAAATGAAAAATCTCCTCTGCACACAAATGAATGTCACTCCTTCAACAATCTGTACTGAAGACCAGCATATGCCAGGCCTGCCCTAGATCCTGATGAAGCGCCCCAAACCTGCCCCGAGATACCTGCCATTGGGGAGCTTCCCATCCAGTGGGTGGGCAGGGCAGACAGTCAGAACAGGCTAAGGGGCAGCACGGCGTGCCAATCAAGGCAAGCCCTACTCTAAGTATCCCAGGGAATGAGAACTTGGAGAACTGAGATGATGAAAGAAGATTTCAGGAAGGAGACGGGAATGGACCTGGGCAGGAACCTGGGGAGGTCTAGAACCTGAGGAAGAGCAGAGACCCTGCAACTTAGGAACATGCAGTTGAGAGACATAAGATGTTACAAGGGCACACGGAGCCCAATTACTCTCAACACTTGGCTAAGACTTTTGGAATCCACACTAAATCCTGGTTTATAGGAAATGCCCAGGATATTAATTTCTTGGGGATTCAGTGGCGTTGAAAGCAAACTAGACATCCACTGTCACTATGACTCGCGGATATGAGTTACATCATCTCCGCACAGAGTGGGCAGGAGTGACACCATGTCACCCTCGTGGTCAACTCCCCAGGGGTCACTCCCTCCCAACCTCGCTCAGCTCACCTCTGAGCAGCCTTCATCACCTGGCCTCCACACCTCCCTTCCTGCTTTCACTTGGCCCTGTGGGCCTCTGGGCATTGACTTCAGACTGAGCCTAAATTCACTAGGCTCTACCTCTCTGGCTGGAAAGGCCAGCTCTCACTCCTTAGTTACAGCAAACAGAGGGGGCAAAAACTTCTGGAGGTTTTTAAGGCATATGGATTCTTATCTATCCTTCTACCATGAGTAGAAGGCTTACACTATTACTGATTCTGTTATTATCTACAAATATGATTTAGCTGTGGATATCCTTGAAGGCAAAGGGATAACCAGAAGGATTCTTATGAATTCTCAGAGCCTCTGCACTTTAGGGACAGTCATCAGTAAGTCTTAGTTTTCTTTTCAACTATAAAACCAAACTTCTTTTGTATGAAAGCTCTCAGATAACGATATATATGGCTTTCAAGAGATGAGGTCAGAGGGCTTTCCTGGTGGCGCAGTGGTTAAGAATCCGCCTGTCAATGCGGGGGACACGGATTCGAGCCCTGGTCCGGGAAGATCCCACATGCCGCAGAGCAACTAAGCCTGTGAGCCACAACTACTGAGCCTGTGCTCTAGAGCCCGCGAGCCACAAGTACTGAAGCCCACATGCTCTAGGGTCCGCATGCAGCACCTGCTGAGCCCGCGTGCTGCAACTACTGAAGCCCGCACACCTAGAGCCCGTGCTCTACAACAAGAAAAGCCACTGCAATGAGAAGCCCGCACACCACAACCAAGAGTAGCCCCCACTCGCTGCAACTACAGAAAGCCCAGACGCAGCAACGAAGACCCAATGCAGCCAAAAAAAACCAAAAATCAAAAACAAAAACATAACCACACATGGTGATTATGCCTAAAAACATTTAAAAAAAAAAAAAAAAAGAGCGAGATGAGGCTAGAAGGAGGATATATGATACTCTGGATGTGAGACACTGATATCAAATAGCAAAAATGAAAGAACAGCATATTATTAGCTATTTTTGTTTTTTAATGGAACTCACAGGCTTCTATGTGCTCCCCAGAAATGCCTCAGAGTTGTGCTGTGGCTGGAAGCCTAAATGAGGTTTCAGAAAAGATAATGGAGCTTTAATGATGGAAACAGTAAGAAAATTAAATCTAATCATGTTCCATTAAGCATACTCTTAGCTCCCATTTTTACTAAATTATTTTATTATGATTTTGCCTCTGTCTATTGAAACAACCTTTTACAGCAATTTGATTTGCAAGCATAAATAAGTCTCATTTAATAAACCCAGTGGGATTAATAAGATGAGATGGATCGTCTAAAATTTTACTCATTCTGCAATCAGGAAGTAACCATTCAGAGAGATGAATACTTTGTTTTATATTTATTTCAGAGGAAAACATTACACTCTAATCAGAATCCTGTTCAACAGTAATGTATTACCTGCTAGAGAGACTATCTCCAACCAGGCAGCTCCTTCTAGACCAGGCTTGAAAGGGAGTCACAGTCATCCCCACCTCAGGCGCTGGTGGGTCCCACACTACCAGTCACCTCACCTCCTCAGGCCTCAGCCCCCATGCTTGTTCTCCTCCTCCTACTCTTTGATGGACTGGTACCACGTTCTGAGTGTCTTGCTACTACGTTCTGAGTGTATGCTGCTGGACTGTTCGCCTCCAGCAAGACGCTCCTGCGTAGCCATCTAGATGTGAATCCTTGAGTACATGAGTTGTGAACAATCACACAATCTGTCAAGGGGCAGGCAAACGACTGTCAACGATCATGCGATCTCTCATGGAATGCCATAGGGGAAGATGGGAGAGGGTGTTCATTCTGGTCTCTGCAGAGAACGGAAGCACCTGTCAGAATAGGTAAGTGGGGTTTTAGATATTCTTTCCAAAGCATGCAAAACGTGTCACAATGATAAAGCTATGAAGCTTAACTAGAATCACCATTCGCTAATTAAATGAGTCTCTGGGCCAAATCCTAAGGGAGGCTATTAAGAAATAAAGGACTTAGTAGAAAAACTCACATTTAGAAAGAATGGTACCGATGGGAAAAGAGGTTGGGAGGGTGTTATATGATGAACAGACATAAATCCATACCAATTTTCCATTCTAACTTTGTATTAAGGTCTGAAGAGAAAGAAAAAAAAACTATTATTAAGGATACACTTACGAAACAATTTTAACTAGAGATCATAAAATGTAATAAGTTCATAATGATTACTAATATGTAAATGCCCAATAACACAGCAACAACTCTCAGAAATCAGAAGAAGTGAAGAGAAATACATGGAACCATACTAATAATCCGGTACTGTATACCACCTCCTTCCATCTAAGATAGCTTATTAGTATGGTTATGCATGATAACTGCTCCATAAGCTATATCTTAGAGATATATGTCAAATTCTGACATATGTACAGAGTGTACACAAGCATACACAGAGAATTCATGAAAATTCACCAGAGCAGACACAAAGAAAACGTCAATAAATTTCCCCCCAAATAAAAATTCTTCAGTGCAATTATCCAATACTATTAAGTAATTAAAAAACCAAACAAGCTTTTCTGAAATGTTGTTTTAAAACTCTTGAGGGAAATACAGATCCAAATTACAAAGTTCTGTGAAAATAAGGATAATGAAAACAATGCATTAGTATCTATGGAATACTACTAAAGTTATCAGAGGAAAACATACAGCATTAGACACTACAACAATAAAAATATACAAATACACACTCAGTTTTTAAAAAGCTAAGGAAAAAATGAAGTTACCAAAAGAAAGCAAAAGGATGAAATTCAAAAAGATAAAAGCAGAATATAATGAATTAGGACACTTTTGCCTCTAGCAGGATACAATGGGTCACACAGGCCAATAATATCACCTTACAACAACTAGAAACCTCCAGAAAAATTACAAAATCATATCTGTAGAGATAACAGAGAGCTCAAGAGCACCAAGAAGTAACTGAACTAAAACCCAGAAAGTAGAGAACTTTTCCAGGGTGAACTGACACTTCCAAACATTTCCCCCACTAGGGAGGGGGGCATCTGCTGGTTCTGGATACTGGCTGAAAGTTAGGCTTGGTACCTAGAGAGGGCCTCCACTGAGGGCATGAGAAACTAGCAATGGTTTTAAAGGTTGTAAGAGGCTGGAAAGACAAATAGGAAACTTCAGGGGCCTCAAATGCAAAAGTAGTATCCCCAGAAGACATTTTATGGATTCTGAAGCTGCACAAGGCTAGTAAGCTGAACAGAAAGTCTGTAAAGGCTGAGTAAAATCTCCCCCAGTCAGTGGTACAGGCGTAACTCAGAGATATTGCAAGTTCAGTTTCATCACAAACACACAAATATCATAATAAAGTGGGTCACACAAATTTTTTGGTTTCCCAGGGCACGTGGAAGTCATTTACACTCTACTATAGTCTATTGAGCAAAAGCGTCATGTCTAAAGAAACAACGTACATACCTTAATTTAAGAATAATTTATTGCTAAAAGATGCTGGCCACTACCTGAACCCTCAGCAAGTCACAATCTTTCTGCTGGTGGAGGGCCTGGCCTTGATGCTGATGGCTGCTGCCTGGTCATTTTTGTGGCTGCTGAAGGTTGGGACGGCTGCGACAATTTCTTAAACTAAGACGACGATGAAGTCTGCCACATCCGTGGACTCGTCCCTTCATGAACAATTCCTCTGTAGCTTGCAATTCTGTTTGAGAGCATTGTGCCCACAGAACGTCATTCAGAATGGCAGCCAATCCTCTCAAATGCTGCCACTGCTTTATCAACTAAGTGTATGCACTATTCTAAATCCTTTGTATCATTTCAACGATCTTCACGGCATCTTCACCAGGAGTAGATTCCATCTCAAGAAACCACTTCCTCTGCTCATCCACAAGAAGTAACTCCTCATCCATGAAAGTTTTATCACAGGGTTGCAGCAATTCCGTCACATCTTCAGGCTCCACTTCTAATTCTAGTTCTCTTGCTATGTCCACTACGTGCGCAGTTGCTTCTCCCACTGAAGTCCTGAACCCCTCAAAGTAATCCATGAGGGTGGGAACCAACTTCTTTGAAACTCCTGTTCATATTGAGAGTCTGACTTCTTCCCATGAATCATGAATGATGTTAATGGCATCTAGAATAGTAAATCTTTCCCAGAAGGTTTTCAACTGACTTTGCCCAGATCCGTCAGAGGAATCACCATCTATGGCAACTACAGCATTATGAAATGTCTTTCATAAAGAGTAAGACTTAAAAGTTGAAATGACTTCTTGATTCATGGGCTGCAGAATCAATGTTGTGTTAGCAGGCATGAAAACAACATTAATCTGGTTGTACATCTCCATCAGAGCTCTTGGATAACTAGATGCATTGTCAATGAGCAGTACTATTTTTTTTTCCAATGCTTTTGGGTATATATACATATTTTTAACATTTTTATTGGAGTATAATTGCTTTACAATGCTGTGTTAGTTTCTGCTGTATAACAAACTTAATCAGTTATGTGTATGCATATATCCCCATATCCCCTCCCTCTTGCACATCCTTCCCACCCTCCCTCCCTATCCCATCCCTCTAGGTGGTCACAAAACACCGAGCTGATCTCCCTGTGCTATGCAGCTGCTTCCCACCAGCTATCTATTTTACATTTGGTACTGTATATATATCAATGATACTTTTTCACTTCATCCCAGCTTACCCTTCCCTGTCCCAGTGCCCTCAAGTCCATTCTCTACCTCTGTGTCTTTATTCCTGTCCTGCCCCTAGGTTCATCAGAGCTTTTTTTTTTTAGATTCCATATATATGTGTTAGCATACAGTATTTGTTTTTCTCCTTCTGACTTACTTCACTCTGTATGACGGATGCTAGATCCATCTACCTCACTACAAATAACTCAATTCCATTACTTTTTACGGCTGAGTAATATTCCATTGTGTATATATACCACATCTTCTTTATCCATTCATCTGTTGATGGACACTTAGGTTGCTTCCATGTCCTGGCTATTGTAAATAGTGCTGCAATGAACATTGTGGTACATGCCTCTTTTTGAATTATGGTTTTCTCAGGGTATATGCCCAGGAGTGGGATTGGTAGGTCATATGGTAGTTCTATTTTTAGTTTTTTAAGGAACCTCCATAGTGTTCTCCATAGTGGCTGTATCAATTTACATTGCCACCAACAGTGCAGGAGGGTTCCCTTTTCTCCACACTTGCTCCAGCATTTACTGTTTGTAGATTTTTTGATGATGGCCATTCTGACCAGTGTGAGGTGATACCTCATTGTGGTTTTGATTTGCATTTCTCTAATTAGTGATGTTGAGCATCCTTTCATGTGTTTGTTGGCAATCTGTATATCTTCTTCGGAGAAATGTCTGTTTAGGTCTTCTGCCCACTTCTGGATTGGGGTTTTTTTTGATATTCAGCTGCATTAGCTGCTTGTATATTTTGGGGATTAATCCTTTGTCCATTGCTTCATTTGCAAATATCTTCTCCCATTCTGAGGGTTGTTTTTTTGTCTTGTTTATGGTTTCCTTTGCTGTGCAAAAGCTTTGAAGTTTCATTAGGTCCCATTTGTTTATTTTTATTTCCATTTCTCTAGGAGCTGGGTCAAAAAGGATCTTGCTGTGATTTATGTCATACAGTGTTCTGCCTATGTTTTCCTCTAAGAGTTTGATAGTGTCTGGCCTTACACTTAGGTCTTTAATCCATTTTGAGTTTATTTTTGTGTATGGTACTAGAAAGTGTTCTAATTTCATTCTTCTACATGTAGCTGTTCAGTTTTCCCTGCACCACTTATTGAAGAGGATGTCTTTACTCCACTGTACATCCTTGCCTCCTTTGTCATAGATTAGTTGACCATAGGTGCGTGGGTTTATCTCTGGGCTTTCTATCCTTTTCCATTGATCTGTATTTCTGTTTTTGTGCCAGTACCATATTGTCTTGATTACTGTCACTTTGTAGTATAGTCTGAAGTCAGGGAGCCTGATTCCTCCAGTTCCATTTTTCTTTCTCAAGATTGCTCTGGCTATTCGGGGTCTTTTGTGTTTCCATACCAATTGTGAAATTTTTTGTTTGAGTTCTGTGAAAAATGTCATTGGTAGCTTGATAGGGATTGCACTGAATATGTACACTGCTTTGGGTAGTATAGTCATTTTCACAATGTTGATTCTTCCAGTCCAAGAACATGTTATATCTCTCCATCTGTTTGTATCTTAATTTCTTTCATTAGTGTCTTATAGTTTTCCACATACAGGTCTTTTGTCTCCTTAGGAAGGTTTATTCCTAGGTATTTTATTCTCTTCGTTGCAGTAGTAAATGGGATTGTTTCCTTAATTTCCCTTTCAGATTTTTCATCGTTAGTGTATAGGAATGCAAGAGATTTCTGTGCATTAATTTTGTATCCTGCTACTTTACCAAATTCATTGATTACCTCTAGTAGTTTTCTGGTATCATCTTTAGGATTCTCTATGTGTAGTATCATGTCATCTGCAAACAGTGACAGTTTTACTGCTTCTTTTCTGATTTGGATTCATTTTATTTCATTTTCTTCTCTGATAGCCATGGCAAGGACTTCCAAAACTATGTTGAATAATAGCAGTGAGAGTGGGCAACCTTGTCTTGTTCCTGATCTTACAGGAAATGGTTTCAGTTTTTCACCATTGAGAATGATGTTGGCTGTGTGTTTGTCATATATGGCCTTTATTATGTTGAGGTAGGTTCCTTCTATGCTCACTTTCTGGAGAGTTTTAATCATAAACGGGTGTTGAATTTTGTCAAAAGCTTTTTCTGCATCTATTGAGATTATCATATGGTTTTTAGTCTTCAATTTGTTAATATGGTGTATCACATTGATTGATTTGTGTATATTGAATCCTTGCATTCCTGGGATAAAACCCACTTGATCATGGTGTATGATCCTTTTAATGTGTTGTTGGATTCTGTTTGGTAGTATTTTCTTGAGGATTTTGCAGTTCATCAGTGATATTGGTCCGTAGTTTTCTTTTTTTGTGACATCTTTGTCTGGTTTTGGTTTCAGGGTGATGGTGGCCTCGTACAGTGAGTTTGGGAGTGTTCCTCCCTCTGCTATATTTTGGAAGAGTTTGAGAAGGATAGGTGTTAGCCCTCCTCTAAATGTTTGATAGATTTCACCTGTGAAGTCATCTGGTCCTGGGCTCAGTTTGTTGGAAAATTTTTAATCACAGTTTCAATTTCAGTGTTTGTAATTGGTCTGTTTATATTTTCTGTCCTTTCCTGGTTCAGTCTTGGAAGTTTGTACTTTTCTAAGAATTTGTCCATTTCTTCCAAGTTTTCCATTTTATTGGCATATAGTTGCTTGTAGTAATCTCTCATGATCCTTTGTATTTCTGCAGTATCAGTTGTTACTTCTCCTTTTTCATTTCTAATCCTGATTTGCATCTTCTCCCTTTTTTCTTGATGAGTCTGGCTAATGGTTTATCAATTTTGTTTATCTTCTCAAAGAATCAGCTTTTAGTTTACTGATCTTTGCTATTGTTTCCTTCATTTCTTTTTCATTTATTTCTGATCTGATCTTTATGATTTCTTTCCTTCTGCTAACTTTGGGTTTTTTGTCTTCTTCTTTCTCCAATTGGTTTAGGTGTAAGGTTAGGTTGTTTATTTGAGATATTTCTTGTTTCTTGAGGTTGGATTGTATTGTTATAAACTTCCCTCTTAGAACTGCTTTTGCTGCATCCCATAGGTTTTGGGTTGTTGTGTTTTCACTGTCATTTGTTTCTAGGTATTTTTTGATTTCCTCTTTGATTTCTTCAGTGATCTCTTGGTTATTTAGTAGTGTATTTTTTAGCCTTCATGTGTTTGTATTTTTCACAGTTGTTTTCCTGTAATTGATATCTGGTCTCATAGGGCTGTGGTCAGAAAAGATACTTGATACGATTTCAATATTCTTAAATTTACCGAGGCTTGATTTGTGACCCAAGATATGATCTATCCTGGAGAATGTTCCATGAGCAGTTGAGAAGAAAGTGTATTCTGTTGTTTTGGGATGGAATGTCCTATAAATATCAATTAAGTTTATTGGTCTAACGTGTCTTTTAAAGCTTGTGTTTCCGTATTTATTTTCATTTTGGATAATCTGTCCATTGGTGAAAGTGGGGTGTTAAAGTCCCCTACTATATTATTGTGTTACCGTCGGTTTCCCCTTTTATGGCTGTTAGCATTTGCCGTATGTATTGAGGTGCTCCTATGTTGGGTCCATAAATATTTACAATTGTTATATATTTTTCTTGGATTGATCCCTTGATCATCATGTAGTGTCCTTCTTTGTCTCTTGTAATAGTCTTTATTTTAAAGTCTATTTTGTCTGATATGAGTGTTGCTACTCTAGCTTTCTTTTGATTTCCATTTGCATGGAATACCTTTTTCCATCCCCTCACTTTCAGTCTGTATGTGTCCCTAAGTCTGAAGTGGGTCTCTCGTAGACAGCACATATATGGGTCTTGTTTTTGTATCCATTCAGCCAGTCTGTGTCTTTTGGTTGGAGCATTTAATCCATTTACATTTAAGGTAATTATTGATAGGTATGTTCCTATTACCATTTTCGTAATTGTTTGGGGTTTGTTTTTGTAGGTCTTTTCCTTCTCTTGTATTTCCTGCCTAGAGAAGTTCCTTTAGCATTTGTTGTAAAGCTGGTTTGGTGGTGCTGAATTCTCTTAACTTTTGCTTGTCTGTAAAGGTTTTAATTTCTCCATCAAATCTGAAAGAGATCCTCGCTGGGTAGAGTAATCTTGGTTGTAGGTTTTTCCCTTTCTTCACTTTAAATATGTCCTGCCACTCCCTTCTGGCTTGCAGAGTTTCTGCTGAAAGATCAGCTGTTAACCTTATGGTGTTTCCCTTGTATGTTATTTGTTGCTTTTCCCTGCTGCTTTTAATATTTTTTCTTTGAATTTAATTTTTGATAGTTTGATTAATATGTGTCTTGGCATGTTTATCCTTGGATTTATCCTGTATGGGACTCTCTGTGCTTCCTGGACTTGACTATTTCTTTCCCATGTTAGGGAAGTTTTCAATTATAATCTCTTCAAATGTTTTCTCAGACTCTTTCTTTTTTTCTCTTCTTCTTCTGGAACCCCTATAATTCGAAGTTACTTGCATTTAATGTTGTCCCAGAGGTCTCTGAGGCTGTCCTCAATTCTTTTCTTTCTTTCTTCTTTATCCTGCTCTGTGGCAGAGAGGGATAAATTGGGAGATTGGGACTGAAATATACATACTACTACTATATATAAATATATATATATTATATATATATAATAGATAACTAATAAGAACCTACTGCATAGCACAGGGAACTCGAGTTACTCAATACTCTGTAATGGCCTGTATGGGAAAAGAATCTAAAAAAAGAGGGGATATATGTATATGTACAACTGATTCACTTTGCTGTACACCTGAAACTAACACAACATTGTAAATCAACTATACTCCAATAACAAAAAAAAAAAAGAAAGAAAGAAAGAAGGAAAGAAAAAAACAACAACCAGTCAGGAAAAGCAATCCATTTCAAGCATTCAGATGGTCTCTCCCTTAAGATATATGCCTTAATATGTTTGAATGTACGTGAGGCATTAGATGTGAGAATAAGGCTGGGACATTCTGAAGGATAGAGCTGAATCTTCCAGTCTTACAGAGCTGAGGGGACAAAGAACTAAGAGGTCTCAGTCAAACATCCAGGAAAGCCTCACGTAAAGAACAGACTGTACCAAAGTTAGAACGGAGTCTTAATAAGACAGCCCTGACACAGCTTGCTTTCTGACTGGATTAAGTTGATCCACCCCTTACCCTAAATGCCTAAGAAAAAAAGGATCTCTCTTTGATGGAAAATATACTATTTGTAACCTCTACAGTTATTACAGAAACTACTGCTACAATGACTGTGCAAGTTAAAATCACACAAAGTGACCTTAATAATTTATGGGAAAAAAATATAATTGTTGCATGACCTTTAAAATTTGTTGTCAAAACATTCAAAACTCTTATTATCAGCTATGCATGTATAGGGGAATTTTTAAACCCTGATATTTACTACACTGTAATTTGAAACATTAGAAACATTGAGAATTAAAGTGTTTTATTTCATCACTGTAAAACACCAACAGACAACAGTTTGAACAGTACTTGTGTTTTCCTCATCATATAACTTATAAACTGAGCATCTCTTCTATGCTTTGGGGAATTATCATACTCATTTTCTAATATTTTATCATTTGTCTTTCAATGTTGTGAAATATCTCTGAGAGTTCCCTTCATGCTATTGTTTAACTGATGTCACTTCCTCTGGGAGATCTTCACTCTTTTCAGCACAACCACCTTCCTCACTAGTGTCAATACATGTACCTTTGCTGAGTTCCTCTGGCTGCATATCTAGACTTCCTGGAATGGCAGCAATGGTCAACATTCTCACAGACTTTTATTCTCTAATTCCATTTACATTTGATTAAAATTTTATTTCCAGCATTATCACATTTCCTTTCTCTGCCGAACTTTTGTCTTTCAATCTCTTTTTCAATTATCCACGTTTGTGAAATGTCCTGTGGCTTTATCACTGGAAGATGAGAAGGAAACACAAGAACAGATTTTGCTGTCTAAGCCTGAACAGAAACACCATGACAAATCACCAAAAGATTTTGAAAGAAGCAATGTGATAGGCCATTCATCGTGATGTGCATCTGTTATTCACTTAGTGACTTGATTTAAAAAGCTAGCAGTGAACTGTATACTTAATGCAATTACTCACAGTTTATATACCATGGTAAGTGAAATCTGAGCCATGTTTCTAGGAAACTGGAGTTACTTAACTAAACCACAGTAGTTGAAATTCATGCATACTAGAACCACACAAAGAAATTTATTAGCTCATATCTAAAACAGAAACGATGTATAGAGAGAGACACATAGATACAAACACAGAAATACACTAAATATTAACTATGATTATCTCTGGGTATGGGGTTATAGCTAATTTCTATTTTCTTCTTTGGGCTTTTCTGTATATTTTAGTTTTCATACAATGAAGATCTAAATGTAACACTTGTACAAAAAGGAAAAGCAATCATTATATTTAAAGGACAATACTAAGTTTTTTAAACTGATGATCTAGGGTGTTACCATTTCCTGATGTAGAACATATATAATTTTAAACTCATACAAACCACCGGAAATCAGAAAATGCATATTTTTTTTCACAATTTTCCTTAGGTAAATACTGATCAAATGTCACAGGGACTATTTCATCTAAGTGCCAGCAAATATTTTCTAGTTTGTTTTGTTTTTCCTTTTCCAATGAACAGACTATCACATTTTCTTCCTTTTCCCACGTTCTTTGACTCCTAAAGCAGTGATGGGTTCTGTAAATATATTTTAACATTTAACCAGGGGGAAAAGTCATTGCTCATTTCCCTAAATATTTACCTTATTAAAATTATTTGGCATAAATTATTTCTCCCCAATAATATAAGTGCAACGAGTTTGCCTGAGAAAATGTCAAAGGAAAAATGTTGATGTGTACATGTCAATAATTATGCAGATGTGTATAGAGTTTGTACACACATGGTGAAAGCACAAAACAACACACTAAGTGAAACAAAAACTTGCACTACCCTTAGCTTGGCCTAGGAGTTTATCAAACTCTATCCATATATTATGGGAAGTGTTTTACCCTTGAATGGCCCCTTAACTTGAAACATAAAAGAGGAAATATTAATACATGCAGAAATGTGTATAAAATAATATTACCATTAAGTTGATTACTTACACAATTGCTTTCTGGTAGGCACATTAACATTCCCACCCTAGTTTTTTGGTGAGTGTATTTTTATTAAGCAACTAATATCACAAACTTCATTAATGACAGACAAACTAACCACACACAGAAAAAATATATTCAGCTGACACTGAGTAATATAGAACCATACATCTGCACTGCAAAATGTGAATGTTGCCACAGGCCACTAAAGTCCAGTTTTGTTTTCACTTTTCAACTGAACCCAAGCCATATATAATACATGCATAATATAAGCCAAATTGCATGACTCAGTTGACATTATTTATTTATTTATTTATTTATTTTGGTTTTCAAGGATTAACCATTAGGACCAACAATTACTCCATATAAGTGGAAGGTTAATGTCTTATCTATTAGAAAACAACGTGGGGACTTCCCTGGTGGCGCAGTGGTTAAGAATCCGCCTGCCAATGCAGGGGACACGGGTTCGACCCCTGGTCCGTGAAGATCCCACATGCCGCTGAGCAACTAAGCCCGTGCACCACAACTACTGAGCCTGCACTCTAGAGCCCATGAGCCACAACTACTGAGCCCACGTGCCCTATAGCCCATGCTCCGCAACAAGAGAAGCCACTGCAATGAGAAGCCCACGCACCGCAACGAAGAGCAGCCCCCGCTTGTGACAACTAGAGAAAGCCCGCACACTGCAACAAAGATCCAATGCAGCCAAAAATAAATTTAAAAATTAATTAATTAAAAAAAAAAGAAAACAATGTGGTCCTTAAGGTAGCACATCAATTCCAAAGGCTCATCATAAGAAATCCATTACAAATATTGATATATGGAACATTCTATGAAAATATTCAATGGAAAACATTCTTCCTGGAACGACATCATTCATCCCTAGGATATAAACCATTTTGTGGCTAGGCTGACCTAAAGAAAAGCATGCAGCATAATAAAAGAAGGTATGGAATTTTATTTATAGATCGGTTTTGGAAAGATGCCATACATAATGCCAATCTCAATAGAACAAAAGGTTAGCCAATGATATTCTTTCTATCTCCCTGCTCATCTTGGTTTCCAATGCCTAGTATTTCATGTAATGGATGCTTCCATTTCTCTCAGAAACAATGGGTTACATAACAATTCCTTATAAGAAACAATGGGTTTGTGTTACTAAACTTCTTCTTGTGGACCCAAATTGCCTAGGCTCTAATGAGGAAAGTTTTCTGAAAATAAAATCTCTGAAAGTCCCTGCAGAGAAACCAGACATCTTGGTGCCTCTCCTGACCCATTCCAGTAGGGACGATAATAGCAGTGGAGGAGGAAAGGGTAACCCTGGAAACTCAGCATTTTTCTCTCCCCAACAGGAACTGGCAAGAGAGGACAGATTTCAACGCCTCATCTCATTTGAGTAAAATCATTATTACTCATTAAATACGTAAGGCTGACAGAAAGGATACAAATGAAAATTAGAAAAAGAATGTGGAGACTGACACATTATTCTCATTTCTGCATTTATAGCATAATTATTGAGCATCTGTTCTGTCACCAGCCTTGTGCTAATCACGTTCACACTACAATCTCATGTCCAATGAAGACTCGACCTGTAGTGGCCGTAGAGTTGAGTCATCATAGCGTGAAAAAGTAATTCCTCATATCCCACTAAGAGTCTGTTCATGGTTCCTTATAATAAAGCCAGAATTTATGGAACTGAAACAACCTTAATAGAGATGGTCCAGGTTTTTATTTTTCTATAAAGTTGGGTTTTAGTAAAAATGTATAACAATACTAAAACACCTGAAGAAGAAGAATGAGGAAAAGATTAAATGAAAGTCTAAATTTTTAAGTGTGGTACTTTCACTACAATAGAGATTAAAACAATTAAGCAGGTGAGAAAGTTTGTGAAGAGACCTGAGTATGTATATACCTTCACATCATGTTAAAAGTGGCTTTTTCCAAACAGTAGAGATGGATGGGCTACTTACAAAACAGTGCAGAAATGAATACTTAACAGTAAAGAGGTAGCAGACTGTAACGGTTAACAGTACAAAACTCCAGAGCAAGACAGAACTGACTCTTACTATCCTGTGACCTTGGGCAAGTACTTAGCCTCTCCGTGCCTCTGCATTCTTCATTGTAACAATGAGGCAAACTACTTCATAAGGTTGTTATGAGGATTAGAAGTTAATATGTATAAAGCACCTTGTATATACTAAACACCCTAAATATGTGTTAAATCATTAAATATTGGAGAAAGACAATTTTAGATCTTTATTTCAAATCATACTCCAAAGCAAATTTTAAGTAGATTCAAAAGTTCAATGTTAGAAAATAAAATCACAGCCATAAAAGAGAAATGTTGTTCTAATTAGGAGCAGGGAAATTATTTTAAAGTCTAATATCAAAACCAAAATCTTAAAGTATATAGATGTGACTCCAAAAGTATCTGAACTGTCTAAGATCAACAAATACAACTAAAAATCAAATGACAAACTAAGAAAATATTTAGGTCATATGTGATAAATTTAATGTAATTAACATATAAAGAGCACTTATAAATCACTAAGAAAATGATAACTATGTATATTGAAAAATGGGCAAGGCCATGAATAGGTAATCGATAGAAAAACAAATAAAATTTCTAGTAATGTCACTCACTCTTCCAGGTGCTGGGGTTTCAGTGCTGAATGTGACAGAGAAGATCCCTGCCCTCACGGAGCTTAAATCTTACTGAGTGAAGACACAAAACTGACAAATAAGCAACAAAAATATGAAAAAGTATTAAGGGCCACATTAAGAATTAAAATTGTGTGATCTGATAGATAGTGACTAAGTAAATACCGGGTCAGTTGGGGGAAGCACCTCCCAGATGAGGTAAGATTTAGACAAACTTGAATGATAAGTGGATACCAGCCATACCAAGGTGAGGGGAGAGCATTCTAGGCAAATGGAACTTTACATAACGGTCCCAAGTGGATATCAGGTTGACAAGTTGGAGAAACAGGACAGCCACTGTGGCTGAAGCAGGTGATGGGGCAAGTGGTGAGGGGTGCAAGGAAGAGATGATGTGGACTTTGTGAGTCTGAGTAAAGAGGTTTGGTTTTATTTTCAGTTGGATGCCAAGCCCTGGCAGGTTTTAAACTGGAGAGGGATATATAATTTTCATTTTAAGAAGGTAAAATCTGGCTGCTATTTGGAGCACGGATAGTAAGAAAAAGAAACGATGAAGCAGAGAGATGAGTCAGGCAGGACACATCGCAGCAATCCAGGTGAGATATGACGGTGAGTTGGACACGGTGGTGGTAACAGAGATGGAAAAAGTAGGCAAATGGAGGTATGTTTAGAAGAAGAAGAGAATATAATCTGGGATCATCCTACATGCATGGAGAGAGGTATATTTTACGGAGATGGAGAAAACTATAGAAGCAACAGTTTGGGTATGGGTGAGGAAGGGCAGTGGGCACAGAATCAGAAAACCTCTTTGCCTAGGTGAAGTTTGAGATACTTTTAAGACACCTATGTGGAGATTTCAAATGGGCGGCTCAACACAAGACTCTGGGCTCCAAATGAAAGATCAAGGTTGAACATAAGATTTGGAAGTCTGCAGCAGATACAGATAGTGTTATCAGATTACAGGTGGTGCACTGACCAGATCAGATGACACATGGCACACTCAAAAGGACTTAGCTGAAAACGCAGAGTGAAGGGACTCTTCACAGATGCGTAGACAAGCTGGAGAGAGCCAGCAGGGGCGGTGAAGCACCCAGGGACCAGCAGTGACTACTCTTAGGCCCGAAGTGACAAGGGAAAGGGATCGTGTTGCCACAGCCCCGGAGGAGCTGGAGCCACAGAGGAGGGGACCCCGGACAGGAATTGCAGTTATAAAGGAATGCAGCCACTGCCAGGACTGTCACCAGGCGGGGAGACAATGAGGAAAATAAGTATCCTGACCTCTTTCTCCTCCTGCCCTCAATCACGCCAGCACCTCCTACTGGCGGAACCCCAAAGAAGCCAGAGGCTAAGGAAACCAGGTGATGTAGCTGGTTGGGTCGGCCTCCTGGGGCACTGAGCAGGCTAAAAAAGGCAGTTTATTCATGCTAAAAAGGGCAGTCAATGGAGAATTACTAATGCAATAGTATTTGAAGCTATGGACATGGATAGATTTACTTACGGCGAAGTATGCAGATAAAAAAGAGAAGGGGTCCCAAGACAGGCTCTGAAGCACCCTGAATCTTCGAGGTCAAATACAGCTTGAGGAGTCTGCAAAGGAGCCTGAGAAGCAGGAGCTAGGGAGGTGGGAGGGAAACTGGAGAGGGTGGGGCCACAGAAGCCAAGGCCGAAAATGGTCTCAACAAGGGAGGGCAGGCGATTTTATCAAGAGCTGTTTTCAGGTCAAGGAAGTAACAACAGAGACCATGGGATGTGCAAGTGTGAAAGTCATTGCTGACACTGACAAGCACAATCTCAGTAAAGAAGTGAAACAAAAACCTACAGAGTAGCTGAGGAAACCGCCTAAGGTAAAAAAAGAGAGCATCAAAGACAACTCTTTCAAGAAATTTAGCTACGAGGGTGCTAAGAGAAATTAAGTAATAGCTTGCAGAGGAGTGTGGGAAGAAGAGCATGCCTACTATTTCCTAAAAAGAGAGCCAGAGAAGACAACTGCTGAGAGAAAAACCTTACAAAGGCCAGAGGGGGTGGGCCCAGAACACAAGTCGAAGACTTGGTTTGCCATTGATAAAAGCAGGGTTATTGTAGTCATTCCATCAAGGGGGCGGTGTGGGAGAAAGAAAAGGAGACGGGTACACGTGCCTAGAGGTCGGCAGCTTTGGTGCTGGATGAGCAAACGTTTCAATGAAGCTAAAGGCCGCTCGGTAGTGGGAGCTGTCGTTTGAGAGTGGGGACACACAGAGCACCACGGATTCCCAATTGAGATTCAGTCAGTTAAAGAGAAACCAGCATAGTCAGTATAGTTGTGTTTTTCTCCAGCAGATTTTAATTTATCAGGTTAGGGTTGATGGAAAATAGGAGAAGAGTTGGGCTTAATAAAAGTTGCGGCTGTGACAGGTAAGGAATAGGGAAGGGGGGGCGGTGGTAAGGGAACTGGGGTCCAAGGGCATGAGATGGATAGATCACGGAGCAGAGAAAGGCAAGTGAGGACATAAGGGACGGGCAGATAGTGAGACTGGCGGCATCAAGGGTCTGGACACCCCCGTGAGGTGGAAGGACTCCTGAGAGAACCACAGCGGGTGAGCTGGAAGGACAGAGGGGCGGTCAAAGTGGGCTGCTTGGAGTGAGACTGTGAAGGGAGTTCACTGATGAGTGAGGACAAGGTTAGAAATGTGTCCCCAGGCTGGGCACACGAGGTATGTGCAGGGGATGGAACAGAACATTAGAAGTGAGACGGCTGAGGTACTGACGGCCATCCACACGAAAGCTGAAGTCACCAAGGATGATGACAGCAGTAGTCGTGGGAAGGAAGAAAGTGAGCCAGATTCCAGGGAAGCTCTCTCAACGTGAGCACTACTGACATTTGGGGCCAGGGAGTCTTTGCTGGGGCCTGCCCTGTGTACCGTACGCTACCGTAGCATCCCTGACCTCCACCCTCGAGACAGAGGTAGAATCCCAGCCGAGGGTCTCTTTGCAGCTCCCCGGGTGGGCGGCCAGGCCTGAGAACAGGCCACACCTGCAGAGTCCTCAATTAGGAGTCAGGGGTAAAATCCACTGAGCGCCCCTGTTCGCAGGCAGCGTGGAGGTGACTGAGAAGGGAAGTCCCACCCAGAGTGGATCCCCAGATGTTCTGGTATCTCCCCACCCTGTGGTGGGGCACCGTGGAAAAGCCTTAAGGGACATATGTCCCCATGTGCCATCCAAAGCCAACCCAAGAGCTAACTCTTCTTCTGTAGCTGGGCCTTCCTTAAGGATTCTTGAGGCAACTCAACAGGATCCAAGAATTCTTTTCTCTGTGTGGACCAAGGGAGATACATTGGCAAAACATACCACGTGGCAAAAAGTGAAAACCAAAACATGCCTCTTGACATGTATTTCCCTAAATTAAAAAAATAATGACCACTTCCTAAAAACAAAACAAAACAAAACAAAACTCTTTTCTAAGCATGCCTTTCATTACTGGCAGTCCCTGACTTCCCAAAGGACCCAAGCTAATAAACCTTAAGAGTTCTAAGGCCCCTGAGGGCTGAGTGGACCCACCAAACATTACAAGTATCCCCAATATGCAAAACCAATCAAAGCAGATTCGCCCTGGTCCCAGCTGACCTCACCACCCCATGGCTGAGTGGCCTCCATCGCAGGGAGAAAGGCCTGGCCTGGCTTCAGCTGCAAGCCCCGGCATCTATCTAAACAGTTTACAGCACTGCATACTTTCTAAACTAAACCCTCTAAAACATTAATTGTTAAAAAGTAGCTCAACTGGAGCTATGGAAAACTATAAAACATTTTATAGTGAAGTAAAATAAAATTCCAATGATTCAACAGATACAGAGCATCTCAGGAGACCAGACAGGGGGAGAGAGATGTATGTGAGCAATCTCCCAGAGCACATGAGTAATATATTTCAAACAAAAGCCTGTCATGGAGAGCAAAATGAATCATTTTTACAACGAAACCTAGAAATTGCCATAGTTATATGGTGCGGCAGGAAGTATTCACGTGTGAATCATGCGGGGCAGCATCAGAATAAAAAAAGAACATTTTTTCTGCTTCGACCAATTTAGATCAAGAATCATAATGTGAGTCTTAATCTAAGAAAACATCAAATATATGTGGATATTTTTATCACCCACCAAATACACAAACACAAAAAGACCCAAGCAGATTTCCAAGTCAGTCTCAGTTGCTGCTTCTACAAAGACTGCTCTGTGATGTTCCTCATGATTGTTTACATGATAGGCTTATCATAAAATATAGTAAGCGGTATTCCCTTAGTATTCCATTACTGCTGTAACAAATTAACCACAAACTTAGCAGATTAACACAAAAGTATTATTTTACAGTTCTGGAGGTCAGAAGTCCAAGGCGGGTCTCACAGAACTGAAAATCAAGATGTTGGCAGGGCTGCATTCCTTCCTGGAAGCTGTCTCCTTCCCTTTTCCAGCTTCTGCAGGCCGCCGCATCCCTTGGGCCCCACCTTCCGCCTTCAAAGCCACCAGTGACCGTGGAGTCCTGCTCACATCTCTGAGGACTCCTCCTTGCACAGTTAAGGACCCTGTGATTACACTGGGCCCACGGGGATAAAACCCAGATCATTTCCTTAGCAGAAAGTCAGCTAATTAACAACCTTATTTCCACCTGCAACCTTAAATTCCCGTTGCCCAGCAACCTAGCATGTGCATAGGTTTCAGGGATTAGGACGTGGACATCTTGGTGGGTGGAGACAATATTCATAGGTAAAAACTCTCAACATCACTCCTACTCACAGCACAGCAGAGAATCTACGTTAACATATAAAAAGACTGCTCAGAAAAGGTATTTTCAAAATGGGAAGGTTAGTGAATAATAACTACTGGTTAATATCTACAGAAATAAAAATTATCTACTTAACACTGCTTGTTTTACTCACGTGTTCTAAAATGTGCTTTCCACACAAATGGTTCCCAGGTAGATCCTTCTAAATTAAAATGAACCATGTCAAATCCTTGGTTAATATTCTTCTGAGGCTCACAGAGGACAAGAAGCAGAGTCTGAGCCCCTTGGCAGGGGTGTGGACCCCAAGCACCGTCCATCCACCACCACTCCCCTACACACTCACTCGACCGTGTAGGTATTCACTGAGCACCTGCTATGTGCCAGTCAGTGATCTGAGTGCAGGGATACGATGGCGACCAAATATGACATAGTTCCTGCTTCACGAAGTCAGTAATCATGCAGCAGACTTTTAATCAACTAATCACACAAAACAAGCATCAAACTGCAAAATGACAAGTGCTATGAAGAAGGACAGAGTTTTGTGAGCACCTGTGACAAAGGCATCTCATCTGGTCAACAGAGACCAGGTGATCCTCAGAAGAGACAGCTGGGAAGAGAGACGAGGACTCACTGGCAGTTTACCTTGGCAGGAGAACAGAGTCGTCCAAGCAATGGAAGGACAGGCACGCCCGCCCTTTGGGGAAGGGAGCAGACAGAGCAAATACACACTTCTGCTGGTGAATATGGTCCGATGTGCAAACTGCAACACTACCTGCTCAGCCCAAGTGTGCTTCCCTCCTGGAAGGGGCGCTGATCACCCCACAGCAGGGAGTTGGCCCACTGTGTCTCCGTTACAATTTACACCGTTCTCTGTTACAGCTATCGAGTTATGTCTGCCTCCACAGTAAACTGTGAGCTCACTGAGGCCAAGACCTGTGTTTCATTCTCCTCTCTAATCCCAGCAGTGCCTGATGACCAACTGACTGAACAACAATGATGGCCACAGGTCACACCCCAAAACTCCACATAATACCACTTTCCATTTCTCTCCCTGACACACACTTAGGAAACAGATGTAGCTCAGGTTGATGCCTGTTATTTCTCAGAAGGAAAATTGATAAGTGGATAAAAGCACTTAAATCAAGAGACCAGGACAAGAACAAAATAATTCTAATGAAAAGAGAAAAAGGAATGATTAATGATTTTTTTTTAATTAATGTAATAGAATACAATCAGTTGAAATGGTAAACATCCAAGACCTAGTGATTTGGGGGAAAAAGCATTAAACACTATCTTAATGCAGACAAAATGAGAGAAGTCACAAATATACCAAATTAGGAAGAAGGGTAAATGTCCAATATGAAAATAAATATTTACACAATGTACTTTAATAAATAATGGATTGGATATTCTAGAAAAATTCAAATTTCCAAAGTAAATTAAAGAAAAAAAAAAAACCTGAAGAGCCAATAACTAGGAGAGAAATTTTAAGGTTGTCAAAAAGTAATTAAATGAGGAGAAGAGATAAATCTCCTGTAAAGAAAATTCCAAATAATTTACTTAGATACTCTGCCCTCAAGAAGGTAGAACTTAATCCCCAACCTCTGAGTGCCTAATGACTTGCTTCCAAAGAGTAAAGTATGGAAATGGGGGGAAACGTAACTTTAGAGTGGAGAAACCTGACAAATCCCAGCCACATAATCAAGGTTAACACACTCAGTGACAGGTCTTGTTGATTGCATGTACCTTTGATATGATGTGATGAAAACAGCACTTTACCTCTGTGGTATTCCTCCCCCAAGCCCATAACTATCTCATCATGAAAAAAAATTGGACATACTCGAATTATGGGATATTCTTGAAAACACCAGTAATACTCAAAACTGACACGGTCATCAAAAACAAGTAAAGTCTGAGGAAATGCCACAGCCTAGAGAAGATTAAGGAGACATGATTAAAAAAAAAAAAAAAAAAAAAGGAGACATGATAACTAAATATTCAAGTAATCCACAGGAAGGCAGGAGAAAGAAAACAGAGAAAGAACCAAAAAAAAAAGGAAAAACAGAAAAATAAAATGGCAAACTTAATATCAAACGTCAATACTTACATTAAATATAAAAGGTCTATATAAATCACTGAAAAGACAGATTTGAAGAGTGGATTAAGAAATAAAAATGACCCAACTATATGCTGCCTACAAGAAACTCATTTAACCTATAATGATAAAGGGAGGCTGAATATTAAAAGGATGGAAAGAGACATACCTTGCAAACATTTATCAAGACAAAGCAGGTGTGGCTATATTGATATGAGAAAACACAGACTTTAGAGAAAAGAAAATTAAAAGGAACACAGATATTACATAATGACAAAATTATAATGATAAAATGACATGGTAATTCAAATCACCAAGAAGACTTAACAATCCTAAATATGTATGAACCAAGCAACAGAGACGCAAACACATGGAAACAAACTGGGAGACAAGAAAAGAGAAAGAAACAAATCCATAATTATAATTCAAGACCTCAACACCCTTCTCTCCTCAACTGATAAAATAACTAGAAAGAAAATCAGCAAGGATATAGAAGTCAACACCACCATCAACCAAAACGGTCTAATCAACATTTATACAACACTTCAACCAGTAACAGCAGGATACACATTCCTTTCAAGCATCCACAGAACATAAACCAAAAGACCATATCTTTGGCCATAAAACAACCCTCAAAAAATGTACACAAATTGAATGATGCAGAACATGGTGTACCAATGTAGGTTTTCTGCTTTTGATATTGTACTACAGTTAAGTGTGATACAACCCCTGGGGGAAACTGAGCACAGTACACAGGACCTCTCTGTGCCACCTTTCCAGTTTCTTGTGAAACTATAGCTACATCCCAATATAAAGTTAAGAAGTAGTAGGCCTGACATGAAAACTACAGACCAATTTCATACATTTACAAATACTTAAGTAAAAACCCTTCTACAAGTCTGTGTATTACATCTAGCACGACATTAGAAATAGTAATGCATTATACCTTAACTATAATATAGCCACGTAACACCTAAGGCTACTCTGTGCCAGATGACAGGCGAGGCTACAGAGACAGGTGTGGCCACTTATTCTCATAGTGCGGACAAGGTAGAGAGGTCTCTGAAATTCAAAGGATGAGATGCACTCAGCCATGCAAGGAGACGGGAGGAGAACATTCTGGGGAGAGGGACTAATAGAAGCAAAGGTCCTGAAGAGGAGAAAAGGAGGCCTGTGCGTAGCCTGTTCAGTAAACTGAGCTGTCAACATGGTGACAGCGCAGTCAGGAAGGGAAAGTGAGGATGACATGAGGCGGGACAGGAAACCACAGTCAGATCATGCAGGGTTCGGAAGGAATTGGATTTCATGATGTAGGTGACAAGAAGCCACTACAAATAGAAATATGCTGCTGAAAGGTTCTCACATAAGACACGGAGTGGTGTGAAGTACACTTCCGTATTACATGGAGGATTTAATTCCGAGATGGAAGAAAAAACGGAATGTCTGATGCCCATATGATGTGACATATAAAGATAGAGCATAAGTGTGCTAGACATGAATAAAAATGCATGAAAGGACCAGAAGATACCTAGTATTCACGAGTCATTAAACATACATAAGACATCTGGGCCCTAAATATTCATGATACACTAAATATTAAACTAAATACTAAAACAGCAGATACCAATACATGAAGTTTTAATTAAGCCACACACTGGTGGCATCTACTCAGGTCCTGTGTGTTCTCTGCTTAAGAAACACAAATAAAACCCATGGATGGTCAGCAAGTTCACTGGCAAGTACGGCCAGGGCCAACTATACATGTCACACCAAGTGTGTGCTGTTGGCCTGGGATACTTTCCGTTGGTGGGCCCTGTTCCTCAGATGCAACTCTGAGGAAGGCTGATGCAGCCTGGGGGTGCGGGGGGAGAGCATACGAACACACTGTTCTGCAGGATTCAGGTGGAGTGTATTTCACTCTGCTTGCACCCTACTTAAAAGGAATTAATTTACCCTACGCCTTACTTCTCACTATACGTACTTAATTGGGTCAATAAATCACGTGATGTGAGTTTTTTTTATTTGATCTGTGATCCCTTATGTCCAATGACCCTTGGTTACTTTGTCCGGTAGTATATTGGGAGGTAATCATTACATCAGGGTAATTACCTACATGATAGTAGGCAAACTGAGGTAAATTAAATATGCATATTGTAAACCCTACGCCAACCATTAAAAGGGAAAATACTCAACTGATATAAAAGGTGGCTGGAAAAGACAGAAATAAACGAGAAAGAAGAACAGAAGATGTGACATGAAACTAGTAGTAAGATGGTAGATCTAAATATTTTTAATGAAAATGTTCTAAACACCTCAAATAGAAGACTAATATTATAAGATTGGATAAAGAGGTAAAAATCAAACTACATCTATCTCCAGGAAAACACCTTTAAATACAAAGGTGTAGACAGGTTAAAAGTTAAGGGATGGGAAAAGATATGCCTACTAACACTAATCAAAGAAAGCTGCAGTGGTGATACTAACATCAGACAAAGTGGGTTTTAGAGCAAAGAATATTACCAAGGAGAAAGAGGAGCATCTCATAATGATAAAGAGCTCCATTCCTCAAAGTGACACATAATCCCAAATTTAATTTTTACATGGAATAACAGAGCTTCAAAGCAGAAAACAAAAGTGATATAACTGAAGGGGAAATAGCCAAAGACACAATTATAGCCAGAGACACTATTACCCCTCTCTCGGTAAGTGACAGACAAGTAGACAGAAAACCAGTAAAGACACAGAAGACTTGAGCGACACTAACAACCAGCTTGACTTAACTGACATTCACAGGCCATTCCAACCAACAACAGCAGTTACACATTCTCCACAAGTATACAGGAAACATTGACCATAGACTGGGCTATGAAACAAGTCTGGAGAAACTGTACAGGATGCAAATCACACAAAGTATGTTCTCTAACAACAATGTAATTAAATTGTAATCAATAAAAAATACATTTGGGCCCCAAATATGGGAAAACTAAGTAAAAGACTTCTAAATAATCCATGAATCGAAGAAGAAATCACAAAGGAAATTAGAAATTATGTTGAACTAAATGAAAATGACATAAAACATATCAAAATTGAAACTAGGACAGTGCTTAGAGGGATATTTATAGTACTAAATGATTATAGTAGTAAAACAGAGAAGTCACAAACTGATGACCTCAGCATCTCTTAAAAAATCAGAATAAGAGCAAAAAATGAAACCCAAAGGAAATAGCAGGAAAGGTGTAATAAACAACAAAAATTAATGAAAAAACAAATAGGGAAAACAATCAATAAAACCAAAAGCTAGTTATTTCAGAGGGCAAATAAAGGCAGTAAACCTCTAGCTAACTAAATCAGAGGGGGAAAAAAAAAGGAACACTCAATTTTTCATCACTGTTCAAAAAAGCAGTATCAGAAATGAGAGGGAGGCATCACTATAGATTCTCAGACACTAAAAGGATAATAAGGCAACACCGTAACAACTTCATGCCAATAAATCTCACAGCGTAAATGAAATATACAAATTCCTTGAAAGATACCAAAAGAAATAAACTGAATAACCCTCTATCTATTAGTGAAAATGAATTTATACTTTAAAAGCTTCCCACAAAGATAACTTCAAGCCCAAGTGGCTTCACCGGTTATTTTTACTAAACATTTAAGGAGAAAATAAATACCAATTCTAAAAGAAAATTTTTCCCAAAAAATTGCAAAAGAGGGAACATGTTCCAACTCATTCCCTGGGGCCAACATTACCCTGATACAAAAATAAGAAAAAGATTATAAGGAAAGAAAACTATAGAACAATATCCTTCATGGACATAGTCACAAAAATACTTAAAATTTTTACTAAATCAAATCCAGCATTATATATTAAAAAAATACAGCATGATCACATGGGTTTTAACTCCAGGCGGCAAGACTGTTCTAACATACAAAAATCAATCAATAAATTCACCATATTAAAAAATGTTTTAAAGAATTACATGATGATTTTAATAGATGAAGAAAAAAAGTCCATCAGTGAAATCTCTCAGCAAACTAGGAACGAAAGGGAACTTCTCAACCTACTAAAGGATTCTAACAAAACCCAATGGTTCACATCAGACATAATGCTTTCTCCCTAGGAAAAATTAAGCACGCTCAACAAAAGAAGCCAGGGATTCATTAAAAAAGAAAAGAGTCCATCCCTTATTACTAGTTTATATAAAATTCTAGGAAGTGTAACCTAATCTACAAAGTAAATTAATAGTTGCTTGGGACAGGAATGGGGGTAGGGAGGGAAGGGTTAAAAATAGGCACAAGGAAATGCTGGTGATGATGGATATGTTCATTCATTATCTTGATTGAATATTTTTGCAAAAACTCATCAAATTATATTGATACATTTAATATATGCAGCTTACTGTATGTCAATACAGACAATAAACAAAATATAGTGAATGAATGATAAATATGGCATTTCAAGCCACCATCATGATGAATTACATCAACGAACACCACTGGAAGAATTTGGTGATGGTGAGAGGGAGGTATGGGGAAGAGAAAAGCTGGACTTGTAGTCGTTCCTCACAACAAAGTTATTTTGGAGCAAAGATTTAGGATTTAATGATAAAACCATAAATGTATAGAATAAAAGATGGATTAATACTTTATAACCTTGTCAAAGAGAAGTTCTTTCCTAACAGAAGCTATAAGCAAAAAAGAAAACTGATAAATTTGACTCTGATATTAAAAAGCACACAGGTCAAAATACAAACAACTGACAATTTAAAACAGCTGTCCCCAACCTTTTTGGCACCAGGGACTGGTTTCGTGGAAGACAATTTTTCCACGGACCAGAGTGGGAGGATGGTTTTGGGATAATTCAAGTGCATTACATTTATTGTGCACTTTATTTCTATTATTATTACGTTGAAATATATAATGAAATAATTATACAACTCACCATAATGCTGACAGGAGGCGGAGCTAAGGCAGTAATGTGAGCAATGGGGAGCAGCTTTAAATACAGATAAAACTTCACTCACTGGCCCACCGCTCACCTCCTGCTGTGCGGCCGGGTTCCTAACAGGCCAAGGACCACCGGTACCTGTCCGTGGCCCAGGGGTTGGGGACCCCTGCTTTAAAACACCAGTAATACTCAGTTGTGAGTATGGCAAGGCAGGTGTTGTTTTACACTACTGCTGTGTGGGGAATTTTATATTACCACTTCAGAGAGTAATATTAAAATACAAAAGATGCATATACTTTGGTGTAATATGCAACTTTTAAGAACTTATCCTATAGAAACTCACACAGATGTACAAAGATATTCTCTGTTCAGTGCTGCTCATATTAGCAGAAAGTTGTGGGGGAAACCTGAAATGTCCATCAGTGGGGATTGGCTAAATAAATTATGCTAATACAAAAAATATTATATGGCCATCAAATAGAACAAATAATACATATGGGTGTACATACACACACACACACCCACACACACACACACACACACCCTGCTGCCATGGACATTGTAAAGTAAGACAGATATAAAATATATTATTTAGTAGGGTCCCTTTTTTTTTTTAAAAAGAAGAGAGAGATAATACATATGTGGGGGACTTCCCTGGCGGTCCAGTGACTAAGACTCCACACTTCCAATGCAGGGGCCCAGTTCGATCCCTGGTCAGGGAACTTGATCCCACATCCTGCAACTAAGAGTTCACATGCCGCAACTAGAGATCTCACATGCCGCAACTAAAGATCCCGTGTGCCGCAACAGAGATCCCGCATGCTGCAACTAAAACCTAGTGCAGCCAAATAAATAAATATTTTTTTTAAATACATACATGAAAAATAATGAGGAAAATATGCATCAAGCTGTAGGCTGTGATATTATGGAAGACTTTCCCATTCTACCTTAGACATTTCTGTACGATTTGAACTTTTTACAAGCATGTAGTTTTTGTTGTCAGAAAAAAATAAACCAAAAAACCCTGTGTAATAACTTGCCCTTACTGGCATCTCATAGTGTTTCTCCAATTTGGTACCTCTAATAAATCCAAAATGCAATTCACTTGCTAGAGCTATTTAAAAAGCTCTCCTTTCCCCATAAATCTGTAAACTGCTTTAGTGCATCAGATTTCCTGGCTCAGCTTGAAAATCCTTTGCAGCGATGGGATAAGCACATAAATTCTGCTTTTTCTTGCTCATCCAAGAAAACAAATGCAAAGAGCATCAAAAGCAAATGCTAGTAGATGTCTGCTGCTTTAGTCAAAACTAGTAATTTTTTACTGATATTTCCTCATTCTCAAAAAAGTGGGTATCTCAATAGTTTTGTTCATGAATAAACTTATGGGGTCCTACATTACTGAGGAACTTTGAGATAACATAACATTCACCGGTCACATATGGAGAATGAATGATCACGGCTTTTAAACTTGGCTCTTCCAGTACCTCTTTGTATTTACCACGAATTATCTTACTTTGTTCCATCTATCAAAGGGCCCCAAACACATAGGGCTTTGGAGTAGTGAGAATGGGCAAGGCCTGATGACGACAGTGGGCATTTTAACACAAGCCTGAACCCAAAGTTGACCAATGGCCAATCACTGGGCATCCTCAGATATTGCAGAGTTAGGAAAGAAGTAAAATTGAGTGGTATCGCTAGTCATGGCCAAAATTCAGGGGACCTACAACCACACTGCCTTTTGTGAGTACATTATACTGAAGAACACCAGCCCTTCCTACCGTTTCATCTTCCAATCTACCACCAAGGGGAGAAAGGTCAGCTGTGATTGCAATCTTGAAGAAAGGGTCTAAATATAACAGCCATGCCTCACTTCCCTCACTTGTTTACTAATAAATCAAAACGTACTGAAAAACAAAAAGCAGGGAGGGCAATGTGCTGGGGACGAATGCAGTTTGGTTATACATAGAGCAGTTTCCCCCTGAAGCAAAAGTCACAATGTGACTGAGGATACAAGACAGGAAATCACCTACTGCAGCACTATCCAACAGAAATATAATGCAAGCCACGTATTTTTAATATTCTGAAAGCTGCAGTAAAAAAAGAAGAAACAGATAAAATTAATTTTAATAATATTCCATTTAGCCCAACACACCCAAAACAAAATACTGCCATTTAAACATGTAATCAATACAGGAAAATTAATCAGCTACGTTAACGTTCTTTTTTCCCTTGGAAATTTGGTATCTGTTTGACACTTAGAGCGCATCTCAATTCAGACAGCCATGTTTCAAGTGCTCGTTGTGCTTTATGTGGCTACTGGCTAACATACTGAAAAGAGCAGGTTTGCAGGAGAAATTTAATCAACAGCACAGGTAGTGAGATGTGAGTGCAGGGGGACAGGCTCACGTAAGTACCTAAGATTCACAGACCCTCAGACAAGAACACCGCCTCTTCTTCCAGCACTATACTAATTCTTTTGCTTGTTCAAAATTTAATCCAGTGTTTGTTTTCTCTTGATTCTCCCTTATAACACCTTATTGGACCATGCATCTCTTTTCACTGGTCTGTAACTCTTTCTTGTTGAGGTTTCATTTATTTGCTATGCCCTAATTTTACCCCTACTTCTTCACAAGTCTAATCCCACGATCAATTAAGAATAAAACCAAAAAACACAAAAGCTTAACACTCTTAAGAAGTACATTATTTGACGTCCTATCACTTTCTACTTCTATGGTTTGTAACTAGACCACCTCCTTACAGAGAAGGAAGAGGGAATAGTACCTGTTTCCTCAAAGTGAAGCCCAGGAACTAGAGCAGAACTAGAAACAAGAATGATGACGATAACACGCAAGATTCCACTGACTTGGGAGAAGCCCTATGTAACACATTCCCAATATATGCCCTGTGATTGGCCAAAGATATCCTAAGCCCTATTTTAGCATTTTTTCACTGGATATAACATGTGGTTTTTATCTGAATACAGTCCATCTTCTTTCAAACCCTTTGGGCTGATTATGCAGTAACTAGTCATGCTGTAGCCCAAGTGTACTGATAGAAGTTTATTTTACTTAGCTTCAACCCGTTTATTCAGCTAACCAGATAACACGGTATTGATCAGATCAAAGCCATTAGTTCAGCTGCTGTATGGGCAACTTCACTTCATTCAATCCAGTATCAATACATTGCACACTAGCCCCAGAGAGTTATTCTGTAAATATAAGTTTACAGAATAGATCTGCGCAAATCCATCTCCTTTCCCATCCCCACTGAACAAAACACTTCAAAGTACATACTTTAATGGCAGTATGTTAGCAGTGTATAAAATCATCTTCGTATACACCAGGAATTGGTTGTAGAGCTCCATCTTACAATCTACAGAATCCCCTATAGGTATCCATGTAGGTTGAAGATTCAGATTTATCTTCTGCATCCAGTAAGTACTCTTTGTGTAACTTTTAAAGTACCTTCCTAAGTCAAGCATTTTGAAATTTTAATCAAATCATGTTTTCTATTTTAGAAACTCATGCTCAAGTGCAGAGCAGCAGCTTATTAATGGCATACTGGACACAAGCATGCAGATGCTTAAACTTATAAGTAACTTGTCATTTTAACCCTAAGAACCAATTCACATTAGATGGGCTGCAACTAGAATGGAGCAAAGTAATTTTAGAAGCCTGATGAACCCTCAGGATTGGAAACATTCCCTAAATGTGATGCGGCTACCAGTCTGTACTACTTTGGTATTTCAGGAACTAAATCCTTTAGGCTCCAAAGGTCCGTAAAGAGACTCTTTTCTAAAGATACAGTTGACTTGAACGATTTACTCAAGCTTGCTTCAACTGCTATCCTCGAGAACTGTTAAAACAACATAATTGTCAAACTCGTGTGCTGCTAATCCCATTTTTATTGTTAACATTTGCCAATGAAATTGCTCTTTAATTGTCTGCTCTGGAATAGACACATAAAATATCATGACAGTGATATTTTGGCACATATTGGAAAATCTGCTATGAATACAGATTTTTTTTTCCAGTAAAATACAGGTTGCCCATATTACTTGGCATTAAAATGATTTACGGAAGTAGGTCAAAACATAAACCACTGGGGCTTCCCTGGTGGCGCAGTGGTTGAGAGTCCGCCTGCCGATACAGGGGACACAGGTTCGAGCCCTGGTCTGGGAAGATCCCACATGCCACGGAGCAACTAGGCCCGTGAGCCACAATTGCTGAGCCTGTGAGTCTGGAGCCTGTGCTCTGCAACGGGAGAGGCTGCGATGGTGAGAGGCCTGCGCACAGCGATGAAGAGTGGCCCCCACTCGCCGCAACTAGAGAAAGCCCTCGCACAGAAACGAAGACCCAACACAGCCATAAATAAATAAATAAAATTAAAAAAAAACAACAACAACATAAACCACTGAAATAAAATGAAGAGAGATTAGACTTATAGCAAACCCCAAAGGCTGATCCGTCCAAATTCATACTTAAGACACATTTAAAAGCAATGTCTACTCTTTGGAAAGTGGCAAAGGAGAAAGAAGAATGCTTTCCATCCTGCTTGGCCAGTAACTCTGCACTCAAAAACCAAGCCACCAGGTCCTCCTATGATTGACTTTCCCCAGGAGCCCGCATTTATTAAGCAGATCCAGACTGCCTTAGAGTCGTAGACCCTGAAGGCTGTATGTGGGAATCTAGCCAGCTTAATTCAATGCAGGCTGCCTGAGCCTCCACTCCCCCCAATACAGCTGCCTTGTGCTGCCAGTGAAAATGCAGTGTCTGCCAGGGAAGCAGCACCGAGCTGCTGTGACAGCTCCCTTTTGTAAGCTGTCAGCTACCTGGTTCTTCCCACCGCTTGGCCTGCCAAGAGTGGGGACACTTGCAGCTGGAACACAGGATTAAAAACATCCTGCCTGTTCTCTGGCCTGAATGTGGTGTTAGAACTCCTGGACCCTTAGATCAGACCTCTGAGACTGGCTCTATCTTTTAAGCTCCCTTCCCACAGTCCCTTTGGCTGATCTCAAAAGCCTCATTGATGGAGTCTTGCAGGTGACTCCCAGAATCCAGCTTTCAACCTGTTTCAAGTTTCCAGTATAAGCCCATGACCCTCATCCTGATCCTCTCCCAGACCCAACCCCAATGGCCAGGCAGCATACCTCCTCACTGCACATAGCCCCAGCAGCAGAGGGGCTCAAAAAGTTTTCTTTTAAAGAGAGGATCCTGATTTTTTTTTAATTTTTAAATTGAAGTATAGTTTATGTACAATATTATATAAGCTACAAGTGTACAAGATATTGATTCACATCTTTTCAAGGTTATACTCCATTTACAGTTATTATAAAATATTGGCTATATTCCCCGTGTACAATATAGCCTTGTAGCTTATTTTATTCATAATAGCTTGTACCTCTTAATCCTCTACCCCTATATCGTCCCTCCTCCCTCCCCTCTCCCCACTGGTAACCACTGGTTTGTTTAGAGGGCCGTGATTTTGAAGAGCATAAATTATTTGCAAAGCCAACAAATAAGAAAGAACCACAGTATAAAGCCCTGCGGGAATCTGGTCCCAAAGTACTCACTCCCTACCATCTCTCCACGGCCCTGGTGCAGGCACACTTAAGTACTCACCATCCCCAAAGCTGGCGTGCCCCCTCTCCTCACGACAAGCCGCTCAAGGCCCTGTTCAAAGCTTACTTCTTCTGTGAAACTCCTCTCCCTACACGGAGCAGAGCGAATCACTCCCTCCCCTGGAGTCCACAGTATTCTCTTTCCCCTTTGAGAAACCTCCTACCAAACGGGACGACAAATTTAGAATTCTGCTGCCTTCATCTTCACCTTTCTCCAAGCCTGCAGGAAAGACATAGAAGCTGACTGCAATTCCTGCCCACCAGAAGAAACAGTTTTGCTTTCTAATGAAAAACATCTAGGAGAGGATGTCTTACACTGTGGGTTAAGAACATATCATATGAGGAACTCTAGAAAAGAACGATGTTATAAAGCCCATTATCAGGCTCTAATTACATCAAACAGAAGATGGAAGACAGTTATGTGCTTAGAGTAAAGAAAAAAATCATCAAGAGGTCACAGTGGACCACCAGCTAAACGAGTCAAATGCTGTTTTGTTTTTTAATGAGTGGCTAAAAGACACAAGCAGTAGCCAAAGGGTCTCGTACAATCTTTTCATTATGTCTCATTCTGATCAAACCATTGCTAGAAGCTGCTATATATATGCCAGACACCACCTAGGCCCTTGAACTTAGAAAGCAAACCCAACTGAAGTATACACTGTGTTTTCTTGAATCCAGGAATCCATCAGTTCTAAGATACACCATTATTTTATCAAGCACTACAGAAGAAAAATGCTGCCAATTAAACTATGGCATGGTTTCTTATTACTTAGAATTTTCATTTTTATTGAAAGAGCTCTTTCAAACTTAGACATATATTTTTCTAATATATCGTTCTTGGGCACTAATAAAAAGAAAAATAAAACTGAAATGAATTGGTTAAGGCAATGACAACCAGGTCACCTGGGCTGAAAGCAACTGTAAAATGTCATTGGTTTGGGAAGTATAGCCTGGATTCAGAAATGTTAAAATATGGGAGAAAAAAAAAAAAAGTACAGCATAGAATCAAAGTATTATGTCTAGCTCGGTGACAAAAATTTAGAAAGGACAAGGTAATAGTTCATAGGATAACTGCTACAAAGATACTTCATTGATTAAAAATGTATTTATACAGAGAAAAAAGTAGAGATTATTCAACTCAAGAAAGACAAAAATAGAATAGGGATTCAATAATGTTCTTCAAATACATCAAAAGTCCTGTCCCAAAAAGCAGTGATTTCCAACTGTTTTTTTTCTTTACTTTTTCTTAGCAGCAGGACCTCTTTTCAAAATAAGGGCCTACAAAACACTTGAGTATGGAGCTGTTCCGGCAGGAGGAAAAGCCTCATCCCAGAAATGCCTCCGAGGTCACAGGGCTCAGGACAAGTTGAAATCCTGACCTGGAAAGTATATGTCACCTCTACGCACTCCCAACGACAGCTACAACACAATGACAGGTGTTTCAATGGTGGCATTAATCAGTTAAACATTTGCGCAACATGAAGCCTTGCTAGGTGCTCGTTATACAAAGATTCATCAGGTAGGGAGGGGTTTTGGTAACCTACAAGGAAGAATTTTCCATGTGTGGGATTTTAGACCTTGAGATGATTGCCAAAGGCTGGGTAGAGAACTTTCTATCAGTCACAAAAGGAGCTGTATTGACCTCAGCAGGTCAGAAGCCCTCCTGGCACAGCAAGGGGATGAGCCACATCCATGAGTTCAAGGTCCAGTCTAGCTCCAGCTCTCTCTGTCTGCAGCACCAAGTCTCTTTTCAAGTGCAAGCCAGAGGTGGTTGAATGTGGACAGCTTTGGCTCCTGCCCCCTGCCCAACCGTGCAGCCGAACCCAACATTAACGGCACCTGTGGCCCTCCAAAAACAAATCCAACTCCACAACAAATTAGCAAGTGATGTACGTCCTACTGAAGGTGGGAGATGCACATACCACTGGGCAAAGCTTAAAAATCCCCACTAGACAGCTGATGATCTCCATGGTTCTTCATCTCCTTTTTCTCCCTTTCTTCTCCTGATACTGCCCCTAAAACCCCCTTTGACTATTTGAAGCAATTCAATCCTCTTAGCACGGCAGCTCTGGGTCACCATGTTGTCACTTGAGCGTGCTTTGGGAATACTACCCATGCCCACCCCTACTCCCCGCCTAACTCAAGTAGCTCAGCAAACCCAACACCTCTCCACCAAAAAAAGGGCAATCTGCAGCTAAGAAAAATAATGTTTGCCCCATACAGCCCTATCAGCACACAAACAACTTGTAGATTAATATTTTAGGATGATTAAAGAGGGCTAATTTTCCATTTGTAGGGTTATCAGACAGTAACAGCTATTGCTCTATTGATGACCAAGGCAGGTTCGGCTGATCTGACTGCAGACATGTCCCCTCCTTTGTCCCTTGCACTGTCAGTTAGCTATGGAGGGAAACTTTTTGGTAAAGGGGGACAACCCACTCAGGTACAAGAGAACACTTCTTTGGCTAAGGGCACTCCCTTGCTCTAAGTACCAACTGAGTTTTCAGCCTAATTCTCAGATTTGTATCTAGTATAAATAGGGATTTATCAGAAGTGAGAAAAGCCAACCCTACATCCCATTTTATTCTCTACACATAGGAACCAGAGAGGAAAGGTTTTCTTTAACCGATGGTTTTCAATCAAGTTGTGTTCTATGAATGGAAAAAATGGTGTACAGAAGCTAAGCTATTCTACGTTCTGAAGAAGACAACTTCTGCCCATAGCCATAAAACTGTTGATCTGACCCAGTGATGACAAAGTCAGAGAGCTCCATGGTGAAAATCAGAAAATTCATATTGAAGGACAGCGATCGTCATTCTGCCCTTCCTCCACAAACCAACCTCAGATACAGTATTCTTTCTATATTAGATAACACATTTTTTAACTTTATAGAAATAAAATGCAAAGGATTTTCAGAAAGAGGGCAGGTCATTAAACAGCGTCCCTATACAATCTCAGAGCTGGACAAAAGCTCAGACAAGGAAACTGAGGCCTAATAAGGTTAAGTGAGATGATGGACACACAGTCCTTCTGGGCAGAGTTAGGGTGAGAACCCAACCAAACAACGTGGTCAAAACTTTTAAAATTTTTAAATTTCACTTGAATTTCAGACGCACATTTCTTCTCTTACCAGAATTACATCAAAAATGCGTGGGATCAGTTTGCTTTCTTCCACAAGTCTGTGAAAAAATGAAAAGATAATTTATTAATTATTTTAAAATTATTTAAACTGCTACCCTGATATGGAGCATTGCAGCCCCATGTTTTATTGCTTAAATTCTGTGACCGAAAAATATTATGACTAAATACTCATTTTAATACAGTGAACTACATCTAAACACAAGAAATATGAGGCTTCTTTGCAAATGACTATTAGCTTAGCCTCACTGATCTGTAGCAAGTAAAATCTCAAACAGACTGACACTTATAAATGTAAAATTTTATTAAAATTCACAATTATTATAAAGACTATCAAAATAGTCAATGCCAGCTGAAATAACGTAACCAATCCTCCCTGTAGTTAAATTATTAGCATGTCACACTGTAATCTTTCATATATGCCTCATTAGTTATCTTCTCAGCATTAATGATTTAAAGTACAATGATTTTTAATGATCTTTAAAAAAAGGTAGACACCAATCACTCAATAGTTTCTAGGCACTTTCTCTCATCAAACCTAGTTATAAATTGTCATCTGTTTGTAACAGAAGAATTTTTTCATGCTACTTAAGGGAAGATAGCCTTGATTCAAAAGTGATAGTTTTTTAAGAACAATACTTCAATCTCTAAATATCCCTTTATTCCAGGGGTCAGTAAACTTTTTTCTATAAAGAGCCAAATAGTAAATATTCTAGGCTTTGCAGGCCACACAGTCTCTATAGCATCTACTTACCTCTGTCTCTATAATGTAAAAGCAGGCATAAATAATACATAAATGAATAGGCATGGCTGTGTTCCAATAAAATTTTATTTACAAAAACAGGCAGTGTCCCATATTTGGCCCACAAGGTATAATTTGCTGATCCTGCTCCAGTTTAAAAAAAATCAGATTCCTTAACTTGATTAGAATTTACTTTGTAGGATAAACTACAGCACTTAAGACAAGCATGTTGTTTTCGTTGTAGGTATGTGCTGTTTGTCTATTTCACAGAAAACGCCAGGAGGATAGAAAGGGAATTTATTGTCTGGCTTGTTTATCTATGATAATACATTGATGAAAGAAAAGCCTATGAGATAAGCCAAAAAAACTTTTATCCTCACATTCTTCTGAACACAATCAACCAGAAGAATTTTGTTCTTTGATTTGACTAACACATAATTTAGAGCCACATCTGGTAAATAAAAAGGGAACTCAAGCTAAATAAAATCACTTTTAGTGAAAAAAAATTTTTTTTCTATGACATTTTCTGTGACTCATGAACTAACCTCACATGTAATCCCAAAAGCACTCTAAAGCAGGTATGGGACAACAGTGGCTGCATACGCTTACAACTATCTGAGGCAGCATTTTTCCAGACTATGGGAAGGGACCGATAAGTGGGCAATGAGTTTACTGGCTATTGACTAGCATTTTCTTAATTTAAAACAATAAAATAGAAAATATCCTAGGGTGTCGCACACAGTATTGTTCCGTGGCATTTTTTATTTCACATATAGGTCTGAATACGTGTACTGGGTAGTGACATAAAATGCATTTTGTTTTATTGTGAGTTGTATATAAAATATCTGAAATCCACAGATTTTAGACTGCTTTAGAGACCATAGTTTTCAATACGTTCTTAAATTTTGATTTTAAAAAATACGTCTCCTTACTTTAAGCATCTCCTTTCCTATCATCGTAAGTCCAGTTAGTAGCTCGGTTCTCCAATGATCAACCCTTGATGTGCTCTGAGTAATGGAGCTCTCTTGCTCTGACCTGGTCCTCTGGGGAGCAGCTCTGGTGCTCAGGCCTCTGTAGAGCAGGGAGGAGGCGGCTTACCTCTAAACAAAGCGGATGTGGCTGGTTCTCAGGGATTTATTCAGGCAGCAGGTCTTAAGTCATCACAGAGACTTTGGAAAATCATGACTCAAAAGGCTATCTTATCCGGGGGCTCTGTTGTGGTTGGCCCCCATGATTTAAATGACCAGTATCATCTTACTACATGAGTCTGTTATTTCCTAAATTTGAAAAGAATGAAATTTCTATGGTTTATAGACAGCCTGAAGGACAGGAAGGGCAAAGATTTATCTGAATTTTTTAAACCAAAAACAAAGTAGAGATCTTTTTGAAATTATCCCAAATCTTCAAAGGATTGTGAAGATAGTAACTGTAGCACAGTAAACTTTTCTTCCTTTATGTTAGCCATCTAAGCACACTGTGTTTAAGTAATTCCAGATGATTAAATTGAAATATACTGCCCTTTCCAAATTCCATTCTTGGGACTACTTTACCTTGGGTTTTTTGTTGGGGAGGGGTGGTTCTTCTTCCCCTTAACAGTGTAATTTAATGATAAGATCGTACACGGTGAAAGTTTTCCTTACAAGGTTTTATTACAGGAGATTGACTGGGACTTTGTATATCTGTGGTTTATGTTATTAACAAAAGAGGTGCTGTTTGAATTAGAAAATTTTGAATGAATTTATGAAAATCTTTAGGATACATTATTTGGCATTCTAACTCCCTCCTGTTCTTAAAGTAAATGTTGCCATTGGTATTGGGAAATTTTTAAAAATCTATTTATTGATAAATTATTTATTGATAATTTTTAATTGATAAATCATTTATTGATAACATTTTCATGTACTTATTAATGCTTGATAACTCATTTAAGATACCATGTATTTAAATTCTGATAAATACTTAGTTGAGATTTATCTCTGGAAGCTATGAGCACAAATTTTAAGAAGATTTTATCACAAAATGTGCTAAATGATTACCAAAAAGATTAAAATGTATACTTTAAATAATAGGTCAACACTTTTGATGTAAGAAAGAACAATTGCTTTCGAGGTAAAGTTATTAGTGGTGACCTATGGAATCATGGCGGCCTTGCTTTTCTCTATTTTCTGGCACAATTACATTTCATATACTTTGAAAATAGGGCTAAATATAAAGTAAGCCTAGCAATATTTAGATATAAAAGACTAGTTGCAACACAGGAAAAATTGGTACAGGGAGATCACTCCCGTTCTGTTCAGAGAGCTATAAGACTAGGTTCGGTTGAATTTCAAACCATTATTAGCTTTCTTTAAAATTTTCCCTTAAAACTTAGAAGGAGGTGCAGGGAGAGGAAGGCAGAGGATCTCCACCTGCTCTTTGCTCAGTTTTGCAGGACAAAGAAAGTGGTCCCCAAAAGCAATAAAACAGGCCTATGGAGACACAGGGGTCCACCCATGGAGCTGCACTGTCTGGAGTTTGCTTCCTCGCTTGAAGTTTTTATCTACCCCTGGGGTAGAGACCATACACATGAAGAAGGGCCACAAGTCTAGAGCCAAAGGCCCCAACAGTCAACCCTATCCATCAGGGACAATGTCCTCCCCAAAGGGCTTCTCCACACACCGTCTCTGCATTTCTGGAATCCATCTGGTCATACAGATCTTACCTAGTACTGGATACATTTCTTCCTGGATACTATCTCAAGTTATGATTAACACTCTTGAACCCTTGTCATGGGCCAATCTTATAACTCAAAACCGATGCCTTTAAGCTCAGTCAAGTCAAATGGCTTGACAGACAAATATCATACGATATAGCTAATATATGAATGAATCACTTTGCTGTACACCTGAAACTAATACAACATTGTAAATCAATTATACTTCAATAAAATTTTTTTTAAAAAATGGCTTGACATATACATAATCAAACGTAAAAACAAAATTCAACTTCTATCAGAGATATATGCACAGGATACAGGGGACTAGACGTGGGAAAAACCTAGTGAGCCCAGACTACTGAAAAGAGGTGCTCATCAGCCTTGAAAGACAGGGGATTGGCCAGCTACAGTGTGTGGAGGAGCCAGGTGTGCCTACATGGATACAATGGTGAGGATAATCGGAGAAGTCTAACTAGTAAGGGGACAATGTGAAAGATGGAGCAGAATGATGTAGCCTTGACCGTCAGGCTTAGAAGTCTGGATTGCACCCTAAAAGGATGGGAAGGCTCTGACGAATTCTAAGCTGAAGAATGACACCGTTGGATTTGCTATTCAAACTCCAATCTGACAGTAATAGGAAAAAAGGAACTGGTGAAGCAGCGCAGCCTAGAACATTGCTCCTCAAAGTGTGGTCTGCAGACCAGAGCCAGTCTGCAAACAGCCCACATCTATGACACTATAATGACAGAAACTGGAAAGATTAAGTTTTAATCTGTTGGATCTAATGATAAAAAATTTGAACTTTGTGGCAGTTTTATAACATGGCCCCAGCAACATATGATGACAAACAGAATATCTGCAGAGTCTCAAAGGACCTATCCACAAGGTATTTACAGTGGAGAACCCTGGCAGGGAGCACCTTCCCCAAGGAGCACGTTTCACATCACCAGGAATAAGACATACTGACGTCATGTACACCCTGATATCACACACTAAGGAGGGCACATCATCACTTCTGGGGTACTCTTGTGAAAAATGCATAACCCTAATCTAACCATGAAAAAATTCAAGCAAATTTGAGGGGCATCTTGCAAAATAACTACCTGTACACTTCAAAAGCGTTAGTCATGAAAGACAGGGAAGGGTGAGAACTGTCCCATATTGGAGCAGACTAAGAAGACCTGAAAACTAAATGCACTGTGGGGTCCTAGATTAGACCCAGGACCAGAGAAAGGACATTATTGGGAAAACTGGCAAAACTGGAATAAAATCTGCAGATCAGTTAACAATATTACATCAATGATAATTTCCTGGTTTTGACAACAGAACTATGGCTCCATAAGATGTTACCATTAGTGGAAGCTGGGTGAAGGGCATATGGAAATTCTCTGTAATATTTTTACAACTTTTCGATAAGGCTAAATTTATTTCAAAATTTAAATTTTTTTTTTAATGGCTCCCAAATTCTTCAAGTTTCCTCTCTTTGAGAAGTGGGGTCTGTATCCTCTTCTCTTGAATCTTGGCAGGTTTGTAACTACTTTGACCAACAGAGTAGCATAGCAGTGACACTATGTGTTTTCTGCTTATATTCTGTCTTTTTATAATTTTGCTTTCACAGCATTTTATAAAAATGTTTATTCTGGTTATCTGCTGCTGCATAACAAACCAATCCCAAATGTAGTGCCAGAAAGCAGGAAGTACTTTATGACACTCACTGATTCTGTGGGTCGTGAATTTGGACAGGGCACAGTGGGGATGACCTGTCTTTGTCCCTGATGTCTGAGGCCTCAGCTGGGAAGACACAAGGCTGGGGTTGACTAGACCAGCTTAGGGGCTGTAATTATCTGAAGGCTTCTCATTCACATGTCTGGCATCTGGGCTGGGATGACTCAAGAAAGGCTGTTAATTCTGTTGACTGGATCACCCAGTACTGCCCTCTCCACGTGACGTGGCCTCTCAAGGCATGGCAGCTGAGTGCCAAGGAGGAGCCTTGCTAGAGAACCAGGCAGAAGCTGCAGGGCCTTTTCCAACAGCCTTGCAACACAGAGCATCACTTGAAAATGGTAAGAGGTTATAAGCCTGTCATTAAGGCCAGCCCGGACTCAGGTGGAGGAAACGAGAGCCTCCTGAGAGAGGGAGTGGCATGGTCACGTGACAGAAGAGCACAGGGACGGGAGATGTTGCAGCCATCTTCGTGAACCACAATCTGCCACAGTATTGGTCTGCAACACATTGGAATTTCAAAAACTGTTTCTTCACCAGTTTGACCAACACTGGTCTAGAAGCAGAGAGACCAGTTAATAGGCTACTACAGTGATGCAAAGGAGACATGACAGAGGCCTCATATTAGTCTTCTATTGCTGCATAACAAATGACCACAAACTTCATGGCTTAAAGCACACCTGCTGATTAGCTCAAAGGTCTGTAGGTCAGAAGTCTAGCTCAGCATGGCTGAGTTATCTGCTCAGAGTATCAAAATTCTGGAATCAAGATGCCAGCTGGGTTAAATTCTCATCTGGAGGGTGGAAGGGATCCATTTTCAATCATTGTTGACAGAACTCCGTTCCTTGCAGTTGTAGGACTGAGGCCCCTATTTCCTTACTGGCTGTCAGCTAGGGGTCCCTCTCAGGTTCTAGAGGCCACTCACATTCCTTGCCACGCGGCCCCCTCCATCTCCAAAACCAGCAACGGAGAATCTCCTCCATGTAGAATCCTTCTCAAGCTTCAAATCTCTTTGACTTACCTGTCTCTGACCTCTAGACCAGATTTAAATGGCTCATATGATTAGTCAGGGCCACCCAAATGATCTCCGTATTTTAAGGTCAACTAGTTTGGGATGTTAATGACATCTGCAATATCCCCTCACAACAGGACTAAGTTAGTGTTTAACTGAATAACTGGGAGAAGATGGGCTTGGAGTCTTGAAGGTCATCTTAGAATTCTGCCCACTACAGACTTGACCTTTCCCCCCACCCCAATTCCATCTTACCCCCGCCTCCTTTTTTTTAATAATTCAGATTTCATTCTCTGAATAAGCTGCTTCTGGCCAACTTGTGTACAAACCCAAAATAGATGCTGGACATTTGTTAGCTTTCCAACAACGTTGGTTAGGAGTTTTAGATTTCATATTTGTTAATAACTGAGTGCTAGACTACAAACAAAGCTTTTTTGTTTCTTATGGCTCACCTAATTTACCAGTCTAGTGGACCAACAACAGTCATTTAAAATAAAAGGTCTCTAACATCAAGCTGAATTTCAAATTATTGGTTCAGTGAATCAACTTCAAAAGGAAATGGTTTCATAATGTTTACTTATGGCATGATATTATGTCTATCTTGAAAGCAAGAATATTTGTAAGGTTTTTCCTTGAAATGTTTGCCTTTGCTTGCAATGCTTGCTAATCCTCTTGCAGAGAACTGCAGAAGTCTTACCAATAAAGGTACACATATAAAGACTTATTTTTCCCCAAAAGAAGGGGCAGGGTTAAGATTTTAGCAGCTTTAGCACAGAGAATTTCAGATCTAGTCATTTTACCAACATCTACAGAATCCTCCTTAGGACAGGCATTCTACTTATTCCCCGAGGAAATTTGCACCCCAGTGGTCACAAAACATAAAGAATATAAAAATAACTTAATCCAAGTTATAAAGTTGACTTAGTGTCAGAATTAAGCTAGCACACGAGCCATACCAGAATGTACCTCTGATGTACAAAAATCTCCCACTGCCTAAAACAGCATGAAAAAGATATGAATTTCAGTAAGAGACACTTTGCTTATGTATAAAGCAAACGTTTTCCAATAGAAAGGAGGTTTTAGGTGGAAATAGAAGAACTTTACATTAGCAACTTTCAAAAATGCTTTTCTACCTATTACCTCAATAGATGCCCAATACAGCCCTGTGATAATCCACATCTGTTGAATGAATCCAGGCAACAGAATGTTTCTATCACAGAAAGTACAGAAGGTGAGAAGGAATAGCAGTAGTCAAGAGGCTCTCCACGCAGTGTATGGAGCTCACTGACAAGACATCTCTGACTCTTTCTAATTCTAGATGCTGTGATATGCCTGAAAGTCCCGTTCTGTCCACGGCTTTACACAAACCATCCCTGCACAGGCAACAACGCTCCTGTTAACCAGCCAAGGGCTTTGGCCCCACCTCCCCACATCCAGCCCAGTGCTTTCTGCTCTGACTGGGTCCTGAGCCCTCACCTTCTGTCTTTCTGAACCCCGTGGCTCTGCAGCTGGCCTCCTTACTCTAATAATTCACTGAATCCTTGGCACTTCCTCCAAGACATGATTCTGTACTGGTCCCACAGCTCCACATGGTGAAACCACAGGTAAGAGGCGTGCTCATCCTTGCAGGAGTGGGGAGGGGAATGAACAGAAAGAAATGCAAATCAGTAAGAGAAAGGATTGGCAGGGACACAGGTTCCTAAGAGGACCACTAGACTGTCCACGTGGCATTTCTTTCCTCCTATGGACATGAGCCCGATACTAAAACACAGTAATTGTATATAAGATATTTTAAAATTTATTTTCAATTTAATGAACCTGCTTATTCTCTATGGCTCCTTTTTGTCCTGTTACTTAGTAACATGCAAGAGATTTTTGTTTTGGAATCCACTTAAAGTCAAGCTAAGATTTCTCCCTTTTCTCTCTCATTCACCCAGTAAACATTTACTGAGTACCTATTATTACTGAATGCAATGCACTGGGCCGAGAGCTATATCAAGTATTATAAGTGCTTTGACAGATGTCTATGAAGGGTACAGAAGGGACAACAGAAATAGTCTCTTCTATCTGAGGTGCAGAGTAAACGTGGATTGCACAATAACTATGTGAAAACCATGATTCCCAGTGCTGTCCGTGTGCTAGCTCAGTGGATTCTAACAAAGGGAAACCATAGGGATGATGATGATGATTAACTCCTTTTTTTCTTCAGACGAGAAACTGAGAGACAAGGCAATGATCGAGAGACAAGAAATGGGGCTGAGATATAAACCCAGGCAGCTGACATGAGTGTCCTCACTGCACAGAATAAGTACCGCTCGAGCTGAACCTTGAAAGAGAAGTAGGTTATCTACAAGTAGTGGATGGAAGACAGGGTAGAAGAGGAGGGAGGACAGCTAAGAATGAGTTGTGCCCTGGGCAAAGGGAACAGCATGAGAGAAAGCAAAAACATGATGACTCATTAAGGACAGAGAAAAGGTGAGTTTATTGAATAAGTGGAAGAAGTAAAGAGAAGGTAGCAAAACATCAGGCTGCGGACTTCCCTAGTGGTCCAGTGGTAAAGAATCCATCTTGCGATGCAGAGGACACTGGTTCAATCCCTGGTCGGGGAACTAAGATCCCACATACCGCGGGGCAACTAAGCCCACGTGCCGCAAACTACAGAGCCCACGTGCTCTGGAACCCGTGCACCACCACTAGAGAGAAGCCCGTGCACCTCAACAAAGAGCCCACACGCCACAACGAAAGATCCCGTGTGCCGCAACGAAAGATCCCATGTGCCGCAACTAAGACCCAACGCAGCCAAAAATAATAAGTAAATAAATAAAGTCTGCATTTAAAAATAATAATAATTTTTAAAAAAGATCAGGCTGGAGGAATAAACCAGGGCAGATCACAAAAGATCTTGTTATCCATGCTGAGGAACTTGAACTTATTTGGTAAACTCCAGCCTACAGGCCAAACCCTGCCACCTGCCAGTATCTGTGTGGCCCACAAGCTAAGAATAGTTGTTAGGTTTCTAAATGGTTGGAAAAAATCAAAAGAATATTTCATGACATATGACAACTGCATGAAATTCAAATTTCAGCTTCCATAAATAAAGTTTTATTGGAACACAGCCATGCTCATTCATTTACATATTGTCCATGGCTGCTTTTACACCACAATGACAGAGTAGCTGCAACAGAGACCATATGGCCAGCAACGCCCAAAGTATTTACTATCTGGCCTTTTGCAGAAAAAGTTTGCTGAGTTAGCACATGTCCCTGCTCTAGGTGACTGGGTACCACTAAGAGAAGGATTAGGCAAAATGATGCCATCACCAGCTTTACCTTTTTCCAATGATTATTCAGGCTACAGTGAGAGAATGGACTGAATACGAAAAGCACTGGGAACAGGAAGATCAGGTAGCTGCCAATGACCACTTTCAAGGTAAGAGGTGATAAGAACCAAAGCAGGAGTAAATAGGAAAAGACCAACGAGGTTGTATCAACAGGACTTGAAAATCTATTGGATGTAGGAGAGAGAGAGGAGGAAAGAAATTCAGAATGACTCCAGGTGCTTGACTTGTCCTACCTGGAGGCCACCGCCATGACCGCCACCAGAACAACAGACATCACAGCAAGGGATCTCATCTATGGAAGTTCCTATGCAGTAATGCACTGGGCTTAGGGCTTCACCTCTTATTTAATCCTTACCTTGAGGTAGGAATGAGTAACCTGTTCTATAGAGGAGGACACTAGCATGGAACCTTACCCAAGGTACACAGCTAATCAGTTTCAGAGTTCATGATTTTTAACTGCTCTAAGATACAATATTAAGCTAACGTATGGGGGAAAGGCTAGTTTGGAGAAGAAGTGAGTTAAGTTTGGAAAGAGGAGTAAGAAGTGAGCTGAGGGCAGAAACCCATGGAACACCAACATTTAAAGAGTTGGCAGAAAAAAGAAAACCTGGAAGTCTCAAAAGTTCACAGGAGGTAGGAAGTAAGGACGTCAATGGGAGTGGAATGGAAAAGGGTCAAAAAGAACACCTTAACACTCGACTCAACCTCCTTGATGTTCAGACCTTCGCTTCAGTCCCAATTCCTATAAACTGTACTTTCATTACGCTGAGTAATTTTAGTATCCCCAAGCTCATTTCAGGGTCTACTTCTAAGATCAATCCATGATACTATGGTACTAACAGACAAAAATAGAGAGCGATGATCAGCTTGAAACTACTGAACCAAAGGCTACCTTGCTGACCAGGAAAACCGTAAGATGGATTAGAGACTGTCATTCATATTTTAACTTTTGATAAGAACCACCAGCCTGTGTCTCTGTGTGGATGTGTTTAACAAATGTATTTTTTCTTGATTATAGAAAATTATTAAAAACCATAATTGTATGTAGCTATTTATATAAAATTTTTTCTATATAATATATAAATACGGAGGCATAAAATATAATACATTGAATGTTACGTTTGGGAGAAGAGCAAAGCATTACAAATAAAATATTATAATGCCAGCACTCTAAGAAAATCATTAATAAGTTTTAATGTGTTCTTTCCTTGTTTTTTGATTCATATAAGACATGGAACCAACCTCATCATTAAAATAATAGCTACCATTTCTTGTACATGTACTCTGTGTTGCTTGGACAGCCATGCCTTGTTTAATGTCTAATAACCATAGCTGAGTCCATTTTACAGAGGAAAACATTGGCGCTTAGGCTAGTGAAGCAATCTGCTCACAGTCACTCACGAAGCCAACAATAGAACTGGGGTTAGAACCGGAATCTGTCGATTTTAATAGACTGTTAGGTGTATTATATCACAGTAGAGGGTGAGAGAAAAACTCAAATCATCCTACATATATTGGGATTTTTTTAATGTATTTAAAACATTTCCCATGTTATCACATAGTCAATTAAAGTATAAGTTCTCATACCTACATACTTTTGTTGTTGTTGTTGTTGTTAGGGTCAACTTTTTTTTCTTTTTTTTTTTTTACTGACGTATAGTTGATTCACAATGTTGTGTTAGTTTCAGGTGTACAGGTAATTGACTCAGTTATACATATATATATATCCCTTTTTAGATTCTTTTCCCTTATAGGTTATTACAAAATATTGAGTATAGTTCCCTGTGCTATACAGTAGATCCTTGTTGGTTGTCTATTTTATATATAGTTGTGTTTATCTGTTAATCCCAAACTCCCCTCCTTTCCCCTTTGATAACCATAAGTTTGTTTTCTATGTCTGTGGGTCTATTTCTGTTTTGTAAATAAGTTCATTTGAGTCATTTTTTTAGATTCCACATATAAGCAATATCATACAATATTTGTCTTTCTCTGTCTGGCTTACTTCACTTACTATGATAATCTCTAGGTCCATCCATGTTGCTGCAGATAGCATTATTTCATTCTTCTTTATGGCTGAGTAATATTCCATTGTATACTTTTCTAACCTACATTGTATTTAACTAGTCCTCTATTGATGGACCCCTGTTTTCCACTTTTTACTAGCATTCATTAGGGAAAAAAAAATGTAATGGTTAAGGAATCGTGTCAAATGAGTTCAACTTCTCATTCAATCTTCCTAGCTCTGCGCACATAACTCCAAGCGTTACTTGCCTCCCGTGTGATACCACTGCCTACTTCCCTTCTTGATGGTAAGGAGCAAATAAGGTTGTGCCTGTGAAGCACCCAGCCCTGTCAGGTACACACAAAGCTCTCTGTAAAGACAGATACCAGCTGTCTTTACTAATATTGTTGTTGCTGTTTTAAATCATGTTTTAATGGGCGTTCTTGTATATAAGTATTTGTGTATATCTTTTACTATTTTCTTAGGATGAATTCCTAGAAGTGGAATCAAAGGCTACATTTAAGGTTTAATACATACTGTCAGTTTGCCTGTCATAAAAGATGTACCAATTTATGACAGTGTATGTTTCACTAGCCTCTGAACGAGTGCTATTTTTTTTTTTTAAATTCTACCAGTTTGATGTTTTTTTTATCATTGTAGTGGAATTTTCTTTGATTACTAATGAGGGGGACTCTTTTTTTCATGTTTATTTCAAGTTCTTTGTCCATTTGCCCTTTGGGCCTACCCTTCTTTAGAATTTCAAGATAACTAATGAAGTCTGTCTGTAAAAGCTGACCATTATGTTGACTTCGTAAACAGTTGGTTTAAGCAGGATTTATGAGTACAAGCAGAGAGATGCACACACAAATATGGTGCATTCTGAGGGTACAAGGTATCTCAGAGGCATTTATCTCCTTGAAGAACCAGGGTTAGTCTCCTTCACTGCCTGGGGTTTTTTTCCTCTGTAATCTAGCTATGGCAAAGAATACTAAGTAATAACACATGTTCGAGATGGTGATAAAAACGTGCCAAGGAAGTCGCAGAACATTATTTGAAACTCAGACCACTGTTTAGTCTGGCAGCTCTCGTACTCTTTAATTACATGACAAAGGCCCCGTCTGTACAGCAAACACTGTAATATATTCTGACCAATAACTGTCATCATATAAAATCAGAAGACCTGACATGGAAGAGGGTTTGGTGTTGAGACAAGAGAACTGAATTGGTAATCTGTGCTTTGTGCCTCATGTTACATGCCACTCGGTTGGATTTCACTTTGTTCTACAAAGATGACTGACAGTGACAGGTGTATGTGATGGATTCAGACGACGCCTGGCTTCATCCACAGTAGATTAACAACAACAACGAGTCTGCAGCGTAAGTACATTGCTAATTCTAAAATGGTCCATTACCTTGGTAAATCACCAAAAGAAAGTGCAAACATGACAACAGAAATATGAGGCTAAAACTTGCCAAAAATTATCAGGGGACTGATTCTTTCAGACTTCAGAAGGTACACCGATCATATCGAAAGACTTTGTTTAGCTGTTATGTCTACAGTTAGGATGCCATGATGGTTTGCTGGCTGTAATAACCAAGTAAACAAAGGTTTCTAAATTAACTACGATTCATAAAGAGACCTAATAACTGTATAAGTATGAAATATAGACATGTTTCATTGCCAATGTTATCTTTTCCCTTTTGCCGTTTTCAGTGCTGCACATTTTTTTTTAAATTTTTTTTAATGAAGGCTCTTTTAGTGACTTGCGGGGCCTCTTCAGCCAAGTCATTTAATTAATTTATTTATTTATTAATATTTATTTATTTGATTGCACTGGGTATTAGTTGTGGCAGGCAGGCTCTTAGTTGTGGCACGTGGGCTCCTTAGTTGGGGCCTGCGAACTCTTAGTTGCAGCATGCATGTGGGATCTAGTTCCCTGACCAGGGATCGAACCCAGGTCCCCTGCACTGGGAGCGTGGAGTCTTATCCACTGCGCCACCAGGGAAGTCCCCAGTGCTGCACATTTTAACATCATCAGAAGTAAAACAAATTTGTTTTACAAGTACAAAATAACCAAAAGGCATTAGCTGATGAGTCAAAAAAATCAAAGACGCCAATAAGCAAAGTTGGAAACTCCCACCAAGCAAAGATAAATAAACGCATCAGTCAAAATAAACATATCATACATTAATATTCTGGTCTGAGGCAATTGGTTCAACTGTCATCTTGACATATTCCTTAACGAACCAATTAAATGAAGATGTTAATCTGATGTTAAATAAACAAATAATTTAAAGAATACTCCTTTTAAATCCTGAAGATAATGATGCCTATGGTGGCTGGATAAAGAAATGGAAAACTGTTTATTATGGTAAAGAATAAAGTAGATTGCTTTGATGGCATACCCTATATGTAAATGAGAAATCAAGTGTTCCACTGAAGGATATCAATATTTAGATGGCAATGGCTTACGAAAGCTACTGAAGGTTTTGGTTTTACCAATGCCCATGACTGCCATCTAGCCATGGGCACTGACACTCTCACCCTAGAACTGTCCAAGGGGAAGGTCTCATTTCCACTGGCACACAGGCCACTTATAGCTTTCGCTTCCTCATAGAACTGGCAGGAAAAGCTCACTGCGGACTCACACCTATAAAACTGTTGGCACAAAACCCAGAGAAAGGTTTCTCTACGCGACTGACTCATTCCCTAATAATGACTGGTGAATTGAGGAGCCTGCCGCTGAACTAAGCCCAATGTTTAACTACTTGGGAAGCTTGGAATGCAGTCCTAGAATTCGCATTACGCTCTGACAGCCCAGGCTAGACTCTTGCGCTAAAAGAACTGTGGTATGTGAGCAGTACTATCTTCCCAGTGCTTTCATGTCATCTCTACAATGGCCACAGAGTCTGCAGAACAGTCTCTGGCTCTGTCTAGGGGCGCACGAAGCCTAGGGCTCTTGACAGTGAAAAGCTGAGGAGGAGATGACCAGGGACCTACGGGCTGCACACACTGCCCACCACTCCAAGGTTCCATCAAGCTGCAGCAGGGAAGACATGGAGAATCACAGGCCCAAACTGTGTCTCAAATGCTTAAGTCTGAGCAAGTAATGAGCAGGTGATAAAATATGGCCAACGGCATAGTACACCTGAGATTTAACCAACATTCTATGGTTAGATATGTTTCTAGGCAGAAGATATCTACTCTAGATAGAAGACCCAGGCTAAAAAACACCTCTAAGCAGGGTTCCAGAGAGGACTGGGCTCTGTCCTACCTGAAAGAGCTAAGAATAAATAGTACTTCTGAACATGCTTAAACAGTTTAATAAGGGAAATGTAACGCATTTTCCATAGGGAAAATAATGTCTTAATTTTTTTAAAGGCAAGTATAAAAAGAGGAACTCATAAAAAATAATGACCACAATAATGACAGTAATAGTTACCATTTTACTCTCTATCTGAAAGTAGGAAACGAAGGATAGTAACAAATGGCAACAGCCCCAAACAGAAATATGTAAACAACATTGAGGCTTTAGTACAGTTACCATCGTTTTTATAAATAGTCTAAAAATAGGAATACAGAACATAGTTTCCAGTTATCCAAATAAGAATTCAATACCTTGACCACTCAATTCAATGACCTCATCACTTCCAAACTCTTTTCTAATCCCCCCTCGGGCACCCAGTTTCTAGATAGTTTTATGACTACTAATTGCACCACTTCAAAAGTCTCACTTTCAAGCATCCCAGAGGCAGAGCATCACTTCCTAACTTCCCGGCTCAATTACCCCTGCGCCCGTGCACTGGATTCTAACACCTCTCCCTCAGGCAGCATTGCAGGGGCTACCCCCCTAGGAGGCAAGGATATCAGTCTAGCAAGGCACTGCTCACCCTGTTGCTTCATCAGTTTTACCCTTCCTACGAGATCAAGGGTTGGGAAATTGCTCCAGTTAAGGGCCAGAAGTAAATATTCTTGGCTTTGCAGGTCACGCGGTCTCTTTCAAAACTACCCAGCTCTGCCGCTGTAGCACAAAAGCAGCCACAAACAATAAATAAATGAATCAGTGTGGCTGTGTTCTGATAACATTTTATTTACAAAAGCAGGTGCGCTGGACTTGGCCCCTAAGCTGTAGTTTACCAACCTCTGCACTAGATCATCCTCATCAACATAGAAACATCACTAAAATAATCAGAATAAACGAAGAAATTGCTTTGATCCCATATCCCCGTCCAGCTCCCCATTTTCCAGCTCTGCTTTATAGCAAAACTCTCTTTCGAATTACTGATGTTCCCTGTCTCCACCTCATCATTCCCTTCTCAGTGAACTCCACCAGGCTTTTGCCCCTGAATGCCACTAAAAATAACCCCTAAGAAATCACTCCTCTTGCCAACTCTAATGGTTAATTCTCCATCCTCATCGTACCGACACTCGCAGCAGCATCTGACACTGTTGTTATTCCCCTCATCTAAAAGTCGCAGGAAATCAGAGGCTTGCTTCTTTAATAATGAAGCTAGCATTAATGCAGCTCGTCACCTCAATCTTATATGTTGCCACCTTCCCAAAGAAGCTCTTAACCACCCTCTTGAAAACAGCTGACCCCAGCCCATCACTCTCCATACTCTAACCCCGCTTTACTGTTCTGTACACCACTTACATCACTAGCTGAAATCATGGGGTTTTTTAATTGATTTCCTTGTTTATTGTCTATTACCCCCATGCATTCATAAGCTCCATGAAAATCAGGACCGTGTATGTTTTGTCCAACTCAGAGAACACAACTATTTGTGAGGTGACTCAGTAAATGAATAAATAATACTAACTTTTCCTGTAGGTAGAAAAATATCAAAGCTGATTCTGTCCTGAAGTTCCATAATTCTACAATGGAAATTAACTGTAAAACTTCAAGAGACTTTGTGAAGAAGAGAAAAGAAACAAATGAACTTTCTTGTGGGCAAGTAAGGAACTACTTCAAGAGAAAATGTTAGGTGGCATTCTGTTAAAAATCCCTTAACATCTGTTTAAATAAAGAAGGAAGGAACTGTGAATTATTGTTGATTGTAGCCCCCAAAATGCCAGGGACTGCTCTGACCAAAGACTTCAACTAAATGCTGGCTTCCAACACGACAAGTGAGTGGCTCAAGCCCAGGCACCATGTGACCAAAGACACATCAGCATGTTGGGCTCTTGGCCGGGCCCTGGTTGCCACTCCATAAGGAAAGTTGTCACTGGTCCCATGCGAGTCAGAGGAGGATAAGTGGTGAGTAAGCCTCCAGCATACAGGGTTGCTATGGGAATACAGATTCGAGAGATTAAGTTGTTTCTAAGGACCGAGATAAACAGTCTCAATGGACCCAACTGATCCCCATACAGTAAGGTTAGGCAATAAAGTGTGTACCAAGTCACCAGGAACTTAGGGGAAATCTCTGTGTTGATGAACAAGATAAAAGAAGAAAATAAGCAGAAGTAGTACTACCACTTGCAACAGGAAAAACTCACATAAGAGTTTTTTATTTCCTAAAAAGATTTTTAAAAAGTCAAAACAGATTTGGATCAATTACTGTTGATCTTCCTCACAAATCACTAAGGAAAACAGAATGCCTTGGATTAAACTCCTAAGGCTTTAGATTGGTGTCCTTCCATAATTCTATCAGAATACTGGGATGGATGGAGAGAATTAATTTAATACCTACTCCATAAGCGCTTATGTAAAAAGACTTACGTTAGGGGCTTCCCTAGTGGCGCAGTAGTTGGGAGTCCGCCTGCCGGTGCAAGGGACAAGGGTTCGAGCCCTGGTCCGGGAAGACCCCACATGCCGCAGAGCAGCTGAGCCCGTGTGCCGCAGCTGCTGAGCCTGCGCTCTAGAGCCCACGAGCCACAACTACTGAGCCCACGCGCCACATCTACTGAAGCCTGTGCACTCTGGAGCCCGTGCTCTGCAACAGGAGAGGCCACCGCAGTGAGGGGCCCGCGCACTGCAGCGAAGAGTAGCCCCTGCTCGCGGCAACTGGAGAGAGCCTGCGTGCAGCGGCGAAGACCCAACACAGCCAAAACTAATAAATAAATAAATAAAAATAATAAATAAAAAAATAAATTTATTTTAAAAAAAAAGACTTATGTTAGTTCCTGTAGGAGACAGGATGATGCGTTATATCATAATTAACATAATAAGGAAGGATTTCAACCCTGTAAGTGTGGTTTAAGTCATGAGCAGAGGAGGGTTCAAAATCCAGGAGAGTGAGGGAAGGCACAGGTCAGCAACCAGGATATTACTAACCAGAATTGTGCCAAGAGCTGCCTCAATGATAAAAATAAAGAGAGAGGAGCGCCAGAACCTAATGATGATGGCAGAGGGAAACAAAGGAGAATCATGCATGTGCTATTATCAGATCCACACGACACTGAAGACAAGCATGTTGAGGAACTGGACCACTCTTACAAGTAAATGTGACACAAAGAAACGTAAAACAATCCTATTTCAAAATCCACTGTGATATTCACTTGGGTGTCTTTCCAAATGTGGCTCTGCTGGATGGTACAAACAACAGTGGACTAGGAGGTCTAGATCCGAAACCTGACCTTCTTCGACTTGACTATGGCGTCTGGGGCACACAAATTCCCTCTGGGGCCTCACTTTCCTCATGTGTAAAATGAAGACATCGGCCCAGGATACTAATCATGTCTTTTTATTCTGTACTTTTGATTCTTTGACATCTTAAGATCTTACTAACTCTGGGGGAAAGGCCCCTCCCAGGGCCAGACAGTTCCCAGAGATAGCAAACTACTCTCCTTTGAGCTTGCCTTTCCTATGCAAGCCAACCAAACCCCCAACAGCCTCCTTTATATGGAGCTCTTAAACTCCAGGCCACTGTTTCCCTGCCCTAATCATCCCAGGGCCAGGAACCAGCTAAGGAGATATAAACCCCACACCTCAGAGCCCACTGAAAATATTCAAGCAGCCAATCCTAAGCCTGCTCACCCACTCCTACCCTTGTAAACTACAACAAAGGCTCTGGCCCACGTTTTCCTCTTCCTTCCTCTGCCTCCTGACTGCCTCTCTTGCTTCCCCACGTGGCTGCCCCTCTCGGAATCTGTGAGTGTAACACACTCTCTCTGAGGGCAGTCATCTCCTGGTGTGTTGATCTCAGCAATCAAGAGTAATTTTTTGTTAACATACATTTTAATGATCTCCCCAAAGTCCCATATAGTGCTAACGTTCTAATATTTCTCTATTCTCATGAATAAAGACAAAAAAGTTGTACTCCTTCAGTTCAGCAGTCAGGAAACATGCTCTGAAAAGGGCTAGAAAGTATATTTTTAGGCTTTGCCAGACACAAGGTCTCTGTGCCTCAAATTCGTCTGTGTCTGTAGGCTGCACAACTCTTTAACAGCATAACCACCACTCTTACCTCGCAGGTCCTGGCCCTGTGGGCCAGAGCTTGTGAATCTGTTTTAGACAACCAGGGAAAGCCTACAGATAAGGATGCCTTGTGAAACACAAAAAGCTTTACTGAACCCCTACTCGGATTTACCAGCACTCTATTGTACACAACTGGGGAACCACTACTTTTAAAGGTGTACAATAAACTCTAAGTGGTTGCCTTGTAAATGTCACACCAAAAAAGTAATCTGAAACCATCCACTTCTGACCCCGAAATAGCTGCTAAGTATTCATGTAACCATGAATTCACATCTGTGTTGAAAGAAAACAATGAGAAAAGATTCCTTTGTTGAAATAAGCATCCTGTCTAAAGTCCAGGGGTCACAAACTCAACAGGGTCACAAATCAAAAAATCGTTTACAAGGAAAGCAGACAGACATCCTAATACATGTGTATACACTCCGGATTTCCCTACAACCAGACACTATAACATAAACACATCCATCTATAAAATCTTCCATAAGAATGTAAGGTATATTTTACTTTCAAAAAATAGTTAACAACAGTGGGAGATCTATCAAGATGGCGGAGGAGGAGGATGTGGACCTCAACTTCCCCCACAAACACATCAAAAATACACCCATGTGAGGAACAATTCTCACTGAAAACTAACTGGAAACTGGCAAAAAAGACTTCTGTACAACTAAGGCTGGAATAAAGATCCACAAGTAATTGGGTAGGAAGGGAAGAAAAGCGATCAGGCTGGGACCTGTGCCACTGGGAGGGAACTCAGAGGAAAGGGGAAGATACACGGGTGGGGACCCGCCCTGGGGAGGGAGTGCTGTGAGCCACAGATTGGGCCCCAACCCTGGGGTCCTACACAGGGGAGATGAGCCCCCTTGGCTGGCTGGAGGACCACTGGGACCAACAGGAGGGCTGTGGGAAGCCTGGACTCCACGGCTGCACAAGTGCACACTGGCTTGTCCCCGAGGCAGGATGGAGAGCGAAAACTGAGGACTGCTCTAGGGGAGTGAGCGGCTGTGAGGGACAAAGGGGACTTGGGCTCACTGTGTCTGAGCAGAGCAAGGGAAACAACTGCTGGTGCCTCTGCAGGAGGCGCACTGCGGACAGCTCTGTCTGCAGCTGACATGAGCCAAAAGCCCCCACGGGACCCCTTGCTTCAGCACTGCCCCCCTCTGGGGCAAGGGGCAAGGGTCCCAGGGCAAGGAGCAGGGAAGGCACAGGCTTAAAGGCAAAGAGCCAGCTCGGGCCCGACTGTCAGGGCCTCTGCTCTACAACCTGGGATCAGACCCTGCCCCTGTTAGGTGGTGACGGCCACTGAGCACAGGGGTGGTCCCGCCTCACACCTGGCACCAGCTCTAGCCCCTCCATCTCCAGCTCCACCCCTACCTAGGAGAGAGCTGCCAGCACACACTGAGGAATGACGTGACTTGGGTCCACGTCAAATCCAGATCTCCCACGAAAGGCACTGGGCACACGCAGTCTACACAGGGACGCTCCTATGTAAGGACAACACTTAAGACAGCAACCTGTAAGTGTTTCACCTAAATTTACAGAGGCAGAGTAAGTTAAGCAAAATGAAAAGGCAGAGAAACAGGTCTCAATTGAAAGAGCAAAAGAAAACCCTCTTATTTGCATGCTGTAATCACCTGGTGAGCTTCAAAAACTACTGATGTCTATGTCCAGCCTTAGAGATTGTGATTTAATTGGCCTGGGATATGGCCTGGGTTTTAGACTTTTTATAAGATCCCCAGATGATATTATGTACCCTATGATGAAGCAATTCCACTTCTCATTATTTAACTTATCCATATATACACACACGTGATGAATAATTAATTATTAATTGTACCCTTGTTTTATAATACCAACAGATTAGAAAAACATAAATGTTCAACAAAAGGTGACTTGTTAAATAAATATGGAATATTCATAAAATGTAATACTATGTATCTGTTTTTTTTAAAAAGTACAGATGGTACGTGAACTATATCTCAATAAAGCTGTTATACACATTTCTGAAAAGAAGTACAGAATGGTGCAGTCGACATACTACCATACATGTGAAAGATAATATACATACACACACAAACTGCTCAAAGGGTGGCTATCTCCTGGGGTAAAAATATGCTTTTCTATGTAAACTCTTTCAAATACTGAAATTTGAAATGTGTTATGTATTAACTCTTAAAAAATAAATTTTAAAAATTAAAATGAAACTTAAAATGAGTCTGGTCATATCATTCTCCAGGCAAACAGAATTTTTATAAGCTAACATTCAAAGGGGCATGAGGGAACATTTTGGAATGATGGAAATACTCTATCTTGATAGTGGTGATGGTTGCACAATTGTGTACGTTTCTCAAAACTCAGAGAACTGCATACCTAAAATGAGTGAATTTTACTCTATGTAAGCTTATACTTCAGTAAACCTGACTTTAAAAAAAATTTTTTAAAGCTTACATGACAACCAGACCTTGTGAACAATGCTAGTAGGAATGTAAATTGGTACAACCAATTTGGAAAACTGCTTGGCAGTATCTACTGGATCTAGGCAAGCACAAGCTCTGTGAGCCAGTATTTCCATTCTAGAATGGATACACAATGGAGAAACATACATGGATTCACCACTTGTAGCATACAAAGTAACAGCCATGGTCATGCTACTCACGATAGCAAAAAAAAATAGGAATAGTGCAGACACTGTTAGAAGTAAAACGGATTAGTGGCCTGTAATGTATTTGTGCAATGGAAAGCCAGGCAGGAGGTGTTTCAGTTTGAAGGGTGGCATTGCCAAGACCAAGGACTGATGGCAAAGAACATGAGCAAAAAGCAAAATGCAAATGGCTTTTAACCATAAAAAGAAATATTCAACTTCACTCATGAAAAGGAAAATGCAAATTAAAATTACAATGAAATAACCTCTCATCACCCTGGCAAAGTTCCAAAGTTTAACAACAAATTCTGATAGCGAGGTTGTAGGGGGCCAGGCATCCTCAAACATGTCCTTTGGAGATGCAAAATGGTAAAGTCCCCACCATAGGGCAATATGGCTGAACCTGAAAACAAATTTTAAGTGCATTTATCCTTTGATACACAAATACCATATCTAGGGATTTATCCTATAAGACGTAGATGCATACATACAAAATGAAGTATGAATATAAGATTGTTCATTCTTTGCTCTATCACTAGATTAGAAAGAACTCAAGTCTATCCATTAGACATTAATGAGACAAAGTATGGTATATCTATACAATGGAAGAGTTTATAACTGTAAAACACAACATGGAAGCTCTCTATGTATCAACATAGAAACAAAATTGGGGGAAAAAGTCGTAGGGTAGAAAAACATACATAATATGCTATTTGTGTGTGAAAGGGAGAAATGAGAAAATACACAGTCACATTAGTTTGCCTTTGGACATAAAAGGAATAAAGCAGTCAGCCGTAAGGGATATAATGGGAAGATGAGGAAAGATCACAGTGGACAGAGGAAGGAACAGGTCTTCTCGGTATTATCTTTTTATATTGTTTTTTTCCCCCAAATAGAAATGTATTACCCATTTCGAAATGTTGGACTTAAAATTCATTTTTGAAAAAAAAGAAAATCCAGTTAGGGAAATAAAAAACTTCCTTTCCCCCACCCCCCCTTCAAGGTATACGAATGGATTTTGCAAAATGCACACAGGTTGCTAGGGTCTGTGGGATCTAGAACCTCCCTTTAGAAGGGGTGGGGGGGAAGAGAGCAGGTGGGTGGTAATAGGCCTTTAATGCTTTGCTCTTGACCTCTGGAGCCTCAGCCAAAATCGACATGGGACAACTCTCATTTTAATATCCTGTTTCAAGAGAAAAGGCAAACAGAAGAGAACAATGAATACAGAAAGAGACCCTACAAAAGGCAAAGTGGTATTTAAATGGGGTTTGGGGGTGATAAACAATTTCAGTTTACAAAATTATTAGGATATCTTTGTAGAGCAGTATTCAAAATGTACCCTGCCCTTTCAAACCCTTGCACAGTTGTGTTTATTATAGCTATAACGTAATTTAATTTTAAAACCATTTTTCTCATTTTAAAACTTATTTGCCTAGGCAGAAATCTTTGTGTATATATGAGTTTTTCTCTTGAACAGATACGTAGCAGTAGAACTGATGGTTGAAGGCTATGGACCTTTTACAATTGAATTTAGTGAATAAATATTAAGAGGTTCGAGTTTATCAGTAGATAAGTGAATGCAAAATGAAACGAAATCCCATTTTCATCCGTAAGTTTGGCAAAGATATTGCCAAGAGTGTGAATAAATACTGATAGGAAAAGATCTTCAAATAATTTTGATAAATGAAAAGGTAAATTTCAGAAAAACACACACCCAATGATACTATCTATGATTTTTTTAAAAACTGACCACCACACAGCGAAGCTATTTAAATTCAGTATATACATACTGAATTTAAATAGCTCCCAAAAAAGTTCAGGAAGGACACCCACCAAAATAATAACAAGTATTAGCCCTAGGGGAGAGACCTGTGCAGCAGTGGTGGGGAATGAGGAAGCCCAGGGGACCTCGTGATTACAGTGCTGGAATTTAATACAAAGACAATATATTCAAGTATTAATTATGCAAGGAAAACAAAGAAAAAAGTTTATAAAAATTAATCCATTGAATTCTGCTTGTAAACTAAAAAAATATAAACTGACTTCTAAACCTAGTGTCTAACCATTTTAAAATAAAAAGGTTATAGGTCATCAGTTATCTGTTTCCACCTCACTAGGTTTTTTCCCTCAATATGAGGAAATTCAGATGAATTTAATAAAGAGTTGGCAAGAAGAGAAAGTAGCCTGGAAAACATGCCACATGAATGAGCAAGAGTCAACATAAAAAAAAGGAAATGCAATCTGTTCAATCTAATGAGAGGATAAAATCAGTATACAATATTCCCACTTGGTATCAAAGGTCCAGAAAAGAAACAACTATCTGAATTTGGCTTTAACTCCTAACACAGATTCACTCTTTAGACATAAATTTCTTCTGAAGGAATAGAGGATGGTGCCTTCTGAGTGAGAAATTTGGAAGGCTCATTGGACAGACTTTTAAAAGACTACAGAAACACAGGATTCAGAATTGCCAACAATATAAAGGGTTAAGTGCTCCCCAAATTCTTTTACAACGTGGCACAGGGAGTACAGGGTAATATTTATATGTCACTCTCTGGAAACAAATGAGGCTGCTCACAGCAGAGAGGCCTGAGAGCTGTGACAGGCCCCACACTGTGGCTGACCTGAAGACCCAAAGCACCGGGGCAGCCCTGCGACTGGGTCAGGGCATACCCCAGGCCCTGGCACACCCCTTGCAGAGGTTGTCTTAGGTCAGCCTTTCACTCAATACAGATACTCTACAAATAGCATTTCTTGTTCAGCACTAACAATATGATGCTGGCTCATCACTATGCAGGACTTGTAAACAGAAGACCAGGTGAAATCCAGGTGGTTGGGACTGTATGATTTAGTTCTCTGAGAAAGATCAAAGGGAAACTCTACAGGTGCACTGCACCTACAGGTACAGGCTCCAAACCCAAAAGGTCCTCACACATCACCCATACAACCAAAACCAGGCTTCTTGTTTGAAAGCAACAACTCTTCTCTTGCCTTTCTGCAGAGCTGGGTGGTCTCTGACAAACCCTTCTTTGCAAGAGTGAAGCAGCTGCCACTACCCTAGGCAACTAGCACTAAAAAATTTGGTATCATCACAGGTAGTGTCTTCAATAAAGACAAAAAGCTCTCCACTACTCAATGAAAGTATGTCAACTAAAAAAAAAAAAAAAAAAATTAAGGACTTAACTGGTGGCGCACTGGTTAAGAATCCGCCTGCCAATGCAGGGGACGCAGGTTTGAGCCCTAGTCAGGGAAGACCCCACATGCCACAGAGCAACGAAGCCCGTGCATCACAACTACTGAGCCTGCACTCTAGAGCCCACGAGCCACAACTACTGGGCCCATGTGCCACAACTACTGAATCCCGCGTGCCTAGAGCCCATGCTCCGCAACAAGAGAAGCCACCACAATGAGAAGCCCGCACACCGCAACAAAGAGTAGCCCCCGTTCGCCATGACTAGAGAAAGCCCACACACAACAACAAAGAGCCGATGCAGCCAAAAATAAATAAATAAATTTATTTTTTAAAAAACATTAATTCTTAAAAAAAAAGCAGAAAAATTATAGTCTATAAATACTACAGAGATTTAATAAACAATTGTTCAGTACATTGAGGCGAGAACTGACTTTTTAAAAGTATATGTGTTTATTTTTGTGTGTGGTGTTAGGGAGTGTTCTAATTTCATTCTTTTACATGTAGCTGTCCAGTTTTCCCAGCACCACTTATTGAAGAGGCTGTCTTTTCTCCATTGTATATTCTTGCCTCCTTTGTCACAGATTAGGTGACCATATGTGCGTGGGTTTATCTCTGGGCTTTCTATCCTGTTCCATTGATCTATATTTCTGTTTTTGTGCCAGTACCATACTGTCTTGATTACTGTAGCTTTGTAGTATAGTCTGAAGTCAGGGAGCCTGATTCCCCCAGATCCATTTTTCTTTCTCAAGATTGCTTTGGCTACTCAGGGTCTTTTGTGTTTCCACACAAATTGTGAAACTTTTTGTTCTAGTTCTATGAAAAATGACATTGGTAGTTTGATAGGGATTGCACTGAATCTGTAGATTGCTTTGGGCAGTAGAGTCATTTACACAAAAATAAACTCAAAATGGATTAAAGTCTAAATGTAAGGTCAGACACTATAAAACTCTTAGAGGAAAACATAGGCAGAACACTCTTTGCCATAAATCACAGCAAGATCCTTTTTGACCCACTTCCCAGAGAAACAGAAATAAAAACAAAAATAAACAAATGGGACCTAATGAAACTTAAAAGCTTTTGCACAGCAAAGGAAACCATAAACAAGACAAAAAGACAACCCTCAGAATGGGAGAAAATATTTGCAAATGAATCAACGGACAAAGGATTAATCTCCAAAATATACAAGCAGCTCATGCAACTCAATATCAAAAAACCAAACAATCCAATCCAAAAATGGGCAGAAGACCTAAATAGACATTTCTCCAAAGAAGATATACAGATTGCCAACAAACACATGAAACGATGCTCAACATCACTAATCATTGGAGAAATGCAAATCAAAACTACAATGAGGTATCACCTCACACCAGTCAGAATGGCCATCATCAAAAAATCTACAAACAATAAATGCTGGAGAGGGTGTGGAGAAAAGGGAACCCTCTTGCACTGTTGGTGGCAATGTAAATTGATACAGCCACTATGGAGAACAGTATGGAGGTTCCTTAAAAAACTAAAAATAGAACTACCATACAACCCAGCAATCCCACTACTGGGCATATACCCTGAAAAAACCATAATCCAAAAAGAACCATGTACCACAATATTCATTGCAGCTCTATTTACAATAGCCAGGACATGGAAGCAACCTAAGTGTCCATCGAGAGATGAATGGATAAAGAAGATGTGACACATATATACAATGGAATATTACTCAGCCATAAAAGGAAACAAAATTGAGTTATTTGTAGTGAGGTGGATGGACCTAGAGACTGTCATACAGAGTGAAGTAAGTCAGAAAGAGAAAAACAAATACGGTATGCTAACACATATATATGGAATCTAAAAAAAAAAATGTTTCTGACGAACCTAGAGGCAGGACAGGAATAAAGACGCAGACGTAGAGAATGGACTTGAGGACACGGGGAGGGGGAAGGGTAAGCTGGGACAAAGTGAGAGAGTAGCATTGACATATCTACACTACCAAATGTAAAACAGATAGCTAGTGGGAAGCAGCTGCATAGCACAGGGAGACCAGCTGGGTGCTTTGTGACCACCTAGAGGGGTGGGATAGGGAGGGTGGGAGGGAGATGCAAGAGGGAGGGGATATGGGGATATATGTATACATATAGCTGATTCACTTTGTTATACAGCAGAAACTAACACAACATTGTAAAGCAATTATACTCCAATAAAGACGTTAAAAAGAATAAAAGTATATGTGTTAGTATTTTCTCTTTAAAGAATTTATAATTTTAAAGCATTATGAATTCCACAGTATGCAAACTCTAATAAAGAATAAAAATATGAGAACATGACCCAAAACACCATAGATGACAGATACTACAAACCATAAAACATGAAAATTTACCACTGTGGTAACTCCAACATTAGCCTTGTAGAATCTCATCATCTTTAACAACATTTTCAGAACACAGAAAATTCACTTTCTAGATGAGAAACAAAGAAAAGAAAATTTGAAGTGACAGTACCTGGTAAAAGTTGGGTTGTGTTCAGTCATGGCAACTAGCAGCTTCAGAGCATATGCTGGTACTGGGTCAGGCTCCGTGAGGATGTGCTCGTACCTGAAATGACAACATGATTAAAAAACACTCAGTGCTTTTGTCACTTAAAGTTTCCTCTGAACAACAGAAACAATATTCCATGTTTCAAACATGTGGAAGAAAACAGATACTGAAATAAATGTATGAGATATAGGACCGGCACTTGCCAATGGTGGTGATGATACTGACCTACCTCACAGAGCAGGGATGTTGGGAAGATTCAATGAGACAATCCAGGTAAAATGATTAGTATTGAGCTGCGCACATAGTAAGAGACCCAGAAACATTAGGCATTTGTGTCGGGTGTCGCAAGACCACCCTCACAGTCAGAGATTCTAGAGGACTCATGAGACTCACATACAGTTGTATTTATAGTACAGACTTAGTACAGCAGCACAGCAAAGGCACACAGCTGAGTCATAAGGGAGACAGACACAGGTGGAGGCTGGAAGATTCCACATGCAAACTTCCTTATCCTCTCTCCCTCCCACGAGCGGTCACACAGAGCACACTCTCCCCCCAGCCACAAAAACGCAGCATGTGTGCGTGATGTTACTGCCCAAGGAAGCCCATTAGACACTCAAGTGACCAAGGTATTTATCGTGTGGGGCTGGTTGCATAGGCAACCTAACATGTACCAAAAATCCCAGACTCCCAGGAGGAAAGCAGGCATCCAGCATAAACCGTACTGTCTGCACAAACAGTCTGGGCACAGAGGACTACCCTCATCAGTTAAACACTGACTGGCAGCTCTCTGAGAGCCAAGTCCCAAGATGGCAGCCAAGGCCAACCTTGCAAGCAGGGCTTTCTCAGGAGAGCAGTCTCAGATCCGCTATGTCAACTCTTTGCTGAATGGCATTCTTATTAATACTTTAGAACCTGAAATGAAAAGTATTACCAGAGAGAATAAAACTCAAAATGTCTTCATCAAAAGTTTCCACTGTGCTCCCATGTTATTTGCTAGATATAGAGCTGGCCTGTATACTGTGTGTGACCTACTTAGGTTCAGCTATCCAGTAAACAACACCATGTAGATGCTCAGTTAATAAGCACCAAATGAATGAATGAATAAATAAATGGACAAACTAACCAATCAACTTTATGATTTAACTCTCCAGAACAACCAACTACCGAGGGAGCAAAACATCTCCAAAAATCCAAAATGTGTATTTAAAACTCCATGACATGAAGCAGATGTTTTATCCTCTAGAGAAGAGGGGCCCCAAGCTCTTACTCAGAGCCTATTTACTCTCATTTTGGAAATCATTACATAACAAGCTTAATTATGCAGCCTCTAAGCCCACAGTCTTTAAAAAAGGAGCCAAGTAAAGGGAGGAGAGGGACTATTATAGAAAGACAACCCAAGAATTACAAGAAGTGGGGCTTGAAAGCATAGGAAAAACAAAAGAAAGCAAACCCAAGAACTCGTAGCAGAAAGCAGTCCAGGGAGCATTTAACACAGAGGAAGCAGCCTCTCATCCCCCAATGGGACCTGAGGGCCTATTACACACCATAATGTTCAAAATGGGGGTACAGAGTCAAGGAAATGTTAAACTGGGCAGAGCACTCTGTTTAAGGAGCCAGGAAGTACCATATTTTAGTAATTTTTCTTATGAAATATTTTTAAATTATAGCAATTAAAGATTCACCCATGTATGACAAAGATAAAAGACAAAGTACCAATGGTTCATAAATAAAATATTAACAAGTAAAAATCAAATTGAGGAAAACCAGACATTTTATCATACGAATAAAACAAAAATCAAGGAACATCTTTAGAGGTGATAAAAATGTATTTGTAAAATTAACATACAATACGAAATTTTTTTTAAAAGGAACAACTCAGCATTTTCCTTTGCTTAATAGTCTTAGAAAATAAAAAGCTCTTATCATCCTCAATTGGGGGCACCCAAGACTACCTTTAGGTTCTTTGATTTGCTAGACGGACTCACAGAACTCAGAAAAGCTGTTATGTTCCCGATTGCGGTTTATTACAGAGAAAGGATACTGGTTAAAAATCAGCAAAGATGAAAGGCACATAGTACAGAGTCCAGGAGGGACCACGCACAAGCTTCTAGCTGTCCTCTCCCAGTGGAGTTGTGTGGACAGGGCTTAATCCTCCCAGCAACAGTGTGTGACAACACGTGTGAAGTACCGCCAGCCAGGGAAGCACTGGCGTCCAGGGTTTTATTAGGGGTCAGTCACTTAGGTGTGGAGTGCCTGTGTGGCTAACCTCTGTCTCCAGCCCCTCCGAGGGTCAAGCTGATATGGTGTGGCCCAATGCCCCGCCATAATTCACGTTGTTAGCATGAATTATCTGGCATGGCTCAAGGCCCCAGGGATACAGACTCTCTTATCAGGAAGGATATTCCAAAGGCTCAGAAGTACTCTTCCAGAAGGGAGTCAAGAGCCAGTTTCTTCATAACGTGCAGGGTTTGAACCACCCCCCACCTGCTGAGCGAAGTCTTTGCAGCACACATCCTTAACAGGGAAACTGAGGCACTGCTGAGTTTATAGTGAGGCATTAAAGTCAGAGATAAGAGAAGAATGCACTCTTCCACTGATTACTGGTACTTGCAAATTGTCAGCCAGAGAATTTCAACAGAAGTAGGGGTAAGAAGCTTCTTACGAGTCACTCACATACCCCAGATGACCAGCTCCCCTCGTCCCCACTCCCAGACTTACTGGAATCACTGAGGAAAGGACCACAAAACTATGAATTTTAAAAAGCTGCCCATGGGATGTCCTTACTCACATGCTTGTACAGAAAGCAGAGGAGAACACATGGACAACTAGTTAGAAATATAATAGAGAAAACAATCTCAAGAGGACTGAAAAATATGAAATATTTTTAAAGGGACTTAACAAGAATATGTAGAACCTACATTTAAAACCGAAACACTGATGAAACTTTTACTGTCTGAAATACAAATGTGTTGAGGTTGTTTGAAGGTTATCTAACCTCGAAACAGGAGGGAAGGATGAAGCTTGTACCAGCCTAACGCGTAACAATTTTCCCAAAGAATATTGCTGTGTTTTTTTCCCCTTGGAAAAAGAAGGGTAAATTTTATAATGGATATGTTTAGAATAGAAATATTGATACACTGAACATATTTTAGATAGGTTTCTAATGGTCAGCAAGAACTAGCCAAAAGAATGCTGTGATTTATTAAGCTTGTCTTCCTCAAGAGAGAGAATGCAACTGAGCTGATAGTAATTGGATTTTGCACTCCTCTGAATGAGACTTGGCAGGAAAACAAAACAGAAAAAAAGATAACCCCAGACTCCTGAAATGGCTATAAAGGAGAGTGACCAGTGTGGAGCTGGCCCACGTGGATGGACGTGGGCTGGAGAGGAGCATTCCAAGTGCCCTGAGCCCGACCAGAGACTGTGATCGCTGCTGTTGACATGAAAGCATGCTGTCCAGTCCCAACACCCCTCTCTTCCACTTCTAGGATCCTCCCCAAATAAGGGATCTTTGCTAGGTTCCAAACAGCTGAAAACCAGGCAAGAAAAGCCATTCATACTAAATTCTCTATCCAAGAGGAGAGAAAAGTGCTAAAAATCACATATTCAGGGATCCGAGGGCTAGACTCTTCCCTACCTTGTCAAGTGCCTGGAGTAACCAGTGTCAAGCAGGTAGGCTGGCAGAACATTGAAACAGGCTACCTAAATAACTGATTATTGTGAGGAGTTATTCTGGGGGTGTGACCAAAGAATGGGCCACATGGAAAGAAGTACCTATTTCATTGAGGGAAAGGGGAGGCACCATATTGTAAAAAGGTCCACTCTGCTGGAATTAAACCCCAAACTCACATTTCACATGTCAATGGAGTGTACTCTGAGAATTTGGGAGGAAAGAGTGATTCCAGGATATCCAAGGAATTTTAAGGAGAAATACAATGAGGAAGAACGTGCTAAAAGAAAAGCTATACTCAGCCATAAAAAGAAACGAAATGGAGTTATTTGTAGTGAGGTGGATGGAGTTAGAGTCTGTCATACAGAGTGAAGTAAGTCAGAAAGAGAAAAACAAATACAGTATGCTAACACATATATATGCAATCTAAGGGAAAAAAAAAAAAAAGAAAAGCTAAAGTACTTTACAAAACCACTAGAATTGTTAAGTGTAGCGTGGGATCAAGAATAGACACACAAATTAAAAGGAAAGAAAGGTGACCCAACATTGGACAAGAAAGAGTCATCACAGAAAGGGAGACAGAATGGTCAGGCCATATCTTATGAAAATGTATCATCAATAAATTAAAAATTCAAGTACAAATTTTTAACTTTGTTGAAGTACTAAAATGAGTAAATATTCACATACTCTTAGGTGAGAAGGCCTCTATAGCATGACAACAAAGAGAAATGAATCCAAAAAACATTCACAGTTTTAAAGTTTTTAAGTAGTAAATGTTTCTCAGTGGCAAAACCACCATAAACAAATCAAATGTGGGAAAATTTATTTGCAGAATATTGGTAGATTTTATACATTCTTAATATATAGAGAGCTATTTGCAAACCAACAACCATTCCACCAAAAAAAAAAAGTACAAAATCCACCTAAGAAGAATATAAATGGCCAACAAATATGGGGAGAAAATTGTCAGCATCATGATTATCTGAAGGAATGCAAGCTGCAGCTAATGAGAGTACAGAAAAACAGGCAGCTTCATAAACAGAAGGTGGTAGTATACACCGTTTGTCGTCTTCAAAAACAAATTGTCAAAACATGTCAAATGCCCTTAACATGTATTTAATTTTCAACACAGTGGTTCCACATCTAGAGATTCAACAAAAGGAAATCAGTATGCACCCAAAGATGTAGCCCTAAAAATGGTCTTTGTAGCAGTACATATAATAGTGAAATACTGGGAAAATCCTAGATATTTACTAACCAGGAATTGTTTAATGATTTTAAAACATTTATAAATGTAGGTATAGGTAAGTAGATTACAAGACAGTCAATAAAAGAGTGTTATATAAGTATAGATACAGATACTCACAGTATGATGTCTGGGGGTAGGAGGAAGACACAGGTTCCAAGGAGGAAATTTCAGAAAGTACTAAGTAAATCTCACCAGGAATGGAGAAACCATAGAGTGGAGAAGGCAGATGTTAACATAAAATGGTAGGCAAGAGGCAAAACACTGAGAGTCTTGAATGGCTGGGTAAGAACTATTAATGTTATTTTCTGCCACCTAAAGGTTTCAAGGTTTCTGAGCAAAGGAAGCTATGAGGAAGGCATTATGTTAAAATGCATTTGTAACAGTGCAGGGTGGATTCCAGGCTTAAAGAGTTTAAAGGAAGGAGATGTGTGGGGTTAGATAAAGAGAAGGTTGCCAAACAGCAAAAGCATGGAGGTGAAATCTACCTTTGGAGAAGGTTGAGGACTTTCCCTGGACTGCTATTAGAAAGGGGGAGATAACCTACTCTTTTGGGCATTTTCTGTACAGGTTCTTCCAAAATTTGTACTAGGTGGTATCTTGAGTCAACTCCAAAATTTTATGAACTGAAAGAGGGCATAAATCAAGTAAGTACTTGATATCTTGAGACTCTGCAATCTTGGGTTTTTATGTGACCTAAGTTCTACGTGACACTCTATTGTCTTGCGTGGACGCATAGATACTTAAGCATATCAGTAGGTACATGGATACATAAGTGGATGGAGAAATAAACAAATGGTGGGAAGATACATACATACATACATACATACATACATACATACATACATATATATATATATATAACATTTTTTAAGTGAGAGAAAGATAGGTAAGACTTCAAAATAAGTATTAAATATAATTTCAGATAGTAAGCCCTAATGTCTGGGCTTCTTCGATAAAATCAACAGCAAATTTTCATTATGAAGGCCTGAAAGGCTAAAAAAAAAACAACCAAACAATGACTTCACTAAAGCAACACTCAAGGTTTACAAAATATTATCCAAAGAACTGGAGTACTAGAATTATTCTGATTCAGAAGGATGAAAGAGCCTTTACCTTTACTCTAACTCCCAAATTATCCCAATTCAGATTCCCATAGGTTGTACCCCCAAAAGAGGAAAAATCACTCTACCTAAATGCACTGATTTAGGTACACACTCAAAACATAAAAGGATTAAGTAAAAAGAACAAAGTGGAACTTTCCTTTGGTGCAAAAATATTTAATTAAATATTATGTGCAAAAAAAAACTTATCTAAGGAATGGCCAAAAATGAAATACTCCTATATATTCTGATTCCCATCAAAGATGGTCAAGTTCATGCCTATTTTAACATAGAATACTTGTAGTTAAGGGAGACAAAGATGCAATACAGAAGCATCTGGATGTCCTCTGAGCCACCAACACAGAAATCAGGTAGTGAAACTCATGACTTTTACTGGATATTATTTCAGAGACATCAACTCTACAGTGTGTTGCCACTAACAAAATCCATTTATAAATTCAAATTTCTAAAAGGAAATACAATTCTAAGTTTTCAAGGGTACAGTCCTTTCTGAGATTTTAAAAAACAAAGCCTTAATAATTTATGAAGTCATTATGGCCCTGATGACTGTACAGGTCACAAGAGAATTGTTAAAAAAAAAAAAGACAGTACTCACTTTCCCCAGGAGAGAAATGCTGAATGTCCTACTGTCATAAAAACACTGTAAACACATTTATATCAGCATGATCTCTTTTCAATAGAAAACACTCAAAGCTAAAGAAAAATATGAAAATAGAACAAAACATGTTGGCAAAGTGGTTCCAGTCTACCAAAGGCAAATTGCTTAGCGCATTTTTTCCCCACGGCTTGCTGCCTGGCATAAAGCCTTCCCTGACTATGCTATTGAAATAAAATAAAATAGGCCCTCCCTCCATTTCCCCTTGTTGATTAAAAAAAAAAAAAAAAAAAGCGTAACCTAAAAGTTGAGAATTATGTTTTATTTGGCAGACTTGTTGAGGACTTAAGCCTGAGAGGCGGCCTCTCAGATCGCTCTGAGGAACCACTCCAGAGAAGTAAGGGAGGGGCCAGGATGTACAGGAGCTTTTGCAGCAAAAACCAGGCAGGTAGTCGGAACATCAAAAGACTACTGTCAATTAAAGAAAAACCAGGGCTTCCCTGGTGGTGCAGTGGTTAAGAATCTGCCTGCCAATGCAGGGGACACGGGTTCGAGCCCTGGTCTGGGAGGATCCCACATGCTGCGGAGCAACTAAGCCCGTGAGCCACAACTACTGAGCCTGCGCGTCTGGAGCCTGTGCTCCGCAACGGGAGAGGCCGCGACAGTGAGAGGCCCGCGCACCGCGATGAAGAGTGGCCCCCGCTTGCCGCAACTAGAGAAAGCCCTAGCACAGAAACGAAGACCCAACACAGCCAAAAAAAAATAAATATAAATAAATAAATAAATAAAATTTAAAAAAAAAAAAAAGAAAAACCAGACACCTCAAGTGAACGAATCTAGCACTTTTCTCCGTATGGGAAGATGCAAGAGTCTGAGCTGATTGAAATCATTCCTTTGATATGCACCTTAGCTATCTGGGGCCAGGGTCCTGCTTTTCTCCATCCTGAATGCCCCCAGGGTGCACAGTCTGGGGTGGTGGCAGTGGCTGAGGGCTTGATGGCCACAACATCCTTCGTTTACTGATATGGCAGGTGTCATTCTCTACCTACTTAACACCATTTTCTGTATTTTCTTCAGAGCACTCACAATTAACTGAAATCACCTTAGATATTTATTTATTTACTGATTTGTCTCACCCACTATACAGTATGAACACCGAGGGGCAAGGATTCAATCTTTCTCACCACTGTATCTTGAGTTCCTGGCACAGAGAAGTCACTTGACATATCATTTATATGAGAAATGGGAGAAAGGAGGGAGAGAAGAAGAGAGAAAGGGTTTTAAACCTCCTGTGAACAATCACACAAGGTAGTTCAAATTACATTATTTACATTTGTAGGAATATTAGAATTTCCTCTTCCCCAACAGTAGTGATGTGTTTCCTGAGTGGAGGATCTAGTCCTGTTTATAGCTAAATACTGAAAGAGCAATGCTCTCCCCTTATGTAACAAGTGTCAGAAAAAGAAGTTCAAAAAGTCACCAGAGGACTACTTTCAATGTTAAGATTTCACTGATAATGACTTTGATATAAAACTTCTGAGAGGTGCTGATTTTAATTAATAAGGTCACTCTGGGCTTAAGTTTCATTAAATATTGCCTCTCCTCTTCTGCATGAACCTTTAAAATTAAATCTTGTCTCTTTGCCGGAAAAAATCATGGTAATTTTCTGAGTATATGTGGTTTATCTTTCTTCCCAGAAAAAAACTTTTCCTCATTAACCATACAGATAGCAGTTACGTTCCTGGCATTTCAACTATCTTGAAGAAAGGAGGAGAAATGGAAAGCAGGGAGGGGAAGGAGGAAGTGAGGGCTCACACACCAAGTCAATGGCAGGGCCAAGATATGAATACAAATATATTCTAATCACAAGATCCACATTACCAACGAACACTACTACCAACTTCAATAAGCAGACGGTTTCCTCAAGCTGGTGGCCAAAGAGGAAGTCAGAGTAATGGCAAGCATGAAGGGGATTTGGCAAACCACTGCTGACTTGAAGATGGAGGGGCCACATGAAAAGAATTTCGGGCACCTAAAAGAACGTGAGGCAGCACAGAAACAGTGACTTTGGTCCTGCATCTGTATACTGGGATGAATAATGGCCCCCAAAAGATATGTCCAAGTGCTGACCCCCTGTGAATGTGACCTTATTTGGGAAAAGGGTCTTCACAGAAGTAGGTAAGGATCTCGAGGTAAGATCACCCTGAATTTAAGGGCAGGCCCTACATATAATGGCAGATGTCCTTACAAGAGAGAGGCAGAGGCGAATGTGAGGCAGACGCACAGGGGAGAAGGCCGTGTGAGGACAGACACAGACTGGAGAGATGCTGCCGTAAACCCAGGATGCGCGGCAGGCCACCAGAAGCCAGGAGAGATGTGTGGATTCACCCTCAGGGTCTCAAAAAAGAACCAACCCTGCTGACACCTTGATGTCAGACTTCCGGCCTCCTAAACTGTGAGAGAATACACTTCTGTTGTTTTAAGCTGGTCGGTGTGTGGTAATCTGTTACAGCAGCCTTGAGAAGCTAATACCACAAGAAACAGTTCTGCTAACGGCTTGAGTGTGCTGGGAAGCAGATTCCTCCCGGAGTCTTCACTCAAGGACTCAGCCCAGCAGCCGTGCGATTTCAGCAGCTCGAGATCCTGAGCTAGGAGCCCAGTCGCACGAAGTCACACTCCTGACCTACAGAGCGTGACCTAATCAACAGATGTCGATGTAAGCTGCTAACTCTGTGTTAACTTGTTATGCGCCAATAGAAAAACGAATAGAATATTTAGAGTTTAATTTTCTTGTATTATTAGTTAACACTGATAATCCAAAGTTAGAGTTTTGATGATGAGCATCCCTTTCTTGTTCCTGACATGGAAATGCCCATAATGGAATAGTATAAGATTGTGACCAAAGGAATCTAGAGTTCTGGGTGATGTTAACAGATAAGCCTTAGTAAGTAGTGTCCTAATGTCATGTAATGTTGAGAAACCTTGAGCTTAAAAAAGTTAAATGGGTAAAACTCAAAAGCACACAGAATATTTCAGAAAGAACATGTGTTCCTCAGCACGTTTATAAACATGGTGTATGCCCACATTTTAAGAAAGGCAGCTTTGATATTTATTTAATTTATACTTAAACATTTATGACTTACATGACTTACAAACTTCTACGGTTAAAAAAATTATTAATTTATGAAATATCTGGCTCTACCAGACAATACATCCCACAAAGGCAGAGGCTGTACCTATCTTAGTCATTATTAGAAATATGCCTATGAAATAAGATGTATACAATTAGTATCAGTGAATGAATGGGCTGATGAAGAGAGAAAACATTTTCTCCCAAACTTATTTCACAGAACTCTCACATGCAGATTTCTGCTAGAAATAAGCTGGTCTGCTCACTGCCCACTACTCTGCCTCTTCCACACCTTTGCTTACCCCATTCCTGCCTGGGGTAGCCACTCCTCTTCCATCCAATCATACCCAGGTTTCAAAGTCTAACTCAAATACCATCTCTCTATATGTGATTATTACATAATCCTCCACATACAAAAGGCACTAAACAAATGCTTGTAACTAAACTTCACCTCTTTAGAAAGCAAAGCATGCACAGTGAGAAGGGGTAACAGTTCTTTGATATTCACAATTTATATAGTAAGCCGTTCACTCATGTTATCTATGATAGATGGGGTGACGCGTCAACTTGACTGGGCCACAGGCCACCAACGTTTGATTACTGGTGTGTCACCAAACATTCTGGGTGTGCCAGTGAGAGTATTTCTGGATGAGACTAACGTTTGAGTCAGTAGACTGAGTAAAGCAGATTGCCCTCCCTACTGTGGGTGGGCCTCATCTAATCCACTGAAGACCAAAATAGAACAAAAAGACTGAGTAAGAAGGAACTCCTCCTGCCCCACTTCCTTGAGCTGGGACATGGGTCTTTTGCTGCCTTTGGTCTTGAATGGAAACATCAACTCTTCTTGGGTCTCCAGCCTGTCAGCTTTCAGACTGGTACTGGTAAGTATACCCTCAGCTCTCCTAGTTCTCAGGCCTTCAGACTCAAACTGGAACTATACCATTGGCTCTCCTGGGTCCCAGCCTGCACACTGCTGATCTTAAGACTTCTTGGCCTCCATAATCATGTGAGCCAATTCCTTATAATAAATCTCAATCTCTCTCTCCCTCTCCCTCTTCCTCTCTCTCTCTACATATATATATCTCCTATTTGTTCTGTTTCTCTGAGAACGATAACTAATACTTATTTTAATATGATATTTATTCTTACAACTGAATTTTCATTCATATCACACCGCAGTTCTGAAAAGCACCTGGAAGAGAGGTATTACATGGTATTTAACAAGATTAAATTATTGTGCTCCCTGAAAATTTTGTAACAGCCATTAGAAAAGACATCCACTCTTTCCCTAGAATCATAAACCAGGAGCCACTTAACCACCAAGTAGAAAGAGCCTCTTTGAGAACAAAGCCACATAGATGTAGGCAGAGAAGAGATGGTAAGAAAGAGACATACACACAGTACTGTAGACATAATTCAAACCCCTGAATCCAGCTATGTTTGACACCAGCACAAGTCCCTAACTTCTTAGTTATGTGAGCAAATAATTACTTTGCAAGTTAGCCTGAGTTAAGCATTACTGTTTGCAAATAAAATCGTCTTAACTGGGGCTTCCCTGGTAGTGCAGTGGTTGAGAATCCACCTGCCAATGCAGGGGACACGGATTCGAGCCCTGGTCCAGGAAGATCCCACATGCCGCAGAGCAACTAAGCCCGTGCGCCACAACTACTGAGCCTGCACTCTAGAGCCCGTGAGCCACAACTACTAAGCCTGCACTCTAGAGCCCGTGAGCCACAACTACTGAGCCTGCGTGCTGCAACCACTGAAGCCCGTGCACCTAGAGCCCATGCTCCGCGAGAAGCCACCGCAATGAGAAGCCTGCGCACCGCAACAAAGAGTAGCCCCCGCTCACCGCAACTACAGAAAGCCACGTGCAGCAACAAAGACCCAACTCAGCCAAAAATAAAAAAAATAAAATAAATAAATTTATTAAAAAAAAAGAAATCGTCTTAATACAACACTTTCAGGTGAAAAGATTGAAAAGATTGTCACCTTGGCTTTACCCAAAGTATTTTTTAAGGTCAAAGAAGGATTAAAACTTTAACAAAATTAAAAGGATCGACATTAAAATGTCTATTTGCACATTGAAGCAGGTTTTATATAGCTCCTATAAACTCTAGAAACTTCATTATTCTTAAGCCATTATATGCACATACTCATTGAAGAACATGAATTTTCCATTATGAGCATTTCTAAACTTACAATTGCCAAGAGCTATCTGCAAAGACCAAATTCCTTGTCAAGGTTTCTAGTTTTCCAGTATCAAAGTTAAATGAATTCATCATTTGTAGTTCATTTCTTTAAATTTTTTACATAATATTTATTGAGCCCTTACTATATATGCCAGGTGGGCACAATCACCAGCATCTATTTAATGGCCACTTCTATGAAGTATGTAGTATTACTATTATTGTACCATTACAATCTTCATTTTAAAGTTTAATAGGAGGGATTATAATGTTCCTAATAATAATAGTAGTGGTGCTACATATTTGTCAAGAACGTACTACGGGGGATTTCCCTGGTGGTCTAGTGGTAAAGAATCTGCCTTACAATGCAGGGCATGTGGGTTCGATCCCTGGTCAGGGAACTAAGATCCCACATGCTGCAGGGCAACTAAGCCCGCGTGCCACAACTACTGAGCTTGCGCTCCTCAACTACAGAGCCCATGCGCCCTGGAGCCCGCACGCCACAACTAGAGAAGAGAAAAAACAACCCGCATTCCACAACTACAGAGAAGCCTGCACACCACAACGAAAGATTCCTGCACACCTCAACGAAGATCTCGCATGCTGCAACTAAGACCCAACGCAGTCAAAAATAAATTAAATAAATAAATAAACAATAAAAAAAAAAGAACGTACTATGTCCCACACACTGTACTAAGTGCTTTACAAGAAGTATCCCATTTAATCCTCATTTTTGAATCTTTTAAATTAGGTACAATTATCCTCATTTTATAGATGAGGAAACTGAGGCTTAAAGAATTAAATGCAGAGCCAAGACCTGCACTTCACATCAGAATCAGTACACAAGGTTTCAAAACATTCCACACCACATCCCAATAAATCCCATAACGTTATCCAAAGTGCATTTCAAATTGCTTAATCAAAACCTGAGCTCATCTACATTACATTTGTTCTTGAGTTGCCATGTGGTTTACATTTGTGTTTTCCTCTTTAATTCCTCATCTCTGGAAAAGGTAAAGATGCCCATTAAAGGAAATACATATTATTTATTATAGCTCAAATGAATAAAATAGGAGCACGAAAATTATAGATTCAATACTTTTTATACTACGGACTGTTCCAAAAGTGGGCAGACTTTAGAAACAATGAGATTTTATTTCAAATGTGCATCAGTGTTAACAAACTATTGTTAAACTGAGAAGTCTTGTTGGAGGAAATCCTGTCCCTCTTGGAGGACATCTCAGGTCCTGAAAAATGCTTCAGTACAAGTCGTCGGGTAGCAGATAAGATGGCACTGATAGCATTAATTAATCCCATGAAACAAGATTGGAATCTTATATTTACCACATTAAGTACAAACCACACATGCACACACGCATATATAACAAATGCAACCAAAAATATATTCATTGATAGTTTATCACTGAGAAAGCTCCACATGACAAAGTTTAATTTTTTTTCATATAGATAATCATTTTCTTACTTTGAGTATCAAAAGTATTCTTACTGTATGTATTACCAGGAGTCTCCCTGAAGCCAACTGCAGAAGCACGGGAAGCAAAAAGAACCAAGCAGCTAGCTTGTAAATCAAGCCGGCACAGGTCAAGCTCCCGTCAGTCAAGACAGGCTCCCTCAGCTGGGAGAAGGGTTGTCACACACTGGCTACACACTTCGTAAAATATACCTTCCTAAGCCAACAAGGAGTGGTTGAGCTCTTCGGAATATAATTAGATCTGGTTTCTACATTGTGAAAAAAAAAAAAGGTTTTTTAATAAGAACAGCTCTTGAGAAGTTTAACAAATATCGGGGAGCATCTGGTGGAGCTGCCATCCTTGAAAACTTGCTGAACTGACTCAAACTGCAGGCCAGGCCCTGAGGAAGCAGGATTAGGCATGCGCTTTAATGCCTGACACGCTTTCCAGCATTTAATTTTATAAAAAATTTATTTAATAGTGATATGTGGCATGCACCTTTTTTAAACTTCAATTTTTTTGACTTCAATTTTTTTGTTTGATAAAATTTACAGTGTTGTCTGAATTATAAGGTGCCATTTTAGAGCTTAACGTATTTGCATTGGGTGCTCTCGGCAGTCATCCTATTGTGTTTGCTATGTGAGCCATGGAGTAAAAGGAAAAAAATAATCCCCTTCGGTTAATTAATACTCATTAACTGTTCTGCCACCATCCCTCCCCCGCAAAAAATATCCTGTTTTTAACTAAACTTAATTTCCATTCCAAGAGTTTGGAGGGGAGGGAAGGACGATTTCTTTCCATCTCTATTATTTCTGAGAAGGTCCAGGAAAAGTCCCAATTCTATGTTCAGGAGTCTTGTCATGTTGACCTTGAATAATAAACCTTATCCCTCTGGCCACAAACATTTTTAAATCGGCAGAACCCCAGTCATGTGCCTTGTAGAAAACAGATAAAGTTCGAAATGGATGTTTCTGAAGATGGACTGAGATTCTCCTGTGTCCTATGCAGCACAGTAGTTACTGCCTCTCTTTCTAGACCTCCTTTACAGTGAGTGCATAAGCCCCCGGACAAAAATATAAGGTCCCTGCGACCCCGAGCCCATCACTGGACCTCGTTTGCCAGAAGCATCCTGGGCACCCTACACTTCTCTGCCTGAGTGCAGTGTGTGGGACTTACTGGGGAAGTAAGACATCTCTAATGAGAGCCAGAAGACTGCTGTCAGAATCGACATTCGTCTCCTTCTTGCCATCACCAACCTCCTGGTTCACGAGCAGAGATGTGGTTTCTGAGAGCAGCCGCAAGCTGAAGAGCCTCCACTCCACTTGAAAGAAAAAAAAATGCCAAGAACGTGACCACATGAAGATAGAATGAAAACAGAATGTGTAACTGATGGAATTCTCACTGATGTGGTCACACTTACCATTCCCGCTTTGAACCAAGGAGACCAAGGGTGGAAGGATATAATCAACCACCTAAAAGGAAAGACGTAAAAGACTTGGTTCAAATCCCTACAAACAAAAAACTGATATTGTTACCGAACTCAAGTCCGTGTGCCTGATGCACAGTGAGGCCAAACAATACTGAAACGTCGGAGTTCGGAGCAGACAAAGGTTTACTGCAGGGCCCTGCAAGGAGACGGGTGGCTCATGCCTTAAAAACCCCGAACTCCCTGAAAGCTTTCAGCAAAGCCCTTTTACAGGAAAGGTGAGGGAGGGGCGGGGTTAGTTGTTGGAAGCTTCTTGGTGTCAGATCCTTTGTTCTTGAGGTCAGGTCACGGTCAGGTCACGATGTTCCTGTAAACGTCCACCAAACAAACGCTAGTCTCTGTCTGACAAGAAGGGGCAAGGTCCCAAGGCTCAACTTTCACCCTCCGAGGTCCAGGCCTCGTTAAGAGGAGGGGTCCCTGCGCGGGCCGGTCACCCAGCCCAGGTCCTCCCGCCAGTGCCCAGCCCGGCTGAGGAGGCAGATCTCAGCTGACTGCGCCCGCAGGGCCAGGTCCCCAGACCCCGCCCAGCCGTCATCGCTGAGGGAGCCAGGCGCCCAGGACCCAGCTGGCCCTCAGGCTGCCCAAATCAGGGGCTGGGTCCCACACACTGCGACCCACGGAGACCACCGCCGCCGCCATTAGGTCGTAGGGGCAGGGATGGGGGAGAGGTTCGCTGCTGCCTCAAGGCCGGGCCCAGACCGTGGGTGGCCTGGCCAGGGCTCTGGAGTCCTGCAGGACACAGCCCGCAGCTTGCCCCCAAGGCCCCCAGCTCACCCGCCGGCCCAAGGCCAGAGGGCCTGGAGGGCCCCAAGGAGAAGGCCAGCCACGATCCGTCTCTCACCGCACTCTCTGCTACACGCGGACCACCGTGAGGCTGACTGTTGGGGGAGCAGGACATCTAACCGCCCCACTAAGGGTCACACGCTAACTGTCACTCGTGCCCGCCCCACCCCTATTACAACATCAACCACTACCCATGCCTTTTCCACTAACAGAATCATTAGTCAAAGGAGTGAAAAAAAAGCAACAGCTAAATTTACCCAGGATTTAAACTCTGAATGACATTTAATAAACCACCAAGCTCATTTAAATCTGAAAAAGTCCTCAGGTCAAAATGACATTATGGTCATCAAGACAGTAGTTTATCAAAACCTTCAGAGTTTATGAAAGGAACTTTGGTATATAATACAAACTCTCATTGGCATGAGTTGACATTAAACCGTCAAATAAAGATATGTAAGCTGGTGATCATTAGTCAAGTTTAAACTAAACAACAATTAAAATGTTGGAGGAAAAGGAAATACATAATCCTCATGTTTTTGCAAATACATCAAAGTGCTATGACAAGTTAATCTTGGTGATTTTTAGAAATAGATTCCAAAGATCTACACCCATTACACAAACCACCTCTATGATTTTCTAGTTACATCAGACAGAGCACAATCAAATATGGTTTGAAACCTACTCCAAAATAACAATTTACCCCCCAAATGAAAATGGATGATGAAGAAAGGACAAATCATTTCCACAGTGTAATTCTGAAAACTACTCTCTCATTTGGTGAACTCTTTTGGTGACAATAAACAAAATTCCTGTTGTTCATAGCTGAATTGATTCCTGATCCTAAGATGCGCTCTCCTCACACTGACAAAAAGGCAGGAAAAGTGGTCCACGGCCCAACACCACCCTCTTGCTGTCCAAACCAATGAAAGGATACCCTACACAGGTAAGGATCTCCACACGTGGGTAGTGGTCCGTCAGTGTTACCCTGTTCTAGCTCCACTCCACAAAATAAGTTTATATGTAACATTATATCTAGATATTTGTACCACAACCCTAAGAACTAGGGATGTTTTGTTTACCCTCTTCCATTAAGTGACATCACATCACTCAAAGCATAGACATCAAGCTTCACTAAGGAATTTTTAGAACTCTAAACTCCCAGGTACATCAAAAGCAAAAACTATGCAAAGAAGAGAAATATATCCCACTATCAACCCCTATCAACACACTCAACATCTATCTTGAAGGTTTAAGAGAACATATTAAGAGAGGAGTGGGACTGAAATTATCTACATGTCCAACTCAATTAAGTTTGAAAACCAACAATTAGGCGTGGTCCAAAAAGCAAGGCTGTCAGAAGATGAAGAGACAAAAATCAATAGTTTTCCAATATGCCTACAACAACCAATCAAATAACATAATTAGAAAAAGATACCATTTACAACAGTAATAAAATTCTAAGGTATCTACGACATCATGACTTTCATAGAAAGGTGTGTATATATATATATATATATATATATATATATAAATAAAAATATATATATATATATATATATAAAATATGTGCAAGTATGACAGCCATCGATGGACTTCTGAAAAAAAGCTTGAAAGCTGTCACAACCATGCTCACAACAAGAAAAAAGACAAACTGAAAATCAGCAACTCTTCTCAGACATACCAGAGACGTCAAGTCACAGGGCAAACCAGCTGTCCCCCAGAAGTGAAGAGACGGGCAAAGACAGAGAATCATAGCTTAACAGGAGCAGAAACCACCAGTGGGGCCAGCAGCTGGAGCAAAAACGTAAAGGGTGACTGACTAATTGCTGGAGTCTGAGTGGAAAAGAGAAAACCTCCTTCAGGCCCTGTGTGCACCTGCACCTACCAACGGGGAGGCGGGATGAGGTGAGAAGCACTTGTGAAGTTCACAGCCCAGGCACACAGGCTCAGAAGAGGAATGAGACCAAATCAGAGGGGCTATGGAACACTCCTCCCCCCACCTCACCACAACATCAATAGGGCTCCTGTGTAATAACACAGGATTACAACAGAGAGCTGCTTTATTATAAAGACACAGGCTTTATTTCAGAAGGAGTTATTAGGGAAACCCAAGACAACAGGAGAGACAAAATAAGGACATTATGGGGAATTTTAGTCTCTGAAACCTACAGCTATAGCCAACAGTAAACACAGCCTGGCTCTTAGCCAGATAAACATAAAACTTCACACTAAGGGCTCATTGATCTCAGTTCATTTTACCTGATACATCATGCTGGAGTGAAATATTTGAAGTGCTGAGAGGGGAAAAAAACACCACCCTAGAATTCTGAGTGAAATTATCCCTCAAGAGTAAAAGGAAAAATAAAGACTTTCTCACACACACAATAACTGAAGAAATGTTTTGCCAGTAGACTTGCCTTGCAAGAAATGTTAAGTTTCTCAGAAAGAAGGAAAATGACATAGGTCAGACACTCAGATCTATATGTTAGAGAAAAGATAAATGAAGGTAAAATATAGTAATTGATGAAAAGCCTCAGAGAGGTCAACTCTGTGCAAATTAATCTGTAATTCCAATAAAAATAAATATTCCAACGAGGTATGCATGAACTCCTCATACTGATTCTATAATGTATTTGGAAAGGAGAGGGTCAAGAGTACTGGAAAATTTTCCAAAAAGCATGAGGCATATTTGGTTCACCTTCTCAAGTTTCCAAGTTTACTGTGATGGAAATAAACATGATGGCACAAGCAAAGGGGTAGACAAAGAGATTCATGGAACAGAACAGAGAGCCTAGAAACAGATACATATGGGAACACAGTAAGTAGCAGATGGAGTACTACCAACAGTGGAAAAACATATAGACTATTCACCGAAGGGATAGGTACAACTTAGTTGTCTATTTGGTAAAAAAATATCATAATGCTAAAAAAAAAAATTACTGGAGGCTTAAAGATCTAACAGTTAAAACAAAAGCTCTTAAAGGAAAATATGAGAGAATAGCCTTTGTGTTATTAGAGTAGGAAAAGGCTTTTTAAATGATACCTAAAAAGTACAAACTAAAAGAAAATATTATCAGGGACTTCCCTGGTGGCGCAGTGGTTGGGAATCCGCCTGCCAATGCAGGGGACACAGGTTCGAGCCCTAGTCCGAGAAGATCCCACATGCCGCTGAGCAACTAAGCCCGTGCGCCACAACTACTGAGCCTGCGCTCTAGAACCCGCGAGTCGCAACTACTGAAGCCTGCTCGCCTAGAGCCCGTGCTCCGCAACAAGAGAAGCCACCGCAATGAGATGCCCGAGCACCGCAGTGAAGAGTAGCCCCCGCTCGCCACAACGAGAGAAAGGCCGCGTGCAGTAACCAAGACCCAATGCAGCCAAATATAAATAAATTTATTTTTTTTAAATATTAATAAATTTGACATTAAAATGAAAAATACTTGTATAAGATGAGTCCTCATAAGCAAAATGAGAAGAAAAGCCATTGGCTAGGATAAAGTTCTGCAATCCCTATACCTGACAATGGATGAATATGCAGAATACATGAACAGGGGGCCCCCCGAAGGAGAATACCTAAATAGCCAGTAACCATATCAAAACTACTCAACTCCACTAATAATCAGAGAAATGAAAGGTAGAACAAAACAGATACCAATTTACACAAATCCAGTTAGAAAATCACATAATACCAAGACTGGGGGAAATGGGTACTCACATACCACAAAAAAAAATCAGTAAATCAGTATTTAACTTGGAAGAACAATTTCACAATACCAACCAAAGCTGAAGATGAACACAGCATACAACTCAGCAATTCAGCTTCTACGTGACATATTTAAAAACACTCATTGCAGATCTGATTTCAGGAGTGAAAAGAGAGTGAATGAATCATTACATTTATATTTCATTATTTAATGAAAACATCAACTTGCAAAATGATACAGGCAGCATGACACTATGTATCCTGAAACAATACCTATAATGTTAAAATACATACTAAATGTAAATTTCTGTATTAAAAATGTATTTCGTAAGTCTTAAAAGAACTCTATTTAACTATAATATTATTTAATTTTTTAATTAACATAGTTTTCCTCTGAATAACTCAAGGCAATTATAATAGTATCCCAAGATGATACAAATTTAATCCTTCCAACTGAGAATGATCCTTGAGAAGAAGTAACAGGAGGGTGGTAATGGAAAAATAAAATGCTTTTTATAATACGTAAATGAAGACTACAAGAAAGTTTAGAACATTATTTGTCTATTCACCTTTAATTCATATTTTTGGTGAGCAATGACACTTGACTACTTTATCAAATGAAAGCTGCCCATTAAGACATGAACTGAAAAATGAAATTACACTGAAAATGTCTGCATGCTTAGCAAGTCAAACCAGGCAAAGGATATAAAAACTGAAGAACAATTTCATAAGTTTTATTTATACTCTATTCAATAACTACATAGACTGAAATAATAAATGGTGTTCAGGAAAAGATTGTTGTTTTTAAAATCCTAACAAGAAAAAGGAGACCACATATCTTTTGGCAACATGTTCACTTAAAGTTAAATATACAATGATTCCAGCAAAAAAGACAACATGAAAATAAAACATTTAAAATGTTAGTTACCTCGGAGATGAGAGCAAAGAAACATCTTTAGTTCCTGGAGTAGCGTTTAAGGCAGAAAATGTAAAGAAAATGTAACAAAGGAAGTTAAAGAAAATAAACCATTTCAATAAATTCCCATACAAATCAGAAGAGTATCTACTCTCAACAAAATGCGAGGGAAAAAAGTCTGTATAACTGACACATCCCAACATTTACAAACATTAATTGTGTGTGTATATAATACATATACATACACACACAAACATAAAATAGATGATTTAGATGAGCTCACAATATGTAGGTAAGGGGATTTTATCACCACCACTCTCAGAACTTAATAGCTACTAAGGGCCGGAAGGGAAAGGAGCCCATTTACAAATATGTATACACATATGTATAAAGTAACTAACATTATATAAATTGGGATGTGGAGATAAGCCAGCGTTTCCTGGAAGAGGTTGGGGTGTATTTTATTGTTGTTGCTGCCATTGCCTTTAAACTAAATAGCTGCCAGAAGTTAGATTTAAAGGCCTAGAGATCCATGCGATGACTTAGGCTTTTTTTTTTTTTTTTTTTTTGAGATACTTAGAGTAATTTACTCTGAATTTAATTTGAAAACATTCAGATGAGAATTAAAACAATCATCTAGACATACAATTTGCAAGATTCCAGTCAGAGATGAGAAAGGAACTCTAAATTGAGAGACTGTCTCAAGATGACAAATGAAGCAAAGTTCTAGCCTCAGCCTCCAGCCCCAGATCTCTGGAGGTCACACATACTCGCTCACAGAAGGGGACTGCTGCAAAATAAAAGAGCAGCTCCAAGGGTGCTCGAAGTGATCTGGGGGCACAGGGGAGAACAAACACAGGAAAAGGCTCTTGGAACCACAGTAACGATGGTTACTTGGGCCCAGGAGCAGGGCAAAAATTTTTTTTTAAATATTCTGACAACTATATTTCAGTATAAATGGTTTCCTATATAACCCTGTGCGTTTTATTTAATTTGCTTTATGCATTTAAAAACACCATTCTTAGAAGGAGTCCGCAAACCTCGGCAGACTGCCCAAGGCTTCCAGCATACAAAACACAGGAACAAATGAGTCCAATGCCAAGAACACCACTCAGCTGGGCTCAGTGGATTCTTGAACCCTTCCAAGGGTGGGTGGGCCACCTGTACAATATTTCTAGCTAATCCACATCTCTTGCAAAAAGGACTAATTTCACCAAAGGAAAAAATCTTTCTAACAAAAGTATCATCAAGATAAAGACACCTCACAAGTGTGAACTTCTGATCAGGGTCTTTCAAATGCTAACTAATCACCCCTGGAGGAGTTATTCCCGAAAGTGTACTTCACATATAAACCGACCTCTCCTAGGACAGAGATTAAAACAAACTCATGCAAACAGCCACACAGACACAGAAAACAAACGTAAGGTTACCAAAGGGGAAAGGGTGGGGAGGGATAAATTAGGAGTTTGGGATTGGCAGATACAAACTCCTATACATAAAACAGATAAACAACAAGGACCTACTATATAGCACAGGGAACTATATTCAATATCTTGTAATAAACTATAAAAGGATCTGAAAAAGTATATATGTGTATGTATATATATATATATATATATATATCTGAATCACTTCCCCCTACACTAGAAACTAACACAAAATTGTAAATCAACTATACTTCAGTTAAAAAAAAAAAAAAAAAAAAACTAACTCATGCATATAATTTCACACCTCTTGTGAAAGGTTAAGTACTTTCAAGTAAATTACGCTAGGTTTCTCAAAATAATACTGGGAGAAACCATAAAATGACTTATGAAATCATTTCACACGCCTCTCCCTTTGTATACATGATTTTTTTCTGCCTATAACACCCACTCCTCCCACAGGAGCCCATCAGGAGTTGATTCCTACGTGCCTTTAAAATTTAGCTCAAGAATTGCCTCCTCTAAAAAATCATCTCCAGACCCTGTTAGACTGAGTAGGGCTCTCGGCATGCCCCATGCATACCACCAACACAGTCCAATCAACTACGGCGGTCCAATCTTTGCTTTCCATATGGGTCCCTTCCTCTCAACCAACACTGAACCGATTCAGAGCAGGGCCTGATTCTAGCATCCTAGTGTATTCTCAGTGCTTCATTTAAACAGGTGGTTCGCAAAAGGCACTTATTATGAATATATGAGTAAACAAAATACTTAAGTGTTTTCTGTGTCTTTTTATATCACTGCTATACCTCTATTCATACTAATTTATCCTATTAATATGAATAGGATGTAAAAAAAAAAAAAAACTTTGAAACGTAAAAGGTACTTGTCCTATAGAATGCTAATTTCTAAAAAAAAAAAAAAAAAAAAAAAAAAAATCATTTGATTTTGTATCCTAGTTGTCAGCTGCCATCACCCCAAACTTTGAGCTTTAAAAGGAAAACCCTTAGCCCTGCACACTATAAGAAATCTAGTGTCCTCTCCAAGATTTATAGGAATGTGCAAGGGCTTATTTACTTTCCATGGTTCATTGCCAATGCTTGAGTTTTTACCTCACTGACTCTAGTATTTTATCTGCTTTTCACCTTCTCCTAATGTTTGCTTCCGAGAGTCTGAATATACAAATGAACAGTGGTCAGACTATTTATGACAAAAGGACTCCAGCCACAACCTCGGCAGGAAACAGCATGGAAGCCACATTGTAACAGCTGCAGCCATAAGCTCAGAATGGTCAGGACTTGGTCAATAACTGCCAGCCTCACTCTTTTTTGTACTGTGTCCCCTTTGACTCAAGACCAACCAAAGAAACCTAAATATGCTCTCCTATCCAAACCACACAGGATGCTCTGTTTCTCATCAGCTTGACTCCAGTCCCCCCATGGCAATCAGGGCACACCTTAAGCCCTCCCTCGTTTTCACCCTAAAGTTTTTACACCCTCTGCCAGCCTTGGAGTCTCTGCCAAGGGCAAGTGATGGTGCTGACTCCCGTGCTCTAGAAGCTCTGAGTAACAGCCTCTGCTGGTTCTCATTGGGGTGGCCTTCATCAATGTCCACCTTTCTCACTGTACCATGCCAACATGGAGACGGAACACACAGTCCCCTCTTAAGGATTAAAAGTCTCGTAAGTTCTCAGTATGTAGCAGGCTTTACTGAGGGTGCGAAGTGAAGCAGATTTTATAAAAGCAACACCAACAATTTAAAATTGAATATGAAACATCCTGCTTTTAGTCATCTTTTATCACCTGCAACTTTGACTTTTTCCCTAACCTTCTCCCTCCACAAGCTCTGGGCTCCTGCCCTGTCGCCGGCCTCTTCCAGGCCCCCTCTTGGCTCCTCCCTCCTTCCCTCTTATCTCACACACCACCCAATGCCTGTTCATTATTCATGCAAATTTTAGTTACCCTGCCACCCCCAGCCCCTTTGTTTGTCCAGGCTTCTAGGCCACTCCTAGATCCCTACCTACAAAAACACCATCCCGGCTTCCCTGGTGGCGCAGTGGTTGAGAATCCGCCTGCCAATGCAGGGGACACAGGTTCGAGCCTTGGTCTGGGAAGATCCCACATGCCACGGAGCAGCTGGGCCCGTGAGCCACAACTACTGAGCCTGCGCGTCTGGAGCCTGTGCTCCGCAACAAGAGAGGCCACGACAGTGAGAGGCCCGTGCACCGCGATGAAGAGTGGCCCCCGCTTGCCGCAGCTAGAGAAAGCCCTCGCACAGAAATGAAGACCCGACACAGCCAAAAATAAATATAAAAATAAATTAATTAACTTTAAAAAAAACCACCATCCCACACAGATCCTGATGGTTATAAAAAGGCCAGGAAGATGTTTCATGGTGACAGCTTTTCTCTGTCTTCCACCAGACCGTATTTCCTGGAGAGGAGCGCCTACCTGCAAAGGAGGAGGTTTCCCTCCACATAACGAGACCCACGCATCCGTGCAGAGATGGAGGATTCTCTCTTCCAAACACACTTTTTAAATGTATTCATTTTTATTCTCTTCCTTTAACACCCACTGATTTTTATCTAAAATTGTAGCTATTGATAAGTTCCCTTAGGACCTGAGAAATTTTGCATCCTAAATCATACAGAAACAGGAGGAAGGGGGCAGGGCACAAATTTAAAAGAATGACAGAGCCATTGAGGATACAACAAAAACTGGTTAGAACCGACTAGATCCAAGAGGGTGGAAGATTCGACTTCCGGTAGACCCTGAGCTTCGTTATACACTCATTGTAATACATTAGCATACATTAAATGACACGCCCACAGGTGCCATGACAGTTCCGAGGCCACCCATAAAAAGCCCAAAAGTGGGTGGCCCAATTCCTGGAAATCCCTGCCCCTTCCCCAAAATAGCTGGAATAATCCTCCTACTTATTAGCCTATGAAATTACTGTGCCCATAAGAACTAACCACCCTGTATTTTGGGGCTGCTCTCGCCTTTTGAGACTGACTGCTTTCTGTCTGTGGAGTGTGTATCTCTCAATAAATCTACTTCTTACCTATCACTTCACCTCTCACTGAATTCCTTCTGCACTGAGACATAAGGAACCTGAGCTTCAGGTGTGCGACTTCAATTAAAAGACAGTGGGTCCGAGTTCCAGTCTGAGTTTGGGCTGTGTTTGAAACTCACCTGAGGTGGTGCGGTTTCAATACCAATACAAAGAATGATTATCGATTAATCACGTTGCGGAATGTGTGATTCAAAAATATCACTTGAGGGGCTTCCCTGGTGGCACAGTGGTTGAGAATCTGCCTGCCAATGCAGGGGACACGGGTTCGAGCCCTGGTCTGGGAAGATCCCACATGCCGCGGAGCTACTAGACCCGTGCGCCACGACTACTGAGCCTGCGCGTCTGGAGCCTGTGCTCCTCAACAAGAGAGGCCGCGATAATGAGAGGCCCGCGCGCCGCGATGAAGAGTGGCCCCCGCTTGCCGCAACTAGAGAAAGCCCTTAAAAAAAAAAAAAAAAAATCACTTGGGGAGTGAGGTCTGACCCATGATGAACCTCAATGTGCATTTTGAGAAGTCACATGAAAATGGTATGCTTTTTTTTTTTGGCGTGTATCTTTTTTTTTTTTTTTTACATCTTTATTGGAGTATAATTGCTTTACAATGGTGTGTTAGTTTCTGCTGTATAACAAAGTGAATCAGCTATATGTATACATATATCCCCATTTCCCCTCCCTCTTGCATCTCCCTCCCACCTTCCCTATCCCACCCCTCTATGTGGTCACAAAGCACCGAGCTGATCTCCCTGTGCTATTTTACATTTGGTAGTGTATATATGTCCATGCCACTCTCTTACTTCGTCCCAGCTTACCCTTCACCACCACCCCCACTGTGTCCTCAAGGAAAATGGTATGCTTTAATGACAACCCAATGCCAAATGGCAATAAAATAGATAACAATGAAGAAGAAAAAAGGACAAAAACCTAAAAACTCTCTTTACCAAATCACTTCCAAGTCACAGTGAGGAATCTAGGATGACAAAAATCTGATACAGCTTATGACAGAGAAACTGTTCTAACCCTTCAAATTGGCATGGTTTGCTCATTGGTACTAGGTCTCCTTGTTAAAAAGAAGAGACTGGAACATCTGAGACAATAGCCTGAGAGCCCTTTTGCTGCTGTGCAGTTAGATAATTTGTTCATCAGTGCCTTCCCCGTCTAGAATCTTCCACAGAACTTATAAACAACATGTACACCATTTAAATAAATACCACTGCAACTCTATGCAATGTCCCTGCATTAATGACTTTTCTCTATCATAAAATTCCACCATTCATTACTTTTTTTAGTTGCAGAGGTAACACACCTATATGGAGCAATCCAAGGAATTTTAATATTTAATGCTAGTGGTATTGCTTTCTTAAATAAAGATATTCATATGTGCTAAAGGTCATTTCAGGACATGTCATAAAAACAGAGTCGTTCTGAACTCTTTTTGAAAATGCAGATTCCCAAGTCTAGGGACTTTTTTCTGTGCTCAAAAACTGGGTACCTCATTCAAAAATCATGTGTCTGCATATGCACATTAATTACTACTAATGGTCCTCAACAACATGGCCCAGAAGAAATGAATGTCTGTGAGCTGGGGATGCTAAAGACAGATCTAAGACATTCAAGCTAAACAATCACAAATGCACTGAAACATGTAAATTACACTCACGCTAAACCGTATTTCATTTGTTCTTAAGCAAAGCCATTGATGCCCAAGATGATGATTTGTTTATAATTTTAAAAAGTTATTTTCCATTTTAAGAAATGTTGAACATGAGATACTGAAGTTCAGCAGCTTTAAACTGTAAGTAACCACGTACCCACATTCAAATTTTCTTATTTCACAAAGAATAAAGCAACAATTTTATAACCTACGTAAAGTATATTTCTAAACCTTAATCATTTATAATGAAAGTATGCTTTATACTCTTGTTATTTTTGTAGAGGGTGTTTTTTTCTTAATTTAAAAAAAATTTTACTGATGGAAGTAAATAATTTGAAAATGGAAGTTTACTATTCTAAGCACTCAACTAAAATTCTTATTCTACCTTTGAAAATTAATCGTCAGTTCCTTCATTTCAGGAGACCTTACAAAAATCTGGTACATCTGACAGCACAACAATTAACATGTTCACACCAACTGCCGGTCTCCCTACCCCACACAAGGTACTGTCAGGTGTACAGGAAAAACGTGCCTAGGACATGACCTCAACCACTGCTAATGGCGGAGCAGATGATTCAGAATGCCCCTTTTGAGGAGAACAACTAACTATAAAAAGTAGACACAACACTGTTTAAATCTTCTTTACAATATTCAGTGCCTAAAAAGATGCTAAGGAATTCCCGAGGCCACATCAGGCTGGCAAAATTTCAAAAGTTTGACAATACACTATTGGCAAGACTGTGGAGAAACAGGCACTCTGATCACTGCTGGTGGGAAAGCAAAATAGTAAATCCATGTGGAAGGCACTCGGGCAGGATCTAGCAAAACTACATATGCATTTACCCTTTGATCCCACAGTCCAGGAATTTGCACTGAAGAGACACCTCCAACGGAAGGAAATTGCACATGCACAAGGTTATTTGTTTGTGATTGAAAAGATTAGAAACTACCCAAATGTCCACACATCAGAGATGGGTTGAACAACCTGTGATATACACACACATGACGGAGTGCTACACTGCTCTTATGAAGAAAGAGATGGAATAATTTCCAGTATCCATACTAAATGAAAAAGCAAAGTGCAAAAGAGAACATATAGTATGTTACTTCTTGCATAAGAAAGAAAGGGGAAATAAGAAAACGTTATCTCTACAAAAAGAAACACTGAAAGGACAAGCCGGAAAACGAGACTGGTTACCTATAAGAGTAGGGAGGGTATGATGGAATGGTGACGAAGTGGACGGGATATATACCCCGGAGGAGAGGGGAAGGGAGTGATGCTGCTCTGAATATGTCTGTTTTTACAGATTTTACTTTTGGAAGCATGCTAACCTTCTACATATTCAAAAACTAAAATCAAAAAGCCTAAGAAGGGAAGAAAAGAAAACCTAAAATTGAAAGCAAACTGAAAATAAATCAACTATATTTCAAATGAATATTATTCAATATGACCACACTAAAAGGGAAGATGGGGGACTAATCCAAGTATTGACTGTACACCCCGGCCTTGCTGGGGTGACATCTGGGAGGTGGGGGGAGGAGGGAATTCTGCAAACAAATCCTGATTTCATGAGGTTTGTTTTCATACTGGTTTGGGTAAAGCAATTCTGCAACAATTTCAGACATATTATAACATTAAGCAAATGAGAAAATGTGCTGATGTTACTGGAAGCCAGAATTTTTACAAAGGAAGAAAGGACACAAAAATATGGAATGGGGCAAGGCAAGAAAGAACCATGTGGGGATGAACTGGATTTGAAGACACTGGTGTGAACTCATGATTTCAAAATATGTTTACGTGTGTGTACATGTATACGTAAGTATGCATACAAGTGTGTCCTGTGTGTGTTCATACGTGTACTTACATGTATATATTTTCTAGCTCTGTTTCTTGGAAGGGTCTAGAAGCTAAGACATCCCAGGAGAGAGGAGACACTTAGCGCCCTGACTGTGGTCTCTAAAGCCATTTCCCACGAAAGGGAACCAGGGTTCCTCAAAGAAATGACTGATTCCAGAGCCAGGTCAGGTTAGTTACAAGCTGAGGCAAGAATATCTTGCTGTGACACAAAGTAAAAACTCACTCAAAAAATGAGAGGGTACGTCACAAGGACAGAGGAGCCAACTTGAAAGGCCAAATCTGATATAATTAGAGCACCAAAATAATTATAGTTATGAAGCCATCGATAAAAAATAGGAATTTGTGGTAGACAGAATGATGGTAGACAGAAAGATGTCCACACCCTTATCCCTGGAACCTGTTCATTTGTTACCTTACACAGCAAAAGGGATTTTGTAGATGTGATTAAGTTAAGGAACTTGAGGTGTTTATCCTGGATTATACAGGTGGGCCCAATGTAAAATCAAACGTCCTTGACAAGAGGGCCAGAGTCAGAGAAGAAGATGTGACAACAAAAGCAGAGGTGAGAGAGAGAGAGGGGAGAGAGAGATTTGAAGATACTACACTGCCAGCTTCAAAGATGGAGGAAGGGGTCACAAGCCAAGGAATGCAGGCAGCTCTTAGAAGCTGGAAAAGCCAAAAAAACAAACAAACAAACAGATTTTCTCCTTAGATCCTCTAAAAGAAACACAGGTAGGCTGACATCTTGCTTGTAGCCCCAAAGACCCATTCTGTACTTCTGACCTACAGAATTCTAAAATAATAAATCTGTGTTTTTTTAAGCCACTAAATTTGTGGTAATTTGTTATAGCAGCTATAGGAAACTAATACAGAATACAAGTCCATGTCAATGATAGATAGATACATACATAGATATGCTAATTCATATCAGTTAACTTCATTTAAAAAATAGGCTTACATGAAGTTCTAAACACTTCTTTATTAGAAAAAATTTTTCATATCTATGTAAACTTTTTAATATAACACAAAGATGTACTAATCCTAAGTATATAACTTAGTTAACTTTCACAATATGAACACACTCATATTACTAGCACCCAGATTAAAAAAAAAAAAGGCACTTCCAGGACATTTTGGACAAAGCCCCCTTGTAAACACTTAACTGCCCCAAGGGTATCCACTAACCTGACTTGTAACTGATTAGTTTTCTCTGTTTTTAAACTTAATGCAAATGGATCGTGTTATTTCATATTTGTTATCTTTGTCACAGATTAACTTTGTAAGATTTATCCATGTTCTTAAGTGTAACTACAGATCATTCATTTTCATTGCTGTATAGTATTCTATTGTATGACCAAACCATAGTTTATTTATCCATTAGATTGTTGATTGGCATTAGGATAGTTTCCCATTTGGGGCTATGAGCATCCTCTATATGTATATGGGTGAACATATGCTTGCATTTCTACTGAATGTATATTTACAGGTGAAATTGCTGAGTCATAATATATTTATGTTTACTTTCAGTAGCTACTACCAAACAGGTTTCCAAAGGAATTGTATCAACTTATATTCCCACTAGAAGTTTCTGAGAGTTCCATTTGCTCTACATCCTCACCAACTCTTGGTACTAACTCAAAAATTTAGTTTCATTCAAGTTAAACTACTCAATGTTTATTAGCCTCCAGCTTTCAGTTTAAAAACTTACAAAAGGACAGGCTTTTCATTAAAAAAGGTATTATGGCTTAGCTTAAAGCCATGGCTTAAGCTTTTACGGCTTTTTTTTTAAGTTTAAACAGATTATATTTTAGGCAACTTATGTATATTACTGTTAGAAATTTCTAATAAAGAATCATCTTTATTTTCCCCTTTGCTATTAATAACATTTTTTTTTTGAAACCACCATGAATGGGAACAAATTCTCCGTACAAACCAAATCATTATGGTATTTCTAACTGCTCTGCAAGCCACACTGATAATTTCCAACTCTGAGGCACTAAATGATCTAAACTATGGGAAAAAATGTGAGTTAAGTATTTGTGCTCAACAAGAATTAAATGCATGTAACCACTTCCATATAACAAAGTACTGACCAGTACCCTTGAATATAGTTTGTGCTAACGTTTCCAACAATGTGATACCCTTTGCGGTGCTGGATCTTCAATTTCATGTACTCCAGTCATGCTCAAGAAGAGGTAACTGGAGGATTTCCCATGAGTTACAGCATTAAAAAAATATTTTTTAGGAAGTCCATGAGTTACAATGATAGCTTTCCTATCATAACACAGGCTGTCCTTTCAATGATTATTATGGTAGCACTTCATGATTAGAAAGTAAACTAATTAAATGTCTAATTAAATATAAGTATAGACATTTGTAAATACTGGATCTTAACAAATTATCCATGGGGTTACTGCTCATTAAGGAAAAGAATCAATAAGCAACACTCAAGCAAGTAGTATCTCAAAGGAAGACTGAGAAATCATTGCTAAGAAAGTGACCATAAGAAACAGGCTTTCTGGCAATAGTGGGTATGGTTATTTGGATTAATTCTCTCACTGAAAATTCACAATGAAAAATTGCCAGATAAAATATAGACAAACAAAATCTTAAAATATTTAAGACCTGCAAAGGCAGTGGGGGAGCTTTCCTACCAATTCCTGAATGAAAGCCTTAACTAGAGAGTTGAGAAGAACATATGAGCATGGAACTGATAGTGCTCTGGAGGCATTTACCAATACCACAAACACAAGGCTCCAGTGGAGGCCAGTGGGACCAGAGAGACAGGGGTCTGAGTTCACGTCCGCCCAGCGTGTGAGTTTTGGGAGTGTTCTACACGGAGCTGGGCACTTTGGGGCGGGTGTGGGGATGATACCCTCAGAGTTAGGAAAACCAGATCTAGTCACCAACCCCTCCACATAAATTCACACTCCTGGGAACTGCTGAGAAGGCTGCCCTGAGAAGTTACGCTCTCAGACCTACAGTCTCAGGACTTTTCACACCGGGTACAAATGACCGTGGTCTGAGGTAGCCCTGACTGGCAGGGCCCCAACAAACATGAAGCCTCTCGGAGGGGGCAACATCCACACTAGGCTTGAGGGAATGCCCACAGATTTCAAGTCCCATGACCAACGCGCAGTAAATGTTAACAAGGTGTGCAAGAAAACAAGACAAAGTGGGTACGAGCAAGATATAACAGACACCACACCACAGTCTTCTGACACTGAAATTATGAGACAGTGTAAAATAACTACATCTAACAAATGTGAATAAACAAAGCACAAACTGAGAAATAACTATAAGGAACAGGAAATTATAAAAAGCAATACAGTAGATTGAATAAAACAGACAAGCAGAATTTCTAGTGACAACGTAACTCCTACACATGAAAAACAACCAAACTTTAAAACATTGTGGATGTATTTGGCACCAGACTGAACACAGAAGACAGAAACAGAGCAAACAAAATTAACCAGAATATAAACTGAGAGAGAAAAAGGTGAAATATACAGAAAGATAGTAAGAAGTATAGAAAATACAGTGAGAAAGTTTAATGTACACGGGATCCGAGCTGCTAAAAGGAGACAAAGCAGGGGAGAGAGAAGATAAGCAGAGATGAGGGTTGAGAATTTTGCAGAGTTGAAGAAAAAGGGACAATCCACAGATTCAAAAAGTACACAGAATCCTCAGCAGAATAAACAAAAAGAAGTTTATATTCAGTTATGACACAGTGAGTCTACAGAAACCAAAGGCCCTCCCCCCTCCACCCCAAAAAAAGTCTTAAAAGGAAACAAGGAACAGAGAGACAGATTATCTTCACAGGAAAAACCAACTATCAGTGAACTTCTCAATAGCAACAATCCAGAACATAAGATAATGAAATAGTATCTTCACAGTACTAAACAACAACAAAAATAACTGCCAACCTAGAATTCAACACTCAGAAAAAAAAATCTCCCTCAAGAAACAATGACTTTGGGATTTCCCCGGTGGTCCAGTGGTTAAGACCCCGTGCTCCCAATACAGGGGGCCCGGGTTCAATCCAGGGTCAGGGAACTAGGTCCCGCATGCTGCAACTAAAAGGTCCTGTATACCTCAACTAAGACCCGATGCAGCCAAATAAAATAAATAAATATTTGGGGGAAAAAAAAAAAAGAAACAATGACTTTATCAGACAAAGAGTTTGCCACCAGCTCACCCAAAGCTAAGGAAAACTGTGAAGGATGAATGTCAGTCAGAAACAAGTGAACCCAGATGGAAGGAGTGAGAAGAAAGAAAGAAAGAAAGAAAAGCAAAAAAAGTAGTAAATATGGGGGCAAAGGCAAATGAACATCATATTATAGTAGTAATAATGAGTATTCTTTTATCATTTCATAACAAAAGGGAGTTAAAAAGAGAGAGAAACAAGACAGACTTTAGAATTTCAGGCAAAAGTTACATAAATATCATGAGAGGACTAAATGGAGTTGAGTAGGCTATGGGCTGTATTTTACTTAAAGAAAAGATCATTTCTTTTTAAGTTCAGCTTTTGCTACCAACCTGACATAGAGGAAAAAAAAATGCAGAAAAAAGTTAGCCAATAGAAAAGAAAGATAAAAAAGTAGAAGTGGGAAAAGAGAAAATATGTATGACAAAGCTTGAAAGAAGATGGTGGAATGAATCTAAATATACTAACAATTACAGTAAATGTAAATGGAGTATATGATCCAGGGAAAAGTCAAATTAGATTTTTTTAAATACTATAGGATATTTACTCGACACAGATCTAAACATAAGGACAGAGAGATGTTGAAAGGAAAAGAATGAGAGAAGATGTATCAGGAAGCAAGCAGGTATGATTATATTAAGCTGGGATGAAACAGACCTTAAGACAAAAACATTACTAGAAAATAAAGGTCACTTTACAATGAGAAAAAGGTCAATTTCATAAAATGACATAATAATTTTAAATTTGTATGCACCTAATAATATGGCTTCAAAATATATAAAACAAAAACTACAGAACTACACAAGAATAAACAAATTCATAATAGCCTTAAAGGAGATTTAGAAACACTTCTCTTAGTAATTTCTAGGACAAACAGACAAAAATTAATAAAGATAGAAAAGATTTGAACAAGATAACTAATAAATTTAACCTAATGGACATATAACTGAATACTGCACCTAAGAATTGCAAAATACCTATTCTTTCCAAACACATACAGAACATCTACCAAAAAATTTTGTAATGGACTATGAAGCAAGTCTTAATAAATTTCAATAGACTGAAATTAGAGCATTTCTCTAACTTCAACGCAATTAAATCAGGAATCAATTATTAAAAAAAACTAAAAAGTGCCCATATGTTTGAAAATGTATTTATCTTAATAACCCATGAATGAAAGCAAATATTTTAACTGAAAGATACCAAAAATGCTACATACCAACACTTGTGGAATGCAGCTAAAGCAGTATTTAGGAGACACGATCTTCAATGCATATGTTAGAAAGGAAGAAATATTTTTAAAAATCAACTATTTATCTCAAAAAGTTAGAAAAAGAATGCAGAATAAATCCAAAGAAAGGAGAAAGGAAGGAAACAGAACAGAAATTAACAAAATTAGAACAAAATTAAGCAAACAGAACAGAAATTAATAAAATAGAAAAGAAACATATAGTATGTAGGAGATAAGCAAAACTGAACACTGGCTGGCTCTTTGATAAAGTTAGTAAAACTAAGAAACCTCGAGTTAGATTGTTCAAGAAAAGAAAAAGAAGGAATAACAGTAAATAGCAAATATTTTTAAAGGCTATATTATTAGATTACACAAACGCTAAGAAAAATTGGCAACAAAATACTATGAACTTCTTTATGCCAATAAATTTGAAAAACTACAGAAGAAAACCAAAATCTTAGAAAGACGTGGACAAGCACGTCATAAAAGATTATTCCCAAGTGGCCAGTAAACATTTGAAAAACCACTCAGCCTCATAAGTAGTCTTGACTATACAATTTAAAACTATGGTGAAACATCACTATACACCCATTCATTTAAAAGGCTGAAACAACAAGAATTGGGAAGAATGAGGACATGAGGTCCTGCAGTGCTGGAGTGAAAGTAAACTGGCACCACCTCTCTGGAAAACACAATGTCACTTTCTAGACAAACTGAGTTTGCATATTTCCTATAACCACTAATTCCATTCCTATGTATGTACCCCAGAAATAATGCATGCTTATGTGGAGCAAAATACATAAACAAGAATATCTATAGCAGTATTGTTTGTAAATGCCAAATACTAGACATAGCCTAACGTCTATCAACGATAAATAAGTAAAATGTGATATATTCATATACTCAGATTTCTACAATGGGACACTACACACTCATGAAGAATAAAAGCACAAAGATACTTAACAACATGGATGTTACAAACACTGAGCAAAAAAAACCAAGTCACAAATGAATACACACTGTATTGAAACAAAGAGCAAAAGCAGGCAAAACCAGCCTATATTGTTTAAGAATGCAGGCACAGGCCCACAAAGGAATGCACAGGTGTGATTACTATGAAAGTCAGGATAGTGGTCCCCTCTCCAGGGAGGAAAGGATTTGTGATTGAGGGCACTTCAGGGCTCAGAATGGTAACATTCTGTTTTGTTTTTCTTTTTTAACTGGGTGGTGATTTCTTGAGCACTTGCTTTACAACTAGTCATCAAACTACACACACTTTAATACACTTTTCTGTATTTTATATTTTATAATAAATATATTGAAAACAACCATAAAGAGCTGGTAGACATTTCCTACCCTCAAAAAATAATTATCCCCTCTCTCTTGAGAATGTATCATTAAAGTCCTAAGCTGCCATGTAAGAAGTCGGGCCACCCTGAAGTCTCCCTGCTGGAGAGACCCACAGAGATGGAGAGAGATGCGTGCAGAGTCCCAGCTGGAGGCAGACATGTGAGGGAGTGACCTTCAGATGATTCCAGCCCCAGGCACCACTGACTGGTACCTCCTCAAAGACCCTGAGTGATAACTGCCTTGCTGACCTAAGTCAACCCCTAGAACCAGGAGAGAGAATACGAAAATGATTGCTGTGGTCCTCGTCTTACCTGGCTCCTTTTCTTGAGGGCTTTCTGCTGATGAGAACGTAGTCACAAAACTTTCCTCCCTCCTCTAAAGTCATCACTCAGCTCACCTAAGGATCACCCTAAGGCACAGGTTCTCAAATGGGGGCAATTTCGCTGCCCAGAAGACATCTGGCAATGTGTAGAGACCTTTTTGGTTGTTGCAACCGAGGGGGGCTGGACTGGGTGCTACCCTCATCTACTACGTATAGGCCAAGGATGCAGCTGAACATCCTACAATGCCCGGGACATCCCCCGCAGCAAGGAACTGTCCATCGCCAAATGCCCACAGTCCAAGGTTGAGAAACTCTGTTCTGAGAGTCTTTGCTGTTGGTTACAACCAATAATCAGGCAAGGAGTAAGAAGGAGCACGCTGGGGGTAAGGTGTGGACCAGAAGGGAAAGAGAATAATGAGCAAAGAACCACCAAAAACAAGTCAACAAGGAAGGAAGGGATTTCTACTGACCGTAGAGCAATAGTCTTTCAATAAAACAGGATACTGTATCACTGCTTCAAAAGTCGACAGGGTGATCTTGATAAATTCTTCTGATGCCATCAGTCCTAGAAATACAGTTAATTATTATAGATGTTTATTTACATGTCCAAAGTCATAATATCAAAATACCTCAAGCAAAGATGTAAAATGTCCCATGGTCTACTCACCTATGGCTCCATCTATGTTAGTTTCTCCTGAGTCTACTGATTTAATATGACTCTGTAAAAAATAAAAATGTTAATAAACAGAGATTTTAAAATAGCTCTGATATAAGAACCATGCACAGAAAAAACTGAATATATGATCCTATAGATGTTCACCATGATTAACTCCAGGCAGTAGGAATCAAGTGATTTTTATCTTCTCATTATATTTTTCTACAGTTTCTAAATTTCATGTGATAAGTAGGCATTAATTTCTTTATCCAGAAGCGGAAAGATAATATTTTTAGAAAGTCTCCTGATTGAGTTAATGCACAAAAGTCATTAGAAATTTTTTTTAAAACTTCGATAATTCTACACTACACATGAATGGTAACTGCAAATAAATACTATTTATATGACAGTCCTTAAAAAAATAGTAACATTTTGCCCAAAACTCTACCTATCGTTCTTAATGAAATAACTCATGGAAGGCATTAAGTACTAAATACATATTAGGAACACTATAATCATAGTTTTTAAACATGATCATATGAATAGTATATATACACTATAAACTATAATCATTTTTAAATATACAAATCACTACCAGTGAGACTAAATGTTAGAATAAAATCAACAGCAATATAAGCACAGAAGGGTCAACCTGCTAAAGTGAGGATAATCCACTTGACACATAAACCATTTCCAATCTGCCACACTTACTCACTCAGTACATTGGGACATTAATGAGGATGGCACTAAATCAGGACAAACAGTCATCTCAAAGGGAGGTCAAGCTTTAGCTACCCTGAGCATCAGTACTGCATCAAGATGCAGCAGTTAAAGGCCTGTCTTCAAAATTCACCACTGTTCTGAGACCCTCCTACATACTTTGTACCCCGACCCCAACTCCCAACTGTGCCCCACACACCATGCCCGTGCCTCCCTGTGGGATGACCCCCAACAATGTTTCAGAGGCAGGCCTGAGCAGCTCAGCTGTGAACAACCTGGGGTGAACCTCCCAGACTCCAAGCGAGTGCTCCGAACAGAAGGGGTGCTCCGTGAACATGATGTGAATGAAACCATCACTGCCCTGGCTAATAACAGGCAGAGCACCTGTGCTGGTGATACACGGAGACACAGGCAACTGAGTGCCTGCCCCTAGCTCACAAAATAATACATATATCATATTTTAGATATGATAACAAATAGCAAATAAAATATAAGATAGCCTTGGAATAAAAAATAATTAAGTCAGCAATTAGCCTGGAGTGGAAAATATCAATAGATCTTACTATACTCCAATGATTTTCTTAAAATTTTTGGTAAATATAAAAGACTATAGAGTGTCCTTGTCCCCACGGTGAGCCACAACCACCCGCCACATCTGCAGGAGACCCTCTAACACTAGCAGCATGTGGGATCTTAGTTCCCAGACCAGGGATCGAACCTGCAGCCCCTGTATTGGAAGCGTGGAGTCTTAACCACTGGATTGTCAAGAACATGAGATTTTTTCCCAATCTTTAAGGTGAGAACTGGGTGGAGCTTCTGGAAGTAAAACCCACAAAGTGTGCCCTACCTTAGACTGAGCCCCCAGGAGTTTTTAACTCTCAAGCTAGTTCATGCTGACTCTCCAATAATTCACCACAATTACTAAAGTGTTCCTACCAGTTTATTATGAAACATAAAATCAGTTAGGAAACATATGAGTTTGTTTCCTTTAAAAGGTGAGCTAGAGATAGCCTCGTCCACCAGAGAGCAGACAGCAGAAACAAGAAGAACTACAATCCTGCAGCCTGTGGAATGAAAACCACATTCACAGAAAGACAGACAGGACGAAAAGGCAGAGGGCTATGTACCAGATGAAGGAACAAGATAAAACCCCAGAAAAACAACTAAATGAAGTGGAGATAGGCAACCTTCCAGAAAAAGAATTCAGAATAATGATAGTGAAGATGATCCAGGACCTCGGAAAAAGAATGGAGGCAAAGATCGAAAAGATGCAAGAAATGTTTAACAAAGACCTAGAAGAATTAAAGAACAAACAAACAGAGATGACCAATACAATAACTGAAATGAAAACTACACTAGAAGTAATCAATAGCAGAATACCTGAGGCAGAAGAATGGATAAGTGACCTGGAAGACAGAATGGTGGAATTCACTGCTGCGGAACAGACTAAAGAAAAAAGAATGAAAAGAAATGAAGACAGCCTAAGAGACCTCTGGGACAACATTAAACACAAAAACATTCGCATTATAGGGGTCTCAGAAGGAGAAGAGAGAGAGAAAGGACCCAAGAAAATATCTGAAGAGATTACAGTCGAAAACTTCCCTAACATGGGAAAGGAAATAGCCATCAAAGTGCAGGGAGCACACAGAGTCCCATACAGGATAAACCCAAGGAGAAATACGCCAAGACACATAGTAATCACACTGGCAAAAATTAAAGACAAAGAAAAATTACTGAAAGCAGCAAGGGAAAAACGACAAATAACATACAAGGGAACTCCCATAAGGTTAACAGCTGATTTCTCAGCAGAAACTCTACAAGCCAGAAGGGAGTGGCATGACATATTTAAAGTGATGAAAGGGAAGAACCTACAACCGAGATTACTCTACCCAGCAAGGATCTCATTCAGATTCGATGGAGAAATCAAAAGCTTTACAGACAAGCAAAAGCTAAGAGAATTCAGCACCACCAAACCAGCTCTACAACAAATGCTAAAGGAACTTCTCTAAGTGGGAAACACAAGAGAAGAAAACAAACCCAAAACAATTAAGAAAAGGTCATAGGAACATACATATTGATAATTACCTTAAACGTCAATGGATTAAATGCTCCAACCAAAAGACACAGACTCACTGAATGGATATAAAAACAAGACACATATATATGCTGGCTACAAGAGACCCACTTCAGACATAGGGACACATACAGACTGAAAGTGAGGGGATGGAAAAAGATATTCCATGCAAATGGAAATCAAAAGAAAGCTGGAGTAGCAATACTCACATCAGATAAAATAGACCTTAAAATAAAGAATGTTACAAGAGACAAGGAAGGACACTACATAATGATCAAGGGATCAATCCAAGAAAAAGATATAAAAATTATAAATATATATGCACCCAACATAGGAGCACCTCAATACATAAGGCAACTGCTAACAGCTATAAAAGAGGATATCGACAGTAACACAATCATAGTGGGGGACTTTAATACCTCACTTACACCAATGGACAGATCATCCAAAATGAAAATAAACAAGGAAACAGAAGCTTTAAATGACAAAATAGACCAGATAGATTTAATTGATATTTATAGGACATTCCATCCAAAAACAGCAGATTACACTTTCTTCACAAGTGCGCATGGAACATTCTCCAGGATAGATCACTTCTTGGGTCACAAGTCAAGCCTCAGTAAATTTACGAAAATTGAAATCATATCAAGCATCTTGTCTGATCAAAACACTATGAGATTAGAAATGAATTACAGGGAAAAAAAGGTAAAAAACACAAACACATGGAGGCTAAACAATACGTTACTAAATAACCAAGAGATCACTGAAGAAATCAAAGAGGAAATCAAAAAATACCTAGAGACAAATGACAATGAAAACACAACGATCCAAAACCTATGGGATGCAGCAAAGGCAGTTCTAACAGGGAAGTTTATAGCTATGCAAGCCTACCTCAAGAAACAAGAAAAATCTCAAATAAACAATCTAATCTTACACCTAAAGGAACTAGAGAAAGAAGAACAAACAAAACCCAAACTTAGCAGAAGGAAAGAAACCATAAAGATCAGAGCAGAAATAAATGAAATAGAAACAAAGAAAACAACAGAAAAGATCAATAAAACTAAAAGCTGGTTCTTCGAGAAGATAAACAAAATTGATCAACCATTAGCCAGACCCATCAAGAAAAAGAGGGAGAGGACTCAAATCAATAAAATTAGAAACGAAAAAGGAGAAGTTACAACAGACACAGCAGAAATACAAAGCATCCTAAGAGACTACTACAAGCAACTCTATGCCAATAAAATGGACAACCTGGAAGAAATGGACAAATGTGTAGAAAGGTATAACCTTGCAAGACTGAACCAGGAAGAAATAGAAACTATGAAGAGACCAGTCACAAGCAATGAAATTGAAATTGTGATTAAAAATCTTCCAACAAACAAAAGCCCAGGACCAGATGGCTTCACAGGTGAATTCTATCAAACATTTAGAGAAGAGCTAACACCCATCCTTCTCAAACTCTTCCAAAAAATTGCAGAGGAAGGAACACTCCCAAACTCATCCTATGAGGCCACCATCACCCTGATACCAAAACCAGACAAAGATACTACAAAAAAAAGAAAATTACAGACCAATATCACTGATGAACATAGATGCAAAAATCCTCAACAAAATACTAGCAAACAGAATCCAACAACACATTAAAAGGATCATACACCATGATCAAGTGGGATTTATCCCAGGGATGCAAGGATTCTTCAATATACGCAAATCAATCAATGTGACACACCATATTAACAAATTGAAGAATAAAATCCATATGGTCATCTCAATAGATGTAGAAAAAGTTTTTGACAAAATTCAACACCCACTTATGATAAAAACTCTCCAGGAAGTGGGCATAGAGGGAACCTACCTCAAAATAATAAAGGCCATATATGACAAACCCACAGCAATGGTGAAAAACTGAAAGCATTTCCTCTAAGAGCAGGAACAAGATAAGGATGTCCACTCTCACCACTATTATTCAACAGAGTTTTGGAAGTCCTAGCCATGGCAATCAGAGGAGAAAAAGAAATAAAAGGAATACAAATTGGAAAAGAAGAAGTAAAACTGTCACTGTTTGCAAATGACATGATACTATACATAGAGAATCCTAAAGATGCCACCAGAAAACTACTAGAGCTAATCAATGAATTTGGTAAAGTTGCAGGATACAAAATTAATGCATAGAAATCTCTTGCATTCCTATACACTAATGATGAAAAATCTGAAAGAGAAATTAAGGAAACACTCCCATTTACCACTGCAACAAAAAGAATAAAATACCTAGGAATAAACCTACCTAGGGAGACAAAAGACCTTTATGCAGAAAACTATAAGACACTGATGAAAGAAATTAAAGATGATACAGACAGATGGAGAGATATACCACGTTCTTAGATTGGAAGAATAAATATTGTGAAAATGACTATACTACCAAAAGCAATCTACAGATTCAATGCAATCCCTATCAAACTACCACTGGCATTTTTCACAGAACTAGAACAAAAAATTTCACAATTTGTATGGAAACACAAAAGACCCCGAATAGCCAAAGCAATCTTGAGAACGAAAAATGGAGCTGGGGGAATCAGGCTCCCTGACTTCAGACTATACTACAAAGCTACACTAATCAAGACAGTATGGTAGTGGCACAAAAACAGAAACATAGATCAATGGAACAGGATAGAAAGCCCAGAGATAAACCCACGCACATATGGTCACCTTATCTTTGATAAAGGAGGCAAGCATATACAGTGGAGAAAAGACAGGCTCTTCAATAAGTGGTGCTGGGAAAACTGGACAGGTACATGTAGAAGTATGAAATTAGAACACTCCCTAACACCATACCCAAAAATAAACTCAAAATGGATTAGAGACCTAAATGTAAGCCCAGGCACTATAAAACTCTTAGAGGAAAACATAGGCAGAACACTGTATGACATAAATCACAGCAAGATCCTTTTTGACCCAGCTCCTAGAGAAATGGAAATAAAAACAAAAATAAACAAATGGGACCTAATGAAACTTAAAGGCTTTTGCACAGCAAAGGAAACCATAAACAAGACAAAAAGACAACCCTCAGAATGGGAGAAAATATTTGCAAACAAATCAGTGGACAAAGGATTAATGTCCAAAATATATAAACAGCTCGTGCAGCTCAATATTAAAAAAACAAACAACCCAATCCAAAAATGGGCAGAAGACCTAAATAGACATTTCTCCAAAGAAGACATACAGATGGCCAAGAAGCACATGAAAAGCTGCTCAACATCACTAATTATTAGAGAAATGCAAATCAAAACTACAATGAGGTATCACCTCACTCCTGTTAGAATGGGCATCATCAGAAAATCTACAAACAACAAATGCTGGAGAGGGTGTGGCAAAAAGAGAACCCTCTTGCACTGTTGGTGGGAATGTAAATTGATACAGCCACTATGGAGAACAGTATGGAGGTTCCTTAAAAAACTAAAAAGAGAATTACCATGTGATCCAGCAATCCCACTTCTGGGCATATACCCAGAGAAAACCATAATTCAAAAAGACACATGCACCCCAATGTTCATTGCAGCACTATTTACAATAGCCAGGTCATGGAAGTAACCTAAATGCCCATTGACAGACGAATGGATAAAGAAGATGTGGTACATATATACAATGGAATATTACTCAGCCATAAAAAGGAATGAAATTGGGTCATTTGTTGAGATGTCAATGGATCTAGAGACTATCATATGGAGTGAAGTCAGTCAGAAAGAGAAAAACAAATATTGTATACTAAGCCATATATGTGGAACCTAGAAAAATGGTACAGATGAACCGGTTTGCAGGGCAGAAATTGAGATACAGATGTAGAGAACAAATGTATGGACACCAAGGGGGGAAAGCGGCGGCGGGGTGGGGGGTGGGGTCGGGGGTGTGTGATGAATTGGGCATTTGGGATTGACATGTATACACTGATGTGTATAAAAGTTATGACTAATAAGAACCTGCTGTATAAAAAAATAAAATTCAAAAAAAAAGACTATATATAACATACACAAAAGCAGATATACAGATAGATTTTATGTTATAAAGAATAAAGACTCTTAAACCCACCATTTGAGTTAAGAACTAAGATATTCCCAACTCTTTGCATGAGCTTCCCACATCCCACCTGCCTGTTATTCCTCCAGAGATAACCACTGTCATGAATTTATCATTTCTTCAGCATTTCTTAATAGTTTTACCACATATACATGTGTCTCTAAATACTATATTCTTTGTTTCAGTATTTTTAAACTTTACTGAAATGATATCAAACTGTATACAGTTCATACAGATGGGACAGTATGTAGCCATTAAAATGTGAAAAAAAAATTTAAGATACGGGAAAATAGTTATGATACAACGTTAAATGGAAAAAAGAATACAAATCTATATATACACAACATAGTTTCAACCACATGTATTGGTATAAGTCATATACATATCTTATACATACATAGATTTCTACGCACAAATGCATATACATGAATTGAAAACACTAAGTAAACAACAATATGTTAACAATGGTTGTTAACCATTGATAGTTATAGGTGATTTTTTTCTTCTAATATCTCTATAATTTTCTACATTTTCTTTAATAAGCATATATTTTATACATGCTTGAATTCTTTTTTTCAGTCTATCACTAAAACAAAAAAGACTAACAACAAAATAACATAATAAATAATAAAAAGAGGCACTGCAAGCTTTTCATAATAATTTGGCTGAAATAATTTCATAAAATTTCAACATGGGCACATAACTTTTGCTGAATAAATATGGATTTGATGTTGAAAAGAGTTCATAAAAAGATTTCTTTTGACTTCAATAAATCTACTTAAATGTCTATAGCTTACTTAAGTAAAGAAAGAAGAGGGAGAACAGTGTTTATAGTATGATCTTTCTAGATAATTTTTTAAAGAATATATAGATAATATACAAACATAGATGTGAACAAAAATTTTCGAGGAAGAAATCACAGGAACCACTCGCAGAGGCTCCCTTTGGGGAGGACTACTGGCCCAGGAGGTAAGCTTTCACTATTCATTTTCTGCTTTTCTGCACTGTTGGAATTTTCTAGCTATGCACATGCATTAATTTTTTTCCTGTTTTAACAGCGACAAGGGTTTTCTAGATGGTGAAACTATAGGGTTCTTTCAATTTATTTTCTTCCTTATACTTCCCCAGTTTAATTTTTTAAAAAATCCCTGCTGAATGTTTCATTGATTTACCAATTTAAATCTCTTTGGATCTATTTCTTCTTCTTCATTCTCAGTGTAATAGGAATTAATCAGGTGAGAGTGAGGACAGGGCAGGAGGCATTGCAGATTCAAGGAGAGGAGGGAACATATGAACAGTCATCTAGGTGAGCGCGAAGGTGTATAAATTAGGAAAAGGCACTAGATGTCCCAGTCTGCAGAGAGGGCTTGTTTGAGATGAGCAGTCATGAATTTAAAGTGAGACCAGCTATTTTCATCGTGTTTTCCTCTAGCCATATCTACCCACTCAAAGCAGGGGTGGGGAAGGTAGAGAATTAAACTGAACAAGGACTTGGGTTTGCCAGAGGAGGACAACGGAGGAAGAGACAGGAAAGGGATTACGGGTGTGTGTGGCAGGGATAGGGGTTGAACCAGCGTCTCTAAGCGGAGTAAAGTGAAAAGTCACTGGGCCCCAGGAGGGCAGGATGGTGAGTGCAAAGTGGTAAAAGGCCAATTTAAGTCTCAGAGGAATTAAAAGGCTGCTGGAGATGGGGAGCAGGGTTAGAGAGCTGAAAATTAGGTGTGGGAGCCAGAGAGCAGTGCCGCTGAATATAAGGCCGTGGGCGGAGGGAGCTGAGGGAGGGAAAGACAAGCTCATGGGGAGAGAGGTGGTCGAGGAGCTGAGAGGCTGAGGTGTTGGAAGGATTCTCCCCAGGGATACCCGATTCTCTAAGAATGACAGTGAGCCCAGTGCTAAAAGACTCTGAGCGAGAAGCGATGACCCAGAAAAATCTGTAGATGACCACAGTACATGGGGCATCTTCTAAGGGTGTGAGCTTCAAAGCTGGGAGTTTAGCAGGGGAACAAATAGGATGGGCACTTACTGTGGGGCAGAAAAATGGCCCTATCTAGAGAGAAAAAGGGAAAGCTGTGCCTCCAGGGCAGACCAGTGCCCTGCATTACTATTCAGTACTTCAGAGAAGCTGAGAATAAGCTCTCAAAGCAAGGTGGGTATATCAATTCAGGGTCTGTATAAAAAAAAAAAAGAAAAGAAAAGAAAAAAGGAAAAGGAAAAAATCTTACAACAAGAACATTCGTGTGACAATGAATAAGTATATAGTGAGCAGAAACTAACACACCATTGTAAAGCAATTATACTCCAATAAAGATGTTTTAAAAAAATAATGATATAGTATATTTTTAAAAATACAAGAGTACACTCACTCTCTCTGCTTTATCTGCTACAAGTGAAGTCACAATCTATCAACAAAATAACATTCACTTAAAATAAAAATCTGCAGGGAATTCCCTGGCAGTCCAGTGGTTAGGACCCAGAGCTTCCACTGCAAGGGGCACGGGTTCAATCCCTGGTCAGGGAACTAAGATCCCGCAAGCTGCACAGTGCAGCCAAAAAAATAAAGTTAAATAAATAAAAATCTGCAGAGGGCAGGAGTATGTCTTTTAATAATCATCCCAACGCCCAGGATAAGTGAAGATTTATCAATGACAGAGATTGTAATCATATTCTTATGTGAAAAATCACAATAATTTTATCATTTCTTTCATTTGAAAATTTGAATTTTGATGTCTTTTTGTAGAAAACTATAACCACCACACAACCACTGTACTTTTATAAACTGATGAGGCCAGAACTTAAGAACAAAGTCCTCTTCCTCAGCTCATTAATCAAGAGCACTTTCAGAAGGACACAAGAAACACAGTGAACATCAGGATAATACACATCATGAGTTCTCAAACAGATTTCCTTCATGTCATTATTTCCTGTTTCTCAGCGCAATTCAACAGAGGCTCGAAAGAACTATGGAGAAATTAACCGCGGAACTTCTTCATAGCACTTCCCTAGATGCTTCACTGCTAAAAGTGTCCCTAGGGGTACTTTTTTTTTTTTTTTTTTACAGGAGAGGGAGGCAGATACAATGGCACATTGCTTCTGCCAATAAGAAGTGAAAATAGAAATTATCAGCTATGTAGTCCTCTTTGGCCTGGACCCTTTGAAAGCTTAATAATGGTTTAAAAGTGCCCTGTTAAATTGCTTCCAAACATTTGCCTCTTTAAAACATAAGGAGACCAAAACTTCATTTTACTTGGGGAAGAAGAAGTGTTTACAAAAAGTTAATTCCTCTACTCATGTCTCCATATAAGAAGTACCCTGAATTTTTCTACCAAAAAGATAAAAGATGTCTATAGGTTAACAGGCAAACCATGTCCGGTGCCAGTAGGAAAACTGAAGCCAATGGGAAGCACAATTCCAATGCCCCCTCCAGCCTGTGCCTTCAGGACCCTTCTAATGAGGGGAGATCATACCAACCCTGACTGCTGTCCCCACACCACCTGAGGCAGGCCAGCAGTTCCTGGAGAGCTCCTTCAGCAGAAGTCCAAGTATACAGCTACTAAAGGTGGACCAAGCTTGAATACCTCAAATTAAGGTGTATTTTTTAAATATAAAAGGACAATGGGCCTGCCATAATACAGTAGCTACTCAACCAGACATATTTTGAGAAACACTAAAACTAATATTTACCTGCAGGTAGAACAATAGGGCTTTCACAACACGGTGCTAAGGGTATACACATGAATGGTCTGGTCCCTCAGGCCACCAGGACAGGAGAAGCACTGTGCCCTGGCCAGTTCCACAAAGCCATTCTGCACACTGGCCTACAAACATTTATAATTGTGCAGCCTTCCCACCACCACCCCCAAAACAAACAAACAAACAAACCCAAAACCTCTCAAACAACTTCAGGAAAGCCTTGCCTATGCAAAATGTAAAGTAATTCTTTTAAAGCAGAAAACTCAAGAGGCTTTACTGTGCAAATCTGCACCATGAACTTCTAAGGGGCTGCAGGCTGCCGGGGAGTTGCCTATGCCTCTGGCACCAGAGGGGCACTGTGACTTCAACAATATTTGTGGCATCTTCTGAGTAGACTGTGAATCAACTCACAGAAGCAACATCTAACTCTCAACGGTTCATCATAACGTACACTAGAGCTGGGTGGGTAACTAAATCCAGGTCCTTGATTTTAGCCAATACTACTGTCCCTGGACTAGTGTCTCATCAGTGCCATCAACACCGAGTAAAGAAAGATGAACACACAGCTAAGGCCAAATAACAGATGAGGTAAGAAAAACAACAAAAGATTTCTGGGACTGGCCATGACTCAAACCAGGAAAATGGTCCCAAGAGAGCCAAAAGACCTTTTTCATTATGTGTATAAACTCCCAGTACTTGAGCGACATTATCAGGGAAAAGACTGCTAAAGAATTTTCAGTAGCACAATTACCTTTGAACTAGGCAAGTTATTTTGCATCCCCTGAAAGTGCTTTTGTTAAGAAAACCCATACAGAGCCCTACAGAACACCCCCAACCTTCAAAGGGTACACCCACTCCTGGGAGAAGAAGATGAGGAGGCCCTTTCTCAGTGGAAGCCGATGAATTACATGGAGCAGATGAGGTCTCCCTAAGAGACATATCTGTAATTCCTGAAAGTCCACAAAGACTTTTATGTTGGAGACACTTGGTAGTTCCTTGAAAACCTAAACTGTACTCAGTTAATGTAGGCAGAGAAAAGTACTACACATGAGAAAAAATAAGAGAATGAACACAATTATATCTGTCCCAAACAATCACTGTGCCAAAATATTCCAAGGTGGGCTACAAGGGCAAAATTACTATTTTCAGGCATCAATACGTTAGTGCAATGGAGTTACAAATATAGAATTATAGTTCTGCTAAAAATGATGCCCGCATTGTCCTTTAAAATGATTAAAAAGCAAATTAAAGGAGGTGGCAGACAAAATTCTAATAATTTTCAAATTCATGAATGTGCTACGAAAATTATGTGCTTTGTAGAATTCGGACTCAAGGATGATAACACTTTGAAAATGAGTACAAAAGGACCCGCACTGCACTGACTAAACACACTGCTTACAAAAATCAGTGACCTCTCTACTCAACATTCATACTTCAAAACATCATACTTCACCGTATGATGACTCTTCTAGGAAGCTATATGCTCACTTGTGGGTGGCAATCATTTTTTTTTTTTATTCCAAACAAGCAGTAAAATTGAGATGTTTACTTCATTTTAACTAGATACCTATATGACATGGCATTTTGAAAATCTCCGTTCACTGTTTATTATTAATATCAAAGTAAGACCAAAGATGCTGTGTGACCAATGTCTTAGTTTTCCCTTTGTACAGCTCCCCATTTTATCAACAGTACATACTGTAACTATTCCAGGCAAGGGAAGAAGATAACATAATTCACAAGCCACAACTTGAACAAAGAGACTATTTTTTGTGAGCAAAAATCAAAGTGAAAGATAATATGATGATTTGTTTTTCATTGTTACTCATCTCATCAAAATTAAAGGCAAGGTTAGATTGAGCTCAAAAAAAAAAAAAATTGAGCTCAAGTTAGAGAAATACCATCACAAAAAGAGACACTGCACAAAACTCAACAATGTTAGCCAAAGTAAATGATACTATATTCCCAGAATTCCATTTTTTATATATGTATAAATCTGTTCTCTTTCAGATTCTTTTCCATTATAGGTTATTTTAAGATACTAAATACAGTTCCCTGTGCTATACAGTAGGCCCTTTCTGGTTATCTATTTTATAAATATTAGTGTGTATATGTTAATCCCAAACTCCTGATTTATCCCTCCCCTACCTTCCCCTTTGGTAACTATAAATTTGTTTTCTATGTCTGTGATTCTGTTTCTGTTTTGTAAATAAGTTCATTTGTATCATTTTTTTTAGATTCCACATATATGCAGTATCATATGATATTTGTCTGTCTGACTGACTTTGCTTAATATGATAATCTCTCTAGGTCCATCCCTGTTGCTGCAAATGGCATTATTTCATTCTTTTTTATGGCTGAGTAATACTCCATTGTATGTATGTACCACATCTTCTTTATCCATTCTTCTGTCCATGGACATTTAGGTTGTTTCTATGTCCTGGTTGTTGTAAACAGTGGTGCTATAAACGTAGGGGTGCACATATCAAAGTGTATCAAAGTGCACACTTTACATATAAATATATAAAAATTTTTTAATTTATTATTTTAAATTTTTTCATGATGTTTAATATCAAAATCTATGAAAATGTTTTCTATGGACTTATTTACGCTATTTGGGTCTGTCTCTGAACAAAGTGCATTATCAGGAGAGAATGTATTTTTCCTCCAAATGTCAAATTTTCTTACAGTCAACAGATAAAAATATAAAAAGGTCACTTCCCTAGAGACAAATAAATACCACTAAGATTTTTAAATTACCTCATTTTGACACCAAATCCCACAAACAGTAGAGACAGCCACATTTTTATTAGGAACGTGAAGAATTCAGCATTACTCACAAGAATAGTTCCGTAACTGAAAAGGAACTCTTCTGTTACAACTTGAGGTCGAAATACCTGTGTGATGAAAGTTTCCACAGATTAAATCCTGAAAGCCATGTACAAAAGAAAAATGAAAATGTTTTGTCTGAGTTGATGTTTCTCAGCTCCAGTTTACAAAGAAGGGAGTGACATTTATATACATTTTTTCCAAACAGGATGATACCTGAGACGTTACAAGGTGAAGCACTATAGGCATGAGGGGGAGACACATCTTCAGCTGCTTCGCTTGAACTGTGGATGGGTGTTTACGACCAGAAACGTTCGCCAAGGCGTTCAGAATGTCACCTGCGAAGCACACCCCAGAGCACACGTGAGGTTAGAGACCACAGATACGTAAGGACCACTGGTTGTGGGCTGAACACTAATGGGATTGCTGAGTGAAGCAATTAATCTCCAAATAAAAGAAGTGGGTAGAAGCTGCATTGTTTTATTCACAACTCTTTACATTACAACAGAAAGTTGTGGCCTCTGGGGTCAGGATGGATATAAAATTGATCCCTCACCTAGAAATTTAAAATAGAAATGATTTTTTTTTTTGCAGTTTCCGAATTTCAACCATGAGCACTCATTACTTTTGTAAACAGAAAAAAGTTATTAAAAAATTACAAGTGAACAGATTATAGATCAGAATTTTTTAATAATAGAACAGGATGGTAGTAATAAGATATCAATTCCTAATACTGCTCATTGGATGGCAAGTCCAATAATAAATAAAACTTGTTTGTTGGATACCTGAATACCTCATCTCCTGAGATAGGACAAGTCAGGTAATAAGAAACTCAACTACCAATTGACCAGCTCATGGCCTTTGGTTTGCAGATTTTAAAAAGGTTACAATCCAAATAAATTTTGAAATGCTCTATTTTCAGTCATTAACAGGCAAAAATTTCCCACAGTATTAGTAAGGAGCAAAAAGTTACTGTCAAATCAGCCATGAAGATATTTTCATTACTTTGATTTAATATTCTGAATTTCTGCGTCTAAATAGCTTTTACCATAACGGGTTGGGTCAAATTTAACATTTTAAACATTTCTGGTTTATAGCTACATCTTCTGGAAAAGCATGGAATGAGATTTAAACTAAACGTACGCATTCCTTAGATTATTTTCATGTCTGTAAATAACAGTGGAATAACCAATTTTGTTAGCTGTAATAGACATCCTTTGCAAATCATTATTACTTTCATCTTTTTTTCAGACCAAAGAAATTTTCAAACTTTGAACTTTAATATCAAAATTCTTTAATATTAAATGTTAATGCCTACACATTTAAAATTTTTTTAACAAAAAATAAATTTGTGGCTATAACCTGAAGGAAAAAGCTTTTCTTCAGAATTATGCAGAGAGAAATCTTGAGAAAAGTTACCTAAAATGATAGCCTAAGTCCAATTTTAACCAATTAAAATGCTTTCCTTCTATTTTCCAAAACTGCTAGATGACACTCAATGTAAACGTTAGCCTGCTCATTGCCTCATTCATGTCACTGATACAAAATAATTATGAAAACAGATAAGGCACATTCAAATTTTGAAACTACACATTCAAGAAAAAGTGTCATTGCACTTGCCTGCAAAAAACATACTGGCAAGAACAAAAAAAGAAGTGATGCCTAAATGCCAAGTCGCAGAAAGGTAAGCAGCAAGGGGCCTGAGGACGAGACTCCAATTTACCCAGGATTCGTGGCAGTTCCTGCACGATGTGACAGATGAGCAGGTCCAGGCACTTGGACAGGTACTCATTGCCGCTTTGCTGTTCCTTGCCTGGAGTGGTCTTTCTGCTGTCTCTCTCGATGTACATCACCAGTCTACACACAGCAAAATGCAAAAGATTACCTCTCATGATAAAACAGTTGATAGCACCTGCCCAAACATGCCACCAAGGCAAGTGTTTCCAGGGGGCACAGTCCCCATCTTGTTGACATTTAGATTTGGAGCAACTTGTCAAGCACAGTCTATTTTTGCCTTAGAAAAATCGAAACATTTATGCAGAGAGAAAATAAGGCAACTTTGAATCTCTCTTCCAATGTATTACAAAACAATGCCCTGACTTCCTTTGCCTCTGGCCCATGAAAGGAAACCACATTCTTCAGATGACAGATGAAAGGCAAACAAAAGTGTCTGGAGAGAAGAGGGCTTTGGTGTTTTGAAGATTCAGAGTAGAACCACAAGTTGTCTGCACTTGTGTTGGTCATCAGTCTTAAACTTGCTCTGAACCCCAGGCAAGTCACATAAATTCCAGTTCTTTCATTAAATTGTGTATATAAATCCAAAGAAAAAGTTTCATTTCAGCACTGGGTGATATAGATAGCAGACACTATCTGAACATCTGGATTTCACATGCCCTTTTGCCCAATGGTTTTATGAAATCTGTCTCAATAAACTTATTTCTTCTTCGAACAATTGGCATTTATTAAATATCAATCTCTGAACCAACTGCCTCCAATCCAGAACTAGGGGACATACTGAATCATCAGTCTGGTTACTTAGGGTATTGTTGAAAAGTTTTAGGCCCACGTTTCCTTCCCTTTGCTGGACCCACTCCCCAAGTTCCTAGTCCCGGAAACTCTCTAAAAGGCAATGAGTCCCCTGACTTCAAAGGCCCCTTTACAGCAATCTCCCTTGCTGGACTCCCTTGCCATTATCCACCTCTCCAGCTCTGTTGCAATCACTCATCCCATCCAACTTCTACTTCTCAGAACTTCCAAAAACTCCCACTATAAACAGGAAAGGGGTGGTTCTGGACACAATACACATACGTAACGTACACTGAAATCTTAACACTTAGCATTTACGTGGTTCTCTTAGTAGATTTATGCATCCTCTTGCCTTCCTGCTTATTATTATTTGGAGCCCTATTAGTAAACACCTGGGAATGAAACCAAATCAGAAGTTTGGTTAGTTGACACCTGTTCCATCAGCCCAGCTAAGGAGCGGGACCAGAAAATACCATCTTCCTTTTTGGTTCCCCAAGATGGGTCACGATATCTCCCTGCCCAGTCTCGCCATCTGCTGAACAGCTTTTCCAACATTAAAGATTCCGGCATTTAACTGCATCCCCTCCAAGCTAAGTATTACAAACATGCCCTCTGACCATAATCTGCTCTTATTCCTACTTGCACGATCTTCCACTGTGACAGTTCTTCAGCCGCTGGGAACTTCCACTAATTGAATCCATGACATCTTCTCCCAATCCATCAGCACTTCTTCACTTACACTCTTGCCCTCTTTCTTTTCTTTGCACCCATGCAGCCAAATGATTTGGATGAATCCAATGATCTATATACTTTCTGTACATCTGCAGAGAGGCGGCTCAAGTTAAACATGGGGCAGATTCACTCCACTGTAAATGCATGTCACCAATACCCAGTGGCACTGAACAGCACCAGCGACCCAACTACATTTCACTGGTCGACTTATTCCCAGTCTATCTTCAAATTTTTCTTCTCTTTAAACCCTGAAATTTCCATCTTCTCATGAGACTCTCAGTGAGTGCTTTTGCCTCCTACTGTACAGAGAAAATAGAGAGCATCACGAAAAAAACTCTTCTTCCTAATTCTCAGTTGACTGTGCGTCTTATCCTAGGCTCCTTTCCTCCCATCACAACTGCAGACCTCTCTCTCCTTCCAACTGTGCTTTGGATCACATTCCCCTCCACTTTCTCAGAACCTTAAAACTGCCAATTACTCGTTTTCTACTTTTATATATTCACTCTCTCCCATTTAACAAAACGCTTTTCACATCCTTCTACCAACTGCCCCATTGCCTCTCTCCTCCCTTTCTCGGTAAAACCTCTTAAAAGAGAAATCTACACCTTGTATCTCCATTGTTCCTCCTAACTTCCTCAACCCACCACAATCTGCTCTCACTCCCATCACTTGCTCTGAGGTCACCAACAACCTCCATGACATCAAAGCCAACGGACACCTGTCTGCCTTCACCTGTCTGAACAATTCAGCAGCGTTCAATACAGTTGCCACTCCTGCTCCTCTATACATCATGACAGCATACAGTTCTAGTTTCCTTCTCTGGTTTCTTTAGTTGTTCCTTCTCTGTGTCTTTTGTTGGTTCATGCTCCTAAATGCTCAAATCTATCAAAACTCAGTTCTGGGTCCACTACTCTTTTCTTTCTACCCATCTCATGCAGGTCATCTCATCCCCACCCATGATTTAATTTACCACCTATCTACACAGACATTTTCCAATCACCTATGTACAGCCCAAACCTGGTGTCTCAAGCTACAGACCTGTACATTCAACTGCTGACTTGACTTGACATCTGCTTTTGCTTGTCTCAAAGGCATTCCTAACACTACATATCCCAAAAAACCACCATTATCATCCCAACAAAACTGGTTGTCTTTCAGAATGTAATATTCCACCATACAGCATCACTCTCTACCAGCTAGACACCCAGGAGTCATCCTTCTCACCTCCCTTTCTCTCACTTCCCACACCAAGTCAATCATTAAATACTCCTTAAACCATTACACTTTTCCACTCCTCACCAAATGCAAGCTTCCAAACTCCCTTCTCCTTCTTCTACGACCAGAGCCTCCCAGCTGGCCTACCTGCTTCTACTCTGTCTAACCCTTACACACCTTACATCTAAACTGATCTTGTCCACCACCTTGCTCCTGTGTTTAAAACCCTTCAGTGGAACCCCACTCTTCTTAACATGGGAGTTCTTAACACTCCTTATCATAACTTACAACGCCCTCAACTATCTCTCCAGCTTCCACTTGCTTTCTCTCCCCCGCAGTCATACTGTTCTTCTTGCAGTCCCTCAAACTCAATACCTCCCCCAGCAACAAGGTACTGCCTCTCTGCCTGCATGGCTTTTCTCTCCGCTCCTTGCCAGTGAACTCTTATACATATTTCATAATTCACTGTTTTCACTGACTTCTTAAATTAAATCTATGACATCGTCTCATAGCATTAAGGCCCTTACCCAACTGCAATTTCTTAATATATTTTTTATTATCTGATAATGTTTGTCATTCCAGTAAATTTAAAAATAGCCAAGGGCAAGGACTGTATCTGATTTTTCTCACCACAACATCATTGCACTTATGGGCATAGTTCCTGACACAAAATAAGGGCTCAATAAACATCAGCTGAATAGATACATATGGCTGTTGAGATTGCTGTAAGACTTTACCTAGTTCTCTACGTCAATTCCTTGGTCCTTATTTTCCCCAAGGCCTTTTTCTTAATTCTACTGTTTGATTATACTGCTGGATCACATAAGAAGTAAAAAAATCTTCTGCTTAGGAAAAGATACCATGAGCAAAACCAAGAGACAAATAAATTGGGGAAAAATACTTCCCCCATTTGGTCATCAATAGATAAATGGATAAAAAAAGATGTGGTGTATACATGCAATGGAATTATCACTGCTTTGCAGCACAAGGATGGAACTTAAGGACATTATGCTAAGTTAAAATAAGCCAGACAGAGAAAGATAAACACTGCATGGTATTACTTACATGTGGAATCTAAAAAAAAAGTCAAACTCATAGAAAACTAAGAATAGAAAAGTGGTTGCCAGGGGTTGGGGTCAATAGTGAGAAGCTGGTATAAGGGTACAAAACTTTAAGCTACAAGATGAATAAGTTCTGAGGGTCTAACGTAAAACCTGGTGACTATAATTGAGAACACTGTATTATACAGTTCAAATTTGCTAAGAGTAAAACTTAAATGTTCTCACCAAACACAAAAACAGAAAATATGTGAAGTGACAGATGTGTTACCTAGATGGGAGGATCCTTTCACAATGTATGTATATATCAAAGCACCACGATGTACACTTTAAATATCTTATAATTCTATATGTCAATTATATCTCAATAAAGCTAAAAAATTTTTAAGACAAATTGGGAAAAAACATTTCCAATTCCTATTAAAATACCTGTATACATATGACAAACAGCAACAATTTGAGGTGGAAACTGTCCAGCAAAAGGGGACTGGTTAAATAAAATACAGTCCACCATTACAATGTAGCTACCAAAAAAAATGAGCAAGCTCTACATATATTTTAGAAAAAAACGCAAGATATGTTAAGTAAAACAAGCAAAGTTCAAAATAGTATGCTTTTGTGTAACAAGAGAGGAATATAATCTATATTCACTTTTGCTTGGATTTAAAAAAAAATTCTGGAAGGATGAATAAGCAAGTAATAATAATGCTTTATTTTGTATGATGGTGATCTGGGGCTGTGGAGCATGAGGTGTAATTTCTTACTTTTTGAATTTTTTTGGATTATGAGCCATGAGTAGGAGTTATCTATTCAAAACTTAAGTTAAAATGTTTTGAAAACATGAAGTAATATCCTTGTTCTACACAGCCAATTTTTTCAAAGAAATTTTTAGGTGATGTAATGCTCAATTACACAGGATACGCTACCAGATGATAAATGCTGAGTGCCCTGCAAAAAGACTACCACTTTCTGTAAGAGCTATAGACCTCCATCTTCTCACTGTGCCAAGAGTCAGGATGACTTTAAAAAAGAGGTAAATCAACAGCAATACCACACCAGTACCCCAAAACTTTATTATGGCCTGTGCCCCATTATGATTTCTAGATTATTTTTCTCCTTTCCTTCAGTAGGGTCATTCTTTTAACTTGATAATATTGACAGAGATTTCAACAAATCTGGCTATAATTTCCAGCCCTAGCACTTTCTAACAGCGTGATCTTGAACAAGTTTCTTAAGCTCTTTAAAGCTTCAGTTTTCTCATTATAAATGGAATGAACTTATTTACAAAACAGAAACACACTCACAGACATAGAGAACAAACTTACGGCTACCAAAGGGGGAAGGGGAGAGAGGGATAAATTGAGAGTATGGGATTAACAGATATACAGTACTATATATAAAACAGATAAACAACAAGGACTTACTGTGTAGCAGAGGGAACTATATTCAGTATCTTGTAATAAACTACAGTGGAAAAGAATTGAAAAAATATAGATATATATACATATATATGTATAACTCACTTTGCTGTACACCTGAAACTAACACAATACTGTAAATCAACTATACTTCAATTAAAAAAAAAGAAATGTCCCACTTCACAACACTGCCAAACCGTTTCCCAAAATGGTTGTCCCAATTACTCCCACCAGCAGTGTACAAGTTCCCCTGAGCAACTACCTCACCAATATCTAGTAGTATCCAATTTTTACTCATTTATATCTTGTGGTGTTAATGTGAACTTTAGTAATTATTAATATGGTAAGCATATTCTGATATTTCTTTGTTGTTCATATTTTCTCTTTTGTGCAATACCTGTTCCGGTCTTTTGCTCATTCTCCCATGGGTTATTGATCTTTTGTTATTGACTTGGAGGCATTATTTATATGATCCAGAACTGTCCTTCTCCCCCTTCCTTTTTTTTTTTTCCTTCTTTCTCTTTCTTCTCCTTTGAGTGTCTTTCACATGGAAGTCTTCAATCCACTGGAAACTGATTTATCATATGGATTTCGGAAGAAGTCTAATTCCACTGGTTTTCCAAGTAGATAACCACTTGCCCTGGTACCATGCATTGAAAAGATACTTCTAAAAACTAAGGGTGAAGGAAAAGGAGCAAAAGTACAAGTATTTGGCAAAATCTGATTAAAAAGTGTTTGATCTGTAGATTACCTCCTCTACCCAATGAATCTAGGTGACTACTGCCAGACTTGCACACAGGTGGAAGTCTGGAGATTTATTCTCTAAAGAAAGTCAAACAGAAAGCTTCTGGACTAGGAGAAAGCAAACCAAGCCAAAGAGGGAGCCACTAGGGGAATTCCCCGGCGGTCCAGTGGTTAAGACTCTGCGTTTTCATTGCCGAGGGCACAGGTTCAATCCCTGGTAGAGGAACTAATTCCACAAGCCACATGGTGCAGCCAAAAAAAAAAAGAGGGGGCCACCAAACAAAACCGGGAGACTAGGTGAATTTCTGCACAATGAATACTAGAACTTCCAGCTGCCTTCCCCACGGTGGCTCCCCAGACCCAGGCAGCCAAGTCCCTGCCCCCCAGGCTGACACCTGGAACGCACTTCGGTGAAACTAACTGGCCCAAGAGAAACACCCTGGAGATATTGATGCTAAAGTTCATGTCAAAATGCCCATACAGATGATCTTGGTGTGAAGCTCAAAGTCAACAAAATCTGCCCATGCGCTGAGAACTTCTAGAACAGGTTGGCATTCCCTCAACTCTTCAACCACCAAACTAAATATTACCAGTTATCTGAGAGTATGCCTTCTTTGTTTGACATTATATTTGCAGATCTTCATCTACATTCTTTTTCATTACTGTGTGGTATTCCAGTGTGTGAATATACCACAATTTACTCATTTTACTGTTGATGGACATTGGGGCTATTTCAATTAATGAATACGGCCAAGCACATCTTATGCTGAATGCATGGAAACATTTCTGTTGGATATATATCTGGAAGTGAAATTGCTGGATCATAACGTATGCCTAGCTTCAGATTAATAGGCATTGCTGATGATCAGTTTTCCAAAGTGATTAAGTCAATTTACACTGCAACAGGCAGGTATAAGAATTCCAGTTGCTCTACATCCTTGCCACAATTCTGCATTATCAGGCTTTTTTTTAATTAGTTAATTAATTAATTAATTAATTTTTGACTGTGTTGGGTCTTCGTTTCTGTGCGAGGGCTTTCTCTAGTTGCGGCGAGCAGGGGCCACTCTTCATCGCGGTGCGCGGGCCTCTCACTGTCGCGGCCTCTCTTGTTGCGGAGCACAGGCTCCAGACGCGCAGGCTCAGTCGTTGTGGCTCACGGGCCTAGTTGCTCCGCGGCATGTGGGATCTTCCCAGACCAGGGCCCGAACCCTTGTCCCCTGCATTGGCAGGCAGGTTCTCAACCACTGCGCCACTAGGGAAGCCCCCATTATCAGGCTTTTTAATTATAGCCATGCTGCGGGACATCCATTGGTATTTCATTGTGACCAAAGTGCATTTTCCTGATGATATTAACATATCTTTTCAGGTGTTAATTGGCCATTCAAAGATAACCAATTCTGTAAAGTTCCTGTTCAAGTCTGTGCTCATTTTTCTATTGCGTTATCTGCCCTTCAGTTGTTTATATATTTTAGTGAAGAGCCCATGTCGATTTTGTGTATAGCAGATACTTTTCCCTACTCTATGGCTTGTCTTGTTACTTTCTTAGTGATGCATTCTGATGAACAGAAGCTCTTAATTTTAAGGTAATCCAATTTATCAATACTTTCCTTTATGACAGTGCTCTTGTGTCCTGCTAAAAATTTTTGGTCTACTCCAAGGTAATGAAGAAATTTTCATGTGTCTTATCTACTGGAAATTTTATTGTTTTATCTTTTTACATTTCAATGTGCAATCTACACGAATTAACTTCTTTGTACAGTGTAATTTAGAGATAAAGGGTTTTTTTTTTATATTGATGCCAAAATGATCCCGCACCATTTATTGTAAAAAAAAAAAAAACCCATCATTTCCCCACTGTTTTCTTCTATGTCTCTTCTGCTCTTCTCCATATTTTCCATCCTTTTGTCTCTCTCCATTGATCCCAGATGATTTGAGTACAGTATACTAATTCTCTATTCAGCTGTGTCTAATCTGCAGTTAACCCACTGAGTTCTTCCTTTCAGTTACTGAACATCCACTTCGTAGTTCTAATTCTCTACTGAAATTCTCCATCTTCCAAATTCTTTGAATATACTGATCATAGTTATTTTAAGGTCTATATCTGATTAACTCCATTGTAAGCCCTGGGGATACTGTAGTTTATCCCATTTGTTTTTTGTATCATATCATCTTATCTTCTCATACGCCTGATTACTTTCTGATGAGTGTTAGACTCTATCAACACAGTCTGTGAACAGTGGAAGGATATTTTGAGGCCTAGGGTTAGACTTCCCGAGACAGGATTTACATATAATCCTGGATCACCTTAACCCAACCAGAGATTGAGATGATTCAAAAGTGGTTCTTTCCCTATTCCTGGAAATCCTCCATATAAATAACAGGGATGCCAGAAACAGAGGGCAGAGAATATGGAAATGTTTATCTTTTGGAAATCAGAGAATACAAAAGAAATCCCATCAAAATTTACAGAGTATAAAAAGTAAATTCACACTTGTCTCTAAGGAATCAATTTTTTCTAAAATCTGTATTATCTATTACAAAATTTAATAATGTGCTACTTAATTACGATAGTATGAAATACCTTTTCTTTAAGGCAAAAACTACTCACTTTTCAACCACTAGCACAGACTGTTAACACATAAGAAAATATCCATTACCTGTGCTGGGAGAAATAAAAGACTGAAGGGATCCATTATAATATAAAACTCACTCTAGAATGATGCTTCATTTCTTCATGCCCTCCCTGACGCCTTCACATTACAGGATGTGTTTACACAGGCTATAGTAGAATAAATTGACTTTACTGACAGCGGAACATTAGTTAGTAAAAGAATTCACATTCTATGAAGGAAGTAAAATGTGGAAACATTTGAGGGTAGTGTCCATAAACACTTCAAAATTGTTCTACGACGGAACTGCAAATGTTATTTCTTAGCGGTCTTCAAGGGTATCAAGTTAAAAAGATAAACAATCTGAACAGTAATCCAAGTATTATTGAGATGGGGGGAGTCTGGCAGTGGAGGTGGACTTCGGGAACAGATTTGGTTCGTTTATGGCGACTTGAAGATTCCTCTTGGGCATGCCACTGAATATGTTAGGATAATATAAGGCTGGAGTGTAGAGAGGTCATACAGGTGCATACCAATAAATAGATGGTATTTGAAGCCACTGGATTAGGTGAAATCACGTTAGGATAGCAATGTAATAGAAACAGAGGGCCCAGGAAGATGCAGAAGAGGGAGAACCAGCAAAGAAGGGACTGAGGTGGGAAAAAAGCAAAAAATGTATGCTAACTTCCTACCATGAGCCCTGTAACTACAGAGGTAAATTCTGGTTCAAGTTGGCCAGCTGAACCCAAATATTTTACTTCCCTTTTTTTTTTTTTTCACATTCCCACAGAAGATTCATGTTATCCCGAAGAACAGGAAATTGTACCATTCACAGCCAGAACCTTCAAAGAATTTCCTAAAGATGATGGTGCAGATATAAGTGGATTAAGGGAAGGCCCAAGCTCACATGAAGGAAAAATGTGCCTGGGAAGCAGGGAGAACCCCAGCAGAACCCCAAGCTCTGAATGGCAGGGGAACAAGTTTACACTTCGAAGCTGATACGAAGAGGTGAGTTTCTCAACCCTATGAACCATTTTTAAAGGAACTAGTAACAGCAAACCTGGAACAAAGGCCATGGTAACGAAAAGGAGAGGGATCACAGGGAGACTGAAGGAAGGACTTTTTTAAAGCAAAGGAATGACTTGATGAAAGTGGCATTTGAGGAATATGAATCTGGTAAAGGAAGAGATAAACGATGAGAGAGGAGGTAAGCCAGGCAGGCAATTAGGAGTTACGAGTATGCAGGTGAAGAGGAGAAACAGAAGGGAGCTCAAGGGAAGAGCAGAGCAGGCTGCCTGGAAATGGCGTGAACCGCAGACAAGAGTCCACTAGTCTCTTATTGAGAGCAGGGCACGTTCACATTGTGAGAAAGCAATTATACGGGGTTTAAAAATGAAGAAGCCACACTCCCTGCTTTAGCTTAATCCGGGTTCCTCCAGGACGCCATCACCCCTGCCCCACCCCCATTCCTACCCCCCTGAGACATCCTCCCTCCCCTTCTGGTCCTACTGGGCTCGGTGCCCATCAATGGACTACTCCATTGTCTATTTCTACTGCAGATCTTCCCATGTGCAGTATGATGCTGACATAAGATGCAAACTGTGGCTAATCTATCCCATTTGGATTCACCCTGGACCACCTCCCAAATAGTTCCTTGTTGAGACCATATACTATGTCAGAAAATCAAGACACCATGCTTTTCTTTGCTTCACTTCAATCTAAACCCATTTTTACCTATCTACTTCACATCCTTTAACTTATAAGTGTATTTCCCCCCTTAAAGAAAAATTTGTAGCTTAAATATGGGATCTTGGGAGGGAGGGATAAATTTGGAATTACCAGATACAGACTACTATGTGTAAAATAGATAAACAACAAGGACCTAATGCATAGTACAGGGAACTATATTCAATATCTTGTAATAAACTATAATGACAAAGAATCTGAAAAAATATATATATGTATATATAAATGAATTACTTTGCTGTATACCTGCAACTTTGTAAATCAGCTATACTTCAATAAATAAATAATAAAATATTAATAAAAAAATAAATATGGGATCTTCAGCAAGCTCATCATCCTTCTGTTTGTAATGAAAGCTACCATCTCTTGGGTTATGATAGTCAGGTTATAGTCAGTTTTGGCCCAAATTCAAATTACAATGACACACCACATGTATGGACCTACTCCATGCTTATTTCTTCAGTTCCTCAATTTATAACTGGAATAGACATACTTGGCAACTAGCAGAATCCACACATTGGCCATCTGATCTGTGCAGTGAGGGCTATTATGGTAAAAAGGGACAAACAGAAGCCCCTGGCATGTCCCCTCTCTAAAAAAGATAGTAACCCATATCCACAGAAAACCAAATCATAGGAATTGATACCAACATCAAAAAAATTGAAAGGTACAGGGATGATAAAATCTATCATATCCCCATTCGCCTGTCTGGTCTGTGAAGAATCTTAGAAAATGACTGTGCGGATTATCCAAAATATAAACAGGTTGTGACTCCAACTGCAGCTGCAGTTTCAGGTTTGGTACCTCTACTGGAGCAAATCGACATCACCCTGACGTGGTACTTGCTACTGACCTGGCAAAGGCTTTGCTCTATGTATGAATCCGGAAGAACCGCCAGCACATGTTTGCTTCTTACTCGGGGCAAACAGTAAAGCTCACTGCCTTGCCTTTGAGCTGTGCTAACGATCCTGCTCTTGGCCATGAAAACAGTCCACAAAGATCTACATCATCTTGATGTCCCACCAACATCACACCTGTACTTGCACACTAGCACTTTGATGACATGAGGCTGACTGGATCTGAGAAACAGGTAGCAGCAAGCACTTTAGTTGGCTTAGTAAAACATGTGAGAGACAGATAAACCCCATAAAAATCCATGGTCTACTGGTCCTCAATGAAGTTTCTAGGACTCAGTGGTCTACAGCATGTTGGGCTATCCCTCCAGGTCAAAGACAACTTATTGCATCTTCTACTGATTATGACCCAAAAAGTGGGCTTTGTGAACTTAGGAAGCAATACATACATACCACCTTTGAATGTGTCCCTCTGACTCATTATCTGAGAGACTCATAAATTTAATAGTTTTTTAATGGAAGTGGAGTGAATAAAGGCTCTGCTGCAATTCCAACTTGCAGGGTAAGCTGCTCTGCCATATGCTGGGCCTTATGACCTAGCATGTCTAGTGATATTCTCGGTGCCTGGAAAATAGGGGTGATGCATGGAGCCCCAGGGAAGCATCAATAAGTGAATCACAACCCTGATCTTTGGCTCACGATATTCTGAAGATTTGCGTCCACCCCAAAATTTACATTAGAATCCGAACACCCAACGTAAGGAATGCTCCTCATCAACGATGGCCTAGATACTGCCACTCCAGCCAACACGAGAAACCAGTGCTGAGCCCTCAGCCTGGCCCCATATCCTGGGGGGACCAGCCAGTCATCTAGCAACAGGTTGGCGTACAAAAGGGGCAGTAAACTCTCCTTGCTGGAATAGTTATACCTTGAACATGGACTTGCTTTCCCTGACACATGCTTCTGCCAGTGCCACTAAGTATAGACTTAAGAAATGCCTTATTTATCATCATGATAATCAATGTAACACTATATCTGATCAAGGAACTTATTAATAGCAAAGGAAGTGTGGTAACATGCTCAAGCCCACTAAATCTGCTCATCAGCGAGTACGCCATCACCCAGAGGCACCTGGCTTGATTGAAAGGAGGAATGGTCGGCTGCAAACTCAGTCATGCTGCCAGCTGGGAAACAATACAACGAAAAACTGGGTCCTATCTTACAACAACGAAGTGTATGCTTTGAATCAGTAAACAAAATATATGCTTTTGCCTTCCCCACAGTCAAAACACACAGGTCTGGCAATCAAGGGGTAGAAGTGGGAGTGACTGCTTCTCAGTATTATACTTAATAGCCCACTCACAAGATTTTTACTTCCAGTCTCCATGACCCTGAGCTCTGCTGGAATGGGTCCAAGGAAGAAAGGTTTCCACCAGAGGACATAGCAAAAATTCCACTTTGGGGGATGAAGAGGATTCCTCTACTGATTAAGAGTGAGTGATTCATGATCACCAAGGGAATATTACGTTGCTGTCAAACAGTGCAGACTGGGGCTACTAGAACCCAGGAGATTCTCTGAAGAGCCTCACGGTACTTCCATATCTAAAAGCTAAAGTTAACAAAAATCTAAGCAACCAAGAAAAGTCTGGTTCAGATCCTTCAGGTACTTGACATACCCAGAAAAGTACGAATCTGTGAGTCAAGTTTATTTATAACAGTGGAACTTCTGAATCATAAGGATTCATGATACACATTTTTAAATGCCCTCAAAAAGGTAACCTCACCTACTGGTTAAAAGTTGCCCCTGTAACTGTACTTTGGATATAAGATAGTGCAAGGTTTTTTCCCTTAATCTGACATTATGATGGATAGAAAAAGTATTTGGTTATCATTTTAATTTGAATTTCTCTGATTAGACTTGAAGCTGAATATCTTTATGAATCTTTTTTACAGTATACAGATTACCTCTGTGTTATATGTGATGCAAAAATTTACAGATTTTCTTAGCATGAAATTTTATTTATGATTTGCAGGAGATATGAAAGTTTCTAAACTATATATAGCTAAACTATCAGTATCTCTTTTCATGGTTTCTTTCATTCCTTTTCTGCTCAGGAAAAAGCTCTCGTTGCCCATATTTAAACATATTTTCTTCCAGCTGTTTACAGTTTCTTTCTCATATATAATTCTTTAATCCATCTGGAATTGACTTTTGTATGGTATAAGCTGAGAAAATATTTTCCCACACAGTTAACCAATTATACAAAGTAAAGGTTTCTTTTTAAAAAAAAAAAAAATCTTTCTTTTAAGATCAAAGCAGATTTTTTCCCCACTGATTACCATATTAATAGCAACGCTATGGGGAAAGAAAAAAAAAACCTCTAGGAAAACCTGATCCATCAGGAGGCATTGACATTGCAGGCTCACAGCAAACCTATACAATGAACTTACAAGACCATTCATCCCTCAAAGGGTTATCATTTCTAGAGACACACAAGACCCTATTTTATCTCCTGTCATTTTCAATATGAGTATGAAACCATTTGGAGAAATAGGTGAACATTTGGGGGCTATCATATCATTTTTATCTAATCCTGACAGCTCAATTTCACTGCCTGTTGTACTAGATAGATTTGAGAGCCGACATCATAGAAACCGTGCTGAAATTTAGTCCATAAAAGGCTGATGGTGATGATGGTAAGCAGGAAAAAATATCTACATAATGTAGCAAAGGTTATCGTGGGCTCTTGATATGAGGCTTCAGTTCTCCGGCAGACAGGCAGCATCACCGTTAGCTTGGAAATCCAGCTGCTAGCAGAGTTTCAAGGCACAGGTGTGGAAGGGAGAAGAGTTTTTTATACAAACTCATCAAAGAGAATTTTAACATCTCGCTAACCTGAATTCTGCCTCCCTTTCGCATACCTTTATATTCAACATTGCATTTTATATGCACACTAATGTAACACCTGGGCTGCAAAGCAAAAAGGAACAAATACCAACCATTCTTCCATAGTCTGGACTGGCTACCTATGTGATTTTGAGAGTAATTTATATTATTAATTTTAATCTACAAAGCCTAAACAAATTTGAGTTTTGACTACCTTAAAGATTCCCTTAATCCTTCAAAATCAGCTGGTGCCTACTGCTAACATTTATCTTAATTAGTTTCTTCCTTTGACTTCATTGTATTTTTTTCTTAATTACAGGTGAAACATGTAATTATAATAAGTGAAACATGATTATTATATAATAAGGCTAAAAATAAGAATGAATAAAGGTAACAATCTCCTACTTCCACCTTCCTCAGATAAAAAATTTGGTATCATCCTTCCATACATGTTTTTCTTTTTAATAAGTTTTGATACAAATAGATACAAATAGGAGAGTTTTGCCATTTTTATGTGTTGTTTTATAGAAATAACTTCATAATATATACTTCTGCCCTTTCATTTTTCACTTATCTATATATAATGAACATACTTCCAAGTTAATCAAATGACTCATTTTATATATATATTATATATATATAATAGCTATACCATCATTTATTGAAGCATTTCAATACCAATAGATATTAACTATATTTCCAGGTACTGACCACTAGAAACAATGCTACAATGGACACGCTCATGCATCTATTGTGAATAACTCATATTTCTATTTCTTTTTGTTGCTGTTGTTCATGAGTTTTTTCTTTTTAACTTTTTTTTAAACATCTTTATTGGAGTATAATTGCTTTACAATGGTGTTTTAGTTTCTGCTGTATAACAAAGTGAATCAGCTATACGTATACATATATCACCAAATCCCCTCCCTCTTGAGCCTCCCTCCCACCCTCCCTATCCCACCCCTCTAGGTGGTCACAAAGCACCGAGCTGATCTCCCTGTGCTATGCAGCTGCTTCCCACTAGCTATCTATTTGACATTTGGTAGTGTATATATGTCCATGCCACCCTCTCACTTCGTCCCAGCTTCCCCTTCCCCCTCCCTGTGTCCTCAAGTCCATTCTCTATGTCTGCGTCTTTATTCCTGTCCTGCCCCCATATTTTTATTTCTAACATCTAAATGCCAAATGCAGGTTTGTTAGAACCAAAGTTATATTATTAATAATCATAGATGTTGCTGAATTACTCTCTAAAAAATCACAACTTCTATTTCCACAAGCAATGTTTAAAAGTGACTTTGGATTTCCAGTTATGCCAAGATGGAGCAGCCCCATTCCTCGCAGGTCCTCCCTCTTATAACCAGAAGTCCCTGGATAAAACATAAAAACAAGCATAGGAAGATTTGGAAAGGTGGAAAGAAGAAGATGGACTGCCTAGAAAATGGAGGACTTGGGGAACAACGTGACAGTGCATCTCCTGGGTTTCCTTACTGCCTCTCATCTACTTGGGAAAGGACGTTACAGAAGCCTCTAACCCAGAACTGACCCCCAAAGGAAAAAGCCTGTTTCCTCCTAGCTGAAGAACCAGTAAAACGATGGCCTAACTGAAAACTTTTCTGAAAATACCTGCCCTAAGCTGGCAAAACACCAATGGAAAACTGCATACACCCCCTCCCTCCTCTGTAGTTTCAGCAGAGCCAATCAGGGAGTAGATCTTCCACCTCAATCCCCACCCCAGGCAGATAGCCTACTCCAAAATTCCCCACCTGGGAGGTGTGGGCAAGGCCAAACAGGGAGCTAATCTTCCGTCCTCCACCTGGTGGAAGCAGGCAACAGAGACTTGATTCCCCTGTAAGTGTAGTATCTTTAAGATTGAACAGGCAGCTGATCCTCCATTCCCTGCCCAGCCAAGCAAGACACTCTCCAGTTTCCCTGCAGTGATAGCAACAGTGTGTCTGAGCGGGAAGCTGATCTTCCATTCTCCAACCAGGAGACGCAAACAGCAATATGATTCCCCCACCAGGTTAATTATTGATGGGGTCCAGTGATGAGCTGGACCTCTACACCTTGCCTAGCAACAGCAAGGCTTAACGACAATGAGTGAGATGAAGACACGGTCCAAGATAACAGACAAAATGTCCAGGATATCATTTTAAAAATCATGAATCATAGCAAGAACCAGGAAAATCACAACATTAATCAAAAAAGACAATCAACAGATGCTATCACCAATATGAAGCAGATGCTAGAAGGATCTAATAAGAATTTTTAAGCAGCCATCAAAAAAATGTTTCAGGGACTTCCCTTCCAGTGGTTAAGACGTCACGCTTCCACTGCAGGGGGCACAGGCTCGATCCCTGGTTGGGGAACTAAGATCTCACATGCCATGCGGCATGGCCAAAAAAAAAAAAAAAAGTTTCTAATTGTCTGAAAACCAATGAAAGAGCTGAAAATTTCAGATGAAAAAAAGTTTTTAAAATAACCAATGTAAACTACAGAAGTTTGAAAACTACAATAACCAAAATTAAAAAGGCAATGGGGACTTCCCTGGTGGTCCAGCAGCTAAGACTCCACACACCCAATGCAGGGAGCTTGGGTTTGATCCCTGGTCAGGGAACCAGATCCCACACGCCGCAACTAAAGACCCCGCATGCCGCAACTAAAGACCCTGCGTGCTGCAACTAAAGACTGCACATGCCGCAACAAAGATCGCACATGCTGCAACTAAGACCCAGTACAGCCAAATAAATAATGTTTTTTTAAAGGCAATGGATGGGCTCAATAACATAGTGCAGGTGACAGAAAACATAATCAGTGAACTTAAGGACAGATTAACTGAATTTACAATATCTGAAAAGCAGGTAAACATAGGCTAAAAAAAGGAAGAGTCTCAGGGACCTATCAGACAATAACAAAATGCCTTGTATTTGTAGCATCAGGATCCCAAGAAGGGGAGGAGAGAACGAATGGGACTGAAAAAGTATTTGAAGAAATAATGCCTGAAAAAATACCTAAATTTAGCAGAAGACTGAAATCTACAAATTCAAGGAGCTGAACAAACTCAAAATAGGAGAAACCCAAAGAAATCCACAACAAAGATATATTACAATTAAACTTCTAAATCCTAAAAACAAAGAAAATATCGTTTAAGACAGCCAGAGAGAAATGACCCACCACTAACAAAGGAACACCAACTGAAATAAAAGATGTCTCATATGAAACTATAGGGGCCAGAAGAAAGTAGAATATTTTTCAGGACTAAAAAAAACAAAAACAAAAAACAACAACAACAAAAACTTTCAACCACAAGTTTTAAATTAACTGCAGTGAATGAACTTCAGGAATGAAGGGGAAATAAAGATTTCTCAGAAAAAGGAAAAGTAACAATTCCTTTACAGGAAACCCATCCTTAAAGAACAGCAAATGAAAGTTCTCTAAACATAAAGAAAATGTTAACATAAAGCTAAGAATATCAAAAAAGTAAAGAAGAACATCAGAATGGGTAAACTGAGGGGAATATGTAATACTCTAACATACTTTCATGAGTTTTTCAAATTATATTTGATACTTGAAGCAAAAATTATAACCCATCTGATAAAGTGCTCAATATATGTAGGGAACATTTGTAAAACAAGTATTTTTTAAGTGAGGGAATAAATGGAAATAAGGTCTTTATCTTCACTCAAAGCAGTAAGGCACAGAAACCAATAAACTATTATAAGTCACATATGTATGTTTCAATAATAAAAGCAACCATCAAGGAGATTATGCAAAGTGACATACTCAAAAGTGCTATAAATAAATCAAAGAATCCTACATGTGTTCAAATAACCCACAAGAAAGTAAGATAAGAAAAGCAGAGAAAACAAACAAAAAATGTCAGATTTAAGCCCTAACATATCAATAATCACCTTAAATGTAAATGGTCCAAATACACGAATTAAATCAGATTGGCAGAGTAGATACAAAATTATGATTCAGCTATATGCTATCTACAATAAACTTACTTCATATGTATGCAATGACATAGGTAGGTTTAAAGTGAAAGGATGGAAACAAGTATAAAATACAAAAATTAATTTAAAATAAAGGCAGAGTGGCTATATCAACACTAGATGAAGGAGACTTCAGAGGAAAGAAAATTATTAGAAACAGAGGAACTTACATAATGACAAAAGCATCTATCCACCAGGAAGGACACAATAACCCTAAATAAGTATGCACCAAATAATGGAGCTTCCAAAGACATTTAAAAAAAACAGTTATAGCTGAAAAGAAAAACAGACAAATCCACAATTATAAATGCAGACTTCAATATCCTACTTTCAGCAATTGATAGAAATATTAGAAATAAAAACTGGTAAGAACAGAGAATATCTAAACAACACAATGAAACAAGAGGATCTAATTGACTTACATAAAGAACACTTCACCCAACACGTAGCAGAATCCTTTTCAAGTACCCATAGAACATTCACCAAGATAAACCATATACTAAACCATAAAACAAACCTCAACAAATTTTTAAAAACTGGACTCATACAGAATATGTTTTCTGACCATAATAAAATCAAACCAGAAAAAACACAGTGACAATAGACAATCTCTAAACATCTGAAAACTAAACAACACATTTCTAAATAATTGATGAATCAACAACAAAGTTTCAAAGGAAATTTTAAAAGATAAATAGAACTAAACTTAAAAGGTTTAACAATGTAACAAAATATGTACAAAAGCAGCAAAAGTGTTGCTGCAAAGGAGACTTATAACACTAAATCTACAGGAGACCTTTTATAAAGAGAAAAGATTTCAAATCAATACTCTCAGTTTTTACTTTGAGAATCTAAAAACAAAAGAAAGGAAGAAAAAATAAGAGCAAAACAAGCCTAAAGCAAGGAGAAGGAAAAAAATGATAAAAATTAGAGAAGAAATTAAAGACACTGAAAACAGAAAAACAGTAAAGAAAATTAATGAAACAAAAAGATAGTTACTTTTTTAAAAAGAACATTGATAATAAATCTCTTAAAGACTCAAAAAAAAAAAAAAAAAAAGAAAAAAGAGCAGGCACAAATCACCAACATAGGAATGAAAAGGAATATCACTACAGATCCTTCAGCACTTAAAAAATAAGAGAAGACTAGAAAAACTATTCTTATAAACTCAACAACATAGAAGAAATGGACAAATTCCTCAAAACCCATAAACTACCAAAACTCAACCAGGACGAAATTAATAATCTGAATGGCCCTGTACTCACGAAAGAAATTGGGTTTGTAGTTAAAATCCTGCCCCACAAAACATCTCCAGGCCCAGACGGATTCACTGAAGCAATCTACCAAACATTTAAAGAAAAACCAACACCAATTTTACACAATCCCTACCAGAAAATAGAAGAGAAAGGTACATATCCAAACTCATTTTCTGAGGCTAGTGTTATACTTAAACCAGAGAAAGAGGAAGGAAAGAAGTGAATAAAGGTGGCAGGGAGAGGAAGGGAAGGAAGGGAAGGAAGGGAAGGAAGGGAAGGAAGGGAAGGAAGGAAAAAAGGAAGATGGAAGGGAAGAAAGAGAAAGGAGGAGGGAGGGAAAGAGCAAAGTATGGACCAATATCTCTTAAGAACTTAGATGCAAAACTTTTTGACAAAATATTAGCAAATCAATTCCAGTCGTGCATGAAAGAATTATACACGATGGCCAAGTGGGATTTATTCTAGGTGTTCAAGGCTGGTTTAGCATTTGAAAACCAATTAATGTAAGGCACCATATCAACAGGCTACAAAAAAAAAATCATTTTGTCATATTAATAGGTGCAGAAAACGCATTTGACAAAATCCAACACCCATCTATGATTAAAGGGGAAAAAAAGCACTCAGCAAACTGTGAACAGAGGATGGTAATAATGGGGACTCTCCTCCAAATGATAAACAGCATCTACAAAACATCTACAGTTAACATTATACTTAAACAGCAGAAGACGAATGCTTTCCTGTGACATCAGAAACAAAGTGAGGACAACTGCTCTCATCACTCTTAGTGCAGCAATGGAAATTCTAGCCACTTCAATAAGCCAAAAATAAAAAAGAAATAAAGGGCATACAGATTGGAAGGGAAAGAAATAGTCCATATTTACAGACAACATAATTGTCGATATAGAAGATCTCCCCAAATCTACAAAAACAAAACAAAAAAACACCTAGAACAGATAAGTGAATTCAGCAAGGTTGTAGGAAATTCACACACACACACACATATATATTTTATATACAAATTAACTCAAAATGAATGACAAACTTAAATATAAAGTGTATAAACATAAAAATTTTACAAAAAACAGAGAAAATCTTTGGGATCTACAAAGAGTTCTTAGACTTGAAATTGAAAGAATGAAAGAAAACAAACTAATAAAATGGACCTCAACAAAAATAAAACCCTTCACTCTGAGAAAAACTCTATTAAGAGGAATAAAAGCCAAGCTACACACTGGGAGAAAATATTTGCAAATCATGTATCTGATGGTGGATACATGTCTCAAAAATATAAAGAATGCTCAAAAACTCAAGAGCAAAAACAATCTATCTGAAAACAAGCAAAAGACATAAACAGACATTTAACAGAATAGGATATACAGTAAGAAAATAAGCACATAAAAATATTCAATATCATTAGCAGTTAGGAAAATGCAAATTAAAACCACAATGTGATATCACTAAACACCTATTAGAATGCCTAAATAAAAAACAGTAACAACATGAAACACTGGCAAGAACGTAGAGAAACTGGATCACTCATACACTGCTAGTGGGGATGTAAAACGGTTCAGCTGACTCTGGTAAACTGTTCACCAGTTTCTTAAAACAGTAAGCCAAGGGCTTCCCTGGTAGCACAGTGGTTAAGAATCCGCCTGCCAATGCAGGGGACACAGGGTTGAGCCCTGGTCCAGGAAGATCCAACACGCTGCGGAGCAACTAAGCCCATGCACCACAACTACTGAGACCACATGCCACAACTACTGAAGCCCGTGCACCTAGAGCCCGTGCTCTGCAACAAGAGAAGCCACCACAATGAGAAGCCCGTGCACAGCAACGAAGAGTAGCCCCCGCTCACCGCAACTAAAGAAAGCCCGCACACAGCAACGAAGACCAAATGCAGCCAAAAATAAATAAATAAAATAAATTTAAAACAAACAAACAAACAAACAGTAAGCCAGGAGTTACCATATCAACAGTGTTCAAAGAAAATTCTCCATGGGTCTCCTGCATTTCTGCATGTCTTGTGAAAAGACACTGACAGCTTTTGTTCCCATCTTTTTGTTGATGTTTGTATAGCAAACAGCTTTGGAAAATAAAATGTCTCCCTCCAGGAGTAGGGCAGACTTATTTCCCAACAAGGATAATAAAGATAACGTCTCCTTCTGGGAGTAAAGGTTGGGCAGGTTTGCCAGCACCCTTGTAAAAACAGGGGCTTCCTCATCATGGGGCTCCTCAGCAGTGACACAAACTGCATCACTGTGTGCACAGCATCCACCTGGGCCTGCATCCAGCCTGCTTCCCCCACCACCACGGGACTTGGGAGTCAAGGGAAAACAACTCAAACACGACCCTCATGCTGTCTGCTGTGGGTAAAAAAGCCCATTGTCTCTGACCCAGTATCTCGTGTCTTCCATCTGCATCTATGAAAGCAGCAGATTCACTTATTACCTTACAAGTAAGATGAAAGCTTTCAGTTCTTAAAAAATATTTACCACTAAGTAGTCACTGCTAATTAAGTATTCCCTTCCATAAATATGCCACAATTTGTTTGTCCATTTACATTTGGACATTTCTGCTCTTTGAATTTCTGCTCTTAAGAATAAACAGACAGAAGCATGGAGTGACACTTTGTCTTCAGGAACAGGTGTTTGGTTTTTTTTGGGGGGAGTGGCTTGCTGGATCTTGGTTCCCCGACCAGGGATTGAAGCTGTACCCTTCCAGTGAAAGCTCGGAGTCCTAAGCACTGGACCGCCAGGGAACTCCCAGGAACAGAGCCGTGTGGCTGACAGGGTCTTGGTGCTCCGGGCTGGTGTCAGGCCGGTGCTTCTGAGGTGGGAGAGCCGAGTTCAGGACATTGGTCCACCAGAGACCTCCCAGCTCCACGTAATATGAAACAGCAAAAGCTCTCCCAGAGATCTCCATCTCAACGCTAAGACCCAGCTCCACTCAACGACCAGCAAGCTACAGTGCTGGACACCCTATGCCAAACAACTCGCAAGACAGGAACACAACACAACCCATTAGCAGAGAGGCTGCCTAAAATCATAATAAGGTCACAGACACCCCAAAACACACCACCGGATGCGGTCCTGCCCACCAGAAAGACAAGATCCAGCCTCATCCACCAGAACACAAGCACTAGTCCCCTCCACCAGGAAGCCTACACAACATGCTGAACCAACCTTAGCTACTGGGGGCAGACACCAAAAACAACGGGAACTACGAACCTGCAGCCTGCGAAAAGGAGACCCCAAACACAGTAAGTTAAGCAAAATGAGAAGACAGAGAAACACAGAACAGATGAAGGAGCAAGGTAAAAACCCACCAGACCAAACAAATGAAGAGGAAATAGGCAGTCTACCTGAAAAAGAATTCAGAGTAATGATAGTAAAGATGATCCAAAACCTTGGAAACAGAATGGACAAAATACAAGAAATGTTTAACAAGGACCAAGAAGAACTAAAGAGCAAACAAACAATGATGAACAACACAATAAATGAAAGTTAAAATTCTCTAGAAGGAATCAAGAGCAGAATAACTGAGGCAGAAGAACAGATAAGTGACCTGGAAGATAAAATAGTGGAAATAACTACTGCAGAGCAGAATAAAGAAAAAAGAATGAAAAGAATTGAGGACAGCCTCAGAGAGCTCTGGGACATTAAATGCACCAACATTTGAATTATAGGGGTCCCAGAAGAAGAAGAGAAAAGAAAGGGACTGAGAAAATATGTGAAGGATTATAGTTGAAAACGTCCCTAACATGGGAAAGGAAATAGTCAATCAAGTGCAGGAAGTGCAGGGAGTCCCATAGAGGATAAATCCAAAGAGAAACACACCAAGACACATTAATCAAACTATCAAAAATTAAACACAAAGAAAAAATATTAAAAGCAGCAAGGGAAAAACAACAAATAACATACAAGGGAATCTCCATAAGGTTAACAGCTGATCTTTCAGCTGAAACTCTGCAAGCCAGAAGGGAGTGGCAGGACATATTTAAAGTGATGAAAGGGAAAAACCTACAACCAAGATTACTCTACCCAGCAAGGATCTCATTCAGATTCAATGGAGAAATTAAAACCTTTACAGACAAGCAAAAGTTAAGAGAATTCAGCACCACCAAACCAGCTTTACAACAAATGCTAAAGGAACTTACCTAGGCAGGAAACACAAGAGAAGGAAAAGACCTACAATAACAAACCCAAAATAATTAAGAAAATGGTAATAGGAACATACATATCAATAATTACCCTAAATGTAAATGGATTAAATGCCCCAACCAAAAGACACAGACTGGCTGAATGGATACAAAAACAAAACCCATATATATGCTGTCTACAAGAGACCCACTTCAGACCTAAGGACACATATAGACTGAGAGTGAGGGGATGGAAAAACATATTCCATGCAAACGGAAAACAAAAGAAAGCTGGAGTAGCAACTCTCATATCAGACAAAATAGACCTTAAAATAAAGACTATTACAAGAGAAAAAGAAGGACACTACATAATGATCAAGGGATCAATCCAAGAAGAAGATATAACAATTGCAAATATTTATGCACCCAACATAGGAGCACCTCAGTACATAAGACAAATGCTAACAGCCATAAAACAGGAAATAATAGTAGGGGACTTTAACACCCCACTTTCACCAATGGACAGATAATCCAAACTGAAAAAAAATAAGGAAACACAACCTTTAAATGACACATTAAACAAGATGGACTTAATAGACATTTATAGGACATTCCATCCAAAAACAACAGAATACACTTTCTTCTCAAGTGCTCATGGAACATTCTCCAGGATAGATCGCATCTTGGGTCACAAATCAAGCCTTGGTAAATTTAAGAAAACTGAAATTGTATCAAGTATCTTCTCTGACGACAGCCCTATGAGACCAGATATCAATTACAGGAAAATAACTGTGAAAAATACAAACACATGAAGGCTAAAAAATACACTACTAAATAACCAAGAGATCACTGAAGAAATCAAAGAGGAAATCAAAAAATACCTAGAAACAAATGACAACGAAAACACGAGGACCCAAAACCTATGGGATGCAGCAAAAGCAGTTCTAAGAGGGAAGTTTATAGCAATACAATCCTACCTCAAGAAACAAGAAACATCTCAAATAAACAACCTAACCTTACACCTAAAGCAATTTGAGAAAGAAGAACAAAAAACCCCCAAAGTTAGCAGAAGGAAAGGAATCATAAAGATCAGAGCAGAAATAAATGAAAAAGAAATGAAGGAAACAATAGCAAAGATCAATAAAACTATAAGCTGGTTCTTTGAGAAGATAAACAAAATTGAAAAACCATTAGCCAGACTCATCAAGAAAAAAAGGGAGAAGATGCAAATCAACAGAATTAGAAATGAAAAAGGAGGAGTAACAACTGACACTGCAGAAATACAAAGGATCATGAGAGATTACTACAAGCAACTATATGCCAATAAAATGGACAACGTGGAAGAAATGGACAAATTTGTAGAAAAGTACAAACTTCCAAGAATGAACCAGGAAGAGACAGAAAATATAAACAGACCAATTACAAACACTGAAATTGAAACTGTGATTAAAAATCTTCCAACAAACAAAAGCCCAGGACCAGATGGCTTCACAGGTGAATTCTATCAAACATTTAGAGAGGAGCTAACCCCTATCCTTCTCAAACTCTTCCAAAATATAGCAGAGGGAGGAACACTCCCAAACTCACTGTACGAAGCCACCATCACCCTGATACCAAAACTAGACAAAGATGTCACAAAAAAAAGAAAACTACAGACCACTTTCACTGATGAACATAGATGCAAAATCCTCAACAAAATACTACCAAACAGAATCCAACAACACATTAAAAGGATCATACACCATGATCAAGTGGGTTTTATCCCAGGAATGCAAGGATTCTTCAATATACACAAATCAGTCAATGTGGTACACCGTAATAACAAACTGAAGATTAAAAACCATATGATGGGGGCTTCCCTGGTGGCGCAGTGGTTGAGAATCTGCCTGCCAATGCAGGGGACGCGGGTTCGAGCCCTGGTCTGGGAAGATCCCACGTGCCGCGGAGCAACTAGGCCCGTGAGCCACAACTACTGAGCCTGCGCATCTGGAGCCTGTGCTCCGCAACAAGAGAGGCCGCGACAGTGAGAGGCCCGCGCACCGCGATGAAGAGTGGCCCCGCTTGCCACAACTAGAGAAAGCCCTAGCACAGAAACGAAGACCCAACACAGCAATCAATCAATCAATAAATAAATCTTTAAAAAAAAAAAAAAAAAAAAAAAAAAAAAACCATATGATGATCTCAATAGATGCAGAAAAAGCTTTTGACAAAATTCAACACCCATTTATGATAAAAAACCCTCCAGAAAGTAGGCATAGAGGGAACTTACCTCAACACAATAAAAGCCATATATGACAAACCCAGAGCCAACATCGTTCTCAATGGTGAAAAACTGAAACCATTTCCTCTAAGATCAGGAACAAGACAAGGTTGTCAACTCTCACCACTATTATTCAACAGAGTTTTGGAAGTTTTAGCCACAGCAATCAGAGAAGAAAAAGAAATAAAAGGAATCCAAATTGGAAAAGAAGAAGTAAAGCTGTCATTGTTTGCAGATGACATGATACTATACATAGAGAATCCTAAAAATGCCACCAGAAAACTACTAGAGCTAATCAATGAATTTGGTAAAGTAGCAGGATGCAAAATTAATGCACAGAAATCTCTTGCATTTCTATACACTAATGATGAAAAATCTGAAAGAGAAATTAATGAAACACTCCCATTTACCACTGCAACAAAAAGAATAAAATATCTAGGAATAAACCTACCTAAGGAGACAAAAGACCTGTATGGAGAAAACTATGAGACACTGATGAAAGAAATTAAAGATGATACAGACAGATGGAGAGATATACCATGTTCTTGGATTGGAAGAATCAACATTGTGAAAATGACTATGCTACTCAAAGCAATCTACAGATTCAATGCAATCCCTATCAAACTACCAATGGCATTTTTCACAGAACTAGAACAAAAAATTTCACAATTTGCATGGAAACACAAAAGAACCCGAAGAGCCAAAGCAATCTTGAGAAAGAAAAACGGAGCCAAAGGAATCAGGCTCCTGGACTTCAGACTATACTACAAAAGCTACAATAATCAAGACAGTATGTTACTGGCACAAAAAACAAATACAGATCAATGGAACAGGACAGAAAGCCCAGAGATAAACCCATGCACATATGGTCATCTTATTTTTGATAAAGGAGGCAAGAATATACAATGGAGAAAGACAGCCTCTTCAATAAGTGGTGCTGGGAAAACTGGACAGCTACATGTAAAAGAACGAAATTAGAACACTCCCTAATACCATACACAAAAGTAAACTCAAAATGGATTAAAGACCTAAATGTAAGGCCAGACACTATAAAACTCCTAGAGGAAAACATAGGCAGAACACTCTATGACATAAATCACAGCAAGATCTTTTTTGATGCACCTCCTAGAGAAATGGAAATAAAAACAAAACTAAACAAATGGGACCTAATGAAACTTAAAAGCTTTTGCACAGCAAAGGAAACCATAAACAAGACAAAAAGACAACCCTCAGAATGGGAGAAAATATTTGTAAATGAATCAACGGACAAACGATTAATCTCCAAAATATACAAGCAGCTCATGCAGCTCAATATCAAAAAAACAAACAATCCAATCCAAAAATGGGCAGAAGACCTAAATAGACATTTCTCCAAAGAAGATATACAGATTGCCAACAAACACATGAAAGGATGCTCAACATCACTAATTATTAGAGAAATGCAAATCAAAACTACAATGAGGGGCTTCCCTGGTGGCGCAGTGGTTGAGAATCTGCCTGCCAATGCAGGGGACACGGGTTCGAGCCCTGGTCTGGGAAGATCCCACATGCCGCGGAGCAACTGGGCCCGTGAGCCACAATTACTGAGCCTGCGCGTCTGGAGCCTGTGCTCCGCAACAAGAGAGGCCATGATAGTGAGAGGCCCACGCACTGCGATGAAGAGTGGCCCCCGCTTGCCACAACTAGAGAAAGCCCTCACACAGAAATGAAGACCCAACACAGCCAAAAATAAATAAATAAATAAGTAAAAATTAAAAAAAAAAAAACTACAATGAGGTATCACCTCACACCAGTCAGAATGGCCATCATCAAAAAATCTACAAACAATAAATGCTGGAGAGGGTGTGGAGAAACGGGAACCCTCTTGCACTGTTGGTGGCAATGTAAATTGATACAGCCACTATGGAGAACAGTATGGAGGTTCCTTAAAAAACTAAAAATAGAACTACCATACGACCCAGCAATCCCACTACTGGGCATATAGCCTGAGAAAACCATAATTCAATAAGAACCATGTACCACAATGTTCATTGCAGCTCTATTTACAATAGCCAGGACATGGAAGCAACCTAAGTGTCCATCGACAGATGAATGGATAAAGAAGACGTGGCACATATATACAATGGAATATTACTCGGCCATAAAAAGAAACGAAATTGAGTTATTTGTAGTGAGGTGGATGGACCTAGAGTCTGTCATACAGAGTGAAGTAAGTCAGAAAGAGAAAAACAAATACCATATGCTAACATATATATATGGAATCTTAAAAAAAAAAAAAAATGGTTCTGAAGAACCCAGGGGCAGGACAGGAATAAAGACGCAGACGTAGAGAATGGACTTGAGGACACGGGGAGGGGGAAGGCGAAGCTGGGACGAAGTGAGAGAGTGGCATGGACATATAGACACTACCAAACGTAAAATAGATAGCTAGTGGGAAGCAGCCAATAGCATTGGGAGATCAGCTCGGTGCTTTTTGACCACCTAGAGGGGTGGGATAGGGAGGGTAGGAGGGAGACGCAAGAGGGAGGAGATATGGGGATATATGTATATGTATAGCTGATTCACTTTGTTATAAAGCAGAAACTAACACACCATTGTAAAGCTATTATACTCCAATAAAGATGTTAAAAAAATAAAATTAAAAAGAGAATAAACAGACAAGCCACTGGCTGAGATAAAATATTTGCAAGTCATATATCTGATAAAGGACTTGAATCTGGACTATATTTTTTAAAAACTCTCAAAACTCATTAAGAAAACAACCCATTTTTACAGAAGGGCAGAAGACTGGAACATATGTTTCAAGAAGAAAGATATAGAGTGACAAGCACGTCAAAAGATGCTCTAAATCCTAAGTTATTAGGGAAATGCAAATTAAAACCACAATGAAATAGAACTACACACATATTAGAATTGCTAACATTAAAAAGAACGACCATACTGAGTTGGCAACGACATTAAATACTGGAATTCTCATACACTGTGGTGGGAATATAAAATGGTACAACTACTTTGGAAAATAGCTTGTCTGTTTCTTAAAAAGTTAAACATACACCTACTCTAAGACCCAGCAATTCCACTTCTAGGACTTAACCCAAGAGAAATGTTAAAGCATATATCTAGAGATTTATCAAAAGATGTTCATTGCTTTTTAAAAAATTCTGTTTATGAGTTTAAGGGTTGCAAAATGGAGCTTTCCTAATTCTATGGTTTCTCTGGTATTTATTAGCTATGAAACTTCTATAAAGAAAAACTTCACCTAATCAACTATTTGATTACCCTGTATATTAAACAATGGATAAATACTGATTTTGTTCCTTTACTGAACAATCTTCAGGAAAATGACTGCATTACCTAGCAATTTTCTAAATTGGGACTGATAAGTGTTGTTTGTTTTTTTAATATAATCACGAACTCAACTTTTTTCACACTGATATTTTAATATATTGCAGTCTTTATTCCTTTTAATGTTCAAAATTCCATCTTGGGCCACTAGAAACTCCTTCCAGTTGACTCTTGTGTTCTTCTGACATGACCTTAACAGTTTCTGGTAATTTCTTTGCTTTCAGGAATGACAATATGCCCCAGGTTCTCAATGTGTTCATCTCCTGGCCTGAATGTATAGCTGTGCCCAAGACCAAGAGGCTGTTTATAGAAGGGGCCATGTTCGTTTTAGTGGAAAACGGCATTTGGGGATTAATATCTGAGTGGATTTTCAGTAGATAAAACTATAAAATAAATAATTTCTTTAAAAAAAAGAATAAATCATGAGTTCATCTTGACACTTGATTTAAATTAAGGATAACAGGATTTTACTTTTATAATTGTATGTTTTCTTTTACGCTGAAAATCTTGGTTCCTATTGCAATTTGCATGATTACTACCTTGCTATTACTTTCATACATACATATGTGTAAATATATGTCAACAGCAACACAGTAACTAACACTGACAAGAACACAACACAGCTGAAGATTTCTTAATGGGCTTATTTTAGTCCTTGAAATATCAATATATCCCAATAGAATACAGTTTCCAGGACCCACTGCGGAAACCAGAATCCATGGATGCTCAAATCCCATAGTCAGCTCTCACTCAGTATTCACGCAGTTTTGCATCTGAGGATTCAACCAACCACAGATTGCAGTACTGCCCACATTCACTGAAAAAAATCCACATATAAGTGGACCTGCACAGTTCAACCCCATGTTGTTCAAGGATCAACTGTACTGCCAAACACAGTGTTCTTTAAACACTTCAGTATCTAGTCTCTGGAGAGTTATCTTACAAACTTGATACCAGATTATTTTTCAATATTTAGAGACTGCTTTATTTTTATCATTTTTACTTAATTTTATTTTTAGTTATATAAAAACATTCACCTGGCTCTTAAATCTAAATCATAAAACAGGTACTTTCAGAGAAGTGGAGCTTTCATCCCTACCCCTGCTCCCTATTCCCTTCCATTCCCTATAAAATGCCATTTTGTTCATTTTTAATTTATCCTTCTTTCTTTTTGAAAATATTAACAAATGCATATATCTTTCCTGTTTTCTCCCTCTTTCTTATACAAAAGGTAGTATACTATAAGTACTGTTCTGCACCTTGCTTTTCTCAGGATAATTTAATGTCTTGGAGGTCACTCCATGGCTGTGTATAGAGAGCCTCTTTGTTCATTCTCACAGCCGCAGAGTCCTCCACCATGGGCATTGCAGCTGGCAGAATTCTAAAGACATCCCTCTGCCAAGATTCCCACTCCCCGGCTCTTCAAACACTAATCTAAGTACTACAGTGAAGGGAGTTTAAGGATGTAAAGTCCCAATTCAATTACCCTTGACTTATGTAGGTTATCTGCATGAGCCTAACCCAATCAGCTGAAACCTTTAAAAGCAGAGTTTTGTACTGCTGGTAGCAGAAGAGTGAGGTCGAAGACATTTGAGTTGGGTGGAAAGGATTCAAGGTATAAAGAGTGCTCCTACTGGCCTCCAGGAAGAAAGCAAATAGTTCTGCTGTGGATTGTCACTGGAGAGGAAGTACGGCCTCTAGCCCCAGACGAAAAACAGCCAGGAAATGGGGACCTTGGTCCTACAGCTGCAAAGGAATGAACTCTGCCAACAATCAGTGAGCTTGCAGAAGACCCCAGCCTCAGATGAGGATTGCAGCATCGGCCAGCACCTACACTTCAACCCTGTGAGACGTGAGCAGAGGCTCTAGCTACAAAGAGCCTGGACTCCCGACCCACGGGAACTGTCAGATTAATACACTGTGTGGTGTCTTAAACCACCGAGTCTGTGGTAATTTGTTACGGCAGGAAGAGATAACTGACACAAGGGTGACCACAATTCTCCAGCCAGTCTGTTGTTTAGAGTTTTTTTTACTGTAACAAATACTGCCTCATGCATGTGTCATTTCACTTCTTCGCTAAGAACAGATCATTGGACACTGTATCCTAGAAGTGAGATGGCTGGGACAACGGGTAAAAATATGCCATTTTTCTAGATATTGCCAAATTCCTCTTCATAGTAGTTAAAATATTTTGCATTCCCACCAGCAATACACGACAGTGCCGGCCCCTCCACAGCCTCACCAACAGAATACATTGCAGACACTGCCAATGGACCAAGTGGGAAACAGTCCTCAGTGTAGTTTCTCTTTTAGTGAGGAGTAATAATGTGCTTTCCTCTTATAATAAGGAAGATTTAGCATTTACTCATAGGTTTAAGAGTCATCCTCGGGCTTCCCTGGTGGCACAGTGGTTAAGAATCCACCTGCCAATGCAGGGGGACACGGGTTCAAGCCCTGGTCCGGGAAGATCCCACATGCCGCGGAGCAGCTAAGCCCGCTAGCCACAACTATTGAGTCCGCGAGCCACAACTACTGAAGCCCGCGCACCTAGAGCCTGTGCTCTGCAACAAGAGAAGCCACCGCAGTGAGAAGCCCGCACACTGCAAGGAAGAGTAGCCCCCGCTCGCCGCAACTAGAGAAAGCCCGTGCGCAGCAACGAAGACCCAACGCAGCCAAAAAAAAATGAATAAACTAAAAAAAAATTTTAAAAAAAAGGTCATCCTCATTCCTTTTTCCATGAACTGTCTGTTTATAACTTTAGTCTGTTTCTGCTGAGTTCCTTTTATCTGCTGGTGAGTTTTGGCTTCTGAGTTCCACGTTAGAGTTCCATGTTTCCTTAAATATCTGGTGATACTTGGTTGCCCATTTATATTTTAAGAGGATGCACTGAAGTGGTGTTGGAATGTCTGTGTGCAGGAGCAGGGCTTATGACTGATGGGCTCCAATACAGGAATATCAGGCAAGGTTTCCCGAGCTACAGTAGGGGACACCCAAACGTCAGCCCCTGTGGGGCTTTTACTGGGGATGGATCAGCTTCCCTGAGATCAATCTCCAAACTCTGGTCAAGAGCATGCAAGCTAGGCTGCCAAGAGCCTGCAAGCCAAGGAGGGGTAGAGGGCAGAAGTCCTCACCTTTGAGAGTAAGCAGGCTTTTCTACGATCCTCATTAGAGGATCTCACAAAGCACCTCATCTCCCTCTGATCTGTCTCAAACCCCACATCTGTGGCCTTCCCGGTTCAAACCACCCAGAACACATCGCAAGTCACCTGCTGCCGTGGAAGAGGCAGAGTGTCCTGGATGTTCAGGGCTGGGAATCAAATCTCCAGGCAAATTTCCATCAATCCTCCTATCTTGAGTCTCACCTCCCTCTCACCACTGCCTTCGAAGGTACCTTTACACCTCCCCTTCCCAACCTTTCAAGAGTTCTGCCAGGCAGTGATCATGTCTCCTCCCAGCCCTTCCCTTTGCAGACATTAAAGGATCTCAGTTATCTCCATTTGGCTAAATCAGTGAACGTTCATCTGTCAGCTTTCCAGCTTACCAAAGACAAAGACAGGTGACAACGCTCGTCTGCCTTAGCCATCTTTCCCTTTCCGTTTGTGGTTTTGTGACTTTTTAACTCCTTTACTCGCAGTTTAATACAGCATCAGAAGGAGGCATGTTCAAGGAGAAGATGACTTCTGAGGTTTCTTCAATTAGAAACCCTCCTCCATCTGTTCCTTTCCTCCTCCTGGAGTTCCTGGAACTCTGCATGTGAGGTCTCTTGGACCCACACTCCATCTTTCTTATTGTTTCCACGTGAATTCCCCGTGTCTTTATAAACAGCTCTGTGTGGGTCAATGTGTCCTTTCAAAGCACTAATGCCGTCCCCAGAAGAGGCCATTTTCTTTCAGTTCTTCTTCTGAATTTCAGAAAACTGCCTCTCCATAGAGTTTTCACTCCTTGTTTGTTAAAATTCTGTCAATTCCATTAGTTCTGCTTCAGTAAGAGCTGCCTGTTCTTGTCCTTCCTCCTTCAAGTGCTTGCAGTGTCTCCTTCAGGGAACTGTGACCAATCCTTGCTTGCCCAAGACGTCCTCCCCACTGACTCAGACCTGATCAGGCTGGGTTGCAGCAAAGAAGCAGGCAAGGAGAGGGACCTGTTCTCTCCAAGTGCTGGCGAATGAGGTCATCTCCCTGCAGCCTCGCAGACTGGGGCACACTGACCCCCAATTCGGTCCCTCTCCAGATCCCCTGGGGATGGGAGTGCTGGTCCCAACGACCACACACAGACAGCACCTGCATTCTGGACCCCACAGAAGCCCCAAGATCTGCTATTTCCCCAGGCTTAGAGCACAGGGCGTCATCCCTGCCCCACAGCGCAGGAAGAACGGGGCCCACTCTTACCTCTCTTGCAAGGCTAAGCCTTGCCTTCCAGGCACCCCACCCCTACACTCTCCAGAGAGAGCACAGCGGAGGTCAGGGTCAGGGTGTGCATTCAGGTTACCATCTTCCCACCACGGTCAAAGTTTCTAAATATTCACTCAGGGACAGAGAAATCACAGCAATTTCCTGGGAGGACTGAGCCTGTCCCGCTCAGGCCCTCATGGTCTAAGTGGTTTAGTTCTTTTCAGTTAGACAGTTTCCGAGCTGGTGTTAGGAGGGGGAGTTGAGACAGGATGATCAGAGTGGCTCTCAAAAGTAGTAACCATTAGATTGAACAGAAACCTGAACGAGCTGAGGAAGCCAGCCACGCACATATCTCGGGGAAGTGCACTGTGGGTACCGGGAACCCCCGAGGAGAGTGTAATAGGTTAGCATGTGCAGAAAGCAACAAGAAGAACTTTGAACTGGCGTGGAGAGGGTGCAAGGAGGAGCTACAGAAGACAAGGGGTGAGAGGAGGGCAGGGATGAGATGAAGTTGGGCAGAGCAGCCCACGGTCAGAGCCTGGGGTATTATTTCAGCACAACAGGAGAGGAGAGACTGAGCAGGGAAGAAACAAAAGCTGAGTCACACTGGGTAAGAGACACTCCAGCTGCTACACAGAGACCAGATGGTGAGTCCAAGAAATGATGGAAGAACATCTGTTGAGAAACTCTATTTTTTGCCCTGGAGAAAAATGATAGTCAACACAAGGAGAGATGAGAGGCAGCAAAGCCAGCGATGAGGCCTTTACCGACAGACAAGAGCAACTTCTGCTTGCAGCCCTGATGGACTAACAGGACCAGGGCACACCCTCCCACCTAAAACAAGTAACAAATAGACAAAAACATGTGAGATGGCAGAATCAGGACACTGGATGTCAAACAACAAAGGACAGGGATCCCTGAGAGACGGGAACTGAAGGAGGCTTGTCAGGAGCTTCCACATGACCTTCACCTAGAAGCGATTCACCTGCAATGCAATGACACGCTACAGGCAGGTATCAAGGAAGAATCTAACAGAAAACTACAAATGCCTTCCAAGTGATGAATGTGCTCAATTAAAGTCATGTGCCCTTGGACTGATATTGATATGTGGCAGAACCTGTGTGAAAGGACATTTTCAAAGATAAGATACATAAAACTGCATGAGGGATCAGCACCAAGAAGAACATCTGCAATCAGATTTGATCATGAGACTCTCACTTTGACCCCTAATTACGTAAAATGTTCTCTCTACCCCCACAAAAGGATTCTACTCTTCTTATTAGACCTATATTTCAAAAACTTATACTCAATTATTAGTAGTATGTATTTTTCCTTTTTTAATTTTATTGAAGTATAGTTAATTTACAATGTTGTTAATTTCTGCTGTACAGCAAAGTGACTCAGTTATACATATTCTTTTTCATATTCTTTTTCATTATGGTTTATCACAGGATATTGTATATAGTTCTCTGTCCTATACAGTAGGACCTAGTTGTTTATCCATTCTATATATAATAGTTTGCATCTGCTAATCCATCCCAGGGATGGATTGGGAGTAGTATATTTTTTATTATGTCAATAAAAAAATTTGTGGAAATTTGTTTTCTCTCTTGTAATAGAAGTACATACATAATATCCACAATTTTGTTTCTTTTTTTTTTTTTTAACATCTTTATTGGAGTATAATTGCTTTACAATGGTGTGTTAGTTTCTGCTTTATAACAAAGTGAATCAGCTATACATATACATATATCCCCATATCTCCTCCCTCTTGCGTCTCCCTCCCACCCTCCCTATCCCACCCCTCTAGGTGGTCACAAAGCACCGAGCTGATCTCCCTGTGCTATGCGGCTGCTTCCCACTAGCTATCTATTTGACATTTGGTAGTGTATATATGTCCACGCCACTCTCTCACTTTGTCCCAGCTTCCCCTTCCCCCTCCCTGTGTCCTCAAGTCCATTCTCTACGTCTGCGTCTTTATTCCTGTCCTGCTCCTAGGTTCTTCAGAACCTTTATTTTTTTTTTTAGATTCCATATATATGTGTTAGCAGTTTTGCTTCTTGACCCGTAAATCCTAAAACATTTACTCTCTGTTTGCAGGAGTAAGTTTTCTAGTTCCTAACCTAGATCCATCTCAGCAATTCTAGGATCTCCCCAGTATACTACAATAAGTAAAGATCCAGATCGAGAAATAGGCGATAAACCATATGTTCAAGAGCATGGACCAGTTTCAAAAACGTTAATCGAGAAGCATCAAAGGATGAAGGGAACCTGAGGTGCATCAGGACAGCTTCTCCCTTCAGAGGAAGGAGGTGAGACCCAGAGACAGTGAGAGATCTGCCAGTCCTTGTACTACTGATCCTCGCCCTGCCTCCTCCTCTGCTTTTCTAGGCTGCTCCTCTGGGCTTCCAGCTACTCATTCCAGAAGCTCACACAAATGACAACTATGACCAAACCACCAGTCAAGAACGCCTTGCAAAAATGTAAAGCAGGGCTTCCCTGATGGCGCAGTGGTTGAGAATCTGCCTGCCAATGCAGGGGACACCGGTTCGAGCCCTGGTCTGGGAAGATTCCACATGCCGCGGAGCAACTGGGCCTGTGAGCCACAACTACTGAGCCTGCGCGTCTGGAGCCTGTGCTCCGCAACAAGAGAGGCCGCAACAGTGAGAGGCCCGCGCACCGCGATGAAGAGTGGCTCCCGCTCGCCGCAACTAGAGAAAGCCCTCGCACAGAAACGAAGACCCAACACAGCCAAAAATAAATAATAAAATAAATAATAAATAAATAAATTTTAAACATTTCCCTTTAAAAAAAAAAAAAAATGTAAACCAGAACCAACTTTAACACCCTGCCTTGGACTGTACTCAGATCTAGGAAACTCCAAGCACTTCCCAACACCCTGCTTCAGTGTTTCCAAGCTGAGGTGACAAGTGAAACATTTAAACCCTTGGGAAAATCTAGGAAAAAAATTTTGAATGCCAGGTACATAGGGGCCAAGAAATACTACTAATGAAACTAATAAACAGGGGCCAAATTGAAGCCATTGGTGAGACTGTCAGAGAAAACCTTACCGTGCTTGGCAGCCGAGCAGCAGCATCTCGTGGTTGTGAATCAAAATGTACAGAAGAACCAGGAAGGATTTTGCTCTGATGGATGTCGAGGGGCTGTCCAGTAGACGGATAACTGTAGAGACAAAATCCTGTGGGAGACATTAGAATATTTTTTTGAGAAAACATGAAATAAATAGAGCAGTCAACTCTGAGGGTCAATAGACTGTAATAAGCAAACAGATGGCAGAAAATAAAATAATATCAGCTATTGCTTTTGCATTTTTAATTTGTGCTGCTCCCTACACCAAGTTATTAATATGTATGATCTCATTTAAACCTGAAAAGAAGCTATGAAGAGTTGATAATATTATCCCTATTTTAAAGAGGAAAAGGAATCTTGAAAATTTAAGCACTTTGCCCCAATTCACAAAATTGAATTCAAATCCAGGCCAGGCAGATGACAAAGCCTGCTTCTTAACCCCTCCACCACACGACTAGAAGCGTAGCAATAAATAACTAGAACTGAAAGTCACAACTGCATGGAGGCATGAACTTCTGAGCAAACCTGCCCACACAGAGATCAGGTCTCTGGTCTACACAGCTGAGGTCCTACAGACATAAAATAAAAACAATAGCCAGTATGGAACACAAAAGAAAAACCTATATTTCTATAACATTCTTTAATTAAAGGTTTAATACAACACAGAGGAATAAGTGTTGGCAAGTATTAGTGTCATTTTCTCTTCTAACAGACAGATTTGTACATCACTTCAGGTGCCTACTGATATGCAAAAAACTGGAATACACACACACAGCGTTAATGAATGTAAGTAGGCAGAAATATGGAATCGTATTGTTAGCAAGATGGCTACAGAGAGCAGGAACGTAAGTTCCCTAAAGTCTTTGACAGAGGTAAGCACCTAGCAGTGACAATGTGTGTCCAACGTAGATGTAAACAGCTCAATTTTTTGCCGAAGTTCTTTTATATTGAGTGTTATATTGTCAGGCAGGAAGAGTTTACACAGCCAGGTATATGCTTCTATTTAAGGATGGAGATATATCTATACATCTATATAACTATTTATCTGTACCTCTGCATCAGGCTCACCTAGATCCTGAACCAAATAAACTAATTCATCAATTGGAGGAAATAACAGAATGAACACCAAGGTGCCTTTGAGTAATAGATCTGTTTCCACCTTTCCAGTCGACAGTAGAAAGCCCATTTCCCCACAGTCAACTCCCAGTTCTAATTTATACACTGTGGTCCAAGGACCAACACCACAAATCTGTTTCCCACACTAACATTGCTCCCACACATCCACGTGCCTAATTCCAAAACCATTCAAATACCCACTAGCCATGGACTTAAAAACTGTTCCAGATTATAGAAGACTAGAGAGTCATGATAACTGACTGCAATTCGAGATCTGGAAGTTTTGTTTCACGTCAAAGAACATTACTGGGACAACTGCAAAATCTGAAAATGGTCCAGATTAGCAATTTATGTTAAATAAATGTTAGCTTCTTGATTTTTAAATCGATGGCTTATTTTTTAGGGAATATTCAGTGAAGTAATTAGAGGTAAAGGAGCATCAGGTCTGTGACCTCATCTCAAATGGGTAGGAACACACACACATACACACTCTCACTCACTCACTCACATGGTAAAAGATAGAAACTATAAAGCAAATAAGGTAAAACATTAACATCTGGTGAATGTGGGTGCAGGATATAGTGCAATTCTTTGTATTGCACATCCAACACTAAACTCGGCACCTACCCTAAGCGTGATAATCCTACTATGAGGGTCATCAATTCAGTAGCCAAACTTAGAAATCTGAGCACCCTCCTTGACTCTTCTTTCCTCTCTCAGGTGTCCAACTGATACCCAATTTCTATGAGAACAACACTCACACTGTCATTGTCCTATTTCAATGCATCCTTATATCTTTCTTGAATTACTATAGCAGGCTTTGTCTAACTTTGCTTTCTTCCATCTATTCTACAAGTTGCAGCCACACTGATCTTCCATAAGAGCAAATACATTATTCGCCTATAAAATATCCTCAGCAGTTGCTAAAACCCTTGAGAGAAGCTAAAATCCCTTATCACAGCATACAAGGCCCTTCATGATCTAACTTTTTATTACCTTTCCAAAATTACTTATCGCACTACCACTCCTCTCATATACTCCCAACAGTCACCATGAGGAAATAAACCAAGGAAGAGGAGAACACAGGAAAGAGGCAAAGGGAATCCCAGGATGATTCCAGGGTGATAGCTACAATAACCAGGTACAGGGGCTGCCTATTCATAACAGAGTTGGTCAGAAGGCTCCAGGAGAGATCTCTTTAAGGAGAAAAAATTGACAGAATACCTGATGCATCTGAATGCAATCTGAAAACAAAAAGTGATGTAATAAAAGTTTGCTAAATGTTGATCTAACCAAAATTAATACACTGAGTCGTGTGTGGTGGTTCTGTCCTACTTGAAAATAAGCCCTAGACAAATCTAAGATTTAAAAAATAAACACCAAATGATTAAAAGATCTAGAAGATGCCATGGAAGATACAGATACATATTTATACATATTTAAAATCTCAGATTTGAGAAAATGTTCATAAATAATGTATTAGAAAGGAAGAAAAAAAGCATGAGAAATGTGAATACCCAAAAATGTTAAATTCTATATGGAAATAAAACACTATAAATGAACAAAAAAGAATTGCATAAACCAGGTAAGATAATTGTAGCACATTTTATGGATAAATTGCTAAATTTCTTGATATATAAATATCACTAACAACAACACAAAAAGAACTAAGGCAAATAAAAAAAAACTAGGAGCCCTAGAAACAACTGAAACCTCTGATCTCTTCTACATGGAACATTATCCCAGAATAATTTAAGACATTTCAAAATGTACAGAACACAGGACACAAGTTTCATATAAAGCTATTCTAAGAAGGCAACAAAAAGTGAGAATTAAAGTACTTCAGCCAATGAAGAGTCTCCAACTCCACCCAAGCAAAACAAAAAAATGAAGCAGAGGTAATCTGTAATATAACAGCTCAATCAGAAGGAAGTATCATTAAACAAGCATTTATAGACATAAAAAAGGTCCAAAACAGTTAGTTATACAAGAAAAGAAAGTATAGACACTATGCCTTAGGAACACAGATGCAAAAAATCCTCCACAAAATATAAGTTGAATCCAGCAATATATTAAAAGTATAATACATTACACTCAAGTGGGATTTATCCCAGGAATTCAAGACTGGTTCGATGTGTGAAAATCAATCCGTGTAATTCACCATATTAATAGATTAAAAAAGGAAAACCACACAATCACATCAGTTGATAACAAAAAAGCATCTGACAAAATTCAATATCCACTCATGATAAAATCTCTCACCAAACGAGGAATAGAAGGGAACTTCTCCCATCTCAAAAACATCTAGAAAAAAACCTACAACTAACTACTAAATGTTCAAAGATGTGATGCTTCCTCCCACCCTGAAATTGGGAATTAAGCAAGGCTATCCCATCATTCATAATTCAATATTTTTCTGAAAGTCATAGGCAGTGTACAATAAGGACAGAAAAGTAAAAGGTATTCAGATTGGAATGGAAGAAATAGTCTCAGATATCAAGACAATATTGAAAAGCCCAAATAATCTACAAAAAAAAAAAAAACTTCTGAACTAATAAGTGAGTTTTAGCAAGATCTGATATATTTGTATACACTGGAATTTGTACATTCCAGTCGTAATGAACAACTGGAAAACAAATTTTTTTAAAAATAGCTACAACAACAAAAACAAAAGAAATATAGGTATAAACCTAAAAAAATATGCCAAGAATCTGTACACGGTAAACTACAAAACAGTAAGAAAAACATTTTTAAGACATAAATAAAAGACATTTTCTGTTCATGTATTAAAAGACTCAAGATAGTTAATATATATATCAATTCTCCCCAAACTGACTCATAGATTTAATGCAATTCCAATCAAAATCCCAGCAGGATTTTTAGTAGATACAGACAAGCGAATTGTAAAATTTATATGTAAAGGCAAAGCAACTAGCATAAGCACACGATTTTGGGGGATAAAAGATGGGAGAATCACACAATGGTTTTAAGACATCTTAAAAACTACAGTAATCAAAACACTGTGGTATTAACAAAATGACAGACACACAGACTAAGGGAAACAGTAGAGAGTTCAGAAATATTATAGTCAATTGGTTTATGACAAAAGTACAAAGGCAATTTTGGAAAAAAGTTTTTGCTATAAACAACTGGATAGCCACATGTAAAAAACTAAACTTCAACTCATACCTTGCACCATATACAAAAACTAACCCAAAATGGATCATAGAACTGAATGTAAAATGTAAAACCACAAAATCTTAAAAAGAAACAGAGGAGAAAATCTTCATGACCTTAGGTTAGGAAGAATTCTTAGATATAAACCAAAATCGCAATCCATAAAAGAAATAATTGATGAACCCAACTTCATCAAACTTAGAATGTTTCCTCTGGAGAGGTGACTGTAAGAAAAGATAAGCCATATACTAGGAGAAAGTATTTGTTACCAGAATATATAAAGAACTCTCAAAACTCAACATTAAGAAAAGTATTTTTCAAGGACAAAATATTTAAACAGACGTTTCACCAAAGAATGTACACAGATGTCAAATAAACACATGAAAGGATGTTCAATATCATAATCATTACAGTAACACAAATTAAGACACCACAACACATTTATTAGAATGACTAAAATTAAAAATGACAAGTATGTGGAGGAACTAGAATTCTACATACATTGCTTGTGGGAACGCGAAATGGCACAATCATTCTGGAAAATAGTTTGGCAGTTTCATAAAAATGCTAAACACAGGGACTTCCCTGGTGGCACAGTGGTTAAGAATCCACCTGACAATGCAGGGGACATGGGTTCGAGCACTGGTCCGGGAAGATCCCACATGCTGCAGAGCAACTAAGCCCGTGCACCACAACTACTGAGCCCTAGAGCCCGCGAGCCACAACTACTGAGCCCATGTGCCACAACTACTGAAGCCCGCGTGCCTAGAGCCCATGCTCTGTGACGAGAAGCCACTGCAATGAGAAGCCCACGCACTGCAATGAAGAGTAGCCCCGCTCACCGCAACTAGAGAAAGCTGCGTGCAGCAACGAAGACCCAACGCAGCCAAAAAAAAAAAGTTAAACACATATCTATCATATATGCCCCAGACACTGCATATCATTTCACTTAATGAAAACTTATGTTCACAGAAAAATCTACATGTAAAAGTTGATAGCAACATTACTCATAAGAGTCAAAAATTGGAAACAATCCTTAAGTCCCTGAACAGGTACATGGATAAATAAACTGTGGTATATCCACATAAAGGAATAGTACTCAGCAATCAAAAGGAATGAACTAATGGTACACACAACAACACGCAGGAATCTCAACTGCATGATGTTAAGTAAAAGAAACCAGTCTCAAAGATTACATACTATAGGATCCCACTTATATAACATTCTGGAAAAGGTAAAACCATATGGGCATCACTGAATGCCAGGGACTGGGATGGGACATGGTTTACCTAAAAAAGGGAGCAGCACAAGGTCATTCTTTGGGATGTTGGAATTGTTCTGTATCTTTCTTGTGGTGGTGACAAGAGTCTATGCATGTGTTAATCCTCGTACAACTACACTCCAAAAAAATATGAATTGCATTCTGTATAAATTTTATATATAAATCAATACATATACACACACAATCAGGCAAATTCAAGCAAAAACGAAAGGAGAAAGTTTGTTCCTGATATACAAAGAATTACATAATGATTTTTCCTGACATATAGGATAGAATTTAGGCCAAAAAGAAGTAAACAACAAACAACACTTTTTAATGCCAAAGGCCACCATTCACAACACATACACAACAGTATTGAATACACTAATGAAGGTTATGCCTTACATAGTACAGTGAACACCTTTAAAAAGTGAAGACTACAGGACGTGGAAGAAGGAATAGAAGACTTAACCACACTACTCTCAGTCCAAGACTGTCAAGAGAACAAAAATAAGTAAGGATATAGAAGACCTAAATGACATAAGTAAAAGATTAGATATCATGGATATGTATTAAAATTTAGACTCAAATAATAGAAAACGTACCTTTTTCTTAAATATGAAATGTTCCTTTAAGGTAACTACATAATAGGTGATAAAGAAAATCTTAATAGAATCCATAAAGTAAAAATAACTGTGATGATCACAGTGCTGTAAAAGTAATAAAAAAAAATCAATAATCCAAAAGGCCCTTCTACCTAGAAAATTTTAAAACACTCTATTAAACACTCCTTGAGTAAAGGAAAAATGCAAACCAAAATTGCAGAATTTTAAAAAATAATAGTAAAAACACTATATATAAGAATCTATAGGATACAATTAAAGCAGTCATCAGAAGAAAACGTGACCTGCAAATACATTTGTAAATTAAAATCAAAGAAGTGTGTGAACTAAATTCCCAACACAAAAGGCTGAAAAAAGAACAAGGTAAAGCAAAATGAAGCAAAGGGAGAAAATAAATATGCAAGCAGAAACTAACAAGGTAAAAGGAAAAAAAGGGAAATGATAAATCAAAATGCTGCCTTTGAAAAATATCAACAAAATAGATAAAGCACTCACTAAATTAATCAAGAAAAAGGGGAGACAGCAAAGATACACAAAAAGAAAAATTACCATTGCCTAACCTCAATTTAATGGTGTGAAAGTCAGCTATGTTATGTATAGAAGTAGTTCATGTTTTATTGCTGTATAATATTCCATGGTGTGAACACAGAAAATGTATATACCCATTTTACTCTTGGACATTTGGGTTGTTTGGAGTTTGGAACCACAAAGAGTAAAGCTGTTATGGACATTCTTATATGTGTCTTTCTGTAAACACATAAATATGTGTTCTGATTAAGAATGACAAAAATACAGAACAATTTAAGAAAGAACTTAAAAGAGAAATGTATGCTTTACACAAAGAAAACTATAGATTGTTCTGGAGCGATAAGAAAACGCTGGAAAAAATGAAGCAGCAGCTTAATATAGTGGTAAAGAACTTGTAATCTGGAGCCAAGAAACCTGAGTGCGAGTGCCACAGTGTTTGACAGAATAGCATGTCGGAGATGATTACACACACACATTTCATAGGCTTGATATAATGACTGAAGAAACACCTTTTTGTCCAACTAGATACTAGAAAATATCATAAAGCATAAAGCCGCAAGAATTCCATTTTTGAAATTTGTATGGAAATACAAATAAAACAAAAGAAAGAGCAAAACATTCACAAGTATATTTAAGACTTCAACAAATAAAAAAGATAAAGGACAGACTTCATCTAATGATATCCTTACTTTACTACCTTTACTAGAAAGACTCTCAACAGGTTGTGAAAATTTTAAATAACAGGGGAAAACAAACTTATGATACTATGTATCTGTCAAAATAGATACGCAACCTTGGAAAGAGTATTTGAAATATTTGAAACTTTTTACAAAGAATCGATATCTTTAGGTATAAATAACTTTTACCAATATAACTTTTATGAACACTCTAGTGTAAAAAATTACAGAAATAAGCAAACGACTAATCAAAGGATTCTAAACTGCCTACAAGCAAATAAATCATGTACCCTCACTGGTAGGCAAAGAAATGCAAATTTAGGAAGAATAAGAATCTGTTTTAAAATGAAGCAGACTAGCAAAGATGAGCTGGCATGCTCATGGGTAAATGGATAAATCTCAAATATAGTTCATATGAGAGTAAGTGTTCAACATTTCCTCTAGCTGGTAGCAAAGTGAGTTGTTACTTCTCCAAAACCTTAAAAATGTTATTTTCTTCTGACACAGTTGTTCTATCTCAAGAATTTTAGCCTAACCAAGTGATGAACAAAAGAGCTCTGAGAAGAAGAATGTTCATGGTAGTACTGTTTATAAGACAAACAAAAATAGAAACCACCTTAACATCCCAAAATAGGGAATTTGTTAAATCATAATTGTAGCAAAGATTGCATCTACCCATATCCCGTTTTACCTTCTTTCATTACAAACACTAATGATGCATGTGGGGAGGGCAGGTGGAGTAGGAAAGGGAAGTCACAGAAGTAACACTACATGATTTCCAAAGCCAGCTTTGAAAGGCCATGCGGCTTCTGCCTGGTTCTCTTAGGACACTCTCTCTTGGAACCCAGCCACTATGCTGTGAGGAAGCCCAAGCAGCCTTTAGGGGCCCACGTGGAAAGCAACTGAGGCTCCCAGCCCACAGCCCAGTAGGGTTCCCAGGGAACAGGGAGCACCAACTTTCCAGTCATCTGAGTGAGCCTTCTGGAAAGTTTATTCTCCAGCTCCCACTCAATCTTTCCCAATCTTGCCCAAATTACAGATTGGTGAGCAAAATAAATTACTGCTCTTGTTTAAGCCACTACATTTTGAAGTAGTTACACAGCAAGAGATAAGTGAAATATAGCTTAAGCATATGACGAAAGAGGAAAATTTTCCAGGTGCAACAAAAGTTTCGTACAGCAACGGGCATAATTTTAAAAACACAGATATGTCACTAAGAAGTGATGATAAGGTCTACTGTATTTCTTATTGATGGAGTGTTACGCAGCCATTACTAACAATCTGGCAAAACTAAAATAATGCCTATTATTTTGAGTGAAACAAACTAGACAAACTGCAGCAAACACCTGAAGATAAAAGAAACTGCATACAAGATTTGTTTCTAACATAGTAATTCCAAGTCCCTTAGAAGATACAATATATTACAGACTCTAAATTTGGATCTAAACCTACAAGCATCTTGTGCCCTAAATAAATTCTCATTTAGTCATTTCAGAAAAACTAAATGAACAGTACTGACTGACTCCCTAAAACTAACTGCCCAGGGCACCATATTTAATCTTAAGCAACATGCACCAGACCTCCAGAACAGTATTAATCTTACAACACTGAGGAAGGAAGATTACAGGCTGCAGGCAAAGACTAGTGCCAAGGATGAATAATCAAAGCTACTTTAGAGAACCAAAAATGACCTCGGGTCACTTCAGTTTGCAATCCACTATGTATTCAGCTTTGATTTAAATTCATCTTGCCATTTGGCTCAACATAACTAAATTTTACACGTGGAGAAGAAAAAAAAAAAGCAGAAGCTGTTTAGGTCTACAGCCCAAATCACAGAACAACGAGTTCATGTCCAACATTCAAATGGTTCTTGGCAGTGATTTCAGAATGGACATACATACGTAATGTAAAGATGGTGTGATGAAACGTTCACAATGTGAGGAACTGGTCGAAATATATGAAGCTTCCATCATAAAGAAAATGATATCTTGATCAAAAGTAAGCAAAAGGATAAAAACCCCTCCAGTACATATCATAAGGGCAAAATTATGAGATAAATAAAAAATAATGACGATGTAGAGAATGTCCAAGTTATTTATTTATTTCTCAAGAGGTAAAACTGATCTGTTTCAATCAACTGTCACAGGTGAAAATCAATGAGCACAGCCTGGCCATCAAATGATAATAGCCTCAAAAAAAAAAAAAAAGAGAAATCATGTGGATAATACACTGACACGATTTTCCCATTTAATGTTGATGGAAGTGAAAAATGTACTGATTAAATCTAAAATTGTTTTTGGTTTACACTTTCCTTAAAGAAGTTTAGCCAAGTAGCTTAGTAAAATGTTTGTGTTTTTTTTCACACACACACACTGTATTTTATTTTTACAAGAGATAAATAGACTGACACCAAGCATTGTACATGGATGACCACAACAAAAGCAACAATGATTGCAATTACCAAACCTGAAACACACTCATACTATGTCATAATATTGACATTCAGTCCAGTAATCCTCCACTGTAACAGCTCCTTTACTTTGCAGTGAAAATTGATTTGTATATTCTTTGCCTCTGAGTCCTTGTGGGATTTTTTTTTTTAATTCAAACAGAAAGTCACAAAAATTATACTCATCCTCATCAGTTCACTCAGTCCCATGTAATTAATTTTTTTTTCATCTTGATCTTTTGTTAGCACTTTTATGAGTTCATCAGTTTTTCATTAGAGTTCTGAAAATGCTTATTCATTCAGTTCAGCAGTATAGTCAGTTACCAGAAACCTGTACTTGTCAGAGTCTTTTCCATGAATTTCTTGAAGATGAAACCCTTTTATAGGAACATATTTGCAAAAGCATCAGAGTACAGTAAAATGTTTCTTATAGAACACATTTATTAACGTAGACAAAAAAATGTCAATACAAAGTCATGTTATTAATATGCATAAACTAATTACCATATTTTAAATTAGCAACCATTGAGTCAGGATGACTAGTGATTTTGTGAGGAAAAAAAACCTGAGCTGACTTAGCTTTCAAATTTTTCAAAGTTTTATATGCATGAAATTTCATAGTGATCTTCCATAGTACTTCCAAACAACATAAGCAATCTGCACCTTCTGGCTTACTATTAATCACTGTTGTGCTACTTGGTCAAAACATGAAACCTGAAGCAACAGCTTCAGTCAAACTAGACTGCTAAAATAAAAATGGACAGCAGCTCCTGTCAAAATTAGCAAGTAAGACAAAAATTAGAAAGGCAGTATCCGTAGTCAGTAACACCCAGAAGGAAATCATCTTACCAACGAGCATGAACAAACCCACCTGTGAAACACGGTATGACTTTAAAAAGTAATGTTTAAATTGTTAAGTGACCCCAAAGCATATGAAGTGCAATGTATGCATCACTGATTATGCAGTTACAAAGTACATTCAAGGTCACATACCTCAAAAAAAAAAAAAAATAACTGAGGCAGATGTTTGAATCCATGTAACTTGTAAACAAGTTGATGTGAGTATACTACGCTCAATTAATTGAAATATAGCAGAGTAGGGTTCCCGGGGTTTTATATATTTTCAATTGTCTAACATCAAGAATTGGGCACTGGGTTGTTTTGTTTGTTTTTAATTTTTATTTTAATTTTATTTTTATTTATGTATTTATTTTTGGTTGCATTGGGTCTTCGTTGCTGCACGGCTTTCTCTAGTTGCAGCGATCGGGGGCTACTCTTCGTTGCGGTGCGTGGGCTTCTCATTGTAGTGGCTTCTCTTGTTGCAGAGCTCGGGCTCTAGGTGTACAGGCTTCAGTAGTTGCGGCTCGCGGGCTCAGTAGTTGTGGCTCGCGGGCTCTAGAGCACAGGCTCAGTAGTTGTGGCGCACGGGCTTAGTTGCTCCGCAGCATGTGGGATCTTCCCAGACCAGGGGTCGAACCCGTGTCCCCTGCATTGGCAGGTGGATTCTTAATCACTGCGCCACCAGGGAAGTCCCACATTACTTGGTCTTCTTAACTTATTCAAACATTTCTTGGTTGTCTAAAGCTCATTCTCTGACAGATTCCTCAGGAAGAGCTCATGGGAACTGATCTCTTCCATGTTCATACATCTACCTGTGGTCTCTGTAACAGAACACCCAAGATGCTGAATATAAAATCCTTGATGAGAGACTCTGGGAGGAGCAGCTAAGATAGTGCTTAATTTTACTTAAAATTTTATCCTAAAGGAATAACTACAGATGTCCATGTGAAAGGATTTAGCCATAAGAATGTTCTCCCTGGCAAAAAAAAAAGGAAATTTTAAAATGTGCAGTAGTGAACTGCTGGAATGCATTGGGATACCTTCACATGATGGAACGTCATAACACTTTAAAAACAATATTGAAGAGTTATACTGAGTTAGACACACATTCCCAACATCACTGAATAGGAAAAATATGAACAAATAGTATACAACTGATCCAATTACTGTAAAAAGATTCTAATAGCATGTATATGTGGCAGCAGGGAGAAGGAAATTCGTGAATGTCTGTGTATGTGTACACATATATGCACAATAAATATGAATTTGAAAGATATATATCAAAATTTTTGAAGAGATTATTCTAGGATGGTTAAGCAGTTTATTTTAGTCTTCTGTATTCTATATCTCAAATATTCTGGATTTTCAATACTAAACTAAAATTCATAAAAGTTATAAACATAATCTGATAAAAATAAATTAAAATGGCATTAGCTACTTTAAGTTTCTAGATATTATAATTAAGGGAAATTGCAATGACCTCATCCAATACCTGTCTTCCTAGTAAAACAGCAGCAAACACCTTTATGCACTCCCAAACTCCTCCAGCCCCAGATCTTCAAGATCGAATATTTGTAGGACACATTAAGAGCTTGGAAGAATCAGAAAAATAAAACTACAAAGTAAACCAGGAATTTTTTTTTTAAATCACTTTACAGGGCAAAGATTAGTAAATAAACTCACACCTAACTTACAAGGTTTTCTCTTATGCCTGGTCAGGCCTTCCAGAAGCTTCTTGCTGAGAGTCATTCAAGTATCTGAATGGTGAAAAGGTTATCAATTCCCTACATCTAGTGACGATGCAAGAATTACTTACAAAGCACCATCTACCACGGGTTCAGAAAGTATCCTATTAAGAGTTTCATTTGTTTTTTCTTTCTTGAAAACAGGGTGGAAAAACAGTTTGTCACTTTTTGTTTTGCCCAATTTTCCTATTTACTTGAATATGCGGAACACATGATTTGTAACTCAAGAGAGTTCCCTTGTCACCATGGCTGTGAACACTTTTCACACCATCACAAGTAAATGGTACTCTCATCATCTACCTTTCTAGAGAACAATTTAGCATTGTTTATGCACAGCCTTCTAAGTGTGCATAACACCTGTGGTAATCTGCAAGCAGCAGACACAAAGTTGTATGTAAACAGGATGCTCACTGCATCAGAGTGAGTGCAAACCAAACAGTCAGAGGCAAACAGGTCAACAGTGGGAGAAGGGTTAAATTACCATAGTGGCACAAAATGAAAAATTATATAGTAATTTTTTAAATGTTCTTACGGTATATTTAATGACATATTCATGAAAATGATAAATCGACACATTTTTATCATAATTTTATAAATGTATGCATAAAATTCATAGACATATGGACCAAAGACTAAGAAGAGATAAACCCACATGGCAACGGTAATTAGCTCTAGGTAGTGAGATTACAGTCGATTTTGTTTTCTTCTTTAGGTTCTTCTAAATTTTCTGCAGTAAATAGTAATTTCTCTTATTTAAAAGGAATGGCATGGACCTCTTTTGGGGACTGAATTTCAACAACAAAAAAATATCACCATATGGAGGCATCAATCCCCCAAAAAGAACAGGTGCAGTTCTTTCTCCCTGTCCAGCAGGAAGCAGTAAGCCTGGTATTTGTTCCTGGGTTCCTTCCTCTTCCACTCATTCCAGACCATTAACAAGCAAGCACTTGAAAAAAACACAATTAGCAATACTAAGATTGGTAAACCTGCCCCTAAAACACACACCTATATACAAATATTTGTACTTTTCTTTAAGTAAAGATAAAACAATGGCCATTGTGTCGAAACCCCTAAGGAAGGCCAGTATCACAGCCGTACATGAGCCGGGTCTTCTTCCACCGCCCAGCCTCTTTCTATGTCCCCTCCTCACTGCTCACTGCGTTCAGCACTGCTGGCCTTCCTTCTCCTCCTGGGTCTCCCCATGACCCCCCACACCTCAGGGAAGCTGAACTACAAAGTTCTTCCTGCAGAGGTTCACACACACACTCCCTCTCACTGAGGGCTCAGCTGGAACAACACCTCCTCAGAGAGGCCCTCCCTGACTTCCCTCCCAGCAAATGGTGTTTGGCTCCACTCCCTGCACACTTCCCCTTGCAAGACACTCTATCAACATCATCCTGTGTAATGCTCTTCGGGGCACTAACACTATCTGAAATTATTCTGTTTCCTTGTTTATTGCCTGGCCTGAGCATCAGCTTTAGCATTTATAAACTCCATGAACTTGACAAAATCGCTCAACACACTGTCTCATTTGAGAATAACCCAGGGTTATAAGTCACTAAGTGTCTGGCCTATAATAAATGTTCGCTATAATGGTAAATTGTTTTAATTTAAAACAACAGAACCTTACCTTTTAAATGACAATTCACTGTATATTACTGAGTGGCCATAGATACATTTTAAAGATTATAGGACAAGACAGAAAAGATGCAGAATGGTTAGAGGCCTCAGCACCTGAGGATCAATATATCAATGAGTTTGCTGGGTTTTCTCTCGGTCTCATACATCCCAGATTGGGTGCTGGATAATCCAGGAGCCAAACAGCACACACACACAAATACACAGGAAAAATCAGCTCTCTCAAGCCAAAGGATCAGGAAAGGGGCAGCGTGGAAAGACCAAAAACATTAAGACAATAGCTACTCTACTCTAGCCAAACACCATGGAAAGACGATGGTCCCCTTCAGCAAAGGGCAAGAGGAGAGACTAGCCTCCTACCCTCACATGGCCATAACAAGGCACCCCAACACTCTTCCCTGCCAGGGAAACAGAAAGGATCAAGAGAGAGCTGGGACTTTCATCCCAACCTAGCAATAACAAGGCCCCCTGGCCCCAACCACGGTATCAGTAGAGATACTGATGGGACGCCTGGACCTCCACCCATTTATAGCAGTAATGATGTTCCCCTCCTTCTTTCTGCTGGGATGGCATTAGAGGAGGCAAGTGGGAAGGCTTCACCTTTACCACCTTCCACCAGGAATGGGGCGCCCACCCCTACCCAACCAGTGCCAGTGGAGGAATAATGAGGAGTCCTTCCTCCTACCAGCCAGGGGGGCATCAGAAGAAGCCTAGTGGAAAGCCTGGGTTCCCACCCTTGCCCAGCAGTAAGGAGGGGCTCTACCACACCCCTGGGGTGTCAACAGAAGTTCACAGGGGAACCTGGACTTTCACCCCAACCTGGAAGGAACAAAGCATCACCATCCTTCCTCGGCCAGTTCAGTGTCAGAGGAGGCCTACTAAAACAGAAGATTTAAATAAAATTCAGAGTCTTAAAACATAACACCCAAAATATACAATGGATATAGAGCTTCTGTTTAACAAGTTGACAGAGTTCTGGAGCTCTGTTTCACAACAATCTGAATCTACTTAACACTCCTAACTGTACACTTAAGAATGGTTAACGATAAATTTTATGTTTTTTGCCACAACTTAAAAAAAATGTTTAAGTGCCGGTATCAGTTAAAATCAAAAGATTATTTCTCATTTAATACATGTAATTATTCAATCATTTATTTAAGATACATGGAATATTAAACATTATAAAACAATTACAAAATCATATTAATTAGTGCATATTATTTTACTACCTTTGTGAAATATCTTAAACTCAATAAATCCAAGAAAAATAAAACTCTCAGCCTCTCTTACCACAATTTACACAGCAAAACTACTCAAGTGGTACTTTTTCTAATACAATGACTTGGAAAATTTAATAGCAAAAAATTAGATACACAAACTATACTTTCTCTGAGGCTCAAATTTCTTCACAGAATTAAATCAGATTAATTAAAGGCAAAAAGTGGATTGCTTTCTATTTTGACTTTCAAGATCAAGTTTACTATGTAAGCCTGACAATTATTAATTACTGAAATTTTTAGTTTTATAAAAAAACAAATTTAACGTGTTGCATTTCATGCAGGAGAAACATGGCAAACACAATATTTAAGTGGCCCCATTCCACACTTCCTAGCAGTGTTACCTTCACCATGTTGTACAAAACTCCAATTTGACAGTTTTCTCCCCTCAGAAAAAGGGTAATTGGCCCAATAAGTATAAAGAATACTGCATACTACATTACCCTCATGAAGATTCATAATACACATGAGCACACGAAAAACTGGAAAAGGTTGTACAGTTGGAAATATGTCTGACTCATTGCTTTCCAAATGTGTATATAACCATGGTCCACTTTTTTCACCTGTTAACACCTCACTGAACACTAATGTTCAAGGGCAGGGCTTCTCCAACCATAAAGTTCCAACAAATCCTCGAGAGACCTCATTAAAATGTCAATTCTGATTCAGCAGGTATGGGTGGGGCCTGAGGGTCTGCGTATCCAACATGCTCCCAGGTGATGCAATGTTTCTGGTCCAGGGATCACTCCTTAGCAGGCGCTAGAGAAGACACTTTGAGGAAAGCTACTACAGAGACTTCTTTGTAACTATGTAGTTTTCTGATACGAACTGAATACTTACAAACTCTATACTCCATAAAATAAAGGAATATCAAAGAATTGGCAGGAGACTAAGTTAAAAACAAGAGAAAGGGAGCTCTGAAGGTTATGTGTACTGGAAGGGTATTAGGACAAGGAAAGGAATGAAAATGAGTCAGGGTAAGCAGAGAATATAAAGGGACCCCTCCTTAAGGCAGGCAAGGGATATGGGAAAAGAGATAAGGGCTGAGGACAAGGAGGCATAAGAAATATTAGCATGTAGGAAGGACTCATAAATTTTCTAACTTTTCATTACTAAAATGGGACAAGCGGGCAGAGCCATTTACCAGATTTCTATTTTAATCACTAAAAGACTCTTATAACATCTTCAGATGAATGGCTTGTGGTACAGAGGTTTGGCAAAGTTCAAAAGGCCCCTTGAGATGAAAAATAAATTCTACAGAGATACATTGCTTATTGAGCCACTAAAACTGTAGGAGAACACAACAATTTTTAAAGTAGAATAATAGGTCAAACCTTTTCTTGGATTAGCCTCTGAAGATGAATCCCACAGGACAGCATAGCACTGAATAAGGTCAACAAGTACTGCTGGACTCTGCAGACGGCAGAGGCCAGGGAGTTTATTACTGAGGTCAGTCCCACCTTCTCAATAACATTCTGGAAGGCAGTAGGAGAATGGCGAGTGATTCTACACAAGGCCTGCAGGGACAGGAGAACAGATCCATCAGACTACTCCAAGCCCATGAACCAGTCCCCTGAAAGAGAACAAATACTTCTGTGGAAAGGAGTAGAAGGTGTTTCCCTTGCTCCTTCATTACTTACCTTGGCATAAGAAATTTGGACAATTTCAACACATGTAAAATTAAAACAATAATCCAGCTACCAATAAATACTTAAGTTGCTGTAAAACATGAGAAACTCTTACAATGATCATATGCATTATGAGTTAACTAAAACGATAAAATAATTCATGAGTCTACACAGAAAAACTTTAATAAAAAACATTAAGATAAGCCTTCTTTGTGCAGAAACTAAGCTCAGGGTTGAAAAAATAGTCATAAAAGTAAGTATTTGTTTATTGTTTAGTATGCAAAAAACATGATCTGAGAATATCTGAAGACTACCTCATTTAATCCTTCCAAATAACATATATGAAAGGTATTATTATTAACCCCATTTTATAGGTGATAAAACTAAGGCACAGAATATTTAAGTAACTTGCTCAAAGGCATATAGCTAGTAAATGGCAAAGCTAGAATTCAAACCAAGGTAATCAGACCCCTGAGCTACTCAATTGCTCATAGACTATCAAAAATGAAACTTCAAATTAATAAACTAATAGAATTTAATGTGTTGCAATAGAAATGGGCTCAATTATGCTTGGAAAGGCAGGAAAAGCAAGTCAACAAAAGCTACATAAGGAAAATGATAATTGAGTCGGCTTTTGAAGGTGAGTGGGAAAGTAAGGTGAAAACGTAAGTAAAGAAAATTCTAGCCAGAGAGAGAGGACAAGTATTCACATGGAGACACGAAGAGCAGAGCAGGTTCTCGGAAGGGAAATTTGTCTGATGCATCTCTCAGGTGAAGGACAGACAGAGAGAGTAGTAAAGAAGGGAAAATGATGACCCATCTACTGAAGAGATTGTCTTTTCCCCATTGTATATTCTTACCTCCTTTGTCGCAGGTTGATTGACCATAGGTGCATAGGTTTATTTCCAGGCTCTCTATTCTGTTCCATTGATCTATGTGTCTGTTTTTTGTGCCAGTACCATACTGTTTTGATTACTGTAGCTTTGTAGTATAGTCTGAAGCCTGGGAGGGTGGTACCACCAGCTTCATTCCTTTTTCTCAAGATTGCTTTGGCAATTAGGGATCTTTTGTGGTTCCACACGAATTTTAGGATTATTTGTTCTAATTCTGTGAAAAATGTTGTATTTTGATAGGAATTGCATTAGATCTAATAGATTGCTTTACACAGTATGGCCATTTTGATAATATTAATTCTTCCAATCCAAGAGCATGGGATACCTTTCCATTTCTTTGAATCATCTTCAATTTCCTTCATCAGTGTTTATAGTTTTCAGAGTATAGGTCTTTCACCTCCGTGGTTAAGTTTATTCCTAGGTATTTTAGTATTTTTGATGTGATTTTATTTTATTTTTTAATTTTAATTTTTTGGCCACATGACATGCAGGATCTTAGTTCCCCGACCAGGGATCAAACCTGCATCCACTGCAGTGGAAGCTTGGAGTCTCAACCACTAGACCACCAAGGAAGTCCCTTGATGTGATTTTAAAAGGGATTTTTTTTTTTAATTTCTCTTTCTGATAGTTCATTATTAGTGTATAGAAAAGCAACAAATTTCTGTATATTAATTTTGTATCCTGAATCTTTACTGAATTCACTTATTACTTCTAATAGTTTTCTGGTAAAGACTTTATGTTTTTCTATGTAAAGTATCATGTCATCTGCAAATAGTGACAATTTACTTCTTCCCTTCCAATTTAGATGATGCCTTTTATTTATTTTTCTTACCTGATTGCTATGGCTAGAACCTCCAATACAGTAGTGTTAAATAGGGGTGGTGAGAGTGAACATCCTTGTCTTATTTCTGAATTTAGAGGAAAAGCTTTCAGCTTTTCACCACTGGGTATAATGGTAGTGTGGATTTGTCATAAATGTCCTTTATAATGTTGAGATATGTTCCCTCTATACCCACTTTAACGAAAGTTTTTAGCATGAAGGGATGTTGAATTTTGTTGAATGCTTTTTCTGCATCTATTGAGATTATCATGTCATTTTTATTCTTCCTTTTGTTAATGTGGTGCACCTTACTGATTGATTTGCAAATGTTGAACCATCCTTGCATCCCTAGAATAAATCCAACTTGATTACGGTGTATGATCCTTTTTATATACTGTTGGATTTGTTCTGAAAATATTTTGTTGAGAATTTCTGCATCTATATTCATCAAAGGTATTGGCCTGTTATTTTTTGTAGTGTCTTTGTCTGATTTAGGTATCAGGCTAATGTTGGCCTCACACCTGTCAGAATGTCTATCATCAAAATGTCTACGGGACTTCCCTGGTGGCGCAGTGATTAAGAATCCACCTGCCAATGCAGGAGACACAAGTTCGAGCCCTGGTCCGGGAAGATCCCACATGCCATGGAGCAACTAAGCCCATGCGCCACAACTGCTGAGCCTGCACTCTAGGGCCCTCAGGCCACAACTACTGAGCCCGTGTGCCACAATTACTGAAGCCTGCGCACCCTAGAGCCCGTGCTCCGCAACAAGAGAAGCCACCGCAATGAGAAGTCCGCACACCGCCATGAAGAGTAGGCCCCACTCGCCACAACTAGAGAAAGCCTGTGCGCAGCAATGAAGACCCAACGCAGCCAAAGAAATAATTTTAAAAAAAGGTCTACAAATAACAAATGTTGGAGAAGATGCGGAGAAAAGGGAACCCTTATACACTATTGGTGGAAATGTAAATTGGTGCATCTGCTATGGATGTTCCTCAAAACTCTAAAAACAGAACTACCACATGACTCAGCAACTCCACTCCTGGGTATATATCTAGAAAAAAGTGAGAACACTAATTCGAAAACATAGATGCACCCCAATGTTCACAGCAGCACTATTTACAATACCCAAGATATGAAAGAAACCCAAACAACAGATGAGTGGATAAAGAATATGTAGTACATATATACACAATGGAATATTACTCAGCCATAAAAAAGAAGGAAATTCTGCCATTTGCAGCAATGTGGATGGACCTAGAGAATATTATGCTTAGTGAAATAAATCAGACAAAGACAAATACTGTATGATATGACTTACATGTGGAATTTTTAAAAGTAATACAAACAAATGTGTATAGGAAAACAGAAACAGATTCACAGATACTGAAAACAAACTAGTGGTTACCAGAGGGGACAGAAAAAGGGGAAGGGGCAAGTCATGGGTATGGGATTAAGAGATACAAACTTATGTATAAAATAGATAAGCAATAAGGATACTGGGTATAGCACAGGAAATTATAGTGTTATCTTGTAATAGCATTTAATGGAGTATAATCTGTAAAAATACTGAATCACTATGCTGTACACCTAAAACTAATATAATATTGTAAATCAAACATATTTCAATTAAGAAAACAGATTTATTTCATTATTTCAGTCAGTATTATTTCAAAGATTATTCAATCCCTGGATTAAAAGAAATAAGAGCAGTCTAAATGGAGCCCCTAAAGATCATGCTACAATTAGAATTTTTCAAGGATATTTAGGGGTCGCCCTTAAACTGGCTTCAAGACAGTGAACAGTAAGTCTCATTAGCACTGTAACAATTCTTAGAGAGGCTTTCACAGCAAAACTGACTTCCTATTGATATAAAATCCCTACGCAATCATAATGGAGATGTTTCTTGATACAAGATTTGTCCAGACTGCTTCTAAGTGTATTCAAAGCAATATGAGGGCAACTGGAAGTTCTCCTCTTCAGAAAGCTGCTCAAAAGCCTAACCTATCTTCCATTTTGAAAAGCTCATGCAGGAAATAACTTTTAACCCATCACTTCCGGATATCAAACACAGTTGAAAGCTCACAGAAGCTTAAGAGCACATGAGGGCTTGTGTTCTCCAAATCAAAAAAAAAAAATCAAATCTCAAGATAGATCTTCAGTGATTAGGTTTTGAAATACTTACTTAATAAAACAGAGCTTGAGACTACATTTTAAAACTGGAAAGAACACTTCCAGTTCAAAATTCACTTCAAAATTTGCCTCCAAAAGGACATTGTGTTACCTCCAGAATTTCTGACCACCTATTTACTAAAAGCAATGTCTAAGAAAGAGACTAATTCAAAACTGAAGGCTGCATATCTATTAGAAACATGAACACAATCACCACGGAATAAGTTTAAGAACCATTTCTTTTCTGTCTTGTGAATCATTTTTTCATGTCATATGAAAATTACCTTGGGAACTTTTTCAAACTAGACACAGTCTCATCTGACCTCTGAGATCTTAAGACACATCAGGACAGGGGCAGGGGGTGGAGAGAGAGGAGGAAGCAGTCAGTGTTGTTGAAAAGCTCCCCTCCAACCCCAGTGAGAACCACTGCCCCGAAAAACTCTTCACTTTGTCACCCTTCCTCTCAGCACTTCAGTAATGATAATTAGCCCAGTAACCTCCCTCCTAGGAGCCATTCTACTCAGTCTAACTCTAAAGGTTTCTCTGGTTCCCACTGTGGCTCATACAGAGATTCCCTGTAATCCTAATGATTCTAGGAATCCTTTTATGCATTCAATACATTTCCCAAGTCAGGTCCGCTCCCTTCAACAACTAATCCCTAAGCAACAGATGCCACCACCCCTGAGCGGGAAGGATTAACTAGCCATCTTTCACTCCGAGCCAGGCCAGTGTTTTTCAAGAGCTCCAAGGTCTAGGGCAGTGGTTCTTGAACTTCAGCAGGCATTAGAAGCGCCTGGAGGCTTGTTAGAATGAAGATTACTGGGCCTCTCCCCGCAGAGATTCTGAGTCAGCAGGTCTGGGTCAGGGTCCAGAAACCTGTGTTTCTAACAAGTTCCCAGGTGATATTAATGCTGCTCATCTGCATCACACTGGTACAGGGGGACTCTATGGGGCCAAGAGACGACTAGGAGAAACGGGTCAGAAAATCAGTGACACAGGCAGTAGGCACAGACTGTTACAAGCGGAACAAGGAGCAAGTTGCTGACTCAGCACTGATGACACCATCCTCCAGCCTTGCTCTTGCATCCATCAAGTCAATGGATATCCACCGGGCACCTACCACACGTGCTCAGGAGGGAACAACGGCAACAGGGTCCCTACCTTCCTAGAACTGACCTCCTAACAGGATGTATGATGACGTGCATACACCGGGTGCATAAATACCTCTGTGTTCACTGCTATGACGGAAAATACAAAGAGACACGAGGGGCAGGGAACATCCTAATGAAAGAGGTAACATTTAAGGTGAGAACTGAAAGATGAAGAATCGGCCATGTGAAAAGCCAGAGGAAGGCATCCTGGGCACAGGGAATAGCAAGGGGAAAAGTCTTGAGGCCGAAAAGCGTTTGGAAATTCTTGAAAATATCAGAACATGTGTGTCACTGAAGCACAGTGAGGGAATGAGTGTTAGGAGATGTGACAAAAGAGGTAGGCAGGAGCAAAAATCACCCAACATCTTGAAAGTCATGTGAAGAATTTTAATCTTTATCACTAAATGGGTACGTTAACCTCCAGAGCACATTCCTGAGAGGTCGTTATCGGAAAAGAAACCAAAAAAGAAGTTCAGCTCTGTAAGGCGTGCTGGGGAAAATGCAACTGTCATCCCTCTAGGAATCTGTGTAAAGTGTCTTCAGGATGCGTATTTTCAGTTTCTATATCCTCAATCTTTAATGAATCTTCTTAAGGCAGGTGAAATTTTCTTAAGATTATGATGTTAGAATAACTTTGTTTTAGGATCCCCAAACAATGATCTCATACTGTATTCCCCATTCTATTATTAGCAGGACCTTTGTGGCCTATTTCCCCTTGTATCCCAAGTAAAGAAGAACGTTTAACGTTATCAACCTCCTGCCCTCCACTCGCGACGTGAAACAAGAGGCTCCATCTCAACCTTTGCAGGAAAAGCCCAAAGCCGCAACCAAAGACCTGGCTTCAAACTGATAGAAAGATGAACAAAACACAGTCCTGGCTTTCCAGGAGTTTACAATCTATAAGGGATTATAGTAAAATAAGCTAGCATAACTAATTTACCCCACAAAATGTGCTAATTGCTTTAAACATTAAATTTTATCCTAAAACTCAAAGCACTTGCCAATTCTTAACTTCTACCTAGTACTCTGTAGTATTTCTCTAGTATTATCATCCTTTAAAAAACATTTTTAAGATGTTGAAAAGTTTTAGCAGAGCAGTAAGAAGAGGAGATGTGATTTTATCAAGTTCACCCTGTATGGAAAATGGAATTAGTGGAGCAGCAAACTGGCCGTGGGAGACCAGTTAAGGCCACTCCATTGGTCTCGGTGAGAGATGGTGGTGGCCTGGATTATGGAGGCAGCAGCAGAGCTGCAGAGAGAGGCAGACAGATCTGAGCAGTATCTATGAATTAGAATCAGAGGACAGGTCGACTGGCTGGATGTAAACAGCGAAGGGGAAGGAATTAGGGAAGATAAAGCATCAAAAATGATACCTAACCCTTTGTTTTCCTTAGTCTATCTTCCCTTACCTTCCCCTCCCAAGGGCAATACAGCAGGTTCTGAGGAAAGAGGTCAGAGGGGAACGGGAGCACTGAGCACGAGTGGCTCAGGACACAGAGTGGCAGTGACACGGGAGAAAGAGAAGGACATAGAGGCAGCGGCCAGAGCGGATGGAGTCTGTTACGCTGAATAAATAAATTAACTGAATGAACAGATCAGTAAATATACTGAGAATAACTGAAACCAGGTTTCTGTATGAGATTAGATTTACAAACACAGAAAATGGGAAGGCTAAAAAGAATCCTAAGTATGGGATTAAAATTGGAAGTATCAATATGAATGCATGAGTTTTGTTCCAAATACCCACAATGATAGATATAAGAACAATTCTATAGGCATGCGTATGTATAAGTACATATATTTTTTTCTAGCTCTGAATACTAAGAAGGCCTGAAAACAATAACACCCCATAGCAATAAGCACAGCACCCAGATCGTGGTTTCTAAAAACCGAAGGTCCCTTGGAGAAATGATTGGTTCCAGACCTGGCAGAGCAAGTACAAAAGTCGCCCAGAAACTGCGTGGTGTCAGAAAGTAAGGAATGATAGTGATCAATGATAGAAATAGGTCAATGGGGGCTTCTCTGGTGGCGCAGTGGTTAAAAATCCACCTGCCAATGAAGAGAACATGGGTTCGAGCCCTGGTCCAGGAAGATCCCACAAGCCACGGAGCAAGTAAGCCAGTGTGCCACAACTACTGAGCCTATACGCCACAACTACTGAAGCCTGTGTGCCCAGAGCCCGTGCTCCACAACAAGAGAAGCCACCTCAATAAGAAGCCTGCGCACCACAATGAAGAGTAGCCCGTGCTGGCCGCAACTAGAGAAACCCCGCACGCAGCAACTAAGACCCAATGCAGCAAAAATAAAATAAATAAATAAATTTATTTTTAAAAAAAAAGAAATAGGTCAATGGGACACAAAAGCCAGCTTGTAGGGCTTCTAAGATGATCTGAGCATCCAAACAATAAATAATAATAGTGGTAATAGTAGTATCACATTACAATTCACTGAATAAAATAGGTATCCATGATCCTAAGGATATAAATACACACATACATGTGGGAGAAGGGAAAGAGCTTCTTTAAAATAGAATTCCAACCAATACCAAAGGCCTGTTTTTGTACAGCTCATGAGAACAATGTACAATGGTTTTTACATTTTTAAAGTGTTAAAGAAAACAAACAAAACAAAGAGAACATGGAACACAGACCATATGTGGCCATCAAAGCCCAAGATACATATCATCTGGCCCTTTATAGAAAGTATTTGCCAATCTCTGATATAAAAGGAATGAAACAGATGGTCATCATATGGCAACCATCACAGAGGCATATGCTACAGGTAAGGGTCCTCAATGATGTTAAGGAGGTTTACTGGCAAAACACTAGATAGACCCAGGTTGAGCTTTGCCCTACAAAATACAAGCCCTGCATCCTTTAAACTTGTAAATGACATGAACTTCCCAGAAATACTGGGGAATTGTTTCAAACTGAAGGAGACTAAAGAAATATGAAAACAATATATAACATATGATACTGAACATGATCCTGGAGCAGAAAAGGAGAGACATTTTGGAGGAAATCGGAAAAATTACAATGAAAAATTAATAAATTAGATGAACACTAAGAACAAAATATAAGAAGCCCAAGATGAAAGAGTGAAGCTTAATGTGTCAAATGAAGAAAGAGCTAGAAGGTATGAGACTTTGGTGGGAACAACTGGAAAAAAACTCTGCCAAGAAAAGAAACCATGCTGAGCATAAAAATGAAAATGATAATATAAACCCAATTAAAGCAAGACAGGTTTTTTTTTTTAAAGGCCCAGGATTAAAACGAATGCCTTAAGATGTGACTCAAAGATGCCTTGATAAAGTTCACTGGTGTTTTTAGGACAGATACCAGATAGGGTTGAAGACAAAACAGGCCAGAAAGGAGCAAGCTTGTGGCAATAACCCTTTAAAGAAGTATGGCTGGGGTGGGGGGCTGAGGAGGGATGGAGGTACATCCTAAAAAACTTTGGATATGTTTTTATGTGTGTCTTTTTATTTTTAATGTGGTAAAGAATACCTGAATACTGATTAGAAAGATCTAGTAGACAAGGAGAGGGTAAAGATTTAGGAAAGAGCAAAAATAACCATTTGAGTGAGATTCTCAAAAAAAGAAGAGATGGAAGAATCATGGACACGTTTGTCTCTGACAGGAGAAGGGACAGTTCATCAGCTGTAACAGGAGAGAAAGAACTGAGGCAGGATAGGTGTGGATGCAAATAGGTCCAAAGATGCGTAAGACAGACAATGGGATAATTCCCGCTGGATGTCTCCATTTTTCTCTGGGAAGTATCTACTGAGGGGGAAGCCATTTACTGAGGATGCAGGAGGGAAAACATGGGATTGGAGGGTTAAGGAAAGAGGATAAGGTCTGAAATTGGCACAGTGAGAAGCACAAGAATGAGCAGACTAGAGAAATACAGGGAGGGTACCAGATAACGTTGAGAGTCCAGATAAGACTGGTGATCAAAAAGAGTATATAAATAAATCATATGAGAAAGGGCTGTATCTGTTCAACCGACTATTAAATTGATACAACCAGGTTAACACATCTTCATACATAATTATCATTTACATCAAGTCGTTATAACCATGGAAGCAAAGTAGTAGACAACCAATCAAAATACAGAAACTGCAAAATCACAGATGCTTGAACATTAATATGAATTCATTTGAACCACATGATAAACCCATTTAACATAAAGTCTGAAAGAGGGAGCTAACAGGAAAAGTCAAGGGACACTAGAAATATACCAAACCAAATCCTGCACCCTAACCACTGCCATGGTTTTCCACTATCACCTCCAAATAGTTTTTGAAACTGTAATTCATGGTCACACAAGATCCTATTGGAATTTCCTGACAGTCCTCCTGCTTCAGGAGAAAATCAAATTATCGTTCTTACCAACTGTTACTCTGAGATTTCTACCTATCCAATGAAATTTACTCTGTATCTAGAACAGTTCTTCAAGCTTGGTATTTAAACACATGCAAATATATCCCCAAAAGATGCTCCATCTTACCGATATTGCAGTTATCCTAAGAGAATCAACGGTGGAATGTTTGAATAGGTACCATAAAACAGGCCCAGTTTCTCCCGTAATAAAGCCCTGGGCCTGAGCAGAAAAGGTAGTGCAGACATTTTCAATAATCTTTGCTGCCATGTGATTCACAACACGTTCTTCCTAGAGAGAGAAGAGTAGAAAACAATGAGAAAATTAAATAGGTATTATTTAGGACGAGAAATATATACACATCATTTCATAATCACTGCTTTATAAATAAAGCCCTGATACCAAGAGTGCCCCTGGATGTGTTAGGTGTTTTAGGAGGTGTGGTCATTTTTTCAGGCTATTATAAAACTATTACATTTGGTTAATCACTAAACCTAGCATAACATAATTCTCCACATATTTCAATAAAAAGGCTGAAATAATCTGGAAAATACACAATTATAACTTATAGCATAACATAAAAACTGGAAGATAATTTTAAAATCATAAGGAGTATGCAGAACAATCTTCAGAAATTACTCAGGGCTGGAAATAATTAGTGTACCAATAAGCTAAAAACCACTTAAATACAGGGCATCAAGGAAAGTCCGAAGAAAGAGATTGCACCAGTGGTGTGACCAAATTAACCCTTAGACTAAAGGCTGCTCTGGATTGTTCTAACAATGCTTAAAAGTCTCAGAAAGGATCAAACTGTTTCCAGGTAACTTAAATGAGTCCAAGAAAAAGCACAAAAGTACTTAAAAGGCTATAAAGAAACAAAAGTGCCCAACATAAAAATCATGATGTCTGACATCCAATTAAATTCACACACACTAAAAAGCAGGAAAATATGACTCATAAAAAGAAAATTTAATTAAGGGAAATGACACAGGTGACAGAATAAGAAAAAAGTATTTAAATGGCTATTATAAATACAGTCCATACACTCAAGAAGAAAGAAGAAGCAAGCATAAGGAAAGAAATAGAAAATTAAAAAATGACCCAAATCAAAGGGCTAGAGATTATAATGTCTTATATGAAAAATACACTGAAATGGATTAACATATTAGACTCTACAGACTCAATGATTAGTAGATTAGTGAAGACACAACACTTAGCAAAAAAAAAAAAAAAAAAAAAAAAGAAACAACTATCCAAAATAAACACAGAAAGAAATAAGACTGGGTAAGAAAGAAAAAAGCATTGGAACATCAGTGAACTGTGGGACAACTTCAAACAACCTAATGTATGTGCAATGAGAATCCCAAAAGGGGGCAGAGGGAGGCAGAAAAAATATTTGTTTGAAGAACTACTGGCTGAAATTTTTTCAAATTTATGAAAATTAATAATTCACACTCTAAGAAACTCAATGAACCTCAAGTAGAAAAAAGAAAAGTCACACCAAGGTACATCATAATCGAACTGCTAAAAACCAGTAATAAAGAGAAACCTGTAAAAGCAGCTGGAGTAAAAAGACACATTATGTAGAGCTAATCTAACACATAACCTAACAAAAATAAGGATGACAGGAGACTTCTCATCAGAAACAATGCAAACCAGAAGACAGTGGAACAATATCTTTAAAGTACCAAAAAAAAAGAAAAAAAGATAACTGTCAACCTATAAATCTATACCCAACAATAACACCTTTCAAAAGCAAAGGTAAGGGACTTCCCTGGTGGCGCAGTGGTTAAGAATCCACCTGCCAATGCAGGGGACACGGGTTCGAGCCCTGGTCTCGGAAGATCCCACACACCACGGAGCAACTAAGCCCATGCACCACAACTACGGAACCTGCGCTCTAAAGCCCACGAGAAACAACTACTGAAGCCCACACGCCTACAGCCTGTGCTCCACAACAAGAGAAGCCACCGCGATGAGAAGCCCGCGCACCGCAACAAAGAGTAGCCCCTGCTGGCCGCAACTGGAGAAAGCCCATGCGCAGCAACAAAGACCCAATGCAGCCAAAAGTAAAAATAAATAAATAAATAAAATATTAAAAAATAAATTTAAAAAAGAAAGAAAAAAAAGGAACATTCTTAAAAAAACGAACAAACAAAAAAACAAAGGTAAAAGTGAGGAAAATAGGGACAGGTTGGTAAAAGGTACAAATTTTCACCTGTAAGATGAATAAGGTCTGGGGATCTAATGTAAAACAATGTGACTCTAGTTGATAACACCATATAGTATAATTGAACTTTGCTAAAAGAGGAGAATTTAAATGTTCTCACCCCAACCCCAAAAAAAGGTAACGGGATAAAATATGAGATGACTGATGTGTTAGCTCAGTGGGGGAATCCTTTCACAATGCATGCATATATCAAATCATCACTTTGTACACTTTAAATATCTTACAATTTTATGTCAATCATACCTCAATAAAGCTGAAAAACAATTTAAATACCTATCTCTGATAAAACAGACAAAAAACAATCAGCATGAACATAGATTTATATCTATATCTATCTATCAGATTAAACAAGCTTGATCTACTGCAAGAAAAAAAGCACATCACCCAACAATGGCAGAATTCACCTTTTTTTCCCCCTAAGTACACATACATACTGAGTCATGTGAGAAGTCTCAACAAATTCCAAAGATTTAAAATCATACATACAGGGCTTCCCTGGTGGCACAGTGGTTGAGAATCTGCCTGCCAATGCAGGGGACACGGGTTCGAGCCCTGGTCTGGGAAGATCCCACATGCCGCGGAGCAACTGGGCCCGTGAGCCACAACTACTGAGCCTGCGCGTCTGGAGCCTGTGCTCCGCAACAAGAGAGGCCGCAATAGTGAGAGGCCCGCGCACCGCAATGAAGAGTGGCCCCTGCTTGCCGCAACTAGAGAAAGCCCTCGCACAGAAACGAAGACCCAACACAGCTAAAAATAAATAAATTTTTTTAAAAAATGAAAAAAAAAAAACATACATACACCACTCCCTCTAACCACAATACCATTAAGTTAAAAATAATAATAAAAAGATAAATAGAAAAAACATAAAGACGGGTATTAAATGAGAAAGAAACAAAAGAGGTATAGAATTTGTTAAGTTTACAAAGCATGTAATGGGGTAAAACAGTTAAAGGAACATGAAAATTTACAGAGAAACCCAACCAATATAAATCGTAGAACCCTGTGGAGCTTCCCCCTTAAGATTATCTGCCACAGGAGAAGAGGAGGTACAAACCTCACCCTAGCAGTGAACATACCATACTTTGTGGCTCTCACCCCACCAAGTCTCTGGAAGCTGGTCTACTCCCTACTCAGTGCAAACTCAGGATCGCTTCTTTGTGCCATTCTCAAAGGTTTGCTTCAAGACACATTAGGTAACTCCATACTTAGTATTGCATCCTACTAATACTAGCATTCCAAATATTATGAATAGTGGTATTAAAAGGAAAAACACAAGAAACCCTGCATCATTCCTATTCCAGATACATGTTGCTCACTTTCACTACATAAAGGCGAGGAGAACTGTGCGTACCCGCAGAGAACCCAGTGTTGATGGCACACACATTCTTTATTAGGAAGATTAAACTTAAACTGTGACAGTTACAAAAACAGAAAATACAGCTGCACATTTTCACTTTTATCCAGTATCAAGAATTTTAACTTCTCTCTCATTTTCGTTAACTAGTGTCTAAAAACACTTCAAAGATAATACATATAATGGCTAACACCTCTATACATTCTAATTCAAGCCCCATCTTTTTCTAATTAAATACAAGCAATTTACCAATAGTTTTCTTTTTTAAAAAGCACTAAAACTGAAAATTATAAACAGACTATTATGCAAGCTATAAAAAAAAAGAGGTGGTTGATTAGATACAAATGCATAAATTAATCTTCTCCTCTAAACATGTGGAAACACTCTAGGTACTATTTCCAGCTTCTGTGTGCACTGTACAGTAGGTTGCTACCTACCCAGATAAAAATAACTACCTTCAAGAAAAGCCAGCTTTCTCAGCCTCCCTATTCCATGCACATACAGAACATATGCCATGTAAGTTCAATGCCAAATATTCCTGAGATCAATACAGCAATGATACCAAGGGGAGAAGTGCTCTTTGCTACTGTCTACAAACATGAAGGTCAAAGCAATGGAATGGAAAGCTGTCAAAGAGGGCCCAAGTCAGAAGCATGTGGAAGATCAACCAACACAGGTACCTTTCCTTATACAAAACATTAGATGGGGCCCCAGGGCTTGGCCAATATCAAACTACTCAAGAGTGGCACACCTGGGACTGAAATCCACATCCTCTGACTCCCAGCTCAAGGTCTCCGAAATGCCAGCCCCAACTCTGAAACGATGACTCAGCGTCATCATGGGTACCTTTTCTTCTATACTGCCACACTCTTTTTAAAACAGTTATACCATATCTTCCTTTTTTTTTTTTGCGTGTTCCACCTTAAATCTCTCACTCTAAATACTTCCCCTCTTTCCACCTGAGCATTTACATCTGTAACAAGATCAAAGGCATTTGACTCACATCTCTATTACCATTGCTAAAATTATAGAAATCATAACAGGTTGACCTGTTTGGAAAACAACGTCATAATCTCTTAGGTAACCTTTTGAAATAGAGAAAACCTACTGAAAACTATTTAAACAAACTCATGACAGTCCCAGTGTAAGACTATCTTCCTCTCCCTAAGTGGATCTCACAGCATGCCACAGGATAAGGTAGGTCTGTGGGCAAATAACTTTGAAAACATCACATACGATATGCACCCATGGAGATTCATAATTAAAAGCTCTGAAAAGGACTAAATACAAACAAACGAAACTATTCAACCTTGTTTAACCCAGTGTGTCCCAAGGTATTTGACCGGAAAACCCTTATAACATGTGTGAATTTCCCATGGCAAAGCTAGTTATCTATGCACAATGAACAAAAACAATATGTATAATTTAAAACTAAAATTGTCTTCTAAGAAGTCTACGTATCAATTAAAAAAGTAAAATTTCCATTCCGCTTTTCTCTCAATGCACAGATTAAAGGGAGGAGAAAAGGGAGTACAAACCAGAATCAACGGCCCATGTTCAACAAGGTACATTACTAAGTTTTGAAAGTGGAAAAAAGAAGTCAATTAAGTTAGGCAAAAAACATCTCAATATATTTAAGAACAACAGAAATAGCACAACAATGTGAGTTACCTAACTATATACTTAAAGGTTAAGATGGTAAATTTTATATTAAATATATGTTTTACCACAATTTAAAAAAATACAAGAGAAATAGAACAGACCACAATCTTGATCTATACAGTAATGCAACTTTGTTACTACAACAAAAGAAAAAAGAGGCAATAAAATCCCACCCACCTGAAAAAGTTTAAACCATCTCATAAACAACCCTGGACCAAATAAAATTTTAAACTAGGGATTATCTATAAAATAACAATAATGGAAACACTACATGTCAAAACAATGGGATACAGCTAACATTAGGTTGAAAGTTAATAGCCTTAAATGTCTCAGTAACTACACAAGAAAGAAAAAGGAAAAAACAAAAAAAGGAAATGTAGTTACAAAACAACAATAAATGGCATACTAAACCAGGGATAAAAAAAAAATTTTCTTTCCAAATAAATGAAGATAGGGCAGTGTCTTAATCATTTTCGCCTTTCCTGTGTCCAGCCAGTACATAATATGTTTCATAAATGCTACCTGTGAAGAATGGGAGCTGTATACGACAGAGTTAACTTTAGCAATGAATTAAATACATTAGCTGAATGTCATCAAGAATTCAAAGGAACTTCAATCATCTTATTCCAGTGTTTTTTAAACCAAATGTGTCATTCTCTTTTTAGTTTTCTCATTGAGTATGCCTTCCATTTTCACTAATATCAACCAATTCTCCTCAAATTTATTCATAGATATATACTCTCAATCAACATCCCAACAGGTGAACTTGCATATAACTTTTAGAATCAACTTTTTAAGTAAAAAGGAACCAAAAAAAGCTAAGAGACTCATGAAAAAGATTTAAATGGTAAGAAAAAACACCCCTCTATATTTTTAAATTATTAAAAATAAATACTATTAATTTAGACAGCATGGCACAGATAATAGGTCAACAGAACTAAATAGAGACCAGGAAGAGACATGCACATTGGCATGACAGAGGTACACTGCAGAGCCGTGGGGGGAAGATGGACTTTTAATTAAGTGATGCTGGGATAACAGATTATGTTTATTTTTAAAAATAAAACTGGATCCACACATAGCACCACACACACAAAACAATTACAAATAGCTTAAACTTCTAAAGGGAAAAAGGAAAAATAAAACTTTTAGAAGAAATATGTAATAGACCATCTTAATGAAGTTGGAGTAGAGAACCTTTTCTTAAGATATAAAAAACACAAATAATAAAGGAATGGATTGATAAATTTCTATTAAAATTAGGAACTTCTGCTTATCAACAGACACTGTAAAGAAAATGAAAAGACCAAACACAAATTAGAAAGTATCTGGGATACACATAAATAACAAAAAATTAATATCCAGAATACGTTTTAAAAAAACTCCTATGGGTGGAGTACCATGACATCTGAAATCTTTTCAAACAGTTCAGAAAATAAATGAATGAATAAATAATAAATACACATATATGGATAGATATACACACACACATATTACAACAAAGCAAAGAGGGCAAAACGTTAACAGTTGAACCTAGGTGATGTAAATAGAGGTGATCATTATAGTTTTCTTTCCTTTTCTAATACTTGAAACATTTTATAACAATAGGCTGGGTGGGTGGGAGGGTGGGAATGAAGGTGTGCAGAATTCCTACAAAGCAACAGAAAAAATTAAGACAATCATTTTCACAACAGGAAAAACTACAGAAACCAAAATAAATAGAAAAAGATGGTCATTCTCATTAGTTATCAGGAAAACGCATATTAAAACTACTTTGAGGGCTTCCCTGGTGGCGCAGTGGTTGAGAATCTGCCTGCCAATGCAGGGGACACAGGTTCGAGCCCTGGTCTGGGAAGATCCCACATGCCGCGGAGCAACTAGGCCCGTGAGCCACAATTACTGAGCCTGCGCATCTGGAGCCTGTGCTCCGCAACAAGAGAGGCCGCGATAATGAGAGGCCTGCGTGCCGTGATTAAGAGTGGCCCCCACTTGCCGCAACTGGAGAAAGCCCTCGCACAGAAACGAAGACCCAACACAGCCAAAAATAAAAATAATAAATAAAAAATTTTTAAAAAAAACAAAAAACAAAACTACTTTGAGAAACAATTTAATGCCCACGAGACTGGCAAAAACTTAAAGTCTGACTATATCAAATGTTCAAGAAGATGTGAGTTAATGGATATTCCTATACACTGCTGGTGGGAGTATAAACTGATACACACATGTGTCTCTGAGGCACACATCAACACCATACTATTCAGTGGTACAAACACTTTACACAATCAGCATGTACCAATCTCAACCTAACTTTAAGCAAAAAACTTGTCTCAAAAGAACACAGCGCCAGTCCATTTATAGAGTTCAACATTTAGACTCAATCAACGTAATATTTAGCAATACATTCAAAAAGGGAAACACTATAAAGAAAAACTTGGGAAAGTAGAAAGAAAAGAGAAAAAAATTTTAAGAAAACCTTGAGAAAGTTTATCACCGAACTCAGAACAGTGTTTACTCTTTGAAAGAAAGTACATATTGCAATCCTAGAGGGAGAGAGAAAAATTCTCTAAGCAACCAGCGACGCGCCCCCCCCACCTCAGCATTTTTTTTTTTTGGCTGCATTGGGTCTTCATTGCTGCATGCGGGCTTTCTCTAGTTGAAGCTAGTGGGGGCTACTCTTCGTGGCAGTGCACGGACTTCTCATTGCAGTGGCTTCTCTTGTTGCGGAGCCCGGGCCCTAGGCTTCAGTAGTTGTGACACACGGGCTTCAGTAGTTGCGGCACGCAGGCTTCAGTAGTTGCGGCACGCAGGCTCTAGGGCATGAGGGCTTCAGTAGTTGTGGCCCACAGGCTCTAGAGTGCAGGCTCAGTAGTTGTGGCCCATGGGCTTAGTTGCCCTGCGGCATGTGGGATCTTCCTGGACAAGGGCTCGAACCCATGTCTCCTGCATTGGCAGGCGGATTCTTAACCACTGCACCACCAGGGAAGCCCCCCCCCCCACTTTTTTTTAAATAGAGTAAGTGGGTCAGAGTGTGTGCTTTTAACCATACTCCTACATTTCATATACTCTTCTGTATATGAGGTACATTTCGCTAGAAAAGAACCTACATTCAGAAATACCAGTAGGGGCTGGGAAAACAGTTTTCTACATTAAAAAAATTTTTTTTTAATCATTGAAGTGGCTTAAAATTTTTTTACCTCAACTATGTCCTGAATACATTAGACGAATATGCTAAAGAATTGCTACAATTGAATTATTTTTGTAAGGATAGAAATCCTTTTTTAGGGGGGGATGATCACCTCTGAATTTATTTATTAGGGACAATATTAGTGTACACGCTGTCAAAGCATACATTTAAGTGCTTTTCAAACATATAAAATCTTCATAAATTAGAGGGTTCTGGACTTTTCTCCCTCTTAATGAAAAGTATATAAGACTTGTCATACATACCAAGACAATAAAAGGCAAGTGTGTATATTCATTAACTATATCATTAGCTACATCACTATTTTACAGTTATTATTTGTTAACAATACACATGTATATCAAACGCTATTCTTTACAGTACGTACTCAATGAAAACACAGGAGGGGGTGGGGAGGATATACTTAATAAAGGATACCACCTCATGGATTAGAATTGATCATCTTTTACTAAGCATTAATCTAAATTTTATAAATTAAAGACACAAAGTTTTAAAAATTTCTTTACATCATTTAAAAAATTCCTAGAAGACTCCTTTCACCTTTGAGCTCCTATATTTTGTTCTTTTGCATGAATGTACTTGACAGATTCCACTTTATATTTTTATCTTATCTCCCACAACAGGTAGGATCTGTGCATGAATAGAAATTCCATCTTCTTCATCCGTGTGCCCCCAGGTGTGCCTAGCTTGAGGCCTTGAGTGATAAATCCAAACATGTCTTTTGACTATAGATAAAAATAACTTAATTCTCATATTGTTGGTAAAGTACAGATTACTGGCTTCATTCACATCCCACAGTGACAACTGACTACACAGTTAACCCTACAGGCGGGTAAGTGTTCACACCTCCTTTCTGGATCACTAGGGGAAAACCTTGCAGAGATTTTTCTACACTTGGGACATCATTCCATTACCATATAACACATGAAGTAATGAACTCAAAAGAAAGATGTTTATTCTGACATGTGTTTTTTTCATTCCTTAAGGAATGTTTTTAGCTTATGGCTCTGCCTTGGGTGAAACAATGTCAAGGTTTAAAGCAAACAGAAAAATGCCAACCTTTTAGGTCAGTTACTAAATCCTCTACACAATTACACACAGGAGCTACATATTCAGGTTGGTTGGTTGGCCAGCTGGCTGGTTTTCAGCCATGAACAATAGCATGAGAAGGGATGTGAATAAATTGAAAAAAAAAAAAAAAATCACATAATAACTACTACTTAATATTAAAATCAACAGATACTAGTGGCAGCTTCCCCGTTTCTGAACCACAAAATGGCAACCTGACAAGATAATCACGGGGATGTTGAAGGTTCACAGAAAATTCTCTGCATATACCTTGCTTGTTAAACTGTTGCATCGATAACTTTAAAAGAGGGGGGAGGATTAAGTATATGTTATTGAGAACTAGTTAGGTTGTTTATATTTGCTATCACCTCTTAAGAAGCAAGACATTTAAACAAGTGAATGAGAGTTTGTTCGTTTTTACACTTGTTCCACCGTAGGTCACTGGTTTACAGTGGCTTGTCGGGATTACTTAAATTCAGGAGCAATACAGTGCTTGGTTGACAGGCTCCTGCACTGCTGCAGGCTACAATCCTCACACAGTGCCTGAAGGGTTATTACAATTGCAAGCGTCTACAGAGGACAACAAAGGAGCCTTACCCCTTCCCGAAGGCACCTCATTAGCACCGTGTATGCAGCCGAGGGAACAGCCCAGCATTCTCGGGGCTTCTTTTTTTTTTCTTCCTAAAATGAAGTGGAAGGAAAGGCAGTGAAGCTAATAGCACAAAAGATATTAACCCTTTCAAGAAAAAGGCTCGGTTTCATATATACAAACTACCTAAAACTTCTTAACATTCTATTGAAAGTACAGCCTGACAATTACGACCTGATGAGGGGTCTTTTACTGCACTGTACATACAAGGTATTTCTTCTATTTCTCATTATGTTGTATATGATGTTGGTAAGATCCCCTCAGCAGTAGCTAGATGGAAAGAACTAAGAAATGACAGTATGACCTCGTCGATAGAGAAACCATTCCACTGATAACTGTAGGCGATGATACAGCGACTCCTACCTAAAAGGTATGACATTATCCGTAACGATTTGAAAGCACAGAACACACAGCTTTGAGTAATATCTCTGGATAATCCATAGGAACAAGTAAAACTCAGTATGCTACCTAGCAAGACAAAGCTCAATAAAAGTCAGCAATTATGATTAGCGGGTACACTGATTTTAATGACGTCAGGAAAAATTCTTTCACGGAAGAACCAAATTAGAGAGAGAAACGCAAGAACACTCCTGGAACCTATCAAATAAAATCACAAACTAAACCAGGGGCCACAGAGGAAGGTGAAAAACAACAATCTCTTTATAGCAGAAGAAATTAGGCTCTGCTTAGAATATTTATTTAAGATTGTCCAAATGTTAGAATTGGTACGTTACTGATCCAAAAGTATTTAATACCCATGATGAGAGTTGTGACCCATTAAAACTGTACCCTTAATCATGGAATTCCACATAGGGTCATAATCTAGACATTATCACCCAGAGCTGCTCCAGCTCAAAAATCGCGAATTCAGCACCCAATTCAACTTCCAAACACAACGTTTCTCCCTTCCAGCTCATTTATTCAGAAGGCCCACCACAACCTTTCCTTAACATCACTGGACTCGGCTCCCCGTCTCCCCTCCCCCACCCCTTCTCTTTCCCCGTCTATCCCCTACCCTCCCTGGCAGCCACTTGGATCCCTGGTCTATCATTTAATCACTCTTGCCAAAGGCCTGAATGACCTCACCCTCTGGAGTGCCCTTGTCCTGGGCCCGGGGAAACTCAACCTTAGAGGGGGCCAGTGGCTTGTCTTCTCCAGGCCTGCGCTCAGACAGCTGGGCTCTGGGACGGGTGACACCAAGAACACAGAGTCCACAAAGGACCTAGGAGCAGCAAGCCCAGGGACCTTCCACGTCACTCTCCAGGCCTGTCTCTCTCTCTGACCAACTCCCTCTCCTAAAGGACCACAGTATTTCAACCCCGCGGCCCTCCCATCACTTCACCTACTTTTCCTCCTTCGCAGAGACCATGGAAGTGATGAGAAAGGAACTACTAACTCACCTCCACCTGCAGCCAGCTGCTGCTCACACCCAGTGGTTACAGCAGGACAGGGTCCTCCGCCCCTTCCACATGGGCTCACGAGCCCGTTCCCACCCTGCTTTCTTCAGGGTCATTAGGATCTGGACCATCCCTTGTTGCTCCTAAGTGCTCGATGTCCTATCTCCATGGGATCACTTCCATTTCCACTAAAACAGACTCACTGTCATCTCCCATTTTCAGGTGTGCTGGGAGAACTACATGTAGATGTTTTTCTTTTTTTTTTTTGGCTGGGCCACGTGGCATGTGGGATCTTAGTTCCCCGACCAGGGATCGAACCCGTGCCCCCGGCAGTGGAAGTCCCCTGTAGGTGTATTTTTGATGTCTTTGTGGGAGGAGGTGAGCTCCACGTCCTTCTATTCCGCCAGCTTGATCTGGCCCCCTGTTGTCTCCCATTTTCAAAACAGCCCCTCGCCCCTCCGCTCTTTCCCACAACCATCCTAAGCTTTACGTTCACTTCAAGTGTCCTCACCTCCCCCTAAATCCTCAACACGCTGCAGTCTGACTTCTTCGGCCTCACTCACTCCACGTTAAATAAATAAATACACGAAACAGCTCTTGTTGGGTTACCGGTGACTTTCGTGTCACTCAAGCCAGGGGACTCTGTGGTCCTCTTTCTTGGACATTCAGCCCTATTGACCTTCTCTCTTCTGAAATGCCCACTCTTTTCCTAAGTTTTCTCCTGCTTCACTTACTCTCCATTAGGATCCAGAAGCCTCTCTTACCATCCTCCAATCTATTCTCCACATTTAAACCAGAGTCATCTTTGTGGCACTTAAATCAGATGACACCCTTACCCTTCTTAAAACTTTATCGGCTTCCCCTTGCTCTCAGGATCAAGACCCAGGCATCCGACTTGGCCGAGGAGCCCTCCATGGTCACGTCCCTGCCAGTCTCTGCAGCCCTACTTCCTGCTCATTTCCCTCCAGTCCCAGTGGCCTTGGTGCAGTTCATGAGTGGAAAAAAGCACCTACTGTGTGCCAGGAACTCTTCTAAACAATAGCCACACAGCTGTGAGCAAGAAAGATAAACGTTCTGTCTTAATGGTATTTAGTGGGGGACAAAGGTTTTTTTTTTAATTAAACAAAATAAACAAGTCAAGATAGTGATGAGCGCTATAAAGAAAAGCATAGCAATGGATAAACAAGGTCCTACTGTATAGCACAGGGAACTGTATTCAATATCCTGTTATAAACCATAATGGAAAAGAATATTAAAAAGTGTGTGTGTGTGTGTGTGTGTATATATATATATATATATATATATATATAACTGAGTCACTGCTGTACAGCAGAAATTAAACACAACATTGTACATCAACTATACCTCAATAAAAACTTTTTTAATTAAAAAAAAAAAAAAAGGAAGAAAAGCACAGCAGGCTAAGGGGTTAGAGGAAGACTGTAGTCAGAGAGGCTCCATCTCCCATTGCTCAGGGCCAGGAGAAGGCTCTCTGCAGAGACCCATGTGAGCAGAGAGAAAGTGTAAACATCTGGGGGGAAAACAATGCAAGCAGGAGGAACAGCGAATGCAAAGGTGTGGAGGCAGGATCAGGGTACGGGGGGTTTCAGGGAACTGTGGGGAGGGCAGTGCGCCTGGGAGGAGGAAACAAGTAAGAGGGTCGTGAGGGCAGAGGTCATACGGGGACTGGGGAGGCAGCTCACAAGAGCCCAGAAGGCAACTAGAGATTTAGCTGTGACAACGAGGAAGACAGGAAGCATGGGAGGGCTCTGAGGAGTGACAACTGCAGAGTCTCATGGGTTTAACAGGCTCACTCTGGCTGATGTTTGGGGAGGACTTCAATGGACACAAGGGTGAAGCAAGGAGATCATCTGGAAATGATTATGGGCTGGACAAAAAGAGACAAAATATAAGAATACCTGGCCTCAATGTGGTATGTATCCTTGACAAAAGTCAGAAAAAAAGTACGTAAACTATAAATGTGTTGCCTCATAACATCCTCGTCAGAATCACAGTCTGGTCTTCTGTTCTCATGCTTATAACCTTAGGGTGTTACCAGAGAATCAAAAGGACAGGACTTAGGTGTCTACATTATATACGATATGCATGTATGTATGTATGTATGTGTGTGTGTGTGTGTATACATATATCACTCACTTCAGGTCAGTCTCACTACGTCAGCAGTGACCTGAGATGTTAAGGTTGACCTATATTCTAAGTGACAATGCCACTAACAGCCTCATCTCGTGAAACATTAGTGATTTGTGTGGATCCAGGGACATAACTTCCTTTTCTGGTTTGCTATCATAAGATGTGGTCAAATGTCATGGCCACAGAATCATCCCTTTATTAAAACAGCCTAGCTTACATCCAATTAAAGTGAGAACGAAGGGAAATGATTCTCTAGATCTACTTTTAGAAACAAATAGAAATATGATTCTGCATTATTCCATTTATATAAGACTCTACAAAATGCAAACTAGTCTATATGACAGAAGGCAAATCAGCGGTTGCCTGGGGGTGGGGAGAGGGGCAGGAGGGAGGGGTAACAAACGGTGCTGAGAAAACTTTTGGAGGCGATATTTTCATTATCTTGACTGTGGTGATGGTTTCACAGATGTATACATATATTAGCACTGATGAAATTTTAATCTTTAAACGTGTGCAGTTTACGCTATGCCAATTATACCTCAATTAAGCTGGGGGGAAAGGTAAAAATAAAAATGGGACACACGCCCCCCAAAAAAATTGGACTAGACTCCCACCCATGATAAGATGGCAGACCACACTTCCTGTGGTCTGAGATACCTGACCTTTCTTCTAAGGAAAGCAGTTTTATTCTGTATCCTTAAAATGCCTCAGAGAGCTGACAAGAAAACAAAGAATAATCAAGCCAAAAATTAGCTGCAAGCACAAAGGGATAAACAGAGCACTGAAGTTTGCTTTTATTCTGAGGGCCTGCAGAACTTGGTAAATTTGAGCTTTGATGTCAAGGCCTCCAGGGCCCAAGGTAAGAGTAAAGCCAATATAAACTCTCCAGCCCCACCCCCCAAGAACTTCAAGGAAAACCGTCTTTCACAAAACTTAGCACACAAGAGAATGTTCCAGTGCAAGAGGAGGAGGGAGGGAGCTCTAAGTACTAATTGAGAAAGACATCCATATTAATTATTAAGAAATAGCTCCAGTGTATATATCTCCATACACTGTTTTTAATACTGTGTAACTATTAAGTGAAAAAAGTTGCTCTACTTGCTATATAAAATGAGACAAAGTAAGAATCTACATTTCTACTCGCTCATTTGTGCAAACCTAATGCTGTAAATATAAGTAAGAAAGTAATCGTAATGGTTATTTATTGGGGAACTACACAGAAGGGGGACAAAAATAGAAAAGAGACCCTTCCCTGTATACCTTTCTATACTTCCAAGTTTTCTAGTTTCATGAATGTGTTATCTCTTCAAAATATAAAATTACCTGAGAATAAATTCAACCAAGCTAAATGTACAAAAGCTTTATGAGTGAAATATATTGCGTTGGCCAAAACGTTCATTTGGGTTTTTCTGTTAAGATGACGAACTTTTTGGCCAACCCAATAATTTAAATAACTTCAATGAAAAATCTTTTAATATAAATATATGAAAACACCATTTTTTTGTGCATTAAAGGACAACATACCATAAATGTACTAATACTTTCCTCATAGATGCAGTACAATCCCGAACATGCATTAGAAGACTCAAAATCACAAAGACAGCAGTATTTCTGTATAGTCAATGCAGGGTTCAAAAGATGATTTCAGAATTGGACAATCTGATTCTAAAATTTATTCTGACATGTAAAGGGCCAGGAGTAGCCAAGACATTTATGAAAAGGAAGACTAAGGAGGTGAGATTTGCCGTACAGGCTATCAATACTGAATATGGAACTAAATGATTTTAAATACTGATGTTTTATAGTAATTAAGTTAATTGCCTTAAAATGATGATCATCCAGAAAGTCAATTTAGATACTAAGGATACTCAGGTTATATAACATTTAAGCAAGTTCTAGAAGCAAAACATAAGTACAAGGAGAGAACTTTTCATTAACTTATAACTTAACTGGTACTCATTAAAACACTCAGAGCATCACATGAAATGAATAACTCGTAATTTATCTACATCTATTCAATATATTCCCAAATATAAGAAGTCAAATTCTGCAGTCACAGATTCTCACACCATGTTAAGAGCTATATTTACACATAGTGTTTTAAATAATAATGGCGCTTTTACACTGGGAGAACCCACAGGATCCTCTCGCATGAAGGAGTCAAAGATGGCAGCAACCTAGGGAGTACTTTGGGGACTCTGGTCCACTGGTTTCAAAATACAGCCTGAGAATCTCCTACACTTTAAAGAAAAAGAGGCACTGGGGGAGAGGGAAGACAGACAAGGAGAGATAGAAGAAGAGTCAGAAAGACACTGAGAGCCTCTCTCCTCCAGAGGTAAAAATTTTCCTAAATTCCTTAGGTGTGCTCAAAGGGGCAAAATCAAAAAACTTTGGTATTAACACTTATCAGCCATGATACGTCAGAACACATCAAAGAACAACAGAGTTAAACAGACAGTCTTACCTGGGTGGCTATAAGATAGATCAGCTCCCCCAGGGTTGGTAAAAGGCACTGTTTTAATTTGCTGTTCCTGAAGTTTTCCCTAATTAATTCAGTTAAGAGAGTAACTGCCTGAAACGAGAGGGAAAAAGTATATTATTTCATGTGCATCTCTTGGTTCTTTAGCCTATATGCAACAGGCAAGACACTCTACAAAATTCATCTTGCATTTTTAAGAACTGGTTTCCAAATTATTTTCAATATACGGGCCTTATTCCTGAAGGAAAAAAATAGTAACTCTCCCAGACGAAGGTACAAATACACCCAGTGAAATAAACTTACCGACTTACAGCACTTATCGGTTACCAAGCATTTTCACTATATCGCCAATCTTCTGTGAGGCAACCGTTGCTCTATCTTTAAAGCCAGAAAACCTAGGCTGAGAGAGTTGCAGCCGCTTGCCCCCATGCCATCCAGCCCACTTGGAAGCCAGAATGTGAACACAGATTTTCCCATGCCAGATCCAGCACACCCCAGTTTGAAAAATTCTTACACTGCATGAAACTTTTAAATGATTCCTTCAAAAATACAAGTGGGGCAACATTATACCAACATTCCAGTATAATCCACTTTGAAATCCGGCAGCATGTTTTATCAGATCTAGTTAATTTCCTAGGACTCATGCTGAGAAAATCCCATGTGCTCCATGCCAGAATGTATACCCCAGAACACAGGCTAATCAAATGATACTGTGACCATGAAGTAGGGTATAATGATTTCAGAATGATACATATAGAATGAGATGGGAAAAAATTGTATATAAATAGTGTGGAAGCATTGCTCCGAAACAGTGCATGCAACTGAAAACATGGTGCACAAACAAGATGATTTCTTACTGTGACAAGATATGTTTTTAAATTGAACATATATCAAAACATTAGGTCGTACAACTAAAACTAATACAATGTGATATGTCAATTATATCTCACTTTATAAATTAATTAAGGCTTCCCTGGTGGCGCAGTGGTTGAGAATCTGCCTGCCAATGCAGGGGACACGGGTTCGAGCACTGGTCTGGGAAGATCCCACATGCCACGGAGCAACTAAGCCTGTGAGCCACAACTACTGAGCCTGCGCTCTAGAGTCTGCGAGCCACAACTACTGAGCCTGCGAGCCACAACTACTGAGCCCACGTGCCACAACTACTGAAGCCCACGCACCTAGAGCCCGTGCTCCGCAACAAGAGAAGCCACAGCAATGAGAAGCCCGCACACCGCAACGAACAGTAGCCCCCGCTCACCACAACTAGAGAAAAAAACCCGTGCGCAGCAATGAAGACCCAACACAGCCAAAAATAAATAAACAAAAAATAAAATAAATTTTTTTAAAACTTAAAAAGTTTAAAAACTGAAACTGAGCACTTAAAAACTTTCAGAGCAATTTGACGATGCTACAACATCCCGGCATGTAATCACTGGTCCCGTACTGTAAAACAAGAGTGTGGACAAGTTGGAGTTGCACATCAGGGAGCTGCACAACAGTCATGCACGGGAGGAACACTTGTTGATGTGGGTTTTTCTGAACAGCTTTATTGAGTTACAACTGACCTACAATGTGCTGCATTGTTGGTTTTTTTTTTGGCCATCCGTGAGGCTTGCAGGATCCTAGTTCCCTGACCGGGGATTGAACCCAGGAGCATGGCAGTGAAAGTGCCGACTCCTAACCACTGGACCGCCAGGGAATTTCCAGATCTGTGTATATTTAAAGTGTACAATTAGATATGTTTGTTACACGCACGTCCCAGTGAAATCACCACCACAATCAAGATAGCAACACCCCCAAGTGTTTCCTCAAGTTCCCTTGGTAATCCCTCCATTTCACTACCTTTCCCTCCTCCCACTGATTTACTTTCTGTCATTAGTTGGCATTTTCTAGAGTTTACGTTAATGGAATCATATACTATGTATTCTTATTTGTCTGGCTTCTTTCACTTAGCATAATGCATTTGAGATTCTTCCATGTTGTTATGTTTATACATAGTTCATTCTTTTTCGTTGCTGAGTAGTATTCCCCTGTACACGGATACCACCTTGTGTAACTCCCACCACCCACTGCCTTAGACACATTGAATCCCCCATATAAAGTGGTTGAGGAGGAAAAAGGAATCATATACATCACATCAGCCCTTGCAGGCCACTTCTACACACAGTCTTCCTTTTCTTTCAATCCGTACTGATCATCCACTAGTATTACCTTGAACCCATCTGAAATTAACAATGTTCAGCCTTTTCTTTTTACCTACAAAAACAGCAATTTGTCACCAGCATACCTATCATAAAAGAACGGATAAAGGAAGTATTCTAAAGAGAAAGGAAACGATTTAAAAAAAAAAAAAAAAAAGAACCTTGGAAAATCAGGAAGGAAGCAAAAACATGGTAGGCAAAAATACAGGTAAATACAATAGGCTTTCCGCCTCCTATTAAGTTTTCTAAATCATGTTGGATGGTTGAAGCAAATGTTAGGAAAATGCTTGATTTGGTTCTAAATGTATTTAGAGGGTATATTTAAGACAACTATATAAAAATGAAGGAGGTTAAATGTTGAAAAGGGAGGTAAGTTTTCTATACTTCACTTGAATGGGTAAAATGATGACACCACTAGACTGATAAGTTATGTATAATATGAATATAAACAATGTTGTTTTTAAAAAAATCAAAGGCAAGCTAAATAAATGAAGAGATGTATTTGTGTGTGTGTGTGTGTGTGTGTGTATTTTATTTTCTGTACAATATGATGTTTTGACATCTTAAAAAAACCTTTCTCGCTGGGGAGAGAATGACCCTACCCTCCCAGGGCCAGCCAATTCTTAGAGGTAGCAAAGGCCCAGGAGAGCATGTCTTTAATATGCAAACTCGCCGATCCAGAGCCATACCTCCTCTATCTGGCCCTTATACCTCAGGAGGCAATATTCTTCTGCCTTCATCATCCCAGGGCCAGGTACCACGCAACGAGAGACTCTTCCTATAGCCCAAAGCCTGCTGAAATTATTCAGACTAGCCAATTCTAAGGTGTTTATCCTGCCTCACCTTTCCCGTGGAAACCCCAACAAAGGCTATGGCTTAAGCACTCCCCTTTTCTGCCTCCTGACCACGTTGGTGTTTTTCCATATGGCCCTGTATGCCATGCCTGTCTCTGGGACCTGTAAACATAATAAACTTTATTTTCCTGAGCCTCTCTTCTCTCTCCTCTTGTGGCTGCTCCTGACTGATCATCTCATAAATGAATACAAAAAGGAGATATACTATGTTCATATATAGTAAGACTCACGGTAAAGATCTCAATTTCCCCCAAACTGATAGCTTGGTTTATTGAAATTCCTATCAAAATCCTAGCAAGATTTTTTTTGTAGATATCAATAAGATTATCCTACAATTCATGTGGAAAGCAGAAGTATCAGAAGAGCCAAAACAATTTTGAAAAAGGAGAATAAGGTGGTTGAAACTGTTCCACCTGATTTCAAGACTTATTATACAGCTACAGTAATCAAGACCGTGTGGCATCGTCAGAGAAACAGGCACTCAGATCAATGGACCAGAACAGAGAATCCAAAACTAGTTCCATACAAGTATGGCCCACTGATTTTTGACAAAGGTGCAAAGGCAATACAACAGAGAGAAGTCAATCTTTTCAAGAAATGTTGCTGGAGCAACTGGCTCTCCACAGGAAAAACAAAAAGGAAACCTCAACCTAAGTCATCTGACACTTTATACAAAATATCAACTCAAAATGGATCATGCATTTAAATGTAAAACAGAAAACTAGAAGTAAAAAAATAAGATAAAGTCTTCAGAATCTAGGTAAAGAGTAGATTTGATACCAAAAGCACAGAGACATTGTACCAAAGAAGCTATACAACTGGCAGATAAGCACATGAAAAGATGTTCAACATCATCGGCTATTAGGGAAATGCAGATTAAAACCACAATGAGATATCACTACACACCTATCGGAATCGCAAAAATAAAAGAGGGACAACACCACCTGCTGCTGAGGATGGAGAGAAACTGGATCACTCATACCATTGCTGGTGGGGATGTAAAATGGTACAGGCAGGCTGGAAAATAGTTTGGCAGTTTCTCTAAAAAACAAATGAACCACTAAACATGCAGCTACCAGAGAACCCAGAAAGTCATCAGCATTTATCCCAGAGAAATGAAGACTTTCATCCACACAAAAATCTGTACATCAATTTTACAACAGCTTTATTTGTAACTAACCAAACTGGAAATGATCCAGGTATCTTTCATCAGGTAAATGGTTAAATAAACCATGGTAAAGCCATACTAAGGAATACCATTAAGCAATAAAAAGTAACAAACTGTTGGGACTTCCCTGGCAGTCTAGTGGTTGGGACTTCGCCTACCAATGCAGGGGGTGCAGGTTCAATCCCTGGTTGGGGAGCTGGGGTCCCACATGCCTCGCAGCCAGAGGGCCATGACATAAAACAGAAGCAATGTTGTAACAGGTTCAGTAAAGACTTTAAAAATGGTCTACATCAAAAAAAAATCATAAAAAAAAAAAATAACAAACTGGTAACACGTGCAACCACCAGGATGAATAGCCAGAGAATTACATTAAGTGAAAAAAAGCCAACTCTGAAAGGTTACAGACCATACAGTTCCATTCATACATCCTCAAAATGACAGAAGTACAGAAATGGAGAATAGATTAGTGGTCGCCAGGGGTTGGAAGGAGGGGCATGAGACAGAGGGAAGAGGGTGTGGTTATAAAGGGCAATAAGGGTGATCCTTGTGGGGATGAAACTGTTCTCTTCATTAACTATCTCAGCGTCAATATTCTGGTTGTGATATTGCACAATAGTTCTCCAAGATGTCACCATCGGGGAAAACTGGATGAAGTATACCCAGTGTCTCTCTGTACTATTTCTTACAGCTGCATGTGAATCTACAATTATCTCAAACTAAAAGGTTTAATTCTTTTCAAGTCAACCTCATACTAAATTCAAAATCCAGATCCAACTTTCTGCTTCACAAAATTCACAGCAGGGACATATAGCCTTTCTCCATTTTATCATCCACTGGCATTTTGTATCAGTAAGCATCACAGGAAATCAAAAACATTTTAAGGCTGCAGACCCTTAAAGAGATAAAACTGAACTGCCTCCGGCATAAAAGAAATTGCTTTGGAGCTCAGTGTCTTGTAAATTGACAAACATCATATAATCTATGCCAGTAATGCCACAGCAACATGACATCTCACTTGCAAAAATTAACTTTGGATACCACTAAACAATACACAACAAATAATGTTTCCCTGCAATGTTATTTGTATAGATTTTCCACTTGTTCTATAAAAATTTAAAGAAATATTAATATTAAAAAGGAAAACTGTAAGACTAATTAATGAACAAACCACATAAATGACAAATACCAAGAAGAAAATTAAGTTTTTATTGACCTAAGTATGACATTCAAATATGCCAATACTAAACAGAAAAAGGTAAACGAGATTGTTTAATTCTTCTTCCAACTCAGAAATCCAAGTAATACGTGGATATTGTTCTTATGCATGTTTGTCCTATAGTCTGTAAAAATCTGCCTGGCCTTGGGACTTCCCTGGTGGCACAGTGGTTAAAAATCCACCTGCCAATGCAGGGGATATGGGTTTGAGCCCTGGTCCGGGAAGATCCCACATGCTGAGGAGCAACTAAGCCTGTGTGCCACAACTACTGAGCCCGCGTGCCACAACTACTGAAGCTTGTGCGCCACAACGAGAAGCCACCGCAACGAGAAGCCCACGCACCGCAACGAAGAGTAGCCCCCGCTCTCTGCAACTAGAGAAAGCCCTTGAGCAGCAACAAAGACCCAGTGCAACCAAAAATAAATTTGTAAAAAAAAAATCTGCCTGGCCTTCTAACATTGAAACTAAAAGAGATAAAAAATGGGATATTCAAGTATTATTCTACTATTGTGTGTGTTTTGGAAAACCTAAGGAAAATGAGGGGGTTGGTGGGGGGACTTTTATTTCTAGTATCATTATGCTTTGAGGCATATCTACACCATCACTGGTTCTATTACCCTAATAGAAACTATCCTTCTGTAACCACGGGCATGATGGGTTGCTTGATTATTTCTAATAATAATTTAAGATTGTAATGCTATTTCCTAAACTATTTTGAAATCAAAACCCATTTTACAACAACTTTGACAAAGTGAAGCCAGGCCTCTTTTGGCTTTATCTAAAATCATCAGATTGACATTAAAAGGTCAAATGTGCTTCAATCTCACATACCCTGGACTGAGCCTCTTAGGCAGAGAGACAGGAAGATGATGAAGTAAGAAGTTCTGCAGTTATAAAACTAATATTCTGAACTTGCAGAAAGAGTTTGCTTGCTCTTAACTCTCAAGTTATAGTTTTTAAATGTCCATGTTAACGGGTATACAATTAACAGCTACAAATAGAAACTGAATTAAACTCCAGATCCAGTGTTTTATTAGGCCAAAGAGACATTTTTGAAACCTTATACAACTATTCCCAAAGGGAGATACAGCAGCAGCCATCACAACAACATAGTCTTTTAAATTAGATACTATTCAGTATTCCTCCCTAATCTCTGAAATAAGAGGCATTCCACAATCTCAAATGAACAGAGAATTCCAATTGATACCACTTTGCCCAGCTCTTTTCTTTCTTAGAACACCATTTTCAATGTCCCAAACACAGCTTGGGCACATAAAAGAAGAGCCCCATAATTCTCTCTTCAATTTTATTTTATTAAATCTTATATTTCTTTGGGCATTGCATTTCAGATCTGTAGACCTGAAACTTCAAGTTCTCATTTTCACAAGTGTTGGTTTAAAAAGTGTGAGAGAGAGAAAACACACTAGACAGATAAGAGAAGGCTGAAGAAGCAGGAACAGAAAGATGGTAAACCTGTTTGAAGAGAAAAAAAATTCTGTATCTAATAACTAAAAATGTCGTTGTAATGTGGCTACACATTCTCCTTGGTGATGTCTGGATATCAAAGTTTTAACATTAGCGTCTATACGAAAAGACAACCCTCAGAATGGAAGAAAATATTTGCAAACGAAGCAGCTGACATAGGATTAATCTCCAAAATATACAAGCAGCTCATGCAGCTCAATATCAAAAAAAAAAACAACCCAATCCAAAAATGGGCAGAAGACCTAAATAGGCATTTCTCCAAAGAAGACATACAGATTGCCAACAAACACATGAAAGGATGCTCAACATCACTAATCATTAGAGAAATACAAATCAAAACTACAATGAGGTATCACCTCACACCAGTCAGAATGGCCATCATCAAAAAATCTACAAACAATAAATGCTAGAGAGGGTGTGGAGAAAAGGGAACCCTCTTGCACTGTTGGTGGCAATGTAAATGGATACAGCCACTATGGAGAACAGTATGGAGGTTCCTTAAAAACTAAAAATAGAACTACCATATGACCCAGCAATCCCAATACTGGGCATATACCGTGAGAAAACCATAATCCAAAAAAAGTCATGTACCACAATGTTCATTGCAGCACTATTTACAATAGCCAGGACATGGAAGCAACCTAAGTGTCCATCAACAGATGAATGGATAAAGAAGATGTGGCACATATATACAACGGAATATTACTCAGCCATAAAAAGAAACGAAATTGAATAATTTGTAGTGAGGGTGATGGACCTAGAGTCTGTCATACAGAATGAAGTAAGTCAGAAAGAGAAAAACAAATACCATATGCTAACACATATATACGGAATCTAAAATAAAAAATGGTTCTGACAAACCCAGGGGCAGGAGAGGAATAAAGACACAGACGTAGAGAATGGACTTGAGGACACGGGGAGGGGGAAGGGTAAGCTGGGACAAAGTGAGAGAGTAGCACTGGCATATCTACACTACCAAATGTAAAATAGATAGCTAGTGGGAAGCAGCTGTATAGCACAGGGAGATCAGCTCAGTGCTTTGCGACCACCTAGAGGGGTGGGATAGGGAGGGTGGGAGGGAGATGCAAGAGGGAGGGGATATGGGGATGTATGTATACATATAGCTGATTCTCTTTGTTATACAGCAGAAACTAACACAACATTGTAAAGCAATTATACTCCAATAAAGATGTTTAAAAAAAAATAGCGTCTATGGATGTAACCTTTAATCCTTAATTCTCTGCATGTTAATTGGGTAACTACGTTCAAATTGGCATCGAACTCCTAAAAGTAAATAATCAGGGAGAAGAAGTAAGGACTGCTATCTTGTCACTTCCCTGTCAAGGCCTAAATGTAAACAAACAACCTGTAACTGGTGGATTTTTTTCTCTTAAAGATTATGAGCTGTCAGGAAAAGCAAATAAAATGCATAGTAGATTTCTCAGTCTTTTACAGCCGTAGAAAAAGTTTGGAAGCAGTAGGTACACAAACTTTATCAAGTTCCTGGATTTATTTTTTTTTAATTAGATGTCAACAAATTTCAACTGCAAAAGAATATGTCATTTTTTGGTCAACAGTCACCCAATCCCTCTTCCTAACATCACCCAACTTCCTTTTGAAGAAATACCTCTCCTGTACTGTGCCTGGTCTGTGGGATGACAAAGCAGGCACTGTGTGGGAAGCCCTCCAAACATGGAACCTGCAAGGGCTCCTGGCTCCCTTCAGAAACATCTTTCCTCCCACAGCCAAGGCTCTTGCTCAGAAATCTGAACCTTGAGTCGGGTGACAGAGAATAAAGGAACAGCTGAAGTTCACTCATTCCTTCTAGCAATGGTCCCAAGCAAGACTCCAACAGGGTCCTGCTCCAAAGGCCCTCTGGAGCTCCCAGGTCCTGACTGTTCCAGACCTCCTCTTGGAGTCTCTGACCTTGCTCATTTCCCCTAATAAATACCCTTTATGCTTAAGTTAGGCAGAGTCAACCTGCAAAAGCGGTAAACGGTACTTGCGCTGTCCAGTTCCCCTCCCCTCCTGGACACACAAAAATACTTCCCAGCTCCCCTGGAGTTGGGTGGGGCCATGTGAGTAGTTCTGACCAATTGGCTGGGTAGAAATGATGTATGTACACCTAGGTGCAATTTTCCCTACTCTATTCCCCTGCCCCAGGAAACATGAAAGCATCCTGCTGAATGGAGATGCCACATGAGCTGGAAGCAGCCTGGAATGCTAAAGTCAGCTGCCCTCAGAGCCACCTACGCCTGCAGCAAGAGAATTTTAAGCCTCTGAGATTTTGATGGTCTCCATTACCATATCATTAGCTAGTCATATCCTGACTGAGACAGAACGCTAATCATCCAATTCACAGAGACCACTCTAATTATACATAGGAATGATGAAGTTTTCCTATTTTAAAATAATCACTGACAAAACAAGTCAGTAAACTACTGCACCCATATCTTAGGGTAGAAGAAGATCATTTGTGTGGCAGCTAAGATCTGCCATCAACATTTATATCATGGAACTGACACCAGTGTCGCAAAGCACCAATCACCAGAAAAGCTGTGAATGAGAAGTATACTGATAAATCTTGCCATACAGGTTAAGAAATTCAATGTCAAACTGCAATAAATCTGTAATAAATCTGTAGTTCAAAACCTGATTAATCATTAAAATTCTTTTGTCCATTTCTGGCAGATGGCAGACAAAACATCCTAAAGATTCCTCCCATGGAAAGTAATTGTAAAATGTCAGATAAAATATTTTTAAATATCTTTATAAAATGCATAGCTGAACTGGCAAGAAACTAAGGAAATCTCAAAGACAGAAACTTAAAAAATATTCAAACAGAGAGAAAACAAGAAAATAAAGAAATAGGTAAGCATTCAAGACACTTTAACCCTGCAGAAATGTGGGTGAATCTTTGTGACCTTGAAATGACCTTTCAAAATGGAACAAGACACAAACTCTAGGGCTTACCCATGGTGTGCTATCACATAGGAAACCATTCACATTAAGTTGGTACCCCAAGGCTGTACGAATAAGAAGTGAACCAGCCTGCAAGAGAGGGCAGTGAGGAACCTCAAGACCTTGGTACTGAATGAAGCGGTGGGGGAAAAAAAAAAAAAAATCTTCCCTGAGAATCAAAACAAAGCAGGTCTGCAGGGCTTCCCTGGTGGTGCAGTGGTTAAGGATCCACCTGCTAATGCAGGGGACAGGGGTTCGAGCCCTGGTCCGGAAAGATCTCACATGCCGAGGGGCAACTAAGCCCGTGCGCCGCAACTACCGAGGCTGCACTCTAGAGCCTGTGCACCACAACTACTGAGCCCATGTGCCACAACTACTGAAGCCCGCGCGCCTAGAGCCCGTGCTCCACAACAAGAGAAGCCACCGCAATGAGAAGTCTGCGCACCACAACGAAGAGTAGCCCCCTCTCAGTGCAACTAGAGAAAGCTCGTGCTCAGCAACAAAGACCCAACGCAGCCAAAAATAAACAAAATAAATTAATTTTTAAAAAAAAAGCAGGTCTGCAGCTCACAGTCACAATGCTTCTCACCTTGGAGGCCAGAGGTTCAAACACCTGGGAGTTTCCTAGTTTGACCAACTGAAATGTGGCCTTAATGATGGCCTTTAATTAATGAGGTCAAAACACTAGGATTTCACCAGCATACTGCAGAGCACTGGTTCTCAAATTTTAGTATGCAACGGAATCACTGAAGAATCTGTAAGAACACAGAATGCTGGGCCCTGCCCTCAGAGCTTCTCATGCAGTGGGCCTGGGGCGGGCACTAAGAATGTGCAACTCTAATGAGCTGCCAAGAGATGCTAATGCTGATGGCCTCAACCACACTGAGAATCACTACTGCGGGACTCCAGTGTCTGCACATCCGAATCACCTGTGAAGCTTTAAAAACTACAGCTATCTGCATCCACCCCCAGAGATTCTGGTTTAACTCGTCTGGGTATAGCCTGGACATGAGAATTTTTAAAGCCCCCCGGGAATTCTTATGAGCCACTAAAGTTGAGAACCACTGCTACAGAGGACAGAGTCGGAAAGCTCAGGGAACTGGAAACATTGGAATGGTTCTGCAAAGTGCAATCTGCCCAGCCATCCCCCTAAACCACCCCTCCCGGGAGGACCTAAGAAACATGCCTTGGTTGGGGGGGGGGGGGCACCAGCGTCTCTGAGCAGCTCTGCAGCGGGATCCTTTATAGGTCAGAAATGACAGTGGGAAGACACACTGACGATGGAATTGGGTTCTCTGATCACAGAGGGAGCAAAGGAATATAGGGATAGCAGAGACCAATGGCAGCACTTAACTGCACAAGTGCCACAGTGAGTCACAGGGCAATCTGGTGATCAGAGTATTCTGACCCATTAGAATCTGAGAGAGTGGTAAAGTGACCATCAAATCAGCCTACAAAGGTGATACTTGACATATAGTAAGAAAATGTCTGGGTCTATTTGGGCAGAGACCTAACAAAAATCCCCGAATCAAGGACTCACAGCCTCTTATCCAGATCCCACGCCCAAGCTGGTTCACAGACCCAGAGCTCCTGGACTAAGCTGAAGTCCCCTGGAAAGAGACGCCTACAAATTGGCCACAGGTAAGTGCTGTGAATCTGTCCCAGCACTCTGCTTCCCCAGAGGGTCCTCAGCCATTTACCATGACTGAGCACTGGGGAAAGGGAAATGCTCAGACTCTCTGAACTTATTAGATACTGGCTCTGAGCGAGGGTTGATCTCTGAAGCCCTAAGGTGCCACTATACTCCAGGAGTCAGAGGAGGAGCTTATTAAGGCCAGGGGCTGCGTGGAGTCTTAACCAAATCCATCTCACATCTGTCCAGTGGGCCCACACACCTAGCCCTGGTTATTTTCCTAGCCCTAGAACATACAGTGAAAAAAGATACTAATTAGCAGGATTCCCACAACAGATCCCTATTTAGAGTAGGAAGGACCAAAGGGGCAGCAACTAGAACTAGAACACCTACCCTGCCTGCCCACCTGATGACAGTAAACCAAAAGCAAATCATATCCATGGAGATCAACGATTAGGGATCAGTGCCATTAAAGTCTTGAGAGGTGTCGGGGCAGTGATTTCTACCACATGCCCATTTAACTTCCTGTTAGGACAGTGCAGAAGCCACTTGGGTCATGGAGAATGACTACAGCTTTTGCAAATCTAATCAGATGACGATGCTGATTGTAGCTGCAATTTCAGATATGGCATCTTTACAGAAGCAAATCAATACAGCCCCTGGCACTTGGTATGCTTTCTTTTCTATTCCAATCAGTAAAAAAAAAAAAAAAAAAAAAAAAATCAGAAGTTGTTTCTACTTGCTGCATTGCCCCTATATCAAGTCTCCCACTCTGTCATAATACAGTCCAGAGGGACCCTGATCATCTTGACACTCTGCGGGACAACATGCTATTCCATTACACCGATGATATTCTGCTAACTGGACCTGGTGAGCAGCGTCCTAACTTGCATGCCAGAGGGCAGGAGATAAATCCTGCCAAAAGTTCACGGTCTATTAACATTGGTGAAGTTCCTAGGAATCCAGTGGTCTTGGAGCATGTGATTACATTCCTTCTAAAGTGAGACAGAATTTGCTACACCTGGCACTACCCACCAAGATTAGGAGGTCCAATGATTAGTGAGCCCATCTGGATTTTAGACACTCCAACCATTTAGTGATCATTGATAAGGCTGCCAGTTTTGAGAGGGGCCCAAGAAGGAGTTCTGCAGCAGGTCCAAGCTTGTCTGCCAGACCCAGCAGACATATCGCTGTCAGAACTGACTGTGGCAGAAAGGGATGCTATAGAAAGCCCGTGGCAAGCCCCTGTAGCAGAATCACAGCACAGATGCCCCAGATTTTGGAATAAGTCTTGCCCTCCCCTCTGCCAACCGCCACTCTCCATTTGAAAAGCCACTCCTGGCTTGTTGCTGGGCCCTGGCTGAGACTGAATGCCTGCCTCCGGATACTTCGGGACCTGATCTGCCCATCATGAACTGGAGGTTACCATAAAATTGGTTATGCACAGTAGCATTTTATTTTAAAATTGAAATGGTCCGTATGAGCCCAAGCCAAGCAGACTCACTCATTCACATTCCATATGCAGGCAGCTCAGACTCTCATGGTATCTGCTGCCTGCCACTGCTCAGCTGCCTCTCCCTTCCTCAGCCCATCCCCGTGACTTTCTAGGGAGTTCTACATTTCCTCCCTGCCAGGACGAAAAAGCACAGATAGACCTGGTGCACACATGGATCTGCATGGTACGTCGGCACCAGTACAAAGTGGATGGCCACTTCCGTGCAATCCCACCCAAAGGTGGCCCAGAAGGACAACGGTGAAAGGAAATCCTCTGAGTGGGCAGAACTTTGTTTATGGTAAATGTACATGCACTGCCCAGAGAGAGATGGACTTAGGGATGCATCTATACCAACTCAGAAAGCAGTAGTTAACAGGCTTGCCAGGGGGGTCAATACTTAGAAAGAAAACAACTGTACTAAAAAAAAAAAAAAAAAAACAGTCTGGGGGAGAGAGGTGTAGATGGGCTCTTGGAAGGGGAACAGAGTGTAAAGACATTCACAGCCCAGCCATATAAATGCCCACAAGAGGGCACCACCAGCCAGCTGGAAGAGCAGGACTACCCCGCAGATGCCAGGCAGCATCTTTCACCAGCTACCCCGGTGCTCGCTCAGCGAGGCCACGTACAGAGAACGTGGGGGCGAGGACGGAGGCATGCATAGGCTCCACAACATGGGCTTCTGCTCCCCAAGGCTGGCCTGGCGACTGCCACTGCCGGGTGCCCAGCCTGCCACGAACAGAGGCCAGTACTGAGCCGTGATACAGCTCCATTCCCCGGAGGGCCCGGCCGGCCGGCCAGCAGCTGGGTGACTGCACTGGAACCCTCTGATCATGGAGGGGACAGCACTGTGCCCTCACAGGAAGAGATGCCCATTCCAGGTATGGGTCAGCCATCCTTGCCCCTGCACTTGTGCCAACTCCACCATCCATGGTCCTGCCCCTTTCAGTCAGCCTCCCAAACGCATCTCCTTCTGGGCTCCAGGAACCACATTCATCCCAACCCACTTTTTCTTTTTCTTTTTTTTTGTTTGTTTGTTTGGTCACACCACAACACAGCATTCGGGATCCTAGTTCCCTGGCCAGGGATTGAACCCAGGCCACAGCAGTGAAAGTGCCAAGTCCTAACCGCTGGGCCGCCAGGGAATTCCCCAACCCACTTATTCTTTTGGGACCGAAAGGTAAGAACAATTCTACTATTACCAGCCCTGGAAAATGGCACCATCCCTTGTACTCAATCACCCCTTTCTAAATAAATCATCACTGAATTATCCTAATTTGAGTGTGCCACAGGTTAGGGAGGGTGAATGATAGTCCCCTTTGAAAAGCTTCACTTTCCAGTTTTTCCTTATCACCTTGTGAAATCAGTTAATACTGAAAATGACAGGTTCACCCCAATAGCTGGATTCATCCTTTCCTCCTTGGAAAAGAGTAGTGGAACCCCATATCGTACACTTAGACTGACCAATGAATAAGTTGGCAGGTTTCATTTTGAGCAACAGCCTTTTAAGCCTTCACAAACTACTGGTTTTATAGTTTGGAGTTAGTTTTACTCAAATTTTTTAAAAAGGGAAAGAAACTGCTGGAATCACCAGGGACACAGAATTCATATGTCATCTCAGTATCAGAGAATCAACCTCTGAATCCCACTTCTTGACTACTCATCAAGCATCGATGTACACAGATGGCAACTGGGTGGCAGAGGCAAAGGAGAGGGGTGCAAAGTAGACACTGGCAGCCTGCAGAGGCCTCCAGCGAGAATCTACCTACGGTGACGAGAACAGGAATGCTGTTGTAACACGTGTCTTTTTACCAACATAGGGTACTATAGTCACAACTCTTGGCAGCCATACCAGAGAGAGATGCACATACCCTCTTTCCACTCTTCTCTGCTTCCTTCTGGTGACCACAAACTAAACCTGACACAGACGGAGGAAGAGGCCATTCCAGGCAGAAGAAACCAAGCCAGACATATATTCCAGGTATGGCCACATGGTGGCAGGTCCCCTCTTCTGTATCTAATGTAAGCATCTACTGGGGGGCAAAGGATGGATAGATAGATAGATAGATAGATAGATAGATAGACAGACAGACAGATAGATACACACACATATTTATTTATTGAGGGTTAAATGACATTTTACTTGGGAAGAGCAGAATACAATCATGCTCACGACATAAATGTTTTCTTAAGAGGTCAAGTTACCATCGTCCTTTATTAAAATTCTTTTCGATGTATAATAATTTAAAAGTTATGGCACAAAGACATAGCTCCAATACTGTAGTTCTGAGCTTGCTATATACAACTAGTATTATTTACTTGTCACTATATTCTTAATGTCATCTTCTCAACACTCCTCAAATAGAAATATAAGGGAAGCTCATTTTTAAATTGCATTTTTCTGCTTCAGGAATCAGCTCTGATTGTGTGTTCTCTCCAATTCTTTCCATCACCAGTTCTCTTCCCATGTTTCTTTCATCTAACAGAAAATTAAATGTGATGCTTTGCTAGGTTCCCAAGGATTACTAAATTATATCACATTCAAATATGTAAGCCTCACAACTGCTGTTCTAAAAATATTATAACAAAGGTATGTTCATAGCCCAGGTAAAATGAGCATAAAAATTAGTCAGAGCAGAAAACACAGAGGTTGAAAATTGTTCTACAAGATGTCAGGTAAGAAATTAAATGAATTCTATCATTATAAGAAATTAGGAAGCGTGCCTTTTAAATATTCTTTGATGTGAGATGTTTAATTTGTATGCAAAAGTGATTCAAATACGGCAATTCCCCAAACGATAGGCACTTCAGCATCATGGCTTAATATAACAAACCCAGAACGTTTCACTTCGTTCTACACAAACGTGTGAATATTATTCAACCCTTGCTTTATTATTTAACAAATTTGTCTCTCAGGCTGTCCAAAAAGTAACAGAAAAAGAAGTTTGTTTAGCAGAAAGGTACAAGGGCAAATTCACTGAAACTAACAATGAGGAAGAATTATAAATGAGAATCAGTCCCAGCTCAGGCCCTCAAACAAGCCAGAAACGGTCACGCAGTGCCTGGTGTGAAAGACGGCGTCTTACAGCCTCTCAGCACAGAAACTACTGAAGATGCTACACTGAGGCAGTAGTGGGGTACAAAGCACCCTGCGGGCCCACTTGATACCTGTGAAAAGGGGGGAAATATAAGCCCAACAAGGTAGAGGTAGTTTTTTCAGGAAAGCACCTAGCACCATTTTCACAAATGACCATCAACAAGAAAATCCTGCTCAAATGCAGGTTTTAGAAAGAAAAGTATTCACAAAAACATGGTTAACTAGTTCATGAAGAGCTCTTCCCACCGGCAACATTTTGACTAGCGCTCTGTGTTTGGCTGTAACACAAACCCTCACACAGGCGGCACTGTTGTTAAGCGAGTCCTTATGGTGGGCCAAATTTATCAATAGCACTTTATCCAGAGAAGAGAAAGATCGTTTTCCCTGAGATTTCGGTGGAAAACCTACGTCTCTCTATGCTTCCTGTTGCCCCCCGAGGCAGCAAGCATCCTGAGCCGAACTCAAAGTGTATTCTGAGGCTAGGTGAGGCTGCGTTCCTCCTCACTCCTGCTGACACTCTCCAACCCTCTGTCCTGACCAAGGACCTGTGATCCTGAGTCTCGCATCATCTTCTCACACTGTCCTCTCCTCAGTGCCCTTGGCTACTGACCTCCCTGCTCATGCTTCTTGTGCACTGAGGACACGGGCTCCTTCCTGGCTCACCTCCTTCCTCCCCACCTATACTCCTGTCCTCACTTTCAGCCAAGTGGATGTCCCTATGGGAGACACACTGGAACCCTGACCACACAACAGTCCCTTGAGCTCATCACTTGGTCCCTTGACCTGTTCCTCTACCCTGACTCATCCACAGTCACACCCGGAACCCTCACAGTATCCCCAATACTTCTCCAATTCAGACACCCTCTCACCTTCACTTACACCTCTCTCACGCTTCCTTATTCAAAGCCCTTCAGCAATATTCCTTTAAACATCCAAGCCAATGATCCCACCACCTTCTCACAGTCTTTCTTTACATGCTTTCCTACACAGACTGGGATCTGAACAGAAAAGACCTAAAACTGTAAGGCCTTAGGCAAGAGGGTTTGGAAATGACCACTCTCTCCCCTCAACAGACTCAAGTCTTCCCTTGATTACAAACCCAACTATCTTCTGGAGAACATCACACAACTAGGCAGATTGTGATAAAAAATTTAAGGTGAAACAAACCAAACTTGGTTTCTGTGCAGCTTTATTCTCTTTCCCATTCTCTGAAATGGCAACTTCATATCTTCTCCTCCACCTCTTTCTGGTGGTGACCTTGAGGTACTCCATTGTCAGAAGCCATTAGATACAAGATACCTCATTCTCCCACCACCAAATCATACCCCCCACTCCACCTCCATTTATTAATCCTTTCTTCCTGTGACAGTGAATTGTGCCCCTTCTGATTTAAGGCCAATTACCCCGTTATCATTCATGCTATGTTGCCTGTCTCGTACCTTCTCATAAAGCTAAGTAAATGTGATGTTGAGTAAATATAAACATATATCAATGTATATACTGTTACATATGTGTATATACACACACACACTAATATATGGGCGGGTTGGGGGTTGAATTCACCAGTGAACTCATAGAAACCCAGAGCTGTTTGGGGCGGAAGGTTTTTTATTAATGTATTCACAGACGTAGGGTTCTCCAAATTTTTCTGTCTTCTATCAGTTCCAGAAAGTTGTGTCATTCGGACAACTTGTCCATTTAAGTTGTCAAGTAAGTAGGCATAAAGCTATTCAGATTACCCCCTTAGTACCCTGAGTGTTGGATCTACTCCCTTGCTGTCTCCCTTTTAGTCCTGACATGGCTTATTTGTATTTTCTCTTTATTTTCTTTTGATCAATTTGGCTACAAGTTTAATAAGTTTAAGTTATCAACATATGAACTACCGGTTTTACTGGTTTTTATATACTGTTACTTTTCCAGTTCATTGATTTCAGCTCTTTTTTAGTATTTCCTTTATTTTAATTGCACTGGGTTGAATTTGCTTTCCTTTTCCTAAACTTTTTTTTTTAATAAATTTATTTATTTTATTTATTTTTGGCTGCATTGGGTCTTTGTTGCTGCACGCCGACTTTCTCTAGTTGCGGTGAGCTGGGGCTACTCTTCATTGTGGTGCACGGTCTTCTCATTGCAGTGGCTTCTCTTGTTGCAGAGCATGGGCTCTAGGTGCGTGGGCTTCGGTAGTTGTGGCACACAGGCTCAGTAGTTGTGGCGCATGGGCTTAGTTGCTCTGCGGCATGTGGGATCTTCCCAGACCAGGGCTCGAACCCATGTCCCCTGCATTGGCAGGTGGATTCTTAACCACTGCGCCACCAGGGAAGCCCTAAACTTCTTAAACTGGAACTTAGAACATTCTTGATTTCTCATATAGTGGTTCTCAAAGTACAGTCCTGGAACCAGCAGCAGTACAAAGTCATCTAGGAATGTATCTTGTTTTTGTTTTTTATAAATTTATTTATTTATTTATTTATTTATGGCTGTGTTGGGTCTTCGTTTCCGTTCAAGGGCTTTCTCTAGTTGCAGCAAGTGGGGGCCACTCTTCATCACGGTGCGCGGGCCTCTCACTATCGTGGCCTCTCTTGTTGCGGAGCACAGGCTCCAGACGCGCAGGCTCGGCAATTGTGGCTCACGGGCCTAGTTGCTCCGCGGCATGTGGAACCCTCCCAGACCAGGGCTCGAACCTGTGTCCCCTGCATTGGCAGGCAGATTCTCAACCACTGCGTCACCAGGGAAGCCCTAGGAATTTATTAAGATACAAATTATTGTGCCCCACTCCAGACCTACTGAATGAGAAACTCTGTAGGTGAGGTCCAACAATCTGCATTCTAACAAACCTTCCAGGCAACTGGGATATGCGTTAGGCTTTTCATAGGTAGTGCCCTACTCTGAGCATTTAAAGCTATGGACTATTTCCCTTTCACTCCCACTTTAACAGCATCACAAAATTCTTGACGTGTTAGGCGTCCATTATCATCCAGTTTAAAATTTACCTAAATCCTCTTGAGAGTTTTTCATTAACACATGAGTTACTGTTGGTGGGAATGTAAACTGGTGCAGCCACTATGGAGGAGAGTATGGAGGGTCCTTGAAAAACTAAAATTAGAGTTACCAATATGATCCAGCAATCCCACTCCTGGGCGTGTATCTGGAGAAAACTAATTTGAAAAGACACATGCAGCACTATTACAATTCACTGCAGCACTGCTTACAATAGCCAAGACATGGAAACTACCTAAATGTCCATCAACAGAAGAATGGATAAAGAAGATGTGGAATGTGTATACAATGGAATATTACTCATCCATTAAAAAAAAAAGAATGAAATAATGCCATTTGCAGCAACAGAGATGGACCTAGAGATGATCATACTAAGTGAAAGACAGATATATCGCTCATACATGGAACTAAAAAAAAAAGATACAAATGAACTTATTTGCAAACAGAAATAGACCCACAGACATAGAAAACAAACTTATGGTTACCAAAGGGGAAAGCGGCGGGGGATAATTTAGGAGTCTGGGACTAGCATATATACACTCCTACATATAAAATAGATAACCAACAAGGACCAATACAGCACAGGGAATTGTACTCAATATTTTGTAATAACCTATAAGAGAAGAGAATCTGACAAAGAATAGATATATATTATGTATAACTGAATCACTGTGCTGTACACCTGAAACACAACAGTGTCAATCAACTATACTTCAATAAAAATAAATAAATCATGAAACTGATGAAAAAAGAGACAAAAAAAATACATGAGTTACTTAAAAGTATTTTGCTTAATTTCTAAATATTTGAGGGATTTTCTAGATTTCCTCTTATCAACTTCTAAATTCCATCGTCATCAGAGAATATATTCTAAATGATTTAATCCTTTGTTGTTAAGATATGTTTTATGGCTGACAATATGGTCTTAGTGAATATTCAGTGTGCATTTTAAATGAATGTAAATATTTTACAGTTGTTCAAATTAGTATTCTATAAACGTCAATTATTTCAATTTCATTCCTATCATTCAAATCTTCTGTGTTCTGACTTTGTCTTGCTTGTTTAAAAATTACCCAACAGTAGTAACAGATTTGTCTGTTATTTTAGTTCTGTCAATTTTCCCTTCATTTACTTCAAAGTGCTCTTAGTTGGTGCCTACAAATTCAGGATTGTTAATGTTTTCTAATAATTGAAACTCTCATTATGAAACACCCATCTTTCTCTCTAGTGTTACTCCCTTAGTATATACTTTGTTATTAACATAGCCATGCGGCTTTCTTGTTATCAGTGTTTCCACGGTATATCTTTTTTCATGTTGTTAGTCTATCTTCATGTTTAAAGTATGGCTTATGTAACTGCATATAGCTAGGCTTCTCTTTCTAATTCAGTATGACAATCTGTGCCTTTTGACTCAATCATCTAGGCCACTGAACTTTAATGTAATTATTAATGTGGTATGGTTTAAGTCTATCATCTTGCTATTTGCTTTCTATTTGTCCCATTTGATCTTTCTCCCTTTAATCCTCCTTTCCCGACTTATTTTTCATTGAGTATTAATTTAGAATTGCATTTCATTTCTTCTACTGACCAAATTAGCTATAGCTCTTTGTTTACTTTTTTACTGGATACTCTTCAGGTTACAACAGCATCTGTTAAGTAATCACATTTCACCTTAAATCAACATTACCTATTTCACATACAATGCAAAAACACATACAATGTATACATACAACATAATATACACATAAAATATAGAATGAGATAGAAAAAAATTTTGATGGGAAAATTGTTGAAAATTTTCCAAAAGTTTCTGAGGTCCTTGGCTAACTTGGAGGTTGTGTGTGTGTGTTGAGTGAAACTCCCTGGACCCCAGCAGAAAGCAGTGGGTGAGAGGTCAAAGAGGAGCAGAAATTTCAACAGTTGCTCAGTGCTGGGGAGATAGAGTTTGGAGGTCAAGTCCCACCAAGTTAAGTGGTGGGACTCAGTTCCTTGATCCAGGAAGACTGTTGGGTTCTACTTGAACTCTGTTCCCCTGTGTGAACTCAGAGCACCTGCCTGAAGATAAGCCAGTTAAAAACACAGCTCACACAGCTTCCTTTCTTTCAAGTTGTGTGTCCCCTCTAGCTTCTACCTACTTTCGTTTTTATATTCTGTCCAGATTCATTATCATTATTGGCAGAAGCTTCTCAACCATTACCAGAACTCCAACCCAGGTCTGATTTTTATGTTAATTTCTCAGTTGGGAAGAAGTATAAATGCATACTCCAAACATTAATGAAACTCGAAAAACTGTGGTTACAAACTTATATGAAAACTTTTTTTAACCTTTCTAGAGCTGATGATAAAATCAACAAGCTTGCTTGTTATCTCCCAGTGTAGATAAAATGATTGCTCCTTTTTTTATTCTCCCTGCAAAATTCCCCTTTTACTACAGGGATAGGTCTTCAAGAGTCTTAGTTCCAACTAACTGCCACTGGGGAACCTAAGGCCTCATCTACTATTCTTAGGTTCTACCAGATCTCAAAATTAACAGCAATAACCACCACCCTACCCTGCCTCAGACAGCTTCAAAGTCTTAACCATTTCAGATTGCAGCTCCCCATTTCTGACTTTTGAGAATTTCCCTTTCTTGTGCATCTAAGTATTTTACAAATCTTTTTGTTACATTTTATCCTGCAGTTCTAGATATTTGGGAGGATTCCCAGGTAATCTAAGTAGCTAAGTTGTCATAATTAGAAAACCAAAGATTTCCCTTGTGGTCCAGTGGCTAAGACTCCGTGCTCCCAATGCAGGGGGCCAGGGTTTGATCCCTGGTCAGGGAACTAGATCATGCCACACCTAAAGACCCCGTGTGCCACAACTAAGACCCGGCTCAGCCAAATAAATAAATAAATGAAATATTTTTTAAAAAAGAAAACCATACGTTATTTTATAATTAGAAAAAAGCATAATAAACGCTACATGGGGAAAACTCTACATAAAAACAATTTCATTTATGTACATAAAATATGTACATTCCCCAAAACAATTTCATTTATGTACATAAAATATGTACATCCCCAAAAGTGCAACAAGTATCATTTGTTCTTCAGAAAAGCTATAAGTTGGAAATGAGGACTGTGGAAAATAAGGACCATGACTGAGCTTGCCATGTGCAGTTGTTGCAGTAATGAAAAGCTATAGCATGCAAGGCACCAGGACAGCAGAGGAAGTGGTGCAATTGTGCAGCTTAATAGAGAACAAGAGCCCAAAGTGGAGCACGCTACACCACAACCTCTAAAACAGATGCCAGAACAGCCAACTGTCCCTAAATACAGTTCATCATGTCCTGTGTTTAGAGTTCCACAAGTACACAACGTTCAGAGAAAACTAAGTTGAATAATGCTTCAAATCACCATATATCTACTGCTTAACATAAACTTCAAGTCTAAAACCAATTCAGTAGAAGGCTGAATAACAGAGTGTCAATATTCTTAAATCAAGAATTCAGAGATTTCATCTTTTGAGCAACTAAGTCACAAGATGTGATTATCCTACCAAAAAACAAAATTAGGACATAAAAAGCAAAATAAATTTGAAAATTAGATGAATTTCAAAACAGCAATGGCAATAATAATGTTGCATAGCACAATGAACTTAGTAAATTAATCTATTGAAAATGAAATGAGAAAATCGCAATGGCAATTAACGACAGCTAATACATTGATTAATATGTCATGAACTAACTAAAATTATGCATTTCAATTTAGAAAAAGGTTAAAACAAGCAAGTTACAATCCATATAACTTTTCAAATTATTTTCTTATTGTATACTTAACTTGGCACTAAAAGTGACAATGCAAAGAAAAAAGATGTAACTTCACAATGGAGATATATGGCATCACCTCTTTAATCAAGTGATCCAAGTAAGTACAATTAATCAGGTACAAACACCATATGCTTCCTGATATGATGAAATATGAAGCACCCAACATCACCTATGATATAGTCTTACAAAAAAAAAAAACTTTAACCTGAATCTAATCAAGCCTCTAGACCTAACGTACAGTTTATAGGAAACGTTAGGGACTAGAAAATCAAGTTTCATGATACCAAGAAAAAGCAAGTAGACAAATGTGGAACATTCTACAAGACAACTGGCTTGGGCTTTTCAAGAACTCAATGTCATGGCGGGGGGGGGGGGGAATGGGGAGACAAATCCAGAAGAAACATTAGCAAAAAGAATCCAACAGTGCATTATAAAGATGTTAATACATCATGACCCAAGTAGAGTCACTTTGAAAAATGCTAGGGTGGTTTAATTTTAGGATTGCCATTGATATAATCCACCTATTAACAGAGGTAGGAATAAAACCCGTACAATCACCTCTATAGATATCATATAACCAATTCAATACTCATTCATGTTAAAAATGTGTTAAAAATAAAGAACTTGGTAGATACTAATTTAACGTGATTTTATACCAAAACCAAGTATTAATGAGAATACAAATCACTGAAAATTCTCCTTCATTGGTGAAGGATTTTAAGTTTATACAACTGTTTTGGAAAACAGTTTAGATTACCCTCTAAAGTTGAACATACACATACCCTATGACCTAGCAATTCTAACTCCTAGGTTTATCTAACAGAAAGTTCACATAAGTGCATCAAAATGTTTTTACAAGATTTATTTATAATAGCCAAATATGGCAAACAACCCAAATGTCCATCACTAGTGGTGTGATACTGTAATGAAAAGGAACTACAGACACCTAAAACAAGGATGAATTTCACACACATGACATGTAACAAAATAAGCCAGATACCAAAGAAAACATCATATGATTCAATTTAAATAAAATTCAAAAACAGGCAAAATAATCACAATACCAGAAGGTATGGTAGTGGATACCTTTAGAGCAAAGGGAGAGACTAGTGATCGAGACAGGGCACAAGGGGTGTGCTGGTGAGCTGGCAATATTCTATGTCTTGAACCAGTGGCAGCTCCCTGGGTTTTCACATTGTGGCAATTCAGTGAGCATGAAATTTATGTTTTGTACACATTTCTGTATATTTGTAACTCTTCAGTAAAAAAAAAGCACTACCATCTTTGATCCAAAAAGAAAGCACAAAGCAATCCCTAAATCTCTAATGCCAAAATATGTAATACAAATTGAAAAATATATATAATTATATATCATACTGGTGACAGAAGTACAAAGTGAAGAATTATTTGAATTGACCTGAAAACTCAGTATTTTGACTGTATACATCACCTAGTGGATTGTATCCCTAGGACCAAAAAAAACCAAAACAAAACAAAAATATCCTAAACAGCACTTTGTAGTTTTACTGTTAGTAATAACATGGTTATTATTTTTAAACTATTTATTCTAAACTATAGGTTAAAGAAAATAGGCATGTTAATGTCATTAGCAGCTAATACTTTCAGTTTATGAGAAATTAAAATTTTAAATAAAAAGGTAAAAACCAGGGCTTCCCTGGTGGCTCAGTGGTTGAGAATCTGCCTGCTAATGCAGGGGACACGGGTTCGAGCCCTGGTCTGGGAAGATCCCACATGCCGCGGAGCAACTGGGCCCGTGAGCCACAACTGCTGAGCCTGCGCGTCTGGAGCCTGTGCTCCGCAACAAGAGAGGCCGCGATAGTGAGAGGCCCGCGCACCGCGATGAAGAGTGGCCCCTGCTTGCCACAACTAGAGAAAGCCCTCGCACAGAAAAGAAGACCCAACACAGCCAAAAATAAATATAAAACTAAATTAATTAATTTTTTTAAAAAAAGGTAAAAACCATAATTTTAAATGTGAACTGGAAGTATAGAACTGGAATGAACTTGTGATTTTTCTCTTTAAGAAACATTTCCTAGCTCTCACCCGTGAAAAGTTCTATAAGAAACGACAATCCCAGCAGCAGTGAGCACCCCTACCCAGACTGCATTCTCGAAGCACCCTTTTCAGGTAAAATTAAACAAGGTTCCTTATAGAACTGACTTCAGAACTGGAGCTGACTCTTCCCAAGAATAGTGAAATCTTGTTGACAGAAAGCAAGTAAGTTATCAGACACAGTAGTAGGCTCATGTAGAAAGTACAGAGGAGCTAACTAGAACGGGCTCCCATTGGCCTGAGATGGAACAACTTAAGCATCCAAAAGACTAATGACTGCAACAGACTGAAATAAACATACATATGTAAATCCATAATTTCTTAATATAAAGAAAATCTCACTGGACAGATTAAGACTACTAAGGCACCAACTTATTATCCTGAATATTGGTCTATAAAGGGCAACAATCATTTATCCTGCCTTTGCTAAACAAACTATATTTTAGGATAACCAATTAGCTGATATGGGAAAGCTCTTATGTAAGGAAAACTCCCAGCTGTAAATGAGAAAGGAATTACAGAATGAGAGAATTATCATTTTTGCAACCCTAAAGGACTAATGCAACTAAGCTATGATCATCAATGGATGCTAAAACTACTACGTATGAGAGTGATGGAAAAGTTCATAATCATAGGGCTGACCACACCTGAAGCCAGTGAGCAATCACAACATCAGTAATAAGGAGGCAACCAGACATTATTATACACATCTCCCTATGAGGCAACAGGAAACACACAGCACCAGGTAGGAAGAATTCCTACCCTTCCTCCATAAAGCAACTTGAATCTAATCAAGGCTCAACATCTAACTAGCAGTTCACAGGAAATACAGGTGAGAGAGAACCATGGCACCAAAAGGACAGAAGAAAGTTTCCAACATTCCAGCTTTGGCCAAAACAAATGACAATTTGTCTTTGATAAATCAATGGCACTAAAAAATAATAGGAAAATGTTTGAAATTAAGGGACTTAAGAGTCAACGTTATCTAAATGCAATATAGGACCTTGTTTCAATCCTGGTTCAATGATAAAATACAAAATGACATGTATGAGGGATTTTCCTGCCGGTCCAGTGGTTAAGAATCTGCCTTCCAATGCAGGGGACGCAAGTTCAATCCCTGGTCAGGGAACTAAGATCCCACATGCCGTGGGGCAACTAAGCCTGTGTGCTGTAACTACTGAGCCCGCTCGCTCTGGAGCCCACGAGCCACAACTAGAGAGAAGTCCACATGCCACAACAAAGAGCCCGCGTGCCACAACTAAGACGCGATGCAAAAAAAAAAAAAAAAAAAAAATGACACGTATAAGACCATCAAGAAAACATGAACACTGGGTATTAGATGATATTAAAAAACCACCATCGATTTTGTTGGGTGTGATAATGGTATTGTGATTGTATTTTTTAAAAACTTTTTCTGTTAGATATATGTACTAGAGTATTTAAGAGTATAATATGATGTCTGGAATTTTTTTAAAAAATACTACAGCAAGGTGGCAGTGGAATTCCCTGACAGCCCAGTGGTTAGGACTCCACAATTCCACTGCAGGGGGCACAGGTTCAATCACTGGTTGGGGAAATAAGATCCCGCACACCACGTGGCACAGCCAAAAAAAAAAAAAAAAAAAAAAAAAAAAACTTACCGCAAGGAGAAGGGAAAGGAGGAGGGGGAAGACAGAGGGAAGAGAACAGAGAGAAGGAATGGGATAGGGAGGGTGAGTGAGAGAGAGAAGACAACAGACAAACAATATTGGTAAAATTCTAATAATTGTTGGAAGTGATAGGTCATTATTTCAGTCTACTTTTATGTATGTTGACATTTTCCGTAATAAAAATGTTTAATGAAGGGATCAAACTAGAGTGTCTATTAATATTCCTTCCAGTTCTAAATTTTAAGGCTCTATATTCAATTTCATAAAATATATCCACAGCACACTTAAGACTACATATATGTAGGATAATATCATATTTATTTTAAATTATTACACATAAGAACCACAACAAATACAGGGTGGTAAATGTGATATCGAGGAAGAAAAGTTTAAGAAGCTGGCAATATTTTTCTGTAGAAACAACAAAGAAGAATTGAATAAATGCTTCTAAATATTCAATATATACAACAGATCATGACCAACTCTTTTCTATAGCCATTGATGATAGAATAGGATGGAAGGGACTTAAATTGTATCATAAGGGTAGTAAAATAGATTTTTCTCCATCTCTTCTGTCTCTTTGTAACAAATTATACTGCCACACTTTCCCACCATTCTTGTAATCATTTATTAAATCCTTTAACACTGACTGAATAACAGAAATACACGTTACTTGGCTGGCTCGGCACTGTGGATTACAGTGATGAATAATAAAATGAGGTCCTAGGGCTTCCCTGGTGGTGCAGTGGTTAAGAATCCGCCTGCCAATGCAGGGGACACGGGTTCAACCCCTGGTCCAGGAAGATCCCACATGCCGTGGAGCAACTAAGCCCGTGCACCACAACTACTGAGCCTGTGCTCTAGAGCCCATGAGCCACAACTACTGAGCCCACGTGCCACAACTACTGAAGCCTGCGTGCCTAGAGCCCATGCTCCGTAACAAGAGAAGCCACCGCAGTAAGAAGCACGCGCACCACAACAAAGGGTAGCCCCCGCTCGCCGCAACTAGAGAAAGCCCGCGCACAGCAACGAAGACCTAACACAGCCAAAAATAAATAAAATGAATAAAATCTATCTTCAAAATAAGGTTCTATAAAAAAGAATGAAATCATGCCATTTGCAGCAACATGGAAAGACCTAGAGATTATCACACTAAGTGAAGTAAGCCAAAGACAAATGTCATATGGTATCGCTTATATGTGGAATCTAAAAAAAAAAAGAAAAATGATACAAATCAACTTATATACAAAACAGAAATAAACCCACAGACATAGAAAACAAACTTATGGTTACCAAAGGGAAAAGAGAGGGAGGATAAATTAGGAGTTTGGGATTAATATATATACACTACCATATATAAAATAGATAACCAACAAGGACCTACTGTATAGCACAGGAAACCATTAATATTTTGTAATAACCTATAAGGGAAAAGAATCTGAAAAAGAATATATATGTATGCATAACTGAATCACTTTACTGTACACCTGAAACTGACACAACACTGTATATCAACTATACTCCAATAAAAAAATAAAATAAAATTTAAAAAATAAATTACTTAAATAAAATAAAATGAGATTCTATGCCTTTAAAATACCTACAGGATCTTCAACCATGGTTTTTATTGTCTGCTGGTAGTAAACCTGGAAAAATCAGAACGCGTCTCACACTTGAAATTTTATTAATGATTTACTGAAAAACTACGTATGAAGACACAAATGTGTTACAGAAAGCTGGTCTCAAGAGTTCTGAACCTGGGCTTCCCTGGTGGCGCAGTGGTTGAGAATCTGCCTGCCAATGCAGGGGACACGGGTTCGAGCCCTGGTCTGGGAAGATCCCACATGCCGCGGAGCAACTAGGCCCGTGAGCCACAATTACTGAGCCTGCGCGTCTGGAGCCTGCGCTCCACAACAAGAGAGGCCGCGATAGTGAGAGGCCCGCGCACCGCGATGAAGAGTGGCCCCCGCTTGCCACAACGAGAGAAAGCCCTCGCACAGAAACGAAGACCCAACACAGCCATAAATAAAATAAATAAATAAATAATTTTAAAAAAAAAGAGTTCTGAACCTAAGGCTCATCATAGGGCCTCACAGAGGAGTCCAAATCTCCTGAAATGACTGCATCGTTCTGGAGAGGCTGTCATGGCTTTCGTTAATCTCAAATGGTAATAATTGCCAATGGACTGGAACCACATTTCATGCAGCAGAAACTCCAAAAAACAGGGAAAAGATGAACACAGTACCAAATACCTGCCAAGCCTACTCCTTCCCGAAGTTGTAAAATAAATTCTTAACTTGTAAAACTTTGTTTTCAGTGTTTGTGCGCCCTCTAGTGGCTGTTTTAATTGTTACAGCCAATTGGTCATAGGAATTAATAAAGAACTAAAAAATGTTAAGTAGTAACAGAATAAAAAAAAAAAAAACATGGCATCACAAAGGACCACCTGACACAACTTCAAGTTATTCTGTAAACTCCTCATTATCCAACAGAAAATAACTCACAATATAGTATATGTTAATTCATAATTCAAAAGTTTCCTAGGTAGTTAAATATACACTTGCTTTTTTAAATTAAGTATGATTTTTCCCAAGTTCCATTTCAAATTAATAAAACATCAGCAAACATCCAGAAAGGGAAAAGTGAAGGAACAGAGCATACAAGGACCTCAGGAATTAACACGCACCTCCCCCTCTCAATGGAGCATCAGGAATGCAATGTTTAATCAGGGACAGCAACAGGAGCTGGGGAAATACTTTGAGAACACAGAGTACTGAAGAGAGGGAAGCACTGGCTACAGAACTCAACCCGAGTGAGCACGGGGACAGGTGCAGCTCAAGAACTGCTGGGCCAAATGCTCCCAGTAGCCACAGCCGCAGCAGCAGCAATTTCCAGGGGGACCAGGCCACAGGCATGGAGCCGGGGGTGAGCTGGGCACATCACCCGAGGTGACTGATGCCTTCTGCCCAGACCTGCCCAGTTCCTGTGGCAGAATATACTATCCCATCAGAGCCACAGCAGTCCCAAGCACAAGGACTTGGGCAGCCTCTCAGCTCCAGCCCTGCCCTCTGTTCTGTCCTCCCCAGACTCTGTGCCTCAAGGCAGCCCTCACCTCCAGACCTTCCATGACTCCTACCTACGTACCCCTCTCCCTCATCACGTCTGGCACCGAGGGGGAGCTGACCCTCTAAACAAGAGCCATCACAGCCCCGGGACATTCCTGAATGTATAGATCAGTCTTGTCCAGGGAATGTCCTACTGATGTCTAGGAAAACTATCTATGACTGTGAGATTCATCCCAGCGTATTTCCCAGTGCTGAAGGATGAACTCATTTGCAATGCTATTTAGCGTTCCACTGTGTGAATGTGACATACTTTGTCGATTCTGCTGTTGATAGACACATGGGTTGTTTCAAATCTCGGGCTGTTACAAATCATGCTGGCAACATATATTCCTGTACATGTCACTTGGTACCCTGGGTTACAGGGTAGTGATGTGCTCAGCTTTCAGAGATCAAGCACTTTTCCAGATCATGTACTTTTCCTGTACATGTCACTTGGTACCCTGGGTTACAGAGTAGTGATGTGCTCAGCTTTCAGAGATCAAGCACTTTTCCAGATCATGCACTTTTCCTGTACATGTCACTTGGTACCCTGGGTTACAGGGTAGTGATGTGCTCAGCTTTCAGAGATCAAGCACTTTTCCAGAGCGGCTCTGCCCATTTACATTCCTCAGCAGCATGTGAGCACTCCTGCTCAGTATTTTCACCAACACTGAGGATTGTTAAGGCTTTTTAATTTTTGCTAGTCTGGTGCCTGTCTTGAAATTTCATTTTGGATTTGCTTTTCTGAGGCCTCAGCACTTTTCATATTGAATACTAGAATTTATATTGGCCAGACTTGGTTATTAAAGTCTGCCTTCAAATATCAGAGCAATCAGCAGATCTATCAACACTCTTCAAAATCTATCTGTGGAAAAAAAAAAAAAACACGTATCCAGAATAAAATCATTTTTTTACTCTTTCCACCACTACAAACCTGGTCCAAGTCACCACCATCCCTCATCTGAACTGCCACAGCCCCCTAAAGTGGTCTGATTCCACCTTGTCCCGTCCTTGTAACAAAGTGATCCTTTCCAAACATGGGCCACACCAAGGCTCTCCTCTGCTCCAAATCCTCCAATGGCTTCCCATCTCATTCAGGCTAAAACCCCAGCTTCTGACCATGGTTTACAACAAGGTTCTGGATGGCCTGGCCTCTGGCTACCTCACTAACCTCATCTCCCATCGCTGTGTCAGGCTCAGTTCCAGCTACACTCGCCTCCTTGTTGTTTCTCGAAACGTGCCAATCACTTATCTATCCCCAGTCCTTTTTTTTTTTCTTTTTACTTATTTTTATTGGAGTATAGTTGCTTTACAATACTGCGGTATACTGTACCGCAAAGTGAATCAGCTATACGTATACATATATCCCCTCTTTTTTGGATTTCCTTCTCATTTAGGTCACCACAGAGCACTGAGTAGAGTTCCCTGTGCTATACAGTAGGTTCTCATTAGTTATCTATTTTATACATAGTATCAATAGTGTATATACATCAATCCCAATCTCCCAATTCATCCCACCACCACCCTTTCCTCCTTGGTATCCATACGTTTGTTCTCTACATCTGCGTCTCTATTTCCACTTTGTAAATAAGATCGTCTATACCAATCTTTTCACATTCCACACATATGAGTTAATACACGACATCTGTTTTTCCCTTTCTGACTTACTTCACTCTGTATGACAGTCTCCAGGTCCATCCATGTCTCTACAAATGACCCAATTTCATTCCTTTTAATGGCTGAGTAATATTCCATTGTATATATGTACCATGTCTTCTTTATCCATTCCTCTGTTCATGGACATTTAGGTTGCTTCCATATCCTGGCTATTGTAAATAGTGCTGCAATGAACATTGGGGTACATGTGTCTTCCCCATCTGGAATGCTCTTCCCCAGCTGAGGGAACTATTCCCTCAGGTCTCTCTCTGCTCAGCCTTCCCCAACCAGCCAATCTCTAAACCACCGCTGCTGCCACCTCATCATTTCCAAACCCTGCTACATCTTTCCCACTGAATTTATCACCACCGAATTTTATATATTTATTTGTTGATTATCTCTCTCCTTACACTGGAACACAAGCTCCACAAGAACAGAGATTGCCATCTATTTTTATAAAATAAGCACCTAGATAGCACCCTGTACATATGCAGATACTGACAAATATTTGTTAAGAATAAGAGTATCAATGCCAAGAATGAAATGGATTATCAGTGCCAAGAATAAAACAGCATCTATGAATTCCTTCTAGAACAAGACAAGAACTTGCCTGGAACGACGGTCTAACTGCAATTCACACAGGCCATACCCACAAGAGGCACTCTGTAAATGTTCAATTCATAAAAGAACAATAAAGAACTTGCCTTTTCCTTCTCCATTCCTTTCTCCCCTTCCTTTTCAGACCCTCTAAAATAATGTAGAATTTACTTCCATGCTACTATTAATTTTTTAAGTATATTTATATTTTTTCAAGAATCCATTCTTTCCAGATTATATTTCACAACAACAGTAGCAGCTATTATTTAGACTTAAATTTAAATAGATTCATTGTTTTTATTTGTTTCTCCTTTACATTATCTTAAAACTTGGGTGGGAAAGGGGGTGTTGAAGTTGGCAGCTCCTCAAGTAGCTTGCTCAAGTAAATTTTTTTTTAGAAATGTTGGTGAAATTCAGATTGAGTTTCTGAAAACATCTTCTGTCCCCACAAGCAGGCAGTACAACGGACGTAACAGAGAAATTTAACATCACATGACCTCCTAAGTGTTGATCCATTTCCACCATTCTTTATCTTCTAGCCTTTAGTGTTACAGGAAAATTAAACGTAAGTCTAATTTGCTTTTATTTGTTTATAACCTGGGTTTTAGGTTTTATCTTTGAAATTACAAATTTCACCAGGATAGATCTACGTGTGCATTCTTTTTTTCAATGTTTTGCCTGACATTTGGTGAAAAACCTTTCATCTAAAGATGTGAGTCTTTCTTCAGCTCAGGGTGAAATTTTCTCCTATTATTTTTCATTTCTGCTTGCTTGGATCTCTCCTCCTGGAAATCCCATTGTGTTTATCTTAGACAAGTGCTGTCCCATAGAAATAGAATTCAAGCCACATGGGCAATTTAAAATTTTCTAGTAGCCACATTAAAAAATAAAAGTAAAAATTATAATATTTTTCCTAATATATCTAAAATATTGTTTTAGAATGTAATCTAAAAAAGTGGATATATGTATTTGTATAACTGATTCACTTTGCTGTACACCTGAAACTAACACAACATTGTAAATCAACTATACTCCAATAAAAATTTAAAATAAAAATGTAATCTATAAAGAAAATTACAGGTGAGATACTTTACATTATTTTTTTTTTCATATTGAGTCTTCAAAATCTGGTGTGTGTTCTCTACTTGCAGCTCATCTCAATTCAGACTTGCTGCTTTTCAAGGGCCTAGTAGCCACTTTTGGCTGATGGCTACCATACTGGACAGTGTAAGAGATGTTCTGCAACTGTCTTCCGTGCCCTTTTAGTTCATAATTTTTATCCTTTTTTTTTTTCTTTCTTCTGAATCCTAAGAGAATTCACATCCTACTTATCTTCAAATTCACTAACTCAGCTTCTAAGGTACCCAGTATCTCCTATTTACTACCGCATCTACTGAATATTTTTAATTCAACAGTCATATTTTACACCTTCAGGGGCTCTTTCTTCATGGCACACTGTTCCCTCCTACTTTGATTATCCAAGAATGTCCTCTAGAATGTCAGGACTTCGTCTTAGAATTATCATCACGTTCTCTCCCATCTCCTCCAGCAAATCTGTTTCACTGGAGACCCTTTGCTCTGAGTCATCAGAAGGAGGCTCCACTTTTGAGCTCCTAAGCCTTCTCCTCTTCTGCCGAAGTGTCACTGCACTATCTGCTTGGTCTTTTAGATAAAAATCTAGTTTATAGATCTCTGATAGCCAAACTGGGTACCATCAGTGATCATATAGGTCACAATTCATTTTTCTTGGTCACAAAAAGAAGGAAAAGTTTAGACTTAGTAACATTTTCTTTAGTAGCTCAGAGGTCTAATAATTGCAGGGAATGGGGACGGAATCATAAGCAGAGGAAATGCACTGAGCACAAATTAATCTCCCATTTGCTTCCACCTAGACAGCCCAGGACTAACTGGAATACCATCCCAGCAACTGGCTACGGTACTGGACAGCACAGATACAGGACAGCTTCCTTCACCGCAGATAGTTCTATTAGACAGTACTTGGCTAAACAATTCCTCTCAAAGCCCCAAATACCACACTACCAGGTCTGGCTCTACAAAAATCCCCTTCTTTTTACCATTTTCTCCTTCCTTCAGGAGTTCTGCCCTTCCCCGTTAAAAGCCTTGGTTTTTCTCACCTATTTTGACTCGACACTCTCCTAGTCCAAGGGATAAAAATCCACTGCCAGTTAAGTGCAGTACACATTAACAGGATAGATAAGAAAATAGTTTTTAGCGTTCAGGAACGTTCAAAAAGGCAGTACAATGGTAGCATCCACTTCGTGGGACTTGGAATTACTGGTCAATTAATAAGGGCTTCCCAATATTGGTATTTGAAAGAAATGATTGATTCAGTTGTCCCTCAGCATCTGTGGGGAACTGGTTTCAGGAACCCCACAAATACAAAATCCACAGATGCTCTTATATAAAATAGCCTAGTATTTGCATATAACCTATGCATATCCTCCCACATACTTTAAATCATCTCTAGATTATTTATACTACCTAGTACAATGTAAATTTTATATAAATAATTGCCAGCGTGCAGCAAATTCAAGTTTCGCTTTCTGAAACTTTCTAGAACTTTTTTCCCCCTGAATATCTTCAATCCATGGCTGACTGAATCCACAGACTCAGAACCGGTGAATACACAGGGCCGACCGCATTTGAAAATATCTTTAGTGCATGCCTGGCAGTTAAATACTGTGACTACTGTCAGAAATAATCGACAACTGGTAGGGATAAAAACACTAAATTCAATGTGAAAAACCCAAAAAAATTTTAATTTGAAGTTGAGCTGGGCTTCCAGTAGAAAATACTTTAGTTATAATAAAATGTTGAGTAGACCACAAGAAAACTAGTAATGAAATAAACCTTATCCAAAAATTATTGAAATGCAGTAATGACGACTAGAGTCCACAAGCCTTGTAATTCCACCACACCACCTTTGACAACAGACTATGTTGTAAATGAGCGGCTGTGCTGAAGTGTACAGGTCTACTGAGGTTATTTTATAACAACTGCCACAATTCCACACTTAACACCAATGAAAGCTGCATATTCTAAAGTCAAGAACAATCTTTGCCATTCATAACATTTCAGTAATAAAAGAAATTACCTCAATAACAGGTGTATTTTCCTGGAGCTCCGTTGTGTGCGAGGCCAGTAAACCAATCAACCGCGCTGTCTTGGCCCTTCTGTAAACAGAGAGAAAATGGGCTCTGAAGTGGAGAGTTAGGACTGGGGAAACCAAACCCCGTTAGTCACATTACACAACTGTAAGCATTAACATGAGACAGAAGTGGAATGAGACAGGGTGAGCATACATTCCTGTACATATATGGTCCAGAGAAACGTTCCCTTGTGTACACAGGGAGACCTGAACGCAATGCCCTCTGTAGCACCATCTGTAACGGTGACAAAAACTGAACAAGTTGTGCTTTAATAGTGAAATGGAAAATAAAAAATTTTAAAAGTCTCTGCTCTTTTAGTTTTTAACATCTTTATTGGAGTATAATTGCTTTACAATGTTGTGTTAGTTTCTGCTGTATAACAAAGAGAAGCAGCTATATACATAAGCATATCCCCATATCCCCTCACTTTTGCATCTCCCTCCCACCCTCCTTGTGCTATGCAGCTGCTTCCCACTAGCTATCTATTTTACATTTGGTAGTGTATATATGTCAATGTTACTCTCTCACTTCATCCCAGCTTACCCTTCCCCCTCCCCATATCCTCAAGTCCACTCTCTACATCTGTCTTTATTCCTGTCCTGTCCCTAGGTTCATCAGAACCATTTTTTTTTAGATTCCATATAAATGTGTTAGCATACAGTATTTGTTTTTCTCTTTCTGACTTACTTCACTCTGTATGACAGACTCTGGGTCCATCCACCTCATTACAAATAACTCAATTTCGTTTCTTTTCACGGCTGAGTAATATTCCATTGTATATATGTGCAACATCTTCTTTATCCATTCATCTGTCGATGGACACTTAGGTTGCTTCCATGTCCTGGCTATTGTAAATAGTGCTGCAATGAACATTGTGGTACATGACTCTTTTTGAATTATGGTTTTCTCAGGGTATATGCCCAGTAGTGGGATTGCTGGGTCATATGGTAGTTCTATTTTTAGTTTAAGGAACCTCTATACTGTTCTCCATAGTGGCTGTATCAATTTACATTCCCACCAACAATGCAAGAAGTTTCCCTTTTCTCCACACCCTCTCTAGCATTTATTGTTTGTAGATTTTTTGATGATGGCCATTCTGACTGGTGTGCGGTGATACCTCACTGTAGTTTTGATTTGCATTTCTCTAATGATTAGTGATGTTGAGCATCTTTTCATGTGTTTATTGGCAATCTGTATATCTTCTCTGGAGAAGTGTCTAATTAGGTCTTCTGCCCATTTTGGGGTTGGGTTGTTTGTTTTTTTGATATTGAGCTGCATGAACTGCTTGTATATTCTGGAGATTAATCCTTTGTCAGTTGTTTTGTTTGCAAATATTTTCTCCCATTCTGAGGGTTGTCTTTTCATCTTGATATGGTTTCCTTTGCCTGCCGTGCAAAAGCTTTTAAGTTTCATTAGGTCCTATTTGTTTATTTTTGTTTTTATTTCCATTTCTCTAAGGGTGGGTCAAAAAGGATCTTGTTGTGATTTATGTCAGCGTGTTCTGCCTATGTTTTCCTCTAAGTTTTATAGTGTCTGGCCTTATATTTAGGTCTTTAATCCATTTTGAGTTCATTTTTGTGAATGGTATTAGGAAGTGTTCTAATTCCATTCTTTTACATGTAGCTGTCCAGTTTTCCCCACACCATTTATTGAAGAGGCTGTCTTTTCTCCACTGTATACTATTGCCTCCTTTATCAAAGATAAGGTGACCATATGTGCATGGGTTTATCTCTGGGCTTTCTATCCTGTTCCATTGATCTATATTTCTGTTTTTGTACCAGTACTATACTGTCTTGATTACTGTAGCTCTGTAGTATAGTCTGAAGTCTGGAAGCCTGATTCCTCCAGCTCCATTTTTCTTTCTCAAGACTTCTGCTCTACTTATTAGTAGACCAATGATTTTATACACAAGTAGTCAGTAATTAATATCAGGATAGTGAAGCATATGTGTATATATTCACTTTAAAAGAAATTTTTACAAGTCTAACAAATATTGTAAAAATACTTTCAGTGAGGTGTTTGTTTCATTACCCAGCAGAAAATGAAGTGTTAAATTATAAAAGTAGTTTTATAATGAAATATAAATTATTAAATATCACTTCAGGTGATTTGGAAAAGTTCATTTCATGGAGAAAATTAGTTTTGATAAGACTTTTTTAATTGGAAAAAAATGGTTGAGTTGATTAGAACTGTACTCTTATTTAGTAATGCTTGCATTGCAAGTTCCTCATCCAGAGAGCCTCTACTTTTCATATTCGTAAAATAAACTGTGCAGGACCCGTGAAGGGAAACAAATCACACTCAGAGAAGTACCACAGGTAAGTGTTCGTCTTGTCAGAACTCTATCATACAGAGATAATTGTTATGGATTTCAATGCTTCTTGGATTAGCCATTTAAATCTCTAAACATAAACAGATTAAAGAAGTCCTAGGCATTTCTATGATTAGCATTCTGCCTCTGAGTAAGAAGATTATGTTTTAAAAGTAATGGTTTTGAAAAAGATTTGGTAGGACACTGGCCCAAAAGTTACAAGGAAAAGCTTCCAGTCACAGCTCTGTCACTGACCAGATATGGGACCACGGTCAAGTCAATTACACTTCAGTTTTGAATTGCTTAAATGTGTGCAGTTTAGAAGGTCAGATGGATTAACTTCTAAGTTTTCTCACAATGTAAAACAAATGCTATTATCAAAAACTCACTAATGAATTAAAGGATACAAGGCAAAAACTTATGTATCTCAGTTCAAAGACAAGCTCAAAATACTTCAGAAACCTTGAAGCACTTTTTCAATCTACAAAATTAGATAATGGCAACCAGATTTATCCAACTAAAAGAAAAATGTATCAGGACATGCTAATTAAATATTTTTCCCATTCTCACCAGAAACAATTCCTATCAGAACAAGAGAAAACACCCTCCTTGAAACTCCTACAGTTTTAAGTTGTAAACTATTTAAACTAATAGTGACAATATTTCTCAATTTATACCAAATACTTACATACAACTAGATCTATATGTAATGCCCTCACAAAACTGGCTCCATCTCATAATTCAGGATTTTTCTTAAAGGTCACCATTTCGGGCGCCCCCAATGACCCATTACACTGTAGCTCAGAACATCCCACATCCATAACAGCACGCAAAGCTGCAATGGCCAATCAACCTTCGTGCGGTAACAGAAACATTCCATGTCTACGTTGTTCAACAACACAGTACCCACCACATGCATGTGACTATCCAGCACTTGAAGTATGGCTGGTGCAACTGAAGAAATAAATATATATATGTATATGTATACACACAAAATTTACTTCAAGGAACTAATTTTTTATTGAAGTATAATTGATGTACAATATTATATAAGTTATAAGTGTACAATATAGTGATTCACCATTTTTAAAGGTTATACTTCACATATAGTTATTATAAAACATAGGCTATATTCCCTGTGTTGTACAATATATCCTTGTAGCTTATTTTATATAAATTAGTTGGTACCTCTTAATCCCTTACCCCTATCTTGCCTCTCCTCCATCCCTCTTACCGCTGATAACCACTAGTTTCTTCTCTGTATCTGTGAGTCTGCTTCTTTTTTGTTATATTCACTAGTTTATTTTTCAGGTACCACATGTAAGTGATATCATACAGTATCTGTCTATCTCTATTTCACTTAGCATAATGCCCTTCAAGTCCATCTACGTTGCTGCAAAGGCAAAATCTGGTTCTTTTTTATGGCTGAGTAGTATTCCATTGTATATATGTACCACACCTTCTTTATCCATTCATCTGTTGATGGACATTTAGGTTGTTTCCATGTCTTGGCTATTGTGAAGAGTGTTGCTATGAACATTGAGGTGCATTATCTTTTCAAATTAGTGTTTTTGTTTCTTTCAAATATATACACAGGAATGAAACTGCTGGGTCATAGGGTAGTTCTATTTTTAGTTTTTTGAGAAATATGGAACTAGTTTTAAATTTAAATTTAAATAACCACATGCAGCTAGTGGCTACTGTATTAGAGCAGATCTAAAATGTTATAGTTACTTCTTTGTGTGTTTAATAAAACAGACTATTTATTATCCATCTCCCCCACTAGCCCACAAGGTCCATGAAGGCAGGGCTGTGAGCACTAAGACAGTACCTGGCATGGTCCCTCAATAAATGTTTGCTGAATGAATATAATATCAACATCAAAACAAAGTAACTAAACACATTAGTAGAAAACGGGTGGGTAAAAATATGACTGAACAAAGGTAAACAAAATTGGAGCAGGATTTTCAACGTAAATATCAAAGCAGAATTTAAGGCTAAAATCATTAAATGAGGAAAAGATTGTTTGAGAACTAAAAACGGTATGACCTACAAAGGATATAAGTTGTGAGTCGTTACAAACCATATTAATAAAGAATAAAAAGTAAACCCAACAGTAGTGGGAAACTCCAATCTACCTCTCTCCCAAGCACAGCAAGAAGGCCACAGTGAATACAAACATACAAGCATCATAGTAACAGATGTATGTATCAAGCTCTATTGATCTAAACTCTGACCACACTTACTCAGTGGGAGGCTGTATAGGATGGTGTTTAGGACTCTGGAATGAAATGTCCTGAGGCCAGTCTTAGCCCCATGGTCAAGGGGGGAGGAACCCTGGGTTAGTTACTCCTCCTTCACGTGCCTGATTACTTCATGTTAACTAGGACTAACAACAATATGTACCTCACCAAGTTACTCAAAGAGTCAAAGGAAATAATCCATGTGAAGAAATTACCATGGTGTCTAACATTTAATATGTGCTGAATGGGCTAGCTATGATTACCACATTATCTACTAAATTCATGACATTTTTTTAATGATTTTTTATTAGAGCACAAAGATAAATTCATAGAATTCCCAAAGGCAGAAATTATACAGGACATATGATGATATAATAAAAGTGAAATAACAAACATAAACTAAAAGCCTAAACATTTGTAAATTTAGAAACACTTCTGTATAACTTAGACAGCAAATGAAAAATAAAAATGCCCATTAATCACAATCATGTAAATAACACAAATCAAGAGACTGTCATACAGAGTGAAGTCAGAAAGAGAAAAACAAATATCATATATTAACGCATATATGTGGAATTTAGAAAAACGGTACAGATGAATCAGTTTGCAAGGCAGAAATAGAGACACAGATGTAGAGAACAAACGTATGGGCACCAAGGGGGGAAAGTGGGGTTGGGGGGATGAACTGGGAGATTGGGATTGACATATATACACTAATATGTATAAAACAGATAACTAATAAGAACCTGCTGTATTTTAAAAAAATAAAATTAAAAAAAATAAACTTTACGAGAGCAGATGGGACACTGACACCCACTTTTCTGTTCCCTCAAGAGTCTGCTAAAAGAAAAAAAATTTATAATTAAATAACTGGAGACAGAAAGAAGGGCTGAAAGTAGACCGGAATGTTTGAGGAAATACTAGATGACACACTTAGATGGAATTAGACAGAAAATGAAGAGAAGAAATTCCTGTCTAAGAACCACAGGTAAAGACAGGTCTTCCCAACAAGCCTCAGAGGCTTGGAATAAAGTAAAACAGAAAGCAAGGATTAGTTATAGACAATCATCAGATTAGAGAACTTCACAATGAACAGGTGAGCCAATTAGATCCTGCCTCCTTCCCATCTCCTTCCCTGATACACAGAATAAACCCTCAGTCCTGGCCTCCAGGGTAAAAATGTAAAATTATTCCTACAATGAGCAATCTACTCTGGGGTGGGATACAAGTATGGATGTGGAGAACAGAGAGTGGTCCTCCACACCAGATACTAGAGCAAGGAAAGAGGTTAATGGAAGAAAGCCAGCCCCACCCCAAAGAAAAACCCAACCTGGAAACTGAAGAGGCCTCCAGCCTGCCTACCTGCTCTTCAGCCAGGTGGGCTCCCAACATAAAAGTCAACTCGTCAACAGGCATCATCCACTCACAGGCCAGCCCTTTCCTTTAAAGAAGACGTTGTTGGAGAAACAGACTAAGAGAACCATAGGGGAAATGTGTACTGCCAGCCTCTATGCTGATCAATTTAACCATTTATTCATAATATAAACTAAGTACCAAAGATCACCAAGCATTTGAGGAATGAACAGCATTAAAAAGCAGGACCATGATGAAAACGAAGTGATCCACAGGTTAAAAAGAATAAAATTTTTATAATCCTAATGTGTAACCTTAAATATTAGTCACAATATTTAACCCTAAATTCGATTCCAAAACAGAATTTTTATAATCCTATAATTTATCCTCAAATTCAAAAGTACATTTTAAATCAAATATAGGCAGCTAGGAAAAAGGACCAATCAGAGAACAAATGAACAAAAACTTGAAAATATGACTGTTGAAATAAAATAGTGATCCTCAGTAAAATGAGCAAGGATAAGTATCAAGCTTGAAAGCTCAAAGGTAAAATCAGGGAAGAGCAGTAAAAGAGAGTTTGGCAGTTCTTCAAAAGGTTGAACACAGAATTACCATATGGCCCAACAATTCCACTACTAGGTATGTACCCAAGAGAAACTAAAACATATGTTCACATAAAACCTTTATACAGGGGGCTTCCCTGGTGGCGCAGTGGTTGGGAATCTGCCTGCCAATGCAGGGGACACGGGTTCGAGCCCTGGTCTGGGAAGATCCCACATGCCGCGGAGCAACCTGGCCCGTGAGCCACAACTACTGAGCCTGAGCGTCTGGAGCCTCTGCTCCGCAACAAGAGAGGCCGCGATAGTGACAGGCCCGCGCACCGCGATGAAGAGTGGCCCCCACTCGCCGCAACTGGAGAGAGCCCTCGCACAGAAACGAAGACCCAACACAGCCAAAAATAAACATAATAAATAAATAATAAAAATTAAAAAAAAAAAAAAAAAAAAAAACCTTTATACACATGATCAGAGCAGTGTTATTCATAACAGCCAAATGTGGAAGCAACCCAAGTGTCCATTAAGAATGGATACATGAAATATGGTTTATCCATACAATGGAATATTATTCAGTCATAAAAAAGAATGAAGTGGGAATTTCCCGGTGGTCCAGTGTTTAGGACTCTCTGCTTTCACTGAAGGGGCCCAAGTTCGATCCCTGGTCAGGGAACTAATATCCCACAAGCCATGTGGCACTGCCAAAAAAAAAATGAAGTACTAATACATGCTACAACATGGATGAACCCTGAAAACATTATGCTAAGTGAAAAGATGCCAGTCACAAAAGATCACATTTTGTATATTTATATGAAATATTCAGAATATGCAAATCTATAGACAGAAAGTAGGTTAGTGGTTTCCAGGGACTGAGGGGAAGACGGTAACAGGTACGAGGTCTCAATGGGTGATGAAAAAGTTCTGGAATTCGATAGTGGTGATACATGCACAACTCTGTGATTACACTAAAAACCGCTAAATTGTACAGTTTTAAAAAGTGAATTTCCATCATATCAGGAAACTAAAAAAGAAAAATCACATGATCATATCAATATATGCAAAAAAAGCATTTGACAAATTCCAACACCCATTCATGACAAAAACTCAGTAAACTAGGAATAGAGGGAACTTCTTTAACTTGATAAAGACTACCTACAAAAAAATACAGCTAACATCATATTTAATGGTGATAAACTCAAAATTTTCCCACTAAGATCAGGTACAGGGACTTCCCTGGTGGTCCAGTGGGTAAGACTACATGCTCCCAATGCAGGGGGCCCGGGTTTGATCCCTGGTCGGACAACTAGATCCCACGTGCATGCCACAACTAAGAGTTCTCATGCCACAACTAAGAAGCCCACGTGCCACAACTAAGAAGCCCACGTGCTGCAACTAAGAAGCCCACGTGCTGCAACTAAGAAGCCCACATGCCGCAACTAAGACCTGGCGCCGCCAAAATAAATAAATAATTAAATATTTAAGGGAAAAAAAGATCAGGTACAAGACAAGGACATCACCTCTCACCACTATTCCTTTTGAATATCACACTGAAAGCTCCAGGTAATGCAATAAGACAAGAAAAGGAAACAAAAGGTATACAGATTGGGAAGGAAGAAATAAAACTGTTTGCAATGATATGACTGTCTATACAGAAAATCCTGAAGAATTAACAACAACAAAAAAACCTCCTGGAACTATTAAGTGATTACAGCAAGGTGCAGGATACAAGGTTAATATATAAAAGTCTTACCAGCAATAAGCTTGTAGAATTTGAAATTAAAAACACAATACCATTTACATTAGCACCCAATAAGTGAATATGCAGGAACAAATCTAATAAAATATGTATAATATCTATATGAGGAAAACTACAAAGCTCTATGGAACAAAATCAAAGAAGTAAAGAAATGGAGAGTATTCCATGTTCATGAATAAGACTCAATATTGTCCTGATGTCAATTCTTCCCAAATTGATCTGTAGATTTGATGTGATTCCAACCAAAATCCCAGCAAGTTATTTTGTGGATACTGACAAACTGATTCTAAGGTTTATATGGAGAGGCAAAAGATCCAGAATAGCCAACAATACTGGAGAAGAGCAACAAAGTTGGAGGACTGATGCTACCTGACTTCAAGACTTACTACAAAGCTACAGTTTTCAAGACAGTGTGGTATTGGCAAAAGAACAAATAGATCAGTGGAACAGAATAGAGAGCCCAGAAATAGACTCACATAATCAAATGATCTTTGACAAAGGAGCAAAGGCAATACAATGGAGCAAAGATAGTCTTTTCAATGAATGGTGTTGGAATAACTAGACATCTACAAGAAAAAAAATGAATTTAGACACAGACCTTACACCCGCTCACAAAACTTCAACTCAAAACAGATCACAGACTTAAGTGTAAAATGCAAAACTATAAAACTCCTAGAAGATAACATAGAAAACTTAGATGACCTTGGGTGTAGCAATGACTTTTTATATACAACATCAAAGGCATGATCCATGGAAGAAATAATTGATAAGCTGGACTTCATTAAAATTAATAACTTCTGTTGTGCAAAAGGAATGTTGAGAATGAGAAGATATGCCACAGACTGGAAAAGAATATTTGCAAAAGACCCATCTGATAAAAAACTGTTTTCCAAAATATACAAAAACCTCTTGAAACTCAACAATAAGAAAACAACCTGATGAAAAAATAGGCCATAGACTTGAACAGACACCTCACCAAAGAGGATATACAGATGGCAAATAAGCATATGAGAAAATGCTCCACACCATATGTCATCAGGGAAATGCAAGTTAAAACAACAAGATACCACTGCACACCTATAAAAATAGCCAAAATCCAGAACACTGAAAATACCAAATGCTGGCAAGGATGTGAAGCTACAGAACTCTCATTCATTGTTGATGAGAATACAAAATGGTACAGTCACTGTATAAGACAGTTTGGTGATTTCTTACAAAACCAAATATACTCTTACCACACAATCCAGAAATCAGGCTCCTCAGTATTTACCCAAAGAAGTTGAAAACATATGTCCACATGGATGTTAACAGCAGCTTTACTCATAATTGTCAAAACTTGGAAGCAATCAAGATGTGCTTCAGTATGTGAATGGTCAAATAAACTGTGGTACCTGCAGACAATGGGATACTTGGCACTAAAAAGAATGAGCTATCAAGCCATGAAAAGACATGGAGGAACCTGAAATGAATGTTACGAAGTAAAAGAAGCCAATCTGAGAAAATTACATACTTTATGATTCCAACTACATGCCATTCTGGAAAAGGAGAAACTATGAAGGTAATAAAAAGTTCAGTGGTTGTCAGAGGGATGAATAGGCAGAACACAGTAGATTTTGGGGGCAGTGGAAATACTCTGTATAATACCACAGTGATGGATACACATCATTATACACTTGTCCAAACCCACGGAATGTACAACACTAAGAAGGAATTGTAATGTAAAGTACAGACTTTGGATGATTTTGATGTGTCAATTTAGGATGTACCACTCTGGGCGGGGGATATTGATAATTGGAGAGGCGATGCATATGTGGGGGCAGAGGTATGTGGGAAATCTCTGTTCCTTCCTCTTAATTTGCAGTGAACCGAAAACTGCTCTAAAACATAAACTCAACAAAAACCAAGAAAAGGTGAATTTTTTGGTATGTGAATTGTATCTCAATAAAAGAGTGAGAAAGCAAAAGAAAATTAAGTCAAGAGACACTAAATTTGGGCTTCCCTGGTGGCGCAATGGTTAAGAATCCACCTGCCAATGCAGGGGACACGGGTTCGAGCCCTGGTCCGGGAAGATCCCACATGCCGCAGAGCAAATAAGCCCGTGCGCCACAACTACTGAGCCTGCGCTTTAGAGCTCATGTGCCACAACTACTGAGCCCACGTGCCACAACTACTGAAGCCCACGTGCCTAGAGCCCATGCTCCACAACAAGAGAAGCCACTGCAATGAGAAGCCCGCGCACCACAAGGAAGAGTAGCCCCCACTCGCCACAACTAGAGAAAGCCCGCACACAGCAACAAAGACCCAACACAGCCAAAAATAAAAATAAATAAATAATAAATTAATAAATAAATAAATAAGCAAGGGAAAAAAAAAAGAGAGAGACAAAATCCCACACCCATCCTACAGGAGTTTCAGGAGCAGAAAAAGGATGAAATAGAGATGAGGAAATCATAAGGAAATAGGAAAGCGAAAGAAAGGCTGCAGCATTTAACAGACCGACTGGCAAAGCAAATTAGTAAAAAGGGATACCTAGATACATTCTAGTAAAATTTTGCAAGCCTGGAATATAAAGAAAAATTCTTTTTTCACTGAAAAACAAAATCAAACTGGTCACATATAAGAGGAAGAAAAATTCAGGTTGGCCCCTTAGTCTTCCAGAGCTGCAGCCAGCACATGAGTGAGCAACAAAGCAGCATGGCACAGAGGTGAGTGTGGCCTGAAGGTGCAAGAAGGTCTCATTCAGCCTGCTATGCCTGAGCCCCAAAACCACAGGCAGAAAGCTTCAAGGAAGGAGGAACTCCAGAAGCAGAGCCTCTGAGAGATATTCTACTTAAAAAACAAAAAACAAAACAAAACAAAAAACTACCAAATAATGAAATCCCATCAACCAAGAAGTGAAGTAATTCACAAATGGAGAAACTGTATTTTAAAAATTGACGATGAGCATTTACTTTATTAAAGTATCAAACTATACTAAAAATTAGAAAAATCCTTCCTAGAATATAAATATCAAAGGACCCTAAAATAAACCTGAGAAAGAACAAAGTTGAAATCACATATTCTGATTTCAAAACTTACTACAAAGCTATGGTAATCGAGACACTGTGATACTCACATAAAGACAGATTTATAAACCAAGGGAATAGAATAGAGAACCCAGAAACAAACCCTCAGCATATATAGTCAAATGATTATCAACAAGAGTGCCAATACCGTTTAATGGGGAGAGGACAGCCTTTTCAACAAATGGTGCTGGGAAAACTGGATATAAACATAACAAAAGAATGAAACTGGACTCTTACCTAACACTGTATAAAAAAAACTAACTCAAAATGGATCAAAAACCTAAATGTAAGAGCTAAAACTATAAAACCCTTAGAAAAAAACAAATGAAAAGATTTATGACATTGGTTTTGCATTGATTTCTTAGATAGAACACTAAAAGCACAGGCAACAAAAGAAAAAATGAAAAACTAGGTTTCATCACAACTTAAAACTTTATGCAAAGGGCACTATCAGGGTAAAAAGGCAACCCACAGAACAGAAAAAAGTATTTGTAAGTCATATACCTAATATGTGGTTAATATCTAGAATACATATAGAACTCCCATAAATAAACAACACAAAACCACCCAATTAGAAAATGGGCAAAGGACCTGAACAGACATTTCTCCAAAGAAGGTAAATAATGGTGCTCAACATTAGTAATTAGTGAAACGCAAATCAAAACCACAATGACATATAACTTCATACCCATTAGGAGAGCTACTATTAAAAAAAAATTGAAAAAAATAAGGGTTGAAGAGGATGTGGCGAAATTGGAACCCTCATGCATTGCTGGTGGAAATGTAAAATGGAGCAGCCACTGTGCAAAACAGTTATGATGGTATTTCAAGAAGTTGAACATAACATTATCAAATAATCCAGCAATTCCACTCCTAGGTATTTACACAAAAGAGCTGAAAGCAGGGACTCAAACGGTATTTTTGCACCAATGCTCATAGCAGCACTACTTGCAACAGCCAAACGTAGAAGCAACCCAAGCGTCCATCAACAAATGAAAAGATAAACTGTGGCATATACATATATGGAATATTATTCAGCCTTAAAAAAGAATGACAGTCTGATACATGCTACAACACAGATGAACTCTGAAAACATTAAGGTAAGTGCAATAAGCCAGACACAAAAGGACAAATGTATGATCCCACTTATATTAGGTACCTACAACAGGGAAATTCATAGAAACAAAAAGTAAAACAAAGGTTATCCAGGACTGGGAGGAGGAGGGATGGGAGTTACTGGTTAATGGGTAAGAGCTTCTGTTCGGAATAATGAAAAAGTTCTGGAAATTGATAGTGATCGTGGTCGCACAACATACGTATCGCAATATACGTAATGCCACTGAATTATACACTTAAAATGGCTAAAATGGTAAATTTTGTTATGTATATTTTATAATAAAATTTTTTAAATTAAAATATTATGCATTATCTGTGAATTATACCTCAATAAAGTTGATTGGCAAAGGCTATAAAATTTGATAAGTATTCACTGTTAAAAGTTCTAACAAAACGGCACTTTTATACACATTGACTGGGAATGCATGTTGATATCATGTTTCTACAGAGCATTTCAGCAATTTATCAGAAGTCACAAAAATATCTATTGCCCTCTACCCATTCGTTCTAATTCTACAAATCTGCCCTTAGGGGAAAAAGCAAAAATAGGCATGAAGATTTAAGCGCAAAATGTTCATCAATATATTATTTACAATATTATAATACTATCAAAAAATAGGGAAGGGTAAATAAAATGATCAAATATTCATAGCATATAAAAAGAGGCATACCATAAAAAAACTTAAATAATTAGTGACGTTAAAAGAATACATGTTATAAAGTGAAGAGAAACATACAAAACTATATGTTATTTTATTTTGTTTTTCTATATGCTGAACAAAGCCAAGGAATAAACATACATACTTCAACAGTGATTGTCCCCCAGCTAAGTTAAAGACCCTTATCATATGCTATCAAGGTGATATGACCCAGGACAGAGAAGGCCTCGCTGGAAGAAGAAGTATTTGAATGGAGAAAGAGAGTAAAAGAAGGCTCCAAGCATAGGGCTTATCTATCCATATTTTCCTCAAATTAAAACTGTTTTACAATTAAACTTAAATCTAAAAAATGGAAAAAAATAGTACCTGGAAAGGATTAAGAATGTCTGTTTTTTAAAAATCAGCAGAGGGCACCCTATTCAAGGATATAATTTGTTTTAGCTGAAGTGCTAAGATTTTTTTGTTGGTTTCTTTTACAGTGAGCATACCACAATCCTTCTCAAAGTTTAACATGCCCAAAAATGATCTAAAAATCCTATTTTGTAACGCCAGATTTTACCTTGGGAGAGTAACATTAGAAGATGTGTAGGAATAATTATCCAAAAAAGCATTTTGTGAACACCTACTGTTTCCCCTATGTTTTGGCAGCATGGAAGAATAATTACTATCCTACCACTGGCACATTTTACAAAACCCCTTCACATTCAAGTTTTCACAAGCTTCTCAACAATAATACAAGATAAGTAGGATTGATAACACCAACTTCCAAACCCCCAAAATACACTAAGCACCCACTAAGAACCAGGCACTGTGCAAGGTATTTCATACACCTACTTCATTCAAAATTTAATTGTATGGGCTTCCCTGGTGGCGCAGTGGTTGAGAGTCTGCCTGCCAATGCAGGGGACACGGGTTCGAGCCCTGGTCTGGGAAGATCCCACATGCCGCGGAGCAACTAGGCCCATGAGCCACAATTACTGAGCCTGCGCGTCTGGAGCCTGTGCTCCGCAACAAGAGAGGCCGCGATAATGAGAGGCCCGCGCACCGCGATGAAGAGTGGTCCCCACTTGCCGCAACTAGAGAAAGCCCTCGCACAGAAACGAAGACCCAACACAGCCATAAATAAAATTAATTAATTAATTTTTAAAAAATTTAATTGTAAAGAATATATATAACTGAATCACTTTGCTGTACACCTGAAACTAACAACATTGTAAATCAACTATACTTCAATTAAAAAAAATGTGATTGTTACCAAAAATCTATGAAGTTGATACACTATCCCCATTTTACAGATGAGTAAACTGACACTCAGCAGTTATAATAATTTGCCTGGGGGCAGATTTGTGAGCTACACCCACATCTGTCTGAATCCAAGGCACTTTCACCATCCCACAAACAGTCCCCTAGAAGCTGAGACTCAGAAAGAGGTAATCAATCATCTGACCAAGTCTCACTGGCAACCAGAGCACAGAGCCTTCTTACACTTTAATGAGCTTTTCACCAAGTATGCTGCCCCCATATAAGCAAGTACACATCCTTCCATCAGGAGTTTACAGATCACGATCTCATTAGATTTTGTAAACCACCTTAAGGAAAGATAAAGGGGCAAGGGAAAACGCTTTAGAAGCGTAACTAAATTAAAACACAGGGATAATTGTAAAGTATTTGATAAAGAATATTCAAAAGAGTAACCATTAATAAAGCTTCCAGATGTAGTTTACATAACCTTGGAATTATATTTATAATATTAGGATAAGGACTATTTTGAGATCTTTTTAAATGGACAACTGGGATGCCCATAGAAAGTGCTATGGTTCAGAGTCATCATTACTTTAGCCTATTTCGTGATAAGAATTTAGGACTATGTGCTTTTGATAAATATATATGTTTTAACTACTTAATAAAATAATAATTTATTAAGATATAAATATTACTTACCTATCCCAGTTTGGAGCTATTCGCAAATGCTGGGTTAGCAATTGGAACTAGAATAAAAAATTAAGATGTATTTCATTCATGAAATGACACAGAAAGTGACCACTAACAAATCAAACCTGTATACATATGAAATGCAAATCCTGCACCAAGGAAATTAATTATATTCAGTGCTTTTGCATCTTTGTAAATATAAGATAAAAATAAAAACTAAGAACAAGAACGTTCAGTTTCTCCAACTCAATTATATTCCCTAAATATGCCTCTGCCCCTCACCCCACAAACACACACCAAGTACCAAATAAGGAACTGTAATACTATCCTGGAAGAAAATGACCTTAAATTTTTTCAAGCCAGTTCCCAAACAAAGGCCCACAAGGGAAAATGCCCCAGACCACTGTAACTCCTTTCTGAGGATGACTTCAAAAGCTCTGCCAAATTCCCACGGTTTCATCGATGAATCAAGACGATCCAGGAAATATCTCCAGCGGAAGAAGGAAAAAAAAAAGTCTTAGAGACTCAGTTCCGCGTTCAGTGTCACATCGGAAACCTTGGAATTTACCAGGAAGACCCAGTAAAAAGAGCCTGTATTCCACATGGGCAGTTCACTCCAGCAGCTGATGAAAAGACCTCTGTCTTATGATTTCACAGATGAAAAATACCTTACAAGTTAACGTAAAATGCAAGCTGAGCGTCACCAAAGGAGTTGTTCAAAATCACTGTCGATTCAACTGCTTTTAGATCTAAGCATTAAACAGAGGACAATTCTGGGAAACCTATCATCTTGATGAGTCACTTTTTTTCACTGTAATTAAATCGTATTAGTATTTTAGCACTTGTTTTAACCTCTACAGAAATAAAAGAGTTACGTGCAGAAGGAGAGCTGCAAGTCCGTGATAGGAGTCTTTACTTCACGACTTAACTACGTACCAGGGGTGAGTGGAGGAGCCTGGTGGCCACCTCCCTGTGCCCGGCCGCCACGCACAAGTAGCAAAGGAGATTCAGCTTGGCTCGGGAGGCCGCTGTGCTCTTCTCGGGGGAGTCGATCTGTGAGCACACTTGTTGCAAAAAGTCATTCCAATCTTGGTCTTTTAGAAATACTAATTTATCCACTGCAGAGGAAAGAAAATATTAAAAGTGGGGATCATGTGAAAAAGGACTGCTGAGAACATTACAAGAGGAATAAAATGGAACACAGAATGTCAATACCTAAGGTGAGGGCAAACAGAAAATTATAACTTTACACTGTCAAAACCAAAAATACTCCAAAGACGTCCCTACTTTTATGTGCTCTTCTACGTGCATCTCTTTTTCTCCCCATGGAGACGTTTTGAACTATGTCAATGGAAACCTACGCTTAAAAAAAGAAGGTAGATGCCTAAATTTAGGAGAATGTTCTTGCAACCAAGAACATAACAAAATGCAAACTTAAATAAAACTGTACTATGGAAAAAACAAGATACACTTTGCATAAATAAAGCAACCTAGCCTTAAAGTACTGGAAAAGCCAAAATTTCTACAGATGTTATAAGGTCCCAGTGAAATTACTAGTAAACGTAACTAGGTTAATACAAAGCTGAAATCATCTGGGAGTCCCACCTCCAAACCCCTATACAAACAAAAGACAAAAACTGGGAAATGAAATGCCAGCTAAAATTAACATAGTTTCACCTAATCTCTATATTTAAACAAAATAAGTTATAACAATAATTTCCTAAAATAATTCAAAGTAAAGGGGGAAAGGGACAGAATATTATTTTGAGATAATTTTCCTCTAAGTTTTCATAAATAGTGCTTCTACTTGTAATAGTTTATTTAAATTTGAACATACGTTGTTTATTTTGAATTTACTTTGATTTGATTTCAAATCATAGATTCTACTCTAGCTATGATGAAGAATTTTTCCAGATCTAGTTTAACAGCTTAAAATATAACTTATCAAACAAAATACATCAAAATGTAAGGTATAAGAAAAATTCTTATACTCACCCTAAGTAAGACTTTCTGTTAGGGGAAAGGAAATGTAATAATCAACCTTTAAGTATCTCCAGTCCTACATCAACCCCACAAAAGCGAACCATCTGACCCTGATCTCAACTGCCCTACTCCCTCAAGTAGAATCTCGATTCTTCATTGTGGTTTCCAACCCTCTGTACCCATAAGAGCACCATTAATGTTGGAAAATTCAACTGGCTCTACAAGAGAAAGGACAGGAGAAGGGCCCACCCATTCAACAGAAAAACTCGCCCAGTTTCATAGGAACTTTCCCACTCACAAGAGTACTGAGCAGCCTAGACCCAGCTGAGTAAGGTCAAATGCTGGCTCAAATGGATTACAGGTTGTTTATAATTTATACAGTGTCTCAAGCATATAGCCAGTTGGCAAGAAAATAAAAATTTAGCTATTCATAAATAAAATATTCCATTTGCTATTAAATTTCATATTTGTATTTGTCTGCCATGAATCTATGTGCTTGATAAGCCCTTTATGATCCTACCTGAATGTGCTGGTAGATGCAATATTTTCGGATCATATTTAATTGGTGGTTGTTTCATTATCTGTGGTTAAAAAAACAAAACAAAACCTTTTAAGATGGGTATCTATCTCCTGATATGTCTCCTATATCAGATTATAAATCAATGCGGACAGAAAAAAACACTGTAAAATTTATGACCAAAAAGAATAAGCATTCAACAAAGCCTTTTCAGATTAAAATATACAAATATAGGTAATAACGTATAAAATAAAATCATTCCAATTGGTATCTTCAATAAAATAAAGCTTCATGGAAAAGGGTCACCCTATCCTGGCTTACTCTTAGGCTAATTTACCTCTAGGTTAGAAATTTAGTTACTCAACAAATATTTATTGGATACCTACCAGGGTGAGGCACTATACTAAGTGCTAAGGGGGATACAAAGACATAAAAGACATGATCCTACTGCCAGAGAGCTGACACATTGGTTAGAAAGATAAGACAAACATCTGTGAAACAACAGAAAAACATGAAATATTTAAATTAGAATGCAAAACAGGCAGGACATAATTACAGACAAAATACTTCGGAGAAATGTTTCTAAAAAGATAGAGAATCAGAAAGGACTTTAGGTTGATGTGGTCAGGGCAGGGTTTATGGAAGACCTGGAAAGTGGCATGAGGTCTTGAAGAGTGGTTAGGACTTGATGATTGAATTGGCGAAGATACAATTTCATGAATAGGAAAGCACACGATTTCCTTGAGCAAAGTGAGGAAAACGTATAGCAGCTGGATCCATGAGTTTGGAATAACTGGGGTACTTCAACGTGACACTTTTAATTAAAAAATTCAACCATCGAACTTCCCTGGTGGCACAGTGGTTAAGAATCCTCCTGCCAGTGCAGGGGACACGGGTTCAAGCCCTGGTCCGGGAAGATCCCACGTGCTGTGGAGCAACTAAGCCCGTGAGCCACAACTACTGAGCCCGAGTGCCACAACTACTGAGCCCGAGTGCCACAACTACTGAAGCCCGTGCGCCTAGAGCCCATGCTCCGCAACAAAAAGAAGCCCCCACAATGAGAAACCCGCACTCCGCAATGAGGAGTAGCCCCCACTCACCGCAACTACAGAAAGCCCACATGCAGCAACGAAGACCCAATGCAGCCAAAAATAATTAATTAAAAAAAAAATTCAACCATCATTTCTATGTCTAACTTCTCCAAAACCTCTCTATAGAGCATCTTTTAAACTTCTGCTGGTAGTATTCTCACCAAAAATGCATATCCTCATTCTAATCATGAGAAACACTTAGGCAAACCCAAATTGAGGGACATTCTACAAAATATTAATACCTGCCCAGTACTCTTCAAAGTGTCAAGGTCATGAGAGACAAGGAAAGAATAAGAAATTACCACATGACTGTAAAGGACAAGGACAGATTGGATCAAACTAAGGAGGCATAAAAACCAACTGTAACATGGGATCCTGGAACATAAGAAGAAGAGCACTGGTGGCACAACTGATGAAATTCAAATCAGTTCATCAGTTAATAGCACTGTACCAATGTCAGTCCCCTGGTTTTGCTAACAGTACTGTGTTCCTGTACAATATTAACACTAAGAGAAGCTGGGTAAAAGGTATACAGTAAGTCTACTATTTTTGAACCTTTAAGTCTAAAATTAGTTCAAAATTAAAAGTTAAAAAAAAAACTTCTAAGTTTTCCCAGAAACAACTAAGTGTTGTTATAAAAAGAAAGAAATACAGAATATGGTCAAAAGATCGCACAAATTGTTCTAGAAGTTCCACTGGGAAAATGCCCTGTTACACATTAACTTTGGTATAATATACAGTTACTCTGCCAGATACCTGAATGCATAAAAAGAGATAGCGCCATTATGAAAAATAGCTGAGTAATCTATATTAAATGTTGTCTATCTAGTAAATAAACATTCATCTAAGAAGCCTTTTGTTCCAAACTATAGAAACTTCCCCAGTGAGATGAAACAGTCATAAATTAATAAAGAAAAAGACATTTTAAAAAAAGGAAGAAAATAAAAATGCATAATAGGTGGTGAAATGTGTGTTGGAGCTGGAAATCAACAGAAAACAGAGGAACTGAGAAATTAATTTTCTTTTCCAAGGAGAGTACTCATCATTCCCTACTAATACAGTATTATATTCCAAAGATGTGAAGCAATGAAAATCCCACTGGGTTAGAAGTGCATTGTAACCATGACTCCCAAGCTCCCCATGTCTCCCCATCATCTGCCCTGCAATCCTGACAACCTATGAGAGGTGTGGTCTCTCCGTGATCTGCCCACCACCCCAGTCTGGTGAGCGCTGCTCTCTGACATCTGCCTTCACAACACATCAGCGAGGAGAATGTCTGGAGTAATTCACCTAAGTGAGTATGGAGAAATGAAGGGACTGAGGCTAAGGTCTGAGGTCTAGAAGTCAGCAGCCACTCTCCAGCTCATGTACTGACAGGCAGAGCTGCTGCAAAGGGGGAAGAAAACTTACCCTTCCAGTGAAAGAGAGAGTGATGCAAGAAGAGGAGAGGGTTACAGAAAGGGTCAGGGTTAGGAATGTAGACACATGGCAAGAAAGAAAGAAAAGCAGATGACAACAAGAACAGGAAAGAAAATAAGGCAAAGAAGGGACTTCCCTAGTGGTCCAGTGGTTAAGACTGCGCTTCCACTGAAAGGGGGCGTGGATTCAATCCCTGGTCGGGGAACTAAGATCCCGCATGCAGCGTGGCCAAAAAATAAATAAATAAATTTTTTTTAAAAAGGAAAATAAGGCAAAGAATACTGGGAATGAAAACATCACCCAGATTTCAGCCCTCGGTTGTTAGGGTGCCTTCCCGCACCTTCGGATTGTCAATAATTGGGGTGGTGACAAGATCTGAGTCTGTGTAGATAAGCTCTCTCATCCGGGACTCCAGTTCCTGCTGACTCAGGTGTCCACTTGTAATCTGAAACAAGAACAAAAATCAGACCCGGTTTCTGTGACTAGTGAAAAGCTTTAAGAGACGGAGCTAGTAAGACGCTGAGTAGACTCCAAGGAAAAAGGTCACCTGTATCAACGGACCTCCACTGCTAAAACACTTCCACAGACAGTCTCATCTGATCGTCACAAAAATCCTAAATCTGGTGTATCATTATTCCCATTTTTACAGATGAAAAAAACAAGGCTCAGAGAAAGTAACTGACTTGCTCGTGTTTACCACGACGCTGGTTAGAACTAGAAAACAGATCTTCTATAGTTTGATGTTCTAAACTATGATGAGACAAATTGGTCTTTCAATTACCAGCATGGTTGTTATCTTTCATCTACCAAAACTTAATCAGCTTATTTCTGCTTTACAGAATATTCAACATGAAGTTTAAATTACAGCATAAAAAAATTTCAAGCTGAAGTACTGACCTGTTATATAAGTATTAAACACCCATATCTTTACAAGTCCTAGTTAAAGTGGAATTGACACATAATGAAAATGAATAACTAGATGTTCCCCATCAATTATTCAAGATGTTTCTTTGTGCTCTCCTTAAACTTAACTTTTATTCCTAGTGCTATGCCTTAGTATTTCACATCAGAAAAAAAAAAAAAAAGAGGATTTATGCATTAAGAACTTCCACTGAAACTTTGACCGAAAAAATGCTAACCAGAAAATCAAATCAGTGAAGTGAAAGATAAGTAGAAAAAGAAATGATCCAAAACTAAGGTAAGGGACAGAATAATTAGCTAACAAAGTTCCTGGAAACCACAACAACCTTTCTTCAACTTAGAAGACAGACATATTAAAAACACATGAAGAATAAGTGAGGAACTTTTGTAAAAAATGTGTTAAAAAAAATTTAAGAACATGGACTTTCAAAACAGATAAACTTGAAAGAAAAGCCGAAATAAAGTCAACTGAAAAACCTTTACAATAATCTAAAAATGAGTAAAGTAGACCAATTAGAAAATTATATGTAAAAATTAATTTCATATACATAAAGTGAATATATGCACAAAAACAGGTTATAAAAATACAATATCCCATTCACAATGGCAAAAAATAAGCTGTTAAATAAAATGCTCAGGACTAAACTAAGTAATCAAAAATTGCAAGGAGGTCTTACATATTAAATGAAAAAATTAAGTGATAAAATTATGTTCCCTTGTTTAAAAATGAACAAACAGAGGCTTCCCTGGTGGCGCAGTGGTTAAGACTCCGCCTGCCAATGCAGGGGACACGGATTCGAGCCCTGGTCCGGGAAGATCCCACATGCTGCGGGGCAACTGAGCCCGTGCGCCACAACTACTGAGCCTGTGCTCTAGAGCCCATGCTCCGCAACAAGAGAAGCCCCTGCTCGCCACAACTAGAGAAAGCCCATGCGCAGCAACGAAGACCCAACACAGCTAGTAAACAAACTTAGAAATTTATTTTAAAAAATTATAAAACATAAGCTCCCTTACTTATATAATTAGTGCTTAAATATTCTCAATAAAATGATTACATACAATAAACATCTGGCAGAAGAAATTCAACATCTATCGCATTTCAGAATGCATTTTTTACTTTTACACTGATTTTCTCACATATAACCAAACAATTATTAGTGCAGTGAGATTTTATTACAACCTATTTACATTTCATTTCAATACAAAATTAAGTTTCACATGGTTCGAATGCACTTCACATTACATAAAAAATACAGCAACAACTAAAATAAGTACAATAAAAGATAACTTGGTAAATTTTTTACTTCAAAATATTTCTGCATTCAAAAAAACTATGATTGAAGGAAATTAAAGAATACCTAAATAAATAGAAAGACATCCCATGTTTGTGGAAGAAAACTTTATATTGTTAGCATGGCGATACTCCTCAAATTGACCTAGAGATTCAACACAATTGCTGTCACAATCCCAGCTGGCTTCTTTGCAGAAACTGACAAACTGATCCTAAAATTCATATGGAAATGCAAAAGACCCAGAATAGCCAAAAACAAAAAACTTTGAAAAAGAACAAAGTCAGGAATCATACTTCCTAATTTCAAAACTTACTAAAAAGCCACAGCAATTAAGACACTGTGCTAGTAGCATGACAAAAGACATATTGATCAATGGAATAGAACTGAGAGCCCAGAAATAAACCTTCACATTTATAGTTAATTAATATTCAACAGGAATTCCAAGACATTATTTAATGTCTTGGGGAAAGAAGAGCCTTCTCAACAAACGGTGCTGAGGCAACTGGATATCCACATGCAAAACAAAGAAGCTGGACCCCCTACCTCATGCCACATGCAAAAATTAACTCAAAATGGATTACAGACCTAAATGTAAGAGCTAAGCATAGAAATAAACCTTCATGACCTTAGAGTAGGCAACTGTTTCTTAGTTATGTCACCAAGAGTACACAGGCAACAACAAACACACGAAAAAGATAATTTGGTCTACATCAGAATTTAAAACTTCTGTGCTCCAAAGGACACCATCAAGAAAGTGAAAGGACAATTCACAGAATGGGAGAAAATGTTTATAAATCATATATCTATAATATATAAAGAATTCCTACAACTCAATAATGGGCAAAAGGTTTGAATAGACATTCTTCCAAAGAAAATATACAAATGGCCAATAAGCACATGAAAAGATGCTCAACATCATTAGCCAACAGGGAAATGAAAATTAAAACTACAGTGAGATATAATTTCACACCTACTAGGATGGCTGTAACCAAAAAGAGACAATGCAGCACTATTCACAATAACCAAAAGGTTGAAGCAACCCAAGTGTGCATCGAAAGATGAATTAATAAATTGGTACATACACACAATGGAATATTATTCAGACTTAAAAAGGAATGAAATTCCAGATACATACTACAACATTGATGGATCATGAAGACATTATGCTAAGTGAAATAAGCCAGATACAAAAGGACAAATATTGTATGATTCCACTTATATAAGGCTACTAGGCAAATTCATAGAAGCAGAAAGTAGAACAGTGGTTGCCAGGGGTTGGGGTTGGGGGGGAGGGGTGGGGAGGGGGGAATGGATAGTGGTGATGGTTACATAACAGTGTGAATGTACTTAATGCCACCAAACTGTACACTTAAAAATGGTTAAAAAGGTAAATTTTATGTAATGTGTATTTTACCACACTTTTTTAAAAGACATAATAACAAGTTTTGGTGAGGATGTGCAAAAATTGGAACCCTCATACACTGGTGCTGAGAATGTAAAATGGTACAGCTGCTTTGGAAAACAATTTGGCAGTTCTTCAAAAGGTTAAACAGTTACCATATGATGCAGCATAGTACACACATCCACACAAAGATGTACACAAATGCTCATTGCAGCATTACTCAGAATAGCCAAAAGGGGAAACCCATCCAAATGTCCACAAATAGATGAATGGAAAAATAAAATGTGGTATATACAACAGAATATTACTGGGCAGTAAAAAGGAATATAGTATTGATACATGGTACAATTTGGATGAATCTTAAAAACATTACGTTAAGTGAAAAAAGCCAGTCACAAAAGATCACATATTGTATGATCCCATTTATATGAAATGTCTGGGATAGGCATATTTATAGAGACAGAAAGTAGATGAGTGGTTGCCTCAGGCAAGAGGGTAGAGAAACTGGAAGCAAACAGGAGTGACTGCTAATGAGTACAGGGCTTCTTTGCGGAATGATGAGCATTCTAAAATTGACTGTGCTGATGACTGCATAACTCTGTGACTATGCTAAAAGCCCCTGAATTATACACCTTAAATGGGTGAATTATATGGTGTGTCAATTATATCTCAACAAAGCTGTTATCAAAAAAACACCTATGAAGCACCTCTCTCTTAAGAGTACTTACTAGAAAAACCAGTGATAATCAAGGAAGATGACTTAGTTGTAAATTTTGCAATTAGAAACATAGTTCAGAGATTAACTTGCAATTATTCTTCTGAGTCTCTGTACCCTACATAAAAAGAAAAAAGAAAATTCCATCTCTGCTTACCTTGGTCAAGGGAGAAGTCTTCTGTGGTGAATTTTGAGTCATAGCCTCACCAGGATTTAATGCCACTGCAGCGCTGGTTCTTGGAGTAGGACGGGAACTGAAAAATGCACACCAGTTAACATTACTCACATTTCAGAAACTTTATCCTGTTTACTATTTTCTGGGTTAAAAAACACGTCTCATGAAAAACGGTAGAATATGATGATTCTATGTGATCTCGTAAGATTTTAAAAACTTTAAACTCTAATTTGTGTTTATGACACTAATTTTTTTAATGTCAATATTATGATATAGAAAAATATATATATATATGTGTCATCTTGGGCATGTTACTTAACTTCTTGTCTCATATGTAAAATGAGATAGTAGTAGTATTGTTGGGAAATTATGTGAGATAGTATATGTAATGTAGAGCACTTAGAATGGTATATGGTTCAACCAAAGACTATATATGTGTTTGCTTTCTTCATGGTATTTTATTGTATATATGCAATATAATTAATTTAGCTAGTTTCCCATTGATCAATGTATAGCATTTTCAATTCCTCTGCTATTCTAATGTTGTTGTCAATATCCCTACATATCCATTACCACTGGAAAAAAAAAAAAAAGATTTTCTCCTAAAAGAAATCTATGACTATTCCCACTGCCACCCTTAAGTAAAATAAATCACCCTTAAATAAAATAAAATAAATCCCAAAAGTAAGTTAGCTATGGTGTTAGAAGTTAGGACAGTGGTCACCTTTAAGGAAGAAAGAAAGGTATAATTATATTTACTGACCAGGGTGGTAGGTGTGTTCACTTTGCTGATATACAATGAGCTATAAACTAATGATCTGTACATTTTTCTGTATACATGTTGTAGTGGTGTGCTAAAGCTGGTTCACCCTAGTTCATGAGGGCCAATTGTTAAACAGGAAATTGTGAGTCAAGTGTCAAACTGTTGGTAGCTTAAAATTAACCATTAAGAGAGTATTTACGGGGCTTCCCTGGTGGCGCAGTGGTTAAGAATCTGCCTGCCAATGCAGGGGACACAGGTTCAAGCCCTGGTCTGGGAAGATCCCACATGCCGCGGAGCAACTAGGCCCGTGAGCCACAACTACTGAGCCTGCGCGTCTGGAGCCTGTGCTCCGCAACAAGAGAGGCCGCGATAGTGAGAGGCCCGCGCACTGCGATGAAGAGTGGCCCCCACTTGCCGCAACTAGAGAAAGCCCTCGCACAGAAACGAAGACCCAACACAGCCAAAAATAAATAATAAATAAATTAAAAGAAGAAATAAATATGTATAAAAAAAAAAAGAGAGTATTTACATCATTAATTTAACAAAAATTACAAATGAGCAATTTTTCTTTTCCCAAACTGCATGTATTTCTGTTATACTGCAATAAAACAAGTTTAAAAAAAAACTGTTTTCAAAGTAATTTCCTGGGTAATTGTTTTTTTTATTTGGAGCTTCTATGCTATATCCAGTATTTTCTGTTTTAACCAGAAACCTAAAAAAACAGATTTTATTTTTTTTAATGTCTGCTGATCTAGGCAGGATTAACATAATAAAATAGTACAGATATTCTACAAAGCATAGACAATGTTTACAATTTTATTTCATAAAATGTTTGAAATGGAAAATTACCTTGGTACCTACTTAAGCAACAAGTTATATTCTGCATCTATTTTTAATGATTCCTCCTACACTTATCAATGGCTGCCATACTCTGTGAACCACTCCATTACACCCAGGTCTCTGATTTTGAGTTTTTGCATTTTAAGAAATTCTTCCATTCAGATCATTATGGTCTCTTTTGATGAATTCCTTCAAATTTCCAAATATGACCCCTCCTTCATTTACTTGCCTTTTTATTCATTCATTAAACAAGGACTTACTTAGGTCATAAAATATACCAGAGATTGTACAAAATTCTTTTTTAAAAACTGAACTTAAAATGCCTAAGATATATATAAATAAATTTAACATGCTTTATATTTAAATATGGGTAAAACAAATCAGGAAATTTTAGTTTATCATTATAACCCCTATGTCATGAAATTAAACTATTTCTCTATGAGACTAAAACTATAAATAAAATATAACACAATATTTACACATTAATAAAATTTTAAATACACTGGTCTTAATCACTTTAAATACCAATCTGATTTTATTATTTCAATGATTGCAAATATTAAGCCTCCCAGATAAAACGACATTTAAATAAAAACACAACCTGTTCTTTTTACATAAGTCTTTATCTAAATAAAGCTGGAGTTCTGAAATTTTAAATTCAATTTTATTTGAAGTAGAAGTACAAAATTAAAGAGTTTTAATTAACCCTTATAAATAGGAAAAATAAGGTGGTTTGGTTAAAATTTTTTAAAAATACATAACAAAGTCTACATTCCATTGGCCAGCACTTAACAGTAACTTTGAAAGTAGAGAGAGTGGAATTTGCATTTATCCCTGTCCTTTATTTCTGTGTAACATGGTTTACCAGCCAGACAACAGACACTTTAAGAAGATTTCACTTTCATCTCCCATGGATCCCTTACTGCTCTGTCATTTTACATACCTGAGAAGAAACATGGACTCATTCAATTGACCCCCAAGAGTGCTCTTAGGCCGCAACTCAGATGGATTTTCTGTGGCAGGAAGGTAAAACAATATCCATCAATGAATAAAAATATGAGCAGGGCACGACGTATACAGAGATTTAAACAGAAAGGTAACACAAATTAGGAACTCTCAGAAATAGCATTCTGAGTTCAGTAGTGCCAAATGAAAGCTCACCTACTCTGAAGGCGTGACTGAGCTGCTGACCACTCTTCTCCCCTTTTGCTTGTCCACAATGAGGGCTCTTCAGAATCTCCTTGGCATCTTGTGACCCAGAATACTCCAGGTTTCTGCTGTTCAACAATAGAAACCCAACACAATCAAGCTTACTACTGAGCTTTCTGTAGAGTTTTCTCTGTCAAACAAGAGGTTGGAAAAGATACTTAAACTGCACAGGACATTTGGCAAAACTATTGAGTTAGAGGGAGTTCCCTGGCGGTCCAGTGGTTAGGACTCCACTCTTTCACTGCCAGGGCCCGGGTTCAATCCCTGGTCGGGGAACTAAGATCCTGCAAGCTGTGTGGCGTGGCCAGAAAAAAAAACAACTAGTGAGTTAGAAAAGTAATATTTTTCATTGAGGAGCTAAAATGAGCACTTACTACATGCTAGGTATTGTGCTAAGAAGCCTATAAACCTTATCCCTGAAAAATAAGTAACAGCAGGCAGATCGGAGAAGTAAACCAGAACTCAAGGTATCAGTGAACCAGTAGTGAGTTTCCCTTTTATTTTTTCCCTTCCAGTATTGTTCGACCTGGACTCAAAAGCAGTGAGTACAGACAGGAGCCCCAAGAGAAGCCCTCTATTTCTGTTCCAAGGAACAGGAAAGGGGATCCCTAACGGTCAGAGCAGTGGAAATGCCCTAGTTTTCTGTTTGTTCTTTTGCTTTTGCTTTTTCCATTTTGTCCTTCCCCAGCCTGCAGGTAATCCTGCAGCAGCTACAGGGGACAATAGCCGCTTCTGGCCAGTGCCTAAAATCCTGAAGGAGGAACATTCTCTTCTCTAGCCAGAGAGTTATGACCCCAAGAACGTGAAGCAAATCCCTGTTGCTCTGTTCTCTTTTTTCTCCTCTCTCCTTGTCCTACTGCTACTTGGTCCCAAACACATCCATCAGGACATAAAAACTGTAATACACCATGACTAAGTGGGGTTTATTGTGGGAAGGCAAGGCTGCCTCAATATATGAAAACCAATTTATGTAAGAGTCCATAATGAGAGTCTAAAGAAGAAAAACCACATGATCATATCAACTGATACAGAAAGAATGACAAAATTCAACATTCATTCAAACTGAAAAGGGGAAGCTACCAAAACCTCCAGCTCATCATATTTAACAAGTAAAGGCTGAATGCTTTCATTCTAAAATCAGAAACCAGGCAATGTGTTCATTTTCATCACTCCTCATTCATTACCTTACCGAAAAAGTCCCAGCAAGGGAAGTAAGGCAAGAAAAAGAAATAAAATGCATATAGATTAAAAGGAAGATGACAAACTAAGGTGAAAGGTGTCCTGGGATTTGCTGACACTGATGGACCAGGTCCTAAGCCCAGCTGTCTGTACTTTTCAGAGAGTCTAATACAATGTGAAAACACAGTTGAAGCACAATGGATCACAGAAACCGAAGTTTGGGAGAGACCTTAAATAGAATTCAGACTTCTCTATCCAATACACTGAATTTACAAGATTAAAATTAAGAATCAGACAACCACTTACCAACGAATGAATGGAGGAGAGGGGGAGTCAATTATCTGGACTTTGCCTCTATTCATCTACTTCTCACCTTGTTCTTTTCAAAATACCATCACTTTGGGACTTCCCTGGTGGTCCAGTGGTTAAGAACCCACCTTCCAACGCAGGGGACACAGGTTCAATCCCTGATCAGGGAACTAAGATCCCACATGCCGTGGGGCAACTAAGCCCAGGCACCACAACTGCTGAGCCCGTGCACCACAACTAGAGAGAAGCCTGCGCACCGCAATGAAAGATCCCACATGCCACAACTAAGACCCGACACAGCCAAAAATAAATTAGTTAATTAATTTTTTGAAAATACCATCACTTTTATAACTGTCCTGGGCTAAAAAGATTTTATAATAAAAGTGAAGTGGATTAGTCAGGATGAACTAGGTTGTGCTGTGGTAACACATAATGCACAAATCCTAGAACTCAGAATCTCCTAGCTTTGTGTCTCACTCGTGCACATAGCCACTGAAGGCTGGCAGGAAAGCTATGCTCATCATGGTCACTAAAGACCCAGCCTGACAGCAACTCCACTTGGACATTTTCTTCCCAATTACCTCATCAAGAGAAAGAAATGTGGCACATCACACAGTGGCTCTTTGAGTTTCTATCCAGAAATAACACAGGTCACTTCTGCTCACATTTTATTAGCCAAAGCAAGTCACATGACTGCACCTAACTTGAAAGGGGAAATGAGATCCTACCATGTGCTGACAAGGTGGGAAGCCAGCTGAACACAACTAATGACGACCATACTAAATCCCTACCTGGATAAACAACTGACCAGAAAATGAGCAAAATCAAGAACACAAAATGTCATGACTAAACTCTTTAAGCAACCCTTAAACACATGCTTGATTTTCTCCTATTATGAAGGCATAGAAATGCATGTCATTGATGCTGCAAAAACAGAATAGCAAGGGTACAAGTGTTTAATAACCATGCCCCACACACAAAAATAAGCTTATACTACCTGACGCTGGAATCCTCGGTGCTTGAGTCCTGATCTTTTCTAGTGAAAGCATCCTTCCAAAATGAATGCTGCAGTAGTCCTGCCCACGTTAATCTTTATAAAACATAAATGTTAAAAATCTATTTTAACATGATTTACCATGGAGAATTCCCAGGACATGCCCCAGTTACATATATCAGATTTGTTTCACACATTCTTTTTGGAACTTCACTTTTAGAACTTCATTCAGAAATAAACAAGATTATCAACCTCATGACTACCCAGAGTCACGCTTCTCTTTAGAAGTCAAAACATTATCTAACTAGTTCACCCACTTTAAAATGACTTCAGGCCATATTTAAAACCCAGACTCACTATCAAAGCATCAAATTTTACTACTAGTAGATTATACCTGAGGGGACTTCCCTGGCAGTCCAGGGGTTAGGACTCCACGCTTCCACTGCAGGGGGCACGGGTTTGATCCCTGGTTGGGGAACTAAGATCCCGCATGCCGCACAGGCGGCCAAAAAATAAATAAATAAATAAAATAGATTATACCTGAGGTATACTCAAACTCAGAATGATTAAGCTCGACTAAAATTTTAAAACAAAAAAGTAATTTGTATCTGATTCATTTAATCGTTCAAAATTTCCATACTGAAATAAAAACTACCTTGATCAAAATTAAAACACAAATGTTAAAGAGAGAATTTGCAACCACATATAATATTCCTTTTATACAAAGGGCTCCTAAAATTCACTAACAATTAAAATTACCAATAAAATGGAATTTTTTTCATCCATTAGATTAGCAAAAATTTATAAGATCAACAAAACCCATTGTAGGTAACAATGGGGGGGAAGGAAATTTCTAATGCTGGAGGTATAAACCCACTCGTGTTCCCAGGATGCAGCAAATGTGTCAAACTTTTTAATGTTCTTAGCTTCTGACCAGCAACCCCACCTTAAGAAAATTATCCAAAGGTGATAACTGCCTAAGTGAACAACAACAAAAAAAATAGCAGGATATTTACTGTAGCAGTCAGTGTATATGATATTCTAAATCAAGAAAACTCTCAATGTTGTTATTACAGGTTATTACATGTACATTCAGCAGCCATTTAAAATAACCAAGCAAATACAGAGAGAGAAAAAGACTAGATTATGGGGTGGTCTCAGGTATGCAAAAAAAGTATTTAATATGGGATATAAATATGTGGAAATGTGTCCTAAATAAAGTAAGTTAAATTAAGTATATTTATATCTTATCCAAATATGTCTGGGAAGGTATCCACTAAAATAACATTGATCCTAAAAGCATTGTATTGTAAGCATAGGAGTGTCTTACAACTTATACGAGAATCAACATTTTCTTCTGCAGTTTTTCAGTTATATTTAATGAAGATACATTACATGCTACACTAAATTTATTCTTCATTTTATACCCTGAAGCAGAGACCCTAAATGCTTGCCTAAAACCCCTAGATACCTAGTGGCAGAACCAGAACCTAGCTTCTCTTGTCTCCCAGGCCAGGGAGACCCCCCCCACCCCCGTTCACTCCCCACTCCCTCCTGCCCTCCCCCACTCCACACCATAAGGATTTCTAACTTCCTGCCATCCCTGCAACACAGAAAATTCACACTGTGCCTATTATCCTGTCACTTGATATTCCCAGTAGGACAGGATTATCATAAATCACATCGCATTGAAATACTGCTCAGTCGTTATTACATTAAGTATCTTGACAGTATCATCCCTAGTTGAGTAGGCTAAGACAGTTTTAGCCTGAAATCCACAACGGCGGGGGCGGGGGTGGGGGGGGGTGGGGGGGTGTGCGGGGAATGTACCTCCTGGATTTGGGAGTTACAAGAAAATCTGTCAACCTATGAGGCAACTATTTGCTACATTAAAAGAGTTAAAATTCCTCATGATTAAAAACACCTGTAAACTGAGAGCAGCCACTCAAATGTAAACTCAAATTTCTTTTTTTTCAAAAAAGATAATTTGAACAGCTCTTTCTATATTAAGACCAGTACAGTGTTAGAAGTACACTAAAGGAAAAAAGGATTCCAGTCTCCATTCATGTTAAAGTACTACCCATACATACCTCTTCTGAGGATCTTTTTGAAGTAAACCATCAAGCAAATTAATAAAATCTGAAGAAGCTTTAGGATGAGAAGAATCTATACACAAATACCCAAAAAAGAAAAAAAGTGATAAGTAGCTGAAAACACACCCTGCATCAACATTATAATAATAGTATTTTAAGCACATAAATTATTTTTAAGAGAACACTGCATACATAGTAACAATTACAGCCTTCATTTAATGCCAGGAGAGGGCTAGGCGGGGCAGGACACAAAAATTAAAAACTTTTCCCTGGACCACAAAAAACATGAATCTCAAAAACTAAGTTCTGACTAAGCTCTAAACTTTCTCTTTACTGAACAACCCCAGTAAGGACCACCAGCTTGAAAAACTCATACCCTTGGTCTTCAACTATTAATTATGCCTCATTTTCTGACCATTTTCTCTTAACTTGACCAGCTTTGCTTTATAATATACTATGATGAGAGTACTTGCAATCTCTCCTTATTTTAAAGATTTTTAACAGGAAAATAACCATCACAATATTATGACAATCTCCAATTCCGTTAATCTCCAAGTGTTTTGTCTTTTTATATTAGAAAGATACATACCATGGTCAAATTATCAGTCTATCACTAAAAGAAGTGGCCATGAAGATAATGGCCAAAGCCATCAGAACAGATGGTGCTGTCAGGCACTGTGGCCACAGCCTGATCAAGGTCCCTGTGAAATAATTACGCTTAGGCCAAGTGGTATCTTGACCAGACCTTTGATATCTTCATTCTCAGATTTCTCTTCCCTACATAAAAATCTTTAACTTGGGCTTCCCTGGTGGCGCAGTGGTTGAGAATCTGCCTGCCAATGCAGGGGACACGGGTTCGAGCCCTGGTCTGGGAAGATCCCACATGCCACGGAGCAACTGGGCCCGTGAGCCACAATTGCTGAGCCTGCGCGTCTGGAGCCTGTGCTCGGCAACGAGAGGCCGTGATGGTGAGAGGCCCGCGCACCGCGATGAAGAGTGGCCCCCGCTTGCCACAACTAGAGAAGGCCCTCGCACAGAAACGAAGACCCAACACAGCCATACATACATACATACATACATACATACATACATAAAAAGAATGTAAGCAGACAAGAATAGCATTAAAAAAAAAAAAAAAAATCTTTAACTTATAGGAGAAAACAATACTCAGTACTATGAGTACTTAAAACAACAACAACAAAAAAATCAGAAGTCATCATTATAGGAGATAGGAATGACTGATTTCTACGAAAACTAAAATAAAGTTAATAAAAAAGAAATGCCTTTTGTTTTAAGAAATACAGACCATTTTCAAAATATCGAGAGTTTTGTTTTTTTTCACCTAGGATGATTCTTAAAATATTGAAAATATTCGGTATTTCTATTCTTTCCATTAATTACTGAGGATTTTTTTTCTTTAAAAACTCACAACCTTATTTTTCATAAAGTCCTGTTTCATCTTTGTGACTTAAGATTCACATCTTTTGAGGTGTGTAGCAAAGTGTTTTATTATGTTTGTACCTTCTTTTTCTTTTCTTAAAATTGTTAATGGTAGACTTACATTAATCACAATTTGTATGATTAAATTGCCAACACTTTAAAAATACAACCATATCGAGCTTAAAAGACTTTAAAAGCTTATCTGGGTAGCATTCTGATTCATCAAGATAAGGACTGAGAAACGCCTGATTTGTTCCTATTCAAGCGCTAAATAGAAATAACTACATGGGACATGACTACATATTAAGTAAATGGTACATACACATGAACACACCAAAAAAAGACATAAAAGTTTGAGTTTCTTAAATCTTTGAACCAGACTTCTTTTGATACAGGAGCACAAGATAATTTGTATTTTTAAATGAGGGAAAGTCTTAGTAGTACTTTGTTTTCCATTTCAGTATCTTTTTAAAAATGGCAAAAGGAATGCTAGAATTTCTAAAAATATCAATTTGTGACTATTTAGAAAATATAAATTTGAGGGGTTATGAATCAATAAAAACACACTTTGGGGATAAAAGTGCAACTTTAGTCCACGTAAGAAGTAAATTAACTGCATTTATAATAAAAACATCCTACCTTTTGGAATAGGTGGCAAAGGATCTTCATAAAAAATCTTTTCAACTAATTCTGAGAAACTTTCTGAGAAGAACGGAGGTTTTCCTGAAATCATACGAAAACTTGCAAAATTAAACAAGAGTTTGCTGTTACCAATAATTCTTAATAAATCTCAACTACAGATAGTTCAGGATTGCATAATTTACAGGAAAAAATATGTATATAGCAATAACTAATTATTGAATGCCTAGTACATACCAGGCACACTGTCTATATATTTTTATAGTTACTGCCCACTGTAACATGGGCCACTGGATACATGGGCCACTGGATACATCTGATAATTCACAGTCACAGGTACCTTTACAAGATTTTCTACTAATAATCAGACAGATTAGTTAGGCATATTTCAACATTCCAAATGATTATCATGAAAAATACTTCCATGTCAAAAGATCCTACAAATCTGCATATGCCTAGACACCAAGCAAGTCAGCCAAAATCAGTACATAGAAAATTTTAGGAAAACTAGCTTTTTCACATCTTATAGGTAAACTCTTTGAAAACTCCAGATGTAACCTTTGTGTGTGTGTGTCCAGCTCTGATTTTAAACTGAAACAGAAAGTAATCACCTGAAAACATTTCATAGAGCAGGCAGCCCAAGGACCAGAGGTCACTGGTAATGGAGAAGTCAGTACCCCTCACAATTTCTGGAGCTGTATAGATAAGAGATCCTAAGAACAAGGGAGAAACGACAGCTTTGTTAGGCATTTGTCCTGTTCCCAACACAAATCTACCTAGGAGAGACCAGGTGAGGTGAAAAAAGATGGGAGAACATGCACATAAATATAATTTCATGCATATTTCACATTTTTTTAATGTTTCCTAATATTAATGTCCCACTTCCCAAGAATATGTGAGAATATATAAAAATATAAAGATTTTGAATATTCACCTGAGTAAGAGGTGTGGCACATTGAGGTGCATTCTTTTTTTAAATTAACAATTCAAATAGTTGAAAGAAAAGAACCTTTGATTGTAGTATTTTGAATAGGATAGGTTAAGTTATGCAGCAGTAAGCACCCCAAATTCCCACTGACTTAACCACACAGGTTTCTTTATAACTGAAACTACACGTCCCTCACAGGTCAGCCAAGGGGCCCCGACCCTCACAGTCAGTCCATCCAAGACCCAGGCTTCATTTCAACCATGCTTCCTCAATCACTAAGGCAGGGGCAAAGAACGTAGCAAATTAAACACTGGCTCTTAAAATTCCCAGAGAGACTTGCATCACTTCTGCGCACACTTGGTGAGCTTTGGCAGGGAAGATGCAATCCTACCATGTAAACAGAAGAGGAACAGAACAGGACCTATTTGGTGAACAGCACTAGTGTGTATCATGTACACTTGATACAGAGTTTAGTATTACATAGAAATACCAAATTCTAGAGATAGAAAGCTCCCTTGCTTACTTATGAGAGCAGCTGAAGCCTGGAAGGTACTCTAACATCCTCTAAGTCACAGAGCTGGGCAGTAACAGAGCACTTGCCAAAACCCACAGTCTCCCATCTTCCAATGAGAATGTTCTTACCATGAGGTGAGAAATCACCAATCCCTTGGAAAAGAGGTTAATGTGCGCCCATCATGGGGACTGTTCTTAGATTAAGCACAGAAGCAATCGAGTGTCACTGCTAGAAACTCTTGACATTTCTCCACAACACAGCCCTCTTCCCCTTACGAAAGAGGAAAATTTCAAATACACGTTCCTGAAACATATTGCTCTCCTTGTTTTCTACATAAAAGCATAGTCCATAGTACTCATTTTCATAGGATGCCAGTCATCCCATGGAATGATACTTGGGGATTTAGAAAGCCTTCTTCCTGGGCGTGAAATCTTACTTCAAGACTGGCCCTGCAAGTTCAAGTTCTTTGCTCGTATTTATGGGACCTCTGTTAACCTGCTGCTCCCCGTCCCTTTCCCTCATTCCTCTCATCCACGGCCATATGACTACCAAGCCCAAGGATGCCACTCTCTCTCTCAGTGCCCTTAGCTTCCTGGTGAGTGTACCAGAGTTTCAGTGGTCCAAAGTCTCAAGTACATACACCAGGAACTTAAGGAAAAAAGATCTTTATCACTTCTATCAAAAGTTCTGGTATAAGAAATATGACTTCACACTCTCCCCTCAAGCACAGCAGTCTAACAGCCCAGGCCCCATCTCACTGACAAAACCACCTCCCAAGGACGCACCCTTAAAACTCTTCCTGACTTGCAGAATATCAGCTGCTCAACAATGTTGAGTATCTACTGAGCCACCAGTGTATGCCAGACACTGTTCTAAGTGCTGAGGATACAGCAGGAAGGGAGACAAAACCCCCCTCCTTATGTTCTAATGAGTGGTCAGTGATAAAGCTAAGGATAAGGCTTTGTCAGAGGTTCCCTGCGTCTTACACGGCATTAGAGCCACACGGAAAATTTACGCCCTGGACAAAACCATCCATAAATCCAGACTTCTCCTGATCATTTTTAATACATTTTTTGACTGGCAACATAAAAGGTGGACATTATCTCCTAAACACGTGACTTGGGCGGCCCACAACTGGAGTTCTGACCTGGAAGCTCTCCACGTACCTTTGACTCTACTTTTCATGTTTTTCTTCAGTACATTTTCCCCACTGTCACCTCCTCCTTCTTCTGCTGCCACCAATGCAAAGAATTCTTCCAAATTTTCACCTTCCACTTTGGCCAAGCAAAAATTACTAAACTTCAGTGTGCCAGGCCCTTCCAAGAGTATCTATAAAGGTTAAAAAACAAATGTGTTTAGAAACAAATTCTATTCAATTTGCATTTCCATCCGTACCTCTTATAATCTCACTACAGAACTCTGAGTATTGGTTTTCTTGCTTCATCACAACTCAGAAAATTAAATGCTTACAATTTTTTAAAAAAAGAAGCCAAAGAAACGTAAATCCAACATTTGACGAGTAATAGAATCAAATATTAAATTGTCCCTTCTCAGATGTAGATGAAAAACACATCATTTAACCACAGAGAGAAACCTCAGTCTTTTGGGAAAGATAAAGAGGAAAGTATATGAAACAATCTATACTCACCTATTCTCAGTGACAGTTGAAAGAGGATTTGGAAGCCCACCTGTCCTAGGGGGTTGTTCATTCAAATGAGGACGTATGATTTAGGGTTAAGACTAGGGTGCTGAAGTTAGAGATCTAGATTTGAGCCCTAGGTCCACCACTTACTGGCAGTCTGACTTGCAGACTTTACTTATTAACCTTTGTAACTCTGTCTCTTCACCTATACAATGGAAAAAATGATACTTAACTCTTCGGACTATTGTAAGGACTGAGGTGACACATGATGCAAAGGGCGACAGTGACTGGCTTGTGTTAAGTGCGCAAGTCTGCTAATATAATTTGCGATTAGAAGTCATCTGTTGATTGTTGAAATCATACCTTTATCTTTTCCTCCCTGGCAATGGATCAGGGGGCTTTCTGGTCCTTAAAAGCAATTTAAAGTTTACCCTCAACTTCTAGTCACAAATACTGAGGATGTCAGTTAGTCTGCAACAGTGACTTTTAAACTTTTTTTTTGAGCGCCTGGAGGCCTTGTTAAGAAAAACTACTAGTCCCTACCCCGAGAGCTCCTGATTCAACAGGTCTGGGGTGGGGCCTAAGAACCTGCATTTCTAACAAGTTCCAGGTAACGCTAACACTGCTGGTCCAGGGAACACACTTTGAGAACCACCGGCAGGGGGCAGATAAAAATTTAAGTTAGTAAATATTTAAGACTTTGCAAGCCGTAAGGCTTCTGTCCTGACTATTCAAGTCTGCAGCCACTGACAATACATAAATGAAAGGATGCGGGTGGTTCCAGTAAAACTCCATTTACAGAAACAGTCACCTGCCGGAACTCTGCCAACCCCAGTTCTAGAATAAAAGTTACCTTATCAGCCTGAAGCTCCTAGATTTTTAAAGAGATGATACTAGACCTCATTAAAGAGCTCCCACACAGAGGTTGGCACGTTATAGTCTCTAAGCTTGTACAAGCATGAGCTAAGAGTGGTTTTTATGTTTCTGAACGGTTGGAGAAAAATGAAAATAAGCTAATATTTCTTGACATGTGAAAAGTACATGAAACTGACATTCCAGTGTCAATAAAGTTTTATTGAAACAAAGGCACACCCATGCATTTACATATAGTCTATAGCTGCTTTCAGGGCTGTAATGCAGTTAAGTGGTTATAGTCTTGACACAAGTATATGAATATTTCAAACTAGAACTTCTATTTGTTATACAGAATTTTTACGGAGCTTTTTGTAGGTTTAATTAGGTTCTTATATAGATGGCCTAGAAAAATGTTTAACACGGAAATATTCAACTTTTCTTTTCATTGTGTTCACATTAACAAAGGAAAAGAACTAGGAGCTAAGACCAGTAACACATACAATCCCTAAGAAAATGTCCTAAAAGTTTAACCTAAATATAATACATAATCCTCACAATCTCCCTGAAATATCTACTTCCATATCACAGGCAAGAAAACTAAGGTACAGAGAGAAAAGGTAACTTGTCCAGGGCACACAGCTTCTAAATATCAGTGTTAACGTGACTCAGACTCTAAGCAGGTTCTGTGACTCTACTACACTGAAGCACGTTTAGTTATGGATAATTAGTTTTACCAGAAAAGAAAAATATTTGATCCATAATATCAGGAATCATACATACATAGCCAAGAATGTCATTATCAAACTAAAATAATGGCTCATAACTGTGTACTATAATTTAAGAGCAAAGAGTCTTATTTTACAGATCTGTTGAGCTCATCATTCACCATATACCTCAAGAGCAATAATAATTACTCAAAGAACCCTGAAAGGAGGGGAGACTTCACTTTCTAAAAGCTACTTCAATAGGTAGCTAAATAGGAACCTAAAGTATAGTACTATGTACTTCCTTTTGTTTAAAAAAAATGTTAACTTAAAATTTCAAGATGTTCTATATCAAAATTGTACCTAAAAATAAAAACATCTTTGAGGAAGCCCTATAAATTGAAACACAAACAGGAAATCAAAACTTTCATGAATTACCTTCCCAGGAGAAATGTCACAAAAGAGAATGCCAAGTTGATGAAGATGATGTAATCCAGTAATCAGGTCAATCCCAAATTCTCTTACAACATCTTCTGGGAGGTTTTCGTCTTGAGCAATAACCATTTCTAAGGAACCACCTGCAAGTTGATTAAAATCACCCACTTTAACCCACCAATATTACACAGTGCCTCTGGGAGGTTCCATGCTGGGACATGAGCATTAAAACATGATCAAATCAGTATACCTGGACAGTCTGGCAGGGGAAACATACATGTTAACAAACAGTGGTCCAAGCACCGTAACGGAAACCTCCACGCTCCAGAGCCAGCTCAGGGAGAACGACTGCTCAGACTGTAAGAAGAGTCAATAAATAAGCCAGTGGGATGAAGGGAGAATCACTCTGGTGCTGTGATTTCTCACTCCAGATCCCTCAGGAAAGAAACAGCTACAAAAATTAGTGTTAAACACTAACCTAAGCTGTGCACTTTAATCACATTGTGCAAAATACAGTTACGTTTACTCCAGTGCAAAGTTAGGTCACATTCTACAAGAGCTGCATGGCAAAAAAAGGTGCTCTTCCTTAACAGTTAGAAAATCACAAACTCTGACGTACACCACTGATGAAATAAAAGGCCAATGGCAGACACACTGCAAATTCCATTTCTATATCCTACCAGGGTCCCACTCACATCTCCTACCATCTAAGTGCCAGAAACAAACCTTTTTTTTTTTAGGGTCAAGATTATAACAGGAGTCAAGTTCAGAGAAAGTGAAGTTTTAGCTGGCATCTGAAAGTTCAATCAGAATTAGTGCAATGAAGGTAGGAGGTATTTTGGGGTTTGTTCATTTTGTTTGGTGGGTGAGGAATCATTCCAAACACAGGCATAAATTAGAGTTAGGCTATTACAATGGCCAGGGGTCACAAATAACAGCTGAAGCAAAAAGTAAAACGGGTTGAGTGCCCAGATCACCTCAAAAGTGTGTACATCTCATGAAAGGAATTAAACCACAGACTCCTCCTATTCATTCAGAAAAATAAAATGCAAATAAGTTATTATTCCAAATAACCTCTTTAATGATTGTTTTGAATTCTAAGTGCCAGTACGTAAGATTCATAAAGCTATAAATAATTACATTTCATCTTAATATTTAATGATTATTTATTATTACTCAGTGTATAAATAGAAGTACACTAACCATGGTACTTGTTACATTTTTTCCTAAAGATACTGAAACTAAAAGCCCAGATAATACAGTATCTATGTATTTAGTCACCTTTCTTCCTGTATATAGTCCTAGAAAGTTATATCAAGCAGGAGCTATAACATGTTATCTCTAATTATTGCTAAGTGGTGGTATCTGTTGATTCATCTTTGTATTTTTCCATATTGCTTAAGTTTTTAAGAGCAAGTATCCTTTGCATAAAAATAAAAAGATAAGGGCTTCCCTGGTGGTGCAGTGGTTGAGAGTCCGCCTGCCAATGCGGGGGACATGGGTTCGAGCCCTGGTCTGGGAGGATCCCACATGCCGCGGAGCAGCTGGGCCCGTGAGCCACAGCTACTGAGCCTGCGTGTCTGGAGCCTGTGCTCCGCAACAGGAGAGGCCGCGATGGTGAGAGGCCCGCGCACCGCGATGAAGAGTGGCCCCCGCTCACCACAGCTGGAGAAAGCCCTCGCACAGAAACGAAGACCCAACACAGCCATAAATAAATAAATAAATAAATAAATTTATAAAAAAAAAAATAAATAAATAAAAAAATAAAAAGATAAGCACTTTATAAACTAATTAGCTTATAGCTAGTTGACCTAAAATACTTTGTTTTTACTGAACGGGAAAGCTTTTTTGATCAATAATCACTAAAAAATGTTTCTAAGTGTTATGTAGGTGATTTAGCATTATTTTATACCAAAGTAAAGTTAACCCCAAATTGAATTTTACATGTCTTCCTCTTACCAGACACCTTTGCCCTTTTCCAGTCCCTAATATCTATCAAGCAATAGGTGTTCAAGTTAACGTACTCAGTAGTCAACACTGCTTATATTTGTAATAGAAGAAAAATGGAAAATAGCAAAAACTACATCAGGGCTTCCCTGGTGGCACAGTGGTTAAGAATCCACCTGCCAAAACAGGGGACACGGGTTCAAGCCTTGGTCCGGGATGATCCCACATGCCGCAGAGCAACTAAGCCCGTGCACCACAACTACTGAGCCTGCGCTCTAGAGCCCGTGAGTCACAACTACTGAACCCACGTGCCGCAACTACTGAAGCTCGTGCATCTAGAGCCTGTGCTCTGCAACAAGAGAAGCCACCGCCACGAGAAGCCCACTCACTGCAACGAAGAGTAGCCCCTGCTCGCCACAACTAGAGAAAGCCCGTGCACAGCAACAAAGACCCAACACAGCCAAAAATAAATAAAATAAATTTATAAAAAAAAAAAAAACTACATCATATGTTTTTTCAAAACTATATATTGTGGCTACAATCGTAGCACTTCTTACATGATCTTACCTGTGCAGAGTTCCACGACTAGCCAGAGATGATTACTGGTTTCATACCATTCATGAAAAGTTACAATATTCTTGTGTTTAATTTCATGGGTGAGACGAACCTATAAAAACACACAGCATTCACACTAAAATAAAAAAGTTCTTAAACCTTTTCATCTATTAAGAAACACCTAAATACACAACTGGGAAATAAATAAGAAAACACTGGAATTTATTCAGTGGAATTCTATACAGACATTAAGAATGATGGGGGGCTTCCCTGGTGGCGTAGTGGTTGAGAATCTGCCTGCCAATGCAGGGGACACGGGTTTGAGCCCTGGTCTGGGAAGATCCCACATGCCACGGAGCAACTAGGCCCGTGAGCCACAATTACTAAGCCTGCGCGTCTGGAGCCCGTGCTCCGCAACAAGAGAGGCCGCGATAGTGAGAGGCCCGCGCACCGCGATGAAGAGTGGCCCCCATTTGCCGCAACTAGAGAAAGCCCTCGCACAGAAACGAAGACCCAACACAGCCAAAAATAAATAAATAAATAAATAATTGTATAACTTAAAAAAAAAAAGATTTATAAAAAAAAGAATGATGGTTATGAAGGCTGGTGACATGGAAAAATGCTAATTCAATGTACAGTCTTTAAAAACAAACAAAACCTTGTACAAAAGTTTTGTGTATTTGTGTAAATTAACATTGCAAAAGAATATTCATAGGAAAAATGACCAGAAGGTATACATCAAAATAGCTGCTGTTATGAGTAGAATTACTCGTGTTTTTAAATTCTTTCTACTTCTAATTTTCTATCTCCTATATTAAGTACCCAGTACTTTCATAATCAGGAAAAAAGAAATAATTTTAAAGGAAACCAAAAAAACCTTTAAGTAAGAATAACCTAAAGGCTCAATAATACAATAATAGTTAAATAAGTTGTATATTAATAATTATTATTAGGCCAACATTATTTGTTGAATTTTATAACATGGAAAAGTGACAATGTTATAATGTTAAGTGAAAAAAGCAAGAAATAAAATTGTGTAATACTATGATTAGAAAATTTTTTAAAAGCCCATAGAAAAAAAGACTAGAAGAAACAAACCAAAAAGAACAGTGATTGCCTTCGGGTGATACAACAATGCTGCTTTTTCCTTCTATTCAGTTTTCTGTATTCTCAAATTTTCTATGATGACAGTGTATTACTTTTATAATATTTAAAAGAACTCTCAAAGCCTTCTATTTTCTTTTTAAGCATATTCTTAGTGAATTCTAATATCAATTCACCTAGATTATTAAAAGAGGAATGATTACAATGAACATATTGATCTTAAAATGTACATTTCCATTAGATTATAAGAATACTTATGCACCAAAAACAAGAGTGAATTCAAAACTCAACAATAAAGATGCAAAAGGCTGTCCATATAAAAACGCTAAGTTGCTTCTGGGATTTTTGCTTTCTCCCTTTAAAAATTCCATTAAATATAGGAACTAAAACCACAAAAATGTGTGTGAACCGTGAAGACTCAGAATTCCTGATAACTAACTTACCAAAGTGCTTTGCACCCTTGCTTTCTGATTTAAAAAAAAAAAATTACAAATTCTACTGTCACTCAACACAGGCTAATGGGCCCATAATTAGTAGAAATACAGAGCTCCCTGTTTTAGAAATGGAATTTGGGGACTTCCCGGGTGGTCCAGCAGTTAAGACTCCATGCTCCCAATGCAGGAGGCCTGGGTTCGATCCCTGGTCAGGAAACTAGATCTTGCATGCCTCAGCTAAAAAAAAAAAAAAAAAAAGATCCCATGTGCCGCAACTAAGACCCGGCGCAGTCAAATAAATAAATAAATATTTAAAAAAAAAAAGAAGAAATGGAATTTGACACACTCTAGGAACAATTAGGTGGGCTCATATTGTAACAAAAATAAAGGAAAATGAATCTACATGACTTAGAAGACAGATGAGTAGAAAACCAAGCATCAGAGTAACCAAGAAAGAATTTGAAGAGCACCTTGTGATAGATCCCTAATATAAGGCCAAGAGAAAATGGGGAGAACCCTCAGTGAGCAAGTTTAAAGGGATCTCCGCTGATTCTGGCACAGAAAAGGGAAGGTCCTAGTGAAAAAATAAAAGAGGTACAGAAATCCCGACAGAATTCAGGCCACAGCACACCCCTCCAGACCCTCCCGTACACTCAATGCATGCCAAGTACCCACTCTTCCAGACTCTGGGCTGCCAATCTCACCCTCCATCCTCACCGCAACCACCCATCTGCAGCCTGCGCTGGCCAATGCAGGAGATACCGTGGCCAATACTCACCACAGAGGGCTACTGTGCTCTTTTGAGGAGCAGCTGGTCTGAGCTGGGATGAGCCCCAAGTGTAAAACACACACCAGATGCTCAACACTTAACATCAAAATTAGAAAAATATCTCGATAATTTTATACTGGTTGCACGCTGAAATAATAATACTTTGTATATACTGGATTAAGTAATATATATTAATAAAATGAATTCCGTTTATTTTTCCTTTTTCAACGTAGATACTATGAACTTTAAAATTAGATTTGTAACCCCCAGGACCTCACTGGTGGCGCAGTGGTTAAGAATCCACCTGCCAATGCAGGAGTCACGGGTTCGATCCCTGGTCCGGGAAGATCCCACATGCTGCAGAGCAACTAAGGCCATGGGCCACAACAACTGAGCCTGTGCTCTAGAACCCGCGAGACACAACTACTGAGCCTGTGTGCCACAACTACTGAAGCCCGTGCACCTAGAGCCCGTGCTCTGCAACAAGAAAAGCCACCACAATGAGAAGTCCGCGCACCACAATGAAGAGTAGCCCCCGCTCACTGCCTAGAGAAAGCCCTCACACAGTAACGAAGACCCAATGCAGCCAAAAATAAAAAATAAATAAAAATATTTGTAACCCCCATTATATTCCTAATGGACAGCATTGCTAGATTTTTTCTTTTTACTGATAACTGCATTCTCTCCAAAATCTCTTCCACACATCTTAGTCCATGACCACCACTCACTCACTTCACAGCTCACTCGCTCTAGTACTGCTATTCCAGTTCAATTCAACCCTCCACACACTCTGCAAACACCCAAGGCACTTAAGCAGACACAAACCACGCTAACTGAGCTACCTTCCACTGATGATTCCCAATCTCAAGTGGCCCCAGCTGGTCTGTTCTCCAGGTGACTAATTCACACCTTTTCTTTCCTCTTTTCTAGAACACTGCCTTCCCCTTCCCCCATCTCCTAACTGAAGACTTAGATTCTCACCTCAGAGAAATCCTAATAGACTTATATTCTCACCTCAGAGAAACCCTAATAGACTTATATTCTCACCTCAGAGAAATCCTAATCAGAAGAGACATTCCTCATGTTCCCAGCTCCGAATCTACCAACTACTGTGCACCTTGCCCCATATACCTGTCTTCCCTTTACTGTTCACACGCCTTTCAAAAGCCAACACCTCCTCATGCACATGAGGATGGCTGTTTTAACAAACAAACACCAAACCAAACCAAAGCAAAAAAAAAAAAAAAAAAACACACAGAAAATAACAAGTGTCTGCAAGGATGTAGAGAAACGGGATCCCTTGCACATTGTTGGTGGGAATATTAAATGGTATCGCCTCTGTGGAAAACAGAGTGTATATTTCATGGGTTTGGACAAATATGTAATGACATGTATCATACAGAAGAGTGTCACTGCCCTAAAATCCTCTGTACTCCACCTATTCATCCTTCCCACTCCCCCCGCCCCCCAAACTCTGGTAACTACTGATCTTTTTACTGTCTCCATACTTTTGCCTTTTCCAGAATGTCATATGGTTGGAATCATACAGTATGTAGCCTTTTCAGATCAGCTTCTCTTACCTGACAACGTGCATTCAAGGTTCCTGTGTCTCCTTGTGGCTTGATAGCCCATTTCTTTTTATTAATGAACAGTATTTCATTGCATATATGTAGCAGTTTGTTTATTCATTCACTTATTGAAGGGCATCTTGATTGTTTCAATTATGAATAAAGCTACTATAAACATGTGTGTGCAGGTTTTTGTGTGGACATAAGTTTTCAACTCTTTTGGGCAAATACCAAGAGTTCGATTGTTGAATTGTCCAGAACTCTTTCCGTCTTGCAAAACTGAAACTTTATACACCTTAAACAATAATTCCCCATTTCCCGTTTCCCTGGCCTCCGGCAATCACCTTTGTACTTTGTTTCTGAAAGGTACCTCATATAAAATGGTGACGGCGGCACAGCAATATGCATGTGCTTAATATCAAACTGTACACTTAAAAATGGTTAAGATAATAAATTTTATGTTATGTGTATTTTACCGCAATAAAAAAAAGTTGGAAAAAAAAAAGCTAGGTTTGGTCCAAGGAGCCTGGGCTATAAAGTTGGTACAGCTATTGCAAACCCAAGTCACTCTCACCCAGTGTCCTTCCTTTGGAAAGCTTCATAATCATATACTAAATTTAAATGTAAGTGATCTAATATAGACTATATTTTCCCTGACTCTTACAAAAACAAAGAACAAAAACCTAAGTTGCTAATTACTTGGGTATGTTTATTAGTCATTATTCAGGATTGGTGGCACTACAGAGAGAAGGCTGCCCATTCCAGATTGAAAATGTGCCATTTGCTATAGTGAGTTCAATGGCTTCTGTTTACATACTACTTATTCTATCTGATCATAACTCTGTCTTTTCCCAAAGGGAGGGAAACATACTTGACTTACCCAATTGGTTATTTCAGGTCTCTTGCACTTATCAGTACAGAGAATAGCTACAAAATTGATTGTTCCCTTCCGTCGCCCTTTGTAGACAACCGTCTTGCTTCCTCTGCCAATCTCTTCATACAGAATGAAGTTTTCCATCTCTGGGCTGACTTCTCAAGTTTGATAAAATGGCAGCCTAATAGCATCTCTAGTTCCTAAAAAGTAAACAAAAATGACACTTAAAAATGCAAGCTTGGGGGCTTCCCTGGTGGTGCAGTGGTTGAGAATCTGCCTGCCAATGTAGGGGACACGGGTTCGAGCCCTGGTCTGGGAAGATCCCACGTGCCGCGGAGCAACTGGGCCCGTGAGCCACAATTACTGAGCCTGCGCATCTGGAGCCTGTGCTCCGCAACAAGAGAGGCCGCGAGAGTGAGAGCCCCGCACACCGCGATGAAGGGTGGCCCCCACTTGCCACAACTAGAGAAAGCCCTTGCACAGAAACGGGGACCCAACACAGCCATAAATAAATAAATAAATAAAAATTAAAAAAAAAAAATGCAAGCTTGGGACTTCCCAGGTGGCGCAATGGTTAAGAATCCACCTGCCAATGCAGGGAACACGGGTTCAAGCCCCGGTCCGGGAAGATCCCACATGCCACAAAGCAAATAAGCCCGTGCACCACAACTACTGAACCTGCGCCCTAGAGCCTGCGAGCCACAACTACTGAGCCCGTGAGCCACAACTACTGAAGCCCGCGCACCTAGAGCCCATGCTGTGCAACAAAAGAAGCCACCACAATGAGAAGCCCGCGCAATGAAGAGTAGCCCTCACTCACTGCAACTAGAGAAAGCCCGCACACAGCAATGAAGACCAAATAACATAAAAAATAAATAAATTTATTTTTTAAAAATGCAAGTTAGTTGCATGATTAATTAGCCTAAGCTATTTAATATGTAAATAAATCTAATAATTCTATAAATTCAAAATATTCACCTACAAATGTTGAATACAAGTCTTTGTTTTCATAGAATGAAAAAAGGGGAAAAAATAAAAGAAACAATCCACAAACTAATATTCAACTCCCTAGTAACAAGACCTTAATAAAAATAATGAAAATGACAGTTATTTCCAACACATGCAACAAAATCAGGGAATGAATAAGATTTCAGCCAGTGTATCTCGATACCTCTCTTACTTTCTCTGTTACACTGGAAAGCACTTTGTGTCAATATCTGTATAATGAATGGGGTAATATGCCTCACCTAAACCCAAATTATGAGAAATCAGACAATGTATGTGAATACACTCTATAAACAAATATGGAATGATAGTACATCTATCTAATCCATAGGGATTGGAGTCAATCCAAATATTATTCGAAGTCAGTGGTGAGCAAACTACTGGTTCCTGGGCCAAATCCAGCCTGATGCCTATTTTGTAAATAAAACTTAATTGGAACATAGCCATGCTCAATCATTTATATATTGTCTAAGGATGTTTTCAGGCTACAATGGCAGTGTTGAGTAGCTGTAACAGAGACCCTATGGCCTGCACACCCTCTAAAATATTTACTATCTGGCCCTTTACAGAAAAAGTTTGCCAACTCCTGTTTTAAATCAAGAATTTTTTTTTAAACCATCCACATCATTATCAAGGATAATGAGTTCATTTTCTTGGCCAAGAAAAATCCCCTAACATTCCTGAGTCAATAACAATTTGAGGTAGTCTTTTACTAGTCTAGATTTTTAATTAAAACTGAAATAAAATAATGGATTTGATATATTAAACATATTTCCAACAACATAAAGTTATTTACTCAACCAAAAACATCTTTTAAACTGGCATCTCTTTGAGAGGATTATACATGCTAGACTACATAAAACTTCCCAGAAATTATCCAAGCAGTAAGATATCCTCTTTAAAAACAGCTTATGTTTCTGTATGATACCCAGGAAGTCAGAGCATAGCAAAATCCCTATGAAACAGAACGTAAAAGAGCAATAAATTAATGGGTATGGGGTTTCTTTGTGGGCAGATGAAAATGTTCTACAATTAGATAATGTGGATGGTTGTATAACTTTGTAAATACACTAAAATTCACTGAATTGTACAATTTTAAAGGGGTGAATTTTATAGTATGTGAATTTTATCTCAATATTTTTACTGAGGTATAACTGACATATAACAATGTGTAAGTTTAAAGGGTACAACGTGTTGATACATTTATATATTGTAATAGTGTCAAGTAATGCTATGATGGTAACCCATATCTCATCACATAATTATTTCTTTTTTCTGGCAAGAACATTTAAGATCTACTCTCGGGCTTCCCTGGTGGCGCAGTGGTTAAGAACCCGCCTGCCAATGCAGCGGACACACGTTCGAGCCCTGGTCCGGGAAGAACCCACATTCCGCGGAGCAACTAAGCCCCTGCACCACAACTACTGAGCCCGCGCTCTAGAGCCCACGAGCCACAACTACTGAAGCCAGCACGCCTAGAGCCCGTGCCCCGCAACAAGAGAAGCCACAGCAATGAGAAGCCAGTGCACCGGGACAAAGAGTAGCCCCCGCTCGTCGTAACTAGAGAAAGCCTGTACACAGCAACGAAGACCCAACACAGCCAAAAATTAATTAATTAAATAATTAATTTTAAAAAAAGATGTAGTCTCTTACCAACTTCGAAGTACATAGTACATTTTTGCTGACTATGATCACGATGATGTACATTATATCTCCAGAACTTATTCATCTTTGGTTATAAGCCATACAGCAACAGACAGAGGAGCAAGATTTGGCCGGTAGTCAATAGTTTATTGACCCCTATCTTGGTATAGGAAACAATTAATCTAAGAATCTAGGAGTAACTCTATGATTCCAACTTCCAATGAAATTAAAACTTACTGCAAAATGGGAAAAATTCTACTATAAAAACTTATAGGCTCATGGACTTCCCTGGTGGCGCAGTAGTTAAGAATCTGCCTGCCAATGCAGGGGACATGGGTTCGAGCCCTGGTCCAGGAGGATCCCACATGCTGCGGAGCAACTAAGCCCATGTGTCACAACTACTGACCCTGCGCTCTAGAGCCCGCGAGCCACAACTACTGAGCCCGCGTGCCACAACTACTAAAGCCCGTGCGCCTTAGAGCCCGCGCACCGCAACTACTGAAGCCCACGCACTCTAAGGCCCGTGTGCCGCAACGACTGAGCCCACGTGCTGCAACTACTGAAGCCCATGTGCCTAGAGCCCGTGCTCCGCAACAAGAGAAGCCACCGCAATGAGAAGCCCGCACACAGCAACGAAGACCCAATGCAGCCAAAATAAATAAATTAAATTAAATTAAAATAAAAATAACTTATAGGCTAGTAATTACATTTAGTCATTTGGATTATAAACCTGGTATCTAGATCAAATAAGAAATCAAACTATTAACAGAGAAATTTCTAAATTCTAAGTAAAAAAAATGTGGGAGAGTTTTGAATTTAAGTCAATCAAACCCAAAAAAGGCACAGATAATATCTATCTATTTTAAGAAACAGTTTTACTAAGTCCCTTTTACATTCCTCTCCTCCCTGAAACCCACTCATTAAAAAGAACTGTAAAAAATTAATAAACATGTATAACTGAATTACTCTGCTGTACATCTGAAATTAACACAACATTGTAAATCAACTATATTTCAATAAAAAAATTTTTTTTAATTAATAAACAGAAACACAGGAAGATAGCATCCACTTCCTAAAGCTTCTGGCCTTAAAGGGACATAAGGTCACCAAAGAAAAACTGCAATTTGCCCAAACCCAGGTTTGATATTTAGGGCATCTAGTATCAGAAAAAGGGCTACACCTAGATCCAGATAGACTTCATGGCAGCCTACGTTTCCCAAAACCAAAACTAAGCACCAGCTGTGAGGTTTTCTCAGGCTAGTTGGTTACTGCAGAAATTGGATTCCAAATTTCTCTTACAGCCATATCTCTACATGTTTTACTGAACAATAACAACCTCAACCCAATTTTTTGAGAAGGACCACAAGACACAGCCTTCAAGGCCTTACAAGAGAGTTTGATGAACCTACCTGCCCTTGGGCATCCCCATTATCATATTCCCTTTTTCTTTTTTGTATATGAAAAGGAAGAGCATGCCCTTGGGGTAGTCACCCAAAACCATGGAGACCACCATCAGCCCAAAGGGTATTATGAACAGCAACTGGACCCTGTGGCACAGGGATACCCCCTTTGCCTTAGAGCCATTACAGCCACTGCCCTTTGGTTAAGGCCACTGGAAAAATCATGTGGGATCCCCTTTAACCATCTGTACCTCATGCAATAGAAGCTCTCCTAAATTCTCATTACACTCAACGTTTATCAGCTGGCCTCCTCACCGCCTATGAAATCCTTTTGTTAACTGCCCCTCACATAACTCTTTTATTGTTGTAATAACTTAACCTGGCTACTCTTCTCCCCTCCTTCACCAGCGAAGTACCTCTCCCCACGAACCACCTCATGGTTCTATAGGAAATTCCACGGGGTAAACGTGACTTCTCATGGTTCGCTGATGGTTATTCTAAAGGTGACAATGGCAAATACTTTGCTGGGTATGCTATTGCAACTCCTTTTGATGTTGTTGAGGCAGCATCTTTACCTATGGCTACTTCAGCCCAACATACTGAATTACACACCCTTACAGGGGCTTGTAGTTTAGCCAAGGACAAAAGTGTCAATACTTACACTGACAGTAGATATGCTTTTAGAGTAGCTCATGATTTTGGAATGGTGGGGAAGCAATGTGGCTTCTTTACTTCCAGTGGAAATAAAGTTTTAAGTGGCCCCTATGTTCAGGAATTATTGAATGCAATACTTTTACCTGCCGCTTTAGCTATTATTAAGATTCCAGGGCATTCTAAGCTTGACTCTCTGGAAGCAAAAGGAAATCACCTTGCTGCTATTTCTGCAAGGAATGCTGCCCTTAAAGGGACCAACGGCACCCAAACCTCTGTTATGGTCCAAAGAGATATTTCTCCAAATGATAATTTAGAAAAACTGGCTAGAAAGGCTCAACAGTTGGCCTCAGAAAAGGAAAAACAAGATTAGAAATTCAGGGGGTTCCCTGGTGGCGCAGTGGTTAAGAATTCACCTACCAATGCAGGGGACATGGGTTCGAGCCCTGGTCCAGGAAGATTCCACATGCCACAGAGCAACTAAGCCCGTGTGCCACAACTACTGAGCCTGCACTCTAGAGCCTGAGCGCCACAACTACTGAGCCCATGTGTCACAATTACTGAAGCCCGCGCGCCTAGAGCCCATGCTCCACAACAAGAGAAGCCACCGCAGTGAGAAGCCCGTGCACCGCAACGAAGAGTAGCCCCCACTCGCCGCAACTAAAGACCGCACGCAGCAACGAAGACCCAATGCAGCCAAAAATAAATAAATAAATAAAAATAAATAAAAGAAAGCTGCCTGCTGACTTAAAAAAAAGATTAGAAATTCAGCAACTGTTGGTTTGATAGAAGAGAAAGCTCTGGTTTGGACTAACAACAGTCCTATGGGAGACTAAGATCCCCACTCCTCACCACTGTACATGCATTAAAGCATCAGTCTACTGACAAAATGATAGCCTTCATGAATCAATATTGCTGGGGAAACATTAAGAAGGCCACAAAAGGTGCCTACCTCACTTGTCAAAATACAACCCAGGTAGGCCTGTGCATACTGCCCCGGGACGTTTTCATCTGTATGATGGACCATTTGAGGTCTGGCAAATGGATTTCATATAACTTCATCTAGTGAATAAAGTGTGCTTTAGTCACGGTCTGTACGTTTTCACTGGACTTCCCTTGCAGACAGCCTACTGCCTCTTAACGTGGCTAAAGTCCTTTTGGAAAAGAGTATCGCTACTTGTGAAACTCCTCTCAAACTTCATAGTAATCAAGTAACCCATTTCACAGGCCAGGTGCTTCAACAAGCGTGCGCCGTTCAGCTGGTTTTACAACACTTACACTTTACTTACCATCTTCAATCCTCTGGTTTAGTTGAACGGACTAACGGCATTATGAAGACTCAGTTGGCAAAACGTGTAGAGACCATCCAAACACCTTAGCCAAAAGCATTGCTGTTGGTCCTTCTAAATCTCAGATCCACCCCTTCTGGAATTCAGAAACTCTCAACCTTTGAGATCATCAGAGGACACCCAAAGCACTTGGCTCTTGCTTCTTACGATCCACATTTAATAAAAGGAGAGATACTCCAATATTGAAAGGTCTAAGTGCCTCTATTAAAAATAACCATGTTTTGGTAGGGCGGTCTTTTTTAATTTATTTATTTTATTTATTTTTGGCCGTGCTGGGTCTTCGTTGCTGTGCGCAGGCTTTCTCTAGCTGCAGTGAGCGGGGGCTACTCTTCGTTGCAGTGCGCCAGCTTCTCGTTGCGGTGGTTTCTCTTGTTGCAGAGCATGGGCTCTAGGCACACGGGCTTCAGTAGTTGTGGCGCACGGGCTTAGTTGCTCTGTGGCATGTGGGATCTTCCCAGACCAGGGCTGGAACCCGTGTCCCCTGTGTTGGCAGCGGATTCTTAACCACTGTGCCACCAGGGAAGCCCGGTAGGGCGGTCTTTTTACCATGCACCCTCAGGAGACAAAGACCTTAAGCATCACACCTTGCAACCTGGAGATTTCATTTACTGGAAAAGACACTTCCAGAAGAACGGTCTTCAGCATCACTGGAAAGGCCCCTATCAAGTACTACTAACCAACCCTTGTGCCACCAAACTCCAAGGAATACAACTCTTGGATTCACAACACATCTAAAGGAAGCACCGCACTCTGACTGGACCTGCACAGCCTCTGGCGACCTGAAAGTAAAGATTTCCCGGAATTGAAGCAGACAATATCTGATGAAACAGCTTTCCCAAGATATCCAGATCAGACCTGCTGGAAGTTTGTCACTGTTAGGCTGCACCCTTCAGGCCTGCAAGCCTTGTAGCTGCCAAGCCTCGAAGAGCCCAGACTCAGTGACAGAGACATAAATGGCTTATTGGACAGAGGATCTTACATGCCTGAAGCAAGGTCCTGGAGTGACAGCCCACCGTGTATGGCAGACAGCAGGCAGGACAGGACACGGCAGCACTCTTCACTACTCAAGGGAGGAGGCGGCTACCATTTATGGGGGGGAATTGACATCAGATGGGCTCATCAGTTACCAGGGGCTAATTAACCTCTATAATTAGGATGATTGGATAGTCATGTGAGTGAAGCAGGGACTGGTCAAGCAGGGCGTGTACAGAGAGCAGAGAACAGCCATTTTGAATGGCCTAACCATACAGTAGCCAAACCTTTGATGATGGCCTAAGACTTCAGAGGATCGCCAATGTCTATCATCTTGATAACATATGGATTTTAGATTAAAAGTGCCTGAGAGTTCTCCCTCCTACCTTTCCTTGTTACTTGTGACCTTAATAGGTTTCCCATCTGTGCACTTTCCCTCCGACTTGAGACACTACACCCAGGAAAGACACTTCCCGACATTGAGGGACAAAAAGCCCCTGAAACTAGAAAACCTGACTCTTGATCAGCAATGCTTTCAGAGAAAAATCTTGATCAAAAGGGAGAAGTGTAAAAAACTAATAAACAGAAACCTCAATTAGAGTTAGAAGACCAGAAGCGGGGAGCTCTCATGCCCTGCAAAGATAGCAGACCCCAACAAGAAGAAAGATTCCTCTTCTTTGCTGGCAAGGACTCAACTCAATGAAAAGCCATGGATTCTTTGTTTATTACAGCCCTCCCAACTTCCTTTTTCTAAGAAAGCTTTCACCTTCCCTGCCATGCTGGGGAATTGTACGGTGGCTTCTCATGGTTACACACCCCGAATTGGGATTCCCTGCTGATGCCAAATAAACCCCTCTTTCCTGGAGAAATATGTGCCAGTCTTTTGGTTCAGGTAAACAGAACCAGTGCTGAGTCCTGACCCACTAAAATGCAGCCTTAACAGGAGTAATTATGTGGCAAAAAAAAATAACCAGAGACCTTAATTAAATGTTCACAAATTGGTACATTAGGATACATCAGAATAAGACGCTGAAATAATAAGTTTTTATGTAAGATGAGTAAGTGATTCCTTGAAAACAAGGTTTTAGGCCACAAGAAAAAAAATAAAATCTTAAAATTCTGAATTTGAGTCAGGCCAAATTCATGTCCTCAAATCTTTCACTGAATAGAGGCATCTGAGCAGAGCAGGCAGCCAGAAATTAACAAAACACATCAATTACAAACTAGGCTTAGACGAGCGTTTATTACCTGCAGCACTTCCCGATTCTGAGGGCTCAACTTCCTTAGACTAAAATAAAAATTGGATCAGATGATCTTCTAAGTTTATCTTCCAAATTTGAAAGCCCATGACTTTAAGATTCTTTCTGACTCACCCCAGGGATGTTCCTCACCTTAGACTTCCTAATATGCATTTTTTTTTTTAACATTTGTAACCTCAACTTGTAAAATAAAACACAAATACAGAAAAACCCACAAAATAAATGTATACTTTAATGAATTATTATAAGAGAGACATCCTCGTAATCATCACCCAGGTCAGGAATAGCTCTTTGCCAGCGACCCCAGAATCCCTTCCCTGAGCCTAGGACAATAACAACTCCTACTCCCCAAAAGTAATCACTCTCCTGACTTTCATGCGTTTCTTTATAGGTTTCTCACTGTAGTGTGCATTCCCAGACACCACAGTTTAGTCTTCCACATTTTCTAAAAGCATGGTGCATTTTTAAGTCTCTTTTAATCTACAAGTTCACCTAGGTATCATCTGAGAAGCCAGAAGTCAGAGGAATTCACACATACGAGCAACTGAAGCACTTCAGATTCAGCGGACAGAGCCTACATTCAACAAACTCTGAAACGGTTCAGGTGGTAACGGCACGCTGGTAAAGACATGAGTGAACCCTCCTCTTAATCATCCCCACCTGCAAATCATTAACTCCCTCTCTAGCGGCAATCAGCAACACCAGGGAACTCGATAGAAATGCAAATTCTCGCCCTGGGCCCAGATCTACTGAATCAGAAACTCTGGAAACGGGGTCCAGCAATTTTGCGTTTTAACTCGCCATCCGGATGCGCGCTACCTTTGAAAACCGCAGGCGAAGTCAACCTTTCCCGAGGGCACAAAAGGCGGCGAGCACTCAACAGGTGCTCCTCCTCGCAACACTTTTCGAACCAAATCAACTGCAAGCTTTGAGCCTGGTCTGACGTCGAAAGTGTAGGCTCTGAGTCGCTACGTAAACACCTTCTCCTCCCCACCCCAAGTAGATCGCGGCCAGCGAACTGGCGGCTTTCACTGCCTCCCCGCGTCCACCGACATCAGTCAGCGAGGCCGGCTTAGAACCCGGAAAGCTAAGTCAGAGTCTTAAGGGATAAAACTCCTAATACAGGGCGTCTATAAAGCGCATCTCCCGAACCCAGGTCTAGAAGAGGTGTCCCGCGTACCCTGAACCAAAAGTTGTGTAGGGTTTAACACAAACACAAAGCAGAACCCGAAGAAAGAGGGGGCGCTGAAGGCACAGGGTCCACGGAGGGAGAGAGGGTGGTGGGCGGCTCCCCTACAGGCCTACAGTCTCTCCAACAAACGCTGAAAGAGACAGGAACCCACATTAGTGGCCTCTAAAACCGCCACTACCGCTCACCTACTAGCTCGGTGGGGAGAAGCCGCAGGTCCACTGGATGCCGGCCGCGAGTGCGCGCGTCTCGCCCCCGACCCCTTAGGACGAGTCCACTGGCCAAAAGCCAGGGGCGAAGCAATGGAGCAAGGCGGACAGCGTGAGGCCGTGCAGGTACAGCACCCCTCTGTGTTCGCATTCGGCCTGCCCGTCTCCAGGGCAGCACGCAGAACGCCGGAAGGAGCACAGGGCGCTGATTGGCTGAGCATTTCGGTTCCCATTGGCTGGGGCCTGGAAGTGAAGCCGCTAGGCACCTCCCTCAACTCCAACGGCCTCGCGCCCAGCGTTAGGACGAGTCCACCGATCTACCCTAGATAGGGGTAGAAAGTGCAGGGCTCAGAGCGTCGGCGACCGGCCTTGCGAGTTCTGCACCCCTCCGCGTTTGGATTGGCCCATCCCGTTTCCAGGGCAGCACGCAGAACGCCGGAAGGAGCGCAGGGGCGCTGACTGGCTGAGCACTTTGAGCAGCCGTTGGCTGAGGCTCGGAAGTGGGCGGCAGTGTTGGAGAGTGTCTATCCTAACTGTGTGTGGGGACTGGGGGCTTGGGAGGGGGGAGGGGAACTGCCTGGGCAGTAGTTGCATAGCTGGTGGCAGTGGAGTCCTGGGCCCTCGTCATTTCTTCCTGCACCCACTGTCCTCCGTTTCCTTCCATCCTTTTTCTTTCTGACGCCCTCCAGAGTTCAGGTGGACGTGACGACATCATCCGGGTAACGAATGGCTCCTCGAATGGCTTCCTGACCCTTTAGAAAAAAGAAGGCTATGAATTACCTTCTTTCTTGTACATGAGAAAACAGACCAGATCCCTCATCTCCAGTTGGTTGCTTATGACTTTCAAAGCTCCACATTCTCAAATTCCAGCCACCAGAAACGTTAACACCAGCTCCTCTCTTCCATGCGAGTTAGCGCAGACATTATCAACTTTGTCATCAGAATCATCTGGAGCGCTGGTTAAAACAAGCCCACCCACCCACAGAGCTTCTGATTCTGTAAATCAGGACGAGGCCCCTAATTTCGCATTTCTATCGAGGTTCCAGGTGATGTGGATGTTGCCGATAAGGAACCACGCTTTGCAAACCTTTACGTGTAGGAACCGTGCCTCTCTCTGATCTCAAGTTAACCACATCTCCTATTCTTTGACTTCTAACCCTTCTTGCCTTCTCAGGAGTCTTACATTAGACATTATTGTCATTTTTTTGTATTTAAGAGATTTGATGTGGAAAAAAATTCCTCATCTATCACCTCCTAATTAATCAAGACATACAATGAAATATCAACTAGTTTATTCCGAGTTTTGACAGCCTAAGCGTTCATGTCAGAAACAATACCAAATCCTGGTGCTTCTTAGCCTAAGTTTTTTGGATGCCTCCAGGGGATACATGAACCTGCCAAGGCAGTTAAAATGTTGTGTGCATGTGCATTTTTCTGGGTGGAGAGTCCATGGTTTGATCAGATTCTCAAAGGTACCAATGACCCAGAAAAGTTTAAGAACTGCTATAGATAATTTTAAGACAATATCACAAACACAAGCTAGAGAGTACATGAACCCCGCTCAGTGACCACCACTGGACCAAAGGTAGGACCTCAACAGGCATTAGTTCAATTTCAAAAAATAAAAAACAGCTGAGTGCTGTTTAGGTTCTTGAACAAGGCCGAGCTGAAACACCATGTTCTTAATTGCTTCAATTCCTGGGCACTTTCAGGGTGACCTTTGCTTTCGCCTCAATTTTAGATTTTCCTTCTCATTATAGTTGGTAAGAATGCATCTGACATGAAGGATACCAAATGCTGAATTACATGCAACCTCTTCCTCTCAGAAATACCTTCTGCTTCCTCTTCCTACTGTCTAGATTATCATAAAGAATCTCTTCATTCAGTCACATACAAAGTTCCTTTGAACAAAGCACTATGTTAGACATTGCAGAGGAGGAAAAAAAATCACTTATTGGTTATCTTTCTTCATTCGAAGAAGCATGCAAAATAATAATACATGTAAAGTTAGGCAAAAAAAAAAAATTAGGGAAAGGGCAAACAAATTAAGAAAATTCACCTGGATCCTGGAGAGAAGATACAAAAAAAAAAAAAAAATACATATTTTGAAGGCTCTGAATGACGGTAAGTGTGCAGAATGGGCCCTGAAATGGGCTTTGTGTATTCTAGCTGCTATTAGAGAGAAAATCTTAAATCTTCACTGGCTACAAAGTAAAAGCAAACCGTTTAGTCAGGAAAAATTTATTCCTGAAATAAATGCATCCCCGAGGTCTATAACACGTGCTGTGAAAAGCTGCACTGTTGTAAACACTGAGTTCATAGGCGGATTCCTCTTCATGTTCCCTCCACATAAGCAGATAGCTTTACCCCATTCAATGCCGCTGGCCTCTGCAGGAATGGGTATGCTTCAGGGCACTCAGCCCTCTTGGTCTGTTTAGTCTGGGGAAGCTTTCAGAGTAGAGGCTCAGCAGAGAACCTTCCATTGACACTGCTACACTTAGGTCACAACTTTTAAAGATAGAAGAGCTTTAAATCCAGGTTTATCTACCATGAAAAATACCTGGAGTGTAGTTTTTCCTTCAAGCCAGTTAAATATGCAGCACCTGTGTTGAAGAAGTTCACATATTCTTATGACAACAGGGGAACCTGAGAAAGATGCTCCACTTCTACTCAGAAGGAAGCCAAACCGGGACACTTGTAAAAGGCTATAACTGTCCTCACAAAATAATTTGGACTCATGATTCAAGGAACTGAACACATGAATTTACCATGCAGCCTCCCAAATCCTCACTAAAATGACTGAATCAGGACTTAAACCATAACGGCACTTAAGAACAAGGAAAGAAATCATCATCAGATGGAAAATCTGAGGCTTTTCCATCTGGAACACAGAAAGCACTTGGCTTCAGATAAGTAGAGGATCTATAGCAGAAGTAACCCCAACTCAGCCACTAACATGTGAGTCTCTGGGCACTTAATCCTCATCCTGGTAGTGGATGAAAGGAATTCCACCTCTGCTACCAACTGACTCGACACACTGGGCAGTGTCTCTCTGCCCTTGCTTCTGCTTTCAAGATAAAAACTTGGAAGTACTTTGTTAATGACATGAATAAAGGACTTAGAGCATTAGAGGATAGAAAATGCCTTCTGAACCTTGTGGCCCTTCCTGACCAGAATGATGGCAGTAGCTAGTGTTCTCATCTTTGGTGCAAAGATTGGAAGGTTCCTTGCTGGGAAAAGAGATTTGCCCCAGAGAAAATACTGACATCTGGCTTAGGCAAGTTCTCCCAGTACAAGAGCTATTTCAGTGCCTTGACACAAAATGAAGTTCATTAATCAATAAACCCTCAAAATGTGCAATAAACACTGAATGAGCCTTTTAGTGCCTTACCCTTGCATGTGAACACATAGCCAGAAATATCATGATATACAAGGAAAGACTCTAACATTAAACATAAAGATTAAAATAAGCAAACAAATAAAGTAACTCAGAGGAAACAAAAACAATGCAGAGAGCAGACTAAAACTTCAAAATTATAATTAATAGCCTTATAGATGTGAAAAGGTATAGCATCCATAGTTTGCATTATCTTTTCTCTTTAAGAGATATTTAAGAGTTAGGGTTTTGTTCCGTTTTAATTAACAAATTTTGCTGTTGTTGCGGTTGGCCTGTATGTTATTTGGCTTTGGGGGATTTTTTGAAATTTCCTTTGTGGTCTAATCAGTGGTCAATATTTTTAAATGTTCCACAGGAGTTTGAAAAGAAGATTTTTTTTACTTGTTGGGTTCAAAATTTCAGATGCATATCTTCAAGCTTATTAACTGGCATGTTCAAATATTCCAAATCCTCTCTTTTTTTTAATTAATTTATTTATTTATTTATTTTTGGCTGTGTTGGGTCTTCGTTTCTGTGCGAGGGCTTTCTCCAGTTGCAGCGAGCGGGGGCCACTCTTCATCGCGGTGCGCGGGCCTCTCACTGTTGCGGCCTCTCCCGTTGCGGAGCACAGGCTCCAGACGCGCAGGCTCAGTACTTGTGGCTCACGGGCCTAGCCGCTCCTCGGCGTGTAGGGATCTTCCCGGACCGGGGCACGAACCCGTGTGCCCTGCATTGGCAGGCGGATTCCTAACCACTGCGCCACCAGGGAAGCCCCCAAATCCTCCTTTTACATTGCTCTGTCCTGCTTGCTCTGCCAGTTCCTGAGAACCACTTTTAGAAGTTACTCGTTATGGTTGTGGATTTGCCAATTCTTTGTTGTTAGGTTTAGCTCAAGGACAGTGAGCTTAGAAAAATAACAACAAAATGATCCCCATGGAAATAGAAGGAAAGCATTAGTAAAGATAAAAACAGAAATGAATGAAACAGAATGGAGGGTGGGGAGGAATCCACTAACCAGGGGTATAAACCGAGAGGGCAGGAGATGGTTTCTATGATGTTCTTCCAGGTTGTCATTTCCCCAGCGAACTGGACACAGAGGCTGGCCAAGGTGTCATGGGGTTTCCAGCCCTCCCTTCAGGGAACAGATTCTCCTGGAGACAGAAGCTGGAGTCCTGGAGCCTCAGGACTGCTGCACCCCATCACTCTGGAAGGCCTGGGAGGGAGCGTGATCATCCTTCCAGCACCAACTTATTCATGAAAAGCCAAACACCACCTCCCTCTTGGATGGGGGATTTTCAACCTTATAATACTAACCCATTGCCCGTAAAATGTCTGGCCTCCTAGGATGTCTCTTTCCTTTAATAACAAAATTAATCACTCTAACATCCACCGCACATACTGTGGCAACTCCTGGATGAAATAGATTTCCAGTGAAAATGTATTTTTTGGTCACTTCTTGCAACAAATTTCTTAATGGTTGGTCCCTTCCGACCGTCTTATCTCCAGCACATCCTATCCACCTCTGGCCCTGACTTCCCTCATGTACCTGGCAGTGCTTTCTTCTTCTTCCTTCCCCAAGGCGCACGTTACTGTGTGAAACAGGTTTTACTGAAGTTGTGGCAATAACAGAGGGAGATTACAACCCAGAAAGGAAACAACTGAAAAGTGTTAGAAACAGACTCACAGACATAGAAAACAAACTTCTGGTTACCAAAGGGGGAAGTGGGGGAGGGGTAAATTAGGAGTTTGGGGTTAAAATATACATACTACTATATATAAAATAGATAACCAACAAGGACCTAGTGCATAGCACAGGGAAGCTATACTCGGTATCTTGTAATAACCTATAATGGAAAAGAACCTAAAAAAGAATATATGTGTGCATATGTATGTATAACTAAATCACTTTGCTGTGCACCTGAAACACAACATTGTAAATCAACTATATTTCAATAAAAATTTTAAGTGAATGCTAGACACGATGCTTATAAGGGTGTTAGAAAGCAGGCACCTTCACATTGCTGATGGGAGAGCGATCTGTCAGTATCTATCAAAATAATAAATGCACATCCCCATTGACCCAGAAATTCTACTTGTAAAAATTTATCCAGTGGATATATTCTTACATTTGAAAAATGACGTATGCACAGAAGTATTCATTACAGCCTTGTTTGTAATTTTTAAAAATTGGTAACAGCTCAAATGTCCATCAACACGAGACTGATTAAAGGAGAAATGAATTTGCTCTTCGTGCATTGATATGAAAATATCTCCAAGACTAATGATTAAGGGGAAAAAGCAAGGTGCATAACACTGAGTGTAGTAGACTACCATCTGTGGAAAGAAATAAAGAGGGACAAGAATATATGCCGCTCATATATAAAAGAGTAGATCCACCATCTCCTGAAAGATGGACAAGAAACTAATAACTACTGACTCGGTGGAGGGGAAGTGGGTGGATGGGTGCAGGACTGGGTATAAGAGATGCAGTTTGAACAGTTCTAATTTGGAAGCACATAACTGTACTACCTATTCTATCTGTACACCATGTAATTTAAATGAATATATGTTTAAATTATATTTTATATATGTGTGTACTTTATTTATACACTTATAATTTAAATGGACAAAATGGAGTGTGGCCCATCTACAGCCTGCAAGTCCTCCCACAGGTAACTATGCACCACCCTCCCCCCTAGGACTCTGCCTATAGCTCTTTCTGTTTTCTCACCTCTTATACTCATCCAGGACTTTACCTCCCTCTCTTCCTTGTCCTCAGGGGAAAATTGTAAGTCTTAGCATGTTATCTGGTGGAGCATCTGAACTCTCTATCCATTACTCACCTCCCTCTAGACAGAACTAACCTAATCTAACCTTTCATCATCAGTGAAGTCATTGAGGAGTTTGCCTAAACAAATGTCGCCCACTCCTGACTTTTACCTTTCGCAGTGCAAAGAATCTGCAGATTATTTGAGTTCAGATTTTTCTCTTACAAATTACTAGGTCAACCTTCCTAACAGTCTCTGATAGGGGAGAGGAGAGGCACACTCTCCTTGTCCAGAGTAAATGCCAGTTTCTTTTCCTCTTTCCTGATACATAGTTAACACTGAAATGAACATTTTTATACCTCCATCTTGGCAAGTATCTCTGATTTTTTGCCTGAGGATAAATTCATATGTGATGGGGTGGTGCCAAAGGTTTAACACTTCCTTTGTGATTTTTAAAAAATTATTTTTAACCTTAGAAAGGCATTTCCCACATGGAGATTAGTTATTCACCTGTTTTTCTACTTGTTTCAGTTTTTGGTGTCAGATTACTTAGTCCATCTGTAATTTGTTTTGATGAACATTAGTAAATTAGGTTATAACTTTATTACCCCTCAGAATAATTAACCAATTATCCTAGCACTAAAATTCTTCCTTTCCTAGGGAATTTGTGGTGCCTCCTTCATTACAGACCAATTTTTTAATAAGCACATTGAGGTTTGTCGCTAGCTTATTAAAGTTGCTCCATTGAGTTCTCCATTTTTGAACCAGTTGGAGATGGTTCTTAATCACCTGGGTATTAAATTTTAATAATACAGAAGAAAGAAAAATTATCACAGAGAATGAAGGGGCAAGGATGACAAAAGATAAAGAGAAGGAAAATGGTTAAGGCAAGGCAGTGCGGTGTGTGTGACCGGGAGTCATTTCGAGTCAAGGCCCTGAGCTCTCTCACGGCCTGGCTGTAGCTAAAGAACCTCAAATTATGAGAGAAAAGTCTGGCATCGCGACTGCCTGGAGTCGGCAGTAGTCTAGGTGCAAGATCAGAGGAATCATATGTATCAACTGTCCATTCATTCAACAGATATATATTGAGGGCCCACTATGTGTCAGGTACTACATTAGCTCCTGAGGCTAAAGCAGTGAACAAAAAAATAGGATTCTGCCTCCTTGAGCTTACTGGAAGGAGAGAGAGAAAAATATTGTCCCTGGAGTAGGATATGTAGTCACTGGGGGTTATGCATCTTGTTTCCTTTTCTTATTGAGATAAGCATTGCAGGTGATTGTCAGTTTTTGACAGCTCAGAACATTAATCTCCTTCTTATATCTGGGTTGTTGATCACTATCTTAGGTTGAGTTGCCTAGAAGTGGAACCTGAGAAGGGGATTCTTGTGCATGTGATTTACTGGGAAAGTGCTTGTAGGGGGAGGGCAGTGAGGGAAACAAGACAGGGCATGAGAAGAGCTAAGCAATGGAGACTACAATAGGCCTGAACCCACAGGGAGCCTGGAACCAAAATTTGCACCCCAGAGCTGGTCCCACCTTGAGGCAAGGGTGTCACTTTAGAATGCCTGTAACAGTCAAACTGTGACTGCAGGCTACTAGGGATGGGCAACCTAATTTCCAGGGTTGAGGTTGTTACAGTTAAGATAAGAGTAAATTTCAGAAGAAGGAAGTGAATGGAGGATGTGCACACTAGCCAGGCAAAGAAAACCTGGGTGTGAAATCAAGAACATGTACTACATTCACCATATGAGCATTCCACTGGCTTTAACCCTAATCCTAATTATAATGCTGGATTTAGCCCTACCTCCGCCCTATGGCTCTCTTTGCCCGAAGCCAAGCCCAAGCCATAACCCTAAAACTCACTCTGTTGCAACCCTAGACCTAACCTTAACCCTAAGTCTAATCTTTGCCCCAGTTGTAACACTGATGTTTATGAGTAAAATTATATGATGTCTGGGACTGGGATTTGCTTCAAAATAATTCAAGGGATGAGGGGATTAGGTGAGGATAGAGATAGATCGGCTCTGCACTGATAATTCTTGAAGCTGGTGGTGAATACATGGAGCTCACTATATGATTCTATTTTATAAAAATATTTATTTATTTATTTATTTATTTATTTAGCTGCACTGGGTCTTAGTCACGGCATGCGGGATCTTTGTTGTGGCATGCGGGATCTTCGTTGCGGCATGTGGGATCTTTAGTTGCGGCATGTGGGATCTTTAGTTGTGGCATGTGGGATCTAGTTCCTTGACCAGGAATCGAGCCCGGGCCCCTTGCATTGGGAGCTCGGAGTCTTAGCCACTGGACCACCAGGGAAGTCCCTATGATTCTATTTTTATATTTGAAATTTTTTATAATATAACTTTTTTAAAAATGGCTGATTTTATTGGTGGTGACTGTTAATCTTGGAATTTCTAAGGATGAAGTGAGGCCCCTAGGGATATATTATCAGGATCATCTCTTTAAGAAGAGGAAGAAGAACTAAGAAGAAATTAGAGAAGACTGGAACACTTAGAGAAAAGTGGTTTTTTTGAAAAGTGTTTTCTCTGATTTGGCCCAGGATTTTGCCTAAAACCCATGTCACAGTGGGCACCATAGGATTAATGAAACTTAATACAGTTTTCTTCCAGTAAAACAGTTTCTATTTGATTATCCAGGACCCTTAAGAATCTAGATTACTATAATGAGGGGAAAATAGTGTCTTGTTATCCATAAAACTAAAATCTCACAGATACATTATTCTGCTTTTCTACTCTCAGTTCTGTGCAATTCGTCTCTTCTTATGACAGAAATAACCCCTTAATTACTGTCACTTTATGTCATATTTTGCTTTCTGGTCAAAATTAGTACCCCTTGATTGTTTTTTTAATTGTCATGTATATTCTTAGGTATTTTTTCTTCCATATGAACTTTAGGATATATTGTCATTTCCTTAAAATAAGATTTCTTTGGCATTTGATTGGAATTACATAAAATTCACGGATTAATTTGGGGATAAATGACATATCACAACATCGAGTCTTTCCATCTGGTTAACTGGGCTAACGTGTAATTACACTCTGCAGGTCTTAGTCAACTCTAATTAAACGTGACAGCCTTATATTAGCTGTGCTCAGGCAGACAGCTGGGGGGCCTCAAAGTGGCATTGGCTAGTGAGATCTGCAGAGGCAAGGGGCCTGCAATGGGTCATTTAGAGGCCCAGCACAAGAAGTCACGAGAATAATGGCATGGATTTTTGGAAAATGTGAAGTTTTCAGGATCCTCAGGTTTACTGGGGGGAAGGGCACAAATCCTTGCACTCAGGCCGGATGTGGACTCAGGTTGAATGTGAGCTGACTGAGAAAGGCAGGTGTACAGAATTTGAGGACACTGCTGCCATATTAATAGTCACCTGTGCTTTCTCTTTTTTTCTTTTCTTAACTTATTGTGCATTCTTTTGTTGTATATTTGCCCTTCCCATCACTTTCAACTTTTTAAAAATCGTGTTCTCTTGGGTGTGGCTTTCATAAACACCAGAAAGTTGGACTTTGTTTTTTCACCCTGTCTGAGAGTCTTCTCTTTCTAAAGGACGATTTACCTTTTAATGTTTCCTCTGACCATTGGTTACTCATTGGCCTTATTCTTGTTATATTTTGTTTTGACTTTATCACTGTTCCCCTCTATTGATTTGGATGTTCTACAGCTATACCTCAGTTTCTCTAGCAATAACCCCTAATATCTAAAAAAAACTTACCTGTCTCCATCAAAATCATACCTTACACAGGATGAAACCTTTAGACTGATCTCCTTTCTCCATCTTCTTCCTTCTCCCATAACAGTCCAGACTTTGCAGAAATTATATCTTAATTTCAAGTCATTCATTTTGTTGACATTTAAATAATACTGTTAATGGAAATGGCTGTTTAAAAACCAATGCATTAAACATTCTCAACACATTATTAAAAATTATTTAGACCTTAAATTATACCAATTTCAATGTTTACCCCTATTTTTTTTTTTTTAATTTTTTATAGCTACTTTTATTTTTATTTATTTATTTATTTTTGGCTGTGCTGGGTCTTCGGTTCGTGCGAGGGCTTTCTCCAGTTGCGGCAAGCGGGGGCCACTCCTCATAGCGGTGCGGGGACCGCTCTTCATCGCGGTGCGCGGGCCTTTCACTATCGCAGCCCCTCCCGTTGCGGGGCACAGGCTCCAGACGCGCAGGCTCAGTAGTTGTGGCTCACGGGCCCAGCCGCTCCGTGGCATGTGGGATCCCCCCAGACCAGGGCTCGAACCCGTGTCCCCTGCATTAGCAGGCAGACTCCCAACCACTGCGCCACCAGGGAAGCCCTACCCCTATTTTTGAAGTAAACTTTTTAGTTTAGGATAGTTTTAGATTCATAGAAAAATTGCAAAGATAGTAAAAGTGTTCCCATGTGACCAACACTCAGTTTCCACTGTTATTCACATCTCATATTAGTGTGGGGCATTTTTCACAAATACTGATAATGAAAAAATATTGATACCTTATTAACTAAAGTCCATATTTTATTCAGATATCCTGAGTTTTTACTGAATGTTCTTGTTTTTTTGTTCCAGGATCTTATCCAGGACACCACATTACACTCAGCTGTTGTGTCTCCTTAGGCTCCTCTTGGCTGTGATAGTTTCTCAGATTTTCCTTGTTTTTGATGAATTTGACAGTTTTGAAGAGTACTGGTCAGATATTTTTAGAATGTCCCTCAACTGAGATTTTTCTAATATATTTCTCATGATTGGGCTGAGGTTGTGGGTTTGGGAGAGGATGACCACTGAGGCAAAGTGCCATTCTCATCACATCATATCAAAATTACATACTATCAAGCTGACTCATCACTGTTGAAAACCTTGATTGCCTAGCTGAGCTGGTGGTTGTCAGGTTTTTCCACCGTACAGTGATTTCTTCGGGAATTCTTCTGCGTGAGAGATTTGTCTCTGCTTCCCCATGTATTTATTTATTCAATCATTTATCTATATCAGTGTGGATTCATGGCTATTTATTTTGTACTTTGGGTTATAATCCAATACTACTTTATTTTGTGGTTCAAATTATTTCAGCTTTGGCCATTGGAAGCTTTTTCAGTGAACTCCTGTGCCCTTTGACATACCCTATCACTGTGGGTTGGGTTTGGTTTTGTGTTTTGAGCACTTCTTACTTGCTGGCACTCCCAGATGCTCCAGGCACATATTGTATTTTATCATCATGTTTTGCGTGTGAAAGATTACGTTCTTTATTTGTGTTCATTCTTGTTTGTTTTCCTAGAGTACATCCTCAAGTAAGATTACGTCTTTAAAGAAATATAAATTTGTTAAAATTTTAAGGGTAAATATTAAAGAAATAGAAATAGTTTGCAAAACTTTCAAACCAATCGAGAGGGGGAGGAAAAGAATCAATAAAATGTGTTCTATCCAACAAGCTTTTGAAATAGAGGGGAAAAAAGGAAACAATGACTTAATCAAGTTTCTTCGAATAGTGTGTCATTTTTCCTGCTTGGCACTGGGATGTATGACCTTGAAGGCCGCTTCAAACAAGGTTTCTGAATGGAAGCTGACTCAAGTTTGACTTTTCAGGAAAAAGATTCACGCTTTCTTCAGAATGTCCAAGATGCTCTGACGTAGGCACTCCTGCACTTTGCCCTGGGCTTTGTGCTTTTGTTGGCAATAATGTCATCCCATGTGATGAGGTGGCTCTTGTGTCCTGTCCCATTGGGTGATTCAAGTAAAATGAAAGGAATGAGCACCTCGCTCCATTCCTGAAAGTCCTTCTTTGTCTACTCAGCTAACAGATAGGCCTGGCATCTTCCTTTAAGAGAATGCAGCTGCTGAGTCCTCCATTTAATTGGTCCATGCGGGGTGGGCTTGGGAGGAATAAGTTAAACTGTGTCTCGCCACCTTATTCCATCATTTAACTCAGCTGTGTCTTTGCCAAGTTAGTATACCCTACATGGAGTTTGTTTCTTATTGGTTTTTTATTCCTAGGGCCCAGTCAAAAAAACAGGAATCTATTCATATTGGGTCAATGGCTCTATTTTGCTAAATGCAATAAATTTAGTAACACCAGGAGGAAAATATTCTACTTCATGGTGCTGAACAGTGCAAGATTGTTACTTTAGTTTTCTTCTCAGAGACCTTGCAGTGCGGAAACAGCTGACCCTGCCTCTCCTCACCTCTCTTCTATTGTGACATAATCACAGAGTGGCTAAAGAATTTTCTTTGAGGCTCTTTTCTTTGCTTTGACGGCTTCCAATATAATCTGTTCTGAGGGCAAACACTGACTAATATGCGTAATACTCATGGCAGGACAGGTGTCTTAGTTTGCGTTCCTCCAGAAGAAGACCCAGAGCTATGCAAGCAATTTATTTGGTGACCCCAGGAAACATAGGCAGGAGAGAAGAGAAGTGAGACAGGGGAAGGAGGATAGCCAATGAAAGATGTTTAATCAAGCAAAAATAACTGGAACTTAATCACATGGAGGGATTCTGGCAGCCAGCATAAAACATACATTGCCCTAAGGGACAGAGGAACTTCTGGTGCAAGGTCATCGATTCCCCAGAACTTCCAGGCCACTGTACTGAGCAGAGCAGCCTTCAGTGGCCAGGGGAGGCAGACAGTGAAAGAGATGCAGGGGCTGGCACCTGGTACTGGCGGCACGAAACTGTAGGGCCACAAGGGATGTGGATGGAGCCCCAAGAGTGTCCCTCACAGCAGGTTTTGCTCCATTCTTATTAACAAGAAATTATTTCAGATGTCATAACACGGTATGATGGTATGATGATGCTTGTACCTTGCCGGACCATATGTACTGGCATCTTTCATGAGTAACAGACGGCAACCCTAAGTCCTTACAGTCATGTGACCGAGCTGGGCCAGTCATATAACTTCGTGCTTCCTGGTGAAGCATAAAGTATAGCAAAACCATAAGCTTATAATTTTAACTGATGAAGCAAATTTTCTTGATAATTTTCAAAATAGCACAAAACAAATGGAATAAAAAAATATTTTGTGCATGTGTCCGTTTCTCAGACCCCCTTTTGGCAGAAAATGCTAGCTTTTATTTATTGAGAGCCAAAATCTATTTTCCCCTTCTTCTTTGTTGTTCAGCTAGACTATATTTCCCAGCCTCCCTTGCAGTTAAGTGTGGCTATGTCACTAGGACCGCTGGCCAGTGAAATTTGAGCAGAAGTGGTATGTGTGCCCCTGCCAGGCCTGACTCATAAAACTTCCTCCATGCTCTTTACCCCAGCCCCTAACTGAGATGGCCAGGCCCAAGGTGACCTAAGACAGCAGAGCCAAAATTAGCCCAAGTCCTTTAATAAGTGTGTGAAACAATCTGGAATTACTCTAGGCTGTTACTTGAGCAAAAAATTGGCATTGTGTTCAGCCATTATATTTTAGTGTTACCTATTATATCACTTTAGTCCACGCTAATATTAATTAACCCCAACACCTACCCTCCGACCCCCATGGACCCTGGATGAAGAATCCTTGCTCAGGGGAAAATAAAACAAAACATATGCCCACAACACTAGGAACAAGCATCTAGGATAATATTAGCCACACTTAAAATATACACCAGAAACTCAGAAAGGCATATAAATTTGAAAAGATTTAGATAGGAGCAACTAGAGAATTAAAATAGCAGAGGTAGTTTTCTATCAGGCTAAACTGAGATTAGGACTCTTTAGCTTAGAAAGAGGATTAGATGAGCTCAAAGTCCATGAAAGCCCGGAGGTTTAGCCAGTGTCAACAGAGTCCTAGAACTTGGAGATAAGAAGTCGTTTTCTACCATAATCAGAAAGTAATGTGGGGGCTTCCCTGGTGGCGCAGTGGCTGAGAATCTGCCTGCCAATGCAGGGGACACGGGTTCGAGCCCTGGTCTAGGAAGACCCCACATGCCGTGGAGCAACTAGGCCCGTGAGCCACAACTACTGAGCCTGCGCGTCTGGAGCCCGTGCTCCGCAACAAGAGAGGCCATGACAGTGAGAGGCCCGCGCACCACGATGAAGAGTGGCCCCCATTTGCCGCAACTAGAGAAAGCCCTCGCACAGAAATGAAGACCCAACGTAGCCAAAAATAAAATAAATAAATTAAAAAAAAAAACAAAAACAAAAGAAAGTAATGTGGGACTTTCATTACCCCAAGGATAATAATGTAGATCTTGAAAACAAATAGGATCTAGCAGGTTTTTGATAGATGGTCACTTCACAATGGGCTGTGAAAAGGCAGCTAAGAATGTTCGGGACATATCCTCAAGATCTTTTAAGTTTGATATGAAAAACAAAAATTACTACATTCTCCACCCCCTAAACAATAAAATGTTGATCTTTGGTTAGATTCTGAAGGCTTGATCATTCAACAAATATTTATTGAGCAATTACTATGTTCTAGATATTGTGCTGAGGATACATCTGGGAATAAGTCTACCTCGTGAGTGAAGAAAGAGGGGATGGAAAATAAACAATAATAAATTTTATAATATATTTTAATGTGCTAAATAAGAAAAAAATAGAGCAGGGCAAGGGAAGTGGGATGCCAGGGGAATAGAAGTGGTATTATTAAATGAGATGGTTCAAGGAGGGGAAGGGTATTCCAGGCAAAGGGAACAGAGCAAAAGTGCTGAGGTGAGAGTGTCCCTGGCACATTCAAGGAACAGCAAGGAGACCATTGGAATGAGTGAGTGAGTTGGAGAAAAGAGGAAAATGAGGTCGGGGGCAGACCATGTAGGTCTTATGGGCCATTGGGAAGACTTGCTTATACTGAGAGCGCTGGGGAGACTTTAGAGTCTTAAAAGAGGAAGGCTGGGACTTCCCTGGTGGCACAGTGGTTAAGAATCCGCCTGCCAATGCAGGGGACACGGGTTCGAGCCCTGGTCCGGTAAGATCCCACATGCTGCAGAGCACCTAAGCCCGTGCGCCACAACTACTGAGCCTGCGCTCTAGAGCCCACAAGCCACAACTACTGATCCCGCATGCCACAACTACTGAAGCCTGCGCTCCTAGAGCCTGTGCTCCACAAGAGAAGCCACCACAATGAGAAGCCTGTGCATCGCAATGAAGAGTAGACCACCCCGCTCTCCACAACTAGAGAAAGCCCGTGGGCAGCAACGAAGACACAACGCAGCCAAAAATAAATAAATAAATAAATAATAAAATAAAAATAAAAAATAAAAGAGGAAGGCCATGATATGACTCACATTTTCCAGAACATTGGTTCCTGTGTTGACAATGGACTGTGGGGGAGATGGGGGCCGGGGAGCAAGCAGGGATTTAGGAGGCTCTTACAGGAATCTGGGGGAGGTGATGGTGGTTTGGCGTAAGATGGAAACAGTGACAGTGGTGAGAAGTAGATTCTGGCTTGTATTTTGAAGGTAGAACCTACAGACTTGAGGACAGATTGGATGTGGGGTGGAAAAAAGAGAGAAGTTAAAAATGATTACAAGGTTTCTGGCCTGAGCAACTGAAACCTAGGAGCCTGGAAGAGTAGAAATTGGGGAAAGACCAGCAGTTCAGTTTAGGGCATAGAAGGCTGAAATGCCTTTTAGACATCCAAATGGCAGCATCAAGTAGGAAGTTTGTTTATAAACTTCTGGAGTTTATAAACTTCTGGAGTCTGGAGTTCAGGAGGGAAAGTCAGGGCTAGAAGTATAAATTTGGAAGTTATCCATGCATAGATGGTGTTTAAAGTCTCAAGATAAACACCAGATGCAATAAAGAAGCTATTGGTATTAATCCATTTTTTTCTCCTTCTAAGGAATCTGTGAGCAATGCATCAACATTAATGTCTTAATTATAGGATTCCTTTCCCACCCCAATCCTCACCTCTCCATTCTTCCCATCTTCCGAGACTGAGGTTGATTCTCCTTTATATGCAGGGAACAAAAGCAATGTGTTTAATTAGTCATAAGAGGCTAGAAACCTGGAGTGGATTCTGACCTTGTCAATAGTATGTGACTTTAGGTAAGTTAATTAACTTCTCTGAGGTTCAGTTTCCTTATCTATAAACTGCAGATGATAACAGCTACCCCATAGAGTTACTGCGAGGATTCAATGAGCTGTTATTATTAAAGCATTTAGTACTGTGCTTGGTACATATATGTGCTCAATAAATGTTAGATTAAAACCCCAAGATAAGACATTCAATGATAACGTGAATGTGGGTATAATGTAGTTGGACCTTTGCTCTCATTCTGGAATGGTGGCAGGTTCAAGTTCTTTTCTTGGAAGATGTACGTGTGGGAGGTGGTTATAAGTGAGTACCCCACAATCATTTAGGGAGCTCCCTGTCAGTTTAAGCTGATACTTTATTTGTAACAATTGGTCTATTTCCTACATACTTATGAAATGAATAGAAAATATTTTTTTCCTTTTTTTTCACATAGTAACTGTAAGATTGAGAAATATTGATTTTAATGAAACCTCAGTTATGCAACCCTACACTCTACCAGCTGAACTTGGGGGGCCCACTTATGTTACAGTGGGGTGTTAGCACATCACTGAAGTATCACTGGTGGGCAGTAGAGGTGGTGGAGGTGGATACCATGGAAGCCATGCCTCCCTGGCTGGCCCTGAGATGGTCTGGTCCTCTTTATACCCTCCACAGCCATGGGCTATTCTTGGTTGCCCACTTGAGTCCATCCTCCACACAGCAGCTGGAGGGGACTGTTAAAAATCTGCATTTGGGGGCTTCCCTGGTGGCTCAGCGGTTAAGAATCCGCCTGCCAATGCTGGGGACATGGGTTCGAGCCCTGGTCTGGGAAGATCCCACATGCCACGGAGCAACTAAGCCCTTGCTCCACAACTACTGAGCCTCCGCTCTAGAGCCCGTGAGCCACAACTACTGAGCCCGCGTGCCACAACTACTGAAGCCTGTGTGCCTAGGCCCGTGCTCCACAATAAGAGAAGGCATCGCAATGAGAAGCCCACGCACCACAACGAAGAGTAGCCCCCGCTCGCCGCAACTAGAGAAAGCCCACATGCAGCAACGAAGAGCCAATGCAGCCCAAAATAAATAAATTTATTTTTTAAAAATGAACAATCTATTGACACACCAGTACATGGTGTTGTAAAACTGTTCATTAAAAAAAAAAAAAAAAGAAAAATCTGCATTTGACCAAATCACTCCCTTACCTAAAACTCTTCTCTCCTTACCAAACACCATCACAGGCCCGGTCTGGCTCTTCCCCAGAGCTCCAGCTATTGAGAGTCTTTGTCACCGCTGGGTCTCTGTCTCATGCTGCCCCCTCCCCTTTGCATGGTTGGCTCCTATTCCTCTGGGTCTCAACTTAAGCGTCACCTCCTTAGACAGGTCCTCCCAGACCAACTAATCTATCATAAATCTGCCTATTACCTACTTCTAGTGCCTGCATCGTTTTCTTCATAGCACTTGTTACAAGCTAACTCAATATGTGTGCATGTATCATGTTACCTGACTCCTAGACTGAAAGGTCCGATAAGGCCAGGACTGTACCTGTTTTCACTATACTGTCACCCTAGCCTATCCACCACCTGGCACAAATAGACACATACATACACAAATTGTTAAAAAATGACTTATGCTCCTATTTTTTTTTTACAATTTCTTCTATTATCAACCTGAGTTAGTATTTCAACCAGTCCGTATGTATTGATTGGGCATCCATTATGAATCAGGCACTGGTCTTGGTGCTGGGAAAACAACAATGAATAAAGCAGACACAAATCCCTGCCCTCGGGCTGCTTTCTTGCTGGTGAGTCAGCCATCATTTTATGCATGTATGTCCTGTGTCATACTTGCTGGGTTTGCTTTTTTGCTCAGCATCCACTTGACCAGTGAGAGACAGGAGCTGGTGGATAGATGCATCCTCCTTTTCTCTTGCATTCTATGCGTTTCCTCAGAGGGCCCCCCAGTGGGACTGAGCTCAGTTGATCACAGAGGGGACCACCTAGATTAAGCACCCTTGGATGGGCTTTCTCTCCCTCTCTGTTTTGTGTGGTCCTGGTTCCTTTTCCCACCCCTGTTCCATGGGATCACTTCCCAAAAGTAATCACTGCCCTCAAGCCCTTCTCCAACACTGCTTTTGAGGAGAACCCGAGCCTACAGAGCTAGCATTTTAATTCTTCTGTCAGATCATTTTCTACATTTCCATCTTGGGTCCTTTGCTGTATTTTGTGTTCCTAAAGGTCAGGGATCAGATATGGGTTTTTTTGCTGTTTGTTTTGTTTGTTTGTATTTTCCCCCAGTTACTAATTCAGAGCCTGGCAAATATCAACAAACGTGTTGATTTTGATTTGATTTGACAAAAGGAAGGAATAGCGTGGCTTTCTGTGGCTCAAGGGAGGCCAGAGTGACTTCTTTTTTTAAATTTTATTTATTTATTTATTTATTGGCTGCATTGGGTCTTCGTTGCTGCGCACGGGCTTTCTCTAGTTGCGGTAAACGGGGGCTACTCTTCGCCGTGGTGCCCCGGCTTCTCATTGCGGTGGCTTCTCTTGCTGCAGAGCACGGGCTCTAGGCGCGCGGGCTTCAGTAGTTGTGGCTCGTGGGCTCAGTAGTTGTGGCTCGCGGGCTCTAGAACGCAGGCTTAGTAGTTGTGGCACACGGGCTTAGTTGCTCCGAAGCATGTGGGATCCTCCTGGACCAGGGTTCGAACCCGTGTCCCCTGCATTGGCAGGCGGATTCTTAACCACTGCACCACCAGGGAAGCCCAGAGTCACTCCTGCTGCAGAGACCTCTGCTAACACTGGATGAGGCTGGGACCTGCCAGGGCAATGACTGTTTTTTCTTCTGTGTGCCCATCCTGCCTCCCTCCCAGGGCCCTGCACCCTTGACTTGCAGCAGCAGCAGATTATCAGCAGCTCCAAGTAGCTCAGGGCCCATAGCTGGGGGGGGGGGGGGTGCTCACTCACTCCAGGCGTTCCGCTTGCCACCTGTTTCCTCCAAGCTGGGAGTACAAGAGGGAGATTGGCCCCTCCTCCTCCTCCTGAGCGGGATCCACATGTCTGCCATCTGGTGCTGGAAACCAAATGTCAGGACCCTGCTCTCCCACAAGGCCACTGTCACACTCCAAACGGCTGAATGAATCACTTCAAAATTCTGTACCAACCTTGACTAAATCTCATGGATATAGAGAGTGACAGGCAGCTGGTAAAGGTGCAAAGACAATTGGACATATTCAGCAGACAAGAGTTGTAGTTATGGGTCTACCACTAATTTGATGCTCCTCTGGTCATGTACCACTTTTCTGCCCACAGTTTCCTGAAAATGAGAAGGTTGGACTAGATGATCTCAAAGATCCCCCAGCTCTAGGAGTCTTAAATTACAGAACTGGTAGGAACCTGATCTGTCAGTTATGCTTCACATAGTCTTTTTTTTTTTTTCCTTAAAAACCCTTGCTGTTGGTAACAGCTCCATGTCTGCTCTAAACCCACTAGGAGTCAGCTCCAGCACATTTGTTCTTTGAACTCCCAGGCAGCCATGGTCATTTATGTACACCTGGAATATGCTTGATCTTTCTTTGTAATTGAATTTTTTTTTTCTTTTTTTTGGCCTCGCCATGTGGCTTGCAGGGATCTCAGTTCCCCGACCAGGTATCGAACCCTGGCCAAATCAGTGAAAGCCCGGAATCCTAGCCACCAGGGAACTCCCTGTAATTGAAATTTTCAGTGGGATAATTGTAGATTCACATTCAGTCATAAGAAATAATACACTTTGCCCAGTTTCCCCAATGATAACATTTTGCAAAACCTTAATATGGTATCACAACTAGATACTGACATTCATACAATCCGCCTTATGTGTGTCTGTGTAAGTTCTATATAAATTTTATCACCTGTTCTAAAGTCACAAGCTCTAAAACCACAAGGATCCCTTGTGTTGTCTTTTTATGACCACTTCTTACCTTCTTCCCACCTCATCTGTTCTGCCACTTGATGGTTTTTCAAAATCTTTTTTTTTAATATTTATTTACTTATTTATTTGGTTGCACTGGGTCCTAGTTGCGGCAGGCAGGCTCCTTAGTTGCGGCTCCAGGGCTCGTTAGTTGTGGCATGTGAACTCTTAGTTGCAGCATGCATGTGGGATCTATCTCCTCACCAGGGATCGAACCCAGGCCCCCTGCATTGGGAGCACGGAGTCTTATCCACTGCGCCACCAGGGAAGTCCCTCAAAATCTTTTTATTTGGAAATAATTTCAAACTTACAGAAACGTTCCAATATGCCCTGTACCCAAATTCACTGATTCTTAGTATTCTGCCCATTTACTTTATCATTTTTCTATCAACATTTTTTTCCTTAATCATTTGAGGGTAAGTTGCATACAGGATGCCCCCTTACCCCTACACAATACTGCAGTGTGTATTTCCAAGGATAGGGATATTCTTACACATGAACATAGTACAAATTATCAACATCAGCGAATTTAACATTGATCCAATACTTTACTATCAGGATTCCAATTTTGTCCACTGGAATGTCCTTTACAGCGTCCCCTCCCCCCAAAAGAATCCAGTCTAGGATCAGGTATCACACTTAGTTGTCACGACTTTATAGCACTCTTTAATCTGGAACATTTCCCAAGCCTACTTTTGTGACATTGACATGTTTGAAGAATACAACTCCTGCCCCCTTTTAAGAGATATTCCTCATTTTGGTTTGTCTGGGGTTTCATTATCATTAGATTCAGGTTATGCATTCTTCCTGGAAATACTGCATAGGTGATGTGTTCTGAGGACATGATATCCATCTGCTTTCATTAAGGATGTCAGTTTTGATCCTGGTCAAGGTGCTGTCTCCCTGTGCCTTTGTATATTGAATATTACTCTCTTGCTACTAATAAGCCTAAACCACCTATGGGAAAACACATTAATCCAGGCAAGTATCTGCTCCCCAGTAAAGTCTCCCCTAGGGTGAGTATCCATTGATGATTATTGCCTGACCCAGTCTCTTCTATACACTGACCCTTCCAGTACTGGAAACCAGGTTTTCTATGGTTTAGTTTCCTTGGGTCTTCGGTTCTGGTCTGAGTCTTCTCCATGTCCTCCCCATGTCCTCTATGACCTTTGGCCAGGGACTAGGCCAACGCTGTAGACTCAGCAGCCTCAAGTGGAAATGAGGTCATGCGTGTTGTTCCCCGTTAAACCTTCCACCGGTCATTTGCATAATAGAGTAGCCTGTGAGGACTTACTTCCTGGATCGTTTCCTGATCCGCCACACACCTGTCCTCCTTCCTTACCCTTTTGGTGGCACTTTGTTCATCCATATTCCCCCCACCTCCCGGCTCTGTCCCACCCTTATTTAAGACTAAGGGTTGCTTTCCTAAGGGACGGCCCGGCCTGCAGGAACGAAACATCTGGACTTCTACGGCGTTCGCGGCAAACAGTCTCCGCGTGAGTTCCACCCTCCCCTTAGACTGGCTGGACGGACACGGAGAAGTGCTAGAAGTAAATAAGCGCTCGCGGCGGGGGTGGTGGTAGGGGTGGTGGTGGTGTGTGATACCTTTTCCCGACCCAGGTATTTCGCCGGGGACTTCTCCAGGCCCCGCGCGGGTAAAGGCGCAGGAGCGGGTCACCTGCCGGCGAGGTAGGAGGGGCGCGGCTCTGGGCCGCTGGGCCGCGCTCTGCCCGGCGGGCGTCCTGGAGGTGGCGGTGCGGGCCGGCAGGCGGGGCCGGGGGAAGGGGAGGGCTCGGCGAGCGTCGGGCGGTGACGGCAGCGCGGAGGGGAGGTGCGAAGCGCCCGCCCGCCGAGAGCCATGGCGAGAGGCCGCGCCGCGGCGCCCGCGTCAGTGCCCCGGTCCACAGCAGCGCCCCCGCCCGCCGCCCCGGGGCCCACCCGGCCGCCGCCCCCGCTCACCCAGAGCCCCTGACGGCCGCGCGCTACGAGCGAGACGCCGCCGGGGAGCGGCCGCGCGCGGGAGGGCGGCGCGGGAGGGAGCGCTGGGGTGCCCGAGCGCCCCGACGAACCCCGCGTCCGGAACCTCGGACCCCGAGCCCGGGAGCGCAGAGTCGGCGGGCGGGCAGCAGAAGGAGGAGGAGGCGCCCCAGGCGAGCCAGTCGCGTGCGCCCCGGTGCCGCCCGGCCGGCTGCTGCGGAGGGAACCGGAGCCGCCGGGCGGCCGGGACTCGGCCGAGGACAACGAAGAGGAGGCGGCCAGGAGAGCCGAGCGCCCGGGTAGCCCCGCGCCGGAGGCCGCCGGGATCGCGCCTGCTACGGGGCCGCGCTTCGTGCGCCTCTCGAGGGTAAGCCCGTGGACCGCTGACCCGTGCCTCGGGCGCATCGGGCCCGGGGGTGGGTGGGGAAGGACACGGGTGTCCCGGGAGTGTGGATGCGTGGTGTGGTAGCGGCGAGAGGCCGGGACCCTGCGGGGGCGGCCCCCCTCCGGCATCGGCCGCACCTGCGGGAGGCCCTGGGGGGCACAGGAAGGTGCCAATAGTGCATCGTATCGGTCACGCCGCGTGGCCTGGATTCCGGGCTCCGGCACTCCGAAGTGACAGTGAGGCGACCTTCAAAGAGTCCCGAGCTGAGCCAGGCTAGGGCGAGAGCGGAACCCCGATTGCCACTCACCCGCAAAACGAATGTAAACTACGTCTTCTGAGAGTGTTCCGGTCGAGACAAATGGCTTTTAGGACCCCTTCTTTCCATCCTGAGAGTTAACAAGTTTACTTTGTCACTTTTTTGTCCTGAGTTTTTCATTTCTTTTCGAATCTCCAAGGTCAGCCTCCTGCAGGTAACAAGAAACTTAATGAAGTTTATTGCCGCTTCTTTTGTAAAGTTGTGTTTAGGGAAGTACAGGTCAAAAGCCCGGCCCCGCTGCTCTTGGGGCTGGCACTGGATGGCCCCTACCCGTTCAGTCTACGTGCTTTAGAACCCTTCGCTGCACTTGTTCAGAAACTGAAATCAGCGTACACTTTGAGCGCCTCCTAAGTATGTCTAGGCCTCTGATTAAAAAATATTTTTTCCGATAAGCTTCTCTAGGACTTTGTTTGCTTCAAACAAATGTGTGGATGTTGTCAGTGTCTGCGAGTGTGTAGGCCGGCTGGGTACCCTTTCCGTGGAGCATCTTTTGGTTATGGGGTGGGGGGAGACAAACCCCAAGGAAACTAGGAACAGGGTCCTTTCCGGTTTCCAACTACAAGAGCAGCAGAGAGGGAGGTGGCCGACTGAGCAATGTGGGCTCTGGGCAGGCTGCATTGGGAAGTGTGTCCCAAGTTCCAGTGGGGGATGACAGGTTGGCTGGCAGGTTCAGAGTTGGACCTGGAGTGACAGATGGCACCTTCCTCTTTCTCTTGGTTTGGAAAGATCACGCTCGTCTGCCCTTCGATCTCTGGCCCCAGCTTTATCACAGAGGTGCCCAGAGAGTCGTGGGCTGAGCCACCTGGAGCGCTGAGCCGGGCTCGGGGATGATGCTGAGCTGGGTAGAGAGCCCATGTCTGTGTGCAGCAGGTTTGGCAAGAGTTGGGTTTCAGCTTGGCCTGAGCACAAGCCGTTTCCTGTTTGATGCCCCAGGGACCTGTGGGATTTGGTTTCCCATCCCCAGCTCTCCGTGAAGGGTGTCTCCACTCTGGCTGTGTTGTTCACACTCCTCTCTGGTGTGTTAAAAAAGGACATTGGCCTTGGAGTGGGGAACCTGAATTCAGATTCCAGCTCTTCTCTCTCTTTGCTGGCTGGGTGACCTTGGGCCCTTATTTAACCTCTTTGACTTGGCTTTCCCCTCTCTGGGATTGTCCCTCTAAAACAAACAAACAAACAAACAAGCAAAACGCAAACAAACCTCACTGGACTGTTGTAAGGATTAAAGAGTGTTTTGAATGAAAGTGTCTGTAAAGGTTTGAATGACCTGGGAGGATTTTCAGGTCTTATTCCAACATGACTAGATTTGTGACTTGGTAACATTTTTGAGCCCTAACGGGGATAAGATAGCAGATATAATAGTGGTTATTTTCCTTCTTATAGATTTATTGTGAGGGTTGAATCAGATCCTGTAAAAGGACTTTGAAAATAAAATAGCATTATTCACATTCCGAGGAGTTCCTAAAGTTTCAGTTTCCAAACTAGCAGCATTTTACTGTTTGCCATCTGATGTGGACTTTCTTCTGAGCCCCTACCCCTGACCTTGCACATAGTAGGTCTCTGTAATTGTTAGATGAGTCTGGAATTAACCCTCTGGGCTTCCCATCTTGACTGCCTGCTCCCAAGATGGGCAGCAGACCTTGGGCTTTCTCTGCCCCCTCAGCTGTTGGTGTTTTCGTACACTTGATTATTCTTTTGCACCATACAGCCTGGAAGACAGCCGAGGAAGGCAAGCAGGTTGGTGGTCGCTCTTCCTGACGGGGCAGTTCTTTATTTCTCCTATAGGGCTCCAATGAGAAAGGCATTGGAGGGTGAAGAGTTCATTTAAACTCATTGAGGGTTGCAGATATTAAATCAAGCCTTTCACCTGTCTTGCAGTTTAATAAACTTGAGGATAATGTTACAGTGGTCAGCCTGTTCAAATATATGATTACATGACCCTTGGTTTTGAAAATGAACCCTGACCTGTTTAACTCATCTGTATTTGGTATGCACCATGATTTTTGTGGGAGGACAAAGGGATGGTTCTTTTAGGAGATTCAGATGTTAGGGAGAGAACTCTCTCCACCAAGCCCAAGGCTCATGTGTGTTCTTAGATTTTATCTTGGGTGAGTGTCAGTTGTATGGAGATACACTGTGAATGGGTCTTCTGCTTCCTCCCCCACTCTTTTTTCTTCTTTTTGAATAAATGTTCCCTATTTTGACTTGCCTTCTTATTAGGTGTATCCAAATGGAGGCCACCTGCACTGTTGAAAAATTCAAAGTTTTAGCAAAGAGACAGTAAATAATAGCATATGTGTCAATCTAGGTGCCTCTGAGCTACATATAATACCAAATGATGTGTAGCTGGTTAAAGAAAGGGTTTGATGTGTGTTTATGAAGGGCTGTGTGGCTTCATTATTCATTGAGAAGCCTGTTTAATTATGTGTTTGTTAATACTGCACCTGAGGTAGAAGAGGGTGGACCTGGGTGGGAGGTGAGCTCTTAAGTTTGTGCTTCTAGTCTGGCATTCTAGGAAAGACTGCTCCGAGACTCACCTGGGTGGTGGCGAGAAGCACTGTAAATCTCTCTGAAGACTGTCTAGGGGCAGTGACCTTTCAGACGGCCAGTCACAGTCTTGGGAAAGTCTTTTGGCTTCCGTGTCTCAAGCTGGGAAATGGATTCTCTTCATGCTTCTGAAACTTGGCCTCATAACCTTCAGGGCAAAGGAACCCTGGAAAGGGGGATTGGGGAGCTCAGCCTGAGATTTCCACAACTTTTCAGTGTTACTTCAGCGATTCCTTTTATTTTTTGAAATTAATTAATTAATTAAATTTATTTATTTATTTATTTTGGCTGTGTTGGGTCTTTGTTGCTGTGCGCAGGCTTTCTCTGGTTGCGGTGAGCAGGGGCTACTCTTTGTTGCGGTGCGCGGGCTTCTCATTGCCGTGGCTTCTCTTGTTGCGGAGCACGGGCTCTAGGCGCACGGGCTTCAGTAGTTGTGGTGCACAGGCTCAGTAGTTGTGGCACACAGGCTCAGTAGTTGTGGCACAGAGGCTCAGTAGTTGTGGCTTGCGGGCTCTAGAGCACAGGCTCAGTAGTTGTTGTGCACGGGCTTAGTTGCTCCACGGCATGTGAGATCTTCCTGGACCAGGGCTTGAACCCGTGTCCCCTGTATTGGCAGGCCGATTCTTTTTTTTTTTTTTTTAATTGCTTTACAGTGGTGTGTTAGTTTCTGCTTTATAACAAAGTGAATCAGCTATACATATACATATATCCCCATATCTCCTCCCTCTTGCGTCTCCCTCCCACCCTCCCTATCCCACCCCTCTAGGTTGTCACAAAGCACTGAGCTGATCTCCCTGTGCTATGCGGCTGGCAGGCAGATTCTTAACCACTGTGCCACCAGGGAAGCCCTCAGCGATTCCTTTGATGTAGAATGGAATGCAGGATTCATCTTACGTATTTTAGTATAAAAATGCTTTAAATTGCTGCCTTGAGTCAAAAAGCACTCAGGGAAGATGCACCTTATTTTCCCTGGGGCTCTGGGGGCTCCCCACAGCGTAAGCATCTGTACCCCAGTTTGACAGTCTTGGAGCTGGATTATTTATAGGATCTCTTCTAGTTCCAGATTTTATGTTACGCCAGGACATTTCACAGCAGAAGGTAATCTTCCCAGAGGAAATGGATTTTGTACTGACATCTGAAAAGGATGCTACATTTTTTGGGGGAGATAGGTATATGAGTAAATTAAAGAACCACCAGAATATAAATTATCTGGATTTGAATGTTAAGGAAGACCCTGCTTGGGGTATTCAGGGGGCTTTGAAGTCTTTTTTTTTAAAAGAATTAGTTGAGGGACTTCCCTGGTAGTATAGTGGTTAAGAATCCGCCTGCCAATGCAGGGGACACGGGTTCGATCCCTGGTCCAGGGAGATCCCACATGCCACAGAGCAACTAAGCCCATGCGCCACAACTACTTAGCCTGTGCTCTAGAGCCCACGAGCCACAACTACTGAGTCCATGTGCCGCAACTACTGAAGCCCGCGTGCCTAGAGCCCATGCTGCACAACAAGAGAAGCCACTGCAATGAGAAGCCCGTGCACTGCAACGAAGAGTAGCCCTTACTCGCCACAACTAGAGAAAGCCTGAGGGCAGCAACGAAGACCCAATACAACCAAAAATAAAAGAATTGAAAAAGAAAAAAAAAGAATTAGTTGAAAATAACTGCGAACATGTGGAGTAAGTGGTTTGACTTTTTCTGACGAGTATCCTTTAGCATACCATTCAGAGCCCTTCCCTCTTTATTGTACTTCTAATGCCTAGGCTTAGTTAGTAGATAGTGTGATTATGTTGACTAAAAAAATGCCACTGTTGTGCTTTTGCCTTCTGAGATGGCCCACACTCTGTCTTTGGAGTTTGTTTCTCTCTAAATAAATGCCCTTCTAACCTATCACTTTGTCTCTCACTGAATTCTTTCTGCGATGAGACATCAAGAACCTGAATTTCATTAAGTCCTAAAACCAGGTGTGTGATCTCAGTTAGAAGACTGTGGAGGGCTTCCTGGTAGTGCAGTGGTTAAGAATCCGCCTGCCAATGCAGGGGACACGGGTTCGAGCCCTGGTCTGGGAAGATCCCACATGCCACGGAGCAACTAAGCCTGTGTGCCACAACTACTGAGCCTGCGCTCTAGAGCCTGTGAGCCACAACTACTGAGCCCATGTGCTACAACTACTGAAGCCCGCGCGCCTAGAGCCTGAGCTCTGCAACAAGAGAAGCCACCACAATGAGAAGCCCGTGCACTGCAATGAAGAGTAGCCCCCGCTCGCCTCAGCTAGAGAAAGCCCGCGCACAGCAACGAAGACCCAACACAGCCAAAAATAAATAAGTAAATAAATAAATTTATTAAAAAAAAAAAGAAGACTGTAAAAAAAAAAAAAAATGCCACTGTCTCCTGACTTGTGTTTACACAGATTAGCTATTGGCAAATTCTACATTTGATAACATAGATGCAGGTGTATTTGCAGCTCTTAAAATAGATACTAATTAGAATAGGAATATGAGATTTTATTTTTTCTTCTCTCTCCAGGTTTGGAGAGAAGAAGCATCCATGCGTATGGAGAACCAGAGGATTTTCGAGGTTCTCCATCAGTTCCTCTGATGTTTTGGTAAAGTCAAAAAAGTCCTTCCAGGCAGTTCTTTAATATCAACAGCATATACTGTGGGTGGGCCTGGATATATATATATTTTTAATCGTAGCGTTCTGCAAGCTCTCCGTTTTTCAGTTTTGTAAAACGTAGAGGAGGCATGATCCAGCGTATGCTCGCCTCCTTTTATTATAGTCCTTCACAAAAAATTTCCAGTTTGAGATGTGGCCAAAGCTAAACTGTCTCCCTGGAGTGTTGAAAATAGTTTGGCTTCACTTGTATTATTGAATCATGCATTTTAGCCAAGAGGAGCAGGTAAGCAATGAGTGCAGAAGCCATCCTCGAGTTTCTGTTTGAAACTTTTCTTGGGGAGTGGGGAGCAAACATTTCTTTGACCTCCAGGAGCATCAGTTGTCTTCAGTATGATGAGAAAAGCTGGGAGTGAGTGACTGCAGACGGCTTGGCTAATTATCCCAAAGTGACGAAGCGTCCAGATTCATGGTGGAACCAAGTGGCTGAGGCCTGGGTGGAGCATGGCAGTGGGAGGAGGGTGATACTCATTAGAGGGAGATCCTGACTGTTGCTGTTTCTGCCTGATTTCGGTCCCTGCTGTCGTGGTTGCAGCTGCTTGCAGGAGTGTCAGGCCTTATTATTCAATGTGTGGTGGTTCGGCCTGCAGCCTCAGCATCACCTGGGGGTTTGTTAGACCTGCAAAATGGTAGACCCCGCCCCGGACCTGCTAAATCTGAATCTGCATTTTAAACACGTCCCCAGGTGGTGTTAATTGTTAGACATTCCTTCGTGGTTACACAGAATGTTCTTTTCAGAAGCACAAGGCCAGACTTCTCGTGTGTTGGGAAGAGTAAGTAGCTAGCACACACTTGCTCCCTGCGTTGCTGGGGAGAATTGGTGCTCAAAGCTGGAGTCAACCCCTTGCCCTCCACCGAAGAGAAAGGGGCTGGGGTTTTCAGAAAAGATTGCTGAATCTACTCTCTTCCCAACACCCACCTCTTCCCTTCCTTCACTTGTATGCAATGAACTGTATAATCGGAGGACCCAAGAGGGAAGGGACAAACTGTCATTCTAAATCAGGAGTGAGAAAAGCAGCCCAAAATTTAGCCAGTGGTTTACCCTCCCTACCTCAACATTGGGAGGTGTTTTGAGTTCTTAAAAATATGCCAGAGCGGTCCTAGGCAGTTCTCCCGAAATTCTAGCCAAGTAGTTGAAATGTCCATCCATGTATCCATCCATCTATCCATCTACCTATCCACCTACCTACCCTTTGAAGAGTAAATCTTAAGTGCTGGGTCATGTGCACTGTGAATATGGGAGACCACAAGAATGACAGAATGGGAGCCAGATGGAAGGTGAGTGGATCTGACCCCAGTATATGTAACTTTCTCTTCACCCTACCATCTTCCCTCCTGCCTCCTTAGCAGGTGCAGCGCCATAGGGCTGCCGTGCCCCTTCCATAACCTCCTGTGGCGTGTGGGAACAGATAACCTATCTTTGCCAAATTCTGTTTTTCCCTTAGAGGTGCCCAAGTCCTCCAGTCTGAGAGATGAAGGGAAATCCCTAATGCAGTGACCATTTTTGTTTCTTTAAAAAAATTGTGGTAAAGTAAATATAACATAAAATTTACCATTTTAGCCATTTTAAAGTGCACAGTCTTGTGGCATTAAGTACACTCACACTGTTGTACAAATATCACCACCATCTACTTCCAGAACTTTTTCATATTACCCCAGTGAAACTCTGTACTGAATAAACACTAACTCCCCATTCTCCCCCTCTCCTCAGCCCATGGCAAACACCATTCTACTTTCTGTCTCTTATGAGTTTGAATATCTAGCAACCTCATATAAGAGGCATCGTACAGTATTTGTCTTTTTGTATCTGGCTTATTTCACTTAGCATAATATCTTCAAGGTTTATCATGTTGTATCACGTACCAGAATTTCATTCCTTTTTAAAACTGAATGTTATTCCATTGTTATGTGTGTACCACATTTTGTTTATCCATTCATCCGTCTTTGGGCACTTGGGTTGCTTCCATCTTTTGGCTGTTGTGAATAATGCCGCTATGAACATGGGTGTACAAACAACTGTTAGAGCCCCTGCTTTCACTTCTTTTGGGTATGTATCCAGAAGTGGAATTGCTGGATCCTATGGTAAGTCTGTGTTTAATTTTTGAGGAATCACCATACTGTTATTCTCAGTGAGTGCACCATTTTGTATTCCCACCAGCAGTGCACAAGGGTTCCAATTTCTCAACATCCTCACTGACACTTGTGATTTTCTGTTTTTAAAATTTTACTTTATGTATATTTAATTAATTAATTAATTAATTATTTTGGCCACACGGCATGTGGGATCTTAGTTCCCCGACCAGGGATCAAACCCATGAGCCCTGAGTTGAAAGCATGGAGTCTTAACCACTGGACCACCAGGGAAGTCCGATTTTCTGGTTTTTTTTTTTATAATTGCCATCCTAATGGTTGTGACATGGTTATTTCAAGTCACTTTTCTCCCTTCATTCTGTTATCCTCCCAGCACTAACCATGGTCTTTGCCTTGCTTTGAGCTGTGGGGAATTCCTGAAAAGTGGTTGGTAATAGGAGTTCTTGCTTCAGCCCTTGCTTCTGATTGCTGTTTAACTCTGGGGGCATCACATTTAATTTATTTAGTAAGTGTAGTGGGATTCAGGTTAATAAGCTTTCTAGAAGCTACTAGTGTTTTAGGGTCTGTGTGTTTATGGTCTTTGCCTCCATTTTTCCCTCACCTTTTTTATTTTGAATGGAAATTGGAGTGTGTGAGTTGGAAAACCAAAGAGGATAAAACAGAAGGGCAACTCAGGGAGACAATCCATTACATTTTGTGATTCTGAATACAGGGTTCTAACAGTGAATTTGATTTTCCTCTTGGACCTTGACTTTGAGTGGGGGTGGGGTGTTGGTGGTCTGACACTGGCAGAAATCTGACAGCACAGTTAGAATGGCAAGGGCCTTTTTTTTTTTTTTTTCTCAATTAAAAGAGGGGTCCAAAGATGTGGGCCTTGCTTTCATTGGAGAATTTCAAACCTGGGAAGAAAATTGGAGGTTTACTTAAACTAAAGGGACAGGCAGATTCTTGTTGAGTTACAAAATTGGAACAAAGTTGGAATTGGTAAGCTTTTGTGATGGGGGATTAAAAACACCAAACAAACAAAAAACCAAACCTATGATTCTGGAATAGCAGCGTAATGATTTAGAGGAAAGGTGGGGAGCAGGAAAATGAGCAATTTGTTACATGTGTGACTCACTGGTGCTCTGTCTGTGAGTGCTACATTTGGGTGCAGAATTTGTGAGACAACTGGCTTACTGGCTTTCATTGCAGAGAAGAAAAGATTGTTATCTGGACGGTGGGTGTTTCATTCCAACCTTTGTATCTAGAATGTTTTCAATAAAAGGCTGAGTACTATGGGAGTTGTAAAATTTTGCTTTATGGACCTGAGTAGCGTATAGCCTTGTTTTTTTCATTTGTTAAAAAATAAAAACGTCCAGATTTAACAATGTGTCTGGATAAACTACCATACTGTTGATGTGTTTGAAGCCGTGTTCCTTTTTTATTCCCTACTTTAAGATTGGTGCTTTGTCAGGGCCAGATATGTTAAACCCAGCAAAGAACTCCTGTTTATGATGGCGAGTTCCTGAATCATTACCTTATATGATAACCTCATATAGTTATTAAGAGGATCACATGAATTAGTATGTATGCTTGACTCAGTAAGCATTTTGTGTTAGCCATTATTATTGCTGCTGTTATTGAACTCCTTATGATCCATTCATCCACAAATAATTTTGGAGCACATATCTGTGCCATGCCCTAGGGGTATGTGCTGGCCTTCATCTTTGTGATACTAACAGGAATAGCCCCCATGACCAAAGGCAGTGATGTAGGCTGTGGTTTTTGTTCATCTGACAACTATCTTCCCTCCTTCAGCTCTGAGGAGAAAGGGTTAACTTTGCAAGAATCTCAAGGTATTAGAGAAATCCCTTTGACTTGATATTTGGATACAAATATCAAGACATTTCAAAGGTCTCTTATAGGGAGAAGTGTAGTTTGGTGTTAAAATTTTGAGAAAATACCTTTCTATTTGAGAAAATAAGCAGAATATTCTTATTACTACAACAATAGATAAGGAATGACAAGCAGATCATTGGGAAAATAGACTAAAGTGCTGGCTAATGCAGTGGATGTATTTATACTATACTTGCAAGGTAGGAAAATAGTTTGTATTATTAAACGAGGAACTACTTTACAAGTACAAGAGGAATGTCATAGCAACTATTGAATGTTAACATGAAAAACTTTTTATTTTTTTAAAATTTGTATTGGAGTATAGTTGATTTACAATGTTGTGTTAGTTTCAGGTGTACAGCAAAGTGAATCAGCTATATATATGCATATATACACTATTTTTTAGATTCTTTTCCCATATAGGCCATTACAGAGTATTGAGTAGAGTTCCCTGCGCTATACAGTAGGTGCTTATTAGTTATCTATTTTATATATAGTCGTGTGTATATGTCAATCTCCCAGTTTATCCCTCCCTCCTTTTCCCCTGGTAACCGTAAGTTTGTTTTCTACATCTGTGACTCTATTTCTGTTTTGTAAAAAAGTTAATTTGTACCATTTTTTTAGATTCCACATATAAGTGATATCATATGATATTTGTCTTTCTCTGACTTCACTCAATATGACAATCTCTAGGTCCATCCATAACATGAAAAACTTTTAGCTGGGTAAGTCTCTTGATACTAGAAGAGAAATAATACTCTTATGGAAGGGAAAAAAAATAAATATTCCTGGGAGTTTGGTTATCTTATAGTCAGACCTTTATCGTTTATGATATACTGAATTCTCTATTTGGCAAGAGGCAGCATGACAGAGAATGGCGAGGATAATCAGGTCTCAGAATTTCCCTTGTAAACTCTGAAGCTGCAGCTACATTTGCTCACAAGGGCGGAAAAGGGATGCAGTTTGTAGACTTTCCTAAGAGAAAGCCGTGGCAGGGCAGGGGTGTCGTTTAGGGGAGGTGGCTGGCTTTCCCTTGGTGAACGTGCCCAGGCCGGCCTGTGGTCCCAGGCCTCATCCACCTCCTGGTTGACTGAGACCTGCAGTGAAAGCCCTGGCTTTACCCAGGGAGAGAGAGCGTGGTGACTTCACCTGGGGTCGTAAGTGATACTGTGGGTGGAAAGAAGTGGATTCCTTTGATTGGTATTGAGGGGATGAGCCCTGCTCTTTGGGGAGATGGTGGTAGGGTTCGGGGAGGGGGGCAGAGTCAAGCATGGGGCCAAGATTTCCACATTGGATTAACATCAATCGGTTGTGCAGGGGTGAAGGCCTGGAGGATCCTATTGTGAACGTGCTGAGTTTGATATGCTCGTGAGATTTCCAAGGGGAGGTATTTAGGGCAGTGGGACATCTGGGGCTGATGCTCAGTAGAAAGATCTGAGTGTGAGGTCAGGGCCTGGGGGCTATGCCCCTGTGGACAGTGGTGATACCACATGTAGAAGCACTCACGGAGATTGACCAGGAGGAGACCAGAAATGCTGGGAGAGAGTTCTTGTGGCGATAGGTGGGGTTCATAGGGTCCCTCTGCTGTGAGAGGCCAAAGAGGATAAGGGCGAAAATGTTCTTTGGGTTTGTTCATACATAATAGGTGTGCATTTATTTGTAGAGTTGTATCACTCGGTTCTCCATGGTTCAGAAGAGATGCCGGCTTAGCCTTGTAAACATCTTACAGTAACACGTTGACTGTAAGAATTCCTGTGGTATTCATGAATGTTTTCAGGTTTCCTTGCCAAGCATCATGTGTGTTTGTCTCACATATTGCTTGTGTCCATATTTTTATGAATTCCTGAAATAATGAGCTCTGAATTAGAGATTTTTCTGCACTTTGTGATTCACGTACATCTTACTTGAGGTTTTACAGTTTGTACTATTGGAGCTATAGAATCGTGGTAAAATTGGAATTAGAAATCGCTTGTTTTAGCAAAGATGCTTCTGCAGCCCCACCACAATGGACAAAATAAGAAATTTGACAATATCAACCCCTGGTGAGAATATGGAACAGCTGGAATCCTCATGCACCGCATGCAAAGAAGAACAAACACTGGGAACATTGGCAATATTTACTAAAGCTGAGCATATATATTATGACCCAGTGATTCACTTCTGGGCATATACTCAGCAGAAACCAGTGTTCTTTACTTAGTTCATAGCAGCTTTACTAGCAATAGCTCCAAACTAGAAGAAGCCCAAATGTCCATTAATTACTGTTGACTGTATACACAAATTGGTATATCCATACAACGGAGTACTACTCAGAATACAAAGGAATGAAATACTAATCCATGCAACAGATGGATGAAAGTTCCACGCAAAATGTTGAGCAAAAGAGACCAGACACAAAATTATGCACTGTAGGATTCCATTTTCAAAAGCAGGCAGGGAATTCCCTGGCAGTCCAGCGGTTAAGACTCTGCACTTCCACTGCAAGGGGCGCAGGTTTGATCCCTGGTTGGGGAACTAAGATCCCACATGACGCATGGTGCGGCCAAAAATAAATAAATAAATAAAACAAAAAAAACCAGGCAAAACTATCCTGTAATAAGGATCAGAATAGTGGTGGTTACCTCCGAGGAAGTATTGACTGTATAAGGTGTATATGTAAGTAAAAATGAATGAAGCTGAATGTGTAAGATAATTAAAGATTCTAGTTAATTTGGCCACTATTAGATTTTTTTTTTTTTAATATTTATTTATTTATTTTATTTTTGGCTGTGTTGGGTCTTCTGTGCGAGTTGGGTTTCTGTGCGAGGGCTTTCTCTAGTTGTGGCGAGTGGGGGCCACTCTTCATCACGGTGCACAGGCCTCTCACTGTCGCGGCCTCTCTTGTTGCGGAGCACAGGCTCCAGACGCACAGGCTCAGTAATTGTGGCTCACGGGCCTAGTTGCTCCGCGGCATGTGGGATCTTCCCAGACCAGGGCTCGAACCCGTGTCCCCTGCATTGGCAGGCAGATTCTCAACCACTGCGCCACCAGGGAAGCCCCCACTATTAGATTTTAATGCAACATGATGTAAAATATTTGTTCCACAGAATTTAACTGTGCTCGAACTTGTGGTTTTCATACCATTCCCCCTTCCCCTTGGAGTCATTTAGAACACACACACGTACACACCTCTAGTAGATGGTCCGTAAGGCAGCTGTTTTCCAGTCTCTGACAGGGAGCATGGGTGTTTATTCTGCTTCATTGGTTCACACAGGGTGTATTGTTATTATTGTGGGCTAGGACCTGGGCTAAGTTAAAGTGACTGAGGCACTTGCCTACAGTACAAAATTTAAGGGCGGAGGAGTTGCCAAAAAATTTAAATAATATCAATAGTATTTTAGTGCAATATTTCAAAAAAAATCTAAATTAATGTAAAGAAATCTGCGATGAAAAAAATCAAAATTTTAAATAAAGACAGAATTGGTATTACTGAATTTTCTTTTTGCCCGATGCCCAAATACAGCTTGGCCAGATGTACTGTTGTGGGCCCGAAGATGGAGCCAGGAGGAGTCCCTAAGACTTGAGAGCCATAGACTTGACATTGGATGTATAACCTAAAAAGAGTGAAAGTGGAAGGACAAGGTTGATAAAGACTAAACTGATTCTGTTAATGCTTTTGGTGTTTTGCGAATGGAAACAACTCTTATTTTTGGAAAGGATTCTCAGTTTATTAATAAACATTTCAACAAAAGGGAATAATGTATAAAAGTGTTTATAGTCCCTAAAATACCATAATTGTTCTTTAAATTTTTGTGAATTTTGCCATGTTAACTTATGGCAGGAGAGGCATTGGTGTTATAAATCAAAACAGGAAGTTGTCAAGGCTTAGATAACTTATTCATGGCATTAACAAGGTATAAAACACTGTCTTTTGGTGTGTAACAGTGTTTAACAGTAGGAAAAGTTAATGATTGCCCACCTTTCAGCTAATCATGTGATTGCTGTTGATATAATTACCTGATAGGCAGGGATAGAATCATGTAATTTGCTAGCCTCAGTACTGCGTGCTTACAGACATCTACGGTATTGTGTGTCACCAAGCGCAGTTTCTGAAACGTGGCCTTCTTTGTCTTTTTCTGGTGAATAAGCCCCGTGTATCATGTCCATTTGGCTCTTCACTGTGGTTGGGATGTGTTGCTCGGACTGAGAGAGAGATCGCAGCAGATTTTTCAGCTTCTTCCAATTACTGTGGATACTGTGTCAGTGCCAACTGGAGTCTCCTCTCTGTCAATTTCCAATAGGTTTCCCCTTAGAAGTTGAAATCCTTGCCCATCCTGATGCTAAGGTGCCATTTGTTCAAGTGCCAGAGGGCTTTTAAAAGTGCACTGTGATGGGAATTGGTTTCAAAAAATTATACCAGCGAGGGTTAAAACTTCCCAAACTTGTAAAGCCTCACTTCTTTGTTCCCATGCCCCAGCACCCTCCTTTCCAACTTTGTGCGCATGGTTTCCTCCTAGTTACAGGCAGTGATCAGTGGGAAAGTCAAGCTGGCTGAGAGCCTCCCTGTCAGAGACAGTGAATCGCCAGAGCTCCTGGAGGGTCCTGTACCCTGGCAGAAAGGCCCACGTGGTGGCATCCTGGCCTTTCCTTGAATGTGGAAAGGCTTTTCATTAGGAGTTCCATTTCTTTAATAGATATTGGGCTTTTCAGACCTTTTCTTCCCTCTGGTGTTAGTTTTGGCAAGTTGCCTATTTCAAGGTGTGTGTCCATTTCATTTAAGCTGTTGAATTATTTATTGGCATAACTATCGTGCTTTTAATGTCCAGAAGATCTGTAGTGATGTCCACCTCTTTAATTTCTGATATTTGCCTTTCGTGTTAAGAACCTCTCTGTTCGGAGGAACTGGGGGAATCAGAGCAAGTTAGCTCAGGAAAACGGGTGGGGGTGATTTCAGGAAAGGGAGGACGAAGGCAGTGGAGGAAGGAGAGCCTGGACGTGGGGGAGGGCAGGAGGCGGGCCTGGGCCAGCCCTCGGCCCCTCGTTTCCCTGGAGGAGCCTCTGAGGAAGGGGGGTCACGTGGGTGGTGAGCTCATTAGGCTGGGGACACCAGCTGTGCTATTATTAAGGCTTTTAAGGTCCCTGGCAGATGTTCTTAGGCGGAGTTCCAGCCTCCCTCACTTCCCACATATGGCATAATACAGTACATGGAAAAAAGAGCGACTCGGAAACAAATAGCTTTTCCATGAAACACATTATTCCTTTTTTCCCATGAACTTTTTCCTTTTTTTTTTTTCCTCTCTCTGTCACTCTCTCCGTGTCATTTTCTCTCTCTCTGCTGTTCCTTCTGTCTCTCTCTCTGTTTTCTCTAAGTGTTTCTACTCTGTGTCTTTTCCCCTCCCTCTGTCTCTCTCTCTCTCTTTTTATTTGCGTTGTTTTCACTCCCCTGGTGCTCCCTCTGTCCCTCCCTTCCATACTTCCTTATTTTCTCCTTTTAGGCCCTTTTATTTAACCCTGTGTGGAACTAGAAAAAGACACAGTAGGACAGGAAGAAAGTTTGCCCGTTTTAGGGTAAAAGTGAACCTCGGCATTTCTAGAAAGTATAAGGAGTGCAGGTAAGTCCGAGGGTGGTGCTACACTGGAGGTTGTTTGGCCAAGTGTCTGTTTTAAATGCCCTCTTCGTTCCTGTGGCACAGCGGTGGCTGCAGGGCCACTCTAAGCCCGAACAGATCGGTGAGCTGGCCTGGGGCACTGGTGATTTTTGTTTAGTTTGGCGCACGATTTGTGCCTTGTTGGTTCTGCTGATGACCCCTCCTGCATCTCACTGACCAGCTTTTCTCACTCAGCTTCCACATGGCCCTTCCCCCTCTCCCTTTCTTTTTAGAGTAACCCACATCTCAGCTTGGGATCACAAGATAGAATCAATATCAAACTGACTTAAATTATTGTTCTAGGAGCCTGAATTTCTGCAGGAAATGTGCTGTTATATGATATGACCTCAAGGTATATTCTTTTTTTTTTTTTAATTTATTATTTATTTATTTATTTATTTACGGCTGTGTTGGATCTTCGTTTCTGCGCAAGGGCTTTCTCTAGTTGTGGCAAGTGGGGGCCACTCTTCATCACAGTGCGCGGGCCTGTCACTATCACGGCCTCTCCTGTTGTGGAGCACAGGCTCCAGACGCGCAGGCTCAGTAGTTGTGGCTCACGGGCCTAGTTGCTCCGCGGCATGTGGGATCCTCCCAGACCAGGGCTCGAACCCATGTCCCCTGCATTGGCAGGCAGACTCTCAACCACTGCGCCACCAGGGAAGCCCAAGGTATATTCTTTAAAGCTCAGAGTGATGCAAGCTTCGTTATAGAAGTTTCCTCGTGTTTATTTCAAAGTGCTGCTATTTTGAAATAGTTATATTAATTTTGTAGCTGTGACACAACATTATATTCTTATTTCAAAAATAACGAAACAATATGTTCATACATTAGCATCTTTTCTTACTCTAATGATGGCTATAACTGTCAGAAGTAGATCTTAAGAAAAGTTTCTGTAACCTAGGCATTTTTCTTCAAGAGAGAGTAAATATAACGATTGTAGAAAAATACTTTTTTGTATTTAAAAAAGTATTTAGTTGCAAAAAAGGTAAAAAAAAAAAAAACCACAAACACACACCCCAAACTCAAACTGTAGAGTGAGATCAGCATGAGAAAAGTGATACCTAACTGGGCAACTAATTATTCACATTGATATCTCTGCCAATTGAGAGAATGGGAAAGAAAAACAGGAACAGTCTTTTTTCATTTTCCTAACTTTATCTGGAGAAGAGGAATCTTACAGACTGGTGGGTGCAGGTGCTGGAGCTCCGGGCTGTGGGCAGAGATGTGTACATGCCACATCCGATGTATTTGCTGAATGGTTTACGGCTTGCTCCAGAAACGTGGTTGGTTCTGATTTCCTCGGCCTTCCGCAGGTAAGAGTCACCTTTGGTTGGAGTGAGGGTGTCTTGGCAGGGTAGGAGCTGGAGGTCTCCTTAGAAGAGTGATTGCTAAGTGTGTGTTGAGTGGTTTCTTTGGGCCAGGCCTTGAGATTTGACAGTAAATAGACAGTCCAGGTCTGGGGGCAGGCGAGAGAGACACAAAGGAGTAGGGAGGTTGTGGGTGAGAAGAGACCCAGTACTGGTGAGGGGAGGGGAATGAGCCATGCGAAAATATGGAGGCACAGAGTGCCAGGTAGGGCAGACAGCAAGCGCCCAGGTCTCTGCAAGAAGGCCAGTGTGGCCGGAGGGCAGCACCCCCCTGGGTAAGTGGACACGGATGGGGGATGGTCAGCGCAGGCCTGCATCTCACTGGCCTTCCGGGCCCTGGTCGGGAGTTGAAATGTTAATCCAAGTATGATTGGAAGGAAGCTGCTGGAGGATTCTGAACAGGCGAGTGACATGAATTGATTGACTTTTTTCACGGATCCCCCAGCTGCGGTGGGGAGAGCCAGGGTATGGGGGCAGGAGTGGAAGCAGGAAGAGAGGAGAGGTTGGTACAGGCCCAGGGAGAGTGGTAGCAGCTCAAGGCCAGTGGAAGGATGTGTTGTGGCCCAGTGGCTGGCAGTTCAGGACACCTGGCCCTGGTTGAGGGGAGCCACGAGCAAAGAAGATCTAGTGTGATGCCTTCAATCTTACATGTATTCTAAGTGGAATTTTTAACATCACAAAGCATTTACACAATTTAAGAATCCTGGTGTTAAAAATCGTTATATGCAATTTGTTGGTCAAGTGGTTGGTAGGGACACTGGGGTTTAAGTTTTCCCGACACCAAAGAAATGAGTGGAAGCATCCACGTCTCAAGCTGGAGCTAAACAGTGAGAAGGACGAGAATGCTATTTTCTTTTATGGCTGAGAAAAGATGCTTCGTGGCAGAAGTCAGAAGGTACATCTCAAATCAGTGAGCATGAAGTAACCACTGAACAGATGACAAAGAGAAAGAGGAGCAATATGCCTCAGAGCACAGTATCAATAACAATTGCTGATTGTTAACCTTAGGAATATGGATTTTCAAAATTGAAAAATTTCCGGGATTCTTAAAGGGTTCAATAATAGTGTCTCAGTGTAAGTACGCATATTTGCTTAACCTGTGTCTGGAGACAGTGCCCTTTTGGAAATTGACCATTTTATTTTTTGTTTTTTATGTTTTTTTAATTGAAGTATAGTTGATCTACAATGTTGTTAGTTTCTGATGTACAGCAAAGTGACTCAGTTTATGTATATATATATATATATACTTTTTCAGATTCTTTTCCATTATAGTTTATTACAAGATATTGAATATAGTTCCTTCTGCTATAGGGTAGGACCTTGTTTATATATTTTATATATAGTAATGTGTATCTGCTAATCCCAAACTAATTTATCCCTCCCCCCACCCTTTCCCCTTTGGTAACTGTAAATTTGTTTTCCATGTCTGAGAGTCTGTTTCTGTTTTGTAAATAAGTTCATTTGTATCATTTTTTAGATTCTGCATATAAGTGATATCATGTGTTATTTGTTTTTCTCTGTCTGACTTACTTCACTTAGTATGATAATCTCTAGGTCCATCCATGTTGCTGCAAATGGCATTGGGAAATTGACTATTTTAAAAATGCTTCTCTCATAAATTAGACTGGGGCTATCTGAAGGTACGTTTCCGGCTTCCTTATGATGCATGTGGATGATAGCATTTTCCCCCCAGGGAGGATCAGAATTTCAGGGACCAGGGAGATTAAAAAGATTAAACAGCTGATCCAAGGTTTATCATCATCACTGTTGCTCACATCAGCAATCTGAGATTATTTCCCTCCCTGCAAGGCTGGCCTCGAGGCATGGCACAGGGGAGAAACCAAACACAGCCACAGCTCCTGAGAAGTGAGGGGACTCGGCTGGTCCACGTGCAGCCTTGGAACGACTGAGCTAAGAATGCTTAGCAGGTTCCCTTGTAAAGCAGGTGCTGATGCTTCAGGTGGGTCAGAGGCTGAGGTTATGGGTAAAGAATTTGGAGGGTGCATTCTCTTGGAATCTGAAGTATTTGAGGACAGAAAATCATGCTGCCTTCTGGCAGAGTTTTTTTGTTTTTTTTGTTTTTTAAATCACCCTGAGACGGTGGCACCAATATTTTTTACCTCCCTAAAAAAGTGTGGTAGGCCGCTGTCCTCCTAAAAATGAAAATCCATTGTCATTGGAATTAAAACACTGGCTACTTTGTTTGGAAGTGTGGGAAGGAAGGGATTTTTCCTGTTGAGTAGGATCAGGTTAGCTCTTTTAGAAATATAAATTCCAGACTAGTGTTTCCTTAAAAACTGATATTTCGATGAGTTTATTCTGGAACTATTAGCACATCACGTTCTGGGCTCTTTTTAATGTGCTCTGGGTAATTACTGTGGCCTCCCATCTCAGCGAGTACAGTAAGCCATTCAGGAGGGCAGGTGGTCGCTTATTAGCCACCAGCGGGTGGCCGCTGACCCCTCCTCCTCAGAGATGGTGTGAGGCGCAATTAGAGAACCCTTGCACGGGCATAAGTGATTGCTGGGGCATAAATAACGCAATCTACCCTGTCTCTCTGTAAATGTGGTGGGCACAAGCTGATTTGATGTTCGGAAGCCGGAACCTCATATTCTGGGTCCAGCATGTTCAGGCTCTGTGACCCTGGGTGAGTTCTTAGCCAATGAGCCTCGATTTTTCCATCTATAGAATAAGACTGTGTAGTGTGATTGCAGGGATTAAAGAAGGGGATGTATAGGAAGGTTTGCCTTGTTCTTGCTGGTTGGCAGCATGTAGCAGGCATTCAGTGAAGGAGCTCTGAGCCCGTTCCTTTGGGGCTGGTGAGTTTCAGTGTATTATCCCCTCCTTCCTCCTTCCGCTCCCAGCCTCACTGCCTCCATCAGGGAAGACTTAAGCATTTGACTTCAAGTCATCTTCTCCTGACCTACTTCTGAATCATTCTGGATTCTGATGACTCACCTAGCACCTTACCTGTCTCCCCTCCAGCAGTGGCTTCTCCACCCTGCTTCACCCACTGCCCTGGTCACAGCTGGACTGTGTCATCTCCTGGAGTTATCTGTTCCACCTCAGATCCTAAGCGTAACCTCCCGGCTCTCTGAACTCCAGTCCTTCCAGCCTTTTGCACGCTTTCCTTGCCCCCTCCAGGTTCCTGGCTTCTCCCCTTCCACCCTATCTTGTCCTCACTGAGTACCTCCTGTCCTTCCTTGGTGCCACCTGGCAGAACTCAGCCCCTGCCTTTTGGGGATGGCTGGAGAAATTATATAATCACCTGTCACCCAGCGTGATGACCGTGTAAAGCAGCTTCAGCCGGGCCGTGGGCTCTGCCCAGCGGTTCCCTTGTGGTTCCTTGGGCTTCTCTCTCTGCGTTTTGCCGCAGTGACTGATCTAGACTTCCCATGTCTCTTTCAAATACCTAAGCGCTTGTGCTTTTTTTTTTTTTTTTTAATTTTTTTACACTTTATTTATTTATTTTTGGCTGTGTTGGGTCTTCGTTTCTGTGCGAGGGCTTTCTCTAGTTGCGGCAAGCGGGGGCCACTCTTCATTGCGGTGCGCGGGCCTCTCACTGTCGCGGCCTCTCTCGTTGCGGAGCACAGGCTCCAGACGCGCAGGCTCAGTAGTTGTGGCTCACGGGCCTAGTCGCTCCACGGCATGTGGGATCTTCCCAGACAAGGACTCGAACCCGTGTCCCCTGCATTGGCAGGCAGACTCTCAACCACCGCGCCACCAGGGAAGCCCAGCGCTTGCTTTTAATAGATACTTTTTAACAGAGTGAGCCGGAGCCAGCAGCCTAGCTGCCCTGCAGCCTTCATGCCCGGCCGGCCGTGGGAGTGCCTTTCTCTTGTCCTCCCTCCTGTCACGTGAGGGAAGGACCCTCTTCCTGCCTGAGGCTGATCTGTGCCGTCTTGTTGGATCCCATCCTCTCCCACCTGCTCAGGGCTGGTGCTTGTTGATCGGCCCTCCTTTCTGTCTCTTAGGAGAGCATCATCTATCCATGGACCCCCACCCACTATCCTATAACATACTCAGCTCTCTGCCATCTTCCTAGACCCCATGTCTTCACCCCCATTCATAGCTTTTCTCTTCTTCGCTGCCAGTCTCACTGAAACGTCCTCTCCTCTTCTTTCTGGCCCTATTGCCATTGGGCACCCGAGCCCATGATTCCACCACCACCACCAGCACAGTGCATTTGGTGCTAAGCCCGGAGCACACCTTCCAGTCCTGACGTTCTTGACCTTTGACAGCACAGACTGCATTACTTGCATCGTTTCCATCCCAAAATACTCTTTTCCCTTGGCTTCTGGAAAGCTACACCCTCACGGCCTCCCTCCTCCTCCTTCCGCCACCCCGCCTTGGCAGGCTGCAGTCTCCTCTGCCCCCATGTAGCCTGTGAGTGGTGGTGTCCTCAGGGTGTGTCACCTCAGGTGAGCACCTTGCCTTGCACTCTGCCCCTGGAGGCCACCACGCCTGTGGTCTCGGTTCCCATCACAACCCAAATCTTTCCTCCTGAGCTCTGGACCCATTTACCTACCGGCTTGCGCACTGCACACCTCCGTTTTAAGATGCACAAACACTGCCCAGCTCATTACCACCGCCAGTGCCACCACGTACTCCCCCTCGTCCCCGCCTCCTCCCCGCCATAAAAAGGGTCTGCCTAGTCACATGGAGGGCACCACTGTTCTCAGCTGGTCAGGCAGGAACCTGGACCTTTTCCTGACTCTCCATTTCTGTTATTCCCTCCCTTCCGGGCAGTCGCCTCCCAGATCTCCCTTAATGCCCTGCTAGGCTTGGCTGCTCCAATATTTTCTCTACTCTGCTGCTAAAGTGACCTTTCTAAAGTGCAGATAGAATCCCATCACTCCCCTGCTTCAAACCCATTCAGGAACTCCCCATGGGGCCAAAGAGGCTGCTGCCCCTCCTTCTTTTGCTGAAGCCATTCAGAGCTTTTTCAGTTCCCTGAGCCATGCTTTCTTCCTCCTCCGGGACTTTGCCTCTGCTGTTACCTCTCCTGTAGAGGACCCCCCCACCCCCACCCCAAATCTCTGCACAGCCTGTTCTGGCAGCCTGGCTAATTCCCACTCACCTTTTAGTTCTGACCTGAGATTGGCCTCGGAAGCCTTTCCTGACACCAGGTTACCCATCTGTATCAGCAGTTTCAGTTTTCCAGTGGCCTATCACTGCTGATATTTTTGTCTGTGGCTCCTTGAGGGTAAAGAGCATTGTGCAAGGCTTCAGTTGGACAGTGGAAGGCATGCAGACGTCTGACTCGACATTCAGCTCTTGACCCAAAGGGCCATTCTTGTCTGTGTAGTATAGGGGACAAAACTTGTTGAGATAATTACTCCCCACAGATTGCAAGTTCCACGAGGGCAGGGGTTTTTGTTGTATTCATTTTCCGCTATATTCCCAGTACTAGGGGGGCACATAATGGTGCCTGGCACATAATAGTTGCTCAATAAATATTTCTCGAATGACTGAAGGGCAAAAGTGAGCTTTCCAATCTTAACTCAGTCGGTTTTCATGGTGCTGATTTAAGTTGCTCCATCCCTCTGCCAGGGTGATAGAAGGGCGTGGATTTGGAAATAGCAGCCAGCCTCACAGGAGCCGACTTTCTCTGCAGCCTCCCTATGCTCTCTTCTATCACACATTCATGAACCTTTTAAAATCACAAGTTGTAGTCACAAGAGCCGTGTAACAGAATTCCTGGGTCATGAGATAGCTGTGGCTGCTCTGACTCATGTCGCAACTGGGGAAAATTGATGTGTTTCTGGTCCTGAGAATTAGAGGCAGTGTCTCCTCACTTTCAGGCCAGATCTGTCTCTGGCTATTGAAGTGCCTTTTAACCTTCTGGGGAGTTTATGCTCCTTTGAAGTTAACCTGGCAGAGCGCAGTAGATAGCGCTGTGGAACCATGGAGGAGAGCCGTGCTATTGTGGTCTGATACAAACGAAAGCTAGTTTGATAGTTTTAGGAGTTAAGTAACTAATTAGAGAAGGGTCTTTGTCATTCTTTTATTGGACAAATACTTATGGTGCGCCCATTTTTTGCCCACTTTCTTTCTTTCTTTTTTTTTTTTTTTTTTGTGGCAGCGCCGCATGTGGGATCTTAGTTCCCCGAACAGGGATCGAACCTGCTCCCCCTGCATTGGAAGCACAGAGTCTTAACCACCCTTGCCCATTTTCTTTTACGATCTTACTCACTGGTTTATGGGTTTTGTTTCCAGCCTTCCCCCTAAATAGAATGGAAGCTGCTGTAAGTCAGGGACGTCTTATGTCATGTGAACTGGGGATGCTCAGGACCTAGCAGAGTGCCTGGCACAGCGTTTTGTTTTTTTTCAGATAGAGACAGTTTTATTTTTCCTTTCCTATCCATGTGCCTTTCATTTCCATTTCTTGCCTTATTGCACTGGCTCGAACTTCCATCACTGTGCTGAGTAAGAGGGGTAAAAGGTGACATACTTGCCTTGTTCCTGATCTTAGGGGGTGTGGTGGTCAGTTCAGTGTGTCCACTTGGCTAGGCTGTAGTCCTCAGTTATGCAATCAAACACTCATCTAGCTGTCATTGTGAGGGTATTTTGTAAATGTGATTAAAGTCCATAATCAGTTGGTTTTAAGTAGAGATTATTCTAGATAACTGGCACAGTGATTTCGTTGAATGAATGGCAGGCACGATGCTGGGGATGGTGAACAGACACACAGCCCTGCCCCCCGGAGTTTACAGTATGGTTGTGTAGATGGACATAATGCAATTTCACAAACAAATGTAAAGTTGTAACTGTGACCATGAGGCCACTGTGCTTGGAGGGCTATCATAGGAGCTTGTGGCTTAGGGAGTTTGGGAAGGTTCCCCTGAGGAGCCGAGAGCTAAAGGAAAAGTACCCAGTCAAACGGAGGGGGCGGTGCCATTCAGGTGGAGGGAATAGCATGTTCTGTGTTGGGAGAGTGTGTTAGAGGAACCAACCCGAGCAAGATCTAGATAATCTCTTTCAGCCTCTAAAATTGGGCTCTAACACTTGCCTCTTCTTTCTTTTTTTTTTTTTTTTTTTTGATGTTGGGCAAAGTATTTCATTTTATTTATTTTTTTTTTTAAATAAATCTTTATTGGAGTATAATTGCTTCACAATACCGTGTTAGTTTCTATTGTACAACAAAGTGAATCAGCCATATGCATACATATATCCCCATATCCCCTCCCTCTTGAGCCTCCCTCCCATCCTCCCTATCCCACCCCTCTAGGTGGTCACAAAGCACAAAGCAGATCTCCCTGTGCTATGCTGCTGCTTCCCACTAGCTAACTGTTTTACATTCGGTAGTGTATATATGTCGATATTACTCTCAATTCGCCGCAGCTTCCCCCTCCCACCCTATGACCCAGCAATCCCACTACTGGACATATACCCTGAGAAAACCATAATTCAAAAAGAGACATGTACCACAATGTTCATTGCAGCACTATTTACCATAGCCAGCACATGGAACCAATCTAAATGCCCATCGACAGATGAATGGATAAAGAAGATGTGGCACGTATATACAATGGAATATTACTCAGCCATAAAAAAAAAGAAATTGAGTTATTTGTAGTAAGGTGGATGGACCTAGAGTCTGTCATACAGAGTGAAGTAAGTCAGAAAGAAAAAAACAAATACTGTATGCTAATGCATAAATATGGAATAAAAAAAAAATTGTACTGATGAACCTAGTTGCAGGGCAGGAATAAAGATGTAGACATAGAGAATGGACTTGTCTCTTCTTTTTTTTTTTTTTTTTTAATTAATTAATTTATTTATGGCTGTGTTAGGTCTTCATTTCTGTGCGAGGGCTTTCTCTAGTTGTGGCAAGTGGGGCCACTCTTCATCACGGTTTGCGGGCCTCTCACTATCGCGGCCTCTCTTGTTGCGGAGCACAGGCTCCAGACGCGCAGGCTCAGTAGTTGTGGCTCACGGGCCCAGTTGCTCCGCGGCATGTGGGATCCTCCCAGACCAGGGCTCGAACCCGCGTCCCCTGCATTGGCAGGCAGACTCTCAACCACTGCGCCACCAGGGAAGCCCGTCTCTTCTTTCTTAATGATAACAGCGGATAACATTTATTGAGCATTTACATGGATTATAGCATTTTATCCTCCCAGCCGACCCCCCAAGAGGTGGGTTCATAGAAACCAATTAGAGGTTGCCCAGCCAGCAAGTAGTTTTCTGCTTACTTTCTCTGGCTAGAACTTCCAGGACAATGTTAAATGGAGGTGGCAAGAGTGGACGTCCTTGTCTTGTTCCTGATCATAGGGGAAAACATTGTCTTTCACTATTAAGTCTGATGTCATCTGTAAGTTTTTCATAGATGCTGTTTATCAGGTTGAGGAAGTTTCTTTTTATTCCCAATTTGTTGAATGTTTTGTCATGAAAGGTTGTTGAAATTTTGTGAAATGCATTTTCTGCATCTCTTGAGCTGGTCATATAGTCTTTGTCCTCTATTTTATCAATATGGTATATTACAATAAATGATTTTCAGAAATAGCCTCACTACTTTTTTATATTATTTTTCAGAACTGCCATTAAGTGAAAATACCTTTTCTTTTCAATGAAACAGACACTTCTCAATAGAAATTGCTTGTGCTTGCAAAATTCTTTTTCATTGAACTAAAGTTCTTTGTCCTTTTTCTTTTGGAAAAAGAACCCATAAAAGTGATTGCTTCACAGTATATGTCCCAGACAAGGAATACAATTCCTAATTTGGATGGCAAAAGGGCTGTTCTACTCTCTAGGGCTGATTATGTATCATTGCCACTGCTGTGATTACTGTCTTTTAATATTGAAGTAGACCCTGACCTGTCATGGTCTGGAAGTGCTGCTAATTATACTGATCTCTTTGTCTCATCTTTTAAAAAGAATGATGATCCTGGGTTCTTATTACCAGAGGATGTTGGTCTCCTTTGTAAAGAATTCATTAGGAAGTATGCTTATGTGGAATTCGATCCTGGGAACTCTGCTTTACGGTTCTTGCTGACCTTTCCTCCCCTTTTGGGGTAAGGATTAGTGTATCTGTGGTTGTTACTGTGGGTTTATGGGCGGCAGCCTAGCAACCGTTTCATGGCGCTCAGCTGTCTCATTTTGTCTTTGCTTTTAGTTCTCCTCCTGCCTGTCCTCTTCTCTCTCCCCTCCATCTCGCCCCTTTCCTCCTGTCTTTTCCCCATTTCTCTTCCTCCTGTCTCCTCCCCATGGCCTCTCCTGCTGGTCCCTCCTTCATCCCTCCTCCTCTCCCCCTTTCCTCTTCCTAGTCCCCTCCTCCTGACCCCTGCCCTCTCCCTTCCCCTTTGTCTTGGGAATCCTTTGTCCTTGCTCTGACCCCAGCACCCCTCTAACTGCTCCAAACCCCCGGCCCTGTGGGCGAACCTCTCCAGCTTTAGATGGATGTTGTCTTTGGCTTTTTGCCTGTGGGTTTTCCCAACGCGACCCCTAGTGTCCTGTTTTCTCCATGGAGGTGGGGAGTAAAGGGGATCCCAGTGTCCATGGTCTCAGACGGGCTGTGTCTGCAAGGTCTGGCCGTTTCTGAGCCAGTCCCTGGCTTTGCTCCCTGTGTCTCCGGTTCTCACACAGTGGCCTGCTGAGGGAGCAGGGGCCCCTCCCCTCTCCTTCCCCAGGGGGCTGGGATTTGGAAGAGGACAATGCTTTGGCCTCTTAGAGCTCTTGATAACTTGATGGAGAGCCTTCTTCCTGGCCCTTTAAAATGTCTTTGGTTAGCGGGAGGCTGTATAGTTTAAATAAAACAAAATGATGACTGTGATCATAGTTTAGTATTTTGAAAATGGAAACGCGAGTGTTCCTTGCCGTCTGGTTGTGATTCTTTGTGCTGATCTCCGGAAGTGGATGGGTATGGGATGAAGAGTGTGGCCCGTGGCCAGCTAGTTCTCTTGACTTGCTGGAGTCCAGGTGTCCCCGTCCCCTGGCTTGGGTACCAACCCACCTTTCAGGTGGCCCCAGGCCCTGTGTTGTTGTAGATTGTGGACCATATCACTGATGCTGGAATTTTAAAATACTGTGTTTTCATTACTACAGTGTCTTCCTCCCTCACCCCCATCTACTCTTAAGGCTTTTTAAAAAAAAAAAAAAACAAAAAAAAAAACCTTTTTATTTTATATTAGAGTATAGCTGATTAACAATGTTGTGATAGTTTCAGGTGCAGAGCAAAGTGACTCAGCCATACATATGGCTGAGAATGTATCCATTCTCCCCCAGACTCCCCTCCCATCCAGGCTCAGGCTTTTTTTTTTTTTTTTAAAGGTCGTTTGGCTCTCATTTGTGTTATGTGGAAGGAGTTTTCTCTGTGTAAGAGGGCAACTTTCCTAGAAAGTGGAGTCGATAAATTGGATCTGCCAGTACAAGTTTCATCTTGCGGTGCCAAGAGCTTGGGCTCTGGAACCAGACCGCCCAGGTTCTAGCCCCCTCTACCCCTTGCCAGCTGTGTGATCATTTCCTAAGCTTCTAAAGTTGCGGTCTCCTCCCCAGTAGGACGGAGATGGGGTGCTTCGTTCATCAGGTGGTGAGGGTGAGGGGAGGTGCTACAGGTTAAGTGCTTATTAATACATGCTATCTATTAGTTATTACAAATATTTAGTAGCAAAGGTCAGCCGGTCAGCCACTGAAACAGCCATGAGCCTGCTGCCAGTTTTCTTTCTGGGCTCTGTTTTTTCGCTTGAATTACATGATTTCTCTGGATTTTTAAGTTAGCTCAGTTTAAGAAACTCAAGCCATAAAACCAGTTGCCTTGAAGAAAATAAAATCTTTACCAGCTGATGCCTGTGTGTTTCTTTAAAAAGATTTCCTGTAAGATGTGGCAATTTTGAAATGTGATGATTAAAATTTCTCAAAGCAGAAACCTATTGCTACCATAAACTTCTGCTCATGAGAACACATTTTATAGTATATTTTATCTCTATAAAGGTATACCTTTTCATTTTATAACCTTATTTAGAAGCTGGACTCATCTTCACTTACAGGAAACCCACTGCGGAAACTGTTCCAGGGTAGAAGTTTTAAAGGTGGAATCACATTGTTATTTAATTCATTTAAACAAAAGCTGAAGTTTCTCTGTGAGGTTGGGTAGTCCTGGGTCTAATCTGGGATAAGGGAGATCAGATACCCTTTGCCTAATGCTAACGCTTAAAGTGAAGATGGGGCCTCTGAGGCCCCTGGACTCTCCATTTGCTGCCGTGGTTGGGCCCCAGACTGGGACCCAGATCTCAGCCCAGCCTGCGGTGTTCTGTGATCCTGAGGGCTTGGCATGTGTTTTCCACTTAGCCAAGACTCCTTCACCTGGAAGGGCTGGAAATCAGGCCGTTGTGCTTAATAAATTGAAATGCTGCACAGCGTACTCTTTATTTAGACGTTCTTCAGAATTGTCATAATCGCCCGTTACATATAAAGGTAATTTTAAAAATCTGTTTATTGGAGCTTTTTGGTTATGTGAACTTCAGGTAATTGAACAATTTACTATATCCTATAAGCAGAGCACTTGTGCCTGCACATCTCTGAGCCTGCAGAGATTGGCCCTCTTTTCCTACCGCCCTCCCTCCTGTACCAGGCTGGTATCTAAGCCAGTAATGTGTGTTCTGGGGCAGTGGTCTCCAAACTGAGTGGCAAACAGATAAAAACTGGGGACTCACTTGGGTAGCGTTGTGTCACTGGAAGTGTTGGGTTTTGGCTGAGCAACTGTTACAGTTTTTTTGTTTTTTTAAAAAAATTTATTTTATTATTTTATTTTTGGCTGCGTTGGGTCTTCGTTGCTGCGTGCGGGCTTTCTCTAGTTACAGCGAGCGGGGGCTACTCTTCGTTGCGGTGTGCGGGCTTCTCATTGCGGTGGCTTCTCTTGTTGTGGAGCATGGTCTCTAGGTGCGCGGGCTTCAGTAGTTGTGGCACGTGGGCTCAGCAGTTGTGGCACACGGGCTTAGTTGCTCCGCGGCATGTGGGATCTTCCCGGACCAGGGCTTGAACCCGCGTCGCCTGCATTGGCAGGCGGATTCTTAACCACTGCGCCACCAGGGAAGTCCAACTGTTACAGTTTTATTTCTTTTTATTGATTCAGATCTGCCATAAAGCACATCTGGAAAAAAAAAAAATCACACATAATTTTTGCACCATTCCGGAACTCCTAAGGGCCCCTCAGAAGACCATAGCTTAGGAAGACAGGGTGGAGTTAGGTGGTTCCACCAGCAGATGTGGGTTCTGGTTAGTTGCCTCTGTGCTGCCTTGCCCGGCTGCTTGTACAAGACCTTCCTGCTCTGGAGGAGTTTGTGGCTCATCTGACCGGCCAGGAGGATAAACCAGCCCTTGCTGGAGTTCCCACTCCTGGGAAGATGGAATTCAGAGGATGTCTACTGCATGCTTGGAGCCCGTCTAACAGGGGGAAGATGGGTCAGTGTGTTCACAGTTGTTATGTTTGGATTTAGGCTAGAAGGTGCAGTGTCTGCTGCAATTTATAGTACATGTTTTGGGACGAAGAAATATAAATGTTTTCCCTTAAGACTAACTGCCAATCATAAATCCATAAAGCACCCATGGGTCATATTTCTGGTGCTAATTGAGTAGTTTTCTCCTCCTTCCCAGTAAATGTATGCTTTTTGATTGTCAGTTCTGAACACTGTGAGTTGTGGTATTTTCTGAGGGTCTTAAAATAACTTTATTTCTTGTTCATCAGGATCGCCTTTTCCCCCTTCTAATCCTGTGTTCTCTACTGCCTGGAGACACCCCAGCGACTCATTTGGAGACCTTTTGTGATTTGCAGCTGCCCTATGGCCTCGTGATACGATACCTTACTTAGCATGTGCCCAGTTTTTGAATGATTAGATCTGCAGGTTCCGTCACAAGCAGGGAGTCATCAGTGAAGTCCAAACTCACGAGAATTTAAAGGAGGTTACAAAGCAAAAACGCCCCATCCCAGGTAGGGCTCTGAGGGGCATGGCATCGGCCCTGTGCTGGAGTTCAGTGTGTTGGTGTCTTAGGGATGCATTTGGCTTGAAATTACCTGTTGGTTTAGGACAGTGGCCCTCCTGCTGGTCCCCAACCAGCAGCATCAGCTAACCTGGGAGCTTGTCTGAAATGCAAATTCTCAGGCCTCGCTCCAGACCACAGAAACTCAGGCTTGGGGCCCAGCAATCTGTGTTTTCGCAAGCCCTCCAGAAGGTTCTAGTGCACGCTAACTCGTTCAGATGATCTTGTAGACACACACAGAAAAGTCAGTTGTTGTGGGTTTGGGGTTTAGTCCCAGAAAACTTGGGACGCTATCCCCCTAGGGAGCCGTAATCTCACCTGAGGCTTCCTGAGGGAACTGTCCCTGGAGTGTCACTGCTTAAGGCTGCTTATGCCATTGTTGAGCAGTTTCAGCCTCTGATTTGGGAAAGTAGCCAACGGGACCCAAAGCATGATTAAATCTGGAAGGAAAAAATAACTTGTCTTATTGTACATTATGTGAAGAACTAACAAGGTCTGTGCGTGTGGATGCTAGTGATAACAGCAGTTGGCATTCTGGGGGTTCCTTCCAGTCTATTCTGTGTGCATATGGTTATGAGATGTGTGTCTAACCTAGTTGAGCTCACACTGTATGCATTGTTCTCCCTTGTCTCCCTCTGACCCTCCCCCCCGCCCCCCGTCATGAAAGAGCCACAGACACCAGTGTGCTAAGGACTGGGGTGGTGAGGGGGCCTCAGGGTTTCAGTTACAGTTGTCGGAGTTCCCTGCATCCCGAGCAAATCGGGGGCCAGGTGCACAGGCCCTCGAGAAGTCATTTACCCATGGCATTTGGTGTTGTTGGTGTGCCTGGCTCCTCTCAAGCCTTCTGTTAAGGGGGGAAAGGCAGGGGGATCCGGCTGACCGGCCACTCCACTGCCGTTTAGATTCCCTGACTCGGCAAGCTGGCTGAATGTTGCTTTTTCATGTGCTGCCTGGAATAAAGCCGTCGGATTCTTTCCTCCCGAACAATGGCTGTTTTTATGAGTTCTTGCTTCTCCCAGGCAATGCCCCATACAATGAAATCTTTTCTTTTCCATTTGTTTAAGCCGGTGGACCTTATGGACCCCGTCTGATTGACTTTTAGTGGACGTTTACGGTTTGTATAGTGTGATAGCTGAGCTCATCCTTTGCACGTAGAGAAAGAAAAGGTGGATGATGACCACCCCCCAACCGCCCATCTCTGGAAAAAAAAACAAAACCCGAACACTCTGCGAGAGAGAAAATACCACAGTCCCATTCAGAATTAGGGATCTCGTTGGTGGCGAAGGAAGAGGGTAAAAGAGGACCCTTGGGGCAAGTGGCTGCTTTCGAGGGGCCTGCTAAGCCTCTCCTCTCCGTGAGGGAGCTGGGTGCACTCTGCTTGGCCCCCTTCTGTGGTGTGGTCTCCTTTCCTCCTGGACCCGGGTGAAGACTGGAGAAATCCTGTCAGAAGAGCCACTGCCTCCCCACCGCCGCCCGCAGGATCCAGGCCCACAGGAGCCCTGGCGAGGGCCTGCTCTGAGCCACGTTCACACGGACCCTGCTTGACCTGGCTGGGCAGGTAGAGCAGGCCTCAACTGGCCCGAGCAAAGAGGTGTTCCAAATCCAGGGACACTGCCTTCCCTCCCTCCTTGATTTGTCTTTCCTGAGTGAAATGAGACCCAGCCCCTGTCTGCTGAGGGTCCCCTGTGCCTTTTCCGTGACCAGTGATGGATTTACTGCTCATCTCACACAGGTGGGAACCAAAATCTCTCTCCCTGAAGACAGCCTACTGTACCCTGACACTTAGGTAAGCTGTGACAGAGATATTGGGAAAGGTCTGCTTTCAATTTTTGTAGAATTTTCTCTAAACACTTGGGCTCTTCCTGAATCTTACCTCTGTTCTCTAAGACTGGTTTTGTGGGTGTTGAGGATACGGGGGAGGCAGACACCTGTCCTTAGGAAGCTGACGTTGATGTGTGTGTGTGTGTGTGTGTGTGTGTGTGTCTGTGTCTGTGTATGTGTGTGGAACTTGCGTGTCTATAATAGTAACAGTAGCTGCTGTTTATTGAGGGCTCATATGTGCCGGTTACCGCACTGAGCACTGAGTCAGCGTGATCAGTGAATCAATCCCGTGGAGTGAATGACCTCCTTCAGTCTTCCCTTTGGCTGCAGGGTCAGGCCCGGCTGGCTTCATGGCCCACGCTGCTGTCCTGCCTTGTCCTGGCCCCCAGCCTGGTACAGCCAGATACCTGCTGCACAGTGAGAGCCTCGCAGACCGGAATCAGGAGCTTGGGTTTTATTTAAGCAATGATGGGAAGCTGTGGGTAGGTTTAAGCAGGAGGATCTGAAATAACTCACCCCAGGTCACCTGCTCACCAGTTGTAGAGCCAGTCCCACTCCTCACCCAGTGGCTGGAAGAAGCAGCATTATATCGGAAGACTCCATTATTTTCTATCAAAATGGCCTTCTGCTGTTTTATCACCGTCATACCTGTTCCCAGCATGGTTGAACTGTTTGGAAGGGGATGTTACAATTTCTGCATGGTGCTAAGTGGAGGTGACTTGGTTATTTTATTCACTGAAGCAGTTACAGCCAAGTCAGCAAGAGGTCAGTCATTCCCTGTCTTACAGACTAATCATTGACGTGATTATCTTTGAGCATTTGTTCATAATACGTCAGCTGTGCGTGCCCAAAGCCATAGACTCATGGAAAAATGTTTATTTTTCACATTGTCATATAGCGAAATAGACTTTTTTCTTTTGGCATCCACTTCTGTGAGTTTTAATACATGTATAGAGTTGTGTGACCACCACCAGGATACGGAATAGTTGCATCACTCCAAATTGTGCCTATTCCTTTACTGTCATCCCTTCCCATAGACTTTAACAGCTTTAAAAAAATGGTTCTATTGAGCTAGAACTCACATACCATACAATTCACCCCTTTAAAGTGTAGAATTCACTGGTTTTTAGTGTATTCACAGGGTTGTGCAACCATCACCATAATCAATTTTAAACACTTGCATCACCCCAAAAAGAAACTCCATACTCATCACCACTTCCTCCATATTTCCCCCAATCCTCCAGTCCCAGGCAACCACTAATCTGCTTTGTTTCCTTGGATTTGCCTATTCTGAACATTTCACATAAATAGAATCATATAATATGTGGTCCTTTATGTCTGGCTCCTTTCACTTAGCATGATGTTTTCGAGGTTCATCCATGTTCTAGCATGGATCAGTACTTCATTCCTTTTTTTTTTTTTTTTAAATTTTTATTTATTTATGGCTGTGTTGGGTCTTCGTTTCTGTGCGAGGGCTTTCTCTAGTTGTGGCAAGTGGGGGCCACTCTTCATCGCAGTGCGCGGGCCTCTCACTATCGTGGCCTTTCTTGTTGCGGAGCACAGGCTCCAGACGCGCAGGCTCAGTAATTGTGGCTCACAGGCCCAGCTGCTCCACGGCATGTGGGATCTTCCCAGACCAGGGCTCGAACCCGTGTCCCCTGCATTGGCAGGCAGATTCTTAACCACTGCGCCACCAGGGAAGCCCTTCATTCCTTTTTATTGCCATATAATATTCCCTGTGTGGATATATACCACATTTTGTTTATCCATTTATCAGTTAATGAACTTTTGGATTGTTTCCACTTTTTGGCTCCTATGAATAATGTTGCTACAAACATTCATAGGCAAGATTTTGTGTGGGCATATATTTTCATTTCTCTTGGGTAGATGGGAAGGAGTGGAATTGCTAGATCATATGGTGACTTTTTGAGGAACTGCCAGACTGCTTTCCAGAGTGGTGGCACCCTTTTACATTTTCCCACAAGCAGTGTATGAGGGTTCCAGCACTTGTTAGTATCTTTTTTTATTTTAAAAACAATTTGTTTTTATTTTATTTTTTTGATTAATTAATTAATTAATTTATTGGCTGTGTTGGGTCTTCGTTGCTGCGCACAGGCTTTCTCTAGTTGCGGCAAGCAGGGGCTACTCTTCGTTGCCGTGTGCGGGCTTCTCATTGTGATGGCTTCTCTTGTTGTGGAGCACGGGCTCTAGAGCACAGGCTCAGTAGTTGTGGCGCATGGATTTAGTTGCTCCGCGGCATGTGGGATCTTCCCGGACCAGGGCTCGAACCTGTGTCCCCTGCATTGGCAGGCAGATTCTTAACCACTGTGCCACCAGGGAAGTACCTTATTATTATTTTCTGATTTTAGTTATCCCAGAGGGTATGAATTAGTGTCTCACTGTGGTTTTGATTTGCGTTTCCCTGATGTCTGTTGATGTTGGACGCCTTTTCATGTGCCTGTTGGCCATTTGTGTCATGTAAACTTTTGAAATGATTTTGTTTAATTGAAATATATCTGAGGTTAAGTATCCTGCAATAAATGCTTACAATATTTCAACATAAATAGAAATATACCCTTTTCTCTTGTATCATTGATTTTTAAAATTACAGATAGTGTATCTATTAACTGACATTAAATAGGTTGTTTAACCCAGGTGAATATTAGAAATTGTAAAATCAAAAGCATTCTTTTTTGTTCCATTCACTCAGAAATCTTGTAGAAACAAGGTAAGAAATCCTGCTTTTTAATGTCCCGAACGCAACATAATAGTATGTGTTTTTCATATCTTAAGCTTTAAATGTGTGCCATGTGAGGATACAACATTGAGTACCTGGGATTTTTTTTTTTTGAAAATCACAGTGCTTACTTTTTTCTGGCCTTAATTGTAATAATAGACTGCTCTATATCCTTTCTAATATACTTCAACATCAACTTTTCTGTTTCCAGTGCTTGGGTTTTAAAAATAAGAATCTCATGTGAGAGACAAAGTTAAGTACCAAAATTGCCTCAGTTGGAGGAGCCAGTTTGATACAGATTTGAGCCAACTTGTAACCTGAGTCACGCACAGCTGCTATTAATAGGATGGGGCCTGGTGAAGGGCACCTTCTGCTGCCTCAACCGATTCAGATTAAGCAGCTTCCCAGCCAGCAGTGACCATGGAGATGGGAAGTGGGGCACTGGTGCATTTTACAATGCAGTAATTAAAATCACTCTGAAACCAGTAAATTACTCTTTGGTATTTAGACTGCCGTGGATATCCAGTGCTACTTTGAATATCAGGGAAATGGAATATTCTTATGCAAATGTGGCTGTACCATAAGCTCCTGGAGGGCTAGAATCCAGTTCTGGGCAAGAGTTTTCAAGACACAGACTGTCAGCAGATTCACAGTGGTGCTGCTTGAATGAATGAATGAACAAATGAATGATGGGAGTAGCAGAAACTGATTGCCAATTCACATATCCGTCTTCTATCACCCTTTCCTCTTTCCTAACAGAATCCAGATTTTGTTCCACTCTTTAGCCTCCTCCTTTGCAACACCTGGGGCTGGGGGAGGGGGAGGCATGAGCAGGCATTGACTGGTCCAGGCCCATCACCGTGGTCCCATCCCTTCCCACCTCTTCAACCCCCCTTCCCCTATCCCCCCACCTCTTCACTCCCATTCCCCCCACCCTCCACCCCCACTGACCATCACCCCCATACCCTCCATCCCCCCACCCTCTCCCCACCACCCCCGCCATGGTTTTGACACAGGCCGTTGCAATTAGGACCAGTCTGCTTCGGTCTCCTGAGGAAGTTTCTTGTGGGTAAGAAGGAGACATGTGAATACTGCCCCTCTGCTTCCCCTGCACATTGTCACATCTTGGTGTTTGCTGTCCCTTTGCGTTTGGGAGAGTGGAGGCAGGGAGGCACTGACAGTGTGGGAAGGCTTAGGAACATAATAAGCAGTTGACTGCCTGTCCTGCAGGTGGGACTCCGCTTAGCAATCTCACTAGTGTATAGTTGCAGCCTGCCATCGGGGAGGGGGGAAACGTCTTCATGTCAACATTAAACAGTCACAGAATGTCAGGTGTGTTTTGCAGTCCTTTGGGGACCTGATCAGCTTCATCTCCTTATGCAGAAGGAGCCTTTGGAAACTGGAATGATATGCTTCAAGCCTTCAAGTTGACCTAAAGTTTATTTATTTATTAAAAAAAACTCTATTATGGTATAATTTTAGATTTACAAAAAATTTGCAAAGAGAGTGCAGAGAGTTCCCACACACCCTTGATCCATCTTCCCCTGATGTTGACATGTTACATAACCATTGACCTTCAGTGGTGGGTTTATGTGTACATATGCAGGCAGTTAGAGACACGTGCGTGTGCCCGCACACACACACACACACACACATACATACATACATACATACATACACAGAGAGCGTGAGAGAGGCAGCTCTGTTATCCGTCAGTCCTTTGATAGCTCGTCACACTCACACCTCCTGGGTACAGCATGGACTCTGGCCATGGCAAGAGCAGGCAAGGAGCTACTTTGAAGCTGAAGTTCCAAAGCGGGAGATATGGGGAGAACAAGCAGCTGTCTGGAGAGCTCTGGGTATCATGTGAACTCAACGCCACTGGAACTTTATTTAGTAGAAGATTGGCCTGAGATCCTTAATATAGACATCCCAGCTATCATGTGAGAATTCCATTCTGCTCAAGTACAAATACAAGGGAATTTGGGAATGTTTGCTTTTGCTTGTCTCATGCTAAGTCATCTCGCTTCTTTTCCATCTCATTTCTGACTCAGAAGACCAACAATATATATCCATTTATTAATTTATGGATCAGGAGCAACAAGTCCGGTCATCCATCCTTCCATCCATCCGTTTGCCTAGATTTTAACTTTATTCAGTAGTATTTTGCTCTGGAAGTCATCCAGATTGCTTTGGAAGGGGACATTCAATCCAAATGATGACAGCCATTGGCACTCACTCTGGGGCTTAGGAGGGAACGCACGCCCTTCTAACGCCGTCCCTCCAGAACGCAGCTGTCTCTCCTGGAGACTGGGACAGCTGCTCTGGCCAGGGCCACACCGCTGTGGCAGAAGGGGACGATGAAATTGCAAGAGGGGCCATGGCTGAGATCCTGCTCGAGTGGGTGCTGCAGGAAAATGCTACAGCGGACAAGGTTTTGACAGTGGACAAATCACTCAACTTCTAATCTGTCTACTTTCCTGTGGATGAATGGAATCTTCTGAAAGCTGGAGTAGAACGCTGCCAGCTAAATAGAAATCTCTTATTTTCTTAGAGGACTGTTGGTATTACAAAGCACTGCCCTGTTAGGGGAGATGCAAACAAAGTACTTTAATGCTTTAAATTCCTTTTGGCTAAGGATAGATTTTTAAAAAATTTTTTGAATACTTTTTTTTTTCCCTATCAGGGCCAATTTTAGAAAAGTAAAGCTTACACTCCCATATTAAAAAAATTCCAGTTACGCCTTTAACATTAAACTATATATATATATACTTGTCTCAGAGACTGTTTTTTGTTTAACCTTTCAGAAGCTACAAAGCCAGCTTAAATACAGTATGATTATACTGCTGTGCCACTGAACAAACTTTCTATTTGAGTAATCACACTTCTGAGGCTTGCTTACTTTGGTATTTTTTTTCTTTTCACTGACCATGTATGCTTACTTGTTTGTGAAAAACCATCTGTGTCCATACTGTCTATATGCCTTAAAACAAGATATTTTGCTATTGAGAAAGAGCAAAACAGGGCCAGGTCTCTAACAAAGACTGTTCAGTCTGCTGCGAAATATAATTTTCATCAGTGAAGGTTCCATTTCATTGGGAAACAGTGGTGGACAGTCCTTCTGTCCTGCCAGCTAGATTTCCCTGGGACCCCACTCCGGAGGAGTTATTCTCCAGGCCCTCCAGGCTAGAACTAAGGCATGTTTGTCTTACTGAGGGAAGGGGCTGTGCACTTTCATGCGTATCCCTTCCTACAACTGTCTCAGAAGATGAATGGCATTATCTCTACGTTTTAGATGAAGAAGGTAACCTCAGAAAGTTGAAGAAACTCAGGTCACATGGATAGTGAGTAAAGTCAGAATTCCAGGCCTGATTTTCCACTCCCAAATCCAGCACTCATTCTCCTAGCCCAGGGCTCAACAAATTAAGTCCTATAGGCCAACTCCATCCCCCTCCAACCTGTTGTTGTATATAAACTTTTATTGGAACACAGCCATACCCATTTGTTTACATATTATCTATGGCTGCTTTCCTGCTGCTGCGGCAGAGTTGAATAGTTGTGACAGAGACCATATTGCTTTCAAAGCCTGAGATATTCACTCTCTTTCCTTTTATAGAAAAAGTTTGTCAACCCTTGTCCTTGACCATAGCTGAAGAAGCATTCAGGTTCTTTGTGTTATCAGACTTTTCCTCCAGGAAAGACTTTGTGACTTTGTGAGTTCTTGCTCTTTTGATGTGGACCATTTTTGAAGTCTTTATTGAATATGTTACAATTTTGCTTCTGTTTTATGTTTTGGTTTTTTGGCTGTGAGGCATGTGGGATCTTAGCTCCCCCTGCATTGGAAGGCGAAGTCTTAACCACTGGACCACCAGGGAAGTCCCAAGTTCTTACTCTCTTGTGAACCATATGGTGAAAAAAGAGAAAGCAGGCAGCGGCAGCACAGCTGTGCCTTATTGTCTGAGGGGAATGATGCTGTCTTGCCCTGGGCTGGGCTACAGATTCTTGCCACACTCCTGTGGAGAGCTGGAGTCTGCATCTCTTCCCCTTGAATCTGGGCTGGCCTTGGCACTTACTGTTACCAATAGACTGTGGCAGAAATGACACTTTAACTCTCAAGACCGAGTTTAAAGAGATCTTCGATTTCTGCCTCATACTTTGTACTGTTACCAATAGACTGTGGCAGAAGTGACACTGTGTAACTCAAGACCGAGTTTAAAGAGATCTTCGATTTCTGCCTCATACTTTGAACGCTCCTGCCACCACTGGAGAAGCCCAATGGTGGAAACGTCGTGTTTCCACAGGAGAGAGAGGTCCCAGTCTTGCAGGCATTGCTGCCAAGGTGCTAGACATGCGAGGGAACTCATTTTAAATGCCCTAGCCCTTGTTATCATCTGATGCAACTTCGTGAGAGATCCCAAGTGAGACCAGAAAAAGAACCATCCAGCTGAGCCTCTGCCACACCCACAGAAATGTGAGAGATAGTCGTTTTTTTAAAATTAAAAAAAAATTTTTTTTATAATTTTATTTTATTTATTTATTTATGTATTTGGCTGCATTGGGTCTTCGTTGCCGGGTGCGGGCTTTCTCTAGCTGCGGTGAGCGGGGGCTACTCTTTGCTGCGGTGCGCGGGCTTCTCGTTGCAATGGCTTCTCTTGTTGCAGAGCACGGACTCTAGGCACGCGGGCTTTAGTAGTTTTGGCACGCAGGCTCAGTAGTTGTGGCGTATGGGCTTAGTTGCTCCGCAGTATGTGGGATCTTCCCAGACCAGGGATCGAACCTGTGTCCCCTGCATTGGCAGGCGGATTCTTAACCACTGCACCAGCAGGGAAGTACAGTCGTTGTTGTTTTTAGCAATTATGTTTTGGGGTGGTTTGCTGTATAACAGTAGATAACTGAAACACCCCAAGACCAAGGTGAGATAGGCCCTGGGGGACATGCCACAGAAGGCTTCTGGATTGGGTGATGGTGACGCGTCACAAACATGTGAATTCTCTCACAGACAGTCCCAAGTCAGTGCAGGAGGACTTTTGAGTTGTGAAACAGTTTTCTGAACTTGCTGAGTTACCTGAATGTAATTCCTAAGAACTCTTAGGATGTTGTCAACTGGAATCTGGGAAGCTACCATGTGATTCTAGACTAATAAGAACAGGATGAATCTTGCTTTGTTATGAACTTATCATGGAAAAGCAAGTGAAAAGTAAAGATTTTAAGCAGCTTACAGAATGTTTCCTAAAATACCGAAGTTAAAGTATTTGTGCTAGATTTCTTCTGGGAAATGAAAATGCTTTTCTGAAAATGATCTATGAATTGACTTTACCTTAGAATATTAAGGATATGCCTGCTACTGCAGGGGACACGGGTTCGAGCCCTGGTCTGGGAAGATCCCACATGCCGCGGAGCAACTGGGCCCGTGAGCCACAACTGCTGAGCTTGCGCGTCTGGAGCCTGTGCTCCGCAACAAGAGAGGCCGCGATAGTGCGAGGCCCGTGCACCGCGATGAAGAGTGGTCCCCGCTTGCCACAACTAGAGAAAGCCCTCGCACAGAAACGAAGACCCAACACAGCCAAAAATAAATAAATAAATTAATTAATTAAAAAAAAAAAACTGGAATATTAAGGATATATTTTCAATGGGTTAAGTAGCCACATGTTTTTTCAGTAGTTACATTGGGTAAAGGCCGTTCGCTTTGATATTGTTTTGAGTCTAATCAGAGGTCTCAAAATTGTGGAAATTCTAGAATAGGTTTTAAAATACATGTCTTTCTGCAGATCTGAATCGGTAGTGCTGGTTTATACTGAGTATTCCTGACCTCCAGGCCATGAAGCTCTCATGTCAAAGCCCATGGTTTCCTTTAACTCATTGAGCATCTCAGGGTGAACTTGCAGCCGAGAGAATGTCTGCCATGGTGGATTATCTGCCTCTGGAAAAAGGCCAAGCTCTTTTTAGCACGGGGTACGAGACCAGGGCCACCTTAGTGTACAATTACATAGATTACAGTGTGAGTAGTAGCCCCCGGAGCTGTGTGCTGAAGTGGCCTGCATCTGCCCTCGCCTCGCCTCTCCACCTTTACCCCCCAAAGTTCCACCCATGTTGAACTTTTTTACGGTTTTCTTGTGCCTTCTGCCAAAAATGCCTTCCCGGCCCTACCAACTAAACTGACAAACAACTCCCAAACCTTGTTATAAACAACACCAATATATTTACACACTGCACCCCAAATAATTTAAAAATTGGCTATACTCATACCACTACCATCAACAAACCTACTATATAAAATTCAAGATTTACTTTTTGCAGTTCTTTTTGACCCTTAGAGAATGTATCTCATTGAGTACATGCAAGAGTATTGTATGCACTACTGACATTGATTGATGCTTTCTTTTTTTTTCTTTTTTGATTGATGCTTTCTTTTCTTCTGAGTGCTAAGGTTGCTAAGGGTGTTATTGTTTGCTCTCTGGTTATGTTCATTTCTTTCTGTTTACATTCAGTGTTAGAGTCTCCATCTTCATTGGCTTAACTAAATTCTTAGATTATGTAAAACATTAACATGATCCAAAGTCCCAAGTGTAGGAAAAGCTCTACCCAAAGGTGGCTCATTACCTTCTTAATCTTTCACCCTTTTCCTACCCACCCCCAAAGGTAATCCATTTTCCATTGTTAGTTTATTCCTTATTTCTTTTTGTAAAAATAAATAGCTACTTATGTGTGAATATTTTATTTCCCTTTTTCCTTGTAGAGAAAGTAGCAACCTTTTCTTTTTCACTTAGCAGTATATTCCAGAGACTGTTCTAGAATCAGTTTACGGAGATCTTCCTGATATATTCTTTTGTTTACTGCGGCGTAGTATTCCATTGTTTGGTATAAACTCCTATATGTAAACATTGAGGTTGCTTCCAGTATTTTACTCTTACAATTAATATGTGTCATAATGAATAACTTCGTTTGATTTTTAAAAATGTTTTCCTGTGTTTTACATATATCTTGTTCAATTTACTTCTGAGTATTATATTTTGTTGTCGTATTTGGCGTTTTATCTTCCATTGCATCTTCTAACTGGTTATTGATGAAGGCTGTTGATTATTGTGCACATTGTTACATAGTCGTGGAGATATTAGAGTAGTATAGATATAACTTTGTGGCCAACCTTATTGAGAATGCTGCTGGCATTTCCTTGTGGAGTAAGGTGTTGCTATTCATGAGTGAGGTTAGTCTCTAGTTTACATTTTTTTGTGCTGTATTTATCTGGTTTAGGTGTCAGTGGTTTTTTTAAGATTTATTATTTATTTATTTTTCTAAATTTTATTTTTGTTCATTTATTTTTGGCTGCGTTGGGTCTTCATTGCTGTGTGCGGCCTTTCTCTAGTTGCAGCGAGCGGGGGCTACTCTTTGTTGCAGTGCATGGGCTTCTCATTGTGGGGGCTTCTCATTGCAGTGGCTTCTCTTGCTGTGGAACACGGGCTCTAGGCGTGCAGGCTTCAGTAGTTGTGGCATGCGGGCTCTAGAGCGCAGGCTCAGTAGTTGTGACGCACGGGCTTAGTTGCTCCGCGGCATGTGGGATCTTCCCGGACCAGGGCCCGAACCTGTGTCCCCTGCATTAGCAGGCGGATTCTTAACCACTGCGCCACCAGGGAAGTCCCTATTTATTTATTTTTATTTTATTTATTTTTGGCTCAGGTCTTAGTTGCGGCACACAGGCTCTTCATTGTGGCATGTGGGATCTTTCATTGCGGACGCTGGCTCTTCGTTGTGGTGCACGGGCTTCTCTCTAGTTATGGTGTGTGGGTTTTCTCTTCTCTAGTTGTGGCGCACAGGCTCCAGGGCATGTGGGCTCTGTAGTTTGTGGCACGTGGGCTCTAGGTGAGGCGTGCAAGCCCAGTAGTTGTGGCGTGCAGGCTTAGTTGCCCCGCGGCATGTGGGGTCTTAGTTCCCTGATCAGGGATCGAACCCAGCCTGCATTGGAAAGCGGATTCTTTATCACTGTACCACCAGGGAAGTCCCTAGGTGTCAGTGTTATATGTGCTTCATAAAAAGAAATGGATTTCTTTTTCATTTCCTTTGCTCTGGAACAATTTAAGTATAATTGGGATTATCTAGTCTTTGAAGGTCTAACAGATCTCCTGAGATTCTGATTGTAAATTGAACAGTAGAATTTGTTGGAGAAAATTCTCATGATGTGAAGTTTAAGGATTTCTTAAAAAATTTTTATGTTGGGTTATATGTCACAATTGTAAGTATAAACAATAAGCTAATCAGAACTCTATCTATAACCAATCCCCTTTCCAGAGATTCTTTTTAACTGGAATTTTGCAAATGACATTGACATATAAAAGAAGATCTGCCAAGATTGGAATCATTCTGTATTAGTGGAAGCAAAGCTATTCCAGAACGTTGCCCCCTTTTTTTCCTATAGAACAAGCTAATAGAGGCCAGGTGGATAACACAAAGGGATGAGATCAACTGGGTACCAGGTACTAGGAGTGGTGGGGACTTTGGCACATTGGAGGGCAGCTGCTTTCTAGGTCCTGACCAAGTGTTACTTGTCAGCAAAATCTCACGAATGTGAGCCTCAAGTTGCCAGATCTCCACATTTATCAAGAGGGGCTAAGAAATCCAGACTTTTGTGTGTGAAAACTTATGATTTTTAAGACTTGGCAGTTAGTCCAAAAATTAAAAACACAGTGTAGGCAAAGCATAACACAGTTGTAAAAATGTGACCCCATCAGTTCCCCTGAGGCCACGTGGGTGGTGTTGTTTTAAAGCTATGAGCAAGCTGTCTCAGCTGGGTCTGCTGTTCAACTTTAAGTTGTGAGGAGGAGCTGTGAGGTGTGTTAGACCCACCAAGGCTGTGCAGAGATGCTGCTTGCTCTGTTCTGGAAATAGATGGAGAGAGAAAGAGATAGCTTGGCTTGCTAAATAAAGCTGCATGTGGGTATTGGTCCCTCTGAGCAAGGTCATCAACGGTCAGATGTGGTGCCTCTGTGGGGCCTCCCGCAGTTGGCACCCTTGGGAGTGGTGTCTGGTGGGGACTGGTGAGGCGCCAGCCCTCTTTTGCTTGGGGATGACTCAGTCCTCCCTGCCCGCTTCCCCCCGGCCCCCCCACCATCCAGTTCCTAGCTGGTGTGTTTCCTCCTTTCACTTCCTGTCTTGCTATTGCCTTTATGCATTGTGATTACCATAGTCCCTCACCCTAGTGAGATCCTGCCATCCCACGAAGCTCTGTGACTGAAGGCCCAGCTGTCAGCGTTCACTCAACGTTTGCATGGCTGTTTTGACGAGTTTCCTAGTAACGGCCCTGTTAATTTCAGTCAGAAAGACTAATGGAGTGCCTTTTTCTGGGGGAAAAATGTGCTTCCTTCAGCCCATTGGTGGCTCTGATCTCTGACCTCACTGCTTCCTGGGATATTCTTATATAGAGACTTCTGGCTTCTGCTGTCAGTACCACGCATTCCTAATTATTTGTGCTACTTCATGAGTAATTCCAAGGTCTGCTTTGGATTACTTACTGAAAGTGGATGATAAAAATTGAGCTAAGATTTCCCATTCCTTTCTTGTAATTTCCAGATGCCTGCATTAGTGCTTTGTAGAGAATTTATTCTTTGCCATCAAGCTGGTTTAAGTCTAGAATCTAACTTTGAATGTGGACCAAGTGGAACCCACTTGCTTCTCGGGGGATTATTTAGAATTAATAAAATCAGGAATGGGACACTTTTTTTTACTACGCATTTGCCTGAAGTATGAATTGTTAGCTCAAGGAACTTTTATGTGCTACAGTTTGTCTAGAGAATTAGGAATTTAAGGGCTTTATTGATTACAGTTAAGCACTTTTAGTGAAAAGAACAATATTTGTAGCTAAGTAGCTGTGTCCAAGCTGAGATGTTTCTTCTCACTTGATCCTACAGTGAAGTCAGTATACAGTGACAACTTCTGTTTCCATAGCTGCGGAATCTGTTTTCAAAAACACAAGGCTATGATTTCACTGTAGGTTCAGTGCACATTGAGAAGCTCATATGGAAATGGAAATGAAGCTTTCTTCAAAACATAATTTAAGGACTTCCCTGGTGGCGCAGTGGTTAAGAATCCGCCTGCCAATGCAGGGAACACGGGTTCGAGTCCTGGTCCAGGAAGATCCCACATGCCGCAGAGCAACTAAGCCCGTGCACCACAACTACTGAGCCTGCGCTCTAGAGCCTGCGAGCCACAACTACTGAGCCTACGTGCTACAACTGCTAAAGCCAGCGCGCCTAGAGCCTGTGCTCTGCAACAAGAGAAGTCACCGCAATGAGAAGCCCGCGCGCTGCAACAAAGAGTAGCCCCCGTTCGCCACAACTAGAGAAAAGCCCGCGTGCAGCAACAAAGACCCAACACAGCCAAAAATAAAAATAAAATAAAGTTAATTAATTAAAAAAACAACACAATTTAAAACAAAAACTTCCTGTCTTCCTTTGATGCTTAAATGACATCCCCCCCTTTTCAAGTTTTGCGGGTTAATTTCAGAAGTTGACCATGAAATGATCCTGGTTGATGGTACTTCTGTCACTCAGGAAGCCCCTCAATCATTTCCTTCTCATTTCCTAATATGACAGATGACTCAGTGGAAATCCATTGTACTTTATGTCACCACAGTTATCGTGGTGACTAGCCTATCGTGTAGTTGTGGTTAAGACAGAACAGTTGGGTTGGTTGTGTTCAGTAGGTTTGAGCATAAAGGGTGAATCATTTAATTCATTCTACACTCGACTTTTACTATGTTCCAGGCACTGGGGACACAACAGTGCACAAAACAGACAGGAGTAAGTCTTTATTTTACTCAGTTTCTGCCAGTACTATAGGAGGCATGGAATTTAAATTATGTGTGCTTGAACTTTTTTTTTTTTTTTGACTTTTATTTATTTATTTATTTATGGCCGTGTTGGGTCTTCGTTTTCTGTGAGAGGGCTTTCTCTGGTTGCGGCAAGTGGGGGCCACTCTTCATCGCGGTGCGTGGGCCTCTCATTATCGCGGCCTCTCTTGTTGCGGAGCACAGGCTCCAGACGCGCAGGCTCAGTAATTGTGGCTCACGGGCCTAGTTGCCCCGCGGCATGTGGGATCTTCCCAGACCAGGGCTCGAACCCGTGTCCCCTGCATTGGCAGGCAGATTCTCAACCACTGCGCCACCAGGGAAGCCCCTACTTGAACTTTTTATAAAGCCTGATTGTAGGAAAGTGCCTGTTGAAATAGGGCCCCCATTTCCCCAGAAGGTTAACCCCCGCTTCTGGGGAGTTTTCTCAGAGGTCTGAGCAGAGGTGTGATTTATTGAGCATTTACTAAGGGCTTAGAGGACATGTGACTTTATTATCTCCTTTAATCCCCATGAGAGCCCTACATCATTAGGTACTATTGTTATTTCCCATCTTATAGACGAGAAAACTGAGGCTTGTAGAAGTTAAACTGACCTGCCCAACATCTCATAGTGACTAATAGTGACTGTGTCTTTCTGTCCCCAGAGGGGTTAAACTTGTAGTGGACGTGCTTTTAGGAAATGCATTTGTACCTCTGTGGCCATGGTGAGGAAATGTGCTCATATCCAGGCTGTTTAAACGTGTGGGCTGGTAGGACGGTGCAGCGGTGCTGAAGCGTGGAGAGGGGAGGGCTCGATTGTTGTGCTGGAGGACAGCCAAGGACCTAATAAGGAGGGGTAACAAGACTGTTGGGTGTAGTTCTGTGGATGGGAAAAGGATGCCTGCGGAGATGAAATTCTACTGGAAATACTCTTCAATTATATTTGTATGTGTCTCATTTTTACTAAAACAGAGACACTATATTCTATACCCTGTTTTGTGACCTGCCTTTTTCCGACTCAGGCTATCCCGAGTACCTTTTCTTGGCTTCCATGGGTTTCTCTGCAGCATCATTAGAAATGGGACGTGTACAGACCTGTTATATGGATGGACCATGTTTTATTTCATTGAAATCCATATTATTAGACATTTTTTATTTTCCAATGTTTCACTGTGATGCAGTGCTGGAAGAGGAAAGTTCAATCTCTGTGCACCGTTATGATTTTTCCTTAGGAAATAATTGTAGAAGTGGAACTGCTATTTTTTTTTTTTAAAAGGCATATTTTTTTAAAAAATTTATTTATTTATTTATTTATGGCTGTTTTGGGTCTTCGTTTCTGTGTGAGGGCTTTCTCTAGTTGCGGCAAGTGGGGGCCACTCTTCATCGCGGTGCGTGGGCCTCTCACTGTCACGGCCTCTCTTGTTGCGGAGCACAGGCTCCAGACGCGCAGGCTCAGCAATTGTGGCTCACGGGCCCAGTTGCTCCGCGGCATGTGGGATCCTCCCAGACCAGGGCTCGAACCCGTGTCCCCCGCATTGGCAGGCAGACTCTCAACCACTGTGCCACCAGGGAAGCCCGGAACTGCTATTTTTTTCTTTTCTTTTCTTTTTTTAAAAATAAATTTATTTATTTATTTATTTATTTATGGCTGCATTGGGTCTTGGTTGCTGGACGCTGGCTTTTCTCTAGTTACAGGGAGCAGGGCCTACTCTTCCTTGTGGTGCACAGGCTTCTCATTGCGGTGGCTTCTCTTGTTGCGGAGCACAGGCTCTAGGCGTGTGGGCTTCAGTAGTTGTGGCTTGCCGGCTCTAGAGCACAGGCTCAGTAGTTGTGGTACATGGGCCTAGTTGCTTCGTGGCATGTGGGATCTTCCCGGACCAGGGCTCGAACCCGTGTCGCCTGCATTGGCAGGTGGATTCTTAACCACTGAGCCACCAGGAAGCCCCAAGTGGAAATGCTTTTGATGCATACTCCTGGGTGTGAGTGACCTCCTTACCCAGACGGTCAGAGGCACAGGTTATAACTAGGGGGAAAAGGTGTGCATGTGGGATAGATAACAAGAGAGTATCTCATACTTGTTTTCATTTTCATTTCTCTGATTACTTGTGATTTTTCTCCTGAAAACTATTATTGAATTTTCTCTCATAATGATTCCTACATGAGTATTTTTATTGGGGAGGTTAACATTTTTCAGTGTAAAATGTTCTTCATGGTTTCTTTGAAAGCATTTGTCTTGAAATTGACATTCTCTTATCATCTTAAAATTTTCTTTTTCATGTAGGATTGCTCTTTTTTATGTCCCAACTGGTTTTGAAAAATTTTAGATCTACATAAATGGTAAGAGAAGAATACCGTGAACTAAGTTGATGTTGTCATTATGCATTTATTGGTGCGTTTGCCATGTGCTGAGGCATTAAACACATTTGGGTTCAACACCGGCCCCACCTCTAGGTTCTTGGGACCGTGGGGAGTTGCCTCCAGCCCCAGTTTCCCCATCGGCAACTGGAGGAGGGCCATGACGCAGGCCTGCAGGCTGCTCTGAGTTTTAGGTCAGCGTTCCCTGGGGTAATGCACCCGGGCCTGGCCCAGCTCATGGTCACTGGAGTAATCCAGAAGCATTCGTGTTCTTTTCCTTGTTGGAGTCATTATGCTTTTTTAAAAGCAAGACTCCACCCGGGGAGTAAGTGCAGTAAAAGCCGGGACCCAAGAAGGGATCCCGTACAGAGAACTGTTCTCTTCCCCTCTCTTCCTCTCTCACCCTTGCCCCGCATTCCTGGGCCTCTGCTTATTATATTACCTTTATCCTTGAGCGTGACAGCTCCGTAGCCACTGTTCTGGCTGGGTGAGGTTTATCATTAACAGGCCTCATGTACTTGCCTTCCCCGTGGATCCCGACTCTCTCTCTCCCCCCATTTCTTGCTCCCCAGAGACCCCACCCCCCTTCGAAGTGACAGCACATGCGGTGTGGGCTGCAGGGCTTCCTCATTTAAGACATCTGAGTCTTCTCAGGGAAAGTTTTCCTCTTCAGAGCAACCGCTTTCCAGCCTGGAATCGCAGAGATTTCCAACAAGCCACCCCACAGGGATTTGGGATGAGCTTTCCACTCCTGCTACCCTGCCCGGCTTTGGCCAGCCTCTGGGGTTCCTCCCTGGACCTGGGAGTGTGGAGAGGACGCTGGTGCAGATCCGGGTTTTCTGATGGGGGTTCGAATTGGGGCAGGGAGCATACGGGCCAGGATGCTCCACCAAGAGCCCCCTCCAGCCTGCCTGCCACCTGCCAGGCTGGCCTTACACTCTCTGGCTGGCAGAATGAAATGTCCAGAGGCCGCTATTTGTCCCGACTTGGTTTGGGAGCGCAGAGCGGCTCTGTCGGCCTGGTGTCCTGGGGAGGCTTGTCTGCAGAGGACTGCGCTGTAGTTATGGGTCCTACACTGGCTTGTGCTGCACAATGCTCCCTGAAAGTCTTGTTCAGCTTTTAGGGTCTCTTAGGTCTGCGCTGGGCTTGGGCCAGCTGCTCTCACTGAACTCGCTTCGTGCCGCAAGACACGTGAAGGTTCCGTTGGGGATGGAAGAGGAGAGGCAGGCTGTCAGTGAGGCTCTGCAGCTCAGCCTCACAGCGTGGTCTCCTTTCCCTGGAGAGGGAGCTATTTATGGCACGTTATAAATCTGCTGCTGCCAGCCGGAGAGACAGGGACTGTTACGTAAGGCTGTCAGAGCGCGCTGCCTTTTTATTCTCCTTTCTTCCTTGTTCTGGGAGAGGGCGCTGGGCTTACAGAAGGCAGCGTGGCTGGGCACTTCTGTGCTCTGGCTTGTAGCAGAATTATTTTTGGAAACCGGGGAATTTGGTCACATGACAGTTTTCATTCAGTGAGACCTGATCAATGAAATGGATTTGTCCTTACTTCGTAGGCATCTGCAGGGGGCAGTGCCTTGTATTGGTGGGTTTGCTTCTGTCCTCAGCACAGTTTAGAAAGAGAAGGCTGAGTTATGGGACTAAGCTGGGTCAGAGACATTTTTCTCCACTTGACTTGAGTGATGGAAATTTTCTTTGAGTGATTCTTGATTTAAAAAAAAAAAATCGGAGGGATTCACCTTCAGAGCTAGAGAACAGTATGGCCTGAAGAATGGCATTTATTTCACACATGTATGTTGGTGTACGTGGGCGCTTGTGTGTGCCTGGGTATGAGAGCGTGGGAGAGAGAGAGAGAGCAAGGGAGGAAAGACACATGTGAGGGCACCGCACACGTCTCGGGCGCACATGATGGGAGCACTGACGCACCTGTCCGGTGTCCGGTCAGGGGCACGTGATGGGTGCACGTGATGGGGGCTGTGCACGTGATGGGCGCCACGCACGTGATGGGCACATCTATCAGGTGTCCAGGTCAGGCAGACGTGACAGACACAAGTGAGAGGCGCAGGTGTTGGGCATATGTGCCGGGCACACCCGCGCAGCCCCCATTGTGTGCTCAAGTTCTTCCCTTCAGTCATGCCTAGTGGAAACCTTGACAGTATCTGCCTTAGTCTCCAGCTGTCCTGTCCTCTCCTTTTTTAGGGACCCTCAGGCGTGCTCATAGGACTTCACAGAGGGCCCCGATAGCCGTCCTGGAGACCATATGGCATCTCCTTTCCTGTGCCTTTGGTTACCGCATGTGGCTCCGACTTTCTGGCTGTAGTTGCTGATATCAGCTCCTCCAGGTATTCTTCCTCATTCTGTGGGTGGTCACACATGCCCCCTCCCAAGATGCTCCTTCCTTATGCAGCATGGTATAGCAGTAGTTGAAATTTTTTTTTTTTTTTTTTTTTAATGAAAGCTTCTTTCTTTCTTTCTTTTTGGCTGTGTTGGGTCTTCGTTTCTGTGCGAGGGCTTTCTCTAGTTGCGGTGAGCGGGGACCACTCTACATCGCGGTGTGCGGGCCTCTCACTGTCGCGGCCTCTCTTGTTGCGGAGCACAGGCTCCAGACGCGCAGGCTCAGTAGCTGTGGCTCACGGGCCTAGTTGCTCCGTGGCATGTGGGATCTTCCCAGACCAGGGCTCGAACCCATGTCCCCTGCATTAGCAAGCAGACTCTCAACCACTGTGCCACCAGGGAAGCCCTGAAATTTTTGAGTAAATAAGAAATGCTTCCAGTCCTGCTTCTGCCGTTATCTGAGAGAAAACTTTGAGCAAGTCGCTTAACCTTTCCCCACCTCACAGAATGAGAATGGTTCTACCAAGCTATGGCATCGATTTATTTTACGGGACAAATGGCGTTACACGTGTGAAAGCCCACAGAGAGCAGCATCGTCCTGTAGGGCCAGTGGCTGCTTCTTGGCGGCCCTGCTCTTTCTCCCACCTGACACCGTTGCTGCAAAACTGCAGCTCATCTCCTCCTCCAGCTGTTCAACTCTTACATGATGTTTTCTACTCCTTAGCCCCTTGTCCCGTTGGCCAGAAAAGTCAGATGAAGTGGGGAGTGATATGATGGAGAAGTAGGGGAGGAGCAGACCCGCACAGTCGCCCATCAGCTGTCCGCCAGCCCAACATGGCCCTGGAGGTCAGACCCCCATCTTTGGGCTGTTTGGGGTGTGCATATTTCTTATACAGGCTTGAGTGGTCTCAGTGGGGTCTTCGCTTTGAGTTCCTTTGCCTCTGTTATGGCAAGAGCATTGTTTTGAGAGACACTGGCTAGATGCAGGAGAATGATCATTGGTCAAGGACCCCATGAAATATCTGATTCTCCACTGGACTTCGAACAACTTTAAGCACATAAGCACAATACACTCAGAACTGTAATACAGCAACATCTTTGGAGCCATTCAAATCTAGGTTCACATCCTGGGCAAGTAATTTAATCTCTCTGAGCCTGTTTTCTCTCCTGTAAAAAGCAGATACGGATATTACTTTATAGGTTGTGATCCTTAAACGAGATCATGCATGAAATGAACAAGCCCAGTGCCAGACCTGTAGCTCATTTTGCAAGGAGTGCTGGGGCTCTCTGCACTTTCAAAAAGCACATGTTCGTCTTATCACCATGTAAGCAGGCAGCCGTTTGCTCAGAGAAGTAGTTGTAAGATAGCATCAAAGCAAATAGCCCTGGCCAGAGAGGGGGAAACCCTGGTGCCAGTCATGCCTTAAGTCAAGATCCTTTGCGAGCGAGTCGGCCTCAAGCAGGTATCAAGTTTCCGGGGTGCTCACCGTGATTTCAAATGGCTCTTTTCCTTTAGGACTATCCACAGCCTGCAAGTTCCTTGGCCTCATGTGATTATTCCTAAGATAGAAACAATGTGGTGAAAAAGTGCCTCCATTGCATGTCCAGGTGCTAAATGCTTGTGACCCCTAAGGCAGGTCTCCAGACTTTTGATTCGGTCTCAGGCCTGCCGTCCTAGGCCTGGCAGGCCATTTCCTTTCATTGTGTCTGCTTTTTCCAGCAGCTTGTCAACCATTGGTGGTACCCACATTTTATAGATGAGACGTCTTGGAACCTGACCCGGGATTGCAGTCAGTAGGGGGTGGCTGGACTGGGACTAAACCCAGTCCTGTGTGGTACCCATCGTTGGGTCTAAGTCATCTTGCTCTGGGGCTGAAAGGGCCTGGGAGGCTGTGGGCTGACTGTGGTCTGCCTTCTCACTAGGCTTGGGGCTAGTGGGGGCTTCTAACGCATACTATGCCTTTAGAACTGAAGGCCCTTGTGGGCGGCAAGATTCTGAAGTTGTTCTCTCAAGACTCCTGTCCCCTGGTTAGTCAGTCAAGTAATGATCTAGGTACTGCTATGAGGGGACTTTGCAGATTGAATTAAGGCTGTTGGTCACATGACTTTAAGATAGGGAGATTGTCCTGGCTTATCTGAAGTGTAATCACACGAGCCCTTAAAAACAGAAAAGGAGAGAAGAGGAGACTAGAAAGATGCAGCAGAAGGAGAAGATAGAGTGTGTGAAGGATTCGACATGTCTTTGCTGGCTCTGAGATGTAGGGGTCGCATGCAGGGACTGGAGAGAGGCCTCTAGGAGCCCATGGAAAGCAGGAGAAGGAACACGGGCAGCCTCTAGGAACAAACGCCAGCCCCTGGCTGACAGCCAGCATGGAAGTATGGTCTTCAGTCCTGCAACCACAAGTAACTGATTTCTGCCAACAGCCTGAATAAACCTGGATACGGGATTTTCCCCGGAGCTCCAGGAAGGAGCGCAGCCCTGCTGACGCCTCGGCTGGAGCCCGGTGAGGCTCGTGTCAGACTGCTAACCTATAGGACTGTGACTTGAAAAATGACTATTTCAAGCCACTAAATTTGTGGCAGTTTGTCACAATAGCAATAGAGGGCTGATACGATCCTGGAGAACAGTTTGTCCCTTTTTGAAAACTTTTGCTGCACTGGGACCTGTTTGTTCAGTATTGCTGAACTGTGACAGTAAGTCAGTCCCCCAGATACATTGGCTGCCTCTGCCCCCCAGACATAAACCTTGAAAGCTCAGGCACCTGGCTGACCACGGAGGGGGTCACCCAGCACGGGCTTCTCCTTGTCACCTGTTGGGCCGCCAACCCTGAAGCTCTGTTCTGGTTTTCTCCTGACGACCTCTGAGTTTGTCCTGGAGGAAGCACCTCCTTTAGCCCTTGGGAAACAGGTGATCTGCGTTCACAAAGGGCAGCTCTGTCTGCACAGTAGCACTTGGCTCTCCTGCCAGAAGTTGCCTACATGTGGGTGGCAGAGGGTTCATGCTAATAGCACTGGGGCAGTGGGGGAAGGGCTGAGTAGGACACAGAAGCCCTCCTGCAGCTCCACCTGCCTGCACTTGGGGTTCCTGGCATGGCTTATCTGCAAGGCCACTGGCTTTCTGATGCTCATTCGGTCTCTTCTTTGTTCAGATGAGGTGGCTGAGGCCCAGAGGAGCGACACCATCCCCTCAGTGTCACACAGCTCCACGGAGTTTTTGCTCAGGTTCTGAGCCACAAAAATCCCATGCTGGAGAGGAAGGAAATCATGCACACATGTATTCTGTCAGCAGCAAACTGGGTTAGGCTTGAGCAGCTTGGTCAGTACTCTTTGACAGCCTAGGGGCTGGAATCTTTTTTTTTTTTTTTTTTTAGAAGTAAGGGCTTTATTTATTAATTAATTAATTTATTTTTGGCTGTGTTGGGTCTTCGTTTCTGTGCGAGGGCTTTCTCTAGTTGCGGCAAGCGGGGGCCACTCTTCATTGTGGTGCGCGGGCCTCTCACAATCGCGGCCTCTCTTGTTGCGGAGCACAGGCTCCAGACGCGCAGGCTCAGTAGTTGTGGCTCACGGGCCTAGTTGCTCCGTGGCATGTGGGATCTTCCCAGACCAGGGCTCGAACCCATGTCCCCTGCATTAGCAGGCAGATTCTCAGCCACTGCACCACCAGGGAAGCCCAGGGTCTGGAATCTTGATCACCAATCGAGGAGAAGAGTGAGGCACTGGACCTGGGCCAAGGGCCCCAGGCGAGAGGCAGGAGATCCCTCTCAGCTCAAATGCAAAACAAGCTGCCTCCTTGTGTACTTTTTCCTGCTTCTTTTCCTGGCACCTCTTTTGCTGAAAATTTGACCAGGTTGCAGAATTTCTCACTCCTCCGCGAAGAAAAATCTCTCCTTCCCAAAGGCTCCCCAAGCAGAATCGAGTAAGACAGAGGCGCTTTCATCTCTCAGGGCCGTCCACTCTCACTTTGCTTAAGCCTCGTTTGTTCCCTCTGCCTGAAAGAAGCCTTTTGCTTGGTGTGCCAGGGTTGGCCAGAGCCAGAGAGCATCCAGGGCTGTGGCTGCTTTGTTCCTGAACCCCGTGTGAAGCCTCGCAAATGCCTGTGTGCATTAGAGTGAGGGGAAGTAACCAGGTGCCAAGGATCATTTTCCCATGGGGTTCCCATCACTTAGTTCAGACCTGGATTCCCCCTCTTGCTGGCTCTGTGACCTTTGGAAAGTTACTGAACCTCTCTGAGCATTCTTGTCCTCAGCTGTAAAATGGAACTGGTAACAGTACTCAGCTAAGAGGGAGGTGACCCAGCGGCAGGCGGTAGAAGTTAGGGGTTCCAAAGCACTTGACATAGTATCTGGCGCACACCGTAAGTCTCAGCAAAAGTTGATATTGTTAAGATTTTACAGTTGTGCACTGCCTTATAGAATACTGGTGTGGGAAATTGTGAAAATTTAGGAACATGCAAGGGTCACATCTCTTAGACAGTAAATGAATCATTTTGAGGGGGAGGTGACCACTTTGAGAGTGTGTGAACTTGGAGGGTTGCTGTGTGCTTAGCACTCTGTTGGGTACTTTATTTGCATCTGTGTCCGTAATCAGTTTAACAGTCCGAGAGGTGTGGGTATTATTACCTCAGAGAGGAGGAAACTGAGGCTGGAGACCTACAGGAACTCATCTCTCTCCTCTTCACCCCAAATGATGTTTTGGCGTCGTTGGGGCCATGTGCCGGGTGGCCTCTCCTACAGTGGATGCTTGCCTCCTCTGCGAGTCTGATCAGATGCCTGGCTCTGTTTATTTCTGATCCTTGAGCTGTTGGAGATCCTGAGTTAGCAGCAGAAAAAAATGCATTATGAATAAAAACACTGATAAACAGTTGTCCTAGGAAATTGAGTCCTTACGGTGTCCTTCTCAGCACCACTCAGCACTCCACGGTCCCTGGGTCTCCTCAGAGGGTACCTGCTGTGACTCTTTCTTCTAGAAACTGGGCGAGGGACTTGCAACCCAGATTTTGAGTGGTCTATAAATGAGGCTTCCTGATTCCTGAATTATTGTATGCGGATGATCTTACACGTTTAATCGTGACATCACATTTGGTATATGTTGATCTGTATTGGAAAGGATGAAGTGAGGTTCATTTGAAGCCACTCTGAAGGGCCCATGGGAGGTGGTCTGCGTCCCTGGAACACCTCAGGAGTGTTTCAGAAGGTTTCCCCATTGATTTCTGTGAATCTTCAGGGTTAGCTGTGTGTAATTTGGGAGTTTTGACCCTTTGGTTCCTGTATGGATCATAGAACTACAGCTTCGTAGCTTCAGGAAATCCTCAAAGTCATTTGGACCAAACCCCTTGTTTCATTCATTATTATTTATTCTACAGATATTTACTCAGTAACTAACAGGTGCCAGGGCCAGCCCATGCTTTCAAGGAGCTCACAGCCTGTGGGAGAGATGAGTCCTAGACAGGGCGTGATGAAGGTATGGAGGTTTGCCAAATACAGAGAAGCTTTCCCCAAAGTCTCTTCCATGAAATAAATGCCATGGGACCAGGTATCCTGTGGCAAAAGGTTTCATGATATAATAGGTTTGGAAATGTTGGCATATGAATATTGGCGGAGAGTCCAGAAAGGTGCCTGATTCTGAGAATCTGGAAATTATACTTTCAATGATAATGACTATTTTGAGAATGTGATATGTACCTGGCATGGATGTAAGTGCCTTATGTGGATAATCTTATTTTATAAAATCCAGTGATTTGGGCGGGCCATAATTTATCAACTGTTTTTGTATTGATAGAAATTTAGATTATTTCCCACTAGATTTTCATGGGCTAAAAATTGATCTTTTTACTTCAAGAAGGGTTTCGCAGTACAGTGGAATATTATCCAGCCTCTAAAAAGGAATGAAATTCTGACACGCTGCAGCATGGATGAACCTTGAGGACATTATGCTAAGTGAAATAAGCCAGTCACTAAAAGACAAATACAGTAGGATCCCTCTTATAGGAGGCACTTAAGAGTAGTGAGTTCATAGAGATACAGATAGACAGCATACTGATGGCTGCCCTGGGCTGGCAGGAGAGGAAATGGGGAATTATTGGTTAATGGATACAATTTCATTTCTGCAAGATGCAAAGTGTTCTGGAGATGGGTTGTACAACAATGTGAATGTACTTAACACTCCTGAGCTTAAAGATGGTTAAGATGGTACATTTTATGTTTTGTGTTTGTTTTTAACCACAATAAAACAAAAATACTGTTTTGACAAAAAAATCATATGGTGAGAATTAAAATTCACAAATGATGGGATATGATGGACCTCAGGTTGGTATGCATGTGAATGCTGAATATACACATCTGTGTGCTGAATTATTTTTTATTTTTTTATTTTTTCATGTTCATTGGCCTTTTGTTTCTCTTCTTTTGTGAATTCCTATTCATGTCTAGTCCATTTTCCAATTAGGGTATCTATTGTTTTTCTTATTGATTTGTGAGAGCACTTCATAGATTTTTTTTTTTTTTTAAAGATTGATTGATTGATTGATTGATTGATTGCTATGTTGGGTCTTCGTTTCTGTGCTAGGGCTCTCCCTAGTTGCGGCAAGCGGGGGCCACTCTTCATCGCGGTGCGCGGGCCTCTCACTATCGCGGCCTCTCCCGTTGTGGAGCACAGGCTCCAGACACGCAGGCTCAGTAGCTGTGGCTCACGGGTCTAGTTGCTCCGCGGCATGTGGGATCTTCCCAGACCAGGGCTCGAACCCGTGTCCCCTGCATTGGCAGGCAGATTCTCAACTACTGCGCCACCAGGGAAGCCCCTGTGTGCTGAATTATTTTAACTGGGGTTTGAGATGAAAAAAAATCAACTGGAGTAGTTCTGTTCTACTTTAAAAAAAAAAAAAAGAGGGCTTCTCAAGCTTCTGAAGGCTTTGCCAGTTGCTGCCCATAAAAAGTGGACTTTGGAATTGAATGTGGTTGCTTGAGTTCCCTTTGAGGCTTGAGTGAGCACGGGCTGGTGTCTCCAAAATTTGTTTTTTTGAGAAAATGTTTGCACTTACTTGAACTATTTGGCTATAACAACATGTTTCTGAGTTAGTGTATGACAGCTGTAAGTTGAAGCAAAGGTACTAGGAGGAGGGACAGTAGTAATTTGGGGCTGATTTAGGCCAACTCCCTCATTTTATAGAAGATGAAAGCAAAAGTTGTAAAATCCATGACTGAAGTTCTCTTTAAGAAATCTTTATGTTTTTGACCCTTTGTTTTAAAAACCAGATTGATTGGTGAGGACAGATGGCTACTAGACTCATGGTGATCATTTCATAATGTATGCAAATGTCAGATCACTATGTAGTACACCTGAAACTAACAGAATATGGTATGTCAACTATATTTCAATTTAAAAAAAAAACCCTATTGATTTCAGGGGGGCAATGGCATTTTGCAAAGGGAGAAACTATTTCAAACTTCTGTGTAAGGATCATATAGACTGCGTCAAAGTACAGATTAAAGAAAATTCGAATGAGGGTTCAATCCATTAATGAGTTTTCAAAACCTTTTAGAGCCCATGTTCATTACCTACCATTTCTCTGTGTAGAGCATCCTTCCACGCTGATGAATTCATACCTGCTCTGAGACTTCCTTTTTGCAGCTGCAGAGTTCACGTCTCTGTGGCTGCACCGTAATTGGCTTCATCCTCTCTGTTACGTGTTAGCTTGTTCTTAGCCTTTCACTGTGATAAGCGCCCTTGATCTGTGCATCCTCGGGCCAAAAAGCCACATGCATTTAGCCAAGCTGTCCTTCTGAATTTATTACCCCTCTCTCCACTATAAGTTTCTTAAAAGTCTTATCAAATTGAGCATTGTTATAGTTTTTAAATGTTTGTCAGTCTGATAAAGAGATTTTTTTGGATCACAATTAAGGGTCCTGAAAATGTTTGGTGTGTGTGTTTGTATACTTCTTTTTTGGGGGGGAGGGGAGAGAATCTTCAAATCCTTTGCCCATTTTTCTTCTTCTAGGCTTCAGGTTTGTGAATAACATGTATTAATTTTAAGTGTCCCTGGTTTAATTTCACTGCTGTGCCTACTTCAGCTTGTCTTTCCCACCTCTGAGTTCTTTTTGTCCATCTACTTATTAGTGATAGCTCACAAGGTGTGGTCCAAGTACTTGCAGCTCCTTGGGAAGAGTGGGGTCGTTATGTCTTTAAATATCTCAGAGTGCCCTATAACAATAGCTTAATTGGTTCCCTTCTGGAAGGTCTTCTAGTCTACCCCCTCAGGCCTCTGCTGCCCAGAATATCTTGGGAGTTCTTCTGGAGAATTCCAGGCTTTTTCTTACTAGGCAGCTTCTCCGTTTGTCTGTACTTGAATCACTGAGGAGATGTTGTCAATACAATCCTGTTGTTATCTCTGGTTCCCTATCACTTTTCACCAGGGATGTACAGGCTCCCATACCTCTTCCCACTTTATATCTGTGTGTTCATTTTAGTGACGGCAGGGAGTTTATCACCATTTACAATAGGAACTCTTGGTGTATTTTGGTAAATAACTTCGTACTGAGGGCTGTAGTTTCCCTTCATCACTGACTACACCATGTCGAGTAAATCTCTGTTAACTTTCCTCTTTTTTCTCTTTTTTTCTTATTAAAAAAAAAAGAACTGTAAATGTATCATTACTAGAACAATAATTCTCAAACTTTCTTGGTCCCAGGAAAATGATTGAGGATCCCTAAGAGGTTTTGTTCATGTGTGTCAGCTTGATTTACATATATTGTATTAGAAGTCAAAGCAGAAAATTTTAAACCACAGGGACTCAGAAGTACACATGCCCTTCGTTAACCTTCAGAGCAAAGGCATCATCACACATCATGGAAGTCTCTGGAGAGCTCCATCATACCATCTATGAGAGAATGAGAGTGAAATTACCTTAGAAAATCATTTTGACCTTGCAGACTGTTTAAACTGGTCTCAGGGAACCCCAGGGGTTCTCAGGCCACACTTTGAGAACTGTCGTGCTAAAGAATGTTTCTCAGGCTTTCTGTCTTGTTCATGATGGTCATGTTTGGCATTTTTTCTGGGTATATGTGTGCATACCCACAGTATGTGGTATGTGGAGGTGGGCTGGGAGGAAAGAGGCCGTGGCTGAATTGAAAGTTAATGTCTAAGGCAGTAGCGCTCTCCTGAAATGTGTGGAGACATCTCTTGCATGTAGGTTCACTGTTACTGGAACCAAGTGGGGTTCTCAGTATCCTCTGCCATACACCATCCCTTTTCTAGCAGGTGTTTTTTAGGCCCATCCAGATTTTAAGCGGGGGTGTGGACCCTGGGTCAGGCTGATGTTGCTGCAATGGCCTCTAGAGAGAGTGACCTGCTAATCCCCAGAGTCTTAACCGGCTGCCCTTGGATCCCCGAGAGCCTATGAATGGGCTGATCTTCCTGAACCTGCGTGTGTTTTTTTGGCATAAGGTCTGCAGTTTGCATCATATTCTTAAAGGAGTCTTCTAGTTTCATTCCGTAGCTTAAGGTTGGGGCATGCCTTAAAGTTCTTGGAGAGTTGAGAATGTACGGTGGTTGGAAAGGGTTTAAGAGAGATATCACATCTTACATAATTCAGTATACAAAAAAAAGATGCCTTTTTTTTAGAGGGATGCATGTCTTCCCCAGGATGCTCATGCATATCTCTTCCCACAATCCATTTGGCTGCCAGGTGACCTGGGTATGCTCATTTCAGGGTAGGTGCCATCATTTTAGCTGTGATCCAGTCTGTTGATTTGCTTAGAGCTGCTTCAAGACAGGTTTCAGTTAGTAAATGAAGCCACACACTCTGTATTTTGTTCTATACCGGTACCTGATTGGTTGAATGGAACTTCACTTGCAATTCTTTTATCGAAACTGAAGAATTCAATTGGAAGTACCTTGGCTTGAAGGAAACAGAATTTACAGTCTGATCCCACATCATCTCGGGGTCCTTATTTTCTGAAGATTCTGTTCTTTTTTTTTTCAGAGACTCTAAGTCACTGAGCTCCTCTCTCTGGATTGTCCCGTAGATTCCCCGTGAGGAGCCGCTGCTGGTGTGCCAGACCTCCTGGGGGCCGTCTGCCCGACTGCCCCTGACTCCGGCAGCGGGGTCCCCGATGGCAGTGGGCGCCTCCCCGTGAAACCTGCCAAGCTGGACGCCACAGCTCTGCACGACGACACTTTGGCCAACTCTGTGCCCCCTTCGGAGGCGTCCAACCATGCAGTCCTAGCCTGCAGCCCGGGCATCCCTGAGGAACACTATGTAAGCGAGGCTGTGGAAGATGCTCCCGGCTGCAGAGGGTACCGGGATGCCTGCACCATCACTGGTAAGGGCGCCTCTCCCCGCCAGGGACGGTGGGGGAGTCAGTGAGGACCGGGGAAGGGTGGGGTGGGGGAGTCAGTGAGGACCGGGGAAGGGTGGGGTGGGGGAGTCAGTGAGGACCGGGGAAGGGTGGGGCCGTAGGAGTGGGTCCCGGGGGAGGGATGTGGAGAGTGGGGAGGGACTACCAAAGTGCAAAGAGTCTGAGCTTTGGGATCATGAGACCGGCCATCCAGAACTGACCTGTCTGAGATGAAGACAACACCTCATAGAACTGTCGTGAAGGTTAGAGGCGGGATCACTGAACCTTGAGCAGCGTCCCTGGCCCGTAGTGGGGCTCAGTGTGGTTTGGCCCCTTGCCCCTCTCTCTGAGGCTCAGTTTCTTCGGACATAAGATAGGTGTAATGGAAATATCATGCCGTGATGCTGTGGGCTGCAGCAGTGGGGAGCTCCCTGCAGCGCCCTTCGTACACTGTCAAGTTTTGCACAGACAAAAACTTTGTCAAGTTTTGTCAGTCATGCCTTCCCAGTGTCTTGAGAGCAGGGCACTCACCCCCCCACCCCCCAGCCCCGCCCTGCGCACTGGCAACAATCTGCTATTCAGGCACATTGTAGCAGAGCTCTCGCTTGTGTCCTTCCTCAAGGGATCATTGAGACAACTGCCTGGAGCCAGCACAGGAGGGGGCTCTGAGTGGGAATGGTGTGGGATGGTGTGTGGAACAGCAGTGAGGGGCATAATGATAAATCCAGTTGCGTTCGTATCGAAGTTTTTGCCCAGTTCTCGTCTTGTCTGCATTGTTTGCTTTCATACTGCTGTTTGAAGTAACGCCCAATGACAGTTTAAAAGGTGCAGATTTGCTTCCAGTAGCTTTTCCCTGTTCTCTCTCCAGTCAGGCATTGAGGGCCCCCAGCCCCACCCCATGTCAAGAGCTTCCTGGGTGTGAGGGGCGTGAAGGTGCCGGGATCCCAGCCGAATGCCTGGGAGCTGAACCCCTGAGCTCCCGGTTGCACCAGGGGCCTCCCCTCCACTTGTGCACTAAATCCTACCGCTGCTTGCCTGTCCCCTGAAGGACACGCTTCCGGCCCCCGCCCTCTCTCTACTACACCATCCGTTTCTCCTTGCTCCTGGATCTTTCCTGTTAGCACAAAAGCATGCTATCATCTCTCCCTTCTTAAAAAGAATCCTTCTTTGCTCTGCTTTCCCTGCAGCTAGCGTCTGTGTCTCTGCTCTTCGGTTTGCTCTGTTTTTTCTCCTGTGTCCACCGCGAGCAGGCTTGTGACCCCACCGTGCCCCCAGTGCTGACGGCCTCGTTCGGTTCAGGGGTCCATCCTTAGCCTTTTCAGCAGGAGTTGACACTGCCGACCACCCCCCCTTCTCCTGGAAATACGGTCCTCCCTTGGCTTTGGGTCCCGACCTTGCTAGCTGCTCCCCTCTGGGAACCTTGGGGGCCCCGGGGCTCAGCCCTTCACTGTCTCGAGTGCCCCACGCCCTAAGTGATCTCACGCGGGCTCCGGGAGTTAGAATCTGCTTCTACACTAAGCACTCTCCAGTTCCTGTCCTCAGACTGGACCTTTGCCCCGAAGGCCAGATGTGTCGGTCTGACTCCACATAACAGCACTTTCTCTTGGACGCCTGATGGGCATCTCTGACTAACTTGGCCAGAAATGAACTCCTGATTTCCCCCTCCACCTGCTTTCTTTGCGGCCTTTCTAAATGGTACTTACATCCTTCCAGTTGCCCAGGCCAGAAGCCTTGGAAGGATTCATGACCTCTGTATTTCTTTCAGACCCTGGTTTGCTGGGAAGTCTGTTCAGACTCTTTGTTCCCAGTGTGTCCAGAGTTTGACTGGTTCTCACCAACCCCACAGTAACTACCCTGGTCTAAGCTGCCCTCATCTCACGCCCGGATCATTGCGGTGGGCTCCTCACTGGGCCTCCTGTTTCCCTCCTTGCCTCTGTGCAGTCCAATCTCTGCCCAGCCAAAGGAGTGGCTTTTTAAATACAACGTCAGGTGGTTTAAGTCTTGTGCTCCAAACCTCCAGCGGGCTCCCTTCTGACCGTGGCCTCAGTGACAGGGCTCCCGGTGCCCCTTTGACCTATCGCCTCTTCACTCGCTCCATTCCAGACACACCGGCCTCCTCACTAATTCTTGGGTACACCCGGAACATCCCACCTCAGGGCCTTTGTTCTTGCTGCTGCTCAGCACCTGGATCGCCTTAACCCCAGATGTCCTCCTGATTCCTTCTTTACTTTCTCCAAATGGCATTTCCTTAGAGGCCTTTGGTGACTCCCCTGCATAGAGGGTGGTCCACACCCACCTTCCCCATCTCCCTTACCTGCTTTAGCTGTCTCCCCGTACTTAGCCGTGAGTACTACATGTTTGTGTGTCGTTGACCAAACTTGCCGTAGAGTAGAAACTCGCTAAGGGCAAGGACTTTGTGCACCACTGAGTCCCAGTGTCTGAAAGAGCGCCTGCCTGTGGCCAGTGCTCAGTAAACATTTGCTGAATGAATGAGTTGTGTCATTTAATTAGTACTGCATCCCCATTAAGTGGAGACTGTTTAGGTAAAGAGACTAAATCAGGAAAGGTTCAGACTGTTTAGGTAAAGAGACTAAATCAGGAAAGGTTCAGCATCCGGCCTAAGATCCTGAGCTCTAAGGGGTGGGGCTTGCATGTAGGTCATGACCCCCAGCGTATGTGTTGCCTGCCACCTGCCCCCCGCCCCAAGGAATACTGTCCAGTTGGTGGGGACATAGATGAGCGAGTAGAAATAGGCTGTGCAGAATGGTTAACACCAGTGATAAGCACAGCACATGGGAGAGCATCAGGGAGGGTGCCTGGGTGAGCCTTGGAGGGGAGAGGATCCGGGAGACTAGGAGGGCTTCTCGGAGGAGGCAGTGTCCCAACTGCGTCTTCATTTGTCTAAACACACAAGCTAATCACTGGGATTCTAGTGGCATCTGTGCCAGTGAAATCCGGGAAACATTTAGCTTGTGAAAGTAGTTTCGATTTGAACATGACAACCGAGGGCAAAGTAATGGCAGAATTGCAGTGCTGAAACTTCAAACGCTATGGGGCACGGTAACTGGGGGTTCTTTGCTGGAACCTGTGTAGCAAGCACCTTAGGACAGCTGAGAAACAGCTCAGTGCTGTCACGTTTGGCAGTGGCTTGGTAAACAGGAGGGTAAACACAGACACTGTTACGTGTTTAAGGTGCAGCCAGACAACGCAGAACACGCTCAGGTTCAAGTCTTATTTGTCGGTCACTGAGAGGAAGACACAAAACAGAAAACATTTTCCAGAGATCTGGAGTTTCTCCGAGAATGCGTATGTGGACTCCAAGGGCTTTGCCAAGTGCAGTCCTGGGAGACCGTTTGGCACCCGGCCTCTAATAAATCCACGCCACCCACAGTTCCTGGGGAGCGCTGAGACGAACAGCAGGCTTTTTGTTCCTCTTTAATTTTTAGGCAAAGCCCAAATGCCCATCACAAAGCCCTGCTCCCCCTCTCCCTCCCCTTACCCTCAACCTAGGGATATCACATTTTGGGGTGCGTCATTTTCTGCTTGGGGCAGTTTAACAAGATGAGCCGATAGGGTGCCCACACGCTGCCTCTAGTTACGTAACCCATTGTGCTTCCAGGGCAGCGAGTAGTCTTAGAATTTGCCCCAACAAGCAGGCTCAGAGAACTGCTGAGTAGGTGCAGGAGCTGGCTGTGCCGAGGTGCTGCCTGGGTTGGGTGCTAATGGGGGATCACTGTTCGCTCTGAATTGCTGTTGGAGTTTCTTTCTGCACATGGCATTGGTATTTCAGTTTGGGCAGCCCGTGAGGGCCCAGCCTCTGCCAAGACTCTGCCCAGGCAGGCTCCTTCGGACAAGCTCATGCGGTAAGTGTGTTTGCCTGGCATGTCCACTGTTGCTTTTCTTTGTGAAAGTTGTGGCCGGAAGGGTGAAAAGGCCACAGGGAAAGTTGTTTCTCTCCTGTTCTGTTCGGCTTGGCAGGTTGTCCTTGGACCTGGGGTGGGGAATTGCAGTATCGAGTTATTGACAGGCAGAGCGGAGGGACCTTGGAGGCTGCTCACCGCTCAGCCCCTCATCCAGGCGCAGGGGAGGCAGGTGGCCCCTGCAGGGCCATGAGCAGCGGGCCTGAGTTGGGACCAGGCTTCTGGACTCCACCACCTTGCTCTTTGAAATTCTCTGCAGCGGCTGACCACAATCTCTGAGGCCCCTTCTGGCCTCTCCTACTGATTTTCCTGATCCTGTATCTTATCCTGGTTTCTTAAAGCTTCACCTGGTGTCTGGGTCAGCAAGGAATTTTTCAGGAGGTGAAGAACAGAGTCAGGCAGGGTCTCCCCCCCACCCTCTCTTCCCTCTTTTCTGCCCCACTTTTCTTTTTTTCTGTACGAAATGTGCTTGGCCCTGTACCTCCATCCACACCCCGGTGACGGCGAGCTTGCTAATCAGTTGTGCTCTGGCTTGTCTCTTGATGTGGGGCTGAAGTTTCTCACTTCCTCCAGGCTGATCAGAGTCTGATGATTGATGACCCGTCTGCTTTCTGTCCTGTCTATATGCTGTTACTCACAATCTGCTGGGCCACGAGCCAGTGAGTTCCTCAGAGGCATGAGCTCCTCTTGCCCTGTTCCATTCAGTTTTAGGTTTCAAGACAGATGAGACTCTGGATGGGAGATTATGGAGATGCTGTGGGGGTGTGTGTGTGTGTGTGTGTGTGTGTGTGTGTGTGTGTCTGTGTATTTAAAGTATTTTGAGGCTTGTTCGATAATTCTGTTCAACCAGCATCTGTTCGAGGCCAGCTTTTTGCTGGTGTCCGTAGATGAGCTCTGGTCTCTCCCTCAGAGCCCTGGAGGTGGGCAGAGGTGGAAATGACTCGCTGTGACCCGGGACAGGATTGCTGCCACTATGCTTATGGGAACTGTCCTGTCTGGTGTCCTTGTCATCACAGGGCCACCATTTCAGATTTGTTCCTTTTCTATCACTGATTTAAAGCCATCAGAGTTGATGATTTGTCCTCTGAAAACATGCTCAAGTTAAAGTATTATGGACTTCTTTTATGAATTGAATGTAAAATCTTGCTTGTCAATTCCTGTCTAGTATAAAATTTTTACTGTGTTTTCCACTGAAAATGTATGATGTAAATGGTACTTACTTGGCTAAGTGAAACAGAAAAGAATGGACAGTGAAACATCCCTTTTTTCACAGAGGGCGAAAACGTCAATTAGAATCTAGGGAATTACAAGTTTTTTTCAAATTTATAACTTAGAAATGTTCTTTGCTTCTTCTCTCAGTGGAATGGCCCCTGTTTAGCAGTTGGTTTGTTTTTGCAAATGCAGTGCAGGAGGAGGGCCTTGTTATGCTGATTTTAGAGCTAACACTTAATCTTCAGCAAAACACAAAACATTCACATTTGCCTTTTAAACATGCTGTAAATGGTTTTGAGAGTTACCAGCTGACCTTGCTTCTCCTCCGTTCCTCATCCTTAGGTGAGTGGGTAGAATATTTATCACACAAGGTTTTGACATATACTGTAAAATTTAGTTAAAATGTATTAGTAAGATTCTTGACACGTGATTGGGAGGCTACAGTTGCAGGTGCCTGCTATATTTTTATCCTCCTAATTGGTTTCGTTCTGAATTTGAAGCAGGTTTTTAATGCACCTAATGTATTGGTGTTAGTCTTTGCCTACTTTAAACCATTTTAGGAAGCTGGCCAATAATAAATTACAATAAAAATAAAGAGTAATCTTATTAAAGAATTGATCAGGGGTGCTTTGCAGGGGCTTCAGGACGTTGATCCCAGCCACGAATAATATTCCTCAGGGTGTTTTTTTAGATGCCAAGTTTTTGTAATGGATTTACATTAATTTGTTTTGCAAGTATTAGAGCAAGTGTCACTTCACACACACTTTGTTCAAGATGCTCTTTAGTGGGACTGGAGCGGCCAGATGTGGGCCTCTGCCCTCAGCACCCCGTGTGTCCCACTCTGCGGAGGTTTGCTGTAGGGGCTTGCCAGGGATTCAGCAAGAGAGGGTGCTGGGTGTGCCTTGCGGCTGGGTTTGGATGTTCCCCCAGCCACACAGTTCACTGGTGACTCTGGGACTCACGGCCCAGAGAAACTTGACTTTCTTCTCTGACGTCTGATCTTCTGTGAACACTGACAAACTCGAGCAAATCAAGTGAAACTATTACGAACAGAAACTTTGCAACTGTAATTAGACCTGGAACAAATCAAGTTTCATAAATCTTGTATTAGTCAGGGCTTTCCTGAGAAAACCAATAGGAGATGATAGATATATATATATATCATATTGTAAGGAATTGGCTCACACAATTATGGAGGCTAACAGTCCCAAGATCTGTAGTTGGCAAGTTGGAGACCCAGGGGAACCGGTGGTGTAATTCCAGTCCAAAGATTAGCAGCCTCGACATCCTAGGGAGAGACACTATTTCAGTTTGAGTCCAAAGGTAGGAAAAAGCTGATGTCAGCCTGAGGGCAGTCAGGCAGGAGGAATTCTGTCTTACTCGAGGGAGAGTCAGCCTTTTTGTTCTATTCAGACCTTCAGTGGATCGGATGAGGCCTGCCCACGTCATGGAGGGGAATCTGCTCTACTCAGTCTACCGATTTAAATCTTAATCTCATCCCAAAACACGCACACAGAAACACCCAGAATAACGTTTGGCCAGATATCTGGGTACCCCATGGCTCAGTCAAGTTGACAGCCATCACAGATCCTAGCAATGGCTGACACTTATTGAGTAGTTGCTCTGTGCCCGGCAGGCTTCCAGGCACTGCTCTGGAAACTCACTTTTTTCTCAGCACAATCCTGCCAGGCAGGTACTGTTACCACCCTCACCTTTAAGGAGGTGCAGATTGGGGTGGCCTGTCCTGTCATGTAAACCAGGCATCCTTGGGTTTACAATCCAGTAGTGTTGTTTTCTGACCCTATTTAACTTCCTTCACTGTGGATTTTTCTCTTCTAATAATTTCATTTAACTAGGGTTTTAAATGATAAAAGTAACACATGCAAATGGTAAAACTTGGAATTGTACCAAAGCATAGTCAACGTAGGGTAACAGTCACTCTTCCATCTGTACAGTTTAACCATTAAAAAAAATCATTCCAGGAAGCTTTTATGCACATAATTCCTTTTCTAAAAATACACGAATGGGACCATACCATATACCCTAATCTGCATTAAAAAAAATTAACTATTACTTATGATTGTTTCATTACAGTACATAGAATATTGCCTTATGCTTTGCAATGGCTCCACAGTCACTCGTCTGGCTGTATCGTTATCATCTCCAGTTATTTAAACCAGCTGTTCTCAGACATGTTTTTTTTTTTAATAACAAACGTTGTGTAGTTCCTCCTTTATTAATCAGAAATTAATAGGTAACGAATCCCTCTAAACACATCATCTTGGAAGAACCGGTGTAATGCCTTACTGTAATGTAAAGGAGAAACTAAATTAAAATGATGGAGCCTGGATTCTGATGGTAGCTTGGTGGACCTGGCCTCATTAGGGTACGTAGTAAGCAGGCAGGCACTGCTCCTGCAGGCAGGGTTGCTGTGCAAGTAGCAGCTATAAGGGCAGGGAGTTAATCACACGCGCCACTCAGCGGCCAAAAAAGAGCCTCTGTTTTTTTTTTTTTTTTTTTTTTTTAATTTTATTTATTTATTTTATTTATGGCTGTGTTGGGTCTTCGTTTCTGTGCCAGGGCTTTCTCCAGCTGCGGCAAGCGGGGGCCACTCTTCATCGCGGTGCGCGGGCCTCTCACTATCGCGGCCCCTCCCGTTGCAGAGCACAGGCTCCAGACGCGCAGGCTCAGCAGTTGTGGCTCACGGGCCCAGTTGCTCCGTGGTATGTGGGATCCTCCCAGACCAGGACTCGAACCCGTGTCCCCCGCATTGGCAGGCGGACTCTCAACCACTGCGCCACCAGGGAAGCCCAGAGCCTCTGTTTTTGTCGGTCCCCCCTTGACGGATGCTTTAAGTTGTTTCCAGTGTTTGCTTTTCAACAGTGCTCCAAGGAACAGCGTTCTTGCATGCGCATCTTTTGGGTCACTTACCCTGCGTGTCTGTGGGCTAACGGGAAATGTGCTTTTGGGATTTTGTGCGCCTCACAGCACGGCCCTCCAGAGAGCCTGCACCCATTAAGTGCCCAGCACCCACGTGGGGAAGTGGCGGTCTCTGAGTTTGATCAACCGTTTTCATCACGGTTAATCAGATAGTCATAAAAAATGGTATTTCATCTTATTTTGTTTCCTTTTAATTATGAATGAGTCTCTGCCTCCTTTCTGTTCTATCTCGTTTTCTGCAAACAGCCTGTTTTTTGTCTTTGCTCATTTTTCTAGTGGGTTGTTGGCCTTTAAGAGGTGTTCTTGAGATTTCCTTGTGTGTACAGAGGGTAGGGCGGTGTGCCAGGTTGAGATTCTTTTATATTTCGGAAGAGGAAAAAATGTCTTGAAAATAGTTACACAGATTACGATTTAACTATGACTATGTTTGATATTCACAGAAGTACAGGGTGCTAAGAGATTGTGTAAAGGGGATTTCTGAAGTGGCATTTCTTCCTCTTTTTTTTTTGGCCACGCCACGTGGCTTGTGGGATCTTAGTTCCCTGACCAGGGATCCAACCCAGGCCCTTGGCAGTGAAAGTGCAGAGTCCTAACCACTGGACCACCAGGGAATTCCCTGAAGTGGCATTTCTAAGAAGGTTTTCTGTGGGGAAGTAGTCTTGGCAGAAATCTGAAGGATAAGTAGGCGTTAGCAGGGAGGGAGGGAGGGAAAGAGCATTCCAAGCAGTGAAAATAGCGTAAGCAAAGGCCCTGTGGTGGGAAGATACAGTGATAATAGGAGCTAACATTGATAGAGCACTTATTATGTGCTAGACACTGTCCTAAACACCTTTTGTGTCTAACTTCGTTTAATTCTCATCTGTTAGTTATCTCTTGCTGTGTAACCAACTTCTGCAAACCTTGGCAGCTTGAAACAACAAACATTTATAGTTTCACCTATTTCTGTGGGTCAGGAATTGAGGAGTAGCTTAGCTAGGTGGCTCTGGCTCAGGGTCCCTCGTGAGGTTGCAGTCAAGGTGAAAGCTTGCACAGTGGAAAACAGTCTGGTAGTTCCTCAAAAGGTTCAACATACTAGTTACTGTTTGACTTACCAATTCTACTCCTAGTTATGTCCCCAAGAGAAATGAAAACATAATTCCACACACAAAACTTTATGTGAGTGTTCCAAGCAGCGTTATTCACAGTAGCCAAAAAGTAGAAGCAACCCAAATGTCTATCAACGGATGAATGGGTAAACAAAGTGTGGTATATTCATACCATGGAGTATAGATAGTTCAGGAATAAAAAGGAATGAAGTACTGATGCATGCTATGGCATGGATGACCCTTGAAAACAGTATGCTTGGTGAAAGAAGCCAGACACAAAAGGTCACATGTGAAATGTCCAGAATAGGGAAATCGATAGAGACAGGGGCCAGCAGGCTTTCTGGTTCCAGAGGGCACTCTTGGAGAACTTTTACTTAAAGTTTTCCTTTCTTCTCTCCTTTTCTTCTTTCTTCCTCTCGCCACTGCGTCCCCCTTCTTCTCTCCACCTCTTTCTTTTTCCTCCCACTCCTTTTCTCTCCTCTGTGCTACCTGTTTCCCCATCTCCCTACTCCTTCCCTTCTCTCCTTCCTTTCCCTGCTCTTCCCCTCCCCCACTGCATAAAAAGAAACATTTACAGTTTTTTCTTTTTTGCCCTGTAAAAAAAATTTTACAAGGGAGGTGGATCTCGGTGAAGACTTGGTAAGCCTCGCCGTCCCGTTCAATCAGAACCTCTTAGGTAAAGACAGCAGGTTACAGGCAGTGCTGCGTTAATGTTCTTTAGTGTTTTCCAGCATGTGGAAGAGGTGAGGTTGGCCTGTTGTAAAGCTGGCCCTTTCCGCTGTAGTGTCTTAGGTAACAGGCTTCCTGTGATAATGAAGGGCTTTGTAATGCTCATTGGGAAACACGGGGGGGGGGGGGTTTTGCTAGAAGCAAAACCGTGAAGGTGTCGTGGTGTCGTGGAGGTGTGAGCTTGCAGGTGAGGGGATGGAGGGAGGAGGGCCTGTCTCACTCTGCCTGCAGTCTCTGTGCAGGACATCTCCTGAATTCTTAGATGGAGGTAAACGGGCAGGGAGAGGAATGGAGTGAAGAGGAGGCCTGAAGGCTGGGAGTTCCTGGGAGTCTTCGGGAGGGACATGACCTCTGGGAGAGGAGGGAAGGAAAGAGGACCAGCCCGCTCCCACTCTGGGCACCTGGAAGCTGCGCAGAGGCTGTGTTACCCTAGTTTACCGCCCAGGGAGAGGCTGTTTCAGACCCCATCCAGCCCATCGGACTTCCTTCCCTGGCACCCCTGGGCACCGTGCTGGAGGAGGAGATGGGGTGCCGAGCGCGGTGAGCCTGGGAGCCCACGGCATTCTAGGGCTCTCCGTCTGCCCATCATGCTTTGTGATTGCCCCTTACCCCCCGGAGCCCAGCTGCAGGGCAGAGTAAGGTGGACTGTTGGTTTTGTGCAGAATTGGGTTTTGTCCTGTGGGTGTCATGAAAGTACCACAGAGGGAGGGCTGTGGGATTGAAGCTGGATGGGAAGAGGCGATGGAGGCAATAGGGGGGATCAAGGGGAGGGGGTCTTGAGAACTGGGAGTTGTGGGCAGGGAGGGAGATGTGTGGATTTCAGATTTCAGAGATGGCTGGCAGAAGGGGAGCATGGGGTCCAGGAGCTGAGCGGTGGGGAGCTGGACGGTGTTTGGCTCGGAGGTGATGTGCCCATCACGTCACGGGGATGGTGCCTGCAAGCCTGATGCCGCAAGGGGACGGACTGGGCAGTGGGCAGGCGAGCACAAGCCAGGGGCAGCGTGAGTCTTGTCCACTTAAAAAATATTCACAGCCTAACAGTTGAGAGTTATGTTTTATTTGGTGGGAATTTTTAGGACTTCAAGCCCAGAGGCAGCATCTCAAGTAACCCTGAGAGAACTGCTCCGAGGAGGCGAGGGGGGAGCCAGGTTATACCTAAGTTTTACAACAAAGGGCAGGTAGTCTGAATGTCAAAAGATTACCGTTAAGGGACTTCCCTGATGGTCCAGTGGGTGAGACTCCGCGCTCCCAGTGCAGGGGGCCTGGGTTCGACCCCTAGTGGGGGAACTAGAGCCCGCGTGCATTCGGCAACTAAGAGTTTTCATGCCGAAAGGAAGATCCTGCGTGCTGCAAGGAAGACCCTGTGCAGCCAAAATAAATAAATAATTTTTAAAAAGATAATTGTTAATTAAAAACAAACAGATATCCCAAGTTAAGGAATTTAACACTTCTCTATGTATGGGAAGATGCAAGAGTCTGGGCTCACTGAAATCATTCCTATGATATGCACCTCAGCTATCTGAGGCCAGTATCCTGTGTTTTCACATCCTGAGTTTCCTCAGGGCTCACAGTAGGGAGTGGCTGCAGTCTGAGGGCTGCTAGATGGCAGGTATTCTCTTCCTTCCTGAGTTCCCTCAGGGCTCACCAGCTCACTGTCTGGTGGTGGCTGCAATTGCGGATGACTGTGACCTTTGTTCACTGATATGGCAGGCAGTATTCCATTTTTCAGCCTCAAGCTAACAAGGACTTTTGAAGGCAGGTGGAAGAAAATGAACTGGTATGGCCAGAGGAGCCAGAGATTGCCAACATGAAGCCCAGACCCCCAAGAGAGTCAGCTTAGGGCAAGACTCGAATCGTCCTCTCCCAGGAGGTTTTCAGCCCTAAACTGGATTTTGATCTACATGATGGACCATGCATGTGGGTCATGTTCTTGGTGGGAGAGAAGGAAGGTCTTGCTTCTTAATGGTTGGAAACATGATAATGAGGCAGAGCCGATGGGCATGGGAACCCTGACCTCCCTTCTCTTCTTTTGGTAGGAATTCAGTTCTCACGCCCAACCCAACACATTAGATTTCAGTGTATCTGATAAATGTAACTGTACTTTTTTTTTCGGTGTTGAAAAAACCTCACAACAGACAACTCAGGTTGTTGTAACTGTAGGTTTGAACTCCATTGCTCAGTGCTATTTCAGTTCTATTTAAGGAGGGGTTTGTGGTGAGGAGAAATGGGAAGGGGCAAGTCTGAGTCTGAGGCAGGCCTGGAAGTACTGTATTCTGGTGTCCTCTCCTCCCTTTGTCTGGGACCTGAGGGAGGGTGTGGGCCTGCCCAGGTGCAGATGCAGCGCCACCTAGTGGGCCAGGGGAGCACTAGCAACTGGAGTGGCAGCCTTAACCTTGAGACCAGACACCTGCAGTGCCCTGGGGTTGCAACTTTTGAAAGGGACTGGAGGAGAGAGGAGTTACTTGTCTAGAGAGTATGGCAGGTAGGGCCGGCAACTTTAGATGTGTAGAACAAAAGAAATCTGCTCCCATCTCTTCTCCTGCCTTAGTCCATCTCACCTTTATTTTATTTTATTCCCATCTGCTATTTTCTGGAGTTAATTCCAGGAGTTGTTTTTCTAAGGGAGGGCATTATGAAAGCCAAGTGTGGCCACGTCTTTCTTACTTAGACTACTTGTTAGGAGATCCTGATGGTGACGGAATGTCAGTCCTGTGCAGTGAACTTTATCCTCCTAGTTATCAGCGGACGTACTTTACATGCTTTTAAATTGGGTGTGTGTATTAGTTAGGTTTTGCTGTAGAAATGCTGGGTAACAAACAACTCTCAATTTCACAGTGGCTACTGCAACATTTACTCCTTGCTCTTTCTCATAAGTTTCCAGGCCTGAGCTTCAGTTCAGGTCTGCTTCACTTGTCTCATTTGAAGATTTGGGATGATGGGCAGCAGCTGTGTAGGGTCATGTTCTTCTCCTGGCAGAGGACAGGAGCTCAAGGGGACAAATGTAACCACACAGGCACATTCAGAGCCTCTGATTGGACATGCAGTAAGTGACACATTCCATTGGCCAAGGGAAGTTCCATGGCCTGGCTCAAGGTCACTGAGTTGCAAAATGATATTTCATTCACAGTGAACCATAGCAAGGGTGGGGAGTGAGGGAAGATCAGCCTGGATTTTAGAAGACCCTCAGGTAGCAGTAGTGGTCTTGAATGGCACAGGCATGTAGGTGGTCTTCAGGAAAGCCCCTGAAGTGGTGTCAGTGACCTTTAAGCCCTTTGCCTAGACTCTTAGCTCTGCTGGGCTAGGGAACTCAGTGGGGGTGCGTAGGGGAAGGACGTGGGTTCCGATGGCCTAGAGTAGGAGGGGCTAGCAGACTTATCCCTAAAGGGCCGGAGAGTAAATATTTTAGGTTTGTTAGTTCTGTGGTCTCTGCTGTTGTAGCTGACAGCGGCCACAGACAATACCTAAAGGTATGGGCGTAGCTCTTTTCCAATGCAATTTTTATTTATAAAAACAGGGAGGGGGCCGAATTTTACTGTGGGCTGTAGTTGGTGGACTCCTGGTCTAGACCTTCAAGCCCTGATCTGTATCAGGACTTCAACTTAACAATAAGAGAGAAATATCCCTTTTTAGCTGAGAAGCCAAAAATAAAAATTCAAAGGGCTCCTGTTGGGTCCAGTAATAGCCCATCCCCTCAGCATTGTTAAGCCGTGAACAGTTGTTCCGCATCGTTGGATTCTCCAGCCAGAGTTTATTGTTTCTAAGCATGAAATCTCATTTTGCTTGCCCCATTTTCAGTAGAAATGGCAGTGAAGGGTATTAGAAATTCCTTGGGCTTTCCTAGGATGATAGGGAAGGTGATTTAACCTTTTGGATGGATTCAGAGGCGTCTTTCATGAACAGTGTTTGGCAGGAGATTTGGAGATGTGCCCAAGGGTGGTAGGTGTGCCCAGAGACCTTTTTTCACATTCCTTGTGGTTACATTTTTTGTGTGTGAGTAACCACTTCATTGAGATAGAATTCACATACCATGTAATTCACCCATTTACAGTGTATAATTTGATGGTTTTTAGTATGTTCACAGGGTTGTGCAATCATCACCACAGTCCATTTAGGAATATTTTCATCACCCCAAAAAGACACCCCAGGCCCTTTAGCTGTCACCCACCAATACACTCACATGTCTCCCAGTGTGGCTGCATTTTTAATAAGCTTTCAGAAAGTTGCTTTTTGGTTTCTGCTGTCCTTGTTTTTCTTGGCTCATCCCTGGCGTTGGGGAGCTGAGCAAGGGATCTTGAGTGGTCATCCGTGCTATTCAAGTGCACACCTCATAGGAACTTCAACTGCTTCTGATCACACTTGTGTATCATACATACGTCACCTGATGAGATAACTTTAAATTTTTTTCCTTTATTTATTTATATTTAACAAAGGCTTATATTTCTTCATTTGTATTCTTCTTTGTAGGAGGTTATCCTCTGTAATTGTCTACATTTTGAATTTACGTTTGTGTTGGTTTGAAACCTGGTTCAAGTAACGTGGAATCGTTTCACGCCCAGGTTTTATTGTTTCATCTGTTTTAACTGTTTATTATCAGGCTGTAGTGATCTGTTTTTGGATGAGTTTGAAATCTTTTAATACCCAGATGATCTCATGTGATGTTTTGAAAAAGTAACCATTGTTCATTTATAAACAGAATTTCCTGTTCTGGAAGTTAATTTAGATTAACAATAAGACAGTTGACTGCATTGAATGGTAGAGGCACAGTAGGAATTTCGGGTTCACAAAATTTTGTTCTATTAATAAAATAAAGTTTCTTTGATTTGGCACATAAGTCTTTATCTCAAAGTTTATCCCTTATGCTAACTGACTTCCATTGTTCCTTGGTAAGGGCTGACTTTGGGGAGGAGAGGATAGACAGAGGATTGGGCCCTGAACTCTGGCAGCTGCTCAGGCTGCCTTGAAGGTCTTTTAGAGTCTAACTATAAATATTGGGTGTAAATGTTTTTGGAAACCAGAAAGCAAAGGTAAGTGTAAAGAGTTAATAATTTGAAAACAGGAAATTGGATCTGAACCCCCAGATTACAGCAACAAAACCCAAGAGGTGGGAGGAAGATTAGTGAGATGAATTATAAGCAAGTTATCCTGTTTTTGCTACAGATAGTGAGAGAAATACAGATTTAACTCCTAGTAATTTAAAGGTAACTACCTGTATCAGTAAGGCTTAAGCTTAGCTGCATAGAACAGTGCCTTCACCTGATAGGATTTATTTTTCTTTCACGTAAAAGAAGTTCAGAGGGAGGCTCTGCAGTGCTGGTGTGGCCCTCCTGTCCTCAAAGGCCTGAGCTCTTCCTGTCCTTCATTTCCACCATACTCGTGGTTTCTATCCTTAAGGTCACCTCATGGTCTTAGAAGGCTGCTGAAGCTCCAGCTATCATGTCCAAGTTCCAGGCTGTAGGAAGGCAGCCTTTGGGAAAGCCTCACCATACCATTGCTTAAATCTCAATGGCCAGAACTTAACGCTCTTGGTCATACCTTGCTACCAGGGAGGCTGAGAAATGTAGACTACCCAGGTCTTTGATACTAAGGAAAGTGGGAGAGTATGGGTGGTTGGGAAGCCACTAGCAGTGTCTACCATGCCTCTTTGATGTGATATCATAAGATGTCATATCTTAAAGATAGAATGTGAACCTTCCAAATCAGTGTTTCCTCGTCTTTCACAACATGACCCCCCATAAGAAAATGATGACGTTTGCATAGCTCAAAGGGTAAATGGTGATGGTAACTCATAGCTGGAAGCCACCCTGCATAGTGCCTGCCACCCTCCATTCCCAGCACTTGGAGGAAACTCTGCCCTAAATCACTAGGGGAAAAAAAAAGAATCTAGTGACACATATTCTATAAAACAAAAAACAGGTAACTAACGAAACCTCAAGAGAGCAGAACCACCAGGAGGCAGGACAAAAGATCAGTCACGTCTGACATTTGACGACAAAGTCTCTGAATGGGTCAAAAGTAAAGCTTTAGCGATGTGCTATGTTTTAGGAAGTCTCAGAGCAAAGTACTCAAGAGAGTGGAAGTTGGGAGGAGGAGGACAATTTAGAGAAAAGAGAGTTACACGGAGGAGTTATTTAATCAGTGAGACCAGAGGGCCAGAGGCAGCATGGGTGATGGCTATGGCTGTGACCAATGGGTCCAGACACTGTGTGAGAAAGCCAGGTCTAATACTTACTGTGTGATGTGGGTCCAGTTACTTAACCTCTGTGCCTCAGTTTCCCCTTCTGTAAAGTAGGGATGATAATAGTCTCCACTCTTAGGGCTGTTGGGACGTTTAAATGAGTCAGTGGAGATAAATGCTTGGAGATGGTAGCATCCATAAATATTTGCCATTATTATTGCTGTTTGTTATCATTATAAAAAGTACAGCTGGATCCCTATATAGCTCCTTCAAACCCAATAAAATCCAGGTGATTCAAAGATAGAATGTTAAGAATGAAGCCATAGAAGTGCTAGAAGTAAATATTGCTGGATATTTTAGTAATCTTGAGATGGGGAAGGCCATCCAAAGGCTAAGATTACAAAGAAAATGATCAAGTGGAGATTAAGTGGTATAAACTTGTAGTTGCAAAACAAATGAGTTACGGTATGAAATGTACAGTGTGGGGAGTATAGTCAGCAGTTATGTAATATCTTTGGTTGGTGACAGACTGTGACTAGACTTATCCTAGTGATCATTTTGAAATATATAGAAATATTGAATTACTATGTTGTGTAACAGGAACTAACATAGTGTTGTAGGTCGATTGTACTTCAAAAACAAACAAACAAAAGCTCATAGAAACAGAGATCAGATTTGTGGTTACCAAAGGGGGGGGTGGGGGCTTCGGGGGAGAGAGAGCTGGATGAAGGCAGTCAAAAGGTACAAACTTCCAGTTATAAGATAAATAAGTACTAGGGATGTAGTGTACAACATGATAAATATAATTAACACTGTTGTTTGTTATATATGGAAGTTGTTGAGAGTAAATCCTAAGAGTTTTCATCACATGGAAACAATTTTTTCTCTCTCTTTAATTTTGTATCTGTATGAGGTGATGAATGTTCCCTAAACTTATTGTGATGATCATTTCAATGATGTATGTAAGTCAAATCAGTACGCTGTACACCTTAAACTTAATACAGTGCTGTAAGTCAATTATATCTCAGTAAAACTGGTGGAAAAAAATTTGACTGCACAAAAATTAAACTTTATACAGGCAGTCTTGCTGTAACACGATATATTTGTTTTTGAAAAAATTTGTGTTCTACAAAATGGGACACTAAAAATAACAGGAGTTATGTGACTTTGTAACCAGAACCAACAAAAACCGTACATTGGGAGATAACATGAGTAGAGTGGTCATCTTTTATTTATTTTTAAAAAATAATGGTAAAACATACATAACATGAAGTTTACCATTTTAGCCTTTTTTTTTTTTTTGGCTGCGTTGGGTCTTCGTTGCTGCACGTGGGCTTTCTCTAGTTGTGGCGAGCGGGGGCTACTCTTCATTGCGGTGTGTGGCCTTCTCATTGCGGTGGCTTCTCTCGTTGTGGAGCACGGGCCCTAAGCGCGCAGGCTTCAGTAGTTGTGGCACGTGGGCTCAGTAGTTGTGGCTCGTGGGTTCTAGAGTGCAGGCTCAGTAGTTGTGGCGCATGGGCTTAGCTGCTCTGAGGCATGTGGGATCTTCCCGGACCAGGGATTGAACCTGTGTCCCTTGAATTGGCAGGTGGATTCTTAACTACTGCACCACCAGGGAAGCCCGATTTTAGCCATTTTTAAGTGTACACTTCACCTTGTTGTGCACACATCACCTCTGTAAATCTCCAGAACTTCATCATCTTCCCCAGATGCAACTGTACCCATTAAACACAGATTCCTCTTCCCCCCTCCTCCAGCCCCTGGCAGCTGCCTTTCTGCGTTCCGTCTCTGAATTTGACTCCTCTAGCAGCCCCCATAGGAGGATTCAGAGTGTCTGTCCTTTTGTGACTGGCTTGTTTCACTTGGTGTAACGTCCTCAAGGTCCATCCATATTGTAGCTTATGTCGGAATTTCCTTCCTTTGTAAGGCTGAATAATATTCCATTGTACATATCTACCACATTTTGTTATCTGTTCATCCATTGATGGACCCTTGGGTTGCTTCTACCTTCTGGCTATTGTGATAATGCTACTATGAACATGGTGTACAAATATCTGGTCAAGTCCCTGCTTTTACTTCTTTTGGGTATATACCTGGAAGTGGAATTGCTGGATCATATGGTAATTCTGTTTAACTTTTCAAGGAACCTGGTTATGCATGTTTTTAACTTTATCAGATATGTACTATAAACACGCTTATGTATTTTGCACTTCAGATTTTTTGGATTCCCCTCTTATTTTTAATCCCACATGGGAGATTACTTGTTTGAGGGTCATGACAGAATTTTGGTTCTCCAAACATGCTGTCAAACCGTTTACTGCAAGTGTCGTTCCAATTTCCACCAGCTCCATCTGTCTAAACACTAATTCAGCTGTGAGCACATAAATTACAATCACACTGACACTGGCTATTTTCATGTAAAGATATTTGCCTGGTAATTGAATAATTATAAGATACATAATATATACGCTTTTAAGAGAAATTATCAAGAAAATTGGAAAGCCAAAGTATTTTTTTCTATTTATTTCCTAGTAGATCAAATTCAAACGAATATTAATCCACCCCACCCCACCCCACCCCATTTTTTGAGCATTTTCCTGCAGGTTTAACTCTTAAAATTAACACGTTAATTTTTCCTTTTAAAGTAAAATTTCTGTGCAGTTCTAACTTTATGTCTTAGTGTTAGAATCAATCTATCTTGTAGTGTGGTATCGTCTGCTCTTGTAGATTTCTGTGCAAAGCCCATTGGAGTCACTATTTCTGCAAAACACTGCAATCAGTTTTGACATCCGGGGGCCTCCATAGCAGGGTCCTTCTGACTTTGCTTTGCCCCGCCTCTTCCTGCCCTCTTGTTGCACAACACTCTGGCGTGTCTGAGTGGACGGGGCCACATTCAGTTGCACAAGGTGGCACTTTAGCCTCGTGTTGGAGACCCTGCTTGTGAAGGCGGCCGCTGGGCGGCTTGGCCGTCTCCGTTTGTGCTGCTGTCACAGGGAGCTGGTGTCGTGTGTGATCAAGCCACAGCTCAGAACCTGACACCCCATCTGTGTGGAACTGAACCGGGGTCATTGTTTATCCTTTTTCTTAGAAAGAGTCACTTCTGGTGGCAGGTAAGGCCACGGCCCTTCCAGTGTCAGGTTTTGTTTCTGTCTCTGAATCCTGATTTCCTTGGCCTTTCTGCTTCCATGCGAGTGTCTCTGGAGACACTGGTTACTGCTCACAGCAAGGCAGCAAGGAAGAGAAGAGAAATCTTGTCCTTGTGGGGCTGGAATGTGAGCAGGAGGTAGTGTGTCGGGAGGTGAACTCAGGATGGTGGGGACAGGAAAGCATCAGTAGTCCTGGCGTCCAGTCCCAACACTGCTCAGCTACGAGACCTCACCCAGGTCCCCGCACCTCTGGCGGGGCCTCAGTGTCCCCTTCCGTAAGTGGCAGGGCTGGGAGAGGCTGGCTTGGGTGTGAGCTCATGCCAGCCCTGGGGAGGGGTCTGAGAAGTCTCGGGTGGAAGTGGGGAGAGGGCAGGTGCGTGGGAGGGACGGGCGAGGGGACCACGTTGCCCTTTTAGACCGTTTGAACGTTGAGCCACAGGCCTTATTCATCAATTTTTTTTAAAGAAAGCAAATTTAGTTAATGAAAATCACAAGGGGCTGTCAACTCTCAAATGTTGATGGGCAAGATCCCCCTGGAGAACTTGGTGTAAAAGCCAGCTCCTGGATCCCACCCTCATAGATCCTGGCACAGAAGGTCTGCGGTAGAACCGAAGGAGCATATAAAGAGCCCATTACAGAAGTGCTGTCTGCCCCGGGGCGCCATCACCCCAGGCTCAGTTCTCAGGAGGGTCCCCCCAGTTCTGCTGAAATGCCCACAAACGAGGGAAGGGAGGAGAAATGCTTGCTTGCACGTTCCTTCCCTAGGTGATCCTCTCAAGGGGCCGCAGAGAGTAGCAGCGAGTCGTGTGTGGATTAGAGTTGGGGGGACGGTGTCGGGGGGCGGGGGGTGTGTGTGCAGTGGGCTCAGCCACTTCCTAGTGGAATGACTTGGGCTCCTCGTGTCACCTTTGGGACCTTGGTTTCCTGGTTTGTAAATGTGTTCCTCCACTTCACCCTGCACTGCCTGCTGGTTTGTGAGAGTAAGTGAATTGCAGGAATAGACACAAGTGGTTTGTATCGTTCAGCAAAATGTGTATTGAGCATTTACTGGTTACCGGGCAGGGTGCTGGGTAAACAGTGGAGAATGTCAGCCTGCGGGGTGGTCCTGCCACTTCCTGAGGCTCCTGGTGCGGGGGCCGTGCAGCGGACCGTGCCTCGGTCTCACGTCTGCTACTGGCTGCTCTGTGACGTTCAGCCACCTCCTCAGCCTCTCTGAGTGCAGCCCTCTTCTATTAAATGACGTGGTTGAGCCAGTAGTTTCTAGTTCTAAAGGTCCCTTTGTAGTTGGTGAAATCACAACTTCTATGGTATTCTAGAGAATAATTCTAACAGAGTTCCCCGATGAAGCTTAGGTGAGGCTCTTAACTATGTGACCCTATGATAGAGAAGAAGTTTCCAGAAGGACGTCTGGCAGATACCAGTTGCAACGTATCACGTGTGTCCCTGGCACCAGTATGGCCTGTGTGTGAGTCTCTGAGCCCGTGCCCTTTAATCCTAATAACTCAAGAAAAAGGCGTCGTTTCCAAGTCTGTACAGAATGATTTGCAGGCGGCTGAGTACGTGAGCTGTCTTGTCTTGTGAAGACTTTAAGACATGGGTATGGCTTTGCAGTCACTGCCAAGGTTAATGGGTAATGACAGGGGCTTACGGACCCTAGCCAGAACTTCTTCAAGCACAGGCTGGGGTCACGTTCTTTGCTTGTCACCTTTAGTGTAGTCTGGAACCTTCTCCCAAGGCCCAGAGTTAAGACACCAGGATGGGAAACCCCAGCGTGCAAACCGGAGGCACATGTGTTTAAGTTGACCTCAGGTATTTACAGGATTCTCAACTAGCGTCCAACGTTTAAAAATCAGGGAATCTTATGTAAAAATACAGATCCCCGGCCTCTCAGAAGAAGTCTGGCATATCCAGGTGCTATGGGGCCCCCTCGGTGGAGGCAGGATGTGCCGGGAGTGGCGGCCACCTCCAGACACAGCCCTTGGTCTGGTGGCTCAGAGACATTTTGGGTGGAAAAAGAGCTTTTCTGCAACCTGATGCCTTTGTTCTACAGATGGAGAGACAAAGTCCCAGATAAACCAAGACGTGACTTGCGGGTGACATGGCGAGGTTGGGGGCAGGGCCAGGGCTGGGAGCCCATTCTCCAAACTTCTGGAGCAGCTCTTGCTGCATGCAGGGCCTCAGGCGCTCGCCAGCAGGTGGCAGTCGTGGTGCTGGCTGGCCTGCCTCAGGGTCTGGCTTTCCTCCTTCCTCCTTTCCTGTGCCCTTCTGTTCCTCTCTTACTTTGATTTTGCCAGATTTTCTCTGGCCAAGCTTTTCCTCTTTGTCCAGCACTGCACTCTCTCCCTCCTATTATCCTCACCTCTCCCCCCGCTGTTTTTCCTAGGATCTCCGGAGCCTGGGGGAGTGTTCAGGACACTGTCCTCCTCTCCCTTGCAGCTCTCTGTTCTCCTGGGCCCAGCGCCCTCAGCTCCGGTGTACAGGCAGAAGGCCCAGAAACTCCAGTGGAGCTACCCCCCGCCCATCTGGAGGTGGCCACCACTCAGAGCCTATAACTGTGTGGTGCTAGATATGCTGGCTTTTTCCAACAGGCTAGGGATCTGTCTCTTTGCATGAGATTCTCTGATTTTTAAACATCGGACACTAATTTAGAGCTGCAGTCTCTGCTGTAAAATGTATGCATCATCTGGGGCGCCTGACAGGTTTCCTGAACCTGGCGTGTCACCTTTGCATCAGTGCAAATGCTTAGATGGAGGGGCCTCCTTCGAGCCCCCTCTGGGGTTATGGATCTAGCCCAAGTCAGGTGGAGAGTGGACATAGCTGGACCTACAGCCCCAGACCCTCAGGGCCCTCTCCCACCTCCCACAGCCCTCGGTGAAGCCCCCATCCTCGGATAGGAGGACCCACTTCAAACCTTATGCCTTGGAGAAAGCTAGGAAGGGTTATAGCTCTGGAGAGGTGAAGAGAGGTCTTACGTTCTGCTCCCAGGGTGGTGCTATAAGAATACTGGACACTGGATTGGATTTGCGTTTGCTGAGTGGTTGAGGTGACATTCACTTCCCCGTGGGACTTTCCTCCATGCTGGATGAAGATACTGAGTGAGACTTGAAAAGACCTGGACACTAGATGGCTCCACCTTCCTCATGCTGAAGGCTGGGTGTTTGGCCGATTAGGCTTGCCACCCGTTGCCGATTCTTCCTCCCTTTTTTCCATCATTCATCCAACGCTTACTGAGCACTTCCTGTTGCCCAGCGTGATGCTGAGGGCTGGGTTAGATGTTAAGGGGTAATTCAGAGCTCCTCCCGAGGGACTCTCTGTTAGAAAACGCATGTAACATTGTAGTGAAATAACCTCTGTACTAAATACATAGCCAGAGGGGAGAGGTCAAGGGAAGCTTGAAATATGGGGTGAATTTGAGTGATATTTTGCGATGGAGTTTGCTGGCAGGGAAGGGCATTCCAGACAATTAGAACAGGTGGTGTCCAAACCAAGGTTTGTGCCAAAATGTGTTTGGAGGATGGCAAAAAGTTGGTGTGGCTTCACCGAAGGGATACTCGAGAAGTGGCTTTAATAAGGTAGATGTGTATTTCTTTCTCTCTTAAAAGTCCAAGTGGTAGATGGCCCAGGAGTGCTGCCGCTATCCGCTTGTCCCAGGCACCCAGGGTTGCTCTGCTAACCTCCTAGGTGCTGCCTTTACTTATACAGTTGAAGGCGGCTCCAGCACCACCCCATCCCTGCATTTCGACAGTTGGATAGGGTCTGACTTGGAAGTTCTGTTTCCATCCTGTTAACCAGGCATATGGACAGACCTTACTTCAAGGAAAGATGGAAAATGTAGTTTTTACCTGCGTGGCCGTGTGCCCAGCCACACCTTCGGGGTGACTTTACCGAAAGAAAGAAGCAGAAATTGGATATCGGGAAGCAGTCAGTAGACTGTGTCTTAGGAAAGTGCGGGCTGAATCATGAAGCAGTTTATAGGGAGCTGGGAGGTTTTTAAAGCAGGGCAATACTGTGATTTTAAAAGTGTCTTTCACAGATGGAGCCGGCATCCATGGGGCTGTTGTAATTGGCGAAGGGGGGGATGCTGAGTGTAAGTCCACCCGACTTGCCTGGGTGAGCCTGGCCTTTGATGGTTTGACAGGCTGGGGGTCGGTGGGTTCCGGGCTGCTGTTGCTGTCGATCTGCCAGAAGCCGTGGACCTTTCGGGGCCTGGGTTCAGTCAGGAAGGGGATGCCCTTCATTTGAGACTTAGCCGAGACTACATAGCATAGCTTGTTAATAGTGTGAGTTGGAGCAGTGGAGAAATGAGCACCGTAGAGAGCATTCAAAGGTTCCTTTCCTCCAGGTGAGGCCAGCAATGCCCTTTCACGCACTGAGCTTGAGTAGGCGCCAAGGGAGGGGGTGGGTCCGCAGACAAGCTACTTCAGTTCTTGGCTCTACTTCCCACGCTCTGGAAGGGAAAATCATCCAGACACCTCCCTGATTTGTCAGTGTGTTTAGCTGGACACCTCTACCATACTTACGAAATCTGTACCTGTTTAGAACGAAAACTTCCCGTTGAGAATAGCCTGGGAATCCCCCAGCATTTCTAATGCTCCCGCCTGGGAAATGGGCAGCAGATGGCAGAGGGAAGGGCACAGCTTACAGTCAGACGGCTGAGGCTTCTCATACACAATCTGCCACTTATTTAGCCAGGTGACCTTGCCCTACAGGATATTCCACAGCTCCTGTGAATCTCAGCTTCCTCACCTATAAGTCAGAGCAAATATTATCTACGTCTCGGGTTGCCGGGAGGGTCAGAGAATGCACTGAATGCTCCTGGCTTGGTGCTTGGCACGGTGAAAGCATTCCGGGGGAATTCTCAAAGGCTCTCATATTACGTTTACCCAACCTCAGGCCTCAGATGTGTCTTCTCCGTGTGGCAGAGGTGGTGTCCCCCTCCACAGGGGGACCTTGGGGCCCCTAGCCCTGCAGCCAGGATCAAGGGGAGCTCCCTGGGCAGTCTTTATAATCGTCTCCTAACTCTCTGGACCTGCCAGGCAGCTGAAAACTTGCTGATGTTTACATGGCGGGTCACATTACGGAAAAATCAAATATTCAGAGTTTTTTAAAAAGGCTTTTTGACGCAGCCTCACCTTTGGATACTTGATCTCACTGGTCATCATACGCTTTAAGGAAAACGATACCTCTTGGGCACAAGGACCCACACTGTAAATATGTTGACCTTCAGCCCTAGGAACCTGGAAGGACAGGGGAGTCTTAGCGTTTGAGCAGCTGCCAGTGTGCTCACAAGTGACACAGCGTTCTTAGAAGGGATTTTATTTTTATTTTTTGGAGTCCGTTGCCTTTCCTACCACCAAATGGCAGTGACACCAGAAGATTCTAGCCTGTCGTGTGGGTGCGTCGTGCAGGGATGTGTTGGTACCCTGCCCGTTCTCCTAGGGATAGGCTGGCGTTGCCTTTTGTGGAGCAGATCTGTGCTTAGCCAAGAGATGCCATCGTTTGGGTATCATCCCTCCTTGACCCTGTATCCCCTCAGCCAGATGCTGGTCATTTTATGGTTGTGAGGCCTCACCTCGAGATGAGCTTTGTGGGAACTTACTCCCCACTCGACTGTGAGACGAGGAAATATTTCCTTAGTTAGGAGCTCAGCTGGAGCCTTTTGGAGGGTGTTTTGTCGCTGGTGGGAGATGATAAAGAGATACGAGACATCTTCTGCCTTGAGGTTGGGCTGCTGGCTCTGGCCGAGGGGAGGGCATCACTCTGTTCTCCGCAGACCTTTGCAGAGTGGCCGAGCAGCTCCGGCCTGGTGGGGGCTGGCTGAAATGCCAAGTGCGCTGGCTGTGACATTTCCCACATGAGGCAGAGAGTCCTGAGCGTTCACGTGTCCCCCTCCAGTCCCCAGAGCTCCAAGTAAAATTGGAGATGTCTTTACTTTCCACTTATAACTCTTTCCGCAAGCACTTGAAAAGCCACGTGGACTTCCTGAGTCGAAATGTCCTGCAGTGAAGCTTTATATGTTGAATTAAGTAAGAAGGGGTAGCGTGGGGTGGGAGGAGGTTTGCGGGGGGCGGCTAGCAGGTGCTTCCCCTGGGCTCCTGCCCAAGAAGGGGGGAAGTTGGCCACTGAACACTCTCTTTACCTGTGATTCCATAATATTTTTGCCTGCCGTGCAGGCTTCTTATTAAATACGAAGGAGATGGGGATTTTGGTAAGTCTCTGGCATAGCCCTTCTTCTGGGCAAAGGTGTCCACATTCTTCCTGAGGAAGACAGGTTAATTCTGCCTGGTATGCTCAAAGCACCATCCTGTCGGGGGAGAGGTGGTATTCAAGCTGTGCCTTGACGGAGGGGCACTTGTTGGTTTAATGGCTGGAAGCCCCATGAGGATACAAGCATTGCAAAGGCAGGACCACGACTGTTGCGTTTACCATCGTGTCTCCTGTGACTGTGGGACTCAGGATATAGTTGGATGATGATGGATGGATGGATGAGTGGATGGAAGGAAATGCAGGAGGATCAACAGGTGAATGAATGAATTAAACGAAGGCAAAATCTTATCTATGTGGAGACATGGTTTGAATGGTAAAATAGTGGCAGGAAGAAGTTTGACATATTGGTGAAATTATAACTGGTTTGGCTTAATTGTAGAGTCATTGCGAGAACGGCCAGAGAAAGGGTTGGAAAGAAAGACTTAGCCCAAATGGTGAAAGCACAAGAATTTTGGCTTTACTTCACAGAAAGTGGGCAGCTAAACAAGCAGGAACTATTTCAGGGAGGTCTGGCAGTAAGCGTGCATAACTCCTAGTTTCAAGAGTAGAATTTAAATTGGGAAAGGATCTCTGATGTGGCCTCATCTGGCCTCTCTGTGCTGCGGGTAAGTAGCTAAGACACTGGCTGTAGGCCCCAGGGTTAGGTCACTAGCAGCGGCGGGGCCACCACCAGGTCGGGCTTTCATCTCTCCATCTTCTCCCCTCCAGACGTGTGCAACAGCACTGACCTTCCGGAAGTTGAGATCATCAGCCTGCTGGAGGAGCAGCTGCCCCATTACAAGCTAAGAGCTGACACCATCTACGGTTATGACCACGACGACTGGCTCCATACCCCCCTCATTTCTCCAGATGCCAACATTGACCTCACGACCGAGCAGATTGAGGAGACGCTGAAGTACTTCCGTGAGTGATTCCCCTGTCTCGTGATGCCCTGTCCTCCTTAGCCGTGGCCGCCCGTGAGCGCTTGTCCTGGCTGCTGCATCTGGCAGCCTGCCATCTGTGGAAAGTACTTGAAGAAATGCGGTTGTGGGATTTAGCCCCATAAAAGGCCTTGACTTTGAGTCTTCTGGATAGAAATGTCAGAGTAGTGGGGACAAGTATGAGTTTTCATTTGAACCAGCTTTCTCTTAACCATATTGAAGAATAGAAAATGCTCCCACGTTTGCAGGGCAGAAGTGGAGTCACAGATACGGGGAACAAACGTATGGACACCGGGGGGGGAAAGCGGGGCAGGGGTGGTGGTGGTGTGATGAATTGGGAGATTGGGATTGACATATATACACTAATATGTCTAAGATAGATAACTAATAAGAACCTGCTGTATAAAAAAATAAAATTCCAAAAACTAAATAAATAAAAGTTTACTAACAACAACAACAAAAAAACAGATTAAAAAAAAAAAAATACTCCCAGAGACTTCCCTAGCCAGGGCCAAAAAAAAAAAAAAAAAAAAGCTCCCATTTCCTTCCATGTGAGTCCTTAGAAACTTGTGCTGGGGAGGAGCTTGTCTGCATTTAGAACCCAAGGTATTGGGAATCTCTAGGCTGCTCAGTATTTATAGGACATAGCCTGACACCTCATGGCTGCTGATTGCTGTGTGAAAGCCCACTAAGCTGGTTATTTGGGAGAGGCAAGATGTTGCTGCAGCAGCAAAGTGGTCCTGCCGTGGGCTGCAGAGTTGACACCTGGTAAGGTGAGCAGTACACTAGGTGGGGCTTCTTTCAGTGTGTTTGTGATGACAAGGATGTGAAACTTGATTTTACAGGTTAGAAAAATATACGATAATTAAAAAAAATTCATACCAGTGATATTGCTTTTTTTTTTTTGATTGAGGTATAGTTGATTTACAACATACCAATGATATTTCTGATGTTCACTCAAGATGTAATTTTGATGTAATTTTTCTCTTTAGAAATTCATGGCAGCCCCGTGAGATTGGTAAGACCAGTTCTCTTTTGTTTTGACCCTCCTGACTTAAAATTCAAGTTAATTTGAACCTAGTCTAAATTAGTGATGTCACTTTGGAAGTGACATCATTTACATATCCATGTATCATTGCGTCACCTTTAAAAAAAATAAAAGAGTACAACGATCCTTCTTCTACTTAGAGATAACTTGGTTCAAAACCAACTTATTCAAATAAATAAATAAATAGATAAATTTTAAAAAGTGAGAAAAAAAAACCCCAGCTTATCGTGCATCTGTAAAGTTTTCTGTAATTATTTTTGCCAATACAAACCAATCTCCAATATTCTTGAATTTGTGAAATCATTAATAATAAACAAGTCAAACTTGTAAGTTTCTTCTTTAGCTTGTATCTGGGCTATTTTCACATTTTCTTTATTAGATATTAGTAAGGAAGGAATTTTGTTTAAATTGGCCTGTGTTTTTATACTTCATGCAAACGCTACAGTCTCTTTGTGAGCACTGCAGACGATCAGTTTTGATAGGAGTAAAAATAGAATAATCTACACCAGGGCAGATATGAAGCACATTAGACTTGAACTAATGGTCAGGTTGACGCTTCAGAACTTCCAGTGTATCTTGTAGCCTAGAGGAGGCTCATTACAAGTCACTTTTGTTTGCTCGCGGTATCTGTATGCCCAGGGAGATGTGGTATTGTGTGGAAAACCGCGTCCTGGGTGACCTCCCTGGTAGGTTTCATATTTGGTTTCTCCAGACTGCTTCACAGTAGAATTCACAGCAGAGTTATTTTTCCAGAAATCCCTGTGTGTTACCTACTCTTCCTTAACAGACCCTCCTATGATTCTGCAGGACTCCGCTTGGCCATTTCTGCTGAGGGAGGCTCCCAGGTCCTTCACACACACACTGATTAATCACTTACATTCACAGTATGATTGGAACACCACCCAAGGATAATACTTCACTGTTATCAGAGACCTTTCATATGAATTGGCTTATCTCATCCCTGTAAAATGTCTACAGTTTGGGCCAGGCTGATTTTATTATCAAGGAAATTGAGGTGTGGAGGGCTCATAGTATTTATTCCATAGCACTGATCTATAGCTTCTAAAATCCTTTTAACAGTATACTTGAACAGACATTGTGGCTTGTTATTATTTGTTTGTTTTGCTTCTAGTGATATACTTAAAGGAGAGAGAGAGAAAAAATCCTGGTGGATTTGGCAGTGCATAACACAAATTATAATAAAATTAGAAAACCAAAATAAACATTGAGCAGAGATTCCGAAAGTTCTTAGAGCATGGTTGCCTTCAAGTCTAACCTTAATTCTGTATTTTCTTCTGTGGTACCTGCGCTTAGAGCAAAGTGGGTATTTGCTAAATATCAATTAAATGAATGATCAAGCATTAACTCTTAACTTAAATACAGCGCCCTCTAGAGCAGGGCTTTCAAACTGAGGTCCTGGGACCCCCAAAGGCTCTGTAGAGAGAAACTGGAGTTCTGTTAACTTGTAAAGGAAAAAAAATTACATCCTTAATTTCATAAACTTCTAACTGAAATGCAGCATTTACTTTCATTATGAACATAAAAAAAACAAAGCACAGTGGTATTACCAGGGCCTGTGACTTTGTCACCAGTAGAAATCACAGATATTTTCATGTCATGCTACAGAAGAGGCAGATACAGAAGAAATAAGATCTTTACTCATCACTGCTTTGAAATTACATTCATTATTAGATGTGCTGATCTTGTTATTTAATGTGCATTGATAAAGAGGCACTTATATCGCATACTTCTTTTTGAAGTTTTAAGAACTGTATTGTAATACAATTGGTTTCCTTTGTAGTCCTTTGTATTTTATTTTACGTCTCTAAATCTTTCTTCTGAGGAGGGGTCTGTGAGCCTTGCCAGACTGGCCCAGGGGTCGGTGGAAGCATAGGTTAGGAGCCCTGCTCTGTACCTGGTGTCCTTTTTGGATTTCATCTGTTTGTTTACACGTGTAACCCAGGACATGCCATGGTTCACACCACTGTGACTCACCAGCGTATTAAATCAGTTGTGAGGTGTGTGGGAAGACAACGTAAACCTTCCTTTCATTTTAGATTTATTTTCTGCATCAATCAGAGCAGTGGTTCTCTTTGGGAATCAGGGTAAGTGGTTCCCCAGGGGGTTCTGATATGCCCCCCCAGGTGAGAACCATTGGACAAGAGGGTCACCTACACCATTGCTACACAGATCAGAGTGGACACCTTGGGTGTCAGGAGGTGGGATAAAACTCATCTCCCTTTCCTACATGTCATCCCCCAGAGGAGAGAAACGATGCTTTGCCTTTTAAATCTGGCCCTCACCTGGCTTGTTAAGAAGAGGCAAGAAAGCTTTGGGTTTCCACCTTTACCAGGTGGTAGAATGACCTTTTCAGGCAAATTTCAACAGTCAAGTGGATTTTCACTCCCGTTGAGTCTGAGAAACACAGAAAATGAAAATGACCCACACAGCAAATGTACTCATAAATATGGAGCATTTAGGATTCGATGGTGCAACAGGAAGAAAGTGTAGTCTTACTGTGTGCCAGGCACTGTTTTATTTTATCTATTATTTTTGGCTGTTTTGGGTCTTTGTTGCTGCACGCGGGCTTTCTCTAGTTGCAGCGCATGGGCTTCTCGTTGTGGTGTCTTCTCCTGTTGCGGAGCACGGGCTGTCGGCGCGCGGGCTTCAGTAGTTGTGGTGCGTGGGCTCAGTAGTTGTGTCTCGCGGGCTCTAGAGCTCAGGCTCAGTAGTTGTGGCGCACGGGCTTAGTTGCTCCACGGCATGTGGGATCTTCCCGGACCAGGGCTTGAACCCGTGTCCCCTGCATTGGCAGGAGGATTCATAACCACTGCGCCACCAAGGAAGCCCCCAGGCACTGTTTTTAATGCTTTACAAGTATCTTATTTAATCCTCACAGTGACCTCTGAATAAAATAGTCTTGCTATCCCTGTTCTACAAATGAGGATATTGAGGCTCAGGGAAGTTAAGGAGCTTGCCCCAAATCACACAACTAGTAAGGTGGGGTGCTGAGTTTCAAACCTAGGTCATCTGGTCTCACTTTATGTCTTAATTAGCCATTCTCTCAGAGAAGCGAAATAAGAAAAAAATTCTAGTTTAGGAATAAAGCACATTTAGTAAACGTGAAAAAAGCAAACCCTCAGCTTTAGAATATGTCAGTAGCTTATTTATTTATAAAAATGTGTCCGACATATTCAAAATTCATTTTCTTTCACTCAAGGTCACTGTCCCAAGTGAAACTTAGCCCGATGTAGCTTAATTTCAAGATGAAGTTTCCTTCTTCCCTGTGATTTTTGCCCCTGCGTCCTGTGGTCTATAGGTTATGCTTCCCTGAACTCAAGTGGAGATGACTCTGTGTGCTGTAGATTTTTCTAATCTCATAACGTTCAGTGGACACCAGCCATGAGGGTTGCTGTGCTGGTATGTAGGTAGTTACGGCTCCTTCTGGTGCCTTTTCTAAGGGCAGTGCTTTTTGTTAACTTTTCGGTTAAGGAGCCTTGGACAAGAGAAGAAATCTCTCTCTGTCTCAAGTGCAAATGATCTGCTGACAACTTCACCTCTGAGTTTATCTGGAACAATCCTTTTCCTAAGAAGAGAAGGTTATGAAGCAAATAAGAGTTTCAAGATATCATCTCATTGTTTGCTTTTGCTGTAAAGTATTATTAATGAATCAGTCAACAGGTATTTATTGAGTGCCTGGTATGTACCTGTAATCTTTCATGAGCTTGACTTGTTTGAGTTCCAGCTGAGGTTTTCTGGCTAAGGAAGCAAAGACATCTGATTATTGATTTTCTTTCATTACCTAACCAGGGACTTTGCACCAGGTTGGGCCAACACAAGGTGCCCTTGAGGCCCTCCGTTGGCATCCTGTACTGAGTTGTCTACCTTGCTTGTGTGGGAGGAGTGAATGGGGTCTGGGAACCTGCATGTTAAACCAGCTCCCCGTCCCATTTTAATTTTGTAAAATTTAATTTAAACAACGGCAAGAAAATCAAAGACCGTTGATCTAGTCCAACCATTATTGTGCAGCCCATGTCCACTTCATGTTCGAATAGGCCAGAGTCCTCAGCCCAGTGCCTTATATTAAATAGGTGCTTAATAAGTGCTTCTTAAGTAAGAGAAAATGGAAAAGCATCTTCTTCAAATTAAAAAACAAGTTTTTCTCCTTTCTTATCTTTTTTTTTTCTAAAAACAAAGCAAAATTAAAAACAGCATATAGAATAGAAAGATCATTTTGTTTGTTGCCCCCTTCCAAAGATTGCCTTCATCTAACTAAAATCGTAAGTGAAACAAAAATAAAGGCACCACAATATGCACTGAGCCTGTGCAAATTAAAGGGATAAATAACACACAATGCTGACCTTCTAAAGGGAGGGGTCAAAAGTTATATGAGATGGTGACCTAAGAGAAAACAGGGTGTGTGTGTGTGTGTATTTGCGGGAGGGGTGCCATGTGGAGCACTGACAAACATTGTGGTAGGTGGGGTTGAAAGAAGGAAGGAAAGATAAATGATGGGAGTCAGGGGAGGTTGTACAGGGGATGGAGAAGGGATCTAATAGCCAGAGAAAACTTTTCATTATCATTTGCTAACAAAAATAATACTAAAATGTATACATAATATATTTATAAATAGTTGCCATGAGTTCCTCTCATGTAAACGCCCACGTACTGGTTGGGTCCTTTCTGCCGCTCTCAAGACCTCGGGCAGTTTTGTTTCCAGGTGAGGACCTGAGTGAGCCCTGGAATTGTGCCTTCTCCCCTCTCTTGCTCCCTCCTCATGTGAGCGGGCTCTTCCTTGGGCCCATTTTCATTGCTTTTAGCTACGCAGAGGTCTGCAAGGTCAAAGGTGGAAGCAGAGAAGCTCTGGCTGCACCATCACTCCCCACCTGTCAGCGACACGCGGTCAAGGTGCCACCTCCCCGCCATTCCCCGCCAGGTGTGGGCCTGGGCGCCAGGCGTCCGGGAGAATTGAAGGAGCTTATCTCTGAAGGTCCAAAGCAGCCACATCCATGCAGGGTGCTGACCGGGACCAGGAGCCCTGGGCACAGTGTCTGGTGAGCAGAGCAGCCAGCTACTTATCCCAGTGAGCAGATTACCCTGTGACCCTTAGGCCTACTTTGTCACCTGCCACCTGCCAGCTTTCACTCTTTCTCATCATTCCAGATTCCAATGCTGATTTATCTTTGCTTTTTCTTTTAAGAGCAAAAATGCTTGGCAAGCAGTTCTGTACAGATTGACCGTTTTCCTTTTCATGTGAATCCAGCATGTCTAAGACAAAGTTGGAACGGACTCAGGTGGGAAACTGACATGACAGCTCAGCTTGTAGCCCATCCGCCCCTCCTGGGTGATGGGCTCAGGCCGAAGTGGTTCTGAGGTACGGTTTGTGTTCTGAGCTTCTGGTTTGTGTTTCGAACCCTGTGACGTCTGCTGCATGACCTGCTGGTCCTAGGCGTGAGATGCCCTGTGCAGCCCTCCCAGGCTGCAGGAAGCAAACTTGGAACCATTTAACACATCCGAACTCTGTTTCTTCTCCGTATCCTTCTCAGATGTATGAGTGATTTTTAATGAGGACTGCATCCAGGCTGGGGTGCACTTGAGTCTGTAGCTCTCTGTTGGGTGCCGTCTCCTGCCTTTGTTCTGTCCCCACGTTCTCCCTGGAGGTGGGATGGGTGCCTGCTTTTCCTGTGCTTGAAATGAGGTGGAGATGGTTTGGGAGGGGGTAGTTGACAGCAAGCTGTTCGTTAGCAGCCTGCCTTCTGCCACAGGAGCTCAGTGACTGGTAGTGGCAGTGTTTTAAAAAATTAACATCAGAAACTCATCTTAATTTGCAGTTATCTGCAAACTCATAACTGCATCAGTAGTAATTTAATCCAAAATTGTTAGCATTTAGTCATTTTTAAAATGTATTGAATAACTTTAAAATTCTTATATGTATATATATATATGCATATGAGTATATTAAATTGTGTATGTGTATATGAATATTTATGTGTTCACACAACTAATAATTAGAAACTTAGAAATTTTATTAAATTCTTTTACACATTTAACTTTGATTACAAGTTTATTTAACTAGAGCCTTCTTAACTTTGCAGACCAAATCTATTAGAGTCTCTTAAATGCTTACAAAAGACAATACATAACTAACTTTGCAGCCCAGGATCTGATCCGCCTCCTACCTGGGGGTAGTTGTGGCCACAACATCAGGTTTTTCTATTCTTTTACCTACCTCCTCATTCCATATGCGGTTGGCTTATTCATAGACACCCTACTTAGAGAAATGTTCATACAGTGCTTTATAAAAGATATTAGTGCCAGAAACAGAACAGTCATACACACCCGCCCTCCCCTACTTCTTAAGATGGATTAAAAATGTCTCCCTGTTATTTTCCCCTTTCCCTAAGGCAATATATCAGTTGCCTTGTTCACTTGGTTGCCCTTTTTATTTTCATATTCATTGACATTCATGGCCTTTACAGACTCAACCCGTTTCCTGTAACTGTTATTAACTCTCTTTTCTTTTTGATGTTCGAATTATCACAAGCTGGCTGGTGATGTCCTTTTAAGCAGGCTCCTACGCCTTATCACTTCTACCCCAGACCTTTTGGAGTGGTCTTTTGCTTTTGTGCAACATGCTATACTGCAGGCCTGTCTTGAATTTTCCTGCCCCAAGATATGGAATCAGCAACTCTCCAAGGAGCCCTGTTAAGATTTAACCCAAATCTGGGCACCAGAATGTTGATGTGCTGGGGATGGGTGGAATAGTGTCCTAGTTGGGCCGCTTTCTTGACAGAGCTGGCAATACAGGCCTACCTCGTTTTATTGTGCTTTGCAGATAACTGCATTTTTTATAAATTGAAGGTTTTTTAACGAACAAATCTGTCAGCACCATTTTTCCAACAGCATTTGCTCACTTTGTGTGTCTGTGTCACATTTTGATAAATCTCTCAATATTTCAAAAGTTTAAATTATTATTATATTTGTTATGGTGATGTGATGAGTGATCTTTGATGTTACAGTTGCCAAAAGATTACCACTTGCTGAAGGCTCAGATGATGGTTAGCATTTTTTTTAGCAATAAGTTATTTTTAAATTAAGGTATGTACATATTTTTAAGACATAATGCTATTGCACACTTAATAGACTACAATATAGTATAAACATAACTTTTATATGCACTTTGAAACCAAACATTTCATGTGACTTGCTTTATTGTGATATTTGGTTTATGAAAGCGGTGGTCTGGAACCAAAAATGCAGGATCTCTGAGGTATGCCTATAGAATTTTTTTTAACATCACAAAAGACACATTGGTAATTTTAACTTACCTCTTATGCTCCTGATCATTTTTAATATCGTTCTTGAAAAAAATCTTTTCAATTTGTTTTCTCTGTGCGATGCCAACTTGAGTTATCTCCTTTAATTCTACCCCTTCTTTTTTTTTTTTTCTTTCAAATTTTATTTGTAAATACTCCTTGAATGTTTTCTCAATTATTTTTCTTCTTTTAAAGAGAGAGCCTTTATTTTAAGGATTTTTACATTGAAGACTTCAAAAAGTAGTAGGTTTTTAGAACTTATTGACCTGTATTTAAAAGGAACTGTTGACAAAGATTTGCCAGAAATAATCTGAACAAACGGGAAAATACAGTTAATACTACTGAAACCTACTAAAATAATTCCAGGACATATGGTTTATCCGACATAACGATACCTCTAAATGCTGTCACTGATATGAAACTGACTGCTTCTTTTCTAAACGCACAGTGGTATAATTAACAATGTTCAATCACTTCTGTTCTTTCCTGAATATATAAAAATTAAAATACCAATTAAAAAACTAATATATTCTTCTCTTTAAATGTTTCTTACAGATACAATTTCAATATTTTCATTCAATAGTGGTGTGGTTTAAGAGGTTTTGCATTCACAAGTCAAACAACAATCCACCCAAAGGGAACTGATAGTCTGTAGGCTCGTAGTGCAAATAAGGAGTTCGGGGATGCAGCAACTGACCTTTCTAAAATACAAAACGGATAAAATTCTTAGAGGATACATTCAGTAAGCTCTACTAAGCAGCTGGCCACAGAACTAGAACATTTGATCATTTTCGTGGTGATTTCAGTGGGACTCCAGATGTTTCCAAACTCAACTTGAACTCTCATCTTAGGCTTTGTATTTTGCTTTTCCAGTTTTGCTAATGACACAAACATGATTCAAATCCCTGAAGTATTCATTATAGTCAAGGGCATATCCTACAACAAACTTGTCTGGAATTTCAAATCCAACACATCTGGTCTATATCCAACAGTTTGAGGGGTCCTTTTCACCAGCAAGCTTGCAACCTTGACCATCTTTGGATTATGCTGCTTGACCAAGGAGAGCAAGGTTTGCATTGTTTTGCCAGTGTCAATTATATCGTCAACAATCAAGACATTCTTCCCAGTTAAAATTGAGAGATCATCTCCACCAATTACTTTTATGTTACCTGTTGACTGGTCATTACAGTAGCTCTTCAGTCTGATGAAATCTACAGTCATAGGTCTAGATCTATCACTATTTCTGTTCATTTGATGTAATCCAGCAGGTCAGCAAAGAATTTATAGCCCCCCTTGAACACACAGAGGGCCACGATGTGATGGCCTCCCATCTCCCTCATCACATCTCGAGCCAGCCGTTCCGTCCCGTCCATAATTAGTCCATGGGGAATAAACACCTTTTCCAAATCCTCAGCATACGGATTAGGTCTACAGAATAAAACTAGGTCATAACCTGGTGCATCATCACTAATCACGACGCTGGGACTGCGTGTCGCCCTAACGGAGCCGGCTTGCGCGCGCGGGCCGAGGGCCGTCTGGGGAGGAGAAGCCGGTGGCGGGCCGACCAGGAGGCGGAGGCGCGGCGGGAGGTGGTGGGAAAGCAGAGCGGCCCGCCCCAGCGCTCCGGCCGCCACTGCTCAGAGCCCAGGCCTGTTTTCTCAATTATTGACAGAAAAGGCTTTGGAGGTGGTTGGTGCCCGGTTTGGATTCAGTTGCTCTTGGTTTTTGCTGAGTGATCCTGGTTTAGTGACTTCACCTTTCTGAGCCCCCTTTCCTTGTCTGCCCAGTGAGAGGGTATTAGGTAGCAGGGCTCTGAGGGCTGAGTGAGCTGAAAAGGGCTGTTGTCTGATGTGCAGTCGGCACTTATTAAATAGTGTTGTGTGAACATGAGGGTGAGTGAGGGGGTCTTCTCTGAGGCTGCTCCTGGGACCAGTCCCGATTCCTGATCCTCCTGGGGTGGGGCAGTGATGGGGGGAGCCCAGGAACATTGGAGGAGAAGGTGGTTTTTCAGCTGCAGCAAGCCTGGGCCAAGGAAGGGCTGTAACTCTCTGGAGTCGTGGGAATGTTGGAGGAAAGTGTGGATTTGAAGGCAGAGAAACCTGGATTTTAACCTTGGAACCATCTCTAAAGAGTTGTGGGTGGATTACTGCATCCTTCTGAGCCTATCACATGGCAGTTTTGGTACGGATGTTCAATTTAAAACTTGCTCAAGGCCCATAAAATTCACCCATAAATGATGCTGTTTCCTTATTCATACACATTCTGCTTTCTTTCGCATTTTCTAAGAAAGTAAATTGGGAGACTTCCCTGGTGGCGCAGTGGTTAAGAATCTGCCTGCCAATGCAGGGGACACATGCTCCATCCCTGGTCTGGGAAGATCCCACATGCTGCGGAGCAACTAAGCCCGTGCGCCACAACTACTGAGCCTGCGCTCTAGAGCCCGCGAGCCACAACTACTGAAGCCTGTGCGCCTAGAGCCCGTGCTCCGCAACAAGAGAAGCCACCACAATGTGAAGCCCACGCACCGCAATGAATAGTAGCCCCCACTCGCTGCAACTAGAGAAAGCCCGCGCACAGCAGCAAAGACCCAACGCAGCCAATAAATAAATAAATAAATAAATAAATAAATAAATAAAGTCAATTGGGTATATGCAGTCTTCGGATTTGATGTAAGTTGTGTTCAGTAATTTGTAAATGGCCTCACCCCACCCCCAGATTGCCACTCCTGCTCATTACTGCGAACTCAATGCCTTCTAATGAATTATGCTGGGAAAAGCTGATACATGACATTTCTACCTCATTTCCCTCATTACAGCTTAGAAAATTGTACTCTCTTTTTAATTGCTCGTACTGGCTTGTTTCCTTTTTGAAGGAATTAGAGTGATGAAGACGATCCCAACTAACATTTATTGCAAACTCACTTTGTCCCAGGCACTGTGCTAAGTGCTCTGCCATGCGTTAATTAATTAACGCCTCACCGCATCTGTGCGGCAGGTATTATAGTCACCCCATTGAGCAGATAAGACTCAGGTGTCTAAGAAGGTCACAGAGATGGGAAATGAGGATCCTGGACCAAACTTCAGGCCACCCAACTCCAAAAGCCCTTGCTCTTAGCTATGAAGCTAAACTACCTGCCATTAGTTGACCATCCATCCATCCATCCATTGATTTTTGCCTTTATGGTGATGTGGGATGAATAAAATATTTTTGAAATTCGTAGCACTGTGAGGTAAATGTGCCGAGCCTTTGTTTAAGGGGTTTCTAACTGCACCTAACTTTTCTATGATGCTTTGTGGAGTTTGCATTTCCTGTTCCTTTATTACATCTTCATTTTGAAAATTAATATTGGACTCTCCCCGCCCCGAATATTGGATTGAACTTGTTGAACATGCTGATTTTGAGGAACCTGTTAACTGTTGGTCGGTTTATTTATGAGGCCTATAATCATCTTTTTAGAAACACCTTAGGGAACTTTAAAAAAATAAAGTCTCGGAAAACCTTAGGACGCCAGCCTCAGCTCCCCTGTCATGAGGAATGACATCTGAGAGGTCGCCTGGTGGTTTGCTGTGGGGCTCTTGAGAGGTACCATCATTGCCAGGGAGAGACATGACAAGGACCAAAGGGAGAGATGAGATATGTTCAGATAATGGGGGCAGTTACAGCAGGAAGTAAAATCATTGGCTGCTGACTTTAATTAGGTGAATGTCCTAGAAAATTTTAAATGTGTATCCAAGTTGGGGTCTGAGGAGGGCACACACACACACACACACACACACTCACTTATATAGTTTTCCTCTAAATTTTCTGCCAGACACACACACAGACAGGCAGATACACACACACACACACACACACACACACACACACTGTAAAATCTCCCCCCCACCCCAATCCGTCTATTCTATTGAAGAGCCTTGCCATCCAGTGTAGTCTGGGGACCAGCAGCTTTGCTATTATGTGGGAGCTGGTTAGAAATGCAGAATCTTGGGCCCAACTGCAGACTTGCTGCATCAGAATCTGCACTTTAGCAAGAGCTCCAGGTAATTCACATGCTCATTACAGCCTGGGAAGCCCTGCCCTAGAGGGATGCCTTTTCCTCCAAGTTCATTCACTGAGGTATCATATGCCATTGGAAGGATAAAGGGAAATTGGCCCCGTTTGGTCACTGTGGAAGGAAAGAAGCTTGCCCTCCCAATAGTGGTTGAAGAGTCCTTTTACTATTACTCATTCGCAAATTATACAGTCTTGAGTAGAAAGTTAAGAGGAAAACTGAATCAAGGCCACATTTGTTGCTGTTGACACCAACAGATGGTTACAGTACCTGGCTAACAGGCTGGTGAGGTTCTGTAGGTAGTTTTGCTTTAGGGCAGTGGTTTTCCAAGGGAGATTTTGCGCCCATGGGTCATTTGGCAGCATCTGGAGACATTTTTGGATGTCACATCTACAGAGAGAGAGGGTGGTGCTTCTGGCACCTAAATGGGTAGAGGCCAGGAATGCTGCTAAACGCCCTGCCATGCCCAGGACAGCCCCGCAACGAAGAATTATCTGACCCTAAATGTCAGTAGTGCTGTGGTTGAGAAACCCTGCTTTAGGGAGTGAGTTTAACTTATAGTAAGTCTAAAATCTGTTTAATTATCCCATTACTCATTTAAAAGAAATATTTCAAACATGCTAAACACTTAGGACTAATAAATGTTAACTTCACTTTTTTTTTAATAAATAAAACGTTACTGATGCATTTATAAGTACAGTTTCAAAGTCCCATTCCTTCACTCTTTCCCCAGAGGGAACCACCTTCCTGAGGGTGGGCTGTTTCCTTCTGGTGTGTATTTTTGTACCTTGATTACACATATAAATGTCCATGAAAACAGCCTATTATATTGCACGGGCCCCTTTGTAATGGCGTTCTCCTCTATTTGTATGTTGCAGGCTCTTTTTCCAGGAGTTTGAGCAAAGGCACAAGCAGAGAACAGGACTGTATCTAAATGAAAACGTTTCCATTTTCTAAGTATTTTACATTTCCGTTAGGTGGTGGTTAAAATTTTTAAGAAAAATTGCTTAATGTTTAAAATCAGGTTGAGGAAAGAAGTAATGGTTGCAGATTGTTAAAGGTGGCATTTTCCAAATGCAGATTCTGTAGTGACCCAGAATTAAGCAAATAAACTTGTGCTGACATTTGTTGGAGGGTACGATGGTGGTAAGGTCCCTGGTGCTGCCCCCCTTTTCCACCTGCACCCTCCTTTCTGCCAACGTGGCACCTCTCAGCCCCTGCTCCCAGCATCCTTGGAAGACGTTTCCTCCATCTCTGCATCATTTTTCAGAGCCGGCCTGTTTCTATGGCAACTGTGAGATTGAAAGATGAGCGGGAGCGGGAGGCGAGGCTGGAGGGAGACCTCAGGGTGGTGGTGTGTGTCCCTGACGTCACCTTCTGTGCTTCCGGATAGGACGATTCTGGCTACTCCCATTCAGGGCTGCTGGCTGGTGCCGCTTTATTAGCGGGGCTGCCAGGGTCTCTGATAGCTCTACAAATTGCCTTTCTTTCTGCTCCTCCTCCTCCCCTCCACAATTTTTCTTTTCACTGCCCCTTTTCTGTTCTGGCTCCAGACTGTCATCAAGAATGCACAGCTTAATTCTGGTGTGTTTTGGGACGCTCTTCTGCCCAGTGTTTTGGAAGGGCGGGGAGTCATGGCAGCGTTTCACTTGACGTCGATGGCGCCGTGAAGTGCATTCTTTCCTCTGCAAGAATACTGACTATGCAGAAATTTATCGAAGCGGATTATTATGAACTAGACTGGTATTATGAAGAATGCTCGGACGGTAATTATGACTCCTGCAGAACAGAGCGGGGATGTGTAGGGCCATTGTCTCCTTCGGGGGAGGGGGTGTCCTGGAATCTTCCTGGGGAGACGGGCGGAAGGAGGGCCACGGGACCAGCACCGCGTGGCTTTGACCCTTGCGAAGGCGTGGTGGAGGAGACAGCAGGTGGGCAGGGCTCGTGATTGTGGGAGGCTCCTTGGCAGTTCGGAGGTGGTGTTGGTGTGTGCTGGGCTTGTGAGCATCACACGTCAGTGGGATTGAATTCTCGCTGGGGTGATGCGTGTGTGTGTGTGTGCGCGCGCAAGTGGAGATGTGGTCCTCGTTAGGGTTCAGGGATTAGTGTTTTCAGGAAGTGGTCCTCTGCCCTGGGAGAATCCACCCTTTTCTGAGCCCAGACCTGGGGGCACAGGGGAGGCTGGAGAAAAGGCAGACGCAGCCTCCCACCTGGCAGACAAGTCAAATGAATTTTCCTTGTGGGCTCCCAGAGATGGGCGTGGGAGATGTTGGGAGGGGCTGGAAGAGCCTGTATCCTCCGCTGTGTGTGCAGGGAGGGTGTGGCACGTTCCAGAGGAGACTGGGTGGAGTTTATGTGGCTGGAGCGGCCTCAGGAGGTTCCAGGCATCAGGAAATGGCACTGAGGTGCATTCTTAGGCCACAGGGGAAGGGCCTCGGGCTCCTGTGGTGTTGGCATCAAATTGTATATGACACAGTTAACCTGTCGTCTTTAATTTCTTCTTTAAAGTGACCCTCAATCTGTGCCTTTACATAGACACACACAAAAAGGACACAATTAATGTATATACTTAGAGGGTCCATTCCCCCAGTGATGATACGTTCCCAGCCTCACACGAGCCAGTAATAGGTAAGGTAACTGCTTTTTAATTGAATCCGGAGTTTCAGTCTCTCTAACATGACTACATTTGATTAACCTGAATGATGTAACAGGCTGGGACCTGGCCTCATTAGTAAGCTAAGAACTACATAATTATCTCTTTATCTGCTGATTTCTGCCTTGACTATCGGCTGCAGGAAAAGGGCCAAGAGCCTTTCTTAGCGGGGGTGGATGGATATTTAAATGTGCTGAGAAACCTCCCTAGCTGAGCCCCACCATCCCCAAGCATTAGATGAAGACATTGCCATGTTGAGTCCCTGTGCATCTTTAAACATCCTGAGTAATGATGATGGTGGGCAACTCGCAGGGTTGTGAGGGGAAAAGATGACTCAGTTTTTTTTCTTTTGGGTATATTATTCTTGAAGCAAGTTCCCATCCTATTACCCAACTCCAGGAGGCAATTATAGGGGTGCTTCTTTTCAGAATCCATCATTGACCTCTTGAAGTTTTCTTGGTGATTTGTGACTCGCTGAACCCTCCATAACTTTTTAAAGTATGGACCACAGGATCACGGAGCATTGGTTACAGCAGAGGGCTTGTCTCACAGCCCGGGGATCCACTGGGTGTGGCCATGGCTCTCACGGAGCCATCCTGGAAGTGAGGGAGGAAGGTTTCTTACTGTCTTGACCCAACTGCGACACCGTCCAGCTCTATTTACACCCTTGTCTGAGGAAATGAAGCCAGTCACTCTCGGTGGTTAATCTGAAGGGTGAGAGGAGGCCTGCTCTTATCTGGGTGTCTGTCTATCAGAAGGATTTTCTTACCCAGCCATTTCTCAGTTGAGTCTTTTGGCCCCGAGGCAGCCAGATCTCTCTTCTTCCAGCAGAAAAGGAAAATGGAAGAAGAGGCAGCTCATCTGTCCAAGGGTAAATAAATGTTGATTGCAATTACTGTCGGAATTATGTTGAGCAAAATACTTGCCTTTATCCTTCATCCCAATTTGGATGAAGCAGAGAAGGCCACTGGGACAGAATTTACTGTGGCAACTGCCATTTTCGTAATCCCGTTTTAAAGATAGTTAAGTAAAGCAGGGAATTAAAGGAATGGAAGCTCAGAACTAATCTGGTTTAGGAAACCCCACAAAAGGGGGTGGAATTCAAGAATATGCTAATGTTGTCGTTACTTGTTTATACATGTCTAACTAGGGTTCTTTCCTGACCTCGGCAGGTTAGTCTGGAAACGAAGGCAATTTGCCTTTGTGTTTATGCATCTTTAAAATTGCAAATCAGTCTTTGAATAGCCTTTTCATCTCCTGGTCCTGAACTTCCTGGTGAGGAGGCCAGGTAGGAGTTAGACACACAGTGTTGCTTTGTCTCTCTTATTATTTGCCATTTGAATCTTTAATGAGGGAAACTTCTAGGGAACTTTGCATACTAATAGCAAAAGATGAGTCATATGTTTTGAAAAAGATGCAAAATCATCATTTATGTCAGAGTTACCGACTCGCACTTAAATTGCAGGGTGAGCACCAAAAAAGTAATATATATGGGTGGGAATATAGATTGCAGGACGATTAGGGACCCCTCTTTTAAAGGTGGAATTAAGAAATGGCTGCTTTTCTCTTTTCTCTTTGAGGTTTAGGAGAGCTTTATTCAGTCCACTGATTGTATCCTTCCCCCTTAATCAGTTTTAGTTGTGGAGTCTAATACTCTGTGTCCCCCACTACCACCCAAACAAGGGGTATGGGGCAGGGGCTTAGAATAGTAGGAAATTGGAGGGGTTGATTGCGCAATATCTTAAGGTAATTTTTAGAGGTTTGAAATAGCTAGCGATCAACAGAGTACAGCAGTGGTCTTTGCAGAATTTTCACACATGTACTCAGTGTTTACAGTTTAAACTCTAGCATCAGAGAGAGTGGATATATGTATATGTATAACTGAGTCACTTTGCTGTACACCTGAAACTAACACAACACTGTAAATCAACTCTACTCCAATAAAAATTAAAAAAACAACAACAACAACTCTAGAGTCAAACAGGGTCCTGGTTACCTACGTTGGCTGTGTCCCACCTCTAATTGCAGGAACCTCTAAAACCTGGCAAATAATGGCAATCACTCGCTTATTAAAAAAGCAGATTCCCAGACTAACTCCAGACCAGGAGAGGCCCTGAGAAATCTGAATCTTTAGTGCACGCTTTCGGTGATTCTTTACATCAGGTGTGTTTGGGAAACTATGCCAGTGTGAGTGGGGACCATCCCTGGGCACAGGGGTCTGGAAGATAATTCTTTATGTCTGTCACGAAATCCTATGTTCTTTCTTGGCTACACTGGTCACTTAAAAAAAGTATGCTTATAAAGAGTGTGAGGCTTTTTTAATTTTCAGAAAGGCTTGGGTTCAAGTATATGTCCCTAAGTTAAAGAAATGGAGTGCACGTTTGTAATTATTCTAGAAATAGGTAGAATGCCAGAAAAGAGTGCTGGCTTGGAGTCTGCCTTTGGGGCCTGTTTTGCATTCTGCATGGCTGTGTGATGTTAAAAAGCAAAATTCAACGGATAAATATAAAGATCAAATTGGCTTTCTTCAGCGATTCATGAATCGAGCAGCATCCCGTCTAGCAAGTAGAAAGGAGCTCTGAGGAGGTGTATAAAATGGAAGGCTTTTATAGACAAGACGGGAGCAGGGACAGGGAAAAAGCAGATTCTCTCTCTTTCTTTGGGGGATGGATGGGGTCTGTCAGGCAAATTACCTCATTACTGCTGACCGGGAAATTCCAGACCGACTGGTTAAGACTCCATTCCTGGGAGAGGCTGAAGCTGCAATTAGGTCAGGTATTAAGTCTTGGTTGGCTGCCCTGGGGCTTAGCGCAAGCGACTCCATTTGGGTCCTGTTGCTTCTTTTTACCAGTGGTTTGGTACATCCTGCGACCCCAGTGAGCCTCTGTCAACCCAGCTTTCTCATCTGGCAAATGGGGATAACCACGTTGGCCAGAACCATTGCGAAGGAGGGTAAAGCGTGTAAATAAAGTAAAAGCTCTTTGTGATCGGCAAAGTGCCAGGCCAGTGCTTAATTTTATTTTTTCAGAAATAGTACTAGTTATTAAGTTCTTTTTAAAAATCCCTTTCAAAAGGTAACTGGTATTTTGAACAAGGTATATAGTATCTTGGGAATTCCCTGGCGGTCCAGTGGTTAGGACTCCACGCTTTCACGCTGAGGACGCAGGTCCAGTCCCTGGTCGGGGAACTAAGATCCCACAAGCTGTGCAGCGCAGCCAGAAAAAAAAAAAAAGGTATAGTATCTGGACCACCTGTTTCTCGCTGCGGTCTCTTTTGTAATCATCCACCCTCGTGTCCCCTTTTACAACATTATAGGTTTGAATGTCACAGCGGGAGGTGGTCTAGTTCATACTGATCTTATAAATGGGGACACCCAGGCAGATTGTGCAGTGGTTGTTTTTAGGACTTCTTATTCCATAATGAAAATCCGCGGCATTACACACAGGTCGCACGTGTGCTGTTCCCTGACTGCAGTGACCTCTAAAATGTCACCCAGGGTCAGGGTGGCTGGTTTGCGAGTGAATTTTTATCAGAGGTATTTTAAGCATTAATTGAAAAACTGTTACTAGACTTTTGAGATGATTTTCTAACTTTCCTGCACTTGTGTTCAGACATGTAAACAGGCCCCATTTTTCATGTGTGTTTGTTGTGGGAGGCACCATTGGAGGTAGAGGCTGACTTTCCCTTTCCAGACTCAGCAGTCTTCTGAATGGCTGTTAAGATGATTAAAAAAAAAAAAAAAAAAGAATTAAATGTAAATGTATGACGTAGCTGTACATTTTTATCAGCAACTTTGGTAAAGCAGAGATAATGTCCTCCCTCAGATGTAGAAGCGTAGGACTAGAGAACTGATGAGAGGGCCAGAGGGAGCTTAGAGCCCAAGTTTTCAGAGCTTTGTGTTTCTCATTTATTTTTTTAAAATAGCATAAGTAAGGGCCTTGGGGAAGTGACCCTCAGTGACGGGCCACCCTGCTCTGTATAGGCAGAGGAGTAAAAGTACAGGGAGGCTTGTGGAGAGGAGTAGGACGCATGGGATACAGAGGGGAAGGAGACTCTTGCAGAGGGTGAGGGGGGTCCGCAGGAACAGGTTGCAGGGGAAAAGCAGGCCAAGGAGGCCGGGGAGCATCAAGCTCATGTCTGAAGACGAGGGGCAGGCATCCTTGGGCGTGCCTGTCCAGTGGGACTTTCTGTGATGATGGAAACGTTCTGTGCTGTCCAGTTTGGTAGCCACTAGCCCCATGTGGCTATGGAGCGTCTGAAACTTGGCTACTGCCACTGAATTTTGGATTTTATTTAATTTTAATCAATAGAGATTTCAATGTAAATAGCCCTAGTGGCTCGTGACCACTCTTTGGACAGCGGAGGGTGGAGCTTCGGGAAGATGACTTCTGTGGGGTGTGTAGAATCAATCTGGAGAGGACACTCACAGGAAGAGCTCCCTCTGACTGGCGGGAGGCGAGTGACACTTGCCTTCTGTGGCCTTGAACGTTACCGGACATGGGTCAGAACCCACACCCTGCCCCCCTGCGCTGGGCCACGGTCCTAGTCCTTACCTCTGGGACAGCACACACTGCGGCTGCTTGACTGTCCGGGGTGAGCTGGGCCACCCTCAGCTTCACCTCCCATGTCCATGTCCCATAGTCCATCCGTCACCTGGCACAGGGATTCCTGGGCTTTCTTGCTGGTCTTTAGGGGTCTGTTCTGCTTTGACTTTTGGAAAACTGTTCTCTCAGAGAAGGTGCACTTTGTCCCATCTCTGCCTTTAACCTTGAAGTGAATGCAGATGTGGATGAGGTTGGAGAATTCCCTCACACCCTTGCAGAGGGAGGGAGGGAAGGAGGAAGGGTTTGGGGTGGGGAGAACCCTGAAGAATGAGAGAACTGAGAGAAATGGGGTGACATGGGGAGGCTAGGATGGTCATGTGTTCACAATGCCATGTCCTAAATTTATCTTTTAATTTACATGTATATATATTTTAATTATATAATATATAGAGACTTGAACATCATTTGCTAAAGGTAGCCTAGAATTGAATTAAAAGATGAGTATAACCATCTGGTTATGAGTAAAATCACTTAAAAGTATTTTCAAATATATGAAATCAGCTTTTTTTTTCATTTATATATACTACAGCCCCTCCCACTAGCCTGCACATCTTATAGTCAATCTGATACTCGCCGAATGAATAATGCACAAGGTGGAGTTTTCTCCCTCCCTCCCCTCCCAGAGCTTCAGACTCACTGTCATTTGCATTGAATTAACAAGCCCCAATTTGATAATGTTTACTGAGCTTAAAGAACGATGGTTTTCCCCTGAGTGTCTGCCTTTATAAACATTGTATTTAAAGCTTATGAAGATTTTCAAAATGTGATTTTGAACTCCCTGCTACTGAATTTCTACTGACCCTACTTTATTTTTATTTTTATTTATTTATTTATTTATGGCTGTGCTGGGTCTTCGTTTTTGTGCGAGGGCTTTCTCTAGTTGCGGCAAGTGGGGGCCACTCTTCATCGTGGTGCGCGGGCCTCTCACTATCGCGGCCTCTCTTGTTGCGGAGCACAGGCTCCAGACGCGTAGGCTCAGTAATTGTGGCTCACGGGCCTAGTTGCCCCGCGGCATGTGGGATCTTCCCAGACCAGGGCTCGAACCCGTGTCCCCTGCATTGGCAGGCAGACTCTCAACCACTGTGCCACCAGGGAAGCCTGACCCTACTTTTTACAAAGAACACATTTTCAGGTTCCAGAAAAGTAACCTGGCAATGAGTATGTCTGTAGGTGCTAATTTCTTAATAAAATCTTTATTCTATTCTGGTTTTCTATTTATAGGCACTGGTCTATGGTCTTCTATTCGTTTTTATGGAGGTAGCGATTCAGTTTAGCAGACATTTTTAGCCGCCTTAGCAGGATCTGCAGCCCTAAGGATTTAAAGACGGATGAGACCTAGTTCCTGAACTTGTGCAGAGAATTCTTGCTGACAATCTGGCCTCTGCTAAAGGCCCCCTTGGTTACCTGAGGGAGGTGACTGGGCAGAGAGGTGGTTTAGGCCTCCTGGTATAGCTTTTAGGAGCAGGGAGACCTGCCACAGTGTAGCGGGGAGGTAGCTGAAGCACAAGAATTGTACAATGTGCCATGATTCTCTGAGACACCAGTGCTTCAGGCCACCTTTCAGTGGGTTTGATGGAAGGACCTGCCATTTCACTGTTACAGGCAAAATCAAACAGTGTAGAGGAATTGGTAGTGAGATGTGCAATAAAACTTGATTCTTTTTTCAGGCAACTTTGCAAACTATTAGGCTGTAGATTTTTTTCCCCTTATCCTGCAATTAGAAAAGATCTTTATAAATTTGGCTGTGAATACACAGATGTAGGGTGAGAGTGGGATTTACAAAATGCAGTTTAAAAAAGAGCAAATGCAATATATTATTACCAAAGAAAAACTGGGATGAAGTAAGCTTAATACAAGTAGTGCTTACTGCAGTTTTTTCTTTTTCTCTTGCTAGAAACCAGAATGATCTTTTCCTTCCCTGTTCAGCCCTGTGTCATGCTGTTGTCACAGTCAGATTTGTGTCAACTTTTGAGGCACACCCACAGGAACTCTCTCACCTGAGGGAACTGGGCAATCAGTCGCCAGGGCACCTCCTCCGCCAGAGCGCCACCTTTAGACAGGTGTGCCTGCTTGAGGCATGGATGGTATTGCCCTGTGCAGTTGCTGCGAAACTTCCAGGAAGCTACCATTCCTCATTGCTTCTGGGGGAGCAAAAGCGGAAGAAGAATCTGGATGCAGAGAGGCCGTGCACCTGCCTGCTCGCCTCCCGTCTGACTCCAGAGCACCCGTTAGGGCCACCCCAGGGCTGGGCAGGGCTTTCCCATTCCGATAGGTGCTTCTCCCCCCTCCGCCCCGCCTCCTTCTGTGGGAGCCACCCACTTCCGGGTCTCCTGGGTGCCGATGGGCCAGTGGCCCTGTGCACACCCTCCACTTCAGCTGAGCCGGGGCATGTCCGTGGCCCCAGCCAAGGCCCAGCGTGCGCCCTGGGGGCCCCGGCCCCAATGCCTCCTCCGGGAGGGCAGCCAGGAGCTCCTTCAAGGATCGCTCCTTAGAGTGATGTTTTGGCTTTGGGGTGACTTCAGCAATGTCCCTACGAGATGTGGGAGGAGAAGAAGAATATCTTGAGTATGACTGCCAGAGTGAAGAGAGGAAGCCCATCCACAAGCAGCCTGAAGCCCTGGACCTCTTGGAGGAGGGTAAATTCTGTTCTTTGCGCCAGTCTGATCCTTTCCCTCTTAGTGTCTATGTAGGCCTGGCTGTTTCACTGATCTCACAGCTTTCTTTTATTTTCATAGTGGGGTATAAGGTCAAGTACACACGTCTTATGTGGCGAATGTAAAGCCGCCAGGAGAGAAGCTGCGTTTCCAGCATCCTGGGAAGTCCTGTTGCCCCCCTTTCTTTCTAGTTTACACCTCCTTCCTGGGAGACCACTGTCCTGACTTGTATCACCTTAGATTTGTTTTGCCTGTTCTCGATGTATGTAAATGGAATCAAACAGTGTGTATTATTTTGTCTAGCTTCTGTTGCTTAACTGAGGTCTTTGAAATTCATACTTTTTGCAAATGTCAGTAGTCCCCCGACATGCACACACTTTATGGCATTCCAGCACTCTGTTTTAAGAGTTTTCATTGTTTTCTTCTGACTGAATGGCTTTTGGTGGGTTAATGGACAAGAAACTGAGTCATTATTAAATAATATGTTTTTGTTTACTTTAGGAAATTGTTTATTTTAAAAAATTATTAATCACCAATTTGAAATAGGGATTTTAAAAAAGTTTAGAAATATTTCAAATAGAAAAGTACAAGGGCTGACATTGAAATTACCTGGGAACTCACCACCAGCCTGTATCAGAGGGGTGCTGCTTTTGGAGAAGAGGGGGGAGGGTTTTAAATAAAGATACACCCAAATGCTGAGTTTGAGTTTCCTAATTGGGCTTTTGGGGCTTTCACTCACAGCCCAGAAAAAGGGATTTTTTTGGGGGGTGTTGTGAAACAGAATGTTTAAAGAGTGACTGCAGGAAGTTCTTTAGGTCTTGAGTAAAAGCAATCAAAAAACTTTTTCAAAATTCTGCTCTGTGACGGCCTGTTTTCATGTCTCAGAATAACTTTTTATTTTTTAAATGGTTTATAATTGGCTGTATACTGAAAGTGTTCTTCTTTTGAGGTTACTGCCCTGAGAATATTAACACTTCACCTATAGGACAGTTAAAAGTGTTTAATTGGAGAAAGGGGGAGAGCAGTGCTGAAACCTGGCACCCCCTGTCTGGTCCTTTCATGAAAGAGATGGTGGAGGTGAAAGGAGAGAGGAGTGAAAGACCAGCTGGGACTGTGCATTTGTTGGGTTCCTGGAAGAGATCAAGAGAAAGGCCTCCATCTGCTCTTACAGAACTAGAACCAGCCCGGATTTCACTGGATCAGCTTGTGTCCCTTGAAGCTGGGCCGCTCAGCGTGCATCTTGGGTACCCACATCACCTGGGAGCTTGTTAGAAATGCAGACTCCCAGGCCCCACCCCAGACCTACTGGGTCAGAATCTGCATTTTAACAAGACCTTCAGGGGATTCCTATGCACATTAAAGTATGAGATGAGCTGCTGCCTAAAAGCATCGTAAGATCATTTTTAAAATCAATTATTGAACCATATGAGTCTAAAATGAAAGGTTTTACTAGGTTCTAGAACAGTATCATATATCCTCGTCAAGAGAAGAAAAATCATATTGCACGTATTTTATGTACATATTTCATATATCTATATATTTTGAACGTTTTTTTTTTAAACTGATAGCCAGATGATAATGATGATGATAGCCAATGTTTAGTATGTACTTGCTATGTGCCAGGCACCATTCCAAGTACTTTAAGTGGATTCATGCATTTAATCCTTAAAATAACCATAGGAGGTTAAGTACTGTTATAATTTTCCATTTCATAGACTTACAAGAGGAAACTTCAGCAACTCGTCTAAAGTTACACAGCTCATAGGTGATTTCAACCTACACAGACTGGCTCTAGGGCCCTACATAGACTGCTCTTGGATACTGTGCTAGCAGTTCTCAAGGTAGCATCCCTACACAGCAGCAGCAGCAGCGCCTGGGAACGGGTTAGAAATGCACATTCTTGGGCCCCGCCCTAGACCTGCTGAGTCAGACATGCTGGGGTGGGACCCAGCAGTCTGGGTTTTAACACACCTTCTGGGTGATTCCAGTGCACCTGGTCCTGTGCTGGTCCACATCTCACAGATGACAGGGTCTCTACTTTGTGATCACATTCGATGGTAGGGGTCGGGGGGGGGGGGGGGTCGGGGGGGGGGCGGGAACCGGCTCTGTATTTGCCATCTTAAGATAGACTGTTACATTTCTCTTCCTTGCCTCTTCTTTGTTCCCGTCTAATTTCCCTCCTTTCTGTAATAAAAAAATTTTTAGCTGTCCTGAAGGTGAAAATAATATTTTCAGGACAGTAGCTGCAAAAGAAAGATATAGTTGACCCTCGGTATCTGCAGGGGATTGTTTCCAGGACCCCCTTGGATACCAAAACCCATGGATGCTCAAGTCCCTTATATAAAATGGCATAGTATCTGCATATAACCTACACACATCCTCCCGTATATGTTAAATCATCTCTAGATTACACATGATACCTAATACAATGTAAACGCTATGTAAATAGTTGCCAGTGCGGCAAATTCAAGTTTTGCTTTTTGGAATTTTCTGGAATTTTCTCTTTTCTGAATATTTTCAATCGGGGGTTAGTTGAATCTGCATATGTAGAACCCATAGATATGGAAGGCCAACTAGACTTCATTGTCAACATGCATAGTTTTCTTTGTAAATTGAAATTCACTAGACTTGTTCCCGGCCTGAAGGAAGTCTGTGGCGTAGATCAGGAAGACAGAGGTTTGGTTTGGAAGGCTTGGTTTCTGTGTCCAGTTTTGCTGGAAGCCTGACCTGTATCCCAGAGCAAGGTGTTCACTGGGCGGGACCCTGTTTTCTTCTGACCCTGTGAATAGTGAGAATATGTGCAAGACGTGGAGGTAACCATGTTCCCTGGATTCTGAGGTGATTTAGGTGGTTTTCTACACCGTTAACGGTTCTAAAAGAGATACTTCTGATTGAAAACTGAAGGACAAGATCAGTTTGGGGTAACACTCATATTGGTAGCCACGGATACAGGAGACATTTGTTGTTCCCTCCCAGGTCACCTTGTGGGGGTGATGGGCACTTCCCAGTGTCACCCGTTTAATCTTCAAAACAGCCTTTGAAATAAGCATTGCTCCCATTTTGCACCCAAAGAGACTGAGGCTGAGGTATGTTGTCCAGAGTCCCAGGGCCACAAGCACAGAGCAGGGACTTCGCCCCGCCTTGGGGTCTGCCCTCCGCCACACCCAGGCTCTCAGCTAGGAGAGCCTCGGGCCCTTGCCTCCCGTTACCTCATGTCATCCTCATAACCCACAAGGCACCCGGAGAAGCAGCCTGCTTGGCTCACACAGCTGTCAGAGGCACCATGGCTCTTTCTGTCGTCAGGAGAGAAAATACCTGGGCTCTGTGTCTTCTGGTCACTGGAGGCTTGCGTTGTGCAGAAACTGAGTTGATCTCAAGTGATTTCTTACTGAGCGGTGTTCTTGAAGACGGACTTTGCTTGTTTTTCCCCATCCCGTCTGCTCAGGATGAGCTGGAGCAGGTGGGGAATCACAGTGCTGCTGAGTGACATGGTGGTCACACCCGCTCTGTGCCCGAGTGGCGGCACCTGCACCAGGAAAACACTGGTGAAGAGTGGAGTTTTGTCATCACTCCCTTGTGGTTTGTTGCATGGCAGTTTCCCTCCGCTTTCTCAAGGAGAGGCCTAAAGAAGCCCGACTATGTAATGTTTTTTCACCTGGACGCTTCTGAGGCTGTTACCCAATTGCAAGCTTGGTCACTCACTTCCTGGCAGGCGTCATTCAGGATTGCCTTAGGGTGGCAGGATTTGAAAAGAGCATGTGGCACGGTCTGGGGTTTACTGAGCCCTGAGACTGCGGGATAGCGCACCTCCCCTCCTCAGAGGCGGCTGCTGTCAGTCTTTTGCACAAAGGGCAGTTTTCAGGTGCTGAGCACTAGCCAGTAATTATCACCTGCAAAAGCTGAGATGAAAACGATGGCCAACATCACATGTCCAAATTCTCCAGCTGGTTCCAAGGTGAAGCAAATGGAGCTCATTCCTCCAGTTGGAGAGGGACGTCCTGGGCCGCAGGGGGGAAGGCTGGGCCGTGTGCGGAACTGTGCCGAGTCCCGCTGGTGGTTGTGATGTCTTGTGGGGTGGGAATGTCCACCCCAGGAAAAGAGCCGTCAGGCCTGGGCCCTGCGGTCTGTACTGATGCAGCGTGACCAGCAGCACTGCTTTGTAGGACTCTCTCCTGTAGGGTCACGTCAGAGGAAGGAGCTGGCCTAGCTTATCGGCACTGACCTCAGCACTGTTACAAAGGTCTCTCTGCCCATGGTTTTCATCACCTTGGTTTCAGCCTGCGGTTTGTTTGTTCGTATCCATGGCTACTCCACTCAGGCCTCTGGTGATGTGCCTTGTTCAGGGCGGTTCTCTTTCTGGGGTGGGGGTACCAGCATCACCCCAGAGCTGGCCATGGGCAAAGCTGACCCACAGTCTGTGCATTTTGGGGTCCCCTTACTGCTCTGCCCACTTGGGGCACCTGTCCCCCAGTCCCCAGCCGTCTTGTGTCTGAACTCCCCAAGAGCATTTCTCACCTGGCACTTCCTGCTTGTTCCATACTAATTTTTACATGTGTCTGACCTTCTCAGTTAGGCCTCGAAGTCCTCGAGGGTAGGATTCATGTGTTTACTCAGCTGTGGTTAAGAGCCCCAACTTGGGGGTCAAATAGAATCAGACCCTCGCATTATAGCTCTGTGACCTTGTTGCAGTTTCATGTCTAAAATGTGGGTAATAGTAGTACTTTCTTCCTAGGATGAGCATAGACCCTGAAGGAGGGGTCTACATCCAGCACTTAGACATCTAGCACTTAGCAGAGCGCTGGGCACACAGTGAGCAGTTCTTAAGTGAGCCACTTGATTATCACCAAGGAGGCCTTCATTAAATACTCTGGTGATGAATGGCCACCATAGGTCAACTCTGAGTGTTCAAGGCTAGGGAAGGGTGGATGGTTATAGCACCCAACAGACCAGGTTCAAGTACATGGTTATGTCCTGTCTGGCTTTGGACGAGTCACTTGGCCCCTCTCTCTGTCTCATAGTGTTTCATGGGGGTCATATTTGTGTCATCGGGTTGTTCTGGGTTTTAAGTGAAATAATATTTGTAAAATGCCCATGGTAGCAGTTAGCATGTTGTAAATACTTAATAGTTATTTCCTTTCTTCTTCCCGGCCTCTTCAGTAACTTGCTTTGGTGCCCTGCTCTCAAACTACCCTGGCAAGGGAAAGTGAGCCTGTACAATACAGGTGGGAAGGGACATGGGACATTCGTAAGAATTAGGTTCGTTATGCTTCTGGCCATTTTTGACGTGAAGCCATTTAAACAAGAATACAAAGCATTTGTGCCTTTTTTCGTTTTGTTCTAATTAGTGACAAATGAGCATTGTTTTTTTTTACCAGGTACTGTGGGCCTCACCCTATTCCTGTACACACTTCAAGGGCTGCATGAAAATAGTTAGGTTTTATTTGTTTTTTAAGCCAAATCATGTGTGTCTTATGGGTCTTAGTAGTTAGTACACTTGGGCTTTGGGGCCAAGTCTAAATTATTTTGAAGATAGATATTGAAGGGCAACAGGCAAAGGAAGGGCATGGCTGAATCTCCAAGAAGTGGCTGTAACTTGGGAGAAGGGTGGAAGAGTAAAACTGGAGAGAGCTGGCTCTCGGTTTTCTTATGGATGTATCATGAAAGTCTTCTGCCATCTGAGCAAATATTTTTTTTTTTTAATTTTTATTTATTTATTTTTGGCTGTGTTGGGTCTTCGTTTCTGTACGAGGGCTTTCTCTAGTTGCGGCGAGTGGGGGCCATTCTTCATCGCGGTGCGCGGGCCTCTCACTATCGCGGCCTCTCTTGTTGCGGAGCACAGGCTCCAGACGCGCAGGCTTAGTAGCTGTGGCTCACGGGCCCAGTCGCTCCGCGGCATGTGGGTCCTCCCAGACCAGGGCTCGAACCCGTCTCCCCTGCACCGGCAGGCAGACTCTCAACCACTGCGCCACCAGGGAAGCCCTGAGCAAATATTTATGACAACTATCTCTGTGTAAAATAGATAGCTAGTGGGAACCTGCTATAAAGCACAGGAAGCTCAGCTCGGTGCTCTATGATGACTTAGACGGGTGGGATGGGGGAGGGTGGGAGGGAGGTCCACGAGGGAGAGGATATATGTATACATAGAGCTGGTTCACTTCATTGTACAGCAGAAACTAACCCAACATTGTAAAGCAGTTATACTCCAATAAAAAATAAATACATAATAAATAAATAAAAGAAAAAAGAAAAATAGTCTAGTCTGTGTGGGATAGATTAGTACATTTCTGTGCCATTCATCAGTGCTGATTTTTCGAATGGACGATTTGCTATTCCTAAACGGTTTTGCTGTCTGAGAACATTCTTGTGGCCGGAGGAAGGCTCCATCATGAGATCATGAAAGAATGTGTTTACCTTGTCATGTTATGGGGACGTGGCTGGAATATGGCATAGGTGGTTCAGGGACGCTTGTTTGCATGTTATTTGGTGGTAACTTAAAATATCGTGGTATAATTTACATACTGTAAAATTCGCCCATTTTAAGTGAACAATTTAGTGTTTTTTAGTAAATTTACTGAGTTGGCAACCATCACCATAATTCAGTTTTGAAACATACACATCTCCCTCCCATAAGATCCTTCATGCCTGTTACATACAGTTAATCCCCATTCCTACTCCTAAGCTCAGGGAACCACTGATCTGCTTTCTGTCTCTATAAGTTGCCTATGCTGGATACTTAATGTGAATGGAGTCATATAATAGACGGTCTTTTATGTCTAGCTTTTACTGAGCATAACATTTTTTGTTTGTTTTGGACATCTTTTGCGGGGAAGTGGATTTATTTGGTAGAGTTCCCTTGGTCAGAAGTGGAACTTCTATTTGAAATACTGTTCTCCTGGAGAGAGAAACTTGAGACGGTTTATTTTAGATTGAGAATATAGAAGACTGGTGCTTGAAAAGTGCAGCTTGTGCTTGTCTTACTGTTTAAAGAGTCATTTGTTATTCCTCATTTCTTGGAAGAGAAACCCAAGACACACAATTACAGAAGTTTGCCCAGGGCCTCATGACCTTGGTAGAGTCTCCTATGAAAACCTGAGCCTCAGGGCCCCAGAGTCAGGGATCTGACCTACACCACAGATGCTTTTTGCTTTCTTTGTGCTTCTTAAACTTTGTTGATTTGTGCTGACCTCAGCCTTGCCCTTGCGTTCTTTGTGGCTCCCTAGTTCAGTTCAGGAGCCAGACTGGCCTCGGTTCAGTCCCCGCCATATGCAACCTCATTTGCTGTGACCTTGGTCGGGTCCTTAACTTCTCTGAGCTTCAGTTTCCTCATCCGTGGAGTAGTCATCATAACAGCGCCTACCCTGCAAGATTGTTCTGAGGAGTAAACGAAAGAAGCACATTAAATCCCCGGACATAGCAGGGCCTCCATAAATGTTAGCTGCTGCCCCTGCTAGGAGTCTCCTCTTATTTTGAAATTCGCCATTTGCTAGCTGTGTGACATTGGATGAGTTAGTTAACCTCTCTGGGCCTCAGTTTCTCATTTGTAAAATGAGGTTAATGTGAGTGCCTACCCTGTAGTATTTATTGCTCTGAGGAATAAATGATATAATCCATCTAGAGGGCTAAGAACAAGGCCAGGCTGTAGTCAGCGTGCTTGGTAAAAGTAGGCTGCTGCTGCTACTAATTTCTCTTAAAAGTTACCTCAGGGAGGACCCTCTATTGTAGTCAACTGCATATTTTTTGAAAAATATTTTAAGTAATGTTTTCCCCATCAGTGCATGGTTACTACAAAAAAAAATTTTTAAGCACAAAAAAGAATATTAAAATTGGTAATTCTATCCAAATTTCAGTGTTTTTAATGGCTTTGCTGTTTTCTTCTGTGTATTATAAATCTGTACACCCCCCCACTGGTGAGATTATATGTATTTTGAAAACGTAACTAGAATAATAGTGCACATGCTACCATAGGAGTTTTTCATTTCTGCCTCTGACTTCTGTAGGTGGGCTCTGTCAAAGACCTCAGAACCTCCCGGAGGTTCTGCCTGCATCTTCTGCACCCCAAGCCTCCACCACAAGTGTACGTGGTGACACTATGTGCCTGACTGGTTAATGCTGGAAAAAACCCTGGCCCAGGTGTACGTTTTATTGGGTTCAATTGTTAAAGCATGTTAAATATTTCTACAATTAGCTTTATAAAAGGGGTCCTTGTGCTGGGGGATACGAGACACTACACAGGCGATAACATCATTAGAGCTTAATATTCACACACACACGCACACGCACGCTTGCGTGCGCATTCAAGTAAAATGGGGAAATCCGAGTAAGATTCCTGGATTGTAGCAATGTCAGTATCCTGGTTGTAAATATAATGTTACAAAATGTTACTATTGGGTGAAACTTACAGGGTATATGGGATCTCTGAGTTATTTCTGACATCTGCATCTGATTATCTACACATGATTAACTACAGTGATCTCAATTCAAAAAAAATAGCTTTAAAAATATAAGTGTAATTTCCGTTTAATACAGTTCCAGAGCAAAAAGCTGCTCCGAATCTTGTTCTCTTATGTTAGGGTGACATAGAACCAAGATTAGTTTAAAATGTAGCCTGGTTGTCTTTTTTTCCAGGAAAGCAGAAGACTTGGTCCTTTGAGGAGAGCAAGGGGGACATTAGCTGGCCCTAGAGTCGCAGCACAAGCTTCAACACAGAGGCCTTTGTACCTGCCGGTAGATGACAGGGGACGCCATGCTCTCCTGGAGGGAGCTGGCTAGAGGGCTCCCGGGTCTTGTCTGTACCGTTGCAGAGCATCACAGCTGTGCAGCATGAAAACCAACTCCTGTCCGAGGCACAGGAATCTCCACTTGAGGATTTCTTGTGACCTCGAGCTGATGATCTATTTAGAGCAATTTGAGCTGGACTCCATCTCCGTCAAATTAAATTCTGGTTCAGACCAACCCTGTACATCTCCCTTGCTTTTCCTTGTGGGAAGGGGAGGAAAATGCCTGAGGCAATGCTCTCTCCAGTGGCTGGAGGGTTCCTGCCGTAAAGCACTGGTTGGAGGAGGGGCCAGCAAAGGAACCCCTCCTCATCCCCCGAGCCCCCAGCTCTGAGGGCCCTGTGTTGGGAGGGTTTCAGATTTGGAACCAGATTTCAGGTCTCCTCCTTAAGCTAGAAAATCATTCCAACAGATCAGATTTCTCTGCGCTCACTCACTAGGATGATCTCTACTTGGATTTATAAAATATTTAGAGGCCTATTGCTCTCCAGTTGCAGCTAGCCATTAGTAACGCTACTGAGTTTGGCTTAGCAATACACTTCAGTTCCCAAAGGCCTGGCATGCGCTGTGACTGCAAGTGGGTTGTTGCGAAAGCTGACTAAGTCCTCTACGCTTAAAAGAATGATTTTCTAGAGTCTTAGTTATGAGGAGTTACTAACAAGTTATTATTTAGCCCCTAAGTAGCTGGTTTCAAAAAATTTTACACTTTGGCCCTAAATCCATTTGCTTTCGCTCCTTCCTCCTCAGAATAAAACCCATGCTACCTTCATGGTATTTGGACTACAGATCGATTCCCTGCCATTGATTTAAAATAAAACAACCCTGAGATTTTTCTGGAGACTAAAGCCTCCTTTCATTGCACACCCTCTTTCTCCAGTGGAAGAACACAGTCCTAAAGTGGCCTGCAGACAGCCTCTTAAGGCCTCTTAAGCAAATGGCATATGTCATGAAATACCGTATGTGAGGGTATGGGGTGGGAGTGTGGATTAAAAAAAAAAAAAAAATCTGTCACCCTGGTTTTCGTGGTTTGGAAACCGGTTGCAGAGCCTTCGAATTTAGGCCATTTGGGGAAGAGGGGGCTGTGTGCCATTATGCAATCATCAGCTTAGGCTGTTTAATAATTATACCAAGAGCTGCTTTGGGAAGGACCCAGTCTATCCACGTAGTTGGGTCTGCACAGTGAGTGGGTTCGAGATCCTCTGGATCTTTCTGACGGTTCATACCTCAGTCGCTGTGCTGCTGACCCACTTCGGTTTGCTGACCGTATATGAGGCCAGACCCCTTTCCACTCCAGCGCCCTGCCCTCAGCGCCACCCCCGAGTGTGCACGTGCGTATGTGCATGCATGCACACACACACACACACACACGCACACACACACACACACACACACACACACACGCAGCGTCAAGGCTTTGCAGTGAATAGTAGACCCCTGCCCCCTCACCCCACAGCTTGAATCTTTTCTCTGGAACCGGGGAACAAAACCCGGTGGGGCTGAACCCGGCAATACCAATCACCCTTTGTGCCCAGTACGACTTTAGAGCCACTTTTTTAGGTGGGTTGTTTGTTTGGCAGGCTTGTAGCATCAGTAGTTTCATTGTCGTTTTTATTTCTTGCAGTTTTATGTGCTGAAAGAGTTGGCCAGATGACTAAGACATATAATGACATAGATTCTGTAACTCGGCTTCTTGAGGAGGTAAGTGATTCGGGTCAAGGCAAAGAGTCATTTATAATTGACTGATTATAATTTATATCAATTAAAGCATACATTAGTATCTTTCTCGGTGAAGAATCTCAGAAACTGAGGCCTCTCAGTATAATTCAGTGGCTTTATTTTATTTATCTTTTGAACTGAGAGCTTATGTTGGCTTTTGTCACTGTAACTTTGTACAAGGTATTTTGGATTTTAAAAGGAATGTATTAATGACACAGAATAGGGTGGCATTTAAATACTTGCTATAGAATATCCTGTTTAAGATTTATAAACCCTTAAAATATATACTAATGATATATGTTAAGTGTATACAAAAAATGTCAGAAAAATACATCATTATCCATATTTTTGTAACGTTTTAGTTCCATTTTGTTATGTTTTTATTTACATCAGGTTAAGGGAATATTATTATGCAGTGTCAGCATGGAAATAACCAAAACAAGCGTGGCAAGAAAAATTTAGGAAACGTGCTTGGGATTAGATGAGCTGCAGTTAGTCTAGAGACTATGCTTTTCTCAATTTCTTCTCAGCATTCGGTTGACAGTTGAGAATTAAGGTGCTATGGTGGCCTCTGGAAGCAGATGAGTGTAATATGTGTATCCCCATGCCTTCAACAGGCCAGAACATGGTAGGTTCTCAGTATTTATTGAATAAGTGCCCATCTTAAAGCACTACCTCCCACTCTCCCAACAAAATCAGACCTCAAATGCAGAGGTGCTAACCTTTTTTTTAAAGATTTTTTTTTTTGATGTGGACCATTTTTAAAGTCTTTATAGAACTTGTTACAATATTGCTTCTGTTTTATGTTTTGGTTTTTTGGACCTGAGGCGTGTGGGATCTTAGCTCCCTGACCAGGGATTGAACCCGCACCCCCTGCATTGGAAGGCAAAGTCTTAACCACTGGACCGCCAGGGAAGTCCCAGAGGTGCTAACTTTTAGACCCTGGTTTCTGCTCTAGAATCTAGAATGATTTGGGGTCATGTGACTATTCATTAGTCCTTCTTGAGGAAGAGAGTAGAAAGATATGAGAGACACAGAAATCATCATTTTCAGCCAGTGGCAGGACAAAGTTGAAACACAGGACCAAGCAGGAGTGTGGGACCTGAGGTGTTTTGGTGGGGGGCATCTTTTCACCCCATTTTTATGTCTCTCTCTTTCCCTGTGCTTTTCCCTTCTGCACATCCAGTGTTCTCCTACCCGCTCTGAGGGCTGGACCCTTCCAGTGCTCCCCCACCCCTACCCCAAGTTCCTGAGGGTTCACCTGCCCTGCTACCCACTCCCCTCCCATTCTCCTGAAGGCCACTCACGGGTAGACCCAGTGTATCTGAGACAGGGCAGGAGCCGAGACCCGCTTGAGCACCTGCATGTCAGGGAAGTTACAAACTCCTCAGCCCCGAATAAGTGAGTTTAGCTTTTTTGGCCGTGTGACAGGGCCGTTGGTGAGGCATTTTAGGACACTGGCCTTCTGGTGGCTCTCCAGTTGCAGCCGTCTTGGCGGTTGGCATTAGCTACCTCGTAGGCTAGCTTGGTTGGCACCACCAACTTTTGAAAATAGTTTTTACCATGTTTCCCTTTCCTGCTGTGTCAATTTTCCCCAACAGTGTCCTGTTTCTAAATCCACCCCTCACCCCATACCCAGTTAGTCCTCAAGTCTTCTGAGGGAGGTCCTACGTCTGTACCTTTATTATTTTTTTTTCCAAGGCCACCACTCCAGCTCCTGGAGCCCTGGCAGTAAGATTTGAGTTTTCTCTCTGCTGTCATCTTCCCTGCACCTGCCACCCTCCCAAGCCCCCTTTAATGACCTCGGCTACCCCCGACACTCAGAACTCCTTGGCATGGCATTCAAGGCTACACACTTGATCACATTCCTGCATCCTCTTCGTACTCATCACCGGGACCTGTCTCCTGCTCTCCCACCTGTGACCTTTTGCACCGTTTGGCCCCTCTGTCTTTTCTTGCCTTTGAGTGTCATACTGCAGGGCTCACTGGGGATCTCTGAAGCTGTCACACTCCCCCAGCCCCAGGTAGTCCGTGCCCCGGCCAGCCCTGAGCTCGGGAGCCACACTGTCATTCTGTTGGCTTTGTTCATCCAACTCGATTGGTTAGAAGTTTTTCCAAGGCGAGGACCCTGTTGGGTCCTGATTTCTTTCTCCCTTTTAATCTCGGAAATGATGGGCCTTTGATAAGTGTCTGCCTCTGTGGTCATGCTTATTATTAAGGGTAAACTTTGAGAGCTGGGTGTCGTCTGTGCATCATCTCATTAATTCTACGATAGTTCTCAGAAGTAGATGCCACTATTTCCCCCATCCTTCTGTGAGGGGACCTACATTTGAGAGGACAGAAGACGCCCGATGGCTCAGCTGCCTTCCAGCCCGGGCCCTTAACCACTATGCACGTGGCCCTGTTGATTTCGGCTGTAGTTGTTTACTGCCCTGTTTATTTAGTTTTGGGGGGTACGGTTAGTTGATTGTCAATGAGACATTTTTACTTTAAAAACATGAACAGGATAACTTTTTTTTTAATGGGGTGCTGCTTCAGTGAGTATCCATGGCCCACGGTTCCTGGCTCCTGCCGAGTGTGAGCTGGCAGGGCTGGGTGAGGACTCTGCAGGGCCAGACCCGTCTCTGCTGGGATGCTTGAGGACCACTTCAGAGGAGCCTGGGACTCCAGCCCTGTATGCAGATCCTGGTCATCAACACTTCACAGCTCATTTCTTAAATGAGTGTCACTGTATAAAAAAGTATGCCGTCGTCTTTAAAAAAAAAACTGAGTTGCTCAAAAGAATATTTATGGGGCAGTTTCTTCAGGTGGCTCTTTGCTGTGCTTCTTTGTTTTATCTTTAGCAGCTCACCATGGCCATGGTCTGTGTGCATCTGCGTGTTTTATATACAACGCTGTGCCTCTCCTTTTCCTGATAAGAATCACATCTGAGTTGCTGCCTTTCTTTGGAACTAGGCGGGTTTCCTGGTTAAAGTCTAATTGACCCAGCGCGTGAAGGTTGTGCCATGCTGTGTTTTTCTTGGCTTTGGTTCCAGTTTCCTCTGGTCGTTTGCTTTGGTTTTGCATGCCTGCCACATGCAGGCGGGGTGCTGGCGGGATTTGCACGCGATGCCGGAGCACAGCCCTTGGCCAATGTGAAGAGTTTGCTTTCAGGTTAAAGGGGAAGAGGATTCTGCAGCTTGCCCTGGCTTTTGCTGCTGTTCGGAATTTACCTTTGGGCAAAGCTGTCTCCTCCCCAGTTACAGAGAGGGTTATTCCGGGAGCCCCTTAGTCATGCTTTTTTATCCCAAATGGGTGAATGAGATGAGTCAGCGCTCGGCATGGGAGGCAGGCAGCTCTGCATCTCTGGGGCCGTGCCAGGCGGCTCGAGTGTTCATGGTCATTGCTAAAAGGGGCTGAGACACAAGTCACGGTCTTTTTTTTTTTAATTTTTATTGGAGTATAGTTGCTTTACAAGGTTGTGTTAACTTCTACTGCCCAGCAAAATGAATCAGCCATACATATACATATATCCTACAGTGCATTAAGTTTTCAGCGAAACATAGCTGTGGAGAGAGGGAGCTAGGAGAGCCAGAATGAGCCCCACCTGGCCGCCATCTCCTGGGGAATAAAAGAACCAGTTCTTCCAGTAGCTGATTTCCAAATTGAGATTTGTTTATGGTCTCATTTTCTCACTGGAGTTTGATCCAGTGGTCATTTCCTAGCTGTTTTCCTGGTTTTCGAAGTAAATATTTATCACATGTTGGCTGGTTGTAAGAAATGAGACCCTTTTCATTACTGAAATTCTTAAAGAGAAACCCAACTGGCCTTTTGCCTTAGAAAAACCAGATACCTTCTGATGACTTTTTTGTTTAAGATTTTCATTTCATCTCTGAATATTTTTTACTCTAACTTCCTTTTTTTTTTTTTTTCCAGCAGAGCGTTTTCTTTATGTTACTATACAGACTAGATTTTGGGTGTAGACAAAGTGAGAGTTGCCCCCTCCGGAGGGCAAGGAGGCCCTCAAGTCTGAGGTTTGACGTGTATTGGGGTATAGTGGGGAGAGGCGAGGGGCTTCGTTGTTGAGCCCCTCAGCATTTGTTTCCTTCCCCTGCCTGCGTCCCATTCCCCTTGGATTCTGGCCCCTGTGTGCCGTGGGAAGCCTTTAGCATCCTTCACGTGCTCATCAGTGCCTTGCCCAGCCTGTCTTCATCGTTATGATTTTGGCTTGATTTGTTTGCACTGAAATCTGCATACAAAATATCTGTGTGTGCTGGAACTTAGCAGCTCGAATGCATGACGGCAAGCAACACGGAACAGTAGGCAGTGAGTCAACAAGCATGAAGCACCTGCTGGGTATTCAGTCTGAGGGCTTGCTCTAGTAGAGAGATTTAACAGACTGGAGTGAGATTTATGGAGACCACACTTCCAAAGGGGAATGGACAGTGGTACTACAGTTTTCACTGAGAGTTAGTCAGCTGAAACCACCTGCACTAGTTGCTAATTTTGAGGCAGCCCCTGTAGAAGTGGGTTCCCTCACACAATCCCTGTGGGTCATTTCCTCCCAGTACCAAATACGCACAACCGTTGCGTCTGAAAAGTAATAAAGGGCCACTGAGATAAGGACCCTCCTTGGTAGACACAGTAGCCGGCACGGATGAATGCACAGAGACGGGCGTCTCGGTTGGTTGGGCAGACTCACTGGTCCCCTTTGTTCCCTGGGAGGGCATGAGGGGGAGGCACAGATTGGGAAGGAGTTGGAGGAATTTATGGCTCACTTGACATGACACCCAGCTGGCTTCTGGGACAGCAGTTACAGGTTTCAGGACCATGGAAGACCTAGGGGAGAGAGACCATCATTCATGCAAGAGCTCCAGAGAGCCAAATCGCTGTTGGATCCAGTCCCCCCAAACTATGCTCTGACCTCCAGTACTCTGCTCGTAATTCAGCGAAACTCCCGTGATGAGCAAAGGAAGGTGTGCTACTATTGCATGGTATAATTTGGTGGATATATAAGAAGTTAGAAATAAAAGATGCTTTTTGAAATATCTTACAACTCAATGAATCATAGAGCTAGAAGATTCTTTCAAGGGTCCCTCAGCAAGTCTGCCCATCCACCCTACCTCATCTCACAGACGAGGGAACTGGGCCCCAGGGATGTTGAATCAGAACCCAGACTCAAATTTTAGGGTAGAACGGTTCACCTGGAGCAGTTAAACTTTTGACGGGTACCTGCTATAAGAAATGCCTCTTAGGTTGTCGGTAAATGTGTGACAAGCAAAATTTAAGCATGAAGTGATAACCTTACTATGTGGAATGCACTTTGGTATTTCAGTTCTATGCTGTTGAATGTCATTTAAAACAAAATGGCAGTTACCGTGACTAAAATGATTCTCAACCTACTGATGGTTTATAATCTGTGTTTGGAAAAGATGAATCTAGAGTGTACCCGATCCTTGTTAAGTGGAAGCCGTAAGACTACATGGTTATCAGAAGCGAGGATTCCTGAATCCCCAGCTTTTTTTCTGCTCAAAACCCCATGTCCCTCTTCTTCTGCTTTTTACACCAGATGAACAGAATAATTAGCATAGGCTTCTAAAAGGATTTCATTTTCCGGAGCTCTCCTCCCCATGCCAATCCCCACCTAAAAGTGAGCAAGTGAATCTGCTCGTGGTGGCCAGCAGTTTCACCAGCAAGGATCAGTGAGTCTGCCTTTGGTGACGGCGTCCGCCCCGCTGTCTCCACTGTCAGGCAACAGCTTTCCTCCCATAAAGGCAGCTGTATCTTTGAATGCCAGTAAAGATTTTCCTCTGTGTACTGCTGTGCTCTAAATGTCAGCAACTGAGCTAACAGAAAATTCTGTCTGCAACAGTCTTTGTTTCTGAAGTAGGGCAATTTTATGCATTGTTTCTCCATTTTTAAAGCTATTTTTTAAAAAATAAAGCCTAAGTAGCCTACCTCCCATAAGTAGAAGAAACACATAACTGTATTCTATTTTAGAGTAACTTTAAACATTTTTGTTTCATACGCGGTAAATCTAAGGAACTCAGTAAATTCCAGCTTAACGTGTGCCAAAGAGGCTGCCTTAGCTATTTTAAGTGCACTTTGGAATTTCTGGATTCGCTTATTCATTGAGCAAATAGTTACCGAGTGTCTCCCTGTGCTGGGTGCTGGCGATACAATAGCCCAGCCCTTCAGGTAGAGAGACGGGTTATCAAATGATTACACAAGGACCAAAAGCAGTTGCATAGAAAGGTTTTTGGAAGCATGTCTTTCCTGTAGGAAGAGGCCTGTTTTCATTAGATCGGAAGGTTGCCTTTCATTGCTTGGGGCCCGGGTAGCTGAGTGAGCTCCTCTCTGAACAGGTATCAGACGCTGGTGCGTGGCTGGTGAATTAGTTAATTCCCTTGTCCTTGCTGAACGCCCTTGTTTTCCTCAGTTGACACTGAGCTCTGTGGGCTCCTGCTGGAAGCACGGGTTCTCTCAACCTCTGCTCTCGCTTCTGCCTTTCACAGAAAGAGCGGGATCTAGAGTTGGCTGCTCGGATCGGCCAGTCGTTGTTGAAGAAGAACAAGACGCTAACCGAGAGGAATGAGCTGCTGGAGGAGCAGGTGGAGCACATCAGGGAGGAGGTGAGGACCTGGCAGCAGGGGCGTCTGCAGGGGCTTGGGTGCCGCAAAAGGCGCGCCCAAGGAAGGTGATGATCTTAACGGGACCCCGTTGGGAAAGTCCCTCCCCGGACGTGGAGAGCTGCCTTTCTGCTGCCCCTCCTGTTCATTTGCGTCTCCTTCCGACAGTGTGGACGGGTCGCCCAGGCTGGGACCAGCCCTCACGTGGTCAATAGGCCCCCAGTGTGGACCAGCTACAGCCCGTGTTCTCCAAGAGTCTAGATCATCATGTCAGCTGAGAAAGACACTCAGAGCTTGGCTAAAGGGCACGCAGGCTATTCCAACAATGAGCAGGGATTTCCGAGCCGGGGTGGGCGTTGGCAGGAGGAGAAGGAACTGCAGCCAGAGGCCAGCCGTGCTGCAGAGTGAGGCAGTGACCGCCCCTTCATCAGCACAATATAATTTTGTGTTTCTAAAACAAAACCAAAAATAGCCTATTGTTTTCATGAGAGAAGCCCTACTATGTGAATGATACAAATCTTGGCCTATGTCTTCAGCCCCCATCATTATGGGGGGTGGGGGGCAGGGGAAGAACATTTTAGGCTTAACTTAGGGGCTGAGGTCTCAGAGGAGCAGCGCTGGTTTTCTGGGAGGGATACGGTGTGGACCGGAGGAGGAAGGCTGCAGAGTCGGGCGGGGTTGCTACAGCCAGAATTAGGAGCTTACAGCCAGGCCCCCCTTGCTAGTGTCTTCGCCATCATCCTCACTGGCCTTTGAACAGTGAATCTGAGCTGTGAGGACATTGATTGGCTTTCCTTCTTCTCCCTTATTTTCTATCAGAAACTTTCTTAGTGGGGAGGGGCGGCGAGGATGCCCTTATTCATGTCCCTAAGACGTATTCAGACTTTTTCCTCGTTGAAGATATTCCCAGCTATTGTTGTCTGGGTTTACCAATCATTTAATGTGATGAAACAGAGTAGCCACTCGATAAGAAAAAGTTTTTTTAAGGGTTTATTGTAATTTTTATTGACTTTTTTTTTTTTTTTCCCTTCCGGTGTTACTGAGATATAATTGATGTACAGCACTGTATAAAGACAAGTTTTAATCCTGGGCTTTCTTTAAAAGGTGATGAGGTAGGATACGGTCGTGTTCAAGGAGAAATAAAGTTGACCCCTGCTCTCCCGGCCTCCAGCATCATGACCTGAATCTCCCTTCTCCCAAGTATGGGAGAAGGTCAGCCTGGCCCCCTACTTGGCCCCTTCTGAGCAGAGGGACATGCCGTCAGGAACCAGTAAATGGTCACCCGTCGCCCCTCACGCGCTGCTTCTCCAAGGTGCTGCCCTTGCTTGGGGCTTCCTCTCCTCACACAAAGTGCATCCTGCACTTGGGGGTGGAAGTGACTTTTTGTCCCCTTGGGAAACCTTGGAGTTTGAAAACTGTTTCCCTTTGGCACATCATTAAATGATCAGTCTAGGTGTTGAAGCTGAAGCCTTTACACACATAAAACTGGTTTCTCCATGGAAGATAAAATATACTCACGGTGTTGTGTAGGAAAGTTGGGATAAACTATAGACCCCAAATCAAATTAGAAGCAAGAAAGAATTAGAACAATTATAATTCTCGCTCACAATGCTGGTCGCCTATTCATCGGTGCTGAATGGTGAAAGGGCAGGTGAAAATTTTTATGGCTCAGGTCTGTTTATTTTAAACCTGAAGTATAAATAAGTGTGACTTGCAGAACCATCCTTGCAGTAGTCGGTACGGCCAGTTCCTGATGGTTGCCTCTTTTCTTCCTGTATCTGGAATGCCTGTCTTGTAATCATCGAGTACAAAGCAAGGTCTGGCCAAGCTTGGCCAGAGTTCCTGTGAGGGTGTAGCCGTCACAAGGTGGGGCTATGAGATTTTCCAAGCGGGAGAACAAGGGTTGACGGGCTCGCTGCTTGTAGCTGCCCACCCGGAACTGACATCACCAGGGTCCTGGTCCGAGATGGGATTTGGTTTTGGCAGAAGTGGATGACCTCTTCCTCCATGTGGTAACATGGTCCGCTTCTCTGAGTGTTTTCCCAGCTGGTCATCTATTTACTTGCAAAGCTGTCCCCTATGCTGTCTTGCCGCCCCCCGCCCCCCGCCCCAGCCATCATTCTAGCACCTTCTAGTCCCCTCTCACCTCTTCTTTGTACCAAAGTAAAAACTACAAATTTAAACAGAGGGATTTTTGCCGAAAAGTAATTGATTGTATTTTTCTTAAATGGGATCAAACTCAGCCCTTTGTTTTCCTTGAATAGCACAAAATCGGTGACAAGCCTTCACTTTGAATGAGGAATTTAAAAAATGTTGTCACTGAGCAATAAGTGTTTCAGCGCGAGCGGGGATGCTGTCACATGTAGAGAGCGCCTGACGGGCTGTGTTTGTGCAGGTGTCACAGCTCCGGCATGAACTGTCCATGAAGGATGAACTGCTTCAGTTCTACTCCAGCGCCGCAGAGGAGAGCGAGCCGGAGTCTGTGTGCTCCACCCCGTAAGTCACCCAAGGGCCTGTCTCTAGGGGCCGGAGCGCTGGCTGCCTGTGGTCCGTGTCCTTGGAGTTGCCTAGACAGCGTCACCTTCACTGGCAGCACAGGTCGGCTGCTCTCAGCCTCCTGTAGGCCAAGCATCTCTGAGTGCCTCCAACAGATGGATTTTCCTATTCTGATGGGACTTTAGTTTTCCTCTTCCTGGGTCTTGCTGCTTATTTGTCAGTTTAGATTGGTTTGGCCTGGCTGTTAAGGAGTAACAGGCTGGACTCTGCCTTTGGAGGAAATACAGGGTTCTGGAGCCAGCAGTGCTGTGGTGGGTCCTTGGGGGGGCGCTTTTCTGAGTCAGCAGAGGCTCCTATTAGGAGCATGAACTCTAGAGCCCGATGGCCTGAGTTCAGATCTTGGCTCTGTGGCTCGTGGCCAAGTTACTTAACCTCTCTATGCTTGTTTGCTCATTTGTAAAGTGGGCATAATAATAGTACTCAGTTCTTAGGGCTGTGAGCACTGAATGGGTTCATACATGTAGAGTACTTAAAATAGTTCTTGGCACATAGAAGGCATCCCAGACTGTGTAGACTTCAAATAGAGTTGATTCCCCCGAAGTCTGAGGCAAAGTGGCAGCAAAGGGTTGGGATGTGGCTCTGAAGTGCCGTAAGCCCGTGCTGTTTTCCTGGTGGTGAGGGAGCAACCTGATGGGTCATTGTCACCCCTGCACCTTTCCTGAGCTTTTCCTTGAAACGGCCCTTCTTTGTGCTTCTCCGTGGTTTGCCAGGTGGTGGGAGGAAACGCCTCCCTCCCTAGAAAGTGAACTTTCTCCCCCAGGTTGAAGAGGAATGAGTCATCCTCCTCCGTCCAGAATTACTTCCATCTGGATTCTCTCCAGAAGAAGCTGAAGGACCTTGAAGAGGAGAACGTTGTACTTCGATCAGAGGTGAAGTGCACTCCCTGCCCTCGTCCCCTCTGCAAGGGTGGTGGCCCCATTTGCATGTCTGGTGAGAATAGCCGTTGATTACAGCCCCGCCGTCCTCCAGGGTGATGGTCTGTGGAAGAGCCACGTGGGCCTGGGGTCACAGCTACACCAAGTGCCCAGAGGGCGTGCCTCATTTATGAGCCGGGCATTGCCTTCAAAGGGCAGCACATACTGTCTGGGCTGCAGCAGACAGACTGGTGAATTATGCAGCATGAGGATGGGTGAGAGTGGCAAACCCTTCTCCTTCTCGGTCAGGGCCAAAGCTCCTGGAAAGCGGGGCCTTGCCATGGTGGTCTCCAGCTCGGACGTAGAAATGACTTGGAGGCCTGCTGTGAAAGCCTCGTTTTCACGTTACTGCAGGTCAGATGTGCCCTAATAGTACACGAGAACTTGGAGACATATTTCTTAGACAATTAACTTAAAAAGGTTGAACTGAGTGAGGCAGCTTGGAAACCCGTGCTTTTGAGTATTTCTGATTGGCTAGTCACTGTGGTGGGTACTGTGCCTGCGTTCTTTTTTAAAAAATCTTCACAACAAGGCTGGAAGCTGGTTACTTTGATTCTCATTTACAGTAGGGAAAACCGGGACCCAGGCTGCTAAGTGTTGGGATTGCCCAAGATCTTGCAAATTAGTGAGCAACGGAGCCAGGGTTTGTAAGTCTCTGTGGCTCCAAACCCCACATTATTTCCCTTCACCCACTGCCCCTATCCAGAAATACAGATGCATGCAAATTTAGTACTTTTTGTTTAATTATCAGTGAGTTTGTGCTCTCTAGCCAGAGGTATGGTACAGCCCTATTGATCAGGCCCTTGTCTGTCAGGTTTGGGCTGCATGTTCAGCTAAGCTGGCCCAGGGCTCCCCAAAGTCCCTCCAATAGGGCAGACCACCTGTCACCTCGAACTTGCCTCACACGTTGGAAAGAGCCTCATGTCTGGGCTTAACAGGATGGACTTTTGCCTGAGGAAAGGGTCATTCATGTCTCTGAGCCATCACCGCTTCCAGCCTCTCATTTACTGATGGGAGACGTCAGCCCAGTGCGACCAAGCTTTCTCTGCCAGCCAGTGGCTGAGCCAAGACTACAGTCCAGTTTTCCCCATTCTGAGTTCCAGCACCTGCCCCAAGTAAATGCTCTAGCCCCAGGCACACAGCAATTTGTCCCTCTGTCGGAGTCTTCCCCTAAAGCAAGTGGAGGGAATCTGATCCCAGCCACAGATTCCGGCTCCTGCATCTGGCTTTCAGGACTGCGGCATCTCTGGGGCCAGGACCTGAGGGCTCAGAGATACCTCTCTAACTGGGGCCTTTTCCTGGGGCCTTCAGATCTCTTATCTTCCCACCTTTTCAGCCGGGAGCAAAGCCACCCAGAGTCCGAGGGTAGCTCTTGGGTCTCTGAACTTTAATGCTTTCATATTGTACCCTGTTTTTACTCAGCTGAATAGAGCAGGTCTAACTCCCACTCAGAACCTCATAGGATGGTGCCCGGCACAGAGTAGGTGTGATAAGTGTTAGCCATTCTTGTGGTGGTGGTTATCCTTAGAATGCCCACAGTAGGCAGGGCTGTGTCATAGGCACTGTTTGGGTCACAAGGGGATCCATGACTATGAGCCAGGACAGACACACGTGAATAGACAGGCCGACTGATAGAGGGGGGCGCTCACAAGAGTTTTAGCAACTGCTTTGTGCGGTGCCCTCTAGTGGTCGGGATTGACTTTCTGTATCTGAGGGCTCTGTGGGTCACAGCTGGGGAGATGCTGAAGGGCAGCTTTCCAGACCCAGGTTAGCCCTTGCTGCATCCCCTAGGCTGTCCGGGTGTGACTGTGGGATCTCTGACCTGAGCCTCGTCCACAGGCCTGCCAGCTGAAGACGGAGACCATTACCTATGAAGAGAAGGAACAGCAGCTGGTCAACGACTGCGTGAAGGAGCTGAGTATGGCCTGCCCCCCACCCACCCCTGTCCCCCGCTTTTACTTCCCCCATCTGCCATCATTAAGACCAGACGGATTTGCATCACCTGATAGAGTGTGGTCTTCCTGCCAGCCTGGGCTCAGTCGCATTTTTTTCTGAAAACTAGAGGCCTCCCCTGGTCTTGTGTGGCACCCCCTCACCCTCGTTTATGAGACACTGGGTGCGGTGTTGTCAGCCGTACGTTCCCCCAATCTCTCGCAATTAATTAAAATTAATTTTAATTTTGGCTTTCTGCTGGAATATCGGTTATTTAATGTCTGACTTAGGTCCAGCTTCGGAGTCCTGAGCTGAAGATGTGGAAGAACAGCCTTATAGTATCAGTAATTTGATGTGTAAACGTTGAGGCCAGAGTTCTCAGCTTTGCAAATATGATGTGCTTCCACCCCACCCTCTCCATTATAAGTTTACACAGTAAGACAAACGGGCAACACAGTATTCTGAGTGTCAGCAAAACACTTAAGTCAATGAAACACACCCTATGTTTAAATCTAGTAAAATGAGTTATGGCTCTGAATATGGGTTGAAAACGCCCAGGGGAATTGTGTTGTGCATGGCAATAGTTCCTTTCTAGAACAGAGTGCAGCAGGGGTTCCTGTTACTGATGGGGGTGTGTTCCTGTGTGGAACGTGCAGAATTGGCCAGAGGCACCTTCTGTTTGGTATGGCACCTCCGGGCTGCCTGCCAAAGCCTGCCCGATTTTCTCTGGGGAGGTGGCTCTGGGCAGTGGGGTGAGGACCCACACAGAGCCTGCGAGCCGCAGCTGGTGGGCCGGTTCCTCCTCACGACAGACCGAGCCCACATAGGAAGATGGGGACTCTCCCTCCAAGCCATCTTCACGTGCCCTCTCCACTCCTCCCCCCTGTCTTGCAATAAAGATGTTTTTTTTTTTTGGACAAACCACAAAGAAACCATTCTCTCTGGCTCTTGCGACTGTCGTTTCTTGGTCAAAGGGGATGCCAACGTGCAGATTGCCAGTATCTCGGAGGAACTGGCCAAGAAGACGGAAGATGCTGCCCGCCAGCAGGAGGAGATCACACACCTGCTCTCCCAAATAGTTGATTTGCAGAAGAAGGCAAAAGCTGTAAGGCTTCTGTTTCTCTGGCTGATACAAAACTAGCTGTTCTGAGATCGAGAAGGGGCATTTACCCCAAAGACAGTGCCCTTTAGATTCATATTTTAGGAATTTGTGCTGTCCCTTTAGAGCTTTTGCTAAAGCTTAGCGGATTCAATAGCATAAAATTTGTTGCCCTGAATTGGCAAGGGGATCACATTTATCACCACTTAACCTCCTAAGAAAAATCTGCAAATGAATAGAACTCATTAAGAAAGGTAAAGGGGCTGTAAACAGAGAGTTTGGGAATTCAGAGTCTGAATGATCTAGTTTGGTATTTGTCCTCACACAGGGCACCTGCATATTCCGCAGCAGAACCATGTCCCCTTTAGATTTAAGATGAAGCAGCAGAAAAAACAATTAAGTTTCCCACGTCGGGCCTTTGCTAGAAGCCTGAGGTGAAATGCTTCCAGAGAGCAGCTGTGACTATGGAGGGTAGGGGTAAGCGACAGGGAATGAACACGGACACGGGAAATACGCTGCCTTCCAAACTATATAAAAGACAAAATTTTACTCCAGTATAAGATAAAATCTCCCTGTGGGCATGTGATAGGATGATAACGGATCAGGGAATAAGAGGGGGAAAGTTAGACTTTTCTACGTGTCTTAAAAGAGAAGCTGATTTCCCTTTGCCACGTTCTAGTGTGCAGTGGAAAATGAAGAGCTTGTCCAACACCTGGGGGCCGCCAAGGATGCCCAACGGCAGCTCACGGCCGAGGTGAGTGGCTCTCCCTCACTTCATCGGGGCCCCGGTCCCAGCTGGGGTACATCAGCCTCCCTCCAGCAGGCTGTGTGGGTCCCTCCCATCTTAACAACCATTTTGATATTGAATGTCACTCTTACTCCTAAGGCGGCTCCCAGTTCCGCTGACGCCGGTCGTGAGCACCTGGGAGGCTGGGCTGTACACCAGCCTGGAGCCCGGCGCTCACGGGCTCCCGACAAACGTTCCAATAAGGGAAGGGACACAGAGCACGCCATGTCAGAGGAGCCCCGTTCAAAGATGTGGCAGGAAACGAGGGAGTGATGACTTGCCCTCTCGTTTGTTTTCTCTCAGTTGCTCGTTGTTAGTGTTTTAGGAGATTTCCGAGTCTGCAAGTAAAAGAAAAACTGTGCCTTGAGGACCCTTTGGCCTCAGGACACAGGGCAGCTGGTCCTGTGGAGGGCGGGAGCCTCTGGTAGTGATCCTGGTTCTTCCTGGCTCCTGAGTGGGTGGGTGGGGGGTACCAGGTCTCACATCCCAGCCCTCTGCCCCTTCCTGGTGTCCTGCAGCTGCGCGAGCTGGAGGACAAGTACGCCGAGTGCATGGAGATGCTCCACGAGGCGCAGGAAGAGCTCAAGAACCTGCGGAACAAGACCATGCCCAACACCACGTCCAGGCGCTACCACTCGCTGGGCCTGTTTCCCATGGTGAGTGCCCGCCTGCTGCCTGACCCCCACTTCCCGCGCTCAGGCCAGCGCGTGCTCCTGGGAGGAGGGCGGGTCTGGAGCTGAGCCTCTGCAGGTGGCTTCCCCTTTTGCAGCTTGGATCTGGATCCGAGATGAGGGCTCGCGAGCCCAGCCCGTGGCTTCTTAACCACGTGAGATGAATTGGTTCTTTATTTTCCGTCCCCCTGAATCTGTCTTTTCTACTCCTGCCCTTGGAAGATAAATTTAGTAGGAACTAGATTTAGTAGGCACCTCAGGTATTTGGAAGGCACTATACATTATTTTTCCCCGACCTTTTTAGAGTATGTGCTATTTTGGCCTCACGAGTGCATTCGAGAATTCTTAAATTGCGTTACGGTTCCGCTGGTTCTTTGTATGCTTATTAACCGTTCTGGTGGCTTTCGGCATCTGTGATCTGAAAAAAGATTTCGCTCTGTGCTGGGTGTGACATTTTTATATTTTTCATATTATTTCCCCACAATCTTATTTCTTTAACCCTGGCCTGATGTGTTTCATGTTTAAGCTTTAGGGGAATGTGGTTGAGAAGGGGGCTTTCCAGGAGGCTGAACCTCTCCCTATGGGGCTTGGGCAGCACAGGGTGATGCCACTGTGCTGGTCATTTCCCAGTAATATTTGGAGAACTTTCTAATTTTATCTTCTTCTGTCAGACTAGGGCCGCTTGAAGGTGGGGACCATGTCTTATTTGCTATTTCCTCCTTCCCTCCTTCCCTCTCTTTAATACTCTGCGCCTAGCACAGTGCTTGGTATATTGTAGAGTTGTAGGTGCTTACTAGCTATTACATCTGGATGGCTGGATCAACAGACTGAAAAGCAAACCACCAAGAACTTTTCAGGCTCTATTTCCATGCTTTGATGAGATACCAGTTCTCTCTGAGAAGAACTTTTGAGAGAAATTCCCCTAAATGAAATAGGAGTGGAGGGCTGTATAAATGTTTGTGAAAGTTGGTCCCTTTCAAATTGACCTTTACTCAGGGCTCTTTTTTCTTCACAGATTCCCCCTCCCCATGGCAGACACTGTCACCCAACCCCTTGCTGTCTGAACCACTTTTTCTAAATCATGATCTCCTTTTCCTCTTTGATTTCACATATAAAGTCAGGCGCTCTCTCTCCACCTGATTGAAATCTAAGGGAAACCAAAAAGAAAGACACAACATAAATAGTCAGCCTTCCAAGAAGCAGATTGGTGATCCAGTGATTCCAAGAATCCCAGTGAAGGCAGCAAAGGACAATACATCCCCTGAATCCCGATCTAGAACTGACTATGGTCGGCTCACAGACGGGCCCGTGTAGCTTTGTACACTCCCTGCCTCACTTTCCCTCCTTCCCGGTTTCACATCTCCTTGGGGCTGTCTTGTTTCCTGCATGCCTGGGATTCATTCTCCTGTGTTCCCACTCTCAAGGACAGACCTGTACTTTAAAGCTAAACCAGGACATAAGAAAAGTTGAATTGAAAGTCTGCATTTGGGTTTCTTCTGGAGAGATTGATTCTCAGCGTTTATTATTTGCTGAGGTGGAGCTTTTGTTTGCCCTTTTTCTGCTGTTGGCAGAGCTCAGTTTTTGAAGACGGCTATTTTTAAAGTGCATTATGCATGAAAGATATTTAAGGCAATCTAAAGCTCACATCATGCCTGTGTCTCTGGAGCAAAACACCCAGATCTGCCTCTCTTGCTCCCAGCCCTTCTCACTGCTGAATAAAACAGTGAGTAGCAGGTTTTGCTCAAGTATGTTCCCAATCCTCTTGCCTTATGGCCAAGAGTTCTTAATCTGGGATCTACAGACAGGATTCAGTGGGCCCTTGAACTTCGAGGGAGGATTATATCTTATATGTTTATTAATCCCTAACGGTACTTGGTGTTTCCTTCCTTCATGAAGGTAGGTAACAAACCACAGCGATATTAGCATCCCCGTGACTTTGTCATCCATCGAAATCACAGCTCTTTTCATAGCACGTGTCAGTGGCCACAGACGTCCCAAGACACCACCTGTGCTAATCTCCGCTTCAAAGTGACAGTCATTACCAGTCCTGAAACCCGATCCTGTGTGTTACTCTATCATACTTGCAGTTATTAATATTTTAGTAATTAACTTGGTATATCTGGCTTCCTCTTTAATCCTAATTATTTTATTCATTTAAAAACATTATTCTGAGAAGGGATCCATGCTCATCTCCAGATGGCCCAGGGGGGATCGTGGCCCCAAATGTCACAGACCTTGCTTGTGACTTTTCCTCCAGAACAGCAGTCTCATTAGTAGTTTGGTATCTTGTTTCTCTTAACTGGTATGAAGGTCCTTCCCTTGTGCAGAACTTGGAATGTAAACAGTATTAAGAAAAATAAACTAGCTTAAAAATTACAAATTCCAGACGGGAGTATCCCCAGTGGACTGTGGGGCGGCCCTGGAGGTGGACACCCTGGAGGAGGCCCCAGGCGCTGTCAGCTGGGAAGCCACTGGCCACAAGTGACTATGTAAATTTAAATCACTTAAAATTAGTGCAGTTAAGAATTCAGTTCCTCAGTCACACTGGTCACTTTTCAAGCGCTCAGTAGCCACCTGTGGCCAGTTGTCTCCCATACTGGATGGTGCAGAAAGAGAACATTCCCGTCGTCGCAGGAAGTTCTGTTGTTTGGCACGAATTTAGCCCTTCTCTTCAGGTTCTCCTAGGTGGTGTCCTCCTCTGAGGCCTCAGCAGGTGCTTTTCTGCACACCCTGGTCCTATCGGCATCCACCTGCGTGAGCATGAGGGATTGTCTGTCAGGCTCCGCTTCACCCAGTGAGGCCTGGTGGGCGGTTCAGGGAGAGGGGTACTCAGCAGGCCCCTCCATTGCTGAGTCTCAGCTTGGGGCTTGGCCCATCCAGGAGGTGAGAAGTCCTCAATGACTGGTCTTCCCCAGACCCACAGATTCACAGCCTGGCTAGAGAAAGACGCAAGTGGACTGTTCAGAGAACTGGCAAGGTCTTAATGTGTTTGCTGTCTCCTCGGGGAGGAGATGAAGGATTCCTGGCGGAAATGAGATGTGAGCCGGTTGTTAAAGGTGGGGGGGCCACAGATGGTTGGTGGGCACAGGAGCTTTCCCTGCCGGAGGCCAGGGATCATAAGAGCAGAGCCCAAACGACAGCACCCATCACTCAGGTCCTCCCCTGCAAGCTCTCTGCCTCTCCTTGTGGTCACCGCCACAGCTCCATGGTTTGGCCCAGGGAACAAAGGGTTTGCTTTCAGACCCTCAGTTCATAGGAGCAAAGGGGCTTTACCCTCAGCTCCATGGGGATCGCTCAGCCCGGCGTTCTGCCCGTGGCAGATGCTGTCACCCTGTGTTCCGAGGCCTCGGTTTATGCTCTGTGGCCAGGCTGTCTTCACGCCTTTTCTAGAGACAGAGCACTTGAATTGCTGCTCACTCACTGTGTGTCTCCCGGCTTTTCCCAGGACTCCTTGGCGGCGGAGATCGAGGGAACCATGCGCAAGGAGCTGCAGCTGGAAGAGCCCGAGTCGCCAGACATCGCGTACGGCCTTGGTTCTCAGCTCCCAGGGACTGTGGGGTGGGCCTCAGATGCCAGCAGTGATCGCTGTGATCCTTCCACAGACAGTCTAGATTAAGGGAAATTAGAGAATGCAGCTGACAACCCCCCTCCTCCTCTGGTTGGGTTTTAAATATATATTATGAACTTGCAGAAAGTTAGGGAAGGATAGATGTGTTTCCCATCTCTCTTCACACAAGCTCCATCTTGACACCACCGCTCATTTTTATCTTTCTTTTCAGTGGAAAATGTTACTTTAAAAAAATTTTGACGTCTGTTAGGAAAAGAAAAATAAGATGCAATCTGAGATACAGAGGGCTCTTTGGGGGGTGGGGTGTGAGCAAGGCTCCCATTTCCTTTCTGCATACATACCGGCCTGTGCCATCTCTCGTCCTAACTTGAGACCTTGCACTTGGCCTGCTCGGAGGTATAAGGAACCTGTGGATCTGATTTCATCAAGTTTTTTCTGTACCCAAATCCCATAGACAGAACTTAAACGGGATCCTGGAAGTGACCAGTCCCTAAGCCTCGGTGCATGTGTGAAGCCCTTTGCAGCCCAGAAAGAAGCAGCCATTATAGAAACATACCTACCTTTTTCTCCTTAGAAGAGAACAAATGAGCATCAAAGTGTGGTTCTGCTCTTAGAAATGGCAGTTTCCAGGAAAAAAAAAAAAAGACTCATTTGGTGTTTATCATCTCATTATAGAAGTTTTTAAGACTAACTTTGTCTTACTTTTTTTTTTTAATATGAATGGTCAACAAAGACTCATTCTGCAAAAATGTATTGAGCCCTGTTACATGCTGAGCAGTGAACACGGCCCTCCTGGAGTTTGCTTTCTAGAGACTATCATGAGAGAAGAAAACTAGGTGGGAGACAAAAGTTACCATTAAATATATTTGTAGGTCAAGCTTAAGGAAAGTAGGAAGCAGTATCAACTTTAGGACACAACCGCGTAGTGGAGCCCTGAATTCTGTGGGTATTGAGTCTCTTGAATTCCAGCCAACACCCTAAGAAACACGTGGAAGGCACAGGGTGTCGGGTTGCTTGGGGGTCACAGTGGGTCAGCTGCTTATTGGCTTCTCAGTGGACAGGGTTTGGAGGGTTGGACTCCAGGGTCATTCCTGCATTTGCTTAGTCACGGATGATGTTGTGCATTCTCCCCAGTCACCAGAAGCGAGTCTTTGAGACCGTAAGAAACATCAACCAGGTGGTCAAGCAGAGGTCTCTGACCCCGTCCCCCATGAACATCCCTGGCTCCAACCAGTCCTCGGCCATGAACTCGCTCCTGTCCAGCTGTGTCAGCACCCCCCGGTCCAGCTTCTACGGCAGCGACGTCGGCAACGTCGTCCTTGACAACAAGACCAACAGCATCATCCTGGAAGCAGAGTCAGCAGACCTGGGGTGAGCCAGCCGGGGTCTCTTATCTTTCTGCTTTGGGGACAGGTAGGGGGGATTGAACACAGGTTCAGTAAGCAGAAGAAGGGGGGCTGATAAGAGTCGCCTGAAAAGTGTCGACCTTTCAGGTCTCAAATCTGTTGTACCAACCGGCTGAGCTTATGCTTATCTTGATGCTGCTATGTTAACCAGTTTAAAGAGTTATAACAGGATGCACCAGAAGTCGGCTTTTCTGTTAAATGCTGGAGGAGAGGATAAATGACAATTTTTTTCTGTTAATCTTTATCTGTTAGGCTACAGACCAGACATTTGTTTCATGAACCCCTTTGTAGCTTGGATCCTGAAAGGCTGAGGAGGACTCAGGCTCTGTCTTGTGACCAGAATCTGGTTCTCTTCAGAAGGTGGGGTGCAGGGTGTCTGGCAAGTGCCCGCCACACTATGCATTCCTGGGATGGGTCCTCTTCAGCGGTGGTCTGTCCCTCTCATCCTGAAGCCCTGCGGGAACACCCCCCACCTCCATTCCATTGTCCATCCATGACTTCACAAAATTGGCTTTTCTGACTGATGGGTCAGACAGTTGGAAACTGCTCTATCAGAACTTTGGGTTTTTCTGGACTTTATTATTTTTCTGATTGAAGTATAGTTGCTGTACAATATTATGTCAGTTACAGGTAGGTGTGCAACATAGTGATTCACAATTTTTAAAGGTTTTAGTCCACTTAGAGTTATTATAAAATATTGGTTATCAGCCTGAAGAAGGTTTCTTCCTAAGGCGTCATGAGGGAGATGTTTTGTAGGGGTTGGATTTTACGTAGTGCAAATTTGCAATGCACCTTAGTGCTCCCTCCTCACCTCCCTGAGGAAAAAGAGAACCAACAGAGGGAATTTTTCTTCTGGACAGGCATTTGTTTCCCCATTTTAGCCTAAATTTCAACTGCCTTGGTTTCCTTAGAAGATCCAGCTGCCACCTGGAAACTAGCAGTAAGGCCGTCGTTGTCTAGCGCCCCCCGCTGGGTGCTCCGCGCTCACCCCCCGTTTCCCCTCCTTCCAGAAACGAGGAGCGGAGTAAGAAGCCGGGCACGCCGGGCACCCCGGGCTCCCACGACCTGGAGACGGCGCTGCGGCGGCTGTCCCTCCGCCGGGAGAACTACCTCTCGGAGAGGAGGTTCTTCGAGGAGGAGCAGGAGCGGAAGCTCAGGGAGCTGGCGGAGAAGGGCGAGCTGCTCAGCGGCTCCCTGACGCCCACCGAGAGCATCATGTCCCTGGGCACGCACTCGCGCTTCTCGGAGTTCACCGGCTTCTCTGGCATGTCGTTCAGCAGCCGCTCCTACCTGCCCGAGAAGCTGCAGATCGTCAAGCCGCTGGAAGGTGATCACAAGGGGCCTCGGCCCCTCTCTGCCCTCCTCAGCGACTCCCTGTGGTCCCTGATCCACCACCGGAAAGCTGGCAACCTCTGTAACGCCTACTCCTTTTTCTTCCGAGATAGCCACCCGCGCTGCTGGTTTGAGTTCCTCTGAGTGCCCCGGCCTCCACCTCTCCCGGTGCAGGTTTGGAAATGCACACACAGGCAGCCCAGACTAACCTCCAACTCAGCCAAAGAAAAGAAAACGTGTTAGCGCTGGTTTCCTAGTTCTCTTTCTCTTGCATTTAGAACCGTAGAAGTACAGATCTTTGGGGGAGGCAGAGGCGCTCCTAACATCCTCAGAAGTTAACTAGGACATGCCTGGGGGTGTGAGAAGTGTAGCCAATTGATGCTTTGACTTCTCAGAAAATTTGGTGTCAGGGAGGGGGTGTGCAGAGCAAACGCTGTAAGTTGTTTTCTTCAATAACCAGGTGAAAGCGGTTTGCTATTTGTTGACTCACATGCTCTGCTTTGGTCTTCAAATAAAGAGGCTGTGGCTTTCCTCAGATGCAGTGTGTTCTGAGCAAGGCTTCTAGACCTCCACAGTTTGGGGGCCGGGAAGGGGGTGACTGTGGAGGCGAGTGAGTCCTGTCCCTCCTTAAGCCTACCTTTTCCAGGGGCAATTCAGTTTCTAGTGTCAGGGACACCCTAGATGATTAACCTCATGGAGAAACTCCCCTTTTTTCCTTCTTTTTGCTTTAGGCATTATAACATGTGTTCCCCTTACCTACCACTACCCTGCTGAGAGCCACTAAGTGCTTGTAATTTTCTTTTTTTTTTTCCTCCTTTAGTTTGGAAACCCATGAGAGTTTGAGAAGGTATTTCAGAATTCTACTATGTATCTAATGCAAAGCCAAATCAGAATTTCTGTAAGGCAGTATTTCTCAACTTTTTTTTTATTACCCTCTTTAAGAAGCCATTTTAGACATTAATTCCCAATCCCTCCCCCCCAGAAAAGTTAATGCCATAGATATATGTATTATATGTGTATCTGTGCCTACAGAGAGTACCATTATTCACCCCAGAAGAACCAGTTTTCAACCCTGGGGGGCAGTATCACCCCTGTTAGGATGCATGCTGTAAGATGAGGTTTTACTTGTTAAAGACCCAAGAAATGCTGGGTGCCATAATTCTGCAAAGGAAGGAAGAGGGTGGGCGAACATTCTTTTTTCATAATTACTTTTTAATTGTATAATTTAGGTCCTTCTTAGATTTCAGAAGAGGGATGGCTCATCCTTTTTTTAACTGTTTATTCAGTTGTAAGCTTGGTGATTGTTTTCTGATCCATAATTATGTCTGTTTTTCTTTCAATAAAATCTTCCATTTCTGCAATTTTACTTTTTGCCTTTCTTTTCTTTTTTCTCCTTTGTCTCTCAAAGGTCATTGGAATTTATCATCTCTATCTTGTCTGCTTTCTATATTTTACTTTGTGTTTCATTAGATCATCTAAGGATGTGTTTTTGGATTCATTTTCCAAGCATATTGTATGTAGGAAGAGATTTTTTTTAAAAGTTATTTTGACCAATTCATCTTTTTCTCTTTTAATCTTGTGACGTAGATAGCAGTAGTTTTGTGATAAATTAATAGAATAAGAGGAAATCCCATTAGATTTGCAAGATAAATTTCAACTATAGTACCCCTGCTCACCAGGAACCCATATCACTACCATTAAAAAGTCATGTCTTATCGCTATGGGCTGTAAGGTATCCTCATGATAGAGATCTATCCCTCTGGCTCCATTTTGTAGTCCTCTGACTTCTTAGCTGTTTAAAATACAACCAATATGTTTTTTCTTCCTCTCCTCTACAATTACTTCTGTGTTACCATGTTGAATTTGATATGGTGAAGTGCTGACATGGAAGTCTGCCTGATGCTGGGTTCATTACAGCTCTAACTGTGGTGTTGGATAAGTTACTTTACCTTTTGGAGCCCTGTTTCCCTTATTGTGAAATAGGGCTCACATCTGCCACACAAGATTGTGGCAAGGAATAAATGTGATGTGTTTTTATCGTGCCCAGCATCTAATAGGTGCTTATTAACTGGTAGACTCCTTGAACTTGCCCCTATTCCAGTAACTCAGGTATAAAGGCTAGCCTTACCAGTGTTGAGACCTGGACCAGCATTGTGCTGGGGCCAATGTTCATACATCCTTTTCCACTGCCACCAAGAAGCTGATAGGATTCCCATGCTCTCCAGTGGCCCAGGTAAATGTACCTGTGGTGAGGCCCCTGGAGAATGTTGGCTGGGATCATAGCAGATAGCCAATCTGTGTCGTCCATCTGTGTCTCCCTTACCTATTTAATTAATCTTGCTATCTGCTCATTGGTGTCAGCCAAAATAACTGGGCTAGGTGTTTAAGAATACTAGCACTCTTGTCTCTTCACCTTATCTTACACGTTTTAAGCAGGTAAAGGACAAACAAAATATTCAAACTAGAAAGAGATATATCGGGATTAAAAAGATGAATCAGGCAGTATTTTTCCCCTCTATTTTGCTCTTCCTTTCTGATTGATTATAACCAGGTAGTATTTCCAAATATAAACAAGTTAATATGTAATTAGGGAAAAGCATACACTTCCAAGCTGTACATTATCCAGCAGGTTTCGTTCTAACTCTTAAGCCCTAGGTGCTCTGCTGACATAAATGGATTTAGTTTTCTTCTCCTTTGGTGACATGAAAACCTTTTAGTTAGAACAGTGGGGTGTGGAAAGAAAGCAAACAGAAGGAAAGGGGCAGTGACCGTAATTACGTTTCTGCGCTGTCCACGCCCTGCTCCATAGACCATCTTGGTGCCGACTAGGAACATGAAGGTTCCCCTCTTTGCCTGCCTGACCCCAGCTTCATTCTCATGTGGGTGGGAGAAGGTGATGGTAATGGGAGGTAGTTAATAGTACAGTGAACCTCCTGCTTTGTGCTTGACAAATAAAGGAGGCCAGGAGGGGTGGGCACGGGAGGTGGGGGGGAGCTGGGGAAACGGGATAGGAAAGAGACAACAAAGGCTCTGAATAAGGCAGAACCCCTCACACTCCACCTCCCATCCACTGCCACGCCTGGACCACCACGTTTGCTCGGGCCTCAGAACCAGTCAGGAGTGGAGATGGTCCGTGAGCCCCCTGCATGGCGTAACTCACATGACAGTCAAGTTTGCAGAGGTTGTCACCAATAGTGACTTTTGTAGAATAGAAAACACCTGTTTGAGAATTAGAACACCATTCACGTGTGTTATTGACCTGATTTCTGAGGTTCACATTATGTGAGGCCTCCTCAGTGCCGTCTGAGAGGTGGTGTTTATGGTCAAGAGGCTGGGCACTGGAGCCAGCCTGGGTTTAAAGCCTGGCTGTGCAGCCTCTGGCAAGTCACTTTACCTCCCTGCGCTCGGTTTCCTCATCTGTAACGTGAGGATGGCAGGGTTATCCTGATGACTGAGTCAGTAATGTAGGCTTCTTAGAAGAGAGCCTGGCCCTTAGTGCTCAGTAAAGGCTGGCTATTCCATGAGTAAAGGAGGCCTGAGGTGTGGGGTAAAAAGGCACGTATTATACATCTTTCAGCATAACCTTTTCATTGTAATCTCACTAGATTTCCTTGCTCTGCATTTTCAGGGAATGCAAAATACTCCATGTACTTCTGTAGCCTCTTTAACTCCAAATAGCAACTCTCTGTAGCCTCATTTCTCTCTCGGACTCATGCACGGGGTGGGGAGAGATGGGGCAGCCTGTTAAACAGATGGAGAATGGAGGCCCACGGGACTCTTTTCCGGGCCCAGACCTCCAGCCTCAATGAGTTCTTTCCCGGTGCATTGTAAACGTCTAGAACCCCCTTCAGAAGGATGAGGAGATCTGCCACTTCCTTGACATGGTTCTTCACTTTCCAGTGTGTTGACTTTCCCTTTAGTCCCCTTCCCAGTGTGGCCATGGCCACATTGCATCTGGGGATTTCTCATCTTCCTTCTAAGACCTGGATGTGCCGCCCCAAGCTGGGTGTCGTAATGCCTTGTTTAAAATTTCTCCCCAGTGCAGTTGTGTTGCCAGGAACGTGGACATGTGAACAGTGAACACACAAACCGGGGGCCCATTTTGGACTATTATGCGTGGAGGTCCCCAGGAGTGGCAGGAGAAACCCCACTGGTGGGAGACTGTGCATCTCCTGGCAGGCCCTGGACGTCCACGGGGAAGCTGCACTGCCCGCCATTTATTCCTCCATATTCTCACTGAGCCCAGGTTCCTGGCTAGTTTTCAGACCTGTGGTTTGAGGAGGGAGGCAGGAGGAGTTTACAGAAAGAACTGGGCCTTTAGCACTGAACCCTGGCTATGCTACCGCTAACTCAGTGACTCTGGAAGTTACGTAACTTCAGTGAACCTCAGTCTGTGAGGTGTGGGTAATAATTCTTAACCCTGCAGGGCGATTTTGAGGAGTGAGTCTAGGTGATACATGTAGAGCAAGCTACCCTGCTGGCACACCTCCATACAGGGTAGCTTTTTAAAAAATGGTGCCGTGGCACCTGGGACTCAGGATCCCATGCACAGGTTTGTTTCATTATATGCACCTTTCGTCTCTTTTCTTTTTTGCATTTAGAATATTTTCTAGTTATATTCAATAGTTTCGGGTTATGTAGATTGCTATCGTACTTGTGACACTTAAAACCGGGAGAGACCCCAAAGTGTGTACAATTTTTTCTCTTTTAAGTGGATTTGAAATTGCCCGTTTGCAAAATCCTTTCAAGGCTCCTCGGCCGAGACTGTCCCATAAGGAGTTATTTCCCAGCAGTGTTTAGGAGGCAGTGCGCTCACTGGGCACAGCGGAGGGTCGGGGAGTTCAGTTACATTCCTGGACCACTTCCTGGCCACACTGCCTGCCTGCCTGCCTTTCACTTCTCTTTTATCTTGACTCCTGAGCTGCTGGCCCCTGGCATCCCTGGTTCCCCTTTCTGACGTTCCCCAGGGCATCCTGGTAGTCTGGAGGGATTCTTGCCCTCCCAACAGAGGATGCCCTCGGGAAACCAGCAGTAAGTGTCTGGGAGTTCATTGAGAACTGTTCTCAAAGTCTCTCTGTTGAGCATGGAATGTTATTGGTGTGGCTAGCTTCTTCATCTGTGGAATGGGGATAGAATGCCCACGGGTGGGGCACCCACAGTACCAGGGCCGTGTGAGGGGTATTAAGTGTCCTAAGGGGGAGAAGGTTTGCTCTAGCAGATGGGTTGGGCAGAGTCCCGGCACAGAGTAACATGCTAAAGGTTCTGAGATGTAGTTCCTCAGTAAATAACACTTCTTAACCCAAGTTTCCTAAGCAGACTTGGTCTTGGAACACCTCTCTTTGGTAGCACGGGGTTTACCTTCCAGGTCCTCAAGGACGCACTCCGGTGTTATTACAGACCTTGCTTGGTGTCATCTGAGTCCCAGGCTCTGGTGTCAGCCAGGAGATGGGCTCCTCTGCTTCAGACCTCTGTGTGGACTTATGTGTTCTTAAATCACGTCTCTTTAAGCCAGTTCCCACTCCCCAAACCTGCAGCCTGTCAGGCTTGCTGGCGGAATACAGAAAACCTAGGTAAAGGAGGTGACGGCCGTGCCCACCGCTTCTCTGTGTGCTACTTTAATTTCTTTTTGCTTTTCTCTTGTTGTGGGTCCTAGAGTTGGTTGGACATCGTCTTACTCTGCCTCTGCTCTGTCTTCCCTGTTCCCAGCTGTGTGTACTTGGTATAGAATCCATACACATTCCCCGCTCCCACCCCGCTTCTGTGCTTGCCTCGCTTATTTTTTCCGCTTCTAGTTCTAAAGTGATTCTGTGTTGGATTGGGGGGTTGACATCAGTTGATTAAAATAAAGAGTTTGTCACCAAACATCCTTGGCACATAGTATGGCGTTAATTTTACTTTGTAAAAAAATTGATTTTTGTCCTTAAATTGGTGCCCCTTCCGGGCATGGAAGGGGATTAGCACCTGCTGCACAGCAGGAGGGGCAAGGGCAGCTCAATGGGTGTCCGTACCTGCGTCCACCTGTGGCACCCAGGGCCCCCTGGGGCTCACGCTCCACACTGGAGGGTGGTGAACAGCCATCCGCTTAGACCCCCGTCCTAACCCTCTCTTCTCCCTGTCGCCCCCTCTGCCCTTTCTCCTGCAAGGTTCTGCCACCCTTCACCACTGGCAGCAGTTGGCCCAGCCTCACCTCGGGGGCATCCTGGACCCCCGGCCTGGTGTGGTCACCAAGGGCTTCCGGACGCTGGACGTTGACCTGGACGAAGTGTACTGCCTTAACGACTTCGAAGAAGATGACACAGGTGACCACATTTCCCTCCCGGGCCTAGCTACCTCCACGCCAGTTCAGCACCCAGAGACCTCAGGTGAGAGGTCCCGAGCACGCGTGACTGTCTCAGGCAGCAGAAGTTACCCGAGCCGGCCTCAGGCTTTCCCAGAGGAGATGCAGGAGCCGCCAGCGGCCGAGGAGGAGGAGGAGGAGGAGGAGGGGTCTGGTGAGGGCATCGCAATCACTCCTGTAAACCTGGCATCTCTACCGGAGGCAGAGTTCCGGGCCATTCTCACTTCTGTCCCGAGCACCATCCGTAGTGGCTCTCTGTCTGTAGCTTCTGCTCGTCTGTGTGGGTGATGATGAAAGCATTCCCACTGTGCGGTTCCGTTTTTTAATAGAGTCTGATGCCTCCTTTTGTAACCAATGGGTGCGGCTCCCTGCCCATCTTGGAGGTGCATGGCCCGGCGGGCTCTTGAAGGGGAGCAGGAAAGGCTGCTAAAAAGAAGTGGATTATTGCCCCCTACCTGCCCCGAGCATCAGCTCCCCCTTTCTGTTCTGGCTCTCTCCCCATGTCTAAAAGGCAGCTTCTCAGGTCCCCTGGTGACTTCCAAACTGAGCTAAGCTGAGTTGGGCAGTTTTAGGGGCAATTATGAGTGCTGGATCGTTCAGAAGGTGAATGAGAGAATCTGTTACCTACACGATGCATTAAAATTGGAAGAAGCCCAGAAAGTGTTCAGGATTTCAGAGATCACTTCATAGATCAGCCTGTTCCCTTTCCTAACTGCAGTGAAGGCGTGTGTGTTTTCTTTCCAGCTTATACATGTGTTCAAAGTAGATTTTTTTTTTAAGTGTTTTAGCAATACTCCTTAATCCAGCAAACCCTGAGAGGATGTCAGTAAGCTTTCTTAGAGAGAGAACTCTAGATGAATCTGGAAAAGAGCACTGGCTGATCTCTGTGCCCACCTCCCTCCACCCCAGTATTAAAGATATGACCATGAGGTTGCAGAATTACACATCCTAGGCGTCACTGGGATGAAAGGCTTTGTGCCCAGCGCCCTGGCATCACAGGGTCACGTGGTTTACTATTTACCCCAGACTTCCTGGACCCCCCGGCTGCTTGGGCTGAGGGGAGAGACCCAGAAAAAGATGAATTAACCCAATGTCGTCATCCTCATGACATTCCCAAGTCACCAGATTTGAGGAGAGGACATTCATCTTTGTGACTGTTAATTTTCGTTCATGAGAGGTACAGCACTCCCCATCGAGTACAGGGCAGGAGAGAGCTGAGGTTCATGGTGGTGTCTCCCATCCCCTGGCCAAGTTCACACACCTCTGGCCAAGGAACTTTTCTTTTTTCTTTGACATAAACTTTAGAGGCATCATCAAGTAAAAAGGATTATTTAGCACCTGGGTTTATTTATGTCTTATTTTATTTTTTAGCCATTGAGTTGCCAGGTTAAGCTTGCAAGGAAATGAAAATGCATATTATTTAGGATCTTCTCACTGAAGAAAAGGAACCCTTTTTCCTTCGGTACTGTTACCTCCCTGTGTCATCGGCACTGGCGCCCCTCTGGAAGGCAGACAGTGGTACAGGAGACACTGTGTCTGCTGATTTTGTGGCTGAAGGGGCAGGCATCGTGTTGAGTGTGGTGACCCCTCCCTGCAGTCTTGCAGGTGGATTAGAAGGTGAATCCTGTAAATTTAAAGAAGCACCATTCGGTTTCTCTTGGAGAAGTCGTAGAGAAGGAATAAAGCTTATCAATTCAGCTAAGAATATCTCTCTGAGGACAGAGGGAGCGAGGGGACCAGTTATGAGGAGCTAAGTCCTAACCACTTTCCTTACCACACACAAAGGCGTATCCATTGCTTCTTCCCACCTTGCTCAAACCTGCAGCAAATCCATCCCAGCAACTTTGAGGAGAGGCACACTAACGTACAGTGGAAACTATAGAGGAGTCACATTGGTAGTGTGCATCCAGAAAGAATTATATAGATTGCTGAAGGTAATTTAGGGAAGGTCTGATCATCTAGGCAAAGGTTCTTTCGAGCTTGTTTTCTGGGTAAGACTTGGTAAAAGCTCAGTGCAGGAGGGAAAGGCACGGACAATGATTTGTCTCTTTCTTCTCTGTGGGGAATGACAGAACCACTTTGATTCTAGGAATGTAAGAAGCACGTCACTCTACATAAATCATCCCAGGGGCCCTGAGTGGCATTATGCACACAGTCTTGGAGTCACAGGTAGACAGAAAAGTTTCAGTGGGAAAGCCTGGGGCATCCTCTGTCTTGGAATTTGTACCCCCGCTGGCCTGGTCTCTGCCTTGATCTGCCCTTTCCTGTTGCCAAACAGCACAGTTCCAGGAGCTGCCATCTTCCTGGGAAGACTTAGTAGGGAGAACCTTTGAAGACAGAAGGTGATTAACCTTTCTTTTTTAACAACTGGTATTATGGGAGGCAATTGGGAAAACTTGTATATTAGGCACTTTTGTCTAGAGCCTGCTATCTCATGGAGAAAACATTTTGAGTACTGAAAAATATTTATTAATATATTTTAATGTATTATTGTGTCATTATTTGATTTTTATAATCCCATGTCTTTAAAAAGGATAAATCCTTGTTATATTTGTAAATAATTTAGATGATTAAAATGGATTATGTAAAACAATTTTTAGATTACAGTTTTACTTTATTTCAGTAATATATTTTATGTTTTAATTCATATAGAAAGCACACTTTTATCAGAAATAGACATAATCTCGTACTGCCAGTGTTCTGAATTTTAGGTATTTATGTGTAGAGAAGAGCCTGCATGTGGTAAAGGATTAAGATCCGAGTTTAAAGTCACACAGTTAGGTCAGCAGATGGTTGGATGGACAGTCCAGGTGAATTATCTTGGATGCCTTGATTCTTAAAGGAGAGACAGAGGCAGGATTAAAGCAATGTAGAAGAAAGCAAAGGTCAGTTTACTTAATGCTCATACACATGGAGACCATTTCCAGTGGGAGATATATCCTAAAACAGGCTCCTATAAAACATGGCAGCCTATCTGGCAGTGGTACTGCAGTGGAGCTCTGTGTCATTTTGGGGGCTGAGTGTTGAAGGCAAAAATCACATTTGGTCAAAAGTGCCCTTGAAAATCCCTGAAGCTGCAGCACTTGGGCCCCCAGAAGCAAAAGCCAAGAACTAGCTTCTTTTGTAGCTGTCTTATTTGATACGTAGGTCCAGGTTCTGTTCAGGAGAGGTTACGTGAAGAGAAGGGAAGAGCTGGTGGATGAAAGGAGGCAGACAGAAAGCTCGAGGACCTGAGTATCACTCCAGCCTCCTCTGAGGCAGGGGCTGGTGTGAGCAAAGCCCCGGGTGGGCATCCTCTTGTACTGTCAGTCCCACTGCAGAAGCAGGACCCAAAGGGGCTTGTGAGGCAACGTTGGCCGTGAGGACCTGATGAATCTAGAAGAGAAAGTCTGGTACGTTCGATTCACAGACCCTCTGGGAAGTTTCCTTCTTATCTCCACCGAGAGAGTTGACAAAGAGATCCCACTCTAATGAGAAGGCTTTTCAGCCCCACCCTGGTGTATAGCAGTTACAGGAGTTTGGTCACTACGGACAAAGCTGGGGTCTGCTCTCACCCCCCTGTGTTAGGAGATGCTAAGGAAGCCCTGTGCTCTTGCATCAAAATGTATAGTAAACCAGAACCAGGCCAGTGCAGCCCAAAGTGAAAAATGAATGAAGAATCACATAATTGACTCATCCCAAACAGCACGGAGTCAACCCTGCTTAAAATTTCCAGAACAAGCCCGCTCTCTGGAACCGCTTTTTCTATGGAACCTCACCTCTGAAAACCATAGGAGGGCACTGCCGTGCTTCGAGGGGCACCCACTTGGATTGTTGAGTGGGCGTTTGTTTGCACAATGCCTCTTCTAAAGTGGAGGGCCCTTGAGGTAGCACGTGGGTGCGCGTTGAGGTTCCGGTGAGTTGTCCAGTTGCGCCGCCTAGTGACGCACGGGAGAAGTGCGCTCTTGAACAGGCTCCGGTAGCACCAGCTGGATGATGGACTTGAGGCAGCTTAGCCAGGCCCGCTCCCCGCACCTGTTGGTGTTTGCCACAGGATGGACATGAAGGCAGAGGGCGCAGGGTCCAGCTTTGTTGGCATCCGAAGAATCCAAAGAGACTCTTGCGTTTGCCCTTTTGATATTTTAACAGCATTCTAAAAAGTGATTTGGGGACTTCCCTGGTGGTCCAATGGTAAAGAATCCACCTTGCAATAATGCAGGGGACATGGGTTCGATCCCTGGTCAGGGAACTAAGATCCCACATGCCGCGGGGCAACTAAGCCGGTGTGCCACAACTACTGAGTTCGCACGCCTCAACTAGCGCCTCCGTGCCGCAAACTACAGAGCCCACGTGCTCTGGAACCGGCGGGCCACAGCTACAGAGCCCATGCACCCTGGAGCCTGCACGCCACAACTAAAGAAGAGAAAACCCACACGCCACAACTAGAGAGAAGCCCGGGCACGACAATGAAGATGCTGCGTGCCTCAACAATGATCCCGCGTGCTGCAACTAAGACCTGCCACAGGCAAAAATAAATAAATATATCTTTTTTTTTTTTTTAAGTCATTTTATCTCCTGAAGATACCCCAAGGGCCACCTGAGGGAATTTCTGGTCCTCTCTGTGCCATTCCGTGAGATTGTTCCTCTGTTAAGTCACTTTTTAGATGAAACAGAGTAGACAGCTTGGTGTAGGGGGACAAGTAGACTTTTTATTTTTAAAAATTTTGCAGGAAACAAAAGTTGTACAGAAACCAGGAAGAGATCTTGTGATGTGGTTCACAATCTCTGTGCTAGAAACCTCCCCGGTGCCTGTGGGCTGGATGTCTGCATTGGGGACTCAGGGGTCCCTAGAGCTACAGGACCAGACAGGGGCTGTGTAAAAGAAATGCTTAAGAAGCAGAGAAAAAGAGTCACAGGCCCATGTTAAGCCTGTAACTAAGAGCTTAAAAATGTCATCTTGTAACACTGTGTAGTTTAATATCACTTCTATTTTTAAAAAAGAAAAGAAGCTGTACTGCTGTATCTGAAACTGCCCTTGATTCCCTACCCCCCCCAGAGAAAAACACTTGTTAAAGCCACATTAATCCCAAACAGCATTGATGTTAATGATGAAGCACAGGGCAAACAAAGGTTTTATGGAGTTTTTCCCACATGGACTCATCATAGAACTTTTTTTTCCAGAAAAATTCACATACAGAGTTATATAAAGAAGTGATAGAAAAAGTCTTTAGAGCATTTTTCTATGCCCTGAGAGTTTAGTTTTTTAGGAAGAATTCTAAAACATTGCTTTTTTTTAAAAAAAAAAGAAAGGGCATGTAGCTGACAGGCAAAGATACGCGCCCCACCTCCACTGTGGTTACTCCTTGAGTAAAAAACGACAAAGTCATTAGAAGCTGGTAAAAAGATGGGAAAAAAAAAGTACCGATGTTCGCAGGGCTTTCAAAGCCATGCCTTTAAGCTGGATGGACAATGCTTTTACTTTCAGTAGGTTTGTTTTTGCTTGGACAGAAAAGGTCGGCCGGTGGATGCCACTGTTGATGTGGTGGCAGCTACTAGAATTAAAGGAGGTGGGGGGAGTGTGTGTGTGTGTGTGTGTGTGTGTGTGTGTGTGTGTGTGTCTTGGTGAATGAGTTTATAGAAATGGCAGAGCAGATCCAAGTCGTGTGACGGTAGCTGCACACATGTTCAAGTCAAGAAAAGGGGGAAAAGGTCAAGGCATTTTGTGTATTTTACACAAGTTGGCCACGTCCCATGAAGAGTGGGAAAAGAATCTGGAAGGCTCTCAGTATGTCACAAAGATAAAACCCCTTTTTCCAAGATTTTGGGATGGGTTTGTAATTTTAAAGAAAATATTTTAATAAGTTACTTCTGTAAGCCAAAAAGTAGCATGACCAGCATTCCTCTGTCCTCGGAGATCCCCTTGGAAGCCGTGTGTGTGTAGGTCCCAGCTCCCCATAGAGTTCAGTAGGTGCAGCTGCACCCTGACAGCTGTGTGGGCTCCCGGGAGGGTTCTTTTAAGGACGATGCTACGATAGCCTTTAGAGAGAGAAGTTTCTGGTCTCCCCGGCACATTCCCAGCCTGGCCTTCCCTGTGGGTGGGGGAAGAAGGAAAGCGTCGTTCCAGTTGACCGACATGCATGAGCTCGTGTGAACAGGTCTCATCCCGCGGACGGCCAGGCTGCAAAGCCCAGTCACCCTGCAGGGCCCCGCCACTATACCCAGCCTTATCCGTGTTTCTTTCCTCTTCTCACCATTGGATCCCTGGGCTGCGAGGAGAGCACTGGGCTTTCCTGCCCATCTTCCCTGGAGACCCGAGCCTTCCACCAAGCAGCAGTCACCCTGGTCTGGGTAGCACACTTGCAGATAATCCCCAGCGTGGTCTGCAGGGCATCTAAGAAGGAAGCCCCAACTCACTGGAGACTCAGGGCTGGGCCAGGGCTCCCTCACGGCTGGCTGCGGCCGCAAGATCCCAAGCACCCAATTTTCCAGTCAGTACCAGGCACCATGTGCCCCCAGAGGAGCACAGCCAGTCAGAGCCATTTACCAAGTGCACCTGCTCTGGGTGGAAAGCACACCTGAGTCAATCAGAGTGCAAGTGAGCGGGGGGACTGTCCCCCTTATACAGCCCTCTGAGACCCCACCTCGGCTGAAGGGTGTGTGCTAGCAGGTGGCACATTTTAAAGAACAAAAAATCTGCACGGTAGCTACCTGTATGTAGTTCACCAACGTAGACGATCTTGAATAATCAAGGATTAATGAAGTTTAAAGGTTCTCTTTGACAGATGAGGATTTTGTACCAGTTTCAGAACCTGCGGGAGGAGGAACAAATAAAAATAATAAAGGTTAGGGTCTTTTGAGGCGGGGAAATGCAAGTTCATTCCTAAATAAAATACTTGATGAAAGTACTTGTCAGTGTTAATACTTTTGGCTCGGAACACTGCAGTCCTCCAGTCAGACCGAGAAAAGGAGTGAGGATTTAAGTAGGAAGTCACAACATTAAATCCAAAACCCCTGTCCTTGGAGGCCCCAAGCAAGCAGCACGAGGTTAACCCACAGCACCTAAGGCAGGGCTTCGGGGTGCAGTGGTGACTGCAGTAGTGAGCGCTCCCACTGAGCCCCCGCTCCCTGCCTAGAAGACTCTGTCAGTGCCTCTTGCTTTGGGAATTTGCTCTCTCCTGTTCACAGAACTGTAGGAATCAGCCCCCAGCAGCTCAAGGAGCCTCGGGTGACTCACTCTCTCTGTGTTGTGTCCCAAGGAAGGGAGATGCTGCAGCGGCCCGGTGGGCAGTGGTGACTCGGAGAGCTGGCCGGTCCAGGCGTCCCAGTGGTATTGCAGAGGGGCCGAACCTCTGGCTTTGGCACTTTTGATCCTTGTTGTTGATTTTCCTTGGTCTTCTAAAGCTGTCCATCGCCTCTGGGGAATGATGACCTCTGAATTTTAGCAGCCTTTTCCTATTCCCAAAACCCATTTGCAATAAGATGGGTTTTGCTTCTGCTGATGCAACTGTCTCTCTAAAATATCTGTCTCACACTAGCTGTTGCGATTGAAGATCCGATATGTAATGGGGTGGAGAAAGTGAACATGTGTGACCTTTTGATTTGATATTCTGGCCATGTATTTAAATGGGGTACACTTCTAAGTTTAAATCAAGCCTTGCTTTTGTTTGATATTTTTAAAAAATGTTCTCTGTCTTTCAACTGTTCTGTCTTAATTACTTCTACTTACTGCATTTTTCTTTCCTCCCTCCCAAATAACCCCTCACGCCTGTTATTTGGGATGCTTTTCTCAGGTTTTTTGTTGCTTTTGTTTCTAGACCTTATTGCAATCAGAGAATCGTGATTGGTTGGTTGCCTTTTCTTCATAGCTTCTTCCATTTTTGTTTTGCTTGCAGTAGTTTCTCAATTATCTGAGTTCCTAAACCATTACTTTTTTGGTTGAGAAACAAAGATGCATAAAGGCTATTCTTACGTGTGTTTTCCACCCCCCTCCTGCTTTGCCTGGAGCTCCCTGTGGCTGGGAGTTTGCTCTTGTGGCCGTGGTGCTGGCTGCCATGCCAGGGGCCACGGGAGCCTTCCTTGACACAAAGACATGGAATGGACCACAATAATCAGGGGAAACCAGTCTTGCATAGCTCCTGAGTCACCGCCACCATTTTTGTGCTTTGGCTTTGTCCTGCCTGCCTTCAATTTGCGTGTCTCCAATATTTTTTTGTTTGCTGGTTTCATCTGGTTTCTAGTTTTTTCTTTTCTTTTTTAAGATGCAGTCACCTGTGTGTGGATCTGTAGGTTTGGGGCACCGATCTCTTCTGGTTTGTTTTGCTTTTCCTTTTTGTCAAATCCAAGAGAAAACTTGCCATAAAGAGCTAGAAGATTCTAGTTCCAGCCTTTTGAATCTTCAGCGTGCTCATGGCCTCCAATATCCTAATCCGTTGTCTCCCAGGAGGTCTCTGGGGGCTGAGAGGCTGCAGGGGTGGAGTGGGTGGGGAGGGGGGATGACCCAGACCTCACCTTGCATGCTATTGGGAGCAGCAGCATTTTTCCTTTTTTTTTCTTTTCTTTTTTTACATTTGAGTTATGAATGAGGATGACCTCTACAATCATGATGTCTCCTGTAGACTCTATTCCTACTTATCACCTGCCAGCTTTCTGATGCATGGTCCTAACGCTTCTGTGATTTACTTTGCTCCAGATCGTAGACTTCAGCTGCCTTAACAACCCTTTGGAGCTTTCAAAGGAAATAAGTTGAGGACAACTTGTTCTGTCTCATTTTCGTCAGAAACCAGACATCCTAGAGATGGCAAGAAAGCAGCCCGGGGGGACTGGTGCTGCTTGCACCGTTGTGTGTCAGCCCAGCCCAGGTCCTGGAGCTTCAGCCCCACAGAGAACCCAGGCCCTGGGACTCCTGCCACGTTGTTGCTGAGGCAGCTGAGGCCCCGTCTCCCTCCCTGTCGACCACAGTTAGACAGTAGTGGAGCCAGCTTCCTCAAGCCCCTTTTTGTGTAAACAGAAAAGGGAGCCCGTGAGCCTTGCCCTGTTCCCAGGTGCAAGTGCCTCTCCCTGCCCTGCACCTCTCCCCTCCCCTTGGCAGAGTTTGGCACCTATTTGCCAATGAAAAGAAAAGTAAAGCAACAAAAGAAGGAAGCCGATTTGGACCTCTGAGGAGGGAACCCAAATTTACCCCCAAGGGCCCATTAGCCCTTAAAACTGGATCCACTACTGGCCAAAGAACGCTGATGGGAAACCCTGTCTGGACTGGGTTGGAAGCTGGAATTCGATGCTCTGCACACCAGTGCTCAAAAGTGTGGTTAGTTTTGAGGGACCACCTTCGATCCAGAACATTTGCGTTTCACCTTCCTCGCCCAGATCCAGTTCACAAGGTAGCCCATCGTTTCTTGCATCTGTCCAGGGCCATGCGGGAGTTTGACTTTTCTCATGGGTGTACTTGGATGCAAGGACTATATTTTGTTCCTCCCTTCCCCCTCCCCCTGATTTAGCCCACCACCCTGGGAAGTGCATGTCACAGACAAACTCCACCTTCACCTTCACCACCTGTCGCATCCTGCATCCTTCAGACGAGCTCACGCGGGTCACGCCAAGGTAAGGGACCCGGCCGTGGGGTGGGCAGGGCGGGGTGAGGTTGAGACATTCCCTGTGAGACTTAACGTTGAGGAAAGCCAAAGTAGAGAGGCTCATTCAAATCCAACCCTAGCCAGTGGAAGCATCTCCCAAGCACTACAGTCACCTGTTCTGAGTCCCATCTTTTTTTCTTTCTTTTTTTTTGAATCAAGGCCCCTATTGATTCAGATCCAGCACAGATAGAGAGACCTGGACCCACTTTTAGTTGCTCTTTTATTGGCCGTGGAAGATTCTTACATCCCTCCTCAACCAGCTGAAGTTTAGGGCACTACCACAGCCCCTAAGTCCAAGTCTGTTGGCTTTTTGCCCCAAAGTTTGTCAGTAGAACGTGTTCTTTCACAGAATGGAGTTACTGAGCCCTGTGGTAGCACTTATGCCTCTGGCAATGGCCCCAGGGGCCATGCATCCCAGCCACCCTGTAATGACCGAAATGATAAAACTTGAATGGAACCACATGCCCAGCGTGGTCCACTTCCCTTGGGCACCTCCAAGAAGTGATAAGAGTTGGTACCATAGGACGAGAGGACTTGTGTGGCCTGGTGGGGGGGGGGTCTGCTTGGCTGGATTTCAGGCCTCCCAGAGCTTCCAGTGAAAGGGAAAATGGTACCCCCCAACGTGGTGGCGTGACCCCATCAGCTGTTTTCTCTGTGGTACGAGGTGGCAGGGTGAGTGGAAGGTAACTTACGGGAGAGAGGCGAGCAGGGCCAGCTCGGAGGGAGCAGCTGCCCCAAGGAACACCTTCAACGATGAATAATTCTCCGCAGGTCATGTGAGGAGGACGACGAAGCAGCCCCAGGCCCCGTTGAGCTGAGAGCAGATGTAGGGCAGAGAGTGAGCCCACGGGCGAGGCAGGGGGTGAGAACACCACCAGCAGGGCCTGCCTGCCAGGGCCCCATGAAGGAGCTGTGTGTGCACGCGTGGCCGCCACTAACCCGCGACGTAGGCGTGGACGTGTCCCTCTGGTTGTGCCTGGCTAACTCGGCCTTGACAATGGATACCCCCTAACCTGTCTAAATGCCCCAGTCGCGCCGAGTGCCAGCACTAATACAGGTCTAACCGAGGTTCTCACCGGAAGGGGACCTCTCAATTTTAGCTTGTCTCTCCGTCTCCCTTCCTGCCTCTGGAGAACCCGGCTTCCCTATCCCTCAGCTTTATGTTTGAAGAGATCGTGTTTAAAACCGCTGGACAGAGCTTCCCCCCGGGAGAGGCTGGCATCCTGGTGCTCTGCTGACTGTAGCCATAGGACTCAACACCGCACCCCTGCCTTCTTCTCTAAGTCCTTCTGGCCTCGTCAGGGATGAAAAAGCCTGAGAAGTCAGTAGTAGGAAAAGGCTTTTTGCCTGAGTTTGAAAGAATGGCAGCTTGAAACAAAATAGAGAATCTCCCTAGGAATGGCTCTGTGAACAAGATTTGAAGTCCAGATTTTTTTTTGGCCCTCTATTGCTTGTAGATCAGTTTTGTAGAATTCCACCTGTGCCTTTTGAAGAATCCACCTTTTAACCTTAGGAATCTGCTGTGGTTTCTAATCCCATGTTCCTCTGAGTGCTCCCGACCCACCAGCATCCCCGGTCCCGAGCTTGTGTGAGACGGGCCTGTTCTGGGTTCCTCACCCTGTGCAGACTGGCCAGTGGTGAGGTCACTTGAGTGTGCAGCCAAGTGATGCCTCAGCTTGTACTTGCCTTTGACCTGTCCCTCCTGCAGGAGGGGGCCCTGCTCCACTCATTCCAAGGACCTGCTCCAGAGCCCATCCCCTTCCTCCCCTTTCCCTAAGTTGGTGCTTTGTCCAAGGTATGTGGCCTGTCCCCTGTCAGGCTGGGGAGAGAGGGCTCTATCCCCCGGTTCCCGGGGACCACCCAGCTGCCTGTTCCCAGGGGCACCTGCAGCCCCTGCTGCATCCTTGGGCAGGTGCCGGGACAGGTCTCATGAGACCCTCAGGAGGGATGTTTTCTGTGCCGCTCAGTTGCTCATCCAGCAACAGCTCAGGGCCTCCGTGCCTGGGTGGCCTCACTCCATCCCCGAAGCAGTTGTTAAAAGTGGGTCTCTCCTGGTTTTCAGGCAGACAGCAGTGCATTCCCCGCTGCTGCCCCTCTGTTATACCTTCTGCCCTAACTCCCTCACTGCTGGATACCAGCTTTTGGAACATAGTGGGTCCTCAGTCAGCATGACATGAGTAGACGAAGGAATCTTTCCACTTTTCCTTTAGTAACCAGGTTTCACACACCCAGTGGGCCTTTTTCTAGGTGGTTCCCTAGATGAAGATCTGATAATACGTGACGTGGCTCCCTCTGTCCCAATAACTCCACTCATCAGGGTGGACTTGGGCACCCACGGGAGAAGGGCTAAAGGGCAGCAGGGTGCAGAGGAAAGAACACTGTGGTGGGAGTCAGGAGGCCCGGGTCTGCCGCTGACTTGATGGGCGCCTTCAGCCTCAGTCTCCCCATCACCCAAGGGTCCTCCACCGAGATGTCCCACCTGCTTCGGCCATTCCCAGGATAAACTCTCATATCCCGTAGTCCTGGTTAACCTCTTGCCTCAGGGAAGCGGCTACTGGGAAGGAAGGCAGGAATCTGAGTAAATTTGGTAGGGACAGAAAGCCTCTCTGCTGAAGGCCTTCCTCCCCTATCTTTGGGGTCCCTCAGACTTGTGTTTAAATCCAGGGTCTTCCCCTGAGTAGTTGAGTGTGACGTTGAGTAAGTCACGTAACCTGAGCCTCAGTTCCCTCACCTGCAAAGGGGACAGTTGTACCCACCCTCTAGGGCTGAAAGAGGGAAATCACATGCAGCTTCCTGTTAACTTAAACCACGTCCCCACTTCGGGGAATCCACGGCCCCTGTGGTGAGAGGGAAGAGCAGACATGGAAAGAGGCACCCAGGGAGCCTGGGCTGGGGGAGTCCCCTTAGCATGTCCTAGGCCTGCGCTGCGCCCCTGCGGGCGGCTGGCCACGGACTGCTTCCTCGGTGCTCGTGGGCGTTTTCTGATCAATGACCTGTTGTCTTTTCTGATCAGCCTTAACTCGGCCCCGACTCCAGCTTGTGGCAGCACCAGCCACTTGAAGTCCACGCCGGTGGCCACGCCGTGCACTCCGCGGAGACTGAGCCTGGCCGAATCCTTCACTAACGTCCGTGAGTCCACGACCACCATGAGCACATCCCTGGGGCTGGTGTGGCTGCTGAAGGAGCGGGGCATTTCCGCGGCTGTGTACGACCCCCAGAGCTGGGACAGGGCTGGCCGGGGCTCTCTCCTGCACTCCTACACCCCCAGGATGACCGTGATCCCCTCTACCCCGCCCAACTCGCCTATGCAGTCGCCCACGTCTTCCCCGCCCTCCTTCGAGTTCAAGTGCACGAGCCCTCCCTACGACAACTTCCTGGCCTCCAAGCCAGCCAGCTCCATCCTGAGGGAGGTGAGGGAGAAGAAGGCGGTCCGGAGCAGCGAGAGCCAGACCGACGTGTCTGTCTCCAACCTGAACCTCGTGGACAAAGTCAGGAGGTTTAGTGTGGCCAAAGTGGTGAACTCGGGGCGAGCCCACGTCCCCACCTTGACTGAGGACCAGGGACCTCTCCTCTGTGGGCCCCCGGGCCCCACGCAGGCCCTTGTCCCCGGAGGCCTGGTACCCGAGGGCCTGCCCCTTGGATGCCCCACCGTCACCAGTGCCATCGGCGGGCTCCAGCTCAACAGTGGCATCCGACGGAACCGCAGCTTCCCCACCATGGTGGGGTCCAGCATGCAGATGAAAGCCCCCGTGACGCTCACCTCGGGCATCTTGATGGGTGCTAAACTCCCCAAACAAACTAGCTTACGGTGAGGCTGGGAGAAGGCCCTTCCGCTAGAGGAAACCCGTCTTGCTCCCGCCTCCCTCTCCTCCCCCCGCACTGCGCACGCTCCCTCTGCTTTCCTCTGTACGTCCCCTCCTGAGCTGGACAAATCAACCTCGTGCCTCATGGGGGCAGAGTGGAGACTCTGTAAAATGTGTACATAGGACCTGGAGACCTGTATCCGCCCTGCCCTTCCTTCGAATCCCACGGGAAGCACCCCAGCACCGACATCGCTCTCTTGAGGACTTGGCCCGTGCTGGCCGGGGGCAGGGGCAGCCCGGTGTCTTTCCTTCTTCTTTCCTTTGAGAAGCACTGAACCCCCCCACCCCCACCGCCCCATGTGTGTTCTTATCCCATGGATAGGAAACCAGTGAATCTGTGGCTGGCTGCCGGAGCCACACATCCTGAGCTGTCACGTAGCACAGTGGCTGTGCCGCCTGGTGTCACTGGGCACCTGGCCTCACCCTCCCTGTAAGAGCGTAAGGGGCCTCCGTCCGCTGCCACGTGCAGCGGCCCCAACGGACGGTCGCTTCTTTTCTTGAGCTGTGACTTTCTCTTCTCATGCCTTCAACCTGAATTCATCCCTCCATGTTTTGTAATCCACTGTCGGACCAGACATCTGACCTGAAAGAGAATGTATTTACACTCCTGCTGCACCGTTTGGCAGCCCCTGTGTGTTCTGTGTGATTTGTTTTATTTTTCTGCGTTTTGTTTTGTTTTTTTAATATATGCAGGGAAGTAATGGTACTACATGGGAAGTCGCAGTGAATGTTCTGTCTGTGGTTCTGTGACACCAAAATACAAGTTTCAGACACACCAAGCCGCTCCTGAGATAGCAGCTTATTTCTGGGACCCAGTGTCACAACCAAATTAAGACCAGACCCAAGGCGATTTTAACAATAGGATCATAAGGAAAGGGGGTTGGGGAAAGGTGGTGGATGAAATTTGTCAACAGTATAAGTCAAAGAGAAGAACCACGGCCAAAGGTAACACCAAACTGGTTCACAGAGAAATGAGGCTTTGGCGGTCCTCTTGTTCTGGTCCTTGTTCTGGACCTGAGACCAGTGAGCATGCTTTCACGTCTGTGGTCTTCTTCTGCAGCCATTCGATGCCCTCAAAACACGTTTTGCCCTCTTGTTTCAGAACAGAGTGGTCCCCAAAAGCCCTTTGTGTCCTTGTGCCACTTTTTATCCTTAGGAAAAGGTAGAGGTGTTGTGAGAAGAACCGTGAACAAACAGGGAGTCTGGTCCCATCGCTGTCACTGACTAAGTTTCAAACTTTTATTTATTATTTGTGTGTGCTGTATTTTAAACAAACATCTTCTGTCCTCTCCAGCTCGGTCACAGCGCGCCTGTGGCTTTCCAATCCAAGCAGGTCATTTATTTATTCTGATCTGAGGACTGCACTGCACATCACGGTGCTCTGTGGCCATTTGTTCCAGACATTTATGGAAGGATAACATCATATGCAAATGAAATCGTCCTTTTGCACCCCCCATCACCCTCCTCCCGCCACCCTTGGCAAAAGATGTATCCTTCAATTGAGTGAGTGTGACCTTATGTCCACTGAAGATACTTTGAGAAAGTCCCCAGGAGCAAGCTTCGGTCCCATGATTTCATACTATTTATTCTCTGAACACGAGGGTGTTGGTTAATTGTGTTTTCAACTCTCCTCGCTGTGGTATGTGTGCACTCACTGCAAGGAACTTATATCTTTTTATTTGAATGTATTTTAAAGCAGTAGGTAGAATAACAAGGGAATATGAAAACCATGGATGGAACGGACCATTTTATGTATTCAGAGAGAGGAGCCACCCATCATCACAAAGGAGATACCCGTGTAAAAATCAACAATTCGGAGGTTGCAGTATTTAGTATAGTTAATAAATGATCAACATTGTGCAACCACTACCAAAAAGTGTGTTGTAATGCATCCAAAATCAACAATAAAATTTTATTTGCTAATGAATACCAATAAAATAAGTTCAAATGATGGAAACCACACTGCTATTCTGATTTGTATTTTGTTCTTTTCATTGAGGAGACCATCTCTATGAAAGACTTGAAGGTATTCAGCTCTTGGGGGAACTTAAATGAAAGTCATAATACTTCTGTTGTAACCCACCTTTCTTTTAATGTAATACGTTCCCTTAGATAACCTTCCAATCAGAACCTGAAGCTCTTTCTCACTTTTCAGGGCTGCATACTACTCCACCACGTGCACGTGCCCACTGCGAATGCATACACACACCCATGGACCTTTAAGTTAATTCCAAACTTTTGCTATCACAGCACTGTAATGAAAAAACCTTGCATATATGTAATTTTCCACATACATGAGCATATCTGTAGGATAAATTCCCAGGTAGATGTTGCCAAATTGCCCTCCATAGAACTTTGTTGAGGCTTAAAAACCAAGCACAGTGGAGGATCACCATATGGAGAACAAAAGGATAAAATAAAATTTTCTGCCACCTTAATATTTGGGAGCAGTGAAATCACGCAAGCAAACAGTAGTGGGTGGTGGCGGCATGGATTTCAATCAAGTGCTACCATTTGGTAGTGGTGTGACCTTGGGCAAGCCACTCCTGTTTGGGTCCTCCATTTTTTTAACCTGTAAAATGGGAATAGTAATACACCTTAGGGTTGGTGAGCTGAGGGAGATATATTTTGAACATCTATCATGGACCAGGCACTGTTCTAGGTAGTGGGACATGGTGATAAGTGATCAGTTTCTCTCATGGAGTGTGCGTACAGTCTGTTAATAGGAGAGAGATGACCCCAAACATGGCATGATAAGGCCTATTTCAACAGAGAATTGGAATAGGCTGGTGTGAGAGATGGGGTGGCTACTTTGGGCAGTCAGGAAAGGCCTCTCCAAGGAAGTGGCATTTGAGCCAACCATGTGAGATCTGGCACACGGGCATCTGGGCAGAGAGAGCAGCTGGTGCAAAGGCCCAAAGGTAGGAAAGCATGTGGTGTGTTTGAGGAACAGAGAGAAGGCCTTCATGGCTGTGTGCCAGTAGAGAAGGGGAGCATGGTTACGGCAGAGAAACCAGTGTCACCAAATGGCCCATCTGATCCCCATGTTTCCCAGTCACTTTGCAGTGGGCAGGGCACAGGACTAGCTCTGGCCAGTGAGCTTTGAGCAGAGAAAAGTCCACGCATGATCTTCTGTGCTCCTCTCTTGCTCTGAAGCCACATGTTGAAATGATGGCGTCACAAGTTGGTGGAGCACCATTATCCTGGGTCTCCGTGTGGACCAGACTCCCTGCGGTCTAGCATTTGACATATGCTCTGAAGGAGAAACCGACTTTTGTTGTTAAGCCAGTGAGGTTTTGGGGTTGTGCATCAGAATCCCAAGGGTAGGGTCCAGGTATGTGTTTCACCAAGCCTGGCAAGGGTTCCTGGGGCTCACTAGGCTCTGAGAACCACTGTGCTAGATCAGGCGGAGTTCGGGTGGGAGTCCTGCCGTGGGAGGAGTGGGTTCCCCTCCCCAGTGTCTCCCTGTCTCGGGCTCAGGGAGGCCAGACAGCTGTAGCTGTAGCCACCTTGCTTGAAGTGGAGACAGAGAGTGGGTGGGTTAATCTACCGACTGGGGCGGCTGGGGCGGGGAAGGCTTTGAGACAAGGTGACCCTGGATCTGGGTTTCCAGGATGGGCAGGATTTGCCAAGTGGGGAGGGCATTCCAAGGGGAGGAGGGATGGGAAAAGGAGCCTGGAATGCATGCTTCTAAGTAGAATGCTGAGTAGAAGGGACAATAGAGTTAGAAAAACCACAGTTTTGCAAAACTAACTCATTTAGACAACAGTGGATGCTAAAACTATTGGGTAAGAATTTGTTAGGTAGCAGGATATCTACATACATGGTACCTTCCCACAGACTGTTTATTAATTTTCAAAGTGCTGGGGAGATACCTTTGCAGTGGAGAAACCTGTCGGGCACCACTTTAAACAAGTTATCAAACTGAACATTACCCAAATGGGACAAACGGGTATCAGGTACCACTCATGTGTGATGTCCTGGGAAGGACACAGCACTTCTATGCTGTTGTTCCAAAAATGCAAAACCTGAATCATGAAGTTGACAAATTGACGAACCCAAATTGAGGGACATTTTATAAAACCATGTACCTGTTCCCTTTAAAAACATCAATGTCATGAAAGAAAGAGGACTTGTTCCAGAATAAAGGGACAACGAATGCAATTCATGATCCCAAATTGGAAAAGATGCTGTAAAAGAAAAGATTGGGATGATCGGAGAAATTTGAATATTGGGAGTATATTTTAAAATATTGTATTAATATTAAATTTCCTGAATTCAGTCCTTGTACTCTGCTATGTGAAAGCATGTCCTATTTCCTAGGAGAGACTAGCCAAAGGATTAAAATAAAGGGGCTTGCTGTCTTTCTGCAAGTCACCTTCAGATATTTCTTGAAAAAGCAAATAAGAATTTTTTTAAAAGGAAGGTGCAAGAAAAGGAACCCCCAAAAGGTGGGAAGCACCCTCGTACTATATGTTTTGTAAATATAAAAATGAATGCATCCTTCTGTCTTGTCACTGTGGCAGAGGGTTGCTCGAGGTGGTCTGGTTTTCCCCTCCCTGTTCTGTGACGAATTTCCTTCTGTATATCTGAGCCCTGCCCCTTGCCCAGGGAGCTTGACCAGAGGGCACCATGGCCCAAAGGGAAGCTGTCAAAGAGGCAGCTGATGGGACCAGGAAACAAAGATGTCAAAGTCTTGGTTTTTAGTTATGAAGAAAGAAAAGGCTATCTGTTTTGGTATAGGACAAAAAGATCTGGATTGAAAACCTAGCCAGTTTTTCTTTCTACTGCTTACTCCCCCTCCCCCATGCCCCACTCCATGCCTCCCAGGGCCCCAGCAGGTTCACCAAGCTGGTGCAGGAAGGAGGGAGCTGCTGCAGCAGCCTTTGCCTTCCCCGGTCCCTGAACCAAGGCCAGGGTCTGGGAGAAGCCCCAGAGGAGTCTGGGGATACAAGGACAGGCGAGCTCATTTCCTGGGGGGGACTGAGAAAGTGGAGATGTTCCAGAACCCCTGCCCAGCTCCTTACCCCCATCACAGGGCAGTGACCACAGGGAGAGTAGAAGTGGCAGCAAGTGGGTCTCAATGGAAAGATCCGCAGGAGGTCCCGAAGTGTCTAGCGCCAGGCAAATGTGGGACTCACTTCCAAACATTGCCTGGGAGCAGAGGCAGGTATGGCCTGGGGGCTTTCCAACAGGATAAAGAAAGTGGGGCAAGTGCCTACCCCAAGCTCCAATGAGAGCTGGTGCACATAACTTAGATGCTTCCTGGGGAGAAGTTGGTGGAGGTAGAAAATTATTCTGAATTACCTGAATTGATTGGGAGATCATAATAGGGATTAAGGCAAATTTAGAAGAAAATAAATTTAATTTTTTGCACATTTGGGCTCCTGGCTGGAAGACCCCATATCCTGGGAGGATTTATTTTCTTTGGCCTGTAGAGGGCGCTTGGAGACAGCAGAAGACCTGAAGGAACCTGCCCTGATGATCCAATCCTAAAATCAGGTGGGTGTGCTTTTCCCTGGAAAGTAATTCAAGGCAGGCAGCTGTCCTAGTAGAGACACCTGTCTAAGTTCACCAGGTGAACCCAAGGCAGGCATTCACCGCGAAGGGCATGGCATACACGCAGGTTTGGGGCATGAGGGAAAAAACTGAGCATAGAATGGGGAGGAAACCATCTCGAATATCCTCTTGCCACACCCAGGAGACAGAGGAAAGCACCTTTTTAAAATAGTTTACAAAAAAGCATTCTATGTTACTGTATTTCCATCTTTTGAAATTAACCGACCCCACTTTTAATACATCTTCCTTTTAAAAATAATCTTTATTCTTTATGATTGAATCCAGAGTTGGAGGAAGTATTTGTTCAGCGGTACTTGGGATCTCACCACACCAGATCCCAAGGTTCAGGCTAATCATGCTCTGAAGTCCCAAAGAACTGAGAACCAGAGAGGGAAAGCGGGGCCCTCATCTTAGACCAGCAGAACGGAGGCTCAGCAGCGCCTTGAGTAGATGTGAGAGATCCAGGGAAAGCAAGCAAGACGGGAACCTGGGGAAGCCGCATTCTGGGGGGAGGCCCTGCCCTGCCTTAGGGAGCCCGGCTTTGAGATGAGACACAGCCCTGCCTCAGGGAGACAGACTCTGAGGGGAAACACAGCCCTGACTCCAGGGAGGCCGCGCCTGAGGGCCGATAACGCCCTGCCTTCGGGTGGCCCCAGTCTGATAGGGGACACAGCCCTGCATTAGGAACCCCAAGCCGAGGAAACAGGGCTTCAAGAGCCCTGCCCTTGAAGAGCCACAGTGAGGGGCAGACACAGCGCTCCCTCAGGGACCCGGAATCTGAGGCGAGACACAGCCCTGCCTCAGGGAGTGCGAATCTAAGGGGAAAAACAGCCTTGCCTTCAGGGAGCTGCCTTCTGAGAAGAGATACAGCCCTTCCTCAGAGAGCCCCGCTATGAGGACACACAGTGTTGCTCTCGAAGAGCCACAGTCTGAGTGGGAGAGACAGCCCTGCTTCAGAAAGCCCGAGATGAGGGGAGACACAGCTCTCCCTCAGGAAGCCCCCCTCTGAGGGGAAACACAGCCCTGACTGCAAGGAGCCCAAGTCTGAGGGGAGACACCTCCCTACCTCAGGGAGCCCCACTGTGAGGAAACACAGCCCTGCTCTCCAAGAAGCACAGTCTGAGGGGAGACACAGCCCCGCCTCCGGGAGCCCATTCAGGGAACACAGCCCTGCCCGTGAGGATCCACAGTGAAGGGGAGATACAGAGCCCCCTCAGGGAACCAGAATCAGAGGGGAGAACAGCCCTGTCCTCACAGAGCTCCCGTCAGAGGGGAGACACAGCCCTGACTTCAGGGAGCCCCAATCTGAGGGGGAAAACAGCCTTGCCTTCAGAGAGGCCCATTCTGAGGGGAGATACAGTCCTTCCTCAGGGAGCTGGAAAATCTGATGGAAGCACAGCCCTACCCTCAGGGAGCCCCAGGCTGAGGAAACACAGCCCTGCTGTCCAAGAACCACAGTCTGAGTTGGAGATACAGCCCTGGCTCAGGGAGCGGGAAGCTGAGGGGGAAGAAGAGGCTTGCAATCAGGGAGCCCCATTCTGAGGGGAAACACCTCCCTACGCCAGGAGACCCCACTATGAGGAAACACAGCCCTGCAATCCTTGAGGATCACAGTGAGAGCTCCATCAGGGAACCCAGATCTGAGGGGAGACACAGCCCTGTCCTCAAGGAGCTCCCGTCTGAGAGGTGACACCCACCTGCCTGAGAGAGCCCCATTCTGAGGGGAGATACAGCCCTTCCTTAGCCTGAATCTGAGGGAAACACAGCCCTGGCCTCACGGAGCTCCGGTCTAAGGGGGAGACGGCCCTGTCCTCGAGAAGCCACAGTGAGGAGGGGGCGGTACAGCGATCCTTCAGGGATCCGGAAGCTGAGGGGAGACACAGAGCTGCCTCAGGGGGCGCAAACAAATCTGAGGATTAAAACAGCTTTGCCTTCAGGGAGCCCCATTCTGAGGGGAGATGCAGCCCTTCCTCAGAGAGCCAGAAACTGAAAGAAACACCACGCTACCCTCAGGGAGCCCCAATCTGAGGAAACACAGCCCTGCCGTCAAAGAGGGAGAGAGAGAGCCCTGCTTCAGAAACCCTGAGTCTGAGGGGAGACACAGCCCCGCCTCAGGGAGCCTCAGTCTGAGGAGACACAGCTCCGCCCTTGAGGAGACACAGCGACCAGGAGGTAAGGCGCTTTCACTGTTTCCCTGGCCCTGGCCGGGGTCAATCCCGAGTCGGGGAACTAAGATCCCTCAAGCCACGAGGGGCATGGCCAGAAAGAAAAAAGAGGAGCTCCAGCCCTGCCTCAGGGAGCCATACTCTGAGGGGAAGCACAGCCATGAGTTCAGGGAGCCCCAGTCTGATGACAGAGACAGCCCTGCCTCAGGGAGCCACTCTCAGAAAACACAGCACTGCTACTGAGGGGCCACATTCTGAGGGGAGACACAGCCCTGCCTCAGGGTGCCTCACTATGAGGAAAAACAGGTCTGCTCTCGAAGAGCCCCAGCCTGAGGGGAGCCAGAGGGCAGGGCAGAATTCAGCAGGGTTTTCTTTTTTTTTTTAAAGATTTATTTTTTTATTGATTGATTGATTGATTGCTATGTTGGGTCTTCGTTTCTGTGCTAGGGCTTTCTCTAGTTGCAGCAAGCGGGGGCCACTCTTCATCGCGGTGCGCGGGCCTCTCACTATCGCGGCCTCTCTTGTTGCGGAGCACAGGCTCCAGACGCGCAGGCTCAGCAGTTGTGGCTCACGGGCCCAGTTGCTCCGCGGCATGTGGGATCTTCCCAGACCAGGGCTCGAACCCGTGTCCCCTGCATTAGCAGGCAGATTCTCAACCACTGAGCCACCAGGGAAGCCCTCGGCAGGGTTTTCTAGGGCCAGGCAGCTGCAGCACTGGGGGGCCATCGGTGGCAGAGACTCACAACTGCAGGCTAAAGTTTACGGACATTATTCAGAAGAGAAGAGCCACAGATGTGTCGTTCTCCCAAGCCCCCCAGTGTATAAACCTTTGGTCCCCCCAGGGGCTTCTACCTGTCACCTGCGACACTAAGGCCCAGAGTAGCAGTGACAGCATGTGACCCCTGACTCTCCTGGTTGAGGTTGGTTCAGTGGCTTGTGTAGGCTTCCTGGTGGAGGGGACTGGTGCCTGTGTTCTGGTGGGTGGGGCTGGATCTTGTCTTTCTGGTGGGCAGGGCCACGTCCAGTGATGTGTTTTGGGGTGTCTGTGAACTTAGTATGATTTTAGGCAGGCTCTCTGATAATGGGTGGGTTTGTGTTCCTGTCTTGCTAGTTGATTGGCGTGGGGCGTCCAGCACTGGAGCTTGCTGGTCGTTGGGTGGAGCTGGGTCTTAGCGTTGAGACAGAGATCTCTGGGAGAGCTCTCGCTGATTGATATTACGTGGGGCCAGGAGGTCTCTGGTGGTCCAATGTCCTGAACTCGGCTCTCCCACCACAGAGGCTCAAGCCTGACATCAGGCCGGAGCACCAAGACCCTGTCAGCCACATGGCTCAGAAGGAAAGGGAGAAAAAAAGATAGAAAAAAATTATTTAAAATAATAATAATAATTTTAAAAAAAGAAGAGAGCGACCAAACCAATAAACAAATCCACCAATGATAACAAGTGCTAAAAACTATACTAAGATAAACATAAAAATCAGAAACAAATCAGTCATGGACAGCAGACCCCAAGCCTACAGTTGCTCCCAAAGTCTACCACCTCAATTTTGGGATGATTAGTTGTCTATTCCACAGATGCAGGGTACATCAAGTTGATCGTGGGGATTTAATCTGCTGCTCCTGAGGCTGCACAGAGAAATTACCCTTTCTCTTTTTTGTTCACACAGAGCCTGGGGCTCAGCTTTGGTTTTGGCCCCAAGATCTATTCCAAGACAGAACGGGGTTAAAGCAGCGGCTGATTAGGGCTCTCTTGCTCACTCATGCTGGGGGGTGGGGGGTACGGTAGTTATAATTGGAATGCGGGGCGAGCCTGCGGCGGCAGAGGCCAGCGTGACATTGCAACAGCCTGAGGTGCACCGTGTATTCTCCCAGGGAACTTGTCCCTGGATCACAGGACCCTGGCAGTGGCATGCTACACAGGCTCCCGGGGGTGTGTGGGTAGTGACCTGTGCTGGCACACAGGCTTCTTGGTGGCTGCAGGAGGTGAAATGCTCCTTAGCGTTTCATGCCCGTCTCTGGTGTCCGAGCTGATAGCTGCGGCTCATGCCCATCTCTGCAGCTCGTTTAGGCAGTGCTCTGCCTTCTGTGGGCAGACAGAGAAGGAATCCCCTCTCCTCGTGCACCCTGAAACAATGGTCTCTTGCCTCTTAGGCAGGTCCAGACTTTTTCCCGGACTCCCTCCCGGCTAGCTGTGGCGCACTAGCCCCCTTCAGGCTGTGTTCACACAGCCAACCTCAGTCCTCTCCCTGGGATCTGACCTCCGAAGCCAGAGTCTCAGCTCCCAGCCCCACCCGCCCCGGTGGGTGAGCAGACAGGCCTCTTGGGCTGGTGAGTGCTGGTCGGCACTGATCCTCTGTGCGGGAATCTCTCGGCTTTGCCCTCCGCACCCCTGTGGCTGTGCTCTCCTCCGCGGCTCCAAAGCTTCCGCCTGGCAACCCCCGGTATCTGCCAATGAAGGGGCTTCCTAGTGTGTGGAAACCTTTCCTCCTTCACAGCTCCCTCCCACTGGTGCAGGTCCCATCCCTATTCTTTTGTCTCTGTTTTTTCTTTTTTCTTTTGCCCTACCCAGGTACGTGGGGATTTCCTTGCCTTTGGGAAGTCTGAGGTCTTCTGCCAGCGTTCAGTAGGTGTTCTGTAGGAGTTGTTCCACATGTAGATGTATTTTTAATGTATTTGTGAGGAGGAAGGTGATCTCCACGTCTTACTCCTCTGCTATCTTGAAGGTCCCCCCTGGTTTTGTTTTTTAAATTGATCTATCAGGGGCCAATATTTTTTGTAACATGTAATAATGATAAGTTACAGAAAAAAATAAAATTAAAAAATGCAAGACCAACTTTTTAATTACTAGATTCAACAGACATTAAATTACATTTCAAAAGTACATTACATGCACTCAATGGAACTTAACATTTTTAATAATTTGGAATTGTTTTTCACTTCAGTATTCCTCCACTCAAATCTGGAAAGCACGAGGCGCTCACTAATTAGAGGTAACCATAGTTACCAAGTTATCTTCAAAATACATCTAAGAGTTCCTTTTTTTGTTCTTGGTTTTAATTCTACAAAAAGCATTTCATTTGTCGGTGGTTCTTGTTCTCTTTTCAGTTTCATTGAGTGATTTTCCAAGCCCTGGAGCCTTTTGGCAGTCATATTCAAGTTCCAACATTAAGATAAAATAAATCACCCATTCTTAGAATAACAGTCTGAGGGCCTGAATTATCTGGTTTTAAATTTTCAGCTGACTAGGTGGGTTAACCAGCAGCTTGGCAAAGAGAAGCAGGCCTGAATCCTGCAGATTTCAACGTGTTTCTCTATGGAGAGAAGCTGGCACCCACAGGAGTGGTTTTTTAAAAAACTGTCCACTTGAGGGCGTTGTCATCTTCTGTAGAGGAGGAATCGATGCCCATTTCATCAGTTAGCTAAGTTACTAAGTATGAAGAATCTCACTGATACCCAGATTCCAATGCTGCAGTGGTGATTAGATGTCTCTTTGAGACAGGCTCCTGGGGCAGCTGCCCAGCTGTCTTGCCCCTTAATTCAGCCAGCTCTGCTGCTCTCTCCCAGCCTCTGAATATTACCTGCCATCATTCTTGGAACATTATACTGTGCTTTTGTGACTCTCCCACTGGAGTTCTTAGTTTATTGTACCTGCCACATCAGCATAGTGCCTGACACACAGGTGCACTTCCACACATGTTGTCAGGCTAGTGAAGAGCTTGTAACAGTCCACACGAGGTGATACCAGAGAGCAGCTGAATCCTTTCCAGAATGGAACTTGGAAAAAGATCAAACACTCTGAGTCACTCTGGCTGCAGTCCAGAGGTGTTAGGGCAGATAAGGCTTGAACTCTTGCCGATTCTGCCTGCTTCCATGTGTCCAGACCAGCATGTGAGCCAGGGAAAGGAAAGGTAGAAAAGTTGTTAGTCTTGGAACTTGATTAGATGTAACATCCCACTTGTCACTAATCCCACTTGTGCTGTCTTGAGATTTTCCAAACCAGAAGCCTCTTGGGAGTCATAGTAAAGGATTCAAAATTAAGATAATAAAATAAGCACCCAATCTTAGAGAATAGCCTGATGCTGTGAATGATTGGGTTTTTAAATTTCAGCACATCTTGAGATAATATTTCATCAAGATGCTAGAATTTTCAGCAGAAACTACCAGGCCCTGGTGGGCAGAGAGGAGGCAGAGATAGTCCCTGAAGGCTATGGGTGGGGCCTTTCTTGAACCTAACACAGCTGAGGACCAGAAGTGGGGTCTGGGCCACAGACACCTCCAGGAGATGCCCCTTAGTTCTGGCTCGAGGAGGGAAAAAGGGAATTCCTAATGGCCAGAGAGCGTGAACATTCCCTGTTTTTTTCTTTCTTCTCTTTCTTTCATGCCACAGCCCCCAGGCAAACGCACAGCTGCTGTGGTAGCAGTCAGTCATGAGCCTGGCCAGGGCCAAAACTCTAAGGAAGGGGAAACTTGCTCCTGGGTCAGAGGAGTTGTGATCCCAAGAAGGTGGAGTCAATCCCCATTATTTTTTTCTCTCTCTATTCTTCTGCTACTTGGACCTGAACATGGGCCCAAACGTGGCAGTGTGTGGCAGAATAGGGTAATCAGAGCCCCAAGTTTTTGGGTGGAGGACCAAAAAGGGGAGCCCCAGGGAACTGGAAAGTACTGGGGAGAGATCGTAGAAAGGGAGTAGCTCAGGAAAGCAACCCCATATAGTCCTTCATGAACTCCAGGGCTCACCCCAAGAGATGCATGCTTGAATCTGGTCCTAATTAGCATATCAAAGACTTTGAGAGCTAAAGTAACACATAGACCACCATCTACTTCCCAGACTGGTCACTGGGTTGTGCCCAAATGATATGGAACCAAACAGCAGTATGCCTTCCTTGAAAACTGAACTGACCACCATTCTTTCCAATGTCTGTCCCCTTTGGAGCTGCATGTCCTGTTGCGTTGGGCCACCTGCGGCCTTTGCTGGATAAAACCCTCGGTTCCTGGGGGCCTCAGCCAGGAGGTACAGAAAGGCTGCTGTGTGATGGCTGGCGTTAGATGATCCCTGGACATCCCTTTGGACTAGTTCTCTCTGCTGACCCCGGCAGAGACCCAATAGAGGGAGTGGCCCACGAAAAGAGAGCTTCTGCTCTGGGTAACTACCAGATCCCCCAGAACATGCCCGGCAATACATCTCTGGAATATGGTGAGACCCAAGGGGTTGTAATCACAGACTCTTTTCTATACTGTCGTGACTCCAAGTGTGGTCCAGGACCAGATATTACCTGCGGGCTTGCTTAGACCACAGCCCAGAACTGATTAGTCAGAATGTGCTGTTCATCAAGATTTCCGGGTGATTCATACCCACTCCAGAGTCTGAGAAGTGCTAGAGCGATGGAGGTCACGCTAACCTAGGAGCCATATGCCCTCAAGTCTGTGAATTTCTTTAGCTGGGGAACCACCGGCTAGTCACTTTCATCTCTCCGAGTCTGTTTCCTCATTTGTAAAAGGACAGTAGCCTCTGTGCCACAGGGCCATGGAGAGGTCCAATGCATACAAAAGTGCTGACCAGTGCTGCCCCATTATTTGTTTAAAGGCCAAGAGCACCCCCAGAGAAACCCTGGTGTGGGATGGAGTTGGCAGATGAGAACACCCCGTGGGGATGGGCTGATGGAAAGCTCCATCCCCAGCTGCCTTTCTGGGATTCACCCAGACAAACAAGTAGCACTATAAGCTGGGCAGGTGTTTTTTTGCAATGGTGCCCCACTGGGGCCCAGGGCCCAGGGCGGCCAGGGCTGGGCCGTGGAGCTGACACAGAAGGCCCTTTCACTGGCTACCCGGCCTGAAGTAGAGAAGCCAGCTCTCTGCCTGACCCTCATTTCTCAAGCCCTTTCTGGGACCATCTACCACAGGGATGCCTCCTTGGGCCCCATACATCAGGAATCCCTCCTTGAATATTCTGAGGACTAAAGGACCCTTTGCCCTCGGTAGAAACAGGGAATAAGGGGCAGAATGAAATCACTTTAATAGCATAGCAACACTTTAGGAATGGGGGGTGGGGGTCACAGATGAGGGAAACATTTTGTCTTCCACTTGTACATTTCTGCTAAGGTGCATGGTTGCGTTGGACAACGTTACAGACAGATTTTTCACATTGAACACTTAACAAATAGATACTTTAAATGTCAGACGTCAGAGACAACGAGTTATGAGTGTGATTGTTTTCTTATTCTGCCTCCTCTGAGTCAGGAGTTTGCTTCCTGTTGTGCTGACGAAGGCTGGGTCTTCTAGGAGGTGTATTCATACTCCTCGGCACTGCGCCGGCCGAAATCCATCCAGCCCATGTAGTCCCGGTCACTTATCCTGTGGCTGGGGTCCAGGCTCTGCAGGTTCTTGATTACAGACATTCGGCCAGCAGGAGCTACAAGGGGCAGAGAGGAAGGAAACAGGACCATTATATCTAAGAGCATCACATGTTCAGTTTGTAAAGGAAAACAATAGAAAAGGTCAGACAATACATAACATGCACCTTCTTAAAGGTATCAAAGAAGTATAAAGATAGTGGGATTGCTGGGCCAAAATCTAAGCGAGGAGAAGGACCCATGTCTGTTTAACTGGAGAGAGGGTATAGTCTTTTCTAGTCGTGGGTGTGGTTTGCGATCTGTATGAATTTAGGTGAATTCATTCAGTCTCACCTTTCGCAGCTGGGACCTGCCTAGGTTTTTCTACTCCTAGGGGTGTTTTCCCTTATGTAGCTGGCTCTCAGCAGGTGCTAACCCAGGATTTCCCCAGTACTACCCACTTCTAAAGTTTACCCCTTAATATCCCTGAGCCTGCCTGACTCTTTTTAAGGTAATGCAATTACGATATTTTGATGTTAGGATGTGTTTTTAAAAATGGAATCCAGTCCCAATGCTAGATAAATACTGTTTTAAAATTATTAATTTGAAAGCTACCTTCTTTTTAAAAAAAAATGGTATTGAGAAAAAGGCACACCATCAGATTAAAATCTCAGCACCTCGGTAACACTCAAAGAAGGGTGGGCAGAACAAAGAGGTAATTTAATTCAGCCATTTTGACCAAAATGCAATAACTGAACCTGAAATGGGTCCTTAGGGATGGGAGTTAAGTCCTTAGGAACAGGATGAGTCCAGGAATGATTCACGTTGAGTGGACAGGGCCATGATGAGGCATGTGACAGTCCTGGCCTACAGATCACACACAGTGGCCTCCTGGGTAGAAAATCAGTATCATACCTTCTCTTATACAACCTAAGGTCCCTCAGGGACCTCGATAGGCAAAGCCCAGGTGGCTTCAAGGGCAGAGGGGTGGACGATCACTCGATGGTTCCCATTGTACTGGGAGCCACCGTGGTCCCACTGCTGGCATTGAGCTCTTCTGCACAAGGCTGCCCTTGCCAACTCCTGCCCACAGGCTGCATCGAGTCAGACCACGGCTTATTCATTGATGACAGTGCAGAAGCAGGTATTCTGTCTTGTTGGATAATCAAATAAAGCTAGCTAAATTACCCTACAGAGCAGGTTACATCCCCACCCTTTCTTCCTCTCCCCTCTCTCTCCGGCCCCCCCATTAATTCCCAGCTTTGGAACTAAGTGTCACCCTAGCACACTCCAGCCCTTTTGCAGGCATCCCCAGTCTATGCAGAGGGAAAACAGCCCCTGCTGTTTAATTGTTCAACACCTTTCAGGTGAAATATTAGTCCTTGCATTCAGCAAAACTCTCAGACCCAGTTATCTGTGCACAGTCACACGGCGATATGCCCCATCCTCCTGCCTGTTGCTGCTGAATGCCCCCTCTGAGGGCTGGGCACAGCTGGGAATTCCACCTAATGGAAGCAAAGGGGCAGCTCTGATGTGAGCGGCAGCCTCAGTGGTTGGTGGGGCCACCGTGTACAGCACGGAAGCTGCGCCTGTGACACTATTTCCCCATTCCACACATGGTTCTGCGCATTTACCAGAGTCCTCACTCACTTAGTGGACAGAGTAGGCACTTACACCTGACTTACACAATTGAAGGGCCGGGCTCCTTGAAATTTTAAAACTCGTAATGGGCAGTACAGCTGGGAAGCTGAATGGCTTCCAGACCTTCCAGGGAGGGCAGGACTTGAATAGACTCTCAGCCCTGATACTGCCTAGATGTGCTACCTCATGTAGGTCACTCAGTCTTCCAGAATCCCAGCTTCCACACTGACACAATGAGGATAATAGACCTTACTGCGCAGGGCTGTTGTGAGGATGAAGAGAGACAATACAGATGTAGCACCGGGCTTTGCTGGGCTTGGGGCACGTGTACACTAACAGAATTGCTTCTCCTCAGATCATTGAAAGCTCTACAGACAGTTTCTAATGATAAACTCTTGAGCACTCCCCAAAGGGTGCGTTATCTTGTTTGGAATCTTTAAGCATAATATATACTATAGTTGAGTAAATATTCACTGTGATCTCAAAATGTGTAAAACAGTCAAAGAAACTCTATAGATGTATAGATGTATAGCTGTATAGATGTATAGATGTATAGATGTATAGAAATGTATTATTTCTAGTTCATATTTGTCAAATAGAAGAGCATGATTATTTTCTAGCTAGTGCTGATCCTGGTGTTGGCAGCTAAAGTTCCAAGTGACAGCTATTCCCATATGAGTTTGTTTGTCATGGCAGGCTGAAGGCAAAGGGCTGAGAAGAGGCACCAGGAAGGACCTTCCAGCTAAGATTTGTGGTTTAAAGCCACTGTCGAGTGTCAGTTCTGGGGAAATCATCTGGTAATTGGCTTTTTTACCCACAACTCATGTTTCTGGTGGATCTTTCTTGAAGGTATGAAGGGGCTTCCAGATTATGGTCAATGAAAAGCCTAGGATATTTCAGACTGGGCTGGCTGAAATTCAACCCATATCCAAGGACAGATATTAAACTACTTTCAGGCAAACAATCAGCAGGAACCCCCCCCAAATTTTCAGATGTTCTCTGTCATCTGACTAGTATTTCCACATCTTTCAGTTTAATTAGCAGGAAAGCAAAATAGACGATGGTAGTTGGGACAATTTCCCAATGAGAGGATGAAATATAACAAATCATCTTCTATTCTTTCCTTCTGAAATCCCCTGGTAAAAAGGTCCCTTCTCACCTTCATATGGAATTATAGGAGATTCTGGAGAGCCAAGCCCTTTATTTTCTCCCCATCTCGTCAAGCCGTGAGTTAAATTTCAAATCCAGGCCGTGGCACACCAGCAGGTTAAGAGAGCCTCATGGGAATGGAGCCCACCCCCTATCCCTCCCAGCAGCTGTGGTTTATTATCCAGCTGTGTTGGTCCAGTTTGAAATACCACTCCCCAGTCAGTGTGTACACCATCAGTATCACTGTGGATAAAGTTGGTTGGAAAAAATCTGCCCCAGTCCAAATCATGATTTCCAGGAATTCTAGAGATGAATGAGCCTCCCTCTGAATCTCAAGAAGACCTGGAAGGGGCCGAGGGGAACCCCACCCTCATGCCCTCTTTATAGATGAGATAGCCAGGCCCAGGAAAGGGACAGGGCTGTCCGTATGCCACTCAGCTACTGAGCTGCTGAATCACCTTATTCCTGGAGAAAGACTTTGAGGCTGAGAAAAGTGTGGCTTGTTTAGCTCCTGCTGCAGTTGGGTCCATCTCTCCAACAGCAAAATAAAAACAAACACGTCTCTTGCTGGGTAATCATCTTAAATCACTGCCGAGGAGAGCTCAAACCTGCTCCTGATTCTTTCCTCCTGTTACATACTTTGGTGAAAATCGACACACTGTCACTTTTCAAACTGTTGCTGTCAGATCTCAAGCGTTCTCAGCATTGATTACTGCCTGCTAGAGGGTTTCCAAGTGCAGTATCTGGGTGGCTCCTGGGTCCTTCTCATTTACAGTAGAGAGCGTTTAGTGGATCTGCAAACCCTTTCTGAGTCTGTAATTTGCTCAGTAATTATCTTTTCATGTCTTCATATGGTGTTGAACTTAAACAGCGACACCCGTGCCAAACATAAGTTTAAAGAAAGCTTTTTAAAAAGGTTTCTCTGAATAAACTAAGTTCTCCACCCTCGCTCTCAGTTTGCTACAGAGGACGTCCAGAAAAACTGCACTGTCCAGTGCAGCACAACTCGGGAAAAGAAAGTGAAAAAAACCTCTCATCTTAGCGTGTTGCCCGTGTTTCCTGCGGAGGAGTTACCCTCCTCCACCAGCCCCACGGTAGAAAAGAGGGTCAGGACTGGAGGCAGAAGGGAGAGACAGGGAGGCGGCCTGCGTACCTTTCCGAGACTGCTGGATGTACCTGGCCAGCAGCGCGCCCAGGTGCGCTCGGGACTCGTCGTCCACTCTCCGCACGGCCCTCAGCTGCCTCCGCGGGGCCTCGTCCTCCTGCTGCGCCCAGGGGCCCGCGGGGTCCGCGGGAGGCACGGGCTGCGCCAGGGCGCCCGCCGCCAGGACAGCCATCAGCACGCAGAGGCACAAGCCACCGTTCATGGCTGCGGGGAGCAGAGGGAAGGGGACGTGAACGGAAAGGTGGGGCCTCCGCGGGCTCTCGCGGAGGGTCGGGCACCCCGAGGTACGGAGAAGGGGGCTCAGTCCAAACGCGCGGGGCTCCGGACCCGCCAGGCAGGTGCAAGCACGAGGGAGCCGTGACCCCAGCACGCGCGTCCGGGCTCACCGCGCTCGTCTTTTGGGGGAACCACAGCCGGGGCCGGGCAATGGTGCGGGGGACGGAGGGAGACCCTGTCCTCTGCCCTGTTTAGCAGAAGGAATGTCTTCTGTTTTCCTTTAGTTTGAGGAAGTGTTACAGAGTGTCGTCTCTCTTCTCCTAACTGGAAAAGCAAGAGATTAAAGATAGGTGAAAATTATCCTAAAGAGAAGACTCTGGGGGAGAAATGAGACCCTTGAGGAATAGTAGCACCTTTCCAGAGAGCTAAGACGCTTCCAATAGGGAAATAAATGGTGAAAAACCAAGAAGCACGGTTTAAAATGTGGGAGCAATAAATAAAAGCCATATCTTTCAAGTTTCTTCAAGGTGCACATGGGAATTGGCAATACACCACTACGCAAAGCACAGGCAGGTTTTTTTAAAAAGAAAGTCAGAAATCTGCGTTCAGTCATCGGGCTTCAGCCAAGCACCGCTGCATTTTAGATCCGCCGGCAGATAAAACACACACGTTTCTATCCCCCAAAGACTTGAATTTTCCTGCAGTATTCAGAAAATGAATTTAAATCTTAAAACCTTTCGGTAGTTTATTTGAAAAGATTGCAAAGTAGACTGCCCCGATGTGTAACATCTAGCAAATCGCAATTCGCATGCTAATCCGAGCAAACAGATAGATACTCCAGCGTTGCCTGCGCGAGAGAAGAACAAAGCCGGCGGGTAGAAGTCTCTAAAGCAGCTCTACCCACCCGCTCTGTCCTTTCTGACTTCAAGAAATGTCTTTCGAGCTGTCGGAAAGAAGACACAGAAAACAGAAAAATGAAACGGAAGGGGCACAAAAGTGAAGACACCCTTCTTCACTTGGATGAAGGACACTTGGCACCTGGATCCCCCAAAGCGGGGAACCTACCTTCGGAATAGGACGCGACGGGCTTCGCGTTCCTGCCCAGAGCAGCGGGGGAGCCGAGCCAAGTTCACGGTAGGCGGGCAGGAGGCTGCCTCTTAAGTAGCCCCGCCTGAGCCGCTGGCCAGTCATCTATTTACCCAGCGCTGACGCAGCCGGGTAGCGACACGTGCTCAGAGGGCGGCAACCGGGGCGACAAAAGATTGAGGTGGCTGCCAGGAGAGAGGGGCCAATGGCCCAGCGGAGCCGGGGTGAACCTGTCCCAGGCGGGGTGTCCGGCGTCAGCCCCGTCTCTGTCGGGAGAGCTTCCTCCCCAAGCCGGGCCCTCCCCCTCTCCCTTGCCCGTTCCAGCTCGAAGCTCCCTCTCTCAGGGCGGGAGATCTAGGAATGGGGACCCTCCTCCGGGATGGAGAAGCTGCCCGCGCGCCTATAGTCCGCTCGGGGGACCAGAGGGGCCAGAAGGGAAACTGGGGGTGGGGTGGAGGGGACGCTAGACCAGGCTGGGTGTCAGCAAAGTGTAATCCTGAGATGGAGGAAGTGTCGGCCCCTCTTGGAGCATCCCAAGCAGCTCTGCTCTTTTGACCCGAGAGTGGGCTTCCTCCGGGGGGAGGCAAGAGGGGTCTTCACTTTGTTCTCAGCCGCATGAAAAGCCCTCGAAGCTCTCCAGGATTCCGAGGGCAAGGGTTCCCGGGTCAGTGAAAGGGCTCGGCCACGGCTGGCTGCTGGCGTCCTGGGCCCCGATTCACATAGCTGTAAAATGAGGATGACACCATTGGGCTTCGCCCGGAGTTTGGGAAAGGGCTGTGTTTTCTTCCCAGCGGAGCTACCTCCTGCCCGCGGTGGCCGCGGCTCCTTGTGGCCAAGTGGCGCCAGCGAGTGTCCCCCAAAGCCTCCCAGTCCCCATTCCCCTCTGGCATCGGCGTCCGCCACTCCCACCTTCCCTGAGCACCCGAGCTCTCACACCTGGCCCGGTCCCCAACGGCTTTGAAATAAGGACCTCGCCCCTCGTCACTCAACCACCTGGTAGGGACACGGGTGGCGCCGCGGCCGCCGTGCGCCCTTCCCTGCGCGGTCGCGTCCCTGGCTCCGGAGCTAGGCGACCCCCAGCTAGCGCGCCGTAGGGGTCTACATCCACCTCCGCCTTGAAGCCGTTTGTGTTCGAGTCCGCTAGTTGGTACTCCGGTTCGCCGCGTCCTGCAAAAGTCACTGACAGCCCACTTCACCGTCGGCAACCTAGGCGCCAACAGGAGCAGCGCCCGGCCAAGGCTCCTCCACAGACCCCTGGAGCCTCAGCGCACCGAGGCCTTCCAGCCTGGGACCTGGGGGTCGCCACCCATCCCTCGTCCCCTCCCGGGGTCCTCCACTCCTTCCCCTTTTTTCCCTCCCGGAGAAAGATTTGGTAGTGATTCTTTCAAAATCGGAATCTGTACTCAGCTCCCGGGATGGTGGGACTGTAGGGGTCGAGGTGGGTGGGGAGCCGGCGAGGGGCGGGGAGCTGGGCGGGGAGTCGCCTCTGGTTGCCGTCCCCCTTTCTGAACTCTAGAAGCTGCTGCATTTCTGCAATCTAAAAGGCAACAGTTTTGAAACAGAGCTGCAGGTTAGATGTTTTCCAGTGGTTTTCCCACGAGGCTGCTGTGTAGTTCAGTTGGGGAAACTCGTTTGATTTGTGACTGTGGCCAAGAGGTGTCTGAGAACACAAAGTTGTTATAGAGCATAATCACCTAAGGCAGGGGTCCCCAACCCCCGGGCTGCGGACCGCTAACGGTCCGCGGCCTGTTAGGGGCCCGCCGCAGAGCAGGAGGTGAGTGGCGGGTGGCGGGCTAGCTGGTGAAGCTTTATCTGCCTCTCCCCATCGCTCCCCATCGCTGGCATTATCGCCTGAACCATCGCTCGCATTACCGCGTGAAACATCCGCCCACCCCTACCCCCGTCTGTGGAAAAAATTGTCTTCCGGGAAACCGGTACCTGGTGCCAAAAAGGTTGGGGACCGCTGACCTAAGGGGCTTGTTCAAACACCTCCCAGAGTTTCTGATTCAAGTGGGTCTGAGGTGGAGCCCAGGAATCTGCATTTCTAACAAGTTCCTTAACGCTGCTGGTGGTGGTGCTTCCCTGACCACACTTAGAGACCCACTGCTGTAGAATTTCCCTAGGGTAAGCCAGTTACTGAACTCCCTTCCCTCCATCCATTTAGTTAACATTTATTGAACAATTTTCCTTGTGTCCTGTCTGTCCTCTCCTCATTTCCTCACTTCTGGTATCTGGGATCATCTCCCGAATAAACCACCTGCCCCCAAGCTTTTGTCTAATTTCAGGATAATACTACTGAAGATACCAACTGTCTATCAGGCACTGTTGGATTACAACAGAGAGAAAAACAGGCAAAATCCCTGCACTCATGGTGCTTCCATTCTAGTTGGGGAGACAGATAATAAACAAGAAAAATATTAGCAGGTGCAGTAGGTGATGGATGGTCACAAATGCTTAGGAGAAAAGTAGAGCCGGGAGAGGGTATGAGGGGGGTTGGGCAGGGTATATGCATGAACATGTGCAAACCCCTGCTTGAGGTCCCTCTGTGAGGGTCTTTGACATGTAGACCTCACTGCTCATGTTAAGGAGAAATGGTTTTCCTTCTCAGTACGAACAAAGACAAAGGAAGTTGTGATGGAATTTTACCTTGTTTGGAGGTTCTTATTCTATTTTACCAAGTGTGAGATGGCAATTAAATTTTACCCCAATTTTACCCTTGTCTCAGGAAAGGAATAGAAAAGGGCAGTGCCCTCTCTGTTGCCTCCCCCCCCCCCCCGACCCCAGCCAACCTCTTATCACTGAGTGAGACTCACAGCTGGGACTCAGATGCCACATGATGTGGAAGGTCCCTAGCTTCATGCAGGGAACTGAAAGGGTGGGAAGCATATCCAGATGTGTCATTGGAGAGAGAGTAGAGGTGAGAGAAAACCTGCGACTGTTTATTGGTTTGGAATCTAGAAATTTCCGTCTGATTGTGGCGAAAACAATTTTAGTGAGGTCCCATTCAGAGTTGGAGAGGCATCCCCAAAAGCAGTCCCTGAAACAGGAATGTGATCGTTTCCATGTAGTATCTCAAAGACATGGGAAGTATCTCAAAGACATATGTCCATTTTGCTTTTGTACAAAACTTAATGGAATTTCCAGGGACCTACTAGAGACTCCTACTTTATTATTCATGGAATTTAAACTTGTTACAGTGATCCCCATTTAAAGGAGGTCAGGAAAATGTTTGCTGTGATTAGAAATGTGTTTGAAGGCTTCTATTTGGGATCTTGAATTGTTTTCTCTTGAACTTGTATTAGAAATGCCATTATTTGTCCTGGAATTTTCCAAAGGCCCACATAGCCAATGTCATCTGCCATTACATGAAGCAATTTGACAGAAAAGAAAGACGTAGCTGTGGTCATGGTGAACAGTTTCCTTTTCCTAATGATGAGTTCCCTCAGAATCTCTTATCTTAGTTCAGGTGTTCACAAAAGCAAGGCTGAGACAAGCACCTGGGTGCAGGGAGATTACTTGGGAGTGATCTCAAGGAAGCAGGAGTGAAGGAGCAGGGAAGAGAGAGAAGAAAATCAAGTGCATGTTAATGAGGGGGTTACTGCTGTGGACTCAATCCCACTGAAGTCTCTGTGAGATAACCCAAGGCACACACATCATAACCAGCACCCCCGAGCCTGGGAGGAGAGCAGTTGTTCAGTAGATATTTGACTGAACTCTTCATCTATACGAACATCTCATCTGCCAGTACGCCAGAGGACAGGAACCATGATTTATTCTCCCAATGCAAGAATGAACCCGGACACATGCTAAGTGATCAATACATGTTCACTGAGGAAACAACTCTTAGTTCAGTTGACTGGATTTACAAGACATATAGCGGTGAATGAAAAGCCATTGGTTGGCCCTTGACTGGGTCATGGACTCCCAAATAGCCACAGGAATTGTTTGTAACACCATTTCTTTTAGCCATGGATGTAAGAGCCACCAGAAATGGGAGGTCGCCTCCTGAATAGATGACAGGAAGGAGGAGAGGTCATCTCCCAGCCCATTGATCCCCGCATGCAGAATGAGCCTTTGCTTTTCAAACTAATACTGAAAAGCCAACAGGAATTGTAGTTGCCTGGGAAACCATCCACCAGTGTCTCCAGGCCCGTCTTTTGGGTCACTTTCCTTTGTAGAAGTTTTAAGAGCAGCCTCTGTTGCCATAATTGGGAAAAGTTAATGAACAGGGAGACAAATTCTTTGAGGGGCAGTCTGAAGTCTTTGAGGTCCTGCTGATCCAGATTCCCTCTGAAGCAGGCCCCTCGCAGCAGAGGACGAGCAAGTGTCCCTGCAATGTCCCAGCCTCCAGCAGAGACACGTCCCACCTACCACCCCGCCTACTGGTCAATGGCGGCTGTTTCTCCTACTCCAAATTAATGCTTGAGGACACAGCTGTTCCTAGACAGCCTTATCAGGGAAGGCTCTTAATTTTACAAATTAAAGTGGTTTGAATAGGTATTAAATGCACATAATTCAAAAATTTAAAGGTAGAAAAGGGTATATAGTTAAAACTAAGTCTCCCCCTCGCCCCTGTCCCTCCCTAGAAGCAAGGAGTTCTTCTAGTTTCTAGTGAATTCTTCCGCAGACATACAAGCAAACCAATTTAGTGTCAAACACACACACACACACACACACACAAAATAATTCCTACTTGGAAGCACATAATATGTAATGTTCTCTGCTTTACTTTTTTCACTTAAAATATATATTGGAGGTCACTTTGTATTGTTGGCATAATTCTACCTCAGTTTCTATAGAACATTCCACTGGATGGATGTGCCTTAATTCATCTAGCCAGTGCCCTACTGATAAAAATTTAAATAGCTTCCAATATGTTCCAATTATAACTGAGGCTCCTTGAATATATATCATACTGCTCATGCACACTTTTACCTTTGGGATGAATTCTTAGAGGTGGAGTTGCTGAATTACAGAGTATGTACACTTAAACTTTTGGTAAATATTGCCAAGTTACCCTTGGGGCAATTGTCCCCACCTGTCAGTAGGGCAGCATATTTATCTTTTCTTGCTTATTAATGCTTCAGCTCCAGCTGCTTGGCCACATCCTCACTGCCTGAGAACATTGGCTCTGAGGTGGTGGAGAGCTGACCCCACTGAACCCACTGGGTTTTATCTTTGGGTCACCGTTCTGTTTGAATTCCTGTGGCCTGTGCATGTAGGGGGCAAAGGGTGGGTGATACTTCTCAATGTGGTTGATACTGCTCTCTAGGTGACATTTTGGAAATTTATGAGGAATTTTTGGGTGAGCACAATAGTGGGCAGTGCCTACTGGCGTTTGGTGGGAGGGGGCCAGGAGGCAGGGTGTCTGGCGACCTGCTGGACGGACAAGCACATGATGTTGGATGACCCCCAGTGATTCATGTGGGTGAAAATCTTGTCTATAATTATTCAAGCCTAGAAGCTAACTTCATGTAACGTAAAAAAAACCAAAGCATTTTGGCACAGTTTTAATATAACTGAACTTTCCAACAATGTTAAATCTACTGAAGATTGGACTTTGTTTTGTTTGGGATTTTAACAGGAGATGGCCACCATTTTGAAAAAGGTCACCAGCCCCAATGTTGCTTGTGGTGTTTGAGTTCCCTCTGTGACACACCTCTATTGGCCCATGTAGCTAGTTGTCCCACTCACAAAATCCTCTGTTTATATTGTTTAACCTTTATTTCAAGTTATCAAATGTAAAGGAAAAATGTCTATAAAATTCAGCTGCAAGCTGAGTTGCTTGTTTTAAATCCAAACTTACTCACTCTAAGTAGGTACAAACATCTGACAACTGTCTTCTAGTTAACTGTGCCTGACCATTTACACATTGAGATACATATCATTGTATTCTAAATTGCTTTCCTTTTATATTACAGAATATACTTTATATTATGTTTATATTGGGGGCATTATATTGATTTTTTAAAAATATTGTTTGTATAGGTATATTATGAGTTATAAATGGTATTTTATTTTATTTTATTTTTTTAAATAAATAAATTTATTTATTTAAAAAAAATAGTGTCAGGTTTTTTCATTTTAATTCTGTTAGTTTTTCTTTATGTATTTGGGACTTGCTTATACTGCATTTGTCTTTTAAGTCATATAGGAGAAAAACTGAATTACAAACAAAAATACATTTATGCTGTCTTTTGTATTTACTTATGTAGTTACCTTTAGTACGTTTTTTTTTTTTAACATCTTTATTGGAGTATTATAAATGGTATTTTAGGCCAATAAAGGGAGAATGTGAAATATCTATTATCCAGAGTAGATGTAGAGTCGGATGGGTTTGGGAATCCAGGCCTTCAGAACATGGATGTTTAAGGCCTAACCTTGCTCCACCTGTTTCTTGCTATCCTAACTCAATCTGGGGAAAATAGGAGGGCAAACATTCGGAGCAAGGATTAAAGGCAGGGACTCCAGAAAGACGGGGTGCAGTGTGTGGAGGGCAGGGAGTCAGGACGTGGTCACCGAAAAAGAGAGATGGTGCCCAAACAGCACTGAATACAAAGTTCTTCTTCCTTCTCACCAAGCTACTGACCACTGGGCCTGACCACGGCATCCCATCTGCACTAGCTTCTCCTGGACAAGCCTGAGACCTGAGGGTGGAAAGGGAGATGTCAGATTTCAGCACAGAGATGGGCAGAGTCAGCTGAGGTGCTCCAGAGGTGCAGGGTTTTAGGAAAAGCAAGTTTGGGGCTCCTTTGCCTAGGGGTGCTGTTGAGCCATGTGCAAAGGGCGTGTCGATGGGAAAGGGAGCAAAAGGAAAAGAGAAAATCGTTCAGTGCTAAAAAGCAGAAGGAATTTTACCATGAAAGTAAAAGTTCTATTTAGATTTTCACGACATCCATTCCTTAAGGAATGGCACGAACCTGCAGCATGTGCGGAAATTGGCAGCCCGGAAATGAGGGATCTGTGCATAGATTTTCCTAGCACGCATGATGATGAGTGAAGGAAGGAGTTTGTTTACCCCATTCTGAGACTTCCCTGGAGACGCTGGCAACAGACAGGCCTCCAGCTGAGCGGGGAGCGTCAGGGTGCTGGGCCCAGGGTCGCCGAGGACGTGCAGAGGAGGGAGAATATGATGGTGGCTGCCAGATTGGGTTTCTTATGTAAGTTTCTAGAGCTTGGAGTGGGGAGGAAAAAGAGACTCGGTCTTCAAGCAAGAATGTTGGCTTATATTTTGAGTCCCTTAGTTTGGGGCTCCCTGTAAACAGACCCTGAGACAAAGTCCAGATGCAGGTGGTGTGTTTGGGAGGGCATCCCAGGAAGCTGAACTGAGAAGGTGGGGAAGAGAGAAAAGTTGATACGACATGGGTTAAAGAACAGGTTCCTGGGACTTCCCTGGTGGTGCAGTGGTTAAGAATCCGCCTGCCAATGCAGGGGACACTGGTTCGATCCTTAGTCTGGGAAGATCCCACATGCTGCGGAGCAACTAAGCCCATGCGCCACAACTACTGAGCATGCGCTCTAGAGCCCGTGAGCCGCAACTACTGAGCCCACGTGCCACAACTACTGAAGCCCGTGCTCCACAACAAGAGAAGCCACCACAATGAGAAGCCTGCGCACCACAACAAAGAGTAGCCCCTGCTCGCCACAACTAGAGAAAGCCCACACGCAGCAACGAAGACCCAACGCAGCCAAAAATAAATAAAATTTAAAAAAATAAAATAAAGCAAAAAATGTCTTAAAAAAGAACAGGCTACTGCTGGGGCCCACTGGGGTTCAAAGAAGCTGTATAGAAATCACTTCAAAATTTTCCCACTAGAGCGTTTATCCATGACTCCTATGTCCTATTGTTTGAGGGTTTCTGTAGCAGGTGTGAAAGAGGGGGACCTAACAGGCAGAGAAGAGAGATGCAGGTATTCGGCATGGGAAGCCATCAGCTGGTACCGGAAGTGTCCCCCACAGCTGCAGGTGAATTCAGGGAGGCAGAGGGGATATCAGGCGAAACATCAACAGCAGCTTCTGCAGCCCCTAAGTGCAAATCTCAGGAAAGACCCCGTTACATTCTTGAACTGTGAAAACACACAAATCTCCCTATTTTGTTCTTGTTTTGGGGGGAACACGTGCACCAATGTGTACAAATATTTTGACCTGGAGAAATGTTCAAGGAATATGTCCTCTTTCACGGTGGGCACTGTTCTCTTTCTTCTCTGACCCTGGGAACTTCATAGTGGAAATGGTATTAGTTCTGAGTCTCAGGTCTCACACCCACTGTCCGTGTCACGCAGGGCAAGCCACTTTGGTTTCACGACCCTGCGTTTGCACAACCATCCAAGGTGGGGGAGAAATCACTTCCTAGAAGGGTGTAAACCGTCAGTGGGATAAACCTTAGCCATGTGAGGTGAGGGCTCGGGGACAAAAAAACTCGCACCTCCGGCCCTTTTCCACATTCAGCAATTTTGGGAACAAAAATATTGATCTCAGAGTGAGATACTGAGTAGGACACAGCCCCTGGAAGGGAAGAGCAGAGGTGAGAGGAATCTTGGCATTTTTTCAGTTTTACAGATCCAGGGCTCCTGAGTTCTATCAGTTACTCGGAGAACAGCAGCTCCACTGATGTCAAAGTGACAGAGAACAGCACTCACGTCCACTGAAACCGTCAAGTTTAGGAGGTTTATTCTGGGCTCCCTGGGGACGACCCCTTGTATAACAAGATGCTAATTTTAACGGGAAATCATGGATGCAGGGAGCAGGAGTGAACGTGTAGCTATTTCTTGGCAACCCTAATTGCCGCAAGAGCTGCCAGGCTGCTAAAGGCATTCGCCTGTGCTGTACACACAGCTGGGAAATCAGAAGCAAGGAGCTGGGTTTGTTACCAGCCAAAGCCCTGGAACTCACAAGGCAATCTGCTCTCCTTGAGAAGGTACAGATGGGTCTCAAGGATCTGTCTGGAGAAATGCTACTGGTTTCTTGGCGGTGGTTGTGTTTCTTTTTCTTCCGCCCATAACAATTTGCTTTCTTGCTTTAAAAAGGCCCATGCAATAGGCACTGTGATTGGAAAGAACTTGCCTTCGCAGACCAGGCTCTCACATATCAGTGTAGGTGCTTCATCAGATGCCAGTGGTGCCCTGCCCATGTCTCTTTAGCACTCACTTTCCTGTGTGGGTTGTTCTGACTTCCAGCTCCCAGCCCCCATGACTCTTTGCCAGAGTGCTGTCTCTCGTAGAGGGAAGCCTGCTTTAAGGGCTAAGGAATGAATGCCCCGAGGAGCAGCCCTCAGCCAGCAACTAGTGGGAAGTGGTGACCACATACTTCAGCTCTCTCATGCTGAACCATGTTCCATGCTGGCTTCATAGGTCCCTAGCACAGTTCAGCCCTAATGGCCCTTGGTGGTATCATGCTCAGTAATGCAACCTTTATTGGCTGCCTTCCCTGCCCTGTCTCACTTCCTTATTTCCATCCCTGTGCTTCCTGGGATCACCTCCCACATTAACCTCTTGCCCTCAAAGCCTTTGCTTAGGGTCTACTTCTGCAAAAACCCAAACTACAATGGTTGAATTTTCAGCTTCCATCAACCTGAGTCATATTCCAGGGTTAAATGTATTCCTCCTGCTTTTTTACCCCTGTCCATGGGCTATAGACTCCTGCTGGCTACGTGGCTAAGAGACCTGCACAGTCCTGGGATGCTGTGGTTAGTACGGTGTAGTGTTGGCTTCAAAGAGTCTACTTCTCCCAGGCGTCAGGGGCTGATGTGTAGATGTGAACACGAGGGTTTATCTTGGCAGGTTGCAGAAGCTTCCTTTTGCACAAGTTGGCAAAGCATTTGCTGAATGTTTCATGGCCCCTAATCCACAGAGGTGGCCTCAATCCAGCATCCAGACTTTCACGCTTTCTTAGGACCATCAAACCACAGGGTAACCCCCAGGTATATATTTCCTTGAGTCTGAATGCCATGTTTTGGACTAATCATTCTCCACGTGGAGTCCATGGATCCATCCCCTACTTCACAATCATCAGGGATGCCTATTAAAAAGGCAGAGTAGGGGTCTCCTCTCAGAGCTACTGCATCAGGACCTCTGGAGATGAGTCAGAGGTCTGCTTTTTAACAAGTTCCTGAAATGTCTTGGCTGGGCTTCCCAGAATCCGATCTGAGTGATGCAGCAGGCAGTGTTCCTGGGGAAGGCTGGTCGAAGAGTGAGGGAAGCAAGACAGGGATGGGGAAGCCAAGGCAGCGTGTGATCCCAGAGAAATCCCACACAGGATGGCCTCCACCTGATCGTCAGGGAAGCTCTGGCATTTAAGTTATATCTCAGTGATGTCCCTACTTGAGGCAAGGGGGCTGAGCTTTCACAGCTGCACCCGTCCATCATTGGCTGAGGGCTGTGTGGGCACTTCCGGTTTTCTGTAGGCGCAGGCAGAAACCCCACTAGCCCGAGCACAGCCCTCTAGATAAAATCACAAGTGGAAGCCATTAGAAGCAACAAAACTGATCCGCCTTGGCAGAATACAGACCGTGTCCATGTAGCTGGTGATTCTTATTTGAAATCGGGCTCCTGGACTGGAATTAACTCCATGGAGTGGAGATGGTGATAGGAGTCGGGCGGGGGGTAGGGGGTGCTTTGGGGAGTGTGGTTGGGTCAGACAATTCCAGATGGGCTTGGCTCTCCAAGCCAGCTCCTTTCAAGATCTCCCCACCACTGAGATGTGCAAACATGCCTGATCACTCTTCCTGGTTGTCTGATGGGTAACTTTTAATGCACGAGCATGCGCACATGCCATCAGAGTAAACATAATTGGATGAAACCTTCAAAGGTTTTTCACCCTTCTGTCTGCTGGAAGGGAAAGAGGAGCCACAGGGCTCTTTTGCCAAGTTCCTTCCCTCCCCACAGATACTGCAAAGGACATCCCAATGCCTTACGGGGTTTCCCAGTGGAGAGGTGGGTGTAATTACTTGAACGATGGGAGAGAGTCACTTCAATGGCTGTATTTTTAAGCAGCTGCCTTGGTGTCAAGCACTAAGACTGTCCTGGGAAAACCAGGCTTATTATTATTTCTTTTGGGTGGGGGAGGGATTATGTCCACATAAAATAAATGTATTTTTGAATCATTATGAAAAGAAAGTGAAGAAAAAGCTTTTGACAAAATTCAACACCCATTTATGATAAAAACTCTCCAGAAAGTGGGCATAGAGGGAACCTACCTCAACATAATAAAGGCCATATACGACAAACCCACAGCAAGCATCCTTTTCAATGGTGAAAAACTGAAAGCATTTCCTCTAAGATCGGGAACAAGACAAGGATGTCCACTCTCATCACTATTATTCAGCATAGTTTTGGAAGTCCTAGCCATGGCAATCAGAGAAGAAAAAGGAATACAAATTGGAAAAGAAGTAGAACTGTCTCTGTTTGCAGGTGACATGATACTATACATAGAGAATCCTAAAGATGCCACCAGAAAACTAGTAGAGCTAATCAGTGAATTTGGTAAAGTTGCAGGATACAAAATTAATGCACAGAAATCTCTGGCATTCCTATACACTAACAACGAAATATCAGAAAGAGAAATTAAGGAAACAATCCCATTCACCATTGCAACAAAAAGAATAAAATACCTAGGGATAAACCTACATGAGGAGGTAAAAGATCTGTACTCAGAAAACTATAAGACACTGATGAAAGAAATCAAAGATGACACCAGTCAGAATGGGCATCATCAGAAAATCTACAAACAACAAATGCTGGAGAGGGCGTGGAGAAAAGGGAACCCTCTTGCACTGTTGGTGGGAATGTAAATTGATACAGCCACTATGGAGAACAGTATGGAGGTTCCTCAAAAAACTAAAAATAGAACTACCATACGACCCAGCAATCCCACTACTGGGCATATACCCTGAGAAAACCATAATTCAAAAAGACACATGCGGGGCTTCCCTGGTGGCGCAGTGGTTGAGAATCCGCCTGCCAATGCAGGGGACACAGGTTCGAGCCCTGGTCTGGGAAGATCCCACATGCCGTGGAGCAACTAGGCCCGTGAGCCACAATTACTGAGCCTGCGCGTCTGGAGCCTGTGCTCCGCAACAGGAGAGGCCGCGATAATGAGAGGCCCGCGCACCGCGATGAAGAGTGGCCCCCATTTGCCGCAACTAGAGAAAGCCCTCGCACAGAAACGAAGACCCAACACAGCCAAAAATAAATAAATAAACCCAAAGTTTAAAAAAAAAAAAGACACATGCACCCCAACGTTCATTGCAGCACTATTTACAGTAGCCAGGTCATGGAAGCAACCTAAATGCCCATCAACAGAGGAATGGATAAAGAAGATGTGGTACATATATGCAATGGAATATTACTCAGCCATAAAAAGGAACGAAATTGGGTCATTTGTAGAGACGTGGATGGACCTAGAGACTGTCACACAGAGTGAAGTAAGTCAGAAAGAGAAAAACAAATATTGTATATTAACGCATATATGAGGAATCTAGAAAAATGGTACTGGTGAACCGGTTTGCAAGGCAGAAATAGAGACACAGATGTAGAGAACAAGGGTATGGACACCAAGGGGGGAAAGCGGGGGGGGGGGGGGTGGTGGGATGAATTGGGAGACTGGGATTGACATGTATACGCTAATATGTATAAACTAGGTAACTAATAAAAAAAAGAAAAGAAAAAAGTGAGAGCAGATAAATTTAGGAAAGGAGGCAGGGAGGATGCCAGGAGCTTCTGGACCTTGTTCCCACCCTCACACACATTTCTTTTTGTCGCTCAGAGCAGCCACCTCTCAAGAATACTCCTCAGAAGGGCTTGACATTGAGGTCAGTGGAGCCTCTCTGTAGCTAGAACCTGATCACCACTGCGAACAAAAACATTCTCTTCCTTTCAGGGAAAATTTGCAGAGTAGACCTTTATATGGGTCAGTGACCAAAATTGTCTGATGGTTTGTTGTCCAATCTGGAAGGTTTTGACAGTGGAAATTCTGGCTGCTGGATTATTTGCATGTCTGTCAGGGCTTAGAAGCTCTGAGTTTTCTGGATCAAATCAAAGGTGATTTTTTTTTTCTCTCTCAGTCTATAGTTCAGGTTCTCATGGGCTCATACTGGGGCTGTTATCATAGCCCCTGAGTCTAACACTTCCCCCTCCTTCCCTTCCTTCCAATATCAATTGCTGCATAACAAATCACCCCAAAACTAGCTTTTTCTGGCAGTGACCTCCACATCCCCCTGACTCCACAGTTTCCCCACCTGCATCTATCCTCTGTCTGTGTGAGATCTGGGGCCAAACCAGAATAAGGGCATCTAAAGAAAAATATTTCTCTGACCAGGTGTCCCCCAGTTTAAGCCTGGATTCTCTCCTTCTTCTTGGTTAGCTGAAATTTACAATTACCTTTCCCACTTGGAGCCAAAATGTGGCCCAAGAACACCTGGGGGCATATTCTCCTACCCCCTCTTAAGGCTAACATTAGCTTAAGGGACTGAGTAAGTACTGGAGAGCTGGGAATCTTCACTTTGGGGATGGTGGCAAACCAGGTATGGACCAAGCCTGTTGTGTTTGGAAAATGGGGTACCAGCTGGGCTTTTCCCCATCCTCTGGGATAGGATACCTACTGCCAATAGTGGGCTCACTGTGCAATCAGTGGTGTGAGTTTAGCATTAATTCCTCACCCTCTCAGACAGTCCCTTGAATGGAGCACGATTTTTCATTGAGTTGGCAGGTTATAATCTGAAGGGGGATCTTAGTTCCCCCACCAGGGATCGAACCTGCACCCCCTGCAGTGGAAGCGCAGAATCTTATCCACTGCACTGCCGGGTAAGTCCCTGTTTACCACATTTTATCAATTCTAAGATATAGATATTTTTTCACATTTTTTTTAATTTTTATTTTTTATTTTTTCCACATTTTAACATTTGAAATCAGGCATCTCACAACTGCTGGAGACCAGATGGCTGTGGTTGTTCATATTGATATCGCTTCACCTAAGTAATGGCATTGTTGCATGTTGAGTTTAAACACTATTTTCATGTCTTTCATGAGGTTACACTACAATTTGGCATCAAAATAAAAGGTTTTTCTTTGCTTCTTTTACACAGAAACCGCAGTAAGACCTAGAGATATTGTCAGAGAAGCAAATATTCATTGTTGGAGAAATGATTGCAAGTCCATATTTTCTCAGCAAACGATAGTCAAGGGCTTAAAGTCATCCTGAAATCTCTGTCCTCATACACTGCTCCAACCAAGCCTAAGCTATTATTTTTTTTCTCTACTTGGCAATCAGGATACAGAACAGGGCAGAGGAAAGGACACAGGCATGCAGGGTTTTTTCTTTTCTGCTTTTTCTGAGTGGAATAACTTTGCAGGAGGACAAGTCCCTTCCCTTAGGTATGAAGTTAGGACTGGTTGAATGCCCACTCACATCATGGAGGCACTGGGTTCCCACAGAGGACCCTCATGGGAATGGAGCCCATATGTGATAATCAGAATACTTCCTTGCCAGGTAGGAATGCACAGGTCAAATAATCATGGTACCCACCTCACCACATATTTGTGTGTGCACGTGCAGGGACACACACACACACACACACACACACACACTTCTTTCTCTTTCCCTTCCCCTGTTGTTGTCCTAGTTGTGTTGTTGAGGAAGTAGCTCATACATCAGAGTCAGGAGAAAGGGGATGCAATTGTGCATGGATTTAAGAAAAGCATTTGATAAAAACACAATTCTTAGCATAGCACAGAGTGATATAAAATGTGTATAAATTCACATTTTAGGAGGTTTGGATAACCTTCATTTGTATATAGCACAAGTGTCATTTTATTAGTGTAGTCTGTTTAAAAATGCAGTTCTAAAAAGCTGCCCTAGGTTTTGGGGAAAGAAAGAAATTTGAGGAACATTTTCTGGTGTGTCTTCCTACCAAAATGGTCTGATTATTTCTACCTGCCCTTTAGGGAATAGGCTTGGAGAGATTACAGTACTTGTCCGAGGCCACATAGCCAACAAATGGCAAAGCAGGGACCAGGGAAATGGGGGGGGGGGTCCAATGGTATAAGTAGAAGCTTTAGCACAAGCTAGACTTGCTTTCAAATCACAGAAATATCAGCTAAAATTTCCTTTCTCTTAAGTGGAATAGCACTGAATAAGGGAGGGGGAGAAAGAATCTCAAATTATGGACTTTCTGAGAACATAAACCTCAGGCACATAATAGATGATTACAGGTGCCCCTTTCCCCCATGAATGTCATCACTATATGTCTAAGTCTTCCAGGTCAAGGCCAAGAAAAATGACATTTCATTCATCATCACTTCTGCCCCTCTGAGCTATTTTCTTCTCTGTGAAGGTCAAGTTTCTCTCTGCTCTGAATGAATCACAAGCGGACATCGTTATTTTACTGTGAATGGGGAGGACAGTCCAATAGCCTTTCCTCCTGCTGCAGAAGCAAGATAGCACAGGCAGAGGCAGGACAGTAGCCTTCCTAGCAGAGTTGAAGTATCTCCTTTTCCCCCAGATGAATGAGAACTGTGGAGGTTCACAAGAGAGAAGACGAGTTCTGTGACCCTCCAGGAGGTAGCAAGTGGAGAGAGTTTTATCCTCAGGCAACAGCCTTCTGGTGTGATGCTAGCGATTTCTCTTCCTCTTTCTAGTGGACCATGACAGCTTCCCAGGATGCCATCTCCTCTCCCATTCTGCTAGCAGAGCTCCTCTTTACTGTGGGGAAACCAGCCCATGTGGTTTGGATGGGTCTATAATTCCCCTCCTCACCTACTCCCTCATGGGTGGGCCATGGCAGTACGTATGGCCATTCTCCTGGCTGCAGTGATTGGTTCCCAAATCAGCACTTAACCCAAGCAGAGCCAATCAGAGTTCCTCTATAAGACTTGATATATTACCGCTGAGGGAGCTGGCCTGTCTTTATCTAGGATACAGTAGGATCAGTAGGGGCCTTTGTAATCAAGAGCTGTAGGTGGTTGCAAAAATGCAAGAGTCTGCCTGAGAATTCAGCCAGTACGGAGGACTGAGACAGAGAGAGACAGGAAAGAGAGAAAGAGACGGACAATGCCTTTTAACTCCTGTATCCATCTGTGCCTGAGAAGACCTACATCTGGATTTCCTAGTAATGGTAGTCAGTAAATTCCAATTCTGTGCCAGTTTGTTTGAGCCAGGCTTTTGTCACATTCAATTCAATCTGAACCTTGACTTCTATCAAGTCTGTCCCGCCTTGTTTATCCAGGTGAATGGAGGAGGAAGCATTTTTTCTTGGGATAGGAAGGGTATTTGTGATTACAATCAACGACTTGCGCCACTCCTTGGAAAAGGCAGCTCAGGCGTGGATACACGTGTTCATCACCATCTTCTCCTCCTTTCTACCTTGCCTTAGAGCGAAATGCAATTGGAGCCTTTGCTGTGGAAGGCTCTGGAGGTGTTCTAAGATGCTCAGTGTTCTCATGTTCTCTCTTCACTGCTCCCCCTTGAAGGGGATGGAGAAAAGGGACTGATGGGGACTGATTTGGAAGAGAAAGCCTTAGATTCCCTTCCCTTTAACACAGCTGGGATGCTGCCGGGAAGGAGACACTGGGTGAACCCCAAGGCCCCTCAACAAACACATTCAGAAAGGAAAAGCCTTAGTCATGGCCTTGAGGAGGTCTTGGTCGGGGTGGTGGTCCATATACCTGAAGTTGAACGTCCTCTTCAGAATATTCACCTATGAAATGTCCATTGTACTGACTCTCCAATGTCACAGAGTGGCCCACGCCCAGCTGAACTGCAAGGGTGATGTTCTCTGGCAAGAACAAATTGCAATTGACTTAATTTCTCTGAGCTTCACTGACAGTGAAGTGGTTACATGATTACAGGCCTTAGCTGTCTTACAAAGCAGGGCTTGCTTAGGATGTTACAGCTGTGGTTTCCAGCTCTGGGGACTGGGGAGACAAGCTATTGACTGAGGGATTTGGCTTTCCAAATCAGTAAACCAAGGCTTTTGAAATTAGGCGAGGTCTGAAAGATGTTGAACTAACAGCTAAGAATTTATTAAATAAATTTATTGAGGTATAAAGTACAATAAACAGCCCATGGAGTATACAGTTTGATCATTTTTGACATATGTGTACACCCTTGAAGCCATCACCACAATCAAGACAGCAGACATTTCCATCTCCTGCAAAGTTTCCAAGTATCTCTTCCCACCTTCCCTCCCAAGCCCCAGGAAACCGTTGATCTGTTCTTGTCAGTATAGATTTGTTTCCAGTTTTTAGACTCGCTAATAATAATTTTAAAGTGAGTTGAAAACAGTGTTTAGATAAGACAGTGCTGCCTCCTCAAAACAAATGGGGAAAGCTCCCCTGAACTGGTCGAGTTGGGAGCAGATACCCTCTCTGCCCAACAATAAATTCCTAGATGTTTTCCTCTCACTGTCCCTTGAGAAATGAGCCATAGGCTAGCCCAGAGGGTGGCATGTGTTTGGAAACTTTTCAATAAGAGTTATCCAAGTAGAGCCAAGGCTATTAGGTGGATGGAGAGGAAGATGAGGGGGACGAGATGGCCAAGGGACTGATCCAAGGCCCTTCATTTTGCCAAGATTAGAACCAAAAGGACTAAGTTTATTCTGAAGCACAAGGAGTGTAGGAGGAAGTCTTTAAATGTTAATGTCTCTAAACAATGGAGCAAATTAGCAGAAATGGCTAACTAGCTCTTGGGGCAATTATCATTATCACTGATTTTTTTTTTTTTTTTCATGAAGGGCTGGGATGTAGCAGGGATAGGATAGAAGGGGGAATTAATTGTAGCTGTTGTTTACTCATTTTCCTTGCTCGATTTATTGTATTTCATTGAATGACTATATCTTACAGTTTATTCTGCTAATTGTCGTTTGAGGTTTCCAGCTTTTGGCTACTACCCATAATGCTACCAGGAAAAAAGATAAATTCTCATCTTTCTAAGTTGAAGTAGCCATGGTCCATCCAGTCTAAAGGCAGAGGAATGGACTACAGACATCCTAAATCTTCATCCAGGTCTGATTCAATCATTAAAAAGTTTTACAGTGTTTTACATAAACATACTTTGAAGAATAGCTTATCAAGTGAACATTTAAAAGTGTCTGAGCCTAACTTGATAAGCTCCATTTTGAGATTATGAACAGCAAGCCTTTGTGTGGAGAGATGTCAGCAATGAGCAGATCCTCTGATGTAGACATGAGTCTATTCACACACCTGCTCCCATGTGCTTGCCCTGCTGCTAACCTGGGCCTGGTGATGGTGTAAACTTGACCCCCCACTGCCATGAAGTAAGCTACCTTTGGGACATAATTTTAGTCTCAGAGAGAGTAAAAAGGCATCATTAAAAACTGGTAAGATTTGGACTTCCCTGGTGGTGCAGTGGTTAAGAATCTGCCTGCCAATGCAGAGGTCACGGGTTCGAGCCCTGGTCCGGGAAGATCCCACATGCCACGAGCAACTGAGCCCGTGCACCACAACTACTGAGCCTGCGTGCCACAACTACTGAGCCCATGGGCCACAACCACTGAAGCGCTCACGCCTAGAGCCTGTGCTCCGCAACAAGAGAAGCCACCGCAATGAGAATCCCGCATACTGCAACGAAAAGTAGCCCTCGCTCGCCGCAACTAGAGAAAGCCCACACGCAGTAACAAAGACCCAATGCAGCCAAATAAATAAATTTATTAAAAAAAAAACCGATAAGATTTACATCTACAAATAAATCATGCTCATTTCCCCCCATACATTTTCTCTCAGGCCATTAAAACTTGATGGATCCAATTCTATTGTTGAACAAATATCATCTCTCATATCTTGGGACTCTTCAGTATTTCAGAGCTACAGGTTTATCAATATGTGCTACCTGAAAAATCATTTTGTTTATCTTTTATAAAACTACATTGCAATTACATTAGAAATTGATGTCAAATGAATTGGAAATCAATTCATCTGGGGAGGTTGTGGGGCACGGGGGGAAGTACGCTGAAATCACTAAAGATGGGAAATCATCCTCATTGTGGTTTTCTTACATTGTGAACTAAATGTGTTTGCATGTTCCGCCCAGCAGATCCCTAGGCAAATGCCACATTTGTTTTTAGGTTCTTAGTTCCTAACCTAATGTCTAGCACATAGTAAAAGCTAAATAAATGTCTACTGAATGAAGGAATGAATGAACCAGAGTTACTACTTTTTAAAAAAAAACTTTTTTTAAATTTATTTATTTGGTTGCACTGGGTCTTGGTCGCAGCAAGCGGGCTCCTTTGTTGTGGCATGCGAACTCTTAGTTGAGGCACGCATGTGGGATCTAGTTCCCTGACCAGGAATTTAACCCGGGCCCCCTTTATTGGAAGTGTGAGTCTTAACCACTGCACCACCAGGCAAGTCCCCAGAGTTCCTACTCTGGAACATTCATATTATTTCCAGTGTTTTTTTTTAAGGAGGTAAGGGTCTAATTTCTTCGTGAATAGATCTTTTTCCTTTAAGTTCATTATTCCCTTAAAACATAATTCCATGAATTAGATTATTAGATTAAAGAATGTCAATATCTTCTTATCTTTCTTATATATTTTATATATTTTTAAAAGTGAAAAGGAAGAAGTAAAACTGTCACTGTTCGCAGATGACATGGTACTGTATATAGAAAACCCTAGAGAAAATCCTAAGTTTTTTGGTGGTCCAAAAAACTATTAGAACTCATCAATGAATTCAGGAAAATTGCAGGATACAAAATTAATATACAGAAATCTGTTGCGTTTCTATACACTAATAATGAACTATCAGAAAGAGAAATTAAGAAAACAATCCCACTTACTATATGAGTAGCTAATAGGGAAAGAGTGAGAGCTTGACACCTGGGCGGGAAACATTTTGGTGGCTGAACCCAACAGTGTTGAATCCCCAGATTCCCATGAACTTTCCTGGCTGGCAAAAGCAACCTCCTCCCTCTGCCAGAGGAGATGGTCTCCCCCAGCCTGGAGATCATGTTGACCTCACTTGAATTGGTGCTTCACAAAGACATACTAATTCTCTTCAAGAGCTGCCCAGCCTGAAGGAGTTGGGAATTCAGGATGACGGGTGTTGTCATGACTCTCTGTGAGCACCGATGACTAAGGAACAAATAGGGTTCCCCTACCCCCATGCCTTGGCGCTGTGCAAGACCGGGGATTGTGGGACCACCTAGAGAGTGGGGTTTCCCAGGAAGGACTGAGGTTGTTTTTCCTGTAGCCCAGCAGAATGGAGACTTGAGTGAGAAATTAAGTAGAGTCATGGGATATAAAGCAAGTTCTAATTCTTGAATTCTTTATTTCATAGGATGAAACTTATGCTTATCACACACCCAAGGACATTAAACTTCCCCTCTCCTGCCCCTACTCCACCCCACCTCCTTTCCTTGCACATGGACTGAGACGGGGTGAGCTGACCGCTATTCTCCATCTGGTTTGCACTAACTCCTACATGCTTGCCCTCAAACTCTCCCCGTCCTGTACAGCTGTGTGCCTGGCAAAGCGAGGTCAGATGAAGCCCAAAACCATGGCAGAGAGAGGCTAATCCCCTCCCTGAATGCCACTGCACACTTGCCAAAATGTGGCTTTTGGGACAGACAACCCAAATAACATTCTAGGACCATTTTTCTGACTATCAGAAAATTATTTAAGTGACTCAAATAGAAATTAAAGACTTTATTCAACTAAGGCACATCAAAGAGTACCTAAAGGACAGGTGACCCTGGATTAAACCACGGTCAGGGTTTTTATAGGACGGGAAAGCTGAACACGTGGACGTGTGGTTTGGGTTTAGGCAACAGTTTTCACCTTTGATAGAAACTCATGGTTTAAAAGTCACTCCTGGTTTTCTGCCTCTTGCTCATGTCATCAGTGCAATCCCAATACCATCCTCAGTATAGTATATCCCAAGAAGCATTTTTGTAAGCCATGGCTTATCCTCTAGTCAAGGTTTCCAGCATGAGGGAGCTATATAGCGAAGAAATAAGAAAAAGGGACGAGGTTAGAAGGCAAGGAGGAAATTGGAGGGGTCCCTCTCATGCAGGTTTTAGTTCTTATACTCAAGAATCACAGATTGCACCACAAATGAGAGCATGCAGGCAAGAACACTTAGGAAACTGGCAAACGCCCCTCACCTGCAGTGTTCTCCTACCCCCCATTCTTGAAGGTGATCAGTGCAGAGCTTCCTCTAGGCTCTAACTTCTCCCCCCATCTGCTCAGGAAACATCTCTGTCCCTCTGCTCAGACCTAGGGGCATGCTTTGTGACCATCTTTACCGGAACCAAAAGACAATGCTCACCTCTGTAAGGCCCAGGGACAGGTATAAAGATCCTGAGACTCTGCAGCCCTGCCTAGCTCAGCCTTTCCCTGTCAGCCTCTTGTCACCTTCCTGGCCTCTCTTCCTGATGTGTAAGGACACTGCTTAGCCTGCCCATCCTGCTGCGTGAGCGTCACCATCCTCTCCTGTGACCCCAGCCATCTGCCCATTTCTCCAGCGTGCTCCCCAAGGCTGGTGTCCTGGGCCGCTCTCTCAGGCTAGTTGGTGGTTCCCTCTGCTGGCCCATCAAGCCCTCAGGTCACCCCTTCTACCAGCCCTGCCCTCCTTTCCTCTTTTCCTGGGTATTCTCCATCAAGGGTGTGGCAGTTCCATCTGGAAAATCCCAGTTGCCCTCTGGCGGATGTCTACATCAGCCTGGCCCTTGTTTCTGGTGATAATGAAAAGGTAGCCATGGAGATGCACCTGTGGGAAGCCCTGGTATGGACCTTAGAAATGCTCCCTCCCCCTCAGGACACAGAGGCCTTCCATCTGCTGGAAGAGGAGACACCACCTCCTTTTCCAAAACAGAGATCTGGCAACACTCTTCAGGCCTCCATTTAATTTGACTAGCATGTCTTCTGGAAGCAGTGGACGATTTTTGGATTCCCTCAAGCTCAGTCTGTTTTACCCTTGGCTGTTTCAGGAATGAGGAAACTTAACCCCATCCTTCCTGGATGACAAGCATGGAGGTAATGATGACTGTGACGTTTCCCTGTTGCTTTGTCCCTTTCCTCCGTGGTCAGAGGTGTGAGCAGGGCCCCAGTTAATACACAAGGTGAATTTTTAAAAGGCACCACCATGTTAATCTAAATAAAGGGGTGAAGTTATGTTATCAAAGAAGAAGATTTTTTTTCAATCGGGGCTCTATAATCATGCCATAAATGTTGCCTTCCCTGACTCTCTCATTCACTCACTTATTAGGTAGCAAACTCTTACTGGTTACCTACCACATGCAACAACTGTGCCAGGCATTAGGGATAAAAAGGTAGATGAACATGGACATTATCCTGGAATTTCATGGAAGCACACTTTTAAAGGGGAAGATGGATTTAGAATTACACCCTCTGCCCAGGAAGGCTGTAGGGGGAAGCATCAGAATCCCTCTGGGGACTTGGAGAAGTCTTCTAGGAGGAGATGAAATATAACCTGAATTTTAAACACATTTGGATGTAGCTAGATAAAGGTGGGAAAGGAGAAAGTCATGGGCATTTTAGACGGAAAGAACAGCACCTGCATGAAACAGCTTGGCTTTTCTGATGCCTGAAGGCAAATTTGGTATTGCTAAAGCCAAGGATGCTTGTAAAAAATGGCAGGAGGTGAGGTAGGGGAGTCTAGATCATGGATTTGTTTTAGGGTTAACCAAAGAGTTCCTGAGGAAACAAGCAGTCATCAAAGTTTTGCAGGCAAAAGAGTGACATGGTGAGTTTTAGGAAAATCATTCTGGTTGCAAAGAAATGGGAAGTGAGATGGAAGTGAAGGAGCCCACTTGGGAAGCAATTCCAGCCATCTGGCTACAAGGAAATGAGGACCCCAACTGAGACAGTGACAGTGGAGATGGACAGAATGGGGCAGATCTGAGGTGTCTAGCAAGTACAGTCTACAAAACTCAGTAACTAACTGGTGGTCAGAGTGAGTAAAACAGAAGAGTCTAAAACATTCCTGGGTTCCCGGAATGACTGACTGGGTTGAAAGGTAATTTGTGGTAATTTCCTACAGTAATCCTGGGAAACCAATAAAATGGTGAATCAAGAGTTGGGCTTCTTGTTCTTGGTTGTATTAGTTATCTATTGCTGCATAACAAATTGCCGTGAACTTACTGGCTTACAGTAACAAACATTTATTATCTCACATTTTCTGTGGGTCAGGAATTTAGGACATTCTTAGTTGGGTAAGTCTGTCTATAGTCTGTCATGACGCTGTGGTCAAGATGTTAGCCAAAGATGCAGGGTTTTGAAAGCTTGACTGGAACTGAAAGAACCACTTTCCACTTTCAAAATAACTCAACAGACGAGTTGAGTTGATGAGATAAGAGAGAGACCAAGACAGAAGCCACAGGCTTTTCATGACCCAATTTTGTAAGCTACACACTTCTCCTTCATTCTATTCATTAACAGCAAGTCACTAACTTCAGTCCACACTCAAGAGGAGAAGAATTAGACTCCACCTCTTAAAGGGGAGAGTTTCAAAGAATTTGTAGACATATTTCTTAAACCATCACACTGAAGTATCTGCAGGAGTTCCTTGTAGAGACACCCAGGGGACTTTTGGCTCCATGGGCCTGAAGACTAGCAAACTGGTCTGGGCTGTAGACATGGATTTGTGATGGAAGGGAGGACCTAAGGGGTCTAGAAAGACAGGAAGCTGCAGTCAGGTAGTTTAAGGCTTTAGAGTTAAAGCAATGGCAGGTTATGCCAAGTTCTAGGGTGTGGACATGATGTTATTCCTAAAGCATTAGGTTGAACTGTATAAAATGACTGATTTTGTAGGTCAAAAGCAGTAGAATATCAGGAATTACATATGGTTCAACATACAGAAGCATTGATGGAAGTCGATAAAGTAGAGTTTTTGAACTTGGTTTCAGGCTGAAGACCCTTGTTTGTATATTCTCTGTCCTTCTAACAAAAGGACCAGCTAGTTTTCCCTTTTCACTCTTTTGTGTTTACCTTATCTGACTGCTCATTTGTTTTCAGAAAACTGGCTGTCATGCTGGAATAAGTGGATCTTGTCTGCCTTGGTCCTTAGAAAACTTTCTTTGAGCTTTCCCCATTTCAGTTGGGTCAAAAACCATGTGATTGAAAGGTTTCTCTATGTCAGTCCATGTGATTGCAATCTAGGAGCTATCACTCCTACATTGAGAGTCAGAAATAAAATTTAAAGACTATTTCCTTCACAAACATATTGAAAATAATTACTTTTAAATGGCAGCAAAATGCATCCCTGGTGTCTGAACCAAAGTTAGTGTGTATATTTTGAGAGCTCCTGCTAAGCTGACTATTGCATTTGTTGGAATATTGCACTAAAGGGAGGAACGGCATTCTCCTAGACCAGATACTAAATGAAAATCACCCCAAAGAATTATCATAATATCCTTCATATCTTATTATTTTATGGACTGACACAAGTAGCTTCTTTCTGTCCATCACAGGCTTTATAAATGGCATGGAAAATAAGTACCCCGTGGCCAGCATCTATTAACAAGATGAACATTCTGGGCACACTGTTTCAATAACTCCCACTGGCTCCCAGAGGTATAATTAGGGTTGAATTTTTCATGAACGCAAACGTCATATTCTTTGTCCACTATACTGTGCTTTGTGCTTGACTATTTCCAGCACTCCACTCAGGAAAACAGAAAGGGAGAGATGAGAGTCATGTTCTTAGCAGAAGGAAGTGATTCTGGGGCTTGCTGTAAGTGTCCCTCAGGCCCTGCCATGCCACTGGGACCACTTCCTGACTAGGTCTGCCCACTTGAGCTCACGCTGAGGTCAGATGAGGACTCAGCAGCCTCCTGGAGCTGCATCTCCCCAGCAAGACTTTCAGGTTTTGAAAAAAACCTGAAAATGTCCTGAAAATATAGAAAAAAAGAAAAAGAAAATATCCTTCACGTTTAGTCCTGAATAGATTTACTTACTCCATAATTTTTAAGACATTAAAGGAAAAAAAGTGACATGGCTGCAATTTTTTTTTCTGGACCGATCTTGTTCATCCTCCTGGCTTATTCAGTGGGGTCGTATCTGGTCTGATTTGCAGTCGTATTGGAAATGTTTTGTTAATGGAAATCAACAGCCATTGCCTCCAGAAGAATCTTACTAAAATATAAATCTAATCATGCCATTCTCCTGCTTAACACCTTTTGGTGGTTTTTTATACTATGGAAGAAAGTTCAAGCTCCCCAGCACAGCCTGTGAGGTCTTCATGATCTGCTTCTAACCGTCTCCATCCCCATTTCCTGCCTCGCCTGTAACAGGCAACCTACTCTCCTGCCACTTACAATTATTTTAAATTACTTACTGTTCTCTAAATGTGCCTTTCTTTTACACAATCCTGGAACACAATTTCTGCTAATTCTCCAGCTGGCTAAAGAATATGTCAAAAGTTAGGTCACGTTCTGCTAAAATAGATATGTTTCAACCCAAAGCCAGCTTCTTATTTAATGGGGAAATACTGAAGACATTCTTGCTAAAGATAAGAACAAGGCAAGAAAGAAACTGTTGCCACTACACTTTAGCATCAGAAAGATAAAATATCTAGAAATAAATTGAACAGGAAATGTGTAAACCTTTATGTGCAAAACTCTGAAACACTCCTGAAAGTCAAAAAGGCAGGCCTAAACCAATGAAAGATATAACGTATTCTTGGATAGGAAGATAACATCATAAAGATTTAAATCCTGCTCAGATTATTTAAAGAATTTAATGTGATCTCTACAAAAATACAAAGCTTTCCTCCTCCCCCCACCCCCACCCCCCAGGAACTTGCTAAGATAAATATGAAGTTCCTATGGAGAACCAAAAAGGCAAAATTGGCCAGGAAAACCATGAAAAAAAGAAAAATACTGGAGAATATGGTATAGCTTTATCATATATTAAAACATACTAGAAATCCTCAATATTTAAACTAATTGGTGCCTGAAGAGACAGACCAGTGGAGCACCATAGAAAGACCTGGAGTAGGACCCAAGTACATATATCAATCCAGTACAGGATAAAGGTGGTGTCTCAAATCAGTGGGGAAAATGGGATGTGTAATAACTGGTTTGAGACAACTGGCCAGCCATTTGGGAAAAGATCACACTGGACCTATACTTCATATGTATAGTAAGATAAACTTCAAATAGATCAGAGATCTACATGTAAAAAATGAAATCATAAGTACTAAAGGAAAATATGGATGGATTCCTTTAAACACTTGAAGCTGGTGTTTTATTTTTATTTTTTTAATAAATTTATTTATTTATTTATGGCTGCATTGGGTCTTCGTTGTTGCGCGCAAGCTTTCACAAGGTGCGGTGAGCATGGGGTACTCATTGTTGCAGTGCGTGGGCATCTCATTGTGGCTTTTGTTGCGGAGCACAGGCTCTAGGCGCACGGGCTTCAGTAGCTGAGGCATGCGGGCTCAGTAGTTGTGGCTCGCAGGCTCTAGAGTGCAGTCTCAGTAGCTGTGGCCCATGAGCTTAGTTGCTCCACGCATGGCATGTGGGATCTTCCCGGACCAGGGCTCGAACCCGTGTCCCCTGCATTGGCAGGTGGATTCTTAACCACTGCGCCACCAGGGAAGTCCCCCTGAAACTGGTTTTCAAGCTAACCTATTCTTGCTTAATGTGAAATTCTCTCTCATCCTTCTGAAGTTTTATTCTCTTGATTAACTGTGCTTCCTCAGGTGTTCATTCTTCTCTCTTGTTCATTAGTGCCTCTCTTATGTGATCTTGATTTTTTTCAGGGGTTTTGTAAATTTGGTTGTGTGTTCATTTTTGCAATTGAGTTGTCCTGAAAGCCTGTCTGTGTGTGTGCTATTACCACAGTTTATCATCACTGACGCAGGCAATGGGTGACATACAGCTGCCTGGGGAGAGTCCAGATTTCTGGATGTGGGGACCACTGGTTTCTTTCTGAGTCATTGGCCAGGAAGGATACTGCCTGCCTGGTGACCTAAGCATCTACGCTCACTGCTCCCACCTGAACGCTGACACTTCTGTCACCTACTAGTAGCATAAGTAGTGGAAGGTGGGAGATGTTTTGAACCACCTGTCTGCTTCTCCTGTCATATCCCAGCCAGAACTCCTTCAGATCTCTGTACCCACCTCTCCCCAACTCGGAGCTCCCCCTAGAATCCCTTCCTCCTTTTTGAGTCCTTTCCTTCCCATATTTTGGAATTTAGTTTCCTCCTTCAAATCGATCCCATTTGCCTTTTGACTTTCAGGTGTCCCTCACAATTTCCACTAATGGCACCACCTCTTGTTTTCCAAAATAGTTATGAATTTTAAAAAGATACATTTTCTTGAATTTCTAGGGATTTAAATGAGGATTCTGCAGTGGATACATATAAGTCTCTTGATCCAAGGTTATACTTTGTAAAAAGTACAAGCAGGCAGTTAGGCCGCATTGACAAAATTGTCCTTGGGTTCCCAGAGTAGGAATGGAAACTGCCAAATTAGGATCTGGACTATTTCCCATTAATGATCCTAAGACTGCAAAGGAAGGACCCTAGGGAATCATGGTGTTCTCGAATCCCATTCCTGTCAGGGATTCCTCTATCATCCATTGTAATAACACTGACTTTGTTGCCATTCCGTGATGCCACAATTGGCTGGAAAACATTCAGATCCATAGTGCTCAGAATCTAAATCAATCCCATTGATCATAAGATGATAGATGATCCCAAGCCACAACCCATATACCTGGTAATGGTCACTTTATCCAAGGAAGACATCTTTAAACAAGCTTTAATAAGAATGTTAAATGTTTTGCAGGTAAGAGCTTGAGAATTACAAATGGGAAGCAGTCATCATGGCAGAAAGAGGTTGAGTTTATCTGCAAACTGATAGGGATCTGTGTGGTACAGGAGAAATTGCCCATGAAAGCAGTAGAGGTAATAAGAATACCCACACTATTCTACCTTCCCCAGCTCCTCTGAGAAGGAGAACTAAACAGTATCCCTCACCACCCGTGGGCTCCTCTTGCCTGGTTCCTGACCCTACAGAAGGTAAGAGTGGAAACCTCAGCGCTGAGAAATTCTCAACTTCATTTGCTGGTGGTGCTGGAACCTGGGTGAGCTCCAGGGACCTGGGTGAGCTCCTGGGTGAGCTCCAGGCACGTCTCCAAACTTTGTCATATTGGCTTCATCCCAAGCTTCTCAGGCCAGGGCAGGTGGATCTACCCCAGTGGAGCGTCTCAGCATCCCAGGAATATGAGCAGCTGTTACGTAAAAGTGCTGCTTTTATCTAAAGTATAATTTTTCCAGAAAGCTTCAGGGGAAAACATCACAATTTTATGTAAACAAACAAACATAGACATATTATGGAGTAGAAGGCAATCTCACCATTAATTTTTAAGATAAAATATGAGATGTCCAAGAAATGTTAGAATTATGGAGGGTGGCTTTAGGCTATTTGTCTTCACAGCTTTCATAGTATTTATTTGATTCTCCTCTTACCTTTTTTCTTGAAAGTTTCACTGGAAGAGTTTGGGGAGCCACTGGGGCAGATACTGTAGACGGACTCACTCAATACCCACCACACACTTTCCTCTTCTGCTTGCCTTCTGGTCCTGCAGCCTCTGGAAAACTAAAAACTACATTTTCCAGACTTCTTTGTAAGTAAGGTTTCCTAAGTTGTGCCGAGCTAATGTACCCATTTGAGACTACCTGAAATCAAGGACAAAGGTGATTTGTCTGTGGTGTCTAAAACAGTGCCATGGTGCCCTTCTCTTGGCTAAGAACCTTATCTTCCCCCCCCACCCCTCCCTGCAAAGACAGTGTAAAGAGCATAGATAAAGACCCAGTTCTCAGTATGGACTGGCCCCTACTTATCTTCCTGAGATTGTCTATTCACTCATTTTTCAAGGAAATACCCTAAATCCATTCACTTGGAAGTATCGAGGCTGTAGTCTGCTGTCAGGATCCAGGAGAAAGATGATGAACTTCTTAACCATCAGTGGTCCCCAGATTGGGCTTCCCTGGTGGCGCAGTGGTTGAGAATCTGTCTGCCAAGGCAGGGGACACGGGTTCAAGCCCTGGTCCGGGAAGATCCCGCATGCTGCGGAGCAACTAAGCCCATGCACCACAGCTACTGAGCCTGCACTCTAGAACCTGTGAGCCGCAACTACTGAACCTGTGTGCCACAACTACTGAAGCCCGTGTGCCTAGAGCCCATGCTCCGCAACAAGAGAAGCCACCGCAATGAGAAGCCCGCGCACTGCAACGAAGAGTAGCCCCCGCTTGCTGCAACTAGAGAAAGCCCGCGTGCAGCAACGAAGACCAAATGCAGCCATAAATAAATAAATAAATATATGTATTAAAAAAAAAATGGTCCTCAGATTGAAGAGAGTGAATAGATTCCAGAGGTGTTCAGGAGACAGAATCAACTGTGCATGGGGACAAAGAAGTGACGGTCAGAGTGATGACACTAGGGTTTCTGGTCTGGCCAGTTCCCAAGTCAGGTAATACAGGACGAGGAACAAGTCTGGAGGAAAATAATGAATTCAGCACTGGAAATGCTGAATTGGGTTTTGTGAAGAAAATCCCAGAGTGGAGATACCTAGTAGACCAGTGAAATACAGACCTAGAATTTGGGAAAGTTATTTGGCCTTTGGAAGTGGATTCGAGAATCTTAAGCACGTGCAAGTTAAAATTGCAGGTCCTCACAGGTAAGTAAATGACCTGGTGGGCTTTTCCGTGTGCCTTTCCCGTATTCATTATAAGTGAATAGTGCTCACTTTGCATCTTCAGGACCCTGAGCTGACTGCTTAACTGTGTATAATATTTTTTTAGGGAAAGAATACATGGTTGCTGAGTTTAGGCAGCATCTAGGTAGGAGGTTTTCTCCAAAAACCACTCTTTTAAAATTTAAGCTGGTAAAGAATTACTAAGTTCGGAACCTGAATAGAGCAAAGCAAGGAAATGGAAATGAGAAAAATTCTGTTTCCAGGCCCTGTTCTGTGCAGTTTTGATGTATGCATAAATAATATGTGGGATCAGAGGGAGAGGGTGACCATTTATTGAGTGTGCCTAGCCTTGGGCCAGGTGTGTGCTCTCAAGCAATCCTCCCAATAACTTGGCTTTACAGGGATCATCAATTGATCAGTCAATCAATCCATTTATCAGTCCTCAAATACTCTTTGAACTCTGAGTCCAGGGCTTGGCCATACAGAGCAAGACCAGCCTAGATCACAGGAGTAGACCCAGTCCCTCTACAGCCAGAGAACACAGCGGTTGTGGTTTGGCTGCTTCTCTTTCTCCTCTAAGTCCCCAAACCTGCAGGAACAGGTCACATGTTCCAGAATGTTTCTGACCTCAAGAAAAAAACTCACCGGGAGGTCCCTAGGATTAGCCAGTCTTTGGGGGACTTTACCATCCCCTCTCGCATAACTGCCAAAAGCCCCTCACCAGGCCATTCCAAATAAACCATCTAAGTAAAAGGAGTGCCCTTGTTAGGCAAACAATTATTCTTAGCCTACCCTCACTCCACCTACCTCCCCCAGTCAGCTCATGGAGAAATTCTGAAGCCACAGCAGTAAGCAATTTGGGATGGCTCAGGATTATTTTATTGTTCATTTTCACTTCTTAATTATGGAAAATTTCAGACACATATAAAAGTAGAGAAAACAGTATAAACAAATTCTCATTTACCCATTACTTGCATCTATTTTTATTTTTATGCAAATCCCAGGGAGGGTGCTTATCACTTCATTAGTAAATCATGCAGTAGATATGTCTAAAATACAAAGATTCTTTTATTAGAAGCATAACCACAATACCATTATCAACATCAAAAATTCTCAATAATGATCTAATATCATCACACTTATGTTTATTTTACTCATTGGCACTTTTCTACAAAAACAAGCATTGCATTTCCATCTTTCTCTTCCTTCTCCTGGCCTGGAAGCAGCCCCCTGTTGCTCAGGTAAATCGCCTGGCCCAGCTATACAGGTGTCCCCGTTTACATCCCTCCCCGTGTGACTCTGGTCCAGGGACAGTCTTTTATTCCCTTACTTGAGGTTGTTTATTATATTTAAGGGAAATTCTGAGTTGCTTTCAGAGCTCTCAAGCTGGACAGAAAATAATTATAACGAATTTGAAATTCCAGCCCTGACTTCAAGATCCCTCCAGGGTATTCATTATTTTATTTTCACCGTGAGCTTTAAACATTGGGTCCTTTACTTAAAAGGCACCCTTGGGTTTGGTTTTTACCAACAGCCCAATAAGCAGTTCCAAACTCTGAAGTACAAAACCAGCGTTATTTAGAACAGCTTGTTAACAAAAGCCTCCTGCGATCAGGCTGAGAAGCTGGCTGGAAAAGAAAACTCTACCCAAAGACCTCATTCACTCAACTGAAACTTACATTGGGCATCAACGACATGTATATCTGGCATTGCATAAGGGCTGCGAGGAAGTCCCTGCTTTCAGGGACTTTCCACTTTAGTTGAGAGGTAAGACGTTTGCACAAAACAGATGACTAACACTTACGGGCAATCTAAGGGCTAAAGGAGCAGCTCAGATCATGGTCTGAGCGTTGTTCCCTCAAGCTGCAGTGGACTGGGCAGGTTCCTGGGGAGGAGGGAATTGTGCCCGGAAGGCTGGGACAGTCTGGTGGGAGCAGAGGTGGCACGGGGGGAGGGGGGAGGGACAATGGACACCACAGGCCAGTGACAGTGACACTGGGAATAAGTGGTGGGTTTCAGGCTCCAAGCTGTGGGGCGAGTTATGGTAGAGACCAGCGCTCTGGCAGGCAGGATGACAGTCCAGAGGTCAGAAGCTAACTTCTGAGTACAGGAGCCAGGTCCAAAGCCAAAGCAAACAGAGCCCAGCATTGGAGGACAGTGGGCCGGGTCAAGGTGGGAAAAGAGACCTTGGGAGAGCCAGGTTGGGGTGCAGGAAGAACGGGCCCCTGACTCCCCACCCAGCCAGGAACACCTGCCCTGACTGGCAGCCCTCAGCCCAAGGGCGGAGCTTCGTGAGCCCTTCCTGCTGGCCTTGAGCTCCACTGGGTTCCCAGGCTCTGTCCCCTCCCTGACCTCTGCTGACCCAGAGAGGGGTCAAACTCCTCCTTTGTCCAAACTCCTAGGTTCTTGCTCTCCAGTCTCCCTCCCAGCACCCCTAGTCCCTGCTCTCGCTGGAGCCCTGGATGGAGACCTGATTGATTTAGTGCCTCTCTCTCCTCCATCTTTTATTTTTTCTCTTCTCCACCTTTGACTGACCTTGGACTCCTCCTCTTGCCTCCTGAGCTTCAGACACCTTGCCTTTTCTCTCCATTTTTGCCCTTCTTTCTGAGCCTGACCACTGCCCCTCGGTCTGCAGCCCTACATCTACTTCATCCTCACTTCCTGACAAACTCAAACTGTGTCATTAAATTGTAACATGAAATCTGCTCTAAAGTGAATTTTAATAAGATGATGGTGTTTGGTCTAAATAAGAAAATGGGCTTATTGAGTGGTCCCTGCATGGCCAACCCATGGCACCTTTGACAGACAACCATGTGGATCTGGTTTTCCATGCCACCCTACACTTCTTTGGAGTGAAATCAGAGCTTAGTACTGTTATTTCAAATGTACAGGAAGGAAAGTATTTTTCTTTTTCTTTTTTCATTAACTCAGTTTGGAAAATAGAAGCTCCTGAGCCAGACAATGCCTTAGATGTCTTCCAGCTTAAACATTTGTTTTTATGGTCTTGCTTTTGCTAAATTGAATAAGTTGCATAAATTTCACATAGCTTTTCAGAAACAAACAGGGTTTTGTGTAACTTTTTATCCTCAGTTCAAGTATTGCATGGCTTTAATGAGTTCCCTTACTCTATACTTTATGTCTGAGCATCTGAGACATTTTCTTTCTTTTTTTAAAATATATTTATTTATTTTATTTATTTATTTTATTTTTGGCTGCATTGGGTCTTTGTTGCTGCGCGGGCTTTCTCTAGTTGCAGCGATCGGGGGCTACTCTTCATTGCGGTGCGCGGGCTTCTCATTGCAGTGGCTTCTCTTGTTGCGGAGCATGGGCTCTAGGTGCGCGGGCTTCAGTAGTTGTGGCACGCGGGCTCAGTAGTTGTGGCTCACAGGCTCCAGAGGGCAGGTTCAGTAGCTGTGGCACATGGGCTTAGTTACTCCGCGGCATGTGGGATCTTCCCGGACCAGGTATCAAACCTGTGTCCCCTACATTAGCAGGCGGATTCTTAACTGTACTGCCAGGGAAGTCCTGAGACATTTTCAAGTAAGAAGCTGTGGAGATTGAAATAGTTACCCCTGCAGCAAAATCAGCCTCATGTTACAGGCCAGCCTATGACTATGAGCCCCGAGACACTGGGGTCCCATCCATGCTCATCCCTGGTGAGGAGTGGACTCAGTACAGATGTTTCTCAGGGCCCAGCACACCTGTGTACAGAATCGGCCACCTCTTACCCACACTAAGGTTTATGTAGCTGAGGAAATTCTGGAAGTCCTGTTCAAAAGTAGAGTTGGAATCATAGCCAAGGTAAACTCTACAAAAACAGATTGCCCATCTTGCTATACAAGTCAGGATATTTTCAATTATGAGAGAGAGAGAGAGAGAGACTCAAAATAAAATTTATTAAACAAAAGAATTAGTTGGTTGGCATAACCAAAAAAGTCCCGGGAGTATATGGCTTCAGGCATGGCTGAATCAGGGGCTCAGATAATATCTACAGGAAACTTTCTCTACCTTTCTTGTCTTTGCTTTCTTTTGTGTTGGCTTCATTCAGAAATAGACAAATATGACCACTAGCAGTTTCAAGTTTTTATTCTACCAGCTCAACATCAGAGGTAAGAGACCGACTCTTCACTTTTTGTAAGAGCTTTCTTGAGATATAATTCACGTATTAAACAGCTCACTCTCTTAAAGTTCATCCACTTGATAAGTCAATGGTTTCTGGTATATTTATTCACAGAATTACGCAACCATCATCACAATCAATTGGGAGCATTTCATCACCCCAAAACAAAACTCTATATCCTTTAGCAGTCATTCCCCCTTTCCCCAAACTCCCACCTCCAACCCTAGACAACCACCAATCTACTCTCTGTTTCTACTGCTTTGCCTATTCTGAACTGTTCGCATAAATGAAATCAAACAATGTGTGGTCCTTTGTGACCGTCTTCTTTCACTTAGCATTAAGACTTTCAAGGTTCATCCATATTGTAGTATATATCAGTATTATATTATATTCCTTTTTATTGTCTAACAATATTCTGCTGGATGGATATACAACATTTTATTTGTCCATTCATTAGTTGATGAACATTTGAGTTGTTTCTAATTTGGGGCTATTGTAAACAATGAAGCTATGAACATTTGTGCACAAGTGTTTGTGTGGACATATGTTTTCATTTCTCTTGGGTATATACCCAGCAGTGGAATTAGGGGGTCATACGGTAATTCTGTGTTTAACCTTCTGAGGAACTGCTAGACTGTTTTCCTAAAAGGCTGCACAGTTTTACATTCCCATCGGCATCGTTTGAGGGTTTGTTTCTCCACATCCTCACCAACACTTGTTAGCTGTCATTTTGATTACAGTCACACTACTGAGTGTTAAGTGGTAGCTCATTGTGGTTTTGATTTGCATTTTCCTTGGAAAGGAAAAGGGGTAAGGAGACTTCTTGAGAAGCGAGCATCGTCATTCCAGACATGAAGTTTGAACTTAGAATTAACTGAATATTTACACAAAAGAGGCATTCAAATCAGAAGAATTTGATTAAAAGAATTAATTACCTTTAATTGATAAATGTAAATGTTTTCTGCCCTCAGAGGGAAATGACTCTGAAGCAAGATATGGTCATATATATTTCTCATATACATCATACACCACACACACACACACACACACACACACACAGATACATGCATACACACACACAAAGAAAATTACATTTTATGCCTGAGCTTTGGTGGGTAAATATTGATGCAGCTACATTTGACACAAATGATATACCAGACACTTGATTGTTATAATATCATGCAAATATCTTATTTTATAAATTAAAAACAAAACCAAAAACAAGCTGAGACCCAAAGCTGGTAAGGGACAGAAAATTGGAGACAGGTCTGGATCTTCCAGTTTCCTGACCAGTGCTCTTCCCACCACACTACATGCCCATCCCCTGAGTCCTCGGGGTGCTCTGTTCCTGGTTGATATGGTGAGTTGAGTTTGATTCATTTCTAATCATGAAGCACTGAAAGGTACAAAATTGCAGAGAAATAAAAGCCTAGGACGATGACAGAAACAGAGTGATGATAAATGCTAACTCTTACAGGAGAAAATGTTCCTCATTTTTCCGTATGGATAATCAACTCCCACAGGCCATCGCATGAATGTACTCTTTGTTTGGGTCTCCAGCCTCATGCATTATGGATGGAGGCTGTCGACGTGCAGACTGCAGGGACATGGATCCTCCAGAGCGAAATCAACACTCAACTCAACAACCACCTACAAACAGCTTGTAGCCCTATAGTCCAGGGCTTGAAAGACAGTAAAAATGAATCCGTGATAAGGGGCAGGCTTATCTTCAGGGCCTCACGTCCAAGGGTGAGGCTGAAGGTAGGAACCCCACCCTGGGTTATCACCTCACATTCTACAATCCCCTGGGTTTCTTAGCAAAAGAGAAAAGCAACTGCTAAAGCAGCCATCACCCAGGCGACAAGGAGTCCCGCCCTGATTCTACGTGGAGTTTACCTGGTACATGTGTGCACTCAACTCATGAGAACTGGCCCCTCTTCCCTGCACACTTTCCTATCACATCCGGAGAAGGATGGCTTGCAGGTTTAAATGCTTTCTTTTTACTTAACTAACATCCCATTGTTAGATAGATATTTTTTCAAATTTCTCCCTTTTTATAAATACTGCTGCGTGAACAAACGTCTTTGTAAATAAGGACATCACGTTACTCTGTCAAAAGATGCTTATATGTCTACCATTTTCAATATGTGGCCAAATTGCTTTCCAGAAAGGTCTTCTCTATCCTCATTCCAACAGTGTATCAAAAAAGCAGATATTCTGTATATTTGACCATCCAGTATATTATCATTTTAAAAATTCTTGCCATTTAACAGGTTAAAAAATGCTTTCTCGTTATTGTTTTAATATATTTCCTCAGTTGCTAATGAACTGGGACTTTTTTTCATTTGTTTACTGGCCATTTGTGGTTCTTTTATGAATCGCCTATTCACGTTCTTTGCTCATTTTTCACTGGGAATGCTCATCTATTCCATATTGATTTGCAAGAGCCTCCATCCAATTTTCATGAAAAGTTTAAATTCCTGATGCAGCTGTCAGAACTGCTTATGGCTGCAGTTCTCTGCAGATCTAATTGTTTTAATAAGTCTCACTAATGACTCAGTGGTTAATGAAGGTGTAGATCTGATTGTGGGAGCTTAGAAAAGCGATGTAATTAGAAGTTTCCTCTCCCGATCAAAAGACCCAACTATATTTATCAGTTCAACTTCCTACTTTTTTTCTCTATTTTGAAAAATACATTTAAATATATCCCACTGGTCTTGGCAGGGTGGTGGGGAGGGCATGAGGACCGTGTCTGGCTGTTATATAACCCTCCAATTAATTTAGCGTCGTATTTCCTCTTTTAGTTTTCATATTTTGTCTTGAAAAGGGAAGCTTCAGATTCTCAGGTTCATATCTGCCTTGGCTGCCTCTGGAACCGGGAGTGAGGCTGTCACCTAGCAACCAGTGCTCTGCTTATAGAAACCTAAGCTGTGGCCTGGCCAAGAGGGGAAAATCACCCACTGGAATGAAAAGTTTTAGCTTTGAACTTGAGAGCAGCCAGAGGCACAGCACTGAGTGAGAAGGAAGAGCCAAGATCGTTCTCCCAGGGGAACCCTAGGCTCACTGACTCCTGAGGCAGAGTTGGGGTGGGGCGTGGCTTCAGGGACAACCTCTGGGAGCTTTGATCCCCACCCTGAGGGGTGACCAGAAGCTCGGTATTTTCAACTTGGGTGCCGCAACCCCTGAGTGATCTGAGACAGGTAGCTGAGGCTCTTGGAACCCTTGGTGCTCCCCAGTGGTCAATACTTGGGAGCCACAGGGCTCAAAGCTTCACTCGAGAAGGTGGGCATGCAATGAGGTATCACCTCACACCGGTCAGAATGGCCATGATCAAAAAATCTAGAAACAATAAATGCTGGAGAGGGTGTGGAGAAAAGGGAACCCTCCTACACTGTTGGTGAGAATGTAAACTGATACAGCCACTATGGAGAACAGTATGGAGGTTCCTTAAAAAACTAAAAATAGAACTACCATACGACCCACCAATCCCACTACTGGGCATATACCCTGAGAAAACCATAACTCAAAAAGAGTCATTAAAAAAAAAAAAAAGAGTCATGTACCACAATATTCATTGCAGCTATATTTACACTAGCCAGGACATGGAAGCAACCTAAGTGTCCATCGACAGATGAATGCATAAAGAAGATGTGGCACATATATACAATGGAATATTACTCAGCCATAAAAAGAAACGAAATTGAGTTATTTGTAGTGAGGTGGATGGACCTAGAGTCTGTCATACAGAGTGAAGTAAGTCAGAAAGAGAAAAACAAATACCGTATGCTAACACATATATATGGAATCTAAAAAAAAAAAAAAGTCCTGAAGAACCTAGGAGCAGGACAGGAATAAAGATGCAAATGTAGAGAGTGGACTTGAGGACATGGGGAGGGGGAAGGGTAAGATGGAAGAAAGTGAGAGAGTGGCATGGACATATATACACTACCAAATGTAAAATAGATAGCTGGTGGGAAGCAGCTGCATAGCACAGGGAGATCAGCTCGGTGCTTTGTGACCACCAAGAGGGGTGGGGTAGGGAAGGTGGGAGGGAGATGCAAGAGGGAGGGGATACAGGGATATATGTATACATTTAGCTGATTCACTTTGTTATACAGCAGCAACTAACACAACAATGTAAAGCAATTATACTCCAATAAAGATGTTTAAAAAAATAATAAAATAAAAGGTGTGGAAAAAAAAAGAATGTGGGCACAAAGGCTGCTTCCTGGGGGTCCAGCCTTATCATCTGGGTCTGAGCAGTAATGTGTAAAACCACCTGAGGGTCTCCCATACCATGAGGCTTAGGGGGGGATTTTAGCGCTTCCAGGGCATTCTCCAGGAAGTGGAGTTCTGAGGAGAGTAGGGGGCTCTGGCTGGTGTTGTAATCCTACTGACAAACTGCCCCTATTTGGTAGTTATAGTATCTTTCCTTGAAAAACCACCTTCCCCTCCCCCACATACATACCCACACCCCTCATGGATTCCCACCTTCTTATTTTTCCTTCTCTTTCTCCATGGGACTTGCTCTGGCCAACGGAATATTACTGAGCTTGACAGGAGCACAGGTCTCAAATGTCCTTCTGTGGTTTGGCTTACTCTTCTGTTCTCTGTTATGAAAAGACAAGCCCCAGGTAGCCCCAGGTCCAAGGAGAATGAGGAGACATGTACTGCACAACCTGAACTTAGCTATAGCCTGAAACAGAGCCATCCCAGCCAACCCCCTTGCCCAGGACAAGAAAAATGAAAGGTTGTGAGTCACTGAGATTCGAGGACTGTTTGTCAAGCAGCTTTATTGCAGCAAGACCTGACTAATACACTGCTCTTTACTCCTACCACAATTTTCTTCTAGATGTCCTGGTTCCTGCATTTTCTGAGGCCTGGTTGGTCAGCTTTCCTTTCAGTTCTGCAAGCTTCATCATATCCTCCTAAAAAATTCTTCTCTTTGCTAAAGTTAGTTGGAATTGATTTCTGTGGCTTGTCACACAGTTCGGATTGTAGAACTCATGGGCCAAGTCTCCTCTGCAGAGTTGCCCACTCCTCGGGCTGAATTCAGAAGCTCTATCATACGACCTGAATGCTCCATTCCAGCCTTTCCCCACCATCCTTTTCTTTTTCAATGGCCTCTGCTGCTTCCAACTGAAACAGTATGTGCCCTGGACAATGTCAGGAGGCTTTGTATACAGTTGCTTTGCCTGGATCATCCTCTTCCATCTCCAGAGGCTGATGTCCTGTGCACCTTTCAGGACTTCACCCAAACACCATGTCTAGGTTCTCTGGGCATCCCCTCTCCCCTCTGCAATACTGGAAGCAGCTGCCCCTAGTCCGGAGGCAGCTTACCTTCCTTTACAAGCTGTATGGTTTATTCCCTTACCAGGGTGGACTCATTGAGACCAGCACTCAGGGGGAGCAGAGGGAGCCCAAGACCTTTTCCATCATATTCATCCCTGTTAGCCACTTTCCAGCGGCATTTGGGGTGCCACTGACGCTTGGGGTTAAAGGTCTTGTAGTATCTATTTTTGTATCCATGGTGTCCAGCTCAGAGCCAAGAACAAAGTTATACTCTAAAGAGCTGTTGGTTATTTGAATGCAGGCATGAACAAATGTCCATCTTTTCTAGCATCTCAGGTCAGAATAAGCACATAATAAAAATAAATTTGGGGCCAGTGATGTGCTTCCTTCTGTCCTGAGATGGGACATGGCTATCATCTTATTTACCCTGTCCAAGGACGAAGTTGGGTCTGGGGTCAGCCACGGGCCAAACCTTATGGGAAAACATCCGAATGAAGCCCCCAACACTTAAAATTCACTCAAACCTTCCTGCTGCTGTTGAGGGGACCATGGTGGCCTGTGCTCATAGCTTCAGCACATGGAACCCATGAAACCAAGGTCCAGAGTGGGGAAGCAAGAAACCAAAATTCACACAGACAATAAAGGGAAGCATGGAAAGTAGAAGCGCAGACTCCAGATTGTTTGTCCTCTATTTCTTACAAAGAGTGACAGACAAGAGAGGGTCCAAGCTGGGTTTTTCCATTGGGTCTTCCTACACAGCCTGTCTCTGGGGAGGGCACCAGCATCCCTGTGCCAACCTCCACAGACACAAAGGCTGCTATTCTGTGCCCAGGAGGATTCTCAAAATAATAGTGCTGCCTGCCTCTGTGGGCTGGAGCCAGCTGTCTTGGTACACTCGGTTCCTGAATTACAATTTCCTGCTCTTCACTTGTGGTGATAATTGGTGTCACAGTAACTGGTCAACCATGCCCACTTGTCTCCTGGTAGCTGAGGCTTGAACAGGCAGGAGAGACATCCAAGATGGAAGGAACCAGGTGAGTGTCTTGTGATGGGACAGGCAGGACTTTTGGAGCCAGAAAGATCTGAGTTCAAATCCTGGCTCTGCCACTTGCTGGCCCTGTGGCCTCATTTTCTCACTTGAAAAGTGGGAGTATTAACAACATCCACCCCGGGGAGCTGATGTGAGGTGAATAAAGGTGGTCAGTGAGTATTATCTTCCTCTGTAGAATAAGAAAGAGGGCAGTCTCAGGCTGGGCTCCCCCAGAAGCAGACCCTGAGCCAAGGAGTTTATTTGGGGGGGTGATCTTAGGAAACACCAGGATGAGAGTGGGGAAGTGAGTCAGGAAAGGGAATGTTTTAATGTGCAGCCTACCCCTGTGAGCAATTGGAGTTCAACCCCTTTGGGACCTCTGGAAGGCAGGTGGAACACACCTCAGGTTTTCCCTCCAGGAAAGGGTGAGGAAGTTGGAATATTTATCCACCCCAGTGACCATCTACCATTGGTTGCGGGCTGCCGGGGGGCTGGGCTTAATTTCCCAGCACAGCTTGCTCCTTGTGCCAGCTCAGTGGGTGTAAGTAGCCAGAGAAAGCCTTCTTTGGGCAGCAGGTTGCAGCTGCTGGGGACATCATGGGGTCCACGTGGATGGGAACGGTCAGGGCAAGCCACCCACAGTATCTGCTACGAGGCAACACAGCTCATGAGGAGAAGTCAGATCTGTCCTATCAGGTCTGAGCTTGGGCTAGAATTAGGATACGAAACCTGAAAGTCAGGAGCTGGTGCAGGTGGCCCTGGGAGGTGGGGAGTGAGCCAGGAATGAGGTGAGGGGTCCTGGACGTTTGTCATCAACTGTCCTGGAGCCCCAGGTCTTGTGTTCCTGGGCACTAGCCACAGTGTGCGGCAGGTCAGCTTTCTCTCTGCCGGGATGACCTGGGACTATGTTGAGAGATTTTCTCAGTCTTTGCAAAACATAAGGGTCCCTGTTTCCCACACATACCCTCACTCAGCACTCAGTACCAGCTCTTTAGGTTCACCCCAAGCATGAGAGCGGGAGAGAGCGTGCATGTGTGTGTGTTGTGTGTGTGTGTGTGTGCAGGTCCTGGGAGGACTGCCTGGAGGACGACCACTTCTCGCATCGAATACAGTGATTGCAGACTGGGCTGAGATGAATAGCACAGTAAGAGATGGGCAACATGGAAGGGGCAGAGAACAGAATTAAGGAGCCCTGTGCAGGAGAAACGGGCTGAATTCTGCGTGAATCCTCTCAAGGTGCAGCCTCCCTCAAAGGCCACTGGATAACAGTATTTGGAGATGCCTTATGCTGTCTAAGTCAAGTGTCAGAAATTCCCACCCGGTTTGGATTTGAACGGATTAGCTGGGTCCCCTGAATGCTTTGCAGACAGAATTACAGAGACTGTGACTTCCAAATGTAAGTATAATGAAACGAGAAAGTAACGTCAAAATGCCTTGCCATTCTCATGGAAAAATCACCCAGGAAAAGAGCTTTTAGGGGACTTCCCTCCAGTGGTTAAGACTCTGCACTTCCACTGCAGGGGGCACAGGTTCGATCCCTCGTCGGGGAAATATGATCCCGCATGCCGCGTGCTGCTGCCGAAAACCAAAAAAAGGAGCTTTTAGAACACAAGTTTCATTAGAGTTTTCCTCAGAGTTTATAAATACACGTACTGATAATAATCATTATTATCAATGATAGCAATCACTATTGCTATTTTAGCAAGCACCATTTCTTGAGAATCTCTCATGTGCCAGTTATCTTGATTTTCGTATCTTATTACATTGAAGCCTCACAAGAATCCAGATATGAGGAAACAAAGGCACCAAGAGGTTAATTGATTTGCTCAAGGCTGCACCGTCGTTAAGTGGCAGGGCTGGGATTCAGCACCAGACTTCTCAAGTTCCAAAGCCTGATCTTTAAATTCTTCACTCCATGTACAAGGTGATATATTTGAAACTGATTTCCTTTTAGTGGTAAAATGGTATTCTTGTAAGTATTGAGGTCATTTCTTGACCGCTTTAGATAAAGTGGTCTTTATCATAATCAGAATTTGCAGAATTCCCACAGCCACATGGAACCCATGGTTTTGATTCGACTTCCAGACTTGGTGATGATTCCATGCCAACCAGCTGACAAGGCTGCAAATTTATAGACCAGATCCAGCATGCAGATTTGCTTACATTGGCCTACACGGTATTTAAAAGTAATTTGAAGTTACACTTACAGCTTGGGAGATTTGATATCAAAATCAAGATTTCCAGCTCTTTGTGAATAATCAGAGGATCTATAACACTGATGGCGGCTCCCTCTTCTGTCCACCGCAGTCGCCACCCATCTCTAATGCCTCCCTGTCATTGGTGCCAAGTGACAGGAGCCAGGTAGCATCACACTTTGCACTGTGTTTTTTCTTAGAGTAAATTAGATTTTTCTAATTCCTTTACCCCCTCAATTATTTTCTCACCTTCCTGGCCTCTGTAGGCATTTGAAGTTTTGACACTTAAAAATTAACTTCTTTAGATGAATTCAATGCAATGGTTATTTGATACTCTCTATTATCCATTTAAAAATTAATAAACAAATTCCTCTTTAACTGTTTAAAAAAGAAAATCAACTTCGCCAGTTTGGTTCTTTAGAGACACCAGGAAACCATCCTAGGTTTACTGTCCTCTCTCCTGTGCTCTTAGCCTGCTGAATGGCACAAAGACACCAACTCACCCGCGAATGAGCCTTTTTAAAATTGTGGATCTCACACTAGTTACTGTGACCTCAGGCAACTTCCTTAACTTCCCCAGCCTCTGCTTCCTCATCTGGAAAAGGACTCCAGGTCACTTAACGTGGGCAGTTAGGCAAAAGGCAAGCCAAATGCTCAGTTCGCCCAAAACACTGAGAGCCAGTCTGCCAAATGAGCGAGTCACCAAATCATTTGATTCTTTGAAGTATCCTGTTTCCGTTGATCAGCTCTTGTCTTGTCCCCATATCAGAATTTTACGGGATATTTAGCTCTTGTCTTCCCCAGCTCTCCACTGCTGCAGCTGGAGACTGAAGCACCAAGTGGGGGAGAAGATTACAGGGGAGAAAGGGGATTAAAGAGAGGCAGGCTGGGGCGGGGGCTGGGGGCGATGCATGAAGAGAATACATTCATGAGCCTGTGTTCTTTATTATGAAGACTCTCATAAATATATTATCTATATGAATAAGAAACATGAATGAAGAATATGCTCATAAGAATTCTCCTTATTAAAGAATATATTACTCTCCTTTCCCTCCATCTCCCCCTCTCCACCCTTAGGCTCCAACAGCAGCAGCAGGAAACGGGAGCAAGGACACTCTGAATGTTCCTTTTAAATGCTGCTATAAAGACAAAATGAAAACTTCAATTAAAATGAAATGATTAAACAAAACAAGTGAATTTATCAAAGTTGCCATTCAGCCTAGTGGGAAATATACTGGTACTTTCCTCATTGGAACACTGGGAAGATTAAACGAGATGATGATTCTGAGGTCCACAGCCTAGCACTCCATACACAGGGACTATTGTCACACTGCTCAGAACGGTGCCACCGCCCAGCCTGCCACCCAAATCTACGACCTGAGTCAGCCTTGACTCCTCCCTCCTGCCCACCCTCAAGTCCAGTCCAAACCAAGATTCTATCTGCATGGTGACTAAAAGAGACCCCCGAGGGACTTCCCTGGTGGTCCAGTGGTTAAGACTCCAGGCTTCCACTGCAGGGGGCACGGGTTCGATCCCTGGTCTGGGAACTAAGATCCCATGTGCCACGTGGTGCAGCCAAAAAAAAAAAAAAAAAAAGAGAGAGAGAGAGACCCCAGGGAGCATGGGAAGGAAGGAATTAACGATGTCTTGAGACTTACACCAGAAAATCAGCTAGTGATCAAGTGAACAGGAGTGCAGAGGCCCTAGGCCCACGATGGAATCACCCCTTTGCAGGGAGAATGGGTCCCTTGGTGAAGGCTGATGAACCAGGGAAGGCTGAAGGAGAGGCAGAAGTTGCACATTGGTGGGGTCTGCCCACCCACTGCCCGAGAGAGAGGCTGGAGCCATTAAAATTTCGCTTACTGAGTTCACGTTCACCAAGGCACCATCGGATAACCTGGCTTCCTGAGGAGCAATGCCTCCAAGGAGAGAATGTTCTCACCCCACTGCTGTCAACCTCCAGGCTGCTTGAAATTAGTAATTTGCTTTCTGGTTTGTTCTCAGGTCCCTCATGGGTTATGTTTATTCAAGCATCAATAACTTCTGGGACTGAAAACATTCAATCTCTAAGCTTACGTGGCTGAAGGTCAGAACCAGATCAGTGACTCATTCTCCAGGGTCAGTGTTCCCTGGTGGGGGCCTCTCTGTATGGCCAGTACCAGGATCCCCAGTGTGATTGAGGGCTCTTTCCCCTAGCAGCCTCAAGCACCTCAACAAGACATCAGGTCTGGGGCAGAAAGTAGGACCCAGTACTGCTGCAAAACAGAATCAGGTTTGAAGTTCCCTGTGAGGCACCAGCAAATGTTCTTGATCAGGACTTATGGCCTTTCCTAATAGTGTTGGAGAGGAAGGGGGAAAGTTCTTCCCCAGATTAGCCTTAAAATCTAATCGAGGAAAATTTTGTTGCCTAGACGATGGCATATTAAAGTGTTTAGCAAAAGCAAGAATTTATAAAAAATTGTCCCTGATCTATAAGAACTAGGGAACTTAATAAATCTTCCAGGATTTTTAGCCACACTTACGATATATCATACTGAGAAATTGCATTAGTATGTAGATGAGACGGGCAGAGGGCTACGGGCTCCTGAAGCAATAGGACAACACTCTAGAGCATTCTTGTGGTAATGAGTGTCTCTCTCCCGAGTAGGGTACCCAAGAGAAGGAAAGGGGGAAGGGAGACGAGGTACGCGTTGGGTGTCCTGATGACCTACTTTGTGCAGACACAGGGCTGGTAACCTTGACTATATAATAGCATCTCTTTGAACCCTCACTGTGTAAATCATTTGTTGTTGTTTTTTTTTAAAATATCCATCATATTAAGTTTCTTAGGGTGGCAAATGAGAGAAGCCAATTCTGGCTAGCTTAAACAAAAAGCAGTACTCACTGTGTAAATGCTGCTGGATCCCGCAGAGTAAAAAGGAACAGCCAACCCAAGGCTGGAGGAGGGCAGGAGCCAGGGACGGGTCTGTGGACTCAGCAGTAGCCTTGCTGCTGACCTCTTTGGTGAACTGACTTGTCCGTGACTCAGCAACCCAAGGTCCAGCCCCTCAGTTCAAGGGCAGAGAACGTGATGGTCATGGCCAAAATTGGGTTCTCCCCTATATCAGCCAGGGATGGCCAAGAGGGTGGAGACATGCAGTGTAGACAAAACCTCTGAGGGCTCATCCATGCTGGATTTGTGAGCTGTTGTTCTCAGAGATGCCGTAGTGGCAAGGTCCCCAGGTTTCCCAACGCCAGCTCCTGGTGTGATGTTCTCAAAGCACCATGAGTGCGTTACAACGAGCGCTCATCCCTTTCACCACAAAACCTATTTTGCTCTTTATATTATGAGCTTATATAGCGATGTAAACATTAATAATTAAAAGAAACAATCCGCACTAAAAGTTTTTCGCTGCAGTAAGTACTTAACAAATTAACCTAATTAAATCAGACCTCTGTGAGGATTTGTACAACCCTTTTTGTCTCTTTTCAAGTAAATGAATTTTTCCCACTGAGGAAAAGATGGTGTCGTGAGCAATACCCCTGCTTCTTTGTTTTCCCTGGGGTTGGAGGAGCTGGGGGCCTGGGAGGTACCTGCACCAACAGGGTTCCAGATGCAGTTTTGGTTTCCCCACTGAGCAACATTTGCAGAAATTTAGAAGGCAGAAAGGAGGTAATAGACATTCTCCATCTCACAGAAACTGGTGCACATTGAGACTCCACAGGTCAGAGTTCTTTGCAGCAGCTATGACTCAGTAGATAAAGGGCATGGCCTGGGAATCAGCATTTTTAACAGCCACTCCAGGTGATTTTTATCATGACACAAGTGTGGAAACATTGCAAGTCACCACGCTGCCTTCTCTACTGATTTTCTTTTCTTTTTTATTTATTTATTTTTGGCTGTGTTGGGTCTTCGTTTCTGTGCGAGGGCTCTCTCTAGTTGCGGCAAGCAGGGGCCACTCTTCATTGCGGTGTGCGGGCCTCTCACAATCGCGGCCTCTCTTGTTGCGGAGCACAGGCTCCAGACGCGCAGGCTCAGTAGTTGTGGCTCACGGGCCTAGTTGCTCCGCGGCATGTGGGATCTTCCCAGACCAGGGCTCGAACCCGTGTCCCCTGCATTAGCAGGCAGATTCTCAACCACTGCGCCACCAGGGAAGCCCCTCTATTGATTTTCTGTAGCTGAGAAAGTTACTTCATCTCCTGGGGCCTCAATTTCCAGCCTTTGACTGGGGCACTAGGATAGTGACCCATTATTATGTGCCAGTTGCCTAAAATTTCTTCAATGCAAAGGTTTTAATTAAAAAGCTGGAGACCCAATTTTCCAGCTAATGAATGGGATGGAAAATTAACACCAGTACTGTACCAGAGTTTGGAGGGGCTGTGTGGGGAAGCTATAGGTTTTGGGGAGATACCCATTCCATCTCCATCACTTACCAGGCTGGAGTAAAGCCAAGTTATTTAGCTCCTCCAACCTCCATTTCTCCACCTATGATTTAGTTATGATTCATACCTTCATACCTACCCTGTAAGATTTTGCAAGGTCTGAAAATACTGCGTGTAAGGGCCTATGTGTACTATTTGTAAAACTGGTGTTAATATGGTAGCTGCTGGTGATAGAAGTAATAGTAACAGGAGTCATTATTAGTGATTTTTTTAAACCTAGCTTTGATCATTCTGTAAAGCAGACGGGGAGATCTGGCCCTGGGGTGAATGCTCATCGTAACGCCCATTATCAGTGGCTTTGAAGCATCACGCCAGGAGCTGGTGTTGGGAAACCCTAGAGAGGCCAGTCCAATCAATACACTAACATTTGCTTTGTCCTCAAGCCTCATGCCCATGTTGACACAAGTGGCCATTAGAGGACGATGAGCCGTGGCAGAAGTAATGGGCTGGAAGGAGGCGGCAGCACGCTGGATGTGGCACTTGAGGAGATAGTGTTTTAATCAATTGTAGGTGGTCATTAATGTCTGGGGTAAGGTTGGCTTGAGGTCAGGTCTGTTACCGCACGCAGACCCAACCTCAGAAACAATGTGGGTTCCCAGCTCAATAAGGAAGGGGCTCTCAAGGTCTCAGAAGCTTCTCAATGACCTCAACAGCAAGGGAGGCCGCCAGCAGGAATTTTACTGTACGATTCATGCTGTGCGGGCAGCAACTATCAAATACACTTTTCTCTAGAGGTAGGAGAAGCCACACAAAACCAACTGATTAAGCTAATCAGTCAGTACTGAGAATGATGAAAAGTTCTGCCCCTGAACTTCTAACTTGCAGCTCTGTCTTCTCCTTTCTGAAAATGACCAGGATGCAAACCAAAGGAAGGGCTGACTTGCTCTCAGTGTTGCCTGCCTTTCAGGTGGCCATGATTCACTCATATTGTTTACTTTCTGTCTGGATTGAACGGAGAAACAAGAGCGGCTTATATACATTATAGTTTGTCCACTAAGTGGATACGGTGCAGTTGTTAAAAATGGTTCTGGGATCCCTGTCATAGGCATGGAAATACTAGACCACAAAATATTAAGTCAAAAAGCAAGATACAGAACTGTATACACAGTAGTAGTTCATGTTTATAAGGAAGAAAATGTGCCCACACCCACAATGAAGTCGGGAAGAGCACACATGAAGAGATTGACACCAACCACCCCCGCGGCAGGGTGCCCTCGACTGTGTCTACGTAACAATAATGAAAACTTCTGTTTCCAGTGGGGGGATGACGAGCGTTTTAAATTTCCTTCCTTATGACTCTCTGTACTCTCCAAGTTCTCCTTATGAAATGTATGTCGTTTAGCTTTAAAAGTGCAGGAAACGAAAAGGGGGCAGCCGCAAACAGGCACTACAGCATTCTTTGTAATGGTTTAAAAAGTGGCAGTATCTAACAATCTGACAGTAGGGGGAAAAGTTAAGTAAAATCTGGTGTGTTCATCCAACGGCATGTTAACTGGCCTTAAGATTTCATCCTGAAGGCTCTAGCACCTTGGTGAGGATGTTGCAGACAGGCTCTCTCGGGGCCACTTCCATTCTTCCCCTCTTGTACAAGGGTCCCCCGTCATAGCTTGGGTTCCCGCAGATGAACTGGCTTCTGAGGAGCAGGGCTTCTGCTTCTACTATTGCTCCCCGTATCTCAGGCATGTGCGCCCTGGGAACCCAGACTGCCACCTGCGGCTCCACTCCGTGCAAGGATTCTGTGAGCCACGAAGCTTTGGAAATAAACCCCTTTCTTCTTACAATGGAAATACACGTAGGGAAAGGTTCATTACCATGTTCTTCCTTTCTAAAAAGTGAGGTACAAAACTCTCTCTAGAGCATTATCACAGCCTTGTTGGAAAAGCAGAAAAACCCCAATCAGAAAAAAAGACCGAAAGGGAATGCAACCAAAGCATGACAGTGACTGATGGTCTTTGGCTTCCAAGATCACGGGAGGACTCTTCTTGTTTACGTTTCTGTCTTTTGCACAATTTCTCTAATACAAGTACGTGTTGACAAGTTTTTAAAACTGAACATTTTATAAGAAAGATCAACTGTCACCAGAGTCTCTCCACAAAAGTGCAGAGAGGATTTTTTTTTTTTTAATTTTATTTATTTATTTATTTATTTTTGGCTGTGTTGGGTCTTCGTTTCTGTGCGAGGGCTCTCTCTAGTTGCGGCGAGCGGGGGCCACTCTTCACCGCGGTGCACGGGCCTCTCACTGTCGCGGCCTCTCTTGTTGCGGAGCACAAGCTCCAGACGCGCAGGCTCAGTAGTTGTGGCTCACGGGCCTAGTTGCTCCGCGGCATGTGGGATCTTCCCAGACCAGGGCTCGAACCCGTGTCCCCTGCATTGGCAGGCAGATTCTCAACCACTGCGCCACCAGGGAAGCCCCAGAGAGGATTTTTGTGGTCTCCTCACTGCCACCTGTTTCCCAGTGTGGACACCGTAGCTGGAGCTGGGGGTCCTGCTGGCACTGGCATCTCTTCCTCTCTTCTTTGACTCCCCTTCCCGTCCTCTGCATCTTTTCTTCCTTTCTCTATTAATATTGACATTCATGGGCACATCTTATTTTCCAGATGTTTTCCTTCCTTCGAATCCTCCCCTGAGATTAAATAATAAGAAAGCATGATAATGGTAAATAATGATTTTCATCGTAACAATCACAGTATAATAGGACAAGTGGAGCCCTTTGACCCAGGTTGAATAATTAGTGGTTTATTCTGCATCCCTGGATGAAGCAAATTTTGCCCTTTTCCATCTGGAGCCATCAAGCGGTGAGATAATCAACGGGATGAGTGAAGGCAGTGAACAGGAGAGCATCTTCACCAGGAAGATGCCAGCGGCAAGTGCAGCGAGGGCTTCCCAGTAGCTACAGCTTGCATCCGTCCAACCACCGCTCCAGAGTGTCGGAGTGCTGGCAGTTGAGGGTCCAGGAGGTCCTGCGGGGAGGAAGGCCAAGCAGAGTGAACCGGAGGGGGCTCCCCATAGTCACAGCTCGGCATCTCCAGGGAGCTCAGCCCCCGCTGGCCCATTTACACCCGCTGCCTGGCCCCTGGAGCATTTGAGTGGGCGCAGTTCTGAAAGCTTTCTTGCATCCCAAGTATGTCTCTCTCGCTGGCTGGCTCCACCACCCGCTGGCATGAGGACTGGTGCTCCCTCCATCCTGCTCACAACGTCTCCCCTTCCCATAAACCCCACACTGCAAGATGGGGAGGCCGAGCTGTGAACTGCGAAACCCTTCTCTAACCCTGCAAAGCATTTGTAACTTCTCTGAAGTGAGCATCAGAGAAGCTCTGTGACATGTATGGTGAGTACTTGGCAGATCCTAGTTCTGAAACAGGAACACTTGTCCCAGGGCCACGGCCTCTTGTTACCTTTCCATGCACCGGCTTCACCCCTCACCTTCCAAAATTCCTTCCAGCTCCTCAACCTAGGTCAGCTGGACTGAGTTTCTCTAATCTTTTCTCCTGGTCCTCCAAACATGACCCTCCTATTCTCAGCCCCTTGGCCAGAATCCAGACCCCAGGTCCTCCTCTCCCATCCTAGAAGTGGCGGGAGTCACCAGGCCACTGCAGGCCATTAGACATCAATTCGTCCCATGCCTCGACCGGGCATGAAGCTCCATGAGTCTTCCAGGGTAGGGGGTCACACAGTTGGAGAAGGGGCGGTGACCCCCTGGCCCTCATAGTTACAAAGCAGCAGGGAAAACACACACAGACGTATTTTCAGAAATTGCAGCGCCCTCCATAGCCCCTGGCAGGCACTGCAGAAGGGACTCCTTGGGGAGGCGGGTGAGGGGGGCCTGGGTCTTCTCCCTTCCTGTCCGCCCCAAGTTCCACAGAGCAGCCTGATCTGAGCTTTGGAAAAGCTGTGGCAGCTTATTAGCTTAATAAGAGCTCACTTCACTGGGAATCCTGAGCAAGTAAGAGGCCTTGATCAGACTGGCCCAGCACATCTCTATTTAGTGCCATACAATGAAGATGGTTTTAGCTCATTAGTGCTTACCCTAGGGGACCAGCCAAGCTTCCAAATTAATTGGAAGGTCAAGACTATGCACAAAAGATATTTCCAACACTCAGAAGACAGCTAACATTAACAAGAGGATTCCCACTTTAAAATGCAATCTATTAAATTAGTGAGAAAAATAGGTTAACGAATAAGTGGTGTTGAGACCACCGACCAGCCGTTTGAAAAATATGAAGGCGAATGCCCTGTCTGACTTTTTAATACCAGAATAAATTCCAAGAAGGACCAACATTTAAGTATAAAACCATGACAATTCTATTTTATAATTTATTTAACAAAAACTTAACACAAGGTATTTTGTGCCAGGGACTGTTCTAATATAGAGGAAAACATGGCTTGATTTCTTTAGAATCTTTCATCTTAATCTTGGTTGCTATACACTTACAGTCCCAAACCAGTGGGACTTGATGAGTGGGTGAAAGTCATTAATACAGGCTACTTACCACGCTCCCATTCCTCTTTTTCCTTTTACAATTTTCTTGGCACATTCAATTGTCTCTTTTAAATTTGGATTCAGTAAAGCTGTGAAGGAAATGAAGTGGAATGATACCATGTCACCACTCGGCAGCTAAGTCAGAGTGATGTCAAGCTACCAGGGGCTCACGTTAGAGAGGCTTCCATGTGATTCCAAGAATAAATCTATCCCTGTATTTTTCTCAGACAACACTGGGAAGTAGCAGGATGTGGTCATCTTTTACTAAATCTATTGATTTTTCCTTATAATTCTTATAATGATATTTTCATTAAAAATGTATATGATGGGGACTTCCCTGGTGGTCCAATGGTAAAGAATCTGCCTTCCAATGCAGGGGACATGGGTTTGATCCCTGGTCGGGGAACTAAGATCCCACATGCTGCGGGGCAACTAAGCCCACGCGCCACAACTAGAGAAGAGGAAATCTGCACGCCACAACTAGAGAGAAGACTGCGCGCCACAAGAAAGAGCCCATGTGCCACAACTAAGATCCAATGCAGCCAAAAAAAATGTATATGTATAGTGAATATCCTGTGCTAGGCTATAGAAGCAGTGGAGATAGAATGAGAAACACAATAAATCCATCCCTGCCTTCATAAAGCCTACAGTCTGGAAGGGGGTAGATAAAGATTATAGACAATTATAATACAAAGGATACCTGGAACCATGGGGGAATGCAGCATTGAGTGGGGACACCTAATTCAGAGTTGAATTAGGGTCAGGGAAGGGTTATTGGGCCAAGTGACATCTAGTGGAGTAGGTAAGGAAAAGGGGTTGAGGACATCACAGAAGGAAAACTGTTCCAGGCAGAAGGAACAGCATGTGAGAGGGCTCAGAGGTGCCCCGAAGAACCAACATGTCTATGTATCCATCCTTCCATTCCTTCCTTGGACCATGAAACCAAGACCTCCCACCTGGGACCCCCTCCTTCTTGCCCGCACTACGGTCTCCCCGCTTCCATAACCTAGTCTGATTGCTTCTCCTTAAAACACTACTTCATTGCCCCCTTGTTGCCCGGAAAACAGAACCTCAAATCCTTGGCTTAGTCCAACTTTGCCCAACGTGGCTTTCCACTTCCACTGCTTTCCTCCACGACCCCACCATTCAAGACATGTCAAGGGGCAGGAGGCAAAGACAGTGCCAACCCTGATGGTACCGATACCCACAGCTTGGGGGTCATACACAGATCCTCTTCCCAGACTTTGTTCACACTCATCTCCCAACCTGCATCTGCTCATCCAAAAGTACAGTCCTTAAAAGTCTGTCACTGACCACCTAGCCCACTGTGCCCTCTCCCCTTTTCTGAATAAAACGTCACTTTGATTCAGCACTTATCTGTTATATACATGCATACAAACATACTTACCTGCATAGTATGCATGCATACATACATGTATCAGTCCTAATGCCCAACTATCTTGTAAATTATTCAAATAAAGGAAAATTGTGTTCATCAAGCACGAGACACCGTGCTCAGGACTTAAAACTTGTAAAAGCCTTGGAGCACCGCTCACTCCCCCCAAAAAAAGCCTCATCCCTATTCTGCTCTGTAGCTCATGGATTAGTTTTGCTCGTTTCTAAACTTTACATAAGTGTGTTCATTATGTGAAAGTGTGTCACATTATGTGAAATTTATCCATGTTGTTGCTTATAGCTGTAACTTATTCATTTCCATTAATGTGTGATTAGAAAAAAAAAGAACATATTTAGGAAAACATTCCTTCATGCACTTTGGTTTTTAAAAAGAGTCTGCAAATAAGAATATACCATGATCTATTTATCCATTCAATTGTTGATGGACATTTGCTCCAGGTTTTGGGTTTTATTTAAAAAAAAAAAAAAAAAGCTGCTAAGATCAAATAAAATAAAATAAAAGCCTTGTCAGGTAGGTACTATTATTAACTCCATTTTCTTTTTTAAAATTTTATTATTTATTTATTTATTTTTGGCTGCGTTGGGTCTTCGTTGCTTCACGTGGGCTTTTTCTAGTTGCGGTGGCTTCTCGTGTTGCGGAGCATGGGCTATAGGCACGCAGGCTTCAGTAGTTGTGGCACATGGGCTCTAGAGCACAGGCTCAGTGATTGTAGCCCACGGGCTTAGTTGCTCCATGGCATGTGTGATCTTCCCGGACCAGGGATCAAACCCATGTCCCCGGCATTGGCAGGCGGATTCTTAACCACTGCACCACCAGGGAAGCCCCATAACTCCATTTTCTAGATAAGAAAACTGAGGCTCAAATCACATAACTAGTAGGAGGTAGAGCCAAGGTTCTGTCTGGCTTCAAAGCCTATGCTTTTTCTGTTTCCCACCCTGCCCGACAGGAAAACTATGCGATTCCTCTGAATTGCCCCCAGTACACAGCACAAGGTCTAGCTCCTCTAGATGGTGCCTTGTGAGTCCTGTTGGCTTGTGGTTGCAAATTCCCAGGGAAGACTGTCTTTCCCCTGTCTTTAGAGTGTCTTCCCTTTGGGGTTTTCTAGCTTATCCCTTTCAGCTGACAGGGTAGCTCTCAGGGGTCTCAGGTCTCTTAGGAGGTCGCCAGTGCACCTCCGTACCTTGCTCAGACCCTGTCTACACAGTGACCTCAAACCCCCAGGGTCATCATCGGCTTCAGCCTTCACTTATCTATCTGCATTTTTGCTCCTCTTTTTAGCTTCTAGGGATTTCTTACCTTCTTGCCAGCTCAGCTATAGGTACTTTAAAAGATGGGTTTTTTTTGGTTTTGTTTTTTTACTTTTTTTACATTTTCTCTAGTGGGAGGGTTTTTCAGGATATCTAGCCCACCGTATTTTCATCACAGCACTCAATACCACCTCTATTACAGATAATTGTATTGGACTCTGGAGATAAACATACATAACCTTCTTATGAGACATAAATGACAGCCCGTCTTCTCCCGGTGATCACTCTGCCTGTCAAAGTGGCGGCCTCCGCTCCCCTTGAAGAAGAGTGTCTTCTACGTTAGGCCCAGCCGGCGCCCTCTGCCCTCACCTGTCAGGCTCCTCCCTGCCTGCCCCTCTGCCCACCTGGACGTGGGTCTCCATCGCTGCGTCCCAGGCTGCCGCAGCCCCTTCCCCTCGCGGACCTTTGGCCGTGCAGTGCTCTGCCCGGCCTCCCTGGGGTCCACCCTGGATTTGGCTCAGCCCCGTCTTTGCCAGGCCCTCCTCCTCCCGGCTCCAAACTTGTAAACGCTGGCCAGCCCTCTGAGCTCAACGCGGCCGCCCCCGGGCCCCAGGGTGGAAGGAGGGAGGGACCTACCAGAGCAGGACACGTGGCAGCGGTTCTTGCCATGGTCACACCAGTCACTGTTGCGGATCTGAAAGAGGCCGTAGCCGGTGTAGCCACCGCGCAAGCTGTCGTAGGCAGCAGTGGGGTTGAACTTGCTCTCAAAATAAGCCAGGCACACCCCTAAGATGGAACGGGAGGGGTGTGGCTCAGAGGAGAGCTGGGGAAGCCTGGGCAGGCGGCAGTGGGAAAAGACATGAGGAGTGGGGCTGAGAGGGGCTACTCACAGTTTTCGAGGCTGTAGCCCTCAAAATCACTCAGGCCTCCTTCGTGGAGCTTCTTAGCCACCACGCAGCGCCCCAAGACTGCAGCGCCACTTGGAACCACCAGGTACCCGATGAGGGAGAGCACCATGGACGCCTTCATCCTCTCCAGCTCAGGGTGACGGCCGCCAGGCGAGTGGACGGAGTCACAGGTAATTCCCACCGAGATCACTGGGACTCTGGCCGAAGAGAAGGGCGCTGTGGGACTGGGGGTGTGCAATTCAGTGCGTTCAGAAAAAGGGGATGCCCTCCTGGCTTAATCACAATACTTCTTCCCATTCTAATTCCGTGTCACTGCAAACCCATGGTACCCGAGGCCCTGCCTCTCCTCCTCCCCTTCACCTCCTGTTTTCTCAGGAAACTGCTCTCTCCAAGGTCTCCTTCCCACCCCCCTATCCCCATTCTTTCCCTCCAGCAAAACCCAATGGATGCTTCTTGGGTTTTTTCGCACTCATTTCTCCTTGACAGTAGATACAGATGCTCAAAAATGCTTTCTTCCTCTTTACTGTGAAAGCAGAACTTGTTCATGAAACACATTTTGGAAAATAGAAAATGAGAAAAGAAAAAAATAATTCATCATGTTCCCACCATGATAGGCACAACAGACACTGTCATGTTGAATTACTTCCGCCGTTGCCTTTTATCCTGGAATATATTCTGAGCTGTGGTCTTAATTGACTCCAGATTTTCTACAAACCAAACTCCAGTGACCTTTTCTCTCGCTGTCCTCACAAGGAGACCTGGTCCAGCCCGGACCTGCCAGTGATTAGCTGGGTCGTCATTGGAAAGAGCAGAGAAGTCTCTTAGCCTCACAGCGCCTCTGCTTTCACACCTGTCTTCCTCTTGTTCACCTTCACACCGTCACATTCACCTTGTGCATTTCTTTGTACCTGCCCATCTCATTCCCACCCAGGTCCTTTGCACCTGCTATTCCTTCTGCCCGGAACGTGATTCTCCCAACCACCGCAGCGCTTGCTATTTCCTGTCATGGTCTCAGCTCAGACAAGCTCACCACTTCAAATAGGATTGTCTGACCACTGCCCCATCCCAGGAAATAGTTTTCATTTTCTTTACAATATAAGTCAATTTCAGAAAGTTCCTCGTTCATTTATTCGTTCATTTGTCTACCTCCCATATCAGAGTGTAAGCACCAGGCATGCAGAAAACTAGCCTGTCTTGTCCTCTGCTTTAGCCTCAGAACTTAGAACAGAACCTGGGGCACAGTAGGTGCTCAGTGAACCTTTGATGAATGAATGAATGAATGAATGATTGAACAAAAACCTACTCTTCCCAACAGAAGTGTCATCGGATGAGCAATAAGTGAATGTGCTGATGAGCATGTCCTGCAGCTGGGAATATTCATGCCTGTCCCAGTTCGTGCCCACCGTACACCCACTTACCGTCCTTCTGCAAGCTCTTGGTGCCTCCTCGGGGGAAGGGAAGCAGCCACTGCGATAGGCTCAATGTTTATTGCAGGAAAGTCGCTCTATCTACACTCCGCTCCCTGGAGTTTTCAGATGTCACTTCCTTGATAACCCGTTTGCCTTCACCCAAGAGCTTCCAAACCATAAGTCCTTCTTCGTGACCTGCTCTTCTAGAATCTTTTCTATGACATCAGTTGCTATGCACCAGGGTATTCTGAAACAGGGAGGGGTTGGCCACCAGGACATCTGTATTAGTTTTCTATTGCTGCTATAACAAGTCACCTCCAACTTAGCAGCTAAAACAACACAAATGTATGAACTTAAAGTTCTATAGGTCAGAAGTCTAACAGGGCTCACCAGGTTAAAAGCAAGGTGTTGGCAGGGCCATGCTCCTTTCTGGGGGCCCTAAAGGAGGATCCACTCCCTTGCTCATTTGGGCTGTTGGCAGAATACAGTCCTTGTAGCTGTAGCACCGAGATCTCTGTTTCCTTGCCAGCTGTCAGCTGAGGGTCATTCCCAGCTGCCAGGGGCCATCTGCATTCCTGGGCTCTACCTCCTTCCTCTATCTTCAAAGACAGCAAGGGTGGGTGAAAACTCTCTTTCATGCTGAATCTCATCTGCCTCTCCTTCCATTGTTGTATCTCATGGACTCACCTTCTGCCTCCCCTCCTGCTTTTAAAGACACATGTGATTACACTGGCTCACCCAGACTCTCCTGAGGGTATGTTCATTTCTACTATGGGGCACCCACATGCTGCTTCTGGGAGGTTTTCCAGGGGAGCGGCCCTGGCTGGGTCCTGGGGTCCCCAGTAGCTCTGCTGCTATAATCCCTCTCCCAGGAATAATGCATCAGCACCCATTCCTCACTGACCATGACCTAACTGAATTTGCATGCTTATTGTTATCTGGACATTCTCTGGGTTCCGGGAGTGGGAGGGCATGTGCTTGCTCTGAGGAAGGCGCACTGTGGGACCATCCTCTCCTGCAGCCCTAGAACCTGATGTAGTTTCCTTCCCTCCCTGGCCTGTATTAATTACAAAGGGGGAATTGTGCTTTGTGTGGAGAAATCTGGACGGCACCACTCTAACCAAGGTATCAGGCTTGGCACTGACAGTAGTGGGATGGCCTGACATTACGTGTCACTCGTGCCCTACGGGGGAAGCTACACAACATCACACTGGCCCCTCACCTTCTGTTCCCCAGGCCTGGTGACCCAGGAAAAGGCATCAATCATTAAGCTCCATGGTCCTGAGTCTTCCAGCAAAGCTGCTAGGATCCCTCTTCCCACAAGTGGAGAACACCTGCGTATACAAGAAGGCCACCTTTAGCTCCAGAATGCAGAGATGTGCGCATAAGGGGGCCCCTGCCAACTGTTCCATCACAGCTTTGGTTTTTGTAAAGATCATTTGTCAACTATAATCCAACTGTAAGATAAATTTGGCCGCTTCAAGTCCCAAGTCCACTACAGGAGCCAGGATCCCTGAACTGGGGCCAGGATCAGCCACTTCTAAGTCGGGGATAGGGAGCCAGCCCTGAATCCCTGAGTTTCACCTGCTCTCGCAGGGCTGAGCCCTCTCGGTTTGCCCCAGCCCTGGGCCCTAGCCGGACTTCTCCTGAGCCTTCCCCAACAGATGGATCTCCATCTGCTCCTCAGACATCGCCCGATAACACAATCTATAATTACATTTGTATGTGTGTCAATATCTGCATCTATATCTGTACAGCGTCTGCAAAAAAAAAAAAAAAAAAAAGCCTGGAGACAAGAAAAGATGCTGGCCAGCCAATCCTACAGACACTCAAAAACATTCAAGGTAGAAGTTCCCTTTGAAATGATCTAGTTTACCTGTTCTCAAAAGTGTTTCTTGCCAGTGAAGCCAGTCTCATGCAGAAACCCTCGATGCCAGCTCACCTTCTTTGCTGCCTTTGCAAGTGGCCCATAGGGACGATATCAGGGCTTGAGGAAGATGCACCCAGTTCATCATGTTATTCATATCTGAGGAAGGCAGAAACAGGACCAGGTCCGGAACTCAGGGCTTCTGAGCCCGAAGAAAGAGGTCTGAGAATACATTTTTGGTCGTCCAGCCAAAACCATTCCTCCCTAAAAGAACCTCAGTAGTGGGCAGGGAGCCCTGAATTGGGCAGGACCCCTGTCTCTGGCCTAGGGATGGGTGTATGACCTAGTTCTGGCCCGTAGGATGTAAGGGGAAATGCACTGAGGAGAGGGCTCCTGGGAATGATTTCCCTTTGGTAACAGAGACAAGGAAGGAGAGAGTCCCATTCAAGGCCACCCTGCTTCCTCTTTGAACTGAGCCGCACAAGGCATGATGCTGCCATTATTTGACATGAGGGGACCTAGAAAATGACACTGATACCAAATCAGAGCCGGACACCCCGATCCCTGAATCACTATCAGCAGGCGCCCATCTCCAGACTTCTTCTTACGCAAGAAAAACAAAGCTCTGTGGCGTGAGTCCCCTTTTGTCACGCATTGTACCTGCTGCTGAAAGCATCTCTGACAGATTCAAGGGATTTGTGTAAATCTGCCACACGTTTATTTTCAAATCCAAGCATTTTTAGCTGTGCTGTTGCTTCCCTAGTTTAAAAAGATATTTTTAAACTTCATCTGAAATGGCATCAGAAAGAAAACAGCCCAACTTTTGTGTACTCACTGAGTGGTTGTCTGAGGCAAAGTGTCTTCGCCGAAAGGGGGAGAGGAGAGGAGGTGTTTTCTTTTATGAAGATTTTTCCTGTTGCCCGAGTAGAACGAAACCTCCCTCGGCTGCAGAGATGGAAGGAAAAAGACTTCAGGCTGAGATGAGACAGACTCTGAGCAGGAAGCAAGCGGGGGACACATCATGACCATAAGTGCCGGCATCGCAGGGGGCAGGCACCGATCCCGACTCGGGAGCTACTGGGCCCCCATCAAAAAGAGGCTGAGAAACCACCTCACACCAAACGGCCACCATCACAAAGCGGCTGAGAAACCACCTCACACCAAAGGGCCCTCATCACAAAGGGGATGAGAAACCACCTCACACCAAAGGGCCCACATAACAAAGGGGATGACAAACCACCTCACACCAAAGAGCCCACATCACCAAGGTGATGAGAAACCGCCTCACACTAAAGGGCCCACATCACAAATGGGATGACAAACCGCCTCAAAACAAAGGGCCCTCATCACAAAGGGAATGAGAAACCACCTCACATCAAACGGCCACCATCACAAAGCAGCTGAGAAACCACCTCACACCACAGGGCCCACATCACCAAGGTGATGAGAAACCACCTCACACTAAAGGGCCCACATAACCAAGGTGATGAGAAACCACCTCACACCAAGGAGCACACATCACAAAGGGAATGAGAAACCACCTCACACCAAAGAGCCCACATTACAAAGAGGAAGAGAAACCACCGCACACCAAAGAGCCCACATCACCAAGGTGATGAGAAACCACCGCACACCAAAGGATCCACATCACAAAGGGGATGACAAACTACCTCACACCAAAGAGCTCACATCTCAAATTGGATGACAAACCACCTCACACCAAACAGCCCACATCACAAAGGAGATGAGAAACCACCTCACACCAAGGGGCCGACATCACCAAAGGGATGACAAACCACTTCACACCACAGAGCCCACATCACCAAGATGATGAGAAACTGCCGCACACTAAAGCACCCACATCACAAAGGGGATGAGAAACCACCTCACACCAAAGGGCCCTCATCACAAAGGGAATGAGAAACCACCTCACATCAAACGGCCACCATCACAAAGGGGCTGAGAAACCACCTCACACCACAGGGCCCACATCACCAAGGTGATGAGAAACCACCTCACACTAAAGGGCCCACATAACCAAGGTGATGAGAAACCACCTCACACCAAGGGGCCGACATCACCAAAGGGATGACAAACCACTTCACACCACAGAGCCCACATCACCAAGATGATGAGAAACCGCCGCACACTAAAGCACCCACATCACAAAGGGGATGAGAAACCACCTCACACCAAAGGGCCCCATCACAAAGGGAATGAGAAACCACCTCACACCACAGAGCCCACATCACAATGGGGATGACAAACCACCTCACATCAAAGGGTCCACATCACAAAAGGGATGATAAAACACCACACACCAACGTACGCAAATCACAAAGAGGTGAGAAACCACCTCACACCAAAGGGTCCACATCACAAAGGGAATGACAAACCACCTCACACCAAAGGGCCCACATCACAAAGGGGATGACAAATCACCTCACACCAAAGGGCCCACATCACAAAGGGGATGACAAACCACCTCACACCAAAGGTCCCGCATCACAAAGGGCATGACAAATCACCTGACATGAAAGGGCCCACATCACAAAGGGGATGAGAAACCACCTCACACCAAGTGGCTCACATCACAAATGGAATGAGGAACCACCTCACACTGAAGGGCCCACATCACAAAGGGGATGAGAAACCACATCACACCAAAGAGCCCGCATCACAAAGGGGATGACACACCACCTCAAATCAAACGGTCCACATCACAAAGGGTATGAGAAACCACCTCACACCACACGGCACCATTGACAAAGGGGATGAGAAACCACCTCACACCAATGGGCCCACATCACAAAGGGGATGACAAAAAACCTCACTACAAAGGGCCCACATCACAAAGGGGATGAGAAACCACCTCACCCGAAGAGCCCACATCACAATGGGGATGACAAAAAAGCTCACATCAAAGGGGGCACATCACAAAAGGGATGACAAAACACCACACACCAAAGGGCCCAAATCACAAAGGGGATGAGAAACCACCTCACACCACATGGCCCACATCACCAAGGTGATGAGAAACCACCTCACACCAAACGGCCCACATCACAAAGGGCATGAGAAGCCACCTCACACAACAGGGCCGACATCACCAAGGTGATGAGAAACCACCTCGCACCAAAGGGCCCTCATCACAAAGGGAATGAGAAACCACTTCACACCACAGAGCCCACATCACAATGGGGATGACAAACCACCTCAAACCACTGGGCCCACATCACAAAAGGGATGAGAAACCTCCTCACAACAATGAGCCCACATCACCAAGGTGATGAGAAACCACCTCACACCAAAGTGCCCCCATCACAAAGGGTATGACACACCACCTCACACCAATGGGCCCACATCACAAAGGGGATGATAAACCACCTCACACCACAGACCACATCACCAAGGTGATGAGAAACTTCCTCACACCAAAGAGCCCACATCACCAGGTGATGAGAAACCCCCTCACACCAAAGTGCCCACATCACAAAGGCTATGACACACCACCTCACACCAATGGGCCCACATCACAAAGGGGATGATAAACCACCTCACACCAGAGACCACGTCACCAAGGTGATGAGAAATCACCTCGCACCAAAGGGCCCCCATCACAAAGGGGATGACAAATCACCTCACACCAAGGGGCCCACATCACCAAGGGGATGACAAACCACTTCACACCACAGGGCCCACATCACCAAGATGATGTCAAACCGCCTAACACTAAAGCATCCACATCACACAGGGGATGAGAAACCACCTCACACCAAAGAGCCCACATCACAATCCGGATGACAAACCACCTCACATCAAAGGGTCCACATCACAAAAGGGATGACAAAGCACCACACACCAAAGTACGCAAATCACAAAGAGGTGAGAAACCACCTCACACCAAAGGGCCCACATCACAAAGGGAATGACAAACCACCTCACACCAAAGGTCTCACATCACAAAGGGGTTGAGGAACCACCTTACACCAAAGGGCCAACATCACCAAGGTGATAAGAAAACACCTCGCACCAAAGGGCCATCATCATAAAGGGGATGAGAAACCACCTCACACCACAGGGCCCACATCACCAAGATGATGAGAAACCACCTCACACCAGAGAGCCCACATCACAATGGGTATGACAAACCACCTCACATCAAAGGGTCCACATCACAAAGGGTATGACACACCACCTCACACCAATGGTCCCACATCACAAAGGGGATGAGAAACCACTTCACACCAGAGACCACATCACCAAGTTGATGAGAAACCGCCTCACACTAAAGCACCCACATCACAAAGGGGATGAGAAACCACCTCACACAACAGGGCCCACATCACAAAGGGGATAAGAAACCACCTCACACCACAGGGCCCACGTCATAAAAGGGATGACAAACCACCTCACACCAAAGGGCCCTCATCACCAAGGTGATGAGAAACCACCTCACACCAAAGTGCCCACATCACAAAGGGTATGACACACCACCTCACATCATGGGCCCGCATCACAAAGGGGATGATAAACCACTTCACACCAGAGACCACATCACCAAGTTGATGAGAAACCGCCTCACACTAAAGCACCCACATCACAAAGGGGATGAGAAACCACCTCACACCAAAGGGCCCTCATCACAAAGGGGATGACAAAACACCTCACTACAAAAGGTCCACATCACAATGGGGATAAGAAACCACCTCACACCACATGGGCCACATCACCAAGGTGATGAGAAACCACCTCACACCAAACAGCCCACATCACAAAGGGCATGAGAAACCACCTCACACAACAGGGCCCACATCACAAAGGGGACAAGAAACCACCTCACACCACAGGGCCCACATCATAAAAGGGATGACAAACCACCTCACACCAAGGAGCCCACATCACCACGGTGATGAGAAACCACCTAACACCAAAGGGCCCCCATCACAAAGGGGATGACAAACCACTTCACACCAAAGGTCCCGCATCACAAAGGGAATGAGAAAACACCTCACACCACAGAACCCACATCACAATGGGGATGACACACCACCTCACACCATGGGCCCACATCACAAAGGGGATGACAAAAAACCTCACTTCAAAGGGCCCACATCACAAAGGGGATGAGAAACCACCTCACCCAAAGAGCCCACATCACAATGGGGATGACAAAAAAGCTCACATCAAACGGGGCACATCACAAAAGGGATGACAAAACACCACACACCAAAGGGCCCAAATCACAAAGGGGATGAGAAACCACCTGACACCAAACGGCCCACATCACAAAGGGCATGAGAAGTCACCTCACACAACAGGGCCGACATCACCAAGGTGATGAGAAACCACCTCGCACCAAAGGGCCCTCATCACAAAGGGAATGAGAAACCACTTCACACCACAGAGCCCACATCACAATGGGGATGACAAACCACCTCAAACCACAGGGCCCACATCACAAAAGGGATGAGAAACCTCCTCACAACAATGAGCCCACATCACCAAGGTGATGAGAAACCACCTCACACCAAAGTGCCCCCATCACAAAGGGTATGACACACCACCTCACACCAATGGACCCACATCACAAAGGGGATGATAAAACACCTCACTACAAAGGGCCCACATCACCAAGGGGATCACAAACCACTTCACACCACAGAGCCCACATCACCAAGGTGATGAGAAACCGCCTCACACTAAAGCACCCACATCACAAAGGGGATGAGAAACCACCTCACACCACAGAGCCCACATCACAATGGGGATGACAAACCACCTCACATCAAAGGGTCCACATCACAAAAGGGATGACAAAACACCACACAACAACGTATGCAAATCACAAAGAGGTAAGAAACCACCTCACACCAAAGGGCCCACATCACAAAGGGAATGACAAACCACCTCACACCAAAGTCCCACATCACAAAGGAGTTGAGGAACCACCTTACACCAAAGGGCCCACATCACAAAGGGGATGAGAAACCACCTCACACCAAAGAGCTCTCATCACAAAGTGGATGACACACCACCCCACATCAAACTGTCCACATCAGAAAGGGGATAAGAAACCACCTCACACCAAGGGGCCCACATCACCAAGATGATGAGAAACCACCTCACACTAAAGCACCGACATCACAAACGGGATGAGAAACCACCTCACACCAAAGGGCCCTCATCACAAAGGGGATGAGAAACAACCTCACACCACAGAGCCCACATCACAATCCGGATGACAAACCACCTCACATCAAAGGGTCCACATCACAAAAGGGATGACAAAACACCACACACCAACGTACGCAAATCACAAAGAGGTGAGAAACCACCTCACACCAAAGGTCCCACATCACAAAGGGGTTGAGGAACCACCTTACACCAAAGGGCCCACATCACAAAGGGGATGAGAAACCACCTCACACCAAGGGCTCACATCACTAATGGGATGAGGAACCACCTCACACCACATGGCCCACATCAGCAAGGTGATGAGAAAACACCTCACACCAAACGGCCCACATCACAAAGGGCATGAGAAGCCAGCTCACACAACAGGGCCGACATCACAAAGGGGATGAGAAACCACCTCACGCCAATGGGCCACTGTCACAAAGGGGATGAGAAACCACCTCACACCAAAGGGCCAACATCACCAAGGTGATGAGAAAACACCTCGCACCAAAGGGCCATCATCACAAAGGGGATGAGAAACCACCTCACACCACTGGGCCCACATCACACAGGGGATGACAAAACACCTCACCACAAAGGGCCCTCATCACAAAGGGAATGAGAAACCACTTCACACCACAGAGCCCACATCACAATGGGGATGACAAACCACCTGACATCACAGAGCCCACATCACCAAGGGGAGGACAAACCACTTCACACCACAGAGCCCACATCACCAAGGTGATGAGAAACCGCCTCACACTAAAGCACCCACATCACAATGGGGATGACAGACCAGCTCACATCAAAGTGTCCACATCACAAAAGGGATGACAAAACACCACACACCAACGTACGCAAATCACAAAGGGGATGACAAAACACCTCACTACAAAGGGCCCACATCACAAAGGGGATGACAAAACAGCTCACATCAAAGGGTCCACATCACAAAGGGTATGACACACCACCTCACACCAATGGGCCCACATCACAAAGGGGATGAGAAACCACCTCACACCAAAGAGCCCACATCACAAAGGAGATGAGAAACCACCTCACACCAAAGGTCTCACATCACAAAGGGGTTGAGGAACCACCTTACACCAAAGGGCCCACATCACAAAGGAGATGAGAAACCACCTCACACCGAGGGGCTCACATCACTAATGGGATGAGGAACCACCTCACACTAAGGGGCCCACATCACATAGGGGATGAGAAACCACCTCACACCAAAGGGCCCTCATTACCAAGGTGATGAGAAACCACCTCACAAAAAAGGGCCCACATCACAAAGGGAATGAGAAACCACCTCACACCACAGAGCCCACATCACAATGGGTATGACAAACCACCTCACATTAAAGGGTCCACATCACAAAGGGTATGACACACCACCTCACACCAATGGGCCCACATCACAAAGGGGATGAGAAACCACCTCACACCAAAGAGCCCAAATCACCAAAGTGATGAGAAACCGCCTCACACTAAAGCACCCACATCACAAAGGGGATGAGAAACCACCTCACATCAAAGGGTCCACATCACAAAAGGGATGACAAAACACCACACAACAACGTACGCAAATCACAAAGAGGTGAGAAACCACCTCACACCAAAGGGCCCACATCACAAAGGGGATGAGAAACCACCTCACACCACAGGGCCCACATCACCAAGATGATGAGAAACCGCCTCACACTAAAGCACCCAAATCACAAAGGGGATGAGGAACCACCTCACACAAAAGGGCCCACATCACAAAGGGGATGAGAAACCACTTCACACCAAAGGGCCCACATCACAAAGGGGATGAGAAACCACCTCACACCACAGGGCCCACATCACCAAGATGATGAGAAACCGCCTCACACTAAAGCACCCAAATCACAAAGGGGATGAGGAACCACCTCACACAAAAGGGCCCACATCACAAAGGGGATGAGAAACCACTTCACACCAGAGACCACATCACCAAGTTGATGAGAAACCACCTCACACCAGAGAGCCCACATCACAATGGGTATGACAAACCACCTCACATCAAAGGGTCCACATCACAAAGGGTATGACACACCACCTCACACCAATGGTCCCACATCACAAAGGGGATGAGAAACCACTTCACACCAGAGACCACATCACCAAGTTGATGAGAAACCGCCTCACACTAAAGCACCCACATCACAAAGGGGATGAGAAACCACCTCACACAACAGGGCCCACATCACAAAGGGGATAAGAAACCACCTCACACCAAAGGGCCCTCATCACAAAGGGGATGAGAAAACACCTCACACCACAGGGCCTACCTCACAAAGGGGATGACAAAACACCTCACTACAAAAGGTCCACATCACAATGGGGATAAGAAACCACCTCACACCACATGGGCCACATCATCAAGGTGATGAGAAACCACCTCACACCAAACAGCCCACATCACAAAGGGCATGAGAAACCACCTCACACAACAGGGCCCACATCACAAAGGGGACAAGAAACCACCTCACACCACAGGGCCCACATCATAAAAGGGATGACAAACCACCTCACACCAAGGAGCCCACATCACCAAGGTGATGAGAAACCACCTCCCACCAAAGAGAGCCCATCACAAAGGGGATGAGAAACCACTTCACACCAAAGGGCCAACATCACCAAGGTGATGAGAAACCACCTAACACCAAAGGGCCCCCATCACAAAGGGGATGACAAACCACTTCACACCAAAGGTCCCGCATCACAAAGGGAATGAGAAAACACCTCACACCACAGAACCCACATCACAATGGGGATGACACACCACCTCACACCATGGGCCCACATCACAAAGGGGATGACAAAAAACCTCACTACAAAGGGCCCACATCACAAAGGGGATGAGAAACCACCTCACCCAAAGAGCCCACATCACAATGGGGATGACAAAAAAGCTCACATCAAAGGGGGCACATCACAAAAGGGATGACAAAACACCACACACCAAAGGGCCCAAATCACAAAGGGGATGAGAAACCACCTCACACCAAACGGCCCACATCACAAAGGGCATGAGAAGCCACCTCACACAACAGGGCCGACATCACCAAGGTGATGAGAAACCACCTCGCACCAAAGGACCCTCATCACAAAGGGAATGAGAAACCACTTCACACCACAGAGCCCACATCACAATGGGGATGACAAACCACCTCAAACCACAGGGCCCACATCACAAAAGGGATGAGAAACCTCCTCACAACAATGAGCCCACATCACCAAGGTGATGAGAAACCACCTCACACCAAAGTGCCCCCATCACAAAGGGTATGACACACCACCTCACACCAATGGGCCCACATCACACAGGGGATGACAAAACACCTCACCACAAAGGGCCCTCATCACAAAGGGAATGAGAAACCACTTCACACCACAGAGCCCACATCACAATGGGGATGACAAACCACCTGACATCACAGAGCCCACATCACCAAGGGGAGGACAAACCACTTCACACCACAGAGCCCACATCACCAAGGTGATGAGAAACCGCCTCACACTAAAGCACCCACATCACAATGGGGATGACAGACCAGCTCACATCAAAGTGTCCACATCACAAAAGGGATGACAAAACACCACACACCAACGTACGCAAATCACAAAGGGGATGACAAAACACCTCACTACAAAGGGCCCACATCACAAAGGGGATGACAAAACAGCTCACATCAAAGGGTCCACATCACAAAGGGTATGACACACCACCTCACACCAATGGGCCCACATCACAAAGGGGATGAGAAACCACCTCACACCAAAGAGCCCACATCACAAAGGAGATGAGAAACCACCTCACACCAAAGGTCTCACATCACAAAGGGGTTGAGGAACCACCTTACACCAAAGGGCCCACATCACAAAGGAGATGAGAAACCACCTCACACCGAGGGGCTCACATCACTAATGGGATGAGGAACCACCTCACACTAAGGGGCCCACATCACAAAGGGGATGAGAAACCACCTCACACCAAAGGGCCCTCATCACCAAGGTGATGAGAAACCACCTCACACAAAAGGGCCCACATCACAAAGGGAATGAGAAACCACCTCACACCACAGAGCCCACATCACAATGGGTATGACAAACCACCTCACATTAAAGGGTCCACATCACAAAGGGTATGACACACCACCTCACACCAATGGGCCCACATCACAAAGGGGATGAGAAACCACCTCACACCAAAGAGCCCAAATCACCAAAGTGATGAGAAACCGCCTCACACTAAAGCACCCACATCACAAAGGGGATGAGAAACCACCTCACATCAAAGGGTCCACATCACAAAAGGGATGACAAAACACCACACAACAACGTACGCAAATCACAAAGAGGTGAGAAACCACCTCACACCAAAGGGCCCACATCACAAAGGGGATGAGAAACCACCTCACACCACCGGGACCACATCACCAAGATGATGAGAAACTGCCTCACACTAAAGCACCCAAATCACAAAGGGGATGAGGAACCACCTCACACAAAAGGGCCCACATCACAAAGGGAATGAGAAACCACCTCACACCAGAGAGCCCACATCACAATGGGTATGACAAACCACCTCACATCAAAGGGTCCACATCACAAAGGGTATGACACACCACCTCACACCAATGGTCCCACATCACAAAGGGGATGAGAAACCACTTCACACCAGAGACCACATCACCAAGTTGATGAGAAACCGCCTCACACTAAAGCACCCACATCACAAAGGGGATGAGAAACCACCTCACACAACAGGGCCCACATCACAAAGGGGATAAGAAACCACCTCACACCACAGGGCCCACGTCATAAAAGGGATGACAAACCACCTCACACCAAAGGGCCCTCATCACCAAGGTGATGAGAAACCACCTCACACCAAAGTGCCCACATCACAAAGGGTATGACACACCACCTCACATCATGGGCCCGCATCACAAAGGGGATGATAAACCACTTCACACCAGAGACCACATCACCAAGTTGATGAGAAACCGCCTCACACTAAAGCACCCACATCACAAAGGGGATGAGAAACCACCTCACACCAAAGGGCCCTCATCACAAAGGGAATGAGAAAACACCTCACACCACAGGGCCTACCTCACAAAGGGGATGACAAAACACCTCACTACAAAAGGTCCACATCACAATGGGGATAAGAAACCACCTCACACCACATGGGCCACATCACCAAGGTGATGAGAAACCACCTCACACCAAACAGCCCACATCACAAAGGGCATGAGAAACCACCTCACACAACAGGGCCCACATCACAAAGGGGACAAGAAACCACCTCACACCACAGGGCCCACATCATAAAAGGGATGACAAACCACCTCACACCAAGGAGCTCACATCACCAAGGTGATGAGAAACCACCTCACACCAAAGCTCCCACATAATAAAGGGGATGAGAAAACACCTCATACCACAGGGCCCACATCAAAAAGGAGATGAGGAACCACCTCACACCAAAGAGAGCCCATCACAAAGGGGATGAGAAACCACTTCACACCAAAGGGCCAACATCACCAAGGTGATGAGAAACCACCTAACACCAAAGGGCCCCCATCACAAAGGGGATGACAAACCACTTCACACCAAAGAGCCCACATCACCAAGGTGACGAGAAACCGACTCACACTAAAGGGCCCACATCACAAATGGGATGACAAACCACCTCACACCAAAGGGCCCTCATCACAAAGGGAATGAGAAACCACCTCACACCACAGAGCCCACATCACAATGGGGATGACACACCACCTCACACCATGGGCCCACATCACAAAGGGGATGATAAACCACTTCACACCAGAGAGACCACATCACCAAGTTGATGAGAAACCGCCTCACACTAAAGCACCCACATCACAAAGGGGATGAGAAACCACCTCACACCAAAGGGCCCTCATCACAAAGGGAATGAGAAACCACCTCACACCACAGGGCCCACATCACAAAGGGGATGACAAAACACCTCACTACAAAACGCCCACATCACAATGGGGATGAGAAACCACCTCACACCAAACGGCCCACATCACAAAGGGCATAAGAAACCACCTCACACAACAGGGCCCACATCACAAAGGGGATAAGAAACCACCTCACACCACAGGGCCCACATCACAAAGGGGATGACAAACCACCTCACACCAAAGGGCCCACATCACAGAGGGTATGACACACCACCTCACACCAATTGGCCCACATCACAAAGGGGATGATAAACCACCTCACACCAAATGGTCCACATCACAAAGGGAATGACAAACCACCTCACACCAAAGGGCCCCCATCACAAAGGGGATGACAAACCACCTCACACCAAGGGGCCCACATAACCAAGAGGATGAGAAACCATCTGATATCAAAGAGCCCACATCACCAAGGGGATCACAAACCACTTCACACCACAGAGCCCACATCACCAAGGTGATGAGAAACCGCCTCACACTAAAGCACCCACATCACAAAGGGGTTGACAAACCACCTCACACCAAAGAGCCCACATCACCAAGGTGATGAGAAAGCACCTCACACCAAAGGACCCACATCACAATGGGGATGAGAAGCCACCTCACATCAAAGGGCCCATATCACAAAGGGGATGAGAAACCACCTCACACCAAAGGCCCACATCAGAAAGGGGATGAGAAACCACCTCACTCCAAAGGGCCCACCTCACAAAGGGAATGAGAAACCACCTCACACCAAAGGGCCCACATCACAAAGGGAACGAGAAACCACCTCACACCAAAGGGCCCACATCAGAAAGGGGATGAGAAACCACCTCACACCAAAGGGCCCACATCAGAAAGGGGATGAGAAACCACCTCACACCAAAGGGCCCACATCACAAAGGGAACGAGAAACCACCTCACATCAAAGGGCCCACATCAGAAAGAGGATGAGAAACCACCTCACTCCAAAGAGCCCTCCATGGAGAAGGCAGGCAGAAAGGCTTGGAGCCATCTGGGTTGTTTATGGAAGGACGTCTCCCAGACACATGTGCTCAGGGTGGGGTGACCAACTGTCCCCATCTTTCTGGGACTGAAGCTTTTCCAGGGTTGTGGGACTTTTAGAGTTAAAACTGGGAAAGTCCTAGATGTGGAGCTTCTAAAAATGTAGTTCCCTGCATACATGAGATTCACAAGCGATGGAGTCCCGACCTCTTCATCCCTCCAGCCGCCACCATGGGGAGAAACAAGCCGTATAGCCAGCCTGGCGTATGGTTTGGGGGATTCAGGCTGAGTTGTCTTCGGTCACTCCATAGGGTCAGAGTGAACAGGCCAACACTGGTGAACCCACTACCTCCCCCATCAAGCCCTCTTGCAGCAAAGGAAAACTCATTTGAGGCCATGAATATAAAAAAATCACATTCACACACATTCCATACTCATACTTGCACCTTTCTTCGTTGAAGGAAATTGAGTTCCATCTGAAGAGTTGTTGTGAGCACAGAAAAGATGAGTTACAATCTAGAAGTCTGTGCCCAGTGCCAAAGCACACGGGCCCACAGCAAGTACTATGGTGTGGAGACTGCCAGAACCTGTCCTAGGGCCCAGGCTCTGGGGGCATGGCTTACACTGATCATGCCATTTTATGCTCCTGACAGTCCTGAGAAGGGGCTCCATTTCACAGAGGAGGACCCAACTCTTTCAGGATCAGGGTAACCTGCCCAAGGTCACACCAATAGTGAGTGGTAGACCCCAAGGTCACACCAATAGTGAGTGGTGGACCCCAAGATCACACCAACAGTGAGTGGTGGACCCCAAGGTCATACCAACAGTGAGTGGTGGACCCCAAGGTCACACCAATAGTGAGTGGTGGACCCCAAGATCACACCAATAGTGAGTGGTGCACCCCAAGTTCACACCAATAGTTAGTGGTGGACCCCAGGTCTGTCTGACTCCAGAGGCCATCCTCTTAAACCCACGCTCTGCTGCTTTTGTGCTCCAGGGACAGAAGACCTGGGTGGGTCCTGATACTACTGCTTAATAGCTGTGTGACCTAGGACAAGATACTTCATTCTCCAAACCTCAGTTTCTCTGCCTGCAAGATGGGGATAGAAGTAGTGCTGACTTCATCAGGTTATGTGGAAAGTTCTAATCCATAATAAGCTCTCCATGAATGCCAAGGGCAAAGGAGAAGGTAATCCAGGAGTGCAGCGCAGAGGTGGTATGAGCGAGCCAGACTGGCAGTGAGGGGAGCTAACAGGCAGAGGCTGAAGGCTGGGGCGTCAGCCCGATGGATCTCAACCCTGGCTGTGTGTCAGGATCATCTGGGGAGTCACACCTCAAACCAGGTAATTATGAACATCTGAAAGTAGGACCCAAGCATCGGTATTTCTGCAAATCCCCAGGTGACTCCAGTGTACAGCCAGAGTTGAAAGCCATTGGCCTAGCCCTTTGCTCTTAGACGTGAGGACCTTCGAGAAGCATGGGTGTCACTGGGAGCGTGTGGGAAATGCAGAATCTCGGACCCACCTCAGATCTGCTGAATCGGAATCTGCATTTGAGCAAGATCCCTGGGTGATTCGTGTGCACATTACTTTTTAAAATTTTGATTAATTAATGTTTTTGGCCACACCACACAGCATATGGGATCTTAGTTCCCCGACCAGGGGTTGCACCTGTGCCCCCTGCAGTGGAAGCACGGAATCCTGACCACTGGACCGCCAGGGAAGTCCCTTGTGTGTACATTAAATTCTAAGCATCCCTGGGCTAGCCTGTGGGTCACAGATGGGGAAAATCAGCAAAATGCCAGGCTTTGAACCCCATTAAAAGCCAAAGTGCAAGTGAGGGGGGAAATGAGGGGCAGCTATTTACAGCAATCATTCACGGATAAGCTCATCTCCTGGCAAATGCAAAGGGCAAGGGTGGGGTAGGTCTCTATATGTTTAAACTTCAATGAATCCACGATCGCGGACACTCAGGAAGTCAGGGATTCTACCAGCCGCCCAGTGTTTGCTCATCCACCACTGTATCAGCCAGAAGACTAACATTATCTGGTGTCAACAATGCACGTGGCCTGGTATTAGCAGGAAGATATCAGCCTGCATGAAGCCTTGGAATCATGATAGGGAAATAATTCCCAAAGGGCCTTTTCCTCACCTAGAATGAGCAGCTCTTCATCGTTGGGCAAACAGGGGCTGCTGAGGCAGGGTCTGAGGAGAGTGAGTGGTGGCTGGGGTCCCAGCAGGGCTATGAGCTCAACCTCTGTGACAGAGCTTGGGGCAGCCTCTGTTGTGGCCCCACAAACAGGACTTTCTGGGGAGGGAAAAGGGGTCTACAACATCTGGACCATGAAGGAATGGTATAAAGTAAATTTTTTACAAATAAATGTATTTATTTATTTTTGACTGTGTTGGGTCTTCGTTGCTGTGCACGTGGCTTTCTCTAGTTGCGGCGAGCGGGGGCTACTCTTCGTTGCGGCGCGCAGGCTTCTCATTGCGGTGGCTTTTCTTGTTGCAGAGCACGGGCTCCAGGCGCAGGGTCTTCAGTAGTTGTGGCTCGTGGGCTCTAGAGCGCAGATTCAGTAGTTATGGCACATGGGCTTAGCTGCTCCACGGCATGTGGGATCTCCCCCGACCAGGGCTCGAACCCGCGTCCCCTGCACTGGCAGGCGGACTCTTAAGCACTGTGCCACCAGGAAAGTCCTATAAACTAAATTTTAATCAGTATTTACTATCTCTGGTAATCCCGATGGGTTCAACATCATTTGATAAAAGGCAGCTGGAAAGCAGATTCTACATCTTATACCGAAAGCATTCAAGAAGACAGTATAAACACGAAGACTCAGTTTTAAAAAGCAGTTCAGTCTGGTTCAATATTCACCGTTATCTTAGCAGAGGCAATTCTTTGGGTTGGCCTTTGATAATCTAATCAAAGCTATGGGCCCTCTCTCTAAAAAATGGACATAGGGCTTCCCTGGTGGTGCAGTGGTTAAGAATCCTCCTGCCAATGCAGGGGGACACGCGTTCGAGCCCTGGTCCGGGAAGATCCCACATGCCGCAGAGCAACTAAGCCCATGCTCCACAACTACTGAGCCTGCGCTCCAGAGCCCGCGAGCCACAACTCCTGAAGCCCGGGCGCCTAGAGCCCGTGCTCCGAAACAAGAGAAGCCACCGCAACGAGAAGCCTGCGCACCGCAATGAAGAGTAGCCCCCGTTCGCCACAACTAGAGAAAGCCTGCGCACAGCAACAAACACCCAATGCAGACAAAAATAAATAAAAATAAATACATTAAAAAAAAAATGGACATAAACACAAACTACCTACAGAAAGTACTGGCAACTTCAGGGAAGCCACAGACCCCTGAATCACTTCCTTGAATCCATCTTAGAGTGTCCTGGAGCAGACCAAAATGGAATTGTGCTGGTTTGCTTCCCACCATTCATTAGCACTTCTGATAATGCCACATTTATTTCTTTCGGGGTCCACCTACGTCCAGTTCCTGGACTCAAGGTTGGGGCATGTGACCTGGGGCTGAGCCACGCATTACATCCCATACTCCTGGCTACAGTGACTGGCCAAGGGATAGACACATGGACCCATAGATAGGATCCATAGACTTATTGGATAGACCAATAAGTCTCAGAGAAAATTAAAGGAAGGCCCTTTACTCTTTCCTATTGATGTGGAACAGGAAGGCTGTAGCCACAGCAGCGAGGAGCTGGCAGTTGCCATCTTGGGATCACAGGGAAGAGTCTGTGTGCTAATGGACTCAACACAGAGCAAGCAGAGCCCAGAAATTAAGAGAGAAACCAGGTCCTGAACACGACATTTGAGCCTTGAAGTCCTGTCAGATCTATCTTTGGATGGTTTAGTAAACAAAACCATAAGCCCATGCTTAAAGCAGTTTGAGTCACATGCAACAGAAAGTGCTCAGATGGATAATCTTCATTAACTCATTGGATAGCCTGATGGCCCTTCATGCAGCTACCAGTTAAACAAATAATGTCACTACACAAGGGTTCTTTATGACTTGTTTTGGCCTTTCAGTTTCAGTAAATCTCTTCATCCCTACAGTTACTCCTCTGCTTATCCCAGACTCCTGTATAAATAAACCCTTTCTGATACAAGTTTCCTTCACTTACATGTACCAGTGATGTTTATCATGTACCACAGAATTGCAAATAGTGATATCATATTGCAATAGCTGAACTGTGTAAATCTGATTAAAGCAGCCTAACCTGAGGTCCCAATTTTGGACCTCAATACTTAACAACACAAGTATTCTGAAATCAAATGGTTCAATGCTATAATTGTCATTAAATGCAACTTTAAGCAAGATCATTCTTTTTTTTTTTTCACACACATACACACTGTATTTTATTTTTACAAGAGATAAATAGACTGACACCAAGCATTGTAAATGGATGCCCACAACAAAAGCAACAATGATTGCAATTACCAAACACGAAACACACTCATACTATGTCATAATATTGACATTCAGTCCAGTAATCCTCCACTGTAACAGCTCCTTTACTTAAGCAAGATCATTCTTAGGCCTCAACGATACACATGTTATTTTTTTTTCAGATTACAGAATGTTGATTTCTAGCAAGCCAGAGTGGGAAGAGGCTTCAGCCAGCCAGATCCCAGATTTAGGTGAATTCTCTTCAGCCCTGTGAAAAAGGTTGTGCCATGCAATAAAGCCAGGCAGACCTGAGATAAAATTTGGCTCCTCCAATTTACTAACTCATGCTGCATCCGAGTCTCCGGTTCCCCATCTATAAAAATGGATGTATTCACCACTATATATAAAATAGATAAACAACAAGGACCTACTGTATAGCACAGGGAACTATATTCAATATCTTCCATTAACCTATAATGAAAAAGAATCTGAAAAATTATAGATATATATGTATATGTATAACTGAATCAGTTTGCTGTACACCAGAAACTAACACAACACTGTAAATCAACCATACGTCAATAAAAAATAATTCATCAAGCTTAAGACTTTAAAATTGCACTGTGTGTAACTTATACCTCAATTTTTTAAAACACAGACTAATATATATATATACATACCATATGCACATTATATATACACACATATATAATATATATATATGCATTTTATATATATAATATATATGCCTGTATGTAGCTATTTTATAAATATATGTATTATATACTACATACATGCTACCATTTCCAAGTCTAATTAAGAAATTATTCTTGGGCTTCCCTCGTGGCGCAGTGGTTGAGAATCTGCCTGCCAATGCAGGGGACACGGGTTCGAGTCCTGGTCTGGGAAGATCCCACATGCCGCGGAGCAACTAGGCCCGTGAGCCACAATTACTGAGCCTGCGCGTCTGGAGCCTGTGCTCCGCAACAAGAGAGGCCGCGATAATGAGAGGCCCGCGCACCGCGATGAAGAGTGGCCCCCGCTTGCCCCAACTAGAGAAAGCCCTCGCACAGAAACGAAGACCCAACACAGCCATAAATAAATAAATAAATAAAAAGAAATTATTCTTTTGGCTACCTTTTTTTAAAGATTTTTTTGATGTGGACCATTTTCAAGTCTTTATTGAATTTGTTACAATACTGCTTCTGTTTTATGTTTTGGTTTGGTTTTTTTTTTTGGCTGTGAGGCATGTGGGATCCTAGTTCCCCATCCAGGGATCGGACCCACACCACCTGCATTGGAAGGCGAACCACTGGACCACCAGGGAAGTCCCTTGGCTACTTTTACTCCTGGCAGTTTTGATTTTTGTTTTCCTCAAAATCAGTCTCCTTTTCTTCTCTTTAAATTTTGATTTTATTAATATGATTCTACTGTTGGCAAAAACATATTTTAAGCTTTTAATTTTAGCTATTTTCTAAATAGCTGACTCATCAGGAGTCATATAGTACTACTCTCAAGCACACCAGGGATCAAGACCATTTTGCTCAAACACACTGCATAACCTTCCTCCTTCTGAGATCTTGCTGCCTCCCCAGGATCCACCAGAAGTGGGCAAGGTCTTCTTTGTCTCAGACCTCCGTGCCTTCACACATGCTGTTCCCTATGCCTGGAAAACCCTTCCTTCTTTCCTGGCATGTCTGACTTCCATACGTCCTTCAAAACCTAACCAGCCTTCTTGGTATCCTCGCCCTTTCCTTTATCTGCTTTCCATGCATGGCCTCTGTGTCAGAATTCTTCCCACTGAACTCTGTCTGTTTTCAACTCTGTGAATTTCTCCAGCTCATCTCCAGAGACATGTCTGCGGGGGCTTTACTTCCCCTTCCATTAGTGCCCAGCAAACAGAGGGGCCGCAGTTTGTCAGAACATGACCCCCAAATGGATAGAAAAACCTTAAGTTCAACTGAAACATAACAGTTTTACAGGGTTTTCATAAATAAGAAATTTCCAATATTGCAAAAATTCATCTGGAGACCGAGGAAATGAAGTGTTCATAAAAACAGAAGTGCTGTGAATGCAACGGTGTAAATGAGAAGCTTCTCTTTTCTATGAAAACTAATTGCCCCCCAGGGGCTGATGGCAAAAAAAGGAGCAATGAAGGATGTCAGAATTATTTATAAAGATCTGGCTCCTGTGGCTTTGATAAATTTATCATGAAATGCCCTACAGAACCTCAACCCCAGCGGGAGCCTGTTGCTTCTGTGATCACAACTTGAGATGTGTTTAAGGTTCTGCCTCGGGCTGGGTTTCAGAAACATCAAATGCCTGAATTTACGTGTGTGTGTGTGTGTGTGTGTGTGTGTAAAAGAAGTCGTAAAAGCTTTGGAGAACTAGAGAACTATTTGGAAATATATCTCATCAGGGACTGCAAGTCTTTGAAGTATCTATTCCAAATCCCCACTCATTTTTTCCTCCGTACAGCTCCTGGGTAGAAAGACACAGAAGACCTGCTATTGTGAATTTAAATTCAGGCTTCCTGGAAATCTGGTGGATGTTAGTGATTCTTGGGGATAAACAGATAAAATCTCTGAGTAAAAACCTCAATTCCACCCAAGATTCATGATCCCAGAGATGTATCCAACTCATCTACCTTCCTCCATGTTGCCACCAACTCCAGTCCTCTGGGACTTTCCTTCAATGTATGAAGTATTTTTGATAAATAAGTTGAAAGAAGAGGAAGAAGGAAGGCAGGTGGAGGTAATCATCATCTGAGCATCTCTGGATCCTCTCCAGGTACTTCTGGGAAGACATAAATGTTAACAGGACCTGAAAGTAACATCTCTCCATAAATTCATGGAAAACAGCATCTTGCTACTTCTGATTCTACTCTCCTCTAACGGAACTCGGCTCTACGAACCATGAAGCTCCCAATGTCCAGGCAGGAGGACAAAAGGAAAGGAAACCCTGAGTAGTTGTATGATCTTGGTGCAAGGATGTTAAAACGGGGCTCCTCTGGCCTCAGTTTCAGAAGATGCTTCACTATGTTAACCACAAGATAGCCAAGTCAATATGAGACACAGCCTTCCAATACACAAACTTACCAAGTTAAGTGGGAACCCTCAGCTGGATCAAGGATGTCAAACAAGATGAAAGTATGGAAAGAGGTATGATTTGAGGAGGAATTCTTTGGAGAAAACTGTGCTGGGACCTCAAGAGCTTAGATGGAATGCTACCTCCATTGCTTTTGGTCTAGAGAGAGAGGACTTCAGTGGGAATATCCAGAAGGCTTTTGGGTTCTCTGAGCTGGGGAGCAACATGGTCTAGAGCAGTACTCCTGCCTGGGAAATCAAGGGTGTGTGTGTGTGTGTCCTGTGGACCAGATGTGGGCCCTGTTGAGTCTTACTGAATTATATCTCGATAAAGCTGTTATTTTAAAAGAGAAAGAGAGAGAAAGAAAGAGAGAGAGCAGTGGGGTACCTCAGTCTTTGAGCCAAACAGGCCTGTGCTGATACCAGCTCCATCACTTACTGGCCATGTGGAAATCTCTCGAAGCCTCTGTTTCCTTACCTGTAAAGTAGGGACTTAAATACCTACTATACAGGCTTATTGTGAGGACTGAGACTGAATAAGATCAGGTGTATGAGCTGCTAAATATGCTGTAAGAACACAGGATAGAGCACATAATAAGTGGATGCTAATAGTAATATTAATAATAGTATTAAAGGATGTGACGTGCATGGCCTCAGAGGTCTTTTCATTCATTCATTCACTCGTTCATTCATTCATTCATTGAGTGAATACATACCAAGGGCTACCCTGTGCCTGACAATGTTCACAGCACTGGGGATATGGCAATGAACAAATCAGGGGAAAAAAATCCTACAATGGAATACTATTCAGCCAAACAAAAAGAATGAAATTTTGCCATTTGCAGCAACATGGGTGGACTTGGAGGACATTATACTAAGTGAAATAAGTCAGACAGAGAAAGACAAATACTGTACGATATCACTTATATGTAAAATCTAAAATGTACAACATGGGACTTCCTTGGTGGTCCAGTGGCTAAGACTCCGTGCTCCCAATGCAGGGGACCCGGGTTCGATCCCTGGTCAGAGAACTAGATCCCACATGCCACAGCTAAGAGTTCGCATGCCACAACGAAGATCCTGTGTGCCGCAACTAAGACCCAACGCAACCAAATAAATAAATATTAAAAAAAAAAAAAAGTACAACAAGCTAGTGCATATACAAAAAAGAGGCAGACTCACTGTTATAGAGAATAAACTAGTGTCTACCAGTGCAGAGAGAGAAGAGGGGAGGGGCAATACAGGGGTGAAGGAGTGGGAAGTACAAATATTTGGGTGTAAGATAGGCTACAAGGATGCATTATACAACACGGGGAATACAGCCAATATTTTGTAATAACTGCAAACTTAAAAAAATTATGTTATATTTTATTTTTATTATTAATTTAAAATTTTATTGGCATATAGTTGGTTTACAATGTTGTGTTAGTTTCAGGTGTACAGTAAAGTGACTCAGTTATACATATACATATATTCATTCTTTTTCTGATTCTAAAAATTATATTTAAAAAACTCCTGGTCTTGTGGAGCTTACATTCTAGAAGGGGGAGAAATACTACACAGACAGACAGACGTGGCAAATATCAGACAGGGACAGACGAAGGCCTCCAGGCCTTCTCAGAGCAGCTCGTTTTCAGGTTTTGCATTTCAGCCTTTAAATGAGGTTTCCCTTGAACCCATAATCCTCAAGGCTACAATCCTCAAGTTTGCAAAACTTCTGCCCATGGTATTCCCAAGACACTCCAAGCTGCATCTTGGGGCAAACTTGGCATCTCAGGCATAACTATTCTTTCCATATTTGACGCTAATGACCTGACTTAAAACAGGCCCTCCGGAAATAGAGACACATGTAGAGAACAAACGTATGGACACCAAGGGGGGAAAGCAGCGGGGGTGGTGGTGGGATGAATTGGAAGATCGGGATTGACATATATACACTAATATGTATAAAATAGATAACTAATAAGAACCTGCTGTATAGCACAGGAAACTCCACTTCGCTGTACAGTAGAAACTAACACAACATTGTAAAACAATTATACCCCCCCCAAAAAAAAACAGGCCCTCTTACAAAATCGATTTTCCCATCACTTTCAGAGAAAGCTATACTTCCCAGCAAACACAGTTCCAAGTAGTCATCGAGATTCATGCTGATAATAGGGCCTCATGTCTCTCTGATTCAGTTTGGATCTTTCAAAACGCCTTGATTAAATTTGGCTCTTCTGAAATGTCAGTGGCTTTGACTCAGGAAGTGTGAATTCTCAGCAAGTCTGCCAAGTGTAGGACGCTTCCCTTCATCACACATTCACTTTCTTCAGTGACTGAGACCTATGTCTTACACAAATGAGTGCGTTTTTAGCCTGATGGCCGAGGAAGAACTCTTACCAGAATTAAATTCCCATTTCCCTTTGTCTTGCAGGCTCACTGTGCCATGTGGGGACGTCATGCCCAGGTCCCCTCAGTCTCCTGAGCCTGGCAGTGCGCGTTCCCAGCTCACTCGGCAGCGACGCTTGAATGACAAGGGGATGTTGAGGCAACATCTACCGGAGGGTGTCCTTGGCTGTGATAAAGCACTTCTCAGTTTTCAGGAGTCTCTGCAGGCTCCTTTGTCTTCTCTCCCTCCCGAGCTCATGGCAGAGAGATGGGCTACGATTCTGATTCTCTGATGCGATGCATTTGACTGATAGAACAGACACAATGACAGTCCCCTCTGGGAAGCAGCTCCGAGAGTTGACTGCTGTATTTTCTGACAGATGACAAGGGAGGAGGATATGAATGGACCAGGTACACCTGTCCTTTAATAGCCTGACACCTGGAACAACCAGCACCCCAGTGGCCGTGGAAACAAAGAACAGGGTTGGGATGGGAATAGTGCTGAGACTGTGGGGAGATTTCCCTGAGACCCTCTGTGTGTTGCTGGGGAACACGTGGAAATATTAGCTGCATTTCCTCGTGTGTCCTTGTTCTTTCTCAGCCCAATAGCTAAGACCTCCCACAGGGGCAGGATGAGAGAACAAGAAAGTCAAAACCTTGGCTTGGCTTTTAAACGTCAAAAGTCATTCTGAGTTGTAAGAAACTGAAGGACTTGGCGTGAAATTTACAGATCATCTAGAAACTTTGAAGACTTGTGATAGCTCAGGGCCAGTTTTCCCTGCCCCAGAGGAGAGGAGGGTCCCAGGATCAAAGAAGGGACAGCCTCTGGGGAGTCATGTGGGCAGCAAGGGAGGTGGACACTGGGGCTTTCCCTGGAAATGGCGTTGCTCCTCCACCACCTGCTAGGTGGAAACTGTGGGGGGGGGGCTTTTCCTAGGGACCTAGGGACCAGGGGGATAGGACAGGGACCTCAGACAGGCATGGGGTCCACGCCTAAGGTTGCAGATAAAACACAATACTAGGGACAGACTAAAAAATCACTCATTGTTTACCTGAAAGTCAAATTTAACTGGGTGACCTGTATTTTTATGTGCTAAATCTGGCAGCCCTACTACTGGGAGAATCTAAAAGGCCCCCTCACTCTGAGCTTGAAGAGGGAGACACAGGCAAGGAAGGGTCGCAGGACACAGCAGTCTGGGGTGCATCGCCACCCCGTGGCCAGCAGCTGGGGAAGCAAAATGTTTGTTCTGCATCCCAGGGAGCCCCAGAGCCAGCCGCCGGGGTAAGGTTTCAGAAATCAGATGAGAACACAGCTGCCACCTGCAGGGAGCACTTCCCTCAGAGCACCAGAGCAGATTGATGGTGGGACTCAGACCAGATTTTCACACACACACACACACACACACACACATGCACACACACACACCATATGTGTGCCTCTGTGCAAAAATCCCCCACGGATCAAGCCCTGTGCCAGTTGGTGCACTTTTATGCTTAATACTTTCTAAATGCATTATTCTTTCCTTTGTCAGGCCCTCTACCCTTGCAACTACCCCGTAAGGTAGGTGTTTTTTATCTCTATTTTCCTGATGAGGCAATATAGACAAAGAAGTTAGGTGAGTATCCCAGAGTCACCTTGCTGGCAGGTGGCAGAACTGAGGTGTGAGGCCGGCTGTTTAGTTCCGGAACCCGCACTCTCAACCTCCACGGGCTTGGCCTGAGGAATTCCGGAGCAGGAGGCCACTGTCGCAGGTCTATGACCTAGGGCAGCCCGGGCAACAACACTCCCAGGACTGTGGAGAAGGCCAGCCCAGCCCGAAAGATGCTCGGGGTCTCCAGCCATCCCTCCTGTCAGCCCTGGCCTGCCGGGAATGTAGGGATACACCAGGACACAGGAAGGAGGATTAAGAGATGAGCTTTAGACACTGAGGACGGGCACAAAAGGGAGTAATGGCCCCAGAAGAGAACCAGCAATGCCTCCCTCACAAATCCCCACATACTCTAAGCCAGGACACAGAGACCCTCTGATCTGGAGTGGAAGGAATTTGCACGGGTGGTGGAAGCTGTTTCCTCCAGGTACAAAAGACATCAGTGTCTTGTAGAAGACTCTCCCAACAGAGTCTTAGGGCCCCAGGTCATGAACTCTGGAAAACTGGCAAGGATTTGGGGTGACCTGATCATGAAGCAACTCCCTTTGTATTTCTTCTGATTTTACTATCTTCCCAACACTCAGTCTCTGCCACAGGCTGTGGCCAATGACAGTAATGTGGGAGTAGAATGTAACACACATTGGGGCTTCCCTGGTGGCGCAGTGGTTGAGAATCTGCCTGCCAATGCAGAGGACACGGGTTCGAGCCCCGGTCTGGGAAGATCCCACATGCCGCGGAGCAACTAGGCCCGTGAGCCACAACTACTGAGCCTGTGCGTCTGGAGCCTGTGCTTTGCAACAAGAGAGGCCGCGATAGTGAGAGGCCCGAGCACCGCGATGAAGAGGGGCCCCCACTTGCCGCAACTAGAGAAAGCCCTCGCACAGAAACGAAGACCCAACACAGCCATAAATAAATAAATAAATAAATAAACCCAAAGTTTAAAAAAAAAAAAAAAGAATGTAACACACATTGGTGTTAGACATGGAATAGCATAATGGTTAGGTAAGAGAGGCTCTGAAGCCGGCCTGCCTGTGTTCAAATGCCAGCTCTGCTGGGTGACATTGGACAAGCTCCTGAACCTCTCTGTGCCTCAGTTTCCACATCTGGAAAATAAGGACGATAATAGCACGTGCTTCACAATCTTTCTGAGGAGCAAATGAGATAATATATGTAAAGATCTTAGAGCAGGCCTGAAACATAAAAGCCCTCAAGAAGTTAAGATTCTGGGAGAGTGGGGCTTAGTTTAAAAGCTGTTGCAGTGACACAATTAGTTCTGAGTCTGAGGGAGGAAACTGAGGCACAATTCTAGCCCCTTGTCCAAGGCCTGGAGTCGCTAAGTAGCAGAGCAGTAATTCCCATTTTATCTGGATGGCTCCAAAGCCAGGGCTCCATTCCTTACACCCTCCTCTTTCTATTTACATCGAGTAAACTGGGCTAAGCGGTGTCCTGAGGCCTCAGGAACTTGGCGCCACTGCCCCCTGGTGGTGATGCTGCCACATGGCCCGTGGCTGGGACTCCCACTGAAGGCAACCAGAGGTGAAGGTAAGTCCTCAGAACTGAGGACTCCCAAGGGGCAGCTGGACCAGTGAAATGAGACAGGTCCCCAAAGCCTCTCTGGAAACCTTGTCCACAGAGGGCTCAAGATTCTTGAGATTAGAATCTCTCCTTCTTGAAAAGGCTCTTTGAGACAAATGCTTGCCAAGGTCTACATGTGTGATTAGTTGTTTAATCAGATTAGCCAGCTCTTGGGCAGGAGAAAAGTCAAGGGGATGGGACATGGGACAGGTAAATTTTGATGGAGAAGATGCATTCAGAAGGACTTAAAGCACCTAAAAGAGCACCTAAACTCACCTAAAGAGGTCAGATTTGGGCTTCTGTATATTCACAATGGAGGTGCTTAGCATGATCCGAGGGTGGCCTCCCTGAACAGCTTGGGCTCTGGTGGGGAGAAGGGGTTCAGTATTAGAACTCTTTCTGTTTCATGTGACAGAAGGCCAGCAGACACTGGCTTAGGCAAAGAAGGGAGCTGTATCTCAGAAACTAAAAAGTCCACGGGCAAATCGGCTTTAGGTACCTGCTGTATAGCACAGAGAACTCTACTCCACTTCACTGTACAGTAGAAAATAACACAACATTGTAAAACAACTGTACCCCAATTTAAAAAAAAAAAAAAAAGGCTTCAAGGAAAAAAAAAGTCTGCCTTAGGTGCATCTGGATCCAGGGACTCAAATAATGTCAGCAGATATGTCTCTCATCATCTCTTGGGTCTGATTTCCTGTGTCCTGGCTCAAATCTCAGGCAGGTCAATATGGCCACAACAGCAGCAGGCTTATATTTTCCTGGCTTACTAGCAGAGAAACACACTTTTGTCCCAGAGTTCTGGCAAAAGTTCCAGGGCTGGTGCTCACTGGCTCAGCTTGAGGCATGTGACCATCAGCAAGGCTCTCACTGGTCAGGCCTAGGGCATGTACCCGCTACTGGAGCCAGAGTAAGGCTGACCCCCACTCAACCATTGAACCATGTGGGCCAAGACTAGGGGAGCAGTAGTTTCCACCCCAGTAATCAAGAGGGTGCTACCAGAAGGGCACGTGTTCTACATGGATATATTTTTCACCGTGACATCAGGAGGACTAAGGAAGAGTCTCCAATAGCTGAGTGGCCAGCATGTGCCAGGCTAGAGCAGCCTGGCCCTGATAAAATACATCCAGCCCCTCCACATGGAGGGGAGGCCACGACCCCAACCCTACTCTGGCCGCAGATTAAGGGATCCTCAGGCCCAAGCTTCCCCATGAGTTGACGCTTCTCTGAGACCAGGGATGGGACCTTTCTTTAATGCACACAGTTGTGTACTTTCCTGGGGCAAGTCCCCTTCTCCTGGTCCTCTGGTGGTGCCCAGTTGTCCTCAAATGTGGCCTTGGCTCTAGCCTGCAAGGCCTCTACCCTCTACTCCCTTCTTGCTCCCCAGCTGTAGGTTATACACACACACACACACACACACACACACACACACACACACGCAATCCCGCCTCCACCACCAGTTCCAGACCTCCCCTCCCTGACGCTCCGTCCCCTTCAGAGCACTGTTCCCACTGAGCGCCTCCTCTGGGCTGCATCACTCAGAGAGCCTAAGCCCAGCCTGCGGCCTCCACTCACACACCCTAATTCATCCCTGCAGAAGATTCTGGTCTCCTCAACCACTCTGAGGGCTCCCAGGGCAGGGGCTGAGCTTCCTCCTTGCCTCGTCACCCCTTTCAAGGCAGAGGACAGAGATGTCTACGCACCTCAGGGGCGGATAAATCATCTCATATCTGGAGCAAATTATCTCATATCATGAGGCAAGAGAGCCAACAGCCAATCCAGCGTGGCCCCCCAGAAGCAGCAACGGGTGTCAGGATTCACCTGGGCGGCAGCAGAACTGCTGAACCTGTCTGGGCCCCTGGCCCCATCTTTCTGGGCCCTGTCCCATCCCAGGCAAGAAGAGGCCGAGGGGCAGGAGGAGATGACAAGTGACTTGGGCCTAGGCAGGGTCCAGGATAAAGGGGGAGTAAGAGAGAGGCATGTGCAGCTGAGGCTATTTTTACCCAGATCTGAGCAAAAAGAAGTGTGGGCTGCTCTGGCCAGTTAGTCCCATCCCTTGGTGCCTGGCCACAAAGTCAAGAGACCTGAGGGCGGGGCTGTGTCTCCCCTCAGAGGGGCTCCCTGAGGCAGGGCTGCTTCTGATCTCAATACCGGGCTCCGTGAGGCAGGGCAGTGTCTCCCCCCTTAGACTGGGGCTCTTCGAGGGAAGGGCTGTGTTTTTTCAGAGTCGGGCTCCCTGATTTAGGGCTGTGTCTCCCCTCTGACTGGAGCTCCTTGAGGACAGGGTCATGTCTCGCCTCAAATTCCTGTTCCCTGAGGAAGGGCTGTATCTCTTCCTCACTGTGGACGCTCAAGGACAGGGCTGTACTGCCGCAGAGTGGGGCTCCCTGAGCGAGGGCTGTGTCTCCCCCTCAGACTGTGCTTCTTGGAGAGCAGGGCTGTGTTTCCTCGTAGTGGGGCTCCCTGAGGTAGGGAGGTGTCTCCCGTCAGTCTGGGGCAGCACCCACCGGATTGGGAGCCAGAGGGCGGGATGGGAAGAGGACAGGCAGACGTGAGAACTTCCCGCAGGGGTCCTGGAGACTCCCAGCCTTGAGGCCCTGGCCCCTCTCTAGGGACTGTGGACTTGGACACTCAGGCACTGCCTGACGGGAGCCAGCCACACATTCTCACGCCCTGTGACAGGCAAGGTGGATCGGGGTCAGAAGTCAGGCTAGGCTGATGCCCATATTCAGAAGTTAGGTATGATCCTGGGGTCATGGGTCACTCTGGATTGAGGCCCGTGATCAGGATCGAAGGTTACTTTTAATCGAGACCCATGATAAGGGTCAGGGGTCAGGTCAGAGTCAGGGATCAGTCTAAGATCATGTGTAACTCTGGGTGGAGGCCTTAGATCATTAGGGATCAGCCTGTGATCAAGGGTCAGATTTGGCCTAGAGTCAAAGATAGGTCTAAGCAGGATAGGCTTGCTGGAGGAGCTCCATCTCTCTTGCTGTCCAATCATCACCACTCTGGGCCTATCATCCCAGGTCTTCCCAGAGGGGGTGACTGACACGGACTCAAGCCCTGAAGCATGACAAAGACCGCCCTGAGAGACGTGTGGAGGAAGGCGTTCCTGACAGAAGGAACAGCACAGGCAATGCCAGGGAGGCATGAAAGAGCTTGGTGTTCTACAAGGCAGAGCCCAAGGCTTGGGCAGGGGTGGGGAAGAGTATCCAAGGCCAGACTAAGGAGGGGCTGGGAAGAGCTTCCCTCAGAGCCTGTGAGAGGGCAGCATTAGAATCCTGGGACAGAGGGAGGGCGGCATCAGCTATGGGTTTTAGGAAGACTCATTCACTTATTTGTTCATTCAATAAACACTAATAGAGGGCCATGTGCCAGGCACCATGCCAGGGACTTGAGATACATTTGGGAACAAAACACCTGGAAAACCCTGCCCTGGTGGAACTTCTATGCTAGCAGAGAGAAACTGACAATATGTGTAATAGAGTATATTCACAAATAACTAAAGGACATTGTACCTTAGGAGGTGACAAGCACAATGGGGAAAAGATGTAGACAGGGTGAGGGGGCCCAGCCCAGGATTCGGAGCGGAGGAAGCAGTTTAGTATGAAGTAGAGGAGTCAGCCTTAAAGAGAAAGGTGAGGAGCTATGGCGATACCTGGAAGAAAATCATTCCAAGCAGAGGGACCTAAGACCCAAGAGCAAGAGTGGGCTGGGAATCAGAAAACAAACTTACAGTTACTAAAGGGGAAGGTGGGGGGAGGATGAGTTAAGAGTTTGGGATTAACATATACACACTACTATACATAAAATAGATAAACTACAAGAACCTACTGTATAATACAGGGAACTACATTCAATATCTTGTAGTAACCTATAATGGAAAAGAATATACGTATACATATAACTGAATCGCTTTGCTGTACACCAGAAACTAACACAACATTGTAAATCAACTACCTTTCAATTTTTAAAAAAGAGTGGGCCAGGAATGAGTTATTGGACTAGCAGGGAGGCCAGGGTGGCTGGAGACAAGAGTGGGAGAAGCAGAGGAGAGGTAAAGGGGAGGTGATGGGGGTCTCACTCAGGATTTGTAAGCACTTTGAACTAAGGAGCAAATCACCTCATTTATGTTTTAAGATGTGTTTTAAAATAATCAGTCTTAGAGAAATAGTTGAATAACACCACAGAACGCAGTCACCAAAACTGCGACTGTGGGAAGCCAGTGAACAGGACCAGTCCAATTTCTTCCAAGGAGAACTTGTGAGGAAAGGAGAGGCAGAGAGATGAGGGAGCCTCTATATTGAATTATAATATGTGACCCTTATTTAAACAAACAACTGGTAGAAAATAAAAGCATTTATAAGACAAAGAAAGAAAATTAAATAATGACACTATTTAATGCTGTTAAGGAATTTTGGCAGGTAGGGAGGTGTGGTTAGCATAAAAATGGTATTGTGTAATAATAATATTGTGGGTCTTTTTTTTGTTTTTTGAGTGCTTATCCTGTAGAGGTACCTACTGAGTTATATTTACAGGTAAAATGATAGATCGGTGATTTGATTTAAAATGATCATGGCTGGGGTGGGGACACAAAGAAAACAAAGTGATGGGGGATACATGGGAGTTCATTATGTTATTTTATCCACTTTGTATATTTTGAAGCTTTTCTTAACAAGTTAAAAAACAAGAATAATACTCAACTTGCCTGCTGAGGTTGGAGAGTAGGGGGCCAACACCTTGATTTCCACAGAGGACCTAGGTAGACCATATCTGGACTTCTGACCTACAGAAAATATGAGGTAATAAATGGGTGTTGCTTTAAGATGCTAAGTTTGTGGTAATTTGTAACACAGCAACAGAAAACTAATACAGTTCCCTTATCCCTTTCCCCTCCCTCGCCTTACAGAAAGAAAACAGGACTTAGACGTTTATCCTTCCTGGACATTTGTTAGACTTTTTCTATATATTTTTGTATCCATAAAAGTTACATAGTATTGTTTGCAGATTTTAAGTTCTATATAAGGAACACTGTATTGTACACCTCATTCTGCAACCTGCTTTGCTTGCTCAATACCATATTTTGAGATATCTATCCCTGCTGGGAAATGTGGCTCTAGTTGATTTTTTTTTTTTTTTTTTTTTGACAGCTGAATGGAATTCCTGAGGGAAGGGTGTTCAGGTCTTCCACTCTGACTGCAGATTTGACAATTCATCATTTTTTCATGTATCTTGAGGCTATATCATTAGATGCTTAGATGTTCATGATTATTTCATCTTTTTGATAGACTGAATGTTCTAATAATACGAACTATTCCTCTTAAATTTCCCATCTTAAATTCTCCTCCTTTCACATTTACTGTGATGATTAATGTTTGTCATTACTCCTGATATTTGATTTTATGCTTCCATGTATCATGTATTCTTGTTTCTAATCCCCCCCCACACACATACAATAATTTATTGGATTGATGGAGTTTTCTTTGTGTTATCTTACCTTCTTCTAGTTGTTTGGGAGTTCCATAGAGACTTCCATCTTTTTCAGTCGATAGCCTTAAATTTTTAACACACACACTAGTCTCTGATGGCATCAATTATGTTACTTAATCCCCAGGTCTGTTTTGTCCCATTGACGTTATCGTCCTTTTCCAGAATCTCTGTCCAAGGCCAGCTACACAACAATTCACAGGAACCCGGGGCTGGGAGTGGAGAGGTGAGCGTGGGAACTGAGATCTTCTGTGGACTTAGGCTGAGCTCCCTCTGGGGTCGGGGTGCCATAATGCCCACAGAGTTCATTGCCTCAGGAATGAGCTCTGAGACACAGCCTGGTGCTGGGGTCCTGGGAACCCTTTCTGCGACTCATTCCCTCTCTGCCACTAATCACGCAGAGCCTTGCCCCTAACTCAGCCTCCTCCCAATACACGCTGGCCACGCCCTACTCTCACACCCGGCTGGGAGCAGATGCGTCTGTCCTGACTCACACCCATACACAGCACACACACTCACGTGCTCTTATACACGGACACACACATGCACACAGATATGGCAGTAGGCATTTGACCAAGAAACTGTGGCTGCTGTTACAGAGTAAATGGGGGAGGGGGCGGTCCTCCCCTCTGGAGTCTCCCAGACTTGCTGTACCACGATGCCAAGCCGCATGATGACAGACCGCTGACCCCCTGGATCATAATGAGCCCTGGGATTCTGAGGAAAGGAGCTCCCTCCTGAGTCATCCCTGTCTGTGCCCAGCATAAGGCATTCCCCAAGGGTAGGACCTTAGGCTCCTCTTCCTCTGTCTCCTGGAGCAGGATCTCTCCCCCGGACTTCATTTTCCACGCCTCAGTTTCCCCTCTGTGGTAGCCGCAGACATGCCTCACTTGGATCTCCTGTCAAGAAAGAACATGCCATTCAGCTGTGGGGAATGCAGTGAGCTGACGGCCTCTCTGAGTAGCGCTTTCAGGATTCACCACAGCATTTGAGGTGAGGGTGCTTCTCTTCCCAGATGGCCCCCAGACATTGACTGTGCAGAGTAGGGTTACTAAGGCGTCCACGTGTCACCTTTGCTCTGCAGCTCAGGGTCAGGCTAGCAGAGGCTCTGTCAGAGCTGGGTCGCAGTCTGAGTTTCTCCCTGCTGGGTCCTGCCTTTTCCTCCTTTGTCTTTCACAGGGTCCCCCCGCCATCCAATAAACTTCCGATAATACTAACTCCGTCTTAGCATCTGATCACTGGGGGGCCTGAACTGATGCACCTAGAGTTGGCGCCATCACCTCCCCCCCGCCCCCTCCCTCTCGAGCTCTAAGCCCCAGCCTCCAGGACCAAGGGGTGATGCTGGCCATTTCCGAACCCGTCCCTGGGCTTCATTTCCCCATTTCTCAAGTCAGGACAATTCTCCCTCCATCACCTGCACTCCCATGAACTTTTGTTTTTTAGCTAGTGCAGCTGCAGCATCACCAGAAGGTCCCTCCAGTGCCCTGCTCAAGCAGTGCTAGGCTGTCCTAGAGGGGCAGCCAATGTCTAAGTCACCGAAACGTCCCCAGTGCTCATCAGAGGGCCAGGTCAGTGGAGGTGGTGATACCAGAGGGAGGAAGGAATGCAATTCACTGCAAGCAGTCACAGAAAGGATGAAGGGAATATTGCTTCTTTAAGCAATAGGCCTCTCCTGCCCTCCACCAAACCACGGCTTGGAGTTAAGAAACATCTTCTCACAGGAAGAACCGGCCCCAAAGAAGGAGAGGCCTGGGGAGGTGATGAGCACCTCATATCCTGGGAGCTGCCAGCCCCACTCGATGAATAAAGACCTAAGGTGTCTTCAACTCAGAAGCCCAGAAAGGGCAAAGCTTGCTTGCATCCACACAGAAATGTGGATGGCTCCGGAAGGGGCATCCTGAGCAGTGACTCTCCAGGCCAGGTCCCTGCCAAGGAAGCCAAGACCACACCGTGGTCCCCAGCTGCCCTTCCCACCCCACTGCAGACCTCACCATCATTGAGTTCCTGAGCTGGGAGCCTTGAAGCACTGCGTGCACGACTCAGAGAGGCGGGAGAAGGACTGGGGGAGGCAAGGTGGCACCCACAGCAAGAATGAGGCAGGCAGTCAGGAAGCCAGGCAGGCTCCAGATGAGTAACTGCCGATTCTTTCCTGCCGCGCCTGTCATCACGGGGGAAGGCAAGTGATTCTGCCTCTCTCTCTTTCCCCCCACCTTCTGCACCCCTCTGTTTCCCGCATCCAGAAGGGAGGTGGGGCTTGGGCCAGAGACTGGAGACTGGTTCCAGGGATCCAGGAGGAGAGACTTCAGAACAGAATACCCGTGGAGGAATCCATTCAAGAGGACACGGGGGAGCAGAGAGAAAGAGGTGGCTGTGGCCCCCTCCCCAAACCTGGACTGATGAGGCAAAGGCCAACTCCAGAGGGACTCGGGCTTTGTGGGGGGGGGGGGGATGGAGACGGAGATCCAAGTCACTGCTTCCCACCCCCTCAAATAGTCTGTCTCTGTGCCCCCCCCAACACACACACACACCTCCTGTTTCTGATATCCCACTCCCACCCCAGAAGCTTTCCCAGATCATCAAACAGGTGAAAGGATGGTTTTCTCATCAGATCACAAGGACTCCCCAGGAGTAGGCCCCCGGGTGATCCCCACAATGCCTCAGGACATAGAACTGGACATGCAGGAACAATTCGTCAAAACAAGGTCAAAAAAAAAGAAAAAACAAGGACAAACATACTCTTGGTTGAATTGTTCAGGTATTGGTTTGTTTTTGTTATTTTCTTTTTCCTGCTTCTTTCACTTCTGAAGTTGTTTTGTGACTTTTGATAAGTAAGGAAGGGTGGGTCTCCCAGGAGAACAATTCTGAAAGAACAAAGAAGTCATTTTCATTGCAAAGAATCTGCATGGAAACTATTATTCCTCAGTCACCCGCTTCCTTCCTGGGAGCCTGAGGACTGCAAGGGCATCCAGGGGCCCTGCCAGTCACTCTCGCTGCTTCCAGCCTGCCCACGTGTGGTCCTTGAGCTAAGGAGGGGGCGTCGTGCGGACACCCTCCAGAACAAGGGGAGAGGCAGCCACCCCCAGCTGAGAGCCTTAAGATTCCCACCCCTCCTCCATCTGCCCCCTTCTGGGCCTGGCCAAGGGTCACTTGGCAAAGTGGGGTTTGACTCTCTCCTATTCCCCAATCCTCACCTCCCTCAAATGCACTCTCAAGTAACCAAGATACCTGTCCTCAGAGAGAGCAGAACTTTAACAGGCCAAAGGACATGCTTTAATGGTGGGATTTCATCAGCATTCTGCAGCTGATCAGATGGGGTGTGTGTGTGTGTGTGTGTGTGTGGAGTGGGCAAAGGTTTATGAGATCCAAAGCTCATGGATTTGCCATTCATATCTAGGATTCCTGGGTCACTGTGCCAAGCAGAGGTGACTCTCCAGAATGAGGACAAAATTCCACTGCCCTGCTAGAGCACTGAGGCCTGAGAGGGAGTACTGGCAGGGTCGCAGGGGGAGGCAAGGACCTCTGACTCCTGAGCCTAACCTGGCCTCCAGAAGTGAGAATGGATGAGGAGATGGCTGGTGATTTTTCAAACACTTCCTCCCCTGAGAAAGTGAGTTCAAACCCCAGAATGGCCAGGGCAAGGGCATCTCCACAGTTCTCCTGTCTGGGGAAGGGCTTATGTCCAGGCTTACAGATTATATCTGGAAGGAGGAAGAAATCTGGAGGGAGTACAATAGCTCCCCAAGTCCTCCTCAGGCAACAGGTGCCACTGTCTTATCTATCTCTGTGCCCCAGTGCAAAGGGCAGAGCCTGGCACACAGCATACTCTTAATGATTGTGTAAGGGAGGGAAGAAGGGAGGGAGGGAGGGAGGGAGAATATAAAGCAAATGTTAGCACCCCAAATAAGCCGAAATCGAGGAGGGGCTGGGCGCTCATCCCTTCCTGGCTTTCCCTTGTCTCTCCATAACTCCATCCTACCCTTAGAAGGTCAGCGGCCCGAGTACCCCGCGCTGTAGGGAGGGAAAGCAGGGTGGGCCCGCAGGGAACTCTGACGCACTTGCTGATCAGCCAGCGCCTGGAGTAAGACTTCCTTCAAGCAGCCGCACATTCCGCAGGCGCCCAAGGACGCGCAGCCCTCTCCGCCTCTCCACTGAACATCGCCTGCCCTCATCCCCCTATCACAGCCACCCATCAGCCACCCTACCCCACTGCCACCACCGCCACCTCCAGCCTCGACTGCACCGTCTCGAACCCTCGGAAAGAGGGCAAGGCAGCCACCGGCATTTGGTCCACAAGAAGGCGCCCTTCCAGGGCGCGGAGCCAGTGAACCTGCCCCTTATTCTAAGGAAGAATAAACCGAGCTCTGAGGACTCACGGTGGAGGAGGGCTGGCCCCATGTCACCCGCCGAACCTTGGAAGTGAGGCATCAGAGGCCGGCTCCGGGCCTTTCTCTGTATCTCAGTTTCCCAGTACGTAAAATAGGGAAGGCTGGAGGAGGAGGGCTCTGGTTGTTTTAGGTCGGAGGCGCGCAGTCCGGGCCCGCGCGCGGGCAACAGACCTTCCCTCCCCGCGTGGCGGCGCTGGAGCTTCGGTTCTGCCTCCTTCCGGAGGTGCCCCGGCCCAGACGCGCGAGGGAGCGGACTCGCCAGCCTTCCTGAAGCACGACGCCCCGCCCCCGCCTGGTCGTGAATGGTCCGGGAGCCCAGCCGGTGCCGAGCGCGCCCTGCCGGGTCGCCAGGGCTCAGGGGAGGCACCAAGGAACCCAGAGTCGGGACTCACTCGCGCCCTAGCTTCCCCTCGCCTGGCCTCTCCGGCGCGAGGGATGAGTTGGGGCGACTGAAACTGGATCAAACAGTGAGCCTCACCTATCTGGGGCATTTGCAGCCCAGGACCCTAGGCAGGTCGCGCCCTCAGCCTAGAGGATCAGAAGTGATTTGTGCTGTCTCCTAATCCGGCCGGCCTGCACCAGCCCTCCGAGGCGCAGAAGTGGAAAATGGCGAGGCTGGCGGGGAGACCTCCTAGAGGAGGTGGCTTGGAAGTTGGACGCGCAGAGCGCCCTGGGGTGGGGCTAAGGGGGCGTGTGGGAGTGGGAGATCGTAGCCTGGCGCTTGGAAAAGTCGTGAGCCAAGCAGGGAAGAATGGGACGGGTTGGGGTCTCCCGGGGATGCGGTCCGAAGGGACAAAGGCCTGCCCACACCTCGCGTCTGAGGACTGACTTGTGGGACTGGCGGAGGGAGCGCTGGGACACCCCGCTCGCCGGGGCTTCCCCCAGCCCCGCCCCACACCTGCGCGGCCGCCCCGCCTCTGCCGAGCCATTGGCTGCACCCGCCGCCCGTCAGACGAGCCCCCGGGGCCCTCCCCCGCCCCGAGCGGAGCCTCTTAGCGCAGGGGCACCGCGGCAGCGCCACTCTGTCAGTCTCCCCGCCGTCCGCTGCGCGGTGCGCCGCCCGTCCGCCCGCCCTTTACCGGCGCCGGGCCGCCCGCCGCGGACTCGGGGCGGACCATGCGCCCGCCTAGCCCTCCGTCCGCCCGCTGGCTCTACGTGTTGGTCGGCGCCCTAGCCTGCGCCCTCGGCCCAGCGGTGAGTGTCCGCCGGGCCGCCCAGAGTCCCGGCAGCTGGGGGTGGAGCGAGGGTGACGGGAGCCCAGCCGTGTGCTCAAGTCTGTGTGGAGGGGATAAGGGGCGCGGAGCACCGTGTCTCGCCTCCCTTGCGCCTCAGACCGGATCTAGACCCGAGGGCTGGGTGGGGTCTCCGTCGAGCCTAGTCCCTTCCCGCGCTGTTTGGAGCCCGCTCAGCGCCGGGATCTGGGACACCGGTGGAGGGGAGGCGGGAAAGAGCAGACTCCAAACTTGCCTTCCGTGTAGTACCTGTGGGTTGGGGAGGTCAGTGGATGCAGGGTCGGGGAGGTCAGTGGATGCAGGGTCGGGGATTGTGGTCCACTGAAATGGAAGGTCTGCTAGACAGGAGGTTGGAAGCAGGCTGTGAGGGTCGTCGTTGTGTGCTGTGCCCGACCGGAGGTGTCTGTGGGGCGTTAAGCTACTTGTAGGAGTGACATTCAGCAGCAGACCAAGCACCGAGGACCCCGGGACCTGGGAAGGGGCTTTTGGGATCAGGTGGCTGGCAGGCAGACCCTTCTGTGCCCTCGCACTGAGCAGAGCTGAAAGGTATGGAGCTCAAGGTGGAAGGTGGTGGGCAGTAAGGATTTGGGGTGGTGTTTATCAGGGAGGGCCAGACATGTGCATGGGGAAAGCTGACCAGGGAGCAAACAACCAACAAGCAGTGGCCACCCTCTTCCTCCCACTTCTGCTTCATCTCCATATGGGTGTGTGTGTGCCCCTGGTGCATGTGTGCCCTCGTGCCCCATATGTGGGTGTGCCCATGTGTGTGCCTGGGGGTGTGGCTCACCTGGGCTGCAGGGCAGATTCTGGTTGAGGCAGGAGATGCATGGGTCATCTCTCTGTAAGATCAGGGAAGACCTGAAGACTACCCATGCCCATTTTACAGATGGGCAAAGTGAGGCCCAAAGATAACAGAGCCACACCTGTCCCCCACCCATCAGACCTGGACTGAGGTTGATTTCTTTCTACCCTTACCCCAGGACTTGAGGAATCTGCAGTTGCTGCTTGGGCAGGGCCTAAAACCTGTGGGTTCCAGGTCTGGCACCAGCTCCAGGTTGGCTGGTGGGTGGATGGAGTCTATTGGTCATCTAGTTTCTTCTATCCCATGATTACCTCCCTTACCATCACCTCCACCAGGGCAGGAATCTCTCTTCCGTCTAGCTAATGTCTTGCACACTCTGGGATGGGGTGCTCATTGCTTGTCCTGGGAGCAGACCTTAAAACAATTGGCATAATTCCTCTCCTCCCACTGTGGTGAGACCCACCTCCTGAGCACTCAAAGCCCCACCAAGTTCTGGCCCTGAGGCCGTAGCTCTGGCACCACTTACAGCCTCTCAGTGTCACAAAGCCTTCAGGCCTCACCAGCAACCCTCGGGCTCTCCCACCCTTGGGCTCCAACCACTCAGATTCTCCCTGGATGAGCCAGGGATCTTGGGACCACCACTGGCACCCCATTCTCCCATCCCTGGAGGCTTCTCAGCCTAGGGGCAGAGTGGTTTCAGTGGGGCCCCTTCTCGTGCAACATCTGCCCCCCACCTCCTGAGAGAGTCCAAAACCTGGCTCTTCCCGTGCCTACCCTCCCCTGTCTTTCCACATTTTGTTTGGTTAGTTCCCAACTTGAGCTGCTCCTCCAGACAGCCTTCCCTGATTGCTCCAGCCCACTCAGCCCTTCCCCCTCTGACCCCACCCTTCAACCCTACTCATCTCCCAGCCTGGGCTCTTTTGACCATCCCATGGGATCAAGGGCTAAGGTCTCTCACCCTCCCATGTCCCCTACAGCCCAGTGCAGGGCTGGGCCCACAGAGGGAGAAGGGACTCACCCAGGAGTGGATGAGGGCAGAAGGGACTCACCCAGGAGTGGATGAGGGCAGGCTGGAATGAGGGGCCCCCATTTCCCTCTCTATTTCTCCCTCCTCCCCACCAGCCAGCACTTGCTCCCATAAGGAATGGACACCAGGCAATCCTGCTCCAGCCAGATTTGGTGGGGGCGGGGGGGGGGAGAGGGGGGGTGGTGTACGTTACCAGAGTCATAAAATCGTAGCTGCAAAGTTCAGTTTGAAAGCTCAAGGCCTTATCACTCCTGTTTATGGAGCCCTGACCTCAGTCTGTGAAGAGGAAATCTCTGAACAGGGAAGCAAAAAAAGGAAAGAAAACCTCTAGTGTCTCAGAAGAGGAAGTCCGCCCCAAGACCACCCTCCAGGCCTTCCACTACCCCCACCCCCTGGACAGCAGGCACAGGTGCTCCTCACTGGTAGCAGAACTGCTCAGGCCAGCGCCCAGCCCAGGGCAGGGACGGGAGGTGTCATAGAGAAGGAACAGACCCAAGCCCTGCCCTGGGAAGATCCTCCAGTTGGTAGGGGAGAGCAGAGCCAGTGACCCAGGAGAACCAGCCCAGGTGGGTGTGGGGTGCAGCTGCCCAGAAATGGGGCAAGGGTCGCTGAGAGGAGCAGTCAGGGAAGGCTCCCTGGAGGAGGAAGGGCAGTCCCTGAAGCGTTCAGCCAAATGGTCCAACCTTCCACCTGAGACCATAAAACAGCCTCTGTTGGCAGGACCAATGAGCCTGACCCCAGAAGGAGGAGGAAGCCCTCAGCTCCCCCCAGAGACTGGGATGGCCCTGGGCTCGGGGGACGCTTGGTTCCTCTGACTCTTCTCTGAAGCGGGTTGCTGGCCATCTGCTCCTGAAGGCTTCACCTTGCCGTAGGCATGCTGCCCCAGCCCTCTGCTTCCAGCTGCTCCAGAAGCTGTCCATGGCTACCCAGCCCTCCTGGCCCCCAGCAAGCCACCCTGTGGGCTTTAGGAAACACTGCTACAGAGGGGTCAGGTCTCCTCCTTAAGTCAAGGGACAACGTCAGTTAGGCCTGCCCAGGGCTCCCCAGGGACTGCACTGGAAGAGCGAGCTCCCTTCGGAGGTTTCCACCCTCCCATGCTCCCCTGAGTCTCCGTCTTTCCTGACGTTTCTAGAGCTTCCATGATAAGGAGCCTGAGCTGGGTCCTCCCCTCACTCCATGGCAATGACCAGTTGACCCGGAGAGCATGTTTCCTTTCTGTGGAAGGGCCTCTGTTAACCCATCACAAAAGGGAGGGTGAGAACCCTTGGCCCAAGATTCAGGAGAAATGGGAAGAGAGGCCAACTCCACCCTGGCTGGGGCAGAGTCTTCCCACCCACCCACCCACCCCCAGCATCACGACTGACTGTGAAATGGGCTTGGCTGTCCAGTCAGGACTTCAGTGAGACTTGAAGGAGGTGAAAGTGCTGTGTGAACTATGTGACAGGTCTTTCTTTCCTCTTGATCCCCAGCTAGGGAGCCCTAGGGACCCTTCTTCAGCCCTCTCTTGCCCCCCTTGCCCAGGGGCTTCCAGGGCAGGCAGGAGTACTGGGGACAGGGAGTAGTGCTTCCTCATGGGCGGCCAGACAATTTGGGGGGTGAGGCTCCAGGCCCAGGCAGGCAACAGATGATGGGCCTCCCTGCACGCGGGCAGCCTCATGGCAACCCAGCCTGGGTGGAGCCTGCCACTCGCAGGGGCCCTTCACTGTGACACCCCTGGCCGTGGATGCAGGAATGGGGCCAGGGAACTAGACAGAGCCCCGTCTCTTTCTCCCTGCTTCTTCTCATCCTCCCAGACTCGGCCCTCCCCTCTCTGACTTTCCCAACACAAAGCTGTTCTCATTGCACTCAGGAAAACGTACAATACACGCAAACTCTCCCACATACCTTAGATGTATTTCAGAAGAAAAAGAAATACAATTTAATCTTTCCATCACATTATGGGGTTTTTTTTAACTGTTATTGTGAACATTTTCAAACATGTTTTTTTTTTAAGTGCAGTGAATAGCATAATGAACATGGAAATACCCATTTCTTGGAGTGATGTCAGCAAAATGGCAGTATAGGAATTTCCAGTGTTTGTCCACTCCCAATTTCTAGATTTGAAAATTATTAACCTTTGACCATTAATATTTGCATCATTTGCTTTTTTTGGCTGAAGCATTTTAAAATACACTGTAGACATCATAGAACAAATTATTTTAAGATGCATCTCTAAAATCAAAGGATATTTTCCTATGTAACTATGATACCATTATCACACCTAACAAAATGAACAGGGATTCCTTAATAGTCGATATTCAGGTATCCCCCAGCAGCATTTAATCCAGCATCACAAGATGAGTGGTGATATTATTAGGGTGGGAGGGTTGTACCTACTACAAGGACCTTTCCTGCCTGTGCCATGATGGGACTGTACAGCGAGCTGGCAGGTGGGTGAGGGGATGAGCAGGGGGCCTGGAGCAGGGTGGGTGGGCAGGAAGCTGGGCTTCACTGGACAGGACCCAATCTTATATGCACCTCCTCTCATGTGGTTCATGATGTGAAGGTCCATATCTCCCAGGAAGTGCCTCCCACCATCTTAAAAACGAGTTCTTCCTGCTCAGGGGGTCATCAGAGGAGGAGAAGAGGTCACCAGCCGACGTATCGAGGAGTCATGGCCCCCTGTGTCACTGCCCTGCTCTCTGTGGGTGACCCGACATCAACATCACCCACAGACACCGTGTTTGAAACTGAGTGTTCTTTCCCCAGTGGTGCCCAGGATGACTTTCAAAGGACAGAGGATTTAAACCTGAGTCCCTGCCGCCCCGGCTTTGCTGGCCATCGTCGTGGTGATCCTCTGCAAAGAAAGCCTGTAAGGCTTCATGCCCCTCAGTAAACCTTGCAAGAAGGGCCTCTTGAGGGACCAGGCTTAACCCCAGGCTGAATGCCTTTGCTTGCATTCTCCTAATAATGAGAGCCCTTGCCCTGGTACCACCCTAAGATGAGGAAAGTTCTTTCTTGCCCCAAACCCAAGCCTGCATCCCAGCCCTATGTCTGCCTCTTTTTCTTACCCCCCATCCACCAACACCAATTCTCACTCCACCCTCCTACCCCGCCAGAGCTCAGCCTTCCCCAGGACTTGCAGAGACAGGAGGCTTTGGACTATTGGCAAAAGGATGTGAAAATACAGTGAGGGGGAGAGAAATCAGACGGCAGTAGGGGGTAGGGGAAAACCAGGCTTGAGACCTTTCCTCTGGAGGGCACTGCTGCCACTTGTTAGTGGGCAGGACATTCAGACTGCCTGGGGTTCCGCAGGGCGTTCAGGCTGGCGCTAGGCTGGGTCCGGGCATAGACAGCAAGGCAGCCGGGCATGAGGGGCTGGGCTGGGCTGGGGCTTTGGCAACAACTGCTAACCCTTGGCAGTCCCCTCGTGTCCCTTACATGTGACCCAAAACAACCCTGGATGTAGGTGGTGCCGCCATTGTCCTCATTTTACAGATGAGGTGAGGTGACTTGCCCAAGGTCGCCCAGCCCGGAAGTGGCAGACAGTATGATTCCAGAACTTGTGGACTTAACTAGGCTCTGCCGTCTTATAAGAGGAGCTACTTCTTCCAAAGTGGTTATGGCATGTCACATATCGCCCTGGGACTTTAGAGGCAGTTTTTCATTAGTGAAATGTACGAATCTGAATTTGCAGGCTCAGGGGATTGTCTCGCACGTGTGCACCTATGTAACCACCACCCAGATCAAGCTATTATACATTTCCATCAGCCCAACAGACTCCCTTGTGTCTCTTCCCACTAAGATGATAATTTCAACTTCTTTTAGTGCCCTCTGCAAAGCCAGGAGCATGTTTCTCCTCTTTTCTCTGACTGCTGGATCCCATGATTTACCTTACCTTCCTATGCCTGCCCCCATTCTTTTCTCCTCTTACTCCTTCTCTCCTCTCCCTTTCACCTCCTCCTCGGCTACAAGATCTCCATCTCCTTACCAATTCAAACACAAAAGCCAAAATGAAGGGGGCAGCGGGCGAAGCTGGGTTGCAGTCCTATGTGCCTTTGATCACACTGCTTTCTCTCTGGGTCCTCAGTTTCCCTTCATGACTCTTTGTTGCCCCCTTATTTCAGTGGGGGGCGGGGAGGAGCTTAAATAAATCATGGGATATGAGATGGTAATGGGAGAATGGTAAATGTGACCCTCCCGAGCCCCTGCTCTCTACTCCCCATTCCCCAGCTTGCTCCAACCATCCCTAGCAGGAAAAAAAAAAGAGCCCTCCTTTGACAAACCTCAGAAGCACAAATCATCTATGGTGGCCCACACTGCTTGGTAATTTACAGGCAGGAAGTTCTTTCTCTTATCTCACCTATTCCGGCCTGCTGCATTTTAGACCCCTCTCACAGACTAGCTGCTCCTCAGAGGGACTCATGCGCACCCACCACCCTGCTTCTGTCTCCCGTGGCTTCTCCAGCCGTAGTTCTCTGGCCCTGGGATGAAGCTGGAGGTTCTGATTCAAGACCGGTAGCCGTGGTCTCAAGCTTCCCTTGAGGGGGTTGGGTATGGCCCACAGCACCTGAGCTGGCCTCACCCTGTCTCTCTGAGCCCCTAGCATCTAACAGCTACAACTCTCAGCATCTTCACCCTTTCCCCCAGAACCTCAGCCTTTGCCCTATATCTCAGGGAGCCCCACGTCAGGAAGAGGAAGCAGGGCCTCTCCCAAGCCCCTCACAGTGGGAATAGAGAGGAAGGGGCCTACTGAGCAGGTGGAATTAACAAGACTTGGCTAATCCACGGCCCCAGCCAGATACTCAGGACTCTCCTACAAACCCCCAGTCAGTCACCTCCCACATCCAGCCAACAAAATGGCAGGAGACACAGGACCAGGATTGAAGGGATGCTACGGACTTCTGCACTCTTGCCTGGTCCCTTCTTTTGGGCTCAGGAACTGCTGTCACAGAGAAGGTGTTGGGGGGTCCAGTCTGGCCTGAAACTCTCACCTTAAACCAACTGCAAGGTGAGACTGACTTTGAGGCCTGCTTCCTCCTCTCCACATGAGATGGCAGGAGACAAGTTGGGAGACCTAGGCAGTGGTGGGATTAGGAAGGGTCTTGAATGCCAGTTTTGATGTCTGGGCTTTGACTCCTAGGACCATCAGAGATTTGATGCAGGAGAACGAGGCTGGGGATACACATTTTACAAAGATCCCTCAGGTTGCAGGTGGTGGGGCTGAAAGCTACTACACTAGTCCAGGCAGAACTGATGAGGCCTGGCCCCTGCCTACATCTCCCAACTTGTCTCCTGATGCCTCCAGCGCCCCTTGCTGCAGCCACATCGGGCTTCTTGCAACCTTGAATGTATTAGGCATTTTCATGCCTCCACGCTTCTGCACACACTTCTCCTACTTTCTGGAATGTTCTTACTCTACCTCTAATTGTCAAACTCTTACACAACCTCAAAGGCCCACCACTACTGCTCATTCTCTGTGAACCCCACACACCAGCTGTATCCTCCCCTGGAACCCTCCCCTGGGACCATTAAACTTGGCTACATCTGGCTGGGAATTTTCTAATTTTGTGTGTCTGGAGTCCAGAGGGATAATGAGGATGTTTAGAATAGGGAAGTATGTAGAAGAGGAAGTCCATAGTCTGCCTGAATTCCTCAGTGATAAGGGCTAGAGAGAGCTGTCCTGGCCCTGTCCCCCAAAGGGCAATGGTTGACCAGATGGCCCAAGGCCATGGAGTGGGATTGATGCAGTCCAGACCAGTGGCCAGAGACTTAGGTCCCTCTGGAAATGTGCATTTCTGAGTGACCTCCAGCCCCACTTTGGGTCTCTATTTCCTTTACCCTTCTCCAGATGGGGCCCAGCACCCAATTGTGGTGAAAGCAGAACTCATCCTCTAGACCAGTTGTCCCCAACATTTTTGGCACCGGGGACCGGTTTCGTGGAAGACAATTTTTCCACAGACAGGGTGAGGTGGTGGGGGGGAGATGATTCAGGCAGTAATGCGAGTGATGGGAGGGATGGTTTAGGCGGTAATGTGAGCAACGGGGAGCGGCAGATGAAGCTTCACTCGCTTGCCCGCCGCTCACCTCCTGCTGTGTGGCCCGGTTCTTAACCCTGCGGCCCAGGGGTTGGGGACCTGTGCTCTAGACCACCCTCACTTTATTCAGAGATACCCCCAGGCTCCCAGGTTATCCCAAGGGCTCCTGCCCTTCCTCTACACACTGCCTCTCAGGAGAGACACTGTGGCTGTGCTGCTGGGGAAGCAGAGTTGCCTAGAGAAGTTGACCCCACACCCCTTCACCCTCAGAAAGTAGCAGGCAGAAGCCACCAGGAGCCCTATGATGCCCTCAGTGACTGGAAAATACATGTGTCCCGGCAAACAGCATGGCCATAGCCCAGGCTTAAGAGGGCTCAGCAAATGAGGGCGTCCATTGTCCTGTCTTCAGAGCACAAGTCTGGACTCCTGGTTACAAGGACAGAAAACTCAACTGGCTTAAGCCATACAGAAAGTTATTGAGTCATGTTCCTGGAAGCAGGGCTGATTTCAGGCATGGCTGCGTTCAGGGGCTCAGACAATATCAAGAGGATCCAGTTTTTCTCTACCTCTTTATCCTTCCTTTAGCTGTGTGGCTTCATCATTGTGTTATACTTGGCAACAAGGTGGTGGCAGTAGTTCTAGCCCCTGTGTCCTTTGAGGTTTCCAGTCCAGTGGGAAAGAACAAATCCACTTGCCTAATTGCTTAATCCAGGGTCCCAGGAATGAGCTTCCTGGCTCTGAGGAGCCTGAATTAGGCCACGTGCCAGGGACTATGGCCAGGAACACTTTGACTGGCTTAAGTCTGGTCATATATTGATCCCCTGGAAGAGGGTTCATCAGAACCCCATGGACTAAGAGTGGGGAAGGACGTGGTTTCCCAGGTAGAGATGAGGACATGGCGTCCGAGGAAGGTAAAGGATGGTAGAAGGCAGCAACACAGATGTCTAATACTACCCATTCTGCTTTCATGTTGTGGGGTGATGGCAGCTGAAAATGGGCAGGAGAAGCAGGCAAGGCTAGGGAAGAACCAGAAGGCAGAACAAACCCTGTTGCTGGAGGACAACAAGCTGGGAAGTTACCTTGGGGAGAAACGTGCTCCAAGCAAGCAAGAGAGACCAATGGTGGGACACAAACTGGGGTGGCCAATCCCTGGGTTCCTCTTCCAGAGGCCACCTCTGGGATCCCTCTGGCCACCCCTCTTCCCATGCCCCAGCAGGATGAGCCAGACACAGATCCCTTAAGACAAAGCACCATGAGTATTTCCGTCCCTTTTGGGCAGGAGGGGAAGCATGTGACCCCAGCACCCAGACCTCACTCGCCTGTGTGCCACGAGCCTGGAAGCCACACAGCGAACGTGGGTTCCATCTTGGACCATTAACTCTACCAGCCAATTAGGGTAAAGATACTAGCTGGAAAGTCATTTAAAACTTGGCATATGGAAAGTAACACAGATCTATTATGGAGCAGGATACACTTGTTCATATAACTGTTTAAAAGAAAAGATAATGAGATTTAAGAGTGTGGTCCCTCTTTGGGGTCACATGCTTACAATGGGATTGACTTGTTTAGAACAATGCCAGACGGGGACCCCCTTAAAAGAAGGAAATAAGGGGAACCCCATCATACCTATGCTCTGCCCACAGCCCTACTGCAAGAAGCCTTTGGGTCTGCAAGGGAGGTGGTTGAGGCCCATTTGGCCCACCAGGAAACTGAGGTCCAGGGAGTCGAAGACCATGTCCCAGGGTGAGGGGGGACAAGTGGAAGAGACGCTGATAAACTCTGATTCTGGAGCAATCTTGCTGGCCTCTGCCCACAGCCCTGTTGGGACTGTGACATTCTTCTCCCTGGGCAGAGATGAGGAAGCTGATGTAAGGTGGCAGCCACTTCCCTAAAGCCAAAGAGACAGGCAGAAGCTGCCACCAGCCCAGTGGTTCCTTCACGGAGGCCTTTACTCACCTTCCCCACTCAGTGGCTCCCAAGACCTGTTTTTTCTGGCTGTTCCTGGGCAGCTATCACCCCTACTCACGTGTCAGACCCAATGCCAATGTCTCCCTGGCACACAGGTCAGATCTCACCCCTAATCCCCGGCCGGGGCACAGGGGAGGGGAGGGGAGAAGCTTGGGCTTTCCCATCCCTTTTCCCTACCTCCAGCCATCCTAAAGGGGCCTCTTGTACTTCCTGAGACCTCCCTCACCCTCATTAGATCTGATAGAGCTTGAATTATTCAGAAGCTAAGGAGGCGGGGGGTGGGGGGGTGGGGGGGTGGGGTCTGGCCAAGGAAGCCCAGAATTCCCTTCCCAGCCTGGTGACCCAGGGGGACTGAGCACAGGCTCCTAGAATGGGGACAGAGGCTGGAAGATGCAGCCAGACTCCTGGATTCCTCCCAGGCCTGGCTCCAAGAACAGGAAGCCAGGGTCCAACTCATGACGAGGTGGCACCTGCTGGGCCCCACTCATCCATGGAGACTGAAGCAGGGACTGAGGGCTCCCAACCCAAACTGCAAAGTCCAGTGGGCCAGCCCTGGGCTCTAAGGAGAGGCCCTCTAACCTCTGTCCATAGCCATACCACCCACAAAGAGACAGTGTTGTTACAGCCATGGTACTGCTAGGGCCACCAGGAAGCCATGACAGGGCCCTCAAGGCAGACCCCCGCTTTGGGGACAATGGACAAGAGTTTGGGGTCAGATCTAGGTCAGGGTCAGGCTTCAGTTTAAGGTCGAATTCAGCCTGGGGTTGGGATTGGGGTTTAGTCTGGAACTTGGATCCGTCCGGTGACTGGGCCTTGCTTGGCGCCGTGCTCCTGGAGTCCGTGGATGACACGTAGGCTGTGGGTGAGGGTGACGGCTCCTCTTCCCTGTCTCTGTTCCCCAGGGCGGCTGGGAAGTCGGGCTGCAGCAGGAGGAGTGTGACTTTATGCAGATGATCGAGGTACAGCACAACCAGTGCCTGGAGGAGGCCCAGCTGGAGAATGAAACAACAGGTGAGGCCCCCACTGGCAAGGAGCCCCCCTCCCTCACACCGTGAGCCCAGATCCACCCTCAGGTCGAGGCTGCCCAGCTGCAGGGCCATCAGATCAAATGGCAGCACCCTCTGGTCTTCACCCCCCAGTCCTGTGCTCCCCGCATTTGGCTCAGCAGCCCTGGGGTGAGAACGGAAGGAAGTAGATGGCTTCCTTCAGAAGTTGCAGCCTGAGCCAGGCTCAGAAGGGTGGGCAGGATTGGGAGAAGCAGAGAGGCTGGGAAGTTGGGAGGCGCCGAGGCCGACTGCCCGTGGCAGGTGGGGAGTGGCTATGACGTTCAAGGCTCCCTGTGAGGGAGGGGGAGGGCCGGAGCAGTGGGGAGCCCGGAGCAGCTCTGGGCCTCCCTCCCAGAGGTCACCTCCCCCGAGGCTGAGCTTACGGTTACATAGCAGCCTGGCTCAGGAGCGGGGAGCATCTTTCTTCCTGGCTCCCCGGTGCCCCCATCTCACTGAGGCTGGCAGTTAGGCACCCCGTCCTGGGCCCCTCCTCCTGGGCCCTGCCGCCCAGGCTGTCTGCCTCCTGTAGAGGCAGTGAGTGTGTGTATAGCATCACGGATGGCCTCTGCCTCTCCCAGCTCGCAAGGAGGGACGGCCCCTTGTCTCCCAGGGCCCTGAGACTGCGGCCTGGGTAGAGGGGTGGCCGGACCGGCCTGCTGCCTATGCCCCAACCCCCCGCCAGGGCAGGGAGGCAGGAGCAGGCTGCAGACAGGCCTCGGAACGGCTCCACAGTGGGATCCGGGCTCATGCGCAGCCCAGAGAGGCCCAGACCCCAGACTATAGGCCCCACTAGAGCACCTCCTAGGCCCCAAGGGCAGGCCACCCTCGTGGTCCCAATGAGGTCATTGCTGGCACAGGGTGCATGGCAGGTGCCAACACCCTGTCACCAGGCAGCTGGCCCGAGATCCAGAGGAGGGCATGTATGGGTCTGTGGGCGGTGAGTCTGCCCATGACCTCGTGAGAGGCTCTGTGCACGTTCACGCACATCCAGCTGTGTGCTCCTGGCCCCTGTCTGTCTAGGGCTACGGCTGTGCCCCTGGGCTGTGTAGCTCCGTGACTGACTCTGAGTGTCTTTGTGTGTTGGAGGCATGTGTCTGTGTAAGCCTGGACCTGCCTGGATGTGTCTGCCTGGTGTGCTCTGTGTGTGTGTGTGTGTGTCTGTGGCACGCTCAGTCATGTCTGTACGTGTGTGTCTGTGAGTTGTGTGTGTCTCTCTGTGCCTGTGTTTGCTTGTGTCTGGTTTTTCCATGTCCAAGTAAGTGTACATGTATGTATATCTGCGTGTGTGTTTGTGAGTCTGTGTGCCTGGGATGCTTGTCCGTGTGCGTGTCTCTCTGTGCACACACGTCTATAAAAGGACAAGCAGAGCCCCGCCGCCGCCTCGCCATCCCCCACCCCAGGCTGGGCTTTCTTTCCTGTTGAGGTGGCAGCCCCCAGTGGGCATGCTCAGCCAGCCTGGGCCCTGGGTCTCTGTGGGCCTGATGACGTGTGCGGTGGGACCTGAGTGGCCTCCCTGGGGCAGACGCACAGGGAATACTCCCGGGCCCAGCTCACAACCACGGGCCCTCCAGGCGCCCAGCATTTTCTTGCCTGTCACCCCCTCTCAGCTTCCCGACCCTGCTGTCTCCAGCAGGACGCCTCCCTGACCACGTGCCCCCTACCGGCCCCTCTTCCCTGGCTCCCCCGCTGCCTGCTGGCCTGCACCCCAGCACAGCTCACAGCCCAGCCCTGGTGGTGCTGAGATTCCTTGAGGCCAAGCGTGGCCGCCCTGAGGGCAGAGCCCAGCCTCCCTCCCCTCTGTGCCACTTCTGGTGAAGCTGAACTCAGGGCCAGAGACCCAGCTCTGAATCCACTCCTGTTCTGGACCGCCGCTGGAGATCCAGAGAGCCTGAAGCCTGGCAAGGACCCAGACACAATAGCTGGCCTGCAAGACAGGGTGTGCCCAGCATTGTCAGGGCTATACACAGTCCTGCCAAGCAAGATTCCTGGGAATGGCACTGAGCCCTTCAGACCAGGCAGAGCGCAAGAGGTTTGCTGGAGACGGAGCGTGTGAACAGGCTGTCCCCCTCGCCAGCGACGTGACCTGGGGGGCTAGCTACCTAATTGCTCTGTGCCTCAGTTGTTCATCTGTAAAATGGGAGGGGGTTAAATAAGTTATTTATGTAAAGAGGGTAGAACAGTGTCTCCCATATATAAAGGCTACATAAATGTTTGCCGATGATATTATGAACAGGGTCTTAAATCACTAGCAGGATCTGACTGGCCTGAAGAGCAGCTACATGGCCTCCAGAGATGCTGGCACAGGAATGGAGGAGAGACTGGGAGCCAGGGTGAGGCCACAGAAGACTCAGGATAGGACGAGTGGTAGCGGATGGGGTCCCCAAGGCAGGGAGGCTGTGCGCTCTGGCCAGGCCGCGGAGATCCAGGCTTTCTCAGCCTTCAGCTGCAGGTGCCACCTGGCTACCGCAGCCCCGGAAGGCACCCCTCCCCGCTGTCAGCCCACTTCAGCATTCAGAGGCCCGAGGCTCTTCCCCAAGTGGGGATGTCCCTCCACCTCCTCTCCCCAGGCCCCCTCCTTGGGAACTTGGGAACCTTCGGACCTGGGCTGGGCTGGGTTTGGCCCAGCTGGAGTTGACTTTAGCTCAGGGGTTGGGTTTCCTGAGTAAATCTATGGGACTGGCAGGGTTGCAAAGAGACAATTAAACCTCCGTCCGGAGACGGCATCCAGAGGAGTCCTTGTTCCTCGGGGGCACCCAGACCCTGAACAGGCAAAACCGTGGCATTTGCATCTGCCTATTAAAGTGGACCCCTAGACACCCCTAGGGGGTCTGTGCATCCGTCACCAGCCAGGCCTTCAAGGCTGATAGGTACGCGGTGGAGAGCTCAGCCTGCGATGCAGGGCTTTCTCCAAACTCACTCCCTAATCACCACCCCTGTCACAATTCACAGCGTGACCGGGTTGGAGGCATCTGTGTTGTATGTGAGTTTTATGAAGACTCCTCAAGAACTAGCTAAATCCCAACATACCCATCACCCTATCATACCCAACAGCTCCTTTTTACAACAAATATTTTCTAATGCCTCCCTTACTGCTATAAAATGAAATTTAGGACACACAGTTTTGTTAATGATGTTCTAGTTATAACGTAAAACAAAAATAAAGACACGTATAATAAAATACTACGTGTGCTGGAATACTATGTGTACATTCCAGCACAATCACACCAAAAGATAAGAAGACATAGTCTAAAGGTTGTACCTATAAATATAAATTCTGGGAATGTGAGAGCTTTAAATATAGATTGATATATATGCTGGTTGCATCACCGACCCAGGTTCACGGCAGCATCGCCGTAGGTAACGTGATTTTCCAAAACATTGAACAGCTCGTAGTGAGAACAACTCTTAGAGCACAACGAAGCCCAGTCTTCTCTCCCTTTACTTGGCAGTTGCATTCCTGGAAAACTCGTACTGTCAAACCTGTACAATAAGTACCTTGTGTTTATATGTCAAATGGAGTAAGAGTCTAGCCTCTGGTCGTTACAAAAGGTTTTCGTCTATGCAAACGCCCAGCAACTCATTTGAAAGTCCCAAACGCTACACAGTTCATCGCTGTGCAGGGCCATGCAGGGTACCTGCCTGGCATCCCTGTCGCCTGCCCATTGAATGCCAGGGAAGCCCCCCCAGTCTCTGCAACAAACAAAACCCCACCACTGTTTGAAACACACAGGGGGCACTCTGTCTCTCACCAAGGACCATGGGGCTGTACCTATGCCTCCTTCTCCCCCTTCCCTGTACAGCCTGGGCAGGGCTGTGCCTCCCCTCTCAGACTGGAGGTTCCTCAAGGTGGGAGCCTGGAGGAGGAGGAAAAGGGTGGGTGCCTGTGGGCTCAGGCCCCGAGGCTGGAGGCACCTGGTGGCCACGCTGACCCATGTGTCCTCTGCCTTCATCCCACAGGCTGCAGCAAGATGTGGGACAACCTCACCTGCTGGCCAGCCACCCCTCGGGGCCAGGTGGTCGTCTTGGCCTGCCCCCTCATCTTTAAACTCTTCTCCCCCATTCAAGGTAAGAACCCCGGGTTGAAGGGCAGGAGCTTGGTGGCAGGAGTAGAGCTGGCTGGAGTGGGGACTCACCTCTCAAGGAAGTGAGAAGGCAAAGGAGGTGCTCAAAGAGGCTGGAGCAATCAGGGGCGGCTTCCTGAAAGAGGTTGCACTGACATTAGTTCTCTGAAGGACTCATGGGATTCGATTAGCTCTTCACAGAAAGATAAGCACGTGGGAAGGTCTCACTAAATATTTGCTCAGCAATTGATAACTGATTGACTGATAGTTATGGCTGCCATGTTCCCATTATTTGGGGCTGGCCATGAATGAGTCTTTCACTTCTCGGAGGCAATGACCTTTCAGACTTTGCGAAACTGACCTTTCTTACACACCTTGTCATGTTCTGCTTAAGTGAATGTTCACATATAAGGCAGAAAAGAAAAGCGGGAACCTCTTTAGGAAGTGGGCTGTCTTGCTACCAGTAATTAAAGATGACACAGTAAGACATCCTTTCATTCAATGAATGTTCATTAAACACCTACTATCTTGACTGGCACTGAGCTAGACAAGCACAGTGGGGGGCAGAGGGATAAAATGCTCTGTCCTCGGGGAGCTCACGTTCTAGTTGGAGAGGCGTTTAGCAAGAAAACAAATGCATGTATTATAAATGATAAGCGGTGCTGGGAGAGAGAAGAGAGGGAAGCAACCTAAGGCAGGCGTCCTCTCTCCGAGGAGGTGATACTGCAGCTGCGGTCTGAAGACCTGGGCTGGGAAAGAGCCGCAAAGATCCTGGCGGGGGGATCGCTCAGAGGATCAACAGCCCATGGGATGAGCCCTGAGGAAACTCAGTGGAGGCCAGTGTGGCTAGAGCAGGGAGCCCAGGGGAGGGAGGAGAGGAAAGAGATAGGCGGGCAGATGCCAGACCACGCAGGCCTTAAGGACTGACAGGACTTGGGCTTTTCCTACGTTCACTGAGAAGCCACTGCAGGGGTTAAGCAGGCGACGGAAACAGTCCAGTTGGGGTTTTTAACTGATAACTGGTTTCTGTGAAAAGAGAGGATTCTAGGAGTACAAATAGGAAGACCCAACCCCAAGGCAGACGAGAGATGATGATGGTTTGGACTCGGGTGGAGAGCAGGGCAGAGGAGGGAAGCGGGAAGGTGCGGTGGAGGGGGGTTAGGACTCGAGTGTGCCCCGCTCAGGTATGGGTTTGGTGAGCTGGGGGAGGACAGAGGGAGGAGCAGGGCTGGGGTGGGAAGGGTTGGTGATGAATGGGACCTAGATAAGGGCTCAGAGGATGAGCAGAAAGTCTCTCACTCCAGGTGGCCTTTGCCCCTCTGGACCTGTTTCCCTATTTGTAAAGTGGGAACGGGAGGTGGACCAAATGGTCTCTTTGGAGCAGGCCAGCTTCGCTCCCCAGTGCCCGGTGTTGTGACCTCAGCAGTGAAGGAGAGATCCGGATGCCCTCCCTGAGGGTCAGCCACAGGTGTGCTGTATTCCAAGCCAGCGCCCACCTAACCCAGCCCTCTTCCAGGGGGACCCAGCACCTGGGCAGATAGGAGGTGAGCTCCTCTGGCAGCTCTCATAATGCTCCCTTCAGCAGAGCCTGGCAACCAGCCTTTCCTGGGATCCCTGGAAGCGCCTGCTAATTGCATTCCTCCTGATGCTGTTCCTTCTGTCCCTGCTGGAATTGTAAAGGCAGATCCTTCACTTGAGAACCTGGACTGCAGCCCACCATCTGGCTAACCCCGAGGCTGCCAGCCTCAGGGGGGCCCACACCAAGCCTTTCGGCAGATGAGAGAAAGGCAGCCCTTCCTCAGGTGGATTCAACATCTCACCAGACCCTACCTAGTGACAAGCTGAATATGAAGTACACTTTAGCCCCCAGTGTTCATCAGCCAGATGCCCTTGTGCAGTGAACAACCTGTGCAGCTATACTTGGCAGCCTTAGCCTCTGAAAATGATGGCAAGAAATAGGAGACTGGGCTAGGGGCTGAATATGTAAAGGAAAGAGGCTGTGTTTTCCTGGGCAACTAGATGAAGAAGGTGTGAGCCTCAATTCCAAAGAGGAAAGTTTGCAAGTAAGGGAAGTGTGGGATAGGAGTGATGGCAACCCCAACTCCTGCCCCTCTGGGTAACAGGACTGGGGAAGGAGTGTCTTCCCTGGAAGGGTTGGAAGGGACCTGGTTCTACAGGGAAAGCTGAAGAGAGTTAAAAGACGTCATTTGGCCAGGCTGGGTAAAGAGCCTGGGAAGGAGGGGTGGCCAGGCAAAGACTGCTCACCAAGGCACCAAAATGTTTGTGGAGGTCTAGTCCTTTTTTTTTCAATTTATTTTTTTTTGTTGGAGTATTGTTGCTTTACAATGTTGTTAGTTTCTGCTGTACAGCACAGTGAATCAGCTATACACGTACACATATCCCCTCTTTTTTGGATTTCCTTCCCATTTAGGTTACCACAGAGCACTGAGTAGAGTTCCCCGTGCTATACAGTCGGTTCTCATTAGTTATCTATTTTATACATAGTAGTGTATATATGTCAATCCCAGTCTCCCAACTGTGGAGGTCTAGTCCTTTTATTTGTGGTCTGCGTGTCTTTCACCTGCGGTGTTTTTGCCATTAAATGTTTGAAGAGACGTTTTTTAAGAGTAAAAAGTAGCAGGGCTATTTTGATAAGAAGACACCACAGTCTATATTACCTGTGTCTATGGGGTCTGTGGGACATCTCCTCCCCGCAGCATCACGTGAAGCCGTAGATAAGAAGGTCTTGTCAACCTGAGACGTCTGCCCTGGTTGGCTGGGGTGGGGCGCCATTGACAGGATTTCAGCAAGAGAGTGCCACGATCAGGTCTAGATTTTAGAACAACCCTCCAGGATTCAGGGTGCGGAGCAGGTTGGAGGGGCAGGAAAACAGGGAGACCCATCAGGAGGCTCCTACCTAATCCAGGGGAGATGAGACGGTCGGTGCTGGTGTCGAGGAAAGAGAAGCTGGGGCAGGCCTGGTGACTGATGGGGGAGAGGAGAGAGGTGAGTGGGGAGAAAATGACCCCCAAGTTCGACCCCCAGTCACCGAGTAGGGCTTTTCACGTGGAGAACTGAGGGAGGAGAGGGGGCAGGGCGGCCGTGACTTCTTTTTTGAGACCTGACAAACGGGAGGAGACTGGGAGAATGTGGAGTGGCCCTCCCAGCACAGGGTTAAGGTCCCTTGCCCTTTCTCGCACCCTCCGTATCCCCCTCTACACACACAGGGTCTGTCGGTTCCCCAGCCCAGACTGGGGAAGAGACTGCTGGCTGATCCTCAGGGTCCCATGGTGACTTCTACTGAGATCATCTCAAGAGCAGTTCCCTTGGAGTCCTGGGCTTCAGACCCAGGCTCTTCAAAGAGGCCACCCAGCCCTGAAGATGACCCACTATCCCCTTCCCTCCCTTGCTCTCTGGGCAGTCGGGGCTCCAAGGGACAAGGTCCCCCTTCAGCCGCTGCTGGGAGCCCAAAAAGATGTGGAGTCAGGCTGACCTCGGTCTGCATCCCAGGCCTGCTGCTTCTTTGCTGTGTGACCATGGGCAAGTCACCCAACCTCTCTCACCCTTGGCATCCCCCCTTTCAATGGGACTATTAGTAACTCCTGATCACGAGCCTTAACACATTAATGTTTGCTCCCCGCTGCTCCCACAGAAGGCATGTGAAGCTGCTGTGTAGACACTGACGGGTCACCCAGGCTCGCTAGCTTAATTCATGATAATCCCAGGTGTCCACTACATCATGGGCCTGGCCTCATCAAGCCCTGGACCCTCCAGCCAGTGGGGAACCCAAAGCCTGAGCTTTAGTGCCCCCGCTTTAAGGCTGGCTGATTTGGCCTTGTCCCCTTTTTCCTACTTGCCCCAGTCTGTCGGGGACAGTCCCCCAAGAATCAGCTCCTGGGAAGGGGCATGGCCTCCGGGTCCCCAGTGAGCTCCTGAGATCTGGGGCTGAGGAGGGCCTGCAGTTTGATGAGCGGCTGCCTGAAGCCTCCAGGCCGGCCCACCCTCTGCTGCAACGGGAGAAAGCTGAAGGGGTGAGGAGGGCCGGTGTGCAGAGGGGCAGTGTGAAGATTTTTCTCATGCCCTGGGAGCCTCCTGTGGCAGTGCGGTTGGGAGGCCTGTGCAGAAGTGGGCCAGCAGGGCAAGAAACTGGCCCAGCCTAGGGTCCCTTCCTCAGCAAAGTCCTTCCTGCCACCCCTGGGACCTCACAGAGGAAAGAGACCCAATGGGCTGCTCCTTTCTGGTTATCCCCCTACCCCTAGTTGTCCCTCAGTTCCTCATCCATAAAGTAGGGTGACAAGAACCTCTTTCAAATGGTGGCCAGGAGGATTTACAGAAATAGGGAATAGGGAATCACCTGGGATGTTCTGAGCACACGGCAAAGTTTGGAAATTTTAAACATATGCACAGGGACCCTCCCTGAGCTCAGGATGGCTTGACGCCCCCTACAGCTCTGCACCTGGACACCCGAAACAAGTCCCCAGTCACCTCAGTGCAGATGAGGGCCAAGGTTACCTGGGAAGACTATGGGACCACACCTGCCCTACCCTGTCCTATGTATGTGGCCTTGAGCAAGTGACCAGCCTCTCGGAGCCTTACTTCTCAACTGTGAAATGGGATTACTTTCCCACTGGATGGTTGAGGGGCTTCAAAAAGATAATATGCCTGCAGTGCTCTGTGCAGTGTACCTGGGAAAAGTTCTCAAAGCGTGCGTTGTGGTGATGGTGATGGTGATGCTGATGCTGATGCTGATGCTGATGCTGATGCTGGTGCTGGTGCTGATGGTGATGCTGATGCTGATGCTGATGCTGATGCTGATGCTGATGCTGATGCTGGTGGTGCTGATGGTGCTGCTGGTGGTGCTGATGGTGGTGGTGCAGGTGAGAAAGGAGCTAGACGGCAAGGATGTCAGGACCCACCTTCTCTCTCGGCTCTTCTTCATCGCCTCGCCTTATCTCTTTCCCTACTCTTCTCTCCCCTCCCCCTTCTTCCTCATCCTCCTACCTCCTCCTCCTACCTGTTCTCTCTCCCCTCATCCTCCCTCCCTCTCCTTTCCTTCTTCCTCCTTCCCCTCCTCCTTCCTCCTTCTCCTTTCCTCTCCCACAACAAGCCTGGCAGGAAGGCTGTGTCCTGGACTCAGTGCCTCTGTAATGAGTCCTGGGATGGGGGCAGAGGGCTCTTCTCTGGCTCACCCATTTTCTATTCAGCCTCTCCCCTCCCTGGAGAGTGGGGAGCCTTGGGGTCACCCCTCACCTCACATGGCCCCTCAGTGGTCCTGCCCCTTTTCTGCAGCCCTGGTCCTCCAGGGACAGCAGACAGTGTCGCTGTCCTGGAACCCCAGCCTTAGTGGTTCAGCCCCGAGATTCTGCAATGGTGTGCCACTCAATTATTCTCATACTTGCCTTTGCCTGGGCAGGTGCCCCTTCTCCGTGTGTGAGGACTTCACACCTGCGCCCTTATCAGAGATCCTCCGACGCCCACCCACCTCCTGCCTCACCTTTGGTCCCTCTCCAGCAGCACATCTGAACCCCCAGCCCCCAGGCGTGGGAGGAAACCCAGACCCGTAGGCCCAGGCAGGCTGACCCAGGAGGACTGGGCAGGCCTGGGCCCCTTGCCCCAGCCAGAAGGCTGCTGTCTATACCTACAGGACAGACAAAGGAAGCATCTGCCACACCAGCATCCATGGCCCTGTGACGGGGGTCAGCATTCAGCTCATGACAAGGGTCAGGGATCATTCCACACCAAGGATCCAGGCTGCCTGTGACAAGCATCAAAGTTTAAATTGCACCTGGGGTCAGGTTCAGACACGACAAGGGGCAGGAATGTCTGCTCTGGCTGTCATCTGTGTTGGTGCGTCCCCTGGCCGCCCTGGAGGTGCTTCTCCCTGCCCCAGGCTGCCCCGTGATGCCCTGGGTGTCTAGGTCAGAACAGCTGGAGCCTGATGCCGTAGAGGGTGGTGAGAGTAGGGCTGAGCACAGAGACAGCCAGGCCCCATGCCTACTCCGCCGACCTACCCACTCCCTGCCTCAACCTCTCTCCTCTTCACCCCTGCCCTCCACCCAGGCCGCAACGTGAGCCGCAGCTGCACTGACGAGGGCTGGACGCCCCTGGAGCCTGGTCCCTACCCCGTTGCCTGTGGCTTGGATGACAACGCATCGAGTTTGGACGAGGTGGGCCTCAGTGCACCCCACACACACGCGCTAGAGTACCCGGGCCTGCTAGCTCCTAACACTCTCTCCCCACAAGGGGCGCGGTTGCCTTCCATGTCGGAGCCAGGACTCCCAGGGTCTGCCCTCCTCAAGCCTCCTCCCTCTCCAGGCCCACATTCCCAGGGGCGCATCCTCTGGCTCCCCTGACAGGGTCCAGGAGGGGGCTTCCAGGAGGATGACTCACAGCATCAAAGCTGAAGCAGCACCCCCAGGCCAGGCCACCCCACTCCCTCGTGGGAGCCTTGATCCAGCCCTGGCAGGGCAGACAGAGCCCATCCCACCTGCCACATGCAGAGGAGAAACTGAGGTGCGGATCCTGGAAGGAACCAGCCTCAGATACCCAGGAGCCAGTCAGGGGCAGGGACAGGGACAGGACCATTGTCCTCAGTCCCAGGATGGGGATCTGCCCTGGAGCAGGTGAAGCATAGGTGGTCTCTGTAAGGATGTGGGGCCAGGAGCCAGGGAAGGATATTGATGGTGAGGCTGGAGTATAACTTAAGTCCCGAGCTAGGAGCCCCTCTCTGCTTTGGTGGGTGAATGTAGTCTGTCTGTGATGACCTCTGTCCCACTCCCGAAGCCCTTCACAGACAAGGCTTTCACTCCTCCCAAGAGGGGAGCAATTTCCTCAGAGGCCTTAAAAGCCCACCAGATCCTCGGGCAGGATCCTTCTTGACCACTGGCTTCTGTTCCAGCAGGGTGTGGAAGGTGGGGAGGAAGGAGGGGCTGCTCAGTGACCATGGCTCTGTGTGTGTGTCCATGGGGAGGGGCCAGCAGGAAGCCCTTGGTGTCCAGCTTTGTCCCTCCTCCCCAGAAAGGCCAGATTGCCCTCCTCCTGCTAAATCCAGCCTCTGAGAGTCCCAAATGAGAAATTACTCTCCCCCTAGCGTCTTCTTTACCATTGTCCATCCCTCACCACTTGGCGAGAGGGCCTCATTGGGGGGGTCTGAAGGGCAAGCAGTCTTGTGCTTGAGGATGCCAAGCCCAGAGCTGGCCCAGAAGGGCTGTTGGACACGTGACTGAAGAATGAATGGATGGACCAATGGGTCGTGTGGGGTCTTCGCTCCTTCCCCCGCTGACATTTCCCTTGTGAAGGAGCAGAGAAAGGGCATTCAACCCCCGCCCCACCCTGGGAAGCAGTCCTGTCTCATCTGTGGAAACCAGGGAGGAAGGGGCTCTGGGGACTGGAAGGGGCCACTCAGCTACTCCTGGGAGCCCTGGGCCTCAGCCTCCTCATCTGCCAAGGCAGGGATGGGAGGCAGGATGCATAGGGCATCTGCCAACACCCCCTAGGTGAGTCCCCCCACCCCCACCCAAGATCCTCACCCACCTCCCTCTAGCAGCAGCAGACAATGTTCTACAGTTCTGTGAAGACCGGCTACACCGTCGGCTACAGCCTGTCCCTCGCCACCCTGCTGGTCGCCACTGCCATCCTGAGCCTGTTCAGGTGAGGACCAGCTCCTGCAACGGGTCTCAGAGCAGACCAGCCAGGTCACTCCTCACCCAGGCTTGCTCTGCCCCCACCGCTGTCAGCTCCCAGGCAGCACACAGTCCTGCCCCAGCGCCCCCGCCAGGCCAGCCTCCCATAGAGACAGCAGGGTGCTCGAAGTGTTCACCTGTGTCGGCCTCATCCCTCACAGGATGCCCTGTACCTGGGGATAGGGCACCAGAGGGCGGGGCCTGTGCCCTGGAATGAGGCACCTGCAAGCCAGGCTGCACACATGGGTAGGATATCTGGGGACAGGGCCCCCCTTCAGGGTGGGGTCTGCATTCAGAGGCTATAAGCCCTACCCTTCCTCAGAGCACTGGACGTGTTGGTTGGGGTGGGGTCTGAGGCCCCTTCGGCCTCCCAGATCTGGCCACCTCCCACAGGAAGCTCCACTGCACACGGAACTACATCCACATGCATCTCTTCATATCGTTCATCCTGAGGGCCACCGCTGTCTTCATCAAAGACTTGGCCCTCTTCGACGGCGGGGAGTCGGATCACTGCTCCAAGGGCTCGGTGAGGACCCGCCCAGGCCCACCTCCCTGGCCCACCTCTGCCATCTCTCACCTGAATCTCCTCTTCTCCCTCGCCTCCCTCCTGTCTCCCCTTTTCTCTCTCTCTGTCCCTTTCTCTCTCTCCCTCTCTCTTTCTCTCTCTCTCTCCAAAGATGGCCCCCCTCCGACCCTGCCTGCCAGCTCCTTGGATCCCACTTCCCTCCCAGCAGCAGGAGATGGTGCTTGGCCATCTGGGAGTTCACACACCCACTCCTGCCAATGAGAAACACCTCTCCTGGGTGCAAAGTGGTACACTTTGTGCCAGAGCCCACAGCCCCCTTCCCGCCTCTGCTGCTAACTTCCTGTGTGACCTTAGGGAAATCCCTTCCTCAGTTTCCCCATCGTGCAAGGACATTCAAGCTTCCTTCCATCCCTCCTCTCTGCCATCTTCATACCCATGGTTCTGCTCACCGTGCCCGCCTTCCTACTCCCCCCGTTGCCTTCTGGAGCCAGTCCAAACCCACACAGCCCTCCTCTTCTTCTATTCTTCCCCTGCCCTCAGTCCTCTGGACCTTCCTAGGCAAGGGAGGTTAAGAGAGCATATAAGGAATTCATCGCCCATCACTAAGGGATCCATCTCCAGGTGATTCTGTGCTCAGGGCCCCCTCCCTGAGTGCCCCCTGAGCTGAGACAGAGAGCTCAAGACCAGCCCTGGCTCCCATTTGTCCCTTGTGGTCAGTGAGTTTTTGCCTCATGAGTGACCTCAGAGGCAGTGCACTATTTCAGGGGTCAGAAGTACCTTCTCCCCAGAGAGTGAAATTGAAAGTGAATCTCTCCAGGGAGTTCCCTGGCCGTCCAGTGGTTAGGACTCCACGCTCTCACTGCCAAGGCCCCAGGTTTGATCCCTGACCTGGGAACTGAGATCCCACAAGCCGCGAGGTGTGGCCAAAAAAAAAAAAAAGAAGTGACTTTCTCTAGAGAGTGATGGTGGTATCTCAGACATCTCGACAAGGGGGAGGGAACACCCAGGGGAGCCACCCTGGCCATTCCCAGAGCGCCTCAGATGATCCCGCCTGGGAGCAGGGCTCAGACCTACCCGGAGCCTGGGGAGCAGCCGGAAGCCTCCAGCGCACTTGTTGAGGACAATCGTGGAAATGAGCTTCCCGATTCATTAGCAGCTCTGTGAAGCTTTTCTAAGGCAAGGAGAAGCACAGATAATTGTCCTGTTAAAGAGCTGGGTTATTCTTGCTGTAAAGCAGATGAGGGAAGGTGGGGGAAACAGAGTGCCTGTAACAGGAGGGACTGAAGTAAGACCTGAGGAAGGACTTTCCAACCATCGGGAGAGGAGGTTAGGCTGCTCTCTGAGGGTGCCTCAAAGCCGAGGGCACAGGAGGAAAGGGTGGGAACCTGTGTTCTGGGTACAGGGAGGAGTGAAAGCAGGGGGGCTTCCTGGAGGAGGGTGGCTTTAAGCTCTGGCTTACAGGTATCTGGGCTCAATCTGAAACGGCAAATAGTTTCTGGGAGAGGACAGGTGGCCCAGAAGACCTTCTAATCATGCGAGCTGGGCTGCCCAGAGCCCCTGATTGCTCTGCCCAGGGGTCTCCCTAACTCCTCCATTGTCCTCACCTGCCTGGGGAACCCCTTCTTCCTCTAGCTCCTCTGGCCCCCAGGAGGAATGATCATCCCTCCACTCTCCTCTTTTTCTTAACTTCTACTTCACCCTCCTCTTCCCTCTTCTCCGTCCCCATCTTTCCCCCAACAATTCCATCTAAACCCCACTCCACAGTCCACAGCCCATATCCCTACACTTTCAAGGGATTCTTGCTAATGCAAGCAAGAATTCTCCCTCATACGTCTTCCAGCTACCTTCAATCATAATAAGAATAAGATAAATGAGTAGCGGAGATGGTAAGTGGATGGGTTGGTAGCTGGATGACTGAGTAGATAGTGTGTGGATGACTAAGTGGAAGGATAGATGGATAAAGTAAGAAAAATTGGATAGATCATGGGTGGGGGTATATTGGTGGGTGGACGGATGAGCAGATTGATGGACAAGTGGATAAAAGAATGGATGGATAGATGTCTAGGTGTGTGGGTTGGTAGTGGATGTCTAGTATGTGGATAGTAGATGAATGGAGAGATAGACAGGTGAGTGTGTGGATGGACTGATAGATGGAAGATGATGGATGCAGATAGATAGTTAATGGATGGATGCATGGATGGTAGATGGATAGATGGGTGAGTTGGCAGTGGATGTCTGGTGGGTGGGTGGGTAAGTAAATGGATAAATAGATAGGTGGGTAGGTGGATGGTTGGATGGGTAGGTGGGTGGATAGATATATAGATAGGAAGATGAATAGATGATAAATTGATGGGTGGATAATTAAAATTGCAAGCTTATTCCAAAGCATCAGATGATCTAAAATTAGGGATAATGGGAAAACCACTGAGTATATTTATAAAGGAATAATACAAAAATAACTAAGAGAGTAAGTTGGCTGTACTGCAATCCTGTTTGTCACCCCAGACAGAGATGTGGGCAGGCAGGGGCCCCTGCTAGCTCCACTGAGGCCCCCTCTTCTCCTCCCCCTGCAGGTGGGCTGTAAGGCAGCCGTGGTGTTATTCCAGTACTGTGTCATGGCCAACTTCTTCTGGCTGCTGGTGGAGGGCCTCTACCTGCACACCCTGCTTGCTGTCTCCTTCTTCTCCGAGAGGAAGTACTTCTGGGGGTACATATTCATCGGCTGGGGTATGGTACCAGGGAGGGCTGCCAGGCTGGGAACAAGGGGGCAAAGCCTGGGGAGCTCATTAGGGGGGTGGGTACCAACCCAGCCTGCCGCCTTAGGTCTTGCTGGGCTGCAGATCCTGCCTGCAAGGCACTTGGCCATGGGTTGATAAAAGTCCTCCAACTGTCTGACCCCTGGGCAGGTGCCTTCTGGCTGCAGCTGCACCTCGAGCTGACCTGTGGGACAGGCAGGTTCTCTGAGCAGCCTTCCATTTCCCCTCCAGTCCTTGAAACACACAGGGCCGCTGCTGATCTCTACAGTGCCTCTGCCAAAATGAGAAAACGAGTCCCCTTTAGGCAGACACAGTCCCTCGGACCTAGAGCGTCACCCGCTCAGTGAGGCATCTTTGCGCACTGAACTACCTATATATGCCACCATAGGTGGCCACGTTGGAAACCCACCCTTTTCTCTCCCTGCCTCTTCCTGGTTCTTCCTCCTTGATCTCCCTCTCTCCCTGCCACACCCTCTCCTCTTTCTCTCTCCTTTGGCCCTGACAGGGGTGCCCAGCACATTCACCATGGTGTGGACCATCATCAGGATCCATTTTGAGGATTACGGGTGAGCTGTCACCCTGCCCCCTCCTCCTGGCTGCTGTCACTCGGGGCAGATCCCCCGGGTGGATGAGGGGGACCATGGAGGAACAGACTCTGGGCCAGTGGTCTCTAAAGGGTTTGGGGGCAGAGCCGGGGACAACAGGAGGACTGCTGACTCTCTCTGGCCAAGGACAATCTCTCTCATTCTCCCCCACCGTACCCTGCCCAGATGCTGGGATACCATCATCTCCTCACTGTGGTGGATCATAAAGGCCCCCATCCTCGCCTCCATCTTGGTAAGGCCTCCTCCCACCACTTAGGGATGGGGAGACTGAGGCCCGGAGTGGGTAGACAACTGACCAAGGTCCCACAGGAAATTCGTGTCTAGGTCAGAACTGAACCCTAGGCTTCCCAATGCCTAATGCAGGACTGTCCCCAGCCCTTTCCCCACCAGTTCTTCCTCTAGAGTAGAGAAAGCAGATTGGGAGGCCCAGCCCTTAGGGATGTGAGGGAGAGTTCCTGGATGACTTTCCCAAAGCGGGAAGAGCTAGGGGAGAGGTAAGATGGATGGATAGCTGGGCCCTGGGGAAGAAGACAGGCCATCAGCCCAGGGGGCTGGACACCCTGCCTCCCCTCTCTGACCACCCGACCACGGCCCCCAACCACCAGGTGAACTTCATCCTCTTTGTTCGCATCATCAGAATCCTGGTTCACAAACTGCGGGCCCCAGATGTCGGGAAGAGTGACAGCAGCCCATACTCGTGAGTATGGGCCCAGGGCCCCGGCTCTCCCGGTATCCCCAGCCCCAGTCCACAAATCATCCCACGTCCCCTGGAAGTCCCCCTCCAGAAGCATCAAAAAGCCACCTTGCTCTTGCCCACCTCTGCCCCCATGGCCTGGCTCAGTGCACGAGTGTCCCCTGCCCAGTCCCACCCTCACCAGGCCCATGAGTCCCAGGTCTGCTTCTCCTGCATGACTTACCTAGCAGGTGATCGGCCCCGCTGTGTATCTGCTGTCAAGCCAGGGAGCTCAAGAACACAGTAGATAACCTGTGTCCTGTTCACACCGTGTGCCCAGTCCCTGGCATGGGCCTGGCACAGAAAAGGGGCACAGTAGATGCGTGCCCCTGGGGAGCCCCCAGTCTACCAAGGAAATGGCCATATTCGGGACTCAGTTCTCCCTGAGAGTAGTAACGGCATCCACAGGTTACATGCCAGGTGTGTGCAACGGGGTTTCCAAGCATCATCTCATTTCATCTGTACAGTCTCCTCTAAATTGTCCCCATTTCACAGATGAGGAAACTGACACATACTCCCTCCTCCTCTAGGGTTTGGGAGCACATTGTCTTGGCAGGGGGAGGGCACGGTGTCTGTGGGACAGGGGTCATATCCTTGCTTGGAAAGGTGTGAGGGCTCTTCCTGTGCTTGGGGGGCCTGGAGAACAGGCAGGGTTTCATGAGAACAACAAGGCTGGAAGATAGAACTACAGAAACATGAAGGGGGTGGCTGTGGGAGTGTGAGTCGGTCTGTGTGCCCACAGATGGGAACAGGAGATTGATTATCAGCACTGCACAGACAAGACAAACCTGGGGTGTCCCACAGGGACCTTCCAGTCCTGTGATCCAGAATGTTCTCCTGGGCCTGGCGAATCTCCTGGGGAATCTGTGCTGTGGTTCTAAGATTCCTGGCTAGAATGTCACGAGCTGCTGGATTTAGGATTCTATTCTGGAATCCTGTGATTCTCTCTGATGAGACTAAGACTCCCGTTCCTGGTGTGACAGCACTTCCTCCCTCGGGGTGTGGAGTTGGAGCTTCCCTTCCAGTTTGAGAAAGGAAGGCCCTGCGGGGGTCTGCAGTCTGCCAGGGGGTAGCACATCAGGCCTGTGCCCCCTCTTCCTCTACTTTCCCTGTGGGGCCTTGTTTTCCCCAACATACAGCTGCTCAAAAGGGCTTGAATCTGAGGCAAAGAGAGCCGGTCATCACCAGGTCCACGTGGGTGAGGTGGAAACTGAACAGCTGTCGGCAGGCAGAAGGGGTGGGGGGAGTAGGAGATGGAGCTCCCCGCGGAGAGACTGTCAGCTCCCACTCTCTACCTCCCCACAAGCCTTCAATTTAAAGAAAGCCTCCATCTGTCAGCCTCAGGCGCGTGGGATAGGTTTGCAGTCAAGGAGCGGTGGGCAGTGCTCGGGGATACTGGCGTGGCTGGGAACCAGGTCCAGGAAGGAGTGGGAGGGGCAAGGCCAGCTCCTCTGCCCCCAGTTTGCTGTGGGTCCTCAGGCCCAGGGCCAGGCCTACCTGGACTGACTGCCAAGGCAGGAGAGACAGAGACAGAGACAGAGACACACTCACTCCTCAGACCTCTCGCAGCCAGGGAACTGTGGGTTCACACTGCCTGGACCAGCTATGAGGTCAAGTGGCTGGGAGGCCTGAACCAGGATGAGCTCTGCTCCATGGGAAAGGGGCAGCTCATTTAGAGTGACTGTGGACCCTGCTGAGCACACATGGCCGGTGAAGGAGGAGCTGGTCCTGCAGAGAATTCTGGGGGTGCGTGTATTGGTGTGGGGAGCAGGGGGGAGGGGAAAGGGGTAATCCCAGAAAAGGTGGCAACTCCTGGGGAAGTGGATACAGCAGAGAAGCCAAAGACAGGGCTTTACTAGTTGACCCTGAGTCATCCCTGGTGACCAGACACAAACTTGAGCACCCGTCATCCTCCCAAGTGGCCTTGGGCATCTGTGGTCAGCAACCCAGTTACAAAACCTTCCTTCCCAAATGCCCTCATTTCCAGTAGAGTATTGGTCTCTCATAAATGCACTGTATTTCATAGCACCCAAAGTGCTTCCAAGTTTACAGTGGGCCGCACTTCTATTACTTGACCATGTTGAGCATACACTTGCCCCATTGTACAGATTGGAGAAACTGAGACCAGGGGAAGGGAAACCAGGATCTCCTGTTGCTCAAGAAACTATCCCCATTAGCGGCCATAGAGCCGGAAATACCACTATTACACGTAATCCTCGGGATTCAGCCCTGGCCCTCCTTTATACTCTCTCCTCCAGAAAGTGAAAATAGAGGGGTTTCTCTCTCCTTGCAAGCTACATTTGCTAGGATTCTTTATCCACTGACTTCTAGTTAAATTTGACCAGTGGGAGGCTCTGGAAGGGGATTAGATAGGACAAAGGGGAGGGAAGCTACAGACCCTCTCTCATGGCTCCAGCATTGACCCTGGCATGGTCTCTGGCATTGACTATATCTCTTTGTGGCTCAAGGTCATTCAAGAAGCCCTTCTCAACATGTTTCCATCTCATTCAAGGGACTCCTCCCACGTTGATTTTAGCGCTGACTAAGGCCTCCACCATCAGAATCCCAACCCTTTCCAGGTAGCCCTGTCCTTGGGTTCTGGTAAAACCACCTCTTCCCTTTGTCCCTCTTTCACTGGAGCTGGAAGTCCAAGGGAGGAGGCCCAGGGGGCATGAGGTCATAGGCACTGCAGATAGGGAACAGAAACAGTTGTGGACATAGGACTGATGGGAACCAACAGTCTATCCTCACACATCCTGGTCGTTGTCTCCGTCTTCTGTGCCCACATGTGTGGACACCCATACCCACTGCCTGCCCCTCCCCTGCCCCCAGGAGGCTGGCCAAGTCCACCCTTCTGCTGATTCCCCTGTTTGGAGTGCACTACATCATGTTTGCCTTCTTCCCCGACAACTTTAAGGCTGAAGTGAAAATGGTCTTTGAGCTCGTCGTGGGGTCTTTCCAGGTATGAACTGTGGACTTAAGGCTGCGTTCTTCTCTGGGCTTTAAGGGAGGAAATTCACCTGGGGCCTTGGCCTCTTGCCGCTAGATTCCAATCTTTTCATTGCAATAAGTATTTATTAAGCACCAACTGTATGTTTAGTCCTTTGTTTCACCAGGGGAACACAGGAGTGGGGCAGGGTTTGGGGCTCCCGGGGTCTGTCAACCTCACCTCTCCCCCTCCCTTCCTCCCCAGGGTTTTGTGGTGGCCATCCTCTACTGCTTCCTCAATGGCGAGGTAAGCCCTTCTCAGACCTTGGGGGGTCAAGGAACAGAACTCTGGTAGCCCCAAGGTCCAAAACCCCTGACGGGATATGTGCAAAGAAGAGTCAAACCTTGCTACTCCAAGTGTGGTCCTCAGACTAGTAAATCAGTGATGGCACCTAGGACCTTGTTTAAAATGCTGATTTCTGGGCCCACCCCAGGCCTGCTGACTCTGAATCTGCTTTGAAGAAAACCTCAGGGGATTCATGTGCACATCAGAGTTTTAGAAGTGCTGTGTTAGGTGGCTGTGTGCAGAGTGAGTGGGGATGGGTGAAGTGAAGGCTGAGTCACTGTGGAGCCCTGGTTACAAAGCACAGAAATCTATTTGGATGAGCTCCAGTGAGCTGGAGGGCAGGGATCAGGAGATTGGGCCGCATACCTCTCCCTCCCTGGACTGAATTCTCTGATCCTCTCTGGCTCCCACCTCCCCCGACTCCAATCCCTGGATTTGACCTGGCCCCTAGAAGGTCCCATCTCTGCACTGCCCAAGGTAGCATCTGGCCTTTCAAGGTAGATTCCCCAAGATGCTGTGACTGTCTGGCTCACGCACCCTAGACGGAGTGCAGCCCAATCAGCAATGCAGGAGGCTTCATAGGGGCGGGCCTGACCACCCTCCCTTCTCCCAGGTGCAGGCAGAGCTGCGGCGGAAGTGGCGGCGCTGGCATCTGCAGGGCGTCTTGTGTTGGGACCCCAAATACCAGCCCCCGTCAGCAGGCAGCAGCGGGGCCACGTGCAGCACGCAGGTCTCCATGCTGACCCGCGTCAGCCCCGGCGCGCGCCGCTCCTCCAGCTTCCAGGCCGAAGTCTCCCTGGTCTGACCGCCAGGTGCCCAGGCGGGTGGGCGGCCCCTCCCGTCCGCACCGCCCCCCACCCCGCGCGGCACCGGGGGCAGAGACCTGCCAGGCGAGGTCAGCCCCAGCCCTGAGCTCGGAGGCTGCCCGGGCACCCCCAGCTCACTGTCCGGAAGCCCCTGGAGAACGCTGCCCTTGCGCCTGCCTGGGAAGACGAGGACGCATAGATGGGAGAGGGCTGGGAGCTCCTACCTAGAAGATGCGGGGTGGAGCTCAGTCTTCAGACTCCGCCCCCAAAGGCCCCCTCTGCCCATTAAGGGCAAGAAATCTGCATACTCTCACCTGATTCCACCCCCTGGTAGATCTCACTACCCATCCGAGGAGGGCCACTGCCTATCCCCTGACAATGCATGTGGGAACGTGGTGTGATCTGAGGGGACAGAGGTCTTGCCCCGAAAGGTCACCTGCCACCGCCACCTCGACAGTGCCTGAAGTTCCACCATTGCTGTCAGTTTCCTTTGGGTTAAGCATCACCATTCAGGCATCTCTCCAAAGATGCGGTCCCCTCCCTCAGTGCCTCCTCATAGCTGCCAGCTCTTCAAGGTGAATGAGTTTTTCTGCCTCCGGCAGATGCGGTTGTAAACAAGGGGTTTTAGTTTGGGGAGGGCAGCTATCTTCATAGTCCCCGCTAAAGTGGAGTCATCCCGGGATGGCTGGAACAATTTCAGGAGCTTGCCACCAGCCCTACCAATCCCTATGGGCTGTGGGAGCTGCCCCTGGCTGGCCAACTATTAGGACCGGGCTCAGAGATGTACACTCTTGGGCCCCTTAATCCTCAGAGCAACCCAGCAAGGCGGGCACTACTGTCCCTGTTTCACAGTGAGCCTCACAGAGAGCAGGTACCTCATCTTGTCACACAGACAGGATTTGAACTCAGATCTTGCTGATGGGAAAGGGAAAGCACAGACTCTTAACTGCTGCCTTTGATATATTGTAACAAGCTGGATCCTCTTGCTTATTTGTATCACCACTGATATTGTTATTACCACCATCCCCCAAACCCCTTTCCCACCCCACCCTCCCTGGAGTGTGGCTGAGGAGTCCTCCAGCCCATCTGGACAAGAAACTGGTGGTTGTCATGTCCTGTGTCCGCCCTGCACCCCTGTGGCCACACGGCTTCCTACCCACGCCCCAGCTGGAAGATCCCCTTGGGACTGCAAACAGGCTTGTGCAACAATAAACACTGGGTTGAATTCGCTTGGTTTTCCTGGTGGTTGGTGTTCCCATGTGGGCTAAAATGGAGACCAGCTTCCAACTTGCGGCCACGCCCCCCACCCCCATTCCAAGAAGGGCTGGTCCAAGACATCACTGAAGCCAGGTGCCACCACCCCTCTGGCTTCCATGTGAGGAACACACAGTTCTAAGGGCTTTCAACTCACATCTTGTTGAGTGGTACCCTCTCTCCTCTGAGTGTGGTGAAGTTATACCCCATCCTCATAGTGTCCTCCCACCCCCTGAATCCAACCAAGAAGAGATAGTTCTATTCTTGGATTTATACAAATCAGCTGACAGAGCTGCCCTCGGTTCCAAAAATGGTTACATGGGGGTACCTGCGCCCAAGGAGCACATGTGAGATGACCATGTTGCCAAGAGGTGGCAGATAGAGGACAGAACAGATGTCACCAAAACAGAGACAATACAGCGAATAGAAAGGTTTAGACACAGAGGCTGCAGGGCGAAGAAGATGACGCTAGTCAGCAAGGGATGGATTCAAAGCCACTGCTCCAGCTGACCTCCCTGGCTTCCCCTTCCTGCAACCTTCCTGCCTGGACCTGGCCCATCCACCACCGTGCCTGAAATCCCACCATTAGTGAGTCATGTCTGGGGAGAAGCAGAGTTACCAGCCAGGAGGGTAAAAAGTGAATAAAACAGAGAGAGACCCAAGACAGGGACAAAAAAGGGAGGACAGGAGTGGGGCCCCGCCTGGGAGGTAGCAGGAAGTGAAAAGCTCCCCACCCCCCAACCCCTGGGAGTGGGGAGCATTCAGGAATGGGGAGAAGGTGAGACACTGTCCCTGGCCAGCAGAGGTCATGAGCAGACATCCCAGGCTGCGCATGGAATGGGAGTGGAATAGGGGTGACCACGAGCAGAATTTCTCCTGCAGCCCCTCTTTCCTCCAGCTCCCCGGTCCCTCTCCTGCCTTTCCCGGCACAGACCAGACCGGCTCATCTCTATTGCCACCTGGTGGTGCCTCAAGGACATCACCAAGGTTGGCCTTAGGGGCCCAAATACCTAGTCCCAGCCCAGCTCCCAGCTCCCAGAGTGCGGGCCCCTCCCCAGGAGGCCAGTTGACACAGAGGGCAGACCTCTCTCCTCAGCTCCATTTCAGAACAAGATACAAGAGAGAGGAAGTGGTGAGGACACAGGATTGATGACCCCAGGGACAGTTTGGGATTAAGGAGACCCAGGACCTGGCCCTCAGACCAAGGCCCCTGACCTTGTGGCAGTGATTCCCGTCCCAGACCCGGCTGTGACCCCAGGTGGAACCAGACCTCTGGTTGCCCACAGGCTAGGCCCTGACCCTTTACCAAGGTTGAACCCAGACCCTGAGGACAAAGCCCAGTTAACTCAGGTGGGCTCCCTCTGGGAAGGCAAAGACAAGTAGCCCCTCACCATCCTGGCACAGACGGCCACCATGTGGATGACTCCTGCCACTCCAGGGGACAGGCTGCCCAAGGAGGGTGACCAGTCTGCCAGTAGAATGGCTAGGGAGCATCTTCCCAGGTGAGGGGCGGTCCCTGAGGACCAGGTAGTAGTCTCCAGATCCCAAGGGAGCATGAGAGATGCCAGGGACACCTGAATCGAGGTGAGCAGGTGCGGGGAGCCCTTTGCAGTAGGAATTCAGGGGGGACTTCTTAAATGAGGCCAAGGGGATGAGGGTGGGTTTGGGGCAGGCCACTCGGGCTGCTGAGAAGGGCCCTGGGGACAGGCCAAGGAAAAGCTGCCAGTCCGTCATCCAGGTGAGGAAGGACCTGGTTTGGGACATGCTGAAGCTAATGTCTGTGGGGCATCTGGGGAGAAGTCCCAAGGCTGTTGGAAACTGACCTAAGGCAACAGGGCCCAGGCAGGAGTTAGGGAGACCAGGGCAGCCCCCGGGGGGGTGGGGTGCAGGGGGTCTGTATCCCCAGGCACCTCCATCTGGTGGGCCAGGCCAGGTGGGGTGAAGAGTTGGTCTCAGCGCCTCAGTCCCCATCACTTGCCCGGGTCCTGTTTTAATGAGCAAGGCCCGCCCCCCACCCCCATGTGGGAACAGCAACTCCTCTTATTTCTCCCGGGGGAGCGGGCCGGAGCCACAGCTGGCAGTCATGAAACACCCTGATCAGGCCAGGGATGGCCGAGATATTAATAGCCAGGACACAGCCACCCAGAAAGAGGGACAGTAACGTCTGCAGGCCATGGGGATGAGGAGGATGGGTCAGGAGGCCATCCTGGCGATGCCCCAGCCCCCATGCAGGGCAGATTATGTCCAGAGAGGAGGGAAGGGACTTGCTTGGGATCGCCAGCAAGTCACTGGTACAGCCCGGCCTTGAACCCAATTCTCACAGTCCCAGAACCCTGCCTCACTGTATGAATTGTCATAGGTGACATTCACTGGGATTGCCCTGTGTAGAAACATAGAAGCCGACCTGGCTGGTGACCCTGAATCTTCATCGTCTTTATTTTAAAATCTTGACATTTTTTGTTCTCTTTGTATTTTTACATTAGTTTTGATTTTTTAAAAATATTACATTAAAGGGAATTCCCTGGTGGTCCAGTGGTTAGGACTCACTCTGTGCTTCCACTGCAGGGGGCACAGGTTCGATCCCTGGTCAGGGAATTTAGGTCCTGTAAAATATCGTTTATCCTGATTACCTACTGAGTTTTTTGTGACCCTCCTTAAATTTTGCATCCGAGGACAGTGCCTCACTTGCCTCACCCTAGTCCCAGCCCAGCTCCCAGAGATCCCAGCATCTCTGAGCCCAGCATACTGGCATGGAAAAAACTTTGAAGAGCTCTGAACAAGCCTCTATGTGGCCCAGAGGGAAGGGGTCCTGCCACGGTGATGCCCACGAGAAGTAGGGGGCTCCAGGGTTAATTCAGAGGTTCAGTAATGTCAACATAGACCTAGATGTTTTCTACCTGTCCACTCTGCCATCCTCAGTGTGTTGACTTTCATCCGCAGACTTATCCCCTCTTGATTGCACCTGTTTCTGCCCCAAGCATCATGTTCTCACAGAACTCCATCCACTGGCAGGGAGGAGAGTGCTTCCTGTGTGTCTCCTTTTGTCAGGAAGATAAGCTATCCCAGAACCCACCTTCTACATACTCTCTTCAGGCTCCTTGGCCAGGACTAGGTCACACACCCAAGCCCTGGCTGCAAGAGAGACCAGGCTTCCAGAGGGAAGTTGATCTGATAAGGAAGAAGGATTGATCTGTTAAGGGAAGATGGTTGTTGAGTAGGCAACCAACAGAGTCTGACTCTCAATCTCCTTTTGGACGTCTCTTTGGGTAAGTGTGTGGCCTTTCAGATTCCCTCCATCTGAGCCTGGTGATGTGGTAGATGGTGGAGGAGAGGAAGCCAAACCAGTCATGGGTCAGTGCAGGGAAGAGAAAACACTCTAGGTCTTTTGCACAGAAAGAGATTTAAAGTAGGAAGTTAACCACAACGTTCACTGCAGCTCTATTTACAATAGGCAGGACATGGAAGCAACCTAAGTGTCCATCGACAGACGAATGGACAAAGAAGATGTGGCACATATATACAATGGAATATTACTCAGCCATAAAAAGAAACGAAATTGGGTCATTTGTAGTGAGGTGGCTGGACCTAGAGTCTGTCATACAGAGTGAAGTAAGTCAGAAAGGGAAAAACAAATACTGTATGCTAACACATATATATGGAATCTAAAAAAAAAAAGTGGTTCTGAAGAACCTAGGGGCAGGACAGGAATAAAGACACAGACGAAGAGAATGGACCTGAGGACACGGGGAGGGGGAAGGTTAAGCTGGGACGAAGTGAGAGAGTGACATGGACATATATACACTACCAAATGTAAAATAGCACAGGGAGATCAGCTCAGTGCTTTGTGACCACCTAGAGGGGCGGGATAGGGAGGGTGGGAGGGAGACGCATGAGGGAGGGGATATGGGGATATATGTATACATATAGCTGGTTCACTTTGTTACACAGCAGAAACTAACATAACATTGTAAAGCAATTATACTCCAATAAAGATGTCAAAAAAAAAAAAAAGCAGGAAATTAAATGTATAAAGATTTGGAGAAATGGAAAATAGGGCACACCTAGCTTCATGGTCACACCACCCCAGCTGCCACCTTGTAGGAAATTATTGTCAGTGTCCTACTTGCACATCCATTAAACTGGTGACAAGGAAGTGGAAGGAACAAAGCGTCCTGCTGCTGCAAAAATTCACGTCTGCCAGATCCCACCCGGCAGCCACCGCACCGCAGGTAGAAAGGCCTCCATCTCCCTTCTGCCTTCCAACTCTCTCCCACAGCGCTTCCCTCTAAGTTGCATCTAGATCCCCAGCAGCATGGGGGCCTGGGAGAGGTAGTCTTTAGCCTTCTAGCCCCTGCAACACAGGGAAATATGGAAGGGGCCAGAGAGGGAAGCCGAGTGCCAATAGGCAATTTCTAGCACAGAGGCTCAGGTGGCCTTGTAGCCCGAGTCCCCAGAAAGCAGAGCCTGTGACCAGGAAACAGGAACAGGGAACAGAGAAGTGTGATGCAGGGAAACGGAGAAAGCCAAAATCAAGGTGGGTTATTGAACTGGTCACTGCTTTGCCAACAGGAACTTGTGTCCCACTGGGACCCTCTGAGGAGTGGGCAGAACACACCTCAAGGTCTGCCCGCGGCAATGCCCTCACACTGCCAGGCTGGGCAGGCCTGAGTGTAAGCGGGTCCCTGCAGGCATCCTACACGGTGACTCCAGAGGGACTGGGGCAGAAAGCGAGAGCTGTGTGGGACCGCTGAGATGGGGGATGGTCCCGTTATTCCTGCAGGAGCTGGCAAAGGTAGGTGAAGAGGATACAAGGCAGAGTCCAATACGGCTGGCCTCCTGGCAGGAGAGAACGGAGCCTGGCACAAAGCTAGGGCTAGGGTCTTCTACTAGGGTCTTGGTGGACACTCATGGTGGCCGGGCGCTCATAGCTCATGAGCTCACAGTCTGTTCTCTTGGCTGGGGTCCCACCTCAGCTCACTCTGGCTCCTCAGACCCCTCCAGGCTCCGCCGTGCCTCCATCCGGCCCTGGGGATGACTTGCTCTCACCTCAGCACTGGCCCCGGCGGTGCTGAGACAGGCCCACCAGTCCCAGCTCAGCCACCTTCCCCGTGCCCTGTGGCGCACACAGGAACTTCTGGACGCTTCCAGGCCTCTGGGAGTGGAGGGAGGCTTGAGAGAAGACGCCCACTCCGACCTTCTTGCCATCAAATCTGTAGCTCCACCGTTTTTACCCTGCAGGGCCACCTGAGGGCCACAGGCTGCCTGGGGGGCCGTCTTCCAATGCAGAGGGGGACACACGCCCCCTCTATCTTCAGCTTTCAGTTTCTTTCCCTTCAAGATTTCATCCCAGAGGATGATACCAGGACATGCGTCTGAGAGGTGCATCCCCTCCTGTTCCCACCACTCACCAGCTGAGGCTGGGCTTTCCTCCCTCCCCCTCCATCCTCCCTTCTCCTTGAGATGGCTTCACCCACCCCACCCTGCCCCAGTCATCCTGGTGGAGGGCCTTCAGAGGAATACGATTTCAGGGCTCAGCGGATGAGAATGCTATCGGTTTAATATTTTCAAAGTATTAACGTCATCATATTCACTCAGCAAACAGTTACTGAGCACGTACTGTGTGCACAGTTCCAAGCAGCGACCAAGGCAGAGGCCCTGCGCTCACGCAGCTAAGCCTCTAATGGAGGAGTCGATAATAAATGAGGAAAATTACAGAAGAAACAAGGCAAGAAGCGGGGCTTGGCTAAGGGGCGCTCTGTTGGTTGGAGTAGTTGGAAGAGGTCTCCCCAAAGGGAGATAGTGGGGCAGCAACAGGTCATTCCCCTTTCCTGGTAATCAGACGGTTTTAAAACCATATATATGTCAGAACTGGGGCCCAGAGACCTTGAGGTCTAGGTCAAAACGTCCAGTCTCCTGCCTCTGCAGCAGCAGCCCGGACAGTATGTGAGAGCCATGTACTGGGACTTGGGGCCTCGGTGCCATCCAAGCCACCCCTAGGTAGGGGCTCCAGTGCCCACTGATCGCACACTCACCAGGAGGGGATACCTGCCTGGACATGGGGAGGGCTGTTCCTTGGGGCTACATTGTGGCAGTGACCCGGGTCCAGAGACTCCATCTGGGCATGGGGGCCAAGAGGCACCCCCCCCCACCCCCGGTTCAGTGTCCTCCGTGCCAAGTGACAGAGAACAGGCAGCTCTTGAAAAGACTAATATTTGCTCTTCAAATGGGAGCTGGCACAGGCTGTTTCCTGCAACTGGCGTCTGGCTCACCCCGTGGGATGGACACAACAGGAGGCACTCCGGGAGATAGGCAGATGTCCCCGCGGACACCAGCATCCCGGACAAGACGATGTCTTTGAGATGGGGACAGCATGTTCCAAGGTCCCATCTGATTCGTCTCACATCTGCTTGCACACCTTCATGGTGGAGTGCTGGAGACCTCTCCAAGCGCTGTTGGACAGCTCTGTGAGAAAGTGCATCCTCATTCTGGCCCTGTGTTCCTTGCTTATGGCCCTTGCTCTCATCCCTGTGGCCTCAGAAAATGTGCCTGCAACCACCCCTCAGGGCAGTCGTGGTCCTGGTCACCTTCACGCCTCCCAGCCCCAGGCCCCTCCTGCTTCACTTGCACGGGCTCACACTGCTGGCTCCGTGGCCAGAACAGGCTATTTCTGGGGTGGGAGGAAGGCCTTGCCTTGGGTGCACCTCTGTCCCCCTGCAGCTGTGTGCTCTTTGTCCACCTGAGAGCCTCATGTGAGAGAGAGTCTCCATCAGGAAACTACAAATCTGAGAAGGAGAGAGTCCCGGTGGCCAGGGTCAGCTCCCACCCGCCTGCATTCTCCCTCTGGAGCCCCCTCCTCCCTGCTTTCTCCCCTCCGCCCCTGCCCCCCTGGGTCCCAGAAACCCTCCCTGCCCATTACAGCCCCTGAGCTCGGCTCGAGTTCCCCCCACCCCTGTCGCCCACTGAAGAAGCTCTGGAGGCCGAACCACTCAGGCAGCTCGCGGGGCTTTGGAGGCCCCCAGGGGCAGGCTCTGTCGGCCTCGTCAAGTCCAGTCAGGGCTGGGCACCCTGGGAAAGCTCTCCAGGGGCAACGCGGGCCCCCTGGTTCTCCCAGGGCTCTCAGACCTGACCGCTGACTTTAGCTAGCCCTCCTTTTTTTTAAAAATTCCTTATTATCTCTATACGTAACTCGCAAACTCCTGGCCCCTCGTAGGCAACCATTTGACATGTATCTTTTGGAGTACATTCTTAGGAAATATTAGATCATTTTGTGCACATATGTCTCTAATCGTATAAATGTTATTTTTCACTCAGTTCTATGTTTTGAAGATGCATCCATGAGACTACATCTAAATCTGGTACTTCTGCCTCCTGTCTGCTGCTCCGTGGTGAGCCTACACGCTTTATCTGTCCACGATAGACACGCAGATTGCTTTCTGCCAACACACATAATGCTTCAGTAAACATTTCTCTTCATACGTGACTCCTTAAGGATCTGTGTAAGAATTTCCCAGGGACATAGAACCAGAAGTGAAGTTTCCACATCCTAAGGTATGTGTACACTAAATTTGGGTAGGCAGCTGTATTAGTTTGCTAGGGCCACCAGAACAAAGTGCCACAGGCCGGGTGGATGAAAGAACAGAGATTTATTTTCTCACATTTCTGAAGGCTAGCAGTTGGAGATCAAGGTGTCAGTGGGGCTGGTTTCTTCTTGGCCTGCAGACGGCCACCTTCTCCCTGGACTTTCCCATGGTCTCCCCTCTGTATGGGTCTGTGTCCTAATCTCTTCTTATAAGGACACCAGTCATATTGGATTTGGGCCCACCCATATGACCTCTAATTTTTTTAACCTTAATTACCTCTTTAAAGACCCTGTCTCCAAATACAGTCACGTTTTGAGGTACTGGGGGTTAGGACTTCGACATATGACTTTGGGGAGAACACAGTTCAGCTTATAACAGTAGCACTGCTGTTCAGATTCGCTGTACACGAAGTCCTAGATACCCATACTCGCGCCAATACTCCCATCCAGGTTTCTAAATTTTGCCAAACTCACAGGCGTAAAGTGATGTCTTATGGTTGTTTTAATATGTATTTCTCTGTATTCCTGATGATTGTAAACATCTTCATATGCTTATTAGCTTTCTGGGTTTTCTCTTCTGCAAATTGCTCATTTTTCTATTGAAGTTGCTCGTCTTTCTTGCTGATTTAAGGAAGTGCTTGTATATTAATCCCTTACTGGTTTCAGACATTGTAAATATCTTCTCTCATCCTTTTAACTTTGCCCATGACATCCTTATTTGTATGTCATCAGATTCATCAATCATTTTGCCTTAAGGGTCGTGCCTATGACGTTTTGTTTAAGAAGTACTTTTTCACCCCAGGTCACAGATACTCTCCGTCGTGCTCTTCAGTGAACTTAACAGGTTTTGCCCTGCACATTCGATCCGGGGATGTCTTAGGGCTGACTCAGCAGAGCCAGGCGCACTCAGGTGGGCCCCTTCTCTCTGAGCCCCTTCACTCCTCCGCTGGCACTGCCCAAGGATGCTGGGCAGCTGTCAGGCAGCACTTCTGCTACCTGACCCCACAGGGGATTAGAGTCCAAGAAAAAGGAAGGCAATTCATCAGCCTGAACTGGCACCCAGCCCTCCTGGCACAGAAAGGGCATCCTTCATGGGCCAAGATCCCTTTTTATTCTTTGTGGGTTCCGCCAAGTGGGCTGACGGCACCTTGGTCTCAGCCCAGAGGACAGAGCTCTGGGCTACACTGTCATTGGCTACCTAGGACAGACCTCAACTTCCTCACCTGAGCAACAAGGGGGTTGAACCCAGTGGTATCTAAAAGGTCTGCCAACGCCCGAATCCCAGAACTCAGTAATTCAGATGCTTATTTTGGAGGTCTTTGCCCTCCTCCAAAAGATCTTCACTCAGGACAGATAGTGAAGAGGAGCTTGGCACATGCATCCCCCAGTGTGGTTAAAGTGCCGTCAGGAGAGGCTGGTGCATTTTTTTCCTTTCTGGGAATTTCATCAGCTGCTAAAGGAACGATCCTGCAAAACAGCGCAGTCCCCTGGGCTGGGAACCTGATGATGTGCCCCCTGGTGGCCATTTCCTGACAGGGCTCGTCCTGGGAAATGAAAACGACATCACCCTTAGAGTACATACAGACCGGAGCTCAGAGCCCAGAGCAGGGAAAGGGCTGGGCAGAAGCAGAGCCTGCATAGAAGGCAGCCCCCTCCAGTCCCCAGGGCAGTGCGGCAATTGCTATTTTGGTTTTTCCAAGGTCTTTCCTGGACCCATGATTGCATTCCAGAGTCTGGGGATTAGTGCTGAAGACTATTTGAGCCCTTGCACCTGTCTAGACCTCACTGGACAAGAGGACCTGAATTTCACTTCTCTCAACACACCCCCCTCCATTATGCCAGGCCCACATCACCTCATCTAGGAAAATGGACCCATAACTCAGGACTTTTCACACAAATACAAACACACAGGTTGATAAGCACCTTAGATTTACTCTCCTCCCACTTCTGAGGCCACCTCGTTTAATTTATATATACATAGTATATAAACGGCTATACGACATTCGTTACCAACATTAACACAAGTTTAGGCTTTACTACTGTGTGAAAGTTTGTTAAAATGCACTCATCGTTTACTCAAAATAGATCTTTGTTATTACATGAAAACAGTAAGAAGCTTGTATAACATGGGCAGCAAGCATTCAAAATGAATACATGAAGGAAATTGTTTTCTCTGGCTAAACCAGCCTCAATCTTTAATGCTCTTAGTAAAAAAGTCCACTAAACAAAATGGAATCCTGGGGCCACATTATATGAATCATTCATTAAATAACACTTCTGAAACAACCCAGAATCATGTAAGTATAAGGGTTAAAGAAGGTCATATGTACCAAGCACAGGGTAGAGGAAGAGACTGGATTTGATAATTTTACCCTAAATGAAAGGCGCTTGTGGGCAACAGCTCTGCCATCGGTACACATGGGCAGATGTTTCCATATCCGGCCATTCCCAGATTTTACTGACAAGTCTTTTTCCACAGGTTCTCTGCCAATGACGTTTCCCCAGCAACAGAAGTTTGACATCACTGCTCCCAGAAGGGAGAATCAGCTCTCCTCATCTGGGTCAGAAACAGGCCATGAGGTTTGGTCCAACCAGCCTCCCTGGATCCTGGAGGACCCAATGCCACTGGAACCAAAGGCTCTGTGCCTGGAAGGCAGGAGGCAGGTCCAGGGGGAGGAAGAGAGGCTGCTACCTGTCTGGAATGAAAGCATGAGGCCTTTTTTTGTAAAGGCCAGAAGACACAGCTGTGCCGAGCTGCACTGCCTGAAGCCTGCAGGACCTCCGCCTGTTGGGTGAACCAACTCAAAGCCTTTCTCCTCCTGCACATGAACAATGGATTCACCCAGCATCCCCTCCACTACTGCTTCTACCCTCCTGACAGCTCGTCAGGGGAGCCGGCTGACGTTACCACCGTTTTCCAGAGGATACCCGGCCAACGGGCTGCGACTCACCCACTGTGGGGCTGGACCAAGTGGGAGAGCCACGCCGACCTCCAGGCCTCGGGCCAGCTGACAGGGAGCTCCTTCCCACCCCATCTCTCCAGGGCACATCTACTCTCTCTTCTTCCACCATTATTAACACTCACAGTGCACAGATAGGGTTTCCCCGTACCTGGGCAGGATTCTGTGTAGAATCACTTGGAATGTGAGCGACATCGGGGCAGGGGTCTGTGCACTCATCTGGTCACCGTAAACCCTCCCTCCCCACCGGTCCTCACCTGCACTGCACTGTTTTCTGAGGGCCACCTGTCCTTCATGTAACAAGCAGCCAACTCCTTCAAGGAACAACAGACGGCAGCCCTGGATGAAGGTGTGGCGTGCAGCCCCCATGTGCCAAGGGCAGCTGCTGTCTTCCAGCAGCCAGCCAGCCCCCAGCTCCGCTTCTCATCTAGCCCTGCTTCCTGGGCCGCAAACAGCCAGCCTTGCTGTGTGCCTGGGGGTGCACAGGGAAGAGGGCTGGGCTTTGGGGCCATGCACGCCCTCTCTGAATCTCCTGGACCCGCCCTATCCGTTAAGATGAAAGGTGGCTTCCCCGTCCCTCCAGAGATTCCAGTTTCAGCCTCGGTCCCCAGGACTGGAATGTGGGGGGCAGAAGTGGAAAGAGGCAGGGGAGACCTGAACGGGGGCACCTAGGAAAAGAACAGGGAGCTCAAGGGGGGGTTGGTAGCAATGATGCTAAAAGTTCTAATTTCAGCTCTCCTTCTAATACCCTTTTTCCCACCCCTTGAAGAGCTTTAAAACATTGGGCCTTGATTCACAGATAAAAGGAGTGCCAGCTGGAGAAGCAAAACCAGGAGCCTATGGTCACCTTCCTCCCGCTGAGGGCAGTGAGGCCTCTAGTACCGAGAGGAAATCCCACCCAAATATACGCCTGACTGCCCCCGCCCAGGACAGGAAACCCAGGCATGGTCCTCGTCACACTCAGGCTAGCCTGGGGAAAGAAAAGCAGAGCCTATGTGGTTCCCACACTAGCACACTTGCGGACTGGGAACTCTCGGACTTGGCCCCTGCCAGAGAGCACTGAGCCACATCCCCGCCCAGATACAGCAGATGGGACACTTCACACACTGCTGCTCAAGGTCTTGCCACATCTGACACCCGAAGGCACTTTTAAGGTTTTTCCAACATTATTTCATCTATCCCAGGATCCAGCCCTGTGAGATCGGTTAACGTCTGAGAAAATCAAGGTGCTAGAACAGCTAAAACAGAGGTGTGTGGTGGACTGAGAGTAACGTGGGGGTCAACTTTCTAGCATCAAGGATGACACAGGGCTACAAAACTCCAGGCCTGAACCAAGTCAACCCCTGAGCCTGGGATTTCCCTTGGATAAAATCTCCAGAACGCCTTTCCTATCATTAGCTTCTACCACCAGTGAACTGAGACTGCTCTTAGCTGGATTTCAGTTAAATGATGTTTATGTGGTCATTATTTTGCAGCGTTTGTCGACTGCATCTTTTCCCTTTTGTTTGCAAAAGTAAATCTCAAACCCCATATAGATGTTAACGGATGCAGACCACATTCAACCAGGTGTGAATAACCTCTCCACTAGGGCAGGAGGCATTCACCAGGAAGGTCTCCTCTGCAAGGACTGTTCTTCACTACTTGCTGAATGTGGATCACAGGCTCAGACCCCAGACCATCTGGGGTACAGGGTTACATGGCAACACCAAGAGCCCACAGGCTCAAAAAGAAAACAATACATCGGGTAAGCTAATCAAACTTTTAAAGCTTTTAAAGTTCTAATCAACTTTTAAAGCTTTGTGTGTGTGCTTCTAATATAAAAAGATTTGTCTCCCCTCCTTAGCTTCCCATTCTGTTTCACCATCTCTTCAAAATTATGTCCCGGAAAGCCTGAAAATTCACCTGCTGGCTATGCGGAAAATTATGCAGATGCAAAATCAGTGGAGAGACAACTCTGAAGTTTACATCTGAGGATGTTGCCAGCATAACTTTCATATCCAGATACTTTGTTTGATTAAAAATAGGAAATTCTATTATAAGAAAATAAAATTACCATGGCAACATTTTCCCAACACAGTTCATAGTCACATGGACTTTTAAGTGACACCAAGGTAGCTCAATAACAATTCACCACCAGTAATGACCAAGTACAACTGAATTCCCTAAAATGACATCCTTGCTTTCCCCATCTGCTCAATAACCCTTGCAACAGTTTTTGACTATTAAAAACTACCAAAATAGGATTTTTTAATTTATCAAGATCACATAATACAACCCAAAGTATTCTATGCAATTGTGGTGGAGCTATTCAGATTCTGGACTTCTATGAAGAACAATCCAAAGGGCAAACTTCCAAAATGGCCTCCTGAATGGTACTGGGCAACCCAGTCTGAAATTTCTAGACACCTGAGGGATCATATTCAGATCTAAATTTTGGAAAATTACAATCAGTCAGTATTTTGACAATGAGAGAAAGAAAAGTAACTTTTCAGAGCACAGGGTTAATTATAAAACTTTATAAGCTATAAAGCTCTAAAAAAGTTAACACACACTTAACTCTTGTTCATAAAAAAATGAGGCCCTTAATCTAATGAAGGTGATTGGGAAAGCTGCGGAGGAGTAATTAATTTGGGAGATCTTCTGAGAACAAGTACACAGGGTCAAGTATCAAATGACATGATTAAAGTGACAGGTATTCGGCCGCCACCTAAAAGGCTGATGACAGCAGCCTCTCCCACCTGTGACTGTAAAGTGCCACCGTATGAATATGTGTGACTTGCCTACTCTAGTTTGTGGCCAACTGCAAGGAATCCTGATATACTCATTTCTGCTCATGCTTATAAGTTAATGATCCGGTAGCGCTGGTTACTCAATTTTAAAAATATTCAGATATACCCTGCAAATAAATACAAAACATTTCTATATCCCTACAATCCCACTACCATAAAAGGTTATATATAAATTTAATAAATTCAGCTTTCTTAACCATTTTCTCAGCTTAAGTTTGTCCTTACCCTAAGTGAAGACATGTTCAACTTATACCTAAAATATATTTAAATATTCTAAAGGTATCATATCAGACCTAAGTTATCAAAAAATGTAAACAAAATTTATCCATCTTATAGTTATAAACCACTTTTTAAAGTTTTAAATTCACCCTCTTCTGGCCCTCAAAAAAAAAACTAACCAAGTCACATTTACACTGAAAAGCTGATACAGATTTTTAAGTGGTTCCTCAGAGACAACTGCCAATTACTTTAAACTACTATTATTGAATCTAGTGGTTTATTGCATCACTCAATTTAAAAGACCAAAATAATTCCATTTTGGTCTTCCAATAATGCTCTTTCTGAATAAGCCCCCAGATTCTGCTGTCCGAGATAAACGTGCTGAACTGGAGATTCTGCAGTAACCCTCAGCACAAAACTCGGACTTGATGTCAAGCAATCTCACGCTTTCAACTGCACCTATGAAAAGTCTCAGCTCTCGGGATCAATCCGCTTTGGTTGAAAGGAACTTCAAGGATGGAAACTTAAGGTGAAGTCGAGAAGCAAAAAGGGGAACACCCATGACCCTCATAAGAAAATCAAAGGATCCGTTCAGCCCATGACGTCATCCTCACACTCCACAGTCAGACTGCTTCTCCTGAGGCTGCCTCGTCAGGATCTGATAGGAAGACAGGAAAGCCACTCCTATGTGGAAGAGGATTTGCCAGAGGTTCCTCAGCCCATGCAGGTACATGTTGCCCAGGCAAATAAAAAGCAGCATCAGCACCACCTTCATCGTCCTGGCTGGACTGTAGAACAGGTACAAATAACACTGAAATGACACCAGAAGAGGAAGTCCCATCAGAGATAACGAAATGGCCAAGGTCAGACGCAGGATTCACTTATCGTACCTGCCACGCAGTGTCACTTCATACACAGTAGCTTATTAAACTGAATTCGTTACAGTGGAGCTTGGACTCCCTGGATCAGCTGCTGTTAATCACTGGATGAAAGTGGGGATTTGGAAGAGATAAGAAAATTGAAAAAGACATCACAGGAGGAACTAGAACACAGCACTCTTGAAAGAATTCAAGAAAGACAGACAGAAATGCCCAGGCTGTGCTGTAGAGAGAGAAGAGGCGCAGGTCAGGGGTAGACAGCCAGGCCAGAATACCCTAACAAGGTCGACAGGCCTCCAAATGAATTTTCCTTCAGGGGGGTCATAACAGGTGAGAAAGCTGCTGAGAGAAGCCGTGCTTTTACTCTTTTAGCTTTTCCTGAGTTACAACTGCATAGGGGACCACCGTTCCCTAGACAGCCTCCTTGTTATGTCTTCCAAAGCATCTCTGAGGACTTCCCTGGCGGTCCAGTGGTTAAGACTCCACGCTTCCACTGCAGGGCGCACGGGTTTGATCCCTGGTCGGGGAACTAAGATCCCACATGCCGAGTGGCACAGACTAAAAAAAAAAAAAAAAAGACAGAAAAAAAAAGCATCTCTGACTCAGGGAAAGGTCTTATAGCAGGGAGAGTGACTGATATTTCCTGTAGGGCTATCACACAGAAAGAGGCCATTCTCGTTCTGCAAAAGGTGGAAATCGTTTTTTGGTTCAATGTTGGGGTGTTTTTTGTTTTTTTTTTAAAAAGACACATTCTCAAAACACAGAACAATCTGACAAAAGCTCAGGGGGGGGGAGGGAGAGAGTTCCCATCAAAAGAGCTCTCCAGGTAAGACTGCAGTTGAGGGGATGAAGGTGGAACTGTAAGATACCTGCAGCCCTGAAATGCAGGCTCCAGGAAACTCCTCCTGGCAACACCCAAGGTCTTGGAGACTTGTTTTCTAAAAAAATGAGTGCATTTTCAATTTTGGGATGAAAATTTCTTTTTGCACAATCAGGTAATTCTTAAAAACAGGCCATCTAGGATGTATGCAGGAGAGAGAGGAAGTGCCCTGAGAACAGAACTTTCAATTTAAAAAAAAAAAGAAGAAGAAGAAGCTCAAACATGCAGAAAAGGTACTAAAATCCTGGTCCATGTGGAGGATGAGGAAAGAAAGTCAGGTTTTTACTAGAATTAACTCTGCCTATAGGGGATTCAAAAGCTCCTTTTTACCCCACTCCTTAAGTACACAGCTTATTTGAAAATAACTAAGAATCAAAGGGCTCTAGTTAGTGTTATAGTTTTTGTTTCATTTCCTAAGGACAGATTTGACTCAGATGGTATTACTATTAAAAACAACAAATTTTTTAACCTAGTCCTGTGTTTGAAAAGAAACACATAGACATAGGTGTCACTTCTGCAGAAGGACATTTCCATACTTGGACGCCCCGACAATAAGCACGAGGCAGGACCCTGCCTCATACTGGTCAGGCCCAACCCAACCCCCACCGCAGTTTCATCCCTCGCTTCTTGGGAGCCCAGTTCAAATTCCTGGCTTCTGTCCTGCACTGTCAAAGGCCCTGAGGCCTAGGGCAAGTGGCTTTCCCTTTCTGAGCCCAAAGGTCTTTTCTCTGTACAATGAGAGGATTGGGCAGGATGGGTGGAGGGTCCTTCCACTAAGGGCTGGTACTATATCCATGATTTGAACCAAGGCCTTGGTGGAACAAAAGCAGGATCTAGAAACTTGTTGATAGTTCCAACAGAACAAAATAAGGCCATGGGTTTAACGCACTCACTAAAACATCAACGTTTCACCCACCTGGAAAATGCAGGCTACAAAAGGAATAAGAAAAGCCAGAATACTTCCAATTTCTTCTTGTGCAACCTAAGACAGATATGAGGAACACAAGGAAAGGAATATTTAGAGGACACAAAACACTACGACGTGAAGCGCTTTACTCCGCGTTGGGTCTGGTATGGTTGACGGTACAAAATCCCTGGCTGGGTGAGAAATAAGCCCCCGTTCACGCATCGCACCGGGGGTGACGTGAAATCCTTGAGTGGCCTGGACACACCAAGCGTCCTCCAGTCCCCACGCATGTGTGCTGAGCCCTCAACCCGGAATGCCCCCACCCCCAGCCCTGCCACCTCTCAGAATCCAACTCATCCGTAAGTGCTAAACTTTCCCCAACTCCTCCCACCCCCCCGGGACTGCCACCTCCTTAGTGATGTTGCCGCACTCTGCTATGTGCCCCAACTCAGGGACTATGTCTTGACCAACGAACGCATGTTCTAGTGCATACAGACACTCGGTAAGCATCTGCTTATGAGTCGTCGTAAACAGTAAGAGTGGGAACCATACCACACACTGGCCAGAGACGGGGTGTGGAAACAGCCAGCCACCACTCGTGGCCCAGGCCTGCTGCTGTTCCCCAAACACTTCGGTCCCCATAAGCCACCTGAGATTCAGTCTAAGCTGCGCTTCAGGCTTTGGCCACCACATGCCTCGGTGTGAGCGTTACGGCTCTTGTTTTTAAAAGTAACATCTATCTGTTCATGTTCATAGTGGTTCCATACTATTTTTTAAAGTGTTGGAAATACTTCAAAATTTAAAGATAATATTTAAAAAGCACTGAAGTAGAAACGTGCTTTGAGATGAGCAGGCTGGCGAAGCAACTTCGCAGTGATACAGTTCTTTTGACAAAGACACCAGGAAGCTGGTATCTGAAAGATATAAATCAGACTATGAGGCCACTCTCCCCAGGGGAAAAAAGGGCCTGAACGTTAAAGTCTGAGCATCAAACTTTTGCCCTGGATGAACAATCCAGCCCCCCGCAGTGACTCCTGGAGTCCCCGGGTCCATGGGGAGGCCTGATGTCCTTGAAGCAAGTTTTCCATTTCTCACCAATATCCCAGCAGGGCCCTTGGGCGTCTTAGGAAAACAGATACAAAAGAGCAAGTTTCATATTTGCTCAACTTACGACAAAGAATAAAACGAGAAGTAAAAATTTTACTTCAATTTTTAAAAATGTAGTACATAATAACCTTATAAATAATATGGATCCCCATCCGTTTCTTCCATCATGTGTCTTTTGATTTAAAAGGTATAGAAAAGGTTACCTGTAAAGAATGTTCTGCGAGGTGAATTCCACGAATGAGGTTCAGAGCAGCGCACATGATGTTGAGAATAAGAGAGAGGATGCCCAGGGCTGTCACAGGTTCCATTCGGAAATTAGGAGCTTCACAATGAAAAACGAGAAGTGTCTAGTGAAAACAATTTCCATATGAAGGAAAAATAAAGACATCCACTAGACCTCTGCTAATGAAAAGGTTTATTACGTTAAACACACAACTGCAAACATATTAATTTAAAAGGCAGCTGTAGTTAGAGGGGGAAAAGGCAAGAAATGAAGGACAGAATGGATCTGGGAATCCAAGGTGAATTTCTTCCAGAAAGAGGCCCCTTCTCTGAGCAAGCACAGATTTTTCAAGTGCTTCATTTCCTTTCTATTTAAAACAGTGCTTCTCAACCAGAGATGATATGGCCCCTCAATCAATGTCTAGAGACATTTTGGGTTGTCCCCACTGGGGACAGGTTGCTACTGGCATCTATAGTGGGTGGAGGCCATGAATGCTTCTAGACGTCCTACAATGCACAAGACAGCCCTCACAACAAAGAATTTCCAGTACAAAATGTCAATAGGGCTAAGGTTGAGAAATCCTGATTTAAAGCAGTTTATGGCTTTAGCTGTAAATTGGTTGTCAAATCCTGAAGCATTTCTATTACACAGCTCAACCCTCAGCTTGTAAAATGTTCCATTCTTTTTCTGACAAGGACAACATTCAGTGTCATGCGTGCTTCTGGAGCAATTCACAGCAAATGCAATTTTTTTAATTCCAAAATTATTGGGAAGAGGAGGGGAACACTGATTATTTCAGCTACAAGCTGTTTCTGGAACTCTAATTAGGACAAATGATCATTCTCTCCTTAAAGGTAACTGCTGAAACGGATTCTGGTTCACACAATTAAATAGTGTCCCACCCATTCTCTTGCTATGCTCCTTTTAAATCATCCTTTCTTGTCCTTACATTTCCCACATACGCATACACACACACAAATATCTAGCCACAAGCCAACTGATGCCTATTGTTAGTGTGTTAGAGTTTCCACCGAGCAATTCAAAGTTTCTGTTAGAACAGAGCATGCTACCTGTAAAGGTTCTAGTCTTGGAACAATAGGGGGAGTCAAACCACAGTAAAACATCCTAGAAAGATAGGCAAGTTGACACTTTCTGGATTTTCTCCTCTTGTCTAAGTGTTTATAAAACAAAACATACATCACAAAGTTACCCTGTCTACAGATACGGCAAAGGAGAAGCTTGGGGTCTGATTACCCAGTCTTCCTTCCACAAAAGTTAAGTTCAATCCCAATATAAATTACAACAACTTATTGAATGGCGTAAGAGCCAATCCAGGAATTTACTGGTTGAAACAGATCAAATCGAAACACAAAGTTAAGCCAAAAATGTGAACATTTTTAATACACCACTTTCAAAATTCAAGGAATGAGTTTAGTATAAAACTGTTAAAACAAAGTAATTAGACTGTTATAATGTAGATGGTTCTGTCTTCCAGGGAAGGATTCAGCTTTTACACCATTACAGAATTCTTAGAATATAAATATCAACTTTAATTAAAGATTGGTTTAATTGTGTGTAACTGTAAACAAGGAATGCAAAAATGCATGCTTTGCTATGTGCTAGGCATTGAGTGGCTACTGGTGTTAATGCCAGACTAAGTCACGGACGGACGCACGCCAGGGCACTGTGGGCGTCCATTAACACCTCATTCCTCAGATAAGGACTCGGGAATCCAAAGGGATAGAGCGATGTTCCCGGGTCCCACAGAGAAGCAGAGAGCGAGAGGTCTAGAAGCCCTGGCTCTGGCCCCTGCCCACTCTCACCCCCATAGCCCTCCACTCCCTCTATCAAGGAGCGGGGGCTTCTCAGTGGAGATTCCCAATGTTTCACTAAATGATGAGATAGGGACTCACTGTCAAAGGAAAAGAGGAGAGAGAGAGAGAGAATGTACAAATCTGTACAGTTCAACAAGTGACTTCCAGCAAAAGAGAGTGAAATCTCCTTTACACCATTTAAATGTGCAGATTTCACCCTGGTTAAGGAAACAACCTGCCAAGTCACTCTCCTCCTGCATTTCGTCAGAAGAGTTGCCTCTCTTCAGATCGACTCACTGGTCACAACAGTTGAGTTTTTTATAACAGCCACCTGGAACAAGATCAGCCCATGTTTTTCCCCAGGTATTTTATACACTGCCCCCCCCACCCAAACACCTTCCTACTAAAACCGTCACTGTGCATTTGAAATACATAATCTCACCTCATCTTTATCAACGTCAGAGAGCAGCAGGCCACTTACCAGGCTCCAAGTGCATCTGTGGGTGACCGTTCATCACCCCGTTAGCCACATCTGCGTCCTCCAGAGTGAGAAGCACTGGAGGCTGGAACTTGAGTTCCTCCTGAATTTTTTCTAAGCTGCTCTCCATCTGGGTGGAACTTACATAGTTAAAATGCCACTTCACGTTCTGAATGACGCTGTCTGCGAAAAGAGAGCAACCCAAGCTGAGTGTCTTCATTACAAGGGATGTTATAAGACAACACGTACACAATGAAGTTTACGTTTCTAAGCAAGCTAATAAGTCAGCCAGACTCTGAAGAGTGTCAACTACACATGATTAGTACATATCAGGACTGGTCTCATCAATCTCTTCAAAGCAGAATAATTAAAACGTGACAGTCTGTCCATCAGAACCTCAGTGGCAAGGGAGTCAGGGGACAGAGGCTTGAGTCTTAGCTCAGTCACGACTCACAGTACAATCCTGGGCCATTCACAGAATATTTCTAAGATAGAAAAATGGGGACAGTCATTTTTGACCTGATTATCCCAAGAAAAGGCATGTGAACATTGTGAGTTATGTTGTGCAAACTAGGATTACATATCTGAAAGGTACTGGTTTCAATTCTTTTATTTACATTAGTATTAACCATTACCAAGTTTTAATAAGTATTTGAAGTGAAGTTTCATACATATTGGCAAAGCAAAATCATGTATAATTCTAATATCCACATACTTTTACTTATATTCTACTCGCACTCAATAATGAATAAACGTGATGCTGGGAAGGGTCTCCTGTGAGACCAAGCCCACCGCTTTGGAAGGAAGGCGCATGCAGAGATGAGGGGAGAGAAGAACACAGGTCTACCAGCTGCCAATCATATAACAGCCAAGGGAGGCTGCAGCTGTGGTCTGACTGGGGACAGCATGCCCTTCAGAAGAAGAAGTGGGGCTGAGAGCGGCAGTTGGACCAATCCTCACAGGGAGACTCAGGCAGAACTCATGGTCTATGTCACAGGGCTACCAGGCTGGGGCCCGAGTATCAGGGAGCTAGCTCCCCAGCACCTTTGGGTGACACCAAAAGGGGGTGCTGGGCCCATCACTGATGGGCCAGCCAGAGACCACATGAGGGGATGTGAGCAGTAGCTGCCAGAAGCATAAGTGGCCACACTTCGAGGTGCCAGCCCTGCACCTGACCCTGAGTACCAAATGCTGCCAGCCCCTCGTTCAAGAGCATCATAGGGACCATGGCGATTTACATCGAGACCAGAGAATGTCCCCCAACTCCCACCTCTACTCCTCCTCTCCAGGAGCTCAAAATGACTTGAATCACAGCTGACAGATACTGATAGCATACGCTACAATTACCCTGCTGTGTTCCAAAGCCCTGAGCCTCCACAGGGCCTCTCTGGCAGGGCCTAGAAAAGGAGTGTCCTCTGGCAGAGCTGTGCTCCTCAAACCTCTGCATGAAGGACCAGTTTTTTCTTATTTCCAAATGGTTGCAGACAGATACTTTGATAAAATACAACTGAAAATATCGCAGGAGTGCCAAATTACTGCAAGAATTTCTAAACTTTTATTCTCACTCTCTGTACGTCCCTCATGCTGGAAGAACGGGTCCACGTACCACCCTTGAGCAGCGCCGCTCTAGAGCAGGGGTTGGCAGTGTTCTCAGAGTGCCAGAGAGTCAATGTTTTAGGCTTATGGGCCCCAGATGGTCCGTCACAACAGCCCACCTCTGCCAGGGAAGGGCAAAAGCAGCCACAGACAACCCGTTAGTAATAGAATAAGCACGGCTACGTTCCACTTTATTTACAAAAAACAGACCCTTGGCCCACAGTTTGCTGACGTCTGCTCCAGAATAAGATACAGGTTTCGCCATTCTTCCACCCTGCCCCAGGCTCTGGAGAGATGAAAAGCCAGAGTGTTGAACCTCCACGCTTGCAGGCCCCTTCCACTGCTGTGAAATCTCATCGTACAAGGCTGTTCTCCAGTGACACGTTACAGCACCTCCAGTGGTGTTCCCTGATGGTCAAAGCCAAATCCAAACTGGAAATCCTACACATACAATGCCGCAAGAGAGAACAATAGCAATACGAATGAGGGTTACGAACCAAATTCGAGGAAGGCGTATGGCCTGGAGGCTAGGCCAATGCAGGTGGTGTCATAGGAAGCTGTGAATTCCCACCACAGGGTCTCCAGGAAGCAGAAGGCCATGGCCGCTGGACACTGGTAGGAGCAGATAGCCATGCAGGCCACATCCCTCGAAGAAGAGAAACTGGAACAAAAGAATGTCAGCTGCGTTACCGGGGAACAGACCCACGTATTCGCATCCTGCACCCAGACGCCACGTTGCCTCAACTCTGGATCTGCTGGGCCTTGAATAGTCCTGGAGCTGCTTGTTGCATCTCTTCAGCTAGACCTGCCGGGGACTGTGCCTTTCTTACACTTCCTTTAAAATGTATAGTGGCATTTGCCACTGACAATGTGTGATCACTCTAACTTATTATTAACTAAGCTATGGGACCGCTCACCTGTAAGGAACAAAAGCCTTAGTTTCCTCTGTGAAAATAATGGTGACTATTTAAGTCAAAATACAAATGAGTAGAATATTTTACATTCTACTTTTCAAAAAATGACTGAAGTACCCAGAACTTCATTTGAAGTGATAGGTTTTTTTGTTTGTTTGTTTGAACAGAGAAAAGGTTTCCTATTTGAGGTACAGCACAAAGTCCGCATAGACTGTTAGATAATCACAGCATAATGAGGAAGGGACCACCGAGGAAGGTGGTTCCAGGCACCCAGAGAAAGGAGCTGCAGATGTGGGCAGATGCAGCTCAGCTTTTGCTCCTGAGCACCCAGAGCCCATACCACAGGGTGACAGCTTCATATGCCTACCATCTGGATCCCTCTTCAGGCCACGACCCTTCTCGCCTGACAATACCACCAAGCCTGGAATTAGGCCTGGACTTTTCCTTTTGTTTTCCTAATTCTGAGACTGAATTCCCCTGAAAGGATGCCACCTTATCAGGTCAATCAAAAATTTACTATTCAAGGGGAACAAAAAGAACTTGGTAAGTGAAGGCCTAAATTCTGGAAAACAATGATGTAAAATCTATAACAAGCCATTTTGAGATTTCGAAACCTGCCTTGCGCCATCCCTCCATAGTACGGCTTTTTACTCTAACCCCTAGAATAAGAAATGACGTAACACATGAGGAGCAGACCTTGGTGCCTGGTTGCCTCCATTCCAATCCTGGCTCTACCATTTACTACCAGTCTAACCTTAGGTAAGCTGCTTAACCTTAGTTTCCTCCTCTGTAAAACAGGTATAATACCATTATCTACCTCATAAGCCCATACAGCACTTAGAATAGTGCCTGGCCCATGGAAAACAATCATATTAGCTCTTATTACCATGATTACTGTAACCACTTGATTCCTACTTCCACTGGAGCATTTGCCCCACTGTGTTATATTCAGTTATATATTTCTCTTGTCCCCTCATTAGACCTGGAGTTCCTTGAGAAGAGGGACCTACTTATGCTCATTTTTACTCCCCTGCTCCTGTCATATAAACATTTTTTACTTTAAAATTTGTTTAAAAAGTGAAAAAATTAAAAAAGCAAAAACTGAAGGCAAGAACTCTAAGTCTTTTTTCTTATTTTCTTGGCTTCCTCACTCTCGTCTTTTTCCTTTCCTGACCTTTTAATCTAGTATCTCCTTTTAACTCACCTTTTTTCCACCCCTGCACCTAATGCAGAAAAAACTACCAAACTAAAGGCATGAAGACTGGGTGACCAGGGCCTGCCGATGCTCAGGGCCGCTCTGCCAGCTGATTCACTTTGCTGTACAGTAGAAACTAACAGAACATCGTAAAGCAACTATACTCCAATAAAAACTAACTACAAAAAAAAAAAAAAAAAAGAAAGAAAGAAAGGTGGGAGTTGGGGCAACAGTGCTTGAGTCCCTTTGATTCTATTGTAAAGACACACAACCTTGGACTGCTGTCTGATGTGAGACCTGCTTTTAACACACAGTGTGATCAGCATAATGTCACCTCTGCACGCGGTTAAGATGTTCTTGAACAGTGAACATGCTTGCTTACTGGATACTGAAGGCAAGTCCTTCTGCAGAACCTCGACCTGGATACTGGGCCAGTCGCAAGGCTAAAGTCTTGAGCCGTCTCCTGCATTCCAGAAAATCTTGGGTGTGGTAAAAGTCAGTGGAGGCCGAGAGGGGCAGTCCATCCCTCACCCTAACCACACAGGCAAAAAGGATCATGGACATGGTCCACAAGAGAAGTCATGAGGACACCTGAGGAAGGAAGGTCACCTTGTTACTGAGGGCCGGGTGATGAGCCAGGGACACCACCGCCCTTGAAATGTTCACTCTGGGTTGTTTCACCCTCACCCCCACCACAAGTGCAAATGTGGCTTTTATTTTTATTTCCTTGCCCTCTACTGCTATGTCACTCCCAATTGTCCTCCCTCCATTAGCCTCCCTGTCTCTTCTTCACTTGTAATCCTCCTTTTCCTTCTCTCTAATGAATCTCTCCATTTGCAGAATTAAACCAACTGGGATGAGGGAACAGAGACCAGAAGAGCTCAGGAGCAACAGCAGTGACAGCGGGGAGCAGGACAAGGGTAGCAAGATGGTCCCAAAGGGCCAGGAAGAGCCTGACACTGATGCAGCAGGGTTGGGGTCCAGGAACCTGTGCATTTCAGGTCATCCAGCGAGGTAGGTGCTGAGCAGTTTACTTGCCGTATCCTCACCTGAAGTGGAGGGCTTCTGAGCTTTTAACCTAAAGCTGGCAGCAAGGAAAGCAGAAGGCAAAAATAAAACAGAGAGGATAGTATGTCCTCCTGAATTTCTGCACATCTGACCCAGAGCCAGTCTTCAAAATGATGAGAGTTCCTACAGATGGCTAAAGGAAGTCACTTAGCAAATAAGATACTAAATTTTTAGCCATGATATGTGACCACCATTAAGCAACAAAAGGAGACAGATTCTGAGGCCTCATGGCACCTGTGGCAAATTAGAACAAGGTGCTTCTCGGGGTAGAAACAGCCCTGGACCAGTTCTGCTGGCAGAGCCTAGTTGGGTGTCAGCCCCCATCTATTAATTCTGCAGGTGCTCATACAGGGCATAAACTGCACCTCTGCATGCGGCAGCCCTGCAACCAGGGATTAGTGAGGAGGTTATTACAGCTTTGATGCATCTTTCTATGGATCTACACATCCTGTTTCACAGATCCTGTTGTCAGATCCTCTACCTGGATAGGATATTAACAGGTATGGGCACTGGTGGACTTTTCTCCCAAAGAACACTAGGGATGTAATTTGGCATCTCAATTACCACGAGCTGTAGGAAACAGGAGCCCCAGGATGTACACTACTCTCTTCACCTTTGTGCCTCTGCGCATTCTTCGCCTATATCTACACTCCTCTGAGCTCTCCACATTCAAATCCACGCCAAGGACTGTCTCCAGTACAAAATTAAAAATAAAATACCATTTAAAATCCAAACAATGGGGCTTCCCTGGTGGCGCAGTGGTTGAGAATCTGCCTGCCAATGCAGGGGACACGGGTTCGAGCCCTGGTCTGGGAAGATCCCACATGCCGCGGAGCAACTAGGCCCGTGAGCCACAATTACTGAGCCTGCGCGTCTGGAGCCTGTGCTCCGCAACGAGAGAGGCCGCGATAGTGAGAGGCCCGCACACCGCGATGAAGAGTGGCCCCCGCTTGCCGCAACCAGAGAAAGCCCTCGCACAGAAACGAAGACCCAACACAGCCAAAAATAAATAAATAAATAAATAAATTAAAAAAAAAAAATCCAAACAAACAATGATCTCCGTAAAGCTATACTTTATAGCTTTTCCATCTGTAATGGATGAATGGATAATTATTCTCATTTTATACGTGAAGAAACTGCAGTGGTGTAAAAATAAGAGACGGCAAAAAGAAAAATTAGTCTACCAGGCAACAGACCATACTCAGCCCATTTGTCCCATCTCCCCACACTTTCCATTGAAGGGTAAAAATGTGAAAAGTCTCAGGAGATAGAAAAGGAAGAAATAAAACTACTCCTATCTGCAGATGGCATAACTGTCTACATGGAAAATGCCAAAGAGCCTACTAAAAAAGAACTCCTAAAATGAATGAGTTCAACAAGGTTGCAGAATATAAGACTGATATACAAAATCAATTCTTTTTCTATGTACCAGCAATAAACACATAGAAACCAAAATTAAAAATAAAATACCACTGACAATCATCCAAAAAAATGATCTCAATAAAGCTATACTTTTTTTAATGCAATACTTAGGTGTTAATCTGACAAAACATGTATAGGACTTGTATGCTGAAAGCTATAAAACATTGCTGAAAGAAATCAAAAAGTCCTAAATAAATAAGGAAATATATCATGTTATTAATTGGAAGACTCAACATAGTAAAGATATCAATTCTCCCCCAAAGTGATATACAGGTTCAATATAATTCCTGTAAAAACATCAGCAAGATAGCTTGTAGATATAGATAAGATTATTCTAAAATTTATATGGAAGGGCAAACAAGCTAAAATAGCTAAAACAACTCTGAAAAAGAATAAAGTGGATTGTACCTCACTATCCTATTTCACGATTTACTGTATAGCTACAGTAATCAAGATTGTGTGGTACTGGCAGGGGGACAAGACACACAGATCAATGAAACAGAATACAGAAGCCAGAAACAGACCTACACAAGAACAGCCAAATGATTTTTGACGACGGTGCAAAAGCAATTAAATGGAGGAAGGATAGTCTTTTCAACAAATGGTGCTGGAGCAATGAATATCTATAGGAAGGAAGGGAGGGAGGGAGGGAGGAAGGAATGAAAGAAAAAAAGAGAATCTTGACCTAATCTCACACCTCTCATTATTTTGATGATAATCAAAATACATCATAAATTTAAATGTAAAAAGTAAAACTATAAAAGCGGAAGAAAACATAGGAGAAAATCTTCAGGACTTAGGGGAAGAGTTCTTATGTATGACACCAAAAGCATAATCCATAAAAGAAAAACAGTAAATTGGATTTAATCAAAATTAAAAACTTTTGCACTGCAAAAGTCCATGTGAAGAGGATGAAAAGAAAAGCTAGAGACTGGGAAAAAAATATTTTTAAACCACATACCTAATAAAGGACTCTAGATATCTCGAATTTTTAAAGAACTCTCAAAACTCAACAGTTGGGCTTCCCTGGTGGTGCAGTGGTTAAGAGTCCGCCTGCCAATGCAGGGGACACGGGTTCGAGCCCTGGTCTGTGAAGATCTCACATGCCGCGGAGCAACTAAGCCCGTGCGCCACAACTACTGAGCCTGCGCTCTAGAGCCCGTGAGCCACAACTACGGAAGCCCGTGAGCCACAACTACTGAAGCCCGCGCGCCTAAAGCCCGTGCTCCGCAACAAGAGAAGCCACCATAATGAGAAGCCTGCGCACCACAACAAAGAGTAGCCCCCGCCCGCCGCAACTAGAGAAAAACCCGCGTGCAGCAGCGAAGACCCAACGCAGCCAAAAATTAAATAAATGGATAAAATAAAATAAATTTTAAAAAAACCCTCAATGTTATAAAACAAATAATTCAGTTAGAAAATGGACAAAGTACATGAACAGACATTTCGCCAGAGGATATAGAAATGGCAAATAAGAACGTGAAAAGATGTTTAGCATCACTAGCTATTAAGGGAGATGCAACTTAAGATCACAATGAGATAATACTACATACTTACTGGCACAGGTAAAAATTTTTGAAGTGACAATATCAAATGGTGGCAAGCATGCACAGCATTTGATGTGCATCATGTGTGAGAACTGGATCTCTCACACATTACCGGCAGGACTGTAAAACAGTACAGTCACTCTGGAAAATAGTTTATTTTAAAACTAAGCTTGGGGCTTCCCTGGTGGCGCAGTGGTTGAGAATCTGCCTGCCAATGCAGGGGACATGGGTTCGAGCCCTGGTCTGGGAAGATCCCACATGCCACGGAGCAACTAAGCCCGTGAGCCACAACTACTGAGCCTGCGCGTCTGGAGCCTGTGCTCTGCAACGGGAGAGGCCGCGACAGTGAGAGGCCCGCGCACCGCGATGAAGAGTGGCCCCCGCTTGCCGCAACTAGAGAAAGCCCTAGCACAGAAACGAAGACCCAACACAGCCAAAAATAAATAAATAAATTAATTAATTAAAAAATAAATAAATAAAAAACAAAACTAAGCTTGCAATTATCATACAGTCTATCAATCATACTCTGTACTATCTCTGCAATTTCCTGTCAGTATAATTACTTTAAAGTAAAAACAGAAAAAAAAAGTATTACCTTAAGGTTTTTATATCACTTAAAGTATGCTCATACTTGCTTTTTACATTTAAATGTCATTTAAAAATATCTCTACTAGTAGACCAATAATCTTTTATGCTAATTAACTGTAATTCTGATGATTTATGCATGAATGTTGAAGGGCATGTTTTATAGGGAGCAGCTCCATTCCTACATGACATTTCTAAACTGGTAGGTACTATAATCTCTGAATTCATTAAAATAAAAGCCACTTGCAGATAACCAGTACTCAGTTTAAAACAGGAAAGCAGTGGCATGAATCTGGAAAATCATGTCACAGTTACAGAAAAAATATTATCAATTACACAAGGACAAAGGCAGCCTAAGAGTGCTCACCCCGACATACAAATCTGTCTAACTAGCTCCTTCTACAGGCCAGCAGGCCCTGTAACCTGGCACTACGTCTGGCACATATTAGGAAGCCCTCAATAAAAACTTTTAAACTAATAAAACTTGTAAAAAAAAAAAATTAGGTTTTAAAACTAATAAAAATTTTTCCACGATAAATCTCTACTTGGAGAGGAAAAAAGAGGTTTACATAAATGAAATTTTTTAAAATAGAAACTGAAATAGTAATCAAATATAGCACTCTAGTTACTATTAGGTTTTATCAAAATTATATTTTAATCTGCCTCTGCCATTTCCTAAATCCTTTTCTCAGCATCTATTTATAAACTGCTCATGTCAGAGATTACCCATATTCTACCGGCAAAAGACTGTGCTTAGCTGGAGGGCCCCCTTGTTCCAACTGGTTTCTTTTCATCCCTGTATCCTTAACCCTCTCTCAAACCCCTGCCACATACACTTCTCCTCCCTCCAAAAGAGAGACAGAAAGAAAGGGGGAGAGACAAACAGCATTAAATGACCAGGCCTTGCAAAATAGTAATTTAAACAAGCAAAACTAGTTTCACTTGGCACACAAATATTCAAACACAAGCGTTCACAATAAGGCATTACCCACTCCTCAAATCCAAAATACAGAAGACAGAGGCTTCCCTAGTGGTGCAGTAGTTAAGAATCCGCCTGCCAATGCAGGGGACACGGGTTCGAGCCCTGGTCCGGGAAGATCCCACATGTCGCAGAGCAACTAAGCCCGTGCGCCACAACTACTGAGCCTGCGCTCTAGAGCCCGTGAGCCACAACTACCGAGCCCATGAGCCACAACTACTGAGCCTGTGTGCCTAGAGCCCGTGCTCCGCAACAAGAGAAGCCAACGCAATGACAAGCCCGCGCAACGCAACGAAGAGTACCCCCCGCTCGCCGCAACTAGCGAAAGCCCGCGCGCGCGGCAATGAAAACCCAACGCAGCCAAAAATAAAATAAATTTAAAATAAAATTTAAAAAATACAGAAGACAAAATAGTTATATCACCCTTACTGAATTCACCTTCAGCCACAGGACTTGAGAACTGGTTACCTCATTTGTAGTTCAAGAAAGTGCCTTGGTTCCGCATTGCTTGGAGATGGGGTGGGGAGAGGGTACGCGTCAAGTCTGTCACTTGTTAGGAGCTAAGAAGAGTAGGGGGCTGAATTTGATAGCAACTAATATTATATGTCAGGCACTGTGCTAGGAACTTTTACACTGATAATGTTATTTAATGCTCATAACCATCTATGGGGTAGGCATAATCTACACTGGACAGAAAGGAAACTGTAGCTCCAAGGCTCAAGTGGTAGAGCCAGTATTCCATCCAAAACTTCCTTACTCAAAATACTGGAAAGCCTATGATCTTTCCACTACATTCTGCTTCTCTAAATCCAGTCTTTGGGATTACAGCTTCTCTATTTCCCGAAAACAATTCCTTCCCCTGGAGCACTAATACTTAGAACTAATCAGAGACCTGTTAATAAAAGCAGCCAAGGCCTAGGATTACACTAGTTACAACTGCTCCTTACTCATTGTATTACTTTGGATAAGTTGGTTTTCCTCTCTGATCATCGGTCATCTTTGGATGCGGTGGATCTCTGAGGCTCCTTCTAAGAATAAAAAGCTTTGGGGCCCCAAGATGTCCTCTGTGTTGTAAACACAAACTCCTGGAGCTATAACAACATTGTCTAAAATGTATTTTCCAGAGCAAACTGTTATGTCAATTTAATTCTGTTTAGCAACACTAAAGCACTTTCAATTATTTACATTTTTATTTTACTAAAATTATCTCTATCAGAAAAGTAATAAAGCTCAGACTGTGGATAGGGTAAATTTTCATTAAATTTTACAAAGAAGGGAATTAATTCATTCCCTCCTTTGTAAAATTTAATGAAAATTTACCCTATCCACAGTCTGAGCTTTATTACTTTTCTGATCGTGTCACAAATTTCACCAGTTACTTTTAACCACTGGGAATATTCTTTTGTGGCTTTGATGTCTACAAACCTAATTAAGCACCGGGGTGCTTAATCCTTCTGGCTCTGGAAGTCTAGATGTAATCCTGTAATGGACACAAATATACAGTACCTCTGAACATCTGATATTCAGAAAAGCTGGTCTAGTGCACCCAGTATTTGGTAAACCAAGTCTTATAATATTGGCACGCGAAGGGAAGTTTGCTATTAAAACACTCTACCTGAGTTTCGTGGATAATTAAGGAAACAATCATCCCCTCTATCACTGGACACACCCCGTCTCCTCCCACTGGGGGCAGCGCTCTACCCGCGTCGGCCGCTGAGGGTTCCTGGCAGGCGCGCACCTCGGATCGTCCTGGAGTCAGGAGAGCAGCCGGCGGCAGAAAAGGGTGGGCAGAAGACTTCGGGACGCCAGACGAAGCCCTGGAGAGCTAAGCCGGGCCTGATGGCTGGGCGGGCCCGGGGGGGAGGGACGGCCCTCCACCTCCAGGCCCGCCCTGCGCCACAACCGACCCCGCCAGCTCTTGACTAACGGACTGCAGCGCCCGCCTCCTCCCGCCAGCCCTCACCTCGCCCCGACGGCGGCCTCCGGGAGTCGGCGCCCTCCCGCCGCGCCGCCGCGCCACCTTCCGCCTTCTCCGCAACCTTAGCCCACCCGGCGAACCTGGCCCGGGTCACCGGCGGCCCAGGCGCAGGTAGGCGGCGATGCGCATGCGCGAGTCTTGAAACACCACCCCACGCCCTCATTCGCTGCTGCTGAGCAACACCCAAACCCGAACCGACCAATCCTGGTGCGCCCACACTGCCTGGTCCCGGCGGAGTCTTGAATGAAGCGGTTCTTAAAGGACTGCGACCGAAATGTAGATGGGGCGTGGCTGGGGCGCGCCTCCCAATTTTCCTCACATCTCTCGGCTCTCACCCGCGTGGATTTGAGTTCCAAGCCTGTAATTCCCACGTCCGGAGGTGAGAGAAGTTTTGCAGTTTAAGCTCAGTTCCTGCCAGGGTAGCGAACGGACTGACGTGTGGAGGCAGGGAGGTTCCGCGTGACGCCGCGACACGCCCGGGGCGTGGGTTCAGTTGTCTGCTTGGCGGGAGGCCCGAGATAGGCAAACCAAAGAGCACAGCCACCTGCCAGCCTGGATGAGATGCCGAAGTCCGACCCCCAGGAACACACCCCAGTCTGGGGGCGGACGTACTCACAGACGGATGACCGGCTGAAGGGAGATTGGGAAGGAGTGTTCATCCGTTTATTCATTAAACAATTTTTGAGCACCTGTTGCGAACCAGACACTATGCCGGGCACTGTGGACACAGCGAGTAACTCCTGACAGTAAAAACTACGATAGGAGAGCAGAGTGAGAGCACCCATCCCACAACACACAGCACATGTTTAAGTACAAACCGAGCTATGTGCTCTTCCGAGAGGAGCACGGGTTTTGAAAGAATTTACAGGAGCATCTGGTCTGGACTTGGGGGTTCAAGGAGGCTTCCCTGAGAACGTGACACTGGATGAGTAGTAGCTAACTAGGCAAAGGGAAGAAGAGTGTTTCAGACAGAGAGATGTATAAAGAACTCTGTGCGGACTGCTGCAGGGCTCCTTGAAGGATGAAAACCAACACTGGATGGGGGTGTGGGGAGGGGAGATGGATGGGGAGTTATTTAATAGGCACAGAATTTCAGTTGGGAAAGATGAAAAAGTTCTGGAAATGGATGGTGGTGATGGTTGCACAACAATGTAATGTACTAAATGTCACAGAACTGTACATTTACAAATGGTTAAAATGGTAAGTTTTGTGTTATGTATATTTTCCCACCAAAAAAAAAAAGGAAAGAGAGAAGAAACTCAGAGTTTATTTTTATTTTTTTTATTTTTTATTTTTTATCATTTAAATTTTATTTTAGTTATTTTTTTATACAGCAGGTGCTTATTAGTTATCAATTTTATACATATTAGTGTATACATGTCAATCCCAATCTCCCAATTCATCACACCACCCCACCCCACCCCCGCCACTTTCCCCCTTTGGTGTCCATACGTTTGTTCTCTACATGTGTCTCTATTTCTGCCCTGCAAACCGGTTCATCTGTACCATTTTTCTAGGTTCCACATATATGCGTTAACATACGATATTTGTTTTTCTCTTTCTGACTTACTTCACTGTGTATGACAGTCTCTAGATCCATCCACGTCTCTACAAATGAGCCAGTTTCGTTCCCTTTTATGGCTGAGTAATATTCCATTGTATATATGTACCACATCTTCTTTATCCATTCGTCTGTCGACGGGCATTTAGGTTGCTTCCATGTCCTGGCTATTGTAAATAGTGCTGCAATGAACATTGGGGTGCATGTGTCTTTTTGAATTGTGGTTTTCTCTGGGTATATGCCCAGTAGTGGGATTGCTGGGTCATGTGGTAATTCTATTTTTAGTTTTTTAAGGAACCTCCATACTGTTCTCCATAGTGGCTGTATCAGTTTACATTCCCACCAACAGTGCAAGAGGGTTCCCTTTTCTCCACACCCTCTCCAGCATTTGTTGTTTGTAGATTTTCTGATGATGCCCATTCTAACTGGTGTGAGGTGATACCTCATTGTAATTTTGATTTGCATTTCTCTAATAATTAGTGATGTTGAGCAGCTTTTCATGTGCTTCTTGGCCATCTGTATGTCTTCTTTGGAGAAATGTCTATTTAGGTCTTCTGCCCATTTTTGGATTGGGTTGTTTTTTTGTTTCTTTTTTGTTTTTTTTTTAAGGGTTGTTTGTTTTTTTAATATTGAGCTGCATGAGCTGTTTATATATTTTGGAGATTAATCCTTTGTCCGTTGATTCATTTGCAAATATTTTCTCCCATTCTGAGGGTTGTCTTTTCGTTTTGTTTGTAGTTTCCTTTGCTTTGCAAAAGCTTTTAAGTTTCATTAGGTCCCATTTGTTTATTTTTGTTTTTATTTCCATTACTCTAGGAGGTGGATCAAAAAAGGTCTTGCTGTGATTTATGTCAAAGAGTGTTCTTCCTATGTTTTCCTCTAAGAGTTTTATAGTGTCCGGTCTTACATTTAGGTCTCTAATACATTTTGAGTTTACTTTTGTGTATGGTGTCAGGGAGTGTTCTAATTTCATTCTTCTACATGTAGCTGTCCAGTTTTCCCAGCACCACTTATTGAAGAGACTGTCTTTTCTCCATTGTATACCCTTGCCTCCTTTGTCATAGATTAGTTGACCAGAGGTGTGTGGGTTTATCTCTGGGCTTTCTATCCTGTTCCATTGACCTATATTTCTGTTTTTGTGCCAGTACCATATTGTCTTGATTAGCTTTGTAATATAGTCTGAAGTCAGGGAGTCTGATTCCTCCAGCTCTGCTTTTTTCCTCAAGACTGCTTTGGCTGAAATGCAGAGTTTAGAGAGTAAAGGAGTAGAGTGAGAGCTACTAGAGAGAAAAGAAGAGGTAAGACCATATAGGCTCTTGGAGGCCATGGTAGAGTTTGGGACAGGGGAAAACTGATTGGATTTGCATTTTGTAAAATTCACTTTGGCTGCTGATGTTAAGATCAAAGTGGAGAAGGCTCATGGAAACTGTGGTAGGATCAGCTGGGATGCCAGTGCAGTTGACTGGGCAAGAGAGGATGAAGCTGGAGCTTAGGCAGGAAGGGTGGTAAAGAGGAAAAGAACTGGGCAGGCTGCAGAGAAATATAGGAGCAAGATCAACAGGACTTGGTGATGAATTGGATGTGAAAGGGTGACAGAGTAGCTTCAAGGATGATGCCAGTTTCCACAAGTGATTCTTCTCAAAGTTTACATCACCAGCCCAGTCCTTGGCCCTGAGTTCCAGCCAAACAGCCAGCCACAAACTTCAACATCTCCATTAGACATCACCTCAAACTGTACACATCCATAGCTAATTTATCACTCGCACTTAGCCCTCTGTTAAATGGGATGAAACCTCCTCCGAGGGATGAGTAAGGGAATTGTGGAGGGAGAGCCCAGCAAAGCAGATGAGCCTGCTCTGGATCAGGCCCACCACTCAGGGAAATGAAGATCTAGAAGGCAGAATTGCCCTGATACCCCTTTTGAGGAGTAAAGTCTTCCAAGATCTGCCTCCTAAATTAAGTGGCTGCTTCTCACTCTCTGCTACAGAGAAAACCAGCCTTGCTCCCATGTTCACCATGGATGGACTAGACAAAAGAGAAGACAACCAGTTCAGAGTTTTAGTGGTTGCCAGCAGTAACACTGTGGCCCAAGAGGTTGGCCCAGCTTCCTCCCTTTATCTTGCAGCAAACCACCTCCGCAGTATGGTGCATAGGCTGTGCAGGGCAGTGGTTGAGATCAAAATTTTTAAAGCCAGACTGCTTCTGTTCAGATACTGACTTTGCCCTTAGTAGCTATGAGATCTTGGGCAAGTTACTTAACCTCTGTTTTCTCATCTGTAAATTGGGGAAAATAATAGTGCTTTTTAGGGTTGTAAATCTGATTTAAAAAAAAAAAAAAGAAGGGCCCAAAGGACAAAGAGGCCTATAGGCGAGTTTCTCCCTCAGCAAAGGGTAAAGCTGACACCGGTGTTTTCCTTGGCCCTGCAGGGTTTGGCTTGGCAGGAGGCAATGCCCAGGGTTCAGGCTCCAGACGCAGGCCCGGAGGCACCAGAGTGGTGTTGAAAGAGGTATGGATTTGGAGCCAGATATCCAGGTTCCAGCCTCGATTACTGTGTGACCCTGGGGAAGGTGCTGCCGCAAAGAGCTCCCAAAGCCTAAAAGGCGAGGAGCCGACGCCGGACCCCACCCCTGAGGCTAGCTTGCGCAAACACAAAAGAACCACAAACAGCACCGAAGCCCCAGGGGCGGGGTCGGAGGAGGACGCTGAGAATCGCTCTTGCGCGCCCAATCACAAATGACGTTCCGCCTGTTCCCCGCCCCCTAGGTGGGAGGACCCAATCAACGTCGAGAGCGTAGGCCCACTTACCGTGGGTCCTTGCTGCGGCTGTAGGGCGTCTAGGGCTGCTGGTCAGCTCTGGTCTAGACGCGCGGGGGTCTGCAAGGCGTGAGGCCGCTTTCCAACCTGGCTTCCCGGGATGTCGGTGGCCTTCGTGCCGGACTGGCTGAGAGGCAAGGCGGAAGTCAATCAGGAGACGATCCAGCGGGTGAGCTCTAATGCGGGCAGAGCGATCTTAGCAGAGATCCCGAAGTGCTACGGGTGCTGGAAGCTTCCTGGAGTGAGCAGCTGAGACTGGTGTGCCTAGGGTGACTTGCCGTCAGCTGGGAATGAAGTCAGCAGAGGCGCTGGGGCTGGAAATCCCGGCATTGGGGCGGGGGTGGGGGAAGGAGGCAGTTGTCCCCGCCGTCCTGATGTCGTGCTGCACTGACCCTTTGATCTTTCAGCTCCTGGAGGAGAACGATCAGTTGATCCGCTGTATTGTGGAATATCAGAACAAAGGCCGGGCGAATGAATGCGTCCAGTAAGTCCCCTCCCTATTCCCCTGACTAATGAGTTTGGCGGGGAAGCCAGTGTAGGAATACAGCAGCTGACCTGAACTAGGAGTCTTGAGTGATTGATCGCAGATGAGGCTCAGAGAGGTTACTTACCTGCCCAAGACCATACGGACAGTGCACTGTGAAGCTTGGAGTCAGACGTGGCTCCCTCTTCAAAACTTGAATTGTGCTCATTGCAAAGACTGCTTCACGTGAAGTCATGTCAGCCGATGACAGCAGGGATGGGGAGGAAAGCACTCGGAAAACTAGTGTCAGGAGATGATGAGAGCAGTGGCTGCTTTCTGGTCGTGGAACCCTGGCTCATACTTTTCTTGTAACACCTGCAAAGACCAATAAAAGATTTCCAGGTTAAGACAGAGGTAAATTTGGCACAGTAATTTAATGTGCTGTCTAGCCATATGCCAAAATGAGAGAAAACAGCCTCTTTTCTAAATGTCGTTCCAGGAATTATGCCCCATTTATTACAGAAAAAAAAATTTATTTCATTGTTACTGAAGCCATGCTTTTCCCACCCCCTAAAAAAGTAACCTGCAATCCCTCACTGAACAGCTCAGTGGAATAGTAGAGATATCCATCTTTGGGTAAGTCTTTACATTGGACACTGGCATTTGGTAATTTGCTTTTGTACAGTTTATAGTAAATACTCTCATTTTTCTATATGGAAAATAGTTGCAAAACACTCTATTTGGTGCAGTGATTCTCAAACTATGGGGCAAGAAAGTTATCAAAATCTCCTAATGGACCTTTTCACACTGCACAGTCCACGCTTCCTGCCCCCTAGCCTGATTTGTCTTCCTAGGTGGAGAGCTCTACCCCCTGATTGAGAATCGCTATTATAGTAAGTGTGCATTGATCATGGAAGTGTCTTGTCCCTTCTTTAAGTTTGTTCAAGATTTTTTTTGGGGGGGTTGCTGTGTGGCATGCGGGATCTCAGTTCCCCGACCAGGGATCAAAACCGTGCCCCCTGCATCGGAAGCATCAAGTCCTAACCAGTGGACCGCCAGGGAATTCCCTGTTCAAGATATTTTATAAGTAATACTGAGTACCAGGCACTGTTTCAGCCACTGGGGAATCAGTACCAAAACAGATACCAGCTCTGCTTTCATGGAACTTACCTTCTAGACTGTAGAATCATATAATTAGGCACATACTAATAAGCACTTCGAATAAGAATAAAGCAGGGTAAGTGGGGGGAAGAGTGCTAGTTTATACCCGGTATCTTTGATGTGACATTTGAGTAGACGCCTTAGGTGGGGGAGCAGCTATGCAGATACGTGAATCAGAGAGAGTATCAGGTGGAAAAGCCCCTAGGCTAGAGCGTGCTGGATATCTTCAAGTCATAGCAAGGAGGCCACTCTGGCCAGAACTCGGTGAGTAAAGGGCAAGTGGTAGGAGATGAGATCAGAGAGGGTAACTAGAGGCCCTGATCATGTAGGGCCTTATAGGCCATGAGGGCTTAGCTTTACTCATAATGAGATGGGAGCCTTTGGAGGGTTTTGAACAGAGGTATGACATGATCTTGACCTAAATTGTACAGTGATCACTCAGGCTGCTATGTGGATAATTAGAGTAGGGGTGCAAAGGTAGAGCAGGGAGACAGATTAGGAGACTGCTCCAGTAGTCCAAGCAAGAAGTGATAGTGGCTTGGCCTAGAGAGGTAGCTATGGAAGTGAGAAGTGAGAACAGGTAAGATTCTGGATATATTTTCCTTTAATATGTTAAATAAGAAGGTTGACAACACTGAGTGATCCAATCAGTGGATGAGCCATTCACTAGGGTGGATAAATTCTTTTCCAGTTTTTTGTTCATGTTCAGTAAAAGCAAACGTCTAAATTTTACCTGTTTTTTACCCATAGGTACCAGCATGTGTTACACAGAAATCTCATTTATTTGGCCACCATCGCAGACGCCAACCCAACCAGTGCCTCAAAAGCAATGGAATAATCTTCCAGTTGGCTGTTGTGAGGAGTAATCAAATGTAATCTATTTCCTAGGAAATGGAGGCAGGATCCTTACCAACTCAACTGCTTAGAAGGTGAATGGAACCTCTGTGGCTCGAAAATGCAAAGAAAGCTGCTAAATTAACCATATTCTCAGAGAGAATAAATATTTATTTTAATAATTAAGCGGATTCGCTCAATTAAGTTGACTCCAGGTGTCCTCCTTCCTGAAATAAGTGTGTTTGGACATCAGGGGCATCTTCGAGTCTACCTTTTCAGTTTCAACCTGAAGAGGAAACTGAGCAGGTATTGGGCGAGACTCCCGACTGAGACCCTGCCAATGGACATGTAACTGTGTGTTCCCTCCTACCAGTTTGCGGTTGTGGACCCCCTGACTGCTCTTTTCAGGTTGCTTTGAAATAAAGCTTGCCTTTCCACAAAACACTGATATTGAGGTATAGGAATTTTCATGTAATAAGTTTTCCATTTGGTTTTTGAGAAAAAGTGTGAAGACTTAAAAATATATGTTACAACACCATTATCATTGCTAACACAATTAATAGTAATTCTTAATTATTATCTAACATCTACTAATAGAAGATGTGATAGGGGAGGAAGAGTATCTTTTTCTTTCTATCCTTTTAAGGTTCTTGGCTAGGCCTCTGTAACGAAAGACAGATTAATAAAAGAAAAGCATACAAATTTATTTAATATAAGTTTTATATGACATGGGAGCCTTCATAAGGAAATGAAGACCCAAAGAAGCAGTTAAACCTGAGCGTTTTTATAGTAAGTTTGATGAAAAGTAGAAAGTTATGTCCTTAGAGGACATAAGGGTATGAGCTAAGTGTAGTAAACTGGAGGGAACTTAGTAAGGCCTTTTTGTTAAAAATCTGTGTCCCTCTGGATGTAGGGAGGACACTTCTAATATGAGGGTCTCATGACCTGTTTCATGGGAGAAGGTCTGAGAGTCCTTCCAGCATCTGCCATTTCTCAAATTCCTTCAGCTTAAAATATTCAATATGCCAAGGTGCCATATTTTGGAGTAGCATGCCCTGAATTCCACGATGTTCAGTTTTCTTTTGTTCCCACAAAACGTGTTTTTGTTGATGTGTCTGAATCAGGATCCAAACAAGATTTACACCCTGCATTTTGTTGATGTCCCTTAAGTCTCTAAAAATACTTCACAGTTCCCTTTTCTTTTCTTTGCCATTTGTTGGAAAAACTAGGTCATTTGCTCTAAAATTTTTCACATTTCTGTTGTATCCCTGTGGTGTCATTATATCTGTCCCACTAATCGCCCACTTTTCCTATAAACTGGTAGAGGCTCATTCAGACTCAGGTTCTAATATTTTTGGCAAGAATACATCATAGGAAGTGATAGGTGCTTGCTTTCGCATCACATCAGGAAATAACCTACTTTGATTTATTATCAAGTTCCTGATAGCCTTTCACTTAAATTATGATCTACCCAGCTTTGATCTGTTACTTCCTCAGGGATTACATAATGGTGATTTTCTATTTTATTGTTCTTTTTGCCTCTATTAGCTTTGTTCTATAAAGAACCTTCCCTCTTTGAGACTTATCTGTTAAATGAGGCAAAGAGATTCTTGTGAACCCAAAATTAAAAGCTCCTTTTGTTGGAGTCAAGGGTTGCAACCCAGGGAGGCTGTAACATGTAAACAGTGAAGAGGGACCTCATTTTGAGTCCCAGATCTAACACAACCTCTGAAAGTTCTGTTTCCTCAGCTCTAAAATGGGGATAATGAAAGTAGTATCCGCCTCCTCACGTTGTGAGATGGAGATAATGCAGTTGAGAGCTGGGCACATGGTAAACATCCAAGTGTGTTAGCTTTGTGTGTTAGCTGAAGGCTCTGGCCCTTTCTAGGCCTTCTCAAGTCTGGAAGGGAGCCTGCTCCCCCACCCATTCTGCCATCTGTAGGGTTCTAACCCATCCTTCGTCTCCTCCCTCCTCTACTATTCATGTGGTTCGTGCTCATACTCCATGCCAAGTAGGCTGCTCATGGGCCTAATCTGATCAGCAGATATGGTGGGTGCTGTGCAATGTATTTAGTTTTGAATTAGTTGCTAATATTTAAAAAACAAGAGGATTTCCTAGGAAAGCCTGGCTTTCTAGCAATGCTGGGTTACAGATCCATGTGGCAACCATCAGCTGGAGTGGGATGGCAGCTGCCCCCCTTTATTAGACAGCTTGAACACTTAAAAATCTGTTAAGAGGGTGGATCTCGGGACTTACCCGGCCATCTAGTGGTTAAGACTCTGCACGTCTACTGCAGGGGGTGTGGGTTCGATCCCTGGTTGGGGAACTAAGATCCCACATGCTGCATGACATGGCCAAAAAATTTTTAAAGAGGGTGGATCTCATGTTGTGTTCTTACCACAATAAAGTAAAACAAAAACAAACAAAAAAAGTAGAGAGTGGTTACCAGATCCTGGGTAGAGGGGAGAATGAGGAGTTATTGTTTAATTGGTACCAAGTTTTAGTTTAGTTTTTTTAAAATTTTTATTTATTTATTTTTGGCTGCTTTGGGTCTTCATTGCTGCGCGCAGGCTTTCTCTAGTTGCAGCGAGCGGGGGCTACTCTTCGTTGCGGTGTGCCGGCTTCTCATTGCGGTGGCTTCCCTTGTTGCGGAGCACGGACTCTAGGTGCTCAGGCTCCAGTAATTGTGGCACACGGGCTTCACTAGTTGTGGCATGCAGGCTCAGTAGTTGTGGCTCGCAGGCTCTAGAGCACAGGCTCAGTAGGTGTGGTGCACGGGCTTAGTTGCTCCGCGGCATGTGGGATCTTCCCGGACCAGGGATCGAACCTGTGTCCCCTGCATTGGCAGGCGGATTCTTAACCACCACACCACCAGGGAAGTCCCCAAAGTTTTAGTTTTACAAGATGAAAATTGTCTTATGGATAGATGGTGGTGATGGTTGCACAACAATGTGAATGTAGTTAACAGCCTCTGAACTGTAAGCTTAAAAACAGTTAAAAGATAATTTTATGTAAAGTATATTTTACAATTTTAAGAAAATAATGGAAAACAATTACAACCCAACAGTGTGGTCCCAGCCTAAAGATACATCAGTGTAACAAATAGAGTCCAGAAATAGAATCGCACATGTGTGGTCACAAAGCCATGGTAATTCAATGGATAAAAGTCTTTTCAACAAATGGTGGTGGAACTACTGTATAGCCCTACGGGGAAAAGAATGAACCTCAACTTCTACCTGACCCCACATCCACAAATTCTAATAGATCATAGGCTTACACCTATGGTGTAAGGTTGGGCTACAAAACTTCTAAAAGAAAACATAGGAGAAAATCTTCTCGAGCTTGGGGTAGGCAGAGATTTCCTACACAAAGAAGCACAACCCATAAAAGAAAAAATTGATCAAGTGATTGAATCAAAAATTAAAAACTGCTTTGCACAAGCCACTTTCAAAACAATGAAAAGACAAGACGCAGATTGGGAGAAAATATTCGCACTTACATAAACCTAACAAGAGAGTTGTATTCAAAACATACATATATCATCTAACAACACGTTAGTATCCAGAACCCTTGCATTCTATAAGACGAAGAACGCGATTCAAATAAGGGCAAAGGTCTTGAACTGACACTTCACAAAAGAGGAAGAATGGCCTTGAACACAACTATACCAGTGACGCTGGCCCCAAAGCGGGGACGAACGCACAATTCAGCCTAAAGGCCTTTGAAGTGAGACAAATGGTCTAACGGGATAGTGTCATAACTACCCCTTGAGAAAAAGAAAACCAAAGCTCTGTCGCTTTACTACACGTCAACAACCTCATTCTCCCAACTGTTTCGCAGCTTCGGAAACAGCAAAGCCTCGCGGTATCTGCAAATACATAGACACGGCCCTGGAGAAAGGACCACAGAAAGTAGAGAGCACAGGCGCGTCCGGGGCTCCCAGATTGGGCGACTGATTCCAACGTACAAGGGGGGAAAGGGGCGGGGCAAAACAGGGCCAGCTCAGGAATAGGAGCGCCGGGGCTGGAGGCTCTTCGAGCTCCAAGGCACGCCCACGTAAGCGCACCCCCTTCGGTTACCCACCGCCTTCAAGACCGTACTCTCGCGGTATTTGTCCCGACTCTCGCGGGGTTTAGCGTGGCACTGGAAGGCCGGGCCAGGGGGGCGGGGGTGGTGGTCTGTTAGTGGCGTTGGGCTTCGGCCGTGGTGGCAGCGGTTTCTCCTCAGCTCACGGGGAGCATCTCAGGCTGGAGGCCAGCCAGGTGAAGAGCTAGCCTGCATGTGTGTGCGCGCTCCATGGGGGCCGGGAGGCCTGGGGTGAGAAGGAGCTGGTCTCGGCCTCGGGCGCTGTCGCACCAGGCCAGCGGGAGGTGACTGAGGCGCGGGCTCCGCCCTAACCCCGCGCCCTGACCGCTTTGCTCCCCGTCTCTCCCAGCTCTTGCCGCCGCCTCGGTCGCGATGGGGGCGCAGGACCGGCCGCAGTGTCACTTCGACATCGAGATCAACCGGGAGCCGGGTGAGCCGGGACACTGGGGAGCCCTGCGGGCCCTGGGCTTGCCTGGGGGAAGGGGAGGGGTCTACCTTCATCACCCCTCCCCCAAGCCTTTTTGGGAGCTGGTAGGCGCAGTCGCCACTCTTTTTTCTCCCGAGCGAAAGTCTGTGCAGAGGAGGGCGGCCCGGATACACGACTCCAATCCTAATCGGAATCCAGGCCTCACAGTCCCAAACTCCATGCCCCCCTGCATCCCCGGAATGAGTGTTCATGCCGTGCCTAGCGCCAAGAAAAGGGGTGCAATCCTTTGTGGATTTTGTCTCTCTCAGTGTCTCTAGGGGGCAAACACTCCCAATTTCGATTTCTGGTCTCTCACTCTGTACTGTGAGTTTTGGACTCGTATATTCTGTATTTCCTAATCCTTGTACAGCATTAATAGGTTAACTCCGCTTTTATTTTTCCTTAAGTATCTTTAGCCAGAATTTCTTGGTTCGTAGGAAAATGACTTAGCACAAGTCTTGGGTGATAAACCAAAGCATTCAGTACCAACAGACTTGCAGCATGTGTGCGCTTAGCATTAATGTTTTGTTTTTAGGGAATCCAGCCATTCGTTAGTATATTTTGTTGAAAATAAAATATTTTCTTCTAGAGGGTAGTTGTTTCATTCTAAGTTACAAAGCGCGCGGGGTTCCAAACTGTTTTCTTACCTCTTTTTTAGTATCTGTGAGGGAAGTTTTAATTGGAGGCATATATACAGTCTTTTGTGCCAATCTTGTTCAGCAGATTCTACGTGCTGCTGTTCTAGACTCTGAGGATATAGCAATGCATTAAACAAAGGTCTCTCTTCCTTGTAGTTTATATTCTATTGGAGAAAGGCAGACAATAAACCAAAAAAAATTTTTTTTGTCTTGTAGGAGGGATACTATTTTATTTTATTTATTTATTTTACTTACTTATTTATTTGGTTGTGTCGGATCTTAGTTGCAGCTGGCGGGCTCCTTAGTTGTGGCATGCATGTGGGATCTAGTTCCCGGACCAGGGATTGAACCCCGGCCCCCTGCATTGGGAGCGCCACCAGGGAAGTCCCTAGGGATACTGTTTTAATAGGTTGGTCAGAAAAGGCCATTTTGAGAAGATGACATTTAAGCAGACCCGAAGGAGATGAGGAGGTGAGTCGTGTGGATATCTTTGAGAAGAGCATTCCTGCTGGAGGGAGTAGTTAATACAAAGGCCCTGAGGAGAGAGTGTACCTGCAAGTTTGAGGAACAGCAAGAAAAGCCCACGGGGGCTGGAGTAAAGGAGGCAGGTGAGAAGCAGGAAATGGGTAAAGGCCATAGTAAGAACTTTGACTCAGTGAGATAAGATATTGAAGGGTTTTGAGCAAAGGAATGATGTGGTCTTAGTAATTTTGTTGCATTCTCTCTTTTTCATACTTTGAGGCTTGTGGATCTTAATCCTTACTCTATAGTGAATCCACGTTTTGAATAACAGGGCTTATTTTTTTTTAAGAGTTAAAAATAGGAGACTCCTGGAAAGTGGAGGTCAAACAAAGGTTCTCTAGCCACGTAAAAGTACAGTACTCCTTTCCTCATATGCGTTCATATCCTAGTTTTGAAAATGACTTTCGTCATGAAACATCTCCAGAATACGTTTGGTAAATGTAAAATGAACTTCGGTCCCCAACACTGTAATACCGTTCTGGTAGAAGTGACTAGAACTCTTGAGAACACTGAATCATATAGAAAACAAGGAATGCTTACATTGTTCTCGGTTGAACCAGTTGATAATTGGCAATTTCATATGGTTCAGTCTTATATAAAATACTTCTCTAGCACTTTTCAGTACTTTTCAGTATATTATGTAAGTAGTAGATACTTGATTTTTACACAACTTTTTTTAAGGATCACTTCAGTTGTTTGAAATGAGGTGTCCTGCTTTGCAGGATTTAAACATTAGTATGTATGTCATTGAGTACTTATTCAAGTAATACTCTTCTCCTATAGTTAATAATTCACTTGATATAAATATCAATATAAAGTAATATCTTTGATTTACTTTGATAAACAGAGATCCTTTAAGAGTGGACATACTATCCACATTAATGAGATATCAAGCAGTACTGATAAAAATTGAGTTGAATACAACACAGTGTGTATTCTTTTGCATTACTATCAGTGGAAATTTGTGTATTTTTTTAGCAAACATGTGAATTAGACTTTTGAATAGTAAAGCCACCAAATGAATGCAAGTATATATTAGAAGAGGAAATGTCTTTAAATTATTTGAGTATAGTTATAGAACTCTTCATGTTGTTATTTCTCCTTGAGTGAGTTTTGGTAGTTGGTAGCTTTTAAGCAATTGGTCCATTTAATCTTAGTTGTCAAACAACATCGTTCCTTAATTTTTTGTCTGTGGGATCTATAGTGGTATTGCCTTTATTCCTCATATTGATAATTTGTGCCTGTTGTCTTTTTTTCTTTGGCCAGTTTGGCTAGATGTTTATCAATTTTACTGTCATTTCAAAGAACCAGATTTTCGTTTCATTGATTTTTTTGTTTGCTTTGTTTTCTGTTTTCAATTTCATTGATTTCTGCTCTTTTTTTCTGATGCTTGCTTTGGCTTTATTTTGCTCTTTTTCTAGTTTCTTAAAGCAGAAACTTGGATTGTTGACTTGTGACCTTTCTTGACAAGTATTAGTATTTAATGCTATAAATTTACCTCTGTGAAGGACCCCACAAATTTTGTGTACCGCACAAATTTTGATATATTGCTTATCCTCTTTCAGTTCAAAATATTTTCTAATTTCCCTTGCAGCTTAGTCTTTGACTCATGAATTATTTAGAAGTGTTTTAGTTTCTAAATACTTGGATATTTTGCAGTTGTCTTTCTAATAATGATTTCTAGTTTAATTGCATTATGGTCAGGGAACATACTTTGTAGGATCTCAGCTTTTTAAAATTTACTAAGGTTTGATATGTTCTATTTTGGTGAATTTCCCAGGTACACTTGAAAAGAATGTATATTGTGCTGTTTTTGTGTAGAGTGTTCTGTAAATGTCATTTAGATCCAGTTGGCTAATAGTGTTGTTCAGTTCGTCTATATCCTGGCTGATTTCCTGTCTTCTTCTTTTATTGATTACCAAGAGAGGAGTGTTGAAATCTCTAGTTATAATCGTGAGTTTATTTCTCCTTTCAGTTCTGTTAGGTTTTGCTCCATTTACTTTGAGGCTCATTTGTTAGGTGGATGCTTACACATTTAGGATTATGTCTTTTTTTTTTTTTTTTTTTAATTTAATATTTATTTATTTATTTATTTTGGCTGTGCTGGGTCTTAGTTGTGGCACATGGGATCCTTGTTGCAGCAGGCAAACTCTTAGTTGCAGCATGCCTGCGGGATCTAGTTCCCTGATCAGGGATTGAACCTGGGTCCCCTGCATTGGGAGCACAGAGTCTTACCCACTGGGCCACCAGGGAAGTCCCAGGATTGTTTTTTTTTTTTTTTTTTTTTTTTTTTAAATAAATTTATTTATTTATTTTTGGCTGAGTTGTGTCTTCGTTGCTGCACGCGGGCTTTCTCTAGTTGCGGCGAGCGGGGGCTACTCTTCTTCGTTGCGGTGCGTGGGCTTCTCATTGAGGCGGCTTCTCTTGTTGCAGACCACGGGCTCTAGGCACATCGGCTTCAGTAGTTGAGGCTCATGGGCTCTAGAGCTCAGGCTCAGTAGTTGTGGCTCACGGGCTTAGTTGCTCCGCGGCATGTGGGATCTTCCCAGACCAGGGCTCGAACCTGTGTCCCCTGCATTGGCAGGCAGATTCTTAACCGCTGCGCCACCAGGGAAGCCCCCAGGATTGTTATGTCTTCTTAATGTATTAACTCGCTTATCGTTATGTAATGACCCTTTTTATTCCTGGTAATTTTCCTTGCTCCACAGTCTACTTTGTCCAATGTGAATACAGCTACTGCAGCTTTTTATTAGTGTTTACATGGTATGTCATTTTCTACTTTTTATTTATTTATTTATTTATTTATTTATGGCTGAGTTGGGTCTTTGTTGCTGGGCGCGGGCTTTCTCTAGTTGCAGCGAGTTGGGGCTACTCTTCGTTGCGGTGTGCGGGCTTCTCATTGTGGTGGCTTCTCTTGTTGTGGAGCATGGGCTCTAGGCGCGTAGGCTTCAGTGGTTGTGGCACACGGGTTCAGTAGTTGTGGCTCGTGGGGTCTAGAGCGCAGGCTAGTAGTTGTGGCGCACAGGCTTAGTTGCTCCGTGGCATGTGGGATCTTCCTGGACCAGGGCTTGAACCCATGTCCCCTGCATTGGCAGGCAGATTCTTAACCGCTGTGCTGCCAGGGAAGCCATCATTTTCTACTTTTAACCTACTTATATCGTTAAATTTAAAGTGGGTTTCTTGGAGATAGCAAATCACTGGGTCTTGGTTTTTAATCCATTTTCACATTCTTTGTCTTTTAATCAGTATATTTAGACTATTTACACTTAATATAATTGTTATGTTTGGATTTGTCTCTTTAATAATTGTTTTTACTTCCTCTGTTTTTATTCTGTTCTCTTTTTTGCCTTTTGGATTATTTGAATTAGTATTTTTTAAATTTTCGATTGAATTTTTAGAGCTATCTGTATAGTTTTTTTAGTGGTTACTCTAAAGATTACAGTATGTATGCTTGGCTCTTTACAGTTTACTTAGAATTAATATTTTACCACTTCAAGAGAACTGTTAAAACCATCCCACATATAGCATCCTTTACCTCTCACCTTATGTTGTACTTGTCCTATGTATTACATCTACAAACACTGGAAACTTGCTTTCAAATGTCACACATTTTTTTTTTTAATTTTTATTTATTTATGGCTGTGTTGGGTCTTCATTTCTGTACGAGGGCTTTCTCCAGTTGTGGCAAGCGGGGGCCACTCTTCATCGCGGTGCGCAGGCCTCTCACTATCGTGGCCTCTCTTCTTGCGGAGCACAGGCTCCAGACGCGCAGGCTCAGTAATTGTGGCTCACGGGCCCAGTTGCTCCGTGGCATGTGGGATCTTCCCAGACCAGGGCTCGAACCCGTGTCCCCTGCATTGGCAGGCAGATTCTCAACCACTGCGCCACCAGGGAAGCCCTGTCAGATATATTTTAAAGAACTTAAGAGGAGAAAAAAAATAGTCTTATCATTACCCTTTCTGTTACTGTTTGTTCTTTTTTGAAGTCTGAAGTTCCTCTGGTAGCATTTCGCTTCCACATGAAGAATTTGCTTTAAGTATTTCTTCAGAGCAGAACTTCTGGCAACAAATTCTCTTTGTTTTCCTTCAACTGCAAATTTTATTTTGCCTTTATTCTTGAAAAATATTTTCACTATATATAGAATTTTGGGTTAGTAGTTATTTTCTTTTAACACTTGAAAAATGTTCCACTCCCCTCTGGTCTGTATGGTTTCTGATAAGAAATCTATAGTGATTCAAACTGTTGCTCCCCCAAATGTAAATGTATTGTTCTTGTCTGGCTACTTTCAACATTTATCTTGTCTTTAGATTCAGCAGTTTTATTGTAGTGTGAATTTCTTTGTGTTTATTTTCTTTGGGGTTTGCTGATCTTCTTGAATCTGTGTCTGTCCTTTGCCAAATTTAGGGAGTTTTCAGCTGTTATTTCTTCAAATATGTTTTCTGTCCAACACTATTTCCTCTCTTTCTGGTACTTTGATGACACAAATATCAGAGGTTTGATACTACCCCACAGGTCCCTGAGGCTCTGTTTATTTATTTTTTCCATCTTTTTTCTGTTTTTCAGATTGGATAATTTCTATTAACTGGTCTTTGAGCTCACTTTTTTTTTTTTTTCGAGTTCACTTTTTCCTCTGTCATCTCTGTCCTCCTTTTGAGCCCACCCAGTGAATCTTTAATTTTGGTTATTATACTTTTTCATTTTAAAATTTCCTTTTGGTTTTGCTTGTGGCTTTCTATTTTTCCAGTCATTTTAAGAGTGTTTGTCCTTACTTAGTGGAGTATGGTTGTAATGGCTGCTTTAAAGTCTTTGTCTAATAATTTCAACATCTGTATCATCATGGAGTTGCTGTCTTTGATTGTCTTCTTTTCCCTTATGAGATATGAGATTTTCTTGGTTCTTTAAATGTCCATAAATGCTGGATTGTATCCTGGACATTTTGTATGTTATGTTATATGACCCTGGATCTAGTTTAAATCCTGGGGAGAATATGGACTTGTGTTGTTGATGATGATGATGTTATAGCAAACAGTCAACCCAGTTAGGTTCAGCCTGCAAGTTCCCACCCACCTTCTGCTTTTTAGTGTCAGATCCATGCATAGTTCATGGATAAGCCCAGGAATTCATGTACAACTTAATGGGATTGTTTTTTGAGCTCCCTCTTTTTTGAGATCTCCCCAACACATTCTGGCCCTTAGGGACTCCCTTTTTTGGTCATCTGGCTAGAAAGCAAGGGTTTTAGTTTCCCTGTTCTGCCATGTGCTTCCCATGACTGTGTCTGTCTCTGTCTCTGAGGGTAAGTGGCAATAGGATAGGGAGTAAAATGCAACAGGAATTCTTCCTAAGCTCTTGGGACCACAGTTCCTCTAGTCAGAGAGAAGGGTTCCCCTCCCTTGGAGTTTTATATGCTTGCCCAGTCACCACTGCTCTCACTGCTGCTGCCACTGCAGAATTCCTTAGGAGCTGGGACAAGAGAGTATGGAAAAAATACACCAAAAAAATGACATTTCCCCTATTCACTCTGATCTGTTGGGGCCCCCTTTCTAGAAATAGAGGGCTTTTCTTAGAGCTCTTTCTCTCTGTACCCAGTGGGCAGTTCCAGGTTTCAGATTGCTTTTGATTCCAGGCCAAGAGATATGGTAGGAAAAACAAAAACAAAATTCATTGCCAACTTGGTGGGCTTTTGTGTTCTGATGTCCTTCCCCAATGCCTACTACCATTTATTTTTCAGTCCTTAGGTAATTGTTCCATGCTTTCTGTCCAAGGTTGTTTAGGTGCATTCAATAAGAAAGATAGGGCAGGGTATATTTACTCCATCTTGACTGAACCTAGAATTCCTTATAAATTTTTTAAAGGTCCTAACTAGTAGAAATTAGCCAATCCTTTTTCATCGTCTTTACAAATAAATTCATGTTTTCTGAAAGTATTAGCTTTTTGTGTGAAATATGATACCTAGTTTGGAAGTATAGATACGAAATTCTCATTGACAACTTTATTTTTCTGACAGGTAGGCCCACCCTTCTTTGGTTAAATGTTACTTCTCTCTATGGCTGTTAGTGGTTGGTTAAACTGAGTACCTTCCAGGGCAGACATGAAATAGGAATCTTGTTTTTCCTTCTTTGGTGTGTCAGAAACTTGCCTTTTACTTGCCTTATTCAGATCTTGTATCAAGAAATGGAGTACTGGAGCCCAGGGGACCAGGTTTTAGATATCTGTTGCAAACTGATTTAAGCCAGTTTAGTTAAGAATGGTTATTAAGTTCTTTTTAGAGTATATCGGGGAGTCTCCGATAAGTTAGGTGATGGCTATAGATTGCCTTTGTCACAACCTTGCTACCAGGGCACAGTGAAAGCAAGTCTCATTTGCCACATGTAGACGTTGGCAAGCAAGTATGCACACAAGTAAGTCATATAACCAGTTCTGTAAGTTGAATGACATTCCAGTTCTGTCCTTTTCAGTGCTCCAAACACTCTTTATGTGAAAGATTTCTGGTCTTGAAAATTGTCACACGAATCTTTTAGTGTTCTGCACCAGAATCCTCCAAAATCTTGACTAGACCCAGGACCTTTTTGGTGGACCCAGCCTTAGGTTCCACTCCAAAGGGTGACTCCAGATTTATATGTCCTGTTAATGGAAGGGTATGGATTATCTCCAAATGTTTTTATTCAGTCTGTATGTTCCAAACATCACTAATTTACCAATAAGAACCTGTTTCTAACATTCATCTTGCTAATTACAAGGCCTCTGTTTGATTAGAAATAAAGATAGCAAAAGCAATATTAGAAGCCACCTCTGGAGTATGGCCTTTGATTTATCACCCCTGAAGGGTGTTTCTTTCTTAGAGGCCTAAGGTATAGTTTTAAAACTCATCTGATTACTTTATATGAGAATGTCTATGTAAGGTATTTTAAAATTAATTATAGTTGTAATATACTACATTATAGTAGTATAATGGTGTAGACCTTTTGTTTTCAAACCGTGAGATGGTGTCATGAGGCCAGGAGGAGTCAAACCCCCATTTTTTTCACTCCCATTCTGTTTGTATCCAGTAGGGTTTTCCAAAGGCTGCATGGCATATGATGACACAACAGATTGAATGCAGAAGCAGATAGGAAAATCTAACTATCTTCTGTTACACTAGACATTAATGAGATTTGCAAAAATGTAAAACAATGACACTCATTAAATTTTTTGTTCATATTTGAAAATGTAAATTATTTAAAATAACCCATATTAAAAAGTCTTTAAGGTTCTCAGGAATTGTTTAGAGTATAGAGAGATTCTGAGACCAAAAAGTTTGAGAACTGCTCTTATAGACTCATGCTTTCATAGAACTCAAGCATTGGGCTTTATCTGCAGATGTTTTAAACTTTTTGTTTGGATATAATTTCACATTTATAAGAAGTTGAAAAATAAAAATAGGAAAAAGAATGCCCATCTATTCTTTACCCAGATTCACCTATTTACATTTTATACCATTTGCTTTATTAATCTCTCTCTTTCTCTCTCTCTACACACACAATTTTTTCTGAACCATTTGCGGTTCACCCACATCATGGCTCTTTACTCCTAAATACTTGTGTATATTTGTTAAGAGTAGGGATATTCATTAAAAGAGTCTTAAGAAACATTAAAAAAATTTTTAAGAAAGAAAAGAATAGGGATATTCTCCTACATAACTACAATGCAGTTACCAACTTCATAAATTTACATTGATATAATACTTTAATCTACTGTCTCTGTATTCCATTTTTGTCAGTTAGCCTAAAAAGTCAATTATAACATTTTTTCCCCTCCAATACAAAATCCAGTCTGGCATCAGATATTACATTCAGCTGTCATGTCTCTTTATCCTTCTTTTTCATAGCCTTTTTTTTGGTCTCTATGACATTGACATTTTAGAGGAATACAGCTCCTTCCCTTTTTATTTTTTAAAATTTATTTATTTATTTACTTTTGGCTGCATTGGGTCTTTGTTGCTGCAGGCGGGCTTTCTCTAGTTGCATCGAACGACGGCTACTCTTCGTTGCAGTGTGCGGGCTTCTCATTGTGGTGGCTTCTTTTGTTGCGGAGCACAGGCTTGGGGCGTGCGGGCTTCAGTAGTTGTGGCTCACGGGCTCTAGAGCACAGCCTCAGTAGTTGTGGCGCACGGGCTTAGTTGCTCCGCGGCAGGTGGGATCTTCCCGGACCAGGGATTGAATCCGTGTTCCCTGCATTGGCAGGCGGATTCTTAACCACTGTGCCACCAGGGAAGTCCCTCCGCTTCCCTTTTTAAGTAGAACATTACTTACTTTGTATTTGTCAGAGGCTTAAAGCTGGTTTTCCAAAGTGATAACCAAAGTGTTTCTTTAAAGGAATGCTTCACTTTAGAATTTTGCTTTATGTGGGCCTCAGAGCAATATTATAAAACCCTGGCAAGTTATCAAAGTAGATAAAATGGGGATATCATTGAAATGGGTGTTTTAACTTTACTGCTCAAGGTTCACGTGAATTGAAGAAACTGAACAAAAAATGTATTCTTAGTAGGACTTCCCTGGTGGCGCAGTGGTTAAGAATCCGCCTGCCAATGCAGGGGACATGGGTTCAAACCCTGGTCCAGGAAGATCCCACATGCCGCAGAGCAACTAAGCCCGTGTGCCACAACTGCTGAGCCTGCGCTCTAGAGCCCGCGAGCCACAACTACTGAAGCCCACGCACCTAGAGCCCATGCTCTGCAACAAGAGAAGCCACCGCAATGAGAAGCCCGCGCACCGCAACAAAGGGTAACCCCTGCTCGCTGCAACTAGAGAAAGCCCACACGCAGCAACAAAGACCCAACGCAGCCAAAAATAAATAAATAAATTTATTTTTTTAAAAAGTGTATTCTTAGTAAACATTGTAAAGTATTTGGAACTGACACCGAGAAATAAGTTTTAAGTAAAGAGGAAGACAAATGTTTGAGTACTGCTTATGACCTTGGGCAAGACACTTGACCTCTTTGTAAATGGAAATACTATAGAGTTTTGTTATTGTGGTTCTAAAGATAGCAGTACAGTGAAATTTGCTTGTATTCAAAATTACCCTTTAAACTTTAGACTCACACTCAAGATAGCTTATACTTTGAGATAGAACGAGCATATGAGATCTGATTTGTGCTGAGGGAACAGGAGAAATGAATCCCCCATCTCAAGCACACCCTGGGTCATAAGCTCATGAATACAGTGACTGGATGCAGTGGTCTGCACTATTTAAATGATTTCTCCCCTTTTTATACACTCATAAATTAATAGGACTTCAGTGCAATAGTGCCTGCATAATAAGGTTCTTGGAAAGTAATTAAATAATACAACCACCTGTCTTACAGATTGTGTTTTTGTAAAATGAATTTATTCTAATGGATAGATTAATTAAGGAGCAATACTGTTTGTGTTGTGACACAATTAGATAACAAGGTGGGGAACTAGTGACGTGGAAGAGAAGAACTGTGAACAGCACTGCTATTCTGAGTTATTCTTGTTGTCCTAATAGTAATTTGAAAGACCACAAGAAGGGTTATGCTAATGACAGTGCTGAGAAAGGCCAGAGTGAGGTGTGATCAATTGTAGGATTTCCTCAATGATGTTTAAGTTTTATAACATGTTCTTATAACTAAAAACATGCCTTTATTATTGATACTCTTAAGGAAAACAGTCATTTTTACTATGACCTGAAATTCCCTTGTCCCCAACCCCTATTGTCCCATGGAAACAGTTGTCTTTATATGTGATATTTTGGATAATGCAATGTTTCTTTCAGTTCTGTCGTTATTGCAGAGCTGCCTGTATTTGTAAAGAACCTAGCACAGTATCTGACACACTTTTTTTTAAAGTTGCTTTAATTAGTGCACATGCGTGAGCATGAGCTCGAGCACTGAGCTCATGTTCAATTTTAAGAAAAAGTCTTGTTTCCATTTCTGTAAGCAAGAGTGTGCTCCCCACCCCTTTTTCTCCTTATTTTTTTAGAAGTAGGGCCCAGAGAATCCCAGTAATAACACCAGGCCTGGTTGAAAGGCCATGAAGGCAAATTCATATGGATTTTTATGGGGACTTTGAGAGAAGAAAGTTCACTTCTTAGCACTGTCCTTTTCCTTTTCTTTCTTTGCCTCAAAATGCCAAGTGAAATATACAAAGATTTTTTCCTTTTCTACCTTTAACATAAGATGGCTGTTCCTTTTCTAATTCTCACCTCCTACCCCTGTTTGAGTCCCTGTGCTTTTCTGTTATTTTTCTACCTTTGTCGGTATTCATCTGTCAGTATTGTTGCAAAGGAAATTCTGACATTGGTGGATGAACTAGCTGTCCAGTACGATATTTTACAGTTCTGATATGTACATCATTTACTTTAGAGCCTTTAGCAGTGTTTTTAACCTTGCACCATGGTATTGAGCCCAAAACAGTTTGGTTTTGTTCAGTTTTTTTCTTTTGCTCTTAAAAACACAATGCCATGGAAAAGACAAAACCTCTGCTCTAACCCCTGCCCCATGAGAATGAGAGGTCAATAGAAATTTCTTTTCTTCATCAGGTTAGAGGGTAAGATATTAGAGGTGAGCATTTTTTTAAAAATCATTGTAGTTAGATATCCCTCTCTGAATATTAGACCTGGAAATATAATCACATTTAACTGTTTTCATATGTATTATACCACTAGAGTGTTCATAACTACTAATCATCTGTAAAGGAGAAACTAAAAATATTTGAAACTTTCATCAGTTTTCACTTGGATGCATTAAAGATTTTTTTAAAAAACCCTTGAGGGACTTCCCTGGTGGCGCAGTGGATAAGACTCCATGCTCCCAATGCGGGGGGCCCGGGATCAATCCCTGGTCAGGGAACTAGATCCCACATGCAACTAAGAGTTCACATGCCACAACTAAGGAGCCCGCCTGCTGCAATTAAGGAGCCCACGTGCTGCAACTAAGGAGCCCGCCTGCTGCAACTAAGACCCGGTGCAACCAAATAATAAATAAATTAGTTTTTTAAAAAAAGCAAAAAAACCCCTTGATATTGAAGTTACTTCCTAAAAGAAAAGGCGAAGTTTCAGTTTTGATTATGTCTTTTATTCTAAAAATTAACTATCTTAAAGGGATTCCAAAGATCTAAGTATGTTCTAGTTTGCAAAGCTAGATGATTTTGAACTTGACACCCACCTAGCCAGCCATATCTTAGGGATTTATGAAGAGTGATGGAAATACTTTTATCACACTGGTAAAATAGTTCCATGTAAATACAAAGAGTAGTATTTAATATTACTGATATTACATGCAATTTTTAAAATTCTGAAATGATTTTAGATACATTGCTGTCCTCCTTTTTACTTTCTTTTCTTACCTTTTTCTTCATTCCTTTAGATATCAAGATCAGCTAGAAGGTTTTGAAATTGCTTTAAAATTTGGTTCCAGCACTCCATTTGGCACTGTTGACTTGGGAAAGTCTCCTTATATGATTCCATCTCCCACTTTTTATCCTTTAAGGCTGTCTCTTATGCAGTAGCTTTGTTTTGTCCTCAGAGGAACTGACTGACGTGGCCAGGAATAAATTAAAATCATAGTGATACACAGTAGATCATTCTGTGTCTGTACTGCAAATGACTTATGCTTGGTCCACAGTTAATTTTGATTTATTTCACAAGTCTCCTTGAGTATATACAAATGTTCATAATGGAAAAGATTTTGTAGAATAAAGGGAAAGGGAACTCAAGAAAGTGATTATAAATCAAAATTCCATTTCTTATTTTATTGAGACACTTTCAGGAGGTATGCAAAGTCAAAACCATTTTTAGAATAATGTAATTTGCCTCTTGCACTCTCATTCACAAGTCGAGTTTTCCAGAGATTACACAATATGTGATGATGTCACCATTCTGACAGCTGATGGAATGTGTGCTTGTGTATTCTTGTTTTTTGAAAGTTTCTGAGTTTTAATTTATAATACAGTGAATAGCAATAAATATAACCACATTTTAAAAGCTTAATCATTTTTAAGAGTTTAAAGGAGGGACTTCCCTGGTGGTACAATGGTTAAGAATCCGCCTGCCAATGCAGGGAGCACAGGTTCGATCCCTGGTCCAGGAAATTCCCACATGCCGCGGAGCAACTAAACCCGTGTGCCACAACTACTGAGCCCGCGTGCTGCAACTACTGAAACCCATGTGCCTAAAGCCTGTGCTCCACAACAAGCGAAGCCACCACAGTGAGAAGCCCGTGTGCCGCAACGAAGCGTAGCCCCTGCTCGCTGCAACTAGAGAAAGCCCATGCGCAGCAACGAAGACCCAATGCAGCCAAAAAGATAAAAATAAGAAAAATAAAAAATAAAATTAAATAAACTAAAAAAATTAAAAGTTTTAAAAAAGAAAGAAAGAAAAAATAGTATAAAGGAGTCTTGAGACCAAAAGGTTTGTGAAACACTTCTCTATTGGCATAGTTAAATCGAATTTTCAGACTTGCTCCTTCTCATTTCCTGTTTATTGTAGGGTTGTTTGTTGGTTAGTTTTTAGGAACCATACCTATTCTCTTTCTACTCTCTCAGGAATAGAATGTGAGTTTTAGTTGTGAGTGGCAGTTCAGGAAGTTGTCTGTAAACAGTTTTTTCATAAAGGTAAAAAGCTGATGTAGAGGACAGAACTTTCTTCTAACAGTACTGGCCGGAATGACTATCTTATGATATGATGTTCTCATCACTGGAGGGGTTCAAGCATAAATCAGACAACTATTACCAAGAGTATTTTTTTTTCCTTGGCTGTGTCGGGTCTTAGTTGTGGCACTCGGGATCTTCGTTGAGGCATGTGGGATCTTTCGTTGCGGCGCACAGTGTCTTCATTGCAGCTCTCGGGCTTCTCTCTAGTTACGGCGGGCGGGTTTTTTCTCTCTAGTTGTGGTGTGCGGGCTCCAGAGTCCATGGGTTCTGTAGTTTGCGGCACGCGGGCTCTCTGGTTGAGGTGCGCGAGCTCAGTAGTTGTAGCGCGCGGGCTTAGTTGCCCTACAGCATGTGGGATCTTAGTTCCCAGGGATCGAACCCGCGTCGCTTGCATTGGAAGACGGATTCTTTACCACTGGACCACCAGGGATGTCCTTCGAGAGTATTTTTAAAGAAGATTAATTGTTCAGGTAGGAGATACACTATAAGGAATCTAATAATATAAGGTCCCTTTAAAAGACACTTAAAATCCTACAGTTTTAGGGCTGAAATCAGTTTGGTTGCATGTGAATCCTAATGCTAATAGAGTGGGGTTCTTGTTAGTTGGTATTGCCTAGTTAAATTCTTTCCTGTTGAATCTCTTAAAAAATTAAAATGAATTACAAAAATGGGCCCTTTGATTTGTTAATTCTATTTATTTCTCTCATATAAAATATGATATATTTAATCAACTTGCTTACCTTTTTTTCATGTGTTTTATTTCAGTTGGTCGCATTATGTTTCAGCTCTTTTCAGATATATGTCCAAAAACTTGCAAAAACTTCCTTTGCCTATGCTCAGGTAAATGAATTATTAAATTATTCCCAATGAGAAGTCCTGGCTTACAGTTTTACCTTGCTTAACAGAGTAGATATTTTCCTTAAAAAGTAATGATCTGTGAAATGAGTTTAGCAAATAAAAAATATTATTTTCACTGATATGATGTTAGGGAAGCATTTCTTAAAGGGAAGAGAGGAGAAAGAAATGGTCTCAGAAATGAAAAAGGAAGTACCACCATATGTAATGAAATCTTTATCCATTGTAGTTTATAAAATAATAGTATATTCAAAACTGACTTATTTTGGTAGAATTTTACAGATTTTAGTACTTTGAACAAATTTAGCATTCCAGATTTCACAAGAAATTTAAGATTAGAAAATAGAGAAGCAGAACATAATGAGATTGTTCTTTGTTACATGTAATTGGATTTATATTTTTAAAAAGTAGAAAAAAATAGGAAAAACATTTATGTTACTTATCTCTTACAGTGCCCAGCACGAGGGATTTGACAAAAGATTAATTGGATGGTGCTTTCCATGGAAGGATATGTTTGTAGCTAAACTTCATTTCTTTTTTTTTCCAGGGGAGAAAGGCCTTGGGAAAACAACTGGGAAGAAGTTATGTTATAAAGGTTCTACATTCCATCGTGTGGTTAAAAACTTTATGATTCAGGGTGGGGACTTCAGTGAAGGTAGAGCTAAAAGTTATGCTCTTAATAACTCTATCAGTTTCTAAAGCATCTCATTATTACTTTTAATTGTAAATATAGTGTCACAGTATGATGTAAATATTAGGTGGTCAGTGAATAGTTGTTGGATGAATGAATGTTGTAGGCCAAGAATGTATAAAAAGCAAAATACTAAGACTTTTGTTTGTTTGTTTTTATGCAGTTTTAATACAGTTACTTGGTGAATACCCTACAGTGAATGCCAAAGTACTGTTCAATTGTTTTTATTCTTTTAGAATTTTGTTGGTGTGATTGCTGTTTGAAATAAGTGGGTTATGGAGAGAATTTTTTAAATAGTTTTTATTATAACGGGATTGGATTTATAGTTTAAAACTGAGGTTAATTGAGGAGTCTTAGAATTTTTATCATCTGCAGTAATTACTCCTTCAGCAAATTGAAACCATAAAAAGTAATTTATGTGTATTAGTATATTTTTAGTTTTCATTATTGTTTAATGTAGCTCATTATTTTCAGGTAATGGAAAAGGTGGAGAATCAATTTATGGTGGATATTTTAAAGGTAAGGCTTAATATATTATGGTCTTTTGTCTCAGTTCTGATATTAAAGCAAGTTTGATCATGTACTTTTAATGAGAAGAGGTTTACTTATAGTTCACTTTTTGCATGAAACTAATGCTGCATGAAAATACTTTATTTGCATGAACTTGGGGATAAATTACATTGTAATATATAACTTAATTGACAAGATTAATTAAGGCTAACTTTATGGTTAAACATGACTTTCAGCATGGAGGTTAGGCAACTATATACATGAAAACTCCTATCTTCCTGCCTAAAACTGTCAACATATTCTTTTGTTTATAGAGAATGTGGTCTTTTGCAAAATGAAAAGGTAAGAGAACGAAGCTCAGTAACACAAACTCCAACTCTGTTCCCTTGCACCCTTCCTAATAAATTTATGGACAGTCTGGGTCAGGTTGTGGCTGGATTTCTTATATTGCTTGAAGACTTGGAAAATTCTGTATACTGTTTCATACATGCCTCTGTATCTTCTTTTCTTTTCCCAATGGGTTATTATTTCCACATCAGGGAAAAGAATCTAGTTAATGTTTATTTTCTCTAAACCAAGCAATTTCTTTGAATAAAATTTGGTATTTCTTCCTTTCTCAAAGGTTTGTATGTTTTCTTTTGTATACTAGAGCTATATGATTGTGTTTTTTTCCTACAGTAGTATTTGCATAAATCTAACTATTGCACTTGCCCCAAAAAGCCTTAGAAAAGTCAGTTGCGGAAATTTATAATGGGATCCAATATTACTAGGTTTTAATGCCATGATAGCTTCAGTGTTATAATAGTCTTTTATATTTCTTTTGGGGGAAAATGGATTACTACTTTTTCAGAAGCCTGTTCCCAAGGTAATCTTTTTTTTTAAAGTTTTCTATGTTTCTGTTTGTTTTAAAGAAAGATTTGTTTGTATGAGTGTTAAAAGGAAATTTAAATTAGTTTTCAGGATATTTCTGCTGGAATTAAATCCATCTCTAAGTGATCTTTATGACAGAGTTTTTCCTTTGAACTAGTAGGAAACAGCTCTTTAGCTGGTTCTATTAGCATGTAACAATTTGAAACTAATGCTGTAGGCCACTGTAATGTGGTTGTTCCCTGTGGCAGATATTTGTATATCTAAAAATTGTATTTTGCCATTTAAATTTTTGTATTTACAGGACTTGCTTCCTTAGATAATTTTTGATCCTATTGATTAGAAAGAATCTACATAACTTAATTTAATTTCGGCATGTCCCTACAACTTAACTTACTGTAATATTTTGGTTTTTGGTTTCATAGTCTAGCATCAATTGAATTGAGTAATAAATTTACCATATAGAAATTAAGCACATAAGAGGATTATTAAACTTCCATGTATAGTGCATTATGCAGGTTAATTGGAAATTTGGAGGAAATGAGCTTTACTGTAAAGATTTTTCTAAAATTTTCTTGCTAGTTTTCCCTGAAAGTTAATAGTTTAAACATCATTTAGCCAAAATATGTTACTACTAAAAGTGACTGTTCTAAGGCTGTTTGTATAAAAGTATTAAATATATGTTCTTTTTCTCAAGGCTAAGTAGTAAATAAGTAGAGTTTTTGTTTTTGTTTTATGCTTTTGTTATTTGATTAGTTAAAAGAATTTTTTTCAAAGTATTCAGTCAAGTATCTGTACTGACCAGAAGAGGAATTTCATCCTTTGCTTTCTATTTATTACTTTGAACATTGCACTTTAAAAGTGACTTATAATTGTAGACTGACAAATTTGTGTTTTCTTCAAACAGATGAAAACTTTATTCTCAAACATGACAGAGCGTTCCTTTTGTCAATGGCAAATCGAGGGAAACATACCAATGGTTCCCAGTTTTTCATGTGAGTAGGCATAATTCAGAGATGAGCTTTTTCTAAACAGAGAAGCGCTGTTCATGAGAAAGATGGTATCGTTAAACCAAGTTTAATGCTAGATTCTGTCAACTTGGGTTTTATTATGTTATAGTAATTAGTAAGCTCTAACAGCCACAGTGGTAAGCATATATCCTGGATTTGAAGAATGGTACTTAAAAGGCGTAACTTAAAAGATGTAAATTATTTTCAGAATGTGTTGTCATCTTAAGAAAAGAAATTGGCTTTGACTCTTAACAAATTTGGGGGCTCAGATTACCAAATCTGGATTGGAACATAAACCCTTGATGAACATTTAAAACTTGTCCATGACTAGGACTGGATGTGCCCTTGGCATGGAAAGCAGTTGGTTTGAGTAAACCATAGTATGGTTGCTTTTTCTCTAACTGTTGTTCTTTGAACCAGTTTGAGAGAGGTGCCATTGTTTTCTGACATTGTATAGAGATAAATGATTTGGTGTTAAGCCAGCATTGTTAACAATCTTAAACTTTGTGAGATCTCTATGCGTAATTGAGTTAACCCAATGTTGCTATCATTTCCACCAAAGTTTATGATATTATCACTTAGAAAACTTCAGAATGCTGAATTTGATGTTTAAAAAACAAACACCTTTACGTGTATGTGTATACACAACCAAAACCTTACTTATTTCTCATCTGAAAGACTTTTGGCATACTTTTAGTTATATTCTTATCTAAAGCTACTCCAAAACCTATTTTTATTATAATCCCATGATATAAGATATGAAAGATAATTGGCTAGCACGGAGTTTAATGCTTTTGATTGGAAGTAAATCTCTGCAGTTATGCTATGTATATTGGAGAAATATTTTTCCATGGTTTACCAGAAAAAAATTTTGTCATCTTTCTGAATGGATGAGTATGAATGGCGCTTCCCTGTTTTTAAAGGAGTAAATTATTCATATAAAATAAATCTCACACTTTAAGTTTGTGTGAAAAACAGATTCCAACATGATCTGATAAAGTTCAGATAAGGGGCATTCTGTTCCTAAGAATGTCCTAAAAATGGAAAGCTGGTAGAAGATGATAATGCTTGGAGTTGTGCAGGAAAAAAGGAAGGCCTAAAACAGTTATTCCTGTGTCTTGTTTTGATCCCATAGAGTATTAGTTATTACACTACTTTACTAGAGTATTTTTCAATTCTTAACCTCCTTGAGGGCCAAAAAAAAGTAGGGGGAAATATTTTGAAAAACTTGTTGTAGAAGCTGTTTACTCTTTGATTGAGGTTTCCCATTTCCATTTTTAAGCTTATCTGAACTGTGTACGTGATAAACTAATGATTCATTGGTCAAAAAGCTACCATCTGAGGGCTCTAAAGTTTCTTTTAGATTTCCTTTTTTATATCAGTACATTTAAATTTTTATTTATCAGGTAGCAGCAGCTTCTTCCCATTGTTATATACTAATTAGCTTATTTAGAAAACGTTAGAGTTAAAACCCGTGCACCTACATACATTAGTTAAAATCCAGTATATGAGATTCTCTCTTCAGAAAATTTAGAATATCTTGTTTTTTTGTTATTTAGTACTTGCTTAAGTCTTTTCTAGAAATGTTTAGTATCAAATAAAATTAAAGCCATGTCTGTTTTCTACGTAGCTTAATTTTACATTAGACTATTTTTTGACACGGAATACCAAATTAAAATTTTAACACCTGTAAATTAGTATTAAATTTTTTAACCTTGTTTTCATAATTAACTGATTGTAGATGGCACTAAAATCACTGTGAACTTGTGATTGAAAGAAAATTTTCTACTTTTAGTTTGAAATTTACTTCTGGAAATGAATTTTCAGTTAAAAGCAATCTTGGAAGTAAACATTTTTGCACTCACAAAAAATCCTTCTCTCTCTCTTTTTTTAAGAAGTTTTTATGTGTGTGCTTTTTTTAATGTGAGCTAAAAGTACCAATTCCTCAGGGGTTGCAGGATAAAATAAAACTAATGTTCACTTTGCTAAACAAAATGTTTCTTTGCTTTTATAGAAGGGATAGGTAAAATGGAGATGGTGGCCCATGAAAGAAATATCTTTGAAAGTCTATGTCTTACAAGCCCAAATCCTTTTGGAATTGGAAGTAGTAAAAAAGTATAATGTACTGTCTTCAAATTGTATAGATGACCACAGATAATCAATCGCTCTGCAAGTTGAGGTTCCGAGGGTTGGTGGTCACTGAGCTGTCTGATGGCTCCCCAGGGGTGGCTCCTGCGTTTCATCCTCCTCCCACAGCTCTTCCTGTGGCACCTTGAGCAGCAGTTCTGCAGCCTGAAAAAGAAAGGATAGTGTGAGAATGGATCATAAAATGCCAAGAACTGCCTTTATAGTTCCAGTTTTATAGGGTTAATAAGGACTTTTAACATATCCTTGCAAAATTGTATTTGTAGTTTATGTTATAAATCTGTTACCTTGTAATTCTAAGGAGTAAATTTGATGCAGTTAGTGTGGGTACTTGAACAAAATGTTCCTCAAGAATTCTTGAGCAATAACTATTGTGCTCAAGAATAACTATTGTCTTCATTACTTAAAACATTTAAAACCTCCCCTACCTAAGGCATATACATCATCTTATTAAACATATTTTTGTATATATTGCTTTCTTTGGGTGGAAAAATTATATGTGTGATAAAAACCAGATAATCTTCTATAAAGCTATTTGTAATTTTTGCAGTAACTACTTATATCTACTAGTATATTAGTCATAGTGATTTTGCTTTTAGGGGCCTAAATAGAAGAAAACTAATTGTTTTTGGAATAGTACTTCTCAGGAAACGTGAAAGGAGTGATATATGGCACTATCCCCATGAATCACTGAGGAAGTAATGGTTTGTTCATGCTGAGCTATTTTTGAAGGAATTCAAAGCACTGGGACCAGAGTAGTAACCAGGTTAACTGGGTCCTTTTTATTATTATTTATTTTTTAGGCCAAAGACTAGGAAGAAGCCACAGTAAAAGCTATAGGATTATAAAGTCTTAGACTAGAAAAGAATTTAAAGATCCTTTGTTCTATAGATAATGGTGAGTAAGGAAGAAAAGACATACGCAGCCTAGGTTGTAGGAGTTTTACTCATAATCCTAAAGAAACTGATAGCTAGAAAGAGAATGCTGCACACTGTAAGCTACATAGGTTTATTGACCAGTCTGCTCTGAATTTATTTATTTATTTATTTATTTATTTTATTTTACTTTATTCTACTCTATTTTATTTTTATTTTATTTTATTTTATTTTATTTACCTCGCCGCGCGGCTTGTAGGATCTTAGCTCCCTGACCAGGGATTGAACCCGCGTCCTCGGCAGTGAGAGCGCAGAGTCCTAACCACTGGACCATCGGGGAATTCCCCTGAATTTATTTTAATTTTAGTAAGTTTTAGACACCTCAAGCATTGCTGGAGAATAATATGACACATAGGAAAGCATTTTTCTTTTCCTTTGGCTGTCAGTCATGACAATCTATTAATTCTGACTCTGATTTTCATTGTCTTTATTTTCATTCATCAAAAGGATAAAGAAAATATTGCATAAAGTAGTCATTAAAAAGATTAGTTAGGTGATTTATAGCTTTGTATTAAATACCTATTCTCTTGGTTAGAGCACTAACCTAGCTATCAGGAAGCCTTGTATCTAGTCTTGTATATACCTTGAGTTAGTTTTGTTTTTCCTTTTCTGTTTGTAAAGTATCTACCCCACTTTCAAATGTAAAGTAAACATTTTGGTGTGAAAATGCAGACATAAAAGGAAGAAAGTGTTTTGTAGGTTGATCCTAGGTTTCTGAATATGTGGCATGATTTATATGCAAATATTGTCTCTCCTAAAGGAAATAGTTGTAATTGCTTAATTTTCATCAGTCTGAAAGGTGCTGCAAAGAAACTCTGGCTCATCTTGCCTAAATCAGCTGCAGTCTCTTCATCGGCTGCTGTTAGAACATGTTGGAGTGGCGGTTGCTCTCGTCTCCCTTGGCTTAGTCTATGCAGGCCTCATATCGCAACCAGGGAATGAAAAGACCCACAGAGCCTTGGAGAACAGGCTTTGTCGTTGGCCACTGTCAGTGGTCATGATAATTATAAAAATACAAGAAAATAAGATAATGTCAAAAAGTCAAACTTTGAACTTTAAACAAAAAGTGTGTGTTAAATCTTAACAGTCATAAATAGGACTGTGGGAGGAAAACATAAGTTCTAGGATATATTCTATGTCAATTAAGAATGGCTACTTACCTGAATGGGAGAGAAGTGCTGATCGTTTCAGAGTAGCAGAGCAAGGGAAGTTGAGGGGTGGTTTGGTTTTAAGGGCTTTATAAAGCTATATTGATATTTTTGGGTAGCAAAAGTAGATTTGGGGTAGAAATCTTTTTCCCTCCACATATTCATGAATTTGTGTGAGAAGAAATGCTAGTAAATGTTAATAACCTGAGAAGTTCTGGCTTTTTTCCTTACTTTTTTGGGGGTAATACCTTCATATGTTAATTTCAGGATTTCTTCATGAACAGATTTCACGACACTTAACCATAATCCATCGTCTCTGGATATCAAGTGTCATCCCTAACATCCAGTCTTAATATTACTTAGTGTTTGTGTGACATTTCTGGTAGCAACCTGGAAGGAATTTTGTATCTCATGGTGTTTGCTGTGTATTATGTTAATGTTAGTGCTGAATTTTTTAAAGCTGTTTTATTTTGGTGACTTATGGAACGATAGGTAGAGCACTGTAACGTGGCTTGGTTAGTTTCCATTGCCCTTACATGAGCTTTGTCACTCTGTACAATTTGGTGCCTCTTACAGGGGTGATAGTTTCAGGAGTTGAAGGGGAAAATTGCATGTTAAAGCCTGCTTAAGACAGAAATAGGTTGTCTTTGTTTCCTTCTCTCATACTACTTTACAACTAGAGTCACTTTTTTTTTTTTAACAACATTCATTGGAAACACCACATTATTTGAAACATTTTTTTTGACAGTAATTCATGTATCAATGCCTTTATAAGAAATTAAAGCTATTTTTAAATATTTCAAGATTTAATATATCCAAAACCCCTATAAAGAATTTTGTCCACTGTATGTAATATAGGTTTTGGTCTGAATAGTAACAGATATGTTTAAAGTTTAATCGGATTAAAATTGGTCAGACAGTGTATATTCATTGACTAAAAAATTTTCATAATGGAGAAAATCAGAGATTAGACAGGAAAAGAAAGTACTGTGGCCAAGATTTGACAGCATACTTTTTCTTATACCTCTCTTGCCTTTTTATCCTTTGAGAAGATCCTTAAAATTCTAGGTATGCTTTATTATTATTATTATTATTATTATTATTTTCAGTTCCTTAACAACTATAAGAGTGTATGTAATGGCAGTGAACAGAAACTACAGTCTAAACATTTGGTCATTAACTCCTGATGGTAGTCTGTTTTGATGTGTGACCAAAAAAGCTTTCAAATGTAGAAACATGAAAGGTACTTTAATTGTTTGAAGTGAATTAGTAAAAAAAGTTCCCTGAAATTTTGTTTTAAGTCTCTTAACTCAGTTCTTTCCATTGAAATTTTTGATTTCTCCTGCTAGTAACTGCTCCTGGGCATTCAGATTTTTTATTTATGTATGTATTCAGGATACATTATTCTCTTTTTGAGAAGGATGTTAGTTGATGACTTAGCCAGTTTCTGTGATTTGTAAAGCAATATATAATGTTTTGTTTCTAGCTATTATTCACACTCTGGTGTTACAATATTAGGGACCTGAGCAGATTCCCACTTCAACCACAATGCTTTTCTTAAACATAATTCATCTCTACATACATATCCTATGTGAAAGAAAATTTAGAGCCCTCCTTTTTTAAAAGCTTTCTTGCTTTGCATAAAACTTGAAAGTATTTAATTTCAAAGTTATATTGATATTAAAACATAGATTCAGTCTTGTCTTAAAAGTGTATTACAATTTATTTCTTGCCATTTTTGTGTAAAATTTACAGAAAGAGTGTTACACCGTGCGCTCCAAAGGTAATGTCTCATTACTCTAAGGCTCTCTCTTTTTCTTTCTTTGCCTTTATCTCTTTAATCCTATTGTTATGTGCATTGAACCATTTTAAGAAAAAAAACTTTCTGCTTGATCTGTGGCAGCAGTACATGTAAAACAAGTGTGTTTTATTGTTCATGGTTAATCCTGGGAAGTATAATTTTAATTTCAGTGGCTTGTTACCACCAAGTTTCCACACATCTTGGGGGGTGGGTTATATTGTATATAATGGTTTAGATCTCATTTCAGTACAGAACTGTTAATTTCTGTATAAGGCCGAAAGCTGCTTTGATAATGGTAAAAAAATAATATATAGATTGTTTTTTGGAGTAACAGTGATACTTTTCAGTTTCTAAGATTTACAAGGTTTAAATGAACCCTTGTGCATATATTTTTAAAGCAGATTCATAGGTGAGGGAAACTAGAAAATCAGTGTTTGAGTGACAGGAGAAAATGGAAATGTGAAAATATTGAAAGCTTTTCTAATTTAAAATGTTCTTGTGGTTGTTTCTCCTTTAGGTATGTTTTCATAAGCATGTATAAACTTACATATTTATGATAGTCTCTGGCCTTAAGGTCTTAACTTACCGAGCATATGTTACCACTCCCTGGGTCTTTACAGCTGTATAGTTTTGAAACATCAGTACAATTAAGAGTTGGCGGGATGAGATCTCTTTGCCCATTTTAGTAGAATTGAATGGCTTGGACCGAGCATATCATTTCCCCCTGCCCATCAGCCCAGTGCCAGCAAGCTTGCTTTACATTGGAATTTCTACTCTTAGAGTGTGGGCTGAGAACCCCAGGGGGCTTTTGTTAAGATACTTTCAGTATTCTTATTATGTAGTCTAACCCTATTAAAGCATAAATTTGTACTTCTGCATCCTGAATTGCAGATGTGAGTAATGGACTTAATTATTCCCACCAGTTTAGGCACAGTTGGCCAGGTGAAATTTGTCCTTGAAAGAATTGCTCTTGTCTTCATTTGTTTTCTTCACTACTGCACTAAAGGACCAAGTTTGTCTTCAGTTTTCATTTGAATTAAAAACAAAACTTGAATCTGTCCATAAAGGTTCTATCCTCAAATTGAGTTTCAAGTATTATGTTCCTCCATCACTGCAGTTAGCTCAGATGTTTTAATCTCACTGTTTGCTCCAAAGGTTTGCTCTGAGGTGGTTTTCATAGCACTCCTGTTAGCCAGGATGCAAATTGAATTGGGTTGTTTGTGTTTTAAGACGATCTGTAGGCTTTTCCCCGTTACCAGAATATCTGAGAATTGTGAGAGAAAGGACCAAGGAAGAGGAATATATCTAATCAATAAATCATTGTTTTCACTACTGCATGTTTGAGACCCTTGATCCCTTATATTGTAGAACATTTTTACCTTTAAAATTTTTACCTCTTTCCATCTTTCATACAGTGGAATCACTGTCTAGCGTATGTACTAATTTCTTACTATCTTTACTGTGCTTGGTAAAGTTTTTTAATTATGGGAAGCACAATTCTATCTTAAAGTTCTTGTCCAAGGTAATTTTGGGATGCTAGTTTCATGATTTAAGCATCAGTGACTCACCAGTTCGCGAGATTTTCTTTTTCTTCTTTCTTTCTTCTGCCTGTTTTTATTCATTTTTATTGTTACATTGGCTTAAACTACCACTTCTCAATCATCTAAGGAAAATTTGAGACTAGTGGTTTTAAAACTCAAGATTCCCTTTAAAATTCTGGCACTTCTTGAGTTGATATTTTAATTTTTTAAAACTAAATTCTGTAGTGCTTTTACAGAACTGAATATTCTTAATGTAAGTATAAGTGTTACATTTCCTGGTAGAATAATGATTTTTAACATTGTTGTGAAGGTTAAAATTGTGTTTTACTGACTTACGTTTCTTAGAATTGCCTTAAAATGAGTATAAAAATTGGTAAGGGAGCTTCTAGTACAATTGACTGCCTTAACATGGCCTGATAATCCAGTGACCTTTCTCTCAAATACTATTTCTCTTTCTTATAAACTAAGATGTTTGTGATAGATACTTCTGAGTCTAGTTATCTGCTTTTGAATTTTTTCCCACTGTAATTCACGTAATCTGAAGATCTGTGAAAGTGTTATGGGAAAACTAGCTTGGGTTCAAAACATCTTAACCAAATATACCCCATAGACTTCCCAAGAATGACTGCCAGTTTGTGACTATAGAAGCAGCCGGTTGGGTGTTTTCTGGGCCATGGAAATTTAAAGTGTCTATGATGCCATGATTACTTAGTTTGCTGTCAGAGTGTTGGCAGATTGAAGGTTTGCTCCCTACTGCATTTTCAGAGTTGCTGTGAGTGGCAGAGGGTCACCTTAGGTGAAGGAAGAGGGGCAGGAAGTTCTGAAAACAGGACTCCTGAGACCTGCCTCCATCTGCCTGCCTAAAAGATGCAGACTAACTCAGTATGAAAAATAATGAATAGAAAAATTCATTTAAGTATGTGGGGCAAGTGTTAAGTGTTGGTCACACTTCTTTCCATAAACAAATGGCTAGGTGTTTTTTATTCTTGTTTAATTATCTTGATAAATTTTGAGTTTGTTTTTGTTTTTGTTGTCGTTGTTTTGGATTTGAGAATAACTTTAATTTTAATGTATATTTATGCTGTGTATTTCAAACCTATATCACATATATGTATACATATATAGTCTTCATGTTGGAGAGAGATATGAGTTTGTAATTCATTATAATCTTGAGGGTTTTTTTTTAAATCAGTAAAATGACTATTGTTGCTGTTTTTAAAAGCTTATTAAGTTCAGGTGTGTATCATGTTTAACTTTTTCCCCTATCTTTTTATCTTTACCTCTTTGTTCTCTACATGCTGTGATTTAAACCCTTCTGCTCTGTTCACCTGAACACCTGGTTTTTGCCATCTTCTTTATGTTGATGTTTGTTACACAGTACCACAAAGCCTGCTCCACACCTGGATGGGTAAGAGTTATGTTCTTTTTATCTTGGAGAGGTGTTTGGGTGGCCAATCCAAGACAGATTAGACCATGGGTGAACCCTCAAGGGGGTGCTCTTGATCTCTGGGTTAATCTCTCATAGCCGAGCTCTTCCTAAGGATCACAGGGTGCAGTGGTCTTGAGACCTCTCATGTCACTGAAGGGGTCTTTGCGTGGGCTCATGGGTGAACTTCTCAGGCATGCGCTCTTGAGTGGCCCTGTAAGGATGGTGTCTGAGTATCAAGTGCAATCTGATTGTTATCAGACTCTTTACTCTAAAATAGTTAAGAACCATTGTTTTTAAGGCAGAAAACTAAGGCCCAGTTTGAGATTTTTTTTTTTCCTTTTATGAAGCAGAAGTTCTCATTCCCTTCTAGTTGCTTCATACATCAAACACTTCGCTCTTATTTTCAGGTCTGTGGCTATGTCATTGATAACAGTTGTCTTGATTACTGCTCATGGCTTAATTATCGTCAAAACAATTTTTTCTTCAATTTGTATTGTAACAGGGTACATGTTGTCTTTGGACTAGTTATTTCCGGTTTTGAAGTAATCGAACAAATTGAAAATCTGAAAACTGATGCTGCAAGTAGACCTTATGCAGATGTGCGAGTTATTGACTGTGGGGTGCTTGCCACGAAGTCGACAAAAGACGGTAAGAGTGTTTTGGGGGTAGAGGGAGCTAGGATACAGGTAACACATGTTGAAGACTGTAACTTAAAGATACCTCCTAGATTTCAGTAGCGGAAGAAACTCCTACGAGTAGTATAGCAATAGCCCTAATGCCTCTATATCATACCCTGTATCCAACCCATCAGGGAATCTTTTCAAATCTGACCTTTTCTTTTTACTTACCCTGCTGTCAGCGTGGTCCAAACCCAGGTATCTTTTACAAGATAGCAATAGCCTCATTACTGTTCACTTTGCCTCTGTCCTTGCTCCTCTGTAATCTTTTCTCAGCAATGATAGCTTCCTGACTGGTCTCCTTGCTTACACTCTTGACCCTCTACAGTCCTCAGCAGCAACCAGAGCCATCTTCTCCAAGGGCCCCCTCTCCATCAGCCAAAGCTAAAGTCTTTACAATGGTCTGTAAGGGATTCTGGCTTTCTGCTGTTTCTCTAATCTCTCTTTCCCGTGATTCATTGTCTTGCCAGCCACGCTGACCTTTATTCAGACATGCCAAGCACTCAGGGACTTTGTGCTGGCTGTTCCTTCTCTCTGGAATACTCTTCGTTCAGATACCTGCGTGACCCCCTCCCTCACTTCCTTCAGGTCTCTGCTCAAATGTTATCTTAAATTACCTCGACTTTCCCTGTTCCCTTTACCCTGCCTTTACTTCCCCCTTCTTTTAGCATTTATCATTTGTCATATTATATAGTTGCTTATTTTCTTCTCTGACCCAACTAGAATATAGACTTCATGAAGGCTTTGTTACCTTACAATCTCACCAGCAAATTGTATTATCAACTTGAAAAAAAAGTTTATTTAAATTTTGTTTTTATGTAAAATAGATAGCTAGTGGGAAGCAGCCGCATAGCACAGGGAGATCAGTTCGGTGCTTTGTGACCACGTAGAGGGGTGGGATAGGGAGGGTGGGAGGGAGGGAGATGCAAGAGGGAAGAGATATGGGGACATATGTATATGTATAACTGATTCACTTCGTTATAAAGCAGAAACTGACACACCATTCATTGTAAAGCAATTATACTCTAATAAAGATGTTTAAAAAAATTAAAATTAAAAAAAGAATAAATAAATTTTGTTTTTAGTTTTCTTTATACAAAACATGTTTTACAATACTTGGTAATCATGTTTTTTACTCTGAAACATAGGCACTGAAGTCCAGTACTAATATTTTTGTTCATATTTCTTAAAAGTTTTTGAGAAAAAAAGGAAGAAACCAACTCATTCAGAAGTCTCGGATTCCTCTTCCAATTCCTCTTCCTCTTCAGAATCATCCTCAGAAAGTGAAATTGAACATGAGAGAAGCAGAAGAAGGAAACATAAGAGGAGGCCAAAAGTTAAACATTCTAAAAAGAGACGAAAGGAAGCAAGCAGTTCAGAAGAGCCAAGGAATAAACATATAATAAGCCCAAAAGGGTAAGTGTGAAACAGCAAGGTAGTCTTACCTAAAAAACAAACACCTGGAATGGGGAAAGTATGTGTGATTCTGTAAACTTAGCTTTGTTACCTATTGTTGAAAAGGATAGCATTTTGTGGACTTTAAATTGAAATCTAGCAAATCAAGGGTAGCACAGATGTTTCATATCAAAGAGTTATGCGTTTGCAGGTGAAAATAATCCCTGAAAGAAAAAAGGATCATTTGGCAATTCTTACCAGAATTTTAGTACTGTGGCTTTTTCACTGCATTGATGTTTTATATGTTCTCTTTATGACAGTTGTGTAAACCTTTTTAGTGAGCTTTGTAAGGTATCAGTAGTTTTGCTGTTAATTATATTATTATATTATTTAATATTATTATAAAATGCAGACATTACACATCTTAATTGGTGATTCGGTTTGTTCTCTCTAAGTCACTCTGAGAGGAGTGATACCAATGAAAAAAGGTGTATCGATTCAAATGCTAAAAGGGAAAAACCTGTGGTGCGCCCAGAAGAGATTCCTCCAGTGCCCGAGAACCGGTTTTTACTAAGAAGAGATATGCCTCTTGTCACGGTGGAACCTGAACCGTAAGGATGATTAACTTACATGTTTTCATTTCTCTGACTGGTGATTCTGTCAGCTCATTGCAGGTCCACACTCATTTATTGAGCGTGACCCATAGAGCACTTTGAAATATACTGGGGGAGATATTGGATTCGTAAATGACATGTACCCTACCTTTCAAAATTCATATTCTGCTAGTAGAAAGAGGGGGTTTGGCAAGTTGATCGGGGAGAAGTTCTTAGTGGAGATCTGGAAAGATTTCATTACCAATCTCATTTATTTGGCCTTTCATTAGAGGTGAGATTTTGGTTGTCAAAACAGAGGGTTAATTGAACTCTTTGGATCCAATCGAGTGATAAAACATACTCCAGTTTATAGTGCAAAATTATTGCGTGATGACTGGGGATAAAATTTAGTCCCATATGTTACAGTTGTTAACTTGCTCAGTGATAAATCCTCTATACTGGAAAAGCTAACATGTAGCTTTAGATTTGGTCTCCAAAAATAGTAATTAATGTATTTTGTGTGTTAGACTCAAGTTTAGAATTGTTAAGGGAAATGTATGAATAGAAATACCATAAAGTGGTTGGTGTAATTGACAAGTTTCCTATGAAGAGTTAATACTGAAGCCTGAGAAGTTATGCACATGTCCCTGTTCACGATCAAGTCTCTACATGTGGTTATTGTTTCGTTCATTAGATATTTTAAATTCTGTATTTTCTCATTTTAAAAAGCTATTATGAAGTGGGATGTATCTTTGAACTAATAGCTTAACATACTGATGTTTTCATTTTTAAAAATTGAATGTTCTCTTTATGACAGTTGTGTAAACCTTTTTAGTGAGCTTTGTAAGGTATCAGTAGTTTTGCTGTTAATTATATTATTATTATATATAATATAATATATTGTGAACAAATTTTAGTGGGATCCTTCTTTCTGAAAATATAAGACACCATTCATTGTGAACAAATTTTAGTGGGATCCTTCTTTCCGAAAATATAAGACACCATTCATTGATCAAATCCATTTGGTTTTCGGAAAGTAGGAAACTTGAAAGGTCAGTTTTAGTGTCATCTAGCGGGGGTTGGCAAACTATAGTCATCCATCGGCTAAATTCGGCCTGTTGCCTGGTTTTGTACAGCCCATGAGCTAAATGTGGTTTTTATGTTTTTAAATGTTTGTGGAAAAAAATCAAAAGAATAATATTTTGTGACATATGAAAATTACATGAAATCCAAGTTTCAGTGTCCATAAATAAAGTTTTACTGGGACACAGCCACATCCATTTGTTCACTGTTTTTCTTGGGCTGTTTTTGTGTTACAGCAGCAGAATCAAGGAGTTGCAGAGAGTTTGTATGTGGTGCTCTCATCACTTTACATGCTATTCAGTGCACTACACATCACAGTGATGCAGTTATAACTCTCCAGTATTTCAGGTGCTACACATAAAATCCATCTGTGTGGAAAGATATTTTCAGAGATGGAGTATGTAAAAATCTCATTACAGATCAGCATTACCAGAAGAACAGTATTAACATTATCTGCTTTGATAGGGGATACTGAACCCTAATTAAATGAAGTGAAATGTTATTCTCCCTAAAAAAGAATTCCACTCCTCTCATTAGTAGATCTGTGTCACAAAAAATGATACTTTCGAATTTCATTGATAAAACATTTGTGAAAACTTGTTTTCTTTTTGTTACATAGTTATCTTAATTTTCTTCTTGGCCTAAAAATCCTAAAATATTTACTCTTGGACTCTTTTCTTAAGAAAAAGTTTGCCGACCCCTGTTATCTGATATTTTTAAAGTAGTTTATACCAGTGTCTTGTATTTATGGTTGAATATTGCTGGTAAGTTTATTTGGTCATCACTCTTCTTTGGTTACATAACATCTTTGGAAGTTATATTCTGCAGAATTATTTTAAATCATAATTGGCAGGTAGTTTTGTCATACAAAGATAGCAAGTTGATCTATTTCATTAGAATGTTTGAGATTTGATCAGTTGTTTGGGAGCTAGAATTGTGTGCTAAGAATGCAAGGTATGCAAGGATAAGAAATGGGCTGTCAACCTTAGTGAGCTTGCCACCTTATTGAATTTACCAGCAGTTAAGCTCATTATCACTTATAATTCACTTAGCGAAAGCTGGGTTCCACACTTGCTCTAATTCATTTTTTCTCATCTTCAGCTGCACTTCAGAGTAATTCGGCAAGCTTTTAAAAATACCAGTTTCTGGGCCATACAGCAGATTAAATCAGAATGTTGTGGGGAGGAGATAGAGGGTGGCAGCATTGGATCAGCATCTAAAAGGTTCCCAGGTGAACATTAATTTGTGCCGAACACTTAATAGGCAAGTCATTTGGTTCAGTGCTTTTGTTCTTCATGAGGAAAACGAGGTTAACAATTGCCTGCCAAGAGTCCCTATTACATCTCTCATTGTGAGAATCAGATGATGTCATGAATATGAAATGACTGAAGAGACTATAATATACTTTTTACTCAGGGTTTTCTTATAGTAATATTGTATGTTTATCTGGAGCCAGATTCCTGATCGGGAAAACCCTATAAAATGGTTATAAGAGTCAAGTTTCATTTCTTTCCGTGACCTTGGGCAACATTTTTAACCTCTTAATCTTAAAATTCTTTGTCTTTAAAATGGAGATGATAATAGTACATACCTCATAGTGTCGTTATGAGAATTAAATGAACTAATGCCTCTAAAACACTTATTAACAACCAGCACTGAACAATCTGAAAAGGAAATTAAGAAAGTAATTCCATAAAATAACATCTAAAAGAATAAAATACTTAGGAATAAATTAAATCAAGGAGGTGAAAGACTTGTACAATGAAAACTATAGGTATATATCTAAAATACTGCTGAAAGAAATTAAAACCTAAATAAGTGGAAAGACATTCTATGTTCATGGATTGCAAGGCTTAATATTAAGATGTCAGTACTACTCAAAGTGAGCTATGGGTTCAGTCAAATTCCAGTAGACTTTGCAGAAATGGAAAAGTCAATGTCCAAGTTCGTATAGAATTGCAAGGTGTCCCAAATAGCCAAAACAATCTTGAGGGAGAAAGACAAAGTTGGAGGACTCATATGTCCTGATTTCAAAATTTACTACAAAGCTGCAGTCATCAAAATAGTGTGGTATCTAATAAGAACCTGCTGTGTAAAAAAATAAAATAAAATTCAAAAAAAAAAATAGTGTGGTGCTGGCATAAGGATAGACACCACAGAGACCAATGGAATAGAATTGAGAGTCCAGAAAGAAACCCATACATCTATGGCCATTAGATTTTTTTTTTTCCCAGTGTCATTTATTATATTGACCTCTGGTTAGTACCTCAATGGCATGTGGATTAGGTGAGCAGTGTAAGTCTCTGAGAGGATGGGCATAGTGGACACACTGAGAACATCCAATATCTGGTCCCCCATGATTGAGGTTCAGACCCTGAAATATGGGACCTACTCATGGTCCAAGAGCCTCTGTAGCAGAAGAGAAAACTGGTGGTGGATCATGAAAACATTGGAGTATAGACCTATGTTATTTATCCTTCATATTATTGTTTTATTTTTAAAAATTGGCTCCCAGGTGTCCGGAGTCACCATTGGCTCAAATACTGGCTCAAACATTGTTGACTCATACAAAAATTCAGATTTTTGTCTTCTCTTGAGAAATTGAAGAATCCTCTAAAACATTGGTTCTATTTCACTGCAAGGCAAAAATTAGTGGCTACTCAGAGTGCTGTCCCTATTCATATCAATCTCTGCTGTCTCCTGACCAAGAGAAGTTGAAGTGTACCACTGGGCTTGAACTGTTATTCTTCAAGTGGAAGAATAATCAAGTGGAAAGTGAACTATTCTATTGTGTCCACTTCACTGATTTACATTACCTGCCTGTCAGCATTTGAGTTTGAGAACCCTGCTCTGGGGGGAAGCCCTTACTATATGCAAAGCACTGAACTAACAGTTTTTCATACATTATCTCTTTAATTCGTATAAAACCCTATGAGGTAAATTGAAGTGTTATCTCTGTTTTACAAGTGTGAAAGCTGAAGCTCAAAGAGCAAATAACTGGCCCAAGATGATAAAAATTCTAATTTTTGATGCTGAGATTCAAACTTTGCATGGCCATTATATTTTAGATAAGGGTGCAAAGTCCATTCCATGGAGAAAGAATAGTCTCTTCAATAAATGGTGCTGAGACACCTGGATTTCCACATGCAAAAGAATGAGGTTGGACCCTACCTCACATCATATGCAAACATTAACTCAGAATGGGTCAACGACCTAAATATAAGAACTAAAACCATAAAACTCTTAGAAGAAAACATAGGGGTAAACCTTCATGAACTTAGGTTCAGCAGTGGATTCTTATATTTGACACCAAAAGCATGAGCAATATCAACAAAAAGACAACTCAGTTTAAAAATGGGCAAAGCACTTGAATAGACATTTCTCCAAAGAAGATATACAAATGGGGAACAAACATGTGAAAAGATACTTAATATCATTAGTCATTAGGAAAATGCAAATCAGACCCACAGTGAGATACTGTGTCTCACCTACTAGGACGGCTGTAATTTAAAACAAAACCCCAAAAAACTAGTGTTGGTGAGGATGTGGAGAAAATTGGAATCCTCATATATTGCTAGGAGGAGCCTAAAATGATGCAGCTGCTGTGGAAAACAGTTTGGTGGTTCCTCAAAAAGTTAAACATGGATTTACCATGTAACTCAGCATGTCTACTCCTAGGTACATATCCAAAAGAATTGAAAATAGATTCAAACAGATACTTGTACTCCAGGGTTCATTGCAGCATTATTCACAGTAACAAAAACGTGGAGACAACTCACGTGTCCACCAACAGATGAATGGATAAACAAAATGTGGTGTATATATATATATACAATGGAATGTTATTCAGCCATAAATTAAAGGTTACCAGAGGCTAAGGGAATGAGGGAAATGGAGAGGTATTGCTTAATAGGTAGAGTTTCGGGATGAGGTGATGAAGAAGTTTTGGAAAGATAGTAGTGATGGTTGCACAACGTTGTGAGTATAATTAATGCCACTGAATTGTACATTTAAAAATGGTTAAAATGGCCAATTTTATGTTACATATTTTTACCCAATAAAAAAAGTATGTTTAAAATGCTTATTAATATAATGCCTGACACATAGTAAGTCCTCAATAAAAGCTAGCCATTATGTTAATAATAACAGATACAAAACAAACTCAAGTATGAAAAGACTTCTAAGGCATGGAGGACTGTAGCTGCCATAAAAACTGTACTCTTAGAATTACCCATAAGATAAAGTAGCAGATTCAGAGCATTGAAGGAGGGGCGGCTTATAGTAAAGTGGGGTAGACAAACAAACTATCAAAAATATAAAATAAGGAACTTCCCTGGTGGTCCAGTGGGTAGGACTCTGTGCTCCCAGTGCAGGGGACCCGGGTTCAATCCCTGGTTAGGGAGCTAGATCCCACACGCATGCCGCAACTGGAAGCCCGCATGCCACAAGTAAAGAGCCCGCATGCCGCAACTAAAAGATCCCCCATGCCGCAAGTAAAGATCCACGTGCCACAACTAATACCCAGCACAGCCGAGATAAATAAAATAAATAAATAAATAATTTAAAATATATATATAAAATAAAATTTAAAACTGTTAAAAAACACTTGAGCATTAGAGTCAACAATACCTCAGGATTCCCTAAGAACATTACTGTTTTGACAAGAGACATCTAAAAAAGGATTTTTTTGAAAGTAGTTCTGTACTTTAAAAGATAGATACTAGTATCGTGTATTTCTACTCAGTTGGGTTACTTTTTTTTTAAGTTTTGGTATTTAAAGGATTTGCTTAGAAAATTAGGTTATGTGGAGTGCCTCATTCTACAAAAGTGTTGAATCTAAATGAAGTGTTTTTGTAGGATAGGAACATAAATTCTGCATTTAAACACTGAGAAAACTGCCTAGCATTTGCTTTTTTTTAATTTTCAATCTTCTTTTCCAGGAAGATTCCTGATATTACACCCATTGTAAGTGATCAGAAACCATCTGTATCAAAGTCTGGACGGAAGATTAAAGGAAGGGGCACAATTGTATGTGTGTTAAAACTGGACTTTTTTTCAAATTACTTATCTTAAGCAGTAAAATGTTTTTACCTATAGGCAAAATCCTAGCTTTAATCTTAGGTATAGTCCAAAATCTGTCCAAGGAGCTAGCTGTATTCTATATAGTTATGGGAAGGCACTGCTGTTAGATTAGTGTTGGAATGGGTTTGAATATGAAGTGAATGTGAAATAATCAGTATGCTGAGAAATGTTAGTATATTGAATAATCTAGGCTAATGAATATAACCATTAGGACTTCAAAGAGGAAATTTTTGTGTGTGATTACAGGTGAATCTCCAGCTTTCCCATTTTTTTTTAGTTTGACACAACTTCATACCACCTTCTTGGTACTTCAGTCGTTATTGCCTTTGAATGGCGTCAGAGATTGGGTCTTATACCTACCTCTGTCCTATAGCAGATTACAATTAAGAGATATTTTGAAGATAGTTATTCCTAACTTTGTTTTTAAAGCGCTATCACACACCTCCAAGATCAAGATCCTGTTCCGAATCAGATGATGATGATAGCAGTGAAACTCCTCCTCACTGGAAAGAAGAAATGCAGAGATTAAGAGCATATAGACCACCTAGTGGAGAAAAATGGAGTAAAGGAGATAAGTAAGTACAATCCTGTGTCCTCTATATTTTAAGTCTTAAGGGGATAGAGACATATTTCTGGACTTTTCACTAAATATTTACCTTTAAAATTAGACTGTGACCAAAGAGAATACATTTGGGAATGCTTGGTGAAATGGGAGGAGGGCTGCTTGACTTTGGGTGTGCTTAAATCAAAATTCTGTTTTCCCTCACAAGACTATAACCCTCCTGAATTTCTTAAAGATTTCTTGTTCAATTTTAGAAATAATCAGGACTTTAAAAAAAAATTATATAGCAGATTCTTTCCTAGCCTGTTCTCATAGTCACTAATGAATAAATGGGTAGATAGGGAAATCTGTACCCAGTGTGTGTGTTAATTTCTGACCCCAGGGACTTTTGTTTCTTCAGAAGTGTATCCATCTCCTGTCTTCAGTGACACTCCACAGTGCAGTATCTATTTTAGAAATGGGGCTGGCCCCAGAATAGCTAGTGCAAAATATACCAATGGGACCGTGTGTAATTGTTCATGGTAGAATTCTGTTTTTCTCTGTGGGCATCCAGCAGAATGGTTCGAAGTTAGAAGAGGGAGGAAAAGGTGTGCGTCTGCTGTGTGGAAGTGGTGTAGACACAGTGGCACTGAGAACTCTCAGTTTTGAGCCCTGACATTACCACTGAGATATTGTAAAGTCTGTATCTATTTTCATGTACTTTTCCCCTAATTTCTGTACTAAGTAGTTTAACTAAAACCTTAGGGGAAAATTGTTGATTACCTCTGTGAGGCTGAGATAAAAACAGTAGTCATGTTTTTAAGGAATTCCCGGGAATTCCTTCTCGGGAATTCCCTGGTGGTCCAGTGGTTAGGACTCGGGAGTTTTCCCTGCTGGTGCTCGGGTTCGATCCCTGGTCGGGGAACTAAGATCCCACAAGCCGTGCAGCCAAAAAAGAAAAAGAAGCCTCGCCTAAAGTTCAGGCAGTTATCCTGTATCTGCAGAGAATTAACAGAATTGTTTGGGAACTTGATTTGATTCTCCCTCAGAAATTATTCCTGGAGGCAGAGTGTTATTGAATGGATGATAGCCAGGAATTCAGTAGGTCAGCAGTGCTTTTGTGATTGCTGTAGTTGGTTTGCTTTTCAAAACTATTTTCCTATCAAATTTGAAAATTCTTGGCTTGGCTCTGAAAAAAATCCTTTTGTAAGTCTGATAGTAGTGATCTGATAGTAGTGATCTCTTTGAAATTACAAGGTCGGGACCAGGCCTATCAGCTGTTGATTTATCCTTCCTACGTGTGCTTAAAGTGTTGACAGAGTCAGTACTTGGTTGTTAACTAAGCTTTTGCTGATGCATTTGTACTGACAACAAATGTGTTTTAATTTTAAAGCATAGAAAACGTGCTTGGAAATAATTGCATGCATATTATGTCCTTTTCTATAGGTTAAGTGACCCCTGTTCAAGCCGATGGGATGAAAGAAGCTTGTCCCAGAGATCCCGATCGTGGTCCTATAATGGATATTATTCAGATCTAAGTACAGCAAGACACTCTGATGGTCACCATAAAAAACGCAGAAAAGAGAAAAAGGTTAAGCATAAAAAGAAAGCTAAAAAGCAGAAACATTGCAGAAGACACAAACAGACTAAGAAGAGAAGGATTATTGTACCATCTGACATAGAATCCTTAAAATCTTCCGCCCGAAGAGTGAAATCCTCATGTGATAGAGAAAGGAGATCTCGTTCTTCCTCATTGTCATCTCATCACTCGTCCAAGAGGGACTGGTCTAAATCTGATAAGGATGACCAGAGCTCTTCAACCCATTCCAGCAGAGACTCATACAGATCAAAATCTCACTCACAGTCTTATTCTAGAGGAAGCTCAAGATCAAGGACTCCATCAAAATCCTCATCACATTCTCGAAGTAGATCAAAGTCCAGATCTAGTTCTAAGTCAGGGCACCAAAGAGCAGCATCAAAATCACCAAGAGCAACAGCCTCTCAGTTAAGTGAAAATAAACCTGTTAAAACAGAACCTTTAAGAGCAACAGTGACACAAAATGAAAATGTTTTAGTACAACCAGTGGTGGCGGAAAATATTCCTGTAATACCACTGAGTGACAGCCCCCCTCCTTCAAGGTGGAAGCCTGGACAGAAGCCCTGGAAGCCCTCTTATGAACGAATCCAGGAAATGAAAGCTAAAACAACCCATTTGCTGCCCATCCAAAGCACTTATGGTTTAGCAAATGTTAAAGAGACTGGTAGTTCATCATCCTACCATAAAAGAGAAAAAAATTCAGAAAGTGATCGGAGCGCTTATTCAAAATACAGTGATAGAAGTTCAGAAAGTTCACCAAGGTCAAGGAGTAGATCTTCTAGGAGTAGATCTTATTCCAGGTCATACACAAGGTCTCGAAGTTTAGCTAGTTCACATTCAAGGTCTAGGTCTCCCTCATCTAGATCTCATTCACGAAATAAATACAGTGACCGCTCACGGTGCAGTAGATCATTTTCATACTCTTCTGTTAGCAGTGATGATGGAAGACGAGCCAAGAGAAAATTTAGATCCAATGGGAAAAAAAATAACACCTCAAATAAAAGGTACAGCAGCAGCTCTGAAAAGACACTTCGTAATAAATATGTCAAAGGCAGAGACAAGTCTTCATGTCATAGAAAGTACAGTGAAAGCAGGTCATCTTTAGATTATTCTTCAGACAGTGAACAGTCTAGTGTTCGGGTTACACAGTCAGCCCAGGAAAAAGAGAAGCAAGTCCAAATGGACATGAATAATAAACAAGAGAAAAACAGAGATGAAGAGAAATCTAAGCCTGAACGGGAATGCTCTCATTCAAAAAAAAGAACTTTGAAAGAAAGTCCTTCCGATCACTTTAGAAATGCCAGTAAGCCCAAAAGGAAGAATTATGCTGGGAGTAAATGGGACTCTGAGTCAAATTCTGAACAAGATGTAACTAAAAACAGTAAAAATAATTCCCGGCCATCTTCTGATAAGGAGGAAGGTGAAGCCACTTCAGATTCGGAGTCAGAGTTGGGTGAAATTCACATCAAAGCCAAACCAGCAGCTAAGTCTTCAGCAAATACTTTACTGCCTGGTGGTAATAGTGCCTGGAAATCAAGCAAACAGCGGTCATCAACCTCTGATTCTGAGGGGTTCTATTCCAATTCAGAAAACAGTAGAGGAAAACCACACAAGCATAAACACAGCTCAAAGGAGCATCTTAAAAGGGAACATACCAAAAAAGCAAAAGAGAAATTGAAAGGGAAAAAAGATAAAAAACACAAGGCTCCAAAACGAAAACAGGCATTTCACTGGCAGCCTCCACTAGAATTTGGTGAAGAGGAGGAGGAGGAGATTAATGAAAAACAAGTTACTCAGGAAGCAAAAGAGAAAAAACAACTTTCTGAAAACAGTGAAGCCGTAAAAGAAAGTATTCCCCAAACTGAGAAGCCCTGTGAAGATGGCAACCTTTCAGGTAAACATAATCCAATAACGGTTTCATCAGATACTGATCAGCCTACTAAAGATGATAGTAAACTCAGTGTGTCTCCCGCAGCTTTAAACACTGAGGAAAATGTAGTCAGTTCTCCCCCGAACATTCAGCATATTGAAGAGAGCATCCCAAGCGGAGTGGAGGATATGCTTCAAACAGATGACAACATGGAGATTTGCACTCCTGATAGGAGTTCCCCAGCAAAGGCCGAGGGGGCTTCCCCTCTAGGAAATTCAAGGCTTGACACCCCGGATATAAGCATTGTTCTAAAGCAGGATATGCCAACAGAGCATCCTGAGGCAGAGTTGGGAAAACAGGAAAGCAGCATGTCAGAAAGCAAAACGGTGGGTGAGGTGGGAAAACAGGACAGCAGCTCCGCCAGCTTGGCCACTGCTGTAGAAAGCACTGTGAAGAGAGAGGTGGCTGAGAAAAGCCAGACCAGCCTTATGGATAATAAGTGGAAGCCCCTGCAAGGTGTGGGGAACCTGGCAGCACCATCTGCTACGACATCAAGTGCTGTGGAAGTTAAGGCACTGACTGCTGTGCCCGAAATGAAAGCACAAGGCTTGAGAATAGAAATTAAAAGCAAAAATAAAGTTCGGCCTGGGTCTCTCTTTGATGAAGTAAGAAAGACAGCACGCTTAAACCGGAGGCCAAGAAATCAGGAGAGTTCGAGTGATGAGCAGACACCTAGTCGGGATGGTGACAGCCAGTCCAGGAGTCCAAGTAGATCTCGAAGTAAATCTGAGACCAAATCAAGGCACAGAACAAGGTCTGTCTCCTACAGTCACTCAAGAAGTCGATCGAGAAGTTCCACCTCATCTTATCGGTGAGCATTATTCTCTTTTCCTTTTTTTCTCCCAAGGAGAGTCTCTTATTGTTTTGCTTGGAAGAACCTCAGAGTTAGGGACAAGATCACTATTTCCCAGTATCTGGGAGGGAATAAGGAGAAAGCTTGTGCTGTGTGACTCACAGAGCAGACTGAAGACACAGGGAGTGGAGATTTCAGGGGAAGAAATTTGGGCTCAGGGTAAAATAACTATTGCTGTCAATTAAAGCTCCATGGCAATTGCAGTGAGTTGCCGTGATAGGTGGCAAGTTCTCCATTTTTAAAGGAGTGAGGCCGCTCTCTCTACTGTTAGTGATGCCTTAGAAGGGAATCTTGCATTTACAGAATATGTAGGATTTAGAGATCAGTAATCTAACCCTCCATTTTATACAAGTGGAGGGTGAGGGCCAGAGAGGCAAAGTTAGCTGCCGAGGACATGCATCTAGTTGATCTTTATTCAAGGGGCCGGAAATGGTAAAAATGATCATCTTAAGATTGATTGATTGATTTTGGGTTCAGGTTATGTCTAACTTTTGTCATCAGCATAGACTGGCTAATGCAGAGAATGAGCATTTTTAAAACTAAAAAAAATTGGTGATGGTGGTATGAAGTTAATAAGTAATTTGTATTCTTTTCTTTTCCTTGTAAATGTTTCATGGTTTTGCCTCACTGCCTCTGACTCATATCCTTAATTACGTTGTGCTTGACTTTCATCACTTGAACTTAAAATGCAGTAAGAATCTTTAACTTTTTTTCTTCCTAGTTATCTATCAGTCATTTTCTTCCCTTACCCAGATTTCTTTAAAAATAGGAGCCAACATTTACCATCTACAATAACCATCTCCCATTTACTTTTCAGTTGCTTGCTGTTTGTATTCTGTGCCTTCCCTCCCCCATCTCACTCAGCTGACTAAGATTTTCAGGTACTTCCGCATGGCCAGTGCCAGGGCAGGTTTTCAGTCCCTTCAGTCCTTCTAGAAGCCCTCTGCTAGCTCTCCTCATTCCCTCTCAGACCATTCCATGCTTGAGTTGTTGGCGTCTCTACCTCCTCCTGCTCTGACTCCCAGCAAGGCCCAGAGAGCTGGTGAATCCTGGCCTTTTCTCTCCGGGTTCATATTCTAGATGAAGGTGCCTGTTGAGCTACTCCAGCCTCCTGTCTGCTCGGTGTGTACTTACCGTTTACGCTCCGACAGCTCTGAGCTGTTGGTGATGCTGGCCACTCTCATCTGCCTTCCTACCCCTGCCTTTGGAGTGGGTGGTATTTCATTTCATAAATGAAGACAGTGAGGCATAGAAACGCTAAGAAATTTGCTCTTAAGTTGGGCAGCTCACAGGTGGTAGACTGAGATAGCTAAACTTTGCCTCCCTGTTTCGGTTACTTACGTGGGCCTGACTTCCCTTCTGGCCTGCAAACTCAGTGAAGTCAGGGGCTGTTTGCTACTCATCTTTCATTCACCTAACAGAGTCGCTTTATAACTGTTTGTTGAGTAAATGACTAGGATCTTATGAGAACAGAATGTGTCTTTGCAAATAAACTGCATCTGTCTTCCAGAACATAAGTACATACTGAATAAAACCTATGAAGATATTACCTGAGTAGCACATACACAGGGGTATTGTTCAGTTCCTGAATGGCAGGCATAAACTAGGGGAAGCAGGGTGGGGGCAAAATTGCATTAAGTTTCTTGTTTGTTTTATTAAATATTAAATAGGTATAAATTTTTTTAATGATTAAGGTATAAAAAATAATTTTAAATGGTATCTAGCTTTAAAAATAGAGCTTTGACATACCTAATGTAGTCCTACCCGATGCTACCCTGCTTTCTCTCTTCTCTCCTAGAGTTAAACATTATTCTAAACTATTATAATTTTGTTGTTTTTCTTTGTAGTTTTACTATAAATGTTTCTATCTATATATAATGTTGCTTTTGCTTGTTTTCAAACAAAATCCTTTTTTATATGTATAGATATTCTACGTTTGCCTTTTTCACTCAACATTATGTTCCCAAGAGTTACCTCTGTTGATACATGCAGCTGTAGTTCATTTTCCTACCTTAGAATATTTCAGTATATATCTGTGTTAATTTTTTTTAACCCATTCTACTGTTAATGGAGATTTGTATTGTTTCCTCTTCTGGTATTACAGATAGGGCTCCTATGAACATACCTGTATCAGACTTTTCTGTTTTCTCTTTATTTCATTCTGTTCAGTTTAAACCCTCATTAGCCGTCTCTGTGATACCCGCTGTGAGGAGTTCGTGAGAGACCTTTCCAGAGACCTTTCCTCTTGTTGGGTTTTCCCCCTCCTGCCCTACTAGTAATTAATTTTAACAGCATAATGAGTTAACATGATTTATATTTTTCCCACTCTTACTTGTAGATCAAGAAGCTACTCCAGAAGTCGGAGCAGAGGGTGGTACAGCAGAGGCCGCACAAGAAGCCGGAGCAGTTCCTACCGCAGTTACAAGAGTCATAGGTGAGCTTGTGAATCCTGTCCTACTGTGTGGTCTCCATCTGTCTTCTTTTGAAGGCCTGCCCTGCACAGGCAGAGTGGGGTAGCTGTTGAAAAGGATCTTGTCATCGCTGAATATCAGACGGGCCTACTTTCTCACCTAGCTCTTTCTTTCAAAGGGCTATTGGATTCTTACTGGCTATTCTCGAGATGGGATCTTATCAGAGTGAGGCAAGAGAAGCAGTAGAAATATTTAAAAGCGGCCCTGACTGCTACCTGAACCCCCAGTACATCCTCTTTAACCTAAGTTTCCATCTGCAGTCATCTCTTGACTCGGGTTAGATATTGGGAGAGGAGGACTATTAAAAGAGGACAAAGGAAGAAGTGTGCGTATGGTGGGTGACCCCAAGTTTCTGGTTTTCCCAGCTTCTTCCAGCCCTCTTTTGCCTCTCAGGTATTTACCACTGCTGCAGCTTCATTTTACTTACAAGTGTCCCACCTGTGTCTTCCCCCTTCCCCACCCAGTTCCTCCCCAGTGACTTTCTTGATGTGCACCTCATAGAAGAATTGTGTAAAACTTATAACCTTTCTTATGAAATCCAACATGCTTTTTAAAAAAATTCCAATATACTTTTGATATGAAAATGAAATAAATATAGCTGCCGGATTGCATTGTGTTTTCTCCTTGATGGGCAAATAAATGTCTAGATTTTTGATACAGCCTGTCCTGATCCACAAGTTGATAGCCCCTCATGTGATTACTATTAGGACGTCCAGCAGGAGCAGATCCAGGAGCAGCTCGTACGATCCCCACAGTCGGTCCAGGTATGGACAGGGATTGGGAAACCACCTGCGGGGGCAGAATTAAAAGGGCCTTGTTTTATAAAGCCCTTAATTCCCTTTTAAAAGGTGTTGTATTTTATTGAAAAACATACGTTTGTCTTTTTGAACAGTTTTTAATCTGTTGGTCCATTGTGCTCTAGTGTCAAAAGTGATAATTGATGTCGAATTGTAATGGCAGGGATTTATTGACTATAATTGCCTAATAAGATCCATGAGATTCAATTGAACTAACTCAGTGTTAATTTTGTGATATTTTTCAATGCAGAAAAGAAACTAACATTTTTCTGTTTAATATGGTAAGTCTGATTTGGGGCAGTTGTTAAATGTTTCCAGTACTTGTTCTGCAGATGTGTCTTCCTACTGTCACATAGTGCCCATGTTCTAAGAGGACAGTTAAGAACCTAAAAAGAAACGGGAACATATGAGTATTTGAATGGGAAGATTTAGTGTTTGTTATTGCTGTTAAAGCAGGTCCTACACTTACGATAGCTACTATAGCAGGAGTCGGAGTCGAAGTAGAAGCCAGAGGAGCGACAGTTATCACCGAGGCAGAAGCTACAATAGGCGGTCCAGGTGGGTCTCTGTTCTTTCAAGCACTGTAAGTTACTGTGGGCACTTGGGGTGTGGGGTGAGAGACTGCTGTAGAAGAGAAAGCACCATCTTCTGAGGACAGAAATACTTCTTTCTCTTCCTGAACTTCATCACCCCAAAGGCAGTTACTGAAAGTGGCCTTTGTATTAAGAGTTGCTGGGTAATATTTATTGGTGGTTGTTAATGTTTGAATCTAAAATGGATTTTTAAATATTCACATATCCTTGGACAGACATTTCTTTTGGAAGGAATAAAGAGAGAAGGCCACTCAAACCATGGCCCATTCTTTAAATAGGGTTGCTTGCTAGAACTAACAGCCAATTTGTCAGTGTTTTAAATTTTAAAAAGGTAATATTTTTTAAAATGTAACATATAATAAAATATAATAATCACTTAGGATTGCAGTTTATATGGTTAAAAATGTTTATATATTATATGTATTTATAGATACGTTTTATGTAACATATGGCTCATACTGCAGAAGTCTTTGTGGGTTGCTTTTTGTAATGTCCCTTTCCTGGTGGCTTCTGGTCTTACCCTTCCCCCGTACCTTACAACTACAGTCAGTCGAGCTTGTAGGATATCAGTGTGATCTGGACACTCCCTTGTTTGAAACTCTTCAAGGATGCCCCACTGCCTTCAGGGGCAGGTCCGTGCTCCCTGGCATCGCATGGAGGCCTCTCCACCTGCCAGCTCCAGCTCGGGCTTTTCTGTCTTCCCTGCACTAACATTCTGGAACCTTTTTTTTTTCTGCCTAGAGAGTCACATGCCCACTTCACCATCTCCCCTCCTGCCTCTTGAAATAGCCAGTTCTCACCTACTCTGCAGGTCTCCACTGCAACCCACTCACTGCCCCAGGGAAGCCCTTCCTGACCGCTCACTCTGACATATGTTGCCCTCCCGCCTCATGTGCTTTATTTATCTTGCCCCCTATTCTATACTATCCTTGAGCCCCAGGGAACTCTACATAGTCTACTCTGTGTGTGCCCTTTGCATCTAGCAAAGTGACTGGCTCTCTCTGAATATTTTTCGAAATAACTGAATGGTGACCATAACCAAGTCTTCTTGACTCACTCTCCCAGTGGTCCTGTCCCTGCCCCACCTCAGCCTCACCCCTCATTGGGCTCCCATTTTGATTTGATTTTGATTTCCTTGTCTTTTAATGAAACTCTCTTTGTGGGCCTTTTTTCCCTTACTTCCTCAGTCTGATTAAATATTGATGTTCATTTTGGGTAACATGGAAAATTATTCTCACATATATGAGTGGATTTCAAGTAATTCCCCAAGAAGTTTCTTTATTTTATCTTAACCTCGGTATTACCACCATCTGTCATTGACATCTTTGAAAAGTCCACAGTATTGCCACAGTCAGTACCCCACTCGCCAACCCACTGCTGTGCCTCTTCAAGCCACTTGCTTTCAGGCCACTCATATCAAAAAAGAAGCTACAAGAGGAATTCAAAGGGTTGACAATTAAAAGGTATTTCTGTTTTTGTTTTGTTATACAGGAGTTGTAGATCTTATGGCTCTGACAGTGAAAGTGACCGAAGTTACTCTCATCACCGGAGTCCCAGTGAAAGCAGCAGATATAGTTGAAAGTGTCCCCTTTTTTTGATACAAATTATATCTTATTTGTAAATATCTGGTAACTTAAAAGTCTACGAAACTTAATGGCAGTCTGTTGTTCTATTTCAACATTAGAGATGAAGTTGAAAAATAGACACTTATTGTTATTTGTTCATTTACATGTGCGTAGAATTTAAAATACAGATATGTCTCCTAAAAATATTTGTATGCCACATTTTACAGTAGCCAACTATGGAAATGAATTTCATTTTCTTGAATCAAGAAATCATGAAATTTAAATATGATTTGCAATATTATTTTAGCTAGATTATTTCTCTCCATCTCATGTATTTCTTAGAATACAGATTCTTTTTGCCCGTTTTTAAGGTCTTAGCATATATGCTGCCAAGCATAGAACTGTGAAGGAGAACTGTGAAAGGTGACCAAATACTTATATACCAATTACACAGAACCTTATACATGTGTGCTCTTAAAAACAAACTGCCCAGAATTGATACTAATGGTAGCCAGGAGTATAAGGCAGTGGCTCTGGGGTTCTTAATTCATTCCTTACTTCTTTGTTGTCTCAGAGGATCAGGAAAGTAGTCACCATACAGCCCACTGTATTATTTCAGGCTGGCGGGTGAGGTTAAGAAGAGTAAATCAGCCTTAACTATAAATACCTGCACTGTCTCTAAAGCCCTAATGTTTTATGTGCTTTTTAATAAATACTATCAGAAGTTCGGTTTGTAAAAAAACAATTCTATTCCAGTTTATGCTTTGGTGTTTGGTACCTTTTGGTGCATTATTCTTATATACTGTACATTGGAATTCCGTCAGAGAGAGAAATGAATTTTTTAAAATTCATTGGCACCAAACATGGGTCCTTCTAAGCTCTATTCACTTTAAATATTTGGAGGGCCTCTCTCAAGCACAGGTGTGGGCTGGGGGCCATGGAGCGGGCAGGATTGGCATGGGGTTGTGTGGCCACTGGGGTCTGCTGCACAGAACTGATGCGTGTGCCCCTGGAGGAGTTGATTGGAGAGTGGACTTCAAAAGTAACACCAAGATCTCCCTGCCACCATCCTGGGCACATGTTGCAGGGCTTTACTTTTAAGTCTTTCAAGTAAGAGGCAGATGCAAGAGCAGTTGAACTGTTCTCCGCACCCGCCAGCATGTTTCCCTGTTTCAGTGGCCTGCACTGACTCAGTGAAGCCTTGTGTGAGATGGTAAACCTATGACAACAGACAGGGAATCGGGGTGTGCAGTACTGCATAGATTACACACTTTCACAGTCTTGGGTGGTTCCTGCAGAAATGATTTGACCTGTAAAAACTGGTGAGATTTTTTTTAACCTTTAGTTTGAGTTTTTTCCCCAAGTGTACTTAATCACCTTAGTGCCAGTTTAATCCAGTTATGCAGAAGAATTTCATATTGGATGTTTGATGCAGAACTCTGTGCGATCCTACCCCAGGGCTTGCCTGGTGTACTTGGGAAGTGGGAAAGAGCCCTCGGTTGGAGGGATCTGACCACCCCTGATGGATGGAGGGGTGACCTTGGATATATTAAAACCATCACCCATAAAAGGTTCATAAACAGGGTTAAGTGGCCAGTTGTTTGCCAAGTTGATAGATGAGAATACATTAGAAAATAGGACCTAAGTCAAACAAACATACTTGATAGTGAATACAAAACAACGTGCGCTCATATGAAGGGTTTTCAAAGGTTGCCTGCAGAGGAGAATATTGCTTTAATAATACGCAGTGGAAAGAAACTGCATTTAGAACCCAAACAAAAACTGCCAAATCTAATTACGTTAAGAAGAGTTACCTTTGGTCAGTGTATTCGTTTTCTATTGCTGTGTAACAAATGACCCCAAACTTTGCAGCTTAAAGCAGCACTCGTTTCTTAGCTTACAGTTCTGTAGCTCCTGAGTCCAGCACAGTATGGCTGGATTCTCTGCTCAGGGTCTCACAAGGCTGAAATCAAGGGTCAGCAGGGCAGCATTCCTTTATGGAGGCTCTGGGAAAGAATCTGCTTCCAAGTTCATTCAGGTTGTTAGCAGTATTCAGTTCCTTGCTGGCCGTCAGCCGGGGTCCTCTTTCTCGGCTCCTTAAGGCTGCTCGCATTCCTTCTTGTGTGCTTCCCTCCGTCTTCAAACCAGCAATGGCCCATCGAGGCCTTCTTCTCATGCTTCAGGTCTCTCTGCCTTCCTCCTCTGTTTTGAGGTTCGTGTGATTTGATCAAGCCCACTGAGATAGTCTCCCTATATTAAGGTCAGCTGTGCCACAGAACATAGTCACAGAAGTGGTATCACATTTACAGGTTCCTGGGATTGGGACATGAAATAGGGGGAGGGACATTTTAGAATTCTGCCTCCCACAGGCAATAACTTCGCCTGTTGTGCTGTGGGTAGACTTTTACCCTGAAAAGGTGGGCCCTAGAAGCCTCGTTTGTTTTCTCCATGGAAAAGAACAGCCCTCAGCTGCAGCATTCAACTTGTGTGTTTACTGAATGGACTACAGAAATAGCTTTTCTTCATAAAGGGGATTGTTCTGTATTTTAAATTATTTTTTAATAAAATTTGAATTATGTGTATTGTGCTTCTTAATAGACGATGCATTATTGGACTGTTTTTGTAATGTCCTGTTTACTGCAAATGAAATATGATATAGCTGGTATTGTTCAAAAACTGTAGAAAATACTTTTGTACATATTGGTAATGTCTGATTTGTATACACTTCATTTAAATTTCCCTAAAACTGGAAAGGGGGGCCTTGTAGAAATTAAAATATATACTTAGTCTAAGTTTGAGTCTGTGCATGTTTCATCCTTCTTTATTCATCCAGACTTCAAATAGTCTTTCTGAAATGGAAAAGGAGACGTTGAGTCTCCTTGCTGACCCAGCCAGTGAAGAGACTTCATCTCATCTGTCTGTGGCTTGTTTTCGTCTTCTGGCCGAGTATTAGTGGTAGGGCACGAGGTGGAGCTAGAGAGAACTTCAGGCAGAAACGTTCACCTACGCAGAGAACCATTGATGGTGTTTGGTCTTCCTTCCCCTGCCAACTCCACGTTTCTTCCAGGCTCTGTTGTCATCCAGCTGAGGTGACCTGCATATAACAGATGCCTTTGCTGAGGAGGGAATACGTCCCCCCGCCCATCTGTGAGATGCTGCCTAGGGACAGCATGTTTACCTGCTACGCCACCTGCAGCCTCCACCTTCCCTCCCTAACAGTGGTTCACCAGGCAGGCACATAGCACTCTCTCCTGGAGAAAACATTCATGGTGATATTTTTAGCATCCACATGAGAATTTGCAGGACAAGTACAATTAACTTTATTCTCCTCAGAACTCAAAGGGATTTGTACTTTCTTAGTGAATACAACATAACCTCACACAGTAAGATTGGCAGAGGTTCAGTTTTCAAAGTTAACACTAAACCCCCAAGTCCGGCAGTTCCTGAAAACAGGCAAATCTGGATGTGTTGCCTTAAAATTTAAATAAAATTGTAGAGTCTGTTTGCTGTAGGGAAATCCCCAAGTGGGGTTCCTTTAGGGTGTTATTTTTTAGAGAACACAAGGATCTTTAATCAAATTCTGATAGTGATCGTCTTGATCAGCTGGGCAGTATTGGGAGGAAATGTGTCAAAGACTGGTTTTTTCTATTCTGAATTAGCTGGCAAGAGAATTCAGGGGAAATGCCCCTCTCACGAGTGACCATGAACACTGGCTAGGCATCACTGTTTGGAAGCGAAAGGAGGCTCCACCGGTGCAGAGTGAGTGACACAAACTGTGCGGCCAGGTGAGGGGCTGGAAGCCATGGCTCACGTGGGAAGAGCCTGGGCTCAGACGGCTGGTCTTTGGGAGAGGGAATCCACTTTGCCACTGCCCAGAGGGAGAGGTGAATCCCATGAGGCACTGGTGATAGAGTGAACTGGGCAGAGTGCCAAGAGGACTCCTGCTCAGCAGGGAGAAGTTCTTTGACGCTGTAAAGGTCAGGGAGAAGAGCTGGCACCCTGGAAGAAGACCGCGTGCACTCTTGCAGACAGACCCTAGGCAGCTCCAGTCAGCACCTGATGAGCGTGAGGCAAGGAAAGCCCACCCGGGCAACACACACAAAGGAGCAAGAGGCTCTCGTGGACGGTTTTCTTTAAAGATGCAAGAGGGAAGAGATATGGGAACATATGTATATGTATAACTGATTCACTTTGTTATAAAGCAGAAACTAACACACCATTGTAAAGCAATTATACTCCAATCAAGATGTTAAAAAAAAAAAAAAAAGATTTCAGTAGAAGGTAGAGGCAGTGCTCCATCGCCTCTGCCTGCTCTGCTCCCCGTGAATCAGAAGGCCTCCAGTGGGGCTACACGAAGCTTGGGCCAAGCACTTCTGCCTCTTGGAGACCCCAGACCCACTGTTCACCACCTACAGCTATCGAACTCCAGCTCCAGAGACTGAGCAGAGTTTCATAGTCGGCAGGACCCAGACTAGCCTGGGTGGGGTTGTGTCTCTTCCGCCAGCCTAGAGTCCTGAGGACATTGGGGTAGAAAATGTGACCCAAGCTCTCAGGACGGACACCTGCGTTCTGCATCTGGAGGCCTGACCCTCCTCTGCAACATGAGGCTAATGGTCCTTAGACTGTCAGTCTCTCAGCTCATAAACCCCGAAAGAGGGTGCAACCAGACATGAGAACCGGGGTGCTCGGCCCTTCCTGGGCCGGTCTGGAGATGAATCAGCCTCCCAGAGAGCCCACGGGATCGGGCTCTGGGCTGGAACTTCCCAGTCTCAGGTCCCCCAGGGTCTCCTGCAACTAAAACCTCTACCACCAGGCCAGATTCCCAGAGAAAGACCAAGAAGGATCCCACTGGCCCAATCTGATTTTATTTTGAAGAAATTAAAGACCTCTATGAGCAACTATTCTATGGCACAGTCCTTAAGGGTTTGGGGCCTGAGTCAGACTGCCTGGGTTCAAGTTCCACTCTGACACTTCTAGGCGGATAGCTAGGTAAATTGCTTGACCTTTATAATACAACTCCTCATACTAAGGACTCCTCTATCTTAGGAGTGGTGAGGATTAAATGCTTGGAACTAAACACGCATTGTTCAGGGACACTAGCCCCTGGGCTTGCCTCCAAGATCAGAGTGCTTGTCCCACAAGTTTCACAGGGAGGGCCAGGCTCAGTCACTAGTGAGAGGCCCAGGGCCCCTTGACCCAGCAGGGTGGGAGAGGATCCTGGTAGATGCCAGGGAGGCCCTGAATGCCTAGGCCATGACGTTTATGCTCTGGGAGGGAACTGGGCAACCTGCTGGTTTGAACTAGGTCCCCACCCCCCTACAGCTGTAGCCTGTTAGTGCTGAGCTCAGGACAGGAGCAAGCCACCCCCCGCCTCCAACCCCACACCCAGAGATCCGTGCTGCCCGACCCTGCAGAGCCCTGGGTCAGCACCTAGTAGGTAGGTGGAACTTCCCTGCCACCCCACCAGCCCCATGCTGCGATGTCCCTTTCTGTTTTCTGGCCCTGCCCACTCTTTGCTCCCTCCCCCATCACAGTTAACCAGCTCCACGCCCCGCCTAGGGAGGCTGAGCCCTGCTCTGCGCACACGCACACGTGTGCTGCCCCACAGCATGGTTTGAGTCTCTTCCTCCTCTCCGAACTGGGAGAGAAGTTTGGTCTAGAAGCTTAGGGAAGTTGTGAGAAAACCCATGAGCTGGCCTCTAGAGGCAGGGGTGTGGCTCTGCCGACCTTGCCAGCACCCAGTCCCAAGTGTCTGAGGATCCTCCAGCCCTGCCCTTGTCTCCACAGACTGACTCCTGGCTTGCCCCTGTGGCATGCGATTCTGGCCTGGGATCCCCCTCCCCGATAACTGGTCCCACCCTACACCCTCCAGAAAGCCTGCCTTGACCAACCCTGAGGGGAAGATCCTGTGGCATGACCCTTTCCAAGGCCAAGAGAACAATTCTGCCTATCTCCATCCGGCCGCTCCCACCAGACGAGAATCTGGATTCGGCTACATCAAATCACCTCTAGTTCCCTGCAGATGTTTAACTATACCCTCCCTTCCGGCCTGTGCAGGTGCTATTCCCTCTGCCTGGAGTTCCCTTCCTCTCCTTTTGCCCTAGTGTTACTCAACTTTCAGTCCTCAGCTCTGAGCAGCCCCATTTGAGCCCACCAGATTGAGCTCTTCACACAGTGCCTTCCTGCCAAGTCTCATGTGACCCAAGTGCCAGTAGCCTCTCCCAGAGCTGGCTCTGTCCTGGGGTTCCCACAGTAGATGGGCTGTAGGCCAGAGAAGCAAAGGGAACAGCTGGGGTCTTCAGGAAGACTGAGCCCCCATTCCCTCCCTTCTCACCCAACCTCCAGCCCCTCCTTTGGCTTGACTGCTGCAACCAAGGCCAATCCCAAAAGGGCCAGCAGCCCTACCTTGGTCACAGTGGCCACACCCCCTGCCAAACCTTGGCTGGGAAGTGGGCCCGGGAGTGTCCTGTGCAGCCCTCTCTGCCAGGCTCCTCCCACCCTGCGGGGGAGACTGCTCCAGCCTCCCTTTTCTTGGCTTCTGACGCTGGTGTCTTGCTGTGTGATCTGTCCTGCTGTACCTTCACTGTCCTTATCCCACCAATGGGTACACAGTTCCTCTCTTACCACCTCCCAGGCCCGTGCAAGGATCCACTGAGTCAGAAGAGGAAGTGGGTTGGGATGGAGGAAGAAGTGGAAGGCAGCCCTGAGGTGATGGGCTGGTCAGGCATGCAGGCTGCTCTGGCCCGGCCTCAGCTTGAGGTCTTTGGGAGCTGAGCCAGCTGTCTCTGCGCCCACCACGGCGATGTCTGCAGTGGCCTTCTCTGGGGGCATGTCCCCATCTGTGCCCCTTCCTCTCTTCCCATCTCTTTTTCCACCGCGGTCTTTCCTCACCCTCCATCTGGCCATGTGTTTTCCTCCTCTTTCTCTTGGTGCTCTTCGGTCACCCCCATCTTGGCCCGTGAGATGTTTTCTCCCTGGCCCTGGGATGGCCCTGTCTTAAGGGCCTACCCATCCCGGCCTCAGGGGAGGCCCATGCAGTTTCACAGGACAGACATCAGACTACAGGATGGCGCCTGCCGGGGATCTTGGCCTCTGCTCCATTTCCTTCCCTGGCACCCAGAACCAAGTCACTCTGAACAGGCCCCAGAGTCCCTGCCCACTCGTGAGTAAGGTGGCGTACTCAGGGGACACTGCTACAGCCAGGCATGGGCGGGTGTGTAAGCACAAGTGCACATGTGAGCGGAGGGATGGGGGATGCTCTGTGGTACTGCAGATGGGGGCAATGTGAGAGTGACCAAAGATGGGGCAGCCATCAGCTTGGAGTTGGGGGCACAGAAAGGCATCTGAATGATGACATGGGCCATACGAGAGGCCCCCTCGCCACAATGGCGGCCCAGCCACCACCTAGACCCTGCCAGGCCCAGCACCCTGTGGTCCCCACCCTGCTGCCTGCTCAGCCTGGCAGTGTTCCTTTGCAGCCTCCTGCCAGCACAGCCAGCCCCCAGCCCCCACTGGTGTCCATGCCAGAGCAGCATTCCGCAGGCCTGGCTGCATCTCCCCAGCAGAGACGGAGCAAGGCGGCCTCTCAGCAGCCATCAGGCCACACGGCTGGGGGACACAGTGGGACCTGGGCCTGTGGGCCTGTCACATTAAAGGATTTCATCAGTGCAGCTGCGGTACGGGTTCTCGCATCTCCTGCTCTGGGCGGCCCTGGGCAGCCAGAGGCAGCCACCAGGTAGGGGTCGACCAGAACCAAGTCCTGGAGGCACAGAACCAAACAAACCCTGAGCTGTCCTGGGGTGGGGCGGGGGCGGGGGCGGCCAGGCTAGTTGGAGATCCTAGACTCACCCTAAGGTCTGAGCAGCCCAGGCCAGAGGGTGGGGATGGTGACGCGGCTAGGATACGGGGGTTCGGTCCCTCGGTGTGAGGTCGCTCAGGGGAGCAGGTGTAAGCCTTTTCTGCAGCTGATTGCGGCGGGGGGAGGCGGGGGGGGCTGGGGGGGCGGGGGGCGGGAGGGCCCAGCTTCCCGATTTCAGGGCCGCCTACTACTCCGACCCCGCCTCTGTGGCGCAGCTGGAGGACACCGAGGTTAGACTCCCAGACGAACTTCCCGGAGGAAAGGGGGCTCGCCGCGGGAGAGTGAGGCCGGGGTCCGTCCGCTAGGATAGGAGCGACGGGTCGTGGCCAGGGGGCCCGGCGGCCCGAGGAGGGGCGGGCTGCACCGGGACGGCTCGCACCACGCGTGTCCGCGACCCCCGCCGGCGCGCAGGGCGGCCTGGCCCTTTAAGCGTCCAGACGGCGGCCCCAGCTGACGCGCGGGCTCCAATCGGCGCCCCGCGCCCCCCGCCCGCCGCGCCCGAGGCTCTGGGGCCGCAGCTGCTCGGCGGCTGGACTCGCCGCGGCCCTGCGCCTCCGCCCGCCCGGCCGCGCCCCCGGGGGCCATGGTCGCGGGGCCCTGCGCGGGGGCGGCCCCCAGCGCGGCGCTTCATGGAGCGGCCCCGGCCCGGCCGCCGGGGGCAGCGCGATCCCGCGGGGCCCTGTGAGCCCCCAGCGCCACGGCACCATGGTACGCAAGGCCCTGCCTGTCCCCCCGCTTATCCGCCCACCTGCCCGCTCTGCCCTCTGGAGCGCACGGCAGGCCGGCTCGGGGTGGAGGGATGTGAGGGATCTTACCCCTCTCTGGGTCTCCCCGACCCCTTCTCTGGGTCCTTGCGGGCTGGGAATGCGGCGCTCTGACGCGGCCGTCGGCGGGGAAGGGGTTAAATTCCTGGGGTTGGTGGCCGGGCACGAGAGGCTGAGGTCCTGCTAGGCACTGGCGGAGGGGGGCGCTTTTCTGAGCCCGGGACGGCACCGCCCTCGGACTGGGTGATGGGGGCAGGGAGGAGGTCGGATTCCCGCCTGGGCCTTGGGCCACGTGGGCGCTGGAGACGCCCTGCCTGGGGATTCGGGGCTCCTGGGCCGAGCGGAATGTGGGGGACGCCTGCAGCTCCGGTCCAAACTCCTGTGTGACCTTGGGCCGGTCTCCCGCCCTCTCTGGGCCTGTTTCTCGGAAAGGACGGATGGCCTGAGTTGAGAGGAGGCTGGCATAGACACCTCCTCCCTAAAAGGAGGAGGCTGGAAGTCATGAGCCTGTGCCCCCTTGCTCAGTCTGGGCCCACCCACTGCTGCCCAGCGATGGAAGGATTGACATGGGAGTAGGGTGTGCTGATGGACGCCCAGGTTTCATCCTAGGGCCTCCAGGGAGATGCCAGGGCAGGGTAGGAAGCTGGTGGTTTCGTGACAGTGAGGCAGGGTACCCCTTAGGAGCAGAAGGCTCTGACCATGGTAAGGCAGCCTCGGCAGGTGTCCCTGGCACCTGGCCTTCCCCCAGCCTGGCTTGGGGGGAGGGTTGAGGGCATGAAACACCCTGGCAACGGAAGTGCCTGACCACTCCCCTGGTCTTGTATCTTAGCTGGGCTGGCCTGGACTTGGGGGTGGGGTGTGTGGCTGCAGCTGGCACAGCCAGATGGGGAGGGGCATCTGCAGCTTCAGGGAACTAGCACATCTGGCTGGAGAGGCAGACACAGCTGGTGGCCCTGTGTGGGAGGTACCAGGCTAGGGGGTAGCCGTGCCCTGCTGAGGGGCTGCCAGTTATGGACTTAGGCAGCATCTATGTGCCCGGTCAAGGAAGTCCAGTCAGGCTGCCTGGTTGTAAGGTTCTTGGGCCCCTCAAGGGCCAAGGATGGTGCTGGCTTAGCTGGGAGCATTGCCTTGGAAATGGAGTCTTTGGGGCAGCACTACCCTCTAGACTAACCCTTCGTCCCCTGCTGAGGCCAGAGGGGTCCTCACTGGATCCTGGGACCAGATCTGCACAAGGGAAGTGTCGGGCATTGCCCTTGCCCCCTGGCAGGCAGGCACTGGAGGGCATTCTGTGAAGGGGGAGCAATGGACCAGAACCCTGTGCCCTAGGATGGGTACCCCACAACAGGTCCGACATTGGCAAGTCTTTATCCAAGCCACTTCCCCACCACTGCCTGGCCCCTGGAGGCCCTGAGGAACCCCTGTTACAGCCAAGTTGCACCCTGACCCCTCACTGACTCGCAGGTGGCAGCAGCTCTGGGAAGGAGGGTGCAGGTCGCCGGAGGTGGTGATGGGGTCTGGGGAAGCACAGCTGGTCCCCTGGGTGGGAGGGTCCCCAGATGCCTCATCCTGCTTTTTAAGTCATTAAAGGCCAAGAAATACTTCCACGTGGAATAGTGTCTAGTCCAGCACAGATTGGGTGGCCTTAGCAGAGCTAAGAGTCTAGGGCCTCTGCTCTTGCTTGCTGTGGGACCCTCCCATTCTGAGCCTCGGTTTCCCCATCTATGTAATAGGGCTTGGTCCCAGAAGATGAATCAGAATGAGTCAGTGGATGGAGATGGGAGGGGGTTGGCACCTTATCCCCGTTAGATTGGTCAAGCCTGGACAGGCCAGCAGCCCTGAGACAGAGGAGCAGATGGGTGGCTTCTTGGCTGGGGGGAAGGAGGTGTTGGGGGAGAACTCAAGAGAGATGGTGGTGAGAGAGAGAGAGAGAAAGAGAGAGCATGGGTGCTGTCCTGGGCTGCTGGATGTGAAGGGTGAAACCCAGGGCAGATCTGTCAGCAGGTGGCCCCTGGAGGCTCCCTGAGGCTCATCCCGAGGCCCAGGGCAGATCCTCTCATTCAGGTGACCGGAAGGACTGGCATGAAGGGGAGGGCTGTGGATGCACAGGACTGGGGTTTCATCCCAGGGCTTCCAGAGAGGTGCACGGGGTCAGGGAGCTGATGTCTTTGCAGTGCAGCAAGGTACCCTCAAATGTAGGAGGCTCTGACTTAGCTGGTCAGGGCCTGAGGAGGGCCAGAACCTGGAACCTGCGGGGCTGGTCCAGCCAGGCAGATAGCCGACAGATGTTAATTGAACATCTGCTGTGCGCTGGACCCATGCAAGGGACTGGGCAGCCTGCCTGTCTGTGCTGCCCACCTTTTGGGGAAGCCGCTGTGGTGCGACCAGGAATAATTACTCTGGGCAATTCGCAGGTACTGGGTGTGGTCCAAGGTTCTAGGAATCTGACCCATCAGATTCAAGGGCCTCCCTCAGGCTCCAGAAGCCCCCAGTGGTGTGACCTCCAAGATGAGGCCATCTCGGAACCTCTGGGCCTGGACCACACCTGACCTGGGGTCTGGGGGCCTAGAGGGAACAGGGCTTGGGACGAGCCTTAGGGGCCTCCTGCCTCAAGCATGGTGGACAGGTAACACAGCTGTGTCCTTTGCCCCTACAGAACCTTTCTGTGGGGGGAGCTGCTGCCACCAGGCCTGAGGCCACAGGCGGCAGCCTGGCCCAAGCTCTGGCTGAGGAAGGAGGGGACGGCTGGACCTCACCAGCCTCCTCCAACAGGGCAGCGGGACCATGGGCCTGGATTTCTTCACAAAAGTTTCTGCCTCTGCAAGGCCTCAGGCCTAGACCTTGAGGGCCGCTGTGGGTGAGCTGAGGGATCCCCTCAGGTGCTGCCCCAGGGGTGCAGTGGCCAGAGGCAGAGCAGTGAGCCAGTGAGCCTGACCTGTTCTTCAGCTGTCTGGGCTTAGGCAGGCTTGGCTTTATTTGTATGTGAGTGAGTGTGGAGGAGAGAATCCATGGGGCCCAGAAATGCTGAAGGGATGCCTCTGGGGACGCTTTTGGGGAGACAACCCAGTCCTGGTTTGCTGGGCTCAGCCCTGGTTTTAGCATCAAAAGCCCCGCATCCCAGGAAACCCCTAGGCTCCTGGCCCACCTGGGCGGTTGATCACCCTCGAACCTTTTCCTTCCCCTTTCTTCCTCTTCCCCTCCCCTTCCCGGGACCACTTCTCCCATTTCACAGTGGAAGAGCTGGAGGCCAGGGAAAGTTAACCACTGACCCAGGAGCTGACATGCGGCCTCCGAAGGTCACGACCAGAGTTTGAGCTCTGAGGAACAGCAAACTCGGGCTTGAATCCTGGTTCCCCCTCGTCCTTGCTTGGGCTTCGGCACCTTCCCTGTAACATGGAACCAGGAGTGATGGGTGGGTGGCCACCTCCCAGATGGCCTTGACCTGACCTGTGCCCTCTGCCCCACAGTTGCTGGTTGAAAAGACGACGGACTCACCGGCGGCCGAGTTCTCGCTGGTGGAGGACGTGGCGCTGCACTTCGCCTGCTTGATGGGCCGCCTGAACGAGCAGCGCCTCTTCCAGCCTGACCTGTGCGACGTGGACCTGGTGCTGGTGCCCCAGCGCAGCGTCTTCCCGGCCCACAAGGGTGTGCTGGCCGCCTACAGCCAGTTCTTCCACTCGCTCTTCACCCAGAACAAGCAGCTGCAGCGCGTGGAGCTGTCCCTGGAGGCGCTGGCGCCCGGCGGCCTGCAGCAGATCCTCAACTTCATCTACACGTCCAAGCTGCTGGTCAACGCGGCCAACGTCCACGAGGTGCTCAGCGCCGCCTCGCTGCTGCAGATGGCCGACATTGCCGCGTCCTGCCAGGAGCTGCTGGACGCCCGCTCCCTCGGCCCCCCAGGCCCCGGCACCGTGGCCCTTGCCCAGCCGGCCGCCAGCTGCACCCCGGCCGCACCGCCCTACTACTGTGACATCAAGCAGGAGGCCGACGCCCCAGGCCTGCCCAAGATCTACGCCCGTGAGGGCCCTGACCCCTACTCGGTGCGCGTTGAGGACGGGGCTGGGGCCACAGGTGGCACGGTGCCTGCCACCATCGGGCCGGCTCAGCCCTTCTTTAAGGAGGAGGAGAAGGAGGGTGGCGTCGAGGAGGCCGGCCGGCCCCCGGCCAGCTTGTGCAAGCTGGAGGGTGGGGAGGAGCTGGAGGAGGATCTTGGGGGTTCCGGCGCCTACGGTCACCGGGAGCAGTCCCAGATCATCGTGGAGGTGAACCTCAACAACCAGACGCTGCACGTGTCCACAGGGCCCGAGGGGAAGCCGGGCGCTGCCACAGGCCCGGCCACCATGGTGCTGGGCGGGGAGGACGGGCTGCAGAGACACTCGGAGGAGGAGGAGGCCGACGAGGAGGAGGAGGAGGAAGAGGAGGAGGAAGAGGAGGGCGGTGGCAGTGGAGGGGAGGAGGAGGAGGAGGAGGAGGAGGGCGGCAGTCAGGGAGAAGAGGACGAGGAGGAGGAGGAGGAGGAGGGGCACAGCGAGCCGGACCAGGAGGAGGAGCAGGAGGAAGGGCACAGCGAGCCAGACCAGGAGAGCTCGGAGGAGGAGGAGGAGGAGGAGGAGGACGGGGGGGCGGGGGGCAGGCAGGGGCCGGGGGGCTGCGGTAGTGGGGCAGACCCCCCTCCCCACAGTCGCATGGCAACGCGGTCCGCCCGGCGCCGGGGCCTCCCTGAGCCTGAGGAGGCTGGGCGGCAGGGTGGGAAGCGGCCAAAGCCACCTGCAGGAGTGGCTCCTGCCCCAGCCCGAGGGCCACAGGCCGCTGACGGTCTGGGGGCCAAGGTGAAGCTGGAGGAGAAGCAGCACCATCCGTGCCAGAAGTGCCCGCGTGTTTTCAACAACCGCTGGTACCTGGAGAAGCACATGAACGTGACCCACAGCCGCATGCAGATCTGCGACCAGTGCGGCAAGCGCTTCCTGCTAGAGAGCGAGCTGCTGCTGCACCGGCAGACAGACTGCGAACGCAACATCCAGGTGGGCCTCGGGGTGGGTTCACGGGGCCCACAGGGGCAGCCAGCCAGGCTGGGCCAGGCTGGAACTGGGCCCTGGGCACCCAGTGTCCTGCTGCCTGCATTGCCCACACAGTCTGCAGAGACCAGGCTTGGCCCCCTGGACAGTGGGACCAGCCCAGGCCCAAGGGTGAGCCCAAGGTGGTGAGAGCTCAAGGGATAACGTCAGGGAGAGCTTCCTGGAGGAGGTGGATAGAGCTGGGCTTCAGCACGTGCAGAGACGTGCAGATAGGGGTAGAACAAACAGTACCCTTGGCCAGAGGGGCAGAGGGGAGCCCGGACTCGGGAGGATGAGAGTTGTCTGAGCACGTGAGGCTGGGGGACAGCCAGCTCTGAGGAGGGATGAGTCAGTGTTTTAGTAGATCTCTGGGCTGCCGCAAGGCCAACAGGGCCACCACGTATAGTTTCTCAGACTGTGCCCTGCGCAAAAGGACAGATGAGGGGAGGAGGGGTTTGCCCAGAAGGGGGCGCCATTTCCCACTTCCTGCAAAGGCTGAAAGGAGCAAGGGGCAGCGGAGCAGGAAGAAACCCCTGCATGCAGCTCTTCGGAGGTACCAGCTGGCCTGGGCCTGGGAAAAGGGACTGGATGAGCAGTTTGGGAAGCGCAGGGGCTGCCGGGGCCAAACAGGGGAGTTGGGCTGGCTGCCAAGCCTTGAGCCAGCCTGAGTCTGGGCCAGCTCGGCCTTTCAGGGTGCAGACAGCACAGGGCCAGCCAGGCTGGTTTTTGCCTTTTCTGACTGGGAGTGAGGTTGGGGGGCAGTAGGTAGGCAGGTGCTAATTGCCTGAACTAATTGCTAATTGCAGTGCCCTGTGGAGAAAGTGTTATCTGGGGGTTACCTGATTCCTGCCCCACCCTCCTGCCCACGCTCCCACTTGCCTGCCTGCTGGGCTGCCCTTTGACTCTCCGTGCGCACACACCTGAGCTTCCCTCCTGAAGGGGAAAGACGCTTGTACCTCTTCTGTCCTGGGCACCCTGACCCAATTTCTGCCCGAGCCCTGGCCTGCTGCAGGGATGGGTAGGACAAGGGCCCAGGAGAAGAGGAGGGGGGGAGTGTGGCCCTCACGGTTCCCGCCACCGTCTATTGCCTGATAGGCCCTTGTACCTCCTACAGTCCCCAGTCCTTTGGAATCTGTCTCCTTGGGGATCTCCATGGTGTCAGGGCATGGGTCCCAGCAGGGGGAGGCAGCAGAGGTAATGGCCCAGCTCTGCCAGGACCTGTTATCTGAGGGACTTCTCCATGAACCGAGTAGCCTCCTCACCCACTGTGGTCCTTCAGCCAGTTGTGTCTCTTCTTTGTAGAAAGATGCCTTGTTGAAATGAGCACAGAGGAGGGACTTCCTGGAAGAGGTGGCCCCTGACCCTAGTGAGTTCAGGATGAGGGACCCACCCTGGGTGGGTGGGTAGGTGGGTAAGTATTTAGGGAGTTACCACCCCCAGCTCTCAGAACATCACATCTGGCTGGTCCTTGGACATCAAGGCCTCTCTCTCCAGCACAGTTCAGGTGGGGAAACTGAGGCCCAGAGAGGGGCAGTGACTAGTCCTAGGTCACATGGTCCTGACCCAGGGCCTAAAGTCTTCTCACCCCGCAGTGTGTGACGTGTGGCAAAGCTTTTAAGAAGCTCTGGTCCCTCCACGAGCACAATAAGATTGTGCACGGCTACGCAGAAAAGAAGTTCTCCTGTGAGATTTGTGAGAAGAAGTTCTACACCATGGCTCACGTGCGCAAGCACATGGTCGGTAAGTCGAGGCTGGTGAGGGATGGAGCCTGAGGTCCAAGCGGGCCAGCTGCTGGGTGTTCTGGGAAACACTTCACAATCCAAGGGCAATATGAAGGGGTGAGAAGGCCCCTCGTAGCTGGGAGGTAGGGGGTGGGGGGCTGGTTGCAGTGGCAGGTGTGTCCTGGACAGGCTCTGGGGCCAGGGCTGCCACGCATAGTTGGGCAGGTTGCACATGGCACAAGGACTCCTGGACAAGATGGCAGGTGGGGACCAGAATCCAGCTAGCACACTGCCAACCAGGCTGTGCATCCTGACATGGGGCTGTGTCCACCAGAGCACCTTTTTCTAAATTACACGAAGTGCCACATGGGCTGACACAGGCCCAGTCTCAGTCTGAGGACAGCGGTGCCTCTGATAGGGCTTCAGGCTTCTCTGAGTGCAACCGTCCCCCAGGGGTCATACCTGGACACGGTAAGGAGGCCCCCAAGTGTGTTTTGGGCCACTTCGCTGCCTTGGGCATGGCTCTCCCTCCCCTCTAGGTGGGAGTCTAGTGGAGTCTGGTGTCCAGGTGGCCCTCCCTTCTTTACCCGCTTGGGGCCTGGAGCTCTAGGGAGGGCTAGCCAAGGAGGGGCAGTGTGCCCTGGCCAGGCCTTACCCCCGTTCTCTACCAGACGGTGCTAGAGGCCTCCAGCATGAACTGACTGGGAGCTGGGACCCTGGGGTCTAGGTATCGGCCAGAAGCATGCTGGGTAACCCAGGATTGGTGGTCCTTCCTGGGCTTGGATTCCCCAGCTCTGAACTCTGAGGGGGGCCCTCTGTGTCTCCAGTTGCTTCCTCCCAGATCTTCCTTGGAGTTTGTTCTGGGAGGAGCGCAGGTAACTAACTCCCTCTGGATGGCATGGGACCCAAGGCTGAGGCCTTTACAGGTGCCACCCTCTGTAAGACCCAGCCACCCTGGAGGCCCAAGACCACTCTACCCTCTTTTTATAGAAGAGGATGCTGAGGCTCGCTGAGGCACACATTGGCCATGCAGGGAGCCGGTGGCTGAGCCAGGATTTGAGCCGAGGCCAGTCCCACTTGAAATCCTTCTATCTTTCCCCGAAGCTTTGGGAGTGAGGCCAGAGGCTAAAGAACCAAGAGGGCCTCCATGCCTGTCTGACCAAACAGAGAGACCTAGCTGGGAGGGAAGGGGCCTCGCCTGGGGGACAGAGGCTATGGGGCAGGCCCCAGGGTAGGTGGTGCCCTGGGAGGCGGGATCTGGGCTGGATCTGGGGGGTGGTCAGGCAGGGGTCCCCTGGGAGGAGCCAGATGGGTCCCCCCGAGATGTCATGGCCATGGTGCCTGCCCTGTAGCCCACACCAAGGACATGCCCTTCACCTGCGAGACCTGTGGGAAGTCCTTCAAACGCAGCATGTCTCTCAAGGTGCACTCACTGCAGCACTCCGGGGAGAAGCCGTTCAGATGCGAGGTGAGCTCCCTTCTCCTCCTGCCCCGGGAGCCATCCTGGACGGGGCAGGGATCAGAGGCAGCAGCTGCTTAAAAACCAGGGGTTGGGGTACTGGAGTATAGGATGCAGAAAGAGAGGGGCCCCCCCTTGATGTCTGCCTCCCACTCCATCCTTACCTGGTTGCCCACCTGCACCTCCCCCCACACCCCTGCCACCCCACCCTAACCCAGCCTCCGAAGGTTCAGGTTGGGAAGTCTGCATGGGCTGGAACCATGGGGCAGGCTTTCTGGAGAGGTGGAGAAAGGAGCATCTTAGGCAGAGAGATCAGAGATGGAGCTGCAGGTGGGGATGAGGGGGGCCTTTGGACCAGGAGGAAGGATGGAGGGCCTTAAGCATGAGGGCTCCCTCCACTCTGTGGCCTCTTCCCACTTCCTGAGCCCCATTCCTGCCTGGGCCCTGCATGCCCATGGCCTCTCCACCTGTGCCCGTGCACTGCCCCACCCCAGGAGCACCTCGGCTGGCCTTTGCATCCACACCTCCTTGCCCAGGAGCCCCTCCCCATGTGAGTCCTTCCCACAGCCCTGTGGTCTCGGGCCAGCACTTCCCTCCCTGAAGGCTGTTCCCCACTCTGCGCTGGGTCTCACCCCCTCACCCTCCACCCCGCCCTCAGAACTGCAACGAGCGTTTCCAGTACAAGTACCAGCTGCGGTCACACATGAGCATCCACATCGGCCACAAGCAGTTCATGTGCCAGTGGTGTGGCAAGGACTTCAACATGAAGCAGTACTTTGATGAGCACATGAAGACCCACACAGGTACGGCTGCCCCACGGTGAGGAACTCCACACCGGGCCGGGCCCCCTTCTCCGCTAGGAGGCTCAGCGCCGGCCTCCCTGCCTCCCAAGGTCGGGCGAGGCTGGTACAGGCTGGCCCAAGGTGGCGAGGATCCGACAGTGCCAGGGCCGGGCCCGGGATGGATCCGTGGACGCCCAGAGGCTGGCCCGGGGCGGGGGGCTGGGGGGCGTAGCAGCCCGCCAGCAACTCCCCACGGCCCATCACCACCCACCCCGCAGGGGAGAAGCCGTACATCTGCGAGATCTGCGGCAAGAGCTTCACCAGCCGGCCCAACATGAAGCGGCACCGGCGCACGCACACCGGCGAGAAGCCCTACCCCTGCGACGTGTGCGGCCAGCGCTTCCGCTTCTCCAACATGCTCAAGGCGCACAAGGAGAAGTGCTTCCGCGTCAGCCACCCCCTGGCCGGCGGCGACAGCGCCCCCGCAGCCCCGGGCCTGCCCCCCGCCCCGCCCCAGGCCCTCCCCCTGCTGCCCGGGCTGCCCCAGACCCTGCCTCCCCCGCCGCCGCTCTTCCCCACCGCTGACAGCCCCGGCGGGAGGCTGAACACCAACAACTAACTGCCTGCCTGCTGCGCGGGGCCCAGGACCCTCCACTCGTCATCGTGGAGCGGGGCGGGGGGAGCAACACCTCCGGAGTTGGCTGGACACGCTCTGCCCGGGGCCCCTGACCCTGGGGGCTGTGCAGGCTGGCAGCCCCCAGAGCTGGCGGAGGACACCTCACTCCCAAGTGCCCCCTTTCAGCGGCTCCTTGAAGCCTTTACTTTTTGTCTGTTTGTTTGTTTTTTGGAAGTGAAGGAAAACGAAAAGAGAGGAAACTCTTGACAGCATCCCCCTCCAGGTGAGGGGGGCGCTGGAGGCAGCAGGTACGGGTGGGGAGGGACCTGGGGAGCAGGTGTGACTGGTCACTCCGCCGAGGCCTCAGCCAGAGGGGCGTGGCCAGGCCCAGCCCAGGTCACCTTCAGCTGCTCATCCCCGCCCCTCCTGGGCCCCCTCACTCGCCCCTCATCCCGGAGGGTTTGGGGAAAAGTTGGGGTGCCGTCCCCCTTTGGAGGACTTGTGGGCCCACCGTGAGGGCTGCGGATGCCGAGGCAGGGACTTGGGCCCGGACGCCGGGGGGGTTGTGTGGGGTGGGCGTGTGTGGCGAGGTGCACCGACTGCAGCTGTGCACCGTGGGGAGGGGGGCGGGCGGGGGCTGGACCCCAGGCATTTGCTTTCCCCATGGCATCCCCGACCTGCTCCCGGCTGCACCGAGGGCCCTGGGTCCTGGGGAAGATGTCCCCAGGAGCTGCCGGGCCTCAGGGTGTGGTGGGCCGGGCCCTGGGTGGGCAGACGGGCTGGCTCCCACAGCATCAGCCCCCAGGTACTGCAGCCCAGGAGCCCCTGCACATGGGTGGACCCCAGGGGCCGGGGCCCTAAGGAGCAGGCTCGGGCAGATGTTCTGAGGTTTCAAGGTGCTATCAGTGGGGCAGGGGGCAGGGCAGCTGTTCACGGAGCAGCCCATCCCTCAGCAGCTGCCCCAGCCAAATCTCCCACGCTAGAGACGTCTGTGTCTGCGTCTGTCTCTGCTCCTGGAAGGCAGCACAGGCCTCAGCCACTCCCTGGGCCTGGCCACTGCCTGCCCCTGGCTGGTGTCCAGCGGCCTCGTCCCTCCTGCGCCTCTGCTTATGGGTGGGGCGAGGAGCCTGCATGATCAGGCCCTGGGGGTCGGGGTCGGGGGTACCGGGAGAGCCCCACCCAGCCTGTGCCCAACGCTTGCCCTCACGAGGCCAGCACTAATAGGACATCCTTTTTCGTTGTCATTTAACGTCTCTATTCCTGCCTTTGAAATGGGGAGGAAGGTTCCATAAGCTACCTGTTTCCTAGTTAAGCTCTTTCCTATTGTGTTTATACAGTTTTGTCTGTTATACTCTTTGCACCTTAAACCCCTCGACTGCCCCCGCATCACCACCTTCCCAGCATGGCTGGAGTGGGAAGAGGCCTGAGCCCAGGGGGCGGGTTGGGGGGACTGGCCCCACCAGCCCAAGGGCTGAGGGGGTCAGGACCCCTCTGACCTCCTTGTAAGGCCCATGGCACTGGGGCAGGGGGCTGGGGACATTTTAATCATCAATAAACAAAGCACTTTATTATGTACAGATGTGGGCAAGCCCAAGGAGCCCGAGTGATTTGAGGATTTAGAATCCAAGCCACACAGCCCAGATGGTTCTCTGGGCTTAGAGGGGGCAGTGCCCTGGCCCGGTTGAGTTTGGGGCTGTAGCAGGAACAGTGCAAGCCAGAGTCTAAGTACACACCCTCAGACGCCCCTGCTGTCCTCTGGGGAGAAAAAGTGGTCCCCTCCCCGAGAGGGGAAAGCTCCCTGCCTGGCTCCCAGGACTGAGGCTCCGCCCACGCCAAGGCTGGGAATTCCAGCCTCTTATGGGGTCAGCGCTGCGCCTCTCAGGCTCCTGCTTTACTGTAGCTCTTTTCCTCTCCTGCACCCCTTGATCTCTGGGCTTCCATGACGTCCTCAGGGTCCTCCCCTCCCTGCTCCCCCCCTTCCCTTTGCTATTTCTAACCTCTGGTCCCAGTGCCTGGCAGCTTCAGAGCTGGCCCACATTTTCCTAAGAAAAGTCTGATCTCCCCGAATGGGCTGTGGGCTGGGACTCCAATGAGTTTCCCACCCCCTGTTGCTGACGCTGGGGTCTCCCATAGGGGCTGGTGGCCCTGTCACCTGCTGCCCTCCCTGCAGCCTTAGTGAGCCTAGGGGGCCCTGGCCGGGCTGCGCCTCTGGTCCATGAGGCCAGACTTTGACAAGCAGAGGCTGGAGACGGGTGTGGGGAGCTGGTAGCAAGACCCTGTCCCAGGACTTGGGTCTCCTGTCCTTGTACGCTTCCCCTCTCAGGGCACAAGAGGGGTCCAGACAGCAGGCTGGGCACTGGTCAAATGGTCATTGTAGCTGTAGGTGGGCACGGCCAACCCCTCTCCTGGGAGGCCCCTACCCCAGCGGGGACAGGAACCCTGTGTCCCCGGTGCTAAATGCTCTCTTCCCCTTGGGCCAGTGTTGGTGGGAGCTCCTTTCTGGCCAGACCACAAGGGTCTGAAGCAATAATGGTACCTCAGCAGTGCCAGTATGGATAGGGGTTCTTGTTTTACCAGCTTTTACATTTCCTTTTTAATTGTTAAATTAACAAGCACCTGGGTATTGGAGTGAGGGGACTGGGCACCATACCCACTTCCCAGGGCTGGTGGTGGGGAGGGGGCTTGGGATCATCACCTCCCACTGGAGATCTGCCAGGGCGTCCCTCTGTCCAGCTGGACTTCTCAGCCCAATTGGCCAAGACCTCAAGCCCAGAACCTGGGCCTGCCCCTTCCCCGGCTCCCCTTGTACTCCCTGGTCTTGGGCCAGCTGGAGGTGAGTGGCCAGAGAGATGAGGTGGGCCTCAAGCCCTAGGAACCCGGGCCGGGGGCAGAACCTGAGCTTCCGATCCTGATGCGTTCCACCACGGCCAACATGGCACCCCTCAGGGGGGCTCGGTGGCAGAACGGCTGTACCCAGGCATGTGGACCCTTGATGTCTGGCCCTATGTGGCCACCCCACAGCCCCAGAGCGTGTGGGGGACAACAGAAGGGTGAGGAGAAGAGTGAAGGGGAATAAAGGCAGTACAACTGTCCCTTGGCCCAGCCTCTTCTTTACACATTGCCGCCCTGACTACTGGCTGAAGAGACTTGGACCAGAGCAAGAGTAGCACGGAACCTGACAGCTTGGCCGAAGACCACATGGACACCCGTGCCCCGAGCATCTGCACACCCCGTCTCCCTCCCTTGAGGGTGGGCTGGGCTCCTGGGGAACATCCAGGGTCAGGAGCTGAGGTCTGAAGGAGCCAGATGTCAGCACCCCGGAGGACATCTCAGATGGAAGACAGGTAGCGGACTCCGAGGAGGGAGCAGGCAGCTCTCCCTGGGGACCTCCATGAATTATTTCACTGGAGCGCTGGCTCTGTGTGGGATAGAACTCCAGGCTGTGGTGACACGTGGTGAATGAGGCCCCCATGTATGTGGCACTTGGTCCCAGATACCTGGAGAGGGGGATAACCGGGAAGGGCTAGGAGAGGAGGCTGGTGGGTGGGTTCACTAACCAGCCAGAGAGGGGGTACAAATCCCCAGGATGGGGACATTGCCTTCCATACGGTCCCACTTCTCTGAAGGGAACAGGGGCTCGCTCAAGTCACCCTAAAACTGAAGCTTGCTGTCAGGCCTGCGGGCCTGGCTGCTCCTGCAGTGTCTTGTGGGGATTCAGCTTCTCTCTGTTTCCCCTCTTCTACCCGTCCGTCTGCTGCCTCTCCCCATGGCCTCCTCCCTTCAGCCCCACCGTGCTGTGAGCAACGGCCTGATGCCACAAGCATTGTTTTCTATAGAATCCCTGGGAAAATATCTATTTTTTAAAATGAAAGTTTTACTTGGGCATAGTTGAAGAAGCCAAATATTGATATTTCTAGAACTTTCGTTTTTTAACAAAAACCTGCAGTCCCCTGCACCTGCTCCTCTCCAACTCCCGGGAGGCGAGCAGTTCCAATTCAGTTGGTATTTTTGGTGTTCTCATGCCCACAAAAAGCACACCTCCAACGCTACTTTCCAGATTTTTTTCAGTTTTAGGCATCAGCTATGGATGTATTTCTTCATCACTCCCATGACACGCACAAACACTATGCACACAATTTCCCTTCCTCCTTCCTTCCAGCATGGTTATATTATTATTTGGGGTTAGAGTAATATTTAGTGTGTACGTTATTATGACTGTGTAAACACTGATCTCAGCCAAGCCATATAATAGAATACGATTCCATTTCCTTTCTTGCACAGCTTTTTACGTGTGTCTCTCTTAAACGTGATTTGCTTCGGTTTCTATGTGCTTATCACTGCTGCGTTCCCAAACCCTTTGCTATAAATTCAGTTTTCCGTCCAATATGTGCAAACGCGGCGGGTGTTCCATCAGTTTCATCACTCTTGTAACCAGGGAGCCGTGCGGCAAGATGACCCTGGGGTGCACACACTGCAACCGGCTCCCATGAGGAGACTTGAGAAACTGCCTAACAACATCCCCCAGCCAGTGGTTCCCTGTCCCACTTTGCTGAGACTGTATCCCTTTCAGTTCATTGCAGAGATCTTTAACTTCTAGAAGGTTTATGTCTTGGTGGACTCCTTTTTCCTAACCCTAAAATTTACCTTCTCCTCAGGACCACTTCAGGGAATTAAATTCCAAAGAGCTTGACTGTTTCTTTCACCCTGACACAGGAATGAGTTTGCCTGGGTCTAGAATTCAGGCTGGAAATCATTGCCCTCAGAATTTTAGATGCTGGCGCGTTTCTGTTGAGAAGCCTAGCGCCGTAACGTTTAAAAGGATGAAGTGAGATGACAGTTTCCTTTGATTCAACTACAAGCCCTGGAGTCATGCTTCCTCGCTCCCACATCCGATCCCTGGGCGTGTCCTTGGGTGAGAACAGAGTGGGTGGGGCAGAGATGACACAGGATTGGCCGTGACTTAATGACTTGATAGTTGTTGAAATGGGATGCTGGGTACATGGGAGATTAGTATATCATTCTCTCTCTGGAAATACATGCATTTCCCATAATTATAATTTAAAAATAAACAGTGATTCCCCATTTCACTGAGGGGAAAAACTGAAGTCTGTACACTGGCCAGACATGATACCCCACCACAACCTCTCTGCCCTTTTCTCCTACTCACCTCCTCGTTCATTGTTCACTGGCCTCCTTGCTGTTCCTGGAACATGAGGGGTGCACTCCTGCCTCAGGGCCTTTGCTCAAGCTGTTCCCCTGCTTGGAAACCTCCTCTGCATTGGCTTGAACCTGCTCAGGTGTAGTCCTCTCAGTGAGTCCATCCTGACTGTTCCATTTAAAATTGTGACCACCTCCACCTGTCACTTCCCATGCCCCCTTCCCAGCTACTTGTCACCATAGCAGTTCTCATCTGACACCCTGTATATATTTATTTATTTATTTGTTGCCCCCTCCCTTAACTGGCGGTAAGCTCCATAAAGACAGGAATTCTTGCCCGATGTGTTCACTGCTGAATCCTCAGCATTTAGAAGAGTGCCCAGTAGGTTCTCGATGAATGGATGAGCCACTTGTAAACATTCTAGTAGAATGCCTGGTAGGAAATGAGCACCATGGAATTCATCATAATCTAAAAATACGTCACTGAGTCATCTGATAAATATAAGTTAATTGTTCAGTCAGTACCTTCTGTCCTGGTCTTTGGAAAATGAGACTAACAGACATTTTTTGTTATTTGCAGGAAGCAGCAAGGTAGAAAGGGATTCCCACAGTCTTTGGAGGTAGGCAGATCTGCTTCGAATCCTGGCTCAGCCACTTGCCAGCTGTGTGACTTGGCCAAGTTGCTGAGCCTCTCAGAGCCTGGTCTCCTCACTGATGGTTCTTACTGGAAGTGCCCTGCAGTCCAGGGCCGGCTGGAGGCCCCTGGGTGAGCCTTTGCCCTTTCTGAAAGACAGACAGGACCACCTCCAGGAACTGCCTGGGTGCTGTGCCCCTCTGGGACCTGCTGGTGGGGTGAGCAAGCAGGTTGAAAGCACTGATCAGAGGGACAGGCAGTGACATCACTGAGATCACAAAACGGGGAGGTGACTCAGTCCTGGCCCAGCCTGAGGCCCCCTCGCCAATCCCCCCTGCCCCCCAAGCCTGAGGTTATAAACAAGTGACTCAGAAGAATGGTGGGAGAATGCCCCATAACAGTTCACACCAGTGTCTCGGGGGCTAAATTTAACCCACAGCTGCAGCCTCTGGCACTTTGGGAACAAGTTAATCTTGGTGGCTGAGGCTGATGTGTGTGTGCATGTGTGGAGTAGGGGGAGGGTGGTGAGAGGTCCAGAGCAGGGTGGTCATCGGGACCGGCTGTCCCAGACCTCAACCCCGATTCCATACATGCTAGACAGGGTGCAGGGGCCCCAAGGCTGCGCAGGCTCAGGCCAAGCTTAGTGTGGACCAAGAACGGAGCGTAGACAGCTTTCCTGGAATATTAAACTCTGAGTGTTATGTTTGTTTTTTGATCCCTGGGGGTTTAAACACCTAGAATAGTTGAATCCTATGAAATTAAATCTTCTGGCATGTCTGACGACTTACAGGGTTAAACCCTGTGCCAGTGTACTCGCAGGGACACAGAACCTCAGTGCTTCCGAATCTCAGCAGAACTGAGGCCCTTAAAATTGAACTCGCCCATCTCTTCGCTGTGTAGGAAGGGAAACTGAGGCTCAACAGAGTGATCTGGCTTTCCCAGGACCCACAGGAAAGTGGTGACCTTGTTTATTTAAGTACCTTCTTGCTTTCTTGCACAGTCCAAGGAGGCACTCAGAGCTGGGGCAGAAAGAGGAAAAGCCTTCCCACTTTAAAGTTGAGGCAACAGGGTCCCCATGCCCAAGTTCACTGAGCAGGAAACCCAAGCACACTGCGTCCAGGGGTGGCTGGAGCAAGATACACTCCAAGGAGGAGGATAGAGGCACCTGGGTAGAAAGGCCGAGAAGGCATGAAGGAAGGGAGACCCTGGAAGAGGGACTCAAAGGCTTCCCTCTCCTTGGACTGAGGGGCAGAGCTTGGGTCATCCCCTCCCCTGAGAGGTATCACCCAACCAAGGAAAGCCGTCAAAGCCTCTCTGTGCTCCGTTTAGAAATGAGACAGCGAGGCCCCCATCTTTCAGGGAGGACAGAGACACCCCACCCCCATCCCATGAGCCCCTGGGCTGAGTCAAGACTGCTCTGGGAGGGGGCCTCAGCCCAGCTGTCCCCTCTGCGTCATGTGCAGGAGGCCAGGCAGCTCGCCTTACAGGGCCCAGTCCGCCTCTATATATAGTCCAGCTCGGACAGCTGCGTAGACTGTGCGCGACCCAGCAGGAAGGCAGGGCGTGCGGAGAGAAGGCCACCCACCATGGCGTTGGGCTTGGAGCAGGCGGAGGAGCAGCGGCTCTACCAGCAGACGCTCCTGCAGGACGGGCTCAAGGACATGCTGGACCACGGCAAGTTCCTCGACTGCGTGGTGCGGGTGGGTGAGCGCGAGTTCCCATGCCACCGCCTGGTGCTGGCTGCCTGCAGCTCCTACTTCCGGGCGCGCTTCCTGGCCGAGCCCGAGCGCGCGGGCGAGCTGCGCCTGGAGGAGGTGTCCCCTGACGTGGTGGCCCAGGTGCTACACTACCTGTACACGTCAGAGATCGCGCTGGACGAGGCAAGCGTGCAGGACCTGTTCGCCGCGGCGCACCGCTTCCAGATCCCATCCATCTTCACCATCTGCGTGTCCTTCCTGCAGAAGCGCCTGTGCCTCGCCAACTGCCTGGCGGTCTTCCGCCTAGGCCTCCTGCTCGACTGCGCGCGCCTTGCCGTGGCCGCCCGCGACTTCATCTGCGCGCGCTTCTCGCTGGTGTCCCGCGACGCCGACTTCCTCGGGCTCTCGGCTGACGAGCTCATCGCCATCATCTCCAGCGATGGCCTCAACGTGGAGAAGGAGGAGGCCGTGTTCGAGGCGGTGATGAGATGGGCGAGCAGCGGCGACGCCGAGGGGCAGGCCGAGCGCCAGCGCTCGCTGCCCACCGTCTTCGAGAGCGTGCGCTGCCGCCTGCTGCCGCGCGCCTTCCTAGAGAGCCGCGTGGAGCGCCACCCTCTCGTGCGTGCCCAGCCCGAGCTGCTGCGCAAGGTGCAGATGGTGAAGGATGCACACGAGGGCCGCATCACCATGCTGCGCAAGAAGAAGAAGGGGAAGGAGGCAGCGGGGGCCAAGGCCACTGACAAGGGCACAGCCGAAGCCAAGGCAGAGGAGGATGAAGAGGAGGCCGAGCGCATCCTACCCGGGATCCTCAATGACACCCTGCGCTTTGGCATGTTCCTACAGGACCTCATCTTCATGATCAGTGAGGAGGGCGCCATGGCCTATGACCCGGCAGCCAACGAGTGCTACTGTGCCTCCCTCTCCACCCAGATCCCCAAGAACCACGTCAGTCTAGTGACCAAGGAGAACCAGGTCTTTGTGGCTGGGGGCCTTTTCTACAATGAGGACAACAAAGAGGACCCCATGAGTGCATACTTCTTGCAGGTGCCTGGCCAGCCTTGGGAGGGGCGTGGCCAGCCTTGGGAGGGGCGTGGCCAGCCTTGGGGCCCAGGAGAGGCCTGTGTCTCCTTGTTGGGGAATGTCATTGGGTCTAGGCTGAGATGTAGACGGGGGAGGATGACTGACAGCCACTTGCCTGAAGGCTGAAGATAGTTATAGGCAGTTGACAATAAGATGCATAACTTTGGTGTCTCAGTTTCAGGGAGATGTCAGCCTCAGGACGGTCTGATATGTTGGAGGCCCTAGCTCTGCACAGCGGGTGGGGTCAGGGACAGTGAGAAGGAAGAGCAAGGTCAGTGTAGGGGTCCTGGCCAAGAACTTTGCCTGAGGCCAGCACTGGAATGTGGAACGGAGTGTCTCAAACAAAGGGACCATCCTCCCTTGCTTTCCCATTGCATAGATGGGGAAACTGAGGCCCGGGAAGGACCAGGAGAGTGGGGTGCCCAGTCCAAGTTATAATGTGACAGTGGGATCTCAGAGGGCAGGAATGGTTTTCTGGTGACTGGCCATGTAGGTGTGAGCCTTGCTAGTTGGGTGAATTTGGAGACATGGAGGGGAGGGCGCAGTGCTTCTGGCTGGGAACCAGTGAGCAGGGGACGGAGATGGGAAGGAGCCTATAGTGAGTGGTGTGCTTAGTGAGGCCTGACCAGGTTTGAGAGGCGTGAGGGGCAGTGTGGTGCCAGGGTTAAGCTGGGGCGGGTGGGAGGCGGGGGCATCTCCACCAGCCAAGGCACATCATGGGCACATTGTTTATTCTCTCTGGGCCTCTGTTCGTAAATGGGGATATTATTCTTCCTTGCTTGATAATGTTGTTTGAAGGTTAATTGATGGTTAGAAAGTGTTCATCAGCACAGTGCTCAGGCCTCAGAAAACTCTCCCAAAAGATGAGCCCCTAGTATGGTTATTAAAAGACTGTTGGGGGAAATTTCCTGGCAGTCCAGTGGTTAGAACTCCACTCTCACTGCCGGGGGCCCAGGTTCAACCCCTGGTGGGGAAACTTAAGATCCCACAAGCCGCAGGGGTGCGCCAGAAAAGAAAAAAAAAAACCTGTTGGGGTACACAGGGTCGCAGACTTACAATGTAGATTTTAAGGGGTGAGTGGCTGTATTTGGATGTTTCCTGTGCAGTGGGATGGAGTGGAAAACAGGGAGCAGGCAGGCCTCAGTTCAGGAGTTGTACTGCGGAAGGCCAGGACGGCAGCTGGGCCTCCCTCTCAGAGGCCCCTTCTCAGTTCTGTATGGGGTGCCCCATCACGGTGCTATAACGGTGGTCTCCCGGCACCTACGGTGGGTGGGACGGTCGGCTGTTCTCAGCCTGATAGGAGGAGAGGCACTGTCTCCAGGCACCGCCTCCAGTCTGCGCTGGCCCTACCTGGAGACCCGGACTCCTCTGTGACCTGGGGGTGGCCAGACGGGGCTGCGGTGGGGCCGGGCTGGGACTGGGGCGGGGGGTTGGTGGAGGACGTGGGGGGCGGTCGCTGACTGGCCACCCGGCCCGCAGTTTGACCACCTGGACTCAGAGTGGCTGGGGATGCCGCCGCTGCCCTCGCCGCGCTGCCTCTTCGGCCTGGGAGAGGCTCTTAACTCCATCTACGTGGTCGGCGGCCGAGAGCTCAAGGACGACGAGCGCAGCCTGGACTCGGTCATGTGCTACGACAGGCTGTGAGCGCGGCCTGGGGGCGGGGCCGAGGATCCGGGCGAGGAGCCTGGGGGCTGGTCCAGGACGGCGGCGGGGCGTGGCGGGGGAGCGAGAGCCCAGGGCTGGGGGCGGAGGCGGGCTTGGGTAGGGGCTGGGCGGGGTTGGCAGGTGGGGTGGGAGCGAGGAGCTAAGAGGTCTGGGAGTTCCGGTAACGAATCGGGGGCATCCCAATATGGGTTGGGTGGTGGGTGAATGCAGAGACGGGGGCTGAGAGCGCCCTACTCCCCTCCCCTCTAGGTCGTTCAAATGGGGCGAATCGGACCCGCTGCCTTATGCCGTGTACGGCCACTCTGTGCTCTCCCATATGGACCTTGTCTACGTCATTGGCGGCAAAGGTAGCGACAGGTGAGGCGCGGGCCAGGAAGGAGTGCAGCAGCCGGGTCGGCGGGTAGAACGGAAGCAGAGTCTCCCCGAGGCTGTCAGGGGTCTGTCCTGACTACCTTGCGAGGCAGCTGGAGGGACTGGGCCAAGGGAGAGGCGGCTCTGCTCCCGCCTCCTCTTTCTCACTCACTGCCCCCCACCCTACAGGAAATGCCTGAACAAGATGTGCGTCTATGACCCTAAGAAGTTCGAGTGGAGGGAGCTGGCCCCCATGAAGACTGCCCGCTCACTCTTCGGGGCCACCATCCATGACGGCCGCATTTTTGTGGCTGCTGGGGTCACAGACACAGGGCTGACCGGTTCAGCTGAGGTGTACAACATCGTGGACAGCAAGTATGGCTGCTTCCCCCCTCCCTGCCCCCGTTCCACTGGACAGCCAGGGACGAAGGGCCCCACTGTACCAGCCTGGCTGTGTGGCTTTGGGCCTATGTCAGCCCTCTGTGTCTGCCCTGGCAGGAAACATAGCCTCTGTCTTGAGTCTCCACTGTGCAGCTTGGACATCAGCACAGAACTAGCCCCTCTACTCTGATCAGCAGTGAGGTGGGCTTCCCCCACAAGGTGGGGCAAGGGTTGTGGCCAGCCTGGTCTGCAGGAGAGAGCTCCCAGGAGATGCCAGATTCCTCATTCACAGACTCATACCAGACACTGGCCTGGTGCTAGGGATACAGCAGTGACTGAGACAGAAGCTGCCCTGCCCTGGGAGATCAGGAAGAAAACTGAGCTGGCAGACCAGTTGGACTCAGCCAGCTAAAGGGGTGGTGGGAGAAGGATGCCCAAAGGCAAAGGAAGGCTGGTGCCGTGGCATTTAGGAGAAAAAAAGGCAGGCTCATTGGAGGAAAGGGCATTGGTCAGGTTGGATGGAGTGTGGTGGGTGAAGGGAGGTGGGGATTGTGGGTACTGGGGCTGGAGAGGGGGCAGTTGGGCTGAGGGACTTTATCCTGAGAGTAATGAAATGCCTCTGATGGGTTTTAAGCTCCCTTCTGTGTTTTCCTAAGATACCTCATGGCAGCTCATGTAGAGGAGAGATTAGGGATTTCCTAGGAGGCAGGGGTACAACTGTATAGCAAGAAGTGATGGTGGTCTGGAGCTGGGGGTACAGCAGGGATGGGGCAGAGAGCATGCACTGGAGAAAGACTTAGGCCAGCGCTTTTCACGTGCCCGTGAATCCCTGGGGATCATGCTCTGAATGCAGATTCTGATTCTCAGGTATGGGGAGGGACCTCAGAGTACATTTCTAATAAACTCCCTGGTGATGCTGATGCTGCCAGTCCGGGGACCATACTCAGGAGCAAGAGTTTAGCAGACAGAAGAATAGGGTGTAGCAACTGATTGGATGGTGGGGGCGAGAGGGAGAGCTGAATGCTTTTGAGTGAGGGTGAGAGGTCATTTTTATTTTTTAATTTATTTGTTTATTTATTTATGGCTGTGTTGGGTCTTCGTTTCTGTGCGAGGGCTTTCTCTAGTTGCGGCAAGTGGGGGCCACTCTTCATCGCGGTGCGCGGGCCTCTCACTATCGCGGCCTCTCTTGTTGCGGAGCACAGGCTCCAGACGTGCAGGCTCAGTAATTGTGGCTCACGGGCCCAGCCGCTCCACGGCATGCGGGATTTTCCCAGACCAGGGCTCGAATCCGTGTCCCCTGCATTGGCAGGCAGACTCTCAACCACTGCGCCACCAGGGAAGCCCTCATTTTTTTTTTAATTAATTAATTTATTCATTTATTTTTGGCTGCGTTGGGTCTTCGTTGCTGATCGTGGGCTTTCTCTAGTTGCGGCAAGCGGGGGCTACTCTTCGTTGTGGTGCGCGGGCTTCTCATTGTGGTGCCTTCTCTTGTTGAGGAGCACGGGCTCTAGGCGTGCGGCTTCAGTAGTTGTGGCATGCAGGTTCAGTAGTTGTGGCTTGCAGGCTCTAGAGCGCAGGCTCAGTAGTTGTGGCGCACGGGCTTAGTTGCTCCGCGGCATGTGGGATCTTCCCAGAACAGGGCTCGAACCCGTGTCCCCTGCATTGGCAGATGGATTCTTAACCACTGCGCCACCAGGGAAGTCCCAAGGAGGTCATTTATTGAAGAACTGTTGGAGTTAGGTAGGAAAAATGAGGGTCGAGTTAAAACATGTGGATTTGAGGTGCCTGGGTGTCCAGGAGGAGCCCACTAGGGCAAAGAGAGAGCTCGAGGGTGAGATCTGGGGAGGGGGGACAGTACTCGGAGGGGACAAGCTCCCTCAGGAGAGAGGATGTTAGTGGGAGAAGCCGAGGCCCAAGCCCTGGGGGCAGCAGGGGCAGATGCATTATTCAGCAAGGAATCCCAAGAGGTGAGGCTGGGAGGTGGGATGTGAAGAAAGTCACATCAGCAGAAGTGCATACTGTGGACCCTGGATTCCAGAGCCCTGTGGTGGCTGGGGACCCGAGAGCAGTTTTGGAGGGATGAAGACCCAACTTCGGGAGCAAGGGGAGGGGAGTGAAGGCACCTTGAGATTCACTGGGCCGTGAAGGGGAGAAAAGGGACCAGGCAGGAGTGCAAGGGACGGTCTCAATGGTCACTGAGGTAGCAAGCTGGAGCTGGTTCAGGAGCAAAGGCGGGACACTGGGGAGAGCCCTGGTGGGTTTCATGGGGCAGGTTAGATGGAATGACAAGGGGACAATGGAGGGAAATGGGAGGGGCAAGAGAATGGGGAAGAAGTGAAGACCAGAGGGCATTCCTGAGAGGTCAGGAAACAGGTTGTGCTGGGAGCACGGGTGCCTGGGAGTCAGATTTTGCAGGGTGCACCTGAAGCTGTGAGTGCTGGTGGGGGACAGTCCCTGGGCTTGCTGCGGCCCCCCAGGGGCGGGTGAGGCACCTCCTCACGCCCCCTCCTTCCTGCCAGGTGGGCGCCCTTTGAGGCCTTCCCACAAGAGCGCAGCTCACTCAGCCTGGTCAGCCTGGCAGGCACCCTCTATGCCATCGGCGGCTTTGCCACACTGGAGACTGAGTCCGGGGAGCTGGTTCCCACAGAGCTCAACGACATCTGGAGGTGAGCCTGGCCCTAGGGAGGTGAGGGGAATCGTGAGCAAGGCCAGCTGGGCACCGAGGCAGCGCCCAGCAGGCTCATCTGTGGGCAGAGCTGATCCCTCTTCCAGGGAATCCTGTGGGGACAGGGCAGCAGACAAGCCTTGCTCAGCCCAGGGTCTCTCCAGTTTGTTGGGAAAGTCTGGGTTTGCACACAAGGCACCACGCCCCCCTGTGGAGCATCGACAGTGTCAGTCAGGAGCTGGTGCCAAGGTTAGGGCCCAGAGCCACAGAACCGGGCCCCAGGGAGCAGAGCAGGCCCTGAGAGGCAGCCGGGTCTTTCCTCTCCCCTCCCTCCTGATGGGGAGAGCTGGGTCGGGATTGAGAAGCAGCTGGATCCCAGCTTCTCAGAGCCATTGCTTCTATGGCTGGTCCTAGCTGGGGGTGGAGGGGAGAGGTTTCGGCAGCCTGGGGCAGCTTCTGAACCTTCAGTGATGCCCAGTGCTGCTGGGAGAGCAGGCCCCGGGGGGACTTCTCGGAGGGCTGAGTACAGAAATTCTCAAGAGGAGGGGTTTGGGGAGGTGCAGACCTTCCTGGAGGGAGGTGGACTTCAAGGAGTGTGGGCTTCCTGAGAGGGGGCTCTTCCTGGAAGGTAGGGCAGGTGTTCTTTGGGGGTGGGACCCCTTTTCCAGAGCGTGGGTGCTCTCCAGGAGCTGACCTTCCTGGAGATCAGCCTGAGGCTGGGGGGGCGGCACTCCCCAAGGGTCGCCTACTGCACCCAGCCACCCCTCCCTGCTGGGTCCCACCCTGGACTTGGCTGACCGAGCTCCTCGTCCCTGTCTCCACTCCTCCCACCCCAGGTACAATGAGGATGAGAAGAAGTGGGAGGGGGTCCTGCGGGAGGTCACCTATGCCGCTGGTGCCACCTTCCTACCTGTACGGCTCAACGTGCTGCGCCTGACCAAGCTGTGACCCGCCCAGAGGACCTGACTGCGCGCCCCCCATGCTGCAGCCCACACAGGCCCGGCCTTCTGGGATGGGGGCTCCCAGGAGGAGTCTGGGAGAGGCAAAGCCCACCTGTATCCCATCCCATCATAGTGCCCGAGGGGCCACTTCAGCCAGGAAAGGGAAATCGCTGCCTGGAGCTAGCCTTTCGGGCAGGGACGAGAAACTTTTGGCCTCTCCTGTGTCTCCATATCCCCCGTGTTCTTGGTCCATGAGGCAGAACCTCGGGGGGTGTCAGGCTGCATCCTGGCCCAGCCCCGGCCTGGCTGTGTGTGCCCATAAACTCCCCACAGAATTCAGTCTTCTCGCCTGTCAGATGGGGAGGGTCCCCATCGAGTGCACCTTGCAGCCTGGGTAAGTCTCCTGTAAGAAGAATAAAGTGCCTTCCGAGCAAGCAGCTCGGGGTCTGGGATCAGGTGCTCCAAGCGTCAGCGACCAGGTGCTTTGAAGAACTGGGGCTTTTGTGTTCAGCTGCTGGGCTGCCAAGGTCGGTGGTCTCTGCCCTCCACGTGTGTCTCCTACACGTTCTGTTTGCGCCAAGAGCTTGAGCCCCCTCCCTGAACCTCCAGCTCCTCATCCAGCCTGGACAGGGAGCCAGGAGGCTGCTGGAGCAAGGGGCAGGGAAGAGCCAAACCGTGGTAGAAAAGTCTTTTATTCTATCAGTCAGGCCCCTCCCAGGAATAGCTGAGCGGAGCCCAACCCTCTCCCCTCTCCCCCTCTCCCCTACTCGGGCTTCTCTTTGTCCTGCTTCTGCTCCTCCAGCGTCAGGGTTCGCTCTCGCTCCTTCACCAGCTGGACACCACAGTAGGTGACAAACAGGACGGCCAGTGTGGTCTGGGGGAACCCTGTGTGGGGAAGAGGTCATGGGCACCTGGAAGCAGCTTCCCTTTCCCCCAGTGACTCTTCTCTCCCCACTTGACTGTCCCGCCCTGCTGAGTCCCTGCAGAATTGCGGTGGGGTGGGGACATTTCAGGAGGTCACAGTCCTTGAGGTCGATACCTGGCATATTCCGTATCCCCCGTCCCTCACCTGTGAGTAGCAGGCGCTGGGCGACCAGCTCTGTGAACTCAAAGCTGTTCAAGCTTACAAGGTTGTACATGATGATGGCCCAGAAGTTCATGGCCCCAAAGATGGCTCGGACCCTGCGGGACATCTGCTCCGACAGAGAGGCCTGCTGGGTCCAGGAAAACATAGGCAGTGAGGCAAGAGGCCCAGGGGAAAGAGGACGTGGCGGGTCAGAGGCCTTGCCTATGTGGCCACCTGGGTCCTGGGGATATGCCTGTGTCCCTGAGAGTCCCCGCTCAGCTCTCCCTCATTGTTAAAAGATGGGAAACTGAACTCTGGAGAGAGGGCAGGGCCTGAACAACACAGCCAGGCCCGGGTGCCCCCCGACCCTGCAGAAGGGAAGGGAGCGCCAGGTACCCACAGAGAGAGCCATTGCCCCAACGACCCGGAGGGGGGTGGTGGTGAGAAAGTTCTGGACTGGGAGCCAAGTGTGGCTGGAAGACTCCAGAGAGCAGTAGTGCCACCCCCTCCAGTGTCCCAGACAACCTAGCCCCAGACCTTCCTTGCTCACCTCAATTCGTGCCAGGGGCCCCCACTCTGCCAGCTTCTGTACCCAGAGCTCAAAGTTGAGGCCAAAGCAGTTAAGGCATGACCACAAGTAGACAGTATCACAAGGTCCGAGCCACAGAGTGGTGATGGCAAATGTGGCCACAGTGGCCCCCAGCTCTGGGATCACCGCAGAGTGCTCCCCACCAACGTGGTCATAGACATACCTGCAGGAAAGGCGGGAAAAGGGGCCGGTGGGAGTGTGGGGAAAGGCAGGTGGGAGACGGGCAAAGGGTACACAACGGGGGCAGCTTCCTCAACGCTATCATCCTGGGCACATTCAACATTCTGGGCCTCAGGTGGCTGCCCTCCTCTACCCAACTTCAAAATGTGGAGGGCTCAGCCTTGAACTTCCCGTCTTCTCTAGCTACCTTCATTTCTCCAAGTGATCTCATCCAGACCCAAGACTGAATACTGTCTCTATGCAGACAAGCCCCAAATCTGTCTCTTTAGCCCAGTCTCTCTCCTGACTCATATATCCAACTGTTACCAGACATCTCACATGAATGACCAACTCCCCCATCCCTGCCCAAACCCACTTCATTCCCATCTCAGCTAATGATACCACCATCCATTCAGTTGCTGGCCAGGAGCCTTGGTGCCATCTTGGATTCTCAATTCCCCTCTCCACTCACATCCAAACCAGCAAATGCTACGGGCTCCACTTGGTCCTGAGCACTGCTTATCACCTCCACTAACACCACCCTAGTCGAGGCGATCATCTCCTGTCACACAGATTATTGAAAGAGCCTCTGAAGTCATCTCCCTGCTTCTGCCTCTGCCCCCTACAGTCCGTTGTCCACACAGCAGCTAGAGGCATCTTTTAAGAGTGTAACCCAGATCACCTCACTTCCACAATCACACCCTCCCGCAATAGCTCCTCATTACAATTAGAATAAACTCAACCACCTTCCTATGGCTAGAAGATCCCACGTCATCTGGTTTCTGCCTCCCTCCCTTACCTATCACCCACCATTCTACCATTCATTCACTATGCTCTCCCCTTACTGGTCTTTCTGATACTCAGACACACACAGCCGGTTCCTGTCTTAAGGCCTTTGTACCTGTTGTTCCCTCTATCTGGAATTCTCTTCTCCAAATTTCGTTATCACTCAAGTCTCAGTTCATCTCACAGAGGCCTACCCGGACCCCAACTAAAGAAGCTTCTACCCCATTACACTCTTTTATTTTCTTCATAACACTTACCATTCTCTAAAATTATTTTTTTTAAACCTGTTTATGGTCTGTTTCTCCCCACTAGGCTGTAAGTTCCATGAGTTCATGGTCTTTGCCATGTTCACTGCTGTATCCCCAGTGCCTAGAACAGTGCCTGGCACATAGTAGGTACTCAATAAATATCTGTTAAATAAATTCAGTAGAAGACCCATTGCATAACCAGCCTCTCTGTTCCTTGACCTCCTCGTTTCACCAATGGTTTCCCTTCCACTCCACCTCAGTCACCCACTCCCATGGCCACACCCCAACTTTTTCACCACTTATTTGACTCCTTCCTAATTCCCATCCTTCACCCTGCCCCACCTGACCTGACTCCCTAGCTCCACTTCTTCAATCTCATTGACCCCCCCCCCACCTTCCTCATCTTGTGACCCCCTCCTATTTTTACCACCCTTCTTAACTATATTCAATGAGTCATCATTACAAATAACCTAAAAACCCTTCTCCCTCACTTCTTCCTTCTCACCCATCTGGGAAAGCCCAATCACCCACTTTCTCCTCACCTGCACCCAAGAAGCGAAGCCCTGATGGGAAAAATCCTACACCTTCACATATTAGAATCCATAAATCCACTACCCCCAACCCCACTTGAGCTGTCAGTGCCATGGTTTCTCTGGTCAGCATCTTCTCTGAGGCTCTGCAGTGGCTACTCCACCTCAGCTCTCCTGCAAGTGTGAATGGGTGTGGTGATCTAGGCAGGAGGAGAGAGGCAGCATCTGTGTGGCCCCCTCCACCCCCAACCCTGCATCTCTCAGCTGATGACCTTCTCCTACTTCATGGAGAAAACCGAAGCTTTCAGGAGGAATCCCTCACCTTTCCACACTCACCTGCCATTCTTCTGCATCCACACTGGCCTTTCTTCCTCCTCCGTGTCCCGAAGCCAGAGCTCTGCCTGGTTCCATCGCCTCCCCACCTTCTCAGGGAGCTCACGCCATCAATCACCCCTCTATCCTGCACTGCCAACTTCCTCCTTTCTATTGAATAATTCCCCTCGGCACCCAAGCATGTCCCATTATTTCCTGTCTTTAAAACACCCACTTCTCCCTTCGGCCACTTCTGTGTGTCCCCCTTCAGTACCAGGCTTCTTCCAGGAGCTGTCCACACAGGAACTACCCTGCGGTTCCTCTGTCCCCCACGCCCCCAGCCCCGACTCCTCCCCACCCCTGCCTCTCCAGGGAAAGGCTGAGAACCTCCACGCCGCCCACACTCACGCTCAGTCTCTGGCTTCCTTGACGCCAGCAGCATCTGACCCAGTTGCCCCTACCATGCCAGGATGGTCTTCCCTTAGCTTCCAGGGTGTCCCATGGTCCTGACTTTTCTCCTGCTCCTCTGACCGCTCCTTTCAGGCCCTTCTGCCGGCTCCTCCTTCTCCCTTCAACCAGAGTCCTTCCGGGCACACGACTTCCTGGGAGTCATTGCCCTCTCCTTCCTGATGCCCTCAATCCACGGCCAAGTCCTGTCCAGGCTGCCTGCTGTGTGTCTCCACTCCATTCCTCTTACCTCCAGGGGCCCCACCCAAGTCCAAACCTCTGTCTTTCACTTAGACCTCTGCCATGACCTCCTCCCTCCCTCCCTGCTTCCTCTGGCCCAGGGGTGATCTTTGAAGACGTGGACCCACCTGGCCACTGCCCTGCTCAGACACCTGGGGGATGGCTGTGACATCCCACCCCACCCCAACTCACCTGCAAAGCCAGTCGTTGATGCCACGGTCAAAGTGCCTGTGGGAGGAGAGCAGACGGGCGGGAATCAGCCAGGAGACGAGCTCCGGGGCTTGGGGCAAGAGGCGAAAGGGAGGTGGGGATCCCGGAGGCGAGTCCCCGGACCTCGCACTCACGTCTCCGCGAAGACATAGAGCGCTGTGATGCACTTGGGAGGCCGGGGCGGGTCCAAGTGGTCGAGGCGCGCCACGGTGTTGACAACGCCGAAGAGGACGGCCGCCTTCACCCAGTCGTACACCAGGTTTGAGTAGGCTAGGCCAGCTGGGGACAAGGGGTCGTCACGGCCCGGGGGCGTCACACCGACCTTCCCCCCGTCCCCCACCCCGCCCCGGGCCTTCCTAAATCCAGGGGAGGCGCGGAGCCCCGCCCTCCCCTACGGAAACTCCCCAGCTCCGGGGTGGTGGGGGGAAGGTCCTTGCGCCCCGGCCGCCCCCGCGGAGGCCCCGCCCCCACGCAAGCCCCGCGCCCCACGCAGGCCCCGCCCCCACGTCCTGGTGGGAGGGGCTGGCCCCGGGGAGACCTTATCTGACTGGGGGAATCAGCCCCAGGCCCCGGCGAGGTGGGCGGCCTCTGTCGGGTACCACTCCGGGCCTCACGGTACAAACCTACCTCCAAGTCCCACGCGTTTCAAAGGCTAAATCCCCGCTCCCCCACCCTGCAATAGGTGCTGTCCCCCGGGGCGCCAGCTTCCCCAGCTGTGACTCCGCCGCCATTGGGGCACAGAGGGTCCGTCCTTCTGAAGTGGCGGCCCCGGCCCCGTCCCTGTCCTGGGCCCGGCGCGCACCCACCGAGGGCGCTGTCCGGGAGGCGGCTGGCGAACTTGAGGTCACTGGGGATGGTGAGGATGTAGAAGAAGTGGAAAAAGATGTCCACGGCCACGATGGCTACCACGCTGAGGCCCGCCTGGGCCCGGATGCGCCACAGCTCGCCCTCTCGCCGCACCGGCTCCACCTGGCTCACCTGAGGGACGGCTAGTGTCTGAGGAGGGGAGGCAAGCCCTGCGCGAGGAGCCCTGTCTGAGCGGTGAGTCACGAACTAGCTGTCTGGGGATGCGAGGGTGAGGGGAGACGCGGCTTCATCCTGGCAACCCTGAGAGTGGAGACACGGGCCCCTCTGGGGTCTGAGGGGGGTTCACTTCCGCCCAGGGGGGGACGCAAGCCTGTCTTGGGAGCCCACAGGGTGTCCCCTCACCTGAGCGTGGAAGCGATCAAAGGTCATAATGGGCCCGAAGAAGAAGAAGGGCAGGTAGAAATTGTACTTGAGCAGGTCAGCTAGGGAGTAGCGGCGGTCAGGGTGGGCACAGCTCTCCAGCGCAAAGCTGGTACAACGCAGCACCGTGAAACCGCTGCCCCCGTGAAACAGCACCTCTTGAAGATCAGAAGTCCCTGTTACAAACCCACTCTGGATGGGAGAGAACAGGCCGCCAGCTCACCAGGGTGCCCCTTGCCTTTGGGAAGCTCACCCAGCCTCCCGCAGGGGCCCAGCTTGGTCCTGCCATCTCCCTCTCTGCCAGCGCCCGTCAACACTGGCCACCGAGGGCCAATTTCATGTTAAGTGCTGGGGCAGAGCAGGGAAGGAGCTGGACATGTCTCTGCTGTGGTGGAGGGCGACCACGTTGTGGGCAGGGCATGCTCCATGGTCAAAGGCTTGAAGACAGGTGGGAAGGTGAAGGAAATGCTTGGGGAGACTTAGGAGGCAAACGTTTTGGATGGGGTGAGAGGTTTGGGGTCCTATCCCTGCACCCTCCACCCCTGCCCCGCCCCAGCGCACACCTGCCAGGAGATGAGGGGGTCCAGCTTGAAAGAGGCAAGGCTGGCCAGGCCGAGGCCGAGACAGAGCCAGGGCTGGCGCAAGAGTGAGACAACATAGAGGCCCACGCAGTGGCCAAGCAGCAGCAGCAGGTACCAAGGGCCCATCGTGCCCACCACCGCCAGGGCCCCGTACGCAGCATACATCCAGGAGCGGAGCTGTGGACGGGGAGAAAGCTTTGTCTACCTCTCCATGTGAACAGAGATGGGAGCCCAGTTTGGCTTCCCCGCAACCCTTGTAGCTGAGGGGGAGGGGGAGGCAGGGGGGGCTCAGGTCCAGCTCACCTGGGGGGCAACCATAGTGCAGAGTTTAGCAAACAGCACGTGTCCGGAGAGAGCGAAGATGATGGCGTTGCGGAAGGAGGTGAACCACATCACCCACTCGAAGTCAGCCACGTCCTGGGGCAGGCCCAGGCAGGTTAAGGTGGGGCGGGGGCAGAGTGGGCTGGCACTTGGGCTGGTCAGAGTCTCAACCCCTTCCCTGCCCCCAGAGTCTTCTTGTGCATTAGAGGAGAGCAATGGCTGAGGTCCCTGCCTCCCCCTCTGAGGGAAGTACCGGGAAGGTAGGTAGAGAGGAATGAGGGGCACCACGTGGGCTGCCCTGCTGCTCCAAGCTCCCTCTCTGTCCAGCACATTGCCTGACATTCCACCATTATTGCATTGTTCCTGGGGAGGATGGTGCTGGAGGCCCTGCGGAAGCCCGTCTCGGTTTGTTTCCTAAATGAGCAGGGTCTGAGGCAGGCTTGATTTGGCCCCAGGAGGACAGAGGAGGGGCCAGTGGAGAAACTGAAGATGCTGAAAATTCAAGCCAGAGACCTTCCCCATTGCGAGCCCTCTGTTATGTGGGACCATTGGGAACAGGGGAGAGCGGGGAAAGGTTTGGGACAGGAGAGATGGGCCAGGGATCAGAGACCCCGGTCAGGGACCCTGGGGTGCGGGGGACCTACCATCTTCCGGCCAATGTACTCCCAGCCGGGTCGCACAGACTCCCGGAAGGCTCTCCTGTGGGCCCCACCTGAGAACAGAGTCTGGTCTCAGGGCGCTTCACACCCACACCTGCCTCTGCAGCAAGGCTGACGCCACCCTGGGGGGAGGGGAGAGGGTCTGGGTCTCTCTCTGCCTCTGCTTCTCTCTGGGTCTCACTGTGTGTCTGGGGCCAGGTCTCTGCATCCCTGAGTGTCTGAGACACACTCTCTCTCTCTCTCTTTCTCTGGCTCTGTTCAGGTCTCTGTCAGTGCTTCTGCATTTGAGTCTCCCTGTGGCTGCATCTGACTCAACCCCCCAGCCCCAAGGCCTAGGGACTGCCCTTGAGTCTGGAGCCTCTAAGTTTCTGGCCTTGCTGGGTGGAGCCCTGAGACCCCCAGCAGAAGAACGGTCCCACCCCTCTGTCCCGGGGCCCAGCTGTTACCTTGTGAAGCCTCAAGGAGGCCCCGGCCAGCATAGGCTAGGGCCCCGCTCAGCACCAGGGAGTACAGGCCCAGCTCTGCCGCGGGCAAGGCTGTCTTGATGCCCATAGCCTGGATGGGGCTGAGGGAGACAGATTGGGTGAGGGCACTGCTGCCCCCCAGCCCTGCCTAGCCCAGTTCATGGTCCCCACTGAGGTGATGGGGTCCCCATTCTGAAGAGAGACAGCCCCTTGGGCATCTCATGCCATCATTCTCCCCGCCCATCTCCCACTCCTCCCAGGCCCCCTGCCATTTGGTGCCCCATCCTAGCTGCTACTCTCGCTCCCGCCCTTCCCACTGAAGGCTCTTGAAAGCATGGTCTTCACTCTCAGCCTGCCTTCTTCACCTTCATTCACTCCTCCATACCTTTCAGATGGACCGGTCCCCACCCTCTGCTCAAACTGCTCCTCCAAGGTCTCAGATGACTTTCTTGTGGAGAAACTCCCTCTGCATCACCTCAATCATATTTCTGGCCCCCAGGGTTCCCACCCCCCTCAGTAAGTCTCTCTCAACTCCTGGCAAAACCCCCCCTCCTCCGGGCCCCGTTCTCTGATTCCATACCCTCCTGAGCTGCCTTTACTTCCCATGACCTCCCCAGGTCCTACCCCAGCACCAAACCTCCATCCCTCTCATTCAGCCTATAGCTTCTCATTGACCCCCATTACCCCAACCAGCCCCTGAGCCCCAGCCTGCCACGTCCCTGGTTCCTGCCTGTGTCCGTGGCCACACCTGCCCACTCTCTCAGTGCTCTGTGTATTCAGGCCCTGGATGCCGGCTGGAGGCTGTGCTATTTGAAGAGGTGCCCTGGGGTAGTGGGTGTGGGGCTAGGCTGGGCCAGGCAGACACCAGGGAGTGTGCTGGCCGCTACCCAAGGTGCTGACCAGTATTGGGTTCAGGGTGAGCCTGGCCACTCCCTCCTGCCAGGGCCTAGCTCATCCCCAGGAGTCCTTCTGGGTCATCCCTGGGACCTAAGCTAGCACCTGTGCCCTCTCTATCCTGTTCCGGCCTGACCCGTGGCCTTCCCAAGGGCCGCATGGGTGACAGACTCAGGGCCCACACTGAAGGGAAGGACATGTCTAGGCATCCTTTCAGGCTGGGCTGAGCAAGAGATGGCTGGCATGGCCCTCTCTCCTGCCCCAGATCCTCTAAATCTCCCTCACCAATTCCGAAACCAGCTCTCCTGGGCCGCCACAGTCGGCATTCTCCCCATTACACAGATGGAGGGCTCATGGACCAGAGAGGGGCAGGGACCTGTCAAGGTCACACAGCGGACCAGGGACAGGATTGAGTGTTCTCAGTGAGCCCCCCTGCAGTCTCTGATCAGAGAAGACCGTCCGCTGCCCCTGCCCCTACCAGCGGCCTGCCGGACCTGACTTCTACACCGCTGGCCTGAGGGCTGAGGCACCTTCCCACGGGCCGGGTGGGGGTAGGGAGGCCCTGAGGATCGGGTTAAGGGAGCAGAAGCTTGAAACCGGAGCACGGCGAAGAGCCTGCGAAATAGCTTTGTCAGCTGCCTCCCACTCGCCACTTTCCAATTTTAGCTCCCCATGGCCGGTGCCGGGTGTCCCCTGTGAGGCCTCTGTGAGCAAGGCCAGGGCTGGCCCCCAGCCTGGGACCTCTCCTGATAGACCCCCAGACCTGGGCCAGCCTGTGGACAGAGGAGTGCCCCCTGCCCACTGACCTGCCCGCCTGAGGTACACCTGGAGTAAAGCCCACTTTGGGGCCTGAGGTTTGCGATGAGGGGCCTGGGGTGGGCTCTACAGGTCTCAAGGACCCCGTAGTGGCTACATCCCTGGCTGGCACTGACCTTGAGGAAGCTGTGAGGGACCCTGGCACACTGCCCACCTCGGGGCTCTGGGGTCCTGCGTCCGACCGTGCGACCGTGCGACCAGCTGGGCTCTGGGGCCCTGGTGCGGTGTGTCCAGCCCTGGGGTCCCCACCCCCTCGAGGCTGTGAACGGTGAGTGGTGACAGCAGGAGGGGTGGGGGAGGAGGAGGGCAGGGAGGAGGTGGCCTTCCTGGAGCGGAGCGGAGCGAAGTGGAGCAGAGCTGAGTGCTGCAGAGCTGCTGGCCACAGGGAGCTGCAGGGAGGATTGGGGAGGGGCAGAAGGGGTGGCCATTGGCATAGGCTCAGACAGGGACACCTGGACCTCACTTCGACCTGCCTCCCCTGGTCCGTAGAGCCTGTGTCTCCTTCTCACTGCTGGCCAGGACTCTCCTCTTCCAGGAAGCCTTCCAGGTGGCCCCCGCTGGCCTCTCCAGACTTGTGAGCTCTGCCCCCGCCATGCAGACACACACACACTCATACCATGCACACACTTTCATGTGCAGCTCCATGAATTCCAGCGTACACCTTTACATGTGAATTCCCAACGGCTGTCCCATGGCACACCCACCTAGCCCCCTGCCCTGGTCCATTTCATCATGCAGAGAGTCCTGGCTGGCCAGGCATCAGTGCCTGGGGGAGGACTGACTTGCCTAGTGGAATTGTAACTGGCAAGAGACATGTGGGCCCTATACCCGAGCCCTGTCCCATAGGGAGCTGACCAGGTGGAGGGGAGCTGGCAGGGTCACTTGAGTGGGTCCTTGGAGTGGCTGGCATCCTCTCCACGACAGGGTGGAGGCAGACGGCAATGTTCCTAAGCAACCAGGACTCCTCTGGGGGAGAGGAGTGGGGGAACAGGGCCCTCACTCTGGGAAGGGGCAGCCGAGGCCTCAGCCCAGCCTACCTGATGCAGAGGGGTATCCTGAAGGCCACCCCACCGTGGCCTCAGAGCCCAGCTGGTTGGACGGATGCATGGTTGGATGCAGGACCTCGGAGCTCCATGGTGGGCAGTGTGCCAGGGTCCCTCACAACCTCCCCAAGGCCAGTGCCACCCAGGGATCCAGCCACTCTGGGGTCCTTTAGGATGAGGATCTCAGAGTCTGTGAGGGCCTGTTTATGCATGTGCACGGGGGGCAGGGTCTGGGGTCTGGTGGGTAGAAGGAGCTGTGTGACTATAATGAGTCACAGGACAGGTCCTGGAGCCCGTGCTGACCATCTGAGCCCAGTCATAGGCTCAGCGGAGACTAGAGGAGGAAGAAGTGTTCTCCTACCCCGACCCTCAGCAGGGGCACTTCCAGGGCCTGAGCAAGGCCTGGGAGGGAGAGTGCCCTACCTTCCCACAATACCGGGAGGCGCTGAGCTTCCTCTCAGCACGCACTCCCCACAGAGTGACACGGAGGCCTGCACGGCGGGTCCCTGACTCTGAGAAGCATGAACGGTGATTACTGCACTGGAGGGGCTGCGTGCGGGCTGCAGTCATGGATCCTGGGTGCTAGAGGAGGCCAGCGTCGGGGAGGGGGTGTGCGTGAGCCAGACTGTGGGCATTACGGAGGGCTTCCTGGAGGAGGTGGGGCACCTGAGTAGAGTCCTGAGGTAGAGTCAATGGTTGTTAGAGGAGAAATAAGTTAATCATAGTTCTAAGGCTGTACCTGGATTAACTCTTTTTAATGTCACCACAACCTCTAGGGAAGTGGTTGTTACCATTTTCCCCAGTTGATAGAAGAGGAAACTGACGAACAGGAGTGGGTTAGATTAAGTCACTGGGTCAGCGCATGAGCTTCTGGAGTTGATTGCCCTGCAGGGGCAAGAACCCAGCTCACCCACACCTGGTGCTGGCTGAGACCAGCCTGAGCCGGCCATCCAGCTGGTGCCCTCGTGAGGCTCTAAGAGAATGGCTCTGGGAGGCAGACGTGGTGGTCTGGCTTCACCGTTAAGAGCACAGGTGCAGCCAGCTGACTTGAGCCTGAGCTCTGCCTTGCTGGCGACCCACTTCTCTGAGCCTCAGATACTCATCTGTAAATGGGCACACTGCCGGCCCTGACCTCACTGGGCCCTTGGGGGGATTCGACGGCTCACTCCGTGGCCAGGGCCTGGCTCACTGAACTGCTCGTAAAGAGAGGCTGTTAGAGAGGCTGAGACCCCTCACTCCAGAGGCCAAGACAGGCAGCACTCACACACAGCAGGAGGAGAGGTCCACCAGGCGGGCCGCGTGCAGTGGGGTCTGTAGCGAGCTTGGCTTGTGGGGATGGCAGGTGGGTAGGGGGCTAGGGAGGCCCCTTGGACCTGCGGCTGGACAGCCTGAGGCCAGCTTCCCCCGAGTGAGGGGTGGTGAGGGGAGGGCGCCTGGTGCCCACAAAACGAGGGGCAGGAAGTGACTGGGCTAAGACCAGCAAGGGCTACTGGGAAAGATGGGCAGGGGGCCAATTCTCTCAAGTCTCAAAGTCCTTTTCATTTGTTTCTTGTTGTTGCTCAAAGTAAAAAGTCGGGGAAAGTGTGTGTGTGTGGTATGTTGTTTATGGCATTGTGTGTGTGTGTGTGTGTGTGTGTGTGTAAGGCTCAGGGACTACAGGAGATACGGCATGTGTGCAGGAGAGGGGGTGCGTGGGCAGAGACTTCCTTGTGGGGTGGCCGTGAGCTCGCTGGAGGAGGGGATGGGGAGGCTAGTTCTGGCCACCGGATGTGAGGGCCCAGAGGAGTCCTCTTGCTGCAGGCCACCCTGGCCTGGGCTCCTGAGAGCAGGGGAGGGCCCAGGGACATGGGGACGTGTTTGGGGCTTGAATCAGCCTGAGCCAGACTGCAGCCTTGTCCGATTCGGCTGTGGTGCCCCAAAGGCCCCCAAGGGAACAGTGGCCAAGCCACACCCATGGCTCAGCCGGGTCTCACCTGTCAGTGTCGGAACCTGAGCGCCCAGGCCTGCAGCCTGGGGTGCGGCCAGGGAGAGTCCTCACGTGAGGTGCCTCCACCCCCGGCCTCATTGCTTGCTGTTCCTCCACTCTCCAGGCACCTGTCTCCCGCTCCCACCACCTTGTGGCTCCGGGTAGGGACCTCAGTGTTCCCATCTGTGAAAGGCAGGTCCAGCCCACCTGTTGCCCACCTGCCTGAGGGCTGGGAGGTCCTCCTCAGGGCCGCAGGGACAGGCGGTGCTGCTCAGGAGGGGCCGCAGGCACTAACCTGGACAGACCAGGTTGCCGCGCTCCGTGCCTGGCCCACCTGAGTTAGATCCTTCAGGGCCCCAGCCCTTGGTCCTTCTGACAACCCTTTCTTCTCCTGGGCCTTCCCCTCCCCCCCCTTGCCCACCCACACCGCAGGGAGACTGGAAAGACAGCCCTCACCCCACCCAGACCTGGGCATTGAGCCCGGAAGCCAGCAGGAAAGGTGGGAGGCTCTGAGATGCGGCTTTCTGTCTCTGCATACCCCCAACCCATCCCGCCCCGTCGTGGCCCTCTATTTCCCACGCCTCTCTGACCGGACAAGCAGCTCCCTGAAGGCCGCAGCAGCAAGTCAGATTCGCCTCTGGGCCCCTCACAGGCCTGGAGAGGCTGGTATGCAGTTGGCACTCGATGACTGCTTGATGGCCAGCTGGCTCGGTAGATGGTGGCCTGGGAATCTGTCTCCCCAGCTGATCTGGGGCTTCCGGGAGCTCGGGGACTGAGTCTGCCTCACCTGGCACCCCCTTGCCTAGGGCAGAGTAATTGCTCAACAAGTATTTGTGGAACTAATAGAGGTAATACTGTGGGCTGACGTTTATTGAGCGCTTACTGTGTGCCAGCCGCTGCACTAGCACTTGGCACCTTTTAACTCAGTGAGTCCTGAAGAGGGATTCTGCTGGGGGAATGGAGCAGACCTGCTGTAAGCTGGCTCCTCCTCACACACACGTGTATGTGTGTGTGTGTGTGTGTGTGTGGATGTAGATGCACATTCCAGCTCGTGAAGACCGGTCACTTGTGTCACTTGTGCAGTGACTCACATATGCGGCATACATACTGTGAACCCCCTCCATGGGGGAAGCTACCTGGGGCTTCTGGGACCCTGTCTGCTTGAGCCCTTCCTCGGGGATGGGGCTGAGGAGGGACTCCATGCTGGCCCCCCTACTCGGAGCCCTGACCCTGCATGGGGTGACAGGTCTAGAGACCCCCAGCAAGTGTAGTGAAGGCCATCAGGATGAAAGGGTCCTGTTTTCCTGTGAAGGAAGTTTTTCTCTGATCCCATGTGAAGGGAAATGGCCAGGCAGGGCCTGTGAGTGTGGAGTCAGCACTGTCTGCTGGTACATGTGTGTCTACATATGATTCATGCTCCTGAGCCTAGGTATTTGTGTGCATCTGTGTCTTTGTGTGGGCCCCTGTGTGCACAGGTGTGGCCCGGGTGTCTGGGGTCGGGGTGTGTGGCTACCCTCCATGGAACCACCCCTCCGCATGGCAGTAACTGCAGTTGAGAGGGTGACACTGCGGCAGTCACAGAGGGGCCTGGGGGCTCTCCTGCAGCAGCCCTCCCAGTTCACCCCTGTGCTGTGGTGAGGCAGGTACACTATGCCTTCGCCTGGACCCACTGCCTCAAAATCCCCCTGCCCAGAGCTCCAAGCTGGCCCACCTCTGCCCTCTGCCACCAGCACCCACCAGCTACAGCCTTTTGGAAGCAAAAAGAGGTGCCTCTTGGAGCAGCTGGCAGGGGGACAGAGCTGCCCAGCCGTGGGTAGGCACGCCCACCCTGGGTAATCGGATCCACTGGAGGACCCTGGCTTTTGCAGGCAGGCAGGCCAGCGTTAAATATTAGCTCCGTGTCTTTCTGTGAGCCTCAGTTTCTCCATCAGTAGAACAGGGTGACAACCCCCTGGGTTGCTAGAGGTCTAGATGGGGTCAGGTTTCCACAGTAGGTGCCCACTCACTGGGAGCTGTGGTGATCATGAAAATCATCATTATTATTACAAGCCTGAGGGTCTGCACCTAAGGAAGAACCCTAAGGGGTGGGCCGACAAGGTGGCTAGGAGCGTGGTGCCCCCAAGTCTGTAGAGGGTGGGGGTGCCCACAGATAGAGCAATGGAGGTAGGAGTGGGGTGTGAGGATGCGCTGGTGAGGGAGGTGGGGCGGGGCTGGGTGGCCTGGTGGATGCGCCCAGCCTGGAGCCCTCTGGGCTCTCCTGCACATGTGGAGCCCTGTGGGCATGCAGGGTCGCCCGCTAGGCTCTGGGATAAGCACCTGCCCAAGGGACTGCATCTGTCCGTTCACAGCCAGCTTCTCATCCCAGAGCTCTTGCTGATGCCGACGGGCTGCTGGCCTCCTCCCCTGCCATCACTAAGCGTGCCCAGGGCTTCTCCTTTGCCCTCCTGCCATGGGATGTTGGCTCTTGTTGACCTTGGAGAGCCTCTTCTAGGAGAAGGGGCCCAGCTGGCTGCCCCAGGGTGGCTTCCAGGAGCAGATGGAGTCCTCAGATAGAGCCTCGTCCTCTCAAGGCCTAAGGCTGCCCCGTCCAGCCAGGCTGACAGTGGGCCGCCATCCTAGCGCTTGTCCGCCTTCTGCTGCCGCAGGGCCTGCAGGAAGACCCCTTTCACCTGGCCCAGGGTCTCATGGTACATTCGGAAGTCCTCCTCCTTTCCCTGGAGGGCACTGCCTAGGGCAGCCTTCAGCATTTCGTTCTCCTCCAGCTGGATGGCCAGCCTAGACCACACAGAGAAGAGGGCTCAGCGCGGCTGAGTGGGCACACGTGAGTGTGTGTGCATGCGTGTAGAGGGCCCTGGGGATGGCTGCCAGCTCGGCTGCTCTCCAGACTCAGGGTACTCTCTGACCTCCTCTCAGGGACCCTTGGGGGAATACCATGTGGGATTCCTGTCTGGGCCCAGCCACAGCTACTGGGCCTGGTGCCCTGTTGTTCCCCCAAATGTTGGCTGCCTCAGGCATGAGTACTAATTTATAGAGGTTCCCCCTTTCCCACCACTGCATTTGACCTTAAAAGGTTTAATTGAATTAGAAAAGTGGGTTCAGTAACCCACACTTGATAAAACTTCTCTTGGGACCATGGGCTCTTTAGGGTTATGGCTGGGTTTCTCTGCCCTCTGATGGCCAGTTACTGAATTGCAGGCCTAGAACCCAGGACCCAGCAGGACCAGCCTTCTGGGCAAATAGAAGTCAAAGGGGGAGGGACGTGATCCCTCTGCCTATCAAAACACCTCCACCCAGGCAACACCACCCTTTCAGGAAGACGGGGCAGGGAGCACCTGGTGGTCAGCTCCTCCATCTGGGATTCCATGGGCACATTGGAGATCTGGGCGGAAGATGGGTCCTTCCTCTCACTCTCCTTTGGGTTGTGCCTGGTGTTAGAGGTGGGCACACCTGTGGGGCAGCAGCAGCCACTTTCTGTGATGAGGCCATGGCCCTGTGTTAACACTTCCTTCTCCCACCCCCAACTGTCCACTACCTGCTTCTCCACTTGTTGAAACATTATACCTCCTTCAAGGTGCAGGACAAGGGCTGCCTTCCTCCAGGCCCTGACTGCCCGCTTTGTACCGAGGTGGTTCCTCTCACTACTCTCTCCATATTTGCACTTTATAAGTTTCTGGAAGGCAGCTGGGCCTGAGGTCTGGCCTGCAGGTTGAGTCTGAGTCTAGGCTGTCACCGCATCTGATGCCCTCTTACCACTGGGTCCCCCACCTCCAGTCTCCATCCACACACACAGGGAATCCACGGTGGCTGGGGCCAGGGGACAAAGAGTGCTCAGAAAGAGAAATCAAAGCCCACCTGGTGGGGAACTCGAGCACTGTCACAGCATCAGAAAACCTCTGTGCTGAACAGGCCCTCAGGGGCGGCATGGCGCAGGGAAAATCACTTGGCATCAGCAGACCTGGCTTTTACTTCCTGCTGTGTGGCCCCAGGTAAAGCATCAACCTCTCTGAGCTGGTTTCCTCACCTGTAACATGAGGATAATAGTTCTTGCCTCTAGAGCTCTGTGAGGCCACAGTGAATACACATTTGGCCCTCAAGGCCTGTGTGATGGGACCACCTCCTCAGCACCTCGTGACTTCCCTACCTCACCACCTATTCCCCTCCCCATGATCCAGTCTCACTACCTCCAAGCCTCCAAGCCGTGCGCCCACCTCAGGGCCCTTGCACTTCTTCTTCCCTCTGGTATCTATGCCACATCCTCACCCCCTTCCACCATCCCTGCTCAGACATCAGCTCATCAGTTAGGGTGGCCGCCCCGTAGAAGACAGCTGCTCTCTGTACCTCCTGTCCCCTTACTCAGCTGTAAGCCACAGCACCCACCTCCATCTGACCTACCATCTTTTACTGGTTTATTGTTCTCTTCCCCACTGGCAAGGAACTGCCACGAGGGACCACATTGCACAATCAGGCTCCCTATTGTACAGGTGGAGGGGTGTGCTATGCCCCCAAGAGGGTCGGTGCTCTTCCCATGTCACAGGCCAGCATGGACAGAAGCCACATGGTCACTTTCTCCCCAGGCAGTTGCCCTGCCCTTTGGCAGGACCAAAGTGGTTTTTCCTGCTGTGGCTTAGCTGTCCCTCGTTGGGAGCCCGGCCACTTGGCAGGAGGTGGGTCCATGGCCTGGAGACACTACATTCCTAAGGGACCTGTTTTTGCAAGCCCAGCAGGGCTAAGCCCTCAGGACCTTCCCCAGCCTGGACTCAGCGGCTCCGGGAAGGCCCCTGGAGCCCTGGCCCTGCTGGTGGGAGAATGGCACCACTCCCGCTCTGTGCCCTACTTCTGGAATGTCCTCCTGAAACGTTCTGATCTCTGCGCTGGGAAAAAATCTGAGTGTCCTTGGCTGGGGGCGGGGGAGTACTGGGGTGTTGAGAGGCAGGGAAGTGGGGGGCAACACCTCTACTCCCGAGCCTGGAGGGGCTGGGATGGGGATGTTGGAGAGAGGCAAGCTCCTCCTCTTCACACTGAAGGTTCTTCCTCCCCAGACGTGGCTTCTGGTTCTGGCATCCCACACCCTCACTTCCCCAGCCCCACAAGATGCTGCCACTTCTGGTCTGGAGACCGTACCTTAAGAACCACTGTGTTAGAGCAGTAGAACTAACCTTTTGATTTAGGACAACTAAACTGTCCTCTGGAGCTGGTGTGGTCATGTGATTAGGATCTGGCCAATGGGATGAAAGCATAAGTGACACAAGCAACCTTAGGGTCCTGCCCTTGAAAGGTAAGGAGCTCAGGAAAGAGGGAGGAGCTAGTCAGCAGCAGCGGTCAGCCCCTCCGTCAGGGGGAAGCTTTGCCTGCCCCTACTGCTGTGTGTCTTCTCCCCCCTGGCCCCCGAGCCAGAACCAGGAGCCCCAGAGCGCCGTGGGCCCAATGTGACCCCGGGCCGGCCCCACCTCAGCCCTACCTGTTTTGCTCCTGGGGGCTGCTCTCTGAGAAGCTGACGTCCTCCCAGGCTCCAGGCGCATCTTCTCCAGGTGCTGCTCCAGCACCACGGTGCGGTGCCGCTCCTCCTGCAGCTTCCTCTCTGACTCCAGAAGCTTGCTGTTGCTCTCCTCCACCCTGGTGATGAGAGAGCAGGGGCTGCCATAATCCCTGGCACCCCACCTGCTCAGGCTCTCAGAGAGGTGGGCCCACCTTACACCAGCGGGCATGGGACTCGTTCTTCCTGATTTTTATTGCAGTAACACAGGAATGTGCATTTAAAACCATATCGTTCTCTCCAAGGCTTAAAATGAAAAAAAAACAAAAACAAAAAAACACACAGCCTCTCCCCACCCCTCCTCACTCCCAATTCCTGCTCTCCAGAAGCAACCACTTCTACCGCTTTTAGCTGTTTCTACAGATGCTTAGGCTGCTATTTTTTAAGTCTTAAATATAATCTTTTGACTTCCTGTCAGGCAACATGAGAACTTAGTTTTATTTTAGTACTCTCTCCTTGCCAAACAGAATCGCCTCTCCACCTCCCAGTGTAGTTATATTACCATTTTTTGGCTCAATTAATGTTAGGTGGTGTATTAGTTTTCTATTGCTGCTGTAACAAATTACCACAAACTTAGCTTAAAACAACACAGATTTATCGCTCCATGGTTCTGTAAATCAGAAGTTCAGCAGGCTCTCTTGGTTTCTGTGCTCCAGGTTTCACAAGCCAAAATCAAGGTGTTGGCTGACCTGGGCTCTTACCTGGAGTTTCTAGGGGAGAATCTGCTTCCAGGCTCGTCCAAGTTGTTGGAAGGATTCAGTTCCAACTGAAGGACTGAAATCCCTGTTTCCTGCTGGTTGTTAGCTGGATGACTTTCATCTTTTAGAGGCTACTTGGCCCCCTCCATCTTCAAAGCCAACCAGATACCCTTTTCATGCTTTGACTCTAACTTCTTCTGAAGCATCTCTTTGGCCCGGGGTGGAGAAATTTCTCTGCTTTTAAGGGCTCAAGTGATTAGATTGGGCCCACGTGGTAATCCAGGATAATCTTCCTATTTCAGGGTCCATAACGATCATTACATCTGCAGAGTCTCTTTTACCGTATAACATAAAGTATTCACAGGCACAAGAGTGGGGTGAAGGGCACGGAGGACAAAATCCTGTCTACCACAGGGGGTTACATTAGGACGATTATTCAGACAGGCAGTATACTCATGATTACATTCTCTTTCTTATTTGCTTGCTTTTCCTGGAGTTAGTGATTGCTTTGTGTTTGTTATTATTATTATTATTCTCTATATGCCTGTCATGAATTCATGGGCCTTGAAGAACTTGTTATTTGGTTATTTCACTAAAGGATCTGATTAATTTCACTGAGGCTGGGGCTAAGGTCCTTCTTGTGGTTAGGTATGGCATTTCAGACTTCTGTGATACTGAAGGCTCAGCTAGAAGGCCAGGACTGTCCCAAGAGATCTCACCCAAGCAAAGGATTACATACGTACATACACACATGCAAATCAGAGTGGAAGCCTGGATATGTACGTGCAGAGTTGGAGGAAGTGTTCTTCCCACCTTGGTGAAGAGTCAAGAAGGAACAGAATGGTAACAGTTTTGAAAAGAATGCAACTACCAACACAAAACTGTATGCCAGCATAGTATACAGCTACTAACACAACCTGTTCAAACGTGTTCCTTGAAACTCATTTGCAAAAGCAAAAGACTAAAATAACCTAAAGGTCCATCAACAGGGGAAAGACCAAATGAATGGTAACATATTCACACCATGAAATATGGTAGAATATGATGGAGTAGTGCTGTTCAACACAGTGGCTGCAGCCTCATGTCCACATGTAGCTATTCAAATAAAAACTAATGAAAATTAAGTAAAATTCAGTTCCCCCAAAGCTCTAGGGTATCCGCTGAGAGAGAATCACACACGCATGACTCTGAGAGTGAGTGTCTCTTTAATTTTGTGCCCTAGGTGCCTTGCTTGCCCCACCCTCATCCCAGAGGCCCTGGAAGATGAGGCACCACATGGAGAGAGAGGCCACATACAGGAGAATGGAGGTGCCCCTGCTGAGCTGGCTGAACGGGGCATGTGAGTGATCCAGGTGGCATGATGTGAAGCAGAATTACCTAGGCCACCCACAGAATGGTAAGAAAGAATAAACCATCGTGTTTGAGGCCACTGGGTTTGGGATGGTGCAGCAGTAGATAACCAAGTCACCCTGATGCACAAATCCACTGCCCCCAAACTCAGGTGTAACTCAAAGCAGGGACTTCCCTGGTGATCCAGTGGTTAAGACTCTGCGCTCCCAATGCAGGGGGCCGGGGTTCGATACCTGGTCAGGGAACTAAGATCCTACATACCGCAACTAAGCCTGCACCGCAACTGGAGAAGCCCCCGCGCCACAGCGAAGACCCAGCGCAGCCAAAATAAATAAATAAATAAAATAAATAAATTAAAAAAAAAAAGAAACTCAAAGGAATTGGGAGAGAAAGTCATAATTGGGTATGTTTCTTCCATTGGATAGGCTAGAGGCTTGTACTATCCATTATATATATATTTTAAAATTTATTTTATTTATTTATTTTTTTAAAAATAGATTTATTTATTTATTTTTAATTTTTGGCTATGTTGGGTCTTCGTTGCTGCGCATGGGCTTTCTCTAGCTGCGACGAGCGGGGGCTACTCTTTGTTGCGGTGCACGGGCTTCTCATTGCGGTGGCTTCTCTTGTTGCGGAGCATGGGCTCTAGGCACACGGGCTTCAGTAGTTGTGGCATGCGGGCTCAGTAGTTGCGGCGCACGGGCTTAGTTGCTCCGCGGCATGTGGGATCTTCCCAGACCAGGGCTCGAACCCGTGTCCCCTGCATTAGCAGGCAGATTCTTAACCACTGCACCACATAATATAATGGAGGGAAGCCCTCCAGTATATTTCAATGACAGAAAAGGAATTAATGTTACTTTTTCTCATTTGCTTGAGCATGTCTGAAATTCATACCCTCTCTTTTCTACTGAAAAGAAAACAAAGCTGATCACTCCTCACTGCTTAGGGAGTGGCCATCCCAGCACCCCAGCTCCTTTGGTGACTGTACTCCACCTTTCCCTTTGGCAAGCTGCCCCTCCTCCATGTCATTTTTTTTTTTTTTTTTTTGGCCGCGCTGCGCGGCATGCAGGATCTTAGTTCCCCGACCAGGGATCGAACCCACACCCCCTGCAGTGGAAGTGCGGAGCCTTAACCACTGGACCGCCAGGGAATTCCCACCCCTCCTCCATTATGTCAGCACCTGGAGGTCCTTCCACTCAGGGTGCCTGGCCTGTGTCCAGGGTTGGACGTGTGAGCCACCCAGGCCAGCTAGACCTTCTCTCCTAGAACCCACTGGCACAAGAACTGAAAGCCACTGGGCCTACATCGTTCCAGTGGCCCAGGAGAGACCACTCAAGGGTTCCTGCTACCAAGGTCCCTGGATCTTCTTGGGCTCCTCTTCTGCCCTGCAATGGAGGGCAGTACCTTGGAGTCGGCCAGCACCTTCCCACACTCTCCTTTCCCTTAACTTAGCCAGAACTGGTTTCTTTTGTCTGTCACCAAAGAGCCCTGACTCACATGTGACATGGCCTGTTCAGGCAGACACTCAGTGGTGTCCTTTATATTTTTCAGTGTGGAGGTCACATGGTTGGGCCATGTGTTGGCCTGGGCACCTACAGTTCTTGCCAAAAGGGTCACTTGAGCGAGGAACGCTGATTTATCTGAATAGAAATCTGTCAACAACCCCTTGGAGGAAACCAAACCCCCTGGTGCACTGCCTTGGGTCACATACTTTCCTCCCCCAACCAGGGAAGTCTCAGCTCCCCATCTATCAGTGGCTCTCTTCCTCTTTGTAATTCCAGACCTCGGTCTAGCCTGGGACTTCTTCCCACCAAAGCCGCCAGTGACACCGAGTACAGTGCCATGTTCATCCTAGATCTTCATTATTGGTGAGTTGATCTGACTCATTTACCTACTCCAGAGAGTCCCTCCCTTGAGATGCCCACCTCACAGCCACCTGCATGCAGCTGTCCTACTGGGGGCATGTAGGACAGGGCAAACCACAAGTATGACAACAGGGCCCCGAGACTGAGGGGCACTTGAGGGTCACGTGAGATGTGGCTGGGAATGCCCGGGGCCAACACTGTGGGAGCCAGACTCACCAGTGAGGTGGACCCAGTCATGGACGCGGCCTGGCCTCTGTCCAAGAGGGATGCCCTTGGGCCAGGCTGCCCACCCCCAGCCCACCTAGGCCCGTGAGAGTGCATCCCTGGCGCCAGGTGTTACCGTTTCTGCAGAACGGTGACAAACTCGGTGAGCCGGTCACGCTCCACCTCAGCGGCCTGCCACAGGGCTTTGAACTCTGTCACCTGTGTCTGCCAGGCTTTTTGTTCTGGGGAGTCCGAGAACCTGGGGACCAAGGTGCGGGCAGAGGTCACTTAAGGGTTACCTGAAGAGATGCTTATCCCTGTGGTGGTGGGAGGGGCTGGAAGGACATTCAGGGGTCCTCAGAGAGAGCCAGAGAGGAGAAGCCAGTCCAGTGCCTCCTGGCCTCTTCCGCTGGCTTCTTCTCACTTTACTATTCCCAGCCCTGCTGAAGTCTCTAGACCTCACTTAGCTGGCTCCAAAGCCAGACCCCAGCAGGGCTATAGTTTCATCAGCACCTCTGTCCATCCAATCCCTGTAGGGGCCTGGAATTAGTCTGGCTGCTATGGAAGTTGGCTCTTGGGGACCTGGGGGTGCCCTGGGAACCTGTGTGGCCTGGGACCTGACTGCCCTTCTCAGTGTCAGGTAGGCCCAGCCTCTGTCTCCCTGTCAGCCTGTCCTGGCCCTCCTGTATCTCCTGGCATGGCCCCAAGCCCAGTCCACTTTCCTGGACCCTGGACACTTGCTTTGTAATTTGCTCAGTTTTCTCCAGCCCTGATCCAGCCCATCACCAGTTCCCTCCTCACCACTGGGCCTTACCTGCTGGCTGGGGTTGGGATCCAAGGTGAGCTCTGTCCCCGACCCCAAGCCCCCAGAGCCCATGTGCGAGTGCCAAGCTGCTTTCTGCTCTGCCCTCACCCTTCCCAGGGAGACCCCGGTGATGCTGACTTGCTCTTCCAGAATCATAGGAGGGTGGGGCCCCAGTCCTCCCTCTAAACGGGGGTTGGTTGAGATGGGCTCTGAGGACTACAGGCTTCTCCATTTTCTGGCTGCTAAATATACTCTAAGGCCCTGCCGCTCAGTGTGGTCTTTGAACCAGCGACTGTGGCATCACCTGGGAGCTTGTTGGAACTGCAGGATCCCATTTCCTGGAGGATCTGACCTGCAGAATCAGAACCTGCATGTAACCTGGCAGATCCTCAGCTGATTCGTGTGCGCAGCGCAGTGGGGAACCCTACGCCAGTCACCCCTGTGATCTCACGTGTTGGGGGAGGAGCTGATCCCCTCGCCCCGCCTGCCTCCCAGGCACCCCGTCAGAGCCGCCATGCCATCCCTGACAGTGACCCCACACTCTCTGGGGTCACTCCCACCCCGTGAACGTCTGTCCTGTCACTGGCGGGAGAGCACTGTAAGTTCCATGAGGGCAGGGCCCGCACACGGTCGGGTTCAGTAAATATTTGTGTGTGGTGGAAGAAACAAGATTAAGAACCAGCAGTCTGGGCAGCCCAGGGCACATCGGCTCCTGTATCCCTGTGGAGTGCAAAGGTCATGGCCACATAAGCCTGGAAGGGACCTTGGGGGCATCTTGTCCATCTTCTTGCCTCTACTACTGTGACAACCACGTCAGAGTGACAGAGCCTGTCTGTTTTCCTTGTGGTGTGAGGAGAGTGTGGCAGGGGCCCTTGAGGCTCAGAGTTGGGCCCCTCTCTCCCAGTGCCCTTGTGACCCCAGGCTGCTGGATGGGGCATCTGCAGGGGTGGCCTTGGCCCACGGGTACCTGGGCTACCAAACGTCAGGCCAGAAGTATCCCAAGCACTTCTTGGGGAATAGCAGCCCAAGGAGGACCGATTTGCCGGAGCCACACAGCAAGTCAAACGTGAGACGAGGGCCCCTCAGAGGCTCGACCGGAGCCTGAACTGACCTGCCCGAGGAGTGGGAACGGCAGCTGACAGCAGGAGCATGGCTCCAGTGGACAGTGGGTAGGGCTCGGGACGGGGCTCCGAGGCAGGACAGAGCCACCCTTTGTCTGTGAGCTGGCAGGAAGAACAAGGGCCCATTGAAGCCCTAAGGCTTGATTCTATCAACAATAGGGGGCCAGAGAGCTGAGGGGATATCAGTGGCTTAAAGTGGGAACCCATATGACGTGCAATTCTCCCCCTAGAGATGGACTCTCAATGCGCAAGAGGAGGCAAGGAAGGTGCTGGGCTCCAGGCCCTGGAAGATTCCTCGTGTTAACTCTGTGGTAGCAGGAAGGAACACTAGACCAAGACTGTAGTTCTGAAGCCACTTGCCCTATCACCTTGGATAAGGCACTGGACCTCCCTGACCCTCCATGTCCTTATGGAACCTTGGAAGAGTCCCTGGACTTGGCCTGGCCTCGGTTTCCCATCCTTGTAATGGGATGGCAATACTGACTGAGCAGTCAAGGATGGGAAGGCCTGTGAGGGCCCGGGGGGGGCCTGGGTTCCTACCTGGGTGAGGGCCCGTGAGGACCGTGCAGGGAAGGCCATGTGAGAGCAGATTCCACCAGTGTGTGGCCCAGGCTGGTCACGGAGCTGTGCGAAGGCGGAATGGGCACATCACCACGGGCAGGCAGGCTGGGCCCAGCTGCGCGGGGAGCAGGGGCCCGCAGGGAACCGGGGAGCCAGAGGAGGGGGACAGCACCGGCCCTTGCAGCAGCCCTGTGGATTTGCTGCCCTCCTTTCCAGAACTCTCGCTTGCTCAAAACAAGACAGGAGCAGGGGACATCAGAGCCTCGAACAATCCAACACAGGTGTGTTTGAGAATCCTAGAAGCAGGTGAGATTCGAGGCCAGCTGGGAGAGGATTTTACAGGGAGCCGCAACCAAACGCTCTTGAAGTAATAGTATCTGGACCTAACTGGCTCCTTCACGCAGATGCAGGGCTGACGGAAGCCCCCCCGCCACTTTGGAAGGACAACACCACAGACATCATAAAATTGCACCCGTGGCTTCCCATCCTTTCTTCTGAATAATTAATATTCACTTTCCAACCCCTCCATCCCACTTTGTCTTACCGAGAAGATCCAAGCCTGCCAGCGTGATCGCCTGCTGAGGCCGGGGACTTGGTCAGGCCCGGGTCCTCGGGGAACTTGGTGGAGGCCGGGTTGACCTCGGGCCCACTGGACCCCTCGCCTACTCCTTTATTCCGAAGATACTGCAGGGAACAGATGTGGGTTCCATTCTCAGGGCTTTGGCTCAGAGGCCTGGAGAAGGCAGGAGGGGGCCTTGGCTTGATTTTGGGGCTTTCAGGGGAAATAAAGGAGGCTTCTTTTCAGGAGTGCAAAGCGAGGCCTGTTTGGTGAAGGCGCCCCTTGCATTATAATGACAGCTAATAATGCCTCTCTTCAGAAAGGGAGCTTCATGGCCAAAGGAGGGTGACCAGGCCAGGAAGCTGTTCCACATTCAGGTCCCAGGGGGAAGTATGGGGACAGGCCTACCTCTCTAGGTAGCCCCACCCACACGGATGAATGCCAGGTGTGACTTGAGGCCACTGGCCTTTGTCAGCTGGAGACACTCAGACCTTCCCCCATGCCTCCCTCTTCCGGATGGCTGGTGGGGCCGGCTGAAGGAGGAGCACTGGAGGACCCCCAGCAGGAGGTCAGGCTGCCATCAACGGTGGGCCAGTTGGTGTGAGCCCCAAACAACCTGGCATGTCCCCCAAGCCCTGCCCATCCTGAGAAAACTCGCAGTGTGTGCCAGCTTGTCTGGTGGGTAGTGCTTGGCCCCAGCTGTCCGGTGGCCTCTGAGGTGAGAATCAGCCTTCTTTTGTGTGCCTGGAGCCAGGACAGCGGTGAGGTGAAGATGCTGTTCCTTCCAGGCCTCTGCCAAGGCAAAATATCTTCAGGAGCTCACTCCTTAGACGAGCATTTACTGAGCAACTACTGTGTGCTCAGTCCTGGGCCAGGCACCATGGTCTTTTTCCCCTCAAGGAGAGGTTGGGGGAGGAAACAGGAAATTGATCACACAGCGTGACCAAAGTTTGGCTTGGGAATGTACAGGGAGTTAGGAGAGTGCCCAGGAGGGGCACGTAACCCAGAATGGGAGCCCTGGAACTTCCTGGAGGAGCTCTTGACTAATAAGATCTAAAGGCTGAGGGGGAGGAAAGGAAAGGTTTGTGCTTCAGGCATGTGCACAGGCCCAGAGTGGGGAGAAAGCAAGGCCATGGAGGAGCTAAATGGTATCCACATGACCAGAGTTGTGGAAAGTGGGGAGTGAAGAGAAGATGCAGGAGGGAGGGCAGCAGGAGCTAGTCACATGGCACCCTGGAAAACTGGACGAAGGAGCGTGGCTTCCCTTCTGCCATCCCACTGCCTGGAATGTGGATGTAAAGGCTGGCACTGTGGCCACCATCTTGGACCATGAGGATGAAGGCCACAGCTGGGGAGGGAGAGGGTGAGCTGGCAGGAGCCCGAACCCTTGAGGCTTGAGTGAGGCGGAGGGTGATGGGGAGCCACAGACAGGTTTTATGTGGAGCAGGGAGACAATCTGGTGTGTCCCTTTGAGAGGAAAGGTGTGTGCACAATGGGCCGGGGAGCCAGATGGAAGCAGGGAGCCAAAGTGGGACCAGGTAGGATGTGGCGCAGCCCAAGTGAAGGCAGGTGGGGAGAAGTGGAGGTGGCTGAGGTTTCTCTGGATACCGGATGGACTTGCCAGGACGTGGGAATAGATGCTGGGCTGAGCCAGCGCCCTACTCACCTGCATACTGAGTTGCCTGATCTCCACCTCCAGCTGCCGCACCTTGGCCTCCCGCTCAGCCACCGTGGCCCGCAGCTGGGCCACGAGGCTGCTGCTCTGCTGGGCCTCATTGTTGAGCTGCTGGTCCAGGTGGTGCCGGGACACTCGCGTCTTCTCCTCCTGCAGGCTCAGGCTGCCCAGAATCTCCTGTAGCTGCTTCAGCTGGTCCTGCGGGGCCAAGTGGGAGGGTGGGCGAGGGTCAGCCATGGCCCTGGGTAAAGAAGGACACGAGAGAAGACCGCCTCCTCCCACCCCCAGCTCCCACCCCTTCCCTGCTCCCTCGGGAACCTAACAGTGGGACGCTAGTGTTTCCCTGAGAAGCAGGAGGAACACCTTGCCTGTCCTCAGGGGGGGTTCAACCAGGCTTTCCTGTCCTCAACTTCTTTCTCCCTGAGATCGGGGCTAAGAAGGACATCCACGGGGCTCTCGGGACAACAGAAAACAGCTCAGGTGGTGGCCCCTCAGCCAGTGGGTAAAAAGAAGCCCTATCCCACTGTGCTGGAAGACCACCTTTGAAGGTAGTACCTGGACCCCTCACCATGGATCCTTCAGCACCTGATGGAGACCCCATCCCTGGAGATGCTCCCAAGGAGACCTCTGGGGTGGAGGCTTCCTGCCTGGGGGGCTGAGAAGGACCATATTGGCGACCTGGAACAGGTGAGGGCGTTGTCTTCACCTCATTGTGGAGGAAATGGAGGCCCAGAGAGCCCAGGACACACTGCTGGTGAATGGCAGGGCTAGGGCTTGTTTGCAGCTCTCACCATGCACCTTCAGTGACAAAGAATAGTGGCTCCAGGGACCTCAATGGACATCCAGCCCACACCTTATTTAAAAACTGGGAGCTGAGGCTTCCCTGGTGGTGCAGTGGTTAAGAATCCGCCTGCCAATGCAGGGGACACGGATTCGAGCCCTGGTCCGGGAAGATCCCACATGCTGCGGAGCAACTAAGCCCGTGTGCCACAACTACTGAGCCTGCGCTCTAGAGCCTGCGAGCTACAACTACTGAGCCCACGTGCCACAACTACTGAAGCCCGTGTGCCTAGAGCCCGTGCTCTGTAACAAGAGAAGGCACTGCAATGAGAAGCCCGCGCGCTGCAATGAAGAGTAGCCCCCGCTCGCCTCAACTAAAGAAAGCCCGCGCACAGCAACAAAGTGCCAACGCAGCCAAAAATAAATAAATAAAATAAATAAATTTATAAAAATAAAATAAAATAAAATAAAAACTGGGACCTGAGGCTCAGAGAGGGGATGCAACTAGCCTAGAATCACACAGTGAGGTATGAACAGAGGGGGCCCAGATTCCAGGTCTTCTGTGCCCTGCCCACCACCCTGCCTGGTGAATTATTATGGACCAAGGCATGCCTAAGCCAGCGTCAGTTCCCCCTTGCACCACTGTCAAGCCAGCCATGACCACCCCAGGGGCCTGTGGGCACAACTTGGAATTCAGAGGCCAAAACCCTGGGGTGGCTCAGGCCCCAGAGAGAAAAGGCCAGGTTAGGGTCAGGAAAGCAGTGCGGCTTTGTTAATCAAAGGAGGTTTTACGATCAGATAAATCTGGTTTGAATTCAGTTGTGTGGCCTTGGATGACTTATCTAGCCAATTAGAGCCTTGGTTTCCCCATCCGTGAAATGGGATTATGTGTCCCTAAGGGTTATCTTGGTGACTAACCATTATAAACCACACCGCACGTGCCCAGAAACGGGGGTGCTGTATGCTGTCACAAAGACAAGGATATGCACCAGCGCCCCCCTCAGTTGTCCCTTCCGTTCCTCCATGAGAAATATCCCAGGGTGTAATCCCATTTGCTGCCCCCTCATCCTCTTCTTTCTCCTTTGGGGTCCACAGGTGCAGTGGCTTGTGCCCGGCATCAACCTCACATGACACGACCTGTACTGGCCCTCGGGCAGCCTCTGAGCTGCTCCCGTACTTGCGGCCAAGCTTTGGGGCTGGGCCCGGTGGAGGCAATGAGCTCCTGGGTTATGCAGGTGGCGTTTTGGGGCAAGGGAGGGCTCCGGAGGGGCTGGGGCTGGGTCACAGGTCTCTGGGTGGGGCGGGGGTCCCAGAGGTGGCTGTACCATGAGGGCGTCGATGAGCTCGTCATCATGCCGGCCCTTCTCCACGAGGGTTCCCATCTGACTCCTGAGGGTCTTCACTTCGCTCGACAGCACCTTGTTCCGGGACCTCACGCCCTCAAACTTCTTTTTCAGCTCTTCGAGCTCTCTCTGGAGGGCATCCCGCTCCGCTGCCAGTTTCTGTAACCAGAGGGCGCGGTCACGGGCAGCAGGGCTGAGTGGGACTCGGCCCACGGCTGAGCCCTCGCTCTCACTGGCTGGTGAGGCCAGAGCTGGGAGGGGACTTGTTGAGGTCACAGAGCAAGTCAGTGGAGCCGGGCCCCTGACTCCCAGCCTCGGCCTCCCGGGGTATCAGGCAGCCCAAGCACATGATGGACGTGACCCAGATGGATGACAGCCCGAAAACACAGGGGCCAGACTCGGACACGAGAGGAAACCCACTGGCCAACGCTGGGTGTGTCGTCCCGAGGACCCTCAATCCCTGCCTGAGAGGCAAAAAGAGAAAAGCCATGCTTCGGTGGACAGCGCCAAGCCTGGGGTTCAAACTGAAGTGCGTCATTCCACCAAGAGCTAGTTTCAGGTCCAGCATCTCCAAAACAGCCAGAATGGGGCCACCCGATGTTCATGAAAAGGGGTCTGGGTGAGGAACCAGTCAGGCAGCTCAAGGGGGATGGATAGGACGTGAGGAACATGCACAGAGGTGACCCCAAACCCCAGAGCCTCCAAGTCCTCACAGGGGTGGTCGTGGTCTCCTGGCCCCAGGCGCCCCTGACCTCCTTCCAGGCACACGTTACCTCCCAGCTTTCCTGTTTTTCCCTCTCCAGGTTACGGATCCTCAGCAGATTTTTCTCCTGTGCCGACAGCTTCCTTGGATCGGGATAGACAGACAACTCATCACTGGCTGTTTCTACCGACCGGCTCCGAGTCTGTCCCAGCTGTTTCTCAAGCTCTCGAACCTGAGGGTGGTTCCACAACAGGCCTACAGTCAGACTCGACCCTCAGGGGGGCTGCCCTGTGATGTGACAGGAGACCCCACTAGACAGACGACAACACGGTTCCAGGTGGACGTGGAGGTCCCTAGGAGAGGGACTGGGGTGGGGGAGGGATGGGAGGGATCTGCGGTGGCATCCTGAGCAAAACAAGGGGAGACACTAGGGAGGTTTAGCTTGGAAAAGAGAAACTTCAAAGTAAATGAGAAAAATCACCCTATCTCTGAGGCCAAGAAGCAGATGTGTAGCCCCAGGAACTTGGGAGGGAAAGGATAGCAGGTCTCAGTACCAGGAAGAGCTAACAGACAGGCCACCCCAGCCTGGGCGGGCTCCTTGGGAGGCTGCGGGCTCCTGGCCACTTGGAGGAGATGCTGCAGAGGGCGGGCAGGGTTTGGAAGCCGGGAGACCAGCTCAAAGCCTCTCTGGCTGTGTCACTGTGCACAGATTACTTAACTTCTCTGAATCTCAGGTCCCTCATCTGTGAAGAGGCCTGTGAGTACACGCTGCATAATGTTGTTATGAGAATTCAGTATCCTGAACTTGTCTGAGCCTGGGAATCCCCAAGACGCTTCTTGGGATGACAAATCTTGGGGCCCACTCCATACCAACAAGTCAGAGCTCCAGGGGAAGAACTCGGGGATCTGAATTTTAAACAAGTGCTACAGGTGATTTTTAGGATTAGGCAACTTCGAGAAACCCCAAAATGGCCTGGGTGAAGCCCTCAGCACAGGGGAGGTGAATGTCATCCGACAGAACGATGGCTTTATCACACTGGGTTTAAAGTGGATAACTCCTAGGGTCCTTCTAACCCTGATTTCCATATCAACACAACATAAATGATGGAACAAAGTTGGGTAAACCTGAGCCAGGGGCAAAATTTACTAGGATCCCTGGTAAAGGGCCTCAGTATGGCTTTGAAAGCACATTTCAGTGCCCTCGTGTGGCACTGTGTGGTAATTCCATCTAAACGTTAAAGAACACAGTACTATTACTTTTAACCGTTTGTTTACACAGCTTAACAACACTAACAATAATAACTAATGTGTTGAGTGTTTATTATGGCCAGGCACTGTGCTGGGCACTTCCCAAACGATATTTCACTTAACCCACAACAACCCTACAAGGAAGGCATTATTATTTCCATTTTACAGGTGAGGAGACTGCGACACAGAGAGATGAAGAGGTTTGCCCAAAGACACCAAACTTATAGACCAGTGACTGAGGCCAGACTCAAACTCAGGTCTCTTGAACCACAAGGCCACACACTGGTCGTTAACCACAGTTTTTCAGAGACCTCTCCCCCTTCATGTTGGCTTCAGGGATCCCACAGGAGACCCTGAGGGTACAAGCCACCTGGGAACCTGGGGATGAAGGCGATGCACTTGGCAAATAGTGGAAACGACACACCTTTTTGTGTGACTCTTGGTTTCTTGGTACAGCTAACCTTCGGATGGTGTCTCTTGCACGCCAGGCACTGTGGTAAGCAATTTACACATCTGTACTCATTCAGTCCTCCCAACAACCCTGTGGGGTAGGCACTGTCATTATCCACAGTACACAGAGGAGGAAACTGAGGCACAGAGAGGCGAAGCAACTTGCCCAAGGCCACACAGTTGGTGGGTGGTGGGCTGGGATTTGAAGCCAAGCAGTCTGGCTGTGGAGCCCCTGTTCCTAGCCTCTAGAGATGCTCCAAAATATTTAGAGCGTAAAGAGGGAGACAGGCTAAGTTTTTTTTGCGGGGGTGGTAATTAAAACCTTCAAAAGCCTACAGGCATCTGGACGAAACTGGAAAAAGCCTACAAGTACAACAGTCACGCAAATTTACATGAACTAGGGAAAAAAAATCTGCCTGGAGTAAAATAAATCAAAGGCTCTGGCATTTGTTGAGCGCCAGTGCCTGGTATGTAGTGTTATATAAATGCTCGTTCACTTAATAACAAATGAAAACCAGGCTGGCTGGGGAGAATGTAAAACAACAGCCCTGCAAGTGCGCTCTGCAGAACCTAAAGGCCTTTTTTGGGTTCTGTGTCTCTAATGTGGGTCAGCGTGGGTCTTTCTGGGGCATTTAAAACCTAACGTTCAGGGCCAGGAGATGTCTGATGACTCGCTCACCTTGCTCTGCAAGACGAGAATTTGTTGAGCCCGACCCCTCCACGTCCCAGGCGAGGACAGGAGCTGCTGGATGTTCACATCTTCCCCAACCTCACTGGTTAACACCTGAAAAAGGTGAGGCCTTCAGTATGGCCGGGAGAGAGGGCTCTGCCAGAGCCCTAAAGCTGCTGCACGTGCACAAACAGTGCTGGGTGCATGAGGCTCCCTGAAGGCCCAGCCTCCACCTGCACAACCTTCCTCCTTCCCCCGCTCCCCGCCTCAAAGGCCAATTGACCACGCTCCAAGAGCAGCTCTCCCTGGGAAAGCAGTGAACCCATCATCCCCAGCACTTCTTGGTGATGCTTAGAGCAGACAAGGAACTGCTGACAATGCCCAGGTGGGGCCCCTTGCCCTTGACACATTCTGGGATGAGTGAACCACAGAGTTGACCAAGACCTCCAAATTTGTTCACCTGTCACCCAGAACTGAGATCATTCTGGATGGCTCCAGGGAGGACATGGCCACAGGGCTTCGCCCTCCGTGCAAAGCCACTGACAAGGGGCCATGTCTGAGTGCAGCACAGAGCGGGGGGCTACTGAATGTCACTTGGGGATGTTTGGTTCCAGAAGGGTCCAGCTTTGGGGCTGTTGCAGAGAGGTGTTCAGGCCCAACTTCGAGGCTTTGAGGTGGAAACAGTACACCCCAGCTTGTGCCCTGGGCCGCTCTGCAGCCTGTCACGGAAACCCATCTAGCGTACCAAGTCTCTGGTGCTTGTTTCCACAATAGAACTCTGTTTTGGAAATCTTGGCTGGCCTGAGTGGTTCCAGCAGGAACCGCTGCTGGTGGTACAAATGCCAGAGAATTCACTATGTAAATAAAAATAAATAATGAACCAGCTGGGCCTGCCTCCCAAGTCCGAGCATTTTCCTTTGAAAGGGGCCTTTAACACACAAACAACCTTTACATTTTCTAATATTACAGACAGCAGAGGGCAGGAGATGGGTCTTGGTAGGCTTCCAAGTCCAAGGTGGCTTATTAAGGAGATGCCCAGGATCTGTTGGGGTGCACATAGCACAGGGAAGGTTTAAGGGCCCCTCCAGGGTGGACAGCACTGTGTTCCCCCGTCCAGGGTTGGGGGGGCACCACAAGGGCTTCTATGCAGGGCCCCGCAGGCAGCCGGCAACCCCCCTCACCTGCTGGGTCTGTTTCAAGGGCTGGTGGAAGGAAGTTACTGGATCTGAGCCTGACCCAGAACAAGCAGCATGATGCTCATGGGGCCAAGCTCCTGAATGGAAGCCATTGTCCCAGCCATGGCCTTCCCAGGCCCAGGCCCACCCACGACGACCTGAACCCTGGCCTGGAAATACCTTCTGGGCCACCCGGAGCTCCTGCTTCACAGCCTGGATCTGGTTGCGGAGGTCACTCATCTTCAGGTTTGTGGCCGCCAGCCTGTCCTGCAAGACCTTCACCTCTGGGCTGTCCTGCTAGTTGGGAAAGACAGGAGGGAGAGCAGTCATTTGAGGCCTAGATAGTAACCATAATCACAGCCCCCGTTTATCCAGGTATGTGCAGGTACCACACGAAGTGCTTGACGAGGAGGAACCCATTTCATCCTCACAACCCCTGTGAGGTAGGCTCCGTTACCGATGCAGAGCAGAGGCTGGAGGGGGGTGACCCCTCGGCTTGGGGGACGTGGTAGGTAAGGGGGAGCGTGGATGTGGATCCCGGCAGCCCAACTTTGGGGGCTGAGCCCTGTGCTCCGAGTGTGGCACACACAGGGGGACGTGGGTGGTGGCCGCAGACGGGGAGCATCTGGAGGGGACTGCTTCCCAACCCCCAGACACTCCCAGGCTGTGGGCTCTGCTGTGCTCAGAGACTGGCATCATAGCAAATCCATCCTCAGGATGAAGAGGGAACTGGCTCCTTTAGCGAAGGCAGCCCCAGCTTGGCAGGAGGGCCGTAACCATCCCAACTTGGGGCCTTCCTCTCCTAGAATTGTCAGACTGGGCCTTGGGCTCCCTTTCCCGGCAGTGAGCTCACTGAATAGAAATAAGGACCCAGTTTAATCCCCAAATGCTCCATTTCTGTGGCTTGAAGAACTGCAGGAGCCACGAAAACTCTGCCTGCTGGAACTCTTAGCAAAGTCTTTTTTAAAAAAAAAATATTTCATTTAAACTATTTGGATGAAACTTTTCTCAAATGTGTTCCCCATTTATGACTTAAATAGAAGTTCCTGAAACTCTCAGAACTTTGACATTAAAGGGACTCCAAGGTCAGCCCATTCAAACCCTTTCCGTAGGTGAGGCAGATAAGGTCCAGAGAAGGGAAATAACATGGCCTCACAGGCACACAGCTGGTTGGGGTGACAGAAGTGGGAGTAGAGGCCTGGTCCCTCCTTTGCACTGGCTGATTCTCCCAATATAAGCTTTTGCTGATGCCAGGGCATCGTGGTGACAGAAACATCGGTTGGTGGGTTGAGTGTCCCATCAGGCAATGACACTAAGAACATCTGCTCCTGTCCCAGCAGATCGGGTGGACTAGACTTCTGGGAAACAGGATGGGTCCTGCAGCGGCTTTCTGAACTTTCCTTAGTAGCCACAGACAAAACCGCCTGTGAACGCTAGCGTGAAAGACAGATCCCAGAAGACTGGGTCTGGGGAGTTCCATGGACCCCAGAGGCTCTGGGCAGCCCCGCTGAAAACCACTGGTCAAGGAAACTAGACCTGCACACAGGGCCCAGAAGGCCTGGACTCATCTGGTCTTCTCATCTAGGAAACGGCTGCTTCCTCACAGCACCCCCAGGAGGCCAAACAGAGGAACCAGTGTGAGCAGAATTTGCAAATTGGGAATTTACATAAAACACACGTGCATCTTTCTTTAATCTATATTTCTGTATGTCCTTCCGCCGCCTGGCTGTGTGCCATCCCTCCCCACTGCTGTTGGGAGCCTCTCTGCTCCCCTGCTAAGCTGCTGCTTTGAATCTGCCCTGCGTTGGGAAGCAACAGTCCCTGCCTGTCAGATCTTCGGTGCCCTGAGCCCCCTGCTGGCTCTGGTGGGTGGCGGTACAGGAGCCGTGAGAGCAGTTGGGAGCCTGAGGGCACGGAAAGAGCACACCGATTGGATCCGGATCTGAGACCCAGGCGGCAATAACCATCTCCAAGCCTCGTTTCCTCTTCTGTGAAATGGGGACACGTTATACCAGCCTCCGGGGTACATGTGAGTATTGATGGGATAACGCACGTAAAGGGTGCCCTCTGGGGCAGATTCTGATGGGGGGCGATGCTGGGGGGCATAGCCTGGCTTGGGTGGGCAGCTGGCAAAGGCGGCTGAGGGCCATATGGTGTTCTGGTGAGGGCATCACCCTCTCTGCTCTGCCAGGCCCCAGACCTCCCCTCCCAGGAAGCTGAGCCAACCCTACCTGCCTGACATTTCAGAGCTGTTTCTGCCCAGAGTGAGATTTCACAGCCTTTGTGGGTGTTTTGGGCCTGGGCACGCCCTTTCCCCACCCCGGGGCTGTTTCCTCTGAGGCGATACCGGAAATGGTGTCCATGGGAGCAGATAGCGCCAAGGCCACTCACACCACAGCTTCATGAGGCCCCACGCGGAGTGAGGGCGCTCAGCTCCACTCTGGAATGTGCTTGGAGCTCTGGGCTGGGATGTGGAGTGAACCTGCAGGCCCTGGAGTATGGCCCAGGCTTGGGTCGCCCTGAACAGTCTAACGAGGGGGACATGGCTATTGTCCTCTCTCTGATCAGAAGATGCCCGGGAAAACACGTGTCCCGAGGAATGGAGACTGCAACCCACCACGCACTCTTCCGTCAGAAACCTCCCAGGCTCTCTGCAGCCACAGAATGAAGTTGGACTTCCTATTCCAGCTACCATCAAGGCCTCCCTCCACAGGTGACCCCGGCCCAGCTTTGTTTGGATGTGTTCCCCTTTTCCTCCTCAGGGGCCCTGGGCTGCAGCCAAACGTTATCCAGCTGATGCCCAGCTAACAAACAAAATAGGAATATTGACGCTTTCCTGCTCTGAGCTTGCACTGCTTCTGCTGGAAGGGCCACCCCCATCTTCCTGCTCCAGCAAGGCCACTTGAGGAAGCCCTCATCCATCCCACCTCCTGGCTGCCTCAGGTAGAACGTGTGCTCCCTCTGTGAACTCAGAGCCTAGGGGCTTTCTCTGAAGGCCCTGTCCCCCTCCTTCCTTTAGTTTGCCTACTCATCTCCCCTCTTGAACCCCCTGTGGACAGTGGGCCTGTCTTTGATTCTCTGTGTTCCAGGGCTCAGAACATTCTGTCAGGCTCAACAAGTGACTGAACAAGTAGTTTCCCATTTAGGACAGCCCCAGTCAGAGATATGGATAAACAAGGGGCAGCTTAGAAGTGTCCCTCAGAGCTGGGAAAGGCTCTGAACGACACTCAGTCTAGCGTCTGCTGAGGGCAGAGCCCCTCTGTTGCCTCCCCAGCAATGAGACAGATCTACACAAGACTAGCCTTCAGGAGACATGTTCATCCCTGGAACCTGAGGGGCCCATCACTTGAGGGCAGTATTCTTAAGACAGGCATGAGGCGGCTTAATATTGAGTCGTAGACAACAGGGAAGATTGGGTGGAAAAGGGGCACTGAACTAGGAGTCCTGAGGCTTGGATTCCGTTTCACCAACTCATTTGGCTTCTTAAGAAAACCATGGGGGGAATTCCTTGGTGGTCCAGTGGTTAGGACTTGGCGCTCTCACTGCCGAGGCCCCAGGTTCAACCCCTGGTCGGGGAACTAAAATCCCATAAGCCGTGAGGTGTGGCCAAAAAAAAAAACAGAAAAAAGAAAACCAAGGGGAGGCCTCCTGGGATGTTCTTGAGACTCTTAGCTATTTATTGTCTGGCTTGGGCTCCATGCTTCTCCCCGGTAGCCCACTGGGTCAGACTGCCTTCCTTTCATGGAGCTGCAATTCCCATACCCTGAGTTTGATGGAGGCTCACTGGCTTAGAAAAAATGGAATCTTGGGAACAGCCCCATTCCCAATAGTCACTTTTACGCTGTAGATTTGGAGTTCCACAAAGGGAAGACTTCTTACAATATGGATTGCCCCAGCAAAAAGCAGGGTTCCATTGAGGAGGAGTAAGCTCCCTGTCCCTGGGGTAAGGTAGAGAGGCTGGATGTCTCCCCAGTAAGGATGCTGTAACGGACATCCTTTACAGCTGGGCTGAGAGCAGGAGGCTAATTGGATCAGGTCTTCCCTCCTGGTCCTGAAATTCTAGGATTCCAGGGTCCTCAGGCCCCTCCTGACCTCCCTCTCTGGGGACTAAATCAGAGTTAGCCCCTCACCAGCCTTCACCGGGGCATTCTTGGCCTCCGACGGTAGACTTGGCCATTGTCCCCTGACGGCTCTGAGGATGCTGCAATGGCTCAGCAATGGGGTGGACGCCGGACAGAGGCACCTACGCCCCCATGGAAGAGGGGAGGCCCAAGCCCATGGCTGCCTCACACACTCGCCAGCACAGAAGAGAATTCATACCAAGGCTCTGTCTCCCATCTGGGCCTTCGGCAGCTTGGCTCCTGCGTCGGTGGCCCCCTTGGCTGGCAGCCTGGCCAGGGCCATCTGCAGCTGAAAAAGCAAACCCGGCACTTAATATTTAATTCTGCTCAGCAGTTGCGGCGCCTGAGTGAAGGGCTCTGGTGCTGCCGTCGGATGTGTGGTCACGGATCTCAGCAGTCCGTCCCTTCAGCTCATTTTAAGGCCCATTAATGGAAGAACTCTCCTTTACAAGGCGCTCTGCGATGGGAGAGGGTTTAACTGATTGTCTGCCCCACTCCCCAGTCGCAGGCTAGGATTCACGAACAGCTTAGTAAATAATGATTCAGCAACCGTGGTCTGCATCTAACAACAGCCTGGAAGGCGGAGAAAAAAGGAACTACGGACTTCACGTTACAGTTGAGGAGACAAGGTCAGAGACACTGAGAAACCTGCCACTCAGGCTCATGGCCTGGTGGCCAAGACCACTGCTGTATACAGACAGCCAACCAACCCTTTAAGGGTTTCCCAATTGTCCTTCACACAAAGACCATCCCTGTCTGACAAGGCTGGGCACAACCCACCCTCCCACCTCTCTGACCTCATCTTGCTCCAAGCTCGGCCACATTGGTCCCCTTTCAGGCCTTTATTCCTATTCAGGGCCTTTGTACCTGCTGGGTCCTCTGCATGAAGGCCTCTCCCCGACCCCTCTGAGTCTGGCCCCTTCTCATCCTCCAGGGACCCACTGTGCATACTCCCTCCTCTAAGGGGCCCTCGATGCTGGTCTGTCTCCAGGAGGGCAAGGACCAGGCCTATTTTGCTCCCCACGGTCTCCCCAGGGCCTGGCCCAGAGCCTGCGATGGTTCTCAAAAAATACGTTATAGAAGAAAGAAGGTCTAATTCAATGCCAAGTGTAATGACTGTGGAGGATTTTGGAGGGCAACAGAACTGGATCTGAAATCCGGCACCACCACATGCTGCGTGACTTGAGAAAGCCTCTTAACCTCTGCCAGCCTCTGCTCCTCCAGCCACATAAGGAGAAGCTGCGTAGGTTCACTCTAGCTCCTGAGGGACCATGAACCGCTGGGGGCTTGTGCCCTCTCTCCACTGGAGGGGTTTGTCATTAGCTGTGGGAAGGTCGGGGCAGCAGAAAGAGGAAGGTGGACAAAAGTGAGACGAACTGGTGGAATGCTCCTGGCTCTAGCTTCAGATTAGCAAGGATCCCTGTTAATTTATTCAACAATGCCTTTCTCGTGCTAACTACCTGCTAGGCACTATTCTAAGCATTTTACAGTGTTAAGTCATTTAATCCTCAGAAAACCTTGGGGTGAGTGCCGTTATAACTGCCACGTGACAGATGGAGGAAACAGGCACGGAGAGTTTATGCCTGGCTCAAAGTCACAACACAAGTCAGTAGTGGAGCTGAGATTCACACCCAGGTGGTCAGGCTCCAAGCTTGCATCCTCCTTGCTGTGTCAGGCTATCTCTCCACCGCCTGCGTCCTCCTTGCTTCCCGACACTTTCCCCTCTCAGGATATGACAGAGACTGAGGGACTCCTTGAAAACACTGACCCACCAGTCCTTGGGAAGGACCTACAGTATCTAAGCGTGCTCCCTCTCTGGAGGAGTGGCGTGGGGTACAGGGAACCCGGGGCAGGAGCGCCTGAGGCCCCTCACCTCTTGCTCCAGCTCCTGGATGCGGTTGCTCAGCTGCCTCACTCTGGTCTTCGCACCCTCGGACTCTGCCATCAGCACCCGGTTCTTTTTGGACAGCTCAACGATCTTGGTGGCAGTCACGTCCCCAGCCACACCAGCCGTCCCTAAAATGAAGGAAAACAGTGAAGTCAGTTAAAAACACAGGCCCACACATCGAACAGGCTTGCTGCTGCTGGCCTGGGCCAGCAGCCATTTGGGCAACTATGAGTAGCTGCCCTCGGCCACCTCGTGTCTGTTGAAGAGGATTAGGACACATCAGGAGAAAGGAGAAAGAACCTGGGGAAGGAAACCAAACCTAGAAATACAAATGGTCCAGTGGTGAGTTCTCTGGTTATGTTTTCCTCCCAGGACCCAAAAGCATTACAAATCCTGGAACTAGATATCAGAAAGAAGTCTAAGAGAAGCCCTCTCTAGTCCAAAGGGCAGGAAGTGGGGCTAAGAGCGAGCCAGGGCTCTCTCCCAACTCTGTCTCCAGACAAGCCCCACGCTTGAAGCTGCAACCCCATTATAATGGGGGCATCAGTGAATGGGCAAGCACAGAAATGCTAAAATATCTGGGTAAATATAATAGACTATTTTGCATCCTTCAGTTTTTTAAAACGTATAATGGTTGAAAGCAAATATGATAGCATAGTCTGATGGGATGTTCAACATATACAGACATAATACATATAAAAGCTGTAATATAAGGGGGGAGGGTAAATGGACTTATATGGTGGTAAAGTTTCTTCATTCCACTTGAAGTGGTAAAATATTAATTCTAAGTAGACCATGAAAAGTTATGTGTGTTGTAAGCACTAGCCCAATCACTAAAAAAATTGTACAAAGAAATAGAAAAACTAAACTAAAGCAAACACTAAAAGTCCACCAAAGGAAAACCAGTTCATCAGCTGTCAGCAGCCTGTCACTCTAGCCTGGTTTAAAAACATGAACTGAGACTGTCAGATTTTTCTCTTCAAAACATGAAGTTGGAAATCAGAAATGGGGACTTCTGAGCGAGGACTGGATTTAAGAGGTCTTGAGGGAGGCTCAGGGCTGGCACTCAGGAGAGGCCGTGAGCACGCCAGCAGAAGCAGCAGAAGACAGGATGTGGGGCAGGCTGGAGAAGAGGGGGCAGGCCCTGTCTCCCAGGTCTCCTGGGGTGAGGAGGCACCTCCTGCCCTCCCTGGAGCCCATCAACTTCTCGACACTCTTGCAGAAGCTGCCCCTTCGCATTTGAACCCCGAGCCAGGTTAGGTGTTGTCTTCTCTTCAGTGTGGTTTTGTTTTAGACAGAAGAGGCCAAAGAATGGAGGGAAGCACAACAGGCTACCAAGGGCCTTTAAGATACCAGATTCCCCTTGTTTTTTAATTCAGCACTGGTCCTCTGGGTGCACCTACTCTTAAAGTCATTTACTAGCAAAGGCAGAGAGAGACGCTCTGGCAGATGCCAGGTGAGGCATCATGCCCTCTGTGATTGCTGACACTGACTTTGTGCTTTCTCACTCAGCCACCTGGGAATTGCTCAACGGGCGTACATCGAGCAGAGGACAATCAGGGCCAAGGTCCCCACCAGATCTGTAAGAACAAGGTCTAGCTCATAACCACAGAGTCAGTGGTCAATGTCCAGCCCACACCCACAGGGCTAAGGTCATCTCCAGGCCCACAAAGCCAAGGTCCCTAACAGACCCACAGGGTCAAGGTCTCCAGCAACAGAACCAAGGTCTAACTCCGACCTGAAGGGCCAAGGTCCACTGTACATGCTGCTGGATCTCAGGAAATCCTCCCAGAACAGCTAACTCCCCTGTCTTGTCCACCCTTCTGGAGCAGCAACAGCAAGTGGTGTAGAGCAAATGCCTACTTCCACTGGGGCTTTTTCACGTCCATGATACGGTGTTTGAGCCAGAGCATCCAGATAGAATGGATGCCGTTGGCCCACCGAACATGCAGCGAGCATCACGGAGAACTCTTGTCATGAGTCCCAGCGGGGTCACCCACACTGCCTGGAATGCCTGCCTTCTGCCCCTGCTGTTCTCGTGCTTCCGTTTCCCAGCAAGCTGGCCTACCTGGCCTGCTCCATTCCTCTCCCCTCTCCCTCACTTCCAGGAGTCATCTGGACAAGCTTGAGCACAGCTGAACCTTGCACTGTCTCTTGAGCACCTGCCCTCTGGAACCTGCTGTTTGTCCTGCCCTGTAGGCTCCATGGCAGCTGGGCCAGCCGACCTGGACTTCAGAGCAGAAACTGTCGCAACAGCGGTGGAGCTACCTGTGAAGGCAAATCTGTCCTCTTCTATTTTCTTTTTGAGGTGTTTGATTTCAAAGTCCCTCTCCTTCAGCAACTTATACAATCGCCCGTTCTCATCCACTGTTTCCCTGAGTTGATCCCGAAGCCGTTCAATCTCGTCTTCAAGCATCCTGCAAGGCAAAGGCAGAATCACAGGAACCGTTGGGCAGGGGTCAGGCCTCCACAGCCCAGGTTTGTTGTACCTGGTTGGGCACTGGGTGGAGATAAGAACTGGTCTGTACAAAATAGGAATGAGAAATTAAGGGAATCTCAGTGAGCAGATTTTTAACACACTGTTCTCAAAACTGAACGATTAAGGATACACACACAAGTGAAAGGAGAAAGAAGTTTTCAATAACGTGGTTTACTACGGATTCAACAGAGGTATATAAAACCCCACCCAGAGAATTCATACTGTTTTCCAGCATCCATGGAACATGCATAAAGATGTATTATAATTTAGGCTTCAAAGGCAACCTTAGCAAATTCCAAATAATGGACATCATACAGACCATTTTCTTTAATGGCAATTGACTAAAATTAGAAATCAATACTAAAAAGAGAACAAAAGTAAAATAAAAAACAGAACTCCAAACCCATCATATGCTTGGAATGGAAAAAAAAACCCACACACATACACACACTCCTAAATTATTTATGGGTTAAGAAGAAATCATAATGTGTATTATGAAGCATTTAGAATGGATTGACTGTAGAAGCAATATATATGAAAACTTGCGAACAGCAGCTAAAGTGATACTTAGAAGGAGATTTTTAGCCTTAATTGCGTATGTATATTAGAAGATGAAAGAGGAATTGTCTAAGCCTTAAGTTGAGACCAGGTCTCTGGGTCTCAGGTAAACCCAATAGGAAATCAGAATAGGTGGCTAGTTTTGTATACTACAATTGTCTTGCAAGTCATTTTTTTAGAACTTTAATACGTGAGAAACATGTGACTGGTGGGTCTGTGATCACTTCTACCATTAGGCATGGAGCCAGCTCCATAGAGGCAGTTGCTCAGGAAGTAAATAAGTTACAGAAATTATAGATAACAGTAATTATTAACTAACAGCTATTATTATTGTTGGTGTTATTCTACCAACAGCTCAAGTCTCCACAAATGCCAGTTTCTCTGACTTGGGGAAAGATCGTTTGGGACAAATGGTCTGGGGTTAACTTAGAGCTAATATTTAGGAGCCGTATGAATTTTTTCAATTATTGAGAAATCTTTATTTTTTCCTAATTAGCATTTTTCAGTAGAACATTGTGAAAATCGAGAAACCATGAAAAGTAGAATTTGCAGATGGAGAAGATAGATTCTGGGTGAAACCAGAAGCAAAGAGATAGCTCAACAACTGCTGTGATTTTTTTTTTTTTTTTTTGCAAAATGACTAGCAAAGAATTTTGTTTCAATCCAGACTCCTGCTTCTAATAACCAATATAAATCAATGCATCTGTGTGACATTGGCAAATTTAAAACAAAATGAGAAGATTCTGGACTCCTTTCAACTGTTTCACCAACCATATAAAAGCAAGGAATCCATAAATTGCTTCTTCAGGACAGGTATGTTTATGTGTCTTTATGTGTCAGGAAAGGGAAATTGACACAGGAGAACAGTCCCAGATGAGGTTTGGAGTAGTGATCACCTGTGAATCATCAGGGCCAGCCAACCAGCTCCTCAAAAACCAAAACACATTTTTCACGAAAGAGAGACTACGTAAGAAAATTCAAGTGAATAAACTACACGTTGATGAGTTTCAAATTTTCCATTTGACTTTAAGTGGTTTTTGAACACACTTCATGTCAAATTATGTCCCTTTATCCAATGCAAGAGTCTTCAATAACAATCTCTGTGTCAAAACTTCTGGGTCTCAGCTGATAAACACACATCTGGTCAACCTGCCTGTCGAACTGTCTGCAATCATTCTCCCCCACCTTCCCTACCTCCCTGCAGTGCTCCTCGGAGAGTCCAAACTTGCATTTACCTCTGCTCAAAGCTGGTTTTTGAGTTCTGCTCCCCGGCTTGGAGGACGCTGAGGCCATCAGAGATCTCCAGGGGCTCTTTTTGGTCATCAACTCTGCTTTGGAGGCTAAGTTCTTTTTCCTTCCGTTTCTCCATCTGCTTCTGTAACCTTCTGTGCTGCATCTCCTGCATGGCCCTGAACTGGAGCCTCAAGGTGTCCTGTGAGCCTTCATCCTCTGCCATCTTGCCCTTGGAGTAGGAAAAGAAACCTGAGCCTAAGCAAATTCCACAAACTGCTCCTTTCCCAAGAGTGCTCAGCACATAGTCAGCCCTGTCCACAACACCCAAACCTGGAGTTGGCTGCTTATCTTTGCATGTGTCCATGAGGAAGCTTGGAAGACCCACCCTCACTTCAGGTCCCCTGAAAGCCAAAGCTGAGCCAAGCTAAGCGTCAGCTCTCTACACACCCTCCCATGCCTGAATGTGCCACCAGACCTCGAATGGCATCAGAATACTCTCCCCATCACTCAGATTCAACAGTTGACTCCTTCCTGTCCCTAAAAACAGTGGCTCTCAACTCTGGCTGACCATTAGAATCTCCTAGGAGTCCCTAAAGTATAGCAATGCTGGGGCACATCCCTGGACCATTTAAAATCTTAATCCCTAGGAATGGGGCTCAGACATCATTACTGTTTTTAACTAAGGTATAATTTTAGGTTGAATTATAATTTACACATAGTAAAGTGCGTAAGTCCTGAGTGTACAACTCAATAAATCTTTACACAGGTATGCAGCCCTGGCTCCGGCTAGGGCCCCGGTGGCTGCCGGCTCCCCCAGCTCCAGCCCGGGCCCTTCTGTACTTTTCCCTGCACTTACAGTGGTCACGCCGCTGCTGCCTTCTTTGGCTGCAGCAGCTCGGGCACCTCTTCTAGACGCCTTATTGCGCTGCCCCGGCAACCGTCACCAGGGAAACCAGCCACGCCGCTGCGTGACGTACTCACGAGTCTACGGCAACCAAGAGGGCGCCGGGAGTTCGGAAAGGGACAGAGGCGCAGATGGTCCGGGTTGAGGCTGTAAGTACATAGGCGAGGTGGGCTGACGGATGAGGGCGTCTTGTGTATGAGACTTTAAAGTTGGCCCAGTGGTCCGCTTCTGGAACATATTTTAAAAGTTTTGTGGGCCAAACGTTCTGCGCAGAGATGCGCATCCCGCAGTCCTGCTGGGGGGAATTAAGGTGAATGATCCCACCATGAAATTTAACGTAGCCATTCAGAATGTCTTTGGAAAATGTGGAACAGTGGCGGGGGAAAAGGTTATTTTGTGACGGTGAGTGAAAAAGGCAGGACACGAAATAGTAATTGCTAAGTAAATGAAGTTGTATTTTTAAAAACTAAGAACGGAGGGAATTACCTGGCGGTCCAATGGTTAAGGCTCCGCGCTTCCACTGCAGGGCACGGGTTCGATCCCTAGTCGGGGAACTAAGATCCCGCATGCCCTGCATGGCGCAGCCAAAACAAACAAAAAACAAAATTAAAAACCCCTAGGAACAGAAACAAGACTGCGGAAGAATGCATAGAAATATTAAAGTTAAAAATGGTTGTATTCGTGTGCTAGAATTGCAGTGCTGTGTTTTTATTTTTGCACTTTAGAGGATTTAGAATATAGTGAACATGGTTTATTTTCAAAGTGGAAAACACTTGTATGTTTGGTTTTTTTTAAAAGACACTTACCAATTTAAGTCACTACTATATCCAGGTCTTTATAATTAGAAAGTCTTCAGATACCTCACGGTTGTTTTTCTTTCTTCTTTTCCTCATAAAGCATTCACCCACAGACATGCATGAAGGTGGGGCACCAGATCACATTTTGCAGAACTCTAATGCAATATCACAACCAGAATATTGACGTTGGTAATTTTACTTGTATTCATTTGGGTGTGTTTAGTTCTATACAGTTTTATCATGCTTAGGCTTGCGTATTCACCACCATCCTCAGATATTGAACACTTAAATCACCACAAGGATTCTTCTTCTTGGGCTTTTATAGCCACACCCGCTTCCCTCCCTCCCCACCCCCAAAGGCCCTAATCCCTTGTGACCACCAATCTGTCCTCCATTTCTAAAATTTTGTCATTTCAGAAATGTTATATAAATGGAATCATATAATACGTAACCTTTGGGGACTGACTTTTTTACTCAGAATAATTTTCCAGAGCTTCATCCAAGTTGTTGTATGTGTCAGTTTGTTCCTTTTTATTGCTGAGTAGTTTTCTATGGTATGGATGTACCACAAATTGTTTAACCATTTGCCGGTCAAAGAACATCAGGGCTGTTTCTAGTTTGGGGCTATTACAGATAAAGCTGATATAAACATTCATGTATAGGTTTTTGTGGGAACTTAACTTCTCATTTTTCTGGGATAGATGCCCAGGAGTCCAGTTGTATGATAATAACATGTTTAGTTTTGTAAGAAACCGTCAACCTATTTTGTAGAGTGGCTGTATGATTTTACATTTCTACCAGCAGTGTATGAGTGATCCACTTTCTCCGTATCTTTGCCAGTGTTTGATGTTGTCACTATTTTTTATTTTAGCCATTCTAATAGGTGTGTAGTGACTTCTAATTGTGGTTATAATGTGCGTGATGGATAATGATATTGAATATTTTTTTCAGGTGCTTATTTGCAATCTGTATATGCTCTTTGGTGCAGTGTCTATTTATGTCTTTTGCCCAATTTCTAACTGTTGACTTTTGAGAATTCTTTATACATTCTAGATATTAATCGTTTGTTGGATTGTAGTTTGCAAATATTTTCTTCCGTTCTGTAGCTTGCCTTTTCTCTTCACATGGGTTTTCACAGAACAAAAATTTTAAATTTTGACTAGGTCCAATTTACCAATTTCTTTCTTTCGGTGTCAAGTGTAAGAACTCCTTGCCTAGCCCTCAATCCCAAAACTTCCCCCTGTGATATTCTAAAAGCATTAAAGTTTTATGTTCATGATTTATTTTGGCATAATTTTTATGTAAGATGTGAGGTTTAGATTGAGATTCTTTTTTTTTTTTTTGACCTATGGCTGTCCAATTGCTTCAGCAGTATTTATTGAAAGGTATCCTTCCTCAACTGAATTACTTTTGAACCTTTGTCAAAAATCAGTTGTGTAAATTCAGAAACAGCAACAAAAAACAACCCAATTCAAAAATGGGCAAAGGACTTGAAGAGATTCCTCCAAAGAAGATATACATATAGCTAATAAGCACATGTAAAGATGCTCAACATTACTAGCCATTAAGGAAATGCAAATCAAAGCTACAGTGGGATACCACTCCATACCCATTAGGATGGCTGTTATTAAAAAAATGGAAAATAAAAAGTGTTGTCCAAGATGTGGAAAAATTGGAACCCTTATGCATTGCTGGTGAGAGTGTAAAATGGTGCAGCCGCTGTAGAAAAGTTTGGCAGTTCCTCAAAAATTTAAACATAGAGTACGATCCAGAAATTCACTTCTGCGTATATGCCCAAAATATGAAAGCAAACAGATACTTGTACACCAATGTCCATAGTAGCACTATTCACAATAGCCAAAAGGTGGAAACAATCCAAATGTCCATCTGTAGATGAATGGATAAACAAAATGTGGTATTATCCATTAAATGGAATATTATTCAGCCATAAAAGGAATGAAGTACCGATACATGCTACAACATGGATGAACCTTGAAAACATTATGCTAAGTGAAATAAGCCAGACACAAAAGGACAACTATTGTATGATTCCACTTATATTAGGTTCCTAGAATAGAGATTGCCAGGGAACAGGGGAAGAGGGAAATGGGGAGTTATTATTAAAGACTCTGAAGTTTCTGTTTGGAATGATGAAAAGGTTCTGGAGGCAGATGATGGTAATGGTTGCATAGCATTTTTTTTTAATGTTTTTATTGGAGTATAATTTCTTTACAATGGTGTGTTAGTTTCTGCTTTATAACAAAGTGAATCAGTTATACATATACATATATCCCCATATCTCTTCCCTTTTATGTCTCCATCCCTCCCACCCTCCCTATCCCACCCTTCTAGCTGGTCACAAAGCACCTAGCTGATCTCCCTGTGCTACGCGACTGCTTCCCACTAGCTATGTATTTTACATTTGGTACTGTATATATGTCCATGCCACTCTCTCACTTCGTCCCAGCTTACCCTTCCCCCTCCCCGTGTCCTCAAGTCCATTCTCTAGTAGGTCTGTGTCTTTATTCCCATCTTCTTCCCCTAGGTTCTTCATGACCTTTTTTTTTTTTTTTTCCTTTTTTTAGATTCCGTATATATGTGTTAGCATACGGTATTTGTTTTTCTTTTTCTGACTTATTTCACTCTGTATGACAGACTCTAAGTCCATCAACATCACTACAAATAACTCAATTTCGTTTCTTTTTATGGCTGAGTAATATTCCATTGTATATATGTGCCACATCTTCTTTAGCCATTCATCTGTCGATGGACACTTAGGTTGCTTCCATGTCCTGGCTATTGTAAATAGAGCTGCAATGAACACTGTGGTACATGACTCTTTTTGAATTATGGTTTTCTCAGGGTATATGCCCAGTAGTGGGATTGCTGGGTCGTATGGTAGTTCTATTTTTAGTTTTTAAGGAACCTCCATAGTGGCTGTATCAGTTTACATTCCCACCAACAGTGTAGGAGGGTTCCCTTTTCTCCACACCCTCTCCAGCATTTATTGTTTGTAGATTTTTTGATGATGGCCATTCTGACTGGTGTGAGATGATATCGCACTGTAGTTTGATTTGCATTTCTCTAATGATTAATGATGTTGAGCATTCTTTCATGTGTCTGTGGTTAATCTGTATATCTTCTTTGGAGAAATGTCTGTTTAGGTCTTCTGCCCATTTTTGGATTGGGTTGTTTGTTTTTTTGATATTGAGCTGCATGAGCTGCTTGTAAATTTTGGAGATTAATCCTTTGTCAGTTGCTTCATTTGCAAATATTTTCTCCCATTCTGAGGGTTGTCTTTTCATCTTGTTTATGGTTTCCTTTGCTGTGCAAATGCTTTTAAGTTTCATTAGGTCCCATTTGTTTATTTTTGTTTTTATTTCCATTTCTCTAGGAGGTGGGTCAAAAAGGATCTTGCTGTGATTTATGTCATACAGTGTTCTGTCTATGTTTTCCTCTAAGAGTTTGATAGTGTCTGGCCTTACATTTAGGTCTTTAATCCATTTTGAGTTTATTTTTGTGTATAGTGTTAGGGAGTGTTCTAATTTCATTCTTTTACATGTAGCTGTCCAGTTTTCCCAGCACCACTTATTGAAGAGGCTGTCTTTTCTCTATTGTATATTCTTGCCTCCTTTATCAAAGATAAGGTGACCAGGACTTCCCTGGTGGTGCAGTGGTTAAGAATCGGCCTGCCAATGCAGGGGACATGGGTTCGAGCCCTGGTCCGGGAAGATCCCACATGCCGCGTAGCAACTAAGCCTGTGCGCCACAACTGCTGAGCCTGCGTTCTGGAGCCCGTGAGCCACAACTGCTAAGCCCGCGTGCCTAGAGCCCGTGCTCCGCAACAAGAAAAGCTCCTGCTCGCCACGACTAGAGAAAAGCCCGTGCGCAGCAACGAAGACCCAACGCAGCTAAAAATAAAAATAAATAAATAATAAATAAATTAAAAAAAAAAAAGATAAGGTGACCATATGTGCGTGGGTTTATCTCTGGGCTTTCTATACTGTTCCACTGATCTATGTTTCTGTTTTTGTGCCAGTACCATACTGTCTTGATTACTGTAGCTTTGTAGTATAGTCTGAAGTCTGGGAGCCTGATTCCTCCAGCTCCGTTTTTCTTTCTCAAGATTGCTTTGGCTATTCGGGGTCTTTTGTGTTTCCATACAAATTGTGAAATTCTTTGTTCTAGTTCTGTGAAAAATCCCAGTGGTAGTTTGATAGGGATTGCATTGAATCTGTAGATTGCTTTGGGTAGTATAGTCATTTTCACAGTGTTGATTCTTCCAATCCAAGAACATGGTATATCTCTCCATCTATTTGTATCATCTTTAATTTCTTTCATCAGTGTCTTATAATTTTCTGCATACGGGTCTTTTGTCTCCTTAGGTAGGTTTATTCCTAGGTATTTTATTCTTTTTGTTGCAATGGTAAACGGGAGTGTTTTCTTAATTTCACTTTCAGATTTTTCATCATTAGTGTATAGGAATGCAAGAGATTTCTGTGCATTAATTTTGTATCCTGCTACTTTACCAAATTCATTGATTAGCTCTGGTAGTTTTCTGGTAGCATCTTTAGGATTCTCTATGTATAGTATCATGTCACCTGCAAACAGTGACAGCTTTACTTCTTCTTTTCCGATTTGGATTCCTTTTATTTCTTTTTCTTCTCTGATTGCTGTGGCTAAAACTTCCAAAACTATGTTGAATAATAGTGGTGAGAGTGGGCAACCTTGTCTTCTTCCTGATCTTACTGGAAATGGTTTCAGTTTTTCACCATTGAGGACGATGTTGGCTGTGGGTTTGTCATATATGGCCTTTATTATGTTGAGGTAAGTTCCCTCTATGCCTACCTTCTGGAGGGTTTTATCATAAATGGGTGTTGAATTTTGTTGAAAGCTTTCTCTGCATCTATTGAGATGATCATATGGTTTTTATCCTTTAGTTTGTTAATATGGTGTATCACATTGATTGATTTGCATATATTGAAGAATCCTTGCATTCCTGGGATAAACCCCACTTGATCATGGTGTATGATCCTTTTAATGTGCTGTTGGATTCTGTTTGCTGGTATTTTGTTGAGGAGTTTTGCATCTATGTTCATCAGTGATATTGGTCTGTAGTTTTCTTTTTTTGTGACATCTTTGTCTGGTTTTGGTATCAGGGTGAATGAGTTTGGAAGTGTTCCTCCCTCTGCTATATTTTGGAAGAGTTTGAGAAGGATAGGTGTTAGCTCTTCTCTCAATGTTTGATAGAATTCGCCTGTGACGCCCTCTGGTCCTGGGCTTTTGTTTGTTGGAAGATTTTAAATCACAGTTTCAATTCCAGTGCTTGTGATTGGTCTGTTCATATTTTCTATTTCTTCCTGGTTCAGTCTCGGAAGGTTGTGCATTTTTAAGAATTTGTCCATTTCTTCCAGGTTGTCCATTTTATTGGCATATAGTTGCTTGTAGTAATCTCTCATGATCCTTTGTATTTCTGCAGTGTCAGTTGTTACTTCCCCTTTTTCATTTCTAATTCTATTGACTTGAGTCTTCTCCCTTTTTTTCTTGCTGAGTCTGGCTAATGGTTTATCAATTTTGTTTATCTTCTCAAAGAACCAGCTTTTAGTTTTATTGATCTCTGCTATTGTTTCCTTCATTTCTTTTTCATTTATTTCTGATCTGATCTTTATGATTTCTTTCCTTCTGCTAACTTTGGGGTTTTTTTGTTCTTCTTTCTCTAATTGCTTTAGGTGTAAGGTTAGGTTGTTTATTTGAGATGTTTCTTGTTTCTTAAGGTAGGATTGTACTGCTATAAACTTCCGTCTTAGAACTGCTTTTGCTGCATCCCATAGGTTTTGGGTCGTGTTTTCATTGTCATTTGTTTCTAGGTATTTTTTTATTTCCTCTTTGATTTCTTCAGTGATCTCTTGGTTATTAAGTAGTGTATTGTTTAGCCTCCATGTGTTTGTATTTTTTACAGATTTTTTCCTGTAACTGATATCTAGTTTCATAGCGTTGTGGTCAGAAAAGATACTTGATACGATTTCAATTTTCTTAAATTTACCAAGGCTTGCCTTGTGACCCAAGATATGATCTATCCTGGAGAATGTTCCTTGAGCACTTGAGAAGAAAGTGTATTCTGTTGTTTTTGGATGGAATGTCCTATAAATATCAATTAAGTCCATCTTGTTTAATGTATCATTTAAAGCTTGTGTTTCCTTATTTATTTTCATTGTGGATGATCTGTCCATTGGTGAAAGTGGGGTGTTAAAGTCCCCTACTATGATTGTGTTACTGTCGATTTCCCCTTTTATGGCTGTTAGTATTTGCCTTACGTATTGAGGTGCTCCTATGTTGGGTGCATAAATATTTACAATTGTTATATCTTCTTGGATTGATCCCTTGATCATTATGTAGTGTCCTTCTTTGTCTCCTGTAATAGTCTTTGTTTTAAAGTCTATTTTGTCTGATATGAGATTGCTACTCCAGCTTTCTTTTGATTTCCATTTGCATGGAATATCTTTTTCCATCCCCTCACTTTCAGTCTGTATGTGTCCCTAGGTTTGAAGTGGGTCTCTTGTAGACAGCATATATACGGGTCTTGTTTTTTTATCCATTCAGCCAGTCTATGTCTTTTGGTTGGAGCATTTAATCCATTTACTTTTAAGGTAATTATCGATATGTATGTTCCTATTACCATTTTCTTAATTGTTTTGGGTTTGTTATTGTAGGTCATTTCCTTCTCTTGTGTTTCCTGCCTAGAGAAGTTCCTTTAGCATTTGTTGTAAAGCTGGTTTGGTTGTGCTGAATTCTCTTAGCTTTTGCTTGTCTGCAAAGGTTTCAATTTCTCCATCAAATCTGAACGAGATCCTTCCTGGATAGAGTAATATTGGTTGTAGGTTTTTCCCTTTCATCACTTTAAATATGTCCTGCCCCTCCCTTCTGGCTTGCAGAGTTTCTGCTGAAAGATCAGCTGTTAACCTTATGGGCATTCCCTTGTATGTTATTTGTTGTTTTTCCCTTGCTGCTTTTAATATTTTTTCTTTGTATTTAATTTTTGATAGTTTGATTAATATGTGTCTTGACGTGTTTCTCTTTGAATTTATCCTGTATGGGACTCTCTGTGCTTCCTGGACTTGATTAACTATTTCCTTACCCATATTAGGGAAGTTTTCAACTATAGTCTCTTCAAATATTTTCTCAGTCCCTTTCTTTTTCTCTTCTTCTTCTGGGACCCCTATAATTCGAATGTTGGTGCGTTTACTATTGTCCCAGAGGTCTCTGAGACTGTCCTCAATTCTTTTCATTCTTTTTTCTTTATTCTGCTCTGCAGTAGTTATTTCCACTATTTTATCTTCCAGGTCACTTATCCGTTCTTCTGCCTCAGTTATTCTGCTATTGATCCCTTCTAGAGAATTTTAAATTTCATTTATTGGGTTGTTCATGATTGTTTGTTTGCTCTTTAGTTCTTCTAGGTCCTTGTTAAACGTTTCTTGTATTTTCTCCATTCTATTTCCAAGATTTTGGATCATCTTTACTATCATTATTCTGAATTCTTTTTCAGGTAGACTGCCTATTTCCTCTTCATTTGTTAGGTCTGGTGGGTTTTTATCTTGCTCCTTCATCTGCAGTGTCTTTGTCTTCTCATTTTGCTTAACTTACTGTGTTTGGGGTCTCCTTTTCGCAGGCTGCAGGTTCGTAGTTCCCGTTGTTTTTGGTGTCTGCCCCCAGTGACTAAGGTTGGTTCAGTGGGTTGTGTAGGCTTCCTGGTGGAGGGGACTAGTGCCTGTGTTCTGGTGGATGAGGCTGGATCTTGTCTTTCTGGTGGGCAGGACCACGTCTGGTGGTGTGTTTTGGGGTGTCTATGGCCTTATTATGATTTTAGGCAGTCTCTCTGCTAATGGGTGGGGTTGTGTTCCTGTCTTGCTAGTTGTTTGGCATAGGGTGTCCAGCACTGTAGCTTGCTGGTCGTTGAGTGGAGCTGGGTCTTGGTGTTGAGATGGAGATCTCTGGGAGATTTTCACCGTTTGATATTACGTGGAGCTGGGAGGTCTTTTGTGGACCAGTGTCCTGAAGTTGGCTCTCCCACCTCAGAGGCACAGCCCTGACGCCTGGCTGGAGCACCAAGAGCCTGTCATCCACACGGCTCAGATAAGCACGGGGCCCCAAGGGCGGACGCTGCATAGCATTTTAAATATACTTAGTGCCACTGAACTGTACACTTAAAAATGCTTAAAATAGTAAATCGCTATGTATATTTTATAGTAAAAATTTTTTTTTAATCAGTTGAGCATATTTGTTTGGGTCTAACTGCTCTTTTTTCTAATCGCTAAATTACGCCCTTCCCACAGTTTAATGTAGCTCCAACTTTAAACTGGGACCTTTATCTTTTTTAAGATGATAAGATCACCAAATAGATTTCCCTTCACTGAAATAATATTCTCTCTCCCACAAATAAGTAAATATAACATAAGCAGTTAGTGATTCTACTCTTACTATGAGAAGCAAAATTGAATTGACTAAAGTCTGTCAGAAGTAAGAATACCTAGGCTTTAACTCTCTGACATTAGTCAAGTCACAAATCCCAACTTTCTTCTTAAAATAGCAATAGTAAATTTATTCCCGTGATAACAAATAGGTCACGAAAGTGCTTTGTAAACTGAAATGCTCTTCAGCTGTCATGCATTATACAGACTTAGCTGTTTTGCCTCAAAATGGAAGTAAGCTTTGCTGCAGCTTAAAACCAAGGCCCATTTGGCTCTCCCCATTTCAGGGCTCTCCTCTTAATGGACCTCAGCTTTGCAGGTCCAAAATCTAATTTGGTCATTAAACCGGGAGTGTCTCTTCGGACCAGACTTATGCCAGCCATGGTATTAAGTGATTAACATGTAAACAAGAACACTAAGGCACTAGTTTACACTAGGGGATTGTGACCCATATCCAGAGCTCCTCCTTTCCCAGAATCAGACACCCATGAAGCCAAAAGAGTCATCAGAAAGATATTGTGAGCGATTCAGAGCAAACAGAAGCAAACTGCATTGAAATATTTTTGACCCAGGGTTAAGCCTTGTTAAACATTCTACTTCACAGTCAGAAGCACCCATAGATAAAAATTGTCTGTTGTCTCCAGGTTCAAGTTCCCTCTCGCTAAAAGGTGCTGGATATGCACTGCCAGTTCTGCCTCTTCATCTCCCCATGGATTTGGGCTTTCTTTTTTGGCCGCCAGCCTCTCAGACTCCCCTGCTCCCCACACACTCTGCCTTTTAACTTAACACCATTTTGGCTATAGTCAAGTCCTCTTTTATCCATGGAGCAATTTTGTCTAAGACGTGTTTGTATATATGGTGATCTCATTCATCATATGGTTGACTTTATTAGAAGACTCAATGTTCTGCCAAGATTCATTAGTCCTTAGTTCCAAGGGACCTCTCTGATGGCTGAGATCTACCGTGGCTCTCCTCCAAGCATAATGGATTGGTAATATATTTTCTATTTTCCCCCCAAATTTCTCAGTTTCACTTTTGGCTCACATCATGGTCTTTCAAAACACTTGGATGAAAGTCACCTTGTCTCAGTGATAACTGGTTTCTCTCCTGGTGATTAGGTCTCCAATGCCTTGTGTACTTACTAGTTTTAATTTACTGCCTCCACAGTAAGACCATGGTTATGTGGGAATCTCCGCAGCTTCCTTTTTTTTTTTTTTTAGTTGAAGTATAGTTGATTTACAATGTTCTGTTAATTACTGCTGTACAGCAAAGTGACTCATTTATACATATATACATTCCTTTTTAAAATATTCTTTTCCATTATGGTTTATCATAGGATATTGCATATAGTTCTCTGTGCTATACAGTAGGACCTTGTTGTTTATCCATTCTGTATACAAAGGTTTACATCTGCTGACCCCAACCTCCCACTCCATCCCTCCCTCAACCCCCTTCTCCTTGGCAACCACCAGTCTGTTCTCTATGTCTGTGAGTCTGTTTCTGTTTCATAGGTTCATTTGTGTCATATTTTAGATTCCACATAAGTGATATCATATGGTATTTGTCTTTCTCTTTCTGACTTTACTTAGTATGATAATCTCTAGTTGCATCCACTCAGCTTCCTTCTTATATAAAGACCAAAACAAATACTGACTGAGGATTTTTATATATGAAAAAACCTGAGGATAAAGCAGCTACAGTATATTGGAAAAAAGTATTGGATTTGGGACCTAAGTGGGGAGTACGTGTGCATGTGTGTGCAGTGGAAGGTGGAAATGAAGGGAAGGGAGAACAAGTATTTCTTGGACAGGCATGATTTTATGTACCTGCCTTCTGTTCCATCATGCGGTCTTTCCATGAGACCAGGGGTCTCAAGTTCTGGATTTGGGTCCCAGCTCTGTCACTGTTCAGTTGTGTGGACTTGAGTAAATTACAGCTTTCCACATTGAAAAAGTCAGGATAATACATACTTAATTTTTTGTGAGGGACTTAAAAGAGTATTAAAGCACTTTGTATACAGCAAAGCACTATACAAAGTGTTACCATAGTGGAACACGCATTGTGTTTTAAACTCAAATATAGCAAGATTTGTAAAAAGGTAAAGTTCACCATGGCCTGGGAGAGTTCAGAGTTCACCAAAAGTAGAATTGGGTTGGGTCTTTAAGGAGTGCACTGAATTGTCAGGAAGAGGGAACATTCAGGAAAGGACTAGAGTCCAAGCAGAGGTGTCAGGGGCAGTGGTGAGCACAGGGCCTTTGCATCAGTGGCTCTGCTGGAGCTAGGTGGCAGGACAGGAGGTGAAGGGCCTAGGCAACAAGTAAAAGAGCAAATCTGAGTGATGAAGGACTCTGCTTATGAAAAATGGCAGAGCTTGGTGACTGGCTTTATAGTGATAAATGAACAGGAGGAAGGAAAGACACTTCTGAGTTTGAGCCCAGGGTGTGACATGTGTGAGATGGAGATCCCTGACAGGAACGGGTGATCTCAGAAGGAGCACCAGTGGGGAAGACGGTAAGTATAGCTGCAGATAAGCTGAGTTTAGGTCATAGGGCTCTAGCCGAAAGGTATGATGATGGCATTTCTACCTCATGTTGTAAACTTTTAGTCACTCTGTGACACTTCAGAGTTACACTGGGGACAGGAAAAAGACCTAAAACCAATGTTATAAGAAGCTCAGGATACTACAGAGGGGACCTGTTCCTGGGTTCCTCTGAGGGGACCAACTGGATGCTGGCCTCCACTCTGGAACTATTTATCACTGCTGAATTTAGGAGAAAATTTCCTAACTTTCGTCTTGCTAAAAACAAATTATTTTGCTCCATTTCAGTGACTAAGGGGAAAGTAGGCTCTCTTTATCTAAGAATAAAGCCAGGATGCATGAGTAGTAGTGGCTGTTACATGAACTTATAGCAGGTAAATCATTCACTAAGAAAGTGGTAATCAAGTCACGGTTGGTGCATGTTTGGTTTCCTTTCTCCAATTTCCCGTTCAATTTGAAGAGCTTTCAAACAGGATTAAGTATATAAATAATTGGCAGTTCCACTATTTGACACATGAGAACTTTAAAATACTTTATGTTCATTCAGCTTTGTTCTGGCCTTTGTTTTGATGGGCTGTAAATTTAATGGGGGTAGAGCCTAAATTTCAAGTTCCTGAAACTCTGAGCAGTGTTTCCTCATCGGTGAGGCAAGAGGCGTGGTCTGCATGACCAGTCCTCTACTCCAAAGTTCTGACTCCGTGGTACAGAAGCAGAGGGTACTTTGGGGATTTATGTGTGGAGTCAAATTCCAGCTGTCACCACCGGATGTCACTATTGCTCGTTAACTAGAAATAGGCTGATAACTTTTTTCCGGGAATAGCAGGATCCTGAATATAAAAATACAAAAACCCACTTATTCTTTTTTTTTTTTTTTGAAGTTTTGAATTTTATTTTATTTAATTTTTTATACAGCAGGTTCTTATTAGTTATCCATTTTATACATATTAGTGTATATATGTCAATCCCAATCTCCCAATTCATCCCACCACCACCCCCGCTGCTTTCCCCCCTTGGTGTCCATACGTTTGTTCTCTACATCTGTGTCTCAATTTCTCCTCTGCAAACCGGTTCATCTGTACCATTTTTCTAGGTTCCACATATATGCGTTAATATACGATATTTGTTTTTCTCTTTCTGACTTACTTCACTCTGTATGACAGCCTCTAGATCCATCCACATCTCTACAGATGACCCAATTTCATTCCTTTTTATGGCTGAGTAATATTCCATTGTATATATGTACCACATCTTCTTTATCCATTCGTCTGTCGACGGGCATTTAGGTTGCTTCCATGTCCTGGCTATTGTAAATAGTGCTGCAGTGAACATTGGGGTGCATGTGTCTTTTTGAATTATGGTTTTCTCAGGGTATATGCCCAGTAGTGGGATTGCTGGGTCATGTGGTAATTCTATTTTTAGTTTTTTAAGGAACCTCCATACTGTTCTCCATAGTGGCTGTATCAATTTACATTCCCACCAACAGTGCAAGAGGGTTCCCTTTTCTCCACACCCTCTCCAGCATTTGTTGTTTGTCTGATGATGCCCATTCTAACTGGTGTGAGGGGATACCTCATTGTAGTTTTGATTTGCATTTCTCTAATAATTAGTGATGTTGAGCAGCTTTTCATGGGCTTCTTGGCCATCTGTATGTCTTCTTTGGAGAAATGTCTATTTAGGTCTTCTGCCCATTTTTGGATTGGGTTGTTTGTTTTTTTAATATTGAGCTGCATGAGCTGTTTATATATTTTGGAGATTAATCCTTTGTCCGTTGATTCGTTTGCAAATATTTTCTCCCATTCTGAGGGTTGTCTTTTCATCTTGTTTATGGTTTTCTTTGCTTTGCAAAAGCTTTTAAGTTTCATTAGGTCCCATTTGTTTATTTTTGTTTTTATTTCCATTACTCTAGGAGGTGGATCAAAAAAGATCTTGCTGTGATTTATGTCAAAGAGTGTTCTTCCTATGTTTTCCTCTAAGAGTTTTATAGTGTCCGGTCTTACATTTAGGTCTCTAATCCATTTTGAGTTTATTTTTGTGTATGGTGTTAGGGAGTGTTCTAATTTCATTCTTTTACATGTAGCTGTCCAGTTTTCCCAGCACCACTTATTAAAGAGGCTGTCTTTTCTCCATTGTATATCCTTGCCTCCTTTGTCATAGATTAGTTGACCATAGGTGCGTGGGTTTCCCTCTGGGCTTTCTATCCTGTTCCACTGATCTATATATCTGTTTTTGTGCCAGTACCATATTGTCTTGATTACTGTAGCTTTGTAGTATAGTCTGAAGTCAGGGAGTCTGATTCCTCCAGCTCCGTTTGTTTCCCTCAAGACCGCTTTGGCTATTCGGGGTCTTTTGTGTCTCCATACAGATTTTAAGATTTTTTTGTTCTAGTTCTGTAAAAAATGCCATTGGTAATTTGATAGCCATTGCACTGAATCTGTGGATTGCTTTGGGTGGTATAGTCATTTTCACAGTGTTGATTCTTCCAATCCAAGAACATGGTATATCTCTCCATCTGTTTGTATCATCTTTAATTTCTTTCATCAGTGTCTTAAGATGATGTTTTAACTTAAGATGAAAAATCATCTTAAGTTAGAACATCACTTCCTTGGGGATACCTTCTCTGACTCCAGCCCTGGGTTAGGTCCCCCAGTCTGCCGCATCCTGTACCTAGTATTTATCGTGCTTTTCGAAATCACTGATCTAATGCCAGCCTTCTCTGCTAGACTGTAAGTTGTGAGAGGAGGGCTCACACACCTTCTGTGATGCCACATTCCCAAGCCTAACAGTAACAGTGGTTAACAGCAACCATTCAGAGATTACTAATGCATCAGGTGCTATGCTAAGCCCTTTTATGTTCACCATTGCATTTTATCTTCCCAGCAACCCTAGGCCACTGACATCGTCCTCACTTTACAGATGAGGAAACCATGGCTACTTGGCTCCTAAATGGCAAAACCATGAACCCAGGTCTGACTCAATAAAAAGCAGTGTTACATCCACTTGAGCCACTTTTAATAACTTCCATAATCTGATGCCAGCCTATTCATCCACCCTAATTTACCACTCTCTTCTTCAGGCAAGCACCCTTACTTATTGTCTCCTGATCACTTAATATGCTCACTACAGTCTCAACATTTTGCTCCTGTTCTTCTGTCCTCTGGCATTTGTCTAGATCAATTTCTCTCAACTTAGTATTTATTTAACAAAATCAATAATGTACTCATCCATCAGAAAGAGTTTTTGAAACTTGTTCACAAATTTGTTCTTCTATAGGAGGCTTATCCTTCATCAAATAATTGTTAGGACTGCCTACAAGCAACTCCTATAATGCCTACTGGAGGCTGAGAAGAGTTCCTAGTAATAGCTTATATTTTTAAAGCACATTTCCCATAGACCCATGTAATGATCTATAAACTAGATAGGACTATAGAAATTATGTAGTCCAATCTCTCATTTCTAACTAGCAGAAAACTGAGAAAACCTTGATTGGTCCAGGTTATATAGTCAGTGGAGCGGTGAGCCAAGACCATGCCGTACCCTCTTGTCTAACAGTACTAATTTATGATAACCGCTGCCACCCAGCATTAACTTCACAAAGACCAACATTTCAAGTCTCTGTTGGCATCTACTGCTTGACTGCCCAGGTTCTAGTCCCAAACCTACAACCTTCTCTAGCTTATGTGACCTTGGGTTAATTACTTAAAACTATTCATGCCTCAGTCTCCTCCTCCCTGAAAGGAGGATCATAGCTCCTACTTCTTAGGGTTGTTAGGAAACTTAAATGACATTATACATGAAAAGTGCTTAGAGCAGTGTGTGGCACACAGTAAATGCTCAATAAACGTTAGCTATTATTCCTGTTTGTTAAATACTCTTTAACTATGGCTCCTACAAAAGGCATAAAATGTTCTCCCTCTTTTCTTGGAACTACTTGTGCTACTTTGAAGAATGATAGTTGTTTCCAAATTGAAATAAATACAAAACATTTGATGTGTTCACTTACTTTAATAACACTATATTTACCACGTTATCACCATGGAATGTAAATTCAGGTTAGACAAGAGAATTTCACAAGTACAACAAAGCATTCTGTAGTATACCAAAGTTTGTATAATGTCTGACCAAACCAGCTTGCTCATAAATCACTTCCATTATAGGCAATTTATTTAATTTAACATTTATGATTCTTTCAGAGAAAATAAATAGACTGCACACATTTAAAAAGTATTTTTCATTTACCTTTGCATTAGCACTTAAAATACACACTTCTATTTCAAAATGCCATTTAAAAATTATTCTAATATAACAGCAGCAAACTATAATTCTGCAATTACAAAACAGCTAAACGGGGATCTACAGTTAAGTTATTCTCATGTTTACAACTATGATTCTGAAACAGATACTACTTCAAAGCAGCTGTTACCAAAACACACACATAGTTGCTGGGAGGTTTATAATGTTGTATTCTGTGCACTGTTCTGAAAGGGTTCTTCAGGAGCTAACCAGACCTTAAAAACAGTACTCAGTCCACAAGGCAGTCAGAAAGAGTTAAATTAACTGGGGTAAATAGGATTCCTACATTACATCAAAAGCATATGATATTCTGCAGCAACTGGGAGCATTTTCAGGTTTGGCATGTTGTCCTCTTTAAAACTAATTTTATCAGAAGAGTTTAAGAAGGTGGACATTGTACCACTATCAAGTGCATTTAAAAGTGACATGTTTTTGTGCTAATCTGACTCCCCTAAATGACCTAGCTAGTGAACTAGTCGCTAGGCAAATCAAGCCTGCAAGAAAGGAAGCCAATATTCAAATTACCATGTTATTGTCCGACCCACAGAATTTATTTTCAACATAAACATATAACCTCAATATGAGATGTCTAACTAAAGCAAGCACCACCAAGACCAAGACAGCATCTCCTCTTCTAAGGTTTAGGTTTTGCCCAGAATTCTTGATACATGGAATAGCCCATACCTAAAGAAAAAGAATGCTAGTTAAGCATTTAAATATTTTCTTCAGTATTAGAAAATTAAAAACAGTTCATAAAGTAGCTAAAAGTAGCACCCTTGCTAGCATACAATATTTACAAGGGGAACAAGGCACTAGGCTGCTTACATTCTTGCTTTCTTAAACAATTCAAATTTCTAAAATTCTTTTTACACAATTTCCCAAGTATCTCAAGGCCAGTATGACTAGCTCAGACTGTTAAAATATCAATATTTATCTGGCAACTTTAAAAGGAGTTACTCTTGCTATAAAATACCAGATAAAGTCAATTAATTATAAAGTCTATAAAAGCATGTAATATCTTTTCCACCTTCAAAAACTCAATAAAACAGCAATCATGTCTCTCCCAGACGATGGATCTTATTACCAACCCTATTTACATATCTAGACTCTTCAACGAAATTATAAACTCAGTGATGGGCAGCACTATCTTTTCTTTCTTTCTTTAAAACCTTAGTAAGATTATATCATAGACAGTAAAACTATGTCACTACTTGAACTATTTTTATTCAGTTTTTATGTGAAAATGAATATAAGTGATATTTGCAAACTGCTTCAAAGTCAGCTAAAAGCATCTACCTTGTTTTATATACAAAGAAATCCATTAACGGGGAACCACAAATTTGAAATGTCCTGTAGGAACCTACCAAGAGTCATTGCTCCCACAACAAAGCCTTGGGCTGCCACACGCATGTGGATCAGGTGAAGAGACATTTTAGTATTGCCCCTGCTCTTCAATTTATATAATCCATATGCAACGACTGCTGCAAAACCTGCCAATCCTGTAAAACAGACAGTCACAAGTATGTCAGATGCATGGGGGCAGGGAATCAAGATGATTTTATCATCAATCAACGTTCTATTTTTTTTTTATAAGGATGCTTTAGGAGACCATTAACCAGCTAACATACAAATTGAATTTTTAATTTTTCCCCCCTCAGAACTAAAAATCCACAATTGGAAGCAAACAGTAGCAGATCCAGAAAGTTAAGATCATCTTTAAAATGTGGGCTTGTGAAGCCAGTAAATAAATTCCTTTAAGAGTGCCAGGGGAACTCTTCTCTGTCTCACTTCCATCCCCAAAGGCAATCAGTTAATATAGTAGAGACTGTAATAAACCACAACTGTCAGTATAACAACTCTTAGTGAGTCCTTCCAGCAAATCATTGAGACTGATGGTAGTCTTGAGGTCCCAACACATTCACTGAAATAAGTCACTAAAACAAGAAGTCTGAATACACAGAGAAGAATTTTTATAATGAGAGCTACATCATACCAATCTAAGCATATTTCAAGATCTGAAAATATATTCAAAAATAAATGCTTTCAGGAAATTCTTGATGAACCAAACAAGTTTACCACACTTCTACTGTGTTAAAGCTTACAATAGCTTATTAGACCATCAAAGTCAAACTTACCAATGGGGACAAATGGTGCCTCTCTAGCTTTTCGGATAAGTTTAGATCCCTGACCTTCGTCATATGAAGAAAGAGAAACATCTGTGTCACTTGACATAGTGATTGAAGAATCTTCCTGAAACAGAATTTCCATGAGGTTCTGCAGTTAAAAGCATACTTCTTTTATAAGATTATTCCTTTAAGTGGTACCAAAAAAGGCAAGATACTAGCCTGATTATATGAATTAGAGGGCAGAAAAAAAGATTCATTTCTATCACAAAGGGACCAAGGCTCCATTCTCCCTTTTTGGTCAATTTTCTTACACAGGACGCTAGTAGGCATTTCATCACAATAAAGTAATAACAAATTCAATTTCACCTTAGTCACGGTAACTATGTACATATTTCCTTCTGACTGAGCTGAACAGACTATAAACTTTACGCGTAGATAAAAAAGGGAGTCAAACATAGTATGTAAGTGCACAAGTCTCTGATTGACGTCAATTACAGTAAACTCAAAAGTTAACTGCCATTACCCATATGGTCTTACCTTAGCTTCTGGGTTTTTCGTGTGCATCATACTCCCTTCAGTAATAACAGCTCTCATTCAACACTTTGCTATTCAAGGGGTTTAGTAGTGGTCAAGGTCCTCAAAGAAAATCCAACTCTAGAGGGGAGGCTTAGTGCTTAGTTTGAAAAGTGAAATTGTCCCTCCAAGCCCCCATCCTCATTGGGAAGAGTCCAATTCTGTCATCTGACAGAGAAGAAAACCTTAATCCAGATGAGCTGTACAGTATCACACAGCTAGATAGAAGAAATTAGAACTAGACTTTCTCTTCTTTATTGTGCTCCATTACCTGCTAATTGAATAAACCCTTTCTCTGAGCTTTTATTATATACAAGGTTCAACAAGCTCAAGGTTCAGGATGCTCACTATATATTTGAAGAGATAGAATGAAAACACTGAAATAATGTTTCACAAATTAGATTCTTTAAAATAGACATGCCAGAGTGTGATCACTTTGCCAGCAGAGACAATGAGAATTTGGAGTGTGATGTCTTTTGGATAACAAAGTTTGGGAAGTTTCAGAGAAATATTTGAGATTGGCTTTCAAGATACTACATAAATGGTGACTTCCCTGGCGGTCCAGTGGTTAAGTCTCTACACTTCCACTGCAGGGGGCATGAGTTCAGTCCCCCGTCAGGGAACTAAGATCCTCCACGCTGTGTGGCAAAAAAAAAAAAAAAAACAACCAGCAACAAGAAGATACTATATAAATGTACTAGATGGTAAGATTAAATACTGTATTTATTTTAGGCCAGTATGTTTATTAGTTTCCTTCATAACCAATCTAAACTTCCCAAAGGCAAAAGTTTCAAAGACTTTTCTGTTTTATCACAAATCCTCCTTCAACCTCCCTCACCCAACCCCACATTCTAATCACATTAAACTTCTTATAGATGCTCTCTAAACCTCCAAGCCTTTGCACAAGCTGATTCCTCTGCCTAAAACGTTTCTTCCCTTTTCATTTCCTTCAGATACTGTTTCTGGGCTAAGTCCTCCCGTTTTTCGGTTTCTTGCCTTAACTGACCTCCTCTGGAAAGTCTTCTCTGACTCTCCAAGTTTATGGTAAGTGCTTTGGTTACGCAGTCCCATAGGACCTGATGCCTTCTCTATAATAACTCTTTCTTATAAATGCAAGTTTAACTGTTTTTCTCACTAGAATCCTTGAAGTCAGGAGGTTACACCTGTCCTGCTTGTGTCTATACCATAGCCTGGCATGATGCTTATTACATAAAGTATACCACAAAATGTTTGTTGAATAAATTTTAAAGTAATATTTTCAACAATTAAAATTATTCTCAGGTAATTAGGAATATTTAGTGAAAACTAACAATTATACACATTTGTAGAGTCAGTAATAAAAATGTCAAGCTGTATGTACATAAGTGCTTATTTTTCTTTTCATTCTTATATTGTATCTATGAAAGAACACATGATAACCTGAGTAGGTCTAGGATCCTTGCAACCACAAGAGACAAAACCATTATATACCACAATCCACTTTTAAAAACTAGCACCTTCTTTTACATATATAAAAGCATGTTTTCTTCCTCTGCTTTAATTATTCCTCAACTAAGAAGTCATTTGGGAATTGTCTTTAAAAGCAAGAAAGTTGGTAGTTTTTCCTTTAATCTCTCACATCTGGATAACTTTAACTGTCCAACAGGTCAATGGAGCAAAAGTTCTCTTCTCCTTCCTTTCAGGAGGGAGGAGGATCACCTTTCAGCAGTTTGTTCGGACAGGACATTAGATCTGGCTTTCAGAAAGCAGTCCCTGGGGAAAGAATCAGGGCGTGAGGGAACCATGTGGTCATTAAGTCTCAAGTGACTAATGATAATCTGTCTCTGATCCAGAACACCTTGTGTGCACATTTCAGGATAAAGGGGAATATTAAAAGTCCAACGTATCACAAAGTTATTTGTTATTCTATGGTTCAAATTATATATCTAGCATAATATATATCTGTAACACTCCCTGAGTAAAAGATTTTGATAATTCTCTTCCTAATGACCACCTAGAAGTTTCCCAAGTATTCATGATTTATAGCCACCTAAATAAAAAATGGTTAACTTTTAAAATAGCAGGGTCAGTAAGTACAAATCATATAACTTGAGAGTAAAAACCCAGATTATTAATCCATGCCAATAGGCTTATTTTACAGAAGCAAAAAAAAAAAGGTTATGAAGGGTTAAATGAACTGCTCAACAACAGGAATACATCTCTGGCAGGGTAGGATTAGAACCCAGCTCTCCTGATACACAGTTGTGGTTTCTTTTGATTGACAATATATTGCCAAATCATCTGTCTTATAATGCTGGTATGTATTTAATCTGAAAAACATTTAAAATCCACTCCTTAACAGGAGCCCACATCTCTTTCTTTGAATTGTAAAAAATGTCAGTCATGCCTAAAATTAAATGGAACCTTCTTTCCCAGTGACTTAATTCATCTAACGATTTCAAGTGTGATTTGAAGATTTTTTTTTTCCCTAGCGCCACTTCTGAATTTTCCTTTATTATCATTTTCTCATCCACCCGCAGCAGCTGACCCAGATCTCTGTCGGAAAGTTGAACAGGTACAAAAAGAGGCACCTATAATCAGATACTCAAAGCCAGTTTGGAAAACACGAAGTAGTCTGTAAACTTGGTAAGATACTACTGAAGACCTTTCCAAATGCATGGGAACCTAGAAGAGGCATAAGGGAACTGGAGCTGCCCAGCATCACGTGATGTAAAAGATTTAAGGATCTTCACAGCCCGTCATTTTGGTCACTGGAACTACTATCTAACAACAATGGTTTCAAATTTTGATTTTGCATCCGTTACCTGTCAACCTATTTAAAATGGCTGCAAAGGCCCCACCCCGGAAGATTCTGATTCAGATGGTCTGGGGCAGGGCCCAAGGAATCTGTATCTTAAGAAGACCCCTTCAAGAGATTCTGGTGCATAGGGAAGGAAGAGAACCCCTGGTATACAGAACTCAAATACGATTGTCATGCTGGGGCCTGGTACCGCTTCAATCCATCCTAACTTTTCATCCAAACCGGTCTGGGTACTTCCGAAAGCATAGATTCCTTCCATAGGGATTACCCCGAAGAGGGAAATAACTGCTTCCCGCACCGGTATAATAAAAGAGGCGAATAAACCTGCCGAATCATTTCGGCTGCTCCCAATACTAATCCCGTGCTGTTTTGTAATTTCTAATCTGGCAGGTTTACTTTTTAGGGAGAAATGTAAATTACGTCAGAGATGCTTGATACATGCCCGAGTCCTTTTTACCTCCCTAGGGCCGAAGAGGGTCGCCAAAGGTGGAAGGGAATAGCGGCCCGGGGAGAAGATGAAGCCGATGGCAGGAAGGTCGTTTGGTTTTACGCCCTCCTCTCAACCCTTCAACTTTCCTCCCCTCTCTCTTCTTGTGACCTTGTCAGGACTCCATGGCCAGAGCGCCCGCCCTCTCAATCCCTCCTCACCCACCCCGCTCTACGAGTTCCCCGAAGTCGGCCCCAGCCCCGTCCCTCCCCAGCTCCATCCGCGAGGCTTCGCTCCTCAAGCCTTTGCTGCACCCCCCTCATAGGCTCCGTACGCCCTCACCCGCCTCCCCTGCACCGCGAGGTGGGGCCTGAGCCCCGCCAACCAGACTTCGCCTCTTTCAGCCCAGGCATCGCTCCCACTCCCAGCCCTGCGACCCCCAACCCTCCCAAGGTGCTCTCAGCCGGGCCCAGCGCGGTCTCACTTCTTCCCATCCCAAGGCCCGGCATCCCCCGCTCCCAAAAGCCCGGCATGCATCACTTACAGACAACGGCACAACGTCGCAGGCTCCAACCGGCTTCTGCCCCACCTCGCACATCAGCAGTCGGCCCGGCTTTTCCCGGTCCCGCCCACAGCCGGCCTCAGCCAATCAGAAGCCAGTGGCTGGGACGCCGGTGTCGGGGTCGCCGGGCGAGTGCGGGCCTGTACGCGGTGGCTGGGGCGGCCCGGCGCGAGCCCCGGATTGGCTGGGGCGACGTGCGCGGGCGGTGACTCCGCGTCCCCGGCTCTCACGTAGGAATCGCGTCAGAGGTGAGAGCTCGGTGACCGGGATTGCGCGGAGGACGCGGGCCGGGTATTGGCCCTTGGCCCGGCGGTACTTGAGATTACTCTCGCCCTTTTCCTCTCGGGACGCGGCGGCGGCAGCGAGCATCGCGAAGGCGGTGTCCCGAGCGCCGGCCGGGCGGGGCCGGGGATCAGGGGGTTCAACCGCGGCCGGTCCTTGGGGGGTTGCGGGTGAGGAGGGAGCACGTTCCTGCCTTCGGGGGCGCCGGCGGCGGTGGGGCGCTGGAGCCACTCCAAGCCCTGGCGGTTATCCGCCACGAACGTGCGCTGTCGGCCTCCCGGCTTGGCGCTTACACTGTAGTGGGAGGAAGCCACTCATTGCAAGCACAGGTGACTCCACCTAGATCGGGGTGGTTTACCTGAGGAGAGAAGTGTCAGAGGCCCCTTGTGGCAGTGAACTTCCCGGGACAGAGCCCCTAATTTGTTCGTAGAGCAGTCGGTAACTACCTGGCGAATTAGTGCAAAGCATCAAGCGCTACCGTGGGGACTCTTTAACTAAACTAGAATCTCTGGATGTAACCACGGAACGAGGCAGACTGCCAAGTGCTTTATCCCACAGGTAGGAGCTCAGTGTCATAGGCTCAGGATTTTGAAAATCTTTTGTCTCATAATTGAGTTAAAACACTGGTAGGAAACATTCATGCTGAGTACGATAAATTAAAAACCCTTTACATTGGTCATGTGGAGTGCTTTCAGCTGCTTGAGGGCACGTATATTTGTCTGGTTCGTGCAGGCATCTCCTTGAACACTGTCTTTGAGCTCAGTAGGGCCTCAGTAATGCTAAAAGAAGTGACAACTGATGCAGTAGCTGGAGAGCTTAAAAGATAAGTAGGGGGCAATTCCTTGGCGGTTCAGTGGTTAGGACTCCACGCTTCCACTGCAGGGGGCACGGGTCGATCCCTGGTGGGGGAACTAAGATCCTGCATGCCGCGCAGTGCGGCCAAAAAAAAAAATTGGAAAAAAAAAGATAAGTAGGAAGATCAGGAACTCATTTAGATTAATTAAAGCGATAAAAGAGCCGGACAGATTTGAATATGAAAGTTATATGCATAAGTAAAGCAAGGGCTTCCCTGGTGGCGCAGTGGTTAAGAATCTGCCTGCCAATGCAGGGGATACGGATTTGAGCCCTGGTCTGGGAAGATCCCACATGCCACAGAGCAACTAAGCCCGTGCGCCACAAGTACTGAGCCCGCGTGCCACAGCTACTGAAGCCCGAGCACCTAGAGCCCGTGCTCCAAAACAAAGAGAAGCCACCTCAATGAGAAGCCTGTGCACCACAAGGAAGAGTAGCCTCCGCTCGCCACAGCTAGAGAAAGCCCGTGCGCAGCAACGAAGATCCAACGCAGCCAAAAATAAATAAATTAATTAATTAAAAAAAAAAAAGTAAAGCAGAAGTCAAGTCCCTTGATTCTGGAAAAACAAAGGCTAACTGCAGCAGTGACCACAGCATGTTCATTCCTGAAGAGGATTTATATGAATCAAAATAATGTTAGCTAATTTGCTAATTTCCAGAGAATGAGATTTGGGGTCAGGCAGACCAGTGCTGGTCCCAGCTTAGCCACATACTAGCCATGACCTTGGGCTTCACTTTCTTCCTTTGTAAAGTGGGGATAACAGTAGTGGTGGTTAATGGGGAAATAAATGTGGAGTGTTAGCTATTAGTTTAAAAATTCCTATGCTATGCATTGTGCAGAAAGATGCAGACCCTGCCCTATTTGTGTAAGAAATGATCTCTTTCTGATCATATGTAGAAACCAAAATCTTGGTAAATGGTGATGATGCCTATCCGTATCAGATGATGCAGAAGTTTTTTTTAAAGATTGTTCTGCTGTACTTTATTCAGTATCATGTTACAAGAAAACAACAGTGACAGCTGATTGAACTATTAAATTTTTCATAAGACATTGGTGACAAATGTACAACATATATTATTCCATTCTTCTTACTTTGTGTCATTTCAAAGTATCATATTGATGCAGAAGACTTTAAAAAATTATTTGGGTTCTCATGTATTAAAGTAATCCACCTGTAATTTATAGGAAGGCAGCACAGGAAGTCTCTGACAGCTTTGCTAATTTCCCCTCTTTAGAGAGCCTCTGTAACTTCTCATGCTCCAAGTAGCTGTCCACACATGATCATATGCACTATAAGGGAAATGGGCTTCTAAACTCAGATTTGGGCTAAGGCTCAGCTTAAAGCTACACTATCTGGTTTTTGACATCCTTAAAAAAATACTGTGTGATCTTTGTGGAATTTTGTCTAAAACAAATATTAAAACTTTCGAGAAAATTGGTAATATCTATGACTATTTTCAAACTACAGTTGAGAGTCACAGTCAGCAAATACTGGACATGTATATTGTGCCCTGTACAGGACTCAGAAATTAGACTCAGTTCCTTCCCTGAAATAATTTATCATCTGATTAGGTCAAAGGAACAGGTATAGAAAAATATCAAAAACAGTCTGTGATAAGTGCTTTGAATGGAAATCCAGGCAGATATCATAGTGAGTGAGCGGTTTCAAAGAAGGCTTCTTGGGACAGGGGCTTGAATGAGTGGGCTTTGAAGGATGACTAGCATGTAAACAAGTTGGAAGAGTATTCCAGAAAAAGGAAACAGTGGGCAGAGGAATAGAGGTAGACTATGGGATTGTAGTTCTGGCATGGAGGACAGTGAGTGGGGAAAAGGCAAAAATTTGTGACTAAAGCAGAGCCAGAGTAATGGAAAGTAGGCCTAAGCTCACAGGGGAGGACCTTAAACGCTAATCAAAGAACTTGGACAATATTATATTAGGTGGCCCTTGAAGGTTTTGGAGCAGGATGTTTCAAGAGCTGAGTGAATTTGAGGTACTTGGTAGTGAAGTTGAATGCATTAGAAAAGGACTGTCAACATTCCTCTGCCAGGAAACAAGGCTATTGAGTATGTAGCTCATTATATTCTTTATATTGAAGCCATATCCTGGGTCTTAAGGATAGGGAAGGCTGCTACATGCTGTAGTGTCATTCCTCTACCACCTTGACAAGGCCTGCTGCTTTAAAGTAGCAATAGTCCATACAGACCAGTCTCCAGGGAGAATTGACTAGGGTCCAGGCCATCATAAAATTCCAGACTCCACAGCATGTCCGTAACTGAACATAATTATCTCTCTCTTCTCCTTCCCCCTGCTCTGGACACCCTTTCCTCATAATCCTGTACTTTCTCTTTAAATTCCCTGACTTGGTTGGTAGAACTGCTGTCCATCCCACTAAACGAACATGAAACCTGGGTAAATCCTTGATGCTACTCCTACTTTTGTGCACATGTAGCCAGTGACATGTGGGCAGATAACTGAATGACAAGGAGCCAGCCTTCTGAAGATCGGTGGCAGAGGTGAGACTGTGCCTTCACTCTCATAGTACTGTGCTCTGACCAAACTGGCCCAGTGATGTTGAGAGGATCATTTATACAGGAAAGCACTTAAACAGATTAAATAAGGAAATACATTTACATCATTTTACGCTTGATGCAAGACTGTTTTCACTGACAATATTTTCCAACAAAAAGCTGTGTGGTTGTCACTGAAAAATGGATCTTGGATTCACTGAAGCTCCTCAGAATTCCTTTTTGTTCTTCCTGTTAGTTAATTGGTGGTGGGGGGGGGGGTGGGCACGGAACTTCTCTAACTGAGCTGAAGCCTTCCTGCCTCATTCCCTTGCTTTGGAGATAATTGGATTTGGAATTAACACAACCATCTCGTCTTAAAAATTTATATAATTTTATGTACACCTGAAACTAACACAACACTGTAAGTCAACTATACTCCAATAAAAATTTAAAAAAAGAAAACGGTAATGCAAATCATACAATGACCAAAAAATTTATATAATTTTATATCCTATATAATTTATTAAATGTGTCTTTTAGTAGAGAATGAGTAAGCAGAATTTGGTCTTTTAGTTTTATGTGGTTTATATCCTGATTTTAAAAATTAGAAAATTTGTCATCTTATATAAGCTATATAACTGAAAAGATCGACTTATTTTTATAATCTGTATTTGTACAGGTAATTTGACTAGATTGCGCAAAGAAAGAATTGATCACTGGAAGCAAAAGCTTTCTGTTCACCACAGGTGAACAGCTCTTTCCACCACAAAGGATAAATCTGATTTTCCACCTGGGCTCCCCAGCTGGCTCCTGGTACTTGGTATGATGGAGAGTACCGTGGTTATGCATGAACGTTGGGTTACAAGCACCCTGGCATCAGAACCTCTGTTAAACATTTTCGCCCACAGCACCTGATGGTGTGCTGCACGTGGAAAATACTTGTTGACTCAAGACTATCTCTCTGCAGAGGTGAGTACCTGAGTTCAGGGACTCTAGCTGCATTTCAGCTACTGGGGCTGCAGTAGCTGGGCAGGGACTGTGGGCTCCTGTGGCTTCTTAATTCTCCTGATCACCCACCATTGACAGTCTCCCTTTCAGAACCCTCCTCTCCTCTCCCCCACTGCCTTGGATACTGATGGCCTCTGTGCTTCCCCCCACTCTATCTCTCCCAACAATGATTTAGGGGTATTTTTTTTAAAAAATTAATTAATTAATTTATTTTTGCTGTGTAGGGTCTTCGTCTCTGTGCGAGGGCCCCCTCTAGTTGCGGCAAGCGGGGGCCACTCTTCATCGCGGTGCGCGGGCCTCTCTTGTTGCGGAGCACAGGCTCCAGACGTGCAGGCTCAGTAGTTGTGGCTCACGGGCCCAGTTGCTCCGCGGCATGTGGGATCCTCCCAGACCAGGGCTCGAACCCGTGTCCCCTGCATTGGCAGGCAGATTCTCAACCACTGCGCCACCAGGGAAGCCCTAGGGCTATTTTTACAGCCTGCTAATTCTCTGAGAATGAGGTGCCTCTTATGGAAGGCACTGCCATACTCAATGGCACTGCAAATTGGTTTCTATTGACTGATCTCCAGGCCCTCCAAGTCATTTTGCCGTGACACTGATTGTGAGGCACCATCTGTTTGTCTTGATGGCTTAATGAATTGAGGGCTCATAAACGTAGCCGACATCTAAATTAGATCCATATCTCAATAAGGACAGGATAATGGTCTCCTTTGCCAGAGATGGATGGACAGACAATTACTTCTATAACTCTGAGAGAAAAATGGATTATGCAGACAGACACTTCACCCAAATTGGTGGCCCTGAATTACTCTCCCTGTGCTGATGCTTTTGCTCAGGGACAGGAACCGGCCTACCCTGTTTCTGGAAAAACCGGAAAAGAAAGATTACGTGCCTGACCCAAGTTCACTCAGTGAATCAGCAGACAAGTGCTAGCCATCAAAGTCCTTCTGCTACTTTGTTTTATGAGATTCAGAAGAGTTTCTAGAATGATGAGTATTAAAATAACTGTAGAAAAAGTGACCTCATAACCTTGGCCTGTTGCCTAGTACAGTATGTCTGATTAGAGGGAAATGACAGGCCATGAGATGGCTAAGCATTAGGTGTCCTGCGCAGATCGTGATTTCTCCTGAAATTGTGTGAGTTGTTGCTTAAGGGCAGTTCGCTCTTTCCTTTAGCTGGGATCTGGAATCCTTGTGATCCGTGAGCTATAGTGAGAGTGTCCCTGGCCTGCCTCTTACCTGCAAGTATCTTACATCAGAAACAAGCAGCACCACATGCACCAAACAGCCTGCTGTACAACACCAGCACACGCTCAGCGCCTCCCATTCTCTGGGCACACTGCTACGTACTTGATGTACTCAAGTGATCATTAAAACAGCTCAATCAAGTAAATATTATTATCCCCATTTTACACATGAGGAAACTGAGGTTCAGCATGGTTAAGTAACTTGCTTATGTTTCCATAGAAGCAGAGGCAGGATTTGAATCCAGTCCTGTTTAGCTCATACTCTTTCTGGAAGGTTCCATTGCCTCTGTGCTTTCTTTTCCTTGCCTGTGCCTGGTCTTTCTCTTACCTTCCATTTCCCCTGTTAGAATCCCTATCAATCACAACTTTTGTTTTGAAATATGTGTGTGTGTGTGTGTGTGTGTGTGTGTGTGGATGTAGGTATATATATGTATATATATATTCACAAACACATGCACTTTCATATCTGTATATCTATATTTATAGATATTACAGATATTTATAAATAGATAGAGGTATAAATAAATAAAATGAGGAAAGGTATACCCCTCAAATGTGTTTTTTTTTGAAAGGGGAATGTAATTTATTTATTTTTTTAAAAAATTTATTTTATTTATTTTTGGCTGTGTTGGGTCTTCGTCGCTGCGTGCAGGCTTTCTCTAGTTGCGGCGAGCGGGGGCTACTCTTCGTTGCGGTGCACGGGCTTCTCATTGCGGTGGCTTCTCTTGTTGCAGAGCACAGGCTCTAGGCGCGCAGGCTTCAGTAGTTGTGGCACATGGGCTCAGTATTTGTGGCTCATGGGCTCTAGAGCGCAGGCTCAGTAGTTGTGGCACACGGGCTTAGTTGCTCTGCGGCCTGTGGAATTTTCCCAGACCAGGTATCGAACCTGTGTCCCCTGCATTGGCAGGTGGATTCTTAACCATTGCACCACCAGGGAAGTCCCCCCTCAAATGTTAATGATGGTTTTATCTGAATATAGAATAATGATTTGTGATTTTCATTTTTTTCTCTGTGTTTTTCTTTTCTGTATTTATCAAACCAAATTTATCGTGATCAGAAAACACTTTTTAAAGTCTTTTGTATCCTTTCAACTTCATATGCCACTACCTTTGTAAATAAAATCTTTCCTGATCTTCAAGCTGATGCTGCCCCTTTTTCTGTTTCTTTTATTTTTTTTTTGCCCACGCCTTGCGGCTTGCAAGATCTTAGTTCCCCAACCAAGGACTGAACCCGGGCCACAGCAGTGAAAGTGTCAAGTCCTAATCACTGGACCACCAGGGAATTCCCTGATGCTACCCATTTTTCTTTTGAAACACACCCCCTTTCCCCAGCACTTTATATTTTGTTGAGTCATTTCTAGCATTTTGCTTTGTATTCTGTGTAACCTTAGTTTCTCGGGGCCCCACTCAGATATGAAGAGTCAGGGAAGCACACCTAATGATAAAAATGGTAACAGAAGAGTTATTACTCCAATCTGCTCCCATCAAGAAAGCTAGGATCTTCCTGCTATATCCACTATATGCCAGTCTTACATCTCTTTTCATCCCTGTGATCGTAGTAGCTGTGTCTCCTCCACATTGCTGTTCCCATGACATGTCAACTGTCATGCTCACTCTGGTGTTTATGCGTGATGCTGTCCCGTCTCCTATCACTTGGTGCTAAGCTACGCCCCATTATTCTATCAGGCCCCATACAGTCCAGGCTGAGCCTCTGTTCTTTTTCACTTTGTTGAAGTTGAGGAAGGACATCTCTTCCCACCCAGGTTGTGCTTTTTCAAGTACAACCCTTGTACAAGTTACCCCTTCCCCTTGTTTTCTTAATCTCTGATAAAACCTGTAGTGTGACAACTCTTATGTTTGAGTTTTTCTGTCTTACAGCACCCCTCCCCTCCCCTCTTGTCTAGAGGAACTTGTACTAAGCTAAGTCAGGGGTCAGAGTAATCTGACCCAGTCCTTCCCTGTTCTCAGTCAAGGGCCCCGGACAGAAGGGCCCACAGCTGTGCTCTTGTGCTCCCTCCTCCCATTCTCCCTCTCTCTCTCTCTCTCTCATCTGAGAGATCAAGGTGTGGTTTCATTCTGTAACTTAATCAAGTGTCTTTGGGGCAGCCTGTTAGCCTTCATCTCACCAGTCATTGTCTTTCCAGGGAGGCCTATCTGGGGCTCCCAGAAATGGAAGCCTGGTGGCCTGCTCTGACATACGCAATGCTTGAGTAGACAAGCAGAACCAGCCCTCTTTGGGCTATCAGTCCACTGTGTCCTCTTCTAACCTCTCCATTAGCTTCTAAGACCCTTGGAGAGGAGCTGAGCACCATTCAGCTTTGTACACTCTGAAGCAACTGGCATAGTTACATAGGATGGCAAGAACTCCATTAAACTTATGCAGAATGAATTACTACAATCCATTGAATCTCGTGCTCTGCTTTTCTTCCTTAACATTATTGCAACAAATGATCAAATAAAAGTTAAAGTTTAGTTCCACTTTGTTCTATGCTAAGTATATCACACTGATTCCGATTATATCACTTATCTGAGTTTTAAAACATTGAAATGTAATTGACATACCATAAAATTCACCCCTTTAGGGTGTACAATTCAGTGGTTTTTAATATATTCACAAAGTTGTATAACCGTCAGCTTTAATTCCAGACCAGCATTTTTATCATGCCAAATCTGGGTGATGATACACATTAACTATCACGCTCAGTCGCCCTCTGTCTCCCCCCAACCTCCCCCCCGGCCCAGGCAAGCAATCACTAATCTATTTTCTTTGTCTATGGATTTGCCTATTCTGGATATGTCATAAAAATGGAATCGGGAAGAGATATGGGAACATATGTATATGTATAACTGATTCACTTTGTTATAAAGCAGAAACTAACACACCATTGTAAAGCAATTATACTCCAATAAAGATGTTAAAAAAAAATGGAATCATATAATATGTGGACTTTTGTATCTTGTTTCTTTCACTTAGCACAGTGCTTTCAAGGTTCATCCATGTTGTAGCATGTATAGGTGTTTCATTCCTTTTTGATGGCTAAATAATATTCCAATGCACAGAGATATATATATGTGTGTGTGTGTGTGTGTGTGTGTGTGTGTGTGTGTATGTATACACACATATATATGTACACACAAACCACATTTTGTTTATACATTCATCAATTGATGGACATTTGGATTGTTTCTACTTTTTGGCTATTATGAATAAAATTATTGGGAACAGTCATATACATGTTTTTTCTGTGGACATATATATAATTTCAATTTTCTTGGGTGTATATCTATACCTTGGTGGATCATATGGTAACTTTTATGTTTAACTTTTTTTTTTTGGCCATGGCACTTGGCTGTGGGATCTTAGTTCCCTGACAAGGGATTGAACCCACGCCCTAGGCAGTGAAAGCGCAGAGTTCTAACCACTGGACCACCAGGGAATTCCCCCATGTTTAACTTTTTAAGGAACTACCAAATTGTTTTCCAGAGGAGCAGTACCATTTTACATTCCCAGCAGCAATGAATGAGGGTTTCAATTTCTCCGCATCCTCATCCACACATATTATTGTTCATCTTTTTGATTATAGCTATCCCAGTGGGTGTAAAGAGGTATCTCATTGTGGTTTTGATTTTCATTTCCCTGACGCTAATAATGTTGAGTATGTTTTTATGTGCTCATTGACCACTTGATGTTTCTTTGGAAAAGTGTCTATCCAGTTTATTGCATGCTTTTATCATGTCATAGGGTGTTGAAGATTGTCAAATGCTTTTTTCTGCATCTACTGAGATGATCATGTGGTTTATGTCTTTTATTGTAGTAATATGGTGTATTACATTGGTTGATTTTAATATGTTGGGCCAACCTTGCATTCGTGGAAAAAAATTCCAATTTATCATGGTGTGTAGTATATGTTGTTAGATTTGGTTTGCTGGTATTTTGTTGAATTGTTTGTGTGTGTGTGTGTGTGTGTGTGTGTGTGTGACTATATCCACAAGGGATATTGGTCTGCAGTTTTCTTTTCTTGTAATGTCTTTGTTGGATTTTGGTATCAGAGTAATAATGGTTCATAGAATGAGTTGGGAAGTGTTCCTTCCTCTTCTGTTTTTTGATAGATTTTGAAAGGATTGGTGGTAGTTCTTTAAATGTTTGGTAGAAGTCACCAGTGAAGCCATCGGATCATGGGCTTTTCTTTATGGGAAGTTTTTTGATTACTAATTCAATCCCTTTATTATAGGCCTATTCAGATTTTTTGTTTCCTTCTAAGACGGTTTTGGTAGTTTGTATGTTTCTAGAAATTTGTGCATTTCTTCTAAATTATCTAATTTGTTGGCGTACAATTGTTCATAGTACTCCCTTACAATCCTTTTTATTCCTTTTTTATAATCCCTCTTTTATTCCTGATTTTAGTGATTTGAGTCTTCTCCCTTTTTTTCCTTCTTCCTTTTTTTTTTTTCAATTTTGTCAATTTTGTTGATCTTTTCAAAGAACAACTTAAATTTTTTTTTTCTCTGTTGTATTTTTGTTCTCTCTTTCATTTATTTCTGCTCTAATATTTGTTTTGTCTTTCCTTCTGCTTGCTTTGTGTTTAGTTTGCTCTACTTTTTCTAGGGTCTTAAGGTGGAAGGTTAATTCATTGATTTGAGGTCTTTTTTCTTTTTTAACATAGGCATTTACAGCTATACATTTCCTTCTAAGCATTGCTTTCACTGTATCCTATAAGTTTTTTGTATTTTGTTTTTGGTTTCTTTCATCTCAAAGTATTTTATAGTTTCCCTTGTGATTTCTTCTTTGACTCATTGGTTACTTAGGAATATGTTGTTTAATTTCCACATAATTGTGAATCCCCTAAATTTCCTTCTGTTGTTGATTTAATTTAATTCCATTGTGGTCAGAGAACATACTTTGTATGATTTCAGTTCTTTTAAATTTATTGAGACTTGTTTTACGGCCTAACATACGGTCTATCCTGAAGAATGCTCCATGTGCACTTGAGAAGAATGTGTACCCTGCTGTCATTGAGTGGAGTGTTCTATCCAAGTTTTTAGGCATTCACTTTCACCTGGTAAAAGGTCCAAAGGATTTCATCTGTCAAGTCTTTCTTCATCCATCTCACCAGCAAAAATGTACAATTTCTTCATTTGAACTTGTCACCCATAACTATGATATACAGATATGCCAACACCCATAACTGTGATATAACCTTTATTACAAGTCAGTCTTTCTACATGCTGATGTTATGGGTTTCTTTTGTGCAAGGACCAAGTCTTAAGTGTATCTCCATATCCCTGAATATGCAGTATTCATTAGTGACTTTAAAGCATGCCATTAAAAAGATGAGAGAATTTGGGGGTTATTGAATACCTTTTAAACATTGAGCCCTAGTCTGTATACTGTAGAGAGTAGAACAGGAAAAGAAAGGCAGGGCACTCTGCCTCTGGGGAACCTACAGCTTAGTTAAGAAGACAGTACATCTGCACGAGAAACCTTTAACACAGGATCTGACCAAGTGCCAATACAAGGGCTCTAGGAGTTGGGCTTGTCCGCTTTGTCTCTGTCTCTCTCTGTGCATGGGAAAGAGACTTACAGAGCTGTGAGGTTGGAACAACCCTCAGGACTCCTGATTCCCAGTTGTCAATCAGTGTGGAACCCTCTGGCAGCTGATCACCCAGCTTCCGCTTGGACACTCTCACCCACAGGGAGAAGGCCCACTAAGGACTTGATGATGGTTGTTTGCCAATTTTGGGTGGCAAGGGGAAATTGAATTGTTTTTTAGCTACCAAACACCCTTCAATCTTCCGCATAAAAGAAACTATAAGCCTGAAAGAATATATGTAAAGTCAATAAGGAAGGGAAAGAGCTCTAGTCAGAAGCTTTAATCTCAGTGGGATAGGTCACAGGATACTTACATTACATTTTGATGTCGGGTACGGAAAGTCAGATCAAGTTCATCCTGAGAAGGGTCACTTCTGGTGGAACCAAAATAAATTATTTTCTGAGGCCTATTATTTTCCCAGAGCCCACCTATATATTAATGTTCTGGGAAGGTCTGAGGCTACGAGATTTGGAGAGGTGAATTCATCCCACAGACCAGCTAGATATTTTATTCTGTCTAACTTAGGATTAAAGACCAATGATTTCAGGGGCTAATTAGGGTATTTCTGGAGGCTTCTTGTCAGGAATACAGTGTAGTAAGGACAGTTTTCAAGCCAGAATGTAAACTGTTTTCTCTAGAAACCTCTGAAAATAGAATTATATTAGAAAATAAAATTATATTATGAAGTACCTACAATTTTGGTGGTGCACACTAAATAAAACAGGAGGATGATATAAGGGCTGGCCCATAGTTGTGTGTAATATTTGACCAAATGAGTAATATCTTTGTTACAGTCTTCATGGTCCCATTTATTGACAGCTAGTCAGAACACTACTGGGCAGAACACTCCTGGGGGAGGGGAACATCAAGCCACCTGATATTGGAGAATTAGAGAAGGGACAGAGCCTGTCTGGGGGATAACAGACTTGAGCAGGGTGGAAGAATGGGCAAGCTTTGGATGGACAGAACGAGAGAAGAGATGAGGGTTGGTGAGAGGGCCACAGAGGCTCGATGTATAAGACATGTTATTTGACCAGTGCAAAGTACCTAGGAGGCTGTAAACCTGGGCTTTGGTAGAGGCAAGGCACAGGAAAATTGCTGTCTTCGTGTCCACATAGGTGTGTCAGGAGTCTTACAGCTTTTCAACAAGATCAGCTTACTAAGTGCACATAAGTCATCCATGTGACTGTGCTCTAGGCAATAGCACCTATTGAGTTGATGACTAAGGCAGTCTGTCTATGACTTACCAGAAATTCTCTTCCCAAGGAGGTCAGGGGAGAAAATGGGAGTGGTGGGCCAGGACTAATGGGCAATTCTGGGTGGGCCAGAGTGAGTCACCTTCCCCAATGCTAATACCAGAAGATCAGGCCAAGGACTTTTGTCTCTGCTGTTTTTTCTCTTCACCTTTTCCCCAAATCCTAGCTCTGTCAGCTCTTTCATCCTTTGACTTTTCTGATAGGGCCCTGGAGTTGGAACAGTTCTAACTTTACAGATAAAGGCCCTGAAGCCCAGAGAGGCCTTATTCCTACAAAACACCAATTTCAGAGTTGGGACTAGAAAGACCTCTTGACTACCAGCCCCCTGCACTTTGTCCTTTCACCACGTGGCTTTCCTCTTTGAGTCATCTCTCCATTGTGTCAACTGAGAGGCAAAAGGGATACAGAACAGGACATGGCAGAAATTGAAGTGGTGTCCCTCAACTATAAGTTGCCCCAGGGAACATAAGGGGAGACAGGAGGAGTCTGGGGCAGAGGCCCATCTACCATGACCCTATTCTCCCTTCTTTTCTTCTGCAATGTAGTCCCTACGAGTAACAACATCTTGCTTTGAAATTTTGTCTGTGACTCCGCCACCCCTGACGATTTGGCATAGTCAGCGGGATATAGAGCAACACAGCAGAAGAACAGAGGTATGATGTAGGATGAAGCAGCAGGTGCCCAGCTCATGAGATCCCTGAATGTCTTACTTTTATGTTCTCCTCCCTTACCTTCCACTCCTGGTGATGCTGTACCTAAGGTCTGTCCCTGGGCTGGTTTACTTTTCAGAAAGGTTTTGTTTCTTCTGGCAAGCATCATAAATTAAACCTGTTGGTCTATCTGTTTGACCTGTGTTGTAACCCTCTCCTCTCAGACCCCTCTAAATCAGGTGTACTCTCTTTCCCTTTAGGTTAGATAAATGTTCTATGGATGCTTCTGTCTGGGTCAGGAAGGAAACTCCAGCATCTCTCCAGTCAGTTAATTTAAAACATTTTGGTCCCTGTTTTGTATAATTTGGAATTGGTTATACCAGAGATGGCCCAGAAGTTCCAAGACTGATCCTGGGACCATCATTTCCCGAAATGTTTAAGGCAAAACAAACAAACTCTCATCATTGCCAGACTGAGTCAGAGATCTGTGAGAAAACAAGGAAATTTCCACCCAGCAGAAGTGGCAAAACCTCATTAAGGCTATTGGTGAAATTCTTTTCTGGGAAGTCTTTTACGTACCTGTAAAAAGCTCCTGATAGCAAAAGATCAAGCCCTCCTACCTTTAGAGGTGTCCCAGTTGTCACTTAATGCCTCCTTATTCCAAATCCACCCTTCATTGCTTTGCTTGTGATATTAGAACATTTCTTCCTGTCAGCAGGCTCAGGGTTAAGTCTATCAGTAGGGGGTGCTGGAGGGCAAATTTCATCTGCATGAGTGGGTGGTTTCTTTATCTTCTGCCTACTAATACTCCAGTTGTGGGGCAGTCCTGCTTGCCAGTTAAGGCCCAAATATTGAAAATATCGTCAAGATATAATGAATATTAAATTATTAATGAGATATTTACATTCTTTTATTGTGCTAAGTCTTTGAAATCTAGTGTGTGCTTTATACTTGCACCACTTCTCAATTCGGACATTCAAGTGCTCAATAGCCACATATAGCCAGTGGCTACTGTATTGGACAGCACACCTCTAGAACATGGTTTGCCCACACATACTTAATGGGAGTGACACTTGCGGAGACAGTTTAAAAAAGAAACTGCATAAAAAATCTTAGACTTTATTCTGTAGCTTTATTGATCATATTAATATGGTATTTTTAAACCATTTTATTGTATTAGAATGAACATACTAATGATTGTGTGTATTATTTTAGGAATCAAGATTTTCAGTATAAAAGAAAAGGAAGTACAATCACAGAATCAAGAATTTAAGTAGAAACACTGTTGAGCATTACTGTTGAGTTTGCTACTCAATCATGTTATTAACTCGTTTATTGGTGTCATGAAGAATACAGAAACTGTTAAAAATAGCAGTTAAGAGACATTTTCTGACTCAAAGGGAATATTAGTAGCATGAACCTATACGTTCTGCCCTTGAGTCAGAAGAAAACCATGTGAGCTATCCAAAATCCAGGACTTCCCTGGCAGTCCAATGGTTAGGACTCCACGCTCCCACTACAGGGGCCACAGGTTCGATCCCTGGTTGGGGAACTAAGATCCTGCATGCCGTGTGGCACGGCCAAAAAAAACCCCAAACATATATATATGTATATATATAAAATATCCAAAATCCAATTGGATCTAATTTTAAAGATCCTCAAGAGTTACATAGTCCTATGAATATGAAAGAATGCACAGTTCCATCAGGTCTTCAAGTTCAAGGGTCTCTAGAGATATTTATGTAAAGGTATTTACATATCTTAACATATGTACATTTATGTATCTTAAGATTTTGACACTGAGTCAAAAAATCAACATGGCTAAGAGCTGTGGACTTTTAGGGAGAAAAATGCGTAACATAAAACTTGAACCCAGGGAAGTGGACTAGATGATCACTCCCCTATTTATGTATTTAGGTATATATTTATGTATTAACTTTTTCTTTTATTTATTAATTAATTAATTTTAGGCTGCACTGGGTCTTCGTTGCTGTGCGCGGGCTTTCTCTAGTTGCGGCACATGGGAGCTACTCTTCATTGTGGTGCGCAGGCTCAGTAGTTGTGGCTCGCAGGCTCTAGAGCGCAGGCTCAGTAGTTGTGGTGCAAGAGCTTAGTTGCTCCGCGGCATGTGAGATCTTCCCGGACCAGGGCTCGAACCTGTGTCCCCTGCATTGGCAGGCGGATTCTTAACAACTGTGCCACCAGGGAAGCCCCAACGTTTTCTTTTTTCTCCTAGAGTATTTTAAAGAAAATCCAAGATATTGTGTATTATATTTATATTATGTTATGTTATATTATATTATATTATATTGTATTATATTATATTATATTATATTATTTCACCCAGTTATTACCACTTTGACATTTTGGAGTCATTAACATAATCATATATAGAGTTTAGTGTTGCCCATGGGTTCTCAATAAGATTCTCAGCCTCCCAGCCCAACAGTCTGCTAGCAGACACTGGTATGGTAACGTCCTTCCTTAGGTGGGTAAACATCTTTTAATCTGGGAAGCTTCAGAATAAAGCATAGAAATATTTAAGGGAAGAGACCCATTAGCATTAATATTTTTTGTGTGTGAAGTAAGTAAGTGGCTTTACATATTTGATGCTTTATATATTTGTCACAGGAAGGGTGGGTTTGGTCTGGTAGAATGACAGCTTTGTAACTGGTTTGAAATGTTTGAGCAATATACATTTTTCTAAGGTGAAATCTTACTAAATTATTCTTAATATTGAGACATTTAAGAGACCTTTAGATTCCTAACATTTAAAGTTTAGTGTATGGGATTTATAAGTATGAATTTCTCCCCAGGAAAGCTTTGTTTATTATTTAAAGCAGTTGAAGTCCATAAAGGGAAGTGCTTGAGATGAAGCAGGCCATTGTGTGAATACATTTATAAGCTCCCTGTTCTGGTCTCTAGCCCCTTGTCACTTTCCAATGTAAGAACCACCGAAGAGCCTCTACAAAATGGGGCCCTGATACAGAAAAGGCTGCCCGCACACTAGCAGGTTCCTATCCTGTGCTACCTATTTATAGCCTCCACCAAGATGGGCAACCTGTGGTCGCAGGTCCCTCCTTCTCCTCCCTGCCTATCAAATGAAGGAGCATGATAGAATAAAAAATGCTAGGCTTGACCTGGGTTTTCCAATTTATTGTTTTTTTTCTTATGTGTACTGCCTTTCATCTGTCACCCAAAAAAGATGATCCAATCGTTAGGAGTTGTCCACTGGATCTGAGTTGTTAGGCTTATTCTCTGGGTAGTGTGAGGCGACCCCTAGTGGAAGGCAGATGTTACCACAGTCAGAAGAACTCGAAAAATGCATTCCTGTCTGGGAAAAGATAGACTTGTATCTAAACTCAGACTAATGTTCTCATTTTATGGGACAACTTTTCAAACGTGTATACATTACAAACCACACATCCCTTCCAACTTCCAAAGCTCTGTTGAGCTAGAAGCAAAATTATGGCACTAAGGAAAACTAAATAAAACAGCAACAAGGGAGCTTTACATGGCCTGAAACCCTTCCAAGATCAAGATGAATTCTGACGCTGCAATTCTTCAATCTACCAGATCTCGAGACTCAAGCCATATCAACACTGTTATCTAGCTGGTTTTCCAGTAGTGTCACTCCAACCCTGAGAGCTTTCTTACTTGTCTTTTGCATTCTTTTTGTCAAGTACTCAGTTATGTCCTGGGTTCCTTTGCAGCCCAGGCTACCCTAGAATCCATATAGCATGCATGTTCTAGCAGGATACAGCGTCTATGAAAAGGAATTTCAATAAAGAACCTAGATGGAAAGAGCCCTATGATGTTCTCTTGGCCATCCCTATGGCTCTGTGAGGCTGTAGACCATCCTCAAGGATGCAAGGGTGACCAGCCACAACTACATCAAAACTGATAGCAAACAAGGTAAATCTGGATACAATTCATAGAGACCACCAAAGCCCTGGGAAGCTTTAGCCTAGAAAGAAAAGGGGGTTACTTTGTGGCATTCAAGATGCACTGAGTGAAGACCACAAAGTGTGGGACTGTGTGGAGATGCCAGATAAATACCCTCAGGTCCAGTGTGTGAAAGAGAAGACTGCCGGGCTAGTACTATAGGATTCTTAAGTCCTCACCTTGCTTACCAGCATAGTTTACTGCTGCATATCAGGAGGGTCCCTCTTCCCTGCCCCTTTCCATCATAGCTTCTCCTTCAAATGTCTTTTTCAGTGGTGACCCATGACCACCTGGCAGTTGGTGCACAACAGACTTTAGCATTGTCTCTAAAGTTCTCTGATTGCTGCTTATTCCACGTTTGGGACACAGTGTGCTAAATGCTATAAAAATTTCCCTCACTTAAAGGCTACCTAAGTAAGACATGGATCCTCCCTGACATAGCATGTTTGCTGGTTAGCTGCTTTGTAATATAGAGAACTACTCACCTATAGGAACATTTGGTTTCATGTCCTTTTTCTAGTGCTAATCCTTGGAACTGGTTTGTTTGTTTTTTAACTTGCAAGGCCCATTGTAAAACCTGTGGGAATTGTAGAACAAGGCCTAATGCAACTAATGCCACTGGGGCTTCACAAACCAAGTTGTCTTTTGCCTCTGTAAAGGAAGAATAAAATAGCTCATGAACTTTAACTGTGGCTCAAGGTAGATAGAAAAAGATAACCTCTAAAATTAAAGAAGTATCCCAGGTTCTTCACTCCATAAGAGGAATAATCCTTCTATTGGTTCAGGTAGATCCTGGACATTGGTGGACAATTGTTAAAAGTTATTCATTACAAATTATCCTGGGACTTTCCTGGTGGCGCAGTGGTTAAGAATCTGCCTGCTAATGCAGGGGACATGGGTTGGATTCCTGGTCTGGGAAGATCCCACATGCCACAGAGCAACTAAGCCCGTGCGCCACAACTACTGAGCCTGCATGCCACAACTACTGAAGCCCGCGTGCTGTAGGGCCCACGTGCCGCAACTACTGAGCCCGCGTGTCGCAACTACTGAGCCTGCGTGCTGCAACTACTGAAGCTCACGTGCCTAGAGCCTGTGCCCTGCAATGAGAAGCCACCACAATGAGAAGCCCGCGCACCGCAACGGAGAGTAGCCCCCGCTTGCCGTAACTAGAGAAAGCCCACGTGCAGCAATGAAGACCCAACGCAGCCAAAAATTGAAAAAAAAATTTAATTATCCTGATTGCAAGATGAACTCTCTATGTATTTGTTATGCTACTTAGGGTTTGCTTGTCATGTTACATTAAACAAGTCTCCCTCCCAACTCTTAACTTTTTGAAAGGCCAAACAAATGGTTCTCTGAGGAGCAGAGAAACAAAGCCAAGACTGTGAAATTATTTATAGCCTGAAAGGGCATATTTGTAGGCTACCAAATATGTACTGTATGTAGATGGTACATCTATCAAAGGGAGGATACAGGGAGGAAAGCAGCCCCCATCATCCCTAGAACTTCATGCCATTTCTTCTGAAAGATAAACTCTGGATTAGCAGAAATCCTTAACTTTTGACTCTATGCACAGAAACTGTGGCCCTCCTTATATAGCTTCAGTGTTTTACTGGACATAAACTCTGACCTCTTTCAATATGTCCAATATCAGAACCCCCTTTCAAGTAATACCTTCTGAAGTTTTGGTAATATAGGTTCATTAATCACAGGCCTAAATGTAAAACCTGAAATTATAAAATTTCTAGAAGAAAGCATAGGAGGAAATCTCTGTGACCTGAGGGTAAGCAAAGATTTCTTAGATAAGACACGAAAAGCACAACCCATAAAAGAAAAAAATTGTTTGTACTCCACTAAAATTAAGAACTACTGCTCTGGGGCTTCCCTGGTGGTGCAGTGGTTGAGAGTCTGCCTGCCAATGCAGGGGACGCGGGTTCGAGCCCTGGTCTGGGAAGATCCCACATGCCGCGGAGTGACTAGGCCCGTGAGCCACAAGTACTGAGCCTGCGCGTCTGGAGCCTGTGCTCCGCAGCAAGAGAGGCCGCGATAGTGAGAGGCCCGCGCACCGTGATGAAGAGTGGCCCCCGCTTGCCGCAACTGGAGAAAGCCCTCGCACAGAAACGGAGACCCAACACAGCCAAAAATAAATAAATAAATAAATAAAAACAACAAACAACAAACAAACAAACAAACAAAAAAAGAACTACTGCTCTTCAAAAGACACTGTTACAATAATGAAAACACAAGTCACAAACTAGGAGAAAATATGTGCAAACCATATACCTGATAAAGAACTTATATCCAAGATAAACAGAGAGCCCTCCATACTCAGTAGTAAGAAAACAGCCTTTTTTTTTTTTTTTTAATGGACGAAAGATTTGAAAAGACACTTCACGAAAGAAGATATATGGATGGCAAGTTGGCATCCATATATGTTCAATGTCATTAGTTCTTAAGGAAATGCAAATAAATACCACAATGAAATACTACTTCACACTTAGTAGAATGACTAAAAGTAAAGACTGACCAATCCAAGTACTTAGGGGATTGTGGAGCAATTAGAACTCGCATATTTTGCTGGTGGAGATGCAAAATGGTACAGCCACCTTGGAAAACGATTTGCCTGGTTTCTTACACAGCTAAACATATACTTACCATACAACCTAGCTGTTTCTTTCCTAGTTTTTACCCAGGAGAAATGAAAACCTATATTCACCCCAAAACCTGCACATGAATGTTTATAGCAGCTTTATTTGTAATCACAGAAAACTGGGAACAAACCAAATGTCCCTCAGCTGCAGAGTGGATAGACAAACTGGCATGTTGAATGGAATGTAATTTGGTACAATCACTTTGAAAAACTATTTGGCAGTATTTACCCAAGACAAACATATTCCCCAGCAACTGCACTCCTAGAGACACCCATGAGAAATGAGTAATATTTGCCAAAAGGCTTATACAAGGATGTTCATAGCAGTACTACTTGTAGTAATGGTGTAATAAAGAATCTGATTCTATTTTTTTTAGTACCTTATTTTATTTTATTATTTATTTATTTATTTATGTCTGTGTTGGGTCTTCGTTGCTGTGCGCGGGCTTTCTCTAGTTGTGGCGAGCGGGGGCTACTCTTTGTTGCGGTGCATGGGCTTCTCATTGTGGTGGCTTCGCTTGTTGCAGAGCACAGGCTCTAGGCGAGCGGGCTTCAGTAGTTGTGGCTCATGGACTTCAGTAGTTGTGGCTCGCGGGCTCTAGAGCACAGGCTCAGTTAGTTGTGGCACATGGGCTTAGTTGCTCCGCGGCATGTGGAATCTTCCCAGACCAGGGCTCGAACGCGTGTCCCCCTGCATTGGCAGGTGGATTCTTAACCACTGCACCACCAGGGAAGCCCTCTGATTCTATTTTTGATGTTTGATCATGATAGCCTGCAAGCCCCATCACTCCCCTTTTCCTTTTTTTGCCCCACTCCTGGACATGCCAATAAGAAAACCCGGGTACTTGCTTCCTTGACATGAGTGGGATATTAAGACCACTCAAACTTCAGTCAGTGGGAGAGGGAGTCTTCTCCCCAACCACTGTAAAAACTAGAGCCACTTGCCCCTTCTGCTTAAGCCAAGCAGGCTGGTTTGAATGTGGGCCTTGCTCTCCCCAGAAAGCTTTGCTATGTTACTAATCTTTCAAATCCTCTTGTGAGTGTATTGCATCATTAGTCTCCAGCTCCAAACCAATTTTGGATGGGTGGAGGCATGGATACCATCCTCCAGGGAGCAACCACAAAGCAAACCCTAAACTGGACTCTATTCAAATGCCGACTCAACAATAAACAGACAAATAAATTATTGAATATTCACCCAATGGAACCTACAGGGCAATGAGAATAAATGAACTACAGTGGCATGTACTCTCACAAACATAATGTTGAGCAAAAGAAATCGAACACAAAAGAATATGTTCAATATGACTATGTTTAAATAAAGTTTAAAAACAGGCAAAACTAATCTATGATATTAAAAGTCAGGATAGTCACCACCATTCTAAGAGTAGTGGGTTACTGGAAAGGAGCACAGAGGGGGCACTTTTCTGCACGTCAGGCTCAATTAGGGTGGTTGGGGGCGGGAGCGGGGGGAGCGTCAGGAAGCAGGGGCTGGGTTGGGGGATGGTCCCAACTCCGAAATGTTCTGGCTCTGCTCCTGGTCCTGCTGACAGATTAAGAGTGTGAACTAGCTCCACCCAGTGGAAAAGTGTGGAAATGTATGTCAGTGTTTAAAGGAGGGTGACGGGCCCCTCCTGTGAGACACATAATGTCAGCCAATTTGGGGAGTGGGGTGCAGATTCTGGGCTCAGAAATGGGATAGAGTATCTAAGAAGGGTCTGAAGTTAGCCTTTCTGTCCTGCCACAGGGAGCTGGTCTCAGCCACACTGAGGGGGACAAATGACTTCTCTGACAGGAGAGGTGGGAAGCTGAGGGCTCCACTATCCCCAGGCTTTGTCTGCTTCACGAGGCAGTCTAGGCTGGGTTTGGATATCACCTTTATTCAGATGCTAGATGCTAACTCAGTAAGGTAAGTAGTAATCCCCATTATACAGATGAGGGAACTGAGGCCCAGGTAACTTGGTTTGTAAATGGCAGAATTAAGGTTTGAACTCAGATCTGTCTTGCTCCAAACCCAGCTCTTAACCTTTTTTTTGTACCGTGGCTTCCACTGGCTGTCTGGTGAAGCCTATGGGCCCATCTCAAAATAATGTTTTTAAAAGTATAAAATAAAACACATAAGATTACTGATCCTATTGAAATTGCCAAGAAATGCCAATCCTATTAAAATACAGATCTAAGATATTTTTTCCTACTGTGGCATGGTATATGCTATATATGTGTTTCTTTACTGATGTCTTAAATACAAGATATAGCAGTGAGTCTGAAAACGACCAGAATTTCCAGGAAATGATGAGTATAAATATTTTGAGATTGTCTGCTATAATAGTGATGTGAAATGAAACTATCAGTGACTTTACTGGTGACAAAGTCACAGGTCGAATTCCATTTGAAGGAAATGCTGAATTTCCATCAGAGGCCAGTGAAAATAAGGATGTAATCTTGTTCCCATTTAAGTTCAGAGACCTCCTGCATACTAGGCGTGGGTCCATTGGGAATCTGTGGACCCAGGTTAAGACCCCTTGATTCTATTGTCTCTGACTCATCTTCCCTACCCTTTGACTGTTCCCAGGGTTTACTGGAAACCAGCCTGTGAGCTGGAGACTTGCAGAGAGTGCTGGGCGTTTGTTAAATAACAAGGAGAGATCACAGGGCCCAAGAGACACTGAAGGCCTCCAATGCCTCAGACAGGCTGTTGGACGCAGAGATACACAGAAGAATAACATGTAGCCATCCTTTCAAGGCTCCCAGCCTGGTAGAGGCAGTGTCTCCAAGTAGTTTATGATTAACCTACAAATGAATTAAACAGGCAAGAAGTGAGTGCTTTGGGAATAGAGGAAGAACAATATTATGGGACGGGTAGTCCAGGAAGCTATCCTGTAAGAGGCAACACTAGGGCTGACATTAGGGATGGGCACCTTCAGAGGGGGGCAGTACAACACAGTAGTTAGGCACATAGGCTCTGCTGTTAGACGACCTGTGTTCAAAACCTGGCTCCATCACTTCCTAGCTATGGGCAAGTCTGCCTGATCTCTCCATACCTGCTTCCTCATCTGTAAAATGGAGTGACCCGAGAAATTCATAGGGCTGGTGTGAAGATTAAATGAGTTTAAATGTCGTTAGCCATGAAAATAGTGCTGATTATCATTGGAGAGGTGGACAGACAGAAGGACAAAGCCTTTCTACGGGTTAAGGACAGTTTGAACTATACAGAGGCTGGATTATTTTCTTGTGAAAAGAGCAGGGGAGGGAGGGCCACTAGCTCTATGATTTAACGCGGAACACAGAAGGCATGTTTTATTTTCATCACTGTGTTTTTGTTTTACTTTGCATCAGGGAATAACTCCAAACCTTTGATTTTACCAGTAGTACTCCATAAGACAAGGCTAGTGTGAGTATTTAAGTTTTAAAAAGTGATGAGTTGATTTAGAATAGTCACACAATAATACATAGTACAGGTGGTATGGGATGTGGCAAAGAATGTGAAAGTAGTGGCAATGCCTGGTTTGAATCACTGGATTAGGAAATAGGAACCACCTTCACTTTACGGAATTTTATTTTATTTTATTTTTTAATTTATTGAAGTATAGTTGATTTACAATGTTGTGTTAATTTCTGCTGTACAGCAAAGTGATTAGTTGTATATACATACATATATATACACATATATATGTATGTGTATATATATATATATATACAATTCTTTTTCCTATTCTTTTCCATTATGGTTTATCACAGGGTATTGAATATAGTTCCCTGTGCTATACAGTAGGTCCTCGTTTATCTATAGTAGTTTGCATCTGCTAATCCCAAACTCCCAATCCAACCCCCCCCTTCCCTCTTGGCAACCATAAGTCTGTTCTCTATGTCCACTTTACAGAATTTTAGAGGCTCTCGTGGCCCAGCCCAACATTCTCTGCAGCCTTGAATGGGACATGGAGGCTGATGGTAAATACACAGTATTTAGGAGAAGCCTAGCATTACTGTCCACATCCTTTCATTTCTGGATACATTCAAGGGCAGTATTTCAAACTGTGGGTCACCGCCCAGAAGTGAGTTGTGAAATCAGTTAATGTGTCATGTCCAGCATTTAAGAAATGTGAAACAATAGAATTGAAAATATCAAAGCACATTATGGGTAGTCGGGGTAATTATTATTTTGTGTAACTTGTGCAGTGGACTGCTAGGTTAATGCTTTTCCTCCTGTGGGTTACAGGCAAAAGCATTTGCTCGGGTGGAAACAGGCCTGGCTTCTGGTCCAAGTTCTGCTCCTGCCCTGCTGCCTAGTGGGGTGGTCCCCACACCCTCTGAGCCATGGAGGCAGATTAATTTTGCTGGGTGGTTAACGTGCTGTGTTATGTTCGGGGCTCTTATTTATTTGTTTGTTTATTAATTTTTGGCTGCATTGGGTCTTCGTTGCTACGCGCGGGCTTTCTCTAGTTGGGGCTACTCTTCGTTGTGGTGCGCGGGCTTCTCATTGCGGTGGCTCCTCTTGTTGTGGAGCACGGGCTCTAGGCGTGCAGGCTTCAGTAGTTGTGGCTCTCAGGCTCAGTAGTTGTGGCGCACGGGCTTAGTTTCTTAACCACTGTGCCACCAGGGAAGTCCCTATGTTCGGGGTTCTGATTTAGCCAAAGTGTTCTCCAGACCATTTATATGCCCAGGGCCCTCCACCTCCAAGGGACTGAGTTCTCTAGGAGACAGGCCTGGAATCAGGCCAAATAGGGCCCTGGTGCTTTTCACAGTCACATTCCTGAGATCATACAAATGTTCCTTTTTGCAGATTTTCAGCCCACACCCAGGGCTTCTGCTTCCAAACACTTCATCACATTTCCAATTACAGCATTTTATTATCTCATGGTTTCCTCATTTTATGGCTACACTTCCCACTGTGATATGTAATATCTGGGTGGAGCATATCCCCAACCTGAAGCAGCCTCTGTGTTGTTTTGCCTCACCTCTCCTGAGACCCACTGTCCTGTGGAACCTGAGGAGGCAGACTGGTCCTCTCTATATCTCAGGGGTTCATTCTCCTGGATTTGGTTCAGCAGTTTCCTCCCACTGATCCACCGCAGAGGTGGCTGGGTGGCAACTCAAGGGGACAATTCTTGGATGGAGTATATAGATAAATGTCTTAGCAGACCCAGAGACAGAGATTTGAGCTAAATTTTAGTTTGAACTATATAAAGTTGCCTTTTTTTTTTTTTTTTTAATAAGGCAAAGAAGGTCAGCCATTGGCAATGTCATGTGGTTCAAGTAGTAGTTTATTTGGGAGATGGAGACACAGGCAGGATAGTAGGGAAGTGAGGCAGGGGAGGGAAGGTCACCTAAAGGATGTGTTATCAACCCAGTTACACCTGTGGGTAACTGGAGTGTAATCCCATTGGAGAAATTCAAGAAAACAGTATAGACCATACACCTGAGAGTTATTTCACCCAAAGGGCAAGGGATGTGGGCTATATGTGTAACAACTCACCACAGCCATTGGTTGAGGGCTCTTGAGGGAGCGGGAAGCGTTGGTTCCCTGGAACTTCTGGCCCAGTCATTGGTTGAGGGCTCTTGAGGTGGCGAGAGGCATTACTTCCCTGGAACTTCCGGCGTGCGGCACTGGTGGGCAGGGGTGAAACAGGCTTTGTTAGACAGAGCAAGCCCTCAGACAAAGCAGCGTGGGTGTTTTCAGTAGGGAGTCAGCCAGTGTACACTAAGTAGGTATAAGTGAGGGTAGAGTATAGGAGCACCAGCAACAGCACCTGCTGCAGGAGCTATGCCACTAGCTCTTGACCACAAACTCAAGTATATAAGAACATAGGATTATATTTTCTAGAACAACTTATTTTCTGTTTTGAGACTCCGATCCACAGGATAATGGAAAATAAATATCAGTCAGTGTGAGGGTCACCCTTTGCCCAGAATTGCATCAGGTCTGAGAGATTCAGTCAGTGCCAAGGCCCATGCCAAGCACCGTGCCACATGGTTCTCGGTAGAATCTGTCCATATGGGCCTCCACTTAGACGTCATTTCTTGCCTCCTTGTTGGTCACCAGCCCTATACATCCACACTCAGTATGGTCCGCCAGCACCTTCAGGCCTGGCAGTTCATTTTGTTGCTTCTATGCCAAGCTAGGGAATGGGATGGGGCTGCCTGTGGCCGTACTCACCTTGGACTCACCGTGTGCCATGTCTCTCTTCCCCTGGATTGCACAAACCCCAGGCCTCTGACCGGTAGGCAGAGCACAGGGTCAGTCTAGCGTCTAGATTGACGTGCTTCCCTCAGGCCTCTCGTCCTCTCCCCAGCCTGGGGAATATTATTTTAGTTTGATGTAGGATAGAAAGAGAACCTTAATTTCCTCAAACTCCTGTACTCTAAGGACAAGGAAAATTCAAAGATCTTTCCTAAGGTCTGGCTATTTGAGTGGAGGGAAAGTCAATAGGGGGAAACATCGATTAACGTTTCAAAAATGCCCCACCCTGCCATGACCAATGCAGTGTGACCACCGCCTCTTCCAGAGACGCTCCCTCTACTACTCTTTGCCCTCTGTGTTCATTATAGCTTGTAAAACGGAGGAGGCAAGTTGCCATTTTAAACAAGGCAGGAGTTCTTAACTTGGGGGCGCATGATATGACTCAGGGAAACCTGAATTTGGATAGGAAGAAAATTTACATTTTTATTTGCATTAACCTCTGACAAAATTAACATCTTTGATTATGAATGTAAGCAACAAAACAGTAATATTAGCAGGACCTTGTCACAGGTATCTTAAAATATCATTTATATTCATCACTGTCATGGTAGTTGTAAGATTTGTCACTAGATCTTTTTAAATGTGTCAATAATGAAATGCATATATTACTATATCATAAATGTGTTTTTAAAATACTTTAAGAACTGCATTTCAGAATAACTTTTTACATTTAAAAAAAATTATCTTAGCATAATTGTAGACTTGCATTTGCAAAAAATAATACAGAAAGATCCTGTATACCTTTCACCTAGTTTCTCCCAGTGTAACCTGTTGCAAAATTATTGTACATTGTCACAACCAGCAAATTGACATTGCTATATCCACCCACATACCTTATTCAGATGTCACCAGTTTTATATGCAGTTTATCACATGTGTAGATATGTGTGCCCCCAGACAACTCCATCACCACAAGGACCCCTCATGCTGTTCTTTCATAGGCAGACTCTTGCCTCCCTCTCCCTTCCCAAGCCCTGGCATCCACTATTCTGTTCCCCATCTCTACAGTTTTGTCATTTCAAGAATGTTATATAATGAAGTCTCTACCCTTTTAAGGTTTACATATTTTCAGAAGGTTGTAGAAGTGTGTAACCTTTTGAGATTGCCTTGTTTTCATTATGTATAATTCCCTTGAGATGTATCCAAATTGTGTAGATAATAGTTTGTTCCTTTCTGTCCTTGAGAAGTATTCCATGGTAGACACATACGCAGTTAGTTGAACCATTTGCCCACTGAAGGGCAATTAGGATTGTTTCCAGTTCTGGACTATAATTCATTTTTAACATATTTTGTTTTGTGTTTTAAAAAATATTATTCTGAGAGGGAGTCCAAGGCTTTGCCACATTGCCCAGAAATCTGTCGTCACAAAAATGAAGTTCTAAGGGGGAGGAATATGTATCACCACACTTTTCTCTTCTACCCCTAGGGACTGGGTGAGAATGGGGACAGGGTAGGGTGGCATCTCAGAGCCTCTGCCAGGTCTTCTGTGCTGTTGGGTGAGACCTGAGGCATTACAGAGGCTGATCTTCACTAATGAGGGGAGGGTGTCTGTGGGGAGGGGAGTCAGAGGATGAAGAGTGGCCCAGGCACATGGCAACTTGAAACCCAACCATTGCCCCAAACCTAAGGAATATCTGTCATGCTCACAAATGAGTCATGTGAATGATTTTGAGGAGACAAAGTCGAGTGACGAGGGTGAGTCCCACTCCTGGATCTGCTGGGGCAGGGAACAGCTGTGGGAGGTGACCTGTGAGTGGGCTGGGGAGTTCAAGGTTACAAAGACTCAGAGCTCGAAGTGACCGTGACAACATAAGCTCCTGGGAATTTTAGCAGGGGCAGTTCCCTGCTGGAGGCAAGCCCATTTCATTCCGTTTCAAAGGACAGTGTGATCTCAGCTGACTCTGAGTTACACTTGACCTCACCTGTTGAGAATTTTCTTATTTTATTTATTTTTTCCTCTGCTTTTTAAATCTCTTTTAAAAAAACTTTTTAATTTAATTTAATTTTTTTTATACAGCAGGTTCTTGTTAGTCATCCATTTTATGCGCATCAGTGTATACATGTCAATCCCAATCGCCCAATTCATCACACCCCCACCCCCACCCCCTGCCGCTTTCCCCCCTTGGTGTCCATACGTTTGTTCTCTACATCTGTGTCTCAATTTCTGCCCTGCAAACTGGTTCATCTGTACCACTTTTCTAGGTTCCACATATATGCGTTAATATACGATATTCGTTTTTCTCTTTCTGACTTACTTCACTCTGTATGACAGCCTCTAGATCCATCCACGTCTCTACAGATGACCCAATTTCGTTCCTTTTTATGGCTGAGTAATATTCCATTGTATATATGTACCACATCTTCTTTATCCATTCGTCTGTCAATGGGCATTTAGGTTGCTTCCATGACATGGCTATTGTAAATAGTGCTGCAATGAACATTGGGGTGCATGTGTCTTTTTGAATTGTGGTTTTCTCTGGGTGTATGCCCGGTAGTGGGATTGCTGGATCATATGGTAATTCTATTTTTAGTTTTTTAAGGAATGTCCGTACTGTTCTCTATAGTGGCTGTATCAGTTTACATTCCCACCAACAGTGCAAGAGGGTTCCCTTTTCTCCACACCCTCTCTAGCATTTGTTGTTTGTAGATTTTCTGATGATGCCCATTCTAACTGGTGTGAGGTGATACCTCATTGTAGAAAGTGTAATCTGCTGTTTTTGGATGGAATGTCCTATGAATATCAATTAAGTCCATCTTGTTTAATGTATCATTTAAAGCTTGTGTTTACTTATTTATTTTCATTTTGGATGATCTGTCCATTGGTGAAAGTGAGGCGTTAAAGTCCCCCACTATTATTGTGTTACTGTCGATTTCCTCTTTTATAGCTGTTAGCAGTTGCCTTATGTATTGAGGTGTTCCTATGTTGGGTGCATATATATTTATAATTGTTATATCTTCTTCTTGGATTGATCCCTTGATCATTATGTAGTGTCCTTCCTTGTATCTTGTAACATTCTTTATTTTAAAGTCTATTTTATCTGATATGAGTGTTGCTACTCCAGCTTTCTTTTGATTTCCATTTGCATGGAATATCTTTTTCCATCCCCTCACTTTCAGTCTGTATGTGTCTCTAGGTCTGAAGTGGGTCTCTTGTAGACAGCATATATATGGGTCGTGTTTTTGTACCCATTCATCAAGCCTGTGTCTTTTGGTTGGAGCATTTAATCCATTCACGTTTAAGGTAATTATCAATATGTATGTTCCTATGACCATTTTCTTAATTGTTTTGGGTTTGTTTTTGTAGGTGCTTTTCTTCTCTTGTGTTTCCTACTTTGAGAAGTTCCTTAAGCATTTGTTGTAGAGCTGGTTTGGTGGTGCTGAATTCTCTTAGCTTTTGCTTGTCTGTAAAGCTTTTGATTTCTCCATTGAATCTGAATGAGATCCTTGCCGGGTAGAGTAATCTTGGTTGTAGGCTCTTCCCTTTCATCGCTTTAAGTATATCATGCCACTCCCTTCTGGCTTGTAGAGTTTCTGCTGAGAAATCAGCTGTTAACCTTATGCGAGTTCCCTTGTATGTTATTTGTCGTTTTTCCCTTGCTGCTTTCAATAATTTTTCTTTGTCTTTAAGTTTTGCCAATTTGATTACTATGTGTCTCAGTGTGTTTCTCCTTGGGTTTATCCTGTATGGGACTCTCTGCACTTCCTGGACTTGGGTGGCTATTTTCTTTCCCATGTTAGGGAAGTTTTCGACTATAATCTCTTCAAATATTTTCTCTGGTCCTTTCTCTCTCTCTTCTCCTTCTGGGACCCCTATAATGTAAATGTTGTTGCGTTTAATGTTATCCCAGAGGTCTCTTAGGCTGTCTTCATTTCTTTTCATTCTTTTTTCTTTACTCTGTTCTGCAGCAGTGAATGCCACCATTCTGTCTTCCAGGTCACTTATCCGTTCTTCTGCCTCAGTTATTCTGCTGTTGATTCCTTCTAGTGTATTTTTCATTTCAGTTATTGTATTGTTCATCTCTGTTTGTTTGTTCTTTTTTTTAAAATTAATTTTTATTTATTTATGGCTGTGTTGGGTCTTCGCCTCTGTGCAAGGGCTTTCTCTAGTTGCGGCAAGTGGGGGCCACTCCTCATTGCGGTGCGCGGGCCTCTCACTATCGCGGCCTCTCTTCTTGCGGAGCACAGGCTCCAGGCATGCAGGCTCAGTAATTGTGGCTCACGGGCCTAGTTGCTCCGCGGCATGTGGGATCTTCCCAGACCAGGGCTCGAACCTGTGTCCCCTGCATTGGCAGGCAGATTCTCAACCACTGCGCCAGCAGGGAAGCCCCTGTTTGTTTGTTCTTTAATTCTTCTAGATCTTTGTTAAACCTTTCTTGCATCTTCTCAATCTTTGCCTCCATTCTTTTTCCAAAGTCCTGGATCATCTTCACTATCATTATTCTGAATTCTTTTTCTGGAAGGTTGCCTGTCTCCACTTCATTTAGTTGTTTTTCTGGGGTTTTATCTTGCTCCTTCATCTGGTACATAGCCCTCTACCTTTTAATCTTGTCTGTCTTTCTGTGAATGTGGTTTTTGTTCCACAGGCTGCAGGATTGTCGTTCTTCTTGCTTCTGCTGTCTGCCCTCTGAGAATTTTCTTTTTTTAGTTGGAGGAGTCAGGGTTCACATTGTGATGATAGCTCGGCCTCCCGTCCCCCAAGAACATCCCCCTACCTGGGATGTTTCAGGTGGAATTTGTGCTGTCCCCTGCTTATTATGCCCAACTCTGTGTGGTACTGTGTGTCCTTGACAGGAGTCTGGTGGCCAAGTTCCAAGGAATGCCAGGAGCTAAGAAGCCATTCAGGAGGAAGATGCTTGAGCAAGGTCAGGGGTGCGCAGGAGTGCAGGAGGAGACTGTAAGTCGTCAAAGGTGCGCCAGCACCATTATACAAGTGCTAAAGAATGAATGGGGCTGGGCACTGAGCACCAGTGCCACTCACCTCGCAAGAAGGGCAGCGGACCACACAGTACGTGCCTCCTGAGGGAAGAACAGAACTACCTGTGAAGTCGCAAACCTGAATCTGATCAAACCTCCCACTTCCAATTCACAGGAAATACAGAGAGCAGAGAAGCGTGTTAAAGAGCACCATGAGGATGCAACCGGCACAACCCAGACTCTGGGAACTTTACGTACAGGATGAACAACCAAGTTGCAAGGAGAAGCAAGACGATAGAGGTGGAGAGGGAACCTACAGATCTAAAAATACTTAAAATGTATATCAACCACTAACGGTGCGTGGACCTTATTTGGATCCTGAATCGAAGAAACAAACGGTGAAGGGAAAAATTTATGAGACCAGTGACTGGATATTTGATATTAAGGAATTAGTGTTAACTTTTTAAGGTGTGACAGTGGTCAAAGTCCTTATCTTTTAAGGACACATACTCAAATATTTACAGCTTACATGATATGATGTCTGGTATCTGCTTCAAAATAACACAGGAAGGGGTAAGTGGGAGGGAGTGTAAGTAAAAAGATTGAGCACTAGTTGATAATCGTTGAAGCTGGGTGATGGATACATGGGAATTATTTTATACTATTCTGGCACTTTCTCGAAGTGTATGTTTGAAAATTGCCATAATAAAAAAACTTAATAAAACTATAAAACATATGTGGTGAGGAGAAAACATCTGGATTTGGAAGGAAGGTGCAATCAGCCAACTGGCTGGGGGCCGAGAGTGGGCGTGCAGTAGTCAGGCTGCCTGGGCCTGGGACATACATGTGGGGAGGGCCTCCTGGATGGGCAGATGGGGTAAAAAGGTGAAGGAGTGGTCGGCAAGCCTTTCAGTTCTCAACTGTTGATTTAACAGTCAGCTTCCTCAGTTTCCAAGACCTTAAAAGTGTTTAAAAGAAAATAATTCCACAGAAATGAAATTGGCCACAGAAAGCTGGCGGCTCAGCTCGTCCATGCCTCCCACCTACTTCCAGGCTCTGTTATGAGCACCAGTTTCCAAGCCCTACATGATGTTGTCTTTGCTTGGAACCCGAGGGTACGTACAAGCTGCTGCTGTTTGCCGTCCCTGACCTCGGGCCGGCCAGGCATCCTGGGTTCAGTCATGTCCTCATGGGCAAAGTCCCAGAGCCAACAACAGAGTGTGCCAGCTGATGGAGTATGGACATCATCGGGTCCAACCCTCTACAACCGCTCTCCAGAGAAGCCCCAGGGAGTAGAGTCTTTGTGTCCAAGCAGCGCTGGGAGCAGTCTTAGGTAAAAGTAAGTAATTCTGCGGAGTTTTCAATGTTGAAGCATACGTTCACCCAGTACACTTGTATTGCATGTCTGCTGCATGTCAAGCCCTGGCTGGGCTTTTCTGTGAGGGATTCGCAGATGAGTAAGAAATAATTTCTGTCCTAGAACAGCTAACTAGATCTGAGTTGGAGGGAAGGGAGAAGGAAGGAGCAAAGAATTAAACAGAATATTCACATACATTATGGGAGAGAGAGCACTGGCATGGGAATCAGAAAGTCCAGGGGCTCCTATCAACTGTGGGTTTCTGGGCAAGTGACATTCCCTCTCTGACCCTTGGCAACCCTATCTACAAAATGGATGTGATAACCTCAGCTTGGCCTAACCCACAGAGAAGGCATCTGGAGAACCACTACATTAGCTCATGTAATATATGGTTGAAGGTATTTTGATAAATGAATAAATATGTTGATTTCAAACAGATATGTTTTTACCACAGCAAGGGACTGGTAAGTGGCGAAAAGATTACATACCCCCTCCCACCTTAGCTGAAAGCAGTCCCCTCCCAAGGCCCTGAGCTCAAGACCCTGGGCAGATGTACAAAAGGGGAGACAACACATGTCTGGGGTGGCTGGAGGGGGCCAGCTGGCGGGGGCGGCGCAGAAAGAGGTAATGGAAGAGGTGAGATGAACATTTCCTTCCTGCTGTGCTGTCAATGGAGAATAATAGGAAGAAACTGGTCTGAGATTTTGACACAACGTCTAATCAAAGTGACTAGACACAGGCGCTAACAGAACTTCTAAACTGTGGGGCAAGTTTGTGATTTAGGAATTCCAACTTTAAGACCCTGGAGATGGACCAGACTGACCCTCTTGTGGGCTCAGCCCAGAATGGGGTGAACTTTGCCCAAGGAATACAGAGAAATAGAGAGAAAGAGACAGCAAGTGAGACAGAGGCTGAGGCAGGGCCAAACCGGGGCTCTTTCATCTAAAAGCCACTTTGTCAAGTGCTGGCTGGGCTCCATCAGCAAATCAACTGGCCGCCTCTCTAGCTCCTGTTCTGTGTGGGTAGCACTGGATACTCTGCGTGCAGAGGAACAAGGCCCTTGACCTTGGAGAATTTGCAGAATGATGGAGAGACAGATTTGCCCCTGAATAATAATTCCCTTACAGACTCGGGAAGCTCAGAGCAGGGCATCAGGGAGGCCCGGAGAGACTTGGGGAGGCTTCTGGGGGGAGACAGGCCTGGAGCTGGCTCGTGGAGGACAGACTGCAGGCAAAAGCTTGACAGATTCACAGTCAGTCCTTGGCTGAAGAGAGAAGCAGGTGTTTTGAAAACATGATGCCCCTTTTCACTGTAATTAGTAAATGTGTCCTGTGAGTTAGGAGTATGACAGAATAGTAAAGATTTTAAGGTCACTACCCTATAGTTTAGGGCATTGTGTCCTGTGGGAGAGGCCTGTGTATCCTGGCTGAGTGGCTTCAGAGGCTGGGTCTACTCCCTTCCCAGGGAAGATAATCTTTGCACATCTTAAAGAGAGCAGAGAAGGTGAGTTCAGAGCCCTCTCCCTGCAGCCCACATGGGAAAGTCCCGCTGCCCCCTGACTAGTTTCTCTTGCCGCAGTGCACTACAGTCACTGTTTTGGCTGCCCTTGCAGCCAGTGGAAGACAGCTGGTAGCTCTCTCTTAGGTGGAGAGCAGTTCCTCTGTATGAATTTGAGTAGGTGTTGCCCAACTGTCTGCCACCTGGGCTTCTCAGCAACTGTCACTGCAGCAGAGCAGAGAAGGGGGAGTCGAGAATGAAAATCTCAGGACATGAGGTTGGCCGGTGCAGCTATGGGCCGGGTCAGGATTGGGGTGGAGAGCAGGATGACAGACTGGGGAGGAGTGGAAGGACCTGGGCCTACCTGGCCAGCCCTTCCTGGAACTCCCTGGCATTGGAGCCATGACTGACTTCCCCTGACTGGAACCTGCCTGTTCCAGGAAAAGGCCCAGCTCTTGCTGGAAAGATGCCTCAGTGGGTTCCAGGGAAACCTGACCACTCATGCAAAGACTCTGAGCTGCCCCCGTGACCTGCCCTGCCCATCAGGGGGTGTTTGATGTGCTGTGGCTGGGAAATCAAGTCAGCAGGAAGCAGACGGTTTGAGATATTTCAAAAGAGGATGAGACAGTTTGAACAGCAAAAGAAATAATGATAATAATGAAATAAAATTAATACTCATGAGTCTATACTGATATAAATAAATAAATAGGAAGAAAGGCTAACTTTCTTACAGTAAAATTCCAATTACAAAATATAGAAAGAATGATGGAAATAGAAAGTGACCATTTGGCAAACACCACAGTAATAATCGTTGTCAGAAAGCATCATTGGTAGATGCTAAAATTAGTGGTAAAAGTATGATAAGAAGCAGGATATTTGCATAGTTTCAAAGTACCTCCCCACGAGATGCTTATTACAAAGGAATACATAGTAATTTCATGGTGGAAAAACCTGGCAGACACTACCTTACCAAGTGATCGAAGTTAACATTGCCAGTAATGAGCCGTATTAAAATCAGGTGCATCTGGTAATCATGCGCTGAGAGGGACACGTCACTTCTCTGGTGTTCCTGCCCAAAATGCAGAGCCTCAATCTAATGATGCAGAAGCATCAGACCAAAATTTAGGGACATTCTACAGTTCTCTTCAGAACTTTCAGGTCATGAAAGATAAAGCAAGACTGAGGAACTGTCCCAGAATGGAGAGACCAAGGAGACGCAACAACAAAATGCAGGGTGGGGTTCTGCTTCAGATCCTGGACCAGAGAAGGGACATGAGTGGGACAATTGGTGACATTCGAATATGGTCTGCAGATTAGTTAATAGTATTGTGTCATGGTTCAGATCATTGTATTGTGGTTCTGTAAGATGTTAACAGGAATTCTGTGCACAATTTTTGCCAAGTCTAAAAATTATTTTTAAATTAAATTTTAAAAAGGGGGTGAGGAAGGAGCCCAGGTTCTAGAACTTAGTTGTTCCCCAAGGTGGAAGCAGGACTCTATGGCCTTATTCTCCCTATTGGTAACTAGCATTTGGCCTGGAGACCCACCCACTAGGAAGGTCCCCTGCTTCCCTCTGTGGGAGTGAGAACCCATCACAGGCTTGGCCTCCTGTGGCCTGTCGATGCCAGAGAAAGGCAAATGTCTGCCTTTGTCCACCTCTCTGGGGACATTCAGTTCTCAGGCCTGTCTGAGGGAGGCATCATCCCCACACCCCCAAAAGATCTGAAAACCACAGCTCAGAGAGGTGAAGCCACCACCTCTAGGTCACACAGCAGGTACATAGCCAGATTCAAGCCCAGCTCTGTGTGACCCCATTGCCAGTGCCTGTAACCACCTGACATTATTCTATTACTGCTCAATTCAGGTAGGGGCAACGAGCATTCACCAAGCAACTACTGTGTGTCGGGCTGGCAGTGGGGCTGGAGGTGAAGGTGGCTGAGACATTGACCCTGGACCACAGGTGCCATCCTGGCGAAGAGGTACCCTCATACTGCCAAGCATATGACAGGCAGTGTGTCACACACACATATTCGTTCATTCAGTCTGCTCTTGCCTGGCCCTGGACTCAGGCTGGTGGGTCAGATATGGTCCTTGCCCTGGGAGCTCGTGACCCAGTAGGGGAGCAGACAAGTGAACAGACAGCTAGCTATGCGGAGATTCATGCCATGATGGGAGTGGCAGGGGGAGTAGGGAAGGGGAAAGAGGGAAGATGATCTAGAAGGTCTAGGAGATAAGACTATCGCTGACACTGTGGGTGGAACAGACACAGCACTGCTTGGAGGGAGTTATGGTCAGAGAAGGAGAGTTGGGGGTGAATGAGGGAGTGGATAGAATCCTGCTGGGGAGGTATCCAGGACCAATGAAGCTGGAGGCTGGGAAGGCCACCTAGATAGGGGACAGGGTAAGCGAAAGCCTGGAAGTCTGGACTGAGGCAGTTCTTGTCCTTGGCCCAGCTGCTGGGGAATCGTTCCAGAGAAGTGTGGTTGCGGACACATGTTTTCCAAAGTAATTAGACTATCTTTGGGGGAGATGTTCTTCCATGGGGACAGTCATTTGAGCCTGACTCATTTTCAGTGAGGGAAACAGCTTGTGGCTGTGCAGCCGAGGTGGGTCTGGGGCAGGCACAGAGAGGTACTTTGTTCCAGCCGGAAGGCAGGATGTGTGCAGGAAGCTGTCCAGGGAGGGGAAGAGCTTATGAAGAATCACTCCCTCTGCACTTCCCTGAGGAAGAAGGACCAGGCGCTACTGCTCTCCTCCTGGGTGCGAGGTGGACATCCCTAGGCAAGTGGGGCTGGCTTGGTAGGTTTCTGAAACTCTCGGAATGGGGTGGGCCCTACACAGGGGCCACAGGTTGAGACTGGATCTAGTGGCCCGGAGAGTGTGGACAGTGTGGGGAGAGGCAGGTGCTAAGCGGGGTGAGTGTGGAGCTCTGTCTCTAGGGCAGCTGTTGGAGCAGTTGCCCCAGCAGCTGGGGAGTAAGGTGGTCTGCTGGCCCCTTGCCCCCTTGATTCCGGCTCTGAGAATCTGCTTCATGGATTCTGGAAATCCCTGAGAGTTGGTACCGACATGGCTGGGTGACCTCAGGCATTCCCTTTCCTCTCTGGGCTGTACTGTGATGGGGACAGATGAGATGGCCTTTAAGGGTCCCCCTCCCAGGGCTGAGGTTCCCAGCACACATCCACACTCTCTCCATCCTCTCTTTTTACCCCCAACTCCTGCCAAGTTCTCAGCCCCTCCATCTGCCCCAAACAGTCCCAGGATCCCCTCTTATTCATCCCAGCTTGAGCCAAGTGTCATTTTAGGGTCTGGAGGGGAACCAATGTGTGCTAGGCACTTATTTAATTATTAGAAAAATGCCACCAGGAAGCATTTTATAGGTGAGGAACCTAAGGCTCAGAGAGGTTAAGTAATTTGCCCAGGGTTACTCAGCCATTAAGAACTGGACCAATCTATAGTCTATTCTTCCATGCTGCACCATGCTGAGTGTACCACCCTCCCTGGGGGTGGTGGCGGTGGAGTGGGTATTTCATTTTGACCCCAGCATAATGCTGAAATGCAAACGCGAGGAGCTCGAGTAGCGAAATTTTGGACAACAAGAGAGGCCCAAAAAAAGGCAAAAATAATTCAGGAAAGATGTGAAAATCTTCAGCAGCAGCTCCTTGAAGAGTCGGGCTCTAAAATTGCTTAGTTTTTATTAATTGCAACAAACTTTGGGAGGAGGGGTTGCTCTTATGATTTCATCAATGTCACAAGCATCTCTGTTTCCTGGTAAGAGCCAGGAAACATGGAGTAATGTGGGATCCCAGGGAGTGGGGAGTGGGTGGGTCTCACGGATCTCAGGGAGTAGGAGGCAGCATGTCTATCAGGAGGCTGCAAGGGGCCCCCTGCCTGGGGGGGACCGGACAAGGCCACTCTCTTCCAGCCAGGCTCTGTGACTCCACAAACCTAGGGAAGGTTAGTGCAGGAGATGGGGGCTCTGGGCATGAAAAAGGAAAGATACACCAATATGTTCCCAAGGGTTATTTTGGAGGGAGGTAGGATTATGGGGAGATTTTTAGCCTCTTTTCTATTTTTCTTCTTGTATTTTCACATTTTACATTGAGCATACATTACTTTTGTAATCAGGAAAAATGCATGTTAAAAACGTAAAGAGGGAGAGTGTGTGCAGTGGTCCAGGGCTCAGTGATCAGCGCTGTAGGGTCAGCTCTGCCTGGTTTGTGGTGAGGCCCTGGGCTTCCTGTGAAACTGGGGAGGGGATACCTGCTCCCCTCCTCACAGGGAAGCCAGGAAGACTTGCAAGGACCAGGGTATAAAAGAGCCTCATGTAAATGTCAGGACTGGTTTATATTGTTTTCATTGTGTTTTATACATCACAATGAATCCAAATGCCATGCTTCCCAAGGGGGACCGTGCAGGGGGCAGCTGTTGGTCCTGTGAGTCTTCGAGGGCTCACAGCAGCTCGCAGTGTGTGGTTCAAGGCTCCAGATCTAGAGCCAACTGCTGGGACTTGATTTCTAATCCTGCAGTACACTTGCTGTGTGTCCTTGGGCATGTTACTCCCCCTCTCTGAGCCTCAGTTCCTCACTTGTAAAATGGGAATAACAATAGTGCTTGTCTCAAAAGGTCGTTGTGAGAGCAGTAAGTACCTTAACACATATAAAGCTTGGCGGGCAAGTAGGGGAGCGGCGGGGGGAGGGACCACAACTCACTTGTTATTTTCTTTGAGAGGCAATGTAATTGAGTGTTTAAGAGCATGGACTCTGGGGAATTCTCTGGCCGTCCAGTGGTTAAGACTCTGCGCTTTCACTGCTGAGGGCATGGTTTTAACTCCTGGTCAGGGAACTAAGCCATGCTGCACGGTGGAAGAAAGGGCATGGACTCTGGGTTTTAGTTCCTGGTCTACTACTCACTTGCTCTTGGGCCAGTTCCCTAATCTCTGTGCCTCAGTGTTCTCAGCTACAAAATGGGACTAATGATAGTGTTTAATTTCTATAAGGTAAATATGAGGATTAAATAATATATGTGAAGCTCCTTGTCCCTGCACCCAGCACACCGTCAGGGCTGCATGGTGTTAGCCATTATAATAACTGCACCACATTTAATCCCACGAAATCCTTTGCTGTAGTGTTATTTATTTTATGATGAGAAAACAGCCTCGTGGAATTCAAGGGTTCAGGATGGAAGCCCTGCCTTTGTCTTGGGACTGCACGAAGGTTTAAGCCCAAGAGCATCCCAAACTGAGCAGTGGAGCAGAGACCCAAGCTGTGCCCCCTGAGTTGGTCATTCCTGAATTCTCTCCCTGCGTGCCGTTCCCATGGCCCTGGACCTCTTTCCTCCTGTCCTTGTGTGGCTCCCAGTTCCTTTTCCTGTTTTCTATTCACGTACCATCAGTCCCACAACCAGCCTTCCATTCAAGCATCCTGAGCGATGGCAGCCTGGTCTCCTGTCACTCTCCGTCTCTAGTCCCCAACCTTCACCCCTGTCTTTTAATGAGCTAGCCCAGACTCTGGGCCTGGGTTCAAATCCCAGCTCTGCTACTTACTAGCTGTGTGCCCTTGGGCATGTTCCCTAGCCCCTCTGTGACTCAGTTTCCTCACAGGTAACATAGAGATAATAACTATCCGCCTCAGAGTGTTATCGCAAGGATGAAATGAATTAATGCATGTAAAGTTCTGAGAACAGAGCCTGGCCCATAGGAAGTGCTATGTAAGTGGTGGGTATTGTTGTTATTGTTATACATACAGTAGAGTTTAATATCTTGTGTTTTCCCAAACCCAGGAGGAAGAAAAGAGAGATCCCAATGCTGTTCCCAGGTCCCCCACCTGTGCCCCAACAGAGCACTTTCCCCAGCCCGACACTGTGGTCGGAGTGTCAGTCACTTCACAACTCCTGCCTCAACTTTTCCAGCCACAGCTGGGCCGGGATGGGATGGGAATGCTAGAATTATAGGCAGAGAGGGGGGCCCATCACCAGCTGAGCCAGGTTGGAGTCCAGGCCTTGGGACTCTTATCTCCACCCTAGTCCTCCCAAAGCAGTCAGGGGAGCCTTCTGAGGGAGGGAGCAGGGTGTGGCCACAGGGAGGCTTGCGCCAGCTGGAAGCGGCCTTGAACTTGGCTCAAGTGGAAACAGTGGGGGCTCTGGGCCGGTCACATTCCGTGGTCACAGGCTCCCAAGACTGCTGAGGCAGAGCTTGCCCAAGCTGAGGGAATAACTCACGGAAGGAGGGTCTTGGCTCAGCTGTGTGCCGGGCACCAGTGTGGGAGGGAGAAAATCAGACCAGGGAAAAAGGAGGTGAGAGAAAAAGGGAGGGAGAGGGTGACTGTGCCGATTAATTGCATGGTCATTTGTTGAATGCCTCTCAGATGTCAGCCCTGTGCCGGGGAGCTCCAGCGCCTGGGAATCCCCAGTCTAGCAGAGGAGGCAAGTGATCCTCAAAAGGTGACTCTGTTTCTGGGAGGTGGATTTGAGGCCGAGGAGTGACCTTCTGTGAGTGCTTGGGGGGCTGGGGCAGGGGGTTCACCAGGCCAGTGGCCCAGGTAGCCTCCTGGGAGGGGAGGATTGAGGTTGCATTTTAAAGGATATAAATCTTTTTCCAAGGAAGCCAGCAAAATTATCATCCACTGAAAGTGATCTCAAATGTTATTCTTTGTTTTATATTACGAAAGCCGGTGTGGCCTCTTAGGGTCACGTTTGATCTTGTTTATTCACTGGTCTCAGCCGACTGTGGGCAGCATACTCAGCATGGGGGTGCTGTGGTCAGCTGGGAGGGGACCTGCACGTGACCCTGTCCTCAAGACCTCTTGGCTGGGGAGGAGGGCAGCCATGGGGTTGACGTGAAAGGTGTAAAAGGGAAGGTGGTGGGTGACAGCAAGACGGGCAGGTTTGGTCATGCTCCATGGGGTCCTGGTCAGAGGTATGCTGGTGAAGGTTCCACAGCCGATTCTCAGCAGCGGTGGGCGAGGGAAGGGAAGCTCCGGTTTACAGCATTTGCCTTGGTGTAAATATTCCCACCATGACCCATTTCAGGCTACTGACTTATCACCGAATGTGGAGTTGGTTAATTCCATGATTGGTTGTTGAATGCCTCCCAGATGTTGCATTACTGGCTCTCGCCAGCCTCAGCATATGGCTGACTTTGAGTCTTCTCTGCCGCCCATTGATGAGGCCAGAAGTCCCACTATCAGAGGCTCATCCTTCAAACTCAAGTTTGGTTCATGTTGAAAAGGGGAGCTGGGGGAAAAGGGCCAGTTCTGTTACTGAGTCCAACCTTGTACTGCTCCCCTGCACGACAGGGGACGAGGTGTTGGGCAAGGAATAGCGAGTTTATTCAGAAAGCCAGCAGGCCGAGAAGATGGGGGACCCGTGTCCCAAAGAATCATCTTACCTGAGTTATTAGAATTCAGGCTTCTTTTATACTAAAAGGGAAGCGGGGTGTGGCTGGTTGTTGCAGACCTCTTGGTACCAGCCAGACCTCGGTGGGGATGTGATAATCCTTTGTTCCTGCAGCTGACCACGTGGGACTGGTCAGATGTTCCTGTAAACCTTCCACAAGACAAATGTTATTTTCTGTTCTGCAAATTTTTATCTCTATATGAATGAAAAGTGTTACGCCTTTAATGGTCAAGCTTGGGAGGCAGAGCCTTGAGAAAGGGTTATTATGTATATTTCAGGCTGTAAGCATCATTCTTTTCCTGTTGGATGAGACAAAGGTGCAGAGCCTGCATGGCTAAGCCCAGGCAACAGAGCCAATGTGGAGTCAGGTTTGTTCTTCTCTGTTACAGTTCTACCTTGTATTGTTAGGGCCATCCAATCCTGGGCCCATCATTTGCTGATCTTAAGCTGTGGGCAATTGGGCTTCACCTCTCCAAGCCTCAGTTTCCTCATCTGGAAGATGGGGATCATAATGGTACTGCTTATCAGAACTATGGTGAAGATTAAATGAGAAGGAGCTCAACTAACATAGCTACCTTCCTGTCTAGATGGACATAGCAGTATCCTCTCTCTTATTGCCTCAACTTTGACTTCTCTGAGAGGCCTGGGGAGGGGAGGCCTGGATCCTCAGGAGAAGACATTAATCTCCAGCCAGATTCTTGCTAAGTTAAAGCTGGAGCCAGCCCAGGCCAGCAGCCTCAGGATGATGTTACTGCCCCAGAGACAAGCTGTAGTTTGCCCTTGTGCCCTTGGCTTCATTGTACGGGGAGCTCAGCTGACCTTGCCCTTGCTGTCCCTGCTCCTTTTGGCCTCCTCTCTATCTAGTTCTCCGGATTCCCCAGAGGCTCTACTCCAGAGCTTCATTCGGGGTTGCCTTACTATCTGCTAAGATGTGAATAACTGACACTGCAATTCATTCCTCTCACGGTGTTTCTGGGTAAGCCAAATAAATGAATTCAGGTAACAAGGAAAAGTGAAAAAACAAAAAAAGGGAAAACAGAACAGGGCTAGATGGAGTGTTAGGGGTGGGGTAACAGAGACCCGAAGGGCAGTCAGACATGGGGTTTGTGGCTCAGTGCAGCCGTACGGAGATGACTCACTGTATGCTTTGCACAAGTAGTTCCCTCTCTTTGAGTCTCTGTTTCCCCACCTGTAAGCTGGAGGAGGTGGACACCATGCACTCTCACTCCCTCAGTGTGAGATGCGGAGGGCACAAAGGGTCACCGGAAGTGACCCTATTGCCACTGTGTCAAATTACCACAAATTCAGTGGCTTAAAGCAACACAAATTTATTATCTTAAAATTCTAGAGATCAAAAGTCTAAAATGGGTCAGCCCAGCTGCATTCCTTCCCGAGGCTCAGGGGAGGATTAGTTCCTTGCCTCTTCTAGCCTTTAGAGGCTGCCTGCATCCATTGTCTTGTAACCGCATCCCTCTGACCTCTGTTTCCATCGTCACATTTCCTTCTCTGATTCGGATACTCCTGCCTCCCTTGTAAAGGACCTTGTGAGTACAGTGGCCCCACCGGGATAATCCAGGGTACTCTCCCTAGCTCAGGGTCCTTAATTACTTCTGTCAAGTCCCTTTTGATATGTAAGGTAACATATCCACAGACTTCAGGGGTTAGGATGTGGATGTTTTTGGGAGGCTACTCTGTTGACCGTAGGGAGACTACGTTTCTCAAGGAGGCTCCATAAAGCCTTGGGGGCATTAATGGTGGAATCTACCGAGGCTGGACCAGCCAATGAGGGCGACACCTGGGCAACCAAGACTTCCTGAGCTCAAATCACACCTCTCTCAGGTGGCCCCTTTTGATAACTTCTAGACAGGGCAGAACAGAGGCCGAGAATGAGATGGGACCAGGGACAAGGCACTGTTTCTGAGTCTGAAGACCTGGGGCTCAGATGCAGCTCAGCCAGTGACTTCCTGCGTGATTGTGGAGAAGTTACTTTGCTCCTGGGTTAAGTGGGGCTGACAGTTCCTTCCTGGTTTGCCTTCCAGGACTACCAGAGTTGATATGAAGGTGCCTGGCCAGTTGTCATGTGCATATGACACATGCTGGTTGCTGTTGTCATCCTTGTTGGTATTATTGATGAAAGTGATGGGAGGGCTGGTGGCCCCAGAGGTCCAGAGAATGTGGAAAGATTCCCAAGGTGAACGATCAGGAGGCCAGAGGCCCCGAGAGGGAGAAGAACGGAGTGTTCCAGGTGAAGGGAGCCTTGTAAAGGTGACCTGGTCCAGCCTGGGGCCTGCTGACCCTGACTTCTGGCTTTGATTAAAGCAATTATCAGACTTGGTTGTTTGTTAAAGCAAAAGTCAGAGACTTTCAGAAGCCAGGTCAGGATCAAGGTCAGTGCTAACAGACTAGAAGAGCTGGTATTTAATTAGTGGTAACTCCTGACTAATAAGCCCTAGTCAGGCCCAAGTGCAGAAGGGCACTCCCTCCTCCCAACGCCAGCAGCTCACGGGCTCCCAAACCAGCCATGTGCTGGGGGTGGGGGGTGCCCATACTGGTGCCCAGGAAAGAGGGGCTCAGGGACAGGAGAGCCCAGATGCACAGGAAGGGAGTGAAGGACGGGGGAAGGAAGGCACAGGGCCAAGTTCTCGAGGCCAGTCAGGAGCAGAGCCCAGCCCTAGTTAAAGCCTCCCAGGCCGAGGTCTTGGGGTGGGGATAGGACGTCTGTGTTTCCCCAACATCTGGCACAGAAACCAGTTGACAGGAGCCCAAGGGTGGGGCAGAGGCTCAAGGAGTAGGAGGACTCCAGGGCTCTCCTGAGAGAGGTTCTGCCTCAGCAGAATTGCATATTTCCATCACAGGGTCACGGTGTCATGGATACTAGAAGGGTCAGCTGAGGACCTGAGTCAACATTTCTTTCAAAATTCTACCTGGAAAAAAAACCAGGCAAAACTTCTACCGGGAAGGACTGGGGAAAATGTTTGCAATATATATGGAAAAAGCTAAAATCCTTACTATATAAAACCTCTTATAAAATGAGAATCCCACCCATTAAAACAATAAATCATGCACAGAAGACATACATACAAAATAATACATTAGGTGTATTAAACGTTCAGCCTCATTTGAATCAAGGAATAAAAACTAAAATACAGAGGTACAAGGTGGAGTTGATTTGTATTTCTGGGTTTGTGGCCCATTATCATCACCGGCCTACAGGTCTTATTCTGGTGCCTGTGCATGATTGCCTGCTTGGGCCACAGATTCTTTTTTATTTCCTTCCTCTCTCCTCCCCAAACCCTCTTCCCCATTGGTGAACAATCTAACGTGCTGAACATGAAGTCTCTCTCCTTTTAGAACACAGAACAGGATTGAGCATAATCCTTGGTTCATGACACGTTTTTCACTGGTTCACGTGAGGCTCTCTTTTTAAAATTATGTTTAATAGTACAATTAAAACCTGGGAAACTGCTGCCCAGAGAGAACTTGACCATGGACAGTCACCTGCCCCATCCCATGTCTCTGGCTTCTCCTGCCCAGGCAGCCACCATCTTCAGTCTGGTGCCTGTCTTTCCCCTGTCTTTCATCTCTTTGAGCTCCTTCACAGCATATATTTATATCCTTCCTGAGGTGGTGGTGGTTATATATATATGTTTCACTTGTCTTAATTTTATTAAAAGAGTATCATGTAAGTATTTTTATCATGTATGTATTTTTATGGAACCTGGAGATAGCAGTAAAGAGGTAGAGACACACAGGGTGATGGTGAGGGGTGTGAGGAAGGGGTCTGTGATGTCTCCCACGTTTCAGTCTTAGGTGACCAAGTAGCTGGTGGTGCTGTTCAGTTAGATAGACAAAGGAGAGGAGAAGAGGCTGGTTTGGAAGATGATGAACTCAGCTCTGGGCAAAGCAATAATTTAAGCAAATGTTTATTGAGTGCCTCCTATGTTCTGGGCATTCTTCATAGAGCTCGAAATGCTCTGCCTGCATTATAACATTTAAGCCTCACAAGAACCCCACGAAAAGGCACTATAATTAATATCATATTAAAGATGGGGAAACTGAGGGATTAGGTTTAGTTCTGAGTCTATCGACATGATGGTTCACACCTTTCTGCTGAAAACCTAGAAATAGTGGATGAAATATTTTTAAAATATTAAATATTTATAAATGAAGATATTGACATAAAACTAAATGTATAAATAAAATATTTTTAAAATAACCAAAGGAAGGGAAATCCTCAAGTGAGAGAAGTAAAAAGAGCTCAAAGCCAGAGTAGACACACTAGGTATTTATAGAAAAAACAAGCCCCACTGAAGAGAAGCTCTCATTAAAAAAAAAAAAATTATAAGCCACACAAAGAAGAATAATTCCAAGCCACGCATGAGGAAGAGTATGTACACAATAAATAAGTGAATTGGTATCCCTAAATAATAAAGAAAAACATGAAAGACGTTATCAGTCTTTATAAATGATGAGGGGGAAAATAAAGAAGAGAAACCATCATGAAAGAAGTGAGTACTGTGAGAACACCTGAGGTTAAGTCAGCTACCCAAGGTGACATAACTATTAAGTGGTAGCCTTGGGCTCCTCATGCTTGTTCTCGTGCTTGCTAGCCTATGGGTTACTGGCGTAAATGCGAAGAGCCTATTGGACACCCCAGAGCAGTGGCTAAAGTGGGTTTGGAGAGAGGGTGGATTCGTCTCCTGTTGTTCACACTGCTCTCTGGCCCACAGAGCTCCAGCCCTGGATGTGTCCTCCCACCATGGCCGCCACCGCCTCTCCTCTGACACCCACCGCCAAGGTGGCCAGTTCTGAGAACAGCAGCTCCTTCTATGACTATGAGTACTACCTGCACGACGTGGCCTTCATGCTCTGCAGGAAGGACGAGGTGCTGTCGTTCGGCAGAGTCTTTCTGCCCCTCTTCTATGGCCTGATCTTTGTGCTGGGCCTGGGCGGGAACCTCCTTCTCCTAGTGGTCTTGCTCCGGTATGTGCCTCGAAGGCGGATGACCGAGATCTATCTGCTGAACCTGGCCATCTCCAACCTCCTGTTTGTGGTGACGCTGCCCTTTTGGGGCATCTCTGTGGCCTGGCATTGGGTCTTTGGGAGCTTCTTGTGCAAGGTGGTAAGCACCCTCTACACCGTTAACTTCTACAGTGGCATCTTCTTCATCAGCTGCATGAGCCTGGACAAGTACCTGGAGATTGCTTGCGCTCAGCCTCACCACCGGCTGAGGACCCGGGCCAAGAGCCTGCTCCTCGCAGCTGCCGTGTGGGCTGTGGCCCTGGCTGCCTCCGTCCCCGACATGGTCTTTGTGAGGACGCATGAGAACGCCCCAGGCGTGTGGGACTGCTTTGCGGATTTTGGGGGGCATGGGACCATCTGGAAGCTCTTCCTCCGCTTCCAGCAGAACCTCCTGGGGTTTCTCCTCCCCCTCCTTACCATGATCTTCTTCTATTCCCGCATTGGCTCTGTCCTGGCCAGGCTGAGGCCCCCAGGCCAGAGCCGGGCTCTGAGGATGGCCATAGGCCTGGTGGTGGCCTTCTTTGTGCTGTGGTTCCCGTACAACGTCACCTTGTTTCTGCACTCGCTGCTGGACCTGCAAGTCTTTGGGGACTGCACGGTCAGCCAGCGCCTGGACTACGCGCTGCAGGTGACAGAGAGCATCGCCTTCCTCCACTGCTGCTTCACCCCCGTCCTCTATGCGTTTTCCAGCCGCCGCTTCCGCCAGTACCTCAAGGCTCTCCTGGCCACTGTGCTCCGACGACACCAGGCTCCTTACCTTGCCCAGGCCCCACCGTCCAGCTATTCTGAGAGTAGTAGGCTCAGTGGCCAAGAAGATATAACTGGCATGAATGACCTCGGGGAGAGGCAGGCTGAGGGCTCCCCCGACAAGGGGGACGCGGGGAAGAATTCAGCCTGAGTGGCCACACCGCCGTCCACGAGAGCAGATGGGACCCAGCTCAGCTGCGCATCCACCAAAGCCCTCCCTTCAGAGGTCTCAGTGACGGTGCTGGTAACCAGTCAGTTCTTGGTCCTCAGCCATCAGCAGCGTTCGCTCTCTCCTGTCTTCTCCCTCCTCTTTCTCCACTGCCTGCCAGGACGCCACACTCGCTGGCCTGAATGGCTCCCAGCTGACCCCTGGGCTTCCTATCCTCGTGCTCTCCTGTCATCTAACCTACACCAGCAGCCAGAGTAACCACAACACCCTCAGCCGTCTCTCCCATCCCCCTCAGAGCAGCCCGAGGCCTGCCACCCACCAGACTGCCGCCTTCCCTGTGGCTCAGCTGGGGAGATATTATTGCAAGATTGTTTACTATCACAGCCTTGATGGTGGCTCCGGGGTCTGGCAGTCAGGAGGGGCTGGAGGTGCTCCACACATGGGAGTCTGCGGGTGGGAGGCAGAGTGAGCACGTGTTCCTGGTGGTCCAGGAGCATCTGCCTCCCTCTGCCTCCCACGCCCCCTCTCAGGAGCCTTCAGGGCTCCCTAGACCCTGCACTACCAAGTCCAGAACCTTTGTCCAATTTAAGGCTGGAGCTTTCACAATTAGAATCCCATACACCATTTCACCCTTGTACTCCTTCACCTCCCTTTTCATTTCCTGGTTGCCACACCCATTGTTCTTTCCTGCACGTTCCCGTCTTTGCTTTTACGCTTTCCGGCTCCCTTATGGAACAGGGATCATTTTCCAGCCAGGTATCCCCTCACCCTTGTTGTGTAACTGAATCCTACTTGCTCTGGGAAACCACTCCGGGGTCACTCTGCCCTGTGCTTTGGGTAGAGGTTGGGTAGAGCATGGGTCTTTGACCAGTGACGACCTTATGTTTCCCTGGCACAGTGATTCATTTATGGATGGGCACATGACCCAGGCAGAGCTTGTGAAACGTAACTTGACTAGAGCATGCTAGAACAGAGGCATGAAACTGAAGCCAAGGGGATGTGAGGTCTGGAGCTGCTCCTTCATTGGTTCGAACTTCAGAAGGTGAGGTGACAGCAGTGAGTGAGCAGATCCTGGGGGCGGCGCTCGAGCCCTAGAATCAAGGCACGGCTGAAGCTCATCCCAAGCCTGGACTTGACGGTGACACGAACCAATAAATTCCTTTCCAGTTTGGGGTGGTGGTGTTTTGTTACTTGCGATCTAAGGACTCCTGACGGATATGCCCTGCCTGGGTGCCTCATGTCTCCCACGGTCGGCATCCTTCCTGCCCACTGACACGTCCACTGAGAAGCCTTTCCCCGGGGAGCCCCTGGCCTACAGTGCCATCTCTCTTTCCTGAGCTTCTAAAGCATCACTGCTTTCTCCTACCCCCCAGAGCCACCTGGCACAACCTGCCATGTCCTGCCATGTCTGTCCTGCAAAACCCAGCCCAGAGCCTGGCAGACAGTAGTGCTCAGAAGGAAACCTTTAGATGGATAGACTGGAGACCAGGAGGACATGTGGCTGGGTGAACGTAAGCTCTAGGGGAGTAGGGACTCTGCCTGGTGTAAAATCTGCATCCCCCATGCTTCAGTCAGTGCTGGGAATGTAGTAGGTGCTCACTACGTTTTTTTTTTTTTTTTGAATGAATAGCTGGATGGATAGAGAATTGAGCAGGTGGTCGGTATCCTGCCCACTCTTTCTTCTCTTCCCCTGAGCTTGGATGGTCTGGTCACAGCACATGTGTCATGAGCAGGGCTGTCCCTGGATGTTACCTGAGTTGACCTGGCTGACTTTTCCCACTGTGTCAGCTCTAGTGCCTCTGGTTCTCTCTCCCCAAGGCCCCAGATTCCCCGCTGTCAGGAAGGACTGTGCGCCCACTCAGTCCCCTGGGAAATGAAGATCCTCTGGATGTGAAGGTGGTGGTTTGTCTGAGGATGTGGTGGTGACGTTCTATTTTAGAGCTCTTGAAATCTTGCCCAACCGGGGACCTCAGTCCTGCCCGCATGGCAGCCTGACTGGTGAGTTACAGCCTGAGCCGTCCTGGTAGGATCTAGGTTCCCAGAGTCTCTGACTTGGTGCCCATGATACACAGATGGGATGGGACAAGGTATGCCAGGCAAGGGACACCCAGCAGGGCTTGTCACCAGCATTGGTGGATTTGCGTGTGTGCGGGGGGGTGGTCTGTGTGCGTGTGTCTGTGTTGCTGTTGGGGCTGTGTGGAGCACATATGGCTGTGTATATGGATCTAGCATGAATGTGTCTCTGTGTCCATGTGGGTCTGAGTATGTGCCCGTGGGTTTTCCGTGTGTTCCTATGTGCCTTTCTCCGGCTGTGTTAAGTGTGGGTGTGTGCTCTCTGTAAATAACAGGTGTATAAGACGTAATGCCCTGAAGCCTGTGCCTAAAGGGGAGGAGAAGGCCTGGCTGCAGGTGGCCCATTGGTCCCTCTCACTGTCTAGTTGCCATACACCACAGCTGACCACAGTGAGGGCTCTGAGTGTGGCACAGTTTGCGAGAAGGTTCGCTGGCACTGGTCAGGGAGTGAATTGGGGGTTGGCTCTCATACACAGGTCAGGATGGAGAGAGCCAGGACAGTGCCCTCTCCATCCTGACCTGACTTCCCAGCCTGGACCTTGGTTCCTCCTTCCACTCTCTGCCCACCCCGAGGCTTGGCTTCCCGTCTGCACTGCCTAACATACCTGTATTTCCTACCTGAGGTCTGAGGAAATCCCCCAGGATTCTCTTGGCTCTCAGGCTCTGAGGCAAGGGAGACTGTCCCGCCCGGCTGAGCCAGGGAGAAGGGCGGGCATGGCTCTGCTTGGGAACAGAGCTGCCCACCCTCCACCTTGTGAAGTGTGGTGTGAGCGTTCACAGCAGTTACTGCCTATAGAAACATATCTCTTTATTTTCCTAGAGGCCTGCAATTCCACCACAGGCACATCATTCCTGATCTTGCTTTGTTATAAGCTATCCTCAGAGAGGATACACAGAGGGAGAAAAAATTTGGTGCAGAAATGAGGGGTTCGCAGACAGAACTGCTGGGTGAGGACAGGCAGCGCCTAGATGCGTCCTTGTGGGTCTCAGTCTTTTCGCTGCCCCGAGGCCTCTGCCGGGGCAGGAAGGGTGCCCTTGTGGAGGGTGTGTCCAGCAGTCCCCAGGCCAGGGGGAATACAACTACAGGTGCCACGGGCCCCTCTCCTGCCAGCAGGTGGGCATGGGCCTCCACGTGCACAGGCTAATCCTGGCTGCTCGCCACTTTCTTGCAGGGGGGGGCCTGTTGTTATGGTGGACATCCCTGACTGTGGGATGGTACGCTCGTCTTCACCTCACACCTGACTCCCCTGAGGCTTCCCTCGGTCCCAGGTAGACCCTCAAACCGATCACAGGATCCATGCAGTTCCTGGGACATCTGCACGTGGTCACTCTCAGCTGAGGCCTCTTTGTCCCGACTTAGTGGGCTCGGGCCCGCAGCCCCGTCCCAGCCTGTCCACAGGCCCGGCTCCCGGTCCACAGTCCTCTGGGTGTGTGGAAAATGAAGGGATGCAGCACCCATGTCCGGGCAGGGCCAAGGAGGTGTGGGGAAGCCCTGTGTCTTTATCCCTGTTCCCACACCTGCTCTGGCACAGGGCCTGGCTGTGTGGAGGAGGTTGCTGGTAAGCTGCCCAGAGACACGTCCTGGCCTCCAAGCCCCCTTCTCCCTCTCCTGTGCTCCCCACGGGGCTCTTCTCCTTGCGCCCCTGGCCCTTGTGGAAGGGGGTCAGATGTCTGGCTTCTCCTAGCCAGTCAGAACCCTATCAGGCTCTGGGCAGATGTCACCATTTTGGGGCAGCTAGACCCAGAAAGAGGCAGGCCCCAGCCCAGAGTCACACAGCTAGTGAGGACAGACTCCTGTCCCCGGCCCGGCCCCTGCCCAGTCTAACAGCCTGTTATCCTGGCCAAACTCGGGGCAAAACAGGCAACCTTAAGACAAAGGAAGAGGCCAGTCAGAGGTGTAGGGTTGGGGTAGCAGAGAGAAGCCCCCCTGGGTGGTCCCTGCAGGGGATCTGCGACGGTCCAGCCACCGCAGGGGGTCTTCCAGGTCCTGGAGAGGGGTAAGGGACTGAATAACACCGTGAGTATGGGGTCAGAAGGACCAAGACAACTGATGGTTGCAAGGCACTTTATTTAGAATTTACTGAATCTTATATAGACAGAAGAGGAACTCATTATTAGACAATGAACCCATAGAATTGCTTATTGCTTATCTCAGTTCAGTCACCACCACTGACGTCACCACGGACGTCAACAAGTTTACAACAACTATCCTTGAACATTATCTTCCCTTAACCAGGCTCGCACACAGCCCCCAGCCATAACGAACAACCAGGACTCTCAGTTCCCTGAGGTCTCCTGGCTTGAGATAGCTTTGTTAATCTCTTTTACATTCCTCAGGCCTGGGAAAAAGAGTGCGTTCCAAGGTAAGGGCTTTGCTTTTTGTGAGAGACATACTGTCTCCTCCAGGAGTTACCTCCAGCTAAGACTGCATGCTTCCCACAGGGATCCATGCTGCCTGGGCCTCCCTTCTCCAGGACGCTCTATCAGCTTCCACGGTCACTACCCTTCCTATCCCAGCCCCAGCCAGGGCCCTGCCGTCAGCCCGCTGCAGCTCTGGCAGTAGCACCCTCTCGCTCTCTCCCAGCCCCGGTAAGCACGCCTGGCAACAGGGATTGTCTCCATTTCACAGGCCGGAAAGCTGAGTGAAGGTGGGAGGGGAAGGAAATTATTTGAGGACATGAAGTAAATTAGCCGAGTCTGGAAGTCATGTTTCTGTAATTTAATCTACATTTAGGGAATTGGGGTCAGAGATGAAGGGATAAGATACCAAGCCCTATGGGCTCCAGTCTGGAGCAGGGGGCAGGAGGCAGAAACCAGGACACAGAAAGCAATGACATAACAGATGTGCTGTGATACACTCGGTGGTAGGGGAGATCAGATCCAGGGGATGGAGGCCATTTCTGGCCAGAGGATGGGATGGGCGAGGTTCAAGAAGGCTTCCGGGAAAACTCATTCCCAGAAAATGTATCTGGAACAATTTCATACAACTTTTAAAAAATAAAAAGAAAATCACCCAACTTAAAAAAAAAAAAGAAGGCTTCTGGGAGTAGCTCGCACCAGGGTTAACAGTGAAAGCGAGCCCTGTACTTTACAGACAGTGCCACCGGAGAAAGTTGCCAAAGTTGAATTGCACTGGATTGAAAATTTGGGGACCAACTGTGGCAAAACTTAAATGTCAGGTGTGTGGAGGTGATGGGGAGCCAGAAAAGTAAAAGGGGGACACCCAGAGGTGCTTTTGGAAAAAAAAAGTCTCTGGCAGCAGGGTAAACAGAGGGCCCACAGGCCCCACGTGGAGAGAAATGTCGAGTTCTGAGCTATGAGAAAGGCAGTGGGGGGTGGGGGGGGAAGGGGGGGGACAAGGTTCAGTGGCACCACAGGGGGTCGGGCTGACAGAACTCTCTCCCTATGGGGGAGAGAAAGGGAGGAGCCAGTGTGTCTCCTCTGTATCTGCCTTGGGGGAGGGGGTGGATGGTGGTGTCCCAAGTAAAGAGAGGCAGGGAAATCAGGAGAAGCAGGTGGTTCAGGGCAGAGGTTTGGGGGACAGATGCTGAGTTCTGCATGGGCCGAACTGAGTCAGAGGTGCTGTGAGACCCCTGTGGGGAGATTGGGGGTCTGGAGTTAGCAGAGAGCTCTGAGCTCAGCGATGGTTGTGGAAACCAAGTGAGGGGTTGAGATCACCCCAAGGTAGGCGTGCAGAGGGGAGAGGAGGGCACAGAGGAGGGACCTTGAACAACTCCTACATGAAAGGCAGCCCTTCTCTAGAGCTGCTCTATCCAATACAGAAGCCACTAGCCCCACGTGGCTATTGAGCACTTAGGATGGGGCTAGTCTGAACTGAGATATGCTCAGTATCAAGCGTTAAAAAGTACATACCAGATTTTGAAGGGAAAAAGAAATGTAAAAGTATTTCATTAATACCTTTATATTGACTCCCTGTTGAAATGCTAATATTTTAGATATATCAGGTCAAGTAAAATATAATATAAAAATGAATTTCACCTCTTTCTTTTTACTTTTTAAAAAATGTGTCAACTAGGAAATTAAGAATTATGCGTGTGGCTTGCCTCATACTGCTATTGGATGACACTGTCCTAAACCCTGAATTCCACAGGATGTGGAATAAGTGTTGAGGGAAAAAAAACAAAGCAGAGTGGGAGGGTGGAGACTAAACGTTTGCAAGATGCTGCATTGCCCACCGTAACCAGTGTCTACACTGCAGGACTTGTCAAGGCATGTATTAGCCCCCAAACTGAGTTGCCCACAGATACTGCCCCTTCCCTGGACTTCCTGTGAGACGCAGTTTCTGCAGAATCCACTGTGAGAGACAGTGTTTTAAAGAGAGAAGAATAAGCCTGTGAGGTGACTAGAAGGAGGCCGAAGAGCAGAGAGGGCAAGCAGGTCAGAGGAAGGGGTGGTCTGGGGCTTCAGAGGGGTGAGAGGAGGTGGAGACCCCAAGGGAACCCCCTAGCCAGGCTTGCGGCCACCTGGGCAGAGCTCACTCCACAGGCGCAGGCGGTAGCGGAATCGCACGTCGTGGCTGGGCTGTGTGGTGCCAAAGCCCCAGCGCTGGGGGTCCACGGGTGGCACAGGTGTGTCAGGGTCCACCAGCTCCAGGTCAAAGTGTGTGACCATGAGCAGGACAAAGAGCTTCATCTCGCTGAGGGCCAAGAACCTCCCAGGGCAGATGGAGACACCCGAGCCCCATGGCATGGTGTAGTGGTGGATCTTCTTGCCTGCCTTGTAGAAGTCCACTTTTCGGCTGCCGCTGGGGGTGAGGAAGCGATCGTACTTGAAGGTGGTGGGCTCGGAGTGGATGTCGGGGTCCATGTGCACTGAGAGATAAGGGAAGAGGGCCAGGATGTCTCCACTGCGGAGCAGGTACTCCTGCCCACTGGCCATCTTCAGGCTGTGGTCATCGTTCACCACCCTGAGGAGGGTCGGCGCGGCCCCCAGCCGCAGTGTCTCTTCCATCACGCTGTCCAGCACCGGCATGCGGTGCAGGGCACCGACCTTAAAGTTAAAGGACTGCTTGGCCTCCAGCCTGGCCTCTCCCAGTACCTGGGTGGCCTCTTCCCTCACAGCCCGCATGGCTTCTGGATGCTTCAGGAGGAACAAGAGGGCCCAGAAGGAGGTAGGCCCTGTGTTACCCTGGGAGGCCCAGAGCATCATGAAGTTGAACTTGTCCTGCATGGCTGGGGCGACTCCCTGCTCCCTCAGATACTGAAGCATATAGGTGATCCAGTTGCTTATGCCGTACTTCTCCATGTTGTGTTCCACAGAGAGCGTCTTGTGGAAGAGACGCTGGAGCCGGCCCACTTCCAGCCACTCCCGGGGCCCCAGCAGGGAGTAGACAAACCTGGGGAACAGGCGGTCGAACTTGCGGAACTGCACGAATAATTCCTCTGCCTGTAGCAGGTCCTGCTCCTCGTCCTTTGTGTAGCCGAACAAGCTCAGGTAGCCGGCCTTGAACAAGATGTTGTAGCAGAAGTGAAAGAGGCCATCCTCACGCCAGCTACTGGCATCCAGACCGGGGCCTGTGGGTCCCAGCATAACCAAGGACAAGCTGTCCAGCATGGCTTTGTTGAGCTCCTCCAAGCCATCCCCCATGAGGTGCTTGGTGCTGGCTGAGTGTATCATCTGGTAGTCTCCCGGTACGGAGCGGTATCCAAATACCTTTAGCACCAGGTTTTCCGCATACTCCACAAAGTCTAGTTTTCTCTGCGTATCCTTGAGGATGGGGCCAAAGGAGAGAGGGTCCATGACAAAGGTGAAGTACTGGCCCCCTAGCTGCACCGTGAATATTTCCCCGTGTTTAGCCCGCATGTGCTTCAGAAATTCAAACATATTCTTCCGGAAAGCCATAGCATGGCCCAGCCAGGGCACGGAGCCCTTATCCAGAGGGGGCTCCTTGGGTCTTTGTTGCCGGAGCAGCTCCTGCAGGCACAGATACCCCACAGTGGCCACCATCAGAGCTCCCAGCACCAGACCCCAGAGCACCATGGCTGTGCTCTTCCAGGTTGAGCTCTGGACACGTTGTTCTCTGGGTGCCAGAGAGTTTGGGAGGTCTTGACAAGTTGAGGGTAGAAAAATCTGTCCACCTGGACCTTGCCTGGTGACTACTGCAAGTTACAGTAAATAACCCTGGCGAGACAGTACCTGGGAGCAAAACGTTACCCTGGATTTTGTTAGGACCTTGTCATGTGGGAGGAGGAGGCGGGACTAGGAAAAAGCCCGGAAGGAAACCTCTAGCTATGGTCACAGCCCCCTCACCAGCTTCAGGCTTTGTTCTGACCTTTTCAGACCCAGCTCCAGCATCTTCTCTGCCAAGCCTTCCTTGACTCCATCCTCACTCCCGTGACTTACTGATTATTCACTCCTTTATTTACTCATGAATTCATGTATTCATTAATTTGCTAGTTCATTTAGCAGAAATGCACCGAGCACTTACTAAGTTTCACATCCACCCCTTCCTTATCTTTAAAAGACACACAGAACCTCCCAGACAGAGGACCCTTCAAGCACAGGCTCAGACTTCAGTCTCCAAGCCTCTCACCAATTGGCTTGCATACTTCTCTAGCAAGAAATACAGACTGGGAATCTTGGAATTATGAAATGTCAGAGATGATAGGGACTTCAAACAAACTGCTTTATTTTACAATGAGGATCTAGGTTCAGAGTGTAGTGGAGACTTTTTCTGACACCTGCTCTAGCTTGGGTGAGGTGAGTTGACAGTTTACCGGGGACCTTCTGTGAGATGTTAGGCCAGGTCCCTGCCAGCAGGCCCAAGAAGGAGAAAGCTGTGCCGTTGACTCTCAGGGTTTAGTAAAGCAACCTAGCTCATTGTTGCAATAGGTGATGAGGTTCAGACTCGATTCAACCAGTTCTGATAACCCCCAAGTTACTCTTTAACTTCCTAAATGACCTGCAAACAGGGACTTTGTCTCCTCAGACGACCATAAGATTCCTACACCCCCTCTTGAGGGAGCTCCCTTTGCCTTGTGCAGCTCCTCCCAGCAGGGAGCTGAAAGCATCCACACTCTGCCTCCACGAAGTCCTCTCTGATTGCTCATGGCAACCACAGCAAGTACTCAGCTCCACCAACTCTCCTTAGCCTTAGAATACAGTCAGAAAGGGAATTCCCGGGACTTCCCTGCTGGCGCAGTGGTTAAGAATCCGCCTGCCAATGCAGGGGACACGGCTTCTATCCCTGGTCTGGGAAGATTCCCACATGCTGCGGAGCAAATAAGCCCGTGCACCACAACTACTGAGCCTGCACTCTAGAGCCCGCGAGCCACAACTACTGAAGCCCGCGCGCCTAGAGCCTGTGCTCTGCAACAAGAGAAGCCACCTCAATGAGAAGCCCGCGCACCGCAACGAAGAGTAGCTCCAACTAGAGAAAGCCCGCGTGCAGCAACGAAGACCCAACAGAGCCAAAAATAAAAATAAATAAATAGATAAGTTTTTAAAAACATAAAAAAAGAAAGGGAATTCTTTGGTGATACAGTTGTTAGGACTTGGTGCTTTCACTGTGGTGTCCCGGGTTCAATCCCTGGTCAGGGAACTAAGATTCTGCAAGATGTGCGGCCAAAAAAAAAAAAATATATATATATATATATATATATATATATATGATCAGAAACTGCGGGTCAACTCCAAAAAGCTGAACTTTGTCCCTCAGTTTTTAATGGATGGCAGCACCATCTTACATTCATTCTCACCTTCATTTATTCATTCATTCACTCACACCCACTCATCCATTCATTCCCCCCTTTCTTGGAACAGCACCTTCTATCTATTCAACAGATATTTAATGTGCACTCAATTGCCAGAAATTTTGCTACAACCCTAAATGAGATAGACCCTGTCCCTGCCCTCTTGGAGTTTATGGCCTTGACTGAAGAAGCATATAATTACAATTGTGTTAAGTGCTGCAAAGAAGGGCAGAATAGGAGGCTTCCCTGGTGGCGCAGTGGTTAAGAATCCGCCTGCCAACGCAGGGCACACAGGTTCGAGCCCTGGTCCGGGAAGATCCCGCATGCCGTGGAGCAACCAAGCCCATGCACCACAACTACTGAGCCTGCGCTCCAGAGCCCGCGAACCACAACTCCTGAAGCCCGGGCGCCTAGAGCCCGTGCTTCTTAACAAGAGAAGCCACCGCAATGAGAAGCCTGTGCACCGCAATGAAGAGTAGCCCCCGCTCGCGGCAACTAGAGAAAGCCTGCGCACAGCAACAAAGACCCAACGCAGCCAAAAATAAATAAATAAATTTAAAAAAAAAAAAAAAAGGGCAGAGCGGGAAGGAGGGTGGGGAGTCAGGGAGGCCACACTGGTCAGGTGGTAATTAAGTGGAGACCCGGAGGACAAGGCCAGGTCAATGTGTGCTGTGTGTAAGGGTGTAGGGGACGTGCTTCTAAAGCATGTGGCAGGGTCGTCCCAAGGGAGCCTATGTGGCCGGAGTGCTCAGAGGAGGGGGAAGAGTCTCCGGCTTTGACCCATCACGCTGCACTGAGCCCTTCCCACGCCAGCAGGTCCAGCCACCCGTTCGTCTGGGTCCGGGCCACTGAAGGGTGGCCAGATGGACCAGCAGGTGGAGGCTGGCCTGCCCCTGGGAAATCGGCCCACGCGGCTGCCTTCCCAGTCCTCCGGAGTGGCCGGGGCCCAGCGGTGCAGAGCAAGCACCGCAAGCCTGCAGCTAGTCTCAGCCTTCCCCGCTCCAGCCGCACCTCCGGGTGAGGGTGGGGGCGGAGTCACCATGGTGGGCGGGGCAGTCGAGGAGGATCAACGATAAGCATAGGCGACCTCCGGGCCTGCTAGAGCGGCCTTGGGGGCCTGAGGACCGGAAAGGCGGTGACGTACTTCCGGCCCCCGCCCCCTCCATAAAGGCGTCTTTAGGTTGGCGCCGCAGGCAGTTCTTGGTCCGGAGGCGCCCTCTGTCCGTAAGTTGGCGGAACTTTGCGCAGAGGGCTGTGTGTCTCTCATTTCGTCTGCGGAGCAATCAGTAAGGGAGTGGGGCTGCGGGGGGCGACGACGACTTGTCGGAGAGGGCTGACTCCTTCCCGCCCACTGTGATCGGGAGAAGGAAGGCTTTATTATTACTTGCAGCAAGTAAGGAGAACACCAGAGCTCTTTCCCAAAGCAGTGTCACCCTGAACAGCAAAGTTGGGGAAGGTTTAAGCTAATGATACATGCATATTTCATGCATATTCATGAGGGGGGCTTGAGGGGAGCAGAATTTAACACAGAATCGGGGCAAAGGTTGACAGAGTCCAAGCTTTAGTTGATTGAACTCAGGAGGGTTGACATCTTAATTCCATCCTCCACCTGGGTGGGTGGGGGGGCCTTAGTTCCTGCAGAACTCAAAGATATGTTATTATGTATATCCCTTGAGGAACCAGGACCCTGCCCCAAGGCTGCACTATGGTTTCTTTTTTTTTTTTTTTAATTTAAAAAAAAATTTATTATTTATTTATTATTTTTATTTTTGGCTGTGTTGGGTCTTCGTTTCTGTGCGAGGGCTTTCTCCAGTTGCGGCAAGTGGGGGCCACTCTTCATCGCGGTGCGCGGGCCTCTCACTATCGCGGCCTCTCTTGTTGCAGAGCAGAGGCTCCAGACGCTCAGGATCAGTAGTTGTGGCTCACGGGCCCAGTTGCTCCGCGGCATGTGGGATCTTCCCAGACCAGGGCTCGAACCCGTGTCCCCTGCATTGGCAGGCAGATTCTCAACCACTGCGCCACCAGGGAAGCCCTGCACTACGGTTTCTTGACTGCTCCTCCCGTGTTTCTGCATTCCTTCCTTTAAGATCATTAATTACTGAGACCTGTTAAAGGGCAAGCGTTGTAGCCAGGCTTAGATCACAAAATGGGTTAGGCCAAAATGGGTTCTCAAGAAGGTCATTCTTTGTTCTCTTTCTCAGGGGACCCCCTAATCTATCTGTTTAGGCCGCTGCTGTTTCCAACGCGCGCGCGCTGAGAGAAGCCACCACTTAAGGCCACAAGCCTGGGAATTCTCCTCTTATACGAGCCCGCCCTTTCTGTTACCCTTCAACATTTTTTGAGCTCCTCTGTTGCTCACCTCATTTGCACATTACATGGTGGGCCGGAGGGTGGGTTGAGTTCTTTTTTTTTTTTTTTGGCCGCGCTGCGCGGTATGTGGGATGTGGGGTCTTAGTTCCCCCACCAGGGATGCGTGGAGTCTTAACCACTGGACCACCAGGGAAGTCCCTGGGTTGAGTGGGTTGACCCACAGGGCTCAAGTGGGTTTCTGGTGCCGTCAGATCTCATGTCTTTTCATTCTATAAATGGCCCAGAACTTTAAGCAACTGTGCACCGGCCAAAGAATTCCGTTTACCTGCTGTGGTTCCTCTGGGCATGCTCTAGACCGGATACACTGGCTATCCCTTGAGTCTTGTTTGCCCTTTGTTCCAATTCTGGGTGATATTGACTCCTCCTCCAGTGCTAGCCACTTCCTGCCCACTGCCTCACCCCTAGGAGTCAATAGCAGTACCTTTGAAATGGAGATGCAGGGAAAAAAATTATTTCACTCTACCTTTAGATCAGAAAGTAGTCTCATTTAACTTAAGAGTTGGGCTTATTTATGGTTCCTCTTCCTCCCTAGCTTTCAAGTTTTCTTTTTTCCAGGAAGAGAAGGAAATCCATCCATAGCACCTGGGTTCTTGACAGCCTGGCCCCAGGTTAATTACCTTACTCCTAGTCTGCATCTCATGTACCAGGTGACAGTGAAGCCAGTGTAGGACTTAAAGGGCAAACCTGGATTCTTGTCTCAACTCTGTCACCAACTCACGACATGATATGGGACATTTCATTTCACCTTTCTGGGCCCTGCTGTTCTGCTATATCAAACAGGAGGCTGAACTTGAGGTACTTGCCGACAATGAGATGCCATTATGAAGGTATTGGGCTGTTCATTCACTAAGAGGCTAAGAGATATGAAGGCATATAGGGGAAGAGAGTGAAGGAGTAGGATGGGGATTGGAATAATTGACATTGGGTGCCTATTCTGTTCATGGCCCTGTGCTGGTCATCCCCATTGCCACCGTGACCACTTATTTTTTACCATTTAAGAATTTTACCATTCTTATTTTGAGAATTTACCATGAGCCAAGAATTACACCAAATGCTTTACATGTTTTATGCCATCTAGTTCTCATAACCCATATCAGGGATCTCCAGGACCACCTTCACATTCAGAGATTCCCTAGAAGAACTCACAGGACTCAGCATATAGTTTTACTCATGACTAAGATTTATTACAGTGGCGTACTAAGGATACATAGCCAAATCATAAGGGAAAAAGACACACATGGAGTCTGCAAGAATCCATGTACAAGCTTCCTAATGCTTTCTTGAAAGAAGCATTTGCAAGAGAAATTAGAAAATACCTTGACATGAACGAAAATGGAAACCAAAACTTATGGCATATAGTGAAATCAGTACTCAGGTGGGAAATTATAGTTGTAACTGGATTTAGGCAATTATAGAAAATGATTATAATGATCATGAATTATGAGGTGATAACTCCTAAGGTGATTTTGGCATGACTCACATGTCAGAGGGTGGGAGATGGTCTTGGGTGTTACACGTTTTATAAGTAGGAACTTCTGAGCTAACTAGGGATGAGCTGAAGCGTATAGTGTGGGAAGACATGGGGAGGATTGGGGAAAAGGTGAAGTAATTGTTGCAGAGACTGGTTGTAATGATCATGTGGTTGTGGAAGGAGAGGAACAACCCTGGTTGGGAAGAAGAAAACACCTTAGACTCTGAAGTCAGGGGCAGAGGGAGGGATCGTTAATCTATCTTAGGTTTTGTCTATGAGATATCTGGCTGATTTAACCCAGGCTTTTGCCACTACCCTCAGTTTGACTACTGGCCAGCAGATGATCTTAGTTTAAAAACTCAGAATCCTCCCAACAGCCATTGACTCCAGAAAGGAACAGCCTCATCAAGAAACAATAGAACAGGATTAACTTTATGGACATTGACGTGATTCCCTTTAGCCTCATACTGTTATGTTGGACTCCCTTGTACATTTTTCACAGATCAGTGATTTTTCTAAATTCTCTAGCATGAATGGTAATGGACAATTGTATTGCCCTGGATTTTTTGCTAGCCAGTTTAGCTGGGGTATGTGCCATTGCTAGTTTTTCTTGTCTCACCTGGATTAATGACACATTTAGTTGGCTTGGCTCTGGGTGTGGAGCCTGACATGGTCTTTCCTCCAGTGAGTCTGGTTATACTACCGTGAGTCGTAATCATGGTCACTCTTGTCCAGTGCTACCTAAGACAAATGGAATATATTTGGCCCAATCCTTTATCTGTACAATTAATTAGAGTATCTGATGACCTATGTGGTGACTTATGCTCCCGAGAATTCTTTCTGTGTTATAAGTTAGGAGGTAAAGTTGTAGGGGAATGGCTCTACCATGGTGCCCCTGGCAATTTCACACATATCTATGTAGGCCTTGCAGGCAAAGGCTTGAACTATAGCTGATTTGAGTCTTGGCAGATCATCTTGTGATCATTCCAGAACATGAGAGGATGAGAGGAACTTTACAAGATTTTGAGGCCATCTCCCACTTCTGTCCCTATCCCCGTGGGAGGCTGCCATGAGAGAATTTGTCATTGCCTCCCAGATTCTGATGAGGTATGAGGCTTTCTGCCCCACTCTCCTCAGGTTATAACTGCAGACTATAACACTGTTTAGCTGCAGTCTACAATTGTCTCCTCAGCAAGGCGTATCCCACAACCCACGTGGCAGTCATCCAGCCCCCTTTCGTTTCCGTGTCATTGTTTTTGGTGTGTGGGACAAAGACTTGGGGAACTGGGATATTTGGCTACTCTTCCTTTTGCTGTTTATGTAAGTAATACATTATATGAATCTAAAAATGGCGTATTGTATCTTTACTGGTCAAATCAGTTAGGAGTTGGCCTTGGCCTTGGCCTTGCCTGCTGCTGTGTGTTTGACAGAAGAACAATAGAGTAAAAATATATGGTTAATTATGATAGACTATTCCTCTCCTCTTTAGTTTTCTAAAAAATTTTGAACCAAACGCTGATCATAGTCATAAGAGACCTTTCTTCAGGTGGACGATGACTTAGTCATCAGTTATCTGAGGTCTCCTTGTTCTGAGCTAAAACTCCCATAATTGTTTTGTCACCAGTTCAGTTTTCTCCATCTGGTCCCAAAGAAAATCATGGGAACATTTTTTTGTATGCTCAACCTTCCTAGTGATCTTCCCCAAGTTAAGAATCTCTGCTTCCTTCTCAGCACTCACAGACTATCAGCTAGTGTCCCTTTATGAGTTATTCCAGTATCCTCTTAGAAACAAACCAACCAACCAACAAGCCTGGGAGTTCATCTGAGGTCTCCTTTGCTCTGTGACTTTTCATAGGTATGGTATCTGTAAGCTCTCAGTACCTGGGTAGCTATAATGCATCTGAACCTGTAGACTTGAATTCCTGTGAAGCAGACATCATCTTCCTACCTTGTTCACCCAAGAGACTGAATATACAAATGGACAATGGCCAAACCATATAGAAAAATAGAACTGTGACCCACAATCTGCAGCAGCCCGTCCAGGAAACCAACCCACTATCTGCAATAACCAGTCCAAGAGTTCAAACTACTATCTGTAGCAATCAGTCCAGGAAGCCAAAATAACCCCTGTAGTAACCAGCCTCAAACAGCCAGAATTTGAATAATACTTCCCAACCAATCACATAAGATGCTTTGCTTCTAGTAAGCCCTCATGCCTACAATCTTTACTCAGAGCATACCTGAAGCCTTCCTTTTTTCCTACTACAAAGCTTTCCCACTTCTCTGCCAAATGCAAGTATGGTGGCTGACTTCCTTGCTATAATAAGCTCTGAATAAATAGCCGTTGCTTGTTCTCAGTTGGGAGGTCTTCCTTTATTTCCACAACTTTCTTTAAAAGCATAGCTTCCTGACATGCTGTGTGATGTTAGGTAAGTCGTTTCCTCTCTTTGGGCCTTACTTTCTTCAACTGAAAAACTGGTTCAACATTTAATCATGCTTTTATTCAACAAACATTCTATGCCACTTAAAGAAATTGGGCCCTAAGAGGTGCTAGACATTGGGCGGATGTTAGAGGCACAAAGATGAACATATCAAGGACATAGTCTGCTCTCTGGGAATGTAGAACTTAGTAAAAGGAGGCAGATATGTGAACAGGCATAGTCAAGTGAAGGATGTGCTACCTTATACCAGCATCCATCCTACAAAGGTGCAACGAGGTGGAGAAGAGTGGTCAGTGGGAAGAAAAGGGCCGGGAAAGGATTCCCAGAGGAAGCCTTCTCCCCAGCCTCCCCCCACCCCCCCTACCGTTCTCCTTGATTTCTGCAGCGCCCGGAGCCCTCAGTGTCTCTGGGAGAGCTGGACCACTCTCCCCTCCCTACTTTGCATGGCGAGAAGGGAGTACCATGGAGACACGGAGCCCTCCACCGTCCTAGAGAAGCCGGAATGGCAAGAGTGCTGCAGCCCCCGCCTCTCGCATGCAGAGACCTGGCCCACGCAGAAAGTGGGGAGCTGGGCACGGGGCTGGCTGGGGCTTGGAGCCTGGCTCTTGTTCGGGCGGCTCCCGGGCCGGGGGCCGCTATGTCAGGCCCGCCCAGGTCTGGAGCGTCCCTCCCTGACCCCGGGCAGTCCCCGGTTGGGCCCGGTGAGCGCTGAGCCGGCGCCACGAAGCTGGCTCGGCTCTGACCCGGGCTCTAGGCCCAGATGAGGGGCGGAGAGGAGGCAGTGCGGCTACCGATAAATCGGGGTACAGCCCAGAGTGGAGGGCCCGGAGGAACAGGTAGGGGCAGAGTGGATTCGACATCCCCCAGGCTTGCGGCGGCAGGGGAAGCACACGTGCAGATGCACAGGCGTGAGCCAGTTCTGGGGCAGAGGTGTCCCAGCACAGAGCGCTGTGCGCGGCGACGAATGACCAGAATTTCCACGACTGGTTTTACAGAGATGGTTTTGTTTGAGGTGGGTCTTGAGAAGAACATGAGCTTGCAGGAGTAGGAGGAAGGATCTGGATCTTCAGGCCGGGGGTGGAGGGGGGGGTGGGGACGGGGGGCGGTGTAGGTCCAAGGATGCAGATCTGGGTAAGGAAAGGGTTTGGGTTCATAACGGAACCATGACAGTATAGGACATGAGGGTGGTCTTGCAGGAGATGATCCTTGGGAAGTAAGCTGGGTCCCTGAATGGTGACTGGAATTGTCTGCAGTTCAGAGGAGTTGGACTTTTTTAGGCAGGCAGAAGTGAGCCAGCCAAAGTCTTTGAGCCTTGGAATGCTGGGTAAGTTGCTGTGGGAACATTGCCGGGCAAGGACTGATGGGAATGGACCAGAATTGGCCCCTCCATAGTATGGAGATTGAGATCCTGAATGAGGCAGTGGCCGGGAATTATAATAAGTCTTGATGGCTCCACGTTAGCACTGTTTGTGTTTCTCAAGGAAGAGAGTGAGAGAGAAAGGCAAGAAAAGAAAAGGTGCAGGAGCTAGGGCTCCCAGAAATACAGAAAAAGGAACATTGGGACTGGGATGTGGGGAAGAAAGAGTAGGGTAGATGCGTTAGGGAGTAGTCAGAGTTGGGCTCTGCCCTGTTGAATACAGCTTCTCGAGCAGCCTGAGTGTTCTGAGGGGCCCTTAGCTGCCTCTTTGGCTGGTGGCAGTGACTGGGAGGGAGAGAAGAGCAAGGGTCCTAGACAGGGGCGGCAGGGGTGGCAGGAGTGAGGATAGAAGACAGTGTGCCATAGTAGGTAAGAGCCAGAGAGTCCAACAGGCCTGAGTTCTGTCTCAGCTCTTTAACTCGGGGGATGTTAATCTCTGAGTCTCAGTTTCCCTTCTGTAAAATGGGTCTAATGTCCTTCTTACAGTCTGTGAGGCATGCCCAGAATAATATATATAAAGTGCTTGGCACAGGCTCAATAAATGTCAGTTGGTCTTGTTATCAAGGGTTGGTGACCTCTGAAGGAGGATACACTGTGGAGAAAGGATGGCACTTAGAGCACATATGGGAGTGAAAAGGGAAAACTTGCAGAGACTCATGAAAAAGATGAGAGGATGTTTGCTGAAGTAAAAATGAAGAGACATGAGAAGATTGGTAGCTGATCCCTTATATCTTTGTAAGTAGGGGGCAAAAATCTGTTGAGAGTTCCCTTAGACATTCAGAATCCAGAAACTCAGTGGGCATCCCCTCCAGTACCTCTTAGTGCCTGGGTCTACCCAGACTCCAGGCCTGGGTCCTGGGATTGTCCTAGGGCATTTAAACACATGTTGTTTCAGGAGTCAGTGACCTTCGAGGATGTAGCCATCTACTCCTCTGAGAACGAATGGACCGGCCTGGCCCCTGCTCAGAGGGCCCTGTACAGGGATGTGATGCTGGAGGATTATGGGGCTGTGGCTTCCCTGGGTAAGGGTCTTTCCCTTTGGACTCTGCCTCTACCCTTTGGAATTTCTTGGCTCCTTCTTCCTCAAAGGCTCAGGAGTCTTTGATAACCTCAGTTGAGTGGCAACTTCAGGCTCTTGGATCCTTAATGACCCAACCTTAGTGGTTGCTGGGAAGTAGGAAGTCCTGATATCAATTCGGGCCTCACATAGGACTTCCTTACCCCCAGCTGAGAGCTTCTGTTCTCCTGACTCATGTGCTGTGGATACAGTGGGAGGAGAGAAGATTCCTGGTGCCCCTCTGAGCCCTCAGTTCCTACCACCTCAGTTTGGGAGACCCAGCCCAATACCAGCCATCCTCATGCAGACGTCTGAACTTGAGAGCTCTCAGAGAGGGAAAGCACAAGAAAGCTCAGTTCCTCAAAGAGTGAAGTCATCTTTGCTCACTCACGCTGTTATTGAGCACCCCTTCCTCTCTGTTTCCTGACCTTAGTGAGCCTCCAGGCCCCTCTTCCCTGGGTCTCCTGTCCCTTTTCCCGGCCTTCTTTTTCTTGTTCTCCCTAGTAATTTCCCTTCTTTCCCCTCCCGCCCCTGAAGACACAGGCCTGGGAGGAGCCCTGGGATTGCTCTGTGTCACCCTACTCACCTGCCTGTCCCATTTCCTTCCTGTCAAACAGCATTTCCATTTCCCAAGCTGGCTCTGATTTTCCAGCTGGAATGAGGGGAAGCACCATGGAGCTTGGCTCCTCAGGGAGCTCTGGATGGAGAGGGCCCGAAGGGCATCTCCTCAGGTGAGTGAGGATACATGTGCCAGTCATCTGACCAGTTCCCTTATCTTAATCTTTAAATTGTCATGGGTGTGTGTTCTCTTAACCTAGTGCTGCAGACACCAGTGGGATTCCTTGTTTTCCTCTGTGTTCCCATGGTTTTCCATCTTCTTGAGTCCTTGCTTTATTCATCCGGGCTCCTCTGTGTGCCATCTTTATACACCTGTTTTGCCTCTTCCCCATCTCCACTGTTCTTTTCAGGGCCGTTATGTATCTTTACTCCCTGACTTCTCTGTTTCCTTTCTGATCTGAGGTGGCCTTTCTACTTTCCTGGCCTGCTTATAATCTTCCAGCAGAAGATTCGGACTGCCGTTTGGGGTATCATGGCCATTTTTATCATTAGAAATCAAGAAGTCTAAATAACCCTGAGCCAAATACTTCCTGTTCCTCAGCGATTTCTGGTGGGAAAGCCCTGGCATTTGTTTAGGCCCAACACAGGGCTTCCCTGCTCCTAATTTCCTACTGAGAACTGTGTCCTCTTATTGCCCCCTGGCCGCATTTCATCTTCTTCCCACAGAGCCTCTTCTGTGGGCACAGGTGACTTGAGCTGTGCCCTCAACTTCCCCATTCACACAGTTCCTTGCTGTGTCTGGAAGTCTTTCCATGTTAGGATACCGTTGATTGCAAGTAACAACCCAATTCAAACTGGCTTAAATAAAAAAGAGGAATTTCTTGTTTTGTGTAATTGGGAAGTCCATAGGTAGAATGGGCTGCAGGTACATTTTGATCAGAATTTCAGTCTCTGCTCTTCTCTGTCTCCTCGTATGTTGGTTTTGTCTATAGTCTGGCTCTCGTGGTTGTAAGGTGATTGGTAGTTGTAACCAGGACTGTGCTTCTTCACACCAATGGGGAGGAACAGAGCAGGCCTTCCTTAGACTTTAACCATTGTGAATCACCATCCCAAGTATTGCTCTGCTGCACCATCTTAAGTCTTATGCCGGCTCTAAATCGGTCTCTACAGCCAGGGAAAAGCTGTGCACTGATGGACTTGGCCTGGATTGCTGGTCCCTGAACGGATCTCTCATGTAGTGAGTGGGATGGGAGAACCTGTTTGGCTTAGCTCAGTGAGGGCCTGTACCAGGAGCTGGACTTGGGATCACTCCCACCCAAAGGGCCTGGCTACTCCCTAGTGGGGGAGGGGTAGAATGGATGTAGGGAGGCACCTACAGTGTCCTCTACGTTCTCTCAGGACCTCAGTACGTACTCTCCCTGCCACTCAAGGGCATTCTCATCTCTGCTTTAGGCAGAAAGCTAACGGCTAAGTTATTCCTTGAGCAAAACCCTAACTCCCTGACTTGCGGCAGCCCTCCTTGGAGCTCATGTCCCTACTCAGAGTCTTGAAGAAGAGAATACTCACGAGGCACACAGTCCTTTGCCTCAGCAGCATGAAAGGTCATCATTTTTTTTTTTTAAAGTCCTCTCCATATATTTATTTATTTATTTAATTTATTTTTTTTATACAGCAGTTTCTTTTAGTTATCCATTTTATACCTGTTAGTGTATATATGTCAATACCAATCTCCCAATTCATCACACTGAAAGGTCATCATTTGGAAATTGCAGAATTGATCTGTTTCTTAGGAGGATTTAGCTGGGAGTTACAAAGAGACCAATCTTAGCTAAGTCTGAAGAATTTATTAGAGTGGACCTTTGTAAATAGTGGTGTTTATTGTTAGAGTAAGAAGTGACTTCTGGGAATGGCTGAATGAGGCTTTGAGGCCATTTCTTATGGATGCCATAGAGAGACCCATTGTTGATCCTTTGTGAAAAGAGAAGGCAGTAGATAAATAGGTAGGAAGGAAGGAAAGTAAGAGGTGGTGCTTTCCCAACATAGCCTCAGGAACAGCTCCTTGCAATTCTGTCCTATCCTGATACTTTTCTATATGAATTGGCTTTCAACTCCTAGGGGCAGGTGCAGAAGAGACCTTAGTCTTTCCTGTTTCTTCTTGACATTTTAAAATGAGTGATAAGTTTTTGTATATTGGTGAACTGATGGAATCACAACCTCCCTGAACCTCTATTTCCTATCCTTTATATTCTTATTACTCTCAAGTTTCAGGTCATCTGTTTTACCAGTCTTTCCCCAACCTTCATTCTCCCGGAGCTACCACTTCCATCTCAGCTCCTTTCCTAATGGGCCCCACTTCTCCAGCTGAGTCAGCTTTATTTATATCTTGATCCTGGCAGGATATCCATTTCTAAAGCCTGCTGGGATCTCCCATCTTGAGCAGGTGGAAGAGCCATTGAAACCGAAACTGCAAGGAGAGGGTCCAAGCCTAATTTGTACCGGTAAGTGAGAGGGAAATGAGCACTTTTCTCCCAGTCACACATTTTTCTCCTGTCTTTCCTTTGTAAAACGTTAAAATTCCATTCCATTTATGTTCTAAATAAAAGACCGTCTAAAAATCCCCAAATCAACTAATTAATCAGAGGAAATGTAAACTCTAAACTTTCAGCTTTTATTTGGACAAGTGAAGATAATTAAATTTGGATGGATCTTTCATCTTAGGCTCAAACTGAACAGAGGCTTACCTATCTGGCTGCAGTGGTCAATCAATACGTTAAAGGTAAATGCTGTATTTTTCTCATTGTGTTCATTGCTAGGGATCAAAAATCAAGTAATATATGGCTCCTATCCCGGAAAGGCTCACAGTCTGATGAGACATTATACAAAAATGTATAATTATAACAAAATGTGATGCTGTAACAGAGATTTGAATAAGACACTATGGAACAAAGAGACACTTTGCCCAACACTGCCTAAAGTAATTCAGGGAAGCACTTTTCATGGTGGACCTGGTGTTTGGATTGAATGAGAAGACTTTATTTCCATTCAGTGTTGAGAAGTATGAGAGAGTCTTCTTTGTGCTTCCCACCGTGTGTGACAAGCTCAGGGTCCCCAGGTATACCACAGATATTCTTTATTTCTGAACAGGTCCTCTGCTCTGAATCCTGGCTAGTTCTTCTCATGTTATAAACTGAACTACCTAGAAGGAATTTTGACTTAACTCCCTTAGAATTCAATTCAACTATTTCCCAAGAGCATCCCCCGCCCACAACTCCCCACCTGCCTGCCCCATGCTTGCTCTGGTGCTGGAAATCAGAGCCCTCAGCCCTCAGGGACTGTCTGCCTAATTTCTGCCTTTTTATTTTGGTTGCTTTCTGTGTGTTAGCTCTGTTTCACCGTTTTCAGCTAGGTCAGGGCCACTTAGACACAGGGGTGGCACTTGGAGAAAAATGGACATATTAATACCACTTGGTGACCTTAGTCACTCTGTCATGGGTAATGATGACATTTGCAGCTCTGGTTTCTTCTTTCAGAGTCTGTGTCCAAGAGTGAGAAAGAAGGTTTTATTTTGAAGGAGGATACTTTTGAGGAGGCACAGGACCACATGGTGCTATCAGGTGGACCCCAGTGCTGTGGTTCCCAGGAATTCTGGTTTGGAAAAACCTGTGAAGAGGAGAAAAGCAGGTTAAGGAGATGGCCTGCCTACCCCAGTAGGGAAAGTGTGGAGAACACTACATGTGACATTACAGAAGTGATTGTCAAGGATGAGATGATCTCAGTAGAAGAGCATTTGAAGGATGCTGATGTTTATACCCACCTTGTACCTCAGAAAGGTCTACGTGAGCAGGTATTCTATATATGTGAAGAATGTGGCAAGTGTTTTGATCAAAATGAAGACTTTGATCAACATCAGAGAATTCATATGGGAAGAAAGTCTGTGGATGTAAGGAATGCGGGAAGACTTTCAGTTTCAGTCACACTGCATTGTACATCAGACGATTCACACTGGGGTGAAACCCTACGTATGTCAAGAATGTGCTAAAGCCTTCGTTTGGAAATCAAACCTGACTGGGCACCAGAGAATTCACACCGGAGAGAAACCCTTTGAATGTAAGGAATGTGGGAAGGGCTTTAGTCAGAACACAAGCCGTACACAACATCAGCAAATCCACACCAGGGAGAAACCATATACATGTAAGGAATGTGGGAAAAGTTTTACTCAGAACCCAGTCCTTCTTCGACATCAGAGAATCCACACTGGGGAGAAAGCTTATGAATGTAAGGACTGTGGGAAAGACTTCATGTGGAACTTGGATCTTGCTCAGCACCAATGGGTCCACACTGGAGAGAAGCCTCATGAATGTATTGACTGTGGGAAAAGCTTCATTTGCAAGGCATGCCTTACTCGTCATCAGAGAATCCATACTGGGGAAAGACCCTATAAATGTAATGAGTGTGGGAAGGCCTTCAGTCAGAATTCTGTTTTGATTATGCACCAGAGGCGCCATGCTAAAGAGAAACCCTATAACTGTCAGACTTCTCACTTTCTTGAACATTAGAGAATGCATAATGGTGATACTTGTTTATAATTCTTATGCTACAGGAACCCCAGCCACAAGATGAGATGACTGCCCACAGTTTGCTGTAACTGTAATAGCCAGTATTGTCTTGCCCCTTCTCCTGAGTAGATACCCTGTACTCCAGCAAGACTGGTCTCTCTGTTCAGCCATATTCATACTAGACAACATTTAGTTGAGCACCTACTCTATGTCAGGTACTGTGCTAACCATTTTACATACACTCCTTAACTTTTCTTAATCCTGTAAGGTAGGTACTCTTATCCTCATTTTACAAATGAGAAATCTGACGTTGAAAGAGGTTATAAACTCATTCAAGTTCACTCAGCTAGTAAAGTTTAGAGTTAAGATTGGAACCAGGCCTATCTGACTCCCGAATCTATTGTTCTTTATCTGTGCACATTTCTGCTTCTGCCTGTTTTTATTTGCTCAAATTTCCCTGGGCTAAAAGTCTCCTTTCCTCATCTAAGACCCAGCTCCTTCAGGTGAACAGACCTCTCTTCGTTTTCTAATTGTAGGCAGTACCACCCAAGTTGGTATTTAATTATGTGCTGTCTTATATTTTTTCTAATAGTCTCATGCTGTTAGTCTGGCTAAATGACTCTTTGAGGATCAACACCACATTTCTTTATGTTTTTCAAATTTTGAAACGTATTTATTTTTGACTAGCTATAACATACTTATGATAAAAAAAAATTGAAATAGTTCAAAAAGGTGTTCAGTGAAAAGTAAATTTCCTTGTCACTCCTGTCTCCCAGTCCTCCTCAGAGACAATACATTGTTTCTGTATCTTTCTGGGTACACGCCCGCACAACTATTTATTAATACTACTTTCCGTAAGTCTACCCCACTTAAAACTGTATTTGATATAGTGATATTGCTGTTACTTTGCCAACTCCAGGACCTTCTCTTCCTCAGAAGTTGTGGGCCTCCTTTAGGTCACCAAGGTAACTTAAGGAAAGCAGTGGAGATAGTCTGGGTTGCAGAGTCTTGAGAGACCTGGTTGCCCTTGTGTTATAAGAGAGTACTCTGGGACTGGGAAAATGTAAACCAAGTGGGAATTTTTTTTCATAAAAATCTGTAGAGCTACAATCCCTCTCATTGCACCACTATCCTAAATTCTCTCCTAGTCTGTCCCCTTCTCATCACCATAATACTTACATCCCGAAGTAAGCTGTGGGGCTATCACCAAAGGAGGGAGAAGTGGTCACTTCATGCTCTATTGGGTATCCTCAATCAGTTAGCTGTGGAAATATAATCCAGTATCTTGGCGTCAGGGTCACAAATGCCCTGCATAGGTCCAGGATCAAACATAAATGGCATGCATAGATTCTACACAGCAAGTAAGGGGAAGGTGAAGAATTCCAAAATTAACTATACTTGAAATCAAGTCTGTAAAGTAAAGTATTTTTAAAAAGGGGATACAGGCTGTTAAAATATTAACTGAAGAAATGCAGGATATTAATGAATGGTATGAACCATCTTAAAGAGTCAGAGAACCAAAGGCCCTATTCAGAGAAGAAGAACGCTGGCCAAAACAGATGAAACATCCATTCCAGACTCCCCACCTTTAGAGCCATTTTCCAGACTGCAGTTTGCCCCATTGCTATTTAGGCACCCCACTTTATAAGCTCCCAGCCAGTGAATATAATTGTTGATAAAGGAGCAAGGAGGAGGAGCCAGAGGCCTGCTTGGACCAAACTTCTGCTTCCTGAAAAGTACAAACATACTGATAACTGGAGTTTCTGACTGCTGAAGCCAAAGGCCATGTAGTAAGTAGAACTTGGTCTGGTGTAGTCCAGCTAGAGTACCTCTAATAAGCAGTAAAAATTTTATTTTGTACTACACAGACGAGTATGAGTTCACAGACCCATTTCCATTACGAAATGGAAATGAGTGACGTGAACACGTGTTTTGAGGAAGTTGTTTATTATGCAAATATTACCGAGCACCTGCTTGTATGCAAAGCACTGTGCCAGGTGCTGTAAAGGAATGATAAGTCAGACCTGCTCCCTGCCTTCCTGGAACATTAATCTAGTGAAGATTAAAGGGACCAACCAAAAAAAAAATCAAGTGGACAAGATTATTACAGATTGCTAAGTGCCCTGAAGGGAATGAACAAGGTACAGAAAGTGGGGCCCTCTTTCTATAGATGCTCACAGAAGGCCTATCCTAAGAGGTAACATTAAAGGTACGACTCAGAGGATGAGAAAGAGCCTCTTGTATCAAGAACAGGAAGAACAGCAGGCAGAGGGAACAGCTGTGCAGAGTCCCTGATGTTTGAAGAGTTTGGCACGTTCAAGAAAACAGAAGGTTTTCGCAAAACGAACAGGGCATGTGTGGCACCAGTTGGGATTATACAGATCGATGGGCCAGATCATTCAATTCCACCCTAAGTGAAAAGAAGTCATTGAAGGGTATTCAGTGGAGGAATGACATGTTTGATTCTTATTGTAAGGTGATGATGAGCACTCTGGCTGCTAATAGAAAATGGGTTGTAAGGGGACGAACGTGAGAGTAGAGGTCATGTTGGAGACTGCTAGCCGTTCAAGTTGGAGATGATGGTGGCCTGGAGAGGGTGGTGGTAATGGAAATGAAGAGAAGGTGGATTTAAGATATATTTTGGAAATAAAATCAGTGAGCTGCTGCCAATGGCTTAGATGCAAGGGTAATGGACAGGGAGGAATCAGGGATCGCTTTCTGGCTTCTGACTTGAGCAGCTGAGTTAGACAGTGGTGCCATTTACTGGACTGAATAAGACTGGAATGGGAATAGGTTCGGAGATGGAAAAGTCTAGAACTCTATTTTGGATTAACATTTGCGATAAGTGTGAGATGTACAATTAGAAATTTCAAGTAGGTGGTTTTATATATGGGCTGGACCTCTGGGTTAGTGATACCTGGAGCTGTACCTTTGAGAGCGGTCAAACGAACAGAAAGTATTTAAAGCCATGGGAAGAAATGAATGTAATCTCCTAGAGCTGCACTATCCAATACAGTAGCCACTAGCCACGTGTGGGTATTAAAATTAAATTTAAAATGTATGTCCTTAGCCACACTGGCCAGATTTCAAGCACACAGTAATTATATGTGGTAGCTGGCTACCTTATTGGATGGTGTAGGCGTAGAACATTTTCATTATTGCAGAAAGGTCTATTGGACAGTAGTGCCCCCAGAGACAGTACAGCAAAATCTGAGGGCCCAGGATGAAGTCTTATGGAATACCAACTGTATTTAGGGAATTGGACAGGGGGAAGCACCAAGAAGAAATGCTAAGAAAGAGCATCAGTGAGGGATTGGCAACACTATACTACCAGTGGCAACATTATGCAGGCAGCAGTTGAAATAGAGTTGACTTTCCAATTGGGACTCTAAGGAGGTGCTCATTAAAATCCTAAATATTCAGAAGCTCCCAGAGTGCAGGTGATATATATGTTAGTATTTTAAAATGGGAGAGAGAGAGAGAATGAATAAGAATAAGAACCCACGGAAATGGAACTATGAAAGAGAAGAAACAGTTTGGACTTACAGAAGAGGATCATGGAAGTTGATCAACCCTAGGAACTCTCTTTCAAAGATGGAAATGTTTGTAGGCAGAGTGGTGGAATGGCAAGACAAATTTTAGAAGTATCACAATGAGAGAATTAGCAAAACATGGCAAAAGATAGGTGTTCTAGGAGGATTAAGAAATAGCACGTGGAAATGGATGTCCAGTAAGACAAAGTCTCTAGCAGATACGAAAAAATCCTGGGCATTCCACATGATCTGACTTAAAACATTGGTGGCGTGGCAAACCCAAAATTCACATAGGTAGGGTAGGGGAGCCTGGAAGTTACCTCAGAGAGATTGGAAATTATCCACCGGAGAATCTGGAACTGAGAGTATATTTTCATCAAATTTGGAAGGTATGTTACGGTATGACAAACATTAGTCCGGTGGGATTCACGAAGTTAAGGTTAGGGCACGAAAGGTACCTATTTAGGCACTTAACCTCCAAGCAACTGAGATGAAATACAAATGAGGAGCTTGTGTGACCACTAAGAGAAAATGTGATATTAAGGTGCCATACAAGAAGACAGTACTTTCAAATATAAGCCAGGATCAGTATAATTAATTTGCAAATGACAGAAAACCCAAATCTAACTAGTTTAATAAAAGATGTTTATAGGCTCACATAACTGAAAAGTTCAGAGGTAGGACAATGTTCCAATAGCTATTGAGAGGGACAGAGTTCAGACCTAGAGAAGATTCTCTGATGTTGAAAGACAATTCCTCTGGCCAGTGATTGAGATGTAAATTACTGTATAGAGTGGAAAATTGCTTCCTTACTGTAGCAGAAAGAGAAAACAAAAAGAGCTGGCTTTAACCATTTTTTTTCTCCGAAAGAAGGACTATATTTGTCTGGTGGAAGTGATATAGATGTTGGAGTTAAGCAACTGAATTGTTCAGCCTCTACCCCCATTTTCAGCATACGTAGTCCAGGCTAAAGTGTGCTTAGCATGAATGCAGCTGGAGACCCGATGTCTTCTGATTTCCACTGTATTGTACCCCCTGAAGCCGATAAAAACTTATTCATTGTCAAGTATATAACAGAAACTTTATTCTGTTGATAATATCATACGAAATGAGAAAGAACTGGTGTGAAAGAAGAAGCCAAACAGTACATTTGTCTGGCAGACAATCAGCTGGTGTCTTGGGTTGTGTCTTATACTACAGATTTCTCTTCCCACAAGAGCACCCGGTAGAAAACTCGACATAGGCTTTTCACTCTGACCCCTTCTCTTTGAGAAAATATTAACTCTGAGTGCAAGGGATCTAACCACCAGGCCCCAAATTTATTTTATTATTTTCCTGGGAGGCTCAAAGGGTATTCAGGCAAATGGGGCTAAGCTCCCTTACTATTTCTGCCTTGGGGGTGGCAGATCAGATTCCCTGATGTTCTTTTGAAAAATGCAAGCCTGAGTGAAAAGGGAACAAGAAAAAGAGGGGAGTGATATATGCTGGAAACTGGTGGCAAATAAGATTCAAAACAAAAAGAACCCCCAGGATATATAAAGCGAAAGTATTCTGAAAAGGTGACAGATATACCTGAGGGAAGCCGCACATGGTGATGTTAATATGGAAACTGACAATCAACTCAGCACAAACATAAGAGGTGGGCATGGTCCATCCAGAGAGCCTTGATGCCGGCTCCACCTGCAGGTGGGGCTGGAGGCTGTTGCCCTGCAGAGTGGGAGTTGTTCTGAAACACTAGTTCTGGTTCATGACAGCTACTCTCTATTTCTCTTCTGTCTGTCCACCAGCTCCTCAGCCCGTAGCAACTGACCTCTGCTCCCACCAAACTCGTTGAACTGAGGTTACTGCCAGCGCCTGGCTTCCTGGGCTTCGTCATCTACCGTATGTATCCCTGTTGATAATTTACACCCCTTGAAAATGTCCTCTTGGCTCTTGGGTCACCACTTTCTCCTGATGTTCCTGACCTGTTAGTTCCTGCCTCCTTTGAGTTTCCTCTATTTCTGTCCACCCTCTACAGATGAGTAGTCACCTAGGGATCCAATCTTGTCCCTCTTCTAACTCTATACAGTGTCACCAGGTGACAGGATTATTTACCCATTTGGATTAAACTACATCTGGGGGACTTCCCTGGCAGTCCAGTGGTTAGGACTCCTCGCTGTCACTGCCGAGGGCCTGGGTTCAATCCCTGGTCAGGGAACTAAGATCCCACAAGCTGCGTGGTGTGGCCAAAAAAAATAAATAAAAATGAACAACATCTGGGAGCCACATGTACAAAAATGAACTTATTATCCTTACCCACAGGTACACACTAACCCCTATTTTCTCCACCACCTGCCCACTTGTCCAGGCCAGGAACCTCATGGAAATCTTCAGCTCCTCTCTGTCCTGCACCTGCATAAATAGACTATGTTTTAATGATTCCATTTCACGGATGCAGCAGCTTGGCCATTTCCTTTCCACATCCTCTGCTCTATTCTCCATAGTTACCACGTCAGAGTTTTGTGATAGCTGTTGTCTTTTCAATCCTCCCTCATTCTTAGATCAAGAAAATTTCCTTAAAATGAAAATCAAATCATATCACCCTCTTTCTGAAATTCCTTTAATGATTCTCCCTTGTCTATAAAACAAAACCCAAGTTCCTTAGGTGAGTATTCAAAACTATGTCAGTGATTGGTTATAATCTATGATTTTACGCTCTCTCCTCAATCTCCCACTTAGTTCTCAACCACACCCGTACTTCTCTGCTTCTCATTCTCAACCACACCTTGCTCTTTCAAGGAATGTGTGAATATATCAGTATAGGTCAGTGGTTCTCAACTGGCAGTGAATTTGCTCCTTTCTCCCAGAAGACATTTGGCAATGTTCAGACACATTTTTTTGTTGTTGTCACAATTGGGGATAGGGCTGCTACTGACATCTAGTGGGCATCTAGAGGCCAGGGATGCAACTAAATATACTACAATGCACAGGGAAGTCTCCCACGACAAAGAATTATCTGGCCCCAAATGCCATTAGTGCTGCTGTTAAGAAAATCTCGTATAGGGCAACCACATGTGGAAGTCTGTTGGTCATATCTACTGTATCAGACAAATAGGTACAAAGAGAAATAGAACATCCATGTCCAAGGAGTACCTATTTACTCTATTGGCAAGAAAACAATACCTGTGTTAATATTGGATAGAAGCTCTGTGAAATGAGCTTTACCTGTGAGAATTTGTGTTGTGTTTTCTTTTGTGTCCTTCAGTTCATACTTTTAACTACTCTTTGTCCTTAATAGAGTCTTTCTACCCACAAAGATGTGGTGTCTAGCATCATCTGACAACTTTTCCCATGACCCACACGCCTTGCTTCCCTCACCTTCCTGGAAGTCTTTTTTTTTTTTTAATATTTATTTATTTATTTATTTGGCTGTGCCAGGTCTTAGTTGCGGCCCACGGGATCTTTAGTTGCGGCATGTGGGATCTAGTTCCCTGACCAGGGATCGAACCTGGGCCCCCTGCATTGGGAGTGCGGAGCCTTAGCCACTGGACCACCAGGGAAGTCCCCCTGGAAGTCTTTAGAGTCAGAATGCCATGAACTTGGGGAAACTGCAGACCTGAAATTGGGTTGTGAGATTTTTGTCTTGCTGTTCATGCATGATGTGTGGGCAGAGGGAGGAGAACTGGGTGTGACAATTTTGTCTCAAAACAAACCAGTTAAAGTGTAGAGGTCCACCAGCACATATAGCTTTATGCAGTTGGGAATCTGTGGTCTAACCAGTGGCAGCTGTTGTGTTGCAGGCATTGTCTTTAATGAGTGTACCTCGCAGAATCAATCCACGGCAGGATCCCTGTTTTCCAGTGGTGAACTAAGGAGCTGACACAGAGTGGGATTTGGCAGTAGGTCACTGTTATAATACTGTAATATTTGGGACATGCCTTATAACTTGGGATGTGATTTTAACATGACTACCATTCTTCTTTTTCCAACTTACCTTCTCCCCACCCTTGCCAGAGCGATAAAATTAATGAAGAATCTTAAAATCCATTGATATATCCTAGGAAAAAAATAGTAGTAGGGAGTCATCAAAATTTATTGTTAAACCATCTGTAAGTCTTGTTTCAGTTTTGTTCCTTTGACTCATTGACTTTATTGCTGAAAAGGACATTTGAAGTTGTCTAGTCCAACTATCTTATTTCAATACAGGAAAAAAGACAGAGGTTGAGAGTTAAGGACTTTTTCAAGGTCTTCCAGTGTTTGCCTGCATTTTTTTTTTTTTTGAGGAGTGATAGCATCTTTATTATTGCTGTTAATGGAACAAAAGGTACCTAATCACACCAGCTTCTCTTTTGAAAGAAAACTACAAATATCCTAATGACGTCACATATCAAAGGGTAGTTACTTTTGCTGCCTTCTGTTAAAAGCAATTACATGCTAGGAAACCACACATTGCTCACACATTGCCAGGAGCATGGAGGGAACTGAATAGACTGAATAGCATCAGTCTATTCTTATCACATGAAGCCAGACACAGTCAACTCTCAGTAAGCCATTCGCATGGAGGGAACACTGATAATTCACAAGAGTTATATCTGCCATTTGAATGCATCACATAGTTTGTTTAGGCTCCTATAAAATTAATTTAAATTAAAAATATGATCCTTAAGCCAGTGTCGACACATGACAAAGAGCATGAGGTAATGGTGCTGGGGAGGCAGGGAAACATCAGACTAGTATTAGTACTGGGCCACTGGATAAACTAAAGGCACACCACACATATGTGGAGAATTTAGCCAAGAGTGGCTAGGAACTTCAATATATTGTCACTCTTTCTAGATTGGTTTTATATGGGGAGCTATGTTTTTCAACACACCGTATGTACATTTTGTTTGTTTGTTTGTTTAGTGGGCAAATTGATTCATTCAGTTCTGTCACTTTATGAGTATAATTTTACTGGGTCGTATTAATAGAAATACATTAATACTCTACAGAAGCTAGGTAGCATTGAGTACACAAGAATAAAGTACTTAAAAGGGCAAGATCACATCAATAGCCTATCCTTGTCCTGTGGGACAGATAAGGGGATCTTGAATTGAGGTTTTTGATAATAGAGCTTTCATCGGCACAGTCATACTACAGAGAGATGCGGTGGTGTTGAAAAGCACAGGCTGTGGATTCAGTCTCGCTCTAATGATGCCTGCATATTTAATAAACGTCTTCCTTTCTCTGGTGTGTAGTCTCTAGGGAACTCTATTTACAGTTTGGGGGCTCCACATTTCTTCTTGGCTTATTAATCCTCTGTCCATTATCTCCCCCAGCTTCCTCTCCTGGATGCTTTCCTGTGATCCTGTGATTATGAATCTGGATTCATGGAACCTACAGTTTTCTCAGGCTCCTTCCTGGAATGATCTCTGAGTTGTCTCAGCATTCTAAGATGTGCCTGTTATCTTCCTCTCGTGAGCAGAGAATCATGCTGCCAGTAAAAACAATGTTAAATGTTAAAACAGAATCTGGGGTAGAGGTTCTTTATGGGAGTTGTGATCAGTCCATCTTGCTGATGTATCATTCTCTGCCTTAAGCTACTGAGAATCATACTTTTCTCCATAAGAAGAATTGAAGAAGCTAGATGATGACAGGTTGTGTCCCTTAAAACCAAGCCTCAGATGAGCTTTGTTCCCTTTGACCTCTGTCCACTTGAGTTTTGAGGTAAGCCAGTGCAGGCACTTCATGGAAACTGTGTCCGAGGTGAAGCTGCATCCATCTATATTCACCAAAAGGAGCCTCTGAGAGGTTTCAGATAAGACAAGATAGGTACAGAGAAGAGGTACACCTGGCCTGAGAGGACAGGATGAAGCCTGGAACCTGAGTGGTGGCAGCAAGAATTACCCTTAGGACATGGGTGTACATGACGACAGGCATAAACTAGTCATATGGAAACTCATTCCCTTATTCTCTTATTAACCAACATTTGAATATATTGGTGTAACGCCAAAAATGTGGGATATTCTAACCAACATTTAGAAATATTGTAATTGATGATTTGGCATCCATTGATCATAGGGTCAAACTAACAGCCAAAGTTGATTATATTTCCCCTTTGGGTGTGCAAAAATCATACTGCAAACCTTCCAACCACAGACCCCAACATCTGTGTTTTGCTTCCTGCCCAGCAGGAGAACGTCCCCACCTAACAACTTCCCACCGCTCTAGTAATAAAGGCTTTTGCCTATGCTTTCTGCCCCCTCCTCTGCCTCCTGACTGATCCCATGGTGCTTCCCCATGGGCCCCCTGCGTGGTGTGGCATGCCCCCTCTTTTCAGGAACTGTAAGTACTTCTTTCAAAGGCAGTTGTCTCCTTGTCTGTGACCTTACCATACATGATTTCTAAAAATCCTGGGTGTATGTTAAACACGGATGAACCCCACAATGTATAAATTTTTATGGCAAGTAATGGTAAATGCTATGAAGGATAATAAAGCAGGGAAGGGGTATAGAAAGGGATAGATAGAGTGATCAGGGACAGACTCTGATGAGGGGACATTTGAACAAGAGACCAGAGTAAAGTAGGGAGCAAGATGTGCTGATATTTAGGGGCAGCATTTCAGGCAGAGGGAATAGCAACTGCTAGGGCTGAGGAGGAGGGAACATGCTTGGACCGTGTACATAGGGAGATGGTGAGGCTTCGGTGCTTAGGAGCGGGATGGGTTCAGCATATGGCAGGTGGACTGAATTGTGTCCCACCCAACTTTATATGTTAAAGCCCTAACCTCCAGTACCTCAGCATGTGACTGTATTTGGAGACAGGATCTTCAAAGCATAATTAAGTTAAAATGAGGTTGTTATGGTGGTCGCTAATCCAGTCAGACTGGTGTCCATATGAGAAGAGGAGATTAGGACACAGACACCAGGGGTGCACATGCATAGGGGGATGACCGTGTGAAGAGGCAGCAAGAGGTTGGCCATCTGCAAGCCAAGGAGAGAGGCCTCAGAGGAAACCAACCAGCTGGCACCTTGATCTTGGACTTCCAGCCTCCTATACCATAAGAAAATTAATTTCTGTTAAGCCATCCAGTCTGTGAAATTTTGTCATGGCCTAGGGCTAAATCATGATGGCAAAATGTTACCTTGCAGTTATGGTTAGTTAGTCAGTGTGGATGGAAGTTTGATCTTTGTTCTCCTGGCCCAGTGTTGTTTTCTCTAATCTTTTATATTGCTTATGTTTTCAGGTAATTTGCAAGCTTCGTGATAGCATTCCTCACATACCCCTAAGTTGGAATATCTAAGTTATTTAATTTTTTGTTTGACATTTAATTGATGAAGAGGAGTCTCACCAGCCCGCCCAACACAATATCCTCTTCACTTTTCATTCTTCTTTGGTCTTCTGAGGCCATTCCCATGATCAGATTTCCATTTTCAACAATGTTACTCTCTTGAACCAACCATAATTATCTTGTCTCCTTTTGCATCTTTGGCCGTGAGACCAGATGTAGCCCCTTTCCATTTTGGGTCCCAGGGCTTTTCCTTGTCTTTCTTCATTCCCTATGCTCTGTGAAACCAATTTGTAAACATACAAAAGCTGTGTATTTACAGCATACAGTCGTATCTTTGATGATCTAGTTCCCTCTCTAACATTTGCATTTATTATTTTTTCTCAGGTTGTGAAATCAGGGCTGAATTTGCGCTTTAGGCCTCAAAACAAGACATTTCTGAGAAAAGTGAATCCCGTGGCTTGGCCTCAGAGGAACATTAAGAGACCTTCCCCAGGGACCTGCTTTTCAAGTTACCTGTGAATCAGAGAGCAAGATAGGCCTTCAGGAAGTCTCATAAGGGATGGAATGAAGAAAAATAAGAGAGATTCAGCAAAGGAGGGAGTAAATAATGAGAAAATTCCTATAAAAAATAGATGTCATGCACATAAGAAATCAGAAAAAAATGTTGGGGTCAGTTCACACATCTGCAATTTCCAGGTGTGTAAAGAGTGTGGCAAAGCCTTTAACATCAACTCAGCGCCAGCAAGTCAGCACTGGAGAGAAACCTTTTAGATGCAAGGACTACAGCAAGGCCTTCAAGCAAAAAGTCAGCTTAAATCAATATCAATGGATCCAAAAGAAAAAAAGAAAAGGAAAGAAAAAAGAAAGAGAAAACCCCAGTATCAATGGATCCACCCTTGGATGAAGCCCTACAAATGCAGAGTGTGGGAAAGGCTTCAACAAGAGTTCAGGATTGAAGCAGCACTGGAGGCTTCATGTTAGAGAAAAACCCTGTGAATGTGAGAAATGTGGGAAAGTCTTCATTCAGAACTCAAATTTTATTCGTCATTGGAGAATTCATCCTGGAGAGAAACTTTTAAATGTAATCTTGTTCTGTGTGTCCCCCTAGTGCAGGTTAGCAGGCCCTCCCCTTTTTGGCCTGATTATCCCAATCCAGCTGTACCTCCTGCCCTCCCCAGACTCTGCTCCAGCCAGTCCTCTCCACTCACTGCAACACACACTGTTTCAGTTTCTTTCTCTGAGCTTGCGCTTTTTCTGCTCCCCCAGATGCCCTCTCCCCATCTCTTCCCCTTTCTTTGATCCTATCTAGCCTTAAGACGTTTTGAAGCTTACCACTTTGACTCTGCCTTTCTCACTACAGCCTCTTTTGTCTGTTTTCTTAAAGACAGCCTTATTATTATTTTTGTAAAACATTTTTTGGCCGTGCCATGCGGCATGTGGGATCTTAGTTCCCCGACCAGGGATCGAGCCCACACCCCCTGCATTGGAAGGGCAGAGTCTTAACCACTGGACTGCGGGGGAATTCCCAAGACAGCCTTATTCTATTTACAATGAATTTATATGCTGGTTGTTTTGTTATTGTTGTTTCGTATTTTTATTTTTTGTTTTCCCTCCAGTTGACTCAATGTTATTTCCAACTCTGCAGTGGTGAGCTTCTCCATAGCAGGATTGGTCAGGAAGATGGACTGTCCCCAAAGGAGATGAATATAAGGAATGACCTTGAGAGTGTCTGTCTTTCCTTAGATTTTAGGTAAGTTGTTTGCCCTGAGACTTCAGCTCTCTGATGTGTTTAAAGAAAAATTTCAGATTATCTGGCTATTTTTTTTTTTTGGTTGTGCCATGCAGCATGTGGGATTTTAGGTCCCTGACCAGGGACTGAACCCGCGCCTCATGCAGTCTTAATCTCTGGACTGCCAGGGAGGTCCCAGTCTGGCTATTTTTTGTTGTAAGGGTGGGGCCATATTCTTCAGATTTTAAAAAAATTTTATTTATTTATTTATTTATTTTTGGCTGTGTTGGGTCTTCATTGCTGCGTGCGGGCTTTCTCTAGTTGTGGCGAGTGGGGGCTACTCTTCGTTGCGGTGCACTGGCTTCTCATTGCGGTGGCTTCTCTTGTTGTGGAGCACAGGCTCTAGGCACACAAGCTTCAGTAGTTGTGGCACGCAGGCTCAGTAGTTGTGGCACATGGGCCCTAGACCACAGGCTCAGTAGTTGTGGCGCACAGGCTTAGTTGCTCTGCGGCATGTGGGATCTTCCCGGACCAGGGCTCAAACCCATGTCCTCTGCATTGGCAGGCGGATTCTTAACCACTGCGCCACCCAGGAAGTCCCTTCTTCAGTTTTTCTACATCTTGAGAAGAGGTGGATTTTTGGATTTTTAAAATTTTCAAAGTGGACCACACTTAAAAAAAACAAAACAAAACACTGAACAACATTTTGTAGATATTCATTAGCAACCAATGCAATGTGATGATTTTTGAGAGAGATGAGACACATAACATGAATCTCACATTCCCCAGACCTTCTCCTTGGGAATATTTGCCGAGCTGTGGCCTAGAGAGTTACAGCCTTTCTCAGTGTGTGGAGGAGATGGAGATCAGACCTGCTATATGTTTTTCTTTTTTTAACGTATTGTATAAATATGGAGAAATGTGTTGAAAAAGCACCAAGTAGTTGACAAGGGGGAGGAGTGTGTGACATTACCGGTGGCTGAATCCAGAGCCATTTCCAGGTCTATCCTGTATGGTTGTGATAATCGTGCAAAGAGGAACTGGTCTAAGGGACAGATGGGAGTTGAAATCCTGCCCTTGTTCCATTTGCCATGTCACGCACCTATGGGATTGTATCTCTTTAGGGGCTACTCTTTCCTAATAGGTACTGATGTGCCTTATGGGCTATTCTGGCCTTTCCCAGCATTTTTCTCTGTTGCTGTCTTTCACTCTAGAGTATAGGAAAGCTAGATATTCACATTTCCAGTCTATCTTGCATTCTATCGTGCAATGGACATGGTAATGACTGTTACTCGTCACCTGGTCTCCATTCTCTCCTGCTTCCATAAAAATTGCTAAATTTTCCAGTTTTTTCAGCAGGTATGTTTGGCCATGTGACCAACCTCTGGCCATTGTGAAATGGTATGTGCAACTCTCTGGCCATGCACTTAAATGCATGCCCAGCACCACCATTAGACCAAGGAAAACAGGGTCCCACCCCAGGGCATGTGCCCAGGGTGTGCAGGGGGTCCTGCACTTTTAGTTCCTTCCTCTACATTTTTTTTTATTGGTTTACTTTTATCCTTTTATTTATTTATTTATTTTGGCTGCACTGGGTCTTAGTTGCGGCATGTGGACTTCTTAGTTGCGGCATGTGAACTCCTAGCTGCGGCATGTGAACTCTTAGTTGCAGCATGCAAACTCTTAGTTGTGGCATGCATGTGGGATCTAGTTCCCTGACCAGGGATCGAACCTGGTCCCCTCCATTGGGAGCGTGGAGTCTTACCCACTGGACCACCAGGGAAGTCTCCCCTTCCTCTACATTTTAAAAGTCATCTACTGTTGCCTGGGTGTGGCTAGGTCAAATAGGACTGTCACATGGGGTGCTCCGAGAGTAGATTGTGATCTCCATGGGCCCTGGGCTCTGTCTCTCCCATTTGGGGTGCTCTCTGAGCATTTACTCAGTGTGTGGGCTGACCAGGTGTCCTAAGGAGCTCCAGAATGCACACCTATAGGGTTGTGCCAGGGCCCTATGGCTGGACCTCAGTTCTAGGAGGGAGGCCAGCCTGGGTTTTTCCCACAGGATCACATGACACTGGGCCATCAGAATGATGCTGACTGATTCGGGGTGACTCATTCATCTTAGGCACAGGTTTGAATTCAAGGCTCTGGGCTACTGTGGGTCTGCTGTCAACCCTTGGGGTGGGCTGCATGTGTGGGCCCCTGTGTCAGCTTTTGCTCTTCTGCGTTCCTACTGCAATGCTGCTTATGGGCTACAACACCCAACGACAACAGAGGTGGCAGCAAATATCCTTTATCTTGTGCATTCCCCACTCTTGGCCATGAGGGTGGTCACTCTTCCCCGCACAACATGTCAGGCAGTTCTCTGGGGGTGGCCACGCCTCTCTCCTCTGAGGGCTTTCAACAGGCTTTCTGATAGATGTCCTCTCTTACCCCCCACTGATGCAGTGACGCCATGCTGTCCTGGGTCAGTCTTAAGCTGTGCTGGAAGGGGACATTCATTTCTTGGGTGAATTGAACTGCTCTTCTTACTCTTCACATGGGCCCATTGCTTATCCTCCCCGTTGGTGGTGGTGGTATGGAAGGGAGAAAGATAACCGACATTGAAAGACATCATTCTAGGAATGCAATGATTATAGCAGTTGCTATGGTCTTAATGTTTGTGTCCCCTTCAAAATTCATACGTTGAAATCCTAATCCTGATGTGATGGTATTAGGAGGCAGGGCTTTTGGGAGGTGCTCTCATGAACGGGATTAGTGTTCTTGCAAAAGAGATCGCACAGAGCTCCTTAGCTCCCTTCCACGTGAGGGCACCGCAAGAAGGCCCTGTCTATGAACCAGGAAGAGGGCCCTCATCAGAATTCGACCATGCTGGTGCCTTGATCTTGAACCTCCCAGCATCCAGAACTGTAAGAAATAAACTTCTGTTCTTTATAAGCTACCCAGGCTATAGTGTTTTGTCTAGCAGCCTGAATGGACAAAGACAGCAGTTTAAGAGCAGTTGCGGTTGTAAAATATGTGATTCAATGATTAGACTATAACATTCCAAATGGTAAATTTAACATGACCAGAAAACTTATTACAATTAATATTTTCCTGAATATTCTGTGTAAGACTTGTATTCGCAGTTATCGTAATAACCTTTGAGGATGTCATTGGAAGCCAATATTCATAGGTGGCATGATGATGCAATGCCACTAGTAATGATCTAAGCAGCATTCAATAAATGGTATTAAAGAACTGAAGAGGCAAGAATATCTATATTGTTTCAATTCTGTGGTGAGTTCAAGGATTTGAGGGATGATCAAGAAAAGACAAGACCTGAAACATAAAATATTGTACATCAACTATACCTCAATACAAAAAAGTTTTTTTAAAGAAAAAGATAAGACCACTAGATGGCACTATTGTACAACAAACTACATTGTGCGGCCTCTGTACAGCTCGCAGGAGAGGGGAAGTCCCTTACTGAAGGGCCAACCCAGCAGGGGAAGAAGGCCAGGGATTCCCGGGGAGGGGGTGGGGTGGAGAGGCGAACTGGAAAGGAGGCTTACTCGTCTAGGCAGTGTTGCTCAACAGCAAGGTGGGAGTCTCTGCCCTTCAGAGAGCGTTGAAGGGCAGCAGCGGTTTGGGGTCTATTTTTTAAAAATTTTTATTTATTTATTTGTTTATTTATTTATTTTATTTATTTTTTGGCTGTGTTGGGTCTTCGTTTCTGTGCGAGGGCTTTCTCCAGTTGCGGAGAGCAGGGGCCACTCTTCATCGCGGTGCGCGGGCCTCTCACCGTCGCGGCCTCTCTTGTTGCGGAGCACAGGCTCCAGACGCGTAGGCTCAGTAGTTGTGGCTCACGGGCCCAGGTGCTCCGCGGCATGTGGGATCCTCCCAGACCAGGCCTCGAACCCGTGTCTCCTGCATTGGCAGGCAGATTCTCAACCACTGTGCCACCAGGGAAGCCCCAGTTTGGGGTCTTTTACGGCCACAGAGTTTGTCTTATCCATGGCTAGCAGACATTAGGTGCAGTTTCACGAGTTGTGCAAAGCAGGCAGGCTCTAAATGGCTAAAAATATGCTAATATGGGTTATGTTTAAAGCAATTGGATGAGTAAGAATTTGTAAAATGTGTAAAAAAATATTGTACCCCTAAATCTTGTAAATATTGTACCCTTAAAGCTTGATATAAATTTCCTATGTTTTTAGGTTATTACACAATTACAACTGAACATTCAAATTCGATAATATTTAAATTGCATTAATTTAATATGAGGAACAGTGATGTTTTGCTAAAACTAGATTGCTGTTCTAAGATGAATATACTATAGGTTTTTTTGTTTGTTTGGCCTCACTGCACAGCTAGTGGGCTCTTAGTTCCCCGACCAGGGATCGGACCCAGGCCCTCAGCAGTGAAAGCTCAGAGTGCTAACCACTGGACCACCAGGGAATTCCCTGGCATAGGTTGTTTTGATTTTGCCTTGGCAAACCTACCTAACCAAGTGTCTTTGGTTGATGGGAATTGGGAATGGCCTACTCCAACTGTCAGCATGATTTCCAGGCTCCATATCTTCTACATGGAAAATATGTCAAAGAGCAGAAGCAGTGACTTACATCTGAGAACATCCCAGTGGGAGGGAAAAAGAAATCATGTTTATTCCTCAGGAATACTGAAGTGCCCTGGAGTAAGCTGACACTTTTCTGTTAACAATGTTATCAGTAAGGCTTTAAACTCCATGTTCTTTTGAGCAGGGAAATCCTAACCCCTGCTCTCCCATATTTAAAGGTCTTTTGGAGGTGACCACAGACACTCCTATAAAGCTCTCAGGTTATGCAGACGATGGAGGACTTGAGGTTATCTTGAAAAGATGTGACCTGGGTTCCACACAAGGGCCTCATGGATCCCGGGGAAGTGTCGGCCTCAGTAGGGTATGGCTGAGGGCTGGATGCTCCTCTGGACACAGCCTTCTTGGCAGTAGGAGACGAAAAGACTTGTAAACTGTGAGCCCCATGTGGGGCATCACAGTGGCCGGGGTAGGAGCTAGACACATGGGGCCATTTGGCAGTGGTGGACAAATGAAGTGGTGGACAAGTCTAAGAAAGGTTGCAGGACTGTGTGTAGGCTTCTAGCTGGGGCCTGGATTCACTTCTCACCCTCCCTCACTTATTCATGGTGGCTCTCCCTATGCAGGACAGAAAAGCACCGCCTTTTTGACTTTCTAAGGGTCTTCTGGATATATATTAAGATAGCTACTCTGTTCCTCGACTTTCATTCATTCAGCAAACGTTTCGGTGCCTCCTGTCTTGAGGTCCCCACCCCGTCCAGGTCAGGCCCTCAGCCCAGTTCAGCTCTCTCTCCAGGTCCCTGATTTCTCCTCTAGGCCCTGAAGGGAGGGACTCACCCGTAGGTGGAAAATCTGCCAGGCAGGGGCCGGGCCTGTCCCGGCAGGGAAGAGGCTCCTGCCTCTAAGAGGAAGGATGACCTCGCAGGCTCCGCTGCTCATTGGCTCAGCTGGGCCCCGCCCCTTCACCCGATATCCAATGGAATGAAGGCCCTGCTTCCTTCTCCGGCCTGAAGGTTAGGACAAGCCAAGCCCTCTGCCTTAACTCAGAACGCGGAGTCCTGTGGACTCCCTAGTGGTCCAGTGGTTAGGACTCTGCACTTTGACTGCCGAGCGCCAGGGTTTGATCCCTGGTCAGGGAACTGAAATCCCGCAAGCCGTGCGGCGCGGCCAAAAAAATAAAAAAGAACGTAGAGCCTGAGAGGAAGACACCTACCTTGCCTTTTCTTCCTCAGGCTCGTCTGGTGGGAACTAGGAGGAACCACTGAGATGTGGGATCCTCTAAGATCACTAGAGAGAATTTCAGGTAAATTATAGGCTGACAGGTCACTGTGATGACGTACTTCCGGCTCAGCCATTGCTTTTAGCGCGTGAGGGTTTGGTTTGTGAGGACCCGCTAGTGGTTCCCCAAAGCTCTGTTCGCTGGAGAGGGGCAGAGGCCACTCAGAGCCCACGGTGAGCGGGTCTGGCTTGGTCAGAGCAGGACGGGAAGGACCCTGGGGGAGACCGGCGGGGCTACTGCTGCACCGGGGTCCTCACCCCAACGCCCATGCTCGACTCGTTCGCATCGAGAAGGGGCGCTGGCGGGCCGGGGACGCCGGCCGCAGGCTCCTGACGCCTAGTTTCTCGTCCCCAGGACAGCCTGTGGCCTATTCACACTTGGATACTGACACAAATTCAAGTGTTGACACCGAGGTCCTCAAATTTTTTAAACTGTCTGAGCTCCAGGACGCGTTGTCAGCAGAGAACACTGCCCTCGGTCGCTCCAGCCCCCGCTTGTCCAGGCTGCGGAGACCCCAGCCCTACCCCTAGGCCTGTGCACAGCTACTTAACGCTCTTTCCCTTTTCAGGTGGTCTCAGGAAATCAGTCTGTGATCACTTTATTCGCCTTACTCGCCTGGCCAGGTGTAAACCCAATCTGGAAGCGATTCGTAGAGTACCCAAAGTTTTGAAAAGACTGAAATGGTTTTCTCCCCCCACCCCCATGGAGGCTACTTCCTTCACAGAATTGGAGAACGTGGAGCCCTGGATTTGGATTGGCTCATATGAATGTTTAATCTAAAAATCTTGGGACTTCACTGGCGATCCAGTGGTTAAGACTTGGGGCTTCCACTGCAGGGGGGACAGGGTTCCATGCCTGGTTGGGGCACTAAGATGCCTCATGCCGCACAGTGCAGCATAAATAAATAAATAAAAATAAAAATCTCTTGAAGGGTTATATCCATCAAGCACCTAATATGTGTCTAATGTTTAGCATATAATATCCTATGCACAGTATTGGGGCTATGGAAACATTATTATTTTTTTATTATTATTATTTTTAAATTTTATTTAATTTTATTTTTGGCTGCGTTGGGTCTTCGTTGTTGCATGCGGGCTTTCTCTAGTTGCAGCGAGCGGGGGCTACTCTTTGTTGCGGTGCGCGGGCTTCTCATTGCGATAGCTTCTCTTGTTGTGGAGCACGGGCTCTAGGCGTGTGGGCTTCAGTAGTTGCAGCACGCGGGCTCAGTAGTTGTGGCTTGCGGGCTCTAGAGCGCAGGCTCAGTAGTTGTGGCGCACAGGCTTAGTTGCTCCACGGCATGTGGGATCTTCCCGGACCAGGGCTCGAACCCGTATCCCCTGCATTGGCAGGCGAATTCTTAACCACTGTGCCAACAGGGAAGCCCGACATTTCTTGATTTAGTTCTTTTTACATCCTTTATTTCACTCCTCATTACATTCTCTTAACGTAATTGTCATAACGTAATTGTTAAGGTTCACAATCGATCAGATAAAACATATGGTCCCTGCCATTAGTGAAGTATGTTGTGATTTGTTTCCCACCTGGGCTTGTTGTTTATGCTTCAATTCCATAGCTATGGTTTTCCCCATAGGAAAGTAGGAGTGTTTTGTACTTTGTAAGGGTGGCCTCTGCTGCTGTTCTACTTCCAGATGATTTGCTTTTCATAGTGTCAACTGTACAGATCACACCTTTTTGCTTAAGGCCATTTGTGTAATATGTCAATAATATTAAGTATCCACTGTAAGGGATGTTTATTACAAAGATATGATGTCAGTATCATGATTTAAGAGAATTAGAGTACACAACTACAAGGGGTACCCATTTACTCAGTATGAATCACTGCTTTTGTTACCTTTGGACAAAAACCATCCATGAGTTTAGCAGCATTACTTGTGTAGGTTTGCATTGTGTTGTTTTATTTGTTTTTGTTTTTGACAGCACCACAGGGCTTGCGGGATCTTAGTTCCCAGACCAAGGATCGAACCCAGGCCCCAAGCATTGGCAGCTTAGAGTTCTAACCACTGGACCACCAGGGAATTACCACATTGTGTTTTCTTTTAAAGTTCTTTTGTTTACACTTATAGCTACTCTTCCCTGTCCATTCCTCGCCCCCCCCCCCAACCCCTCCCCCCGCCCCTGGAATCCCTGCAACTATCAAGATGTGGTTTTTAGCCTCCCCTGACAGCTCTTTCCCTGACAGCCTCAGCTTCCTCTACCTTCCTGGATAGCTTTCTGGGTTCAGTAAGTAGGGTCAGTGGAGGAAAGGGCCGTGTGCTGACTATATAAAGTCTTTTGTCTGATGGACCCTGAGACTTAATAGCAAACTGCAGATAAGGAGTTGAAATGGAAGTTGTTTTTAAAATCTACGAGTGCATGCACTTTTATGCTTATTAACGATTTCCAATCTATCTAATGGCAGCTATTTGTATTTCAGGTGTTGCCTTTAATGTGTAAACCTTGCTGATTCATTCTGTAGAATGGCAGAAGGCTTATTTCCTAATGATGAACTAGTTAACTGACCTAGAAAGGGAGTTAGAACTATTAGTTTACAAATAAAATTGCTTGGCTTCCCTGATGCAACAATATTTAGAACTTGGAGTATTTGAGACATGTCATGAAGTTGATGGATCATTTAATATGGTAGTGTTTTTCTTCTCACCACCTATCCCAAACACTCTTATAAAATTGAATGATCATCTTATAATCAATCTGTACTTAGAGGAAAAAATAGTAGTAGAGAGACATCAAGATGTTCCTAATACGGGATTTCCCTGGCAGTCCAGTGGTTAAGACTTCCCTGGTGGTCCAGTGGTTAAGACTTTGCCTTCCAGCGCAGGGAGTGAAGGTTTGGTCCCTGGTCAGGGAGCTAAGATCCCATATGCCTGTGGCCAAAAAACCAAAACATAAAACAAAAGCAATATTGTAATAAATTCAATAAAGACTTTAAAAATGGTCCCACATCAGGGCTTCCCTGGTGGCGCAGTGTTTAAGAATCTGCCTGCCAATGCAGGGGACACAGGTTCGAGCTCTGGTTCAGGAAGATTCCCCATGCTGTGGGGCCACTAAACCCTGTGCACCACAACTACTGAGCCGGCACTCTAGAGCCTGCAAGCCACAACTACTGAAGCCCGCGTGCCTAGAGCCCGTGCTCTGCAACAAGAGAAGCCATTGCAATGAGAAGCCTGTGCACCACAACTAAGATTAGCCCCCGCTAGCCACAACTAGAGAAAAGCCCACACACAGCAACGAAGACCCAACACAGCCAAAAGAAAAAAAGAGGTCCCACATCAAATCTTTAAAAAAAAAAAGATGTTCCTAATAAACTATTTTCAAATTCCATTTTGACTTTTACTACTGTCTGTACTGTGTGGATTCTTGGGTTTTTTTTTTTTTTTGGCTGCACCGTGCAGCAGGCAGGATCTTCGTTCCCAGACCAGGGATCGAACTCACACCCTCATGCAGTGGAAGCATAGAGTCTTAACCACTGGACCACCAGGGAAGTCCTGACTCTAGGGATCTTAACTGGAACTCCAGCTTTCTTTTCAGCCCATAGCATTCTCTCCACTGTACCACTGTATGCCCTAGTTTCCTTTTCTGTCCTCTTTCCTAAGATGTCTTCTTTGGAGTACTGAAAATTAGTTTTGTCAGTCCACCTTCGCATCTGTTCGCTGAACCAGTCAGCTGAATATGTACCTGGGAAATTGTATGCTAATTATATTCTCCACACGATTTCTGTTTCTGTGCTCCCTCTTTTGCCTGCTGTCTCACCTCTGTGGCTTGAGAATTGCCTCCGATACAAGGCAATAACTAATGAATAGTATTGATAGTTCATGTAGCCCCCAAAAAGAATGGGTCAGATGCTATATGCAAGAATTAGGGTCAGTAGAATGATTGTCACTAATCCTTCTTTCTTTACTTTCAGTTCCTGAGAGTGTTACCTTTCCCTGAGACAGGAATAAAAGAGGTCAGATGACGACAACAGCGTCCTTAACAACCAGGCCCCAGGTGAGCTGGGTTTCCTCTGCCCCTGCATGTATGCATGTGCATATGTACAGATATATTTATATATGCACATATTAAAGTATACAAGTGTATATAAATATAAGTTTATATATGTTACATATGCATATATAAAATATATGTAACATACTTTTATATATATATAAATATGTAAATTTGCTTTCTCATTGAGGTATAACTTATAATTCATATAACTCCTGTATAGCTCACTTTTTAGAAATATACACACCTGTAAGACCATCATTCATATTGAGACATAGAACATTATCAGTACCTCAGCAGACTCCCTCATGCACCATCCCAAGCAGTCCACCCCAAAGTTGACCTTTATGGGACTCCCCTGGCGGTCCAGTGGTTAGGACTGCACGCCCTCACTGCCAAGGGCCTGGGTTCAATAACTGGTCAGGGAACTAAGATCCCACAAGCCGCGTGGCCAAAACAAAACAAAACAAAAAAAGATGACCATTATTCTGACTGCTATGACAATATATTAGTTTTATTTGTTCTTAAACTTCATGTAAATGGAATCATTCAAAATTTACTCTTTTGTGTCTGCCTTCTTTTGCTCAGTTTTATGTCTGTGAACTTCACCCGTGTTGTTGCACATAGCAGTAGTTTGTACTTTTTCATTGCTGAATAGTTTTCCATTATATGATTATACCACATTTTATTTATTCATTCTACCGTGGATGGACATTTTGATTGTTTCCAGTTTTCGACTACTATGAATAAGAAGGCAGCGAACATTCTTGCTTATGCCTTTTGATGAACACAGGCACTCATTTCTCTGGGGTGTATCTTTAAGAGTCAAATTGCTAGGTCATAGGCTATACATTTGGTTAGTTTTTAGTAGATGCTGCCCAACAATCTTCTGAAATGGTTGTTCCAATTTATACTTTTACCAGCAGTACAAGAGAGTTCCAGTTGCTCCACATCCTTGCAAATACTTCTCATTCATTCTTGATATCATATTGGGGTTTTTTAATTGCCTTTTCTCCATTAAGGAGTGATACAGAGCACCATTTCATACGTTTATTGCATACATGGATGTCCACTTATGTGAAGTCACTGTTGAGATACATTCCCATTGTTTCTTACATTGTGTGTCATTTTCTTCCTCCAAGTTGTAGTAATTATGGATATAAGTCCTATGTCAGATGTATGTATTATGAAGTTCCTTTTCCCAGTCTGTGGCTTGCTATTTCACTCTCTTATTAATTTATTTTTTTGGCCGTGCCCCGAGGCTTGCAGGATCTTAGTTCCCCAATCAGGGATGGAACCCGGGCCCCCTGCAGTGGAAGCGCAGAGTCCTAACCACTGGAAAGCAAGGGAATTCCCACCTTTTCACTCTCTTAATGTCGTCCTTTGATAAACAGACTTTTCTCTAGCCCATCTCAAGTAAGCAGTACTTTCCTGTGCTTCTCTAACCTCACTACCTCTACATGGGGGTGGGGAGTCATGGACAAATGTGAAAGCATTGTGCCTGGGGTAGTGAGAAAGGAGACAAGAATGAGGAAGAACTTGGATGAAAGCACAATTGAGAAATGACAGGAATATGAGCAGCCCAAATAATCACCCAAATATATTATACAGAGTGGGAAGGGGCTCGGAGCTAAGGTAGCAGCCATATCCCGTTATATGTTAGTTTTTCTTTTATATATATACATTCATGCTCAGGCCCAAGTCTAGCTTCTATATTATAGTCTATTTGGAGGTCGCATGTATTTGGAAGCTCATAGTGAAGATGTATTTTGTTCTAACTGGGAAAGTATATGGAACTCTGGCTGGCTGTCTGCCTTTAATTTTTGTCCTCTTCCTCTACACCTTGCAACTTTTACACAAAAACCGCTCAGGCACATGAGGGACCCAGTACTAAATATACGTCCTTGTAGATGCTGTTCTCAGCCTCTCATTGACAGTTTTGACCATCACCAGAGTCCTGAGGCCTGGGATAGGAGGAACTTGTCATTTCAGGAATCAGTGGCTTTTGAGGATGTGGCTGTGTACTTCACTGACAAGGAATGGACCAGCTTGATACCTGCTCAGAGGGCCTTGTGCAGGAGCGTGATGCTGGAGAACTCTATGTAAGGCCTCTCTGCTGCTGTTCTTTCTGGGCCCTAAGAAGTTAAAGGTTCTCTTATAACTATTAACTGACCCCAGATGGCGATGTTAAGGGTTTCCAGGTACACAGAGCCCTGGAGTCTATTTGGCTTCCAAGAAGGCTTTCCTTCTTTTTCCATCGTAAAAGCTGTCCTCCCTCTGTACCTGCCTTAGAGGCGATTCTCTGGGTACACCAGGGCTCGAGCAGTCTCTTGGTACCCTCACCCTAGTATTGAACCTCCAGATTATCTTGAGAGGACTCAGCCCCTTTGTCTCCATGTGGGAGTTGCTCCTAGGAGCCATACATCTGTTTTCCACAGTTAGAGAATTTTCCATTCTTTAACAAGGAAGGTAAAACATTTGTTTTCCTTTAAATAGAAATTCGCCTCCCAGAGTGTCTCAGGCTTCCTTGGAAACACTGTCCAAGAGCTCCTCCCAGAACCCTTCCTGTACCTCTGTAGGGTACCGCTTGCTCGGTTCCCCCGGGGTTCCTCTCCTCGCTGAGACTGACCCGCGTGACTCTGCTCTTCATTGTGTTGTTTCTTCTTCCCTTCAAGCAGCATCGTCCACTTCCAAACTAGCTCTGGTCTCTCATCTTGAGCGAGGGAAAGAGTCACGTTTCACCCAGCCCCAGGGACCCCTAAACAGGAGGAACAGGAGAGCAGGTTCTACAGGTGAGTTAAACAAGGAATGCCCTTTGTTTTTATTTGATTAAAATGAAAACGTGTGTTCTCTGCCCAGCATCATGGAGTGTTTGGGATCCTTAATCACACTGTTTCTGATTGGTCTGTTTTCATCTATTTAAATGGAGTACACAACACCGTGCTTCAGTGTCTTACATACTAGGATGCTTTTATCCCTGGGGATATGTGGAAAGATTTTTCGAAGTACTTTACTGGTTATTTGTGATAACCATTTACCAGTTTCTCCCAGTTTTACAAAAATGATAAACTCAGTGCAGTATTATCTTGTCAACTAATCAACAAAACAAATAGAAAAAATTATTTTTGCTTTTCATGATTATTAATAAGTTAAACATTTTTGAAAATTTGATTCTTATTTTATTTTGGAGTACAGTTAATTTACAATGCTGTGTTACTTTCAGGGGTACAACTAAGTGATTTAGTTATATGTATCCATATACTGATTCTTTTTCAGATTCTTTTCCATATAGGTTATTACAGAATATTGAGTAGAGTTCCCTGTGATATACAGTGGGTCCTTGTTGATGATCTATTTTATATGTATATTAATGGGTATATGTTAATCCAAACCTCCTAATATATCCCACCTGCCCACCTTTCCGCTTTGGTAACCATAAGTTTCTTTTTTAAATCTGTGAGTCTGTTTTGGGCTTGTCAAGTAGTTCATTTGTACCAATTACTAGATTCCCCCTTACCCTTCACCTACCCAGGCAGATGCCAACCCCTGCAAAACCGCTCTGCTGAGCGTGCTGTCGTCCGTACGTGGGGCAACTCTAAGGAAGGAGGCTGGAGGTGGGGACCTTACTGCTAGGGGACTTGGAGACCAGGTGACTTGTCAAAGCTCTTTGAGGCCAGCGGGTCCACCATCCTTTGGGTGCACTAGGCTTAGTTAAGCTGTAGGAGGGCCCGCCTGGATCTGGTGACGGTGGTCCCATGCAGAGGGGACCAGGCACTACAGGGCCAGCGGGAGCTCGTTTGCTGGCACATCCTCCCCAGCTCCCTCCGCCCCAGGACCCTCCATGCTTGGGACCCAAGCCTGCGCAGGCTCCAGGGATGTGACATTAGCTCAGGTTACCAGGCCTGAGGGGAATATAGTAGGCATTTCTTTCCTTCTTCTTCTTCTTTTTTTGTTTTGTTTGTTTCTAATTTAACTTTTAGGTTATATTGGAGTAGAGCTGATTTACAATGTTGTGTTTATTTTAGGTGTAGAGCAACTTGATTCAGTTATACATATCAATACATCAAAAGAATTCTTTTTCGAATTCTTTCTCCATTTAGGTTATTACAGAGTGCTGAGTAGACTTTCCTGTGCTATAGAGTGGGTCCTTGTTGATGATATATTTTCTATGTATATGAGTGTGTGTATGTTAATGCCAACCTCCTAATTTATCCCTCCTACTCACCTTTCCCCTTTGGTAACCGTAAATTTCTTTTTGAAGTCTGTGAGTCTGTTTCTGGCTTGTGAAGTAGTTCATTTGTATCAATTTTTAGATTCTATGTGTAAGTGATATCCTATGATATTTGTCATTCTCTGTCTGACTGAGTTCACTTAGAATGATCACTTCTAGGTCCATCCATGTTGCTGCAGATGGCATTATTTCATTCTTTTTTTTTTTTAATGTCTGATGGATACTCCATTGTGTATATCAACCACATCTGCTTTATCCATTCATATGTTGGTGGACATTTTGGTTGCTTTCATGTCTTGGCCATTTTCAGTAGGTCAATGAATGTTGGCGTGCATGTGTCTTTTTGAAATAGGATTTTCTGCGGATATACTCCCAGGAGTGGGATTGCCGGATCATTTGGTAGCTCTAGTTTTAGTTTTTTAAGGAACCTCCATACTGTTCTTCACAGTGGCTCTTAACCAATTTCCATTCTCACCAACAGCGGAGGAGGGTTCCCTTTTCTCCACACCCTCTCCAACATTTATTGTTTGTAGACTTTTTGATGACGGCCATTCTGACTGGTGCGATGTGATAGCTCATTGTCATTTTCATTTGCATTTCTCTGATAATTAGCCACGTTGAGCATCTTTTCATGTGTTTTTATTTTTATTTTTTCCTTAAACAGTGTGAGTAAAAGTTACCTCTTGAAATGGGCTTCTGGAAAGTCTTCCCGTTTTTGAATTCTTCTTCGATGACCTACCCCAGGACATTACTTGAGGGCAGGTGTCACTTAACGCCCCTCAGGCCTTGTGAACATGAAGTGCCCAGCAGCACCGGGTTTATAGCTGTTGTTACAGGAAGCGGCCACAAGGCGGCAGGATTTCTTCATGCTCCAGTGCGGTGACTCAGGCAACCAGAGCCTTAGGGAAAGTTGTGTTCCTGGCTTGTCAATGAGAGGGGAGTGTGCCAGCACAAAGACTCAAGGGCTTGTGCCTCATTCCTTCTTCCCCTTACCCTGGCAGATGCCAACCCCTGCATAACCACTCTGCTGAGGGTGCTGTCGTCAGTACATGGGGCGGCTCTAAGGAAGGAGGCTGGAGGTGGGGACCTTACCATGGAGGACCTGGTGACCAGGTCCCTTGTCAACGCTCTTTGAGCCCAGAGGGTCCACCATCTTTTGGGTGCAGTAGGCTTGGCTTAGGTGTAGGAGGACCTGCCTGGATCTGGTGATCGTGGTCCCATCTAGAGGGGACGGGGCACTCTGAGTCCGGGCGGGGCTCATTTGTTGGCATGTCCTCCCCCCGGCTCCCTCAGCCCCAGCATACTCCAGCCAGGGGACCCAGGCCTGCTCAGGCTCCAGGGATGTGACACCAGCCCAGGTCACTAGGCCTGAGGGCAATAGAGTAGGCATTTCTTTCCTTATTTTTTTTTTTTGTTTTGTTTTTCATTTAACTTTTACTTTAAATTGGAGTAGAGTTGATTTACAATGCTGTTTTTGTTTTAGGTGTACAGCAACTTGATTCAGTTATAGATATCCATATGTCCATTGTTTTTTGAATTCTTTCCCCATTTAGGTTATTACAGAGTGCTGAGTAGAGTTCCCTGTTCTGTATAGTAGGCCCCTGTTGATGATCTATTATATATATATATGTGTGTGTGTGTGTGTGTGTGTATATGTTAATGCCAACCTCCCAATTTATCCCCCCTACTCACCTTTCCCCTTTGGTAACCATAAATGTCTTTTTGAAGTCTGCGAGTCTGTTTCTGTTTTGTCAAGTTGTCATTTGTATCAATTTTTACATTCCACCTATAAGTGTTATCCTATGATATTTGTCTTTATCTGACTGTGTTCACTTAGTTTGATCACCTCTACGTCCATCCATTTTGTTGCAGATGGCATTATTTCATTTTTTTTAATGGCTGCATCATATTTCATATATATGTATACCACATCTTCTTTATTGATCACCTAACATGAGCCAAGTATTATGGTGTGGAGTTTATATTCTTTATCTCAATGGTATAATAGCTCTGTGCAGTAAGCGGTTATTATTGTCACAATTTTTTTCCCCATAAATTTATTTATTTATTTATTTATTTTGCCTGTCTTGGGTCTTCGTTCCTGCACGTGGGCTTTCTCTAGTTGCGGCGAGTGGGGGCTACTCCTCGTTGTGGTGCGCGGGCTTCTCATTGCGCTGGCTTCTCTTGCTGTGGAGCACGGGCTTTAGGTGTGCAGGCTTCAGTAGTTGTGGCTCGAGGGCTCAGTAGTTGTAGCTCACGGGCTCTAGAGTGCAGGCTCAGTAGTCGTGGCACACAGGCTTAGTTGCTCTGGAGCATGTGGGATCTTGCCGTGTCCCCTGCATTGGCAGGCGGATTCTTAACCACTGCGCCACCAGGGAAGTCCTATTGTCAGAATTTTACGAATGAATACATGGGGGTTTACTGAGAGGTTTGAATTCAAATTCAGTGAGTATGTCTCCACGTGTGACCATGGTTGCACCACTTTCGTTTTTCATCTACCCCTATTGCTGCTTTGTGCCCCACTCTAGGTTCTTGAGGTAGGTATCCCAGGCTTCTCTCTCTTCACTACCTGGCCCTGCCGCTGAAAGACCTCCCGGGACCTGGCTCCCGCACACGGAGCCTGTGGAAGGGCCAGTCGCAGCCTCTGTCTTCCCTTGCATACTCAGAACTGAAGATCTTACTCAGAGGCCTTACTGGTGAGGAGTCAGGCACTTACAGAAAATAATAGGAACAAAAGACAGAAGAGTTGGGGAAAGCAACTGTAGAGTTTATCACAGCCTGGCGATGGGGAAGAAAGCTAGAGAACCATGTTGGTTGGCAATCAATGTTACATAAATGAATGCGTATGTGAAGATCTGATTGTTTATGTAGCAGAGCCAACTGTTGAGATAGGCATGTATGACAAGAAGCTGATAGCTGCTTGGACTTGCTAAAAATTGAATTAATTTTAAGCAATACAGTGTTTAGTGAGGAGGAGTGGCTATGCCTCAGTGTATTTCCAATGCCAAGAATATGCTGGTACCTAATTAGGCACCTGAGTCTTGTGCCACCCTGTGATGTGATAGAATCTGCGCTGCATGCCATCCATGCCAGGAGAACCAACCACCCGTCCAGCAACTGGAATGGAGGAGAAGCCCTCAAATGGACACTATAAGGTGGAGGGTTATTGAGATAATACCTGAAACAATGTCCTGAGAGCACCATGTTGCTGGGTTTGACTTTAATAAAGTTTTTGCTCCAGGCGTATTGATATCTCAGAAAAGCCTGTGTAATTATAACAAAATTAGAAGTTTATTTTTTTTTTTATTGAGTGTTGTAGTACAACGGGAACCGACAGCAAAATTTGTTAACATTGCTAGAAAATGGGTTATGTCCTTCTAAATTTCACTGCGTCTACCAACTTGTAGCCAATAGGGATATGGTACGACCAATTTAAATTTTATATTTTAAAATACCACTCAAAAATGTTTAACTTAATATGATGATTTGAGCACAGACATCCAACTCTCTAATTCCCCATCCTTGTGACTGATCTTGTCCTGAAAAGAATACAAAAGAGAAGAGAACAAATTGCAATATACTACCTTTTGCCTCAATTCTTAAGGACTTTTCTTCTTTCTTAAGGACTTGTGTAGATGGATCTGAATTGATCCTGAGGGATGACTCAAAGCCTTTTCTGAGAAAGTTTCTGTTTCTTAGGCAGCAGGTAGAGGAGATTTGAGCAAGGTTTTATTAATGTCCCTGAGTTTGGAGGAGCTAGGAGGGCATACTGAGTGACTGTTGAGGGACCAGATGAGAATGTCAGTAATTGTTGCGATAGCTCAGTAGTAATAGAAGGTCTATTAAACAAAGCCAAAGATGGACGGGTCTTCTCTCTGACTATCCTTTTCTGAAGAATAGGACAAAGAAGGAAAGTACACCCAACATGGCCAGATCACAGGGCTTCTCGGTCAAAGAGAAAACTGATAAAGCCAGTACCTGGCGGATTGGCATCATCAAATGTGAGAGACACTCTGTAGGTTCCCCTCAATTCCTGAATTCTGGTCGATCTTTGAATGGAAACGTTGACTTGCATCAAACAGTCCTGGAGCTTACTGTCTGTGGGGAGGACCGCTCACGTGGGCAATGAGCTCATATTGCCATTCACCAGAGAGTCACTTATTCTCTCTGGGGGAGGGTTATTCTTCACACTCTGTTGAAGTCAGCCTCGGCCATGAGACTTGCTTTGGCCAATGCAAAGTGACCCTGACCCAGCCTCATGCACAGCGTCCCGTTCCCTTGGAGTAGAATGCCCCCCCTTCCCGAGTTGCCTAATTAGAGAGCTCCTACTCATCCCAAACAGTCAGCTGGCTCAGAAGCCTTAGCCCACCTATCAGGCAGGTGTCAAGGGCAGCCTGCTCCTTCCTTTATGGTAGCTCTAGTCATATTATTCACTTCCACACCTTCTCTCTCCCACCTGGAGATCCTTGTGGGCAGAGGATAACGTTCTAGTCATCTTTGTCACCCTGGCCCCTTATATAGTTCATGGCACATAGGAGATACTTAAGAAATCTTGGATCAAGAAGTGAGTGAGTGAAATGAGTTCTGCAATCAGTAGTTACAGCACATATTGGACAGTTCAAGCACTTTAACATTCATTTATTCGGCAGACATTTATTAAGCTCATTCTTTGTGCCAAGCATCGTGATAGGTGCCAAGATTACCTTTGTGAATAAGTTAGTCATGGCATCTGTCCTCATATTTCTTAGGAAACCTACAAGAAGATAGACAGCCATATACAGTGGAAGGCAGGAGTCTGGCAAGAAATACAGTTTCATGAATCCCACCCACATTGAAAGATCAGAGGGCGGAATATAGGAATGGGGTGGGGGACTTCCCTGGTGGCGCAGTGGTTAAGAATCCGCCTGCCATTGCAGGGGACACGGGTTTGAGCCCTGGTCCGGGAAGATCCCACATGCCGTGGAGCAGCTAAGCCCGTGTGCCACAACTACTGAGCCTGTGCTCTAGAGCCCGTGAGTCACAACTACTGAGCCCGCGTGCCACAACTACTGAAGCCTGCGCGCCTAGAGCCTGTGCTGCACAACAAGAGAAGCCACCGCAATGAGAAGCCTATGCACCGCAGCGAAGAGTAGCCCCTGCTCGCCGCAACTAGAGAAAGCCTGTGCGCAGCAACGAAGACCCAATGCAGCCAAAAATAAATAAATAAATTTATTTAAAAAAAAAAGGAGTGGGGTGGGGCTTGCTCAGGTTAAGGTCTGTACAATGCCTATGGCAAGAGGTTGTTGAATTAATGCCTATTATGAAGCTAGGAGGCCCTAGAGGCACAGTGGGCTCAGAGCCACAGATCTTCTTGGTGAGGAACAGATTGTGGGACCAACTGTACTCATTTTCCTGAATGTGTCCTAATTCTGTCTCCACCCTTGTGAAGCCAGGACATGATACAGCAGTTAGGAGAAACCCCAGGCTGCATCAAAGCACAGAACAGCTTCCATATGGAATGTTGGCCACGCAGGGGTGCTATGTACTTCTTCAAATCCTCATTATTGAAAACATTTCTCTTATACTCCTGATTCTGGGACTAGCCTAGGTGGTCTCTGTCAAACCCCACCTGCCAGCCTTGAAGTTCAGTGCATTTCCTCATTTTTATACCTTCTGAGGGGATTGCTGTCTGTGACTGGGGAGAGCAATTCAGGATACCGATTACTATGCGTTCTCGGAATTCATCCTCAGGTCTTAAATGGTGTGATCAGCTAGACAGTGTCTCCTGACCTTGAGAAGAAGCAATTGGCATTAGGAAGCACATTGAGCTGATGCTGCCTTTCATTTATTCTCTAGACTGCTGCTTGGTTCCAGGAACAAGGTAAGAGAATCATCATAGCTTTTCTGAGGGCTCTATGAGCAAGGCCTTGATGAGGCTGGAAGAGAAGACAGCTGTCATTCGATGAGCACCCATTAGGTATTATGTTCCTTACGTTCGTTGTCTATTTAAAACTTTCTAATAAACTTCACGAGATAGGCATTATATCCCCATTTTATAGATGAGGAAACTGAGGCTGGATGGGTACATTATTTGTCCAAGGTTATACAGCCCAAAGTGGTGAAATTCAGTTTTAAAACCAGGTCTGACTATCTCCACAGCTCCAAATTCCCTTTCTTCATGTGATTTGCAAGATGGAGCCCCTGCCCTTGCAGCATTTGTAACTTGCTTAGGGGGACAAGATTCCTGAAAGTATGTTTAATAAAAAAAGGTGACAGCAACTTAAACTTGATGAAAGAGAGCTACTTTTATTGACATGGGAATGGTCACAATATATTGCTAAGTAAGAAAAAGCAAGCTTGAGAATAGCAAGGTAGGCTCCACTGGAGGCAAACAGTGAGGTGTCTCATGCCTCCTACCCAGATCAAGATAGCCCAGACAGCTTCCTCATGTCTCCTACAAGTCAACCTCCTCCCAAGGGTCAACCACTCTAATGATTTCTCTTACTATAGGTTAGTGTAGGTGACAAACAAAATAATTTAGTATCCGCTCTTTTATGTTTAGATGCTTTTACCACATTTTGTCTGTGAGGTTTATCCATGTTGTTATGTGTAGCAGAGGCTTTTTAAAATTGCTGAGTGCTATTCCACTGACTGAATATACCACTGGTTGATGGATATTTGGGTGGCTTCAGATTTGGGGCTTTTGTAAATACTATGAACATTCTTTTACGTGCCTTTTGACTGACCTATTCATGTATATCTCTTGAATATCTATAGGTAGATAGATACATTTATATAATTTTATATTAATTAATTATTGTATGAGTGGAATTGTTGCATCATACAGGTTAGGCATATGCTTGGCTTTGACAGATACTGCCAGAAGTTTTACAAAATAGTTGTGATGATGTATCCTGCTTCCAGCAGTGTATGAGAGTCTTAGATACTCTGCAGCCTCCTCCTTCATAGTCTTTTCTAGTTCCCCAAACACGGATTGAACCCACGCCCTCTGCATTGGAAGCACGGAGTCTTAAATCACTGGACCACCAGGGAAGCCCCTGGGTAGTCTTTTTAATATTAGCCATTCTGGTGTTAGTATAGATGTAACATATTGTGGTTTTAATTATACTTCCCAAATGACTAATGATGTTGAGTACCTTTTTCATATCCTTGTTGGCCATTTGGATATTCTTTTTGTGTAGGTAGTAGCGTTGGGGTGAGGGTTCTAAGTGTGCCTGCAGGGGCTGGCATGGTTTGAACTTCCACTGGCACCAGGAGAGGGAGCCCGCGGGGTTTCTTACAGGCCTGTCCAGGTGTGGGGCGATAGGAGAAGAGGGAGGAAAGAGGCTTGAAAGCTCTTAGTGATCAAATATCAATAATGAAGTTATACTCTTTATTACAATGTTGCTCAGATCTGTGGTGATAAGATAATAAATCTGAAATAGCCAATACTTACCTTGTTGCCTACACTTGGAACACAAGATAAATAAGTATGAAAATGAGATACTGATTATCTTAACTCTTTGGTCTGGACCAGGGAATTAGCCTTTAAATGTGATATGTCCTGCTTGGCTGAGCTGGGACTGTTTTACAAGTGAGAACTAGTGGTAGAATTTCAGAAAAAAAAAATACAGTCGTGACATAAGCATGGACCCTTGACTCCCCAAATAGTAATAAACTTAAATAATATGTCTTATGTAAATTATTTCTTCTCAATTCTCACAGAGACTGTGGAATAGAGAGGGGACGGCATCATTTTATATTTGCTTTTATAAGGAATATAAACGTTAATTAGCTTGCCCATAGTTACTGCTTTCTGGAGCAGTAATTTCAGACAAAGATTTTGAAATACAAGGTCAAAGTGTATTTAAACATTTTAATAATGATTTAATTATTTTAACATTAAAGTACATGCTGACATAAGGTGGTTTACAGCCTCATCCCTGGTCATGTGCCTTGAGTCTAAATTTTCTCTGACCTGCCATTAGAGACAAAGTTTAAGAATTACTGCATAAGGGATGCAACTCTTAATAAAACAAGGTCCTAATGTTCCAGAAACAAAAGGAGCCACCTGGAGGGCTCAAAGGACAGTGGGACTGTCAGGCCCTAACTCACCCCTCTATAATTTGTTGTCTTTCCCTTAGAGTTACTGAATTTTCTCCTCTTTGCCAGTGTGTCTGACCCTTAGTTTACTCAGATATGGTTCCTCTCTAGCCAAGGCAAGGACAAAAATCCATTTTCCACTTTTCCCCAATTCCATGAGTGGTGGAGCCTAGATTTTGAGGCTTACTTTTTCCATCTATAAAATGGAGACTATAACAGCTACTTGTGGAGCTATTATAAATATTTTTTTAAAAATTAAATGCGCATGAGTAAACCTTGCACTATATACCCGATCATTGTGGATGCTCAGTAAGTATAGCTGTACTCATTGAATCCATCCATTCTGGAAGTTGATATAACTGATATAGACTCCGAGCTTCCTTTAGGCAAGGGTGACTAACCCCCTGGTTTGCTCAGTACTGTCCCAGTTTTAGCACTGAAAGTTTAGCATCCCAGGAAACCCCTCCTCAGGACACAAAAAGTCCCAGTTTTTGGTGATGGATGTAGAAGTCTGGGGGAGAATATAGAACCCCACGAGGCTACCTGAAAAATAGGGGCTGAAAGCAATACTATTTTTAGTGTCAGATGGATATGGCATAGATTATCTGCCTTCTGTAGTTGCTGTTGCTTATTTTTTTCCCTTACCATTGATGCAGGCAACCATGATTTATGGTTCACAAAAATGGAGCATTCATTGTAACATCACTCCAAATGATGAGACTTAAATGTCCACCTTAAGTGTGTTGTAATCATGAGCACTAACAGCCTATTTTTCATTTTGCTTGTGGATTAACTATTGGACTTTGTATTGAGATAGTGCTAGTTTAATTTTTGACATTGTGAATATCATGACCATGTTTTCTAAGAGTTCAGATAATGAAAACAAGAATGATTATCCTACCAATGCCAGTATGACCCAGACATCACTGAAAAAGAAGGCTAAATGGCTTATTTTTTTATTGAAATATAGTTGATTTACGATGTTGTGCCAGTCTCTGCTGTACAGCAAAGTGACTCAGTTATACACATACATACATTCTTTTTTTTATATTCTTTCCCATTATGGTTTATCCCAGGAGATTGGATATAGTTCCCTATGCTATACAGTAGGACCTTGTTGTTTATCCATTCTAAATGTAATAGTTTGCATCTACCAACCCCTAACTCCCAGTACCTCCCTCTCCCTCTCCTCTTCCCCCTTGGCAACCACAAGTCTGTTCTCTATGTCTGTGAGTCTATTTCTATTTTGTAGATAGGTTCATTTATGGCATATTTTAGATTCCACGTATAAGTGATATCATATGGTATTTGTCTTTCTCTTTCTTAGAATGATAATATCTAGTTGTATCCATGTTGCTGCAAATGGCATTATTTCTTTCTTTTTTATGGCTGAGTAGTATTCCATCATATATATGTACCACATCTTCTTTATCCATTCATCTGTTGATGGACATTTAGGTTGTTTCCATGTCTTGGCTATTGTGAATAGTGCTGTGTGAACATAGGGATGCATGTATCTTTTCGAATTATAGTTTTGTCCGGGTATATGCCCAGGAGTGGGATTGCTGGATCATATGGTAATTCCATTTTGAGTTTTCCGAGGAACCTCCATACTGTTTTCCATAGTGGTTGCACCAACTTACGTTCCCACCAACAGTGTAGGAGGGTTCCCTTTTCTCCACACCCTCTCCAGCATTTGTTATTTGTAGACTTTTTAATAATGGCCATTCTGACCAGTGTGAGGTGATACACATTGTAGTTTTGATTTGCAGTTCTCTAATAATTAGTGACTTGGAGCATCTTTTCACGTGCCCACTGGCCATCTGTATGTCTTCTTTGGAGAAATGTCTATTAATGTCTTCTGCCCCTTCTGCCCATTTTTCGGTTGGGTTTGTTTGTTTGTTTGTTTGTTTGTTTTGAGTTGTATGAGCTGTTTGTATATTTTGGAGATTAAGCTCTTGTCAGTTGCATCATTTGCAAATATTTTCTCCTATTCCATATGTTGTCTTTTCATTTTTTTTTTTTTTTTTTTTTTTAATGTCTGAAACATTTATATTAACATATTTCCATACATATTTCCATACAAATACAAATATAAGATTTTTAGAAATTTCATGTAATGTCTGAAACATTTATATTAACATATTTCCATACAAATAACCCAATGAAAGTTTAGTATTAGTTGTTTTGTTTGTTTTTTTATACTGCAGGTTCTTATTAGGCATCAGTTTTATACACATCAGTGTATACATGTCAATCCCAATCGCCCAATTCAGCACACCACCATCCCCACCCCACCGCAGTTTTCCCCCCTTGGTGTCCATATGTCCATTCTCTACATCTGTGTCTCAACTTCTGCCCTGCAAACTGGCTCATCTGTACCATTTTTCTAGGTTCCGCATACATGCATTAATATACGATATTTGTTTTTCTCTTTCTGACTTACTTCACTCTGTATGACAGTCTCTAGATCCATCCACGTCTCAACAAATGACTCAATTTCGTTCCTTTTTATGGCTGAGTAATATTCCATTGTATATATGTACCACATCTTCTTTATCCATTCGTCTGTTGATGGGCATTTAGGTTGCTTCCATGACCTGGCTATTGTAAATAGTGCTGCAATGAACATTCGGGTGCATGTGTCTTTTTGAATTACGGTTTTCCCTGGGTATATGCCCAGTAGTGGGATTGCTGGGTCATATGGTAATTCTATTTTTAGTTTTTTAAGGAACCTCCATATTGTTCTCCATAGTGGCTGTATCAATTTACATTCCCACCAACAGTGCAAGAGGGTTCCCTTTTCACCACACCCTCTCCAGCATTTGTTGTTTGTAGATTTTCTGATGATGCCCATTCTAACAGGAGTGAGGTGATACCTCATTGTAGTTTTGATTTGCATTTCTCTAATAATTAGTGATGTTGAGCATCTTTTCATGTGCTTCGTGGCCATCTGTATGTCTTCTTTGGAGAAATGTCTATTTAGGTCTTCTGCCCATTTTTGGATTGGGGTGTTTGTTTCTTTGATATTGAGCTGAATGAGCTGTTTATATATTTTGGAGATTAATCCTTTGTCCGTTGATTCATTTGCAAATATTTTCTCCCATTCTGAGGGTTGTCTTTTCGTCTTGTTTATGGTTTCCTTTGCTGTGCAAAAGCTTTGAAGTTTCATTAGGTCCCACTTGTTTATTTTTGTTTTTATTTCCATTACTCTAGGAGGTGGATCAAAAAAGATCTTGCTGTGATTTATGTCAAAGAGTGTTCTTCCTATGTTTTCCTCTAAGAGTTTTATAGTGTCCACTCTTATATTTAGGTCTCTAATCCATTTTGAGTTTATTTTTGTGTATGGTGTTAGGGAGTATTCTAATTTCATTCTTTTACATGTAGCTGTCCAGTTTTCCCAGCACCACTTATTGAAGAGACTGTCTTTTCTCCATTGTATATCTTTGCCTCCTTTGTCATAGATTAGTTGACCATAGGTGCGTGGGTTAATCTCTGGGCTTTCTATCTTGTTCCATTGATCTATGTTTCTGTTTTTGTGCCAGTACCATATTGTCTTGATTACTGTAGCTTTGTAGTATAGTCTGAAGTCAGGGAGTCTGATTCCTCCAGCTCCATTTTTTTGCCTCAAGACTGCTTTGCCTATTCGGGGTCTTTTGTGTCTCCATACAAATTTTAAGATGATTTGTTCTAGCTCAGTAAAAAATGCCATTGGTAATTTGATAGGGATTGCATTGAATCTGTAGATTGCTTTGGGTAGTATACTCATTTTCACAATGTTGATTCTTCCAATCCAAGAACATGGTATATCTCTCCATCTGTTGGTATCATCTTTAATTTCTTTCATCAGTGTCTTATAGTTTTCTGCATACAGGTCTTTTGTCTCCCTAGGTAGGTTTATTCCTAGGTATTTTATTCTTTTTGTTGCAATGGTAAATGGGAGTGTTTCCATAATTTCTCTTTCAGATTTTTCATCATTAGTGTATAGGAATGCAAGAGATTTCTGTGCATTAATTTTGTATCCTGCAACTTTACCATATTCATTAATTAGCTCTAGCAGTTTTCTGGTGGCAGTTTTAGGATTCTCTATGTATAGTATCATGTCATCCGCAAACAGTGACAGTTTTACTTCTTCTTTTCCAATTTGTATTCCTTTTATTTCTTTTTCTTCTCTGATTGCCGTGGCTAGGACTTCCAAAACTATGTTGAATAATAGTGGTGAGAGTGGACATCCTTGTCTCGTTCCTGATCTTAGAGGAAATGCTTTCAGTTTTTCACCATTGAGAATGATGTTTGCTGTGGGTTTGTCATATATGGCCTTTATTATGTTGAGGTAGCTTCCCTCTATGCCCACTTTCTGGAGAGTTTTTATCAGAAATGGGTGTTGAATTTTGTCAAAAGCTTTTTCTGCATCTATTGAGATGATCATATGGTTTTTATTCTTCAATTTGTTAATATGGTGTATCACATTGATTGATTTGCGTATATTGAAGAATCCTTGCATCCCTGGGATAAATCCCACTTGATCGTGGTGTATGATCCTTTTAATGTGTTGTTGGATTCTGTTTGCTAGTATTTTGTTGAGGATTTTTGCATCTATATTCATCAGTGATATTGGTCTGTAATTTTCTTTTTTTGTAGTGTCTTTGTCTGGTTTTGGTATCAGGGTGATGGTGGCCTCATAGAATGAGTTTGGGAGTGTTCCTTCCTCTGCAATTTTTTGGAAGAGTTTGAGAAGGATGGGTGTTAGCTCTTCTCTAAATGTTTGATAGAATTCACCTGTGAAGCCGTCTGGTCCTGGACTTTTGTTTGTTGGAAGATTTTTAATCACAGTTTCAATTTCATTACTTGTGATTGGTCTGTTCATATTTTCTATTTCTTCCTGGTTCAGTCTTGGAAGGTTATACCTTTCTAAGAATTTGTCCATTTCTTCCAGGTTGTCCATTTTATTGGCATAAAGTTGCTTGTAGTAGTCTCTTAGGATGCTTTGTATTTCTGCAGTGTCTGTTGTAACTTCTCCTTTTTCATTTCTGATTTTATTGATTTGAGTCCTCTCCCTCTTTTTCTTGATGAGCCTGGCTAATGGCTTATCAATTTTGTTTATCTTCTCAAAGAACCAACTTTTAGTTTTATTGATCTTTGCTATTGTTTTCTTTGTTTCTATTTCATTTATTTCTGCTCTGATCTTTATGATTTCTTTCCTTCTGCTAACTTTGGGTTTTGTTTGTTCTTCTTTCTCTAGTTTCTTTAAGTGTAAGGTTAGATTGTTTACTTGAGCTTTTTCTTGTTTCTTTAGGTAGGCTTGTATAGCTATAAACTTCCCTCTTAGAACTGCTTTTGCTGCATCCCATAGGTTTTGGGTCGTCGTGTTTTCATTGTCATTTGTCTCTAGGTATTTTTTGATTTCCTCTTTGATTTCTTCAGTGATCTCTTGGTTATTTAGTAACGTATTGTTTAGCCTCCATGTGTTTGTCCTTTTTACGTTTTTTTCCCTGTAATTCATTTCTAATCTCATAGCGTTGTGGTCAGAAAAGATGCTTGATATGATTTCAATTTTCTTAAATTTACTGAGGCTTGATTTGTGACCCAAGATGTGATCTATCTTGGAGAATGTTCCGTGCGCACTTGAGAAGAACGTGTAATCTGCTGTTTTTGGATGGAATGTCCGATATATATCAATTAAATCTATCTGGTCTATTGTGTCATTTAAAGCTTCTGTTTCCTTATTTATTTTCATTTTGGATGATCTGTCCATTGGTGTAAGTGAGGTGTTAAAGTCCCCCACTATTATTGTGTTACTGTCGATTTCCTCTTTTATAGCTGTTAGCAGTTGCCTTATGTATTGAGGTGCTCCTATGTTGGGTGCATATATATTTATAATTGTTATATCTTCTTCTTGGATTGATCCCTGGATCATTATGTAGTGTCCTTCCTTGTCTCTTGTAACATTCTTTATTTTAAAGTCTATTTTATCTGATATGAGTATAGCTACTCCAGCTTTCTTTTGATTTCCATTTGCATGGAATATCTTTTTCCATCCCCTCACTTTCAGTCTGTATGTGTCCCTAGGTCTAAAGTGGGTCTCTTGTAGACAGCATATATATGGGTCTTGTTTTTGTATCCATTCAGCCAGTCTATGTCTTTTGGTTGGGGCATTTAATCCATTCACGTTTAAGGTAATAATCGATATGTATGTTCCTATGACCATTTTCTTAATTGTTTTGGGTTTGTTTTTGTAGGTCCTTTTCTTCTCTTGTGTTTCCCACTTAGAGAAGTTCCTTTAGCATTTGTTGTAGAGCTGGTTTGGTGGTGCTGAATTCTCTTAGCTTTTGCTTGTCTGTAAAGCTTTTGATTTCTCCATCAAATCTAAATGAGATCCTTGCTGGGTAGAGTAATCTTGGTTGTAGGTTCTTCCCTTTCATCACTTTAAGTATATCATGCCACTCCCTTCTGGCTTGCAGAGTTTCTGCTGAGAAATCAGCTGTTAACCTTATGGGAGTTCCCTTGTATGTTATTTGTCGTTTTTCCCTTACTGCTTTCAATAATTTTTCTTTGTCTTTAATTTTTGCCACTTTGATTACTATGTGTCTCGGCGTGTTTCTCCTTGGGTTTATCCTGTATGGGACTCTCTGCGCTTCCTGGACTTGGGTGGCTATTTCCTTTCCCATGTTAGGGAAGTTTTCGACTATAATCTCTTCAAATATTTTCTCTGGTCCTTTCTCTCTCTCTTCTCCTTCTGGGACCCCTATAATGCGAATGTTGTTGCGTTTAATGTTGTCCCAGAGGTCTCTTAGGCTGTCTTCATTTCTTTTCATTCTTTTTTCTTTAGTCTGTTCCGCGGCAGTGAATTCCATCATTCTGTCTTCCAGGTCACTTATCCGTTCTTCTGCCTCAGTTATTCTGCTATTGATTCCTTCTAGTGTAGTTTTCATTTCAGTTATTGTATTGGTCATCTCTGTTTGTTTGTTCTTTAATTCTTCTAGGTCTTTGTTAATCATTTCTTGCATCTTCTCAATCTTTGCCTCCATTCTTATTCCAAGGTCCTGGATCATCTTCACTATCATTATTCTGAATTCTTTTTCTGGAAGGTTGCCTATCTCCACTTCATTTAGTTGTTTTTCTGGGGTTTTATCTTGTTCCTTCATCTGCGACATAGCCCTCTGCCTTTTCATCTTCTCTATCTTTCTGTAACTGTGGTTTTTGGTCCACAGGCTGCAGGATTATAGTTTTTCTTGCTTCTGTTGTCTGCCCTCTGGTGGTTGAGGCTATCTAAGAGGCTTCTGTCTTTTCATTTTTTTAATGGTTTCCTTTGTTGTGCAAAAGCTTGTAAGTTTGATTAGGTCCCATTTGTTTATGTTTGTTTTTATTTCTATTGCTTTGGGAGACTGACCCAAGAAAACATTGGTACGATTTATGTGAGAGAATGTTTTTGCCTATGCTCTCTTCTAGGAGTTTTATGGTGTCGTGTCTTATGTTTAAATCTTTAAGCCGATCTGAGTTTATTTTTGTGCATGGTGTGAGGGTGTGTTCTAATGTCATTGATTTACATGCAGCTGTCCAACTTTCCCAGCACCACTTGCTGAAGAGACTATCTTTTTCCCTTTTATATTCTTGCCTCCTGTATCAAAGATTAATTGACCGTAGGTGTGTGGGTTTATTTCTGGGCTCTCTATTCTATTCCATTGCTAAATGACTTATTTTAATGACAGATTGAAGGACGTGTACATCTGGATTAGGGTGGTGAATAACCAAACAGAGCATATTGTACACTGTGGAGAAAAGTTCTGGACACTGGAAGTCCAAGATCAGGGTGCCAGCAGGGTTGGTGACTGGTGAGGCCTCTCTCCATGGGTTGCAGATGGCTGCTCAAATGACCTCTTCTTTGTGAGCATGTGGAGAGAAAGAGAAACCAAGCTCTCTGGAGTCTTTTCTTATAAAGACACTAATCCTAATGGATCAGGGCCCCACCTATGACCTCATTTAACCTTAATTACTTCCTTAGAGGCTCCATCTCCAAATACAGCCACACTGGGGGGTTAGGGCTTCAACATATGAATTTTGGGGTTGTGGGCACATTCAGTTTGTAACAATGTTCTTCTTTAATTTGGAAATATAGTAATGAGAGTGGAGAAAAGTATTATAGCAAAACAATTTATATGCTCTTTCTTCAAAGCTGTTTGATGATCTTTGAAGAGGCCACAAAGTCTGAAAAAGGATGAACTGAGTACATCTGAGTTATTTGATGTTATGGATAGGTTGCAACAAAAACTCATACAAGCAAAAAATGACTTGATTTTTGGAAGTAAGACTGCTTTAGAACTCCAAAAGAGTGTCACCAGAAAAGGGCAGCCCGTTTAAACAGGACTTTCTCAATTAATTTAAAGAAAAAAAAATTTTTTTAACTGAAGTATACTTGATTTGCAATGTTTCAGGTGTACGGCAAAGTGGTTCATATATATATATATATATATGTATTCTTTTTCAGATTCTTTTCCATTATAGGTTATTACAAGATATTAAACATAGTTCCCTGTGCTATACAGTAGGTCCTTGATGGTTATCTATTTTATATATACTTTTTCAGATTCTTTTCCATTATAGGTTATTACAAGATATTAAACATAGTTCCCTGTGCTATACAGTAGGTCCTTGATGGTTATCTATTTTATATATAGTAGTGTGTATCCATTAATCCCAATTTATTTAGTAAAACTGTAACTGATTTAGAATTTAATTTTACAACTTCAGATTACCTCTGTGCTTTAAACTATTTTCCCCGAGAAAGAGAGGTTTAACTTATGATGACATCCAACATGCTTCAGAGTGTTTAAAAATGATGGACATTTCAGACATAGATAGCCCATCTGATGAATTTACAGATGCAAAGTACCTGACTGACAAACAGCTGCTCTACCAAAACAAACCTGTAGATACAAAGTAGATGGACATTTTTGGAGAGCTGGAAACTAATTCCTATAAGTTTATAAACCTGCTATTGCAGGTTCATAGATAAACCTAGTAAATAAAATCCTAAGTTTCCCATGGTCGAATGCCTTTGTTGAGAGGATATTTAGCTTGATGTCATCACATTGGACTGATGCTAGGAATCAATGAAACATACACTTGATAAGAGCAGAGCTACAGGTCAAAGTTTATCTTTGACAGGAGAGTAAAAATATCCTACTATATTATGGGATAGAAGGAAGCATATTGTTATTTTTAAATTAAATCTAGGTAATATCTGTTTAAGTAGTCCTATTGCATTTCTGTTCTCTTTTTAAGCAATCTTACACTTATATAGCTTAAGAATATACAATGATATAGTTTATATAAATATCCAATAAAGAGTTTAAATAAATTGCTATATGAGAGGAAAGAAACCAAAATTTTGTTATATTTTTCTCACGCATATTTTTCATTGCTACTAATTACTGTTGCTAAGTAGTCCTATTTTTGTTTTGTTTAAATAATAGAATTTATGAAACAAAAATAAATAATATAGAATAATAGATAATTTAATATGACATCTGTTTCTATATTTTTATGTTGAAGTAATAACACATATATGTATAATAATTTATTATATATTATGTTATTATGGGACTTTTTGGTATGATAGGGCTCTTCTTTTGACCTGAGAACCCTTTTGTCCTAGATTGACTCTCTAAGCGCTTGGCCCTCCTACCTGTATGCCTCAACTTTTACTATAATAATGTCATGGAACAAACTTCTCTAAGACTCCGTGATTTCCAACCGCAGCGTTTATCCTCATGCCTCTGGGGCGGCTGGGTGTGACTCCAAGCAGTGAGTTGGGCTCAGGTCTGTCCCACGTGTCTCATTCTAGGGCTCAGACTAGAGGGTAGTGGCTACCCAGGGCTTGTTCTTTACATGGTGAACCCCCAGAATGAAAGCCAAGTGATGCTGCACAAGCAGATATAATGCCTCTACTTGCTCACATTCTAACGGTTATGGTGAGTCCATGGCCAAGCCAAACGACAGTGGCACAGACACATGCTCTGCTCACAGCAGGGCGAAGGGGAGTGAATATTTGCTGAGCGATAATCAAAGCAATGCCAGCCCCCTGGGAAGAGCTTCCTGTGGGCCCCACTCAATGACTTCCATTTACTTCCCATCGACTGTCCCTTTTTGCAAGTGGGGTTGTGAAATACGTAATTCTTTTGGCTGAGTACACTGCTGCCCTATAAAATACAGGGGTTCAGTGAGTGAAGATAAAAAGAGAAAATGTAAACTGGATGTTAGTATTCTCTGCCACAAAGGAAATTTCTTTCTTATTCATTCATTCCTTCATTCACGGATTCAACAAATGTGTTTGAAAGTTTGTCATGGCACAGGCTTTGTTCTGGATGATGTAATTTATATGAACCCATTATATGGTTGTAGGAATCCAGGGAGGTGCACTGGGCAGGGATGATGGTTCTTATTTGTCAGGCGAGGAACGTGAAGCCATTGGAGCAGAGTTGCTTTACTGAGTACCCATGCTTGGTGAGCAGCAGATTCATTATCGAACCCCGGTCTTCTCTCTTATTTCTTCATTCAAAAGCATTTACTGAGCAGTTACTTGGTGCTAGGCAAGTGGACACAGAAGGCCCAGAATGGTCCCTTCCTCTAGGGAGTCCAAGGTCCATGAGAGAGACTAACAAGGTAATAACTTCAGGGAACACGCTGTACTGGGTCTTCAGAATAGAGAGGATTTGGGGGTGAGGGTGAATGGCGGTGGAGGTGTGTCAGGTTAGAAATGAGTGTATCAAGAAAAGGCTTTGAGGGGCTTCCCTGGTGGCACAGTGGTTAAGAATCCACCTGCCAATGCAGGGGACACGGGTTCGAGCCCTGGTCCGGGAAGATCCCACATGCTGCGGAGCAACTAAGCCAGTGCGCCACAACTACTGAGCCTGCACTCTAGAGCCTGTGAGCCACAACTGCTGAGCCCACGTGCCACAACTACTGAAGCCTGCGCGCCTAGAGCCTGTGCTCTGCAACAAGAGAAGCCACCGCAATGAGAAGCCCGCGCATCGCAATGAAGAGCAGTCCCTGCTCGCCACAACCAGAGAAAGCGTACGCGCAGCATCGACAACTCAATGCAGCCAAAATAAATCAATTAAAAAAAAAAAAAAAGAAAGGAAAGGCTTTGAGATGGAGGGAATAGCACTTAAGAAGGTTCAGAAATGTGTAAGAGGCCTGAGAGGTCATCAGAAGTCAAACGCTGAAGGACCTTGAAAGCTATGCTGAGGAATTTGCATTTAATCCCAAGAGTTATGGGGAGCAGGCCAGTGGCAGGTCCACATTTACGTTTTTGTAGTGATGTGCAGGATGGATTGGAAGGAGCAAAAGCAGAGCCTGGGAGTCCCTCCAAGAGTACTGCGAGTGAGACAAGAGTTTGGGTCAAAGAAGTGGCAGTGAGAATGGATAGGAGAGAGATTCCAGAATCATTTAGAATGGTCATTTAGACATGGGAGCCAAGAAAGAGGAGTTGCTTAGCTCAGCAGTTCTCAGCCTAGCTGTGCTTTAGAATTAATTATCGTGCTTAAAAAATGGACAGAGGGCTTCCCTGGTGGCTCAGTGGTTGAGAATCTGCCTGCCAATGCAGGGGACATGGGTTCGAGCCCTGGTCTGGGAAGATCCCACATGCCGCGGAGCAACTAGGCCCGTGAGCCACAATTACTGAGCCTGCACGTCTGGAGCCTGTGCTCCGCAACAAGAGAGGCCGCGATAATGAGAGGCCTGCGCACCGTGATGAAGAGTGGCCCCCACTTGCCTCAACTAGAGAAAGCCCTCGCACAGAAACGAAGACCAAACACAGCCATAAATAAATTAATTAATTAATTAATTTAAAAAATATGGACAGATTCTCAAGCCTTGGAAATTTTGATTTAGTAAGTCTGAGTTGGAATGAGACATGGAACCATATCAAGGAGTGGGCCAGTTGTGGGAATTCCCTGGTGGTCCAGTGGTTAGGACTCCTCGCTTCCACTGCAGGGGGCACGGGTTCCATACCTGGTCGGGGAACTGAGATCCCGCAAGCGCAAGGCGCAGCAAAAAAAAAAAAAAAAAAATAGTAGCCAGTTGGGCAGCTGCCTGGGGTACCAATTTATAAGGAGCTCTAAAAGTCATTAGAGCAAATTGTAAGCCTGACTCCTTGGGAATGGTTAAGGTGAAGATAGATTCACTCTGCGATGAAGTAGGAAGCTCTCTCTGGTGGAAATAGTAAAATATTCCTCACTAGCGCCAACCTGTCTCAGCTGAATGTTTCTCACTTGCAAGCTCCACTGTGTAACCAGAGGCCCTACCAGTATCCTGGGAGCAGCCAACTCTCAAGCAGCCCAAGTTTTGAAAGTAAATACTGCCTGAAGTGCTGTTTCCTAGAAAGGAGGGATTTATTGGTTATCTAAATTTAATATAACTTCATAGGATTTCAGAGCTGGAAGGAATCAGTTTCAATTAGGAGTTAGTAAAGAAAGGGAAGGCAGGAGTCTAGGCAGGATCTTGTGAAAGGCAGGTGGATGATTGCAGATCCCACGTGCGTCCTCAGCTGGATAGTTTATCTGCTTCCTCAGCTGTGGTCATTCCTGGACACTGACTGCTCACATTCATTCTGGGTTATAAAAGTGGCAGTTGTTCATTTACGAATGGAGTTCCTACATTCACCATTTGGGTAGTTAATCCTTCTCTGAGCAGAGTATCAGGTGAACAAAATGGTGCTGAGCTTGGGAGTCGGGCTTCAGAATGTAGTTTTCACTCCCTGTTCGTAAGCGACACTTCACTTGTCGGGACCAGGTCCTGGAACAGCTTTTCCCAAGGGTGTCCCATGAGTCCTGAGAGAGGACTCCTCTGAAAAGGAGTTCTACATCCAGTAAACCTGGGAAAAACTGGGCACTCTCCTCCTGTCTCAGAAAACCTCAACATATATTAGCATCAAAGTCTCTGGCAAATCCTACTGCCAAAAACAAAAACAAAAAACAAAAAAAACTGTGCTCAGTGTTCTCAAACTTGACCAACAAAATCCCTGCCTTTAAAATTCCTTTTCTATATAACAGATACATTCTGTAGAGGACCACAAAGCTCTTTGAAAACATTAAAGAAATGTCTCTGTTCTACTCTCAAGTACAGTGTTTTTCAAACTATACTCAGTAGTGGATGTTAGGGAAATAGAGTAATTAGAGACCACCATTAAAAATAAGTAAGATGGAATAGAATAGAACATATTGGAGTGCACTACGTGTAACAATGATTTATAAAACTTTGTTTTAGTTACGTTTGTACGTGTATGTTTGTGTAAAAGGTCATGACAAAGAATGTTCATCTTATGTGGGTTGCAGTCAGAAAAGGAGACTCAAAAGACCACATCGTCTCCCCAAACATCTGGACAAAACACAAAAAAGTTTGTTCTGTCTGTCCCTCTCCCCCTTCCTCCACATTCCTCAGCCAGCACTCAGATTCTCAGTTCTCACCGTCCTCCCTGTGCACAAGTAAGCTCTAGTTTTCAGCACCGCATCCTGCCTCCTGTTCCTGGCTTATCGATTTCTTCCACTTTCTCACGTGCTCTAGCAAATAGACTTTGGTTTGCTAAACTACTAACTGACTATCTGGCCTCAGGAAAGTCACTACAACTGCCTAATCCTCAGTTTCCTTATTTGAAAAATGGTGGTAACAAAATTTCTCTCTTAGGATTGCTTGTGATGATGAAATGAAATAACCTCTGGAAAGCATCTGGAACAAGATAAGGACTGAAAAAAATACTTTCCTTTCCATCTGTCGTAGCCCCAACACACACACACACACACACACACACACACACACACACACACACACACACAATTTAAGGAGACCCTCTTAAGCACTGTCATCAGTGACAACCTCAAAGCATTCTGTAGCAGGGAACTTCTGGGAAGATACCAGTTTTTGTCCGTCTAATAATGGTTCTTACTAGTTTCAATCTTGGAGGGTAATATTTTAGCCTGGTTCCCAGATTCTCTGAGTCCTACTGCTGACTCTATCCCCACCTCCACCTTCTTGCCTGCAGGCTGTTAAGAATCCTGAGATACAACGTTGGGCTGCTTAGGGACACTGGTCTCAAAGAGGTCCAGGCACTGGTAGAAGGTCGCTGAGCTGTTTACAGAGGGGCCAGCCCCCAGTTCCAGGGCTATGGACTCCAAGCCCAGTCTTCTCTCCAACAAGGGGCATGAAGACCCAGGGGACACAGGGCCCTGTGTTCGCATCCTTAGCGGAGAGGTTGGTATCAGTGGCTTACTGCAGCAACTTAAACACTGATTAGTTCTCAAGGAGAAAAACTGTTCATCGTTATGACCTTAAGTGGTCAACGGATTCTCCTTCCGTGTTTCCTTCCAAATCGCCCTTGGGGACTGGGCCCAAGCAAGGCTATGAGGTGCCAGTAAAGGTGTCTTTCTGAGGCTTTGCAGGGGAAAGCGATAGTTTGGGAGACCCTCCGCAGGAACCCCCGGGTTGCCACGGGCTCACAGTGCACCGCACCCCTTGGAGGCGAGATCGAGGCGATGTCCCCAGGCCTTGCGCAGCGCCCCTCGCCCCCCAGCCTCGGCTCATCACCCAGCGGACCGGCGGGCGGGGCCCATTCCTTCCTGGCACCTGGGCCCCTGCTTCAGGCGGCTGCGGCTGCTCGAGTCCGGGGCAGGGCTTTTATTGTGAAAGGAGCTCCCCCCTCCCGCGCTTTCGGGGAAGTGGGGAGGCTGGGCCGGGACGCGAGGCCAGGACTTTGCAAACGTCCCTAGCTGATCGAGGAGGCTCGAGGCTGCGGGAAGGCTACCGCAGAACGACAGATCCCGCGTGTGCATTCTCCTAGACCTCCTCTACGAAGCCTAACCTCAGAGCATCCCGCCGCGCATCGCCCGCCCCGGAGTTGGCCGCTAGAAAGCTGTGGCCCCTCGGTCCGGATCCCGCGTCCCGAGAAGCCGGGAGAGCCACGGTGCCGGGGGCGGGCCGGGCGGCGGGATGAGCTGGCGAGCAGGCTGAGTGCGCCGAGGAGCCGGTCCAGCCACCGAGGGGGACATGGTAGGAATCACGGGAGGGGACGCGCGTGTGGGGTGGGCACCCAGACAGGTGACCGTGGGCAGCGCACCCGCTCCGGGCGCGCGGAGCCTGCGCAGCCTCCTGGGGCCAGAATCGTTCCCCGAAAGTTGCAGGAGGGCGGGGACTTAGGACGCGGCAATCGGCTTTTCTGCTTGCCTCTTGCGGGGGGGACCGTAATAAGGCGGCTTTCCTTGTGGACCTGCGCACCCTGGCTGCGCTGTAACCCTATGGCAGCGCTGCACAAACTCCATCCAGTCCACAGCGCAGGGAGAGGAGAGGATTCCATGGGACACCCAAGGCAGCCTCTGATGGGTGAGACGCCTTTGGAGTCACTTTATTCCTCAGAAAAATGCACGTGAATTCTGTATTAGCTTATATCTAAGCCACGTTTTAATATTAAGAAGTAATGCCTTGGGACTTCCCTGGTTGCACAGTGGTTAGGAATCTGCCTGCCAGTGCAGGGGATGGGGGTTCGATCCCCGATCCGGGAAGATCCACATGCCGCAGAGCGACTAAGCCCCTGCGCCATAACTACTGAGCCTGGGCCCTAGAGCCCGCGAGTCACAACTACTGAAGCCAGCACGCCTAGAGCCTGTGCTCTGCAACAAGAGAAGCCACCACAATGAGAAGCCCGTGCACCGCAACCAAGACCCAACACATACAAAAAAAAAAAAAAAAAAAAGAAGTAATGCCTTACACTTATTACCATAGAATTAATTTGGCCCTGGTAATGTTCAAATGCCTGTCTCCCAGTGCCCCATTTCCCACCACCTCCTGGGACCACAGGGCAGGTGTGGGAGCACTGGACGGCCTGGGGCATCATTCATGAAGCCAGGGACCTTGTGAACAGTGGCCCTTCCATCGATAAAGCTCACAAACACCAACAAGCAGGAAAAACAGACCCTTTGAGAATGTGGTCCGGGCAGCTTAAAGCACAGGTGCAGCCTCAGGAAAGGGGCTTCCCTCAGCACTGGATGCTGATCAGCTCTGCTTCCAGGTAGAAGCTACATGGAGCTGCCAGCCCCCCACCGCTCCTGCAGTTCACCGTCCTTCCCCGGGGGCAGGGGCTGGTGTCAGCTACTAGGATGAGTTTGAACTCTGAAGGAACCCAGAGGGGCTCTCCTGTCTGCTTCTGTGGACAGCCCTCCCTCTCCCCACCGCAAGCTCATAGAGGGCAGATTGGAGCTCAGGGGAGATTCTCCTCAAGGAGCTTAGCTGTGGGCCTGGAGTTGAGAAGGTGCCCAGAGATTCCCTGTAGGATGGACAGTCTCTGGGAGAATAGTTCCCTGTGTGCCAGGGTGTCCTGGCAGTGTCAGAACCAAAGGCAGAAGCCTGGTCACCAGGAGCGGGGGCCTATGAGGCTGGATGTGTGTGTGTATTTCACTTTACCCCTGCATAGCACCTTCTCCCCAATCCTCAGAGTTTTGTTTTGTTTTGTTTTTTCCCCTCAAGGCTGCTAAAGAGGAATTAATAATGGAATCTTAAGGTTGGAAAAGGGGAGTGATCAGAGGTACAGGATGTGAAAAGTGTGGAGATTCTTTACCACAGAATTCCCTGTTCGGTGGCCAGAGTGTTTCCAGAAGAGAGTACGGGCTAAGGCCACCCACTCAGGGCCGTTACTGCTGACTACAGGAGTATTCTGTCCATGGCAGAGCCTCTCAGGCCTCCTGCGGTGGAGGCCGGTGCAGGAGGGAGAAGATACCTGCCTTCGGCTCGGGCAGCCTCTGGGCGCCACGATGATGTGATTGCTCCACTGCCAGGGTGGGCTTCCTGTTTCCCTGAGCCGGCAGCCTCCTGGCTTCTCATCCTCAGTTCTGGGGTGTGTTAGGAACAGGACTCGAGTCAGGATTTCACTGTGTCTGGGTCCACTTGCCAGAGAGAGGGGCCTGATGGGCAAGCTCTGGCAGCAAAATGGCCTTGGAGATCTGAAGGTTTCCTTTGCTTCTCCCTCTGAATGAAGGGTGTTGTGGTCCAGAGGCCTGGGGGCCCGGCATTGGCAGGAACCAGTATAGGAGGAGACAGGGGACCAGGAGCCCTTTGGGGGCCGCAGTTTCTTCCTCTGTATAATGAGAGATTAAACTAGATGTCCTTTGAGGTGCCATTTAGCTCCAAAAATGGATGATGCCTGAATAATTCTGCGGTTGGACCCCAGCCCTGGTGTTGACCTCTTCTTCTCATGGGTAGCTAAGAGGGTGTGAGGGCGAAGTGGTTCTCAGCACTGACTCTCACTACTCCCTAGACCAAATCCAAGGTGGGACCCAGCCCAAGAAGTTTTTAAAAACGAAGTCTCTCTAGATGATCGCAGTGTGTAGCCAGGACTGAGAACCACAGGGCTAGAGGGCTGACGGAACAGGACCTGCGCTTACCCAGATATCCCTGCATCTGTGGAACTGCTACTCTTTGAGATAGTCCTAAAATAGAAGGCTTTGGTGAACTTCAACTGGGAAATGATATATGTTATATGCCCCTCTTGGAGGATCTTTCCACAGAGAAGCTTCTTTTAATTCATTAAAACTGAGATGTGAACTTCCCCAGCTTGTTTGAATATTCAGTAATTCCTTAACACCATCATATTACTGATCCAAGGTACATAAAATGGGAAAGCCTGAGTTAGAAATATAAAAAGTCTGGAATCCTTAAATGTCTTTTTTGCAAAAGTGAACATTGAGCTGCGGGACCTGTGAGGGCATTTTTGATCATCATGAAGGGGCTGTGAGTCTCTGCCAGGGCTTGGTGTGTGTATTGCTAAAGCTAAGAGTGGGACACTTGTCCCTTTCCTTACAATAATGGTGGGAGACTTGATGTATGCTGAAGACTTTGAACTTGGATGAAAAATATTGATAGAAGAAGTTAAGACTATTACTGCCAACTTAAAAAAAGTTTTCTTTCTGGTCCTTGGGGGATAAAAAATATATATGATAAAAAATATATGAAATATAATATATTTTATATAACAGCCATACTGCCAACTTCTGCAGGTAACCATGGTTATCATTTTGGTGTATCTTCTACTCTCTTTGAGTATTATTTTTCATCTTGATCTTTTGTTAGCACTTTTATGAATTCATCAGTTTTTCATTAGAGTTCTGAAAATGCTTATTCATTCAGTTCAGCAGTACAGTCAGTTACCAGAAACCTGTACTTGTCAGAGTCTTTTACATGAATTCCTTGAAGATGAAACCCTTTTATAGGAACATATTTGCAAAAGCATCAGAGTACACCCAGAACTGACTGTAAATGACAAAAGACTTAAAAATGACCACGGTTAAAGATTTGATGAAAGTTCATAATAATGCAGTTGACAAGAAAATTAGTTATTTCTGAGATATACATTTTAAAGTAATAACTAGGATTATGACTTATAACATTATACCAGAACATATAAGATTTTTAGAAATTTCATATAATGTCTGAAACATTTAAGGCTGCTTTTTTTTTTTTTTTTTTTTAAATTTATTTATTTATGGCTGTGTTGGGTCTTCATCTCTGTGCGAGGGCTTTCTCCAGTTGTGGCAAGCGGGGGCCACTCTTCATCGCGGTGCGCGGGGCTCTCACCATCGCGGCCTCTCTTGTTGAGGAGCACAGGCTCCAGACGCGCAGGCTCAGCAATTGTGGCTCACGGGCCCAGCCACTCCGCGGCACGCGGGATCCTCCCAGACCAGGGCCCGAACCCACGTCCCCTGCATCGGCAGGCAGACTCTCAACCACTGCGCCACCAGGGAAGCCCTGAAACATTTATATTAACATATTTCAATACAAATAACCCAATGAAAGTTTAGTATTAGTTGTTTTGTTTGTTTCTTTTTCATACTGCAGGTTCTTATTAGTCATCAGTTTTATACACATCAGTGTATACATGTCAATCCCAATCGCCCAATTCAGCACACCACCATCCCCACCCCACCACAGTTTTCCCCCCTTCTTTGAGTATTATTTTAAAGAGTTGTATACCGAACATGCAGTTTTGCAGTCTGATTTGTTTTACTTCACTTTTTGTCAAAGCAAGTTTCCATGTGTACATCTCTAAAAAGATCTTCATCGCTGTACTTTCAATGCTCAATACCATGATTTTGATAATCATCTCCCTGCTTGTGGACTTCAGGTCATTTCCACTTTGGGGCTGTTTTCAGTGGCATGGGGCCAGCTTCTGATCATCCATGGAAATGGAGATCAGAGTGCCTGGTGAAGTGGGAATCAGGCAAGCTCACAAGCACAAATTCCTTCAGCCTCTTCATCAAAAATTTAACTGCAGCCATGCTTGAGGGCCCAGAGTGTGGGTGTAGGAGGAGTTTCCTCTTGTCTGTCTTCACTCTACTATGAGCATGTCATCAGGCAGGCCGTGGAGAGAAAGGGGTTCCAGGAGAGCCCACACATGGGTCAGTTCTCCTCGGAAGAACCAAGACCTCAAGTCCCTGGAGGTTAAGACTCAGAGGGGAATCTCTAAGTGAAGGGGCTAAGGCCAGAGAAGCGGTTTGACCTTCTCAAGGTCCCTCAGAGCCAGGCTAGAGCCCAGGTCTCCTAGTTCTTCACTCCCCCACCCCAACCCTGCAGGTCCCATCAGACACTGTGGCTTCTTCATATACTTGAGGCCTTTGGTGCAGCTTGGAGTGGTGGAGAAAAGGCACAGGGTTTGAAATCAGAACGAGGTTTGTGCCAGACTAGCTACCGTGCAGCTTTGAGTAAGCACTCTAGTGCTCTGAAGCCGAGGCCCCTCATCTGTATAATGGGCTTATACTAAGGGGTTGCTATGAGGAGCAAAAGGAATGTTGGAGGTGAAACCACTTGGTACCCCAAAGGTGGTATAAGAATGGGGGTTTCACAAAGAACCCACAAAAATAAGTTTTCTTTTTGTCAGGACCTAAAACAAACAGTAAGAAAGTCATCGATGTATTTCATTCAGTACCCGACTAGGGGGTGCTTCTGGCACTCTAAGTGTGGACCAAGTGTAGACAGATTCTAACCTAGAGTAGTTTTCTTGCTCCTTTAGATCTCTCTTCTCACCAGGCAGGAAATACCCAGCCCGTAGGAGATGTTTGCCATCTGTGTGCCCTGGGCCTCCTTGCTGAATTCTGGCTGGGTGAGAAGGTAGCCCCACTCAGCCGCAGCCCCTGAGTTCTAATGATGCGGTACCCAGGGAAATCACCCTGCCGAAGGTCTGGGTGAAGCCCTCAGGTTCTCGGGCTCAGCCGAAGAAGAGAAGAGGTTAACCCAGTTTTGGAGTCAGAACTGGGAATCAGGACTTCCAGCCCTTGGAGCCTGCAGGGAATTTGATACCCTCTCTTGTGGGCACCTCCCTCACGGAGCAGCTCCTGCTACACACACGAGCCAGGCTCTGTAGGACTGGCTGGGGGGGAGCAGAGGGGTTTAAATAATCCGCTGGTCCCAACCAGACCAAGCAGGAGTTGGTCCAGAAACAGGGGATTGGAAGGGGTAGGACGGGGGTGGGGGAACTGATAGGCCTCACAAAGAAGTGAGCAAAGGCCTTAGCAGTTTCAGGGGCCAGGGAGAGAAATGTGCTTCAGATGGGCCTCAAAGATGCTGACAGTCCCCTCAGAAGAGGTCCGGGAGGCTAGCCCTCCCTCCCTGCCAGGGTGCTGACGTAGAAGCAGGGTGCTTCCGGTTTCCTCGAGGCCTGGGTGCCTGAGCCACCTGGGCTTTCTTTGCTTGGATTGTTTTTTTGATGTGACTGCTAAAGTGTTTCCATCTGGGGCGTTCGGGGTGCAATCCCTGTATTGTCTGAATGTGTCTACATAGGCCTGCGTCTGATGGGCCACCTGGCCTGGGAGTGAGGATGGAGCAAGGGTTTGTGGGTGACCCCCAGGCTGCCCTTCTCTGTGTGTCCCCCCAGCACCATGTGCACATATTCTTAGAAGTGGCCTTGGGGCTCCAGAACTGCTTACTGAGAGGGAGCCAGAAGGTTCTTTAAGGTAGCAGCCGGTGAACTCAGGGGTGAAGGGGGGTAAGAGTGAAAGGTGGGGAGAGGGCCTCCGCTGGTCTCCAGGCCTTGACTAGTTCTGAACGAACATGGGTCTCCTTTGGCTAGGGCCTGAGTCTTATTCCCCGTGGCTTTGGAATTCTTTTTTTTTTTAATTAATTAATTTAATTTATTTATTTTTGGCTGCATTGGGTCTTCGTTGCTGCACACGGACTTTCTCTAGTTGCGGCGAGCGGGGGCTACTCTTCGTTGCGGTTCACAGGCTTCTCATTGCGGTGGCTTCTCTTGTTGTGGAGCACGGGCTCTAGGCACACGGGCTTCAGTAGTTGTGGCACGTGGGCTCAGTAGTTGTGGCGCACGGGCTTAGTTGCTGTGCAGCATGTGGGATCTTCCCGGACCAGGGCTCGAACCTGTGTCCCCTGAATTGGCAGGTGGATTCTTAACCACTGCGCCACCAGGGAAGCCCGGCTTTGGAATTCTTGAGGGAGGTTTTTGGAGTGATGGAACTGTTGTGTCCTGATTGTGGTGGTGGTTCTATGCACATGTTCAGACTCATAGAACTGTATACAAAAATTTTAGTTTTACTGAAAAAATAATAGAAGAAATAGTTAAAAAATAAGAAGAAGAAGAGGCAAAAGCAGTCTAGCAGAAGGAACGACGTGAGCAAAGCCCTAAAGGCAAAGGTGAGCTATCAAAGTTGCCTGGGAGGGAGTTGGGGGAAACCTTCTGGAAATGGGGGAGGCAGAGCCTGGAAATGGGACACGAGTGGTGTAGCCAGCAGGGGATTTGTGTTATTATCCTGAGGACAGAGCGGGCAATGGAAGGACTTTGGAGCTTGGAGAGGTGGGACTGTGTTTGCATTTTAGAGAGCAGTTTCCAAGGGAGGGGAGACTCCGGGCTGTGGGGTGGAGGGGGAGCGTCTGGGGGACGATTACGATCCCAGTGGACCAGAGGGAGGAATGGCCCTGTGGCTGGCCAGAGGGAGCAGGGGCGGGAGATATTTGGGCAGGAGAACCTCCGACCCTTGGCAACCTGAGGGCAAGTCAAGAGCAACTTCTGTTTCTTGCTCAGGCATCTGGGTACAGAGGTTTCTGTGCCTTTCTCCTCTCTCCTCATCTTTATCTTTTTATTTTATTTTATTTTATTTATTTATTTATTTTTTATTTATTTATGGCTGTGTTGGGTCTTCGTTTCTGTGCAAGGGCTTTCTCTAGTTGCGGCAAGTGGGGGCCACTCTTCATTGCGGTGTGCGGGCCTCTCATTCTCGCGGCCTCCCTTGTTGCGGAGCACAGGCTCCAGACGCGCAGGCTCAGTAGTTGTGGCTCACGGGCCCAGCTGCTCCGTGGCATGTGGGATCTTCCCAGACCAGGGCTCGAACCCGTGTCCCCTGCATTGGCAGGCAGATTCTCAACCACTGCGCCACCAGGGAAGCCCTATTTTATTTATCTTATGGGGCCCTTTAACTAGTCACATTTAGAAGTAACCATGATATAGAAGGTACTTATTTAGAAATGATACTAACCATTTCAGCTCTATAAGATGGATCACTATGGTATATTCTTAAGAGCCACGGTGAAGTGTTTGACATTTCTCCCTTCATCCTCTGGATTGGTTTTGCCACTGTAATCATAAAAATAGGCTAGAGATAGTTGCAATAATAAGTGAGGACGGTGTTATTTATGCCCCTCCAGCCGCCTTGCCTGCAGCCGCTGAGGCCCTCTGCCAGCCGGCGCAGCCACAGAGGTCCCCTTCCTCCTGGCCCCCAGGCCCTGCTGGAGGGTGGGCAGGGCTGCGGCTGCTCCAGCTCTCCTGGCCCAGCTTCCCTGCCTGCCATGGGCTTGGCCTTGGGTTTCTGCTAAGTGGCCGCAGGAAGGGGCTGTGTCACATGCTGTTTACTTGCGGCCAGTTTTTGTTTGGCTTTCAAGGGTATTTGCTTGCAGTGAGCAAACAGCTTCTTCCAGAACCATCTGGAGAATTCAAATCCTTCCATCTTGGCCTGGGCAGCATGGTCATGGTTCCACGTTTAGAAGCCAAGTCGGGTAGGGGTTTTTACAGAAACGCCCTCAGCCAAAGAACTGGTCAAAGACAGCAGAAGGGGTTAGGGCTAGAAGAGAGAAAGGGAAAGAATAAAGAGAAGAGTAACAGCTGGAGGTGTATGGATGTGAGACGGGTAGGCTGAGGCTCAGAGACAAAAAGGACGGCCCCGGGGAGGCCCTTTCACCCCTCGGCACGCGTGTGGAGCCCACAGGTGCCCCTCGAGGTCTGAGCACGCCAGGCGGGGGACACAGGATCGGGGCTGCGCCGGGCACAGTGCTCTGGGCCGGGTTTCAGCAGCGTGCTGCCCTCTGGCCGAGCAGTGATGCCTTCCGCTGGCCTGGCTGCCTAGGGCCGACTGCCACTGCCTCTGGGCGCTTCCTGTGTCCCCGTGTCTGCCCTGTGCTCCTGCCAGGGAGCTTTATCAGCAGAACAGACTTGGTTGTCCAGCGGCTGGCCTTGCCTCTGTCCAGACTGGTTTCGCACCAATGCTGTGAGTTGCCTTCCAGTGCACTAGGCACCGGAGAATTCTCAAGACATTCTGTCTCTTATATCTCAGTCTCCACGTTTCCTGAAAGGAGTTTATCTATGAAAGTCCAATCCTCCATTCCAAGTTTCCTTCATATACACACACACAGGTAACTTATACCTCCCTCAGTAATTTCTACAGCCTAAGTACGTAGTGCAGCAGTGTTGCGTATGGTCATGTTCTCATCAGAGGCCATGCCTTTCTTCTTCATTCTGGCCACGATTTAAAACTTTGCTTTAGTACTTTTAAATGCTTGGGGTCTTATTTGAGGTGGGAAGGGAAGACCCACATGCAGTTAAACCTCTAACCTTAGAAGGTCATAATTTCAAAAAGTACAGGGTCCGTAACCCCCTTCATCCTTTTCGCCAAAGGAAATGAAGGAACTCCAGCCCCAAGGATAATGTGATAACTGGTTTCCAGCCAGGTGGGTGGAAGAGGCGGGGGGAGTAACGGACTCACGCTGTGCCCAGGCTGGGATGAGGGCTTTGGGTCGTGCTGCCTGGGCCCGGTGGAGGTGGAGGCTGCAGCCAGTTTGAGGGCTGGAGGCTGGGATGGCCGGTGAATGGGCCATTTGGATGCCCATCCCTGTGCTGGGAGGAGAGTGGGGGCAGGGCACACAGGCCTCTTTCTCCAGGACAAAGTGGCTCTGTTGTCTGTTCACACAGAAGCTCAGTGTGTACCTGTTGGGGGACCTGGTTCCCGGCTGGGGAACTGGCCACCGGCAGCGGTGGCCTCCTGGACAGTACTCCCTCCCGGCCTCCCTTCACACCCAGCCACTGTCTGCAGGCCCCAGTCCGAGTCAGCTCCTACAGTTCTGTCTCACCCTCCTTCCCCCTGCTCTCCCCACTTCTCCTGATGCCCTAGAGATCCTGTTGCAACTACAAAGATGCTATTGTATTCCTTCCTTTCAGAACATTCTCTCTTGAAACTCTAGTTAAAATCCCCTCATTTCCCTTTGGGAAGGGCGTAGGGAGGGCTGGGCAATGCCACCCTGTTCAGCCGCTTCTCTGGGTGTCAGGAAAGGCTCCTGGTCCTTGTTCACATTCACCCGTCTCCTGGGGAGCGGCCCAGGGTGACTGGCCTTAAACTCTAATTGTCACAATACCTTACTTGGTATGGTTTTAAAGCATGAAGGATTCAGAGGTGAGTTGTAATCAGAACTGAATTCCAACCCTGCTTATCACCTGGGGCAAGTCAGTGAACCTTTAACCTCTCGGCCTCTGTTTCCCCTAAGATAACACTGCCTCCTTGTGGGGTTGTGTGTTCGACCCGTAATGAGCATAAAGCACCTCATACGATCGTCATCAGCACATAGTAAGTGCTCAGTTAATGGGAGCTGCGGTTACCTTGTCCCTAGACAACAGATAGAAGGTGCAGCAAGGAGATGCAGCAAGGCCTGGGCCACCAGGACTGTTAGTAGGATCCTTCAGTGCATCAGGGGAGCAGGAGTTGGGGGGGTATCCTTGGACCCTAGCTCCCATGCAGAAGGGGTTCTGGAGTGGGGGAATTGGGGGAATATGTGCTATAAAGGGCCTGCCTTTATATAAGCCATATGGATCTATCCCTATAATGGTGAACGAGAGAGAGGCAGAATCAAATGGTACCAGGTCAAGGGTACCAGTTCAAGGATTCTTGACCGGGATCCATGCCTAGAATTCAGAGGAGCCCTAAACTTGGATGAAGAAAAGTCCCATCTTTATTTTCTCTAATCTCTAACGGAAATTCAGCATTTCTTCAATAATGAATGTAGGCACTGACCACAGTAGTGTTAGCAAGACCTGTGACTTTGTCACCAAGAGGAATCACAGAGATTTTACAACATGAGAGTAGAAGCAGATCCTTTGAAATATAGTCTTTACTCCTCACTACTTTGAAAGTGCATTGGTTATTAGATGTGCTGACAGATCTCATTATTTAATGTGTTAATAAAGAAGCACATGTATTATTATATCACAAATTTGTTTTTTGGAATATTTTGATGACTGTGTTTCAGTATAATTGATTGCCTTTGTAAGCCTATGCCTTTTATTTATACATTAAAAAAAAAAAAAAAAAGCATCCTGAGAAAGAGCCATGTCTTCACCAGGTGGCTGAAGTAGTCTTTGGTACTAAAAAGAATCAGAAGCCCTGCTTCTGTGTAGATGTTTTTCTGTGTGATCTGATCTTGCAATATGCCAAGAGTCCCCTTCGTCTGAAAATGTCTTTCCTCACCTTCTACTCCGGGATCATTAAAAAATAATCTTCAACAAACTTCTAGTGAGTGCTGGCCTCTGTGCTGGCTGAGGGAAGATCATTCCCCCTTAGAACTAATAACAGCAAATATTTGTGTTGGGCTTTGTAGCTTTCTTATCCATTATCTCATTGAATCTTTAATCCTTCAAGTGTTAAGGCTGGTATCATTAGATCCATTTTAGAGAGCAATAAGTAAAGTAACTTAGAGATCAGAGATGCTATAATTGCTGAGGCATGCAGTGCGTAAGTATGAAGGACTTTAAGGTGGGCCCTACAACCAGAAATCTGAGTCTCTTTCCACTTGATCAACCTGAAAATTCTCACACTTAGATGCAGCTGTTTTCTTTTGGTAGCATCTATGGACATTTTCTGTTGAAAGTAAATATTCTTGGAAATTAGTTTCTTGTGTAGAGTGTTGCCCTGAGGGTCTGGGTCCCGGGAGTGTCTTGTTTAGACGTAGGGGAGGGAAGGGCAGGGGCTGGAGTAGGAGCCCTGGGAGTGGGCGAGATCTGGATTCGTGGAGAGGACAGAGGACAGCCTTGAGGGGCGTGAGGGCAGGAGACGCAGGCAGTGGGGTGTGTTGGAGTTTGACTCTCCTTGTGTGTTTTGCTTGGGGAGCCTCTTACACTTACGCCAGACATCAAAGCAGCATCGCCATGACGGGGCTGAGAGAGTCGTGATCTCTGCAAGCCTCTGAGGAGACTGCCTGGACTGGGCCGAGAGGGCATGCAATGGGCAAGCAGAGCATTTTCTTTGTATCGTGAAAACAGAGACCTGCTCCCCTTCTCTGGCTCTGAGAGGGTCCCTGTGACACCAAGGGGTACTTCCTGTCATCTCTTGTCACTGGCTATGGCTTTCTCCCTGGTTAGATAGCGAACCGCTGGAAGGCAGCAGCTCTCCCCAGAGCTCCCAATGTGGCACAGACGTAGAACTCAACAGGTATCTTCACTGGATGGTAGCCTCCACATCTTATATTTAAATCTCTCCAGAGTCCAGCCCAGTACGACTTTCTGAGATGATGGAAATGTTCTCCTCTGCGCTGTCCACCACGGTGGCCACTACTCCCAGGTGACTGTTGAGTACTTGAAATGTGGTTAGAACAACCAGGAATGGAAATTTTTAATTTTAATTAATTTAATGTAAATAGTCACACGTGGCTCATGGCTCTCATATTGGACAGTGCAGCTCTGGACCAAGAAGTATAAACTGAAGTGCTTTTGGAGCCTAGGCTGCTGGCATAAGTGAAAGAAGTGGGCTGGGTATAATGAAGCAAAAACCAATCTATGTTTTGTTTTCTCAAGTTGTCTTGAGCTGTGGTCAGAGAAGTGTTTATCTCCTATGAAAAACAATAAAGCAAGTGAGATTCCAAAGGCAACTGTCCTTCCTTCTCTTGGGAGACAGACAATAGGGAGTGGTGGAGCCTGTGGTGAATGGCAGAGAGCATATCATTGAGAGAGGGAGCCATACTCGACTCCGGCCATATGAGAATGTGGGCCCAAGTGGTGGCTAGAACTTCCCCCTTTTCAGAGGAAGCCGGAAATCTGGATTTTTGTGGGAAATATCCTGGTTTTTAAACATTGGCTAGAATTTATTCAAAACATTTCAAGCCAAACAAAACACATCTTCAGGCCAGATTTGGCCCAAGGATCCCAGTTTACAAACTCTCCTCTAGGCCTTATTCTGGAGAAGTCCATAGGACCTGCTATGACTGGGATGGATTTAAGGCAAAGAGTGAGGTGGATTTTCCCCTTAGTGTCCCTAATTGGCTCAGCCCCGTGTTGTCACGGGTTTGGTTGGAATTGGGGGGAAGTGTGTATGTAGGACACAGACCTGCTGCCCCCCCACCAACTCTTCTCTGGGGCCGTGTCCTTGCCTCTGAGCAGCCAGAGAGTAGAAATCTCTGGAAGGCTGGAACAGAATGGCCCAGAGAGAAACTTTAGTTTTTCAGCCTCAATCCCCACTCCCAGGCCTGAGAGCAAAATGTATGGCTGTTAATACCAAGGCAGCCAGAGAAAATTTCCAACAAATGGCAGGGTCTCGAATATTCCATCAGGCCTGCGGTGTTCCCACACTAGTGCTCTTGTGAGCCGGAACAAAATGGTAATTCAGTTATGGGTATGGAGAGGGCTCTTGGGGCAGCCAGTGGGGCTGGAAAAGCCCCAACATATAATCAGCGTAGAGATTGGAGCAGAGCAACCAGTCGGCAGGGAGGGGGAGAGAAAGGACACGTCGTTGAGCCCCCTCCCACCTTGGGAGTCGGGGGTTCGCACGCCCACCTGATGGGCATGTGTTCTGAGCGCAGGTCCCAGGAACCCTGCCATGGAGGTAACCCCATGGGTCCTGCTAGAAAATTATGATCAGTTATGAGTAAACATAACTATATTTCAGGTTCTGTTTTGAATGTTTTACCTACAACAGCTCATATAACTTTCACAGTATTTGGTGGAGTGATCTTATTTTTATGAGTGACAAGTCACATTTTTTTCCCCACCAGAAGGTCACCATCATAAGGGGAGTGACTTTTGTCTGTTTTGTTCATGATGTTTCACTTCTGCCTGGAGCAGTGCTTGGCTCAGGAATATCTGCTCAATGAGCTAGTGAATGGTCCACCCTATGAGGGGGGTGCCATTCTTATCGCCACGGTACAGGTGAGGAAATGGAGGCCCAAGTTCACACAGCCAGGAGGCAGTGGAGCTGGAATCAACATCCAGGCAGCGTGGCTCTGAACCTGTGTGTCATTAAGGGGCTGGTGGTGGTAGGTGAGCGTGGGGAGCTGCTGCATCCCTCTGGGCCCAGAGATGAAGCTTGCCAAACAGCTTGGGGACTGGGGGAAAGGTCGTGGTGAGCAGATTTGCCCTGGGGGTTGGTCCTGAGGTCAGGGACTGAGTGGGGCCCCCAGGGACATTTGGATGTGGGTGTTCAGTCCCTTGCTCAGCCTATACCCGTGGACTGTGGGCCGTCCTCACTAAGCCTGAGGGCAGGGGGCTCCCTGGAGAGTGTGCACAAACCCCAAGAGGCGGTTTGTCTTTCTGATGACAAGTAGGTCACTCTGTCCTGGAGCGGAGACCTGGCAGCTGTGCCCCTGCGGTGGGAAGACATCTTAAAGACTGTATGGCCCATCCCTGCAGCAGCCAGGGTAGGGACTGTATTAGTTTCCCCTCGCTGCTGTCATAAATTACCATAGACTTCGTGGGCTAAAACAACACAAATTTGTTCTCTTACAGTTCTGGTCAGAAGTCCAAAATCAGTTTCATTGGGCTGAGGTTAAGGTGTTAGCAGGGCTGCTTCCTTCTAGAGGCTCTAGGGTAGAATCCTTTTCCTTGTCTTTTCCAGCTTCTAGTAGCCACCTGTATTCCTTGGCTTGTGGCCCCATCTTCTGTCTTCAAATGGCACCACTCCAGTCTCTGCTTCCATCATCATACTGCCTTTTCCTCTTCTGTAGTCAAGTCTTCTTTCGCCTCCCTCTTATAAAGACACTTGTCATTACATTTAGGGCTCACCCAAGTAATCCAGGATAATTTCCCCATCTCAAGATCCTTAATTTAATCACATTGGCAAAGTCCCTCTTTGCACATAAAGTAACTTTCACAGGTCCCAGGCATTAGGTCCTGGATGTCTTTGGGAGCCCTTATTCAGATTACCATAGAAGTCATCCAGCTTTTGCTTTGAGGATCATGAGTTACTCCCCCCTCATCAGCTGGCCCTGTGAGGTCAGGCTCGGGCTGTGCTCTCCTAGGGGTCCTGTGGGACCAATGTGACTTCAAATTCCCAAATCAGTAGTAATTAGATATTTAACAAATAACTTCCAGAGTTAGGTTGACAGCTCTTCAATCAAGTTCTTTTTTGAGTCTGTGGAAACACAGGGAGCTGCAGAATCTCAGAAGTAGAAGGAACTTAGAGAGCGTATAAACCAGGGGTCTCAAACTGGTGGCCCCTGGGCCAAATTAACCAGATTCTCCAGGCTTGGTTCTTGTTGCTAAGGAGAGATGAAGGAATCTGGGAAATTGTCTTTCAAGACAACAGCCTCATCTACAAGTCTGTGTATTTCCACATAATTCTATTTTGCATGTCAGAAGTTAGAAGGTCTAACTCCTTGCACCGTTTTGTAACATTCTTCTATATCATGCCCAGAGAGATGGATAAGATGCAGCTCAGGGTCTCAGGTATGCAAGCAGGAATTAATACTTTGTAAACACTGTCCTTCTTACACTTGTTTCAGAGTGCTGCTCCCAAGAGATGAACTGTATAATCATCTAACAAGTGGCTGAGGTTATGGACAATTTCATTTTAGATGTATTTGGGGATAGAATGGGGGCATAGAGGACACTGAAGACTAATTTCTCCTCCTTGCTAGTTTTGCCTTTTAAAGTCTTGCCCTGGACACATCTCCCTGACCAAATTTTACATTTTCTTGCAGACGGGGAAAAATCTCATTCTTTCTTTCTTTCTTTCTTTTTAACATCTTTATTGGAGTATAATTGCTTTACAATGGTGTGTTAGTTTCTGCTTTATAACAAAATGAATCAGCTAGACATATACATATATCCCCATATCTCTTCCCTCTTGTGTCTCCCTCCCACCCTCCCTATCCCACCCCTCTAGGTGGTCACAAAGCACAGAGCTGATCTCCCTGTGCTATGCGGTTGCTTCCCACTAGCTATCTATTTTATGTTTGGTAGTGTATATATGTCCATGCCACTCTCATTCTTTTGTCGTGCACTGGTGAGGTACCCAGCGGATGCCTGTCCCAGGAGGGAGATGGAGTTCAGCCACATTTTCCTGCCTAGGAGAGCTCTCTCCTTGGTTCCTCTTCCCTGTTTCCACCTCTGCCCCTCCCCTGGTGTGTCCACTGGACACACATCCCAGATGTTCCAGTGTTGGGAACACCCAGCACCAGATCTTCTCCTTGGCAGAACTCTGTCTAACCAGGGCTCTGGCACGTTTGCTTATTTATTCATGAATACAGAGCTGCAGATGGGGGAAACATCGATTGACTTTATCCCTTTCAAAGAGGAGAGCTGGGATTCAAGGTGGGGCGGGGGCGACAGCTCCTAACTTCCAGGAACACCTGATTTTGCCAGGAGCTTCAGTGAGAAATTAGGGAAACAACGTAGGTAAAGGTGAAGGTGGGGCCCTCGGGTTGTCATCGGAGGGCTGGCATTGGGGGGTGTCTGGGGCAACATTACTTTAAAAAATTTACATGACCAGTGAGAGGGCAGTCAAGCTTGCTTTGGAGAAAGAATTTCTGCGGGCTAGAGAGGCTTCCTGCCAACTGGATCCTAGGCTCACTTCTTCCTCTTATCCTGCAGGCTGCTGCCCCTCTCCTCAGGCACCCTTTTTCCCACCTGAGGCTGTGTTTCCTCAAGGCCCCCAGCTGCCCTTGAGGCAGCTCCCTGACCTTTTTCAAGGTCGCACACACACCCCTCTCTTTTTTGGATTCTTCTTATTACCAGAAACTGCACAACACAGAAACTCTGCTGATTAGAAATCTGGTGTTAATTATTGCTAGTCTTCTTCCAAATGTGAATGGAGCTAAGTGGGTCTGCATTCAGACATTCCTCCCCCAGAATCTCTTGGTAGACGGTCCAAATGTTTCTCAAGACACATGGTCTCAGAGGCTGAGTGTGCTACTGGAATTTCCCAACTCTGTGGTTTTATTTGTTTGAGACAAAAGACTCAGCCTCTTTTCTAAGGTTGGAGGAAAAATAGATGTGTATACATTTCTTTCTTTCTTAAGGGATTTTCAAGGGTAGTTTTGATCTAGACTTCATTTTTGCCTAATTTGCTCTATTAGAATCTAACTCTCCCGTCAGTTGGAACCCCATCGCACTGCAATTTTTATGCTTGCCTTTGTGTTTGTGTTGACAGCTGCATTGGTCCAAGTGATCTGGTGCTGAGGAGTAAACCATTTGGAAACACTGTATGTCTGAAACTGCTCTTATTTTACCCTCACAGTGGGATTGATAGTTTGGCTGAGTATAAAATTCTAAGGCAGAATATAACATTCTAAGCCAGAAATCATTTTCTGTCAGATTTTGAAGGACTTGCTCAATTGTGCTGTAGCCTTCCATGTCGCAGTAATGAGGCCAAAGCCTTTCTTATTCTTGATTACTTTGTATAAAACCTGTTTCCGTTTTTTTCTTTCTCTCTGGAAACTTGTAGGGTATTTCCCCCAGTGTTCTGAAATTTCACAATGATGGTGTCTTGGTTTGTCTTCACCTGGGTTCCCAGTAGCTGAGCCTGAGGAAGAAGGTTTGTGTGCTATTGTTTTTTTGTTGTTGTTTTTTAAAAATTTATTTATTTATTTATTTATTTTTGGCTGTGTTGGGTCTTCGTTTCTGTGCGAGGGTTTTCTCTAGTTGCGGCGAGCAGGGCCACTCTTCATCGCAGTGCACGGGCCTCTCACTGTCGCGCCCTCTCCCGCTGCGGAGCACAGGCTCCAGACGCGCAGGCTCAGTAGTTGTGGCTCACGGGCCCAGTTGCTCCGCGGCATGTGGGATCTTCCCAGACCAGGGCTCAAACCCGTGTCCCCTGCATTGGCAGGCAGATTCTCAACCACTGCACCACCAGGGAAGCCCTGTGCTATTGTTTTGTTGGAGAGTGAGTGCAAGCTCAAGGAACACACAGAGACGCAGGGAGAGATGTTAAGAGGATCCATTTTTAAGCTGGCTGCTGCTAAGTGTAATTGACTGCAGGATCTTACAGCCCTACGAAGACGCTGCACAAATTGAATTCAGGACCACTTGAATTTATCCACTGGGTTCACTCTCCCAGTGATCAAAGGTTTGCTCCACTCGACCTGAATTTCGCTGTGCTTCCAGGTTGTGTACTCGTGGGTACCACCCACCTGCTAGTCATGGGGGCCAGGGGAAGGGCAGGTGAGAGGCATAGCAACTGTGGTTAGGCTTTCAGGATGTGCCTATTGGTGGCTTAAAGAGCCTCAAGTAGCCACTGCTGTGGAAGCTTTGGCTTTTAATGGCTGCAGCAACAAACTGACTCCATGACTATGGGGACAAGCCAGGCCATCGCTAGGGCTGATCCATCAAAATGCAAATGTGTGAATGTGTGTGTATGGTGGCGGGATGCAAATAATTGTGTTCACTACAACTTGAGTCTTCTTTTCAGCCATTTTCTTGGCTACTTGGGGGGGCCCCTGCAATATTTCAATGTTCAGTGTGTAAATGCTTTCTTAAAACTTCTCTTTTCAGTATAGTTCCCTGCCCTCAGTTGTGCCAGATGCTCCCCAGTATATAGATTCCCTGGCTTTCTCTCTCCAAGTCCTTAGCCAGGTGCAGGGCTGCATTATCTGGCCAAGCAGCATGGAACAAGGGATCTGGGGGGCTAGCTTCTTCTTAAGTAGACTTTCAAGCAACCCTCTTGTTTTTGACTCACCTTCACCCCCACCTCTGGAGGTACTTGGTGGCACCAGTTCTGGACATGTTGGGGTGGCTTCTGCAGGATAGATCATGGTGTGTCTTACCCTTCCGCCTTCCTGTTTAGAATTCAGCCTTCGTGGTCTGCTAGGTCCATTGCCATTCACTCACCTATTTTCTAGCGTACTGAATTTAGCTTCCATTGCCTCCTGCCCAGTTCTCTTTATCCTTGTGGGTTTGTCCCTTAAAAATAAGACCCCTTTACTGTCATTTTTATGAGGTTTCAGGAGGGCAGCGAGGAATGGCATGTATTTCATCCACCATCTTTAGATGAACAACAGCCTTGCTTTTTCTAAATTGAATTGTTTGGCTCCAATCGAGCCCTCACCTAGGTAACCTAATATCAGACAGAAAGCCTAGCTTAATTCACCTCTAGAAGCCTTGGCTTTTGAAAGCAAAGGCTTTTTATTCTCTCTTGGGGCAGGATGAGGCCAGCTTTCCAGGTTTGCTTGCTTGCTTGCAGAAGGGTGGCAGGCAGGGAAACAACTCTTGTTCTTTGAGGCTTCTGTAAGAGCAGGGACAGAATTCTAGTTAATACACTGATGGAGTCAGCCAGACCCAGGTTTGAATCCCACCTCTGCCACTTAGCTATGAGGCTGTGAGGACGAGACGCGAGCTCCCTGTGCCTCAGTTTCCTCAATGCCTGATGTGAACAGTGATGCCTTCCCTAGAGGGAGGTTGCAGACAGTAAATGAGCTGTTGCGAGCCAAGTACCTGGCATGGAGCCTGGCACAGGAGGTGCTCCACAATGCTGGCTACAGCCGACGTCATGGAGTTTCCTGGAGGGAGGACCTCCGTGCCTCCAAGACGGTTCATGGCTGCCCAGTTCCTCCCTAGTCCTCTTGAGCCCCAGGCCTCCTGCTGGAAGGAGCTCTATGCCCCATGGTTGTCGGGAAATGCCCCATGAGCCCTCCCACACAAGGGTCCTTTTATTTCCCCTTCAGCCCACAGACTGCCCATCTGATAAACTTGCTCAGATTCCAAAGGTAGCTTTGTTTTAACCCTCCCAAGGGCTAATCTTCAAGGCATTTCATGGCTGAGCCCTGCTCTCCTGCTGGCAAGCTTCTCTCCAAGAGTATTTAACCCTCTCTGGGGCTCCACAGCCAATGTCCAGAAGTTTGGGGCACTGGGCTTGCCAAGCTGGAGTCAGAGGCTGCTCTTTTGGTCACTTGAGCAAATGGTGGCTCTGAGGATGTATCTTAACATCAGTTCCTGAGACTTCCCAATGCGCCTTCCTCTCAACCATGACTTACCCGTCCTCAGAGTGCTGTGACTTAACCGTTAACCAGCTGTTCACAGTTGGAGAGAGTGAGGCACAGGATAGTAACCTAAAGAAGGTACTGGAGTCGCAAAGTTCTGCAGGGATTTAATAATCCTGGGATTAAATAATAGTGCGGAGTAAGCACGATAAAAATACATGCAGTGCCCTGTTCTTAACAGTTTATTAAAAGTCATTGAATCCTCCCCACAATTCTTTGAGGTCGGTACCATTATCATACCCATTTTTCAGGTGAGGAAACTGATGTTATATGACATGCTCAGTAGTGGTGGAGCTGGGGTTTGGACCTAGAGAGTCTAGCTCCTGTGTGTCCTCCAGGGTGTCCTTTAGGATTCTGCCTTTCTAAAGTGGATGTTTGGAAAGTATTTATTGAAGGATAATGAAGCCCATCATCTCCCGTGTCTCGGCTGGTATCAGGTTCCCAGCTCGTGTAATGAAGAGACAGACGTAGGAATTTCTCAGGTCTTCTAAAGCCTTTTGCTGGCACTGGCTCCCCCATGTCAGCTGGGAGCATCAGAAATGCTTCTGAGAGAAAAACAAATACTGTATGCTAACACATATATATGGGATCTAAAAACAAAAATCATTCTGATGAACCTAGGGACAGGACAGGAATAAAGATGCAGACGTAGAGAATGGACCTGAGGACATGGGGAGGGGGAAGGGTAAGCTGAGACGAAGTGAGAGAGTGGCATGGACATATATACACTACCAAATGTAAAATAGCTAGTGGGAAGCAGCTGCATAGCACAGGGAGATCAGCTTGGTGCTTTGTGACCACCTAGAGGGGTGAGATAGGGAGGGTGGGAGGGAGACGCAAGAGGGAGGGGATATGGAGATATATGTATATGTATAGCTGATTCACTTTGTTATACAGTAGCAACTAACACAACATTGTAAAGCAATTATACTCCCATAAAGATGTTAAAAAAAAAAAATAAAATGCTTCTGGATGAGCACCCAAGGGCCTTAGCTAATCCTTCCCTCGTGAGTTCCCAAATCCCCAGGCCTGGCTCCTGTGTGCAGGAAAGCACTTGGTCTCTGGAGGCTGAAGACCTGAGTTGGAATCCCAGCTCTTCTATTTAGTTGGTGTGCCACCTTGTGCAAATGGCTAGGTCTCTCTGAGCCTGAATTTCTTCATCTGTAAAATGGGCATAGTGAGAATTCCTTCTTCCCTTCCAGGGTTGTTGTGAAAATGTCTGGAAACAACATCCTTCTAGCCATATAGTGAAAAACACTAAACAAATGTGAGATGTTATCTGACTGTGGTGGAGTCCTTGGGGATTGGCACCCAGCTCTGCTCCCTGGCTTTCCATACTCTGCCATCTGCACCCCTTCAACCTTAGGAAGATAGATGCCCTGGATGTAGGCAAGGCCAGTTTTGTGGGGGGCTTTGGGGTGGCCAAAACTGGTTTGGGGCAAATGATTGTATCATTCACATTTTTACAATGAGACAGTGAGTTGCTTAAGGGGAGAGCCAAGCCTTCCTCATGCTCGTGTCCCTGTTTCCTGACCCAGTGCCTGCCCTATTGGGGTACGCAGAATAAAATGGTAAGATTGTGATGTAGCAGAATTTGGGGAGCAACACTTTTCCGTGCCTCAGCCCTACACTGTCCCTTTGGAGGAAGTTGCCTGCCTCCTGCCCTAGGTACCTTGAATCCCCACACTTGTGCCCTGAGGGTCTCAGAAGTGCCTGACATCACATGGCTCTCCCAGTGTCCTCCACTTCATGGTGCTCTAGTCACGTGTTGGTTTCCAGGCAGTTGTAGATAACAGCTCAGTTGCCACTGACAGAAGTCACTACAGTGAATGATGGAGACTGAAAAGGCAAACCCATGCTCAGGTGTTACCCAGCCAGAGCCTCCCTCCTGACAGGCGGTGTCCTCCAGTAGAGCTCTAATGCTTGCAAGGGCCACTTCCTAGGCTTTCTTTTTTTTCTTTTCTATAAATTTATTTATTTATTTATTTATTTATTTTTGGCTGCGTTGGGTCTTCATTGCTGCGCGCAGGCTTTCTCTAGTTGCAGCAAGTGGGGGCTACTCTTCGTTGCAGTGCAGGAGCTTCTCATTGCGGTGGCTTCTCGTGCAGAGCACGGGCTCTAGGTGCATGGGCTTCAGTAGTTGTGGCATGTGGGCTCAATAGTTGTGGCTCGTGGGCTCTAGAGCACAGGCTCAGTAGTTGTGGCACATGGGCTTAGCTGCTCCGCGGCATGTGGGATCTTCCCGGACCAGGGCTCGAACCCGTGTCCCCTGCATTGGCAGGCGGATTCTTAACCACTGCGCCACCAGGGAAGTCCCCTAGGCTTTCTTAAATCCCCAAATCTGAAAACACCTTACAGCCCTTTATGTCCTAAATAAAATGCAGCCAAGTGTGTGGAAAGAGTTGAAATTTCAATTTCTATTAAAGTTCTTGAAAAATAATTTTTATTTTGGCTGAAGCCTTTGCTGAAACAAATTCTTGAATTGCTTTTCGTATTTTCATGAGGGTGTGGCGAATTCATTTGGACAATAGATGTCTGCTATCTCGAAATGTAACATTCTTCTCTTTATTTTTTTTAGAGCTTGTATTTTCTGGGGCTCTCCCCCCTGTTTCTTTTCTTCCCCCGGAATGAGAACCATCACTTTCTGAAATTTCATTTGGTCTTCATTTCTATCTCCAGCACTAGCTATTGCCATTGTTCAACCAGGAAGTTTCCATCACATCACAAGGTTACTATGTGCCTGAAGTTATGCTGTGGAAGCTAAGCGGCAGAACCTGGGCAGAGAGCCATGGACTCGTTTGCTTGGGGCGAATGAGATTCAGATCTGAGCCTTAGGAGAGCTTCAATTTATCCCCCATCATGAACCTTTAGCCCCCATCTCTGCCATAAATCCCCCAAGGCTGAATACCTGTAGTGCCTTCATGTGTTCAAGATACTTTACTTCAGATGTGCCAAGGAGAGCATTTACTTGGGCAGATTAAGGAAAGGTGAAGAGGTAATGAAAAGAGATTTTCATTTTTTTAAAAAAATTGAGGTATAGTGGTTTACACTGTTGTGTTAGTTTCAGGTGTACGGCAAAGTGATTCAGTTATATATATATGTATATATATGTATCTATATATATATTCTTTTTCAGATTCTTTTCTGTTATAGGTTATTACAAGATATTGAATATAGTTTCTCATTGTTTATCTATTTTAAATGTAGTAGTGTTATCTGTTAATCCCAAACTCCTAATTTATTCCTCCTCCCACCCCTTCCCCCTTTGGTAGCCATAAGTTTGTTTTCTATGTCTATGAGTCTATTTCTGTTTTGTAAATAAGTTCATTTGCATCATTTTTTTAGATTCCACGTATAAGTGATATCATATGATATTTGTCTTTCTCTGTCTGACTTACTTCACTTAGTATGATCATCTTTAGGTCCATCCGTGTTGCTGCGAATGGCATTATTTCATTCTTTTCTATGGCTGAGTAATATTCCACTGTATATAAGTACCACATCTTCTTTATCCATTCCTCTGTCAATGGACATTTAGGTTGCTTCCATGTCTTGGCTATTGTAAATAGTGCTGCAATGAACATTGGGAGTGCATGTATCTTTCCGAGTTACAGTTTTCTCTGGATATATGCCCAGGAGTGGGATTGCAGGATCATATGGTAGCTTTGCTTTTAGTCTTTTAAGGAACCTCCATATTATTCTACATAGTGGCTGTACCAATTTACATTCCCACCAACAGTGTAAGAGGGTTCCCTTTTCACCACACCCTCTCTAGCATCATTTGTTTGTAGACTTTTTGATGATGGCCATTCTGATAGGTTTGAGTTTTGATCTGCATTTCTCTAATACTAATTAGTGATGTTGAGCATCTTTTCATGTGCTTTTTAGCCATCTGTATGTCTTCTTTGGAGAAATGTCTGTTTAGATCTTCTGCCCATTTTTTGATTGGATTGTTTGTTTGTTTGTTTGATATTGAGCTGTAAGAGATGTTTGTGTATTTTGGAGATTAATCCCTTGTCAGCTGCATCATATGTGAATATTTTCTCCCATTCTGTAGGTGTCTTTTCATTTTATTTATGGTTTCCTTTGCTGTGCAAAAGCTTTTAAGTTTAATTACATCCCATTTGTTTATTTTTGTTTTTATTTCCATTACTCCAGGAGATGGAGCCAAAAAGATATTGCTACCATTTGTGTCAAAGAGTGTCCTGGCTATGTTTTCCTCTAGGAGTTTTATAGTATCCAGTCTTACGTTTAGGTCTTTAATCCATTTTGAGTTTATGTTTGTGTGTGGTGTTAGAGAATGTTCTAATTTCATTGTTTGACATGTAACTGTCCAGTTTTCCCAGCACCACTTATTGAAGAGACTGTCTTTTCTCCATTGTATATTCTTGCCTCCTTTGTCATAGATTAATTGACCATAGGTGCGTGGGTTTATCTCTAGGCTTTCTATCCTGTTCCATTGATCTATATTTCTGTTTTTGTGCCAGTACCATACTGTTTTGATTACTGTAGCTTTGTAGTATAGCCTGAAGTCAAGAAGCCTATAAATCTTAATTTCTATAGTTGTAAATTTATCATATTTACAGTACATACTTTGTGGGGTTTTGAGTGTGCTTGGGGCATGGTATATGCTTGGTAAGTGGCTGTTGATAATAAGATCTGCTATAGTCACTTCTCAAGTCAGATATGTTCAATTTCCTGGCTACAGTCTTGAGAGTGCTTGAGCTGAAAGGAACTTGGGCACCATCTTCTTTTGGACGGAGCAGGAGACATAGAACCTGCGTGGTTTTGAGTCAAGCCCTAGATTTAATTTGAGGATAACAGATTATTAGAAACCCGCTTCTGATGTTACCTCTCAAGTACACCCAGAGTTGAGTGGGTCAAATGGTGGCATTTTCTCACTGATATTCTTCTATTTAATAAAGTACAGCATGGAACACAATAAGTTATTTTCATTTTGAAAGAAGAATAAATGTAGCCTGAAAACATTTTATTTTCCCTCAACTTGTCCCAGTGCAAAAAGGCTGTCACCTACCGTTGATCTCACTCAAGCTTCACTTTACAGATGAACTGACCAATCCCAAAGAGCTAAACCTTTGAGAGCAGGGCCCACCCCTGAGACCCAGTGCAGTCCTCTGGAATCAGGGCTGGAGCAGGGGCTGTGGGTAGCAGCCCCTTTCCAGAGTGACCCAGCTATTAGGTCACTGGCTCTGGAACCAGATGGCCTGGGTTCATGTCATGACACTGTCCTCTGTGAAGTTGGGGTCACCTCATTTCTCTATGCCTTGTTTTCCTTACCTGTAAAATGGGTTAGTAATCCTCATATCTACCTCGCAAGACTGGCATACAGATTAAATGAATTAATAGAAGTAGAGTTCTTCAAATAGTCTCGGGCTCATAGTGAACACTGAATAAATGTTAATTATCATTCCTTTGGGTTTCCCCTGCCTAGAGATTGGCCGGACCAGAAATTACAGGGGCAAAAGTTCCTTTCTTGTCTTGAAGTTGCTGATGTGGAAGGAAAATCGCAGCTCTCCAATGGAGCTGAGCAAGGGGCCTGGCTGGGTGGTGGCTTAGGAGACAGGCAGCCTGGTGTTCTGTCCACAGTAGCACGAACAATTCCGGCCTCCCAGGACCCAGAGATCTGACTGGGAGAGGGGCGCCTTGTGCCTGGAGGGTCCAACTGGCTGTGCCTGTCGCCTTTGCCCCCAGAGTCTTGCGCCAGCCCAGCTCCCCCTGCCTAGGGCCTGATTCTGGGTTCAGCCAAGGGAAGCAGACTTTGAGCAGGTCCAGCCTGCAGTGTTACTCACAGGACCAACATGTGGTTTTAATCCAGCCCTCTGAAAATATGCTTATGTATTCCCTCTCACCCGAGCCATGGTTTTGTTACGCAAATTATTTAACTGGTCTTTAAAAAATGGAACAGAAATTCCAAATTGCAAAATCTCTGCCAGTCTCACCCAGAGTCTGAGTAGTGATGAATCAGTGATCAGCCAGTGGGGGCTGCTAAGTAGAGGACAGAGGTCGGGGGATGGAACAGAGGGGCTGTCACACCTTAGTGATGACTCCAGAACTAGAGCCAAACTTGATTTTTATTACACACACACACGCGCGCACACACACACACACACACACACCCCATGTGACTTCCCTCTGCCCCTTCTCCCACCCAGGAAACTCCCACCAAGAAACACTGTACAAGTGCTTTGTGATTCTGTCTGTTGTGATGGGGAGAGGAACATGCGATCTCTGTATTCTCCCCACCTTCCCTGCCCTGCATGTTATCCCACCTGCCAAGGCAGTTCAGTGGAGGACCAGGTTTTCGCTGTCTTTTTTTGACATCCGGGAGTTGAGAAAATATGGCTTTGCCTCTGTCCCTGCCAGCTCGTTCCTGTGCAGCAGCCGGTGAAAGTCATATCTGATGAGCCTGGGATGTCAGGGTTTACAGCAGGGCGTTCTGGGAGGTGGTCTGGGGAAGGGAGAGCTGGTGCCCCAAAGTGAGGCCAAGTCCTGACTAATTCTCCCAAAGAAGAAGAGCATTCCTTTTCCTGCGGCCCTTTAGAAATGAGAAAAAGTCTCCTGCTGGTGATTACAGTACTAACTGTAATCGAGTCCTTTTCTCTAAATGTTCTAGTTTCTCAAACTGTGTCTGTGCAGAGGCCACCAGTGTATGTTGGAATTTTTCCAAAAAGTTCTTCTCAAAAGACCGCTCTGGTTTTCATTTGACAGAAGGCGTCCTCCATGCCATCTGCCCATCTCACGGGGGAAACTGGTTCACAGGATGTGTCCGTGACCAGGTTGCACCATCATCGTCGTCAGAGCCTGTCGTGCATCTGTAGTGACACCACCATGCCCTTATTAGTCAAGGGAAGGGCACTACATTGCTAAACTGCCTTACTGTTTTCTGACAAAGGGCACACATTGAGCCCAAAAGAAATCACCAAAGGATCTGTATTAGTTAGGGTTTGCTGTGATCATGCTGCATAGCAAACAGCCCCACAATCACAATGGTTTACAACAGCATACACCCTGATCTTGGTTCCAGGGCTGTGGGTATGCTGGGCCCAGTAGGGGGTGGCTGGGTTAGGTCCAGGCTGGGGACTGAGTTCAGGTCTGCTCCACGTGCCTTGCCTGGGACATGCTCCTGTCATGGTGGAGGACAAGTTTGCAAGGTGGCAAACACCACACAAGCACATTTAAAGCCTCCAGTAGGATGTGGCCTATGTTTTGTCCACTTACATTCCATTGGCAAAAGCAAGTCACACGACCGAGGTCAAAGACAGTGGGTGAGGAAGTGTATTCCATCTTCAGTCAAGCCATGGCAGGGTGAGGAGGAAAGAATAGTGAACAAATGATTCCATCAGTGGGCACTTCCCTGGCGGTCCAGTGGTTAAGACTTCTCCTTCCAATGCAAGGGGTGCGGGTTCGAACCCTGGTCAGGGAGCTAAGATCCCACATGCCTCATGACCAAAACACCAAAACAAAAACCAGAAGCAGTATTGTAACAAATTCAATTGAGACTTTAAAGAAATGGTCCACATCTTTCCAAAAGTGACACTGTCTTTCACTTCATGTTTAAGAGCTGCCTGCACCCTGTATGAGGGAGGCGATGATGGGGAGTTTGGTGGCGGCTTCTGTGTCCAGCCCAGCACAGCCCGCAGCTTCTCAGTGGACCGGGCTCTTTACTAATCTCCTGGGTCCCCTTCCTACAGTTGTTAGGGAAACCAAAATCTCAGTCGTTTCCTTTTAGGCCTTGTGCATACATCCTTCTTGGTTCCCACCCTTTCTCTCCTCAACTTCCCATATACTTTTTTTTAAAATTTTAATTTATTTATTTTTGGCTGCACTGGGTCTTCGTTGCTGCGCGCGGGCTTTCTCTAGTTGCAGCGAGCGGGGGCTACTCTTCGTTGCAGTGCACGGGCTTCTCATTGCGGTGGCTTCTCTTGTTGCGGAGCGTGGGCTCTAAGTGCGCAGGCTTCAGTAGTTGTGGCACGCAGGCTCAGTAGTTGTGGCTCGAGGGCTCTAGAGCACAAGCTCAGTAGTTGTGGCGCATGGGCTTAATTGCTCCACAGCATGTGGGATCTTCCTGGACCAGGGCTCGAACCCGTGTCCCCTGCATTGGCAGGCAGATTCTTAACCACTGTGCCACCAGGGAAGCCCTCCCATATACTTTTAAGCCAAGTGATTCCTTCCTGTTCCATCCTGGATTATCTTTGGATGGAGCCTCTGCAGGGCAAGATCCTTCTCACTGCCCAGGTGGCCTCCTCCTAATTTATGCTTGTGGTTTTATGATGAAAGAGTTTCTCTTTCTGTCTCTGCCTTGAGCTGTACTCCCAAATGTCCCCATTGCAATATGCCAAAACTCAGGAAGGGGTGGTGGTGGAAATTTTTCCGATCCCAGAAAAATAGAGGGAGTTCGGAAAGTGGGGACAGAAACCCTGATCCCACCATGTAAATGTACCAAACTATGTAGTGGGTCCTTTCTATATTTTGACTCACTTTTTTCTCATGCCAGTCTTTGGAGGGAGGACTTATCTCATTCTCCCCCATTTTATAACTGAGGAAATGGGGCAGAGTGGTTGTGTATCTCACCCATTGTAACTCAACCCAGAAGGGCACAAGCTAATCTAAAACTCAAATGTGTCTTCCCCAAAGTTTTTCTGGCTACTCTCTTTTTTCACCCCGATTCCTCTGCAGCTGTGAGCGGATGTGCCTGCTGGTCCAGTGGGCATCTTCTCTGAGAAGTTAAGGGGGGGAGTCTTGGTGAAAGGGTGGGAGGTGAGATTTGAGGAGGGAGGAGAAACAGAGCAACTGTAGAACCAGACACCATTCTCCTTTCCCTACTGCCGCCAGCGTCGCAAGAGACAGTGCGTGTGTTTTGGATGGGAGAATTGGGGGCGGGTTCCACTGGCCAGTGTGTAGCAGTGGGGTCAGTTGGGTTCCACCAGCAAACTTTCTAGTACATTGTGCATCATTCTTTACTACTTTCTCTAAAGTTCTCTTTATTATTCAGCTGAATATTTCTCTCCAGAGGATGTTTTTACAGTTCAATCAAAGCAGCTTTTCTTTTCCCAAAAGCTTTGCTTGTGTGGCCCTACAGGGACATCTGCTCATGGCCGTTTTGAACCTTTCTCTCTGCACAACTGCACAATTGCCAACTTTCCCCAGGTTGTCTGAAGCCAAGTGAGGCCTAGAGAAGGATCAAAACAGTCTGTCTTCTTGAAACGTTTTTAAAAGATGATTTATTTTTCCCTAGTGGTATCCGGAACTTTGAGAATCCAGATTATGAATCCAACTTGAAAACATAGTTTTCTTTTTATTGTAGAAGGAAAAAACAAAACCAAACAGACTTCTTTGTCCATGGCCATTTCTACTTTTAGTTTTAATTAAAAATACTGGTATTCTTGCCAGCTGTTTGACTCTGGGCAAATTAGCACTCTGGACCTTTCAGTTTTCTCATCTGTAAAATAGGAAATGGAATAATTCCCATTTCCCTACATTGTTGTGAGGATTAAAGGAGATAATAACTCATATACAATTGAAAAGTTAACATCAATAATGGGATCTGCAGTTGGTTGAATCTGGGGATGTGGAACCCATGATTATGGAGGACCAACTGTGTTATCTGGGTTTTTCACAGTGCTTATCTATGCATGTATTACACATATGTGTGTGTGTTAAATAGTAATAAAGATCATATTAAAATATATCTAATAAAGGCAAAAAGTTAGACTCTCACTTCAAAAGGATCATCAGCTAAAGGCATCTTAGGGGGAGACAAAGATCATCTGTTTTATAGAAAAGAGGCTCAGTCCCACTGGGCATATCCTGTGGCATTATATAGAATGCCTCTCAGAATTGTCCCTTTGAAGGATGGAGGCTGGGCATTTATTTACCCACTGACTTTTGTCACCTATGTGTTGAGGGTTGTCCCCAAAGGTGTTAATTTCCTCTGTGCCTCCCTGAGAGTGGGCAAGAAAGCAGGGAATGGTTCCGGGGCTTGAGGTGGGGGGATTGTCCACTGTGAGGGCAGCTGGAATCAGTCGGGGGCCCAGGGGAACATAACACAGGGCACAAAAAGCATACTCTATAGAGAGGGGGCCCCTGGAACCCCAAACAGAAATTGGAGGAGACCTTCTGAGGATTTATCTGAAGGAAAAGAAATCTTGAAGAGATATCTGCACTCCCATGTTCATTGCAGCATTATGCACAATAGCCCAGACATGGAAATAACCTACATGTCCTTCGATGGATGAATGGATACAGAAAATGCATACATGTATACAATGCAATATTACTGAGCCATAAAAAAGAAGGAAATCCTGCCATTTGCAACAACGTGGATAAACCTGGAGGACATTATGCTAACTGAAATAATCCAGACAGAGAAAGACAAATACTGTATAGTATCACTTGTATGTAGAATCTAAAAAAAAAAAAAAGACTTTCAGCTATAAAATGAATAAGATCTGAGGATCTAATGTACAGCATGGTGACTAGCTAGTATTGTATACTTGAAATTTGCAAAGAGAGTATATCTTAAACATTCTCACTACACACAAAAAAAGTTCTGTGTGAGGTGATGGATGAGTTAACTAACTTGATTGTGGTAATCATTTCACAATCTATACATAAATCATCATGTTTAATAATTTAAATATACACAATTTTATTTGTCAATTATACCTCAGTAAAACTGGGGAAAAAATGAAAAAAAAAAGGGAAGAAAAAGAAAGGATTCTTAGGGCTCCGAGGCAGGGTAAAAAGCCAGTCTCATCTTAGATTTCTCCACAGCACCATTTGATGTTAGAAAACTGTGGAGCAGAACCTACAAGCTATTCCAAGAAAGAAACTGTGAGCAGTATCGTATATCTCGCCAAACTTTCTTTCAGGTATGAATGCTATAGAAAAATAGTTTTGAACATGCAAGAACCCAGAGACTATTACACCCATGAGTACTTCTTGAGAAAATTATGGAGTTTTAACTTCAGTCAACCAAGAAATAATGGAAAACTAGGGCAAAAGGGGACAGGCGTATGCAAAGAATATATTTAACTGAAGAACTAAGACCGAAAAAATGTGAGTATTGGAGTAATAGAGTAGAAGGGACATGTTTTATATCCTAACAATATAGAAATGACACAAATAGAAAACTTTGGAAGGTGAATGAGGGAAAAGTGGGAGAAAGAATAAACATGCTGTTTGTGAATAATAGCTGGGGACCAAAGAATATCATTTAAAGCTGACAAAATATAGTAGAAACGTAAGCATTTTTAATTGTACAAAGGCAAACATTAAAAAAGATAATACTAGTGATTAAAATTGGATAGCAAAAGAATGGTAGGGAATGGGGGAAAAGGAAATAATTTTATGATTATTCTTACTAGGGTTTAAGAGCTGCTGTTTAAAGAACTAGACATTTAAGGGCATATAATCATAAAGGTAATCATTAGGATCCAAATCAAAATTTCCTAAATGTTATAAGAAATATACACCACAAAACAAAGTAAACATAACTGAAAACATAGTGAAAAGACTTCAAAAATTATAAATACAAAAAATATACCATAAAATATTATGACAGAACAAAGACTAAACGTGTATGGAATCTCAGGTAATGGAAATGGGCTAAATCCACCCAGTGAAAGAAGAACAGAGAGCTGGGCCAGGTCAGGTCTGGAACCAGAAGCTTCAGGAAGCTGGGCAGGTGCTCGCTCCTGTTTGGGTTTCTGGTTTGCAGCTGTTTCTTCTCTCTCCCTGCAGACTGGCTCTCAATAGCATATGGCCGCTGCTGTCATCGTTAGCTGGGCAGCCGTGTGCCCCTGATCTCAAGTTCACGAGCAGAGCAAGCCAACCTTGCTGACTTGTCACAAGCCTTTGTTCCCGGGGCAAGGTTGGGGCTGAGGAGCTATTTGGCCCAGTGTAGATCAGGGTCCAGGATGGCCCCATCAGCTTTGGTCAGGGGTCAGGGTGCCTGGACTGATGTAGCTGCTGGGGTGTTGTAGGGGATGGAGATGGTGCCTCAGGCTCACAGTTAGGGGGGCTCCAAAATACAGTGGCTTAAACGGCTTTTGCCAGTTCTGCTCCCATGGGGTCATGCAAGCTCCTTCCTTCTGGTGGCTCCACGGTCCCCAAGCATCAGAATCACCCGGAGAACTTGTTAAAACACAGGTTGCTGCGCCCGTTTCTGATCTAGCGGTTCCGGGGTAGGACCTGCGAATTTGCATTTCCGACAAGTTTCCGGGTGATGCTTATGCTGCTGGTGCAGAGATCGCATGCTGAAAACTCACTGCCCCAGGGTGTGTCCTTGCCAAGACGTGTGGAGCTGGCACTGCCACACCTGTGTGCCCAGAGAGGGGAAAGCCGGGGCAGCCAACCGCCTTTTGGCTGCTTTGGGCCACAGGCAACGACTTAGTCCCAGGGCCACACTTGGCTGCTAGGGAGGTCGGACAAGGTCATCTGTAGCTGGGCGGCCGTGTGCCCCGGAAAAGGGAAGAGCGTGCTTGTGGGAGACGACTGCAGGTCCGCAGAGTGGGATCACGCGGAGATGGAAACGACAGGGGCCGCACTTAGTGCTGGGGGAAGATGGGGAAAGGCTCTTAGTGTGCTTGGTGACTAGAGTCATAATGGCAGTTTATTCAGAGAGGGGAAGCCTAATGTGCCTGCAGGCATCGGCCAGCGCTGTCCCGGAGACAGAGCAGGCTGAGCTTTGAAGCAGGAGCGCAGTTGGCGGCTCCCATGCCTCTCTTGAGGACAGCTAGGTGCTACTCCACCTGGCTCTGCTCTTTTCCCGCTTCGTTCACCCAAGATGTTCCTTCATCCACCGTCCTGTTGTTTTGTGGGTTAGGGCTGATGTTTTCGCAGGTCTTAAGCTTTCTTTTTCTACCCCGTCCCCCAGGCATCTTGGCTCTGGAGAAAGCTGCGTGGCAAGAGGCGGCTGGTGATGGCATTCTGTCTCTTAATGGCTCTGTCTGTGGTGGCTGTCACCCGCTTCCCTCCGCAGCACCCAGCCACCAGCCCAGACCCTGGTCCCATGGAGCCCCAGCGGGTAACTGGTGCCCCTGCCCCCCAGAGCAGGCAGGCTCTGAGCTCCGGCTGGAGGCAGCGGGCAAGAAACTTGAGGTTCCGGAGAGGCTGGGCCTTGCCTGGGAGCTCCATCCTGGTGTGTGCTGAGGAGCAAGGCCACGGAGGGAGCGTGGACAGCAGGCGTCCAGGGAGGGTCAAGAGGGGCATTACTTTGGCGCCTCCAGGAGATTTGAGACTCAGTACCCAGCATCTGGTGCTCCTGAGGGAAGATGAGGTCAGGGGTCCAGGAGCCAAAGACCTGGACCTCCCCTGGCACAGTGGTCCCCTCTGGGAGGCACAGAGTGAGACGGGCACCCCATATGGCCCCCTCGCAGGACACAACATGGCAGCATTACAGACTTGGAGAGCTACTGCTGGACCGACCCTCCGGCCTCATCCAGCAGAAGGCGGGGATCTGCCAGGAGTGAGGAACAGAGCCTTGACTGGTGGACGACAAGCAGGGGGTCCCGCCCCGGCCACGGGGGCTCATCAGTGGCCTGGCTCTGTTGGGGAGCTGCACGGATCTGTGTGGTGTGACGCTGAGACCCCCAGGCTGTCGAGTGGCTTGAGGACCAGCGAGCAGGTGCCCCCGTGGCTCACAGAGCAGGATGTGCAGACCCTCCAGCTGCTGGCGCAGGGGCAGGTGGTGGGCAAAGCCAGGGTCCCTGGCCACGGGCAGGTGCTGCAGGTTGGCTTCTCCGCCAAGGGTGCCCTTCAGGACCTGTCTCCGGGGCTCAGCCACCTCTGCTCCCAGGGGCTCTGTGGCCTGATCAAGAGGCCTGGGGACCTGTCTGAGGTCCTGGCCTTCCACGTGGACCGTGTGCTGGGGCTGCGCCGGAGCCTACCTGCCGTGGCCAGGCGCTTCCACAGCCCCCTGCTGCCCTACCGCTACACGGACGGTGGCGCAAGGCCCGTCATCTGGTGGGCACCCGACGTGCAGCACCTGGGTGATCCAGATGACGACCAGAACTCGCTGGCCTTGGGCTGGCTGCAGTACCAGGCCCTGCTGGCACGTGACTGCAGCCAGCCGGACCAGGCCCCATGCCTGGGCATCCACCATGCCGAGTGGGCACGCCTGGCACTCTTCGACTTCCTGCTGCAGGTAAGTGGGTCCAGGTGGGGCGGGGGTGGGGAGCAGTGGAGGTAGGGGATTTGAGGTGAATTGAGATGCCGGAATTGTCCACCTGAGGATGGACGGTGACTTTCCCCCTAGTCCTTGCCTTTTGATCACCAAGCACCCGTTTTTGTTGTTTTTCTGCCTCTGAGTTCATTCATCCAGTGGTGTGCTGGAACGAGCTCATGTCGGCTCACAAGAATTTCAGGAATTTTATGACCTGGCTGTGAAACACAGGCGTTGTTAAAATTTACATTATATAAGCTCACAATATAATAAGTTATATTAGAAACAAAGGTAATAAATACTCCGAACTCATTACTTCATAATTATTTTACATTGTACTATTATCTGAGCTCTTGAGGTTTTTTGCATCTACCTAGTAAATACTACATAATGCTGAGTTACTGCATATCTCTTGCTAGCTCCACATTCATCCATGTTGGTAGCTTGAAATTGGCCAGCGTAGGAGTATTTACACCAAGGGAATCGGCAAATGCTACAAATCAGGACTCCTCCCTATTCCCTGAGAGCTGGTTGTTAAACATTTATCAGCACGCTACTGTTTGTAATGTTTTATCCTTGAATTAAGAAGGATTCAAGATGGTTGCATAATTCGAAAAAGAAAGTCGAGGTGGAGGAGAGACAGAATGGGAGAGGGGAGAGATAAAGGGATGATACTGGTCCAGCTTGGGCCCTGAAGAATGAGAAGGAAGCCACAGGGCCAGCTGAGGTGCCTGCTGGGCCAGGAGTTAACCCTGGAGTTTTCGGGGGTCCTGGAGAAGGGGTTGGCGGTCAGGGCCCAGCGGTTAACAGGGGGACTGCAGGCATTAGCTATTTACTAAGTGACCTGTGAACAGCCAGTGTGGCTGTTCCGGGACCTGTGAGCTGGATGTCAGCCGTGGAGACACGAGTGGGGAAATGTGGCTAGAAGGAAAGACAAAAAACGATTAGAGTGCAAAGCAGGTGGATATGTGTGCTAAATGCACACCAAGCCAGCCCCCATTTCTGTAGGGACCCCTGTTGAGGAAAGAGATCAATACTAGCCCTAAATTTACCTACTGGGGTGAGTGGACGCACCACCGAACAAGTTCAGTGCCACAACCAGGTAGCCAGGGACTGATGCACCCTCTTTGGTCCATATAAGGTTGGTTCGAAATGTGTTTTAGAAAATTCTCAGACCACATTTAATACTTTGGAGATTTCTCATGAAAATCCCCCTTCCTTTGAAACATTGGATGGTTTAGTAACATGGGGCCTTCATTGCCATGTGGCAGGAATCCTCCTGAGCTGAGTAGCTGCTGCCCCCTTTAACGGCTGCCAGACTCTCCTTTTGGCCGAAGACCACACCTCTTAACTGTCTAACACCCACCCCCAAACGCTTGGATGTTACCTGTCTGCCTGTGGATGTTTGTCTCCAGTCACCGGACTAGCTGGGCTCCCACGATACTCGCAGCTGCTCTAGTCCTTGTCTCGTGGCTGCCCTTGTGGAGGGAGGAGTGTGGGCCCTGGTGCTTGGCATGGGCTTTGGCATCAGGCAGACCTGGGTTTGAACCCCCTGCCCACAGGCCACTTGCCACTGTGTGATACTGAGAAGATTAGTTTGCCTCTCTGAGCTTCACTTCTCTCACCTCTAAATGGGACTGGGTGTCCCAGCCGTATGCCCTTGGGCACCTGGTAGCCCTGAATTGCCAGCACCTGCATCTTCGGGCTTGCTCTGCCCAGGGTGTGACAGGCTGAGGACTGGGAATTAATGCCCTCCAGACAGTGTGACCTGCCATCTAGCCTGGGATGGAGGGGTTTCCCAGACCACAGACTTACAGTCCTAGGCAAACTGGGAGAGCTGGTCATGCTCCCTCCAGGAGCTGCCCTCCTGTGACTGATGGGAGCTGGTGTGTAAAAGCCCCGGCTCCCTGACTGGCGTAGCTCTGTGGTGCGTATTCCATATGTCTCTCAGTCCCCTACCAGGACCGAGCCCTAGTTAACCCACAATGGTCATTGCTGGCCCTCCCTGTCTCCCTTCCCTACTCCTTGCTTGTGTTTTTGAATTAGCTCACAGATAAACTGGTTTTGCTTTGAATTCTTGTCTCAGGGTCTGTCTCTGGGGGCGCCCGGCTTCCATCAGATGATAACACTGACCTTGTGTGGTTTCTGCATGCAAGATCATTCACGTAATGCACTTCATACAGCGCCTGGTGGGTGGCCCAAGCTCAATAATAAACAGGCACTGTCTCCAACACTTTACAGGAATTAACTCATCCAATCCTCATGGTAACCTTACTAGAGAGATACTACATTTCTCCCTATTTTAAAGTTGAACAGTTGAGGCCTAGAGAGGTTAAGTTACTTGCCCAAGGCCATGGCTAGTGGAGCTGACACACAGCCTGGACGGTCTGACTCCAGAGCTTACCCACTTACTCACAGAGTCCTCTTCATCTAACCATGAATGAGGGCAGGAAAAGGGGGTGCTTGCAGGGATGCCCCGGGGCTTTGAGCTCGGAGGCCCCTCCTTGCAAAGCCCCAGTCCAGCTGATGTGCACGCAGCAGCTTTCTGCCCACACAGAGCCCCTCTGTCCGTCTTTGGAGGCTGTGGTGTGGAGCCTTCCCCAGCTGCCAAGCCCTGCCATGGGGGTGGAAGGTTCAACAGCCAAAGCACACGCAGGTTGGGTGTGTGGTCAGACGCAACTTGGCTGGCCTCGTGCCACCTCTTCCTGGGTTTGCTGAACACCAGGCAAGTCAAACACCCCTGTCTGGAGGATGCCACCTTCCTAGAAACCACGGGCAAGTTGGAGAGAGGTGGGGCTGTGGGTTTCCCAGCCCAGGAACCTGAGGTCCCTTCTGACCAGAAGCCAGGTACAAATACCACACGCAGCCCACTCTGCAGTTTGCTTGCTCGTCTGTTTTGTCTCATCCAATCTAAACCCTTGTTATTCTGTGTTTATGTATCACAACATAACATTTGCCCAGACACAAAATACACAAACACTGTACTCAGACACATTCCTTGTACCCCACAAACCATACCCGGTACTTTGCAAATCCCCCATAACACTCTGCATTAGTGATTGCTGAAATAATGCCATGTAACAAACCTCTCCAAAACTCAATGGCTTGAGACACCAGCTCTTGATTTCTTGCTCCAGGGTCTGTGGGTCAGCTGGGCTCAGCTGAGCTTGGCCCCAAGCTGTGGGTTCAGGTCTGCTTGTCGTTTCTCATTCTGGAGCCCAGGCTGAAGAGGCAGCACCACCTGGGGCAATCCTTCTAATGGGGAGTGGAAGAAGCCCAAGGGCTCAACCAAACTGCAGAAGCACACTTAAGGCCTCTGCTGATGTCACTTCTGCTAATATTCCCTTGGCTAAAGTTAAGTCAATGGCCAAGCCCAATGTCAGGGAAGGGAAGTACACTCTGTTCAGAGTAGAAGGGGGACAGGAGCAAATACTTTGTTAGACAATAGTCAAATCAGTCACACACACCCCCAAAACACACACTGTACATGAACACACACTGTACATGAACTTACACATGAACATAGCCACATACATGCTATAGCCACATATGTGCACACCATTCACATCAACCCACATACTCTCCATGTGGTGCCCAGACACTGCTGTGGGCAGCTGGGGCTCCATCCCGCTGAGACCTTTGGGGGAGTATGTAGAAAACGCCTCAAATCGTCCCACCCAAGGGCCAAAGAAGCTGGGCTGTTCACCCACTAACTCCCAGCCATCACTGGTTGAGACTGCTCCTGAGGGCATTGACTTCCTGGAACCTCTAGACTGGTCCATGCTCCTGCAGCCAGAAAGGGGCAAAGGCAGAGAGCTGCAGGCACTTGCGGTAGAAAGCCATCAGTATGCACAGGAGTGGTGAGTGCCAAGGAGCGGGGGTGGGTACCGATAGCATCTGCTGCTCCCAGTGAATGATAAGTCAAAACCAAGTTTCAGCAGGCCGGTGTGACCAGGATGGTGTTCTTGATTAATAAACTGGTTTCTCTAAGAAAGATAAAGGACTGATAGTGAGTGGGTGCCTTCCCATCCCACCCTGGGCTGTGTCTTCGGGAGAAGTAAGACCAAGAGAGACGGTCAGTGAGAAACTGGTTGTACTCGCTGGACACAATGGGTGGGAGAGTGTGTATGTGTGTTGCTGGGGGGAAGGGGCTCAAAGAGCTCTACTCGCCTTCCTGCCAGGGCTACTTGCTGCCAGAGTTGCATGCACTCTGGTGAGAGACACAAAGTCCTCCTCCTCTTGGGACGGTGAAGGTGGCACAGCCAACCGCGTTTGGGAGGAGCTATGACCATCACATCCTCCGTAAGCCAAATCCAACCCAAGGGCTGTCGTGCCTGGACCCAAGAGGGCCTTCTACCCAGAGGCCAGAGGGAGAGAAGGAAGTGCTGGGGGGTTGGGCACATTTGCATTTTTCCCTTTTAGACAGGCTTCTTTTCTCACGCCCTGCTTCCTCTTAGAGGGCACGTGCTTGGCTCGACTGGGTGAGAAGCTGTGGAGAACTCGGACAGCCTGTGAGAGAGTCATGTTCGCTCACGGAAGTCATTCTGCAGCTTCTGCTTATGAAGGGCCTTCATGTTCTGGAAAGTCCAGACACCAGAAAGCCTCGGCTCCCACCAACCTGGTCCAGGCCGCCATCTTTTCTTACCTGGACTTGTCTCCCTGCCTCCGCTTATGTCCCCCTCCAATCCAGTCTCCTTACAGAAGCCGGAGTGATGTCTTGATTTCATTTCCCCCAGGCAGACCCTGAGACCAGGATTCCACTGTGGTGGTTCATCTGCAAGGGGACCCCAGGAAACACCTGTAGGGAAGAGGAAAGTGAGATGGAGGGAAGGCAGCCAACAAAGGGCATGTCAACAAGCAGGTCACCACTGTGGGCGACTGGGGTTTAGTTCCACAGGAAAAGTCTGAGAAATGGTATAAAATACACGTTCAGAGTTAGCCCACGAAGAGGTGAGGGATGCGAGGTATTTATGGCCAAATCTCCCCTTGGTCTTTGGTTGAGGGCTGTTCCTGGAGGTGTTAATTCCCTGGCATTTGGAGAAAGCCCCTGGGCAAAGCTTACAGCAGCTGGAAGTTGGAGGGAGACCTCTGAAGTTCACAGACAACTGGTCAGGTAGAGAACATACCTCTTTTACGATTGTAAATCAGAGTGTGTTACTTCCTTGTTACGATAAGGCAAAGCATCTCAACGCCCTCGGTATCAGGTTCTGCAAGGACCCACGTGATCCAGCCCTGTCTGCTGTCTCTAGCCCCGCCTCTTGGCACGTGACCTCGGTCGGTTTCTTCAGGTGCAAGGGCCTCTAGCTCCGACGTGCCTCCGACTCCTCCTCCCCGGGGCCTCAGCTCTCCTGACTCTACTTCCCCGTTGTTATCCTCTTTCTCCTTCGTGCTATCCTATCTGTTTCCTTTCTGACTCCCAGCACAGTATGTAAGTTTTATTTTATTTATTTGTTCATTTCTGTCTCTGTGTTTTGTTCACTACCACATCCCCAGCACCTAGCACAGGGCCAAGCTCTTGGTTTGGTCCTAGATAAGCACTTGTTGAATGAGTAAATGAGTGGATGAATGGATGAACAAATCAATGAATGAATCCAGGGTCTCTGTATGAATTCCTATCTAGGTGCTGCTGTGTTCTGCTTCCTGAAATACCACTCCTTCCTCTAGACTGAAAAGAATCCCAAGGGCTTCTCCATTTCTTTTCGGGTCTGGTAGAGAATCTTAGAGGCAGAAAACAATGTGAGAGTCATTTGTCCAGCCCTTGCCTCTGGCACATAATTAACTTATTCATCCAGAACAGATGACAGCATAAAATGCTGCCTGACGTCCTCCACATCAGGTCCTGTGCCGGCACTTAGCATGTGTTGATGCATAACAGCCCTAGGGGGTGCACAGTATTTTTAGCTCCTTTCCACAGGTGAGGAAGCAGGTTTAGAAGGGCTAAGGAACTTGCCCACAGTCACGAGGCCTTAAGTGTTGGAGCTGGGATCGAATCTAGTGCGGTTTGGCCATAGAGGGCATACCCTTGCCCTCTTTGCTGACTTAACTGACTCTGGAAAAGTCATTTCTTCTAGGTCTCTTCTGGGTAAGGCTGGCCCATTTCCTTCCTGGGGAGCTGGGTTCAGTCATTTGTGATCCTGTGTGTGTTCCTTATTTTGAGTTCAAGTCTATGGTTCATGGCATCTCCTCTGGCTTGGGCTCCCTGGAACATCAGGTGTTGTGGCAATTAGAGAGGAGCCCAGATCCGTGACCACTGCCGACCTCTCAGGCTTCCAGCCGGTGACATGAAGTATAATAGTAGCTACCGTTTATGGAGTGCCCACACATGAGCTCCTTCAAGTCCTACAACAGACCCAAGAGATGGGTGCTGCACTCCTCCCCCCCTGCACAGATGGTGCAGCCAACGATGGAGGGGTGAAACAGCCCGCCCGGACAAGGGTGTTTAAAGGGCGACATCAAGCATCTTTACATATATTTAAAAGCAGGACCTCGACTAGGGTGAGGTGTGATGGGCAGAATTCTAAGATGGTCTCCAAGATAACCACCCCCCTTAGCGTTAACTCCTGTCCTTGAGTAGCAATGAGACCTGTGAATAGATGGAATATCTTTTCAGTGATTAGGTTATCAATCAGTTAACTTTGGGTGTTTTTTTAAAATTGAAGTATAATTGACCTACAACACTATGTTAGTTCCAGGTGCACAGCATAGTGATTTGATATTTCTGTACATTACAAAATGATCACCAAGATAAGTCTAGTTTCCATCTGTCACCATACAAAGTTATTACAATATTGTTGAGGTTACTAATCAGTTAACTTTGAGTTAATCAAAAGGGAGATTCTCCTGGGTGGGCCTGAGCCAATCAGGAGAGTCTTTCAAAGATGAAGCATCAGAGAGATTTTCCTGAGGGCCTCGAGGAAGAAAGTAAACAGCCTCGCTATGAACTGCCTATGGGGAGGGGCGGCCTCTGGAAGGACCCTGAGATCTCGGGGAACATAGTCTTACAACCACGAGGAATGGTTTCTGCCAACAATCAGACTGAGCCCGGGAGGGGAGCCTGAGTTACAAAAGAGATGTAGCCCCGCCTTGAGTTCAGCCTGAGACCCTGGGCAGAGAAACCGGCAGAAACGGGAGGGACTTCCGACCCACAGAAACTGAGATAATGAGTCATTTTTTAAAAAATTAATTAATTAATTAATTAATGGCTGTGTTGGGTCTTCGTTTCTGTGCGAGGGCTTTCTCTAGTTGTGGCAAGCAGGGGCCACTCTTCATCGCGGTGCGCGGGCCTTTCACTATTGCGGCCTCTCTTGTTGCGGAGCACAGGCTCCAGACGCGCAGGCTCAGTAATTTGTGGCTCACGGGCCTAGTTGCTCCGTGGCATGTGGGATCTTCCCAGACCAGGGCCCGAACCCGTGTCCCCTGCATTGGCAGGCGGATTCTCAACCACTGCGCCACCAGGGAAGCCCAATGAGTCATTTTTAAGTGACTAAGCTCGTGGTCATTTGTTATGCAGCAATAGAAAGTGAGTTCATGCGGCAAGGGAGGGGCCCCAGGCGCAAACATCTTAAGAGTGCCCGTCTCAGGAGCTGAGCCCGCTGTGCATGACCCTGACATCGAGAAGCACTTTCTTCTGCCTCACCCTCGTCCTGCCTCTTTTTAGATTTTTTTTTTAATCGTTCATACCCTTTGCCCCATTTTCTGTTGGATTGTTGGTCTCTTTCTTTTTTTTTTTTTTTTAAAGGTTTGCATTTTTTTTTTTTTTTTAATTTATTTATTTATGGCTGTGTTGGGTCTTTGTTTCTGTGCGAGGGCTTTCTCTAGCTGTGGCAAGCGGGGGCCACTCTTCATCGCAGTGCGCGGGCCTCTCACTATCACGGCCTCTCTTGTCGCGAAGCACAGGCTCCAGACACGCAGGCTCAGTAATTATGGCTCACGGGCCCAGTTGCTCCGCGGCATGTGGGATCTTCCCAGACCAGGGCTCGAACCCGTGTCTCCTGCATTGGCAGGCAGACTCTCAACCACTGCGCCACCAGGGAAGCCCTGGTCTCTTTCTTAATGACTTTAAGAGCTTTATATAGATTAAGGAAATTAGTCTTTTGTTTTCATTGCATTGTAATATTTCTCTCAGGTTCCATTGTCAATTAAACTTTGTTTCTAGTCTTTCGGCCGTGCAGAAATTTAAAAATTTTTTTAGTGTTGTTTACATTATCAGGTTTTTCTTTTATGATTTCTAGGTTAGTGTATTATGTTTTAAAGGGCCATCCTCATTTCAGGGTTATTTAAAAAATTCTCCCATGTGTTTACATATATTTTTGATCCATCTGGAATTTATTCTGGAATAAGAGATCAGGTGCAAAACAATGACTTTTTTTTTTCAGATGGCAACCCAAATGTCCCAGCACCATTTGTTGAAAAATCATTCTTTCCCCCAATTTGAAATGCTGTCTTTATCATATAGCCGATTTCCATATGTACTAAAGTCTATTTCTGGACTCTTCTGTTCCAGTAAAGGGTCTGTCTATTTATGTGTCAGAATCACACTGTTTTAATGATCATGCTTTATATTTTAAGTTAATAACTGGGAGTGCTCGGTCTTTCTCATTGCTCTTTTTTAAGATTTTTCTGATATTCTTGCATACTATTCTTCTGTGAAATTAAGAGCCAGCTTGTTACTTCCTTTGCCTTCCCAAGTCCTTTTGGGACTTTACTGGAATCAAATTAAATTTGCATGGACTAATGAGAGAATTTACATCCTAAAATACGGGGTCATTCTAGCCAAGAACAGGCTATGTCTTTCCATTTATTCCTGTTCCGCAGAAGCATCTTGACGTTTTCTTGAGCTCGATCTTCACTTCCATGTTGGGGTGATACTGTTATTTCATCTTCTTGTGACCACTGAAAATGGCCTCTTTCCTTCCATTATATTGTTACTGACCTGGGTTCTTGGACTCTTTAATCAATAGAAAAATTTTTTTAACATCTTTATTGGAGTATAATTGCTTTACAATGGTGTGTTAGTTTCTGCTTTATAATAAAGTGAATCAGCTATACATATACAATGAAAAGACAACCTTCAGAATGGGAGAAAATATTTGCAAACGAAGCAACCGACAAAGGGTTAATCTCCAAAATATACAAGCATCTCATGCAGCTCAATATCAAAAAAACAAACAACCCAATCCAAAAATGGACAGAAGACCTAAATTAATAGAAATTGATAAGAAGTCAGATGAGAAATTCAGGCAAGGCTTTATTGGAGCTCGTGCTGTGGCACACGGGAGCGAAAACAAGAAACAGGTGCCCTTGTTCACTTCCCAAGGTGAGGGCGAGCTGTTCCCTTAAATGGGGTGAGGCTGGGGGCGGATGGGTGGGTTGGACAGGAGGCGTAGCTTAGGTGGTCTGCACACCCCCTTGGTGGTGCTGTGTGCAGGGATCATGTGCACGGGGGCCCTGCTTTTGCTCCCGGCACCTCAGAAGTGGCAATTAGTTTGTGACCTTTTTGTCTCTTATTGTTCATAATTTGCCCCACTGAGCCTGTGTGCAGTTATTTTTAGTCCCTTATAGTTTCTTTGTATTGCAAGCACTCTGGTAAAGGGTCCCAGGTCCCAGCCTATCTCAATATGTTCTGGCCCGTAGCTCTTGGCCTGTGTGAAGGCTATTATTTTTGTGTCACAGTTGGTTACTGGCCTCTTGCCCACCTCGTACTGCTTCTAACAGTGGCTTGGTTTATCCCCTGGGTTTTCCAAGTATACGATCATTTCTTCTGTAATGAATGCACTTTGTCTTCTCATTGCCTCTTCTTTCTTTCTTCTTACCTCACTACAATTGTGGTGCCTCTAGATTAATGGTAGTTAATAGTTAATGGGATGATGGACTTGACTTGTTTCTATTTGGGACAATTTCTAGTGTTTTGCCATTAAACATCATGCTGGCTTTTGACTGAAGAACTATTTGCTATTCTTGCTTTATTAAGAGTTTTTCTTGTCAGGAATAGATGTAAAAATTATATCAAATGCCTTTTGAGTGTCCATGGAGGAGCTCACAATACTCCCCCCTCTAGTGTATTGATATGGGGACTTTTTGTGAAAGGTGTTCCCATGGTGACTCATCCCAGTTTTCTTGATTGGAACCTATTTTGCTGTGGTGGATTCATCTTTTCACGGCTGCTGAGTTTTGTGTTGATGTTTAAAATGTAGGGTGATCTACAGCCGTCTTTTTAGATAAGGTCTAGCTCTTCTCAGACCATCTCCTCAAAGCCCACCAGCCAGTCTATTCACCCACATCCAGAGCTGGTGCTGAGACCTCTGGCCTCAGGCTTGGGGCAGATGAGGCATCCAGATGTTCCTCCCCAGGGCCTCCGGGAAGGTTGCCCTCTGTCAAGACACAAGGGGAGCACTGCAGAGGGGGTCATCAGAGGAGAGTAAGAGTCAGTGCCAAGTAACCCATTCCTCCCCAACTCCTGACCTCCCCAAAGCCTCATGAATTCTTTAACAGGCAGCCAGTCAGTGCGGGACCAGCCTGCTGCCCTCCTTGGACAGAGGTGCTGCCACTCTGGGGCAATCTGGCAGTGAGCTGGCCCGGCCAAGAGCCACCCTTTCCATCCAGAAGAACCTGGGCCTGTGACTGTCCCCAGGTGGGGGGAGGGTCCTGCAGAGGGGGCAAGGCCACCAGGGACAGCAGGCAGTTCTTCTGGAATCCACCAGACTCCGATCAGGCACTGGCTGAGGAACGTGTCTTGGCCCAGGAGCCTGGTGGATGGGTTAGAGGACTCGGGCCACCCCTCGTGCCCTGTGCTGGGTTCCTCCCAGACCTCCCCTCCCCACAGCTGGGCCTGGTGTCCCTCTCGGCAGACTGCAGTGTCTTGTCCCACCAGATGTCCTGTTTGGGGGCCCCAGAGCCAGGCCTCCCCCTGAAGCCTTCTGTTGTTGGTATCCTGGGCAGGGATGTAGGGTTCACCTGACGGGCAGGCTTTCAGTGATCAGTCCTCATGTGAAGCACCCCCCGACCCCAGCCCCAGATCCTTCCTGCTGTCAGCCAGCCATGCGCTTCATTCATTCATCCTTTCACTCAAAAAACCTCAACTGAGTCTCGTTGTGCAAAACAAGTGCTGGGGATCAGGTTGAACCACATCTTCTTCTTTGCATTGGGGAGCTTGTACTCTCTGGTGCCAAAAAACATGTACCTGCCACCCAGTCTGACTCAGTGGTCAGAGCCAGACTGCCTGGGTCTGAGTCTAGGCGCCACCGCTTTCTTTCTTTTTTTTTGGCTGCGTGGGCATGTGGGGTCTTAGTGTGGTGTGTGGGATCTTAGTTCCCTGACCAGGGATCGAACCTGCGCCCTCTGCGTTGGAAGCATGGAGTCTTAACCACTGGATTGCCAGGGAAGTCCCTAGGTGCCACCACTTTCGCTCTGTGAGACCCTAGGCACGTTACTAGCCTCTGTGACTCAGTTCCCTCATCTTTGAAATGGGGATAATAACCGTATCTGCCTCCTGGCTGCTGGGAGGGGTTAAATGAGTGGTGATGGGTAAAGCACTCAGAGCGGTACCCAGCACAGAGTAAGGGCTTCACGACTGTTTAACTAGAATTAAACAAAAACTTCACGATCGTCCAACTCTGCTAGGTTCATCAGAAAACCAAAACTGCAAAGGATTATCATTTTTTCTTGGTAACTCCTCATTTTTTCAAAAAGGGGAAAAACAATCAAATCCTGAAGCGATTTGGGAATGAAGCTTAAGCTTGGTCCTGCTTGACTACTGCAGTTTAAACTGAATTTCTCTTCAGTGGAAAAAAGTTCCCAGACAGCGTGGCAAATTAATCACACTGGCAACTGCGCCTGGCCAGCCCCTTCCTGTTCAGCATTCAAATGGGTGTAGATTTGGGGACGCCAGCGCCGCCTATATCGTATGGGCTGTTATTCCTTGTAGCTTCCAGCATTTCAACTTGCAACGCTGCAGCGAGTTGAAATCTGCACAGGGTCAGGGAGCGTTTGGCAGGAGGAAGGGGGTTTGGCTGTCTGTGCATCAGGCATCACGTGAAATCCAGAGCAGTTACTGTATTTCAGTCTTGCTAGAACTGTCCTGGCATTTATTCTCCCAGCCAAAGAGGACTTGGTAGGTAGTGTCCATCTCACAGATTTGTCTGCACTCCAGAAACCAGGCCTGCACGTAGGAGAGAGTGGCTAGATTGTCATGACGCTGCTTTATTTCAGACTCTGGTTCTCAGGCCTATAGCTGGGGTGGGGCCGGGGCTTCTGGAGGGAGGAACCCCTGAGATTCCTCCAGGCCTTTGGGCCTGTCCCTTCCAGGGCCCTCCAGGACAACCACCCTTGCTTTGTTTACATCATCACCTTGTGTGGTCCTCAGTGAGGTCCTGAGGGAGTATCACTGCCCCACTTTGTGGATGAGAAAACTGAGGCGTAGCGGGGTTAACTAACTTCCTTAGGTCATGGAGTTAGGACACAGTGGAGCCATGATTCACCCCCAGATCTACTGGGCTCCAAACCAGGGTGACAGACATGGCCCAGATTGTAGGCCAAATTCCCCTCTCTGCGTTTCTGTATGGCCCATGAGCTAAGAATGGTTCTAGCATTTTTAAGTGGTTGAAAAGATCAAAAGAAGAATATTTTGTGACATATAAAAATTATATGAAATTAAAATGTCAGTGTATGTAAATAAAGGTTTTTTGGAACATAGCTATGACCATTTGTTTGCATATTGTCTAGAATACGTACAACATGCACTACAGAGGCAGAGGTGGGTAGTCGTGACAGAGACCGTATGGCCTCCAAAGCCTAAAGAATTTACTGTCTGGCCCTTTATAGAAAAAGCTTGCCGACCTCTGTTCTAAACCTCTGTGTGGGCAGCCTCAGAAGGCTCCTGCTGAGGAAGGCGTGTGTGTGAATGCACGGAGGAGGACCACCCTCACCCGCTAAGTTCTAGGACCATATGGAGAAATATGGGGGTGTGATACTAGCTTCAGGTGGATTTAAAAATAGTTGGAGGGCTGGGAGGTCTCTGGGCCATGCCGCAGGGCTCTGTCCTCAGCCCTGTTCCGGTCAGCGCTTCTATTACAAGCCTGAGTGAGGATATTGGGGCTGCGGTGGACCCAGCTGATCGCTCCCGTTCCTTCTGCACAGAGCCCTGGTGTGATTCACCTTCCCCCCATGCCTGGGCTCGGAGGTCTGTGCACCCCTGGCTGCCACTGGACCAGGGTTGATCCTGTGTCCAAATATGGTCCAGTCAGGCTGAAAGGAAGGACTTCTATTCCATGATTGTTGGGGGATAGCTTCCTTTTCTCTCCTCGCCTCCCCGCCCCTCCCTCCCTCCCTTCCTGTGTCTCTATCTCCTTCTCTCTAGACATGAAGAAGGAAAAACATACCCACAACAGCCACCTGCAGGCTTCCTGAGACAACAAAGGGATGTCCTTAACATTGTGCGGGTATAGTGAGAAGCAGAAAGAAACCCGAGTCCTTACCGTGACAGTAGGAGCTGCTAAATCCCCCAGCCTGCCCTATCACGAGACTTCCTACGGTAGATGATCTTAATTTTCCCTACGGTTAAAGCCCTTTTGAGCCAGGCTTTTCTATTACTTGTAATTGTTGTTATCCAAAGTCTGGGAGACCAAAGCAGTGACTGTGTGCGCCGGGGGCTCATTCATGGGCTCGCTGCCTGGACAGGACTCTGGCCGTTTGCCCCCGGCCAAGCTGGGTCTGTCCTCCAGCTTTGGGACAGTAGTTGGGACTGTTTAACACTGTCTCATTTCTGGACTCTGGTTTTGTGAGGTTGATTGGTGAATGGAACTATACTTATTTTCTGGCTTGTGTAGAAGGAAATCAATTTTGTATTTCTTCAGAACATATGAGAGTTTCCTACAAAGGGAGATGGAAGTGGAGGGAGACCTTTTCCGGCCAGCGCTGAGCTGGGGCTGAGTGGGCTGCGAGGTGGCTGGCCCGGCTTTGATGAGTGCCGCATCCTGGGGGTTATAGGTTGTGTCGTCCCCCCAACCCTGCCCCCGTCCCCTCTGCCATTTGTGGAGGGGATTGGCTGCATGTGGCAGAGGGAGGCACGATGGTGGTGCTGGCTAAAGCTGGATCAGGTCTGCGGCTTGGGTTGGCAGAACAGCGGCCACAGAAGATGGGTGTGGACCATCCAGACAGCCCCAATGCCTGCTGCTGCCTCAGTTGTTGTCGTGGAGGAGCATGATGGGCTCTGAGACTTCTGGTTCCTCCTCTTCCTCCTTCACAGTTTTGAAAGCTCTTCTCCAGCCTTGACTAGTGTAATGATGGGGACCCCACTTGACCTCTAACTGGCTCACCCTTCCTGACCTTCAGGGAAGCAGGGCAGGATAACAGAGGGCACTGGGCTCAAGCCAGGCAGACCTCGGTTCAAATCCCAGCTGTACTGCTTTCACATGTATGACCTTGGGCAAGTCTGGGGTCAGTGTCCCCCTGTGTAAATGGGGACAATAATGTTTCTATTGCAAGACTGCTGTGAGGAGTGGGTGAGATAGAGATGCGGCAGTGGTGCTGGTCATCTGAGTGATGTCTTCTGACCCCACCAATTCTCCAACTCCAACTGGGTGTACAATTTGATTCTGACACTATCCACCTGGACTCAATGTCAGATCCCACAAGTGAAGGGCTCATTCCCACAAGACTGCTGATTCAGACGCCAGTCACAAATCCTGGGCCACCCGGATTTCTGACCAACTGGCTATAAATTGGGGGTTCTCATGACCCCCTCCTCATGTTTAATAATTTGCTAGAATGGCTCATAGAACTCAGGAAAACACTTTACTTATGTGTACTGGTTTATTACAAAGGATGTAAGTGAACCGTCAGTTGAAGAGGTACATGGGGTGAGGTCTGGAAGGGTCCCAAGTATACAACCCTGTATGTCCGCATGGAGTCGGGGTGCATCACCTTCCTGGCATGTGGGTGTGTTCTCCAACCTGGAAGCTCCCCAAATCTCACTGTTCAAGAGTTTTTATAACCCAGTTTCCAGCTCTCCTACTCTTCCCAGAGGTTGGAGGGTAGGGTTGAAAGTTCTACTCTCTACATGTCTATCTGGCAATCAGCCTGAAGTTATCTAAGGGCTCCCCTGAGTCACCTTATTAAACTCTGATATGGTCAGAGGGTTTATTATGAATAGCAAAAGACACTCATATCACTGAGCAAATTGCAGGGGTTTTAGGAGCTCTGTGCCAGGAGCCAGGGACAGAGACCATATTTCTTATTAAATCACGTCATGATCATCTCTGAGGGAGCGTCATCGCTCCTATTTTAGGCATCCAGTGTAAGAGGAGCCAGGAGCAGGAATGCTCTCCTTCCTGACTTTGATTCAGGCCTCCTGCAGGGCGAAAGCACTGTCCTAGAGGCAGGAGCTGCCTGGATGGTCATTAAAAGATTTTTATCTCTGTAAAGGGAGGAATCCCTGATGTAGCATTTGCTGGTTAGAGAAAAAGTGGTCATGTGTGGGTCTCCCCAGGTAGACCAGACAGTCAGCCCCAGGCTGGAGCTCAGGTCCCGTGGCAGAAGACTAAGCAGTGAATGTTGGGTGGAAATCCACGCAGTGTGAGCAGGCAATCCTGGTGCAGGGCAGGCTGGCTGAGGAGCAAGCAGAAGTCCCATCACAGCCGGAGGCCAGCAGCAGAGCTGACCAGCGCCAAGATCCCTGAGGACGGCCCCCAGCCTGTGGCCCCGGGGCTCCGGCGGCCCACGTGCTGGGCCCTCAGAGGACGGTGTCCCCACAGGTCCACGACCGCCTGGATCGCTACTGCTGCGGCTTCGAGCCCGAGCCCTCGGACCCCTGTGTGGAAGAGAGGCTCCGAGAGAAATGCCGGAACCCGGGGGAGCTGCGGCTGGTCCACATCTTGGTATGTCCCCAGGTCGCCCCAGACTCAGGTCTCCCTGTCTCCATCAGCAGATGCTGTTGGCAAGTGTCAGAGATCACGTGACCTTGGGGTGTCCCAATCCTGTTCTTTTCAGCAACAGAACCCTTTAAATGTTTTCAGGAAGCCTTAATATATAGAACTGACACAGGTGGAGCTTTGGGGATGTGGTTTAGGTACGTATGGGGTGTGGGCTGGAGCTGTTGTCACTAACTCCTCTGAGCCCTGAAGACTCCGGGGACGCCCTGAGGCTCCAGGAAGCAGAGTGTGATAACTGTGTGTCTAGTAGGACGTCCTCAATGTGCCAGTAAATATGGAAATTGGGGCCTGGAGCGGGGAAAAGGGGGCTTCCCAAGCTGCATGTCTGGTTGGTGGCAGTGACAGGGCGCTCTCCTGGCCCCTGATGGCCCACAGGCTGGGGCTGTTGGAGGAACACTGTGCTGCCTCCTGTGGAAACTACAGCCCAGGGTGGGAAGCCATGTGCCGAGGCCATCGGTGAGAGGCTGGTGGGGCAGAACAGCCGCTTCTCCTGCACGAGGAGCAAAGTGCCACCCCGGGGAAGGGCTGCTCTGTCTTCCCCCAGTGAGGCTGGTGTCCTCACCGCCTCACCTTGGCCAGCTGCTTTGGAGGGTAGCCGTCAGATGCTGCCCTGGGCTGAGCGTCAGGCAGCCCCACCAGCCCGCAGGCCAGGGCCGCCTCGTGGTGCTGCTGGGCGTTGGGAACTCTCCCTCCCCTGCCCCAGAGCCACCTCTCTCCTTCCCCAGTAAAAGGCAAATATGCCTGGGAGAGGAAGGGCTTTTATAGCCATCCTTTACCCCTGGTGGGCAGCTGTCTCACAGATCCTTCCCGATAGCAGTTTTTGGAGGGAGGAGTCATCGGGTTTCCAGAAATAGATGATCCCTGGTGTGCGCAGGGGGGTGAGAGGTAGAAGAAGCAGAGAGAGGGGAAGCTGAGGTCCTGAAGACAAAAGTTCATAATTGAAGCCCAGGTTGCTGAAGAGAATTATGGGAAACTACCAGGGAATCTTGGCGAACGTGTAGGAGTGGAGTGTGTGCATGGGGATGGGAGTAGCGGGCCGGAAGAGATGGCCTCCTGTTCCCACCATACCAGAGCTTTAAGGCGCTAAAGAATTCCCTGCTGCTGATTTTAGTTTTGAAGAGTTTTCGGAGGCCCTAAAGCTGTGGGGACAGTGGATGGGCAGTGCTCCCTGAGGATGGAGGGTGCCTGTGTCCTCGGTGATGCTCAGGGGAACGCCCGGGACGGGCACAGGGGGCACGTGGGCGGGCACGCGTGTGTGAGGGTGCACGTGTGCGATACATCCCGCAGCCTCAGCCCCTGGGTGGGCTATCTCTGCCCCTTCCCATTCCCACCCGTGCTCCTCACCCCTTCGGCCACCAGAACAGGAATCAGTCCCTCTGCCTTGCAATTTTGCAGAAGGTGCTGTGGCTTGTGCCTACGGGTCCAGGTTTGAACCAGCCAGCTACTTATTAGCTGTGTGAGCTTATGCAAATTACTTCTTTGTGCCTCTGTTTCTGTAAAATGAAGCTGATATCAGTGGCCACCTCCCAAGGTTGCTGGGAGGGTTCGCTGAGAGGGTGCCTGGATTCCCTAAGCACGGCAGCGGCATGGGGTGAGCTCACTGCTCAGTGCGAGGGGACCATCTGGGCGAGTAGCAGGGTGGGCGGTGGGACTGACAGCTCAGGGCCCCCCAAGCTGCTGAGCCCCAACAGAGTCCAGGGGCACCGGCTAGGCTGTTCCCTGACTCTCCTCTCTCTGTCCGTGTTCTTGCCTGAGGTCCGGAGCAGTGATCTCTCTCATCTGGTCTACATCGATAACGCCGGCAACCTTCAGCACCCGGAGCACAAGCTGAATTTCCGGCTGCTGGAGGGCATCGACGGGTGAGGGTCAGAGCGGTTGGGTGGAGGTTCAGGGGCTGAGGCTTGATGGCCCTGCTGTAGACCTTGAACTGTGGCTCCAGAGAAGTCCACAGTCCATCAGGCAAAAGCTGCTGGATGAGCCTCAGAAGGGGCTGAGGAGTCCTGGGAAAGCTGAGGGGATACAGCCAGCAGGCCCTTCAAGTCCATGATGGGCTGCCCCCTCCCCAGTATCCAGAGGGCCTCCTGGCCCTGCACAACATGGGCTGCCCTGCTGGGGAGTGGGCAGGCTGGCCCTTCCCTGGCAGGGAGCTAGCCTGGGAGCCACCTTCCCTGCTCACACCTGCAGCGGCTGGGCCTTCCTAGGGCTCCTCCTCACTTCACCCGGGCCAGCAGAGTGGATTCACCCACTCAGGGGGGTGGGACCCATCGAAAGCTCTATCCCCTGCCTGCTGTCACAGCAGAGCGGGTGAAAGGGTTCCTGGATAACTGGTTAGCAGGTGGCCCCGGAGACTTTGCGGGCTGGCTTTGTGGGTCCCGAGCTGTGCAAGTTCTGGCCGACTGGCCTGGCCTTTCACGGAAACTCTCTGAGATGGCTTTTGCTCTTCCTTTCTGTTATGGGACTGGGGGACCTTCCTCCAGGTTTCCTGAGTCTGTCGTGAAGGTTCTCGCATCAGGGTGTCTACAGAATATGCTGCTCAAGTCACTGCAGACAGACCCGGTGTTCTGGGAAAGCCAAGGCGGGCAACAAGGCCTACAGCGGGTCCTCCAGACCCTGGAGCGGCGAGGACAGGTCCTGCTGAGCTACATCTGGACGCACAACCTGACACTCTTCAGGGACGAGGGCCCGTAAGCCCCCCACGGTCTGGGCGGGACTCTCACCTCACTGCAGGGGGAAGAAGGGGGGGGGCATCTCGCGACATGACCTGAGTGGATAAGTGCCCATCCTCACGGCCACATTTTCTTGGGTTCACCCGTCTTGAAGACAAAAGGGAAAAGCCAGAAATCAGGAGGGCACCATGGATTCCACAGGACGTGTCATCTGCTTGGGATGGTGGAGGAGGTGGTGGGTGTTGGGTTTTCAGTCTCTTCACATTCTTTTCTGCCTGCTCAGCTCTGGCTGCTTACTCCCTTGCACCAATAAATACACAAGAATGTTCTATGAACTGCTCCAGGTGCTGTAAAGTCATGCATTCCACATGCACATGCGGAGCTGGGCAACTCTGTGTGTGTGTGTGTGTGTGTGTGTGTGTGTGTAGAGGTGTGTAGGTAGTTGTGCATGTGTGGTATGTGTGTATGCCCGCATGCACACATGAGATGAGCCTGATAAAGGATCTTCACAGAGTTGTACTTGTGGCCCAGAACTGCTGTGGCTGAAAGTGAACTCAGGTCCAAGAAATGAAGCACTAAGCATTTTGTCTTTATAGGCTTTAGATGTTCAATCCTTATTCACTTATGTTTTTGGTTCAAGAATTATGAAAGTGATACATGCTCACTAAAAACAGATTCATAAATAATAGAAGCATATAAGATAAAAAGTGAGAGTTCCAGAAACCCCCTAGAGATGTGATACGCATTTTATTCACACTCACACTGCATGCAAATGAAAATATAATAAAGTAGGGTATCTTTGTTTGTCAACTCACTATTTGTACTTTACTATATTTACTATGTTCTGTATCCGCCATCTGGGTTGACCCAATTCTTATTCATGACAGCATGGAACTCCCAGGCAGGGATGTGTCATATTTCATTTAGCTGTTCTCATTATGATGAACATTTAGATGGCTCAGACTTTTCACCAATTCTGGACAATGCTGCCATGAACATCTTTGCATGGTGTGCAAGTATTTCTGCTAGCTGGGTTTCTATGGGTGGGTTTCTGCATCAAAGTATATGGGCATTCTTTATTTTCAGAGAAACTGCCAAATTCCCTCCAAAATGGTGGTGTCAATTTACGCTCCTACACAGAGTGTAGGGGACTAATTGTTTTCCCTACACCTCATCAACACTTGCTATTCTCAAACTTTTTGTTTTTAATTCATCTGATAGGGAAACCTATTTTTAATTTTCATTTTTTATTGAAGTATAGTTGATTTACAATATTGTGTTAATTTCAGGTATACAGCAAAGTGATTCAGTTATATATCTATAGTTTCAGATTATTTTCCATTATAGGTTATACAAGATATTGAATGTTGTTCCCTGTGTTATACAGTAAATCCTTGTTGCTTATGAGTTTTATGTATAATAGTTTGTATCTGTTAATCCCAAACTCCTGATTTATCCCTCCCCATCCCTGTTCGCCTTTGGTAAACGTAAGTTTGTTTACTATGTCTGCAAGTCTGTTTCTGTTTTGTATATAGATTCATTTGTATTATTTCTTAGATTCCACATATAAGTGATATATAATATTTGTCTTTCTTTCTCTGGCTTACTTCACTAAGTATAATATTCTCTAGGTCCATCCATGTTGCTGCAAAGGGCAATATTTCATTCTTTTTAAAAAAATATTTATTTATTTATTTATTTATTTATTTATTTATTTAGGCTGCGCCAGGTCTTCGTTGTGGCATGTGGACTTCTTAGTTGCAGCATGCAAACTCTTAGTTGTGCCATGAATGTGGTGTCTAGTTCCTCAACCAGGGATTGAACCCAGGACCCCTGCATTGGGAGCATGGAGTCTTACCCACTGGACCACCAGGGAAGTCCCAATATTTCATTCTTTTTTATGGCTGAGTAATATTCCATTGAACATGTATACCACATCTTCTTAAACCAAATTGCCTGTTGATGGGCACTTGAGTTGTTTCCATGTCTTGGCTATTGTAAATCATGCTGCTGTGAACATAAGGGTGCATGTATTTTTTTAAGTATAGTTTTGTCTGGACATATGCCCAGGAGTAGGATTGCTGGATCATATGGCAACTCTATTTTTAGTTTTTTGAGGAACCTCCGTACCGTTCTCCATAGTGGCTGCACCAATTTACATTCCCACCAACAGTGTAGGAGGGTTCCCTTTTCTCCACACCCTCTCCAGCATTTGTTATTGTAGACTTTTTAAGGCTGACCATTCTGACCAGTGTGAGGTGGTATCTCATTGTAGTTTTTATTTGCATTTCTCTAATAATTAGTGATGTTGAGCATCTTTTCATGTGCCTGTTGGCCATCTGTATGTCTTCTTTGGAGAAGTGTCTTTTTAGATCTTCTGCCCATTTTTTGATTGGGTTGTTTTTTTGTTGTTGTTGTTGAGTTGTATGAGCTATTTGTGTATTTTGGAAATTAAGCCCTTGTTGGTCGCATCATTTGCAAATATTTTCTCCCCGTCTACAGGTTGTCTTTTCATTTTGTTTATGATTTCCTTTGCTGTACAAAAGCTTGTAAGTTTGATTAGCTTCCATTTGTTTAGTTTTGCTTTTATTTCTATTGGCTTGGGAGACTGACCTAAGAAAATATTGGTACGATTTATGTTAGAGAATATTTTGCCTATGTTCTCTTCTAGGAGTTTTATGGTGTCATGTCTTATATTTAAGCCATTTTGAGTTTATTTTTGTGTATGGTGTGAGGGTGTGTTCTAACTTCGTTGATTTACATGCAGCTGTCCAACTTTCCCAACACTACTTGCTGAAGAGACTGTTTTTTTCTTTTTCTCTTTTTTCCATTGTATATTCTTGCCTACCTCTGGATCTATTTATATTGTCTGATTTTTTTTCCTTCCACCGTCTCTTGATATCCTGGGAATTTTGGTTGAGTGTCAGACACTGTGTATAAAATTGCAGAAGCTCTAAATGAGCCTTTAGCTTATGGCAGGCAGGTAGAATTAGGATAGATTGTTTTAATCCAATCACAGCATGGATTGGCTATCAGTCTTTATAAGATTTGGTTTACTTTTTTTTTTTAATAACTTTTAAAATAATTAATTAATTTATTTATTTATTTTTGTCTGTGTTGGGTCTTCACTGCTGCACGCGGGCTTTCTCTCATTGTCGCGAGCAGGGGCTACTCTTCATTGAGGTGGCTTCTCTTGTTGCGGAGCACGGGCTCTAGGCACATGGACTTCAGTAGTTGTGTCATGCGGGCTCAGTAGCTGTGGCTCGTGAGCTCTAGAGCGCAGGCTCAGTAGTTGTGGCGCACAGGCTTAGCTGCTCCGCGGCATGTGGGATCTTCCCAGACCAGGGATCGAACACGTGTCCCCTGCATTGGCAGGCGGATTCTTAACCACTGCACCACCAGGGAAGCCCTGGTTTACTTTTAGTTCACTTTTATTCCGAGGGTGCAGGCCTTTAGGAGTTCCATTTGAAAGCGTGAGGTGCTTACCAGAGTCTCTCTCTCTCTCTCTTTTTTTTTTTTTTTGGCCACGCAGCTTGCGGGATCTTAGTTCCCCAACCAGGGATTGAACCTGCGCCCCCTGCAGTGGAAGCGTGGAGTTCTAACTACTGGACCGCCAGGGAAGTCCCAGGAGTCTTTCTTGTCAGGACTTCAAAACCGATTTTTATCTTCCATACTTCTGAGGCCACAAAACATCTGTTGGCTGCCACTTTCTGCTTTGTTTCTCTCAGCCTGCACTGTTTGTGAACTGGTGAATGCCTTGAGATAATAAACACATCATTTTTCTGTACCACTGAGAGGATCTTAGCCTCTCAAGCCGTAGCTGTCTTAATAGCTTGGAACTCTAATTTTTGCCTCCTCAGACCCTCCTCAGATTCTGTGTCACTTAAAAGCGTTTCTTTGTTGCTTAGTCTCTTTGGCTGTACCATCCAAGAACCCACATATGCTTTGAGGGGAAAACAGCATAGAATGTGGCTCACCTTAATTACTTTTCCATATATCTCTAATCTCAGCTCCTCAAGCTGTGACTGTCTTGGTAACTCTCCAGTCCCCAAACAGATTTGTTTTAGTCCAGCCTTTTTAGCTGTTTTCAATGAGAGTTTTTTTTTTCCCCTGCAACAAATTAATCTGGCATTATCCTCCTTTTTTTTGTTACTCTAAATATTGCTTCAGTGAACATCCTTACACATAAACATTTGTCTATATATCTCCTATTTTCTTAGGGTAGACTTGCCATAATGAAAATTTCTGAGTCAAAGGGTACACATTTTTAAGGCTTTTGATACATATTGTCAAGTTGCTTTCCAAAATGATTGTATCTATTTACATTGCCACTGTCTGTGTGTGAAGGTGCCTAACCCGAACTGTTAATTATTACTCTCTTATATAATATGCCAAGCTTCATAATAAGCAAGGATAGCTTCAAATGCCTGGAACCAATTTATTTTTACCCTTAAAATCAGAGTCGATAATCCAACATTTGTTGAAGATGGGAGCAGATGTAGTTATTGAAAACATATAATGAGATAGGCATGTTATATATGTTACAAGAAAATATTTTGTTTTGTAGAGGCAGTAGGTTGGATTGCTGCCCCAATTCTTGACCTATCGCTACCTATGTTCTTTGCCATGTGCCTTTTCACTTCAAAGCAGTGTGGTGTACATTTCTATCCCTTGATTCTGAGTTCAGCAATGTGACTTTCTTCAGCCAAAAGAATTGTTAGCAGACACGGTACAAGCAGAGGTGTGAAAAAGCACTTATATACAGTTGGGCCTGTGCTCTTGCTGTTTTGCCACATTCTTGAGAAGGTACACGCCTGCCCAAGTCCGTTGGATCCAGGAGGAGGGTGAGACATATGGAAGAGAACTGCCCCAGCTAAGCTGCGGCAGTCAACTCACAGACGCATAAGCAAACCGACGGAGATCAACCAGGGCAGTCCCCTGCCTGACATACACACATGGGAGTTGTAATAAAAAATGACTGTTACTGTAAGCCTCTGAATTTTGGAGTGGCTTGTGGTGCAGCAATAGCCAACTGATAAGAAGGTATCACTGCATGCATTTTACGAAGGAAAAAACTGGGGCTTAGATACGTTCAACAGGTTTCTAGCTTATATTATCATATTAAGATGTCTCAGTAACCTATGAAATACATCCTATTAATATTATTACCATTTATGGAGAGCAAGCAATTTGCCCGAGGTCACACAGTTAGTAAGTGGTGAGTCGGATGTTGAAGCCAGGCCTCTCTCATTCTAAATTCCATGCATCATCCACCTCATCGTGCTGCTTCTACTAAAGTGGGTATAAAAGGGTGGTGTGACATAGGTAGAGGCGTAAGTTAAAAATCTTGCACCCACAGAGCTTACAACCCAAACGAGAAGACAAAGTGTACAGACACAAAACATTAAATTAAAGTATACGGTAATTTTATATCAGTGCCCAAGACTTTCAAGGCCGTGTCTCAAGACCACTTCCTCTCAGCTTCCAACATAGTGATCTACAACTGCCTGCTTGACATCTCTTAGATGTCTCAATCGTTCCTCAGACTCAATATGCCCAGAACTGACCTCATCGTCTTTCCCTACATAGTCCTCTGTCAGCCTTCCCCATCTCAATGATTGTCCACACATCAAAGCAATTGCTCAAGCCATTAATACAGATGACAACCTTGGTACCTCCCTCTCCTTTCTTCCCTGTATGCAATCCATCACAACTATCGCCAGTTACCTGCTAAATATCTGTTAAATCTGTTTACTTTTCTTCATCTCCACCATCTCCATCAACTTGGTCTAAGCCACATCAACGCTTATTTTTTAAATAGGCTTTTTGAGATATAATTGAAGTAGAATGAATGGCACATATATAAAGTGTACAAGTCGATGAGTTACGGCATATGTATCCACTCATGAAACTATCACCACAATCAAAACAATCAACACATTCACTCCCCCAAAAGTTTCCTTGTGTCCCTTTGTAATCATTTCTTCCTGCCCTTCCAGCCCTTCCTGCCTAGGGAACCACTGATCTGCTTTCTGTCCCTATAGATTTGCATTTTCTAGAATTTTATCTGAGTGGAATCGTACAGTATGTCTGACTTCTTTCACTCAGCATATTTATGTTGTTATTGATATCACTAGTCCATTCCTTTTTGTTGTTGAGTAGTATTTCATTGCATAGATAGACCACAGGTTATCTATTTATTTCTTGACGGATATTTGGGTTGTTCTACTTTAGCTATATGAGTAGAGTTGCTGTGAACATTTGTGTACACGTCTTTGTATGGATGTTTGCTTTCTTTTATCTTAATAAATACCTAGGAGTAGAATGGTTGCATTATGTGGTAGGTGTATGTGTAACTTTTTTAAGCATTTACCAAACTGTTTTCCAAAGTGGTTGTACCATTTTATTCCCCTTAAGTAGTGTATGATAGTTCCAATAGCTCCACATACTCACCAGCTTTTAGTATAATTTAATTTTTAATTTTAGTCATTCTAATATGTGAGTAATAGTATCTCATTATGTTCTTTTTTTTAAATTAATTAATTTATTTATTTATGGCTGTGTTGGGTCTTCGTTTCTGTGCGAGGGCTTTCTCTAGTTGCGGCAAGCGGGGGCCACTCTTCATCGTGGTGCGCGGGCCTCTCACTATCGCGGCCTCTCCTGTTGCGGGACACAGGCTCCAGATGCACAGGCTCAGTAGTTGTGGCTCACGGGCCTAGTTGCTCCGCGGCATGTGGGATCTTCCCAGACCAGGGCTCAAACCCGTGTCCCCTGCATTGGCAGGCAGATTCTCAACCACTGCGCCACCAGGGAAGCCCAGTATTGGTAATCTTTTAATTTTTCTTTTTATTCTGCTCAGTCTTGCTAAAGGCTTACAAATTTTATTGATATTCTCAAAGAATCAGCTTTTGGTTTTATTGATTTTTCTCTATTGTTTTTCTGTTTTCTATTCCTATTTCTACTGCTGTTCTGATCTTTCATTTCCTTTTCATCTGCTTAGTCTTGGTTTAATTTGTTTTTTTTTAAGTTTCTCAAGGTAGAAGCTGAAGTCATCAATTTGAAAACTTTTGTTTTTTAAAAACCTAGGCCTTTAGTGCTATAAATTTCTCTTTAAGTACTGTTAGTGACATCTCACAAGTTTAGTATGTTGGGTTTTTGTTTTCATTCATTCATATTTTCTAATTTCCTTTTTGATCCATGAGTTATTTATAAATGTGTTATTTAGTTTTCAAAAATTGGGGGATTTTCCAGGTATGTTTTCATCATTGATTTCAGATTTCATTCCACTTTGGTGAGAGAACCTACTTTTAACTTGAATCATTTTAAGTTTATTAAGACTTATTTTATGCACCAAAATATTGTCTGTCTTGGTAAATGGTCCATGTTCATTTGAAAAAAATGAATATTCTACTATTTGGGGTATTCTTTAAATATCAGTTAGGTCAAGTTGGTTGTCTTCTATATTTTTACTTACATATTCAAGTCTTCTCCATTTTCAGTGATTTTCTCTCTGCTTGTCTTATTAATTATTCAGAGGGAGGTTTGAAATTTCCCAGCCCTGTGTGAGCTCTGGGAACTATTCCCTCTAATCCTTTTAGGTGATTCTTTCTTTGGCCTCTGGGAGTTTCCTCATACACATACACTGATCGATACTCAACCAAAAGTTTGAGGGGGACCCTATCTAGAGCTCTAGAACTCTCTCTTTTATTTTATTTTATTATTTTTCAAATTGAAGTATAGTTGATTTACAGTGATTCAGGCATACAGCATAGTGACATATATATATATATTTTTTTTCTTTTTTAGATTTTTCCATTATAGGTTATTACAAGATATTGAATATAGTTCCCTGTGCTATACAGTAGGTCCTTGTTGTTTATCTATTTTATATATAGTAGAGTGTATCTGTCAATCCCAAATTCCCAATTTATCCCTTCCCCCCACTTCCCCTTTGGTAACCATAAGTTTGTTTTTTATGTCTGTGAGTCTATTTCTGTTTTATAAATAAGTTCATTTGTATCATTTTTTTAAGATTCCACATATAAGTATTAGCATATAATATAATATTTGTCTTTCTCTGTCTGACTTCATGTAGTATGATCATCTCTAGGTCCATCTGTGTTATTGCAAATGGCATCATTTCATTCTTTTTTATGGCTAGAACTCTCTCTTTCTGTTTGAGTTCTCTCCTTTCCAGTACTCCGCCCTTTGAACTCTGGCTGCTCTGGCTCCCCAAGACTTCCAGCTCTTTTTCTCAATTCAGGACTCTGCCTGGTTTCCTTTTCTTTTGGCCTAGAAACTCTCCATGCAGTAAGCTGAGGAAATTATAAACTCTACCTCATTTGTTTATTCTCTCTCAGGGATCACTGTGGATCACTAAGCATGCTCGATGTCTTAAAAACCATCGTTTCATATGCTTTGTTCAATTTTATAACTATCTCAGGCTAGAGGATAAATCCGGTCCCTGTTACTCTATTTGGGCTGGAGCAGAAATCCTGCCATCAACTCTTGACTTCATGACTTCTTCCACTCTTTCCTACTCTGACCCATTCTCTGCCCAGCAACTATCTTTTCTTTTTTAAAAATCTATTAAATTAAAAAATCTAATTACATCACTTCCTAGCTTAACAATCTTCAATGGCTTCCACTGCTCTAGAACAGAGACCAAAACCTCGAGCACAGCTCACACAGCACTGCACAGTACGTTTCATACTTACCTTTTTAGCCTTATTGAGCCCCAAATCGTCCTCTTGCTCTTTGACCTCTGGCCTCACTACTGTGGCCCCTGGTGCCTCAGGGTCTTTGCACATGCTATTTCTTTTTTTTTTTTAAGATTTTTAGAAATTTCATGTAATGTCTGAAACATTTATATTAATATATTTCCATACAAATAAGCACATGCTATTTCTTCTGGCTGAAATGCTCTTCCCATCTCTCTCTCACCTCTAGTTAGATAACTCTCACATCCTCCTCAAAGAAGCCCTCCATGATTTCTCAAACCAGAGTATGTTTTCCTGCCATCCTTTCCCTGAACTCACAGTTCTTTTATTCTACCTCACTTTTTCACTGGTTTTATTATATACTTGCATGCTTATTTAATCAACATTGGACTTCTCTGCTAGATTTTAAGCTCCAGGAGATTGCAGATAGTGTCTGTGTTGTTCTTCATTGCAGCTACAGGATCTGGCACAGGGCTTCACACAGAGTGATGAGTTAGTGAATAAAGGAAGGAAAGTACAGCAGATGCTGTCATTGCCTACCCATATCCCCTCAACCTTCTCCACTCCCTTGTATAATAATGGTTTCTTAAGGAACACACCTGGGATTCTCCATCTGAGGGCTTTCTCCATGAGTGCAGGGCAGGAGGTTCTGAGACTCCTAGAAACAGCTCCTGCAAAATGGATAGGAGGTGAAGGATAAAAGCCTCCATTCCTACCCCACTCAGGCAAGATGACAATGAGGCGGGGTCTGTGCAGTCTCCAGGGCTCCCCAGTGGGAATGAGACACTGATTCCCACAGTGGCGGTATTAATTCCCCCTATATTAGCTTCCTTCCCTTCCTGTATCACTTCTCCAGCCCTTGGCTGGAGCTTCCTGGTACCGCCTCTTAAATAAACTACTTTCTCTCAAATTCTTGTTTTGGGGGAACCCAACTTAAGAGAATGATACAACAAATGAAAGTCATAGAGGAGTGAGAGATTCCTGTAGGTGGGGGTGATCCAGATGGTATATGCAGCATCTGGTGTGTTCACTGGGCTTTGGAAGTCTGGCATTGGAGAAGGAACAAGGAGCGAGCTCTATGTGCAAACCCCAAGGACAGGTGTGGAAAATGAGCAGCCCGTATCGGATTTCCTTCCCTGCCCCAGGAATGGAATGACTTTTCTGTTCCAACAAGCTATCTTTGTTTTGTTTTAAGAATTCTCCTCTCTCATCTTCAGGAATAATCTTCCTCTTCTGAACTGATGAATCTTCATATGCCAGTGAGATCATTTGCTGTTTAGGCCACACTGCTGACGTCAGCCTCATTACTATTTCTGCTTTTACAAAATGTCTGTTTCACAAGCCAGGATCAAGTTCTTGACAGAGGAACAAAATATGGGACAGAGCAAGTTCAAGAGCCTGGTCTTCATCCCCCCAAACTCAGGCCAAGGGCTGGCGATTTCTCCTGTGACAGCAATCTAATGAGAGCAGGACAAACAGAGGGGTTCTTTTTCCTCCAGAATGATTTAGAATGTCTTTCAGATGATTGCCCCCTTCTAGCTTGGCTATGAATCAGGTAGATTCAATCAGACTAGAAGAGTTTTTCCAAAATTAAAGGAAACAAAGCCAGCAAGCCTTCAACCTTGTCTTCAAATGCCTTCTCTGAGGTTATGTAGTCTGAAGATACACATTGAAGATCCCCCCCAAACACTGATAAATACCCCCAAATGATATATTGCACAAGTGTTTGCTGAATGAAGGAAATTGTTGAAGGGTGGTGTTCCCCATGTAGAATTAGAGACCCAGAGCTCCTCTTAACTTCAGTGGGAGACCCCCAGCAGTGAACAATGCTGTTCCACATAGCATCTGCGTGAAAGTCAACTTGCCTATAGCTGGGCCTCCACAAACCAACTACCGCCCTAATCAGCAGACATTCTCTTGCTAGGATTTGTGTGTGGTGCACAGTGGATCGTTTAGGTAGTTTGAAAAAAAAAAATAGAGTCTCCTTGGGCAACTAAGCAACTGAGCTCATCTGGGGCCTCGTTCAAGGCAGAGACGTTATCCATCTTGCTGTCTCTCTGAGGTTTCACCTGGATATAGTGCATTCTCTAGTCATGCTGCCTCTGGACAATCAACCAAAAAATGGTGAAGGCTGATGGAGATACACAGCAGAAACTAAGTCAGGGACTACCGACAACTCTGGAGTCTTGTGAAGGGCTGGCTCATTCAGAGGTTTCAATAGGTAGAGTCGACGGTAAGTGAAGTTGGTCATTCTTGCGGAATGAAAAGACACTCGGGGAGAAGTGAGATGGACCACAGGAAGAAAAAAATTAAAGATGAACACTTTCATTAATGGGTCCTCCCCCCAGCTCTCTTTGCCTGTTCTCCTTAAGCACCTTGGGTTGGAACTCCCACCCCCCAACCTTGAAGGGCCAGCTGGAAAGGTACCTCCTTACTGGTTAATAGTTAACATGTACTGAACACTTACCATATGACAGACATTGGCCAATAGCTTCACAGCCTTATTCTATCTGATTTTCATGCTGCCATGTAAAAAGGTAAAGAAAAATGTCTTAAAATCTGGCAAGAGAATTCCTCTTATGAGAGGGACTGTCTTTTGAAAAGCAACTACATGAGGTGCTTGGTGAGGGTAGCAGATACAGAAGTCTTCACTCATCAGGATCTCACTCTGCCCTCACTCCAACCCCCTTCCACCAGGCTGTCCACACTGGAGATGGAGAAATACAAACTCCATCTCCCAGACTCTGCAACAAGGGATCCCTGGGACCAAGGCTCCACCAAGCAGATGCACCCTATAAAATGTGGAAGAAGGAAGAGAAGGCCATGAGGTGGTACCCCTGCCGGGGGAAATGGCAGCAGAGGACTGTGGTTTCTCTATAGCTGGAAGAGTCAGTGGTAGCTTCCATCCCATGGCAGAGCAGCATGAGTCCAGAGGTGGGGAGGCAGCTGCTCCCTCGGCAGTTCAGTTCTCAGACATTGCGGGAATTGTTCCTAGAAAACCAGTCTAAAGTCTGTTCCTCATCCATCCCAGTGAATCTCTGAGTCACCTAATATTCCTTAGTAAATCCCATTCTGCGTCCTCTTAAGGGCTGCACAGAAACATTTATGCTCCCCTCCCTACTTTACTACTTTGGCTGAGACGGAACCCCCAGCCACATTCCTGCTCCCTGTCTCTACCCACCTTCTCCTCGGGAAGAGAAGTTGCTAATCGGATGGGTCAGAGCCTGACATTCACTGAGACATTGCACTTAGTGAAAATGCATGTCCATGAATCCTTTCCTGCTGTAAGAAACAACTGTGGTATGTAAGCACATGCACATATATGAGAACACATCTCCAGTATAAATTCCTAGCAGGGGGATTTCTGAGTCAAGAGGTAAGTGTATTTAAATTTTTAAATTTTGATAGCTATTTCTGAATTGTCGTCCAAAAAGTCTGCACCTCATGGCAGCCTACCCAATATCCATTCTCCTGTAGTCCCTTAATAATCAAAAAGCTACATTTTGGGGCCTCCCTTGTAGATGGGGTGGCCAGTGAGATGGAAGCAGAAGTTTTGAGTGAGACTTCCAGGAAAGTCCTTTTTGCTTCCAGTCCTTTTTCCTCTTCCAAATGGTCTCTGTTGTGATGGCAGGAGCTGCAGCAGCCTTCTTGTAACGTTGAGGATGGACACCATGCACTAAGGAGGGGGGAGCAGGGAGGCCAAATGAGTCTGGGTCCTTGAAAGCCCTGTTAGAGCTTTCAAACAGCTCTGGGCTGTTTCTCAGACCTGAGCAAACAAAGTCTTAATTGTTCTAAGCTACTGCAGGCAGCCCTCTGCTGCTAACAGCCCAAAGCAGTCCCTGACTTATTCACACTGATTTATATTCTCATCTGTAGTGTGTGGCAGCACCTTTTCCCTCATACCCTCACCATCTACTAGGTATTACAACATACCCTATTTTTTTAGCATTTAATTAATTTTTTATTGAGGTATAACTGGCATACAACATTGTATTAGTTTCATGTGTACAACATAATGATTCAGTATTTATATATACTGTGAAATGACCACCACAATAAGTCTAGTTAATATGCCTATACATAGTTACAGAATCTTTTTCTTATGATGAGAACTTTTAAGATCTGTCTTAGCAACTTTCAAATATGCAATACAGTATTATTAACTAATCACCATGCTGTACATTACAGCCTCATGACTTATTTATTTTATAACTGAAAGTTTGTACCTTTTGATTCTATACACCCCTTTCGCCCACCTCCCACGCCCTAGCCTCTGGCAACCACCAATCTGTTCTCTGTATCTATGAACTTGTTTTTTTGGTGGGGGGGGGGGGGCGACCTAGATTCCACATATAAGTGAGGTCATACAGTATTTGTTTTTCTCTGTCTCACTTATTTCACTTAGCCAATGTTCCCCGTTTTTAACCTCTAAGTTTCCAGCAAAATTATCCTCCAAGAAATTCAGGACATCGGGTGGGAGAAAGTGAAGTAAACCACTGAGCTGGAGATTTCAGAAGCAGCCATGTTCAGGGGGTAACTGCAGCTATTTGCATAAATGAGCCAACAGAGGAAGACAAGCAAGTGACCCAGGACCGTCCTGTAGCAGGTGGGGCGGCCAGTTTGCCAGATTCTCAGGTATTCCCCACGTATGTGTACCAAAGGCACTGTTTTTTCTTTGTAACTGTGAGCATTTGCCACTAAAGGATGTGTCTTCTCTCTCACATTCAGAGTAAAATCTCTTTCTGGAAGCCTGCATGAGCAGGACAATTAAAATAGCAGTCACTGACAGGAGCAAAAGGAAAAAGGCAGTGTTGGGGGAGAGGAGATGAAAGAATGGGATGATTTTGAATTAGGCACATTTTACATCTTCCTCCAAAACTTAAAGTTTATTAAAGGCAATCGTTTGAGCTTCAGTTTCAGGAAATTAATGTGTCTTTTATAATTATCCCTCTTCCTAGGTAGCATTTAATTATCTATACAAGTCAGTGTGTAGTGGGGGAGGCTCCCCAAAGCTGTGATTATACCTCCTGCTTATCTGCGGGGAGCGCCCCCTGTGGGAGGAGAAGTGGAATGTCCCCATGGCAAACAGGCTTGGAGAGCCCAAATACTAGCAAAATGTCTTAACATGCCATCAGTGAGCTGGGCAAATATAACCTAAAAACATACACTAGGGGAGGTTTATGAAAATTATATTTCCTCAAAAGTAATTACTAAAATTTTAAAAACATTTTTTTTAATGAATGGTTAATTTTTTTTTTTACATATAAGTTTATTTATTTATTTATTTTTGGCTGCATTGGGTCTTCATTGCTGTGCATGGGCTTTTTCTCTAGTTGCGGAGAGCAGGGACCACTCTTCATTGTGGTGCACGGGCCTCTCATTGCGGTGGCCTCTCTTGTTGTGGAGCACGGGATCTAGGTGCGCGGGCTTCAGTAGTTGTGGCACACAGGCTCAGTAGTTGTGGCTCGAGGGCTCTAAAGCGCAGGCTCAGTAGTTGTGGCGCACGGGCTTAGTTGCTCTGTGGCATGTGGGATCTTCCCAGACCAGGGCTCGAACATGTGTCCCCTGCATTGGCAGGTGGATTCTTAACCACTGCGCCACCAGGGAAGTCCTAAAAGCATATTTTTACAGGCATTGAAAACCTCATTCCGCTTCCATAGCCAGATAAACCAGCCCGGCATTAACGGCTGGGTAGAAGGGCTCTTGTTCTCTGCCTCTTCTCTTAATCCAGCTCTCCGGGGCCTTGCCCTGGCCTTGTTTTCTGATCTGGGCACAGATTCCATTGAGATTATTTGGCTTCCTGTTTAGCCATTTGCTTTGAGCATGCAGATTCCTTTTAAAGATCCTAATACGGTAGATGCGTGGGTTTCAAACTGAGTACAGTAGAGCTATAACAGGTTGCTAGAGTTTCTCCCTTAATTTAACAAATATGTATTCTTTTTAGTCATATTTTTGGGGACCACCCTGAATCAGGACAGTAGAGGCAAGGTTGGAAGAGGATGAGGGGGAGGATAAACATGGCAGGAATTTACACAACTTGGTGGTGAGGAGAGAGAAGGTGAAAGTGACTTGGAGATTTCCGGGCCCGGGAGAGTATGGAGAGGCTGGGATGGAGTCACACCAAGCTGGGTTCCATCTCCCTCCATTTGCTAGCTACTTGCCCCTGGGCAAAATGTTTACTGATTCTTAGCCTTTCTTATCTATAAACTGGGGACAAATATAATCTACTAGGAAACCATAAACAAGATGAAAAGACAACCCTCAGAATGGGAGAAAATATTTGCAAACGAAGCAACTGACAAAGGATTAATCTCCAAAATATACAAGCAGCTCAATATCAAAAAAACAAACAACCCAATCCAAAAATGGGCAGAAGACCTAAATAGACATTTCTCCAAAGAAGGCATACAGATGGCCAACAAACACATGAAAGGATGCTCAACATCACTAATCATTAGAGAAAAGCAAATCAAAACCACAATGACGTATCACCTCACAGCAGTCAGAATGGCAATCATCAAAAAATCTAGAAACAATAAATGCTGGGGAGGGTGTGGAGAAAAGGGAACCCTCCTGCACTGTTAGTGGGAATGTAAATTGATACAGTCACTATGGAGAACAGTATGGAGGTTCCTTAAAAAACTAAAAATAGAACTACCATATGACCCAGCAGTCCCACTACTGGGCATATACCCTGAGAAAACCATAATTCAAAAAAGTCGTGTACCACAGTGTTCACTGCAGCACTATTTACAATAGCCAGGACGTGGAAGCAACCTAAGTGTCCATCAACAGATGAATGGATAAAGAAGATGTGGCACATATATACAATGGAATATTACTCAGCCATAAAAAGGAACGAAACTGAGTTATTTGTAATGAGGTGGATGGACCTAGAGTCTGTCATACAGAGTGAAGTAAGTCAGAAAGAGAACAACAAATGCTAACTCATATATATGGAATCTAAAAAAACGGTACTGGGATTTCCCTGGTGGCACAGTGGTTGGGAATCCACCTGCCAATGCAGGGGACACGGGTTCCATCCCCGGTCTGGGAAGATCCCACATGCCGCAGAGCAACTAAGCCCATGTGCCACAACTACTGAGCCTGTGCTCTAGAGCCTGCGAGCCACAACTACTGAGCCTGCATGCCACAACTACTGAAGCCCGTGCACCTAGAGCCCGTGCTCAGCAACAAGAGAAGCCACCACAGTGAGAAGCCTGTGCACCGCAACAAAGAGTAGCCCCACTTGCTGCAAGTAGAGAAAGCCTGTGCATAGCAACAAAGACCTAATGCAGCCCCCCCACCAAAATAAATAAATAAATAAATAAATTTATTTTTAAAAAATCGGTACTGATGAACATAGTGGTAGGGCAGGAATAAGGACGCAGATGTAGAGAATAGACTTGAGGACGCGGGGGGAGGGGAAGCTGGGACGAAGTGAGAGAGCAGCATGGACATATATACACTACCAAATGTAAAATAGATAGCTAGTGGGAAGCAGCCGCATAGCACAGGGAGATCAGCTTGGTGCTTTGTGACCACCTAGAGAGGTGGGATGGGGAGGGTGGGAGGGAGATGCAAGAGAGAGGGGATATGGGGATATATGTATACATATAGGTGACTCACTTTGTTGTACAGCAGAACCTAACACAACATTGTAAAGCAATTATAATCCAATAAAGATGTAAAAAATATATATAATCTACCGCATGAGGTTGTTGTGAGGATTAAATGAGATCATTTCCATCTAAAGCCAAGCACATAATAGGTACTGAACAGATGGTATCTCTGATTATCATTATGGTAGCCAGCCTCCAAGAGGGTCTTCAAAGATCCTTGTCGCTTGGTATTCATACCCTTGCATGGTCCCTTTCCACATGCATCAGTGTCAACCTATGTGACCAATAGAATACACAGACGGGACATGGTATGAGGCCTCTGAGGCTAGGTCACAAAAGGTATTCTTCTGCCTTGGTCTCTTCTCAGCTTCTGCCTTGGTCTCTTAAATCACTTGCTCTGGGGATGCAAACTGCCTGGCCACAGGGACACTCAAGAGGCCGTATAGACAGGTCCACATGGAGAAGAACAAACTTTCCAGCCACGTGAACCAGCCCCCTTGGAAGCAGATCCTCCCGTCTCTGTCAGCTTTCAGTTGACTGCAGTCTCAGCCAACATCTGATTGCAACTTTATGAGAGACCCTGAACCAGAACCAACGAGCCAAGTCATTTCCAGATTCTGGCCCCAAAGAAACTGTGAGATATAATAAATGATTATTGTTGCTTTAAGCCAGTACGTTTTGGGATTTGTTATGCAGTGTTAGACAAGTGTAATACAAGGATATTATTTATCTAATGTTACATAACCATATTCCAAAACATAGCGGCTTGAGAATCACAAAAATCATGTATTACTTATTGTAATTTCCGTGGGTCAAAAATTTAAACACGACAGCAGGAACAGCTTATCTCTGTTCTGTGATGTCTGGGGTATCAGCTGAGGTAGCTTGAAGGCTGGAGGGTGGAATCACCTTAGGGCTCATTCACTCACATGTCTGACAATTGCTACTGCTTGTCAGCTGAAGGCCTACTTGGGGCCGTTGCCTGGTACACCCATTGTTATGGAATGAATTGTGTCCCCCCCCCAAAATTCATATGTTGTAGTCCTAGCCCCCAGTACCTCAGAATGTGACTGTATTTAGAGATAGGGACTTTAAGAGGTAATTAAGCTCAAACGAGGCCATTTAGAGTGGGCCCTAATCCAATCTGATGGGCTTGTGTCCTAATAAGGAGAGGAAGAGACACCAAGGACACTTGTGCACAGAGTAAAGGCCATGGGAGAACACAGAGAGAGGGTGGCCATCGGCAAGCCAAGGAGAGAGGCCTCAGGAGAGAAACCAAACCTGCCATCACCTTGGTCTTGGACTTTCAGCCTCCAGGAATGTGAGAAAATTAATTTCTTTTGTTTAAGCCGCCCAGTCTGTGGCAGCCCTAGCAAACAAATGTGCCCATGCATGTCCTTTCCATGTGGCCTGAGCTTCCTCATGACATGGCAGCTATGTTCCAAAGGCTACCAGAGAGACAGAGACAGAGACAGAGGTGTAGATGCTATGTCTTTTTTAAGACCTAGTTTCAGAAATCACGTATTATCGCTTCTGACATATTTTATTTATTAGCAGTGAGTCATTATGCCACTAAGTGAATCACTAAGTTATTCAAGGGAAAAATAATTCAACTTCATCTTTTGAAGGAAGGAGAGTAAAATCATTTGCAGATCTATTTAAAATCATTACCATCATCGTCATGTTCATCACATAGACTTTAAGATGCTGTCAGGTAAGCCAGGTAGAAATACGCCCCAAGCAACTTGATCAGAAGTGTGGATCTGGAACTCAGGACTAGAGATGTGGATTTGGGAGTCATCCACATATAGAAATAGAAAGGGAATGTGACCCCAGAGGAAGGGAGAGGACTCAGTCATGAGGAATGCCAAACCCAGCTTGGTGCTGCATAAATACTTGATTTATTGAAAGTATTGATTAAGACTTCAAAAAGACAGCTACTCAGCCCACCTTGGGTATTTACTACAAAGGAAAGTACTTGTTTTTTCCCAGTCTATTAAAGCTTCCTACCAGCAAGTAAAGCACTACCTAATGTTCCACAACCAGAATAGTTTTTAAAACATGATTGGCTCATAAAATGAAACATCATCCTTGTCTGCAAACTGGGTCCTAGGGGACCCACAGGCTGTGGCCTTTGGGATCTTAACCAGAAGACTCTGCTTTGTCCAGAACTCAATCCCTTCCCACCTTTGGTAATGGGATGCTTTCTTCGGCTGCTTGGTGCCTCTTTCCATCGGCTGACCATTACTGGCCTTCTTGTAGAGCAGGGTTCCCCAAGCCCTGGGCCTCGGACCAGGACGGGTCCTTGGCCTGTCAAGACCCGGGCCGCACAGCAGGAGGTGAGCAAAGCATCACTTGCAATACCGCGTGAACCATCCCCACCTCCGCCCCCCGCCCCCCGCCCTGTCCGTGGAAAAATTGTCTTCCGCGAAACCGGTCCCTGGTGCCAAAAAGGTTGGGGACAGCTGTTGTAGAGAACCGTGAACTCAACCTAGGAGCTTTTTTTAAAACTAAATACGACTTAAATTTAAACCTTAAAATTAAAATACATGTTCATTGCGGGGGTGGGGGAGAAATATATATATATAGGTAATGAACAAGATGAAAATAAAAATCATCTATAATCTCACTACACAGGGTATGTGCTGACATCCTTCTGGACTCTTTTGCACAAATATACTCTTTTTAAAGAGGAGTCACTTTGAATGTTTTGGTGCTTTTTAAAAATTAAATATGATATAATATGAAACATTTTCCAAGTGTTAAGTGAATATTATTTTGCAACATTCTTTTAATGATTTCTCAGATGGTCCATGATGTTATTTAATCAATCCTGTATGGCTAAGGACCTAAGTAATGTCCATGGTTTTTGTTTGTTTGTTTGTTTGTTTGTTTCTTTTAAAAAACTTTTAATTTTGAAATAATTATAGATTCATAAGAAGTTGCAAAGATAGTAGAGAGAGGTTCCATGGAACCTTTCATCCAGTTTCCCCCAATGGTTACATTTTACATAATTATAGTACAGTACCCAAAACAGGTGTTTGACATTGGTATAAAGTTGTGTATGGTTCTGTGTCATTTTATCACGTGTAGATTTGTGTAACCACCACCACAATCAAGCACCTCAAAGATCTCCCTCCTGCTACCCTTATATAGTCACACTCACCACTTCCCCCTCTACCCCATCCCTAACTCCTGACAACCACTAATCTGTTCTCCATCTCTACAGTTTTATCATTTCAAGAATGTCATATAAATGGAATCATATATGTAACCTTTTGCGATTGACATCTTTTCACTCAACATAATGCCTTTGATATCCATCCAAGTTGTTGCCTGTATCAATTGTCCATTCCTTTGTAGTACTGAATAGTATTCTATGGTATGGATCCACTACGGTTTGTTTAACCATTCATCTGTTGAGGGACATTTTGTTTGTTTCCAGTTTTGGGGTATTACAAATAAAGCAGCTGTGAACAATTGGTACAAGTTTTTGTGTGAGTTTTCATTTCTCCAGGATAAATGCCCAGGAGTGTGATTGATGAGTCATATGGTAAGTGCATGTTTATTTTTTTTAAGAAACTACCAAACTATTTCCACCAGCAATGTATGAGAGATAGAGTTCTCTGCATACTCACCAGCATTTGATATTGACATTATTTTTTAATTTAGCTGTTCTCATCATGGTATTAATTTGCATTTCCCTAAGGGCTAGTGATGTTGAACATTTTTTCATTTTTCATGTATTTATTTGCCATATATATATATATATTCAGTAAAATGTCTATTCATGTCTTTTGCTAATTTTTATATTTATGGTCCAGGATAGAGTTTATTTTAATATATATACTGTGAGTGTTTGAAAAAATGTGTATTCTTTTGTTGTTTAATGGAGTGTTATGTAATGTCAATTAGATCCTGTTAGTTTTTGGTGTTGTTGAGGTTTTCTGTATCCTTGCTGACTATTTGCTTAGTTGTTCTATCAGTTGTTGAGAGAAGGATGTTGAAGTCTCCAACTGTACTTACAGGTTTGTCTATTTCTACTTTTAGTTACATCAGTATTTGATTCATTTATTTTGAGGCTCTATTGTCAGGTACATTCACATTTAGGATTATTATGTCTTGTTGGTGAATTGACCCTTTTGTCATTACGTAATATCCCTTCTTATCCCTGATGATTTTCCTCGCTCTTGATTCTACTTTGAAATTAATATAGCCACTCCAGCCTTATAACTTATTATCATTATAAACAACACTGTTCAGCCTTTGCACTCATCCACATTTATTAGTATTTCTTGGTTAGAGGTCTGTATGTTTTTAAAGGCTTTTGACTGTATTGTCAAATTGCCCTGCATAAATTTACGAACTTTTACTGCCTCACCACTTGGGCATTATCATTTAAAATAATTATAAATGAAATACAGGGTTTTCCCAATTCGAGAGACAGAAGTGTTATCTCATAGATCAGTGGAGGTGCAGGTAATCATAGTTGGTGCACATCTAAATGAATAAAATTTTCATCTATACTAGCAAAAAGTCAAGAGGTCTAAAATTCATAAATGAAGAAGTAGGGATATATATATATATATATCGACAGTCAGCAGTAAATGCCAGATGCAGCAGCCCTAAGACTTGGGAATGTTGCCCTTAAGGAGCAGGTGGGTCCTGGTGGGATAGAGTGGGGCTGGGGGATTGGAGCAGAGGAATGGTGCTTTTGTATGTAAGTCCCCCATAGTATTATATATTTTTTAAAAGCATGTGAACGTATTAATTACTTTGATTTGATAAATGACATCTGCTTGTTGGTTTAACTTGCATTTAAGTTTGTCATCAGGCCTCCCATAATTGTATAAACTTTACACCAAGCAAAACCGCCTCTCGAGGAGCAAACTACAACTCCCAGGATTCCGCGGGTTGAAGGAGCGGGCTGTCACCGGACGCAAACTGCAATTCCCAGAATTCCGCGAGCCAAGGAGGTGGGTCTGGCCTCGGGCTCAGGAGGCTGAACCCGAGAGCCTGCGCACGTGCACAAGTGACGCGCGGGCTCGCCAGCTGGGCAGGCGCACGGAGTCCACCTGCGAGCCCCGCGGCGGCTGACCAGACGGCGCGGCGGAGCCTGCAACCCCTGCCTGGACCTCCACGGCTCAGAGCGGGCGGCGGGGGCGGGTTCGGCCAAAGCAGCTCCTCGGAGGGCCGGCCTGGAAGCTTCAGCCTCGCGGAGCCCGGCTGCGGGGTGAAGGTGAGATGCGCGCCCTCGCGGCGGGCTAGGGTTCCGCCACCCGGCTGGGTTTGGAATTGAGGAAGCGGCCCCCTGACCTCCCCCGGGAGGGAACGACAGGAGCGCTGGGGCGGAGAGGAGCCGAGGGGAATTTGCAGATCGGAGGAGTGACGTGTGATGGGGCTGAAGGAGGTGCGGGAGGTAGGCGAGGGTGAGGGGAGGTGGACCCTCGGGGTCCAGGTGCTGCGGGCCCTGGCGTGTCGGCGGAAGCCCTTAGCTCGGGCCTGGCACTGGCAGCGGGTGCCTACGCCCTTTTGCTGGGGAGATGGTGCACTTGAGGCGCGGGTGGAGGGGAGCCAGGCAAAGTGCACGGAGGGGGCCTGGGCCTCCTGAGCTCCCTTTGAAGGCAGTACCTGGGCAGCCCACAACTGATCCCTGGGCTCCTTGGGGCTCCATAGGGTGCCTACTGTGTGTCTAGTGATGAGAGCCTGCCACGGCCTGCTTGACAGTGCTCGGGTAGCCTCTGAAGGAGGGACCCGATGGACTCCCGGCCTTACTATGTGTGTAGGAACCTGTCTCCCGGTCACTGATGGGAATCCTCTGCTAAGGTCTAGGGTCCTCAGGCCAGAGTCCTGCACCTGGTGGTGGGCGGATAGGGTTGGCTTACTTTATGCCAACCAAGCCTCAGAACCTACTTTTGGGGGAAGGGAGAAGGGAATGGAATTGGTTATGGGGTGAACTTGATAGGACTTGGTGGCTAAGAGCACAGACAGAACAGGGTTCATTCACCAAATGTTTACTGTTATATGTGCTGGGCATTCAAATCCTGGCCCTCATTTACTAACTGTGTGCCCTTGAGCAAGTCACTTATCCTTTCTGAGCCTCTGTTTCTTTTATGGGGATAAAAGTACCTTCATCACAGGGTTGCTGTGAGGATTAAATGAAATCATGCTGCACAAATCCGAAGCCCAGTGTCTGGTGTATAGTGAATGTACAGCAAATGTTAGCACTTGTGGTTGCTAACAACAGAAGATGTTAGAGGTGAGATTGGAACCCAGGTCCGTCTCACTGGAACTAGCTGCTCCCTCTGACTCTCGTGGATCTTGGAGATCTTCAGCTCATCCTTTCACATTACAAATGAGAAATCTGAGTCCCACTGGGTGGCAGAGCCAGGAAAGAGCACAGGTCCCCTCTTCCCTGGGGATGGACAGCACATCAGTTCCTGAGTATTGGGCCCCCGGGCGGGGTGGGGTTGGTGGCGAGGAGCAGCAGAGTGGAGATCCTCATCAAAGGGGAGGATGGGGTGCTGGTGATGGTGAGTGTGGCGCCCCCCACACTGTGGCATGTGAGCATTCTGGTGGCCTTGATGTGGCAGGTGTCAGAGTGTCTTTCAGACTGACCTTCTGGTTGGCAAGTTCTTGCCTCTGAGCCTTGCTTTAGAAAATATTTAGCAATAAACACAGGTTTCTAGTGAATATTGAGCTAACCGGAAAATTAAATTACCGAATGCTTCAGTCCCCAAGGGTCCTCGTTACTCTCAGTTGGTTGTCAGTGGATACTCTCTCCCAGGACCTGCTTATCACCTGATAGGTTTTTTAATTGTGTAAGATCATGAACACGAAAGGCAGAGACCACAAATGTCATCATAGGCTTTGAAGTCAAACGGGTTCGAAACCCAGCCTCACCACTTAATAGCTGTGCATCATTGGACAATTCACTTAACAATTCTGAGCATACTTCCTCAAATGTGGAATGAAATTGGTAACACCTGTTTTAGATTTGTAAGAGGGAACAAATGAAATAATTCATGTCAAGCACTTAGTATTGTTCCTGGCCTAGAGTAAGGGCCAGTGAATGGGAGTTATAGCATTATTACGATTAATAATAGTTCTATAAAAATAATTGTCAGGCACTGTGCTTTGCCTGGGTTGTCTCTTTGAATTCACAGAACCACCCCGTGAAGTAGGTATAATTGTGTCTTTTTTCAGACCAGGAAATGGAGGCTTGCAGGGGTTAAGAATTGGCCCAGGCAGACACAGGACAAATACTACATGATATCGCTTAAAGGATAAATTTAAAATAGACTCATGGAAGCAGAGTGTGGAATGGTGGTTGCCACAGATTGGGGTGGGGAGGGGGGAATGGGAAGGTATTAGTCAAAGGGTGTAAAGTTTCAGATAGACAAGATGACCAAGTCCTAGAGATCTACTGTACAGCATAGAGCCTACGTTAACAATACTGTATTATATACTTCAAATTTTTCTGTGAGGGTAGAGCTTATGTTAAGTGTTCTTATCACAAAAAAATAATAAATAAGAGGGCAGAGGAAACTTTCTGAGATGATGGATAGGTTATGGCATAGATTATGGTGATGGTTTCATGGGTATATACTTATCTCCACACTTATCATGTCATATACATTAATCATGTACACCTTTTTATGTGTCAAAAAAAAATAAAAAGAGAGACGAATTGGTCTACAGTTATGCAGCTGCTAAGTGTCAGGACCAGAGCTCATATCCTGGAATCTCAGCTCCAGAACTGGTGCCATTTAATTCCCTTCCTCTGCTGCCCGGGGTCTTCACAGTTCTCAAAGTCCACCTGTGACCTGGGGCAGCCTCCAGTGTTACAGCAGGGGGTCTTGAACCGCTTGGAGAAGAGGCAGGATCCTGCAGCCTGGCTGAGTGTGCTTCCTCTCCATGTCTAAGGTTAGCCGAGGCTGGAGGGTGAAGCCTTAGGAAGAGGCAGCCAAAACGAGCCCTGTGGCCCCCAGAGGCTCTCGTCACTGGACCACAGGGCTGGGGAAGGGCGTAAGCTGGGTGAGACCCGGAAGCCTGGTTTTGAGAAGAAATGATCTTGTCTAGGGGCTGGGAAGAGTCCTGGAGCCACGTACTTCTTCTGGGCCCGATGTCTGCTTTGGGGAGGGGGTTCGCCTGCGAGCTGTGGGTGTGAGGAGAGCCTGCACCCTCCTCTTTTCATCTCGGCTGCCTGTGAGAGTTCCCACTGCCTCTCAAGACCTTTTATAAAATAAAGAGTTGGAGCAAATAATTTCTAAGGGCTCTTTTAGCTATAAAAAGCTGTGGTGGTAACTCTAAATTGGTGGATTAACCCTGTCAGCACAGCACCGGGGCAGGTGGGATAATTGTCACCCCACTGTGCTCTCCAGACCTTCCTTGGGGTGAGAGAATGGCCACAGCTCCCTGAGCCACCTGCCAGCGCCGGGCATCTCTCTGCCTGGCCGGGTGGGGAGTAGTTACACAAGAGAAGCCTTGGTTGCTAAGGTACAGTTGAGGGCCTGTGGGTCTGCATTACCAGAGCATCCACACCTGCTCTGCCCTTGAGTGATAAAAGCTCATTGCTCTGAGGTCTACCCTGCTTCTCCATCACCAACTGTACCTCTGAGTCTGAAGCACTGTGGACCCTGGAGTCAGACACAGGTTTGAATTCTGGTGCTCCTGCTTGAGCTGCAAGACCTAGAGGAAAGTACTTAACCCCACGAAGCTTTAGTTTTTCATATTAAAAGAAAATGGAGATAATACGAGTACCTGCATTGGAGGGCTTTTGTGAGGCTTAAGTGAAAAGGGTCAGAGAAAGGGCTTAGAACAGTGCGTGGCACATAGTAGGTGCTCAGTAAAGTAAGATGTTGGTAGCATTAACGTCCACCCCCTGCCCAGAGGCCAGCATCCTCTTTTCCTGACCTGTTCAGAAGAGCTATCGATCCTTCCATGTTGTCTGGCTTCCCTGGGTACATACTCAGGGCCCAGGGTCTATCAGGGAATCACACCTTTCACTCTGCCAGTGGTGATGACCATCGGTACAGTCTTAATGCTAAGAGTTGTCTCCTTTCTCCACTTTTAAAAGCTTAACAGAGGGCCCCTTCCTGGCTGGGCAGTGGGTACTCAGCCCTGGGCCAGGCTTCAGGGAGGGGTTGGGGACCTGGTCTGCTGTACTGTCACTATTACTGTTGTCCCCATTACAGACCCTTGGGTCCGGTTGTTTTAGACACACCCAGTGACAAGACACATCTCAGGGTCCTTCAGTAGTGGGGGTTTGTGACAGGAATCATGGCACATCCTGGGGGGCTTCAGGAGTTACCACCGTTATGCTGGGTCCCAGAGCTTCCAAGAGGGATGTACAGTGGCCACTGTAAGGGCCAGAGAAGCAGTCCAGCCTTACTCTGTTCAGGAGTTCATTTCTCAGGAGACCTACCTCCTGCCTGCGGGCCTGCGGGTGTGGACATCTGATACAAGCGCCACCGCTGGATCTGACCTCTTCAGGGTCTCCCACCAGTGGCTGCTGTAGACCCAGGCTCTGCTCGCATCCATTTAGCTGTGGCCTAGAGACCTGGGCTGGTTTTTTGCCACTTCAGCATTATAAGTGATGCAGCTTGTGTGGGAAGGTGTCGGTTGGGGAACCTTTTCTCAAAAGGGGCTTAGAGTATGGCAGCCTTCTTAGTGTGCCCCAGAACATAGGCTTATGCATTGTCTTAGCAGAGGCTGGGAAAAGGGTTTACTAGCCTTTATTGAAGGGGAGGGTTGTCCTTGGTTGTTTACCCTGGGTTGGACAGAAATGCCCTGCTGGGTATTTAGAAGCAGGGAATTGCAGAATTGTGGAGTGTTAGAAAAACCTCAGAGGAGTTCTTCTTAAAATTGAGTGCACGCTAGAATCACCTGGAAGCTTTTTTAAAAAACACAGGTTCCTGAATCACCCTTCAGAGATTCTGGTTCAGCAGGTCTGGAGGGGGCCCCAAATTCTGCATTTCTCATATCCCAGGTGATGCTGATACTGCTTTGGGGGACCCCATGTCCAGCCCCCGCCAGCCTCACAGGTTGACCTCGGTTTACTGGACCACTGCCCAGCAGGGGAGAGGCTCACTGCCTTACAAAATAGCCGATCCCTCAGTGTTAGAACAGCTCTAACCCTTAGAGAAGCCTCTTCTTGCCTCCCAAGCTGGAGTCCCCTTCCTGTGACTCCCCCTCAGGCCTTACTTTAGTGCCCTGGAGCAGCCCACACCACCGTGCTAGGTGCAGAGTGGCAGCCAGCTGCTGGGAATTACAGGTACCTGAAGTCCGCCCTTCAGCCTGGGGCCTGGGTTGCACATGTCACCGTCATGCACATGTGTCCACTCTGTTAGAGAGGGGTACAGCCCCCCCTCTGGAGCAGCCTCACTCTTGCTGCACAGCCCCTCAGGTGTTTGAAGAATGCCCAGGTTCCAGGGGCTTCTCTTCCGCAAGGAAGGGGCCCTACTCCTTTGAGCATCCTACACAGGATGGGGTTTCTGGATCCTTCCTGATCCTGGCTGCCCCACTGGACGTATCCCAGAAGGATTCACATGGAATAGTCTCATATTAACAATTAAGCATGTAGACTCTGATTCCTGACAGAGGTCATATCCTCAGTCTAATCATGAGGAAACACCAGACAAGCCCAAATTGAGGGACATACTAGAAAATATCTGACTCTGTTAAAAATTGTCAAGGTCATAAAAGGGAAGGAAAGGCTCAGAAGCTGCCCAAAATGGGGGAGACGAGAGACATGCTACCTGGCCGCCAGGCTTCATCCTGGTTTGGATTCTGCACCACAGAATAGAGACCACGGATTCATAACAGTATCATATCAATGTTAATTTCCCGATTTTGTGTGATATGAGAGAATGTCCTCATTCTTAGGAAATAGATGCTGAAGTGTTAGGGGTTAAAGGGGCAAGACATCTTCAGCTTATTTTTTAAATTTTTTATTTTTTTGGCTGCGTTGTGTCTTTGTTGCTGCGCGAGGGCTTTTCTCTAGTTGTGGCGAGCGGGGGCTACTCTTCGTTGTGGTGTGCAGGCTTCTCATTGTGATGGCTCCTCTTGCTGGGAGCACGGGCTCTAGGCGCGTGGGCTTCCGTAGCTGTGGCTCGCGGGCTCTAGAGCACAGGCTCAGTAGTTGTGGCGCACGGGCTTAGTTGCTCCGCGGCATGTGGGATCTTCTTGGACCAGGGCTCGAACCCGTGTCTCCTGCATTGGCAGGCGGATTCTCAACCACTGCGCCGCCAGGTAAGTCCCTCCAGCTTATTTTTAAACAGTTCAGAAAAAGAGAATGAGAGAATGGTAAAACGAATGTGTCAAATTAGCAGTTGTTGGATCTGGGTAAGGATGTAGGAGAGCTGTTTGTATTATACCTACAACTTTTTGTAAGTCTGGGATTATTTCCAGATAAAAGGAAAACAGATAACAGAGATGACAGACCCTGTAGCCACCCTGACTGCGTTAGAGTCTCAGTGCTGCTTCCTGGGTGACCTTGGGCAGGTTTCTAACCTCTTTGCCCTTTGGTTCTACCATCTATAACATGACGATCATCATGTAAATTGGAGAACCTGGCACCTAGTGATTGGCCAGTGGATATCGGCTCTCATACGATGATGAAGGAGGTGGTGGAGTTGGTGGTGGTGGTGGTGATGGTGGTGATGAAAGGGAGGAGTTGAGGGTGACACCTTGGTGATGAGGCCAAAGGAAAACCCAAGCCGAGGCCTGTCACCTCCCTCCACTCACTAATGCTGGGCTCCAGGCTCCCTGGGTTTTTGGCAGGGACTGCTGTGACCTGAACACCGCACGGCTTCCCCCAGCAGAGGGCTTCGCCAGTGGTCACCTGAGCCCAAGGGGCTCCACTGGTGAAACACAGGTCTCCTGGCAGCTTCACGCCCTGCCTTCTCCTGGCACTGGCCACACTTGCTCTGCAGCCTGAGTGCCCCACTGTCTTATAAAGACAGTGCCCTTTCAGCTGTGCATGACTTCAGGCCTGGCCATCACTGCCCTGGGATGGGAGAGGAGCCTCTGCCTTGGTGGCCCCATGACTTTCTTGGTGGGCAGATGTGAGAACTGGGCACAGTGATGTCTGCTGTGGCTGGAGGTTTGTAGCAGTCATTGTCAGCAGGGATGTGTGGACACCTAACAGGGATACTCCTCTTAGCCCCCAGACCACCAAAACACCTCCAAAACCTTGCTCAGAACTCCCTCACCCTTCAGGTAGCTTCCGTGGGTGGCCTCACGGAAGCTACTAGTAATTCAGGCTGCATTTGGGATAAAAGCGGTTTTTTTCAATAAATGACAATGGTGCCTCACAGCACCATTTCCTGTCAGGCACACTTCTTCCTTCTTCTTTGTGAATGTTTTACGCCTCTTGTAGTGAGTGGCCTTCTGACCCTCTTGATGAATTCAGTCTTCTCACACTGGACCTGAGGGCCCAAATGGATCTGTGTACACTTTGGGGACTGTGCAGTTCCTGTAAGAATTGTTTTTATTTGAATTTGCAGTTTCAGTAGAAAACCTGGTGCAGGCGTGTTCTGTGTCACCTGGGTGAGCATGACAGCCGAGACTCACACGATTCTGTTCTCTGTTGCGTCCCTGTTTGTGACCACATTGGTGTGTAGTAGTGCTTTTCTGTTTTGCCAGAAAGGGCCAACACAGGCAGCTCTAACTTGCAAGTGACCCATGGGTGCCAAGCAAAAGCCAGGTGGTGGCGCAGCAGGCTGTGCGAGCGGGGGTTTCCGCGTCGGAGGTAGGCTGGGCTCACCTCCGTCTGTTCAGCTGTCCCGCCTGTGCTGAGCGCTGTGGAGCCCTGGCTGTCCTCAGCAAAGCCTGCCACCGCGTATCCTACCAGAGTCACACAGACTGGAACTCTCTTGCTCCTCTGCCCCCCACCCCCGGCAAGGAGTTCCATCCTCTTTAATTGATAAGGAAGTAGAGTCACTATCTTTAGCTTGACCCAGGATTAATGTCTGCAGCTTTGCCTTGCTTTGCCCGTTATACTAAAGCAAGGAGTTACTATCCATGTTAAATTAAGTTTTTAGTCTAAGCATGTGAACTCTTAACTGAATGTTAAATATGCCTGGTCAATTAAATGTTAGGTTTTACAAGGAGTACTCAGAGGCTGCCAACATTTTGCCAAAGGGTAAATGCTTTTGGCAGAAAACCTGATGTCTTGTCAGTGTTTCTTCAGGTTTGTCAATAGCACTGGACGGAGATCTAACTTTGGAGCCCATAGAAGCGTGATGTTAGGAGTACCAGTTCTACACACTGCTTCTGGTAACAATAAATAGGAGGGGGAGGGAGCGGGGGGAGAGATCATTCTGAGGGTGTTTGAGTTATTGGAACTTGTTTGCTTTCCCTAACTCACAACGTGTGAGACACATCAGTGCAGGACAGAAAGCTTCCATAATTCAGCACTAGTAATTCAGGCTGCATTTGGGATAAAAGCAGTTTTTTTCAATAAATGACAAAATAAGAATTCTACGATTTTCAGTCGGGAGTATGAACAACCCTTAAAAGTAAGATTGTTATACTATTCATATAAAACCTTCTGCAGGCGCTGTTGCCACCCCACATCTTGCCGTGGGCGCTGCTGGTCTTCTGAGCCTGGGTCTGGCAGGTGCTGGCAGTCCCAGCTCCCCCCACCCCCACAGCCCTGCTCCTGGGGGAGTGGCTGGTGAACAGCGGCTGGTCCTGGCAGTTGGGAACCCAGTGCAGCTGGCCAGGCCAGCAGGAGAGGGCTTCACTTTAGACCAGAGCTTACATCCTTGGTCCCATTGTACCAGCAACAATAAGGCCAGCAGCCCCAGCCCTTGGGCCTACCTGTCGTCTTCACTCAAGTTGAATAGTTGCCAGAAATTACAGATTAGGACATTTCACATTTTAAATGGATTTCTGGCTTCTCTGGAAAAACCAGAAGGGTAGTGTTACAGCCTGAATTGTGTCCTTGCAAATTCATGGTGGAAGTCCTAAACCCCAATGTGACTATATTTAGAGAAAGGACCTTTCAGGAGGTAATTAAAGTTAAATGAGGTCATAAGGGTGGGGCCCTAATCCAATAGGACTGGTGTCCTAATAACAAGAAGAAGAGAGACTAGAGATCTCTTTCCCTCCAGCGCACACAGAGAGGTCAGGTGAGCACACAGTGAGAAGGTGGCCGTCTGCAAGCCATCGAGAGAGGCCTCAGGAGAAACCAAACCTGTCGACACCTTGATCTGGGACTTCTAGCCTCCACTACTGTGGGAAAATAAATTTCTCGTGCTTAAGTCACCCAGTCTGTAGTACTTGGTTTTGGCAGCCGGAGCAGACTAATACTAGTAGGTACCACTGGGCCGCTTTCCTGCCAGGCCCTCGTCAGCTTGAACTTTAACCTGGGCGTTTGGTCTCCGGGTCACACTGCTCGCTCCTGGCTTCACTTTCCCCATTGGCTCTTGGCCTTAGTAAGCATGTGAGTCTGTACCCCCTGCTCTAGGCCTAGAATTCCTGGGGCTTGTACTCCTTATGAGATGCCAGGGCCCTTGTGAATGGCTTTTCTGTGCCTGTGTCTGGAGCCGGGCAGGGCCGCCCAGGAGTGGAGCCTGTACCCAGTGTGGGATGAACAGCCTCGGGCGGGAGCCTCCACAGTGGTGGCTCCTCCTGCCCGGCTCTTAGTGTGTCTGCAGGTGTGGCGGCAGCATCAGCACCTTCCTCCGGTGCTTCCTGGAGTACATGGGATCCCGGAAAGGAGGATTTGCCGTCTGTGGGAATCTGGTAGTACGTATCTGGTCTAGGAGCTGAGTAAAGCAGTTTTTGGGGGGTGAATTGGCAGTATCCTCTATCTGCCTCAGTTTCTAGAGGGCTGGTTTAAGCATGTTTTTAATCCCTTATTTCTTTTTTCTCATTTCTTTTGAAAAATATTCTTGTTTTTTTTTTTTTTTTTTTAGCTTGAACCCATTCTTCTATGTATTGACTTGTCAGCAAAATTAAAGAAACAATAGCTAGATAAACATCTTATATCTACCAAACTTACGTAGAGTACATTTCTGATGAAAATATTCTAACACTAAAAATATACCATTGAAAAACATTCTTGCTCTATCATTCTTTGTCCTGGCTGAGCCAGTAAGCTCTTTGTGCCCCATATCCATTGGGTCCTAAATGTGGAGCCCGAGGTAGAGGAAGCAGAGAATGACAAACGTGGTGACATTTGAGTCCCCGGGACCTCTTTGCCCTGAATGCAGAGAAGATGAGGTCCCAGGGGTGCCTGGGCACCTGTTAGCGTAGACAGTGCTTACGCGCTCCGTGTTCAAATCCTGACGCCTTTCCATGCAAGCCGAGGGCCTTGGGACACATTACTTAGCTTCTCCTCGCCTCTGTGTCCTGATCTGTGAGATGGGGAAAATGTTACTGGTGCTTTGCTAGCCGCTTAGATGTTGGTTTTCCGATTAAATGAGGAAATGCACAAATAGTTTTTAAGTACCCTGCCAGCATAAAATGTTGAGGGTGGCAGGGGTTCTGCATGTTAATTTTGTACTGGAAACTGGCTGCTGAGACCAGGCAGAAGCGTCTTCTAAATTTATCTTCGCAGAGAAAGGAAACAAGTCATTAGGAAGATGGAGCAAAGCTGGGAGATGGTGAGGGTGCTTCCCAAAGCAGTTGGGGGTTCAGCCCTTTTGGGAATTGGTTTGGGGCCATACAGTTTGGTACCTGGTTTTCGTTCACTGTTAATTTTAGGAGCCCTAATGGAAATATAATTATGACAGCTGATGTGCTTTGAGGCCTGTTTAGATACTCTACATGCTTTAGCTCACTTATTCTTACAACACCCCGAGGAGGTTATTCTTCCCACTGTACAGATGAGGCCATTGAGACTTAAGGTGGTGGACGGACGTGCCAAGATCATAAAGCCAGCTCACATGTAGTCTGAAGGAAGGTGAGCGTGAGCAAGAGCCTGGGAAGAATTCTTGACCACCACCATGAGGAAGGAGGCTTGAAACCTCCTCTGCCGTCTTGTGTGTGTCCTGACACCCGCACTCGCCCAGACTGAATGCACTTCCGTGGTGTGGGAAAGCTGCCAGGGTTCCCAGCTTCCTAAGCAGACTCTTCTCTCATGCACCTGACGATGCTCTTCCTCTAGGGGAGCCTTTTGGGGGAGACCAGTGGGAAACAGATTTTTAACCAAAGGCCAAATGAGTGTCTAATCAGGAGGACCCAGGAAGTGACCAGAAGTGGGGTTGGGCTGGTCCCACTGGACGAGGAAAGCTTGTCGCCTGTACTGAGGGCCTCTCTGACATTCGTGGGGCAGGAGGAGCGCGTCTAGCAGTGGGGGCCCGGCCTCACCCCCAGCAGTGAAGATGCTTCCTCCGTTAGCGCTCCCGAGAACGCGTTCCCTGCCTCTCTGACAGCTGCGCCACGTCAGGTGTTCACAGCAGCCTCTTGTCTCCTCTGCCACAGGGAGAACCTTGAGGATGGGGGTGTCTTTTCTTTTCTTTTTTTTTTTTAATGTTTGTATCTCTTGCTCATACCCTACTCTAACTTAGGCTGATGCAGAGCCTCACTCCCGTTTCCTGCATGTTCTCCTAAGTCTTTGGACTCAGGTTCATGAATAGATATAGATAGAAATGGATGGCGATACGGACATATCTTCCTTTGAGTGAGTCAACGGGAAGTTCAGGCTGCCCTGCCCCGCACCCCGCCAGGGCTGCCCCCCGGGGGGGAGGAGCGCCGTGGCTGGCGTCCATCCTGCTCGGCTGCTGGCTGTGCCATAGTGGTAGTTACGTAAGGTCAGCGCCCTGCCTGCCCACCTCTAACCGAGCCTGTTGTCAAGAGAATGAAGGAGGGAATCTCAGGACCTATGTCATGGACGACTCAAGGGCACAGCTTTCCACCATGTGCCACAGAACCAGGCCTCAGGAGGGGTTGGGGATCTGTTCAGAGCTTGCCTCCTTGCTGGAAGACAGGTGCTCTGGGCACGTGCCCTTTGTAAGCCTTGAGGCCTTGTTCTGTCTTAGCATGGCCGTCCTCCCCTGGTCTCCCTGCCGCTTACCTCTCCTGGGAGAGGGTCCCCTGCTCCAGACCAGGCTTTGGGACAGAGTGGCTTGACAGGTAACTTGAGACCAGAGTGGTCTGCTCATAATAAGTGACAGGCCCCTCCCCTCCTGGGACCCCCAGGCCAGGGAGTAGGTGTGCTGAAGACAACACCATCCAAGCTACTGATGCCGCACCTTAGAAGTCCAAGAGGGACTGTCTTTTCCATGTAACAAGTTTATTTCCAAAGAACACAGTTCCGTAGTCAGCCCTCGGCACACCGCAAGCAGAGAAGGTGTCTCCAGGGCCATTGAGTTGGCCCCTTTTATTTGCCTCCTTGCCCCTGGCCAGCATTGCTCTTAATCTGCCTCCGTAATGAGACTCCACCGGGGAAGGCAGCAGGGACACCGCCCTCCTCTTCCAGCAGCCTGCTACCTGGTCCAGAGAAGTTGTATCTCCTCGGCCAGCAGACAGGACTTAGGAGAATCTTGGCTTCTTTAGAGCCAGGGGTCTGATTAATGTACTCTTTGTCTCCATCTGTTATCTTTTGAAAACATTTCTGAGGACTTTGCCTGATCCTTCTGTTCTCCAGGCATCTGCGGGCTGCTGCGGTGCAATTGGGGGTGGGGGGGTGGACAGACACAGAGTGGGGACCGTGGGGAACAGGCTGGAAGGGCTTTATGATAAGCAGTGACTGCCTGAGTTCTTGTTGGCTTTCTCACTACCACACTTTGGCTGTTTCACAGCAGGGGAGAGTACAAGGGCAGCTTTCCATCTGTCTCCACAGGGGCAAAATACAATAATATCTGTGTTAATTAACATTCCCCCAGAAGCAGATTCTGAGACAAGGATTCAAGTGCAGGTAGATTATTTGCACTTGATCGCAATACACATGAACAGGGCAGTGGAGAAAGGAGACAGGGTGGGGAAGAAGGCTAGTTCCCACTGCGGGTAACTGTGTAATCCACTTAATCCATTAGGAGCTCTGGGAGCCAGTGTAGAAGACGCCTCTGGGCCATCTCATGTGGGGAGGATGGGATTGGGGGATTTATGTGACTGTTCCCATCAGATGTTGGCTCAGGCCGCTTGGCCCGTAAGTGGTAAAGTTAGAAACCCAGGCAATCTGACCTCAGGGCCCCATGCTTTAACCACCATGCTTTATTTCTAGGGAAATGTTCTGTCCATCCCCAGCAAACCTTTTCTCCCATTTTCCCTCTTGGAAGGGTAACTGGAAAGCCTGAAGCGTCCATGAGAGGTCCACGTGGGCGAGTCTGCACGTGTCCTGCCTTCTGTCAGCGCCATTCCGGCAGGGCCTGGGGGTGGGTGGAGGACTTACCATCTGACTAGAAGCCGTCCTTCCCATTCCCCAGGCCCTAAGGCTGGTCTCTGCCTGGTTGCCTGTTGGTCTCACGAGGCCCCTACCCCCGTGTTCCCTGGTTCCCATAAGCTTTGCCCCAAGGCCCCCAAGCTCAGTGACTTAACTGGGATTGGCCGCTGCACACACAGCCCCCCGGTCCTCCTGCCTGCCTGTGGCCCCTGCTCCACCTCCCCGCCTGCTGCCAAGCCTGCCTTTCACCACGAGGACACCTGGGCGAGGGGCAGGTAGCAGAATGCTCACTGGAGAGGCGGTGAGTACCTGGGGGCCCAGATGCCTGCTCAGGTTGGAGGTGGGTCTTTCCTCATTTCCTGGGGGTCTTGCTTTCTGATGTTCCCCGGGTGTGTGTTTTAGCCTTAGCTGCTGTTGGACGCCGTTCTTGTCTACGGTCAGAGCAAAACATGCACCAGCTCATGCCGCACCCTTCTGCCTCCCCTCCCTCCAGGGAAAGCTTTATTTTATTTTATTATTTTTTCTGAGCATTAATTTATTACTCATCCACTATCCAGTATTCTGTCATTTTGTAATAGTGATCTATTTGAGTCTTTGTTTCCTTTTTAACTTTTTCTTATGCAAAATGTCAAACAAACTCAAAAGGGATCAAAAAAAGACCCCATCATCATCTTCAACTACCAGTATCCTACTGTCTTCTTCCATCTCTCTCCATGCCTTTTTTGCTGGAGTATTTCAGAACAAACCACATACATGTTATTTTACCTATGAATACTTATGTCCTCTTGTTTCTTAAGTTATCTAATTTTTTAATAACTTTTTATTTTGAAATAGTTTGAGAGTTACATCAAAGTTACAAAAAACGCTTCACTCAGCTTCCCCTAATGTTAACATCTTACACGACCACAGTATAAGTATCAAAACCAGGAAATTAACACAGGCTTGATACTGTACCATGAGCCTTATTCAGATTCTGCCAATGTCCTACTAATGTCCTTTTTCTGGCCCAGGAGTCCACATTGCATTTAGTTGCCTTGTCTCCTTACTCTCCTCCAATCTGGGACCTCCTCAGTCTTCCCTTGTCTTTTATGACTTTAACTCTTGAAGAGTCCTGGTCAGGTATTTTGTAGAATATCCTTCAATTTGCGTTTAATGTTTTCTTTATTAACTAATCTATAGACCATATTCAGAGCTAGAACTGGAGCTAGAACCAAGTTTTCCCCATTTAGAAATATAGATTGAAGTTATGTAGTTTGGGCAAGAAGGCTCCAGAAATGAGGTACCCTTCTCAGCACATCATATCAAGGGGTACACGATGTCACTATATTATTATGGGTGATGTTAATGTTGATTATTTGGTTCAGGGGATGTCTGCCAAGCTTCTCTGCTGTAAAATTTCTATTTTTACCTTTGTCATTAATATGTATCTCATAGGGAGATACTTGGAGACTATGCAAATTTCCTGTTTCTCATCATACTTTCACCCACTAATTTTAGCATCCATCAGTGGATCTTGCCTGAAACAGTTATTGCTGTGATGTTTGCCAAATGGTGATTTTCTTTTTCCATCATTGCTTCTACATTTATTAACTGGAGTTCTGTAAGGGAGATCTGTCTCTTCTCCCCTATTTGGGTACACCAGGTTTTCTCTCTCGAGCCGCCTTGGTACTGTCTGTACCACGGTGGTGGTAAGGATAGTTGGTTCCCGTGGCGGGACCATAGGACACTGGTCGGAAATTGTCAACTATCAGCAATTTAACGTGGTTCAACCTTATAGCAAAGTAGTCCTTAGCTGGTGAGGCTGGGTGGAGAATTTCTAGATGGGGACACATATATTTGGAAAAGTATATGCAGCAATATTATTTTACATATTACAGATATAGATATAAAATATGAACTTCAGAAGGTAGAAGTTGATGAAATCCTGTTGTTTTGGGGAGCAGATATTGCAGAAGAGAGTCTTGTGTGTGAGAGATTCTTGGGGGAAGGGGATGCTGGACTTTACAGGTCAGTTTGAGGCATGAAAGAGTTTCTCTGTATTATTAGTGGGTGCATGGGTTTGAAATGACTGAGAAACGCTGACTGATGCTTAAACAGATTTCTCAGCTACAGGGTTTCTGGGCTTATAGAGACCCTGCCCTAGAGATGAACAGGGCTGACTGAAGGTGCAGTCAAAAGCCAGCTCAGAAGGCAGCTGCCCCTGCCCTATTCTCTCACCCCATGGCTGGTGTCAGGTGTTACCCGTGCTGTGCCTGTGAGGGCTGAGGGTGAGATTCTTCGATCGTTTGAACAGTCCTGGGCCTCAGAGCAGGTATGATACCCTTCCTGGTGGTACGGAAAAAATGGGAGCAAATGCCCACAGCTCAGCCAGGCCTCCCTGTAGGTGTGTGTATGTGGGACAGGAAGTTTAACCCTTTGGAGGTTTTGCCTCAGTATACAAAACCATTGTCAGTGGTGATATTCAGACACAGTTCCCTTAGTGGACCACTGAGGGGACAAGTTTCTACCCATCTTTTCATGGAGATCTAAAAACCAGCAGGCGTGATTTCCAAACAGGAGCTTTAAGCAAGAGCAGATGTTCCCTATCTCCCCCATGCATGTGTGCCACGTGTCCTGAGAAGGGGCATGCGGGGTCCTGGTGTGCAGCCTGGGAACTGAGCTCACAGGCCTTCTGTCCCGTATGTGCCCATGGTAAGGTGAAGTTCTTACCTTGCAGTACCAGGAATGTCGGGCCCTTAATGGGGATTTTCCCTGAGGCCGCTTGTCACAGATACCTTTGCTGGTTATCTTTTGCTGTAGCAGTGCTTCATAACAAACAGCCCCAGAATTTCAGTGACCTACAATAAGAAGCACTTACTCAGCTCACATGTCTCTGTGTTGCCTGGTCTTGGCTGGGTTTGACCGGTGGTTCTGATGATCTTGGCTGGACTCAATTACAAACCTGGGGGTCAGCTGAGCCAGACTGAGCGTGGCTGGAGCAGCTGTGCTCCACACACAGGTCTCTTCTCCTGGGACCAGGAAGTTAGGCTGAACACAGTCTTCTCATGGCAACATCCTAAGTATAAAGAGGGCAAAGACAGTCACACAAGCACTTTTCAAGCCCCTGATAATGTTCTGTCTGCTAACATCTCATTTGCCAAAGCAAGTTATGTGGCCACGCCCAAAGTCCAGGTGCAGGGATGTATATTCCCCCATGGAAGCAGCAGGGGAGGGAGGGGAGTGAATATTTTTGAACAACGGTCTAGCTTACCGTATCTTCAAATGTGCAGAACGATGCAAGCAAGGATCCAGTGCCGTAGCAGAGCCCAGCGCAATTCCTGGCGCAGAGCGGGCGCTCGGGGTGACTCCAGACACCGTGCAGACACCTTTTCCTTTTCCTTCTCTCCTCCCGCAGGCCTCTGCTGGTCCTCCGGGTGCCTGCAGGGATGGGTAAAGCCCGCCACGCCCGAGGTGCTTCCCAGGGGCCGTCGTCTCACTAGGGCCTCGCCGCGGCGCTAGGATGCACCTCTCGGCGGTGCTCAACGCCCTCCTGGTGTCGGTGCTGGCAGCCGTGCTGTGGAAGCACGTGCGGCTGCGCGAGCATGCGGCCTCCCTGGAGGAGGAGCTGGCCCTCGGCAGCCGAGCCCCGGAGCCCGCCCCCGCGATGCGGATCGACTACGCGAAGGCCCTGCGGATCCTGACGGAGGGTGGCTCGCACATGGTGTGCACCGGCCGCACGCACACCGACCGCCTCTGCCGCTTCAAGTGGCTCTGCTACTCCAGCGAGGCCGAGGAGTTCATCTTCTTCCACGGCAACGCCTCCGTGATGCTGCCCAGCCTGGGCTCCCGGCGCTTCCAGCCGGCCCTGCTCGACCTGTCCACCGTGGAGGACCACAACACCCAGTACTTCAACTTCGTGGAGCTGCCGGCCGCCGCCCTGCACTTCATGCCCAAGCCGGTGTTCGTGCCTGACGTGGCCCTCATCGCCAACCGCTTCAACCCTGACAACCTCATGCACGTCTTCCACGACGACCTGCTGCCCCTCTTCTACACCCTGCGGCAGTTCCCCGGCCTGGCCCGCGAGGCCCGGCTCTTCTTCATGGAGGGCTGGGGCGAGGGCGCCCACTTTGACCTCTACAAGCTGCTCAGCCCCAAGCAGCCCCTCCTGCGGGCGCAGCTGAAGGCCCTGGGCCGGCTGCTGTGCTTCTCCCACGCCTTCGTGGGCCTCTCCAAGATCACCACCTGGTACCAGTATGGCTTCGTCCAGCCCCAGGGCCCAAAGGCCAACATCCTCGTCTCGGGCAACGAGATCCGGCAGTTTGCCAGGTTCCTGACGGAAAAGCTGAACGTGAGCCACGCAGGCAGCCCCCTGGGCGAGGAGTACCTCCTGGTCTTCAGCCGCACCCAGGACAGACTCATTCTGAATGAGGCAGAGCTGCTGCTGGCACTGGCCCAGGAGTTTCAGATGAAGACCCTGACGGTGTCCCTGGAGGACCACTCCTTTGCAGACGTGGTGCGGCTGGTCAGCAACGCCTCCATGCTGGTCAGCATGCACGGGGCCCAGCTGGTCACTGCCCTCTTCCTGCCCCGCGGGGCAGCCGTGGTGGAGCTCTTTCCCTACGCCGTCAACCCTGACCACTACACCCCCTATAAGACACTGGCCACGCTGCCCGGCATGGACCTCCAGTACGTAGCCTGGCGGAACACGTTGCCAGAGAACACGGTCACGCACCCAGAGCGGCCCTGGGACCAGGGGGGCATCACCCACCTAGACCGGGCCGAGCAGGCCCGGATCCTGCAAAGCCGGGAGGTCCCGCGGCACCTCTGTTGCCGGAACCCTGAGTGGCTCTTCCGAATCTACCAGGACACCAAGGTGGACATCCCGTCGCTCATCCAAACCATACGGCGCGTGGTGAAGGGCCGGCCGGGGCCGAGGAAGCAGAAGTGGACGGTCAGTCTGTACCCCGGCAAGGTGCGGGAGGCGCGGTGCCAGGCGTCGGTGCAGGGCGCCTCTGAGGCCCGCCTCACCGTCTCCTGGCAGATCCCGTGGAACCTCAAGTACCTGAAGGTGAGGGAGGTGAAGTATGAGGTGTGGCTCCAGGAGCAGGGGGAGAACACCTACGTGCCTTACATCCTGGCCCTGCAGAACCACACCTTCACCGAGAACATCAAGCCCTTCACTACCTACCTGGTGTGGGTCCGCTGCATCTTCAACAAGACCCTCCAGGGACCCTTTGCAGACGTGCTGGTGTGCAACACGTAGCGAGCGGTCCGGCCAGGCCTCGGGAGGGTGGCTACTCAGGCTTGGTGTCTCTGGGCCCGCCAGCTCCCAGGGGTGGCTGCTGGGAATTATTTATTTATTGAGGAGGCCTGTGCCTCGGGTCATCTTGTTGCATCGGAGGTGTGGGGTTGTCAGCGTGCCTCTTTGCACAGGTGTGATGGGACCTCCCCACCCGTTTCTCTCATCCTGAGCATCCATACCCTGGAGAAGGTCCTTAAGGGGCGGAGGAAGAGGAGAGTAAGAATCCCAAAGAACCTCTGTGGCTAAGTGATCATGCTGTTTCCTACGGCATCTTTCTGGTTGGTGTCGGGTTTCTGGAAACTGCTAGTAATCGTGGTCGTTTGGGTGGGTGGTACATCAGCTTCCGTCATCATGAAATTCACCTCTAGCCCCATGAAGTGTGTGTTTGGAACATTCATTAAATGATTATAAACATCTCGGTCAAGTCTTTTATTGGACGGTGGGAAGGGGGGCCGTAGTCAATACCTAGATGCCCTTTCATCCGGATTGTCAGCCAAGGAGATGTGGCAAAGGGGAAGGCATCGAGGCCTGGGAGGCAAGGCAGGCTGGCTGGGTTTCCTCCTGATGAGGGATGAGTATCCCATTTCCATCTGTGTGGGATGAAAGCCTGGAAGTAGGTGGGAGAGGGCTGTGGGGAGGAAGATCGGTGTCTGCCAGAGTCTGCTTAGGCTTCACTAGACATTCAGACACATGAGACTATGGTACACACACCTGGCGTCGGATTCATTTAGAAGGACGTAACACAAGATGCTCAGAAAGCCAGCACGGCGGCATCAAGTGACTTCTTCCACAGGAGGAGTCCTCACACCAGTCCAGGGGCCATTCTATTACCCTCTTCCCCAAGTGGTTGCTCAAGGGTAAGGAGATGGCACCCCCATTGGTAGCTGTGGGGGCCACTTTGGCTTAGAAGCCCCATAGGAACCATTATCTTCTAAACAGCCCATAGTCAAGTAAGTTCCCAGGGTCCCGCGAGGAACCTGCCTGGTTATAGGAGTTATCGCACTCAGGGAAGCCTCGGCTCCAGTGTCCTGCCAGATAGTTTAGTTCATTCAGGGTCGTTCCAGTCCAGATCAGAGGTCATATTTGAATACCACACCCGACATTGAACCTTTATCCGGCTTCCATGGCAACAGAGCTAGAAAATTAACTCACTATCAAATTCATCCTCAGAGAAGGAGAAAGAGTTTTAGCCTTTTCTTCACAGGCAGATGGTGATGCCGGTCTGACTCCTGCGGAGAGAAGAAAAGGGGGCCTTGGGGAGGTGGGAGCTCGGGCTGTAGTTTGTTTATATGAGCTGTGCCAGGCTGATCGGGAGCCCCTGAGGCAAAGCTGTGCATTAGATGAATATCCTGGTCACTGGCTGAGAATTATTCATCTGTAGGGTGAGGATGATACAGCTGGGATTGTTGTAAGGCATTCAGGAAATCATCTGTGTAAACCTTTAGCACCATGCCGGATGTGTGATATATTAGTCATTACGGGTCCGGAATCCATACCCAAACCCTGGAGGGCAGATGTGATTCCAAATTCTGAAATTTTCAGAAGGTAATCTGGTGCCTATACCGAGTATTATGCAATATTCTCAGCAGGGTCTGAGATTACACCCAATAACCAAACACACTGGGATGTCTGCAGTGAACCGTATGCATATTCGTGCTGAGTGGGACATGAGTTTTGGCACCAAACATATGAAAAAGCTTTCGATTTTCAGAGCTTTGGGGGTTGTTGGAATTGCATCTAGAAGGTTGTGAATCATCAGCCTCTCTTGCTTGGAAATGCCATCATTTTCCTTGGACTACCCTTTGGGGGTGAAGTGCCAAGGAACAGGGTCAGGCCCGCGGTTCGGCCAGTGATGGCCTCGACAGAGCCCCTCCGCCGGCCTCTCTTAAGGCTGATTCACCTGCAGCTGAGCAGACCCCCGCGACTCCCACACTGCAGATGCATCGCGGGTCCTGGCCGGGCAGCCTCTCCAAGGTTGATGGGAACATCCTGATTCACCATCCCCTGCTGTTTGCTTCCGTTGGCACATCGCTCTCATTCCAGAGGTAATGGCTGGGAGGTACCGGGGGCAAGCAGCACCAGCACGCGCTGAGGCTGAGAGTGTGTTTTGAAGAGGATAAAAAGTGCATGAAGTTTCAAGTTTGCAGAAGGGACACAGTTCACAGATGGAGCAGATTTTAAAAAGCAAAGAGCAATGGGGAGGGAGTCAAACACATGTGAATGTGCTTGGCCAGCGTCACCGTTTGCTGCTCACACTCCAGGGAAGTGGCCCTGCCTCGCCATCAGCTCTGAACCCAAGGGGATTAGAGGAAGAGGAGCTGTCAGAGTGGCGGGGAGGGCAGTGGGAGCGCCTTTGAGTGGTGGTCCTGGGTTGAAGGCTTGCTAGCACAGTTCCTGCCTGGGCTTGAATTCTGGCCCTTCCACCTACCAGCTGGGTGACCTTGGGCAAGTCACTTAACCTCTCTGTGCCTCATCTGCGAAATAGGGATAGCAATCATCACGCCTACCCATCGATGGTGGTGAGGTCAAATGCCTTGATCCATGTAAACAGGATCACAGTACCTGGCGTGTAGTCATCGCTCAGTAAATGTCTGTGGTTATTATAGCCAGTGCTCGGAAGCATTTGTGGCCAAGGCCAGATCTGAACCCAAAACTCCTGCATCCAAGTCCAGTCCTCTGAAAATCAAAAATATTAAAAAAAAATTTTAAGGATACGTAAGAAAAAAAAAAAGACTTTCAGAGGCAGAAGTTAGGGACTCAAGAGACACCTGCTGAAGACCAGCACATTGAGAGGCCTCTACCCCCAAACTGGAGCCATTCTCATCTGAGAGTAGCCGAGGTGGGGCCTGCCCTGTGTCCCCCTTCCTGTGCTGAAGAGACCTGTCCGCATCAGGACGCAAAAGTGCGTGCTGGAAACTTGGGGCCTTGCTCATGGAGAGAAAGCTTCTGGCTTGGTGTCCAGAGAAACTTCACACACACACACACACACACACACACAGCAGCCAACCCGCACGCTGGGCAGATTTCCTCTCCTTTCCCAGGCAGCCACCTGGACCTATTTCAATGTAAAGGGAAGCTGCTCTGAGGCGTGGCTCAGTTGCCTGTCTGTAGGTCGCTGGCCAGCTGCCTTCACCTAGATTACCCTCGAACTTTGTTTAAGCCTCATGCGCAAGCAGTGTGGAAATAAAGACCACCCAGATGAGATCACCCAAATAGAGGCTATTTATTCAGAGCCTGCTCTAGCAAGGCAGTTAGTACCATCACTTGCTTTCGGCAGAGACTCCAAGGCAGACTGAGGAGTGGGAAGACTTTCTAGTGGAAAACAGGGAAGGCTTCAGGGATGCCCTGATTGGAGGCCGTGGGCAGGGGGAGCTGCAGGTCGGCTAACTTGAAGAGGGACATCCTATGTGCTTGGTTAGGGGAGCATATTTGACTTTCTCTGGTTGGTCTAGAGTTGAAAGCGGGGACAAAAAATAGTGAAGCTGGCAGTTATGGTCAAGTCCTGACCATTCTGGGCTGATTGCTGCAGATGTTGTGGTTTGACTTCCTGAGCTGATGGCTGCAGAGGTTGTGGGTCAGAGTTCTGTTGTCATAGATGTCTGGCCATTGTCTGTTTGTATATTCCGTCTCTCAGCAGTGAGACAGTATTAGCTCTGTTTCTTGAAAGGAGCAGGTTGAGTCACAAAGGTAGAATGAGTCTCATCTACCTAACATGGGAGCCCTAACTCTGCTTTGGCAGTGAAATGTTTCTCCACTTTCCTCTCTCAACATTTTCTAGGGTGACAGTTGTCTCAATCCCACCTCTGGCTGAGTGTAGGTCCATCAAGCGGGAGGGAGGGAAGGGACACTTTAGCCAGAAGGCAGAGCAAAGGCTGTTAAAGTGAAAAATGGTTGAGTCCAGGGGGGGCAGCATCACTTGATAAGAGTATCCTTGGAAAGAACTGAGAAAAAGAGGAGAAAATTCAAGAAGTCAAAGGAAGACAAATGTATTGGTGATCTTAAGAGAAATATCTGAATCATCTGAAGCCATACTCCCTCTTCCAAAGGCCTAAATCTTGCTCAGGACACATCTGCATTCCCATGCCTGCTGAATATGCCAGGCATGAAAGTTGATGATAGGCCCCCAACTTCCTCTCTCCCACGCTAGGTTGGAAGCACCTTAGAAAGGTCATAAAAGATATAGAGAAAGGCACAGGGCCCAGATGGTTTTATGGGAGAGTGCTGTCAAACCTTTGAGAAGTACATGATTCCTATGTCAGTTGTTCCGGATCATTAAAACGATGAAAAAAATTTATTTCATGAGCTCTGCTTAACTTTAATAGTAAGACAGCCATGGAGCACACAAAAAAGGAAGACCTTAGACCATATATCAATATATATGCAAAGATTCTAAATAAAATATTAGCAAATTAAACCCTATCATTCCTAATATACCTCAGCCAAATAGTTTTAGTCTTGAAATGTAAAGATGATTCAGCATTAGAAAATAAATGAGAAAAACTGTATGTTCTATAGACATTAAGGCATTTAATAAAATTCAATCCCTACTTTAGATTTTTGAAAAATTCTTTCAGTAAGCTAAGAATAAAAAGAAATTAACTTGACTTAATGAAAGACATTTATCAGAAACTATTTCTTTAACCCTAATAATAGTCAGTGGTGAAACTCCAGAGGTGTTCTCTAATTAAAGTCAGGAATAAGATGAGGATACTTGCTGTTGTAGCTATTATTCATCTTTCCTCCAGAGATCCCAACCAAAGTAGTAAGATGACAAAAATAATCGAAGATAATATAACATGCACACATACATATATACATTGTGCAACAAAAATTATTATTATTTGAAAATATTATTTTTACTTAAAAACTCTGATATGCATCTAGAAACCTATCTAGAAAAAAATCTAATCAAGAAAAATAACTCATTCTCAATAGCAGTAAAAATTATAAAGTATCTTATAAAATGAGTTTGTTGAAGAAAACTTTCATATTTTACTAGAAGTTATAAAAAAACAAATGGATTGATAAACCATATCCCTGAATGAGAGCACTCAATATTGCAAATGAGTCAAAATCCTACTAATTAATCTATAAATTCATTACAATCCCAGTCAAAACACCAATGGGATTTTTGAGGACAATGGGAGGGGGGTGGCATGCTTCATTGACACTATCATGTTAAAGAAAAATGCACAAAAATAGCAAAGAAGGGAATTAAAGTAGAAAAAAAAATGAGAATTTGCCCTACCAAATAGCAAAATAATAACATAACTTTAATTAAAACAATGTTATATTGATGCCAGAACTGAAAGAAAAAATCAGTAGAACAGAAGAGAGTTTACAAATGGACCTCAGTACATGTGGAAATTTAGTATATTGCAAGAGTATACTTTCAGATCAGTTGAGAAAGAATAGACTGTTGACTAATGGTGTTGGAACAACTGACTACTTTTGAGGGGGAAGAGTAAAATTTAAGTTAGATCCCTAACCTCACCAAATTCTCAAATATAAATTTTATATAGATTTAGAGTAAATGTAAAAGAAATGCTGTATAAATACTAGAAAAAAACATAGGAGATTATTTCAATAATCTTGAAATAGTGACAGCCTTTCTAAGAAAGCATGAAACTCAGAAGATTTAAAGGGAAAGATAAACAGATTTGACTGCATGGAAATTAAAATTCACCACTTGGCAAAAAACTCTGTAACCAAAGTCAAGAGACAAATGACAGGCTGGAAGAAAACATTTACAACATAGCTGACAACGAAAAGACTGATTACACTAATTAGATTCAAAGATCTCTAACAAATTAACAAGGGAAGAACAAACATCTCAAAAGAAAAAGACCACTCACAGGAAGTAAAATACAAATGACTAGTAAATAATTGGAAACATAACTTCATTAGGGATTAAGTGAAATGCAGTTTAAAAAATAGGTTTCCCTAAACCTTCCTGCACTGTTGGTGGGAATGTAAATTGGTGCAGCCATGTGGAAAATGGCATAGAGATTCCTCAAAAAACTAAAAATAGAGTTGCCATATGATCCAGAAATCCCAGTTCTGGTCATATATATGGACAAACTATAATTCAAAAAGATACATGCACCCCTATGTTCATAGCAGCACTATTCACAATAGCCAAGACATGGAAACAACCTATAGGTCCATCAACAGATGAATGGATAAAGAAGATGTGGTACCTATATACAATGGAATACAACTCAGCCATAAAAAGAATGAAATAATGCCATTTGCAGCAATATGGTTGCAGCTAGAGATTATCATACTAAGTGAAATAAGTCAGAAAGAGAAAGACAAATACCATATGATATCACTTATATGTGGAATCTAAAATATGACACAAATGAACTTATGTACAAAACAGAAAGAGACTCACAGACATAGAGAACAGACTTGTGGTTGCCGAGGGGGAGGAGGAGTGGAGAAGGGATGGATTAGGAGTTTGGGATTAGCAGATGCAAACTATTATATATAGAATGGATAAACAACAAGGTCCTACTGTATAGCACAGGGAACTATATTCAATATCCTGGGATAAACCATAATGGAAAAGAATATGAAAAAAAATATATATATATGTATAACTGAATCACTTTGTTGTACAGCAGAAATTAACACAACATTGTGAATCAACTCTACTTCAGTAAAATAAATTTAAAAAAATAGGTCCAGAGGTGATTCAGATATTAGAGTTATCAAACATGGTCTTTAAAATTCCTGTGAATACTATGTTTAAGAAAATAGATGACAAAGTGAAGAATTTTATCAAGGAAATGTATTTTTTTTTAAAGAGTCAAATGGAGATTCTAGGATTAAAAAACATAATAAAGGAAAATTAAAGGGTAGGTTTAATAGCAGATTAGAGATATCTGAAGAGAGAAATAGTAAATAGTAAGCCAGTAGAGAATACCCAGATGAAACATGAAGAAAGGAAAAAAAAAATGCAGAAGAAATTTAAGAGACATGGGATATAGCAAAAGGTTTAACATATATGTAATTGGAACTCTGGAAGGGAGAGACAGTATGGCACAGAAACAATATTTGAAGAGAAAATAACCAAGTATTTAACCAAAAATACTGATAAAAGACATCAAACTAGATGAGAAGCATCAAGAAGCTCTATGAAATCCAAGTAAGGTAACTACAAAGAAGACCATGCATAGGTAAATCATAGTAAAACTGCTGTAAAGCAAAAATAAAGAGAGGGCTTCCCTGGTGGTGCAGTGGTTAAGAATCCGCCTGCCAATGCAGGGGACACGGGTTCAAGCCCTGGTCCGGGAAGATCCCACATGCCGCGGAGCAACTAAGCCCATGTGCCACAACTACCGAGCCTGCGCTCTAGAGCCTGCAAGCCACAACTGCTGAGCCCATATGCCACAATTACTGAAGCCCGTGTGCCTAGAGCCTGTGCTCCACAACAAGAGAAGCCACCGCAATGAGAAGCCTGTGCACTGCAACAAAGAGTAGCCCCCGGGCTTCCCTGGTGGCGCAGTGGTTGAGAATCTGCCTGCCAATGCAGGGGACGTGGGTTCAAGCCCTGGTCTGGGAAGATCCCACATGCCGCGGAGCAACTAGGCCCGTGAGCCACAACTACTGAGCCTGTGCATCTGGAGCCTGTGCTCCGCAACAAGAGAGGCCGCGATAGTGAGAGGCCCGCACGCCGCGATGAAGAGTGGCCCCGTTCGCCGCAACTGGAGAAAGCCCTTGCACAGAAATGAAGACCCAACACAGCCAAAAATAAATAAATAAATAAATAAAAGAATTAACTAAATGTAGATCAAAACATAAATCTCTAAGAGTAGCCCCCGCTCTAGAAAAAGCCCGCGCACAGCAACTAAGGCCCAGTGCAGCCAAAAATAAATAAATAAATAAATAAAAGAAATCAACTCCTTTAAAAAAAAATAAATAAATAAAGAGAAAATCTTAAAAGCTGACAAAGGAAAAAAAACACATTCCCTTTAAAGAAGTAATATTAAGAATGACAGCTGACTTCTCAAAATAAATAGTGGAAGTCAAAAGACATCTTTAAACATTTAAAAATAAAAATTAAAAAAATTTAATTAAAAGTTTGAGTTAAATGTTAATTTAAAATTACATATGTGTGTGTGTATATATATATGTATGAATGTCTTCATTAAAAGACAAAGATGATCAGATTGGATTAAGGAAAATAAAATTTAATTTCATGCTGCTTACAAGAAAGTACAAAGAGTGAAAAAGATATACCACTGCAAAAAGTTATACCCCTTTCTTTTTTATATTCTTCAAAGTCTCTACACTTAACTCATAATGCATCTTGTATTAGTTATGGAAAACAGTGTTTTAAAAGATTTATGGTTGCCATTATAATTAAAGGCAGGAAAAACTCCCTCATCTAATCAAAGTTTCTACATATACAGAAGCCTAAAAACATGGGGGACTCATCCCTTGCTTTTCCGGGGTGGGTGGGGCGGGCATCGTAGACAGACGCTGTGGGTGTGGGTTGGGCAGGCAACCCTGGCTTGCACACAGCCCTCCCCACCGTCCTGGAACACAACCTGCTCTTGCCGAGGACCCCTGGAGCTCTACTGATAAAATGACCCCTGGGACACAGTCTTCTTTCCACAAGGCTTATACCACTCAGGATGTACAAGTTTGGAAATAATAGGTTTTTTGAAAAACCTTTTGTGTTTCCTTTATTGAAGCAGTAATGATATGCTCATTGTGGGCAAAAGTAAAAGCCACTATAAGCTAAAACAATTTAAAATTACCCTTAATTTCACCATCCGGAGAGCACCACAGTTAGCCTTTTGCTGTATCACCTTCCAGACTGTTTTCCCTGCATGGGTACATCAGTATGCAAAGTGAGGTCACACTGTGCATATTGTTTTGGAACCTGCTTTTTTTCACCTGCCAATAGGTCATGAGTGTCGTGGGAAGAAGAGTATTCGGGAAATGACAGCAATTCTCACGGGAATCACAAGTAGATTGCAATGAGGTTGCTGACTCATCTGCCTTGGCCAAAACCACTTTCCTTTAAATGCCTTCGAGATGAATGCAGACACTCTTAAATTATAGTTTTCTAGTTTTAATAAGCCCATGATTTTCTTTGTTGCCATGGGTGCATGTTTTTACTTGTTCAAGATTAATATATTTTATTACATTAGGGTGAGTCTAAATATACCAGTAATGTGAGCTAATTGCTCACTCAGATCATAGAGAAATTATTTTATGGAGCTTAAAGAGAATTTAGCAATGCTTTTAGTCCAATCCTCTATTTTATGGGTCAGAAAATTGAGGTCCATGATAGACAGAAATGGACTTTGGTCATAAAGCTTGGGCAAATGACACATGTTAAGAACCCAGAAATGGTTTGCACATTTTCCAAATGCTTTTGCCTTCTGGGAATAGTGTAACCAGAAAGATATGAGAATGTTGTAACACTGTGACAAGATAGGGATGTGAACACCCAATTAACGGCCACTCCCATCTGAAACCTCCTTTCCATTGCAGGAATCCGTGCAACCACAGTAGAACCTCCAGTCATGTGGGCTGATGACGGAATAGTATCCCTGGGCTGGTCTGGGGTCCAGTGAGGTTAGGGCTAATGGAAAGTAAAGAAGGAGGGTGTGCTGAGGATGAAACTGGGGAAGTCAAATTACAGTCAGATCCAGGGAGAAGCCAGTGATCAGGAGCTTGTAACCACAGAAACAGAGTGGGAGGTGAGGGGCAAGGCGAGGCCAGAGGGAAAAGTATCTTTTGGACGCTGGAAGTATCTTTCTGAGAATGGTTTTCAATGAGTTGTCCTCAAACAGCAGCAGCACCACCACCACTTGGGCCCCATCCCAGAGCTACTGAATCAGAAGCTCTGGTAAACAACTATCTTTTTTTTTTTTTAACAAGCCTGTTGGGTGATTCTGATGCACATTTAAGTTTGAGAACCACTGGTCCAGCACAGTGTTTGCACATTTTAAAATACCCATATCCGGGCCCTACCCTCCTTCAAACATTCTGATTCGACTGTTCTGGGCTGGGATCATTTCTCTCCCCCAAGGTTTCCAGGTGTTTCTAATGTGCTGCCAGAGATGAGACCCACTGATGTGGGCAAACGAAAGAGAGTTGGACTGGCCTCTGCTGGGGTTTCCACTCTGGTTTCTCTGGGGTAACTTTCACCTGGTACCCCCAGGGACAGATGGGTGATGGGGAGAAGGGTGGCTTGTCCAGAAGCTTTTCCCCTGAGGTTCTTGGCCTTTCCTGTGACTTCTTTCCTTTAACCTGTCCTCCGCAGAGCAGCACAGGCAATTTTAAAGGGGATGATTTCTCTTTACAACCAAGAGAATAATGCAGCAATTACAAAGTGGCTTGTTGTCCTCACGTCTCTTCATCAATTTCCTCCTGGCTCCCTATCTTCTACTTCCTTCCAGGCAGATAGATTTTCCTTTGACTTAAATATATGGGGCTAGATGTAGTATCGGGGAGAAGAAAGGAGGTATCCAGGGTGGGGACAACTTCCTAGAAGATAAACACCACTCTAATTGCTCTAATTGCATGAAGGTGGGGTAGAAGTGGTATGAAATCAACCATGCAAATAATGAGTGGTAAGTTACTGTGTGATTTGGTCTGCAACAATATAAAAATCACACCATTTTCATCAAGGTAGAAAATATAAATTGAAGAAAATCTGGACACATTTTGTTATGGCTCAGTGTCGAGGACAATGAGTTATGCCAGCTCCAGCCAGCTGGTGCTTATTGCCTGTACAGGATTGTTTGTGTTCATCAATGTGCACACAGAATTTACAAATCAGGGTACACAAATATCTTGCTCTCCTTCAGCATTTTGATCTTCAGTAGTGATTGGTTGTAGTTTGTGTTTCTTAATTATTTGAAAATTCTGTGAAAACAGAAGTACATCCCCGCCTCCCCCTGCTCCCAGCAATCTCAGTGGATCCACATCTTCAGCGGCATCTGTACCGATCTCTCTCATTTTCTCTTTCTACTTTTTGATCTCCCCAGATATCTTCCACTCTCCCTGTCTTCATTCCACCTGGCTCAGAATCTCTGGAGAGATTCAGGAGGAGGCTCCAGTGTTCCAGGCTTAGGAGAAGCAATCATACCCCAGAAAGCAAGTATTCAGAACAAAGGACAGCAGCCCACAGGTTCTGCCCTACGACCTTCTTCCCCCGTTCTGATCACACTAAACACCCAGGCCTTGCTTCTCTGCCTTTTCTTCCTAGTGCATTTTGCTTCCACACCAGGCCTAAGCTAAATCCTCTCTCACTTCTGGGGATCCACAGAAAGAAACCCCCTTTTCCATCTGAACCTCAGAGGACAGTTTCAACTGCCTTACTAACAACTACACCCCATGAACTCCTATCTCATGAGCTCTACCCTCAGAAATATTTTGAGCTTCTGTCTCCTTGGTCGTTGGTTTTATTACTATTCTGGGGCCAATGACTCCAGCCCGTCCTCTGTCATCCAGTCCTTTTTAGTTTTTTACAGTCTCTTTTCCTAATTCTCAACAATGCTCAACAAATATTTATTGGCTGTTTACTATTTGCCAGACCCTGTCCCTGCTTCAGGGCACACAGTGCAATAGTGAGCAAGACAGACGTGGTCCCTGCCGTGGTGGAGATCACTGTCTACTGGGGTCTGTTGACAGACGCTAATAAGCAAATACAACACAGGAGGTGATGGGCATCATGATGGCACTAACCCGGAGCTCAGGGACGTGCTCCCAGAGGGACTCCTATAGGAAGTGATGTTTAAGCTGAGAGTTGAATAATGAGTAGGAATTGGACAGATGAAGAGAGTTGGGGAATGGTGGTGAAGAAGAGTGTATCGGGAAGAAGGAACAGAGAATGCAAAAATCTGCCAATGAGTCAGAGCAAAGAGGTTGTTAGGAAATGGGAGAAATTGTTAAGGCTGGAGCACAGGATAAAAGTGGGGAGTAATGAGTCTGGAGAAGTAGGCAGGGGTCCTCATATCGCCAGTTGTATTTGATATCTGCATATCAAATTACCCCCAAATTTAGCAGCTTAAAACAACAAACATTCATTATCTCACTGCTTCTATGGGTCAGGAATCTGGATACAGCTTAGCTGGGTGCTTCTGACTCAGGGTGTCTCATAAGACTGTAATCAAGGTGTTGGACCAGGGCCTGCTGTTTCACCTGAAGGCTTGACGGGGGTAGGGTTTGAGGGATGGGGAGATGAGAGTGGAAAAGGAGGCAGGGGGTCTTGAAAACCAAAGGTCTTGAAAACCAAATTAAGAGTTTTGATTTCATCCCTTTAGCAGAGCTTCTCAAACTAATGTGCTTGAGGATCATCTGGGGATTTTGTGAAAGTGCAGATTCTGAATCAGCGCATCTGTGGCAGATCCCAAACACCTAGGTTTCTAATAATCTCCCACACGATACTGATCTTGCTGAGGACCATACTGAGTAGCAGTCTTAGATCCCTGCTGTCCCATGTGGTAAAGACCAGCCACGTGTGGCCACTGAGCACCTGCAGTGTGGCTGGCAAGACTGAGGAGCGAGATTTTAAATTTTCTTTAATTTTTGTTCATTTAAACTTAAGATTTAAAACATACTCAAGTTGTTTTTTTTTAAATTTATTTTGTTGAAGTATAGTTGGTTTACAATGTTGTGTTAATTTCTGCTGTACTGCAGAGTGATTCAGTTCTACATGTGTATACATATATATTCTATTTCACATTCTTTTCCATTATGGTTTATCCCAGGATATTGAATATAATTCCCTGTGCTATACAGTAGGACCTTGTTGTTTATCCCTTCTATATGTAATAGTTTGCCTCTGCTAATCCCAAACTCCCAATCCATCCCTTCCCCACCCCGCTTCCCCCTTGGCAACCACAAGTCTGTTCTCTATGTCTGTGAGTCTCTTTCTGTTTTGTACATAAGTTCATTTGTGTCACATTTTAGATTTCCACATATAAGTGATATCATATGGTATTTGTCTTTCTCTTTCTGACTTACTTCACTTAGTATGAGTATCTCTAGTCGCATCCATGTTGCTGCAAATGGCATTATTTCGTCCTTCTTTATGGCTGAGTAATATTCCGTGGTATATAGGTACCACATCTTCTTTATCCATTCATCTGTCGATGGACATTTAGCTTGTTTCCAAGTCTTGGCTATTGTGAATAGCGCTGTGTGAACCTAAGGGTGCATGTATCCTTTTGAATTATAGTTTTATCTGGATATATGCCCAGGAGTGGGATTGCTGGATCATATGGCAACTCTATTTTTAGTTTTTTGAGGAACCTCCATACTGTTTTACACCGTGGCTGCACCAATTTACATTCCCACCAACAGTGTAGGAGGGTTCCCTTTTCTCCACACCCTCTCCAGCATTTGTTATTTGTAGATTTTTTAATAATGGCCATTCTCACCGTGGTACCTCAGTGAGGTGGTGCCTCATTGTAGTAAAACATACTCAATTTGTTATTTAAAAACTTTAAAAGTATGCTTGGATTAACTTGAGTACGTGACTTGACCATTTCAACTGTAAATTTTATGAAATCACAATCTAGGTGAAGTATTTCCGATGAGAATTTAGCATCTGAATTGAGAAGTACTTTAAGGGTAAAGTACACACCAGAATTCAAGGATTTAGTATGAAAAAAGAATATGAAATGTCTCATTAATTTCTGTATTAGTTATGTGTTGAAATGGTATTTTGGATACTTGGGTTAAATATAAATTATTAAAATTAAGTTTACCTGTTTCTTTTAACTTTTTAAAAATGTGGCTACTAGAAAATGTAAAATGACATGTGTAGTCCACATTGGTGGCTTGCATTCTATTTCTATTGGACAGCGCTCTCAAAGATGAAGGGAGGGGCTTCCCTGGTGGCGCAGTGGTTGAGAGTCTGCCTGCCAATGCAGGGGACACGGGTTCGAGCCCTGGTCTGGGAAGATCCCACATGCCACGGAGCAGCTGGGCCCGTGAGCCACAATTGCTGAGCCTGCGCGTCTGGAGCCTGTGCTCCGCAGCGGGAGAGACCGCGATAGTGAGAGGCCCGCGCACCGCGATGAGGAGTGGTCCCCGCTTGCCGCGACTGGAGGGAGCCCTCGCACAGAGATGAAGACCTAACACAGCCATAAATAAATAAATAAATTTTTTAAAAAATTAAAAAAAAAAAAAAGATGAAGGGAGACATTGTTGCTTAGCTTTCATCTAAGGAGAATTCCTGGGAGGGGCTCGTGGTTTCTCCACTGGAGAGTTGCTCATGCAATGATTCTCCCATTCCCCGTGTGTGGGCACATGAAGGTGTGGGGAATTCGTATCATGTGTCCTGGGACACCACCCTGGCTGCTGGAGAGAATGTTTATTATGAAGAGCCCTTGGCTCCACCTTTCCCTGGCCTGCATTGGTCCACAGGCTACGCCTTGCTGAGAAATGGTACTCATTCTCATTACCTTTCTAGCCTGGACAAGAAAAAAAAGGGATGTCTCTTTAAGACATGCAGCTCTAAGAGCTCATAGCCCAGGCTGTCACAGCTCACTTTCAGGTTCACCTGTAACCATGACAACACCATTGACGTAAGTTGCCATGGAACATAATTTAACCTGGATCAGATTTTTCTAAAAGAAAGAATGGAAGAACACTCAGCTTTGTCTCAGGGGACTATGGGAAATGGGATCTCCTGTGATACGCTCTTAACTACCATTTTCATTTAATTACTTTTGCTTGTGATTTCCCTGGGGAAGCGTTTCTGCCAGGAGCTATTTCCTGGGAAGGCTGGGAGTGTTTGCAGGGAATGGTTGGTGTTAGGGAATCCAGTGGTTCAGTGACCTTGAGCTGGTCCCTGGTAGGAAGATTTTCACCACATCCCCTCAAGTCCATCTTATTTCTTCTACCTAAGCTTTAATGGGGGAAATATCAGACTTATTACATTTCAGAACTGGAAGGTGCCCAGATGGGAAAGTAAGATGAGAGGAGTACGGGGTAGATCTGAACCCACTTGAGTTTAATTAATTAATTAATTTATTTATTTATTTATGGCTGTGTTGGGTCTTCGTTTCTGTGTGAGGGCTTTCTCTAGTTGTAGCAAGCGGGGGCCACTCTTCATCGCGGTGCGCGGGCCTCTCACTATCGCGGCCTCTCTTGTTGCGGAGCACAGGCTCCAGACGTGCAGACTCAGTAATTGTGGCTCACGGGCCCAGCTGCTCCGCGGCATGTGGGATCTTCCCAGACCAGGGCTCGAACCCGTGTCCCCTGCATTGGCAGGCAGGTTCTCAACCACTGCGCCACCAGGGAAGCCCCCCCACTTGAGTTTAGGTCTTGGGTCTATACAACCAAAATCAGGAGGCATAAAAAGCTGGGGGTGGGACATAAGTAGAAAGAGATACAATCAAAGAAATAATGGGAAGACACTGTGATATTAAATTTATATAGGAAATATCAGTAACTCATTACAGCATTTCTTTTGTTTCTTTCTAAAAAGAAGCATGTGTTTCCTAGCTTTATTTGCTGACAAGGTCTAGTAGCAATAAATGGCCTTCACGCCTGAATTGTAGTCTCCAAATACCATTTCCCACTCAAACTATTTCCTTGAGAAATGGTTGATTCCACACGAGAGGCAGAAAATGCGCCAGATGATGCTGGGACACGTGGTTATGCTGGAAAAGGAAGAAGCTGTCAAATATTAATGGAATCATAACAAAGGCACCCAGGGGTCAACTTGAGGGTCTCCCACTGGCTAAAAATGGAACAATTTTACCTAAGAAATTAATGCAATAGACTGAAATTAGAGTTGACTGAATTAAAATCCATCAATTTATAATGATACTTAAAAGAAGAAAACTTTACTTGTCAATCTTTGAATGTTGCTAGGGATCCCAACAAAGAAAGGGAAGGAATCAAAGCGTTTGTCTTGTCTCTCCTGAATGAACTGTTTTCAGGGTAACCGAATAGTTGATGAAAGTTCTTTGTGGAGAATTCCAGCTAATAGATGCAGATGGAAGGATACATTTAGTAAAGCTTTTAAAGTGATGTACTTAGGTACCAATCATTAATGGATGCTGAAACCATTGGGTGAAATGTTGGCAAGGAACTTTATAAGATGTAGATTGGTTGATAACACCTGAATCCACTGATCTTAGCATTACTAAAAGTGGAACAACCAGACATATGTGCCAGAAAGCAATCTTTGTCCCTGCAGGCCAGAGACACCCTTCCCCTACCTAGAGGCAGCAGGTGGCTGAGGCTGGGAAAACTCCTTTGACCCCTCAGACAGTATCAATGGAATCCCCCAATGACACTTGGATATACCAAGCTGGCCAAATTGTACCACAAAGTGTCTAAATATTAAATGGTCATTGGAACCACAGCCCACAAAGTTAGGCCAAAGACTAGTGTCATTATAAGAGAACAGAAAGAGGGATTTGGATACAGAGACACAGACAAAGAGGGGGAGAAGTCCAAGTGAAGATGGAGGCAGAGACTGGAGTGATGCGTCTACAAGCCAAGGAATGCCAAGGATTGCCAGTAACCACCAGAAACCAGGAGGGAGGCATGGACTTGCTCTCAGAGCCTTCAGAAGGAATGAACCCTACTGATACCTTGATTTTGGAATTCTAGCTTCCAGAACTTCGAAAGAATAAATTTCTGTTGTTTTAAGCCACACAGTTTGTGGTACTTTTTTATGGCAGCCCTGGGAAACAGGGATAAAAGATAGATGGTTCAGGAACCATGCCTGCCTAAGCTCGGTAACAGCCCCCTGTTTGTTGTTCTACTTCTCATGTCAACTTGGCTATACAAGTGATGAGAAGAGGCTGAGCTGATCATTGATGCAGAAAGAGACTTCATACATCCCCAAGGAATGGAATGATGGCTGCTACCAAAGATTGAAAAAGCAGGATGTGTCACTGGGCCCAGAAGTACAGGAGAATCCCAGGAGCTGTGCTGAGTCTGAGAAGGGGCCTATAACCCTCGGAGCGTGGCAAGGAGGTGGTGGGATTTCGCAGACCACGCGTTCTAAAGGCAACGCCTGCCCGCTCATCCACTCATGCAGGACCTACTGAGCATGAACCATGTGCCAGTCATAGCCACAGGTGCTGAAGCTGAAAAGTTGGGCAGGACAGCCTCCCTGCCCTCAGGGCCAGTTGTACTTTTCCCAGGCCTCTGCAGCTTGGAGGGGTGACATGGGACAGTGGATGGAGCCCACCTGTTCTGGGGGCAGCATCTCGCCTGGATGCCCAGGTTGTTTCTGCGGCCCTTTTCCCACAGCTGATTCTCCAGCGTCCTGTCCGCACTCAGAGACCTCTTACGTCCCTGCAACAATTTTCCATTTGCTTCTGCCAGTCAGCTTGGGTGTCTGCTATTTTAACTGAATCGGGATCTGAACACAGGCTTGGGCGAACAGGGAAGGAATGGGAGAACACCCAAAGAGGGTAGGCCTAGGAAGCCAAGCCCCAAAGCACGAGAAAGAGCTGGCAAGGGGACAGAAGGGCAGGGGGCCTCCGGGGAGAAGGGGCAGCACGTGCGGAGACCTGGAGGTGAGAGAGAGCCTGGCTCAGTTAGAAAGCGCAAGCAGAGGTTGTGAGAAAAGATTTTAATGTTTATAAAACGGACCCCCGGGGTCTGTTTGCTGAAACCCCAGAGCACAAGGTGTGGGAGGAGCACAGAGCTCTGTGGGTTTATCTATGAAGTCCCTTCCAGCTTCTAGAAATGAGACCCTCAGTCAACGGCTGAGCACCAGTCCTGAGCTGCCCTCCTTGGAAGCTGTGACTGCAGCTGGTCACTCTCAGTTAGGGGGGTGTATTCATTCGTGTTCCTGTTCCCCTGGGGCAGAGGAGGCAAAGCTGAAACGGAGTATGAGGTGATGGGATGGAGGACGTGGGTGTGGGGATAAACACCAGCGCAGGGTCCAGAGCAGGTGGGATGACAGGGGGCACACGGCCTTCAGTGGCTGACACAGGCAAGAGGCGTGGGATCCAGGTGACTCTACAGGAGGCAAGGACCTTGGAATTTCCAAGGATAGGGGACCATCAGGTATCAGAGGACACAGCAGTGGGAGATGCACCAGCTCACACTGTGACAAGAAGCAATCAGAGTTGTGTTGTTCACGGCCCTCCTTCTTTTTCCTCTGGAAATCCTTCTGTGTGTCTGGGGTGCTCCTTACCCAAATTCTGGCAACACCTGCCGTTTACTGCCTGCAGCCCTCTCCTGGTGGCCCTTGGAACTACAACCACTGCAACCCTAGGCTTATTCTTCAGAGGATGAATAATAAGCTGTTGGCAGAGGCAGGCATCCAATGGGAGGGTGTCAGAGCCTGAAGGGGTAATTTTGTTCAGCCAGCACATTTTACAGATAAAGAAACTGAGGCCCACCGGGGGCATATGACATATCCTGGGTCTTAGGCCACATTAATGGACTTGAGCTTCCTCATCTACAGTCACAGATGATCTCCATGGCCCATCATCCTCTGCAAACCTGGAAAACGGGCTGCCCCTGGGAAGGCACCCTTAGAGTTTAACTACAGATATTATGGAAACTTGTCCACAATTAGCCTTGTGATTTTGGCTATCACTATTGTAGCTGTTTATCACCCCAAACTCGTTGGATTGTAAAGAATCTGAGCCCCAGAAGAAGATTTAAAGGACAAATAGAGACCTGGTTCCTTACCTCTCGGGGCAAGACTCCAACTTCAGATACTTCTAGAGTCAAGAGATGCAGGGAGAAAAATGGGACAGAAGCTCCTGAAGGATGTGTCACTGCTCAGTTCCACACCTTTTAGGAAGCCAAGCCAACATCCTGAAGGGTGAGATCGGAAAGTCCGTCTCCTCATCTGAGTGGCCACAGGTCTCCTCCACTCTCAGTCATGGACACAGCCTTTCTCCTTTGAAATCCAGCCACACAGGCAAGTCTCTGACTTGCAGTGCCTGGTTTGTCTTGGAGGTAAAATGAAATCTTCATAGTCTATGGGATGCTGGGGGTGAAATGCAACTCTATTTCTGGCCACCTTCCCTCAGAAGTGCCAAAGTGCTGGAGCTGCATCAGGCCAGGTAAGACTACGCCTTCCTTCTGAAACGGTTATAAATTGTGGGCAACAGCAGCCCCAAGGTGACAGGAGTAAAAGGGGAGAAAAAGAAGAGCTTTCTGTGTTTAAATGCTGATTTGGGGGCCTTGGGTATTACCTACCCAAGATGGGTAGTAAACGCCTACAGGAGGAGCTTTAAAACTGTGAATATATTATACATTGTTGACCCCATAAAGGACTTAACTATAGTCAGGTGTGTCTCCCAGGCTAAGACAAAGCAGGAATCCAGGAACTGGTCCATAAGCAGAACGTGGGTGATGTCGGACGGGGGAATCACGAGGAACAAGATGATTCACATGTCTGCCTCTCCTGAAGGAGAGAGAGAACACTAGGGCATGATAAATGCTAGGAAGAAACAGAAACAGGGACCAGGGCTTTGAGAGTGGCAGGGGTCAGGGAGGGCCTTGTGAGGGGGGTGACAAAACAGCATGAGAAAGATGAAGGCACTTCCTCCCCTGAGCACGTGTTCTCTCCTCCCCTCTCCCGAGGCAGGAGGATACTATGCTTCAGCATCAGCTGTGGACCCAGCCTGGCACCTGGTTGGCACTCAGCGAGCATTGGGTGGTAGGTAGCTGTCGCCGGTGGATGGCTGGCTCTGCCTGGCGGGCTTCCTCTGGGCTGGCAGCATATGCAGTGTGGCTGCAGAGCCCAGAGGACCGGCTGGCTCTTGCTCTGAGAGGGCAAAGGAGATGGGCAGTAAGCCAGGGGGCTGTGGCTTCTGACTATGCCCACGGAACTCGTACCCCCAGAATGGCCTTCCAACCACCAAAAGATGGAATCAGATTTGTCCTCAGCCTTTCAGACAAGCCATTCTTTTAAAAAGGAGATCTGGAGTTAGATACTAGATGTCCTCCCATGGCTTCGGATAGCGCCTGGCCTCTTATTGTCAAACTTAGGGCAGGGATTTTCTCTTCCGAACTGTAACCATCTGAAAACCCTTCTGGAGCTCAGCTTAGGCTTGTGAGATTGGCAGTCAGGCAGACGTTCGCTCAAGCCCTGTACTGTGTGCTTTTGGGTTCCTCATAGACCCTCTTTGAGCTCAGACCTGAAAGATGAGTATCCCAGGCTGAGGGAACAGCCAGGGTAAAGTTCTCGGGTAGACTTGAGCTCACATGTTCAGGGAGCATTTGTGAAAAGGGGTAATAAAGGCACTTCTCTCCTAGGGCTGCTCTGAGGGTCAGTGCAACCAGCTAGACCTCTGGCTTTATCCTGCACCACCCATGAACCCCAAACATGACTCGAAAAGGACATGATGCCACCCGGAGCAAGCCTGCTGCTTCTCAGGTGGGAGAGACGTTAGGGGCCCCTACCCCAAGAAATTGCCCCTCCCAGGTGAGGGCCCCCCGCCAGACTCAGCATCCCCTGCTCTGCTTTAATCCTCCCTGAAAGTGGCCTTGGGTGTGCAGGGGGGTACTTTGAAAAATACTTATCTTTAAGTTTTGCTTTTACAACAGCAAAGAAAGTAAAAGTCACCATGGAGCCCACATTCTAGAAATAAACTTCCTAATTCTGGGGTGTATTTTATTCCGGTGTTTATTATCATAAATATTTTTACATAGCTGAGAAATCACTATATACCTTTTTTTTTTCTTTTGGCCAATTCGTCGATTTTCTTGGCCTGCCATCCCCCATGAAAGGTGCAACATATGGTAAAGGAATTTTCCTCCACTGGCGGTTTTGGAACTAGTTCAAAAAGATTCTTTGGCCATTTTTGGCTGAATTGTGTGTTTTTTTTTTAAAAAAAATAAAACCTGCTACTTAGAATCAGGGGTCATAAAACTGAACATAGTCCAGGAAACACAGATTGACTCTTGTTACAAAACCCCTTTCCCACAAAGGAACGCTGCTGGATGAGAACCCAAATGTCCACCACAGTAATCACGCCTCAGTGCCTCCTCTCCTTTTTGCTTATTTGCATTTTTCCAGTTTTTCTGCAATGAACATGTAATGCTTGTATAATAAAAATATTTTTTAAATTCATTAAGATAAGGGGGGGAAAAGGACAAATAAAGGCATTTTACGTGTAGCACACCTAGTGTGCTAGAGGATGGTAATGGACGCTCCATCACGAAGAGGTCTAGTGATGAAATAAGTTGGGAAACACTGAGTTAAAGCTAACTGGATTTCTTCCCTGCAGTACTTCTCGGAACCTTTAAGACGCTGGGGGGTAGTCTGACCCTTAACAGGGGGCTGTACCCAGCAATGTTACGGACAGTATCCGACCTCTGAACCCCTCTCGTGAGGACTATCTCTGCCCACTGATTGTCTTGGGTGCGCGTTTTGGAAAACCCTTTTCCAAAGCCCGGGCTGCGCGCAGAATCAGGCTAACGCCCCAGTCCCGTTTAGGCCACGTTCTCGCGAGATCTGCACGGCTGAATTTCGGGAAATTTGAGGCTGTGTCAGCTCTCAGAGTCGGGACGCTGCTGCAGTCTCACCGGAGGATTAAGAAGCGTGGCCAACTCCATTATGGATTTTATTATCAATTAAGAGATCTGGAGAGGAGAAAGACATTCGGAGGCATCTGGTTGGTAGGATCACCGAGCCGTTTGGTTCAGCAGAGACTGTAGGCCATGAATAAACAGAAGACAAACGCCCCTGAGTTCCAAGGGCATAAAATATCCCTGCAAACGAAACAGTCCAAAGGAGAATAAAAGGAGCAATGGGGAGTGGGTGCAGCAGAAAGGACAGTGGCTGCCCGTATCCCGTGGGGCCTCACCGTGGCAAGGGCTGGCCCTCCAACTACCAAGATCTGTATCTCTGCCCGGAGAGGCCAGAAGTGCCTAAGAGTTGATGGACAGCAGCCTGCAACCAATGAGAAGCTCGCCTGCATCTCCGGCAGGATGACTGAGGTGCAAAGTCCACGCTGGCTCCCAGAATTCCCCAGTGGGCTGAATCTCCAGTTGCCCATAGTGGCCTCTGGTTTGATAACAAACCCTTTATCGGCTGCCTTTCCTTCCCTGCCTCACTTTCCCTAGGAAACAAGGTTAAGTCCTGCAGGAATGTCTGTGCTGGTGAGATTATTAGTAAGAAGACCTGTTTTTCTGGGTTGCCGTAATTCTCCCAGCCAAGATTTGCTGCACTCCAGTGAATGAAGAACAGTTCCGTCTTATTTCTGACAGAGGGCAGCATTTAGTTTTCTACCGCAGGGAGATATATTTCTGGGGGTTGCAAATGACTCCAGCTCAAAATAAAGAAAAACAAATTGAAATGAGGATTTTAATCACCGTGAAGGGAATGAAAGGCTGTGTCAGCGTTTCCATGGTAAGTGCCGTCTTTCAGGGATTTATCGTCCCAGCTGTAAAAATATGCTTTATGCTAGGATTTGGCAAGAGCAAGGCTTCAGTCACTGAAAATCTATATGTTATTAAAGATTCTACTTTCAGTCAAGTTGGAAACGTCACTCTGTAAAAATGGCACAGAATGCCCCTGTGCCCCTTGGGGCTGCCAGCTGTGCTCGCTGCATCTCCTGCCAGATGCTCGGCACCGGCTTGGAGAAGTGGCAGAGGCACAGCCCCTGGCCTTCTCCAGAGGCTGCTTTGCATTCTGGAAACGGTTACACTGAGGAAGATGCCTGGTTCTTTGCGGAGGAAAAGTGGTCCTTGTGGGGTCCTGTCTGTGTGGCTGTAGGTGACTCTCCTCTGAGCCTTGGCTCACTTGCTCCCTCTCCCTCATCCCCGGTCCCAGGGCCACCGAGGGGAGAGAGGGGCGTCAGCACAACCACACCCACACAGGAGGCTTGGTCCCCCAGCTCATGATGCACAGGCCCCTGACAGCATCACAAGTGGAAGAATCGCAGGCTGAGTTGACCGGAAACCTCAGACTCGTTCTGATTTTAGCTCGCAGCCTGAGCTCCGGGGTGTGAGGGGAATAAAGATCACGATAGCAGCCAGAGAGGAGGCAGGTTGGGTAAAACAGAACCCAGTCTGAACCTATGTCACATCACATCAAAGTCACCTCTGCTTGGTTTCAAACAGGCCCGAATTTACAGAAACTTTGGTGTGCTCTTTATTGGAAACAGACTGGTGCCGGCGGAGGGGAGCTGTTTACAATACGAGAGAAAAGGTAAGAGCAGGAGGGTGACTTTTTATGACCTGAAATGAGTCCTTAGTATGTGCCCGTCGGTGTGTTTATCAGGTCTTAGGTATCAGCAGTTGAATCTTCCCCCAACACAGTGGTCGGTACTGTTACTCCCATTTGAAAGACGAACAGATCGACATTCAGAGGTTGGGCCACTTGCCTTCACGGAGGTCTCAAGGAGAGCAGGTGGCAGAGTGGGGCCTCGAGGCCAGTCTTCCTGACTCCAATCAGGTCTGAATTCCCCTGCCTTGACACCGTTCAGGGGCAGCGCTTTGGGATTCCACCAGCCCATCTCCTCATCCTACCCTGGGTAATGGGCAACCTGGCACAGCGCTTGGCACGTATGGCAGCCCAACAGATTTCCTGCTGCGGGGACAGCTGATGGCTGCAGAGGGCAGGCCTAGGAGCACTGGCTAAACTCGAAAAGGGCAGACTTATTTTTTTGTTTTGTTTTTTAAAATTTTTAAATTTAATTTTTATTTTTTTATACAGCAGGTTCTTATTAGTTATCCATTTTATACATGTTAGTGTATATATGTCAATCCTAATCTCCCAGTTCATCCCACCACCCCCACACCCCACCCCTGCCACTTTCCCCCGTAAGTGTCCATGCGTTTGTTCTCTACGTTTGTGTCTCTATTTAGGGCAGACTTGTTTTTAATGCTAACGTTTTTTGAGGGTTTACTGTCTACCAGGCACAGTTGGAAGGCTGTATATATGTTATATATTTCATCTCATTCACAACCACTCCAGCAACTGCCTGAGCTACATACTAGTATTGCCTCCATTCTACAGATGAAGAAAATGAGGAAACAGAGATTGAATAATTCGCCCAAGGCCACATGCAAGCCTGTAGGAGATGAAGGTGGGAGTCCAGCCCAGGCAGCTTGACTCTCAAGACCAAAGCAGGGAATGCTGCCTGGGGGAGGGTGAGTTTCCCCAGGCTCAGATTGTTCACTGGTAATCTGATCATAAGTGGCTGGGCTGGACTTCAGGCCAACTGGTCCTACCCCTCATCTTGCTGTTGACCAAGCTGATTCGGCAAGAGGCAAGGTGGCTGCTGTAGGGTGTCCTCCCTTCCTCCAGGGGCGGAGCCAGGATGACAGCCTGAGTGATGGGACCTTGTGATGGAGCCTCACACTGAGCAGGTAAGGCGGTGTCCTCCTGCACTTTGTCTCCGCAATGACTCAAGGCGAGACAGCCCCTGGAAAGCTATGGAGGGTTGCATCCAAGGTCTGGGCAGGGCTGCGGCAGGCTGTCCTATGCCCCTTAGGCAATCCAAGTTATCCCCGCCTCCCCCCAATCTCTCAATCTGGAGAAGGAAAAAGCTAACAAATAGCTTGGGGCAGGATGGACATAATTAGTGGTTCTTTTTTTTTTATAAGTTTATTTTATTTATTTATTTTTGGCTGCGTTGGGTCTTCGTTGCTGCGCGCGGGCTTTCTCTAGTTGCGGCAAGCAGGGTCTACTCTTCATTGCGGTGCGTGGGCTTCTCATTGGGGTGGCTTCTCTTGTTGCGGAGCACGGGCTCTAGGTGCGCGGGCTTCAGTAGTTGTGGCACGCAGGCTCAGTAGTTGTGGCTCGCGGGCTCTAGAGCACAGGCTCAGTAGTTGTGGCGCATGGGCTTAGTTGCTCTGCAGCATGTGGGATCTTCCCGGACCAGGGATCGAACCCGTGTCCCCTGCATTGGCAGGCAGATTCTTAACCACTGTGCCACCAGGGAAGTCCCTAATTAGTGGTTCTTTTCTTTTCTTTTTTTTTTTTTTAATAGTGCGGCTGCTTTGGAACTCCTATTTTCTGTTTTTTTGATAGTGGCCATCCTAATGGGTGTGAGGTGATATCTCATTGTGGTTTTGATTTGTATTTTCCTTATGATTAGAGATGTTGAGAATCTTTTTTTTCTTTCTTTCTTTTTTTTTTTTTAATATTTATTTATTTATTTTGGCTGCGCCGGGTCTTAGTTGCAGCATGCGGGATCTTCATTGTGGCATGTGGGATCTTTTTTAGTTGCTGCATGTGGGCTTCTTAGTTGTGGCTTGCAAACTCAGTTGCAGCATGCATATGGAATCTAGTTCCCCAACCAGGGATTGAACCTGGGCCCCCTGCATTGGGAGCGTGGAGTCTTACACACTGGACCACCAAGGAAGTCCCGAATCAGTGGTTCTAAAGTGCATTTGGAAACAGAAAAACTGATTCCTGTTGGGATGAGAGTGTCACCCATGCCACCCCAGGAAACTGGGTCTGTGTAAGCAACCATACAAAGCAGAGATACCCCTGATGGTGAAGCTGCAATATTTTGGTTGCACCAAGATGTTTTGGTTTTGCGTTTCTGAGTTGGTCTAAGACAGTTTTCCATTGGTGCTTAACCATATTGGTTTACAAGGCAATTAATGGGTGGAACCTTCCAGAGTCCAGGCCCTACACTGGGGGGAGGGGGAAAGGAGAGAGGAATGGACAGGGGCTATAACATGAACAAAGGAAGAGCAGAAATCAGGAATGAAAGTGGGGCTTCACTATTGACCTTACAAAAACAAAAGGGTTTTTAAGGGACTGCTATGAATAACTGTATGCCATCAAATTAGATAACAAAGATGAAATGAATAAATTCTTAGAAAGACACAAACTATAAAGACGAACTCAAGAAGAAATAGACATTATGAACAGACTTACAATAAGTAGAGAGATTGAATTAGTAATGTTAAAACTTCCCTCAAAGAAAAACCCAGGCCCATGTGGATTCACTGGTGAATTATACCAAACATGTAACCAAACAGTGGTTTCTTACACATGACACAAAAAGCACAATTCATTAGACTCATTAAAATAAAAACATTTTATTGTTGTTGTTACAAATGATACCACTAAGAAAGGAAAAGACAACCACAGAATGGGAGAAAATATTTTCCAATCATATATCTGATAAGGGACTTGTATCCTGAGTATATAAGAACTCTTAACAACTCAGCCATAAAAAGACAATCCAATTTTAAAATGTCTGAATAGACATTTCTCCAAAGAAGATACACAAATGGCCATCAAGCACATGAAAAGATGCTCGGCGTCTTAGTCGTTATGAGTCATTAGAGAAATGTCAATCATAACCACATACCACTTCACATCCACTAGGATGGCTATAACCAAAGCCACAGAAAATAGCAAGAGTTGGTGGAGACATGGAGAAATTGAAACCCTCAAACCTTGCAGGTGAGAGTGTCAAATGGAGGGGCCCTTTTGGACAGCAGTTTGGCAGTTCCTCAAAAAGTTAAATGTGCTGTATCATATGGCCAGTCATTCCACTTGTAGGAGAATTGAAAACGTGTTCAAAAAAACTTGCATGTGAGGGCTTCCCTGGTGGTGCAGTGGTTAAGAATCCGCCTGCCAATGCAGGAGACATGGGTTCGAGCCCTGGTCCAGGAAGATCCCACATGCTTTGGAGCAACTAAGCCCGTGAGCCACAACTACTGAACCTGCGCTCTAGAGCCCACGAGACACAACTACTGAGCCCGTGTGCCACAACTACTGAAGCCCGCACGCCTAGAGCCCGTGCTCCACAGCAAGAGAAGCCACTGCGATGAGAAGCCCGCGCATTGCGACGAAGAGTAGCCCCTGCTCGCCACAACTAGACAAAGCCCTCATGCAGCAACGAAGACCCAACACAGCCAAAAATAAAATAAAATAAAATAAATAAATTTATTTAAAAAAAAAACTTGCACATGAATGTTCATAGCAGCATTATTTATAAGAGCCAAAAAGGGGAAAAAACCGAAATGTCCGTCAACTGATGAATGGACAAACAAAATGTGAAATATCCATACAACGGAATATTATTCATCAACAAAAAGAATAAAATACTGATTCATATTACAACATGGGTGCACCTAGAAAACAGTTTAGTAAGTAAAAGAAGCCGGACACAAATGATTCCATTTATAAGAAATGTCTAGAATAGGCAAATGCATAGAGCCAGAAAGTAGATTAGTGGTTGCCTAGGGTTGGGAGAAGGGGAGGGATGGGCATGTGTTTTCTTTTTGGGGTGATGAAAATGTTCTGAAATTAGATTGTCGTGATGCTTGCACAATTCTGTGAATATATATTAAAACCCACTGAACTGTACACTTAAAGTGGATGCATTTTATGGTATTTGAATGTCAATAAAACTGTTAAAGATTATAGGGAATTAGTTAAAAAATATGGTAAAAGTATATAATGAATTACTCTGCAGCTGCTTAAATTAACAATGTGATTGATATATACTAATATGGAAAGTTATCCACGCTATAGTAAATGAGGCGTAAAGCAGATTATAATTCATTGTAGCATGATCTCAATATTATAGAAATAAACAAAATGTGTGTACAGAAAATAAAATTTGGAAGGATATATATTGAGGGAGTGATTTTCACTGAGTACTGTATAATAAACTATTCTTTTTCAAATTTTTATTTAATCTTTGAAAAAGTAATACAATCACATGGCATAAAAATCAAAAGCTCTAGAAGACTACCTAGTGAAAAATCTCCAAGCCACCCAGTTGTCCTTCTAGAGAGCAACTCGTGTCACCTGTTGGCTGAGCATCCTTTGGGAGAATTTGACACAAGCGGACAATGCTCTCACTCTGTCCAGCACCTTATTTTTCTCAGGTAATTATGAATCTTGTCCATACTGAGATATCACAAAAGTCCTCAGTCTTTTTTATGGTTGAATAGCTCTTTATCCTGTAGAGGTACTGTTTGAAAGATTCTTTATGTTCATGCATTTCCTAATTTATTTATTTATTTTTTTGCATTTAGCATGCATTTTACTTGTAATCAGAAAGAAATCTAGCTATTTCTCCAAAAGAAGTACCTCTATTGAGGATTCAGATCTAAGAAGAGTGAGCCCCCAGGAGGGTGGGCAGGTTGCATGCGGAGACCCGGAAACCCTGGACGTGAAAGCAGGTCAGTGAACGGGGCGGGGGAGTGCCCTCCACCATTGGGCAGGGACCCAGGAGAGATGCTGGAACCTAGAAAGGAGTCCAGACAGCATCTAAGAATCATTCCCTCTCCTTTTTTTCTACTCTTAATCTCCCCAAATATGAGGAGCATTTGAGACTTACTGGGGAAGTGGAGGCAGAATTCACCTCCCAAGGGCTGCTGCTGACCTTACACCTGCTCACCATCTTTCCAGTCCAGCCCTCGATCAGACTTGCTGCCCTCGCCACAGTGCTGGGTGCTCTGAGAGCCTTCTGGGCACCTTGTCGTTTACTCCTTCTAGAGCTTCTGGGGTCATTTAACCTATACTATGCAGAGGTTCTAGAAACCACCTGGTTTTGACTTCTGCTTCCCCGCTCCTTGCTGTGTGACCTTGAACACATTATCCGGTCTTTCTGTGCCTCGCTTTTCTATCTCACCAGCAAGAAGTCAAGGGGTGTATTTAGCCATCGTCACTGTCACCCTGTTACTAAAGTGGGGCTCACAGATGGGACTCGTGTTGGCTGCACACAGCCCTTTGGGGAGCAGAGGGGAGGGCCGGTTGTGTGGGAGACGAGCTAAAGGGATGGGGGAGGAAGGGCCCCTTTGGTGAGTGAACCCTCCCTTCTCCTTGAGGGACTCGCCCGCACCCCATGTCCTTCCTGTCCTCTGTTAGTTCGACCTCTGGAAGGCATTTCCTGCTGGCTCTACCTGCCTCCGTCCTGCCCCTTTCCAGCTTGGTGGCCACCAACCCTGCTGTGAGTGGGACCAGGAGAGAGGCAGAAAGGAAGAGATTCTTACAGTGGCGACTCTTACGGAGAAAGGCCAGCTCCCAGTCCAGTCCGTGCCCTGCACCTTGTTTGTTTGTTGACTGCTTACTGAATCGAAACAAAAACAAAACCTGGCAGACCTCATGGTCGCCCTACAACTTTCCTGTTATTCTTCAAATGAGCTCTCCCCTCCCCTGCCCGTCCGTGCCCACCCGGCCCACCTTGGCCTCAGTTCCAGTCTGCCAGAATCCCGCCTCAGTGACCTCTCATAGTGCTGGCCCTGGCTGACCTCCGGACTGGGCCTGCCTTGGTTCTACAGGTACAAACTTCTTTCTCTCTTTGCCATTGAGCTGGCTTCTTCCTGACACCCTGCATCCCCGACCCCGGCCATTGCACCCCTGAGCCAGTGACTTTGGAGGTTCTCACAAGAGCCGCCTCCAGCCCTTCGTCTGGGCTGAGCAGAAACACTTGGTTCCTGGCATCCTGAGCCTGGACCGGCATGTGGCCATGGTGAGGGCTCAGCCTGCCTCTCTGGACCAGGTTTGCTGGAGATTTCTGATTAATAAGTTGTCAAATAGGAAAAGGAGTCATAAGACCCAGCGTCCCAGCTGAGGAAGAAATTACATTTCTGGAAGTTGGCCCAGGATAAGGACCAGATATTTTCTTCCACAGGAGTTTACACTTGACCAAGCTCAGAATCTCAGAGAGATTCATTCTGGAGCTGGTGGCAGGGGCTCAGGACCCATCCTTCCAATGAAAACAACTCCAAGGATGCACAGGGATTTTCACTGGAGCATCTGTAAGGGCTTCCTAAAACAGCAGTGAATCTTCACAGAAGCCTTCCCAGAAAGGCAGGCAGGAAGGAGACTTCTCTGTTTGGAGATGGAGGTACCAAGCTGGGCAGTGACTTATCTGAGAGCGTGAAATGCCAATGACCAAGAAGGGAACGCTTTTCCCAACACCCAGTTGAATCCACAGTTCTTTGATGCTGACAAACCACTTATTTGAAACACTGCTGACTAACAGCATTTATTGAGCACCTTTTATAGGCTGGGCTCTGGGGAAGATGCTTTGAACAGTTCATCCTCACAGTATTCTTAAATGCTGGTACCATTATCATGCCCATTTTACTGATGAGGAAACAGAAGTTCAGAGAGGTTCCCTGACTCACTCAGCTTACACATCTGGCAAGGGGAGGAACTGTGGTTGTAACCCAGCTCTCTCTCTGCCAAAGCGGGTTCCTTTCCCTCTGATTTACTCCTCAGTCTGGCAAGCAGTTTAAACTATGTATTGACAACCTCAAAAAATGTTCCTGCCCTTTGATCCAGCTAACTCGCTTCTGACAACCACTCTCATGAAATGATGCCAAGTGCAGAGTAAGTGTCTTACAGTTCAACACGGCTAAGCACACGGTGGTGTGTACCCCTCTTCTTCCCTACATTCTACTGAAATGACAAGAAATTCAGAAATAAAAAGAGTGCTCGTGGTTGTGGGCAGTCAGGAGGAATGGGATCAATGTCCAGAAGATTAAGGAATTTCAGGGAAACTATAAGACAAGTACAAGAACAGATTGGTGAAGAAATGAAAACGAAGCTGTAATGCCACAGGGCTAAATGCGCAATCATCACAGAGTGCATTTTCCCAGCAGAGTTCCAGAACAGAGGCAACGTGACCTGGGTGAAAGAGTGCGCTAGAGATGGGCTGTAGGGCAGTGAATGGTTCCTTTCCACTGTCCACTAACCACTCTGCACACGCAGTCACCTGAGGCTGGCTCCTGTATCAGCAGCTGCATTCCCTGCCAGAGGAATGGGATTCTCATGGGGGCAAGGAAGTGTCCCCCAGCCACCAATACTGTTCAGCCCAGATGGTCATCTACAATGTTAACAGCTATGTTAGAATTGCTAGCTATTTCAGAAAAGCCAGAGCCTGAGAGAGGCACAAAAATAGAATGGACTCCAAGAAAACAGACTACCCAAAACAGAAGAAAACTGTCAGGAATTAAAATGAATATCCCAGAGAGAGTTAAGAGAATATCACATCCACTTAAAAAATAAAGCCTCTATGAAAAAGATACAATAAGAGTTCTTGGGAATTAAAACCATGATGGACAAAGTTTTAAAAACTCAATAAATGTGCTAAATAGATAACTGAAAACCTAATTAGTAAGCTGGAAGATCAAGCTAAAGGATTCCCTAAAAATGTGTTAGAAAAAAAGAAAGATGCCATTGTTTTTTTTTTTTTTCTGATTACCTTTATTTTTTTTTATTTTTTATTTTTTTAAACATCTTTATTGGAGTGTAATTGCTTTACAATGGTGTGTTAGTTTCTGCTTTATAACAAAGTGAATCAGTTATACATATACATATGTTCCCATATCTCTTCCCTCTTGCATCTCCCTCCCTCCCACCCTCCCTATCCCACCCCTCTAGGTGGTCACAAAGCACCGAGCTGATCTTCCTGTGCTATGCGGCTGCTTCCCACTAGCTATCTATTTTACATTTGGTAGTGCATATATGTCCATGCCACTCTCTCACCCTGTCACATCTCACCCCTCCCCCTCCCCATATCCTCAAGTCCATTCTCTAGTAGGTCTGTGTCTTTATTCCCGCCATTGTTTTTTAAGTTACGTGATATGAGGTGTAAAATCAAGCACAGATACCTTTCTTACGGAAGCTCCAGAGGAGAGAACACAGTGAATGGAGAGGAGGAAATAAAAAGATATATTAGAAAAAAATATCCTAGTGCCAAAGAAACACTTCAGATAGGAGAGGACCCACTGAGAACAAAGCAAGTCTCTTAAACTCAAGTTTCAAAAAAAAGGCAATAAATCTAATAGAAAAATGGGTAAAGGGCACAGATAATTAATTCACAGAAGAGAATATGACTATGACTAGTAAATAGATGAAAAGAGCTCAGTCTTACACATTACCAGGGAAATGCAAATTATACTTTACATCCATCCACCCTAATATCCAGTGTTGGTGATGACATGATAAGTCAGCAATTTCACGAACGTCATTTGTGACAGCTTCCAGAGGGCATCTTGGCACCAGCTATGAAAATCTCAGATGTAATTCAGCGCTTATATTTCTAGGAATCCATCGTATCCACTAAGTGGTGGAATCTGGTTATTTTTTAAAAGGTGGTCGCCGGTGTTTCCGTATTCTGGGGCTAGTCTGCCCAACATGGTCACCACCAGCCATGTGTGGTTACCGAGCGTGCGAAAGGTGGTTGGTCTGAATTGAGATGTGCCGTAAGTGCCAAATAGACACCGGATTTAAAATAGCTTGTTATTTACCAGAATTAAAATAACATAATTTTATGCTGAGTAAATGTTGAACTGATAATATTTTGGATATATTGGGTTAAGTAGAGCATATTAAAATTAATCTCACCTGTTTCTTTTAATTTTTCTTAAATGCAGCCACTGGAAAATTTCACATTTTATCTAGGGTTCATATTCTCTTTCTATTGGATGGCACTGAGTCAGTGGGAATCAGCTGGAGAGAAAACAACCCTTTGGTTTGAGAGAGCGAGTAATTGGACCCAGGCCTGGAGGAGACTTTGAGGCAAACGGGAGCTCAACTGCTTCGTGTGAGAAAGGAGAAGAGGAAGTAACAGACTAGGACGAGGACAGGCAAGTGTGGCCCGGGGCTGGGTTTCAGGGGACAGAGAAAGCGAAGAGAGGATGGGAGGGAGGCCCAGGAACACGACAGTAGCCGGAGACCAGGGAACAGGTGGCTGAGGAAGGCCTCCCCGAGCCCCTGGGGCAGGGCCAGCAGTGAGTTTTGCCAGCAGTGAGGTCAGCTGATAAATTTTAAATGGGTTCCTGATCTATGCCATGATACTCCTCTGCCGTCCCTGCACCCCAAGGACGGACTGTGTGGGGCTGGGGACACTGTGTCCCTGCTAGGACAGCAGGGCTGGGTGAGGATGGTGATGTGCCAGGCAATGGCCCAAGAGCCCAAGGGGAGGAGGGAAGGTGAGGAGCAAGGGTGCCGGACGAGGGGTCAGGCAAGGACGACGTGACAGATACCCAGAGTCCTTGGAAGGATCCCCAAGAGCCCTGAGCTGCTGCTGGCAGGGAGGTGCAAGGCGGCTGAAGATTTTCATTTGGTTTTGAAGGGAAGGATCACCCCAGCCGGCTGGCCGACACTAGGACCCTTCGCCGCGTCACACAGGGCCTTGTAATACCCTCTGGGGTGCTGGGCAGCAGCGGCTGAGAAGTTTGGTGGCAGTGCTGGCGGGGAAGGTGAGGAAGTGGAACCAAGCAATGCTAGTAGCCACCTCAGCAAATAACATGGAAAGCTCTCCGGGATCAGCTGTCAGGTGATGCAGGGAGCAAGGTCCCGGGGTGGGGGTGGGGCAGGGTGTCCTGCATGTTCTGCAGGGGCCCCCCTGAGAGACACCCACACCCCTCTCAGCCTGCTCTGGGTCTCGGGAGGCTGACTTGTAAAGTCTACACACACAGACCTCTTTGCCCCAGACTCCTGAGGCGGATTGGCCGATGGGGGCCCTGCTGAAGCTCCAGGGCATGGGTGGCGCGTGAGGGCAGGTGTTTAGTCCCTGGCTCCTTTCCTGCATTGCAGTACGTTGTCCCTCTACCTTGAGGCCTCTCCACAAAGTGCTGTCTCTCTCTGTCTCTCAATCTCTGGCTTCCAGCATCTCCTATGCCTCATCCCTGCAGGCTCCCCATGGTCCCCAGCCCTGGCGAATTGCACATTCCTATTCCTTACCCCCTCAGCCGACCACACCTTTGTCAACAGCCTTTCACTAACTCTTCCTCACTAATCCAGCTCGACTCTGCCATTGGCTTCCTACAGAGACCCTGACCGATACCAGGATGTACCATACGCTAAAACTTTTGTGCACTTAAGGGAGAAGGCAGAGGGAAAATACACGTTTGAATTTACAGAAAGGAATATGGGAAAGGTACATGAGAAACTAATAACAGTAGCGGGTATAGTGGGAGGAATCAGTGAACTGGGGCAGAGGTGGAGCGGGATTTCCCATTGTATCTAATTTATATTATTTTGATTTTGAACCATGTGAATTATTATCTGTCACAGCGGTCCCCAACCTTTTTGGCACCAGGGACCGGTTTCTTGGAAGACAGTTTTTCCACAGACGGGGTGGGAGGGCAGGGGAGGATGGTTCAGGGGGTAGTGCGAGCAACCGGGGGCAGCAGATGAAGCTTCGCTGGCTCGCCTGCCTCTCACCTCCTGTGTGGCCCGGTTCCTAACAGGCAACGGCCCGGTACTGGTCCGCGGCCTGGGGTTTGGGGACCCCTGATCTATCACACAAGATTAAACTGGAAAGAATCTTCTCTACCCCCCATTGGATTATCTGGGGGAATTGTAGACTGAAATAAAAACACACCACGTGAGAGCTGTGACTTTCAGTTTTATTTGGGGATTTACCGGGGACTATAGCCCAGGACACAGCCTCTCGGATGGCTCTGAGAAACTGTTCAGAAGCGGGGAAGGGGTGGTCAGCATATATGTGATTTTGGAGAAGGGTACCTGCAACCAAGCACACGTCTCGCTAGAAGGTTACTGCTAGCCACGGGGAATAGACATCTTACTTAATGATTTTCGTGCTTTTCCAAGTATGGGAAGACGCGAGAACTTGTGTTCATAAAATTTTCTCCTGGAAATATCTAACCGAAGGCTGTTCTGCCAGTTTTCCCAGAGCCCAGAGCACCTCATTCCTGATCTCCACCCTGAACTCCTTTCAGGGTGTGTTGAAGATCAGTGATGGCAGTGGCGGATGACTCAATCCTGGTACAGCTGGATGGCGAGCAATATTCTTTGGCTGGCAGAATTGGTTTAATCCCATCTAGACCTTTCACCAAGGCACCTCCAAATCTTGAGCGGGAAAAGCCACAGCACGGAGGGAAGTGGCCTCTCCTAACTGGCTCCAGGCAGCTGGGCCACAGCTACCCCACCTGCCTCTCTCCCTCCTCCTGTCCTTCTAGGGCTCTGGCTTCAGCCACTAGTGTCCTAGAGGCTTTCCACCAAGAGAGACCACAAAACCAAATCACATAAGTGGAGAACAAGGGGAGCCAGCGCTGAAAGCCAGCATCGTGGAGAGACAGCTTTCATCCTGCTCACTTCAACCTTGACAGGTACTGTTCAGTCTGTGGTTTTTGCTACTGGAAGTTTCCAAAAGGCCCAGCAAGATCCATTCCTTTAGCTGACTTGCCATGTGAAATGCCCCCGGCATGTGGCCAGAGCTTGGACGATGTTCCCTCTACCCCCCCTTTTCTAAGTCTGACCCCGGGGCCTCACCCCAGATGAGCGTGACACAGACATAGAGCTCAGAACCACACCCAGTGAGGACCTCAACCTCCCATAAAGAGAACGTTGACCTTTGCTATTTCCCATCAGTTTTGTGGAATAATCAGAGGGACCAGCTGGGGAACAAAGCTGCATTCACCAAGCTTAGCGCTCGCTCGTTTCCTCCTTAATCCTCCGAGTCACCGTTACGAGGCAGGGAGGGGCCGGTGCTGTTACAGCCTTTTAGCCACAACAGCGGGTAATGACCTGCCTGTGTCGTGCGTGAGTCATGAGCAGAGTGAGATCTAAGCCCTGATCTCTGGACCCTGGCGCAGCATCTCTCCTCACCCTCAGCTGGGCACCAGCTGTAGCGGATGCCCTTCTGTCCCTTCACGTGGCTCCCGGCTTGCTGTGGGAAGGCAGGCATAATGGACACGCAGATTGGCCTAGCAGCTACCTAAGCGGTGTGACCTCAAGTTCAAAGACAAAGACCTTCCTTCCGCCATGGGCCGAGACTGCCCAAATGGTTACCATCTGTCCCCCTTTGGGGAGTTGGGCGTAGCTCTTGGCAGCTCTGGCAGAAGCGAGCACCTGGTCCAGATGTTTGGGAAATACTGGGCGAGTGGTAGCCTGTGCGTCCCTGAAGCGTTGTCGCTGGGCCTTGATCAGATGTCATCTCACTCTGTTAAAGTGTCAGCTAAGGTTAGTTCATCAGTCCGGCTGCACCCTGTGCAGAGACCGGCAGGGGTTGGTTTTACTTGGGTAGGAGGGAGTCACAGAAGCATCTGTGGAGTGGTGGGGCCTGTCCATATCGGAGGGAGATCTGAGGGCAGGAGGAATCCACGGCTGAGGCCAAGGCTGTGGCGAGAGACAAGGGGGAAGCAGGCCCTTCACAAGTGCTAAGGACGCACCGTGCCTCACACTACACTTAGCTTTGGGCAAAAGGCTTATCCCCTTATTCCATTTACTACTCCTTTACCTTGTGCCAGGCTGCGGACGAAACCGTCTTCACGTGATCTCACAGTTTCCACGTGGACATCTGACACTCGGGTAAACTGCCCGTGTGTGTAGAGCCCAGAAATGGTTGAGCTGGCATATGAATCCCTGTCTGCCTGGAGCCTAAATGTCCCCACTTTGCAGAACATTCCTGCACACTTACCCACAGATCTGAGCAAGTTGTGGGGAGGGAGGAAGGGAGGAATGAAGGGGACCAGCTCAGGGGCGGAGAGGAAACGGTGAGGTGGAGGCAACGGGAAATCCTGGCCGTGTCCACATAGGCTGTCAGCACAGAAGTGTAACTGATTTAACGTCAAGGCCAGAGGCAGCCTCCACAGAATGGCAAGGGCAGAATGCATGTACTTCGACAGTTGGCCTTTAAAATACATGTTCCTTCAGCAATTGGAGACCCAGTGAACATCCGGATCTTCCTAAATTAAGCCTTTGAAATAAAAATAATAATAATTTCAGGTGACAAAGTAAATATGCGTCATGCTTTGTAGCTAGAAGTCTGCAGATCTCTGAGATCCAGGCTGTTCCTGCTCAGCTGGTCCCTGCATTTAATGGATTTGCTGGAAGGACCTCCAGAGAAGAGGGGACGTCCTGATAAAGTTTGGCCCAGGAGACGAGGAGGAGGAAGGCAGACCCAGCAGAAGCTGATGGCCACAAACCTGGCAGCACCTGCAAAGTCCCTGGATAGTCAGCCTCATTTGACTCTTCTCTGTTCCCTGTGGGCTCCCTCTGCAAGGGGGTCATGGAAGGTTCTGGAGCCATGTCCACTTTGGGGTGTGGGATGTCCAAAGTTCCATGGGAAAACTTACCATGCAAATCAAGCTGCAGATGCCCACCAATCACTGTGACAGTCACTCCCAGCTCTGCCATGCTGGCTGACCTTGAGCAGGTTACTTAACTTCCCTGTACTTCTGTTTTCTTATCTGGAAGGTGAGTGTGACACTAACATAACCTACCTCCTAGGGTCATGATGGGAATACAATGTGAGAAAGTATGCAAGGGGCACAGGGCGCTTTGCAAGTGTGCTGTATTACGTGTCCTGGTGAGACTGTGGAGATCGTGTTGGGGGGGCGGGATTTATCGCACCGTGCTTTATGTCAGAGGTCTTAGGGGACCTCCTTCAATGCCTTCAGTGATCCCTTAGGAAAGAGGTTATTGGCAGAGTTGACAGATGGGGACTCAGAGAGGACAAATAACTCTGCCCAAGGTCATGGAGTTTAGCGGCCAGGGCTTGAACACACCTGGGCCTGGTTCCAAGCACTGTTATGTGAATCAGGCCACGCCTCCTCCCAGAAGCCCCCGCCAGGCCTGAATTTATATCCCTGACACCTACTTAGGTTGCCTGATGCAAGCACAGCCCTGGCAGTAAGAGAACCTGGTCACACTTTACTCGTGCTCCCCGAGCCCCCGTGGGCGGGCCTTTTCTGTCGTTCACAAACAGTTGGTGGCCCAGTGGGGAGTGTGGCCAGAGAAGGTACACCGAGGAAACGGAAAAGGGAGAACAAAACTAGAAGAGGAGTTGGGATCCTCGGGCCCAGTCGTGAAGGGACACATTCCAGCAGAAACACTTCTCTATTTTCTGCCTGATCTTTGAATCGCCTCCTGGGGGAACAGGTCCCAGGCACAGTGACAGGGGAGGCAGGCATGTGGGGACAGCACGTGGGTGACGGAGCACCTAGCCCGGCCGGTCCTCACGGCTGTGATCTCGTGCAATCTCCACACCAACCCTAGGAGCTGATGATCAGTGTGCATTTTACAGACCAGGCAGCTGAAGCCCATTAAAGTTAAACAAGGTGCTCCAAGTCGAGCAGCTGAGGAAGATTTAAGCCTGGTCCGCCTGGTCCAGAGTCTCTGGGTGACCGCCGCCCTCAGGATAACAGTGATGCTGCTTGGATCACAGATGACGTGTGACCTGCACCCGCCAAGCCTGGGCTCCTCACCACGGCTAGAGTCCAACATTTCGATCCAGTGGCATAAGGAAACAGGCAGAGCTGGGATTCCAGGAGGAAAGGGATTGGAGTGGAAGGAAAGAAGGAGACAGAAAAGGAAGAGGAGACAACAGAAAGAATTTAGGGAAACGGGGATTTCAAAGCCCTCCTTCTGGAGCCAACTGGCAGCGAGTGCAAGGCAGCTAGAAGCTACAGCAAAGGACGTCTCTTAACTCGCTGTCTACTTGCAAAACAACAGAACAGACCTATTTAGCAGCTGAAGAAATGGCTGCCTTTATCCTGCCTCTGCGGGCTCAGGGATGGAAAAGCTCAGGAGAGAAACACAAGCTGTGGAAGAGTTTCCCAGATGGTGGGGAGACTTGGGCTGGGGCAGAGGAGGCACCCAGTGCAGAGATAGGTCTGATTTGATCAGACCCAGGGGGAACCTGCAAATGTTGGTTGATGTGATGAGGCCATGACACATACAGACAGGCCACAGGGCTCGGGTTCATCCTCCCCAGGCCTCCATCCTGGGCCCTCGTCTTTGCGACCCAAGGCTGGGCCCCGTCACGCATCCCCTCAGGGCTCCCATACTTGCCTCTGGCTCACGTGCTAGTTTTGACCTTGATTCGAACAATGAAAGGCTCTGGGATTGGCTTGTCCAGCTCCCGCATTGTTTTCAGATAGAGAAAGAAGTTAGGAAAGAGCCTTTTCTTGGTCCTCAGCAAGCTTGCTTTTTGTTTCTGTGTGACCTTATTTCCCCGAACGGTTGGAAAGCCTCAAGGGGCTCTTTGGAGGGTGGGTCAGGCCCTGGAAGGACCTCACTGCCACCCCTTTGTCCCAGATGGAGACCAGGAAGAGTCAGCCTGAGGGCGAGGTCAGTGGGGGGCTGTGTGGGTGGCGGCATTACTGGTCACTGGTCACGCCCCCAGGCTGAAGTCTGGGCAGATTTGCTTTTTGCTGGGCGCGAGTCAGGCTTCTCAAGATGTTCCACAGCTGGGAGCACTTAGGTCAGACCAAGGTGGAGCCTCCGAGGAGGGTGGCCAGAGTCTGGCCGATGCTGATGGGCAGAGCAAGCCCCAAATCCCAGGAGACTCTCCTAGGTCTGCCCAGAACAGAAAGAAAAACAACTCGAGAGATCAGAGGAGTAAAGGAAGGCAAGAGTGAGCAGTACAAAGGGATGGGAAGGAAGTTCTGGTTCTGTTGCCCCAGGGGGAGGCAGGAGGGGGTGTTTAAGGAAGCTGCAAATAGATCCCTTCACTGCCCCTTCATCTGGACCGGTGGCCGCGTATCAGAATCACGGGGCAGCTTTGGAAAACTACAGATTCCCAGGCTCTGCCCTCCACCACCCCGGGTTTGGCACTGGTACACTGGACAGTCTCCCCAGGCGATCCTAACGTGAAGCCAGAATTGAAAATGGTCAGGTGTAGGTCCAGGCTCCTGAAACTTTCATTGCATACTGATCAACCAAGGTCTCATTCAAGTGCAGATTCTGACTTAGCAGATGTGGGACAAGACCTGGGAATCTGCATTTCCAACAGGCTCCAAGGTGCTGCTGCTGCCGCTCCTCCTGGCGTGGGGACCAGTCTGAGGAGCCCGGCTGTAAGCTAGACATCTGGGACAGAACCCAAGGAGCCCCAGCACCAGAGGTGGACACTGAGGCCGGGAGAGGCCACGTAGCTCAGGAAACGGCAAGCTACCAGCTTCCTGACGGGGGGAGGGCAGCACAGCCGGACCTCACACACAGTAGCTTATTTTTTGCTGCTGAAAGGCTCCAGGTGCCCCAGGTTTCTGAGCAGAGTATTGAGATGAAGGAAGAACTGTTCTCTGGGAATGATGAGCCACAAGTGGTCCCTTTATGGCTCAGAAAAGTCCTTTGGACACTCACGCAGAGACAGAGGGGATGAGATTCAGCCACCCAAGTCGTTCCCTTGTGGACCCCTCCCCATCTGCTTCAGCCAGGACCAGGGACAGAGCAGGGGAGGGAGGGAGGCAGGGTCTTCAGCCCAGAATGCTCTGGGAAGGGACACCGTGGTGCCTAAGTGTGGCGAGTCCTCCCTGTGAAGTAAGGAAGGTTGAAGACCCAGATGCAGAGTCAGTCCCTGTCAAAGGTCATGACTGTAGAACAGGCCAATTCTCCAGGGAGCCTCAAACCCTGGCAGCTCTGGGGCCCTGCCCATCCTGCTGCTCCCAGTTGGCCAGTGTCTCTCTCCTGGGTGCCTGGGGCGTATGCTAGAGGGAGTCCATGCGATTGGCTCAGCCCTGATGATCTTCCCACTTCATGGGTCAGCCACGAACGATGGGCGAGGCTCCCTTGGGTCCCCCTTCACTGGCCATCCCCGAGGATGGTTGGCAGATATCCCAGCTGACAAGTCTGGCCACACCCCAGGAGCTGGCCAAGGCTCGGACTGGCGCCTCACGGCCGTAGTCTAAGCAAATTGGGGAGCAAGTGGCTTCACTCCCCCAATGTGGGGCTCAGCAACCCCACCCTCCCTGCGGGTCCCCCATCCAAGCATCTTTGGCCATGTTGGGAGGACTTTGTTGGTCCTGGTATTTTTCCTGTTTGTCCTCAGGTAGAGGTGATAAAAATGCCCCTAAGAAACTTCATGCGAGCAAAGTTATATTCTAAGGCTTTGGGAAGAAAGAAAAGGGGTAAAGAGGACAGAAAGAGAGATACAGGAAAAAGAAAAAGGGCTGGAGATTTGTAACAGGCATGCCATTTGTTTGCAATAGGAATGTCGATAATAGAGCTCTTTTGAATAGCTCTGTGTTGTTGCTCTAGCTAAAATTGATCACCTGGATGACAGAAGTGATGCAGACAAACCGCAGCCCGCCGAGCAAACCTGGAAGCTCACAACCCACCAGGCTGGGAGGACCGAGGGAGTTAACACACGTGAAACCCTGGGAGCTGGCCCCGGCCCACTGTGAGTAAACATGTCCTCTCGTTTTACAGCTCGGAGATGAAACAAGCTCCTCCTGGTTTCTTTCTATTCCATCACCTGTCTCTGTGGTCACAGCCTATCCTGCCCTTCCTGGGAGGGCAGGTGCCATGTCTCTGAGCCCTGGTCCTCCTCGCCTTCCACCCTGAGCTGAGTTCACCCTCCTCGCCCCCAGCCACCTTCGCCAAGCCAGGAGAGTCCCCAGCCTGCTGTCCCCCTGCCCCAGGATCCAGACATGCATGCTGCTCTGCCCCCACCTGCACTGCACAGGGCAAGTTATGTGACCTGTGTCTCAGTCTCCTCCTCTGTAAATGGAGGTGAAGCACCGCCTTGCAAGGGTGATCTAAGGTGTAGTGTCAGGCACCCGAGTGTTATATAATCCTCTGCTACTTTTTTTTTTAAATAAATTTATTTATTTTATTTATTTATTTTTGGCTGCATTGGGTCTTCGTTGCTGCGCACGGGCTTCCTCTAGTTGCGGTGAGCGGGGGCTACTCTTCGTTGCGGTGCGCGGGCTTCTCACTGCGGTGGCTTCTCTTGTTGCGGAGCACGGGCTCTAGGCGCGTGGGCTTCAGTAGTTGTGGCACGTGTGCTCAGTAGTTGTGGCTCGCGGGCTCTAGAACGCGGGCTCAGTAGTTGTGGCACACGGGCTTAGTTGCTCCGCGGCATGTGGGATCTTCCCGGACCAGGGCTTGAACCCGTGTCCCCTGCATTGGCAGGTGGATTCTTAACCACTGCGTCACCAGGGAAGCCCCCTCTGCTACTTTTACTAATAGTATTGTTATCGTCATGGAAGTGTTCTTAGCTTCTCCAGGGACCAGCTTCTCACCGTTGTTGCTGCCTACATGGCTGACGTGGTCTAGCACATATTCATTCATCACATTCCTCAAATATTTACCGAGTGCTGACTATGTGCTACACCCTTGGGACATAATGATGTTAGAGATGTCCAATGGTCCTTTTTTATTGAAGTATAGTTGATTTACAATGTTGTATTGGTTTCAGGTATATAGTGACTCAGTAGTTTTACAGATTATACTCCATTAAAAGTTATGACAAGATAATGGCTATAATTCCCATCAATATATCCTTGATGCTTATCATTTATACCTAGTAGTTTGTATCTGTTAATCCCATACCCGTAATCTGCCCCACCCCCTCCCCTGTCCAGTGGTTTTTTTAATCCATTTCTTTGGGATCCTGTTGTCTCCACTTGGTGGTATTGATGCTGGAGTACCATCTACCGCTTTGGGGGCACTTAACCTATAATTTATATGCACATTCCTCAATTAGATCCTTACACAACCCTGGGCGCTAAACTTTGCTCCCTTCATTTCCAGCTAAGGACACTGAGGCACAGGGAGGTCAGGTAACCTGCCCGCACTCCTACAGTGAGGGTGGCGGCCCTGGGCTTTGAACAGAGCCCTATTTTTACCCTAAGCTCTCCACCGTGCTCTGGGAGGCTTTCTTTTGTGGAGCCCACCACCCTTTTCTGGGGAGCCGCCTTCCCTGGGCACAGTGAGACCCTCCCTCAGTTCTATCCCTGAGAAACTGAAAATCCTTCTGCAGCTTTTAGCCTCAGCCACCAGCAAAACTTCCTGCAACTGGGAGTATCTGCAGTCAGCTCTTTCCGTGGGCCTGTGTGCATTCAGATTTTCTTTGGAGGTGCTGCATGGAAAATATTAGCCCGTGAACTAAACAACTGTTCAGAGATGCCATTCAAAGAGGCACAAGCATTCCAGGAATTGTTGAGTGTGAAAATGGCACACAAGGGTCCAGGTTCCAGGCACAGAATTGGGGACAAAGCAAATGCCATGTGTATCCTTGAGCCCACAGATAGCTGTTCTGGGAGCGGGTCATCTGGGAGAATCTCATGACAAACGAAGCCAGAAGATGTTGCTTTTCTGATTTTAGATCAGCTCGGGCACAGAGGGAGAGCATGGGCGGCTGGCCTGGGACCCACCACGTCAGCTCTACCAACCAGGAGAGGCCCCTGCTCACCCTTGAAAATGCACTCGCCTTCGTCACGTACAGAAGGCCCAGACCTACTATCCCTTCCCATTGGTTCTCTTCAGCCCACACACAATGAGCTGAAGTTCTAGGGTGCCCTGCACGGTGCAAGGGCCTGTGGGGGACACAGGAGGTCCAGTGTGGGAGCCCACAGCCTACAAGGTAAACTGGCTCTTTTGTCTATTCTTTCTGTCCTTTGCATATTGGACTTGCAGAATTTTGCAAACTGTAACCACAGTGTTAAAAACATGCCTGCCTTTTAACCCAGCGATTCCAATTTCAGGAATTTAGCTTTAGGAATCAAGGACGTGAACCAATTTAGCTACAAGAAGGTTCAGACAATTTTTATTTTAATTAGTTATTTGTTTTTTTGTTTGTTTTTTTTTTTTAGAAATTCACGTTCTTTTATTTATTTATTTATGGCTGTGTTGGGTCTTCGCCTCTGTGCGAGGGCCCTCTCCAGCTGTGGCAAGTGGGGACCACTCTTCATCGCGGTGCGCGGGCCTCTCACCATCGCGGCCTCTCCTGCTGCAGAGCACAGGCTCCAGACGCGCAGGCTCAGCAACTGTGGCCCACGGGCCCATCCGCTCCGCGGCATGTGGGATCCTCCCAGACCAGGGCCCGAACCCGCGTCCCCTGCACTGGCAGGCAGACTCTCAACCACTGCGCCACCAGGGAAGCCCCCTAGTTATTTGTTTTTAATAGTAGCCAAGGATTGGAAACAAGCCAGATGACCAACAATAGGAGGTTGGTTACCAAAAGATGGGTATACCACACAATGGAGTGATATTTGGCCATTAAAATGATTTTGTAAAAGTATATTTACTGAAAGTAGAGTCCAGATATATTATCAAGTGAAAGGAGCAGTTGTAAAATATGCTGTGATCATATGGCATGATCCTGTTGTGTGTGTGTGTGTGTGTGTGTGTGTGTGTGTGTGTGCCCGCATACACCTCTCTCTGCACAGCAGTGTCTACACGTGCCATGGTGTCTGGTGTTTCATCGTCCTGACAAGAACTGTGCAGGGCCCCCTTGTTCACCACTGGAAGAGGGAATCCCCACTTCCAAGGGGTCTAAAGGGGCCTTTTGTCTTTCAGAAGGTGTGTGTTGGTGGGGGGCTGGGGGTGGGGATAGCTTATTTCCCCAAGACACTTCCATCCAAGTGGAGGCAACGCCCCAGGTATGACACCCCTGGACTCTCTCCATCCCTCCAGCTACCCAATCCTTGTCACCCTCCCTGGAGGGAGGGGCTTAATCAGATTGTGAGTTTGGAAGCAGAAGCTGGGTGGGAATCGCCCAAACCCTCTTGGGTCTGCTCTCCCATGTGGTAAATCTCACAGGACAGGCCTCTTGGTTATGATGGGGTGAGTGAGATGCCTTATTCTGGGATTCAGTATTTGGAAGGACATGTAGCTGGTACACACCTCTCCAACATCAGTTTTCTCTGTATCAGTGATCTTCTGGTCTCCATCTGCCTTACTATACCTTTGTTTATTTCTCACTTGGATCAGGACTCAAGTGAGGAAGTAAGAAAGGGGGTGCTATTCGCTGGCCCCCCTCAAACACCTCAACGTTCTGGGCCCCTTTTTCAAAACAAGCAATACTATACTGTAAGAAAGGGAGTGAAAGCAACTCCCCCGTCTCACATTTCAGTTCCATCTTCAAATACATCAAGACGCCATCTCACCTCACCACCTCCCTTATCCTGCTGGTCCAAATAACTAGCATCTCTCTCTTGGATTATTGCAATAGCCTCATCACAGGCCCCTTGCTCCTACCTTTGCCCGCCTGTAGTTTATCCTCAGTGTTCAGTCAGATTGTGTAACTGCTCTGCTCGAATCTCCTAGTAGTGTCCCATCACTAATCAGAGAACAGCCCGATCCTTTCGCTGGCCCTCAAGGCCCTGCACGTTCAGGCTCCGTGATCTCCCTATCTCATCTCCTACACCCCATCTACACTGACATTCTCTTTCCAGTCACACTGACCTCCCTGTTGTTCCCAGCATATGCCTGGCACACTCCTGCCCCAGGGCTTTTGCACGTGCTGTTCCCTCTGCTGGAACACACTTCCCTATTGTCTCCAGATGGTTCAGTTCTTTGTCTCCTTCAGGCTATTGTTTTCAGACTTTCCCTGATCACCCCATTTAAAATTTCAGCCTGCCTAACACTCCCAAAGCCCTTTCCCTGCTGTGATATTTTCATGGCGTTTATCCCCAGCTGTCGTACAAATTTTTCTTATTTGTTTATTGTCTGTCTCCCCCAATTAGAATGTCAGCTGGACAAGGGCAGAGATGTTTGTTCTCTCACTGCTATTTCCCCCGCACCTGGAAGAGTGTCTGGCACATCATAAGCATTCAATTAATATCTGTTGAATGAGTGAATGGATCTAAAAGGTGGGTGACTGAGATAGTTTTAATTTATGAGAAAAATAAAAGAAGTATGATCTACTGTGCACCAAAATGTCATGGAGAAATTCACACCAAGTACACACACACACAAAATGAGGCTTCATCAACGTTAAAACATTATAGTGGTTTTCTCTGCGTGGGCGGCTGCAGGTAAGTCTCTCTCTCTCTATCATCCTCTCTCTCCAACCACTGCTTCTAATAATCTACAGTAAATATATTGTTTGTGTAATGAAGTAGAAGTAGAGGATTAGTTTTGTTTTTTTTTTTTAAAGTAGTGCTTGCTGTAAATGATAAGGGGCTCAGAGGCAAGGACTGTGTGTAGGCATACGGGCATTTCTGTGTCCCTCAAATAGAGACTTTCCATAGCCTTAGATGCTCCACCTCTTGCAGGACGGCTAGTTCTCTACTCATCAGGTGCTCTTTCCGCTCCCCCCCACTTATTATATATTTATTTATTTATTTTAATTTTTTTTATTTTAATTTTTTTTTATTTTGCAAGTTTTTGGCTGCATTGGGTCTTCGTTGCTGCACACGGGCTTTCTCTCTAGTTGCGGCGAGCGGGGGATACTCTTTGTTGTGGTGTGTGGGCTTCTCATTGCGGTGGCTTCTCTTGTTGCAGAGCACGGGCCCTAGGCATGCAGGCTTCAGTAGTTGCGGCGTGTGAGCTCAGTAGTTGTGGCTCATGGGCTCTAGAGTACAGGCTCAGTAGTTGTGGTGCATGGGCTTGGTTGCTCCCAGCATGTGGGATCTTCCCGGATCAGGGATCGAACCCGTGTCCCCTGCATTGGCAGGTGGATTCTTAACCACTGCACCACCAGGGAAGTCCCTCATCAGGTGTTCTTTATGTGCACCAACTACATAGCCTCTGGCTGTACATGAGAAAGAGGCCCCAGAGTGTTTGGACAAGTGCAGTAGTCAAGCTGCTGTCACCAAGAAAGGAAGATACATAAACACTCGGACAGCCAGTGGATGCCTTGCTTGGCATTCATGAGTAAACAATCATAAATTTCACTGGGTTCTGTGGCTGACAAAGCATTTTCATATACATCATGTTACTTGGATCTTTCCAACAGCTTTGTATGTTACCTGTTATTTCCTTCCCCAAGGAGGCTTAGAGAGTTTAAGTATTTTGTCCAAGATCCCACAGCTGGTTTCTCCCACAAACAGCCAGGAAGTAACAAACAGGAGTATGGTCTGTGGACTTTCCTAAAAGGAGTAGCGTTTGGGATGAGCCGATTATAGCTAAACCCCTGGATTTCTTAGAGGAAACTGAGATGGAGAAGTGCAGTAGGATTTGTCTAGGAAAGGAGATGCAACGACTCTGTTATCCTAGCTGTATGGGAGTGCCTCTTGTGGCGGGGGGGACTACCTTTGTTTGGAAAAAAGACCTTAATAAATACTTGGGGTAGAATGTGAGGTCTTGAAGTTGAAGCCACTCTGCCGTACCAAAAAAAAAAAAAAAATGTGGGAGGCATTTTTTTAACCACTAGGAGAGTCTGCGAGAGAATAAAGGAAAGAAGAAGGAGCAGGGGAAAGGGCAAGATGGAGAGAGGCGGGAGAGAGCAGGGAAGTGTCAGTTTGCGGTGGCCAGAGGCCGCTTGAGGATTTTGTTGGATTTTGTTGGAGTTTGAACTTGTGTTGCTGTGACAGAAATCTGTTCTCATTCTCCCCTTCTAGTCCTTTCACTACTGAAATAGTTGGCAAATTCTGCTCAGCTCACAGATATTTTGTGTGAGAGAGAATCTTGATATACTTGACAAGAGTTGTGGCATGTAACAGCACAGAATAAGGACCACACACATATAAGCAAAAGTCAGGGCAGGGCATGGGAAGACAGAAGAAGCCATGAGCACGTGAGCCCCCTAAGGATGTGCAGAAATCTTGGGGGGTGGCTCTAGGTTTCTAAAGGTCAGGAATCTGATTGCTCAAGCCAGCTTTACCTGGATCTCCACCAGGAGGAGGTAGCTAATAATCTGGGTTACATTCGAAAGGAAAATATTAGGGTTGACATTTAGCGGAAATTTATTTTTCCCTCTAATCAAGTTCCCTTGCTTGAGTCAAAAAGCAAGAATAAGTAAGTGGAAAGGACAACAAACTTGTTCCTGCCCCATTTCTTGCCTTTCTTGAGAACAAGGCTTAATGGACCATTTTTCTTTTCTTTACTAGACAATGTCACGTGATTAGTCATACAGAAGGTTTATTTACCAGGGCAGATTTTCAGATTCCAAAGAACTTGAAAAATGCTGCACAAATAAGTGGCATTTGGGTTTATCCATCACTCCCCTGTGAGTTTGGTCAACATGGGTCAGTCTCCCTGTTTGCCCCTGTTTGTTCCCGTAGATTGGCCACTGCCAGCACTGGACATAAGCTGGTATCTTCCACTGTAAACCTTTTCTTCCTCCTAGGATTGGGCTCAGGCACGAGGCTACGCTTAGCTCTGACCATATCAGAAGGAACACAAGGTCCAGCCTTTTATATGGAGCATTCCCAGGAGGCAAACCCAGAGGCATTCTCCCCTCTCCTTTCTCATTTCACCCGTCCTTGTCGTCACTCCTCTCCAAGGAGCCTGCAAGAAGGGCCTGTGCCCAGAACAGTCAGGATTTCTACTTCAAGACGTGCCCTGGGACCATAGTAGGGACATGGCTTTACACCTTTCCAAATGCGGTCACAGTCATCATCTGACGCCACCCTACAACTGTGATAAGAAACCACTTTCTCCAAGTCTCGTTCCCCATCCTGTAGGGCAGGATCCTGAGGCATCTCAGGGTGGGGATGCTTGGAGATGAAGACACTGGGGAAGCCGACCTGCCACCTTGGCCAATGGCACCTGCTTTACTTCCACCATGATCGGCGCATCAGAAGAGCAGCCTCAGGCAGGTGCCCAGAATTGGGGGAATTTCTCTCAAAGAGGATCACCCTCTGACCAACCAATATAATATCTATCTATCTCCACTCTTCTTCGAAGCTGCATTTCTCAGCACAAACCCACGAACTGGCAGGTGAGTTTGACCATCTGTCTCTAGGGATTTTGATTCCCATTCATCAGTCCCCCAAAGCCTCATTCAATTATTTCAATCTTAAAAAGCATTTGAATGTCCATCCATGCATTAATTCATTCGGCATGGAATTGCCTGATGTTATGAGGCACGTGGTGGAGCCGGTGGGCTGGGGACTGAGGAGAAGGCTGTGCCGCCCACCGGAGGCTTAGGGGCTTGTAGAGGGTGGAGAACGTTGAACAAGCCCATGGGGGCGGGGACACAGGAGGGGCTCTGACAGCTGTAGGAGCGGGTCTGCGTGTGTGAGCGAGGGGCTTCCTGAGGGCAGGGTGTCCTCCCTGCCGTGTGCCCCTCCTCCCTCTGTCCCTCTCTGCTTCTCTCTGTGCCCATCTCCCTTCTTGTTCCCTTTTCCCTTCCTCCTCTGTCACCCAGTGACCCTTTGTCCCCTTGCTCCGATCTCCCCACTTCACACAAAAAATGTTGTCCCTCCTCTGATTCTCTTTTCTCACCCCGCCCGCATCTTTCCCACACATCAGCCAGTCCCTCCAAACCAATAGAAATTCTCCCCAATCAGAGGCAAGGAGGAAGCATCCATCCCAAAAAGGCAAGGAACAGAACCAGCGTGGAGAACCAGAATCATGTCAGACATTTCCCAGGGGAGAGGAAAAGGCCATAGATGATAACAAAAATGTTGCTCGCTGCCATGACAACCGCAGCCAGTCAGCCACAGTACCACGGGTTTGGAGGCAACAGAATCAATTGCATGTTTATTTCCCCAGCATGACCAGTATCCCTAAGGAAGAGGAAGCCAAGAAGGAGATGCCTTCAGTCCTCTGCCTGTCACCTGCCAGAGAACCAGGATGCTTGGTGGGGTTGGCCTTCCTTTCTCCAAACTGCCATCAGTTGTGACGTCACTGTCAGCTGTGCCTGGTGTCTAACTTTTCATCTGTATCAATCAGCATTGAGAGTCCGCTGGGTGCCCAGGTCGGGAGGCTCGGCCCCAGGCTGATGTGAGTAGCCCCTGTCTCGAGGCACAGGAATAGCCACAGCCAGCATCGGTGGGGTGGCCACAGGGCCCAGAAGGCTCAGTGCCAAAAAGTTACCCAGATTATGTTTGTGGACGGGAAGGTGGGAGGTGGAGCCCCACATAACAAAACAGGAAGCAGCATCATTATTAAGAATAAAACCTAAACTCAACAATGGGAAGCAGAATAATCAATAGAGCCCCTTTCCCGGCTGCAGCCCACATCACACAGCTGAAGATTTAAAGGGCCAGTTAAGAAAAGGCCATGAGGGGATCATTTAGCATTTCTGTCCCAGGTCGTTTATGAATATGGACACGAATGTCCTCAAGCTGCATTGTGAGCCAAGCCGACCACAGAGTCAGAGGCAGGCTGTTTCTGAGGGAGTGGTGACACCCTCTCCAGAGAAGCTGTCACCTGCTCTGAGGCTGTCAGCAGGTCCAGCAGCACATGAGGGCCCTGGATATCTGATCTCTGATTGCTTCTGCACTGTTAGGATGACAGAGGAGGCTGAAGGGCGACTGGACATTCTCTCCCCACCATATTCCTCCCCACCTCCCCAGGCATCATGTGGCTTTCAAGGGTCTCTGCGCTAACATAATATTGCCAAGTGCCAGGCATCTCAAATTGTGTGAGATATTAGCAGAAGTATAAAAAATATTGCCTGCCATAAGGAAGCTCCTTTAAGAGAATCCGTCTGTGCTGGGCATTGGGGAAGGGGGAAGGAGGCAGTGGAGATAGATCGCACTGCCGCTGCCTATTCTATTAAATATGACGCGTGGTTCAGAGCCACACGGGCATTTGTGAATCTCATTCCTCTGTTGGCTAAATGGAGCTCGATTTGTATGTGGATCAAAGAAAAGCTACTTATCCCTACTGGATATCTCCTTCTAACTCACTGGCATTGTTCAGCAGGGAAAGGTGAAACAAAGGCTGAATTTATTCACAGACAGGAGCTTCAAAGCCCAAACATCAAGGAAATAGCTCAAAACTTCAAAAAACAGCTCTGACCTAAGTTCTCCAACATTTTATATTTTCAAAAATCACAAGCAACAGATGAACTATCCAAAAAGAGCAAATTTCACTTCAATTTCCATTTAAATGCCTCAAAGCAAAAAAATCCAAGAGTTCTGTCTCTTTTTGCACTGCTGTCAGCCAGGCTGGGAGCCCCTCATATTCTCTTCTCTTATTTTTCCACCTTGTGGTGAAGGTCTACCTTCCAAACTGGTGAGGGCTGAGGTTAATCAATACAACAGTTGCTCAATGCTTCAGCATAAGAGGAATTGAACATTTACATCCAAACACCTCAGATTTACCACACCACCACATGGATCCAAAAACAAACAAAACAAAACAAAAACTGGCTTTAAAACAAATGCCATTAGAAAACAGTTTCTTTAAGAGTTATACATACACCTATCATATGTTCTATCCCTAATTACTTATCCAAGAAAAAAGAAGGCACATGTCTATATAAAGACTTTTACATAAATGTTCATAAGAGCTTTATTTGTAATAGCTAAAATTGAAACAATCAAAATGTCCATCAATAATGAATAAGTAAATATGGTATAAACAAAAGAACCAAACAGATTGTGGTATATCCATACAATGGAATACTACTCAGCAATGAAAAAGGGAGAAACTGGTGATACAAACAACAAGGTGCATGAATCAAAATAATTATGCTGATTGAAAGGAGCCAGACAAAAAGGAATTTATATAAAACTTTAGAACATGCAAACTAATCTGTCATGACTAAAAGCAGATCAGTGGTTGTCTGGGAGGAAGGGTCCAGGGAACCAGAAGGACAGATTGCAAAAAGGGCATGAAGAAACTTTTGGAGTGATGGATATGTCCATTGTCTTGAATGTGGTGATAGTTTCATGTGTATACATCAATACATATGTCAAGACTTGTACGTTTTATACTTTAAATGTATATATATACATATATATATATGTATGTATATATATATATATTATGCTTCAATAAAGCTGTTTAAAAAGTCAAAGAAAACATATGCCATGATGCAGTAACAGGGACTAGATATATACCCCTCCTTAAACAACTAGAAAACCAGAAAAAATATATGACACAACAATTTCAACATTGGACAACAGTCAAGGTAGGATTGTGAAGGAAAATAAGCAAGATGGGTCTTGCAGTGGCACCAGCTCACTGTCTAGAGACAACCCAGATGGTGGGATTGCGGACTTGAGGAGACAGAGTTCAGAGTTGTGGGAGACCAAGGAAGTTCACGTTTTCAGGGCAGAATGCCAGAGTGAAGGGAGTTCTACACACAGAGAAAAACTCCAGACACTGTCAGGTTAGAAACCTTGTCTTTGATATCTGATCATAACCTGCATGTGAAAAAATTCCTTGAGGCAGAAAAAAGAACCCCATAAAAGGAGCAGCTGGAACAATTCCTGGAGTTCTTACAGGGCTAGAAAACGTTGGTATTTTCATCAGCCGAAGTGCAGACCCTGTAACACATGGGTTGTGTCCCAGAAGGGTATTGCCTTAATCACAGGGCTAAATCAGTCCTAGACTAAAGGTTGTTCTGGACATAGCATAACAAAGTTTAAAAGCAAACCCTGAAAAGATTAAACTGTTTCCAAGTAACCGTGTGCCAGAGCAAAGTCCAACACTCTCTCAAGGAATAAAACAAAATCTGATACCTAATACTGTAAAATGTCCATTACCTAGCATCGAATAGAAAATTACCAGGCGTGCAAAACATCAGGAAAATATGACTTATAACTGGGAGTAAAATAAAACAGAAATATGCCCAGAACTGGCAGAGATGATGGAACTAGTAGGCAAGGATATTAAAATTGCTGTGATAAATCTTATAAATATATTCAAGGATGTTAAAGGAAAACACAAACTCAATTATGAGAGAAATAGAAGACATAAAAGAAAACCCAAATGGAACATCTGGAGGTGGAAAATACAATAGCTGAAAAACAAATAAATTGTGAACAAAAATCATCATCTCATTGTTAGTGGAACTCACTTTCAGGCTGTCAAGTGATAACTGAATCATCACTTCCTTGGAGATGCCTCCCTGGCTGAAACAAACTCAGTATTCTGTGTTCGCACAGTGCTTCAACCTCCTCTTCAAAGTACTTGCCATGGTTGTAATATTTCCATTATTTGTGAGACCACCCAATGTCTGTCTTCCCTACACTGTAAGGTCCATGAGAACAGAAGCATGTTTTTGCTTACCTGTTCACCAGTGCCCAGAACAGTGCCAGGCTTCAGGAAAGCACTCAATAAATATATTATGAATGAATGAATGAACTGCTCTCGTCAGCTTTGCACTGGATTCATTCAGCAGCTCCTATTTAAAGCATCACCTCTGACTGCCTTGATCAGTGTAGTGACCCAGGTTGACCACGGGCTGCGATTCTCACGTGGCTTCGTAAAATGTGCTTCCTGCAAGCACTGTTTAGTGTGAACAGATGATTTGCTGAGTGACCTGGAGTGAGCTACTTAATGTTGCCGACCTTTGGTTTCCTCAGCTATTGAATGAGGATGTTGAAACAGATGATCTCTAAGAACTCTCTCAGCTCTGATGTCCCAGGATGCTGTTATGGTCCAGTCTCCAAAGATGTTCTTCCTCCCTACAGGGTCCTCAGCTCCTAGTCCCCATGCCCTTGGATATGCTCTCCCTGCCTTGAATCGGGACTTCCTGTGTGACCAACAGCATAGGATGCAGAGAACAGTGTGTGACTTCTGAAGCAAAGTCATAAAGGGCATGGTGGCTTCTGCTTTGATCTCTTGGATAGCCAGCCACCGTGTCATGAGAACACTCAAGTAGCCCCTGGGGAGAGGTCCTCATGGAGAGGAACTAAGGCCTCCTGCCAACAGCCGTGCGAACAAACCATTTTGGAGCCAGATCCTCCAGCCCCAGTCAGACCTTCAGCTGACTGCAGCCCAGCCAACATCTGACCTTAACTTCATGAGAGATTGGAGCCCGATGCACCCAGCCGGGCTGCTCCCGAGTTCCTGACCCACAGAAGCTGTGAGAGATACTAATTGTTTACTGTTGGGTTTGGTTTTGTTTTTTTTTTTTTTTGAGGGGATAAACATTTGCTATTTATTTATCTGACAAAAGGCTCTTATCTAGGATATGTAACTCATGGCCATAAATTGATAAAAATACCAGCCATCCACCAGGAAAAAATGGGCAGAAGATTCGAGCAGGCACTTCACAAAAAAGATAACCGAATGGGAATAAGTATCTGAAAAGGTGCTCCACATCACCACCCATGAGGAAAAGGCAAGGCAAAACCGCAATGAGATGCCACCGCACATACACAGCAATGGCTAAAATCAAAACCCTGACAATGTGTCCTGTTGTTTCAGACCACTAAGTTTTGTGGTAATTTGTTATGCAGCAATAGACAACTAGTACACTGGCACTGAAAGCTGTCCCTCCTTCACTCTTTCATTACTTCTGCTGTGAAGAAAACACTAACTCATTGCATAAGTGAAATCTCCAAAACACACATCTTTCCCAGTTTGGAGAGCAATTTGGGGGCCTGGAATCTTGATCAAAAGTCTCAAGGAATACAGAAGCCCCCTTTTCTTCATTTGTCCCCTGCAGATCTGATGCCACCCTGTCTTCACTAAACTCCCCCCCAACTCTTTTCCTTCTTTTTTTCACCAGCCATTTTTTACTCAGTTTCAACAATTTCACTCCCACTCTGCATATGATTTTCTAGGTGTCCGTGGGATACAGGTCCTGCTATCCTGAATGACTTTCCCAAGTTCCATAATCAGTTTTGAATGTCCTCACAGTACCTGTGGGCACATAGCAGGTGTTGAACAAGTATTATTATTTACTGCCTTGGTCCAGAAAGCTGACCCTGAGCAAGCATTAAGGTTCTAATGATTTGGTTAGAAGGTGCAAACCCAGGGCGATGGAGATGGAAACAAGGAAGTGAGACAAGAAGTCACGTGATGCCATGTAACATGTTACCGTGGTGGCCTTGTTTCACCGTGAGCTCCCCTGAGCAGTGAGGGGGCACCGGGTTTACTCAGTACGGAGCTTCTCTAGAAAGGCTGCAAGAAGGAATCATGATCCAGTGTCATTCACGGGAGAAGGGAACGTGGAGGAATTTATCTGCCCTGCTCCTACCTTCTACCACCTAGGTTAACATTCACCCCAAGGGGAGTGAGCTCCCTTGCATTATCCAGGCCCTGATGACTGCCCATGAAGCCAGATTCCGTGCCCTATGGTGAGGGATTTCATCTGCGTTCAAGGTGAAGGGCATCCAGGGGCAGTCATCGAGGAACTTACGAAGATACACAAGATGGGTATCTCATATAGTTACCTTCTTGGCCCCTTTTCTAATTCCTTAGATACTAGCTTGCCAGCACAGCTGTAGGAAGGCCTGGCTTCTCGTTTTGACTGCATCAGTTCCTCAAATGTGTGATGTGGGCGGAGATACAGTGTGGCTGCATATTAATGGGAGCTGACCCTTGCAGGCTTCAAGACAGATGGACACGCTCAAATCCTGGCACCCTAAAAGGCGAGACTTCTTTCTGCAGCCGGCTGGAAGGAAGATCTTGTCTCTCAGCTGAGGGGGGTCTCTGAAACAGTAACAGCCACCAGCTTAGAAAATGCAATTTAATTGAGTAAAACTGGAGTTTCTGAGCAGTCCCTGGGCTGTTTTAGACAAATTAAAAGGCCCTAAAGCACCCTTTTTTTTTTTTTTTTTTTGCTACAAAGAGAGGTGTTTCCTCCCAACAGTTCTTCAAACTTCTTCTTAGAATCAACCCCCGGAAACTGGCTGCAAGCAGTAGATGGAGGCCCCATGAGTCTCTCAGAATCCCAGTGTGCCAAGAGGCCCAGTCAGGCTCTCATTAACAGATGAGGATGGGTGGATGGATGGGTGGGTTGCTGGGTGGGTAAATGAATAGATGAGGTTTGTAAAACCTCAGTTTGTAAAAACCTAGGAGGCGTTGTCCAGGCACCTAACACCCTCAATGCCCCCTTTCCAGCAGGCAATCGATGAAATCACTGCTGTGGGTTTTTACTGTCTGAGTCTCTCCACCATGCATTTTTCCTGTCCCTGAGAGAGCCACCCTCTCCAATCCCCCACCCTCTGGCTTGTTATCAGCTCCATGCTGTCTCTTTGCATTAAAGTGACGAGAAGCAGCACAAAGCTGCCGACAGGAGTCTGGAGCTGTAATTTGCACTGACATTCTCTGGCGTTATCCACTTATTGCCTGGTAAGCCAAATAGGAGATTTGTCTGATTTTGATCCCAGGAAGAGAAATAACAGCCCTGCTCTGCTCCTGCCATTTAAAGCAAAGCACCAGGCCGGTCCTCGGGCCCGAGTCCTGGCTGGCAACTCCCACCTTCGTGATGCGGGTATCATCTTCCTTTCCTCTGGCTGGAACTGCCTTTCAGATCTGACATCTGGCAAACACTGGATGGTTGGGGAGGGGGGAGACCATGCCATCCTCTCCGCTGGTGACAGTACTGACCACAGGTTGCCAAGGGTCCTTAAAGGAGCCTCCGGGGGATTTAAGTGCCCCTGGAAAGTCAGACCCCAGCTGAAAATACCGCAGCAGCTCTCTTCTGCCTCCCCAACCCCTGCCTTTAAACTCTCCCGGCTGTAAGAGAAATGAGGCTGAATGAGAGGCTCGTGAAAGAGCACCAAGTAGTCGGCCTGTGGGCACGGCCCACTACATAATTTACAAAATGAAAATGGGGGGCCCCTTGTTCAAAAAAGCAGGAAAAGTGTCGTTAAAGGTACTCAAATATAAGGCCTTTTCCCTTTCTTTGGTGGTCTCTCTCTGAATTGTCATAGTATTTTTTATTTGCTATGTAGTGCTGTCCCAAGTAGATAAATAAATATTATTTATTAGCACGATCTTTACCCTTCATCTCTAGATTATACAAGGACAGTTTTAAATGCACACGGAAAAGCTTTTAACTCAGATGTGGAATCACCAAAGTGACACAATTCGTATTTCCTAACTCGTATATTCATCTCTGGTTCATCGCTACCAGAACAGTGGAGATGCTGCATCGACCTGTTCTTATTTCCCTTCTTGATATACAGACTTTTTACCAACATTCTCCGCCTTCATCTTACTGACGAGTAAGGGAGGACTGAAGGGAAAAGAAACCGTGGTTGCCCTTTCTTTCCTTCTATGTCATCATTTTCAGTGTAAATAGTCAATACAGGGAAGTAACATTAAGAATGTGGTAGAGTGCCTTGACCTTTCTTAGAACACGATCGTCTTCTTTCTGCGTTTAAGGCAAGTTGTGGAGTGCCTACAGTGGCCAGGCGTGTCCAAATGCTCTGTATGCTTGAACTCATTGGATCTTCTTGACAACCCCACACGGCAGGTAAGTTACTTATATTTTTCAGAAAATAATTGGAGGCACTGGGAGGTTAAATGACTTGCCCAGAGTCCCGGAACATGCCACTGGCAGAGCCGAGATGCAGGCACGAGGGGTCTGGCCCTGGAGTCCCAGCCCCGGCCACTAGGGTCTCCTGTTGATCAGGACAGATCAAGGAAAGATCTGGGGGGAGTCGCACCCTTCTCTTTACCCCTGCGTCTGTCAGGTCTATGTACCAGGGCTGGGGATTGGGTGGGGGGCGGGGACAGGGAGTGTCTTTCCCTTCAAGTGTAAATCCATAACTTCACTTCTTTAAGATGTTACCTTTGCTCAAGCCCAGATCAAGGGGCTTACTGACATTTTAAAGATGACGAGGGGGGTGAAGTTCACAGTGGGACGCCCTGGAGTCTGCTGGGTCCAGATGAGTTGGGGGAGGGCAGCTGGGGGTCTGAGGAAGCCCCTTCCTCCCAGCTGTTGTTGGACTCGGGAGTGGGGGAGTTGGCACGGGAACCAGCCAGTGAAGCCCTGGCTTGGTTTCCCTCGTGCCTCAGTGAATGGCGCGAGTGTGCACACACGACCCAGCTCTGCCTCCGGCCACATGCTTAGAAACCGTGTCCTTTCACCCCCAGTCTCCTCTTTCTCGAAGTGACTCAAAAGTGTTCCCCACCCGCTGCCTGGAAAGGCATTGCCCGGCAGGTTCACCGGGTCAGAGGAAAAGCCCTTGGCATCCGGAACACCGGCCCACAGACGTCAGCAGGGAGCAAGGACGGCCAGGAGGAGGGAAGTGATAACTCCCTTTCGGGCTTGGGGCTTGTGTGGGTAGGAAAGGGCAGGGAGGGCGGGGAGGGCCGGGGTCATGGAGCAGAATCAAGGGTCGGGGAGCGCACAGAGGAGGGAGGTGCAGCGTCAGATGGGCACTTTGCCCAAGGTCCCTGGGAGATGGAAGGAGCCCTGCGATGCCCAGTGGTTTTACAGCGGCCCTAAATGGTTCATCATCACCCAGCCATCCAGTCCTGTTCAGTCATCTTTATGACATCTTTATAGCAAAGCTAGTTACCTTTGCCCCAAGTAGCGTGTGCTCTCTGGTTAGCCATCCAAACGGGCTTATGTCAGATGGGAGCCATGTCTCCCCTCTCTTAGCACGCAGATTATGGGGCAGAAACACCCAGTCCCGCCTACCATAAAGACTTCTGTATCTGGTGCATTGATACACAGTTGGAGGTTTGTTCCCTAAACATTCCTGCAGACACGAACTTAAATGTCCCATCATTTAGGAATTAAAAACAAAAAGTACAATCATCCCTCAGTATCCATGGGGGATTGGTTCCAGGACCCTGCGGACATCACACTCTATACATGCTCAAGTCCCTTCTGTAAAATGATGTAGGACTGGGGCCCTCCGTATCCACAGGTTCCTCATCCCCTGAATCTGGGATTGGGGATGGGGAGCCCGCAGTACAGAGGACCGACTGTACAACGTAACAGGCTATTGACTCCTACAGACTGGATGCCTGGACCTGGAGAAAGGACATCAGTGAAGGGAAGCTATGGCTTAAAGCGATGTTTTCACAATTCTGATAGCAGTTTCTTTCCACTGTTGGTTTTTCCTTTTCCCAGAATGCAGAAAGCTTTGTCTGCTTTTCTCCATCTTTGCTGTGTTGTCCAGTGCCTTTAGGGGAATCTTACTGATCAGCAACAGTGGGGGGTGGGGGGCGCGGTGGGCAGAACTCTCTTTCCTCTTCTGTTTCCTTTTTTGGGTTGTAATGCTCTATTTCTCTCTGGATATATTGTTTGGAGACCATCAGGCATGTGTTTGATGCATGACGCAAATGTCATATGGTGTTGTTAACGTCACACAGTTGACAAAAGAAGACGAGGAAAAGGATCCCAGCAGATGGTTCAGTATTACATTTCATACTACACAGAGTCCATTCCTGACGGCCCAAAGCAAACAGCAGTCACTCTGTCAGTGAAAAAGATGCAAGTTTTTCTCTTGTCTCAAGTGAGAATTCCCCATATGGCTATTTTACAGTCCTTACTCACTTCTCAGGATATTTGCTTTTTCTTGTTTCTCTTTTTTTCTCCTCAAAAATGCTGATGGTCCCAGGGCTTAGGGACAATAATTGTTGCTCCTTTTCAACATAAAGGTCAGGATCCTTTGTTACAAAGTAGGTTTTGTGGCCCAGAGAAAGCTGGGCAGAGATGATCTCTGCTAAAGAGCAGAGGAAAATAATTCGCTCCCCGGTTGTCACGTTTGGCCAATTTGAGTGAGAAAAGGGGGCTTGTGGGTGTAAGAGCATATGAAACCACACAATTATGGTCTCTCACTTTTCTTTTTATAGGCAGGCAAAAGAGACCCCAATATGTCAGACAGCGCTGGACCTTGAAGGGAAGGTCAGTAAAAAAATTTAAGCTGTTTTCTCCTTTTGTTTTCTGTTATCTTGTGTTAACTGTTTCTTCATAGTTATCTGTTAATATTATTTTAAGTCTCCAGCAAAGATTCTGACACTATGATGATAACAGTTATGTTTATAAAATACGGGGGAACTGCTCTCGTCCTGGCTTGCTGATTTCCAGGTTTCTTCTGGCTTTAACACGGGAGAGCTGGGGTGTAGAATACCCAGCAGTTGGAGGTTGACCCCTGGCTGGCTGACCCCCATCCCTGAGTCAATCTCCACCAGCCACCCATCAGTTTGGAAGCATCACTTGGCAGTATGGCCACCGCGGACCATTCCTTTCAAGTTGTTGTGGGTTGCCATGGAAACAAAGATGTCTCAATGTTAAAAGTAATTTGGTCCTTAATGGAAACGGTCTCTCTCTAAAGGAAAGTTAACTTGGGAACCATTAGAGTCATGCCGAGTCACCGGCCCCACTGCGCACCCCCGTCCTACTTTCTTCTGCTGGCCTGGAGGTCTTAATTTTGATGATGTATGAGGTGTCAGCCAGAAGATCTTGTGCTCTGCTGCGAAGCACTATAAAAAGGCAGATGGATGACTGTGTCATCCACAAATACCCTAGAAAGTTAAGTGTTAAACCAATGTTAATAATAAATGTTTTCTTCTGAAGTGGGTTACGGCAGTATCACCGGAGCCCTTTAAAATGTAACGAACCAATAAAATCTCAGGGAGCTGAGGGACACCTAACCCTGCCATCGTCCCTATAGTACAGTCAGGAAGGTTATTAAATGCCATCCCATCTGGTCTGCATCTGCCTGAAACCCTTGGATGGAAAGAGGAACAGTCCCTCCAAACATCTGAGCTTGATCTCTGCAAATGAGAAATCTTGAGACCAGAAAGCCCCAGGGAATGCAGAAATGACTCTTTAAAAGTCGTTTTGAGGAAACATGGCCACTGACCCATCACACTGACTCAGCCTCCCTGCCCCTACCATTTTGCTAATGGGCTCCCTTGATTTAAATGGAAGGAAGCGAAGAAACACTCTCTGATCTAGGTCCTGCCTGATCTCCCATTGCTGGATGCTGCCTTGATCATTTAGCAAGCACTGGTCTTGACTTCTGGCTCCTGCAGGGGCTTGTCTGAAGATAGTCCCCAGGTGCGGAGCCTGGGAGAAGAACTGCATGCTTGTGTGCATAATTTGAAGCTTACTTCGCAGGGACCCATAGTTGTGCTGTCTTTGCTCAGGAAAATTCTAAGCTGAAATTCTGTATTCCAGCCCCTGTGGATATGAAGTCCTAACTCTTCCTCATCTTCTCCTGCTCCTCAGCCAATAGTAAGATTGGTGGTTGTTGCTATTGTTGTTTTCTCCTAGGAGGTCCTTCCTGGTTTAAGAAAAAGAGTCAGCATCACTGAGAAGATGAGTCAAAATGCTCCAGTGTCAAGCTGGGTTCCCCAGAAGCAGACCCTGAGGGATGATTCTAGTGAAAGTGACTCGTTAGGAAGTGTTCCATAGGGTGGGGAGACAGGACTGGGAAGGGAAGGACGACGTGATGTCAAGCCACATCCCTGGGAGGGTAATGCTGGCACAGTCCCTCAGGGGCACGGTGTAGGTGACACCTAAGCGTCCCCATCGGGGATGAGGGAGTTGCAGAGTTTATAGCCCTCTCATCGGTTAAGGGCTGCAGGGGCAGGACATACAGGGAATGCAGCCAAGGCAGTTCCAGGTGCCCGTGGTCCATCCTCTGACACAGATGCAGGTGCTGCTGGGAGTGGAAGCCTCAGGAGAGACCTCATGCTCAGAAATGCTGAACAATCTGAGATGTTGACATAGGACCGACAGTCACTGCCACACACCCCACGTACAGGAAAATAAAACAAGGAAAGGAGCTCAAGGTTTACTTCCAGGTTCATTGACTTGTTTGTCACTCATTCAGTCATTCAACAAACATTACTGAGCACCTGCTGTATTCGTCATTGTGCTAAATGCTGGGGCTTTAAAAAAAAAAAGGAGGAGGAGGAGGAGGTAGCACTGATCTCGTACCTGAGAGGCTAAGAGTGTAACAGGGTGGGGTGGGGGAATATGAACCTAATGTCCATCACCCGCTCAGGTTTGGACCCTACTAGTCCTAACTTCTGTCTGGGTCTGTCCCACCTCAAAGAAGCTCTCTGTATAATGGCATAATCCAGGGGCCACAGGGCTACGCTGCTTCATGTGACTATAGCACCCGGCGATACCTGGATGAAAAGCACAACATGAGTGTGAGGTATTATTAGTAATAAAAGTGGCATTTAGTGGGCTTCCCTGGTGGTGCAGTGGATAGGAATCTGCCTGCCAATGCAGGGGACACGGGTTCGAGCCCTGGTCCGGGAAGATCCCACATGCCACGGAGCAACTAAGCCCGTGGCACCATGGCTGCTGAGCCTGGGGTCTGGAGCCCACAAGCCACAACTACTGAGCCCGTGCCACAACTACTGAAGACCGCGTGCCTAGAGCCTGTGCTCCGCAACAAGAGAAGCTGCTGCGATGAGAGGCCCTCGCATAGCAACGAAGAGTGGCTCCCGCTTGCCACAGCTGGAGAGGGCCTGCGCGCAGCAGCAAAGACCCAACGCAGCCGAAAATAAATAAGTAAAATAATAACAATAAAATAAAATAAAAGTGGCATTTAGCAATACTGAAATAAATAAGCTGACACAGGAATTTTGCTCTGCATTTAGGGAAATGTTCTGGGTCTCCGAGGCCCTGTGTCTTAGAATCAAATGCTTCCAACAGCCATAAAATATTCCTGCCCTGGTTTGTTTTAGGACTTGAGCATTTTTCTGGCATCCTTGCTTTGCTAAGTGCCCTGCTGCTTCCAAGCAGTGTGGCTGCGTGGGCGGCATTTCAGCTGCAGCTCAGGCAGGGTTACTTAAGGTCATGTCCATCTATTGCCCATGACCTACCAGCCAGGACCAGGAGGGAGGGACAAGGCATGGGAGTGACTGGAGACTAATAGCAAAACTTTTCTCGTTTGTAGGGTAAAACAGGTTAGGAAAAGTGTAAAGCAATCCTGTCCCTCCATTCCTAGGACCAAAGACTCGATGATCAAAACAGACACTGCCAGGTAAAATATAGGGCACATAAATAAATGATGAATACTTTTTAAAGTGTAAGTATGTCCCAAATATCTCCTGGGATACACTTATACACTTATATTAAAACATTCCTTGTTACTTATGTGAAATTCAGATGAAACTGGGCATCCTGTATTTTTCTTCTCCAGTGTTATCTGGCAACCCTACCTGCAAGGGCTTCACCAGAAGGAACTTACTCCTTTAATTCCTTATCCAGGTGGGAAGTGGAAAGCCAGATATGACTGGAGGCCTCCATTTCAGGCCTTTGGGAGGTTCAGATCTCTCCAGCTGAGCCATTTATCTGAAGTCAACTTAAAATCGCTTTCTAAGATCCTCCCTCAACTGTTCCTTGGGCTGGAAACGTGGACCCCAAACTGATCTTTAACTCGCACTTCAATTCCCTAATGCCCAGCAGAAAGGCCCACCTGGAGAGGTGTTCGCGGGCAGGAAAACGGAGGCAGAGAAATGACCAAGGTGAGGATCCCTTAGCAGGGCCTCCGATTCCAGAACTTCTTATTCACATGTAATTCCTTAGATTTTTAATCTGCGATGGGCTTGCCTTAAGCTTATGAAGTAATTAAATAATGCTTTAAGTTTTCTTAACTACAAGAATGAAAAGCTCATCTAAAGTCAAATGCCACGTGCAGATGTTATTTGTTCTTTATTTTTTTGATGACTCCATGTATTTATTAGTATAATACTTTTTCAACCAAAAATGCACTAAGTACAATTGATACAAAAAGTGACATTTTGACATTACCATTTTAAGCAAAGACAATTTTCTCCACACAAATTTCTAGCCAGAGAATATCAAACAAAACAAATTTGAATCGCAGGCCACCAAGCCACTCAAGAGGGATGGGGAGGTAGCATCTTCTATAACTCCTCAGTGCAACCGTATCATTTTTATCTATTTCAAAGTACTGTCATGTTTTGTCTTTATTTTGCCCCTAAGGAATTTTTCGTGTGTTATATCTTTATTTGAATTGCAATTTGAGTGAAAGGTAATCATGAGTCCCAAGATGACTGAAAACTTGGTAAAGAAACTGGTTCAAAAGAAGAACTTCCTAAAAAAAATGGCTCTCTTCTGCCCATTTTCCATCAACCATCATCTACTGTCACCACCTCCTATTAGGCCATTCCTTGGGGAGAACTGCAAACTTTGTCGACATTACGTTTTATGTGCAAACCGCATTTATTTACTTTCAAGTTGGTGTTGATTATGTAAATTCCCCTTCTTTGTTCAGTTGCAGCAGTTCAGCAAGGGACAGGTGCAGGCAGGCGGGCACAGGAATCTCACAGGCAGATTTTAAAGCCATAGAGAAGTATCGCCAGCCCCAAACCTCAAATTCGCAGGCACTTTTTCCCTGGCATAGCCAGCCCTTTCCCAGCAGTCACCTAATTTGAGCCTCGACACCGTCTTGAGGGAGGGCACCACAAATGTCATCCAAACCCTTTGGCAGGGCCTGTCCAAAGCGACAGGGGTGGTGACAGAAACCTCATTTGTGGCCCCGGTTCTTCCCATTTGAACCCGCTGTTAAGCAGTGAACCTGGAGCCAGATTCTGGATTTTAGAGCCCAGGTCTGGGATATGCCGTTGAAGGATGCCAGTTCCTGCCTTCCATAGTCTACCTGGTGGAGGCCACAAATTCATTCCTTAAATCCTTACTGAACAAGGACGGTGTGCCGGGCACACTCCAGGTGCTGGGGACGCAGCTAGGAAAGGCAGACAAGGTTCAGGCCTCCGTGGGGCTTCCATTCTGGAGGTGGCATCAGATGGCGACAAGTGCTCTGAAGATAGGGGCAGAAGGACCAGGTGGGAGGCAGGGCTGCTTTATGGAAGGTGAACAGGAAGTTCTTTCTGGAGAAGGGATGCCTGACCAGCCAGCCTCCTCATGTGGGGCCCCAGCTCTGCAGGCAGGGCAACTGCTGAGCTCCAAGATGGGAACAGGCTTGCTGTCTGAGGGCCAGCCAGGGAGGACAGCAGGTCAGAGTGGACCCAACACGTTGGAGAGAAGGGAGATGCTGTCCGAGCACCAGGCAGGCTCAGCCCATGGTCAGGAGCTTGGATTTTATTTGAATGGTGATGGGGAAGCCGCTGGAAAGCAAATCTTAGCCCAGGTTCTCACCTTCTCCTGTAAAGATCAACAAAGAGGATGTGGGCTCAGGCACAGACGGGGCGGAGTGGAAAGTGCACGGAGACCCTCACAGGTGACGGCCAGGTGTCCCCCTCTTGAGGAGATTTGCCTCTGGAAGAGGGCGGGTGAGGCCCCTGGCTGCTGCCTGCTGTCCGAAGGTTGGCTCCTGGAGCTTGGGGTTTTCCCAGGGTGTAAAATTCCATTTCCTGAAGCTTCATGTGCTTCTCCAGAAAGCTAGTAGGTGTCCTGATGAGGTTTCAGACCCTGTAGCAGCACTTTTTAGACCCTGGTGGCCTTAACACAGGTTAGGATGGTCCCGTCTGCCTATGCAGACTGCCAAGAAAAGACATTCCAAACTGTCGTGGGGATGAACAGAGCTGAGGCCTGGCGCAGAGGCCGACTTGGGAGAAGGTCAGTTGGGCACCTTATCCAGGGGCCAGATTAAAACATTTCGACCAGTGGTTCTTAGAGTGTGGCCCCTGCATCAGCATCAAGTGGGAACTTGTTGGAAATGCTAAATCAGAAACTCAGCTTTCTGTATTTTAACAAGCACTCCAGATGATTCTAGTACTCAATATTAAGTTTGAGAACCGCTCATTTAGAAGAAAGCTGGGCAGATAGTTTTAAAAAATAAATAAATAAATAATAATTCCCGCTTTTGCTGAGACATGGCTCAAATCAGAGCAAAACCAGAAAACTTCAAGGCACGGGGATGTGGGATGTCGTCTCTGCCCCAAAATCAACCAACCACAGAGACTAATATCCAAGTTATAACTTCTCAGTCGAGCAAAACTCCATCATGAAACATATTAGTAAAGACTGATCTCTGGCTATTTCTCCCAACCAGTTTCCAAGGCCCTAGTTTATTCTTGGTGCACTCTGGATACTCCTGGAGCATTCATTCATTCATTTACTCATTCATTCTCACACTCTTAGCTGCTGAAGATACAAGATAATGAAACCCTATGTCCACCCTCAGGTAGTTTGTTTCAAGGAGAGGCATATGGCTTGCGAATGAAAAATTACAGGGCAGGGTAATAATTACTACAAGAGTGCTCTGGGCTGGGGTGGGGCTCCTCACCTAGGGCAGGAGGGAGGAGGTCGGCCAGGCTTTGAGGAACAGAAACAGCAGGGGTTAATCCAGTTCAGCCAGCCTAGTGGCTGAGTCAGATCATGACGCAGTCAGATGGGAAAGCTCCAGTTCGCAGTCCTAACTTCCCCCGAGAACAGAATTGTCTGCAGAGTCCAAGTACACCCCATGACCACACGTGTGTGCTTGGGGCGTCAGGGGTTGACTGGAGGAGTGAGGGCACCACTGGCAGCTCCAGCCCCCAAATTACTGACCAGGGGCTGCAAATTCCCAGGGGCTGTATTACCAGCTCCTTTTCCTGATGAGCATTCTCATTGGCCGGTCCGCCAGTTCCAAAGCCCAGCAACTCATTCTCAGCCCTGTCACCCCAGTAGACACTCGAAAACCTCACTTCTATCCCAGCATTTTGTCCTTTTGATCAAGAAAGGACTGGGGGGCTTCCCTGGTGGCGCAGTGGTTGAGAGTCTGCCTGCCAATGCAGGGGACACGGGTTCGAGCCCTGGTCTGGGAAGATCCCACATGCCGCGGAGCAACTAGGCCCGTGAGCCACAATTACTGAGCCTGCGTGTCTGGAGCCTGTGCTCCGCAACAAGAGAGGCCGCGATAGTGAGAGGCCCGCGCACCGCGATGAAGAGTGGCCCCCGCTTGCCGCAACTAGAGAAGGCCCTAGCACAGAAACGAAGACCCAACATAGCAATCACTCAATCAATAAATCAATAAATCTTTAAAAAAAAAAAAGAAAGGACTGGGAATAAATCCCTGTCCGCACAATCAAGAACCTCAGTCCTTAGCACATAGTCTTAGCAGTTCTACTCACATGCACGGCGTGGTCCTCCTTTGGTAATTCATTCATTCAAAACTATTATGCCAGGCCCTGATCGAAGTGCCTCCTCTACCCAGTCATCCTGTTACTGATGGTTAATAATTATGCGGTAATTTTTAGTCTCACTAGGAATGAAAAATGCGACAATAAACTACCATTTTTCACCCATCAAATTAGAAATACTTTGTTTTAAAGAAAATACTCAGTGCTAGCGAGGAGGCTGTGAGACGGGCAACAGCAACATCATAATTAGCAATAGAAGTGGGACATCCTTTCTGGAAAGCAGTTTGACAAAAACTATTTCAATGTTAAAACTCATTAACCCAGAAGTTCATCTGGAAGTTTATTATAAGGAAATTATCAGGGATTTAGACAAAGATTTATACCAGCTACCATTTATACCAGCCATGCACTAAATACATAAATTACCTCCTGTACCAACAAAGATTTCACCAAAACATTGTTTTTCATGGCAAAAAAATTACAAACAGGCTACATTTACAGTAATAGAGAATGTTTAAACAAATTAGAATAAGTCATAGAACATAGTATGCATTAAAAACTGTCTTTAAAGAATTTTAAATGCCATAGGAAATGTTCTTATATATACAGTATGCTTCTAACTTATAAAAATATATAATAAATATACATGCATTAAAAATAACGCAGAGAGGGACTTCCCTGGTGGACCAGTGGTTAGGACTCCCGAACTTCCACTTCAGGGAGCAACTGGTCAGGGAACTAAGATCCCGCAAGCCGCGTGGCACAGCCAAAAAAAATAATAACAAAAATAACACAGAGAAATAAAATACTACTAGGTAGGATGGAAACTTACTAATGCTTCCCGCGTTTTCCTATTTTTCTACAATTGGCCTGTATCCCTTTAATAACAAGAAATGTTACAAAAATAAAAGGCGCCTGCGCGAGCACACACGTGACTTCCCCCCGGGTATGAGGAACTGCTTATCGCGTTCTTCCTTCAGACAGCTGCCTCTTGGTCCAGTCTTGGTGAGTCACCCAACTCGTCTGAGTATTTAATTTTCTCTTTGCAAAATGAATGTGATAATCCCGGCCTCTCCACCTCATAAGATAGTTTTATGTTGCTGCTGCCTCCTGCCCATAAAACCCCAGGTGAATGCTAATTACTGACATTACTAACAGACCAATGCTTTCTGGGAGAGGTGAGTCCCGGTGACGGTGACATCATCAGGAAGACTCATGTAAGAAAGGAATGGGCTCCTGGGACATGAAGTCTCCTCTTCCCAGAAACCTTCGTCCTGCGTATTACTCCGCCGGTACTATTGCTGGTACCAAAGGATTTGAAAGCTCGATGGCATTCCACGGAGCGTTTGTTTCTCACTCATACATTTGAGCTGCGGTTTGGCTGATCTTGGCTGGGATCAGCTGGGTTCGGCTGAACGCTGCTGTTTGGGTCCAGGTCTGTCCCACATGCCTCTCATCCTCCCGGGACCAGCAAGCTAGCTGGGGCATGTTCTTCTCCTGGTGACGGGGAGAGGCATAAGAGGACACGCCCAACCACACAAGCACATTTCGAACCACTGTATGTGTCACATCTGCTAATATTCTCCAGCCGAGTCCAAAATCATGGGGCAGGGAAGTGTTTCCCTCCCAGGGTTGTGGGAAGATCTGCAGAGTTACACAGCAGAGGGTGTGAGTGCTGCAGAAGGTGAGGAACCGAGGCTAATGATTCAACCTAGCAGGAGGAGGGTTGGGAAGGTAAAATGAGCCACGAAGCTGTTAGCTCTGTTCAGACTGAAGGCAAGGAGGGAAAGAGATGGGAAGCCGGGGCTGTGACTTGTTGGAGGCAGCCAGGAGATGCCTACTCTGCATCCCTTGTTCATATAGCCAACAGTTACTGGGGGTTGGCCTTGGAACTTGGTGAGGTTCTGAGCTGGGACACAGTGTAGATGAGAATGAAGGCAGGACTCCATTCCCTCTAGCTGTTTTCCTGATCAACTTTCTTTCCACACCTGCAGCCCATTGCCATATTTTAAATGCCCTTTCATTTGCAACTGTCCTGCCTCTTGTGTTGCCATGGTTTTAAAAGGTGGCGTGTATTTAAAAAAAAATGTTTTTTATTAAAGTCTAGGTGATTTACAATGTTGGGTTAATTACTGCTGTACAACAAAGTGACTCAGTTATACACACACATATATATATGTACATATTCTTTTTCATATTCTTTCCCATTATGGTTTATCACAGGATATTGAATACAGTTCCCTGTGCTATATGGTAGGACCTTGTTGTTTATCCATTCTTTATATACCAGTTTGCATCTGCTAATCCCAAAATTCCAATCCCTCTCCCACCCTCCACCCCCTTGTCAACCACCAGTCTATTCTCCATGTCCGTGATTCTGTTTCTGTTTCATAGATATGTTCATTTGTGTCATATTTTAGAGTCCACATTTAAGTGATATCATATGGTATTTGTCTTTATCTTTCTGACTTACTTCACTTAGTATGATAATCTCTAGTTGCATCCATGATGCTGCAAATGTCATTATTTTGTTCTTTATTATGGCTGAGTAATATTCCATTGTCTACGTGTACCACATCTTTATTGATTCATCTGTTGATGGACATTTAGGTGGTTTCCATGTCTTGGCTATTGTGAATAGTGCTGCTGTGAACATAGTGCTGCATGTATCTTTTCGAATTATAGTTTTGTCTGGGTATATGCTCAGGAGTGGGATTGCCGGACCATATGGTAATTCTATTTTTAGTTTTCTGAGAAGGTGGCGTGTATTTTTATCACCTCAAGGCCGTATATCAAGCACTTCCCTCATGCGTAAACGTCTTTATGATCGGAGTTCTCCCTGGGAAAATCAAATGCATGTGTTCCCAGTCGGGGCCGTCAGGACCCATCTGACGGTGTGGTCTATCATCTAGGAAGGAGGGTCCGCCTGCCAGGACAGCACCTGAGGACGGTGGGGAGTGGGGTAGCTTCTGCAGCTGTGCGCCCACGGGGCTAGCTGAGGAGATGCCTCCCCGGAGACAGCAGGGGTGGAGAGCTGCAGAGACAAAGCCACCACCTGGCAGCTGGGAGGCCGCTGGCCGCGCATGCTCTGGCTTCAGTGGGAGTGACAAGGCTTGGGGACATGTTGGCTGAAGGAAGCAAACAGAACCCCACAGAGCCCTACAGGACCAAGTCCCCGACTTTCCCTTTGCGCTTCTCTGTGCCGGGGTCTGAGTCTTAACAGGGATGAACAGGGCCCAGCTGGAGGAACGAAATGCACCCTGCGACCCTGGAAGATGGAAACTAGCGTAAACCAAGGGCTTTACCCCAGCGGGAGAGTCTAGGGTAAGATGACTTTCTTTACTCGGAACCAGATGATTTAGCACGACGACAAAAGAGAAGTCTCCTTTTCCTTCTGAAAAGAACCAAATACATAAGAAAAAAAATACCTAGTGTGGAATTCTGTCAAATAATGGCAGATGTCCCTGTTATGTTGGCACCTGCCTTGCAGGAGCTCACTGTAACGATCAAAAGGCAAGGGTTGGGGGAGATCAGCTGGGTGCTTTGTGACCACCTAGAGGGGTGGGATGGGGAGGGTGGGAGGGAGGCTCAAGAGGGAGGGGATATGGGGATATATGTATATGTATAGCTGATTCACTTTGTTATACAGCAGAAACTAACACAACATTGTAAAGCAATTATACTCCAATAAAGATGTTTAAAAAAAAAAAAAGACAAGGGTTGGGCCCCAGTCTAATTAGGAGAAAAATCATCAGACACATCCCAAAACACCTGACCAGCCCTGCTCAAAACCATCAACGTCATGGAAAACAAGGAAAGTCAGAGAAACTGACTGCCACAGCCAAGAGAAACCTAAGGAGACATGAGGAATGCAGTAACCGGGATGGGATCTTGGAACAGAACAAGACATTAGGTAAAAATTAAGGAAATCCAAATCAACTGTGGACTTCCGTTAATAATAATGATCAATGCTAGTTCATTAAGTGTAACAAATATACCACCTTAATATAAGATGTTTGTAACAGGGGAAACTGGATACAGGATGTATTAGAACCCTCTGTGCTATCTTCTTAATTTTTCTATAAATCTAAAACTGTCCTTAAAAAGGAAAGTCTATTAAAAAATCAATTCAAGAGTTGAAAGCACAGACATGGAAACCAGGCTGCCTGGGGTCCAGTCCCGGCTCCTCCTCACCTTGGGTAAGCCACTTAACCCTTTCTGCCATGCCTCAAGTTTCCTCGCCGTAAAATGGGAATAATCATAGGACCTCTGATTGTCCTGGGGACTAAATGAGTTAAAACTTGTCAAACTCTGGAAGAGTGCTTGGCACCAAATAAGTGCTACATGTGCTTATTTAGTACGTAAATAAAACTGAAGATGTGGGTTCACCTCACATGTTCTGTAAAACAGGAGGAAGTGTACGTTCGCTGAGTTTTAATTTTTCTTAAAAAAGAAGGAGCATGCTTAGGGCTCAGTTTGGGCTCCACTGTCCCAGAAATCCCATGACCCTGCCCCTTCCCTCTGCCTTGGCCTGAATTGGGTTCTTCCTGTTCTTTCTCCCAATGGTTTCCCATTCTTTGCCAGGTTCAGACGGGGTGACTCAGCCTGGAAACCTCCCGTCAGGAGGCACATCACCACGGGCAGATCCACCGCTCTCTTGCCTGTCCTAGCTCTTCCTTCTTCCCCGGGAGGGTCCTACTGCACCTGCGTTCCAGCAATACCCCCAGACACCTCCAACCCCACCACCCTCCCCCAGACACGTGGCCCCAACCCCTCAGTCCCTCCTACCTGTGCGGATGCCCTTCCAGCTTGGAGAGCTTTGGTAAAGAGGGAACATCACCGCCCAACAGGATGCCTGGGAAATGCGTGTGTTCCTTATTGCTCAGGAAGAGGTCTTGCTGAAGAACAATCCTGAACTTTGTCCAAATGGTTGAAAGCTTGACACGAGTCATCTTCCTGTGAGCATCTGAAAAAAGCCTGTGTCCAAGCAGAACTGGAAGCACAGATCTGCTGTTTCCTTTAGTCAAGACCTTGAATTCCTGGAGCTGTTTCCTGCCCCACTCATGGCCACAGTCCCTCTCAGGGGCTGCCAGGTAAAATGGAAGCCAAGCACTGCAGTGTGGCAGGGACAGAAAATCTAAAGGATCCAAGCCTCTACAGGATGAGGCTGAATCTCCCAATACTCTTCCCTGATGGGTTCCCCCACTTGTTTCTAAAGAGGCTTATTTCTTGTCCAAAATCCTGAGACACTGGTGAAGGGGGTCATTAATAGGACCCTCATTTTACAGGTGAGGAAGCCAAGTCCTCCTGGAGACAAAAAAGATTTCAGGCATGCTTCCTGTTTAGAGAAGGGGTTGCAATTCCTCATCCACATTCTAGCCAGGGTTAGCTTGTTTGCTTTGCTTTTCTTTGCCAGCACTTGGCAGTGACCTACATAGACCACATGCCTAATAATAACTTGAGCTTTATTAGCACCCAACATTCAGGGACCTCTGGGGATTTGGCAAAAGGCAGTATTTAGTAAATCATCTGCTTTAGTAAATCATCTGCTTATACCTCTGGGGCAGCCTTTGAAGAGAAGAGGCTGCCAGCTGGGAGTATCGGCACAGCCGTCACTTGTCTGACTTTCTTCTTTTTCATTTATTTATCTGGAAATCTCTAAGACCATGGCTCACTTGTAAAGGTTGATATTTGAGATAGATAACAACTAGTCTGGCTCAGGTATCGGCCAATCAGAATGGATTTTGGCCAAGGGTACCCAACCAAGGCCCTACCCCGACTCCTGCCCCTGATTGGCCAGGCATTGTCCCTAAAGCTGCAGGTTTAGGGGAAGGTCTAGGGAGTTCCAGGGAAGGAGCCTAGGTGGTCAAGGTAGTCGGTCAATAGCTGTACCAAGTGACAGGGAAGTAATTCAGTATTTAACCAGCTGACTGCCAACCCTGTACGTACCCATATTCTCAGTTCCTGGGAAGTACAGATCCATGCCACGTGGCTTAACGTTCTCCTAAACGTCCATGATGGTTAACCAACCATAGCAGGCTAAGGAGTAGAGGTGTTTGGATTCAAGAGCCTTGGGGATTTCATTTTACTGCATCTTACCTCCTCTTTGGTCCCCTGGAGCTGGAGCTGGATCAGGTGTAAGAAGAAGAGTGGGTGCAAGTCACAAGTGATAGCACGAGATGATCAAAGTTAGGGAAGCCCAAGAGGGCCCCTAAGTCCAAAGGTCGGTGTAGAATTCGATGTGAGAGACAGGATAGAACAGGGCAGATGCTGGGAAGATCTAGGACAAGAGGGTCGAGGGGGTCAGAGGGTCTAAACTCACTGCCTCGAAAGCGCCATCACTCCTTGCCAGGGAAGCTTAACTGTGGTTAAAAATGTACGGAAGGGTAGAGCTACTCAATCCTCAACAGTTCTTAGACCTTCCTTGTGAAAATATCTCCCCAAGTGTTTGCAACTCACCCAGCAAGCTCTTTCTAGAAAAGTTATCCCAGAGGCCAAAGCTGATACTTAAGAAGGACCTTCATTGTTTGAAGGGCTGCTTCCCACTGGGAAAAAGCATGATTTAGATGGGTGGTCTTTTCCATCACAGAGTCCAAATTCTCTAGGACTCTGGCCACCTCAGAGCAGGGTAGCTTTATAAATTTTTACCAGTAAAGTAAGTCTAATAGAGCCATTTTCGAAGTGGTCTCAAAGGCCACTGGAGATGCAAGAATTCTCCTGATGGATGCAAATTGCTTTCCAAACATGAGTCCTTTCTGCTCTTCTGGGTGAATGCCACGCAATCCTCCAGCTGTCATTTAGGGAGAACTAATCGCTTTCTACTATTAACTTATTAAGTGAATCATTAAGGGTGACTGAATTTGGAATTCATGAACCAAAATGAGCGTGTGACCAGAATACTTTTATTCAGCATTTATCCAAAATTCTATCATCTATGCAACATGTGGCCACTTGCAAAGCTCCTGCTGTGCGTGCAAAACTGTAAACAGCCAAATGCCCACATTTAGGAGGAAACAAGTTTTGTTTTCTCTCTTAGCAGTTGCTGCTACTGTGTTATCCACGTGGTTGGTTTTAGGTTTTCTGATCTTCTCTAAGATATTTGCCACATCAGTATTTGGGGCCCGTAATTTTCTAGTAACTAAATTGGAAGATACATTGTGGTTCAAATAGGAATCATCATACCCCAGTTGCAAAAGCAAATGTTTACATAATGCTACCCCCTCTCCCCAAAAGCAAACTGCTTATACGTTGACACTTTGTTATTATGAACGAGTCCCATTGTTTCTTCCACTGGAAAGCGTAAAAGGATAGAATAGATGGACAGTGAGGTCTCTTGCCTCACCTAAGTGGGTTGAAGTGAAAAAAAAGATGGAAAGTTATTGCTCTTCTCAGGGAAGGTTTTTCAAATGTAATTTTCTTTTTAAAATAGGTTATAAATTCCTATGATTCAAAAATCAATATCAAAAGTTATAATTGAGAAGTTTCCCTCTCTCTGCTACCCAGTCTGCTTGGATCCTCCACTCCACCCCCGGAAGTCATCACTTCACTAGTTCCTTGTATATCTTTCCACTGTTTCTTTGTGCAAATAGAGGTATTCATATTTTCCTCTTACAGGGAGGTTTGAAATATTTCACTAATACTCAAAGCTCCCCTGACCCCACACTAGGAGGTAAAGTTAAATGTGGTAGATAAATTCAGAAGTGACTCCAGAAGACTGAAATTGCATCTGAAGTCTATCTTCCTAGGACCGTCCGTAGCACTGGTGTTTTTTTATATACCTGGCTCTTGGGAAAATGATGGACTAGAATTTTCTCCCGACTCCCCGGCTCTGCTTTCACACTCCGCCTCCTCCCGTGTCCACAGCCCCACAAAAGTTTCTGACAAAGGTGCACCTTTTGTTCTATTCCCCACGCCCACCTCCCACAAACACACCTTTGTAGGGTCCCGTCACCTCCGTGCCTGTGGGGACGGGTAAATGGCTTCTAATGTATATACAGTATTCCAGGAAGCAATGGCTGGCTCCTTCAATTCAAGGGTTCTTCCAAATGGAAATAGTCCTTCAACATGGGGCTAATGGGAAAACTTGATACTGGAGGATGTCCCAAATGTACAATATTCAACTGACTGATGGAGTGCTTATTATATGCCAGGTGCTATGGGCGGGTGCCAGGTAGAAGGGTGAGTAGGACGTGGTGCCTGCCCTCATGGACCTCATGAGGAGAGTTACAACACGGAAGAGCCGCGAGGGCGTAGAGCTCAGAGAGGGCTTCAAAGCCGAGATAAGAGGGGCAGGTAGACTCAACCAGGCGGTGAGCGGGGGGTCTGAGGCAGCATCATGTGCAGAGGCCTCTGGGGTGAAAAAGTCAGGATTCCTTCCTCCTCTGCTACAACTTCCTTTCCAAGCAGGACCTCGTGGAGGTAATTCTGGTGACCAAAGGAGTGACTTTAATGGAGATGTAGGGGCGGTAGGAGTTGGAGGTGCTTGGGAGTGTGTGGAGGTGTGCGGCACATCACAACGCGTGGACACGGGCCTGGGGCAGGTCCGAGCCGGGTCAGGTGAGGGGGGTGCTACTGGGAGTCAGGAAATTAGATGCCTTCTTGCCCCGGGACCCCCAAGTTTATTCCAGGCTCTACTTCATACTTTGCTTTGGAAACCTCAGAAAATAGCATGGCCATGGGAGCTTCAAGGGAAAGGTCTTGACATACCAAGGAGTCAGAAGGTGAGGCAGTCCAGTTCCCAACAGAAAACAGATGGCATGTTGAAAACAGGGTAACCTGGGGAGGGATTATTTATGAAAGTGTGGGCGGGGGGCGGGGGGACAGGGAACAACCAGTGCTGCAGTAGCTGGGGCTTTACCACCCAGAGCCCTACCACCCGGCGCCCAGAGGAAGGAGATTAGGAACAGTTACCAGAGCCTGTGGGGGGCGAGTGCCTTGTTTGGCTCCTGGGTCTTGAAAGGAGCAGTGACCTTCGGCAGAGGTGACCTTGCAGAGGGGGAGCGAGGGGAATAAATTCCCAGCCACACTGTCCTTGCCCCGCCAGGCCTCCCTCGTAGCCGAACCCTGCCATACGAGAGGACACGGGGCCTGTTGTGAGGTTCCAGGCGCAGGGAAGCGTGGGGCAGGCATCTGCAGGGGCACAGGAGACAAGAAGGAAACCCACCAAGTCCTCGCTGTGGCTTGAGGTGGCAGGAGACCGGACAAGATTGCTTGTCTCCATTTTTCTAAGAGTCTCAAAATGAGCACATATGACTCCCGATTGGAGAAACGATGATTTTTAATTTAAAAAGGCAAAACCACAAACCACATCAATAGCAATAACAACAAGGAATGTGTCCCAAGGAGACCCCCCCCCTGGGAGTACCAATGTTTTCATTACTTAGAGCGGGAAAGGGAGGCCTCACCAAAAATTCTGTCCCACTCTGAACAGCCAGCTGACCCTTTCCCACCGGACGCTGACCACAAACAAAGCACGTGGAACCGGCGCTCTCAACCGAGTTCTTGGGAAGAAGAGTCACTGGGTCCTGAAGAAAGTGACACCCAAGCCCTTCCTGTTTCTCTGAAGCAAACCTTGTGTGGGCGGGTTGGGGGTAGGGGGTGGTCATAGGGGAAGATGCTCCGCTTTCCAGGGACATGGGTTCAAGTCCTGGCCCAGCCGCTTCATCATGGGGGAGCCTCAAGCATTTACAGGCTCTGAGTCTTGTATTCAAGTGACCGTGAGTGTGATGATGATCCTTCGCTCTAAGAGTCATTGTGAGGGTTCACGACCTTGTAAATGGTAAGAATCTCTACAAATATTCCTTGTAAATGAAGGAGAGCAGTGCACAAAGGTAATCACCACCACAAAAGGCAAGAACAAATACATCCGCGGCCTCTAGGAGGCCTGAGGCCTGTAGCCCAGCTCATGCGTGGACAGAAAGAACACAACCTTGGTGAATTAAAGAGAAACACAGCACCAGAGCCCACTGGGAGGGATTTCTCTATTTCCCATCAGATGGTCTTTCTCTCTCCAGTCTTCTCCTGTTTCTCTGCTTTCTCCACCCCTCAGCTCCCTGGAGTCCCTGTGCCCAGGACCTGGCTAGGAGTCTCTCGTGGGAGTCTCTCCCTACGTGCAAGGTGGAGGTAGACCCTCAGATTTAGGACTTGCAGAGACTTCAGAGGTCAGTACCTATGATGCCCACCTTTCTCTTGCTACCTTGACTGCCTTTGGCGTGTAATTTCAGTGTGGGATTGTTCTAAAAGGCCCCTGTCCCATGAGGGAGGGACAAGACAGATGAGTCCAGTGAAAACCGAGAGGAACTGAGAGAAGAATCATGGCAGAAGAGGGCATGAAAAGAAGTCAAAATAAGGAAATGGGAAATTCTTGATAAAGACTGGAAATGTGATCACACTTTCATAGTCATTCTCAATCCCTTTGACATTTGGCACTATGGGGTCCCAGGCTCTTGCGGCCAGAGCCTGAAGGGTTTAGGGCTGGAGAGAAATGCGGCGGCCAAGGAAAACTCTTGTCAGATGCCACCCCCTTCCCAGACCCTCCCCACCTCTTACACCTCTGACCATGACCCAGAGGACAGAAGGAGCACCCAAGCCACACCTGGACCTCCTGGTGCTTGAAAGCACTGACCTTGTGTTCCTCCCCAATTTAAACTACGGGATCTGACCTACAACTAGTGGTGTTTGTCCTTGGTACAGGGGAAAGATGGGTGGTGGGTACAGGAATCCAGAAACAGAGAAAAAGGTATGAAAGTGGAGCACTTATTTTTCCTGAAAGATGGGGGAGTGGCTAAAATTGTGGATTCTGGAATCAGACTGAGAAGGTCCAAATCCCATCTCTTCTGCTTCCCGTCAGGGTCACCCCCTTACTTAGCTACCGGAGCCCTCTGATCTATCACTATAAGTGGGATGACCAGACCAGATGTGCTCCCTAGGGGGATGCAGTGTCAAATACACAGCATCAACTCGGACACATTCTTGCCTTAAAAAAAAAAAAACAAAAAACCTGAAATTAATCAAGCCTCTAGATGTCTTACCAGTTTACAGGGAATAAAGGGGACTGAAGAACAAATTAAGCAACACTACAAGGAAGCAAGCAGCCCAGTCCAGAATGTGGGACATCCTACGAGATAAATGACCTGGTGTCTTCAACTAACCAACTGCAAGGAAATGAAAATTTACAAAGGAGTGGAGACTGTTACAGAACAGAAGGGACCATCAAAACAAAAGTGTGAGCCTTGTTTGGATCCTGATTTGAAAAAAAGCCCTAAAGAGACATCTTTAAGAGAACTAACCTGATGTTAAGGAATACCTGTTAATTTTGTGGATAACGGCATGGCGGTTATATTTCTAAAACACCCTTTTTTTTTAGCATTATTCATTTTAATTAATTAATTTATTTATTTTTGGCTGTGTTGGGTCTTCGTTTCTGTGTGAGGGCTTCCTCTAACTGTGGCAAGCGGGGGCCACTCTTCATCGCGGTGCGCGGGCCTCTCACTATCGCGGCCTCTCTCGTTGCGGAGCACAGGCTCCAGACGCGCAGGCTCAGCAATTGTGGCTCACGGGCCTAGTTGCTCCGCGGCATGTGGGATCTTCCCAGACCAGGGCTCGAACCCGTGTCCCCTGCATTGGCAGGCAGATTCTCAACCACTGCGCCACCAGGAAAGCCCTAAAACATCCTTTCTAACTACAGACACGCACTGAAGCACTTACGGGTAAAATGACAGGATGTCTGGGATTCGGAGGGTCGGGGCAGAGTTAAAATTGTTGGAGCTGAGTGATGAGTGCCTGAGTTTTCATTTTATTCTTCTGTCTTTATTGCATATTTTTGAAAATTTTCATCACAAAACATTTTAATAGAGCCTCAGATATATGACTACAATGGCGTTAGTTTGGATCAGACACCTTTGTTAGGACCTCAGCATCCGTAGGGCTTACCCGTGATTGTGGGCATGGCTCGGGGCGGGGTTCCACCCAGCTTTGACTTGCTTCACTTCCAGAGCAAGCCATGTGTCTCTCTGACCTGTGGCCTGGGATGCCAGCCAGAGCCTGCTCAGGACACCCCCCCCGCCCCGCGCCGGACCGTGAGGAGCCCACAAGTGCAGGGGAGTCAGTGCCTGTGGGCAGTAAGGCCAGGTGCCTTGTTTCAAAGGTGCATAAACTGTGGCTGTGTAAAGTGCAGGGACCCCTTCATGACAGCTGGTTGGGGACAGAGCTGGACGAGGGATTCTGTCTTGAGGCCTTCCACGGTACCCAGCGGAGGGCTCTGCCCACAGGAGGCCCTCGATAAGGATGTTGTGCATGAGTAAAGAAATGCCAGGGTCAAAAGAAGAGAGACCATAACAACACAACACAGTGAACAATAGAGGTTCAGAAAAATAGGTCTATTTTGCTTTATATGACTGATTTTTATGTTTTAAAGTTGAAATATAGTTGATTTACAATATTGTGTTACTTTCAGGTGTACAGCAGTGATTCAGAGATATATATATATGTTATATATATTATATATATATATATTTTTTCAGATTCTTTTCCATTATAGGTTATGACAAGATATTGAATATAATTCCCTGTGCTCTACAGTAGGTTCTTGTTGTTTATCTGTTTTATATATAGTAGTGTTATCTGTTAATTCCATACTCCTCATTTATCTCCCTGCCCCTTTCCCCTTTGGTAACCATAAGTCTGTTTTCTCTGTAACTGTGTTGTTTTCCATGACTGCTATTAAAAATCCCAAAATGTCATTTGAGAAAATGAGTAATTATAAAGGAAGACAGTCCTTCACCCCACAGCAATACACTTCTGCAAAGGTGGTAAAGCACCAAGCTTACTGTCCCTTAGCTCTGCCTTCAACAGAGCTAAGGGACGGTAACGAACCCCAGTGTCTGTGCGCGTAGATGAACGTGGGAACAGGTATGTGTGCTCCATATTTTTGCAGATAAAAATAGCTCATGAGCCTGGAAGAATAATCTGCTTTAATTCTAGGAATTTGAAAAAACACTTGTAGCCAAGAACAGATTCTCTGTTTTGAAGATAATTGGCATTTCCCCCCCAACCACAAATATTTTAAATATTAACATAAGTGAGATAACATGCAGAGGCAACGCCTCAGGCCCCAGTCCTGTGACCATGGGAATTCATTCCTTCTCCCCTTCTCTCCCTTTTCACTGTCTCCTGGGACATCCAGGGAGCTGTGATTGAATCTGTAGAATTGCTAAGTTCTAAAAAATAAGCTTCTTGTCTATCAGGTTAAGATATGCAAAAGATAATCCATATCCTCTTTTTTTGTGTGTGAAGAGCTAGGTAGAAAATATTTTTTTTGGAAGAAACCTGGCAAGAAGAAAGCTAGTTGAGGGATGGAGGTTCCTACTGCGTGGATAACCTGTTTAGCCAGCACCAGATGGCTTGGAGGGCGGGTAATGAGATCCAAAGTGCTCTCTATCTAGGTCAGCGTTGAATCCAGTCCAGGTCGCAAATCACAGAGAGTTGTTTGGCCAGATGTGTGTTCAGAGGCTGATGGAAACGAGAGGATGTTCTGAGACCCAGATATATTTGAGTTTGGGTCTAATTTGGCTCCTTTGGGGGCCTGACTTCTCAGATGGAGCTGTCGTGGAAGGAGAGCTTTGTGTATAGGATGGATATGCAACTGTGGTTCTTTCCCAAAAGATTACAGAATGTCATTGACTTTCCAGGACTTTAAAGAAAGACATAGTGTCTAGTGTAAACTAGAACATCGGGAATCTCCTCATACATGGGAGATGAGTGTAAATTATTACAACTTTTCTACAGATAAATTTGACCATGCATATAAAAAAATCCTAACAGTTTGCAAAGCATTTGCCTAGCATTCTACTTCTAGGAGTTTATTCTAAGGATATAATCAAGCATGTGCCCTAAGATCTTTAGTAATAATAATAATAATAGTAATAATTTTTTCCAAAAATAGCGCAATGAACTAATCTTACTGTCCAACAATAGGGGATTTAAAAAAAATGATGGTACAATGTAATATCTTCAGTCACTAAGAAAAATATTGTAGATATATATTTATTGACATAGAAAGATGTCTGTGGCCTATTGCTAAGTGGTAAAAAGCTGGTTATAAAATAGTCTGAGGCCATATTTGCTTTTCAAAAGCTTTTTACACACACATGCATGTGCATACGAACATACACGTGTATGTGCTTAGAAAAATATACAAAAGGTTAGTCACGGTTATCTCTGGGTGATAGAATAAGAGGTAGTTTTTCTTCCCTTCTTTTTAGTTTCTTTTCTGAATTTATAATAAACAAGCACTTACTTTTATGTCTTTTATTGAAAGGTATTTTAAAACAGAAATTAAGAGCTTTTCAGAAGGATTCTCTGTAGTGGTCAGAAGGACAGTAGTGGAGGGGTGTGATCTGTGGAGTTGGAGGTCCGCCGAAGGAATGGGTGACCCAGACTCTGTCCTCTTCACGGGAGACGTGCTTTTAGGGAGTCAGCCCCAAGCTCATGTGGAATGACCTTGTGTGGAGTCGAGAAGCCTCTGTGGTCCTCCCCAAGCAATGCAGACACCGTGTGCTTTAGAACAGTCAGGCTGCACACACCGGCCAGGGGGTGGAACGGGCAGTTCGTAGGCAGAACAGAACTAGTCTCTTTCTTAAAAGTTACTCTTCTTGGCTCATTCCTCATCCTCAATGATTTAAACATTAAATTTCCTAATCCCTCAAGAGAGTTCATTGAAAGTATGAAAGGAACCCAAATAACCATCAAGAGAAGACAGAGCCAGCCAAAGGCGGTTTCTTTTTAGTTTTAGGTGTTCCTTCCTAACAACAGATGTCTCAGCCCCGGGGGAGCCCAGCTCGGGACTGATGCTCTTTTTTCCCTTTGGCTCTCTGGGGTCTGCAGTAAGCGCCCTCCCACCCTTCCAGCACACGCATGTCCTCAACAAAAGTGGGTACAGCTGCAAATCGGGAATGAGTGAATCTGCCCCAGAATGCTAACATCAACTTGAAAAGTAAGCAAGCCGGCGGCCCAGCCTAGGGTTTCCAGCCTCCAGGGTAAGAGCAGGGCTGGGGTGATGTGTACAGTTTGCCATGTGATGGGCTCCTGGAGTCCTGCATGGCAGAGTTCGGAGTTAGGAAGACATAAATGTGTAGAGGTGACCATGCCGGGAGCTGAGAGACCCTGAGAGACCCACACAGCCATCCCCAGGCCCATCCACCTGCCCCTCTCGGTGCTACAGAGGAAGGGGCTTTGTGACCACTCAGGGCTGATTCTGAAGAATTGGAAGGCCAACGGCATAGCTTATGGAGCTGCTTTGGATAAGTGACACAAACTCTTGGAATCCTTCTACCTTTGTAGAGTGGAAAGAACACAAACCCAGGGAAGTTGTATTGATTAAATGAGACGATTGGCCTAGAAGAGTCTCATGTGGAAGGTCTGTGGTACTTGTGAAAAAGAAGTCCCGAGTTCTACCTTCTGACGTAACTTCCTGGGGGCAACGATTGCTAACCATTGACCCCAGTATCAGCCTTCCCTTTCTTAGCTGTGCAGCAGCTCCCCAGAATAAAGATCCATTTCCCATCCTCTCCTGTAGCGAGGTGTGGTCATGAGAACATGTTCTGACCAGTGGAATATACGTGGGAGGGTTACATGCAACTTACCTTATTAGAAGGAAGGGACCCTTTCATGCCTTCCTCTACCTCCTGGGCCAGAATCTAGACTTGATTAAGGCTGAAGCTTAAATAGTCAAATCATCACATTGGCCCGTGAGCTGAGGGTGGCAGAGTGATAAGACAGAAGGAGCCTGGGTCCCTGACAACCTCACAGAACCATCACAGCAGCCCAGCTCCCTCCTTCTGGATTCATTTACAAGGAGGGAAAGAAACTTCTGTGCTATTTAAATCACTATTGTTTTGGATTTTCACTCATTTGCAGACAGGCCTAATGGTAACTTAAACATCACTCAAGCTGTATTTAAAGTTGTTGAAAGTTGGCTTTTTTTTTTTTTTTTGGTCTCATCTGTGAAAACACTGATTAGCCGCTTACCACCCTGATAGCAGCCATTCACATTTGTGAGATCTCCTAATAGATGCCTTCCCCGACTCACAGCATCTTCTGTCACACTGTCCCCCCACTGACCTGCCTCCTTTTTGTCTATGGCAAGTCACTGACCACCCTGTAGGGTTTCCCAGCTGATTCGAGGAACAGGGCTCGTCGGTGGGCACCAACCACAAGGAGACCCCAGAGTCACTGACTCTGTTCAAACAACAAAGGAAGTTATGTTTATAAGAGAGGAAGTAAGTGCATATCCGGGGAGTGGGTGGAGGCTATAGTATTTGAAAAGCTTTGAACTGCAACATTTCAGAGACATTTTGAAAGATCCAGAAAGATCTGCGTGTAAACTTTTAGGAATGATTTTTTTTTTTTTCCTTGAAACAGAAGATTTATTTTAGTCTCCCATTTCCTGTTTCTCTCTGTTTATTTTATGATAAGGGACGCTGATACGATGAAGGAAGCTTGTTCTGAACTAATTTTCTTTTCTAAAGATTTTTATCTCTGACAGTGTTTTGTAAAAAAAAAAAAAAAAAAAGTTATTTTCTTGGCTCTGATTTCTTTGAGGTGGCTTATTTCCTTGCTAGAAAGAATTGTATAGGTTTTTTTTTGTTTTGTTTAGTCATTGCTGGTTTGTTGGGTTTTTGTGTATGTGTGTGGTAAAATATCCATAAAATTTACCATTTTAACCATATTTAAGTGTACAGTTTACTGGCATTAAGTATATTCACGTTGTACAACCATCACCACCATCCATCTTCAGAATTTTTTCATTTTCCAAAACTGAAACTCTGTACCCATGAAATAATAGCTTCCCACAGCCCCTGGCAACCCCTGTTCTACTTTCTGTCTCTGTGGATTTGCCTACTATAGGAACCTCATTGAAGTGGAATCGTACAATATTTGTCCTTTTGCGCCTGGCTTATTTCACTTAGCAGTATGTCTTCAAGGTTCATCCACAATGTAGCATGTGTCAGAATTTCCTTCCTTTTTAAGGTTGAATAAGACTTATTTTATGTATATACCACATTTCTTTTATCCATTCATCTGTGATGACCACCTGGGTTGCTTCCACCTTTTCGGCTATTGTGAGTAATGCTGCTATGGACATGGGTGTACAGATATCTATTTGAGACCATGTTTTCAGTTCTTTTGGCTATATACCCAGGAGTGAAATTGCTGGATCTTATGGTAGTTCTATGTTTAATTTTTTTGAGGAACCATCCTACTGTTAGGGGTTACTTCAGAGTTAGAGCAGGATGGTGTCGTTTTTTTAGTAGTGGGTAAAACACTGGTTCCGAAACTGGTCTATGCATCAGAATTACCTGGGAACTCTTAAATACAAATTCTTGAGTTCCCCACTCTCCAAGACTATTAAGTGAAATTATCTAGGAGGGGAGCCTGGAATCTGGAATTTAATAAGCTTCCTGTGACACTCATCTGTGGAGTGACCTTTGGGACCAGCAGGGTTGGGAGGAGGGTTCCAGCTGCCCATATAACGTCCACTACACACACCCAAAGGGAGCTGAGCTTTGCCAGACACCGGGGCCCACTCTGCCTACATCTCTCTATATGGTAGGTGCTTCTTGTACGAAAGTAGGGAGTAAGGAAAGCCATCTCTGCAGCCTCCCAAGGAACCAGAATAACAGCCCTCATTGCTCAGGATTCCCAGCTGCTTTATGGTCTGGTTGTCCTTGTTAATCTCTCAGGAGGGGCAGAGGAGCCTCCTTGGAGAGTTTTTCCATGCACATTTCCAGAGACAGGATCTGATTGGCCCTATTTTTCGCTATCCAGTGTCAAAGGCTCCTCTTTGACAGTACCTCCAGTGCCTGGAGTCAAGCCTCCTCATAGGTGGTTGGGCTTCCTTCCGCCCAGTCTCCTGGAGGCTTCAGTAGGGATTCCTGGTTCAGTGGGTTGTGGCCAGGGTGGCAGGGTCACTTGCACAAAGCCTGGCTCCTCGGCGCAGGAGGAAATATCTGTTTGGCCTCTCTCCCAACAGCATGCACTTCCAGGAATGCTCACAAAGGTCTGTGGATCCTCCAGGACAGGCATCAGAATTTTTTTTTAATTAGGATCTTCTTTGTAGTTTTGTTTTGCATTTTGGAATAAACTCATTCATAGGGAGCTTAGAAAGTTTAGAAACCACAGGAAGATAGAAAGAAGGAGGGAAAAAAAAAAATCACTCCTGATCCCACTCCCCAGAGTCTACCATTTTTACTGAGTTTCCTACTTGTCTTTTTTTTTTGCATAGTTTTTTTATTTGCTCACTTATCATTCTAAGTATTTCCCCATGTTATTATAAACTCAAAAACACATTTTAGTGGGTACATGGATCTACCATGGTTTATTTAATTCTTTCCCTACTGTTTAATATTTTTTGTTGTTTCTAATTTTTTCATCTATTGAAAATAGTACTACAACAAGTACCTTTAGACAGAAAGCCTCTTGCAAATTGTTTCCTTGGGCCAGAGTCCAAGAAATGGGATTAAGTTAAAGTCATGGACATATTGAAGGCCTTTGCTATGTATCTCATTTATGAAAGGTTTGGTACCAAATTGCACAACCATTAGCAAAGTACAAAAGTGTGCATCATTACCTAGATTCTGGCCCATTGGTCCACAGCTATAAGTAATTTGGCACCCAGGGGACACTTGTCAATGTCTGGAGGCATTTTTGGTTTGCACAATGGGAGAGATACTCCTGGCGCCTAATGGGTAGAGGCCAGAGATGCTGGTAAGCATGCTACAATACACATTACAGTCATGTGCAATGGAGAATCGTCTAGCCCACAATGTCAAGGGTGCCAAGGTCGAGAAACTCTACTGTAGTCATCACTTGGATCACAACCCTTTCAGAGAGAAAAATACAGAATCTTATCAGTCCGGTTTCAAGGCCCAGTTGTCAGCTGCTGTTGCTTCTGTTAGCGCCATATGATGTCAACGTTGAAAACTGGTCTAACGCTACTTCACCGTGACCTTGTCCAGGATTAGCAGCCTGCTCCAGAATCAGATTTCCCCTTGACCAACCCAGGGCACCACTCAAAGCACCTCTCCCCCTGGGGCCCTGAGAATTCTTACCAGTCACCTGTCAGTGGTTCAGTCCAGACCACTGCCACCCATCAGAAATGTTCTAATACAATTACACTTCAAAAGGGGGGATATATACTCTGATTTTGATAAGTATTCTGGGATCCTATGCAAATTTACCCACACATCGCCCCATTCAAGACCCACAGTAGCCTCTGTGCAATATACCAAAACCCTAGGACTTTGAGGATACAATTTCAAAATCACCAATCTAGTGTGTGGTAGAGCCAGCTAGCTCTTCCCAATATCTGTTCTTTCTTTCCTCCATTGCTAATAGAATCCCCAACTTTTAGTTGGTCAATGGCTTCTCAGAATAGACACCTCATTTCCCAGACTCTCTTGCAGCTACTCAATGGCTTAAAAGTGGAAATGTTGAATGTGACTTTGGGTGGTACCATTTAGAAAGGCAATGTGCCCTCTTTCACTGACGGCAAAAATGTGGACATGCTGGCTTGATCTAGAGCAGCCATCCTAGACCAGAGGTTGAAGTCAAGTTCAGAGGATGGCAGAACAATGATATAGAGGGAGCCTAGGTCCTTGATGATCACAGAGTTAATGTTCTAGCCCCATACTCTTAGCACCAGGCTTCACTACTGGAAGAGAATAACCTCATGTTTGATTTAAGCCGCTGTTGTCTTGGTCTCTGTTACAGTTGAACCTAATCCTAATTGACACATAATCCCGGTCTCTCACTTGAAAGATACAAATGGAGGCCTGAATGGATTATATCAGGCTCAGTTCATGGTGCCTTTTCTTTCAGCTGTCTGGGAGTTTACTAAATAAAATTTTTTAAATGTGTGAATCATTTAAGAGAAATGGTATATTTTGGGATACCTTATGAGGTTGATAACACAAAAGAAGACAAAAGACTTGAATTTGGAGGAAGCAAAGGTTTCAGAATAAGAGATGAAAGTCAGAGCACAGTCAGAAAAGGGGGGAAAAAAACACAGCCTTCATATTTCAGGGTTAGATCTTCTGAATCAGGGAGTAGCTAAAACTCTAACGACACCCTTGGTGATGTAATGTTCCCGTTCTAGCAATTAGCATGTCTGAATGCAGAGACTGTTTATAGAGTAGCGTAATTAGTAGATACTGCATGGAAGTGATTGTTGCTGGTTCAATTATTCTTTAACAGATTGGCTAGATCAAGGGGCTGTTCTGGAAGGAAAATCAACCTTTCTTTTCTCCCCATCAGAATAAGTGAGCACTCATAATTTATTATACTTATCCCCTTGGTTTCATTTCATTCACAAAGGAAATATATGCCCCTTCTTAAAATATACAGATTTATTTCCCCTAGCATCTAGCAGGTAAAGAAAAAGATAATTGGCATCCCATTGAGTTAGAAGAAAGTTGTGTCTGCACGTCACCTAAGCAACCAGTTACTCAGGACGATTCTGCCAAAACACCCGTCGATTCTGTGAAAAATCCATCAGCCTGGTTGTGAGGCATCCCACAGCCTTCTGTTTGCCCTTCATGGCTTGAGTAACTCAATTTCTCATTTTCTACTGCCTGTATTGGCTTCCTAAAGACCCTGCTGCAGGTAGAGCTTTGATTTCTTAGAGGAAGTCATCTAGCTTTAAAACTCTTTTTAAAAAAAAAAAAAAATTGTTTACTTATTTGGCTGCACCAGATCTTAGTTGTGGCACACGGGATCTTTGTTGTGGCATGTGAACTCTCAGTTGCAGCATGCATGTGGGATATAGTTCCCTGACCAGGGATCGAACCCAGGCCCCCTGTGTTGGGAGTGCGGAGTCTTAACCACTGCGCCACCAGGTAAGTCCCTATCTTTAAAATTCTTGTCTTTAAAAGTCACTAGGATTTTGCTCATGATTATTAGAAAATTCTCTGCAGAAATGAAGTTCGGTTGCCCAGTGGAGCTTGGAGGGTCAGATGAGACCCAGTCCCTTGGACGAGTAGAAACAATTTGAAAGCTGATCATTAATTGGCATTTTCCATTTTCTTCTTCCCAGTGCCCAGAAGATGGTTTTTCTTGGCTCTGGGACTAAATGGAGTGAACACCTGGTCCAGATTTGCTTGGCTCTTTCTTCTCTAAGCAACTAATTCCTGATGGAAAAATATGCTTACACCACATAGACTCACACCAAAGACAAGGGAAAGCTTCCATTTATCCTGTCGCTTTGATTTCATTTCTGCCTCCTGAAGGTGAAGTCAGCCCAGGCAAGCCTCATCCAGCGCCTCACGACACAGAAAAGAGTTTGGCCTGGCTGACTGCATGATTATCACAGTGCAACAGAACCTTGGCAGCAGCCTTTTAAGCAGGGTGCTGTGTTTCTGAAGACCGCATCGCAAAAGAGAAACTCAGAGCTGCACCAAGATGCAACCTACAAAACGTGTGGGTGACCAGCCCTGCGTACACCCACTTTTCTATGCCAAGTTACTCTTCTCATCTGCGACTGGCCTACTTTCATTCTGCCTTCTTCTCCCATACTCCTTAGTCTAGCCTGTTGCATGAGCTGCCACACCCTGATTCTATCTGATGTTTTCATCCCTCACTTCAACCAGTGGTGCTGGAGTCGGCTCCTACTGGCTCAAGAAAGTGATTGTGCGTTGTCCTTCCCAATGTCATGTTCAAAAACATGACATTGGTAGCTTGAAATTGGGCATGGTAAGGGTAATTACATCACAGAAAGCAGCAAATCCTACAAATAAGGCTTTTCCCCCCTCCAGAGAGCCAGTTGTTAAACATTTACTACCATCCAACTGAATTTACTCCTTTTCAAAAGTTAAATAAGGATCGATTTTATTTTGACAAATGTTTAGCTCTATCCTCAGCCCTACAATAACCAAAAAGAGTATCAATCCTGGGCAAAATGGTTATACATGCCCTATGTACCACTGCACAGTTTTCTTCAGAATAGGCTCCTCCAAATTGGTCCCCCTCCCCTCCTTCATGGCTCTGATCTACCTCCAAGCCAGCCTCAGCAAGGCTGGAGCACCTGGAGCTTTCATGACCATTCTCCCCTATCAAAACTTAAAACAAATTTTTTTTATTGGAGTAGAGTTGATTTACAATGTTGTGTTAGTTTTGGGTGTACAGCAAAGTGATTCAGTTATACATATACATATATCTACTCTTTTTTAGATTCTTTTCCCATATAGGTCATTACAGAGTACTGAGTAGAGTTCCCTGTGCTATACAGTAGGTCCTCCTTATTAGTTATCTATTTTATATATAGTAGTGTATATATGTCAGTCCCAGTCTCCCAGTTTATCCCTCTCCCACCCCTTTCCCCCTGGTTCCTCTATCAAAACTTGCCTGACCGATGTTCCATTTACCTATGCCAAATTGATAAATGCATTCTAACTGGGTATTTCTCCATATTTTATTTCTCTTAGATGAATATATTTTTAACACAGGGTTTTCAGTGTCTTAGCTCCAAGAATGAGGGGAATTTCAGTCACCTTGCCAAGGCTAGCAAATATTTAGAGAGTAGTGAAACCAATCACTCTCCTAAATAGACCTTACATACTTATTTCAATAAAGAATTACAAGATGATAGTCACTTTAGAAAATAATTTGGCATTTCAAATGTCAAACATTAAAACCTTATGACTTAGAAGGTATTCCACCCTAGGTATATAGCTAAGAAAATTGAAAATGTACATCTACACAAAAACTTGTATGTGAATGTTCATGGCGGCACTATTCATAATGGCTAAACAGTGGAAATCATTCAAATGTCCATCAACTAATAAATAGATAAATAAAATGTGGTTGGGACTTCCCTGGTGGCTCAGTGGTTAAGAATCTGCCTGCCAATGCAGGGGACACAGGTTCAATCCCTGGTCCGGGCAGATCTCACATGCTGCGGAGCAACTAAGCCCGTGCACCACAACTACTGAGCCTGCACTCTAGAGCCTGCGAGCCACAACTACTGAGCCCGCGTGCTGCAACTACTGAAGCCCACGCGTCTAGAGCCCGTGCTCCTCAACGAGAAGCCACAGCAATGAGAAGCCCGTGCACTGCAACCAAGAGTAGCCCCCACTTGCAGCTAGAGAAAGCCCCGCGTGCAGCATTGAAGACCCAATGCAGCCCCAAATAAATAAATTTAAAAAAATATGGTCTACCATACAATGGAATATTAAGACATAAAAAGAAATGAAGTACTAATACATGCTATAACATAGGTAAACCTTGAAAACATGTAAAGTGAAAGAAACCAGACACAAAAGACCACACACTATAAGATTCCATTTATATGAAATGCTCAGAATAGGCAAATCCAGACAAAGTAATTAAGACAGAAAGTAGATTAGTGGTTTCCAGGGGCTACGGTGGAGGGGGAATGGCAAGTGACTGCTAATGGGTATGGAGTTTCTTTAGGGGGTGATAAAGATGTTCTTACATTAGATAGTGGTGAGGGTTACACATCTCTGTGAATATAGGAAAAAACACTGAATTGTACACTTTTCAAGGGTGAATTTTATGGCATGTGAATTATGTATCAATAAAGCTGTTATTTTTATTTTTTTGTAATTTTATTCTATTTCTTAATTTTAATTTTATTGGAGTATAGTCGATTTACAATGTTGTGTTAGTTTCAGGTGTACAGCAAAGTGATTCAGTTATACATATATTCATTCTTTTTTATATTCTTTTCTCGTATACGTTATCACAGAATACTGAGTAGAGTTCCCTCAGCTCTACAGTAGGTCCTTGTTGGTTGTCTGTCTTATATATAGTAGTTATGTGCATCCCAAGCTCCTGATTTATACCCCCCATCACATTTCCCCTTTGACAACCATAAGTTTCTTTTCGATATCTGTAATTCTGTTTCTGTTTTGTAAATCGGTTCATTTGTATACTTTTTTAAAATTAGATTCCACATATGATTCATATGAGTGATGTCGTATGGTATTTGTCTTTCTCTGTCTGACTTACTTCACTTAGTATGATAATCTCTAGGTCCATCCATGTTGCTTCCATGCCTTGGCTATTGTAAATAGTTAAAGCTGTTATTTTTTTAAAAATCCACAGTTCTGTAGCCACAGAAAAAAACAACTATGGACTTGTGCAGTACTGTAGTACTTATCTGTTGAAAAAAACCTGCATACAAGTGGATCCATGCAGTTCATACCGTGATATTCAAGGGTCAACTGTATTTAGATATAAACTTAAAAATATATACAAGATCTCTATATGAGGAAAACTACAAAACTCTGATGAAAAAAATCAAAGAACTAAACAAATGGAGAGATATTACATATCTGTGGATAGGAAGACTCAATATGGCCAAGACCTCAGTTTTTCTCAACTTGATCTATAGATTCACAGCAATCCCAATCAAAAGTTCAGCAAGTTATTTTGTGGATGTCAACAAACTATAATTTTAAAGTTTATATGGAGAAGCAAAAGATCCACAATAGCCAACACAATACTGAAGAACAACAAAATCAGAGGACTGACTCTAAGCCTTACTGTAAACGTACGGTAATCAAGATTGTGTAGTTTTGGCAAAAGAATAGACAAATAGATCAATAGAACAGAATAAAGAGCCCAGAAATAAACCCCCATAAATATAGTCAAGTGATCTTTGACAAAGGAGCAAAGATAATACAATGGAGGAATGATAGTCTTTTCAACAAATGGTGCTGGAAAAACTGGACATCCACATGCAAAAAATCTAGACACTGATCCTACACCCTTCACAAAAATTAACTCAAAATGGATCACAAACCTAAATGTAAAAGGCAAAACTATAAAACTCCTAGAAAATAACATAGGAGAAAATCTAAATGACCATGGATATGGCAATGACTTTTTAGATACAACGCCAAAGACGTGATCTATGAAATAATTAATAAGCTGGACTTCATTAAAATTGAAAAATTCTGCTTTGCGAAAGACACTGTCAGGAGAATGAGAACAAACGACAGGCCGAGAAAAAATATTTGAAGAAGACATATCTGATGAGGGATTGCTATCCAATATAAACAAAGAATTCTTAAACTAAACAATAAGAAAACAAACATTTAAAAAATGATTTTTAAAATGAGCAAATGACCTGAATGAACACTTCACCAAAGAAGATGGCAAGTAAGCATATGAAAAGATGCTCAACTTTCTATGCCATTAGGTAATTGTAAATTAAAACAGTAATGAGATACCATTACACACTACTAGAATGGCCCAAACCCAAAACACTGACAATACCAAATGTTATCAAGGATGCAGAGCCACAGGAACTCTCATTTATTGTTGGTGGGGATACAAAATGATACAGGCACTTTGGACGACAGTTCAGCAGTTTCTTCCAAAACTAAACATATTCTTAACCATACAATCCAGCAGTCATGCTCAGCAGTCATTTACTCAATTCAGGTAAAAACTTAGGTCCACACAAAAACCAGCACATGGATGTTTATAGTAGCTTTATTCATAATTGCCTGAATCTGGAAGCAAGCAAGATGTTTTGTTTTTGTTGTTGTTTCTTTTCTCTTTTTTCTTTTTTTTCTTTTTTTCTTTTTTCTTTTCTTTTTACAAACCCTTGTGTCGAGGGCTGACTTTCAACCAAGATGTTTTTTAGTAGGAGAATGGATAAATAAACTGTGGCACATCCAGACAATGGAATATTATTCACAGCTAAAAAGAAATGAGCTATCAAGCCATGAAAAGAGATGGAAGAAGATTAAATGCATATCACTAGAGGACAGAAGTCGATCTAAAAGGTTTTATGCTATATGATTGCAACTCTGTGTCATTCTGGAAAAGGCAAAACTGTGGAGGCAGTAAAAAGACCAGTGGTTGCCAAGCGTTAGGGGGTTAGGTAAATAGGTGGAGCACAGAGGATTTTTAGGGCAGTGGAACTATTCTGCATGATACTATAATGATGGATACATGTCATTATACATTTGTCAAAACCCGTAGAATGTACAACACCAAGAGCAAACTCTAATATAAACTGTGGACTTTGGATGATGATGATGTGTCAATGTAGGTGCATCAACTAACAAATGTACTACCCTAGTGGCGGATGTTGATAATGGGGAGGTCATGCATGTGCAGGGTAGGCAGTGTATGGGAAATCTTTGTACATTCCACTCAGTTTTGCTGTGAATCTAAAACTGCTCTAAAATATAGTCTTCTTAAAAAATTGGATTATGTTATGTAGGAAACTGTTTCTGTAGTTTAGAGAAGTATTTAGGGATGAAATGCCATAATGTCTGTAATTTTCTTTAAAAATACTTCAGAAGAAAAATGAAGCAAACGTGGGAAACTGTTAACAACTGTTAAATCTGAAGGGTGGATATATGGAAGTCCCTGCTCCGATTTTCTGCACCTATCTGTATGTTTGAAATTTTTCATCATAATCATTTTAAAAGAATTTCCAGTCCTGGAAGCTATAAATTCGGTCAATCTTGAGTAGAACTGTTCATCTTAGTCCCCGAAAATCTGGGCCTGTATGACTCTAAAGGTTGTCAACCTATTGAATTGTTGCAGTCACAGTAAAAACCTGTGACCGTCCCTATTATAGATTTGGCAGTGGGCCCTGTGTTCACACGGGGCGGGGCTCGGCTGAGGCTCTTGCATCTGCAGTGGGCGGGGTGAGGAGTGACCGACCAGCAGGCATTTCAGCTTTTCCTGGTTCAGCTGGAGGGAGTTGAGTGCAGTACGCATTTCATTATCTTTCTTGTGTGCTTTTTTAACAGTACAGACCAACTGAAAGTAATTGTTTTTTACTAACCCTCCTAAGAATGACCCCCCGCCCCCATTCTGTTCACTTAAATGTTTTAGGTCCTACTAACTGCATTTGGTGAGATGATACTATTCTCTGAGCAGCAAATCCCATGTAATCAAAATAATATTTTAAAATACACTAAAATATATTTTCTTGTAGTGACACCTCCCTCTTTTTCTTCAAGGGGAATCCTTTGGCTTTGGGGAATTTTAGGGATCTTTCCTTTCATCCTACCCGGTTCTGGGGAGATCTTTCTTGTCCTTTCAGGTGTTTGAGGTCCTCTGCTAGTGTTCAGAAGGTGTTCTGTGACAATTGTTCCATTTGTAGATGTATTCTTTTTTTTTTTTTTTAATTTATTTATTTATTTTTGGCTGTGTTGGGTCTTCGTTTCTGTGCGAGGGCTTTCTCTAGTTGTGGCAAGCGGGGGCCACTCTTCATCGCGGTGCGCGGGCCTCTCACTATCGCGGCCTCTCTTGTTGCAGAGCACAGGCTCCAGACGCGCAGGCTCAGCAATTGTGGCTCACGGGCCTAGTTGCTCCGCGGCATGTGGGATCTTCCCAGACCAGGGCTCGAACCCGTGTCCCCTGCATTAGCAGGCAGATTCTCAACCACTGCGCCACCAGGGAAGCCCTATAGATGTATTCTTGATGTATTTGTGGGAAGGGGTGAGTTCCACATCCTACTACTCTTGCCATCTTGATTCTGATCCCCCTAGGGATCTTATAAATGCAAAGCAATGGAAAGTTAACATTTAGCTTCTAGCATTTAAACTAGGATTTTGAAACAACAAAATCCAAGCTTTGTCTTCGGGGAAAGGGTTGTGTAAGCCCCTCTATCCCTACCCTTCCGGAAGAATGGCAGTCGCGGTGGACCTGAGGATGATCCCAGCCTTTGAGGTCACAGAGTCCCATTCAGTCCGGAAGGGGAAGGAGAAGCTGGCTGCTGGGCACGTGTCCCGACCTCTGGCTCTGGGCTAAGGTGGTGTGTCAGGTGCACGGAGGGGCCTCAGGACAGCATTTCTGCGCGCGTCTCACTTGGATCCCTGGGAGGAGTCTGCCCTGTAAGCTCCCCACACCACCGTCCATGTGCAGCCGCAGCAGAGGAAACTCAGATGCACGGCGTGATCTAGCGGAGGCAGTGTGGCTTCTGCATGATGTGAAAGACACCCCACAGTCCCCACGTACCCTCTCGGGACGACAAAGCTGAACTGAGAGGCGTTGGGTCTGTCAGGAGCCCTGTGAGAGGTGAGGTGGCCCCAGAGCGGAGGAGAGCGGGACAGAAGCTCAGAAGGGTCTGCTTCTTCCAGCAGAAGCAGTGCTGGGCCAAGTTGGCCTGAGAGAGACCAGGCTGTGAGTCGGGGACAGCAGAGACACCAGGAGGGCACCCAGACCTGGGGGTCGCCATTCACACAGCAATCCCACTACAGCAGAGACTGGCAAGGAACCAATGGGCCTCGCCTCTATCCAGCCGCCCCCCCTCCCTCCGAGATCACAGGGTCATATAAAAAACAGCCCTCTCCACTACACTTGGATGTCAGTGTGGAGGAGCAGAAGTGGAAATAGAGCACTTTCTCCAAAAGACCGAGAAAGATTGTTAAAATGATTGCATCTAACCAAGTGCGTTGGACCTAAGTAAATACAGTTGCTCCTGCTCCTTACCCAAAAGGGTGGGCTCTCATGAAGAAGATTAGGCCAGTTTCAGAATAATGGAGGAACTACATTTTCTGTGCTCATCTGAATACAACATGAGAAGATCCTAATCATGCTACAGCCAAAGTTTGTTCTTCAGCACACCCTGCTCCCAAGATGCTCATGTGGCAAGAGTCCCACGACCAGGTCTGGAAGCCCCTGTATCCTGAAAGCCCCTTCTGGAATGCAAGGTGCACCCTGGCCTATTAATGGTTCTGAATGGTCTGCAGTGAGAAGGCTGTTGAATCTTTGTTTATCTCAGCACCATGTTTGGCCCCAAGCCTTTCTTTGGATAATCTCTGTGAATGTCCCCAAGTGCTCATGTTCCCATGAACTGCTTGGGAACCTTGTTCAACGGAAAAGAAAGGTGCTGGGCTCACCTATGGAAGCTCTGTCTTGGTTCCAACAGGTAAGGGAGGCTACTTCCACTTGCCACCTTGCAGAAGAGATGAAGCATCCCCCAAGCAGTTGTTCTCAGCTTCTAGGTGTCTCGGGCACATGATGCAGACACTTTCCAGCATTTCAGGCCCCTTCCTGACAGGCACATTTGTGTGATTAGGGTCAGGTACACCCTGCACACAGGATTGACTCTAGCTGATTCATAGTTTTTATCTTTTTTTTTTTTTTTTTTTTAATAAATTATTTTATTTTATTTATTTATTTTTGGCTGTGTTGGGTCTTCGTTGCTACGCATGGGCTTTCTCTAGTTGCGGCAAGCGGGGGCTGCTCTTCATTGTGGTCCGTGGGCTTCTCATTGTGGTGGCTTCTCTTGTTGCGGAGAACGGGCTCTAGGCGCAGGGGCTTCAGTAGTTGTGGCACGTGGGTTCTGGAGCGCAGGCTCAGTGGTTGTGGCGCACGGGCTTAGTTGCTCCATGGCATGTGGGATCTTCCCGGACCGGGGCTTGAACCCCTGTCCCCTGCATTGGCAGACGGATTCTTAACCATTGCGCCACCAGGGAAGCCCTAGTTTTTATCTTTTTTACTTAATTTTTTAAAATTGAAGTATAGTTGATTTACAGTGTGTTAATTTCTGCTGTACAGTGAAGCAATTCAATTATTCGTACATATATATGTATATACATTTTTTTCTAATATTCTTTTCCATTATGGTTTATCATAGGATATTGAATATAGTTCTCTGTGCTGTGCAGTAGGACCTTGTTGTTTATCCATTCTATATGTAAAGCTTACACCTGCTAACCCCTCCCACTTTGTCCCTCCCCCAACCCCCTCCCCCTTCGACAACCACAAGTCTGTTCTCTATTGGCATGGTTTTCATCTTGCTCCCAGAGACAAGTGGTGAAAATGCACACACACAGTTTTGGTTTTCCTAGACGAACCATTTATTGAATTGGCAAGAGCACTGGACTAAGGAATCTCGAAGAGGCTGGGTTTGAAACTCTCCCCAGCCACTCGTGGCTACCGGTCCCAGTTCAAGGGTCAACAAAATCGTCAAAGGCAAATGGAAGCAGAGCCTTGGTCCCTTCACCAAAAACCTCCCACAATGGGATTGGGACTTGTTGAATTCCTCAGGGATTTCTGCAGATCACACCCATGGCCTCCTTGCTGTCTCAGCCCTCCTTGCCCAGCCTCAGTTTGTACTTACCCCTTGGACCATAAGACCCCAGCAGCCCTGGATTGCACCTGGTGTTTCTAGCCCTTGGCGTGGAACCTCATAGGAACCCAGATCCCAACCCTCATCCTCTTCCCCTTGGCCAGCTATTGATTCAGAGCTTCTGCCTTGTCTCCTGCTGTGGCCTGATGATTTGAAGAAAACCACAAAGCTGAGACAAGACAGTCTGTGTTCTTGGACAGCCCATGGACCCTTGGTTTCATTTCATAATGAGATTAATAAAAGCCATCTTTTATCTGCCTTGCACGACTTGTGAGGATCAAAAGAAGGAAAGTCTACCCAAGTCTAAGATTTGCTGTAAAGCCCAATACAAATGTTCCTTGTTATTATCTATTTCTATATAATTTAATTTTTAATGTTATACAATATCTTTAGTAACTCTCCAAATAGCCAAAGTTGTTATCTGTTTACCCATCTGGGGAAAAAAAAGGTTTAATGCAATATTTTCTACCTGGAGAAGTTTTAAATAAGGAAGGAGGGGGTCAGTGTCCTCAGAAACAGCCCATGAAATACCCCTGTAAAGAGGATGCTGAGGCCTACCCAGGTGTGTGCCTTCTAGAACATGTTCCTGCTCTAGTCATTAGCTACAGATCCAGCTTCTATTCGTTTGGGAACTGCTGACGTTGAATTTTTACTGGCTTCGATTTTCCTTTGGCCTTCATTTCTTCCTCCCTCCATCCCTCCCTGGCTCCCCAAGCTTTTGTGCTATTCAAACCTTTGGCACACAGGGCTGCTGACATACGTTTTGTACAGCAAGCTGTCGTGTTCTACTTTTAGAAGTAAACACAAATGTTATTTTTAAAAAATTTATTTAGAAAATTTTAAAAATTTTCATATTCCTTTCCATTATGGCTTATCACAATATAGAATATAGTTCCCAGCAGTAGGACCTTGTTGTTTATCCATCCTATATATAGTAGTTTGCATCTGCTAATCCTAAACTCCCAATCCATCCATCCCCCCCGCCTCCCTCCCTCTTGGCAACCACAAGTCTGTTCTCTATGCCTGTGAGTCTGTTTCGTAGATAAGTTCATTTGTGTCATATTTTAGGTTCCACATATAAGTGATATCATATAGCATTTGTCTTTCTCTTTCTGACTTACTTCACTTAATATGATAAATCTCGGGCTTCCCTGGTGGCGCAGTGGTTGAGAGTCTGCCTGCCAATGCAGGGGACACGGGTTCGAGCCCTGCTCTGGGAAGATCCCACATGCCGCGGAGCAACTGGGCCCGTGAGCCACAACTACTGAGCCTGCGCGTCTGGAGCCTGTGCTCCGCAACAAGAGAGGCCGCAATGGTGAGAGGCCCGCGCATCGCGATGAGGAGTGGCCCCCACTTGCCGCAGCTGGAGAAGGCCCTCGCACAGAAACGAAGACCCAACACAGCCAAAAATAAATAATAAATAAAAAATAACAAATAAATTTAAAAAAAAAAAAAAAGAACTTAATGTTTAAAAAAAAAAAAAAAAAAAAAAAAAAAAATAAAAAAAAAAAAAATAAAAAAAAATATGATAAATCTCTAGTTGCATCCATGTTGCTGCAAATGGCATTATTTCATTCTTTTTGATGGCTGAGTAATATTCCACTGTGTGTGTGTGTGTGTGCGTGTGTGTGTGTGTGTGTGTGTGCGTGTGTGTGTGTGTACATATATACACACCACAGCTTCTTTATCCATTCATCTGTCGATGGATATTTAGGTTGTTTCCATGTCTTGGCTATTGTAAATAGTGCTGCTATGAACATAGGGGTGCATGTATCTTTTCAAATTATGGTTTTGTCTGGGTGTATGCCCAGGAGTGGGATTGATGGATCATATGGCAACTCTATTTTTAGTTTTTTTTAGATATACTGTACTGTTTTCCATAGTGGCTGCACCAATTTGCATTCCTACCAACAGTGTAAGAGGGTTCCCTTTTCTCCACACCCTCTCCAGCATTTGTTATTTGTATAGTCCCATTTTAGAGTGGAACAAACTGAGGTCTGGAGAGTTTGAAAGGGTTCCCCCAAGGTCCTACAGTTGGTAAATGACAACTATGTCTCAGCCCTCATGTGTCTAAGTCTCATGCACTTTCTGTTCACTCGGCAGGTTCTTAACCTAGTGTCTTTTGTCTGGCGTCAGGAGATTGCCTAGAAAAATTTATATGTACGTGCATTTTTCTAGAAAGAGGGTCCACAGCTGCCATGGGGTTTTCAAAAGATGCGAGACTCAAAAGTTAAGAACGTGCTTCATGTTTTGTCTGGCATAGAGCAGGTGTTCAACATTTGTGTGCTGCATTGAATTGAGGATAAGTGGGGCTTGGGGAGGTGGGTCTCAGAGGGATAACACTGTTTATCCAGAAAAGCACCCTGTGGGGAATGACCCCCCTGCTGCAGCAGCTGAGGTCCTGGCCATGGTGTCTCAGAGAACACATGCAGAGGTTGGGGAGCAGGCCAGGAAAATTTCATGATGGATGGATAGCCTGGAACCCAGGACCAACCCAATTCACCTGGAAAGGGCAGATCCCTGAAGAAGTCTGTGGAGAGAAAAGTGTTGAAAGAGAGAGAAATGTCCTGCCCCTCTTCTGGACTTGGAACGTAGTGGCCACTTGAGGGGTTCTGGGTCTTCTCTGGATGAATGGACCCTCCAGGACTTTCCTAGAAGCAAAGAAATGAAACCTTCTTGAGGAGATTCCCTTCATCCGCCGTCCCAAGGCTCATTACAGAGTGAGACAAAGGGGAGTGTTGAGCTTCCCAACCTTATACAGAGAAGAAAAATGAACAGGAGGCTTTGGCAAAGGAACTGCAGCAAATGTGGCCATCAAGGAGCATCACCGTCAAGCCAGTTGTCATCATGGCAACTGGACCGGCTTTCAACACACTCATTTGGGCATCTGAAAGAACTAGACGTGTATCACGGTTTGGCATCCATTCAGAGATATGGAGTAAAATCAGGACATTTTAATCCTAACAACAGAATATTACAGGACACATGCTTTTAGCATATGTAAAATCTGATCATCTTGGGCGGTAAGAAACAAGCATAAAACCCCCAAGTCAGACCGCCAGTATGGGATGTTTTTGGTCTTTGTGTTTAACAGGATGTGTTTAGAGGAGAGATTTCCGTAGCCACTGAAACACAGAGAAACTTGGTGCCCAAAAAAAGAATGAGGGGAAATAAGAGCCTGCGTGTGTGTCCCATGGTAAACAATGAAGCCGGAAGCATCCATCTGGAATGCAGTCAAAAAACACAACTGCCTGCTGAAATGCTGGAGAACCAATGCTCTGGAAATGGAGCAAGCCCTTAGCCAGACTTTGCTGGATACCAGTATAAAAGAGTAGGGGTGTGGGAATGAGTTCAATGGGGAAAAGCTGGGAATAAGAATCCTTAGTAGCCAAATGGTGTGTGCTTGTGCGTCAGGCAGAAGCAGAGAGGGGAGAGAAGAGAAGCCCAGATTCTGTTGTCGGAAATGCTCTGAGTTTAAAATTCAGTCCACAACCCATCTCGGTCCCTTTCAGCGGAGTCCTGGCACTAGACTCAGGTCGTGGCAGCTCCTTGAGGGACCCTGAATATAATAGCATGGGAAGAAAGACAGCATGTGTTTCAAGATCCTTGAATGCATCTTAACCAGGTTACAGTGAAGAGGAGAAGTGCAAGCCCCAAGCTGGCATGATTTTAATTCACCTAGTGGAAGATTATTGAAGCATATTTCATATACTTAGGGTCAGGAATGGATCTGGCATCATTTAAGGCAAATGCCCCAAACACAAAGCCGATTCAGCTGGCATGATTTCTAGTCCTGAGAACAGCCAAGTCTGGCAACGATTAACCAGGCAAGAGGAAACGGTAGAGAGGCCACTCCGCTGTTTGGCCACCCTCTTCACAAACCAGGGCAAGGAATTATGGAACACCATCGATGAGCAGTACCAGGGCCCCACTGGAACACAGCAAACTTGTGGGTAATGGCTTGTGCCTGGAACATCTCAGGAAGTTTTATGAATGTTAATTTAATTGTGTGATAGGCCAGGAAAGTAAGTGGTGCCTGTTAGGTAAACACGAGGCATGCTGGGAGCTGGGCCTTCTGGAGTCCCCCAGTGTCCTGGGGTGAGCTGACTCTAGATCCTGATGCTGCGAGATTAAAAAAGAGAAAGAAAGAAAAAAAAAAGCAAAGAAAAGGAAAGAAAAGAAGTAAACCGACATTATTGTCGACATAGCTGATGAGCAGAAACTGGATTTGGAACAGAACCATGATGCTTAGCACAGACGCTTCCATTCAGGACTCCCCAAAATTGTTTTGAGCCTTAAAGCTGCTGAGCTGTGGCAGACCACCAAACCTCATGGCGTTCTTAGACCATAAGCCTCCAGTGTGCCTGGCTCCCAGTGTGTGGAAGTCTGGGGTTCAGGTATGGCAACATCTTGGCATGCTGGTGGGTGCTGTGAAGCCAGAGCCAAAAGGTACATTTGGCGTCCTTGTGATTGCTTTGCTTCCCCCTTAGGCTACTCCCAGTAGATGCCTTGAGGTTAAGACTGGCAGGTTTCTCTCCAGGCACACTCCAAGGGGAGTATTGGGAGGCAAAGGACCAAATTCTATTATAGATGGCAGAGCACATAGTGGGTGGATGGAAAAGGGCAGCCTCATAGACAGAGGTGACGTAATGTAAGAGAGACCCAAATAACAGTGGCTGAAACAAGATGGAAGTTACTTCTCTCTCTTATAACAACCTGGACGTAAGCTGTCAGGGCCGGTAGGATGGTTTATGGTTGAGGAACCCAGTCTCTTTCAGTCTTGTTCTCTGCTATCCCTAGGTTGTCTTCTCATCTAAATGGTCCAAGATGACTCATCACCACCATGTGTACATTCCAGCAGCAAAGGACAGGAGGGCATGTCTCTACCCGATAATGGAGCGATCCGGATGTGCCACACATCCCTTCTGCTTACATCCCATTGGTCAGGAGATAGCACGTGACCACACCTAGCTGCAAGGGAGACTGGGAAATTATTTTTCTTTCCTGGGTAGCCACGCAGCCACTAGGAATTGTATTTCTGTGGAAGCAGAGAGAGGCGGTCTGAAGGAGTTGGGTGGGTGTGATGGCTCTGTCTTAGAAGTCTCCCACCCCACCCTTCTTCATCAGCTGCTCTCCTCTTCCTCTCCTGTGTCCCACACAGCACTGCCAGACTTTATCACAGCTGCTTTCACTGGATTCCAGGGCCCCACTCAGAACTCTCTTCTTGGTCTCCTCTTTTCATGTTCTCGTCTTCCCTCAGATTAGAGAAACTTAAACACCAGGAAAGAAAAGTTGAATCTTGCATGGACATCTGCAAACATTTTTTTCCCTGGCTGTAAGTCCTTGTAGTACATGGACCACTTTCCACCATCACCTCCCTGATACAGTGGGAGCCTCCTGTAAATAGAAAGTGCCTCTAACATGCTTGGTTCTGTAGGTGCTGAAAAACAATAAATCATCTCAAACACACAATCAAGATTCACTTTGGGGCTTCCTTGGTGGCGCAGTGGTTAAGAGTCTGCCTGCCAAAGCAGGGGACACGGGTTCGAGCCCTGGTCCGGGAAGATCCCATGTGCCACAGAGCAACTAAGCCCATGCGCCACAACTACTGAGCCTGTGCTCTAGAGCCTGCGAGCCACAACTACTGAAGCCAGCGTGCCTAGAGGCCATGCTCCGAAACAAGAGAAGCCACCACAATGAGAAGCCCACACACCGCGACAAAGACCGCGACTAGAGAAAGCCCGCATGCAGCAACAAAGACCCAATGCAACCAAAAATAAATAAATAAATACATTTATTAAAAAAAAAAAAAGATTCACTTTGTTCTGGAGGGTGGTGACGTGAATGTATACACATGTGAGAGACTAGATATGCCAGTGACAATGACCAGACCATACATGACAGCAGGTCTGTGACCCACAGAAGAAGCTCCGGGAACCAAACCACAGCCTCCTAAGCAAGTGGCCCAGAACAGAGTCAGGACTTGGTCAATATCTGCCAACTTCCCTATTTTTTTGCCACGCCCCTTCCCACTGCCCTCACACTTGCTTCTAATTCAGTACCAACCAGGGAAAGCCAAATATCCAATATGCTCCCCTACCCAATCAGGTAGGATGCTCCCCTTCTAGTTACCCACGTCCAGCTCCCCCGTGCCAATAACCTCCAATCAGGGCACACCTGAAGCCTTCCCTTTTTCCACTGTAAAGCTTTCCCACTCCTCTGCCTGCCTTCGAGTCTCTGCCAAAGTCAAGCGATGGTGTGACTCTCTTGCTATATTGCAAGCTCGGAATAAATAGCCTTTGCTCTTCTCATTTGGACAGTCTTCGTTTATTTTCACACTTGTAATAACTCACTGAGCTGAACATTTAAGATCAGTGCTCTTTCTACTGTTTACTGTATGTCTCTTACCCATCAAAAATTTGAAAACCTTTGCTTTGCTCAACCTTCTGAATAAAGAAAAAATGAACAATATTAAGTAAGACAAGTGAAGGAAAAGCAAAGAACGTGGTAAAGTAAGCACTGCCAGTTTCAATGGGAAATACACGAAACAAGAACTCCTCATTTTCAGTTCATTTGAAATGCCACTGGAGACTTGAGAATAGCTCCTTTGTTTTATGAAAAGGCCACAATCACTGCGCTGAAAAGGAAGATGGAAAGAAAACATACAGAGAAGTTGTATGTCCAGAGCTTCTGGGACCCTGTCCCGTTCCCTAGCATCTGCGTGGGAGTTGAGGAGAACAGACCAAGGCGTTGCTGACGCTAAGTATTAAAACTTCTAACAAATCCATATGCACATCATGTTTTATTTCTTTCATGCCTAGTGACACATATCTCTGAAGTGATCTGTTTCATCTTAATATGTAACTTGCTTTGACCTCCCTGAGACCCACTAAAGGAGGTGGAATCATCTTCCATCCCGGTCTCAAGGAGCTCTCAGAGCAGCACAAGTTATGTTCTTCAGTTCTCTCTCAAGGGGCAGTGGAGCAAGCTATGCAAATTAAACCCAGACAATTAGAGAACAAAGAACCACCCCCCCCGCCCCGCCCAATAAACAGATTTTTTTTTTTTGAAGAATTTAATTCAGTGTAGTTCTAGGAACAAAATGGAACTTCCCCCAGCGTTTTGGCTGAGTTGGTTTTCTTTTAAGAAATTAATTAATTCATTTATTCATTTATTCATTTATTTATTTTTGGCTGTGTTGGGTCTTCGTTGCTGCGCGCAGTCTTTCTCTAGTTGCGGCGAGCAGGGGCTACTCTTCATTGCGGTGCACGGGCTTCTCATTGCGGTGGCTTCTCTTGTGGAGCACGGGCTCTAGGGCATGCGGGCTTCAGTAGTTGTGGCTCGCGGGCTCTAGAGCACAGGCTCAGTAGCTGTGGCGCACGGGCTTAATTGCTCCGCGGCATGTGGGATCTTCCCGGACCAGGACTGGAACCCGTGTCTCCTGCATTGGCAGGCGAATTCTTAACCACTGCGCCACCAGGGGAGCCCTTGGCTGTTTTGGGCATAAGTTTTAGGGCATTAAATGTTCAAAGAAATCAAATATAAAAAATTACAGTGAGGACTTCCCTGGTGGCACAGTGGTTAAGAATCCGCCTGCCAATGCAGGAGACACGGGTTCCAGCCCTGGTCCGAGAAGATCCCACACGCCACAGAGCAACTAAGCCCGTGCGCCACAACTACTGAGCCTGTGCTCTAGAGCCCGTGAGCCACAACTACCGAAGCCCGTGCGCCTAGAGCCCGTGCTCCGCAACAAGAGAAGCCACCTCAATGAGAAGCCCGTGCACAGCAACGAAGTGTAGCCCCCGCTCACCGCAACTAGAGAAAGCCCGTGTGCAGCAATGAAGACCCAACCCAGCCAAAAATAAATTAATTAATTTTAAAAAATTACAGTGAGATTTATGTTTAGGATTAGGGTCAAGGCACCACTCAAAGTTGCAGAATCCACAGCGCTGTTTGTGACAGTAACACAGGGCTGTTTTTCCAGATTCCAAAGTTGAATTTCAAATGTAAATGCCTAATCCCGTCAGTTTGTACTCCACCAGCAGTGAGGTCTGGCAGAATACAACATGTATCGATGACTTGACACCAAGCTAAGCATCCTTGGGACTCCAGGTACTGAAACTCACGGGCATCACCAGGGCCATAAAGAGATGATGGATGAAGGGAACGATAGCTACTAAGAGATGGTGGGTATGAGAGGCAACTCGATGATGTTAATCGATGGCAAAGTAGAAGAAAGGACATTAAATATGAATGCCGGGAACAAACTAATTATACAAAAGTCCTGGGTGCAGGGCAAACTTCTCACCTTCCAGACAGAACACTACCTACTAGGTGTCACCGAGCCCTCCCGTGCTTCCCTTTTTTCAATATTTATTTATTTATCTTTATCTTTTTATTTTTTGGCTGTGTCGGGTCTTAGTTTCAGTACCCGGGATCTTTGTTGAGGCATGCGAGATCTGTTGTTGCCGCGCACGGGCTCTTCGTCGTGGCGTGCGGGCTTCTCTCTAGTTGTGGCGTGCAGGGTCCAGAGCACGTGGGCTCTGTAGTTTGCGGCTCGCGGGCTCTCTCATTGAGGCGCGAGAGCTCAGTAGTTGTGGCTCGCGGGCTTAGTTGCCCCGCGGCATGTGGGATCTTAGTTCCCCGATCAGGGATCGAACTTGCGTCCCCTGCACTGGAAGGCAGATTCTTTACTACTGAACCACCAGGGAAGTCCTCTCCCATGCTTCCTTAATTAATCCCTGGCAGCTCTGAGAAGTTCTAATACTTTTCCCATTTAAAACTGTCTGCAGATGTCCTTATTCTGGCACCAAATGTGGTATCAATGTCACCCCAACCATCACCTCTTGATGGACAATATCTTGGCCAGCTCCCCACACCACCCCTGCTCAAGATGCTCTTAGACTCTTATCATTGAGGCCCTTACCCCTTCCTGTCCATCAGCCACAAATGCCGCTCACATCTCTCCCTTTCCTTCCCATTTCCCTTGTCCTCTACTAGCCAGGCCTTCGTGTAGCTTAGCTGGACTCTCGCCTTGTCCCCTGCGGGTGGCTCTGTGCCCCGGCCTCTCTCCTCTCCTGTTGACAAGCTGCTCCCCACTGCCTTCCAAACTCAACCACCTTCCCCAGCCTGGCATCCCAGGCCCTCCTCCTTCCAGCCCAGCCCTCAACCTCACTTCCCTGACAGTCCTTCAGACACTCTCTTGTCCGGCCTTACCGCTTTTTTTCAAACCATTTTTTATTATGAGATAGAACATAAAAATCCCACTTGGGATGTGGAAAGCAACAAAAGAACATCACTCCTACCCTAGCAATGTGAAAAGACAGATAATGTACAAAATCACATTTTCTTGAGCCCACCAGAGAGCTAAGGTCACAAGCAAACCCGGTAAACTAAATTCCAACACTGACGAACCCCTTCAAGGAGATGGAGGACACATGAACCGGTTTGCCTTTGGCAGAGCCTGGATGGAAGAGGTTGCTGTGGGCCTCTATAAAATACAGCACAAAACTGTAAAAGTGCGTGCAACAGACCTGCAGAGCTTAGTGAGTCATTGTAGGATAAACACCTGTATAATCACCAACTAGTTCAACAGGCAGGTCACAATGCTCCCTCCCCTCCTAAGAAGAGTAACTGCTGGTCATTATGGTAAAAACTTCCTTGCTTTTCTTTATCCTTTTACCACTAAATCTGAGTCTCTAATCACCACAGTTCAGTTTGCCTTTTTTAAAACTTTATAAAATGAAATCCTACAGTGGGTCATCTTCAGCAGCTGGCTTCCCTCATTCAGCATTGTGTGGGTGAGATTCTACCATGTTGCCTGTTTGCCACAATTTAGGCCCATGCATCTTTCCTGCTGACTCCTCCCACCTAGAATATCTATCCCCCACTGTCCCACTCACTCTCCATATCCACCTGCCAAATTATTATCCATTCTTTGAATTCAATACAAATCCCCCTTCCTCCTCCAAGAAGCCCCCCATAGAACCCCACAGAGAAGCTGTCACGCCTGCCTGTAACTCCTCCAACACTTTGACCTTCTCTTCCAGCTCTTGCACCTACATTGCCCTGCACCACGGTTTCTTGTGCTGCTATTTCAACCTGCTGTAGAGTGTGTCCCCCAAACCAACAGCTGGACTCTTTTACTTTCGTGGAATGCCGCAGAGTGCTTAGCGCTCAGCCAGAAATACAGTAGATGTCCAGTGAATTCAATAACTGGATGGATCTACTAGACAAACTCTGCCTGTGTGAAACAGAAGTGTCATGGACTCGTTGGGCCAGAGCCTGGCAGCGCCTGGAAGCTGTTCTTATTATGTGATTGTCTCGAATGGTCCTGTAGATAAACGAGCTTCAGGAACTAGACACGAGGCTGCGGTTTGTTCTGGGAGTTGCTCTGGGGACTCAATCCCCCCTTAAACTGTTTCCATTGTATCTGTCTCTAGAGAAGTGACGTGAGAACATCATCTGGCTCTTTGAGCTTCCTTGTTATTTGGATTCGGGGTAAACAGTAGTTTCCTTTCTGGCTCTCTGGGATTAAACAAGTTGGTAAATTATTTCAGTTTGAAGGAAAACAGAGCAACATCTCTGACACTGCGTTCTGAGAAGTGGAAACAGGGGAAATGATCTCGGTGCATCTTTGATGACCCACGGCAGAGAAAGGAGTGGGTGAGAAGCTTTAGAAAACCTGCCTGTCTGCTCTGAAAATGGGTGTGGAGGTGGACCGTGAGAGGCGTAGAAGCTGAACAGGAGCCCAAACCCCTGTTTGGTCCCCTGACAGTGGCCATGAGGACCGGGTCTCTCTCACGAGGCTGGAGCAGAGTCCTCCAGGGGCCCCGTTGCCTAGTAGCGATGCTCTGCTTGGGACTTGCGTCCTTTATCTCTGTTCTTATTTGCCCTCCATGGAGTCTGGAAGCTGGAAAAACACCTGTAAACTAGGTGGGGGAGGAGGAACAACTTACCTCCGTCAAAAAGCTGAGCACTTTGCAGCAACCTGGATGGACCTAGAGATGATCATACTGAGTGAAGTAAGTCAGACAGAGAAAGACAAATATCATATGATGTGGCTTATATGTAGAATCTTTAAAAAAAAAGATACAAATGAACTTATTTACAAAGCAGAAATAGACTCACAAACATAGAAAACAAACTTCTGGTTACCAAAGGGGAAAGGGGGAAGGGGGGATAAATTAGGAGTTTGGGATTAAAATATACACACTACTATATATAAAATAGATAACCAACAAGGGCCTACTGTATAGCACAGGGAAACTATATTCAATATCTTGTAATAACCTCTAATGGAAAAGAATCTAAAAAAGAATATATATATATTTAACTGAATCACTTTGCTGTACACCCGAAACTAACACAACACTGTAAATCAACTATATTTCAATAAAAATTTTTTTAAAAAGCTGAGAAAAACAAAAGAACAGTTATTATGACCAAACTATTAACAGTGGTTACTGGCGGCAGGTGGGCTTACGGTGGGGAACTGAAGAGGGTGTCTTTCTGTATTGCATCTTTCTGAATTGCTTGAATTTTTTTAATAGCAATGAAGGTATTTGATAAAGGAAACCCAGGAACAATGTACAGGTATAATATTGGTTTCTTAGCGGGCGTGAAGACACCCCCGGGCTCTCCCACTGCCCTGTTCACTGTCGTGTACACACCGTGGCCAAGCACCCACTGCCTTCACCCCACCAGTGGCTTCCCCCCTTGCTGCCTGTTCCCCCGTCCCCTCCCCTCTCTGCAGTCCTCTGCAAGAAACTCTTGGCTTGCCAGACCTGCGAGACATCTCTCTTATCCTACCAAAACCCACCCACACCGTATTCCACTCCATCAGCTGAGTTGCCTGCCTCAGTTGGCTGTCATGTTTGATAGATGACTTCACGAGAAAGTAGTAATGACTGGGCTAATGCCCATATTTCCTGCGCCATGAAACAGGTTTTAAGAGTTACATGCCTGTTCCACCATTTTTTCTAATGGTCCCACTACTTGGAAGCTATTCCAAAGCAGTCACCCAAAGAGGGTGGAGTGGATACTGCTGGTTCCTCGCCCAGACCCCTCCACAGTGCCAGAGCCCCATCCCCACGCCTGCTGCGAGTTTCTCACCGCTGACCCCTTCCCCGGAGCCGACTTGCAGGGGAGGTTATGCACCCTCCTCCACCACCCAGGGCAGCCCGCAGCCCGTGACTGACTGGAGTTCTTTTGTCTTGACGGGGGATCAACTCTGTGATGCAGCTCGTGCTCTAGAGCTCCCCGTGGGATCGGGTGGAAGCCAAGTCCAGCAGAGACCCCATCTTTGCTCAGCCCCTTCCCCCTCAGCAACTCATCCTCCTCCTCTCGCTCCTGTGCTCAGGTCCGCCCTCAAGAAATCACAGGCCCCAGAATCCCATCTCAGGCTCTGCTTTGGGGGAACCTGATCTGAGACGCAGGGAAAAGTTTTGCTCATGGAAAAGATTCATTACAGAGTTATAGAGATGATCAGACATAAACTAGGCAGGTGCTGATCAGAGAGACCACCTTGAGGGGGTGACACTGGAATAGGCGGCTGTTGCTTTTCACCATGAGCTTTTTTGTTCTGTTTAGTTCATTATCATGTGCTTGCATTACTGTGATTAAAGTATTTTAAATTTAAAACAAAATAAACATCCATTCGACCTCCAAATGAAGCCATGGTCCTGCATTTGATGATCATCTGGATCTCTTTTTTTTTTATACATCTTTATTGGAGTATAATTGCTTCACAATGCTGTGTTAGTTTCTTTTGTACAACAAAGTGAATCAGCCATATGCATACATATAGCCTCATATCCCCTCCCTCTTGAGCCTCCCTATCCCACCCCTCTAAGTCATGGCAAAGCACTGAGCTGATCTCCCCGTGCTATTTGGCTGCTTCCCACTAGCTATCTATTTTACATTTGATAGTGTATATATGTCCATGCCACTCTCTCACTTCGTCCCAGCTTACCCTTCCCCCTCCCTGTGTCTTTAAGTCCAGTCTCTATGTCTGCATCTTTATTCCTGCCATGCCACAAGGTTCATCAGAACCATTTTTTTGGATTCCATATATATGTGTTAGCATACAGTATTTATTTTTCTCTTTCTGACTTATTTCACTCTGTATGACAGACTCTAGGTCCATCCACCTCACTACAGATAACTCAATTTCATTTCTTTTTATGGCTGAGTACTATTCCATTGTATATATGTGCCATGTCTTCCATTCATCTGTTGATGGACATTTAGGTTGCTTCCATGATGTGGCTATTGTAAATAGTGCTGCAATGAACATTGGGGTGCATGTGTCTTTTTGAATTATGGTTTTCTCTGGGTATATGCCCAGTAGTGGGATTGCTGGATCATATGGTAATTCTATTTTTAGTTTTTTAAGGAACCTCCATCCTGTTCTCCATAGTGGCTGTATCAATTTACATTCCCACCAACAGTGCAAGAGGGTTCCCTTTTCTCCACACCCTCTCCAGCATTTGTTGTTTGTAGATTTTCTGATGATGCCCATTCTAACTGGTGTGAGGTGATACCTCATTGTAGTTTTGATTTGCATTTCTCTAATAATTAGTGATGTTGAGCAGGTTTTCATGTACTTCTTGGCCATCTGTATGTCTTCTTTAGAGAAATGTCTATTTAGGTCTTCCGCCCATTTTTTAATTGTGTTGTTTTTTTGATATTGAGCTGCAAGAGCTGTTTACATATTTCGGATATTAATCCTTTGTCCGTTGTTTCCTTTGCAAATATTTTCTCCTGTTCTGAGGGTTGTCTTTTCATCTTGTTTATGGTTTCCTTTGCTGTGCAAAAGCTTTTAAGTTTAATTAGGTCTGATTTGTTTATTTTTTTTTTTATTTTCATTACTCTAGGAGGTGGGTCAAAAAAGATCTTGTTGTGGTTTATGTCAAAGAGTGTTTTTCCTATATTTTCCTCTAAGAGTGTTATAGTCTCTGGTCTTACATTTAGGTGTTTAATCCATTTGGAGTTTATTTTTGTGTATGGTGTTAGGGAGTGTTCTAACTTCATTCTTTTACATGTAGCTGTCCAGTTTTCCCAGCACCACTTATTGAAGAGGCTGTCTTTTCTCCATTGTATGTTCTTGCCTCCTTTGTCGTAAATTAGGTGACCATATGTGCGTGGGTTTATCTCTGGGCTTTCTATCCTGTACCATTGCTCTATATTTCTGTTTTTGTGCCAGTACCATACTGTCTTGATTACTGTAGCTTTGTAGTGTAGTTTGAAGTTGGGAAGCCGGATTCCTCCAGCTCCATTTTTATTTCTCAAGATTGCTTTGGCTATTTGGAGTCTTTGTGTTTCCATACAAACCGTAAAATTTTTTGTTCTAATTCTGTGAAGAATACCATTGGTAGTTTGATAGGGATTGCATTGAATCTATAGATTGCTTTGGGTGGTATAGTCATTTTCACAATATTGATTCTTCCAATCCAAGAACATGGTATATTTCTCCATCTGTTTGTGTCATCTGTGTCATCTGTGATCTGTGTATAGTCATTTTCACAATATTGATTCTTCCAATCCAAGAACATGGTATATTTCTCCGTCTGTTTGTGTCATCTGTGATTTCTTTTGTCAGTGTTTTATAGTTTTCTGAGTACAAGTCTTTCGCCTCCTTAGGTAGGTTTATTCCTAGGTATTTTATTCTTTTTGTTGAGATGGTAAATAGAATTGTTTCCTTAATTTTTCCTTCTGATTTTTCGTTGTTAGTGTATAGGAATGCCAGAGATTTCTGTGCATTAATTTTGTATCCTGCAACCTTACCACATTCATTGATTAGTTCTAGTAGTTTTCTGGTGACATCTTTAGGATTTTCTATGTATAGTATCATGTCATCTGCAAACAGTGACAATTTTACTTCTTCTTTTCCAATTTGTATTCCTTTTATTTCTTTTTCTTCTCTGATTGCCGTGGCTAGGACTTCCAAAACTATGTTGAATAAGAGTGGCGAGAGTGGACATCCTGTGTTGTTCCTGATCTTAGTGGAAATGCTTTTCAGTTTTTCACCATTGAGTATGATGTTTGCTGTGGGTTTGTCATATATGGCCTTTATTATGTTGAGGTAGTTTCCCTCTATGCCCATTTTCTGGAGAGTTTTTATCATAAATGGGTGTTGAATTTTGTCAAAAACTTTTTGTGCATCTATTGAGATGATCATATGGTTTTTATTCCTTAATTTGTTAATATGGTGAATCACACTGATTGATTTGCATATATTGATGAATCCTTGCATCCCTGGGATAAATCCCACTTGATCATGGTGTATGATCCTTTTAATATGTTATTGGATTCTGTTTGCTAGTATTTTGTTCAGGATTTTTGCATCTATGTTCATCAGTGACATTGGTCTATAATTCTCTTTTTTTGTGATATCTTTTTCTGGTTTTGGTATCAGGGTGATGGTGACTTCGTAGAATGAATTTGGAAGTGTTCCTCCCTCTGCAGTTTTTTGGAAGAGTTTGAGAAGGATGGGTGTTAGCTCTTCTCTAAATGTTTGATAGAATTCACCTGTGAAGCCATCTGGTCCTGGACTTTTGTTTGTTGGACGATTTTTAATCACAGTTTCAATTTCATTACTTGTGATATGTCTGTTTATATTTTCTATTTCTTCCTGGTTCAGTCTTGGAAAATTGTACCTGTCCAAGAATTTGTCCGTTTCTTCGAGGTTGTCCATTTTATTGGCATATAGTTGTTTGTAGTAGTCTCTTATAATCCTTTGTATTTCTGTGGTGTCAATTGTGATTTCTCCTTTTTCATTTCTAATTTTATTGATTTGCATCCTCTCCCTTTTTTTCTTGATGTATTTCTGTGGTGTCAATTGTGATTTCTCCTTTTTCATTTCTAATTTTATTGATTTGCATCCTCTCCCTTTTTTTCTTGATGAGTTTGGCTAAGGGTTTATCAATTTTGTTTATCTTCTCAAAGAACCAACTTTTAGTTTTATTGATCTTTGCTATTGTTTTCTTTGTTTCTATTTCATTTATTTCTGCTCTGATCTTTATGATTTCTTTCCTTCTACTGACTTTGGGTTTTCTTCATTCTTCTTCCTCTAGTTGCTTTAGGTGTAGGGTTAGATTGTTTATTTGAGATTTTTCTTGTTTTTTGAGGTGAGATTGAATTGCTATAAACTTCGCTCTTAGAACTGCTTTTGCTGTGTCCCATAGGTTTTGGGTCATCGTGTTTTCATTGTCATTTGTTTCTATGTATTTTTAAAAATTTCTTCAGTGATCTCTTGGTGTTTTAGTAGCACACTGTTTAGCCTCCATGTATTTGGTTTTCTTTACATTTTTTTTTCCTGTAATTGATTTCCTATCTCATAGCGTTGTGGTGAGAAAAGATGCTTGATACGATTTCAATTTTCTTAAATTTTCCGAGGCTTGATTTGTGACCCAAGATGTGATCTATCCTCGAGAATGTTCCATATGCATTAGAGAAGAAAGTGTATCTGCCACTTTTGGGTGGAATGTTCTATAAATATCAATTAAATCTGTCTGGTCTATTGTGTCATTTAAAGCTTGTGTTTCCCTATTTATTTTCTGTTTGGATGATCTGTCCATTGGTGTAAGTGGGGTGTTAAAATCCCCTACTATTATTGTGTTACTGTCGATTTCCCCTTTCATGGTCATTAGCATTTGCCTTAGGTTATTGAGGTGCTCCTATGTTGGGTGCATAAACATTTATAATTGTTATATCTTCTTGGATTGATCCCTTGATCATTATGTAGTGTCCTTCCTTGTCTCTTGTAACAGTCTTTATTTTAAAGCCTATTTTATCTGATATGAGTATTGCTACTCCAGCTTTCTTTTGATTTCCATTTGCATGGAATATGTTTTTCCGTCCCTTCACTTTCATTACGTATGTGTCCCTAGGTCTGAAGTGGGTCTCTTGTAGGCAGTGTGTATATGGGTCTTGTTTTTGTATCCATTCAGCCAGTCTGTGTCTTTTGGTTGGGGCATTTAATCCATTTACATTCAAGGTTGTTATTGATATGTATGTTCCTATTACCATTTTCATAATTATTTTGGGTTTATTTTTGTGGGTCTGTTTCTTCTCTTGTGTTTCCTGCCTAGAAAAGTTCCTTTAGCATTTGTTGTAAAGCTGGTTTGGCAGTGCTGAATTCTCTTAGCTTTTGCTTGTCTGAAAAGCTTTTGATTTCTCCATCAAACCTGAATGAGATCCTTGCTGGGTAGAGTAATCTTGGTTGTAGGTTCTTCCCTTTCATCACTTAAGTATATCCTGCCATGCCATTCTGGCCTGCAGAGTTTCTGCTGAAAAATCAGCTGATAACCTTATGGGGATTCCTTTGTATGTTATTTGTTGCTTTTCCCTTGCTGCTTTTAATATTTTTTCTTTGAATTTAACTTTTGTTAGTTTGATAAATATGTGTCATGGTGTGTTTCTCCTAGGGTTTATCCTGTATGGGACTCTTTGCATTTCCTGGACTTGGGTAACTATTTCCTTTCCCATGTTAGGGAAGTTTTCCACTATAATCTCTTCAAATATTTTCTCAGACCCTTTCTTTTTCTCTTCTTCTTGGACCCCTATAATTCAAATGTTGGTGTGTTTAGTGTTGTCCCAGAGGTCTCTGAGATTGTCTTCAATTCTTTTCATTCTTTTTTCCTTATTCTGCTCCTCGTCAGTTATTTCCACCATTCTGTCTTCCAGCTCACTTATTCGTTCTTCTGCCTCAGTTATTCTATTACTGATTCCGTCTTGTGTATTTTGCATTTCAGTTATTGTGTTGTTTATCTCTGTTTGTTTGTTCTTTAGTTATTCTAGATCTTTGTTAAACATTTCTTGTATTTTCTCAGTCTGTGCCTCCATTCTATTTCCAAGATTCTGGATCATCTTTACTATTATTACTCTGAATTCTTTTTGATGTAGATTGCCTACTTCCTCTTCATTTATTTGGTCTTGTAGGTTTTTACCTTGCTCCTTCATCTGTGACATATTGTTTTGCCGTCTTAATTTTTTTTTTTTTTTTGATGGGTTGGATTGTCTTACTGGTTGTTTGGCCTGAGGCTTCCAGCACTGGAGTTTGTAGCCTGTTGGGTAGAGCTGGGTCTTGGTGCTGAGATGAGGACCTCCGCGGGACCTCACTCTGATGAATATTCCCTGGGGTCTGAGGTTCTCTGTTAGTCCGGTGGTTCAGACTTGGAGCTCCCACTGCAGGAGCTTTGGCCCGATCCCCGGTTCGTGAACCAAGCTCACGCAAGCTGCATGGGGTGGCAAAATTAAAAAACCAAGAAAAAAAGGAGCAGAACAATAACAAAGAGTAAAAAATAAAATTAGACTAGGAAACTAACAGATATGTTAGAAAGAATATAAAAATAAAAATATAGATGAAATAACAACCGGAAGGTAAACCAGAATCACAATAGTAAAAAAGAGGAGAAAAAAAAAAAAGGTGGAAAAGGCCTTGGCTGTGGGGGGCGGGACCTAGGCAGGGGCGGGGTTTGGGCAGTGGGTAGGGCCTATGCTTAGGACCCGCAGGGCTGGAAAAGGCCCTGGGGGGCATGGGGAGTGGGGCTTAGGCTCAACAGAAGGGGCCCAGGCATGCCTCTGGTCCCGGAGGGTTGGGGACCCAGCCTGGGAGCCCAGCAGGCTTCCTGGGCCCAAGTGGGTGGGGCAAACACCCTCTACGCCTCTGCTGCTCCTCCCGCCTGCCTCTCCTGTTCTCCCCTGGCCTCCCTCCTACACCCCCAGGACCCACGCGGCCCAGAGGGGGCCTCTGAGGATGTAGGACTCCGCCGGAGAGCCGGGCAGCCTTCCCGGGCCGAATGGGCAGGGTAAACGCTAGGCGAGCTTCCCCCTGATCCGAGCCCCCAAGGGTCCCCCCAGGTGTGGGAACCCCTCCCCCCTCCCAGCCACCCCTCAGGGGCACCGGTCCTGTCCGGCCTCCACTTCTCCGCCCTCAGTCCCTGCAACATCCTACCTGGTCGCTTGGGGGTTCCCCCCATCTCCTTGGGTGTCAAGGTCCCCCACCAGCTTCCGTCAGGTACCCTAGTTGTTGGGAGATGTGAACTCTGTGTCTTCCTACACTGTCATCTTGACTCCACCCCTCTGGATCTCATTTTGGAGTATTGGTTCAGAAAATTCAGAAGTTTTGTCGGTCCTAGAATGAAATCCATATGCCAGGTGAATTTCTATCTGTAGCTAGATAAAATTTCATATTTTCTGCTGGAATTTGGCTGTTTACTAAACGTAACTAAATCCCAAATCAGAATAGAGTGAAAAAAACATGCGGCCCTGACCATTTGTTACTGAACTACAGGACACTGAGATGATTGTAGAGCCATCCAATGTGGACGGCACCCAACATGCTTTTAAATTATTGATAAATGACGAGGAAGGAGAATTTGAGAAACAGGATAGTCAGCTGAGCAGAAAGGCACTGGCCCTATGGGGACTGATCTAAAAGGAAGGCAGCGTCTACCTCTGAATGGGATGAAGCACTGTTTGGGAGGAGGGCAAGGTCCTCACTGTGCAGCAGGCATGGGACAGAGAGGTAGGGGACCCAAGTGCTGCCATGTGACCGAGTTGCCTTGCTCTGGTGTGAGATAAGGATGGCAGCTGTTGGGGGCCTGGAGAAAGGGATGTGGTCCACAGGGACCAGTTCATAAGCCGTTCATGCAACAGCGCTTTGGTGCCTCCTCTGTGCCAGGGGCTGGTAGGGGCATGGGGGACACAGTGAAGAGAGATGGAAAGAAATAAAGTGTGTCAGTCAAGGACGTTTGATTGCCTGCAACAGAAACAGATTTTGTCTCACAGCATCAAAGCTGAATTTATTGAAAGGAGAATGAGCCACAGAATTACAAGAAGTTTATAGAACCAGCTTGGAAACAGGTAGGAAAGACGGCAGATCAAGCTGGAGGGGCTAAGAAGAAGGAACTATATAGGAAGGGTCTATATAAGAGCAGAAGAATGTGGTCAGTGCTGATAGGATAAAAAACCTCCAACCATGTCTTCCATCTGCTGTGTTCCAGAAGAAAGCATGGCAGTAGCCGAGCCTAGGTCACACATCTGTCCCTGGCCATGTGGGGATGATCGCAGGAGGGAATCAGCCTCTCACATTTGTGGGAGGTGGGGCTCCACTGGAGTTACTGTCCTAAAAAGACCACATACTATGGTGGATTCCCCACGAGGAAACTGAGATGCTCCTAAGGGGGGGAGGTGAGATCCAAGCTGTGATGTGAAGCATCAGTCCGAGTCAGCCCAGGGAGTGGGCAGTGGAGGAATGCTGTGGGCAGCGGACACTGCCAAAGGCTGGATGCGGTACAGCCTGGAGCAGTTTTGGAAATGGTAAGAATCATATCTCCCCACTTTACATGGTTCCTTATTCTTAAAGGGGTAATTCAGTTGAGGTGCAGCCTCGGGTAATGATGCCGTGGAATGGGGGAAGTCGGCATCTTCCTGGGCTGGAAGCAGAGGGTGAGGAGGATGTGGCAGGGGAAAGGCCTGCCGAGGCCAGCAGGGGTGCTCTGTGTTGAAGAGCTCTGGGTGGGGAAAGATTGTTCCCTGCAGTGGGTAGGAAGGATCTTAGAGCTAGAGGCAAGGTGAGAGCCAGAAGGCTGCTGCTGTAAGCCAGCAGAGGCGAGACCAGGGCTAAAGAGGTGGAAAAATGCATAGGAAAGAAAGGCTTTGCCGTAAATTAAAAAGGATCCCCAAGGACAGTCTCTAAATGTACACAACATGGCAAAACCTCTGAATCTCCCATTGACATTTTAGCCACAATTGAGACACCCAGGGTTGGTGAGGTCACTTGTACAGAGTGGATTTTAAAGATGGAAGGACTGGGTTTAAAACCTCCCACTCTGCTGCTTTCTTTTTATTTTATTTTATTTTATTTTATTTATTTATTTATTTATTTATTTATGGCTGTGTTGGGTCTTCGTTTCTGTGCGAGGGCTTTCTCTAGTTGCGGCAAGTGGGGGCCACTCTTCATCACGGTGCGCGGGCCTCTCACTATCGCAGCCTCTCTTGTTGTGGAGCACAGGCTCCAGACGCGCAGGCTCAGTAATTGTGGCTCACGGGCCTGGTTGCTCCACGGCATGTGGGATCTTCCCAGACCAGGGCTCGAACCCGTGTCCCCTGCATTGGCAGGCAGATTCTCAACCACTGAGCCACCAAGGAAGCCCCCCGCCCCCCTGCAGCTTTCTTGCTGTGTGGCCCTTCAGGCCTCACTTCACTGCTCCAGGTTTCATTGAGGATAATTTCTTCATCTACCTGTGCTGGACATCCATCTGTGGTTTGAATACTCAGCATCTGTTCCCCTTGGTCTAGTAAGACCTCTGATTTTTGTTTGAGGATCTGTCCTGTCTTCATTCTCCAGGAGTAGAGCTCATCCCCACTCCCACCTGGCAACAATGATTGGTTCGAGGACAGGCACACATCCTAAGCCAGTCGAATCAGAGCGAACCTTGGGAATTTTTGTAGAAGCCACTGGAAGAGTGTTAAGTCTTTTCCACTGAGTGAAACTCTGAACTTAGTCATTCTGCAGTGCTCTAGGCTTCAGTATGGAGAGAGCCACAACACGGAGGTCAAGAATGGAGCCACAAATGGATGGCAGAGATGAGAGACCAAGAGAAAACAAATCCTAATGACCCTCTTTTAGCCCCTGGATCAAGCTTGACCTGAAGCCAAAGATACTTCCGGATTTTTATTACATGTAAATTCCTACTCATGTTGCTGGTTTCACCCAACAGGAAAACAGAAACAGATAAGGTCTGCAGATGCTGCACTCTCCAATCACTACCTTGACCCCAGGGCTAGAGTTTGGTTGGTAATGTCTTTCAGGTGAACTTGGTCCTCTGAAGCAGTTGCCCCCTGGGTGTGTTCAGTAATCGAAGCTGTTCTCAGACACGCCCATGCTGGCCCACCACTGCTGCGGTGAGGAAACAGGGGCGGGCCTAGCTGGCTGCAGTGGGAGCTGCGTGCGAGGGGCAAGGACAGGCGGCGCTGGGCTGGGCGGGAAGGCCCGCAGGTGTGCACTGCCGTGTTTCTCGCCAGGAGGTGCCGTGGATGCTTGTGACACTGCCTGGGAGGAAATGGGAGGCGCCAGGATGGACGTCTCATCGTGGAGACGTCCAGGTAGGGGCGCAGCAAGATCTCCTTGTTGGGGTAGTAATAAGGCATGTGGACTTGGGGTGGGCTTGGGGTACTTGTGCCAGCCCCTCCTCAAAGGAGCTCATGGACCCCCACAGGATCACCAGCATCATGGCAATCTGAGGTCTAACAACAAGCAACTGGCACTCAACTGGTGTTGGCGGCTTCTGTGTCGCTTGGGTCCACACTCTTTGTCTCAGTAATGCCTAGTGCGCAGGCGTAGGAGCCAGGGGCTGGGCCGAATACCGGTAGCTGTGTGAGCTGGGGCAAGCGGCTTAACTTCTGTGCCTTGGTTTCCCGATCTGTCGAGAACGGATAATAATAGCACCGGCTTCATGAGTTGGTTTGAGGATTAAATGGATTTAATACCTCTGGGGCTTTAGGACAGGACCTGGCTTCTAGGGAGGTCTGTGGGTCTGTGGGAGGAGCATTTTTAACAAGCCTGTTTTGAGCTGATTGGCAAGGGTAGGCCCTGGACCGGGGCTTCTGACTCCAGATCTGCCTCTGACTCAGCCAGGAACAGGAAGGTGATGTTCACACACTCCAGTGCAGCTCATGCGGGCGCGTCCACGCCCTCAGAACACAGAAGCCTCCAGCCCAATCTCTCGTCAGGCGCTCCATCTGGGTCAGTGGTACGTGGGGCACGTTGTCATTAATTATACTCAGAGCAAGGCTGGGTCCGCATTCCCATACCCACCTTGGCAACTGCAAACAGCTTAGGGACACCGAACAGAGCTCACTGTGTGTTTATCAGGGTTCATAGGCTCTTTTTGCCTTCTTGTTTTTTTTCCTTTGGCTGCGCCACGTGGCTTGTAGGATCTTAGTTCCCTGACCAGGGATTGAACCCATGCCCTTGGCAGTGGAAGCCCAGCATCCTAACCGCCAGGGAATTTCCTATTCCTAACTTCTTAACCTCCCAACTTCTGGCTGCTTTGGTGTCAAAGGGATTCGGTTGAACAGCTGACCTGACTTCTTTCATGGTGGCAAAACTCAAGTCTTCCCCATCCACTTGGTGTGAGTGAGTGAGGAGTGTTGTGGGCGTGCGACTCCTAAATTGAGGCTCCTTGTGTCTTGTGGACACACCCTAGGTTTACATAACAAGCCCCAGGACCTACTGGAGATAAAATGAGATCCACTTCCACTGAGTCAGCTGCCCAGATTGTCTAGTTTATGATCGTCTGGGACTCCCGTCTCTGAAGCTGGGGCGTGAGCGCTGAGGTGAAACATTAGTCACCCTGAATAATTCCCCGCTCCGCTTTGGATAATAGCAAGTTCCGGGCAAAAGGGACAGTTCCTCTGGTGTGACAGCAGCCACTTGACTAGACTGTTGCAGTAGTCTTCTAAGTCATCTCTAGCCTTCTGTTGTGCTCCCTTTTTTTGGGTAGGGGCGCCCCAGATGGCATGCAGGATCTTAGTTCCCCAGCCAGGGATCGAACCTGTGCCGCCTGCAGTGGAAGTGTGGAGTCCTAACCACTGGACCGCCAGGGAAGTCCCATGTTATGCTCCCTTCTGATCCATCCCCAAGTGGCCCCAGGGAGGGCTCCGTGAAATACGACGATGTCATTTGCTTGCTTAATATCCTCCTGTGCTTCCCGCAGCCTGGAACAGCACTGTTCAATAGAACTTTCTGTGATGAAGGAGATGTTCTGTACCTACATTGTACAGTATGGTAACCCTTAACCACATGTGGCGACTGAGCACTTGAAATGTGGGGAGTGTGTCTGAGGAATTGAATTTTTAATTGTATTTTATTTCAACCAACTGAAACTGAAGTTGCCACCTATGGTTAGTGGCTGCATAACAGACGGCATCGGGCTAGAGAATGAAACCAAAATCTCAGCCATGTCCCAGCCCTATCTGAGCAACTTTCATTGTTTTGCCAAAATTCATTCAAACTGGGGATTCCAACCATAGCAAATGACTTACAACTCCCTAAACTTTGTGCCCACTTCACACCTCCAAGCATTGGCATCTGCTATTCTCCCTGCCTGGAATGTTCTCATCTCCTGCCCAAACATGCCTTCAAGCTGCCTGCCAGCCAAACAACCCTCCTTCAAGCCATAGCTCCCATATTACTTCTACCATCAAGCTTTATCAACCACCCCCTGCCCCCCGCATGCAGAACTAACCACCCCTCCCTTTATGCATCTGGCAAAGGCATGCTCTGAGGCCCTTCCAGCACTTATACTGCTGATGTGTTTCCCATCTCCGAGTAAAGGCAGCCTCCAGGAGAAAAGGTTCTGTGTCGTATTCACCTCTGCGTCTCCAATGCCTGCTGCAGGGTTTGGCTCAGATCAAGCAGTCATTAGATGGTGGCTGAAGAAATAAAATTATTGTAGTAGGCATAGGTCATAGTTCAGGCTGTCTCGCATCCAACTTCCTGTCTTAGTTTACCCCAGTCACTTCTGGGGACTTCTCTTTCTGTGTGGCCTTGGGAGTTGAAAGTTAAAGGAGAAGATTTTTTTTTTTTAATAGAAGTATAGGTGATTTACAATATTGTGTTAGTTTCTGGTGTACAGCAAAGTGATTCAGTTATATCTATATATATTTTTCAGATTATTTTCCATTATGGGTTATTATAAGATACTGAATATTGTTCTCTGTGTTATACAGTAAATCCTTGTTGCTTATCTATTTTATATATAGTACTGTGTATCTGTTAATCCCAAACTCCTAATTTATTCCTTCCCCATCCCCTTTCCCCTTTGGTAACCATAAGTTTGTTTTCTATGTCTGTGAGTCTGTTTCTATTTTGTAAATGGGTTCATTTGTATTATTTTTTAGATTCCACATGTAAGTGATATCATATGATATTCGTCTTTCTCTGTCTGACTTCCTTCACTAATATGATCATCTCTAGGTCCATCCGTGTTGCTGCAAATGGCAAAATTTTGTTCTTTTTTTATGGCTGAGTAATATTCCATTGTATACATGGACCACATCTTCTTTATCCATTTATCTGTCGATGGACACTTGGGTTGCTTCCATATCTTGGATATTGTAAATAGTGCTGCAGTGAACATTGGGGTGTATGTGTCTTTTCCAATTAGTTTTCATCTTTTCTGGATATATGCCCAGGAGTAGAATTGCTGAATCATATGGAAAGTCTATTTTTAGTTTTTTAAGGAAGCTCCATACTGTTTACCAGAGTGGCTGCACCAATTTACATTTCAAAGAGGAAGATCTTTTCACTGCCCAGGCCAGTCTTTCCAGAGACTAATGAGGGCGTGAGGAATGCAGTGAGGCCAGGGCAGGTAGAGGTCACACTCATCATAGCAGCAGCACACAGCCCATACCACTTCTGTTGCCCAGCCCGCCAGAGCTCTGAGATTGATTCTCCAGCCTCCTGCCAAACATGTGAGTCCCTGATGGCCTTCCAAAAATTCACTGGGAGAGTTGGCTGGCTCTTGGTCATTGGCTACCAAGTGACCCTTAGCAACAATCATACAGAGAAGCTTCCAGGTCCACAGAGCCCTGCAGGAGGAGAGGGCATGTCCTTTGGTGACGAGACTCAGTGGGTGACAGGGCTGAGCTGTCACGATGCACAAAGCTGAGGTTGAAGCCAGAGCAGCAGACCCTCCCAGGCAGCTGAGGAGGACCTACCTAGCATTGCAGGGCGATGAAACTGACCATGCCAGGAGCTTGGCCTGTTCCAGGAAGACAGAGCACTGTCCACTGCAGTCAGAGTGACTGGGACGTCTGGGTGACTACAGGCTGGGCCATCCCATGGAGTGACATAGAGGAGACTCCAAGTGAGGCTGAAGGATTCTGTTGAGATAGGGATTGATAAACTGAGGGCCATGGAGGGGTCTTTGGGTGTTATTGGCAAGTGTTATTGGTTGGGTTTCTATTCTCTTAAGTAAACATCCCTTCCAATACACTGTGAACTGAGAACTTTATTCATCCATTCAACAAAGTTTGCGAAGGGCCTCTTCCTCTGCACAAGGGACCATGCCAGCACATTTTCCCACCTCCGGGCCTTTCCCCAAGCTGTGTCTCCTGCCTGCATTTCTCTTTTGCCTTGTCTGAACAGCTCCTACCCATCATTCACACTTAGTTTAAATGTCACTTCCTATGGAAACCCTCCTTGACACCTAGATTAGGTCTCCTGGGCCCTGGTACCTCATGTTATAGCATGTTATCAGAGCTATCATTGTGTAGTTATTGGTGGGGCCATTTGAAGAAAGCTTCTCTTCTTGCTAAGTGGCAGGCTCCCGGAGGGCAGGACAGGGTCTGTCCTGTTCATAGATAAACCTCAGCACTACGTGGTGCAGTGTCTAACAGTCAAGGAATATTTGTTGAATGAACGAGCAAAGGAGGGGAGGTGAAGAGGAAGGAAGGAGGGGAGGAAGGAAAGGAAGAAAGGCAAGGTTGCAGTATTCCCCCTGGCCCTCTGGGTGCCCACAGTATGATATCTGTCCCTAATTATGCTTTGTGCCCTTAAAAAAGGAAATAACATGTAGCCTCTCCAGGCCATGCACTTGGGGCCAACCAGGGTAAAGACTGTGTCCTCCATAACCTCATACCTGATCCTTTGTAGGGTGAACTCCCCAGGGTTCTGGACAAAGACAACTCAAAACAAAGTCCCTGCTGCTATGTCTGAATGTTCATGTCCCCTCAAAATTCCCGTGTTGAACTCATAATGCCCAATGTGATGGTATTAGTAGGTGGGACCTTGGGGAGGTGATTAGATCGTGAGGGTGGAGCCCTCATGAGTGGGATCAGCGCCCTTATAAAAGAGGCTCAGGGAGCTCCATAGCTCCTTCCTCCATGTGATGATACAGTGACAAGTCTGTGACTCAGAAGAGGGCCCTTATCTGACCACGCTGTCATCCTGATCTTGGTTATGGAGAGATAAGCATTTTAAATGTTAACGGCTACTGCCAAAATAGCTGTAGCCCCATGATCCATTGCACCTTTGAGTTTAATCTCTTTGTGTTGGGGTGGATTTCACACAAAGTCTGAAATTGAACACTACATTTTGGCATCAAAACTGCTGCTCCAAAGGTGTTAGAACTCGCTTCCTAGTGCAAGTACAGCTAACACTGGCGGTACCTTCTAAGCATTCTTCATGAGTTCACTCATTTAATCCTTACATAAACCACCCTTTGAGGCAGGTGTTGTTATTCCAGAATACCAACGCCAGCCTGAGGCCTTGACCGTGCTTGGATGGCAATAAAGTAGCCCATCCAAGGTTCAAAGTCGGTGTCTGCGGCTTCCCTCGTTTGCTGTTCAGAGTTCTGGGTGAGCAAGGGACTGACAGGATCTCAAGTCACATAATCAGACTGAGGCTTCTTTAAAGGCTTCTTCAAACCCATACATTCATAATTGACTTAACTCAGGAATTCACCCACATAGAAAAGCCAGTGGGATTTGCAATGTAGGCAATCCTACAATATGATAAAAATACAGATCAGGAGTTTCACCTGGAGGCTTGTGAAAGGCCTAATAGGAGTTGCTGCAGCAGAGACAGTAATTGGGGGTGAAGTCATCATCATAAGTAGCATTAAAAACAGAAGAAATGGAGTTTGGGATTAACAGACACTGCTATATATAAAATGGATAAACAGCAAGGACCTACTGTATAGCACAGGGAAACTATATTCAATATCTTATAATAACCTATAATGGAAAAGAATCTGAATCACTTTGCTGTGCACCTGAAACTAGCACAACGTTGTAAATAAACTATTAAAAAAGAAAAAAAAAAAGGAAAAAAACACAGAAACACAGGCAAACTTCTTTTTTTTTTTTTTGGTCTCATGGGTGAGAATGATGTGCCCAGCCCTCAGCATTTCAACCTGCATCCTGTGACGTTTCCCTGACGTGGAACACAAAGACATTGACCTCAGCACCTTCTCTGAGTGAAGCTTTCCCATGGTTCTGTGGTGTGATTATAATATATATTGAATTTAAAAACAGTCCCAGTCTTCAGCCCATCAGGAGTGAAACTGCAGTCTTTTTTTTTCCCTTTGACGCTTTTTACAGAGAGAAAATGTGTGACTTTTCTTGATGAGCAAACAGCCAGAGGTGTTTAGGAAAGGTCTATCATTTTTTCTGGTGGCGAGACACCCTAAACTAAATTCATTAGCAGCCCTTCTGTTTGGGATTTTAAAATCTTCTCTAACCTATATAAATTCCTTGTTATGTCCTCTACTAATATACGAAAATTAACTGATGTATGGCTTTCAGAGCAAAAAAGCAGCATAGTATAACAAAAAAAGGACTTGGAGGCTGTCATTTCACTGTTGAAGACAACAAAATCCATGCTCTACCCATGCCTCTACTCCTCAGAAAGGTTCTTCATGTTTATAATTTTGTGAATAGTAGATACTTCTTTTTAGACACAAGTCAAGTTTTTAGTTCTACATGTATAAGTCATTTAATTATGTTTCTATATTTTCCAACCTTCCAGAAAATATTAGAGGAACACCAGGACAGACATTTGGCTGTGTCTTACAAGCAACTAACTGTAATGAGTCATATGGACCAACTCAAGTAAATCAGTTCACTTCTCTGTTTCTCAGTTTTCTTTCCCCAAATACATGTGACACAGTATCCCCATTGGTTCATTTATTTGGCAAATATTTATTGAGCTCTTACTCTGTGCTGTGTACCAGTGCAAGATGCTGGAGCTACAGTGGTGAACAAAATACATGAGGTTCTTGCCCTCATGGAATTGAAATACTGGTGGATATGAAAGCAATTCTCTTGCAGTTTACACTGTGTATTGGCATTTATTCTATGACACCTTGCTGCAAAGGATCAGTAATCTCCTTGAGGGCAAGACATGGCTTAGAGTTTTCATGTTTGCAATGCTTAGGATGATTGGGTAGCTGGCTCTGAGCCCTGAACATGGTCTTAGGCCCAAGAGTCTCTACTCTTTCTCCTTTTTTTAAATGGCCTTTCAGCTGGGGCAGGTTATTGTGGGCGTTGAATATTGGATGACAGGGATAATGAAACTGTTTCTTTCCTCCCAGAACTAACAATGAGTGAATCCTTTTTTAATATAAATATTAAAATATTGAAATATTTGAAATATTCCTTTTTTAATATAAATTATTTAAACTGTTTAGTCCTGAGTTTATAGACATTTGGGGACAGTACGTTCCATGTTCATTAAACCTCAGTTGGTTTAGGCTAGTGACTTTTTCTACCTAGTTTACAACCATGATTGGCCCCTGAAATCTGAATTAGGCCCTTTTGGTTGATTGCATGTAAAATTAGATATTGCTCACTGATGGTAAAAGAAACAAGGCTGTTTTCACTTTCAGTTTGCGTCTGGGTACTTTCTGGCCCTTCTCTTGGCTCTCAGTTGACATACATACTCCATTTACCTCGAATAGCTGGGAGTGTACTATTTAGGAAGCATGGGGAGTATCATGAATAACCCACACCCATCCTCCTTACTACAGATTGAGATCTACTAATTAACCACGTCCAGGCACAGGGGCCTCTGTTGGGAGGGGCCCCGAGTACCGACTGGGGCCCAGGGTTTAGTCATCTTCCGGCTGAGTCAAGTCCCCGTGCGCCGTAAGCGAGTGTGTAAGTGTCAGAAAGGAGGACTCAGCTCTTGCCAGCTGTCTTTGTCACTTTCAGCACTATCCACACCCCCAACTTTTCTCTATTCAGAGGGGCAGAACAGAGGACTAAAAGAGGAGGACAAGTAAAACCTCAGCTGGTCATTCCAGAGGTGGTGGCTCGAGAGAAAGAGAGAGAAGGAAAATAGGGAGACATGGTGGGTGCCTGCAAAACGCATCCCACTTCTCCTGTCCAATCTTTCAATCATTTTCTGAGGACTAGGGGGTTCCTCCCATTTCAGCATTATTCTTTTAAGTTAAACTTTGAGGACAAAAAGTATTTCTTGAACACCTTAACAAGCAAGATGGTTTAAATTTAGAGTCTCAATTACTGGACATTTGACTCTTGAAAGCCATTCATTCGATTGCTTGTATATTCACAAAGCAAGTGTTTATGGAGGAGTTACCATGCGCAAGGCACTGGGGAAACAGTGATGAAAGACAGTCTCTACCTTGGCGGAGCTTGTTAGCTACAGTGAAGGTAAGAGAAAACTATACAAGTGTGTTGGCAGAGCCATGTCACAGGACCTGTGACTTGCTGTGGAAACACAAAGAAGGCCACCCAATCCAGTTTGGGGGTGGGGAGGTCAGAGGTTGTGACATTGAAGCTAAGACCTGAGGGACATTGAATAAGCAATGAACCTGGGAAGTGAATGTCTGGTTGGCTTTCCATCACTGTGGTTTGTAACTCTGGGGAGTATCAGAAAAAAGAAAGGTCCTTCCTGAAGGTAGGCAGCACGGAATACTTGAGTACGAACCTCTGGCCAAAGGCTGGCTCAGAGCGGTCAGCAAGGCTCAGAGAAAACCAAGGTCAGTTTCAGTTAGGAGTGGATTGCCCTGCATGCCACAACGTATGCCCATGACTTTGGGGCCCAAACTTAAGAAACATTAAAGATATTTCCTGGTTTCCTTTTCTTGACTCAGCTGGAGGAGAAATAAAGGAAGCGTTCATAGTTCTGGAAACATGAGTGCCAAGGATTTCACGTATTGTCGTTATTATTAGAAGCAAAACCTTGTTATCGGTGTTATATAATTACTTATGATCTTTCCCGCCTAAAACAAATTTGGGTAATGTCTTCTGGAAAGATACAAGAGTGTCATGGCATAGAACACCCTGAATTTGTTATGAGAATTGGGTTAGGGGAGCACTGGAAATGGCACATTGGGCCCTGGTAGAGGAAGGCTCCGCCCTTAAAGAGGAAGACTTCTGGAATCAGAAATGAGATTCAGAAGTAGCCCTGGGTTGGAACCAGAAGGTATAAGTTCTCAGGAATGGTTCTGATTCTGAAACATTGCAGTCTCAGCCTAGAAACTTCAACCCTTGGGGTGTCAGACTCCACAGGTGTAAAACATAGAGGATTGGGTTCTGTTCATATATTCCCCGGATATTTATTGAGCACCTACTACATGTTAATATTAGCCTATTAGAGAGAGAATACTAGGAAGTGATTCTTGGTCCCTGACTAAGAGTGGGAGGGCAGGAGGATGGCTCACAGTCTGGTGGAAGAGAACAGACAAGTTATTAGATGTCAATGACAAAGCAAAGTTCTCTTGGGAACATCCGAGAACATATGGGAACCATCCTGGGGAGGCCCACAGGTGGACAAGAACACAGGTGTTGGGTAGGACTAGCATCTCTAAAGTACCCCTGAAACACTGTGCTTTAAAGTACAGACACATGACATTGCTTTATATTCTCATTTTGTGATTGTATCATTTGTTTTCGCTTTTATGAAAATAACACCATGAAGGAAGGAAACAGAATTCAGGGACTTTGACAGGATTTTCTTTTTTTAAATTGCTTTCTCATTTTTGTTGCTATTAGCATCTAGAATGCAGGAAAATCCAATTAAAGTAATAATTTCAAAAAACAGTTTATCCAAAATGTTATAGGTAAAAGTGGAGGAAAAAATACAACGAACCCCTTTGTGGCTCACCTGATTCTGTTTCCTCTGTACCCTCTCCCCACCTCACCACACACAATATTTGTTTGGCTTTTGCTGGAATATTTTAAAGCAAACTCCAGGCATCATTTCATTTCATCCATAAATATTTCAGTAGGTATTCTATCAGGGAAGAACTTTTTCAAAATTCATAACCACAATGCCATTATCATGTGATATAATACCTAGAACATACCATATTTTCCTGATTAACTCAATATTTTTTCAGTTGTTTCATTCAAATCAGGATCCAAACAGGAACTACACATAGTATATGATTGAAAGGACTCTTAAGTCTCTTTTATTCTGTAATGGTTTTTCCCCCTTCCCCATTTTTTAAATGCCATTCCCTGAGGAGGGGGAGAAATGAGTCATTCATCCAGTAGAATATCCTACATTCCGCATTTGGCTGGTGGTTTCCTCCTGGTGTCATTTAACTTGTTCTTCTATTTCCTGTAAACTGGATTAGATTTTTTTTTTTTTTTTTTTTTGGCTTGAAAACTTCATAGGAGATGCTGTGTACTATCTGATGTATTACATCATGAGGCTGATTGTCCCATTTTAAGAGATGTGAAAATTGATCAGTGTGGGCTCAGGTGTTATCAGCATGGTCCATCCAAAGTTCCCTGTCAACCTTTTACCTAATAGTTATTGATGATCATTGGCTAGATTCTTTATTTCATCAGGTGTTCCCAAGTGGTGGTTTTCTGATTCTACTATTCTTTCTGTCTTTAGCAGTTGTAATTCTTCTATTAAGAACTCCTGATCATTTCTTTGGTTTCTTTGAAATACAGTTCAAACAAGGTATGCAGAATAAATGCTTGGTTATTTCCCTTTATCTATTTTTAACTCATTTTAATGCATTGTAGTCACTGTTTTTTGATGCTCACATTGTCCCCTCCTTGGCTAGTGAAAGTCCCTTCAAGTTGACCTTTCTGTGTTTTGACCTGACCCTAGTGGGATTTGATACCTCCTTGCTTTTGAGAATAAGTGTCCACAGCTACTTTCCGATGTAGTAACTAAACTTGGAAAACCCTCACTGGCCCTCCGTCCTTTTTTTTTTTTTTTTTTGCCTATCCATGACAAGCAATGGTTTATATTAGTTGTATCAGTTAGGAATGCTTTCTGCTATAAGTAAGCATAAAGAACAAACAGAGTTTTCAACTTTTGCACAGCACAAAAAGTCTGGAGCAGGCAGCTGTTAGCATTTGTTCAGCAGCTCATGAGGTCCAGAGCCAGCATCACGATGATTCTCTTGGCCTCTCCTTCATGGTTGCAAGATGGCAGCTCCTGTTCCGGGCATCACGCCCACAGTTGGGGCAGGAAGAAAGGAGAAGGCCAGAGCCAGCTGCAGCTGTCCCTTTGTATCAGAAAAGCAAAAGCAAGGGAGGCTGGGAAGCGAGCAATTCATTTTGCTGGTCTTTAGAGTCAAGGCAGGCAAGGGAGCGGGGGTTGAAGTGAATCTAGGGCTACTATTTCTGGGAGAGTGATCTTGAGTCCTGAACCAACTTTCCCTATTTGCTTTTATTTTTTATTTTCATGTGAAGTGTAACACTCCTAAATTTGGAAGCGGGGTGGGACAGCTAAAAAGAATTGTGAGTTGGCAATGAGGAAAGCGTTATTTGCAAGACTGCCCTAAGGAAATAAGCGCCAGCACGGCTCCGTTCGGTTACCAGATGCCAACTCCAGGGCCAGGGTCCGCACTGCCAAGTGTCCTGTCTCCTCACGTGCGTGAGGGGACAGACCAGTCTCACCTTCATGAAGACAGACGCTGCTTTTGAGCTGTAGAGATTCCCTCTGATGCCTGAATACCTTGTGGCCACAGTTTCACCAGAGGATGCCCAACCTTCACACTGTTTTGGCAAAGACCAGTGTTAACCTTCAGCCAGCACTCTGTGCTGACGTGGAAACACTGAGCTTACTCTGCACTGACTGATACACAGCTGCTGCCTGGGGCCTCGGGGTCCTGCGGCCTTGGTCATCCCGGCTCCTCCCTGAGGAACTCACCCACCGTGCTCAAGACCTTCTCACATTCCAGCAACTGAGGGCTAAGGCCCGGCCTAGTGGGGGCCCGAAGACCCTTCTCTGAACAACACTAGGGCCATCCATTCTGTGTCCAAACATTTAGTGGTCACGTGGCTCTGATTTTTAAATATTTTGAATCTCTCCCATTGGAAAGAATACTTGTTATTATTCCCACTGGTCATTTCTCTTGACTGTGCATGGTTGAAGGGCGAATGGGTAGTTAATGATAACCAACTCAAGGAAGAGAGGTGGATTAATTCCATCACTGATAGTCTTGGTTTCCTCAAGGCTAATTAATAAGTCATTTGATAGAAAACTCGAGCTACTTTGATACTGGGATTTTTTGGTTTTTTTTAGTGTTTATGCTGCAAGTGAAAGAAGCCAGACACAAAAGAACACACTCTGTATGATTCCATTTATTTTTTATTTTGTCTTATTTTATTTTATTTTTTGGCTGTACCGTGCGGCTTGTGGGATCTTAGTTTCCCAACCAGGGATTGAACCCGTGTCCTCAGCAGTGGAAGCGTGGAGTCCTAACCGCTGGACCGCCAGGGAATTCCCTGTATGATTCCATTTATATGAAGCTGAAAAAGGGGAGACACCCTTGGGGGGAATGCTGACAGGGAAGGGGCATAAGAAGGCTTCTGGGGTGCTGGTCTTGTTCTTTTCTAGGATCCGGGTGTTGACACTGCTGGTCACTAACCCAATATCCATCCTCTTCTTTTCTCCTGTCGGAGCCCTGACATCCTTGTTGAGGCTGGGGTGACATGTGACAAGCTGAAAACCACATTTCCTAGCCTACTTTGGAACTAGGGGTGGTAACATGACACACTTTTGGCCAATGAGATGTAAGTGAAAGTTGATGGGACTTCCAGGAAATCTCCTTCAGGTGGACAGGCTCTGTGGGCCTGTTGTAACTCTATGTTTAACATTATAAGGAACTGACAAATTGTTTTCTGAAGTGACTGTACCACATTTTACGTTCCCACCAGCAATGTATGAAGGTTTGTATTTCTCCTCATCCTTGCCAACACTTGGCATTATTAGACTTTAAATTATCTCTATTCTAATAAATGTATGGTGGTATCTCACTGTAATTTTAATTTGCATTTCCCTAATGACTAGCGATGTTGATCATCTTTTAATGTTATTTTTAGCCACACAAATATCTTCTTTGGTGAAAGGTCTATTCAAATCTTTTGCCCATTTTTAACTGGGTTGTTTGTCTTACTGAGTTATAAGAATTTTTGATATATTTCAGATACACATCCTTAATAAGATACATAATTTCCAAATATTTTCTCCCAGGCTGTGGCTTGTCTTTTCATACTTTAAATGATATCTTTGGAAGTGCCAAAGTTTTGAATTTCAATGAATTACAATTTAGCAAATTTTTCTTTTATGAATCGTGTTTTTGGTATCGTATCTAAGAAATTTTTGCCTAAGCCAAAGTCACAAAGATTTCTTTCCTGTGGTTTGTTTTTTCAGGTTTTATAGTTTTCAGTTTAACATGTAAGTCTGTAATTGATTTTGAGTTAATTTTTATACATGATGTAAATTTTTTAATTTGTTTAACTTTTGTGTATGGATACCCAATGGTCCCAGAAACATTTGTTAAAAAGAATATCTTTTCACAATTGAATTCCATTGGCACCTTTGTTGAAAATCAATTTACCAAAAACATAAGGATTTTCTGGACTTTCTAGTCATCTCCATTGATATATGTGTCTATCATTACACCATTGTGACACAGTCTCAACAACTATTATTTTGTAATAAGTTTTGAAAATGAGTAAAATATTCCAGCAACTATGTTGTTGGTTTTCAAAATTGTTTTGCTATTCTAGGTAATTTGCATTTCCATGTAAACCTTAGGATTGGTGTGTCAATTTCTACCCCCAAAAAATTGATTGGAATTGTATATATAAATCAGTTTGGGCAGAATTGCCATCTTAACAGTAGTGAGTCTTTCAATTCATGAAAATGGTATATATCCCCATTTATTTAGATCTTTTAAATTTTAGTGAGCAATGTTTTATAATTTTTACCTCTTACACATCTTTTGTTATATTTATTTCTAAGTATTTTATTTTTAGTGCTATTGCAAATTACATTGTTTTCATTTCATTCTTAGAGTGTTCATTATCAGTATGTAGAAATATTGGTTTTTGTATCCTCTGACATTCTCATTTATTAGTTCTAGTTGGTTTTTTAAGATTCACTAGTAGTTTGTAGATACAGGATCAAATAATTTGCAAATAAAGACAGTTTTATTTCTTCATTTCCCAACTGGATACCTTTAATTTCCTTTTCTTGTCTTCTTGACTGGCTAGAACTTCCAGTGTGATAGTAAATAGAAGTGTTGAGAGCAGACATCCTTGCTTTGTTCTCAAACTTATGGAAAACACCTTTAGTCTTATCGCTAGTAAGTACGATGTTTGCTGTAGGTTTTTTCTTAGATTCTTTTTTATCGGTCTGAAGAAATTCCCTTTTATTTGGAGTTTGTTGAGAGTTTTATCATGAATGAGTGTTGAATTTTGACAAATGCTTTTTCTGTATATATTAACATGACCAAGTATATTTTGGCCTTTATTGTATTAATATGATGTATTGCATTAATTTTGAGATGCTATATCAACCTGGCATTCCCAAGATAAATCCCACTGGGCCATTTATATATGTTACTGGATTTGATTTTTGTGTTTATGCTCATGTGGTATATTGTCATGTCTTTGGCCTCAATGAACGTGGAAGTGGATCCATTTCCAGAGCCTCTAGATAAGAGCCTAGTCCGGCCAACACCTTAATTTGAGCCTTGTGAGACACTAAGCAGAGAACCCAGTCAAGTCTGCCTGGACTTCTCACCTATAGAACTCTGAGTTCTAAGCTGAGAACTTTGTGCTAATTTGTTACACAGCAACAGAAAACTAATACACCAACTTTCTCCAGTTTTCCTCTGCCATAGCTAGAAGTCCTGCCTCATGGCAGAGTTAATTTTGAAACAAATAAAATAAAATCAAGATTTCTGGTTTCAAAAAAAAAGATTTCTGGTTTCTCTTGAAAAATGGGAAGACCTTGCAACTTGAGATTTGAATTTCTCACATGTCAGACCATCAGCAAGAGCTGGGTAGTGACTCTCCCCATCTTCCTTGTTAGCCAGGGTCTAGATCCTCCGATTTATCTGCTCTCGCCCTTCACCCTAGACCTGCATCTCCAATTACAGGCCTGGCCCGGAGACATCTGAATCTGTAACACCCCTGATCAGCACATGCCCAACTTATAGTAAGTGTTCAGTAATTATTTGTTGAAGGAGTGAATCAAACCACAAAACAGGCGACATGTGGGGGAATTTTACATAAGAGCACGTGAATGGACATTTGGGATGGCCAAGGCTGAGGACACCATACCCTCAGTGCACTTTGGAGATATATGTAAATATTCACAGCAACATTATCCATAATAGCAAAAATCTGGAAATAAATGAAATGTTCATTACCTGGTAAATGGATAAAGAAAATCTAGTGTATCTGTCTAATGAATACTATTCAGCAGTAAAAAGGGATGAACTACTTATACATGCTACAACATGGATAAAGGAAATCTAGTGTATCTGTCTAATGAATACTATTCAGCAGTAAAAAGGGATGAACTACTTATACATGCTACAACATGGATAAACATTATGCTAAGTGAAAGAAGCCAGACACAAAAGACCACACATTGTATGATACCATTTAAGTGACTTTCTAGAAAAGGCAAATCTGTAGAGATGGAAAACAAATCACTGGTTGCCAAGAGATGGAAATTGGAGTGACTGACTGCAAATGCAAAGGAGAAAACTTTTGGGGAGTGATGGAAATATTGGGGTGGATCGGGGTGATGGTTGCATAACTTTATAAATTTACTAGAAGTCATTGAATTACCACGTATTAACGGTGAACTTTACGGTATGCAGATCATACCTCAATAAAACTGTTAAACAAAACCATTAACTCTTCCAATTTTAAAATGTCCTTGGGAATTCCCTGGCCGTCCAGTGGTTTAGGACTCTGAGCTTTCACTGCTAAGGGCCTGAGTTCAATCCCTGGTTGGGGAACTAAGATCCCACAAGCCGCAGGGCATGCCCCCCACCCCCTAGAAAAATGTTCTCAACTAATTCAAATTCTTAAAGGACCTTTGTGGAAAAAAAAATACCCCAAGTTTATGGCACAAGCCCTTGGGCTGCCTACTTGCAACCCCAGTGCTAAGCTGCATGAATAGAAATTTGAATAAAATAAAATCCTTGTCCTCCGGGAGTTCAAGATCCAAAGGGAGAAAATGGAAGCGTAAACAGCTACAAAACACTATGATAAATATTGCAAGCAGGATGTGCAGGGAGGTTTGGGTCCAGAGAATGCCTGGCTCTGACTGAGCAGGGATGGGGGTGCCAGAGATGAGGCTGGACACTCAAGTGAGGTTTTGAAGGGTTCAGGAGATTGCAAGTGTAGAAAGTGGAGAAAAGGGGTGGGTGACATTTCCAGGCAGTGGGAACAGAATGGGCAGAGGCTCGGAGGTATGAAAAAGCAATTCCCTTTCTGAGAACTGAGAAGGTTGGAGATGTGGTTCACCTGGAGATAAAGAACAGGAAAGGAAGGCAGGGGCCAGATTGTGAAGGGCTTGGCAGGCAGTGTTAAAGTCTTTGGACAAAATATTAAGCAGAATTTATTTGTTGGAGGAATATGGGCATCCTTCTTGTGGCCTGAATTAAACTTTGTATATCTTGGAAACATCATATTGCACTAATTTAAAAAAAATCCATTAATATACTGCTTATCATATGCCAGGCACTGTTTTAATACTTTATATAAACCACCTTAATCCTATCAACAGTGATTCTCAAATTCTAACCTGCATCAGATTCACCTGGAAGTCTTCTTAAAACAGAGAGTTTCTAATTTAGTAGGTCTGGAGTGGAGCCCGAGAATTTGCATTTCAGTCCAGTTCCCAGCTGCTGCTGCTGATTTCCGGGGAGCACACTGGGAGAACAACGGCCTTACACCCATCTTATAAGAAAGATATCATTATCATCACCATCATTCCCATTTTACAGAGGAGGAAACAGATGGAAGGTTAAGCAATCTGCCCCCAAGGCCATATAACTCTTGGTGATGGGGCTGGCAGTCAATGCCAGGCAAAGTCTGCCGTGCTTCCCAGTTCACAGGTTGCAAACAAACAGAGTTAAGGGCTGGCATTTTCAATCCTTCATTGCAACTATCAAAAATACATTACACACATACACACATACAGTCACGCACAGGCCTTAACTGACATCTGAGATAAAAGAATTAGGGATGCTAACTGATGCCAACGAGGTAGTGAGGGAAAGTCTTTGAGAAACGCTTGAGTCCATTCCAATGAAGTTTTATTTTGGTCCTACTGGATGAAGCCAGGATTCAGATATGCTCAAGTATCAATGCACAAAATGACTAATTAAATACGTAAAAGGAAATCATTAAATGTCACAACTCAAAACTGAAACGTACATGAGTCCTCAATCTCTGTTGTTTTCAATATATTTATTTTAAATGTTTTATAAATTATGAGAATTAACAATATCTAGAGAAGATAACCTTGTTATACGTGCTGCTTTGGGGGGGTAGTCCCAAGAAGAAAATGGCAATTCTTTCCTGAATCGGCTTGCTTTTCACATCTTGATCTAATTTGTAGCATCTCCCTGGTTGCCTTCCAATAAACAACTTCTTCCCTAAATTGGTGGCATTATGTTATTTCTGAGATCTGAATCACAGAGACTGTAGTCCAAGCCTGCATGCTCCATCTTGTCGTTTGTGTAGAGTGCTGTATATCTAATTAAAGCTTCTTACAGGTCCATAAAAAGACCTAACATTAAAAAAGCAGTCTGGTTTGGAGAAAGCCCCAGGGCAGAATGAAGGAGGGGGTTCTTCATTAACGATAAACACATTTTCTTGAATTCAAAGTTAAGCAATCGTATATTAATTAGTACTTGAGTATTTTTAAATGTTGCCTAAGCATGATCAGATCACGTTACCACATTGATGGTGCGGGACTGAAAACGGGTCACGTTCTTGCCAGCAACACTCCAGCTTCCCAGGAAACACTGGGGATGAATAAATGATTTAGCACATGGCCAGGACTGCAGCCGTCTCTCTGCAAGAGAATTTGAGCCAACTTGATTTAAACCAAGGTATTATTCTATTCCTTTTCATTTACTGTTTTGCTATTCTTATACCCTGTTGCCCTTATAGAATTTATTCAAAACCCGAGTTACACAGCAGCAATATAAATACTCTATTTTCCAAGGGCTTATCTACTAAGGCCATTGTTTTGTGATTACTGTTCTATCTCAGGGGCTACAGACCTGGCATGGAGGTCTTCAACCACTGGAATTCCCTTGGGAGACCATTAGCAGGGTATTTTTTTCCCTTTACTTGGTTACAGGGTTCCCTGAATAGTGATATCTCCCTAAGGAGAAAAGTGCAAGGACTTCCCATTTGCCAGTAACAAAGGAATGAATTCCACAAACCAAGTTAGAAGCTCTTGCTTAACATACTGCTAGAGTTAGAATGTCAGTATCAAAGTGAGATTATTCTTTTATGATCTTTTTAAGCCAGTGTTATCCCAGAGTTGGGGCCTTGACTCAGCCCTGAGGAGCAGAGGCCCACCTGAGGCCTACAGCCCCAGGCTTTCCCCAGCCAATGAGATCCATCACCCCATGCCAGAGCCTTAGGGTAACTGGGAGTCCCCCTTTAACCTTCTGTTATTACCCTGAGGGTCTGTACCTCCCAACAATCCACTCTTGCTTCCCAGTCATCTTCAGACATGCAAAGTGGATGCCAAGGAGACAGTCTGAAAAGAAAAGGCTTCTGACACTTCCAGGTCAGCAGAGACATTTGCTAAAGCCATCTAGATTTTTCTTCTCTGTCCAGTCAATTTAATCAAACTTGGAGCATCTAAGCAGCTCCCGCCTCCCCCCACATTGTGTCCTTCTTTGCTAGGGGTCCTTCCTTGGGGGAGGAGTGGAGAGCAGGGAGAATCATTAAGGGAAAAAGCAGGTTGGAGAAATCTGGCATCTGGCTTGTCACTCCCTTCCAGAAAACCTGGAGAGCTGATCTCCACTGCGCGCCAAGCTTCCAAGGGTGGGAGACGTGAGCCCCTGCCCCTGTCTCCCACCCTCCCAAACCCTCCTCTCCGGCGAGCGCGAAGTTCCCTTCGGGAGCCACCGGCCTGGTGACCATGCCGCTGTGCACAGTTAATGCCTGGAGTGTTCTGAATCCCTAACTTAACATGCTTTAATACTTCCCACGACCTTTCGCCTGTCCACACTTTTCCAGAGGAGGCAGCCTGGCCAGGCAAGGGTCTCCCGCTTACCTTTAAAGCCAGCGCTGCATTCGGATGCTGGGCTTTTTCAAAAATGGCAACAAAATCAACAAAATTCCTTCAAATTGGGTTCCCAAAGAGAAGAAACTGTAAAGAATATGTATGTGTATACATGAATGTATATTGAATTTTTTCCCTTTCTTTGCTTAAACCTGGGCGGGAGATGGGAGGAAACTTTAAAAGGCTAAAGCGCCTGGCGCCCTCGGCCCCACGTCCCAGGACCTAGAGTCTGGTGAGGACGCGATCCCTTCCCTCCGATTTCCCCCGACGACTCGCGCTACTTTTCTGGGCCATTCTCCTATGTCCCTAGTGCTTCCTTCTTCATCATCCCTTCTGTTCGGGCACCTCGCCCGCTTCCTACCGCCAGCCGCAGCCCAGACTCGCTGGGGTCGGGATGATGCCAGGATGCCCTCCAGCAGCCCGCGCGCGGGAGCCCGCAGGTGCGCCCCGCCCCGCCCCGCCCCGTCCCGTCCCTCCCTCCCCGCGGCCCCGCCCCGTCCCTCCCTCCCTCCCTCCCCGCGGCCCCGCCCCGGCGCTTACGTCACAGTGACGCGCGCCCCGCGCAGGCGCAAGTCGGTCCCCACCCCCTCCCCGCGGCCGGCCGCCCGTTCGGTATTATGATTATCGCTGGGTGCGGGGATTCGGCGGCCGGGAGGGAGTCGTTGGCGCCGCGGCCGCTGCAGACAGACGCCCCCCTGCTGGCTGAGGTAGGGGCGAACGCGGAGCGCGGCCGGGCGCGGTGGCTGTGGGCGGGGGTCGGGCCGGCCTCCGCCGCCTAGTCGCCTCCACCGTTGCTGGGCGCCGGAGCCGGGCTCCCGCCGCAGGCGGAAAGTAAGTTGCGCGCTCCGCGCTCCCCGCGCCGGCCGCGTCGCGCGCCGGGGAGGACGCGGGGCCCCGGCTGCTGCGGCCCCGTCCCCGCGCGGCGGCGGCGCGGCCTGGCGGCCTGGCGGCGGGCGGCGGCGGGGCCCGGATGGGAGCCGGCACTGCGGCGGCTGGCCGCGGGCGCCCGGAGGCCCTGCCCTTGCGGCCGCGGCGGGATTGCGGCACCTCGGGAGGCGCCCGCATCCCCGCGCCCCGCCCCGGAGCGGGCCGAGTGCGGCGCCCGCGGGGCTCCGCTCCCAGGCTTTCTCGTGCGGTGTGTATTCTTCACCAAAGGTGTTTTCCTTTTTCAAAAGAATCTGGAAATCTGGCGTAGCAGGGGGGTTCCTTGCTAAAACTGCAGCCGTAAAATAGAATGGGGATATTGTTGTCTGTAGAGAAAGGGCATCGGGGTAAGGAAGGAGGAGCAGTGCCATTCCCGAGGGACAGCTAGAATTTTTAAGATTGGAAAACGGCCGTTCTTTTCCGTAGTCATCGCCTGTTGATTTCTTTCTGGACCGTTTTACAGAAACCTTCCTGCCTTTTATTTGGACTTGGGATCCAGGAAAGTGACAGCCTTGCATCCTGGGGGGCGGGCGGGGGGGGGGGTTCCTGGAGCTGTGCTGTTCCAACAGTTGCATCAGATAAAATTCAATAGGTTCATAGGGAATTCGGTTCAAGTCCAGTATTTGGAGGGGAGAGGAGGGATTTAGCAGTAGGGTTCTTCAACCTATAGACGTCTGAGGATATCGGATTTTTCACACTGTCAAGTTACTTTTTTCCCCTTCCATTTAATTGAGTACATTTCCACAGTTTTAGGAGCAGGTGGTAAAGCTGACTTAATGCGTTTCACGTTTTATGGTGAAAGGTGAAGCATGGCTAGCAGGTGATGGAACTGCAAATGTTCGGCATACTGATTCGATTCCACCTGATTCCTATCAAGCATCAGTTGCCTCAGTTTGGGTTCCTTGTATGGGGTTGGGGTGCTAGTCCCAAATCAGTCTAATTTATCAGAATGTATATCGGTGTACTTTAAAGTCTGGGGTTGTCAAGGCTTATGTAATCCATTTGTTAATTTATAATCTTGTTATATGGCTCTCCAGATTTATAAAATCATTCCCTTAAGGAAATCTGTCTTCAACGTCTGCTTAAATATTTCTCTTGGAATTGGATTCTTGGAGAGAAATGTTCTGTACTAGTGGTGATTAACGCATACTAATTAGACAAGTTTAAAAAAGAAATCATGTTGATTCTTTAATTTGACTATCTAATTATGTCTATTAGGAAAACAGATGACATTCCCATTTTACAGAACTAGAAATGAGAGAAATGACATTCCCAAGGTCACTTACTGAAGCAGTATAGTAATTGAAAGTCAGGTGCACTGTGTTAACTTTTCTTAATACTCCATCTTTAAGGCTTTCCATGTAGGGAACTTTGACACGTTTCTGTTTTTTAAATTTGTACAGTTTTTATTTTGTGCAGAAAAGTTACTCACACCGTATTAATTTTTTTACTATTTTTAGTAAGTTTTCCTGTATTGCAGTAAGATCCATTTGTATGAAACATACAAGGACTCAGAAGTTATGTAATTTTTATTATTCTAGAACAGAAGTATAGATTGAGGCTTTATGGGTCAAATGTAATCCCATAATCCTAAAATGAAGGCTTTCAAATGTCCTTATTAAAAGTGAAGGGCTTTCAGATATTTTTACTGGGCGCAGGAAATACTATTGGTCTAAACTTTACTATGGATGTTTCATATAGAAAGTGAAACTAAATAGAAAAAAAACTTTATTTTGGAGATATTGAGCAGCCCAGGTTCTAAGCACTGGTATAAATAAGGCTTGATTTCTCCCCTGTAGCAGCTTGTCTGAGCCTAAGAACTCATTACACAGCCCAGGAAGAAAAGGGTACAAGTACACTTTCCACATGGTCAGAATTTTAGGAATTAGAAACATAGATGTGAGGAACTCTGAAGACTTGATTTTACTGCATGCCAGCTGTTTGCCTAACAACCAAGAGGTAGAATTTTTAGCCAAGATGCTTTTATAAGAAAACTAATTATTTAGAATATGGATACTTCCCAGTGTGCATGTATGTGCTGGTCAGCTCTTAGAGCAAGTTAGGTGGAAAAGTTGAGTGGTTTGTAGCAGTTTTGAAGGTAAACTAACCTATGATCATTTATTCATGGAGCCTTTGTCTACTTTTGGGGCCCTGTGTTAGAGGATGGCAGTAGAAAAGTGAATAAAAACTAGTTCCTGCCTTTACAGGCTATTGTATTTTTTGTTTTTTGTTTTATTTATTATTTATTTATTTTTGGCCGCGTTGGGTCTTCGTTGCAGTGAGTGGGGACTCTTTGTTGCGGTGCGCGGGCTTCTCACTGCAGTGGCTTCTCTTGTTGCGGAGCACGGGCTCCAGGTGTGCGGGCTTCAGTAGTTGTGGCCCGCGGGCTCTAGACCGCAGGCTCAGTAGTTGTGGTGCACGGGCTTAGTTGCTCCGCGGCATGTGGGATCTTCCCGGACCAGGGCTCGAACCCGTGTCCCCTGCATTGGCAGGCGGATTCTTAACCACAGCGCCACCAGGGAAGTCCCAGGCTATTATAAATTATATTAACACCAAGGTAATCAATAACAGTAGGATCAAATGCTGTGGTGAGACATAGGCAAGACCCTTGGGCAAGGAACAGTCTGACTTGGGGATGCTTCACAGAGAAGGTGATGGTTGAACCAGTCTTGAAGGATGGGTAGAGTTCCCAGGCAGAGAAAAGGGGAGAGGGCTCCAAGGGTTCAAGGAGGGTGAAAAGACAAGGTCAGGTGGTGGAGGAAGAACTTAGATCCAAGTGGGTGAAAGGAAGTTGAGGAGGTAGAAACAGGGTGCAGCTGTTTTTGTTTCTTTTAAGACTATGGAAAGGAAGGGGGAGGAGTGGGGCAGTACCTTTGGGGATGGAGGGGGACATGTTTTGTTATTCTGTTTTAGTTTGGGAAGAGCTGGTGTACAGCCTCTTGGACTTAATGGCCTCACAAGTGAGCACTGGAAATGTGTTGTCTGTTCTGGATGATCTGGAGCTGCGTTATTCACACTGCAGATTATTTCCGTATCTTGTTTTTCCATGTATCTGCTTTGGGTTGAGGCCTTAGATCCCGTGGGAAACCATTTCTTGCTGGTGGTAGGGGAGGAACCTGACTAAAGAGGATTCCTGCTCTATCTTTCCTGAACATTTATTTCTCTGCTGTTACTTCCAGAGCCTCCTGAGATTCTGCTTTGGCACCTCCAGCGTTTGGCCTCTGCTCAGGTAGGCTCTTTCCTGACAAAGAAGGCCTTTCTCTCTCTCCTTCCTTGTTGTGTCCGATTCCCCAGACTGCTGCCATGTGACTACAGCAGTTACTTCAGAGTTGGAGGGCATTGGCTGCCCATGCACCATGATGTTTTAAGTTCTGGAGTGTCTCCAGGCTCACAGCAAGATTGGGGGGAGGGGTGTCTGTCTGCCTATCTAAACACATAACCCCTCAGCTACAGGTTGGCCTGAAATGTGATATTGATTATGAAATCAGTGCTCCAGAAATGTAGGTTACAGGACATGTAACTGGTCAAATCGTAGCCTCAGTGGGCCTCGGTTTCTCAGTTGTTGACGTGCAGCTACCTTTCTCAAATCCAGAAGACTGTCAGCTCCTTGGAGCCAGAGATCCCTTCTTTGATTTCTATATCCCCAGACCAGTGTAATGCTTCACACAGTCAGTGTACCCAAGAAGTGTCCTGGCGAAGAAACTTTAAACATCTCAACTTTAGTTTGTTGCCCATTAGTGGAAACCATACCCATTTTCTCCAGATGAGTTGGATTGAAATTGCTCTTCACTCATAGAATTCCAGAGCTAGAAGCAAATCTTCCACTCTACACTGCCATGCAGTAAATGCTCAAGAAATGTTTGTTACTGTCCTGAATTCCCTGTCTGAGTAAATGACCCCACCTGCTACCACTCTCCACTAGTCATTCTAGATTGCCCTCTTTGCTTTGCCCCCTGTGCATTGAGTTCCTGGATTCTACTTCCTAAACGTGTCTCCTCCATTACGTCCTCGCCATCACCGCCCAGGTACAGGCTGCCCTCATTTTTAAGTCTTTAATCATTTATCTGGAGACATTTTCACTAGTCTCCTTACCTGTGTCCAAACCCTAGTCTTGCCCTTCCAATCTGATCTTCACTTTGCGGCCAGAGTGGTTTGTTTAACTGTCATCTCTGATTGCCGTTCCCCTGCTCAGGATTCTTCCTTGGCTTCTTAGTGCCAGCTTTCATTTGTTCATTTAATAAAGTATACCTATATATTTTGGGCAGATGCTATACTTGGCGGGCCCTGGGATGGAGAGCTGAATAAAACAGATGTGCGTCTTACGCGGGCTGAATTTATCATGTAATCTAGTGGGGGACACAGATTATTAATCACATAATCACACAAATAATTATATAACCACAGTTGTGATAAGGGCCATAATGGAAAAGGACCTGGTGCTGTGAGAGGGCGTGGGGAGCTGGTGTGCAGGAGTGTGGGAGGGGAGGGAGAGGCTATGGTCAGGAAGGTGACCTTTACGCTGGGCCCTGAAGCATGGTTAAGGGCTAGCCAGATGTGAGGAATGTCAACTGATGTGCACAGGATACAAGGACCTTTGGGTATCTGGCCCTTACCTACCTGTCTAACCTTGTCTCTTACACTCTGCTCTGCATGTATTGCTGTCCCAATCACACTAAGGCCTCTTTCTCACCATGGCCGATTTCAGTTCTTAGCTCAAACAAAAAAATTAATTTCTCTGAGATGCCTCCTGTGAACTCCTGAAGGCAGACTTAGGGGAAAGAACACCTCTTCCGGCCTCCTTGTCCCTTTGAGAGGTGTAAATAATGTGGGGCAGCGGCCTTCCTATTATATCCAGTACAGGCATTTAGGAGCAGTTACTTGGGCCAATAAGGGGTGAGGGTACCGATATCAAACTAAGATGAGGAAGTAAGTATACAACCCCTCTAAAATATCAGACTCTCCTGGGAGGGAAGCCATTGTGAAAAGTTGGGGAGAAAAATCCTGGGGTGATTTTGATCCCACTCACAACTTGCTAATATGTATTATCGCCTTTTGCTTTCATAATAACTGTCCAAGGTGGTGATTATCTTTGTTTTATAGAAAAAGACATGCCTGTTGGCAGAAGTTGAGTAATTTGTTGGGCTCCATGTCCTGTGGTACTCTTTTGTGCTGAGATGCTACTCATATTTGCTAAATAAATGAATTTTGATCATTTTTAAAGTGCACCTCTATGGTGAAGATAATAAAAGTTGACTCTGTGGTACTTTGAAATGTGCCTCTTAGGTTGCTGTCCCAGCTTTTCTCTGATGTTCCCTCTCCTTCTATGCGCAGACACACCTCTTAGTTCATTATATTGTCTTCATATTGCATAGATAGGGGAAAATGTTTGAATAATGTATCTAACTGGGTTTAATATTTAGCCACATTGCTGCTTTTATATTAAAGAGATTATATTTTAGGTAATGTAGGTTTCACTCTTACAGTATAACTTATCTAGGTAACGTTCATTTTAGATTTAGGACATTATACTAACAAATATTCGTTGGACAAATTATGAAGCTAGGGTGTGCCATATTTATGGATCTCTTTAAAATAGTCCAAATACCATACAGTCTTTTTTTTTAGCAGTGGACAGAAGTAGAGCAATTGAATTTTAGAGTTTAGCTTTGTGTTTTATCTCATATTCTACAGGTTAAACAGTTCTCTCTTTATTGGTATAAAGCATTATGAGTACTACAGAAGATACTTAGAATGAGAATATTCAATCTACAGTTTCAAGGCTTGATTTTATCCTTTGTTCTCCTATTCTGTGAGCATTTGCTAATCCTCTTGTGAAGGAAAATGCTTTTTCAGAAACAAATGGAGAGAATGTAATATGCAAAAGTACGTTAAAATTGTAGCTTGGGTAAGGATAAATTTTTTTTTAAAAATAAATTTATTTATTTATTTATTTTTGGCTGCTTTGGATCTTCGTTGCTGTGCGCGGGCTTTCTCTAGTTGCGGCGAGCAGGGGCTACTCTTCGTTATGGTGTGCGGGCTTCTCATTGCGGTGGCTTCTCTTGTTGTGGGGCATGGGCTGTAGGTACACAGGCTTCAGTAGTTGTGGCTCGCGGGCTCTAGAGCAAGGCTCAGTAGCTGTGGCGCATGGGCTTAGTTGCTCCGCGGCATGTGGGATCTTCCCGGACCAGGGCTCGAACCCATGTCCCCTGCATTGGCAGGTGGATTCTTAACCGCCGCGCCACCAGGGAAGTCCCAAGGATAAATTTTTTACAGCAGAAAATAGGATCTTCCTAAATTGTACTTAAATTACTTGCTTGGTGTTGGCTATTCTGTGCCACTGGGGAGGACTCTTGCCATAACAAAATTGTATGCAAACTCTAAAGGTGAAGTTATTTTCAAGGTGCCATTCAATTTTTAGATGACCAGTAATTACCTCAGTCTGTCTTTTGAATGGTTATTTGCCTGCAATTTCCTTTCTCAAAGAACAGTTTCTAAACATTTCGAAAAGTTTTTAATGGAATTATTTATTTAACTTTTTAAAAAAAGTTTTACTTTGCAAAACTTTCTGTTACAAGTTATGTGAATCTTTTAAAAATATTTATTTATTTATTTGGCTGCGCCGGGTCTCAGTTGCGGCATGCGGGATCTTTAGTTGCAGCATGTGGGATCTAGTTCCCTGACCAGGGATCAAACCCGGGCCCCCTGCATTGGGAGTGTGGAGTCTTTGCCACTGGACCACCAGGGAAGTCCCTGGAATTATTAATTAATAATGTTTATTAGGTGAGTCTTTGGCACTTTGGTGGCATTAGGGAATTTCCTCTTTTTAGTTGATTGCTGGGTCAGGTAACTCACATGGCATGTCAGAATGGGAGGAAAAAAAGAAATGTCAAAATAGATTTATTTTAGTGCTGTTGTTTCCCTGGGAATTAGAAAGGCCTACGTCAAAGGGGGAGGCATTGTATTATTTCAGGAAAAAATGCAGGGCCCAGGAGTCAATTTAGGCAGCTCTTACTTGGGCGTAGGACTGGGGCCATAGGAAGTCCTTATCCTATTTGACCCTGCTTTCTCATCTGTTAAAATGGGTATGATACTTCCATTGTATTCTTGGTTGTGAGGAATAAATTATATAACATATGTAAAGAATCCAGTGCATACATAGATTCCCAGTAGTTGAATTGTTTACTCTTTTTGAAACCTGCATTAAAACAAAACAGTGGGCAGTTGTGGCAGTAGAAGACATTTTTAAAACTTGAAATGAGACAATGAAAAGAAAGGTCAACTGTAGTTTTGCTGTAAGACTCATTTCTATATAAACCTATTTCGGTTAGTAATAGATTTTTAGGAAAGTAATATGGGTAATAATGAGAGAGATCTAGTAAGTCAAGACAAAAATTGGTGTTTATGGAACTTTAAAGTGAACAGTGTTTTTAAATTGGTTTAAATTTTCTAATGACCTTATTCTTATGTCGCTCTCATGTTAAAACCTAGAGTTTTTCTCTTCTTTTGAGGCCTCATATCAGCTCTGTGATGTGAAGCTGCTTCTGTGCATTTTTAACTCTTTAATGGCACTTGAATTAACCTTAAGTATAATTCAAAGATAGATATGTGGTGAATTATTTAGTCTAGCAAGTTTTCCATTGATTTTGAGAAGCTAAGAGTTCATCACAGTTCCCTGAATGGTGAGCCACTAGGTAGTTTTCAAGATCAGCCTTCCTAACCCTATGAAACTTACCTCACTTCTACCCCACGGCCTAACTTGACGCACATTGGCGTTCTCCTTTCGGAAGCCGTATGCGCACTCTGCTGCCTGTTTCCCCCACTGTCAGGAATGGTGTCCCGCTGCTCCCGGTGAAGGGTAAGGCCTGATCTGTGGGTTGCCCCGTCCTTGGGGATCCTGCCTTTGGTATCCTCTGCTCTTCCTTTGACGGAACTCACTGAGGTTAACTTGTATAATTGATTGTCTTTTTATGTGTAGATAACTTATTTGTAAGATTCTAAAGGACAGGGACTGTGTTGTGTTCTACACAATTAGGGCTCAAATGTTTGCTAATAAATAGACTCAGTGTTCCTGTTCCTTCCTCAGCCTGAAGAAATTGCATACTTTGTCCCTCAAGGGAGGTAGAATATTTCATTGAATATGCCTTCTTTGTTAAGATTACATAAATATGTATATATGTTTTCAGGGAAATTGGTTTACTTTATAGATCTCAATGGAAAAGTAAATTGAATAATTATGTACAGAAATTCAAAATTTTAATAACGTCTGCCTTTCCTAGATTAAAAGGCAGCACACATCTGCTGTGAAAAATTTGAAAAGAACAGAAAAGCATAAAGAGAAAGAAAACTACAATTTTACCAATTAACATTTTGGTATTTTTAGTATATATGCAGACAAATTATATGCTTTTAAAGAAATTGGGATCCTATGCCATGAAATTTGGTGTGTGAATTTTTTTACTTAATATTTTATTGTGACAATTTCCCATGAGATTAAATAGCTTCAGAATATAGCAGCATAGTGTTAATGTTAGGTATAGCATTTCCTTATTGTAGACCTTTCGGCTATTTCTGAGATGTATATGTATATATACTATATATATATACATATATATACTTTTTTTTTTTTTTTTTTTTTGGCCACACCTTGTGGCATGTGGGGTTTTAGTTCCCTGACCAGGATTCGAACCCATACCCCCTGCATTAGGGGCGCGGAGTCTTAACCACCGGACAGCCAGGGAAGTCCCTGATTTTTTTTTTCTCGTATATGAATATCACTGAACATTGTTGAATATAAATATTTGTTCATGTCTTTATTTCTTCAAGACATAAATCTAGTACTAAGATTTTTAAATCGAGGGTATTAATTATTTTAAGGCTCTTGATGCAGGTATTGCCAAATTGTTTTTCAGAAAGGTAATTTGCAGTCCCAACAGTATGAGAGAATCCCCAAATGATTCTGTCTTTTAAGTCAAAGTCAATGAAATGTTAGGTGCCAGTATTTTTGTTAATGGATCAGTTTATTTTTTTTCTTTTCCAGCATTCTTTTTTGACCACTTTTTCATTACCATCTTTGTCACAATATCAGCAGGGGGGATGAAAAGATGATAGGGAGTTAAAATGAGTTTTGACAGTATTAATAAAAGCTTTGTAAGAGAGATTTAGATTATTAAGTTTTAAAATTCTCCATAACTTCCAACTTATATTCTGTTTTCCTGGCAAAGGAGTAATTGTGGGTTGGCTTTATTTATTTTGGAGTAATTTCTACACACCAACTTGTGCTTAAGTCATTATTTATCATGTGGGCACTTTATATGAGGGCTGTCACCATACTAATTTTTGAAATCTCACTTTACCATCAGGTAGAAATGGTGACATGCTTATTAACATTTTTCATCACTTTAATGAGAGGCAATTCTGTTTAGGAATTTGAACTTATTATCTGTGCTGCTGCTTCAGGTTTTGTGGCTTGAATGTTAACCCTTTTCTACAAATACTAATACTGCTTTCTATCAGTTAATGGATTGCCTGACTCCTGAATTCGTTCAAAAATTCCTTGTTGTGTCCTGGAATATAGCTTGTTTACTTAGAGGAAATAAAGATTACTTAAACCAGCACTTTAAGGGATAGATCTGCGTTGGCAACCCAGTCACTGCCTCGAGAGACTGGAGCAGGCTTTTCAGCCTGGCATTCCTGGTTACCTCAGTGGCCCTGAGTCCATTAAAATTGACTACCTCGAAGAAAACTTGAAGAACATACTTCAGTAGGCAGTTACCTTCCCTTGAAAAATACTTTATTAGACATTTGGAGGTACATTTTTGTCTATTGGGACATTTCTCATAATAAATGGTTGACTGAAATCTTCTAATTTGTAGTTTCTATCTTGATTCCATTCAGTGGCTACAGACTGATACTACATGATACCCACATAGTAATATTCAATCAATCCAGTGAAGAACTCTGGATTCTTCCGTAACTTGGGACGTGTTGACCTGTTTGTGGTTTCCTCTGTTTTTTTTTTTTTTTTCTTTTTTGGCCGCGCCCTGCTGCATGTGGGTTCTTAGTTCCCCTACCAGGGATCGAACCCACGCCCCCCTGCAGTGGAAGCGCAGAGTCCTAACCACTGGACCACCAGGGAATTCCCTGGTTTCTTCATCTTTGATTTATAGCTTATATTGATAACACCCAGGAGGAGGAGTGCTGTTCTAGAAATGTGGCATGTTGTTTACTTTGGATGAAAAGAGCGGCAGTGGTGACTGCCACTGGGGTTGTGTTTATTTTGCTTGATCTGGAGGTTGTTGATATTCCTGGAGGATTGAGTCTACTGTCTTCTTTCCAGCCTATACCATTTTTGTTATAGGTATCTTTGAAATTTTAGCAGTTAAATCAGGGCAGTAATTTTCATGGAGAGTCTGTTAGTTCCTTCACTTAAGTTGGCTTTTCTCCAAACATACGTTTAGTCTGATATTTCCCCTAAGTAAGAGTAACAACAGTGTTCATTTTTTTGGTGTTTGTAAAAGATACCAGATAATTTCCATGTGTAAGAAGCTTAAATACAGTTTTAGCGTGGCTTTATAAAAACTCATCTTTTAGCTGTATGTATTGGAGGGGGAGAGTATTGGCACAGATACTTTTTTTCAAGCATGTAATTTGTTTGGGAGGTTTTTGTGTATTTGAATATTCGTGGTCTGGTTTGGGCGGGAATTTAATATCCCAAAGTGCAGAGAGGCTATAGAAGTAGCCTGATTTTTGCACATGGCCCTTTTTGCGTGACCGGCTTTCTCATGCCATGGATTGGTTGATAATGAGTATCCACGCGGAGCCACCTTTGTTCAGTGTGCTCTTCCTCACCTCTCCTAGGGAGAGGTGTGAGTTGGAGACCTTTGTTTGATATACAGACCACACTGCAGTGGTGAAGATGTCAGTGAAAAGCCAGAAGTGAATTTTGACAAGAATAACAGGGTGAATTCCAACTTGACAGTAGGTTTAACAGAGGCTGGTTTTACAACTGTTTTCAGCAGCTTGCAAAATGTGTGTAGGGCCGCCCACACTTCCTTCCTCTTCTCCAGCCACACCCGCACGCCTCAGTTGCTTCTGCTCTCTTTAGTAAACTGGGAGAACATCGGTGTGTTCTTGCAACACATTACTAGTACTTGTTTCTCAAACGTGGATTTCCATATTGTAAATGGCCTGTTTCATTTAGGTCCTGCCTAGCTATATGCATGTGTGAGCACACGCTGAATAAGAAGACTGCTTTAGAATGGCCTAATTTAGTGCTTTTGCTGTTTTAAAAGATGTCATCTTAGCTATGTAGTCATTAAAAATAGTGATTTAGAAGAACTTAGTGCATGCAAAAATGTTTATCCTATAGTAGAGGAAAAAGTAGTCATAAGACTTCATATACAATATCTTAGCTTTGTAAAGAAGCATAGGTGTAAAGAATATATACTCAAACCTGAAGAGAGGTCATCCTAGATGAAATTATAGGTGTTTTTTGTTTGTCTGTTTTTAATCTGTGGTGCTTTTCTTCATTTTCCAAACTTTCTAAAGTGAACTTGTTTTGTGGAGAGAAGTACTTAGAAAATGGTTACACTGCTCCCCCTCCTCTCCAATTTATGTGTGTGTGATCCCATTTTATTAAAACCTTTGTGTCTGGCATGTATTATACATAGAACATAATTTGGAAAGCTGTGTCCGAAATGTTAACAGAGATAATCACAGAGGATAGACTGATGGATAATTAATTTAAAAAAACGTCCCTCTCTTTTTTGCCAATATATATGTTCTGATTTTATTTCTTTCTTACACTGCATAGATGTTTCTTTCATAATTGAAGCAAAAATACTAAAAGGAAAATAATAGGTCAAGTGAAAAAAGAATACAAGATATAAAGTTATATATAGAGTGATCACACCTTTATAAAACAAAATGAAGCGGTATATAAACATTTGCAGAAAAACCACCAAAATATTAATAGTGCTGATCTTTTGTAGTAGGACTGTGGATGCCTCTTTATTCTTTCTACTTCCTATTCTGTATTTTCCATATTTTCTATTAAAATATGTTACTTTGATAGGAAAAATATAAAGGAATATTTAGTCCTTTTTAAAAGGATAGACTTGATAGAATGTCATCTTAGTATCATTTGAAAAGCAAATACTTAGATTTTTGTGGGATGCTTTATTGAAAAATCATCAGACTTTGATACCAAACTAGAGATTAGTTTCTTTATCAACACCCATTTCCAAGTTAATACATTTTAGGAAACTAAGCAGTAGAAGATTTCTGAAAACAGAAGAGAGATAATAGCTCAGTAAATTCAGTCTCTTGACGTAGACTGGAAGACCAGAAGAATTTCTACTTGGGTAGGGGAGATTACCATCAGTATAACAATGATAGTGGTGGTGGTAGCTAGTATTTACTGAATGCTTACTCTGTGCCAGGCTTTATTTTAATCACTACCTTTATTAACGCATTTAATCCTCACCACAATCTATGAGGTGCTCTTGGCTACTGACATTTTCTAATGAGGAAACTGATGGTACAGAGAGATCAGGTTTTGCTCAGGTCCAGTGACTCGTGGCTGGTGAGCTGGGATTCAGATCCAGTCATTGGCCTTCAGAACCAGTCCTCAGCCATGCAGGACCATCGCACTGCTTGGCCAGAGAGACTGGGGGTGAAACTGGCTGTTGGAAAGAGAGAAGCAGGCATGGGTAATGGGAGGAGCTACTGTATCCCACTTGGAGCTGAAGGACCAGGTAGGCATCCCAGGGTTCAATTCTCACTAGAAGTGGGCCTGTGCCTATGGCTTTGCTGGCCTCGTCTGTGTGGTAGCTGTGTCTCCATCTCTTTTCATCCCCTCATTCCCAGCAATAAACTTGGTTTCACATCCACCTTTCCTTCTTTCTTTTACTTTTCCTGCTTTCCCCCACCTCTTTGTACTCCCTTTCCCCCAAGCTCCTGTGAGCTTGAGTTTAATGCTTACCTGGACGAACTCACCTGTGTAGTGTATTGTGTAAAGTGCCTTGGCGTAGTTTGTTTGGAACTTCATTTGTGTGATATTTCAGTGTTGAGGAAAGGCCTGCAAGGCTGCCTCAGTCAGTCAGTATTCCCTCACTGTGCCGTGAACTTAGATATCAGTGAGCCTCTCACATTCTCTTTGTTCATAGAGTTTCTTTTTTTACTATCAGATGGAAAGCCTCTAAAGCAAAGGTGTTTTGTGTTGTGTGTTCTCTGGTGCTGGTGTTGATTTCTGCTGCCCTGCTAGAGGATGGTGTGTTGGGAAGGTTGCCCTCCCTGGATATTGGAGTGGGTGTTTCATGAGCCCAGAGGGCATCCTGCAGGCAAGTTGGGCTCCCAAGCCAGGCTGAGCAGGCTTGGAGCTGCAGACTGCTGCTTACAGGGCAGGTTGAGCCTCCTTGTGCCTACCTTGCAGGCTCCTAGTGAGGATTCAGTGCAATGCGGATTACGTGCTCGTTACCCAAGAGGCATTTAAAAACGGTGACTTGACTGTTGTTCGTTATTATAATTTCCTCCTTCTTCCAGTGCAGTAATCCTTCTGAGCTGTCTACCTGGACCAGTCTCCATGTATCTGTGCACTGTGACACTCCTGTTGACTAAAGATTCCTTGGACGGGTTGCAGTTGATAGAGGAGAGAAAGAAAATGGGAGGCTGGGTCACGGAAGACAAATTTACCATTTTTATATGTTCATCTGGATCCAGCCTGAGGGTTTATATTTTAACTTTAAGCAAAGTTAAGTAGAACTAAACTAAAATCTTTTTTGTGTTTTCTTTTAGGAGAAAGAAGCACGTAACGAAACACAGTAATAACAAGGATTATTCAGTATGCAGTTGGCAGGGTATGTCTTGGAGCTGGTGCAGAGTCACCTTTACTTTATATAAGCCGCATCTTAACATTTTCCATTGGTGTTCAGGATGATTTTCAGGCACTGCAAGATCCTCCAAGATCAAAAAATGATTTAATTATTTCCTATGCTAACTCAAAATATACTCGATAGGAGGGTTAAACAGTGTATTCAAAAAGATGTTCAATAACAAGGATATTTTTCCTCCCAACTTTCAGTTATACGTAACTTCCTGTTTTTAGGTATACAATTGTAGTTTCATAGGCAATGAGCAAGAGATATGTATACCCAGAAAAGCACCAAAAAAAGTAAATTCTTTAATAGAGTATCATTTCATTACAGGGTAGTCTGTCATTAAGAAGAGACCCTAGGGCTTCCCTGGTGGTGCAGTGGTTAAGAATCCACCTGCCAATGCAGGGGACACGGGTTCGAGCCCTGGTCCGGGAAGATCCCACATGCTGCGGAGCAGCTAAGCCCCGTGAGCCACAACTACTGAGCCTGCGCTCTAGAGCCCGCGAGACACAACTGCTGAGCCCACGTGCCGCAACTACTGACGCCTGCACGCCTAGAGCCCGTGCTTTGCAACAAGAGAAGCCACTGCAATGAGAAGCCCGTGCGCCGCAACGAAGAGTAGCCCCCGCTCGCCACAACTAGAGAAAGCCTGTGTGCAGCAACAAAGACCCAACTCAGCCAAAAATAAATAAATAAATAAATAAATAAAATTTTAAAAAAAGGACCCTATAAGATTCTTCCCTGTGAACTTGCTAGTAGATTAAAAATTATTTCATTGTGCCCTTTTGCTAACACAGTACTGGGAGGAGAAATGACAGTGTGTGAATAGTGATTATCTCTGGGTGTTTAAGACCCTGAAAAAAGACTTTTTCCCTCATCTGTATATTCATTTATTACTTTTGTAATAAAAAAAAATCTTTAAATTAAAAAAATGAATTAAGGTAAAATTCAAACAAACTCAGATTTACTTGTAAAGTCTGATTTATATGCCACTGTAGAAGACATCTAAACTAAAGTGATAGATGAAAAATAAATATTAGGTAACTTGGTGGCAGCCTGAAGAAGTTTGTTTTTTTTTTTTTTTTTTTTTTTTTTAAAGAACTAGATGCTTTTTTTTTTTTTTTAATTTTCATTTTATTATTTTATTTATTTATTTATGGCTGTGTTGGGTCTTCGTTTCTGTGCGAGGGCTTTCTCTAGTTGCGGCAAACGGGGGCCACTCTTCATCGCGGTGCGCGGGCCTCTTATTATCGCGGCCTCTCTTGTTGCGGAGCACAGGCTCCAGACGCGCAGGCTCAGTAATTGTGGCTCACGGGCCCAGCTACTGCGCGGCATGTGGGATCTTCCCAGACCAGGGCTCGAACCCGTGTCCCCTGCATTGGCAGGCAGATTCTCAACCACTGTGCCACCAGGGAAGCCCAAGAAGTTTGTTTTGAAAGCGAAAGTTGCATTTGCAAACTCATACAATAGAAACATAGACTTGGGTAGAATTTTAAGAGTAATTACCGCCATTATAATTAATTGAAGTTAAAGATTTAAAGATAGTTTTCTGCCCCCTGGAGTTAGCTTAGAGTTTCTATTTTTGAAAATTAGACATGCCCTGAATTAAACTTTCTTTTGGGGAACTACTGTCCAAATAAAGCAAGACTTTTCCACTTGGGTTTTCCTGTTAATCTTATTAAAATTATTAGCTCAGATGACAAGGATAATACATAGTATAGAAGAAATTTGCTTTTTCTCCAGCCCCTGTACATAGTATGGGTTTCTTATTTTAAAAAATCTTAATAGAAATAGGATTTTGTTTCTGAAATTAATGCAGAAACAGTGTAGCATAGTGGTTAAAAGCACAGATTTTGGTGTCAAGATAGCCTTGGGTTCGAATCCCAGCTCTTTTACACACTGGCCCTATAGCCTAGGCCAAGTTACTCATTATTTTTGTGCCTCAAAATGAGACTGATAATCCTATCTCTGAGGGCAATTTACAATTAAAAAACCAAATCACTCAAAATTACTCTGAGGGTAATTTACAATTACAGAAAAGCTTGAGGGGGCCCCAGATATGTGATTCAGATCATTTCAGTTTGCATGGGAGAATGACTGTGCCTCTTTTATAGTATTTTAACCCTTAAGATACTATTATCCTAAATATAGTATTGTTAAGAGTGGCCAAATGTTTATAAGAGGTGTATGCTTTGAAATAAGAGTTCAGTTTGAACCTTAGCTTTAGCACGTACCTGGAACACAAGTGTTTTCTTGGCTATAAAATGGAAATAATACTGACCTCTTAGGATTGTTAAGATCCAATGACACAATCCAATTTGATTCATTTTGTACAAGTACATGTAGTAGGTCTTCAGTAAATGTTAGCTTTTCTTTTCTTTTAAGCGAAAATGAGATTTAAAGGTGTTTAATGCTAGTGCTTAAAAAGAAAAACTACCTTATTTTATGTACAATTTAGTTTTTTGGGATATTTTCACCAAAGTGGAGTAAATGCTGTAAGTACTGTTCTTAACAAAAAGTAACTGAAAATGTGAAACTGTATACCAGGAGCATTAGAAAATGCTTCACTGAAGGGATGAATGTGCACTAACAGGAAAGATCTAGTCTTGGGAGATGGCTGTATTTTTCATTGGATTTTGTTATTTAATTCTGTTAAGTTTTGGTCAGAAAAAATAATAGTGGGAGTTCAGTCTGTGAGATTTAAAGTGATGTCTTAATTTATGTAATTATATACATTTAAAAATTTTTCTGAGTCAGGGTCATTTATAAGAACCTATTTCTATATTTTAAGGTTTACACTATAAAGGATGAGAATTTTAAATTCCATATGAAATGAGGTCTTTAAAGCCAAATGGTCTTTAACAGTTAAATGGTTTAAATGCATGCTTGTCTGTTCTTGAAATATAAGCAGATCATAGTAGGTTTTGTTTGAGAGTTGGAAAACCGTAATAAAGATAAGCATAACTGATAAGCACGAAGAGTGAGTACCAGTCAGTCAGCAAATAATAAGCACCTACTGTGTGCCACTTACTGTTCCAGGCACTAGTGATGCAAGAGCAAACCATTGCCTTGTAAACATTTTGAAAAAAAGTTGCATTTCAAAATTTAACAAAATTTTAATTACCTGCTGTATGTAGAACTGTTCTAGGCATTAGGGAAGGGTAGAAGTAAAAAATATTGATAGAACCATAGACCCCTCAGGAACCTTGCAGTCTCAGGATAAAGGCGGTATATACAAAAACCTATAGAATAAGACCGCCTGGGATGGTGGTGTCCCATGGTGCTTTGGAGATGCAGAGAAGAGAAGGGAAGGTAATATCACCTGGGAGAGTTAGAGAAACCTTTATTGAAGAGATTTTAAAGGAAATAGTGCTAATTTTGGAATAACAGGAAAAAGTTGTTGGTTTCTGTCCAAGTGTATATTCTTTGTGTTTTCCCTTTCTTGTCAATCCCTGACTTCTTTTTTAAGACACTAATAGAAATTACTTTTGGAAAATATTCTTTAAAAACATAGCTTATCAAACTTGCCAGTTTTCTTATTTCTGACATCACCAAAAAATTGTTTCAACAAACTAACTTTTTATCAGTTTGCAAAGTAAAATGGTATTTAAATTATCAACCTTTATAATGTAAATCCTAAATATGTAAATAGGTTGTTATAAATGCTCCTGACTCATTTTATGTCTCAGTATATTTATTTCAAGCTTCTCTTAAAATTTAAAGAAAAATGAAGCTATAAAAGGAAAAGTCACAGAAAACTTAATTTTATTTCTCTTATTTTTGTAGATGTCCATGGCGACATTGAAAATGAATTCCTTATTTTCAGCAGATATATGAGAAGATCCATTTTCAACAGTCTAAATATTTTTTCTTCGGTTGGACCAGCATGGCAGGATTCAAGCGAGGGTATGATGGGAAGATTGCTGGATTGTATGATCTGGATAAAACCTTGGGTCGAGGTCATTTTGCAGTGGTTAAACTTGCCAGGCATGTCTTTACAGGTGAAAAAGTGGCAGTAAAAGTTATTGACAAGACAAAATTGGACACTCTAGCCACTGGTCATCTTTTCCAAGAAGTGAGATGCATGAAACTAGTGCAGCATCCCAACATCGTACGCCTTTACGAAGTTATTGACACCCAGACCAAACTATATCTTATTCTAGAACTTGGGGATGGAGGAGACATGTTCGATTACATAATGAAGCACGAGGAGGGACTTAATGAAGACTTGGCCAAGAAGTACTTTGCTCAGATAGTTCATGCCATATCTTATTGCCATAAACTCCATGTGGTTCACAGAGACTTAAAACCTGAGAATGTGGTCTTCTTTGAAAAACAGGGTCTTGTAAAGTTGACAGACTTTGGTTTCAGCAACAAGTTTCAACCAGGGAAGAAGCTCACTACAAGCTGTGGATCTCTTGCATATTCTGCACCAGAAATTCTGCTTGGTGATGAGTATGATGCACCTGCGGTAGGTAGGTAACCTTCCAGTATTTGTCCTCTTGAATTCTACTGGCTAGAGTGTATTTGGTCAAATCTGTTGTTGTTGGTATCAAAATAATTTCTAAGAGAATTTCTGTTAAATGGGTCTTAGTTAACAGATTGGGTTTCACGAATGCCATGTTTCTCTAAAGCTGGCAATGAGTTTATTTTACCTTTTAGATGGCTAATGTCGAAAGTGTATTTGTCAGCACAAAGGAAAATGAGTTAAGTTGCTATCTAAGGTAACCTCTCATCTGCCCGTTTTAATTTTTTTTAAGGTCTGAGTACTTTTCCTGTCTTCTGAGATACTTCTAGTCATCTCCTTCCTGTGAATACTTTTTAACAGTCATGAGACCCATATTAGACAGATACTGTGAATATGACAGTGCAGTGTGAAGAATTGGGGCATTGGAATCATTTATTGTGACCTTGAACAGTGTACTTGACCTCTCTCTGCTTCATTTCCTCATCCATAAAATAGAATTAGATCAGATACAGGTATCGTATGTTCTCTTGTTTACTTTTCACAGTGACCTGTGTGGTGGTTATTGTCTGTCTCATTGTACAGAAAAGGAAATTGATACACAGAGTGCCTGCTGTGTGGTGGATTCCAGAATAGTGGTAGCATTTGGCATTCCCACTGACCCTCTCCCTTCACTCCAACACATTTTCACGCTCTCACTCACTTGTCTTGAGTTATTTAGTTGTGGTAGAAGGGTTTATTGCTTTTCAGTTTGTGTCAACTTTGTCCCCTTGGGATCATATCTGTTTTGAAGGTCATTTAGGAATTTACTTTCAATTTTTAAGGACTTGTTAATCTGAAGGTGTGGTCAGCTTTTAAAATTGTAGGTTTAGTCTTGGAAAAATATGCCCAAATATTACATGCACATGATATCAGACTTCATAGATATGAGCCTTCCATTTGCATTCTGATCATTTAAAATGCAGGTTATAGAAGATTAAAGACACACATTGAAGAGTGCTGATCTTAACACTGAATGCTCTGTACACCAAGACACTGTTTTTCATGTTAGACTATGTGTTCTGGAAAAGAAAGGGTTAAAAATGGTTTCTGCACACTACAGATAACCAGGCTTCACTAAAGTCTTTCATTAGAATATTTGAGGCAGAGATTTTTGATTAGTGGAGAGGCTCTAATCTGAAAATGAGGCCCAGAATATGCAGAAGAGGAAACATAAATGTCTCAACATGAAAAGGATGTTCAACCTCACTAATAATCAGGGAAAGGCAAATTAAAACCACAGTAAGATATTTTCTTACTTTTCACATTGAGAAAAACTAAAGTCTGACAAAACCAAGTGTAGCTAAGACTATAGAACATCAGGAACTCTTGTGCTTTGTAGATGACAGTTTGTCAATATCTGGTAAAGTTAAAGATGTACACATCCTGAGACCCAGCAGTTCTGCTTCCTATGTATGCAAGAGATTTTCAAAGAATGTTTTTAGCAACATTGACTATTCATCAGCAGGAGAATAAATTGTTCATTATTCATGTGGTAAAACTATAGCTTGGTGAAAATTAATAAACTATGTCAGCATGGCTGGAGTTCACAAACTTGTTTAAGTGAAAAAATGAGTGAAGAATACATACAGTATTATAACATTTATATGAAAGTTTAAAACATACAGAGCAGTATGATATATTGTTTAGGGGTGCATGCACATGCAGTAAAGTATGAAGAACACATGAGATCAAACTAGTTACTTCTAAGGGGCAGGCATATCTAGAGGGTTTCAAGTGTATTGGTGATGTTTATTTCCTAAGTTGAGTAGTGAATGTGCAGGTGTTCATTGTAATATTCTTTTTCTCTCCCCTTATATCATAAATATTGCATAATAGAACTTTAAACAAGTTTTTAAAAAGGAAAAGAAAATCGTTTAGAAGGATAATCACCAGTCTGATAAATGGTTAACTTATGTTGGTACAGTAGAATTGGGTGGAGTTTATTTTCTTTATTTGTATTTATTTCCATACATTTTGTGTAATTGTGTGATTGAATTTACTACAGAATTGCTTTAAAAAACAAATGGAAAGTTATCTCTCTGTTAATGTAGTATTAGTTTATTATGCCAAAATCAGTGAGTTTTCACAGATGTTTAGCAAAATTGGTTGGGAATAAATATTAGAATCTGTCATTTAATTAAATTATCAGATGTTGCTAAATAAAACAACTTTGGTTCAATTTTATAGGTAAGTTTTTTTTTGAGTACACTGGTCTTCAACATTGAAACTTAGTTCAGAAATTGTGTATTTTATTATTATTTTCAAAGAATCAGATTTTGATTTTATTTAACTATACTTTTTGGTTTCTATATCATTACTTTTTCTTTCATTTTTCTTAATTCTTTCTAGGACCTTTGAGTTTTCTTTTTTCTTTTTTAGTGTCTTGAATTGAAAGCTTTTTTCCCTTATTGTCCTGATTTCTAACAAAATATTTACATCTAAGGCTGTATGTTGCCTTCTCCCTCCATCTCTGGTAACATCCCAGGGGTTTCACTCTGCAGTCATTGTTGTTCATTGCTAAACTTTATCTTCTCTCCTTTGTTTCTTGTTTAGTTTTTTTGTTTTTTAAAAATTCAGAGTGGATACATTTATTTTTCCTTTTAACCATTTGGTTTTAACTTCTAATTTTAGTACATTGCAGTCAATAAATATGCCTGATTGGTTTCTGCTTTGGGAATATTTTGAGATTTTCTGTGTGGTTTAATACATAGTCATTTTTGGTTATTATTCCCTGTATGATTAAAATTTTTGGTACGTACAGAATTTTTATACATAATTAAGATTGTTAATTATGTAATTTCCTTTGTGTCATTATGTTTTTATTCTAATCTGTTATTCTATGAGAGAATTATGCTAGTCTCCTACTTTTATCTGTGAATTTTGTATTTTAATCAGTTTTTGCTTAGTACATGTTATTTTCAAGCTGTGTTAGATATATAAAAGTTTATATAATTTATTTTACATGGTGGGCTATAGCTTTTAGCAATGTGAAACTGTACTTATTTTCTTATTGCCTTCGATCCTATTCGTCATTTTGTTTTAGATTTATCTTTCTTAAATAATATGTAGCTGGATTTTGTGTCTATAATCTGTGAGTCAGACTTTTAATAGGTGAATTTAATCCATTCATATTTGTTTTGACTGGAATGTTTGGACTTATTTGTGCTATCTTATTTTGTGTTTTTCATTTGCCTTATTTCATTGTTACCTTTTTCCATATTTTGTTGGGTTATTCAAGTTTTCTTTGCTCCTCCTTCAGTGGTTTGCAAGATGTGCAATCTGTTTCTTTGTATTAGTGTCTACTCTTAATGTCTGGAGTTAATTGATATTTGTATCATTCCCTCTATCATACAAACAACTATAGTTTGCTTTCACTTTCCTTTGAGTAAAAGATTTTTTTATTTGCTTTTATTTATTTTATAAAAAATATTTAATTTTGGACTTAATTTTACTAATTTCTTGGTTTACCACTGAATCTTCACCTTTCTATCTTTCACTTAGATTATTTTTGTTTTGTTTGTAATTCTTTAGAGATGATTTGTGAGAAGTTTGCCAAGTCTTTGTCTAAAAATGTCATCACATTTGAATGGTAATTTGGCTGGGTATAGAAATACGTATTGAGAATCATTTTCTTCCCAACTTTGAAGATATTTTCCTGTCACCTTTTGCTTCTAAAGTTGCCAGGGTGAAGTCTTATGTGAATTTAATTTTATTTTCTTTGTTGGGCTATACATTTCATTTATCCTGTGAAGCATAGTTTCACATTTCTGGAAATGCTCCATTAAATGATTTTTCTTGGGTATTAGTTCTTCCGTTTGATGCACTTGGTTCCTCTCTTATGCTGCCCATGTTTCCTAGGTTCTTGGGGATTGTTAGTTGTGTGTTTATGTCTTTTTTTGAGATTCCGTAATAGTCTGTCTGTGAATATAATGTCTGAGTAGCCTCCAGTGGATGTGGGAGAGGAGCAGAGTGTGGCCTGGTGTCTGGTCTTACTATTTGACAGACTGTCAGTACACCTCTGCCCCTGGTGCCCACAGTCACTCCTCCCACCTAGAACAAATACCTGCTTGTTCATGCTTGGTGAGTTATGGGGTGAGAGAAATTGATTCATCCTTCTAATGGTTGTCTTAGTGCAATTTCTTCCTGTTTCCAGACTGTGTCTTCTAGAAAGGAGCACCACAGACGCTCCTACCAGCTGGTTTCCTCTTTCAGTCTGATTGCATGTGCCATCTACCTTTGCGATCAGATCTAGGGATTTGGGGGGAGAAGGAGAGCTAGATCTTGCTCAGTGAGCTGTTGATTCCAGTTGCCTCTGTTGGCTTTCAAGAATGTATATTAAGTTGACTTTGCCAAGTTAGAAAGGAAAGATAAAAAATGATCTTTGTGAAAAATCCTGGAATCTCTCATCACAGTCTTTGGAATTCCTGTGGTAGAGATTGCAGTGCAGCAGTGTACAGGGTGGAAAACTCATTATCACTGCTAATTACATCAGTTTAGATGATGGAAGGTCAGGCAGGGGATGGACCTGTCCCTGCTGGAGTCATGCACACGTCATGATGTTGCTCTGGAGAGCTCAGGCTCTGCTGAAACTGTTGGGGACCTTGCTGCTGGCCCTGTAGGGGGCCCTTGTAGTAAGCCTCCAGGTGAATTTCTGGGTAGGTGAGGGTTTCTTTTTTTCAAAGCAGTATTGGAAAAGACCTTACTCTGCTTTAAAAAACAAAATTGAAGTATGCTTTAAAGGTTTCTTCATTATAGAAACTCTGAAATGGGAAAACTGTTTCTTAGATCGTGGACAGAACTTTTCAGTTGTTGTAAAACCCTGCAATTGTTTATGTCTTTCTACTTCACTAAATTTTTAAAGTTTATTTTCAAGTTAAAATGAACTAAATTTGGTATTGAAAACTTTGTCATCTCAGTTGAGATTCAGAGGCTTCCTGGGATGTTACAGCTCTGGAACTGAAAACCACTGTATTAGATGCTTCCTAGTTTATAGACAAACTGTTTCAAAGATGAAATATTCAGTCTCTTCATTAGTTTATTATTTGCTAAATTAATATGCAGGAGATATCATTGAAAGCTAAATTATATAAAACATGGCTCCATATTAGTACAGAGCAGAGATCTGGATTTAGACTCGGTGTGTACAAGCTTTTTGGGAAGTAAACAGAAAATCTGTATACACTCTACAATTTGCAGTTCAGCATTTAATGGATATTATTCATTTATGGAGTTATGAGAAGTGTCCTCATGCATATGAGTATGCAGAAAGCTTGGAGTTCTTTTTATAAATCTGTTATTTTTCCTACATTAAAATATTACTCTTTGCTGGCTCTCAGTAAACTAGGAATAGAGGGGAACATTCTCAGCTTCATAAAGAGCATCTACAAAAACCTACAGCTAACATCATACTTAATGGTGAAAGACTGAATGCTTTCATCCTAAGTTTGGAAACAAGGCAAGGATGTACGCTCACCACTCTTATTTGGCATAGTACTGAAAGGCATACAGATTGGAAAGGAGGAAATAAAACTATCTCAATCTGCAGATGACATGATTGCCTACGTTGAAAATCTCAAGGTATGTATCTACAGAAAAATTCCTAGAACCAGTAAGTGAATTCAGCAGGATCACAGGATACAAAATCAACACATAAAAATCAATTGCATCTGTATATATTAACAAACATCTGGAGACTGAAATTAAAAACACAATAATATTTACAATCATGCGAAAGAAAATGTATACATCTAACAAAACATAAAATAATTTATGCTGAAAAATGCAAAGTGCTAATGAAGGAAATCAGAGGAGACTTAAATGAATGGAGAGACAAATCATATTCATGAATTGGAACATAGTACAGATGTCACTTCTCCTCAAGTTGATCCATAGATTTAATGCAGTTCCTGTCAAAAGCCCTGCAAAGTTTTTGAAGACATAGACAACATTATTCTAAAATTTGTATGGAAAGGCCAAGGACCTAGAAGAGCTAAAACAATTATGAAAAAGAATAACAAGAGAGGAGTCACTACTGTACCACTCTGGAAAATAGTTTGGCAGTTTCTTATAAAACTAAATATGTACTTCCCATACAACCCTGCAGTTGCACTCCTAGGTGTTTATTTTCACATGAAAACCTGTATGTGGATGTTCATAGCAGCTTTATTTGTAATAGCCCCAAACTGGAAACAAGCCAGATGTCCCTCAGTGGGTGAATGGTTAAACTGTGGTGCATCCTTGCCCTGGAATACTATGCAGCAATAAAAAGGAACAAACTATTGATACAACAACATAGGTGGATCTTAAGAGAATTATGCTGAGTGAAAAAAGCCGATCTCAAAAGCTTACGTACTGCATAATTCCATTTATAACTCTTGAAATAACAAACTTATAAAGATGGAGAACAGATTGGTGGTTGCCATGGGCTAGAGATGGTAGTGAGTGGTGTAGTTATAAAGGGATAGCATGAAGGAACCTTGTTGTGATGGAGCACTTCTGTATCTCTTGTCGTTACATGAATCTACACATGTAATAAAATTGCATGGAAGCTACACACAGATGAGTGCATGTAAAACAGTGAAATCTGAATAAGCTCTGTGGACTGAACCAATGTCAGTTTCCTATGTGATATTGTGCTATAGTTAAGTAAGGTGTTGCCGCCGGGGAAACTGCGTGAAGAGTACATGGGACTTCCCTGTACTTCTTTTTTTTTTTTTTTTGGCAACTCTTGTGAATCTATAATTATTTCAAGATAAAAAGTTAAAAAATACATATTATTCATTGCCTGGAAGACAAGTATTCCAATGTAGGGCTTCCCCGGTGGCACAGTGGTTAAGAATCCACCTGCCAATGCAGGGAGCACAGGTTCGATCCCTGGTCCGGGAAGATCCCACATGCCGTGGAGCAGCTAAGCCCGTGCACCACAACTACTAAACCTGAGCTCTAGAGTCTGCGAGCCACAGCTACTGAGCCCATACGCCACAACTACTGAAGCCTGTGCGCCTAGAGCCCGTGCTCCACAACAAGAGAAGCCACCACAACGAGAAGCCCGTGCACTGCAATGAAGAGTAGCCCTCGCTTGCGGCAACTAGAGTAAGCCCGTGGGCAGCAATGATGACCCAACACAGCCAAAAATAAACTAAATTAAAAAAACAAAAAAGTATTCCAATGTACATGTTCCTGAGATGTTGTGTAGGGGTTGTTTTTACTTTATTTTTAACAGTAATGCCTGATTATGGTCTGGGAATGAAGGTCGCCATGACAGAAACACACTGCATTTTTTCAGTGTTCAGATACAGGCTAACAAATGTATTTTTATATTGTATTTTTTAAAATAAAAACAATTGTAAAACTAGATAATCAGCCAAAAATTATCCTATGTCCACTGAGGTGAGAGCATTTAACCTTCACCATGTTAAAAATATGTACTTGCATTTATTTTAGAGTAGTGATTCTTAGCTTTTTCAGGTTCAGTAATGCCTTAAGATCTGATGAAGTCTATAGACACATCTTAGAATTGTGTTCATTTTTAAAAAAAATAAATTTATTTATTTATTTATTTTTGGCTGCGTTGGGTCTTCGTTGCTGCGCGCGGGCTTTCTCTAGTTGCCGCAAGCAGGGGCTACTCTTTGTTGTGGTGCGTGGGCTTCTCATTGTGGTGGCTTTTCTTGTGGAGCACAGGCTCTAGGTGTGTGGGCTTCAGTAGTTGTGGCACGTGGGCTCAGTAGTTGTGGCTTGTGGGCTCTAGAGCGCAGGCTCAGTAGTTGTGGCGCACGGGCTTAGTTGCTCCGCGGCATGTGGGATCTTCCCGGACCCGGGCTTGAACCCGTGTCCCTGCATTGGCAGGCGGATTCCTAACCACTGATAAAGAAGATGTGGCACATATATACAATGGAATATTACTCAGCCATAAAAAGAAACGAAATTGAGTTATTTGTAGTGAGGTGGATGGACCTAGAGTCTGTCATACAGAGTGAAGTAAGTCAGAAGGAGAAAAACAAATACTGTATACTAACACATATATGGAATCTTAAAAAAAAAAATGGTTCTGATGAACCTGGGGCAGGACAGGAATAAAGACACAGATGTAGAGAATGGACTTGAGGACACGGGCCAGGGGAAGGGGAAGCTGGGACGAAGTGAGAGAGTGGCATTGACATATATACACTACCAAATGTAAAATAGATAGCTAGTGGGAAACAGCTGCATAGTACAGGGAGATCAGCTCGGTGCTTTGTGACCACCTAGAAGGGTGAGATAGGGAGGATGGGAGGGAGACGCAAGAGGGAGGGAATATGGGGATATATGTATATGCATAGCTGATTCACTTTGTTATACAGCAGAAACTAACACAACATTGTAAAGCAATTATACTCCAATAAAGATGTTAAAAAAATTTATATGCTAATTATATTTTGTATAATATTTGGGAAATCTTGGTGTATTTAAGCCAAGAGCTGAAGTGAAACTGGAGACCACATTTAATGCGCTTATGGTAGCCATTCGTCGCTCTGCTCTAGTCCTGTGATTTAAAAGGATTCCTCCTTCCTATACAGATAGTGCAACCTAACCTAAACTTTGTGATAGAACTTTGAAATAATCCAAAAAGATGTAAGCAAATCGGAAATTTTCTCTTTGATTAACATAGATCTGCCATTATAGCTTAGACTATGAATTGATAATTCCTTGCTTTTATTTCAGATTTATTACAGAAAAGCTGCCTGTGTACTTGCTTTTACAGTCCTTCCCAAGCTGCACCAACTCTCAGTGTGTACAGTTTCATTTTTCTCAGTTGTTTATTAGAGCCAGATGTCTTTGTAATGTTTCAGTATTTTCCGACTTGGACCTTTTCTTCCCAGAGTCAGAATCTGGCTAAATTTTATATTACTTATTCTTATACTATTTGTCATTTAGACATATGGTCCTGATGAGTCTAGATTAGAAGACTGTAGGCTTGTGTCAGAGTATTAGGCCCAAGTGTGGAGTTTGGGATTATATATTTTTAAGGGATGATTTGAGCCTCTTCTGTGCGTAGGTAAGGAAGTTTGGTCTGCTTTAAAGTAGCACCTTGTTTGTTTTATTTGCATGTGGGAGTGGGCATGGCCTTAGAACACTTCTCTGGCCTGAGCACATCCTGCTGTAGGTGATGCTGCCACGTGAGTAACAGACCGAGTGCTGTTCTTCGAGGTTTTCTCTGTCCTTCTCAGCTTTGCAGTCATCAACGGTTTGCTGTTCTACTGACCAAGGTGAAAACCAGGCTTGCTTCCATCCGGTCCCTCCCCTGCTTTCCCTCCCTCTCTTGAGCACGTGTTTATGGCATGCTTAGTCCATGCCAGGCGCCCAGGATACAGCACTGAGCAAGGCAGATCTGGTCTCTACAGTTCAGCGGAGGGATGATGTTACCTGTTATCTCATAATTAATTGATCACTATCGTGCCAAGGGCTAAAGAGGAACTTTAGGCTTTATACACTCATGCTTGTTAAACCAGGCCCATACCCAGGCCCAGGGCAGAAACCTTGGAAAACTAAAAAAAGGAAACACAGAACCTGCTTGTGTAAGTGTGCCCAGTATGAGCTGCATTGCAGCCTGGGGCTTAGGCCTAGTCACACGGGTAGCATTTGGTTGCTGAGAACTGAAAAACATATCCATAGAAGTGTGGCACACACCTTCCACAACCCAGCTGCCAAATGCAGGGTCATATGCTCTGACAGCTACCTTTTACAAAGTATGGTGCCATCACTTGTCATATAAAACCAAAAGAAAAAATGAAAATCCTTCCTTAAACTTTCTGAAGTTTCACATGTCTATGAGAAATGAAAATTATTTCAGAAATCACAATTAAAAATTGATCTGGCATGAACACTAAATAAAAGCACTTGATTTGGTATTAGTTCTGTCTTCACAATGTACTGGCTTTAAAATGTGAATGTTGTATAATCAAGTATTTGAGAAGCAGGTAGCAGTGCCTTGAGTAAAATCTTTTGGGTTTTATAAATCAGCTGTTATTGAATTTAATATTTGAGCATGAAGTGTTAGAGGTAGTATAATCTATAGGTACCCTATAGATGGGTTTTTCAGGCTGACTCAACCATAGATTTCTCAGTGAGACATCTGAAAAATATGATAGAAATGATTTGCGTGTTTTTGATGTTTTCCCTGTTGCATTTTTAGCCATGGTACTTATTGTTCTCACTGTGTGATAAGGCTGTGATCAAATGAAATATGTGGTGACTCTATTTTGAAAAGTATAACTTACTGTACCTAGTGGTATGGTAAGATTTAAATTGGTGGTTCTCAATTCATCGCCCATCAGTTTCACCTGGGGGAGACTTAAAAAGGAAAAAAAAAAAACCTTGCCTGGGCAACCCTGCTAGAGATTGATTCTGATAGTCTTGGGTGAGGCCCACAACCAGAAGCTTTCATGAGATTCTGATATTCATCTAGCCTTCCCTACCGCTGATTCAGACCCATAGAATCAAATGTTTTTAGCCATTAGTGGAAAAAAGATTCCCAGTATTTTAATTCTCATGTTCTTTAGATAATAAGCATTGGGGAAAAAATTTTTTTTAACCTTCAGGCTCAAAAAAGTGAGCGAGAATGTATATTCTTTCTGATGTTGAGAATTGAGTTTAAATTTCTCCCCTCCACCTCTCTCCACCTCCCGCCCCCCCATTTTTAGTCACATTCTGTGTTCATTTAGGGATAAGTAAGTGAAAACCAAATTTCAGGTCCCTTGGAAATGTTTTCTGATGCCTCTCCAGTGCCTGGAACTTGAAACTAAACAGCCGTCAGGGTCCCTTGTCCTGAGGAGCCCAGAGACTGTCCCGCCTGCTTCCTTTCCACTGTAGTCAGAAGGTTGCCTCATTGCCTCATTTAAAATCGTTTTCTTCATCCAGAAGATTTATAGCACCTTTGCAGTTTTCTAAGGGCTCTACTATTAACTAGACAGGGGTTTTGTTTTGTTTTAGGTGGACCTTAGTGCACCACTTACTCCCCCTAAAATCCTGTGGAAAGACAAAGGTGTGCAGGGCTGGTAACCGCAGGTCCTATTAGAATAAAAACTGGAAGTTACTGTTCACCTACTTTTCAAACTAGAGCCCAGCTCTGATCTGAGTCTTTGGGTATTCTGTCTGAGGAGGTAAGAGTTGGGCTGATACGCACGAGTGCGTGTATCTTAGGAAGCAGGTAAGAGAAGGGATTTTGGAAGCCGCTTTCCTTTTCTCTGTTCCGTGCTGCTGCCCTTCTCAGATACTGACAGTTCCGGGGAGAGGTGGCTTCTGGGGCTTGGGGCGAGGGCGAGTCGGAGGTGCCCTGGGGAGCAGCTTTAAGGAGAGCTGTAAGGAGGGGCTTCCTCGGGTCTGCAGCCGGAGGCGGCAGTCTCAGGTCACCCCTGCTGAGGAGGAAAACGGTGCTGCTCAGTTCCTTTGAAGACTGGAGTCTGTTATGTCACTCCTCTGCTCAGAACACCTTAAAGACTTCCCGTTCCACTCAGAGTCAAAACTGGAGTCCTCACTGTGGCCGCGTGACCCTCAAGGTCGGCTCCCCCCATTTCTTCCCTGACTTTCCCTCCCGGTTTTCCCTGTCTCTGCTCAGCTCCAGCCACATGGGCTGTCAGTCACCTTCCTCCCGCCCCAGCCCAGCCTCAGGGTCCTGCTGTCTCCCAGCCCCCTGCCCTCAGGCCTCACCTTCTCCCCACCCAGCCGATCTCCTTCCCCACTTGCCTCACCTCTCTGTGCAGTGCAGGTAGGAACGGTTCCTGCCTTAGGACTGTTGTAGGGTTTAGGTGAATGAAGACCCCCTTCAGCCGGCAGCTCGGACTGTCTCAGCATGTCCTCCTCTGGAGGAGAAGCACGCCGCCTTCATGTTTCTGTGGGGCTGCATTGCCCCTCATTTTCCTTCCTGAGGTGCTCGCTCCTCTGGAAATTTGTCCTGGGGGGACTTCTGAAACGCTGGCTGCATGGGCGAACCGGGGGGAGGGCAGGCCTGTGCACGTGTGCTTTCCCGCTCATGTCTTTAGTTGTGTTTAACTTGCAGAATGTTAGGTTTTTTTGTGTTCAGGGAGTAGGTTGACTTCTAAAGAAGGGGTGTGTGTGTGTGTGTGTGTGTGTGTGTTTTCATGTTAGATTTTAAAAAAACAAATGAAAGTCCTGATGTTTATTTGATAACTGGTTAGTTTCTTGGAACTTGAGAAGAGTTGTTCAAAACACCCCAAACAGGAGCTATTTTAATACAGAAGTACATATGGAAACCGAAACCACTTATCTTCACTTCAGGTTGTAGCCTAGGAAACCTTTGGGGAGTTGAAAACATCATAATCTGCTTGGGTGTTTTTTAAGCTTTTTATTTGTGGGGAGAGGCATAAACCTGTTAAAGAAAAGGCTAGTTCACAGAACAAACTATAGTAGAACCAACTCAGTGACGCAGGAAATTTGGAATCCTTTCAGTCAGAGCGCACATTGCTGAACAGACTCAGAGCTCCGAATGGCCTGTGGAGTGACTGTCGTGTGTTAAAGAGCTGCTGAAGGATGCGTGTCTGCTTACGTCAGGGTGCCGGCTTCATGTCTGTCCCGTGCGCTCCCTGAGGCGGGCCTGGCGGGGCTAGTCAACCGCAGGCCCCGCTTTCTGGGGAAACCTTGCCTGGCGGGTCCTGTCATGACTCCCAGGGTGGCTGCTTGAGCAGCGCTTTCACAGTCACCTTAACACACAGAGTGGCTTCCTTCTTTCAAGGACTATGGCTTCTGTCAGTCAGATCCTCATCTGTTAATGTGGACTTTGGTAGACAGAGGTGGAGAGCAGACATGGCACAGGACCCCCGGAGCTAGGCCAAGTTCACCAGCAGAGACTCCTGTGTGGAGCTGATGCTTCCTTACAGCTATGATGCCAGTTCGTGCCCTTCACCATTTTTCATGTCTCAGTCCCATCATTCTGTGTAGCACATTTTCTATATAATCTGCACTGTGTTTGGAAAACATTGGTGTATCTTAGCTAATTTTTATTGATTTGTTAGCCTGATGGTGATGTGTTTAAAGTTACATCCAGTATAGTATAAGACACTGCCTAATTTAATATTTTAAAACTTTAATTCAGAATTATTTTAAACCCTGGAACCTAAGGAAAAAATTGTGGGCCCTCAGCATTTGTGACAACGTCTGGTGAGTAGGAAAATAAGACTGTGAAGGGAGACCCTCTTCATAGATGCGCCTGAATTCTAGTGCCTGGGGTGCAGCCAGGCACAGAGGAGGCACTCTAGTTTGTTGGATAAAAAATAATAGAAGGCTTGTGAATGGCTAAAAAAAGAGGGTGATGAGTTGCAGAGGACATATGCCCTGCGTGCCTTTTCCCTTTGGAATTGGATGGGGTGATGCCAAGCCTAATCACTCCAGATGGCTCACTTGTCCCGCTTGCTCAGTAGTAAGATCCTGGAGAGAGGGAACTGTGTTTGTATCTGTGTCCCATCCTCATCTCCTGGTAAACACAGCAAGCTCTTAATGTTTGTTTGAATGAATAAACATTACAGAGAGTAAGAAATGAAAATGTACGTTCTTCTAAACTTCTTTACAAAGTTTAGTGGTGGTCGCCCTCCATGGCTCCTCCTGCTCTCTTTGGTCACTTCAGAACTCCTTTTTCTTGCCCTTCTATATGTATATTTAATGAGTCCTGGACTCACCATGAGTCTGATGAAAGCTGTGGTGCCTCTGTTCGGAGAGATGCAGAGGTGCAGTTTCTGAGGTGTTTTACGGACCACTGTGAAGCCCCTTTTTAGATGAGACCTTGGGGCTGAGTAAAAAGTGGGCCCACAACTTTCTGACAGAAGGAATAAGCTCAAGCAGTTTCGAAATAAGCTTTGGGGCATAAAATGCAGGTGTGGAATAGTGAGTGGCCTTGTTTTTTGTGCGCATCTAATTCGTTTTACATATTAGAGCTCTCATTTTCCTTGTTGTGTTTTTAGTTTCCTAGCTATGGCTTGGGAAGATTGTAATGGAAAATTGGAGGTAAGGTTTTAGATAGGGCTACTTCCAAAAGGAACATCAAGTCATTGCGGGTACAGTGTTCTTTTTATTTTTTAAAACCAAAGTAGACTTAATCTGTAGGTATTTGGTGTGTTAGGTAAGATTTTTTTTTTTTTTTAAACCCATTTTGTGTTAACAGAGTTTGTGTGTATTAACTCTTCACTGACCTTTGGAGGTTCTTGTAACAGTTTAAAAGAGACTTAACATGGATTGGGAGCTCCAGTAGATGCAGGGAAGCCCCTCAGGTGGTGTGACCCCCATGTTCCAGGGTGTGATTCCCAGTTTTGTACGCAATGGTAATTTGTTTCTAGAGGGCTGAAACTGGTTTAACAAATTCTTAAGAGACTAATGTATACAGATAGCAGTTGATTGATATATGAGACATTAAATATCAGTTCACTGTAAGCTTATATTCTTGCATCAGAGTAGCTGTATTTTCCTAACCTTACCTGGTTTTCAGGGTTTTTAAAAATGATGTTATACCTAAGATACTCTTTTAGTTATAGTGTAATATAAGTTGATTGGGCTTAACCTTCTTCAGGAACATTTGTGATCCATTGAAACTCTGGAGGTCACATGATTCTTGTTTGAATTTCTGCCTTAGCTCTAGAAAGGGCTCTTTCCAGTCTGGAATTTTAGTTCATCTATTCCTGTTGCTCCCAAGGCTTTAAAATCATGATTTCTGCAAGTTATCCTTTTGTTTCTAGTTGTTAGAGCAGGACCTTCAGTCTGCTACAACCCATTGTATTCTACCTGGAAGCAGAAGATTCCTAGTGGTTTTAGATTAGTCCTAATTTTTTTTCTCAGTCATCAGTTTATGGGTGGCGTACGGTGCTGTCTGTCTCAAGGATAGTTGTATTATCAAGTTGTCAGTAAATAGCTTGATAAAAACTTCTTGGACTTAACCATCTAGCTTCAGTATTAAAATGAACTCGTCAATCAGCAGAGGCAAGAATAGGTAGAGAATTTGTGTTCCCTGACTTTCTAACCTTTGACTCTTCTGGCTGCTATCAGGGGAGTGAAGGGAGTAGCTTTTCATATGGTAAGGAAGCTTTCTGAAATTGTTCTTGTGTTACTTTATGTAGGAGAAATGAGCTTCAGAATCCTTAGCTATCAGTGTCTCCTACCAATTAGGGAAAGTACTTATTGAGCCCTTTCTTTAGATTAGTTCTTGAGTTGTCCTGAACACAGTAGAGCACCAGAAAGCAAGCAAATAAAGGCTGCTGGGATGCTGAAATGGACTGCCCTCAACCCATGTACAAAGCTCATGGATTTTGTTTACAGTCGTCATTCAGGGTCTCACTCATATCCTTATTTATTAGTTAATTTTACATAAAATTCTAGCAAGTTGAATAAGTTTATTTTTGTAGCTTCAGCTGATAGGTAGCAAAGGGACCTCCTAGAGGCCGGCACACTGATAGCAACAAGAGATGAGGAAGAATCAAGAAATCATAATTGAAAACTCTTAAAAACATGATCTGCCCCTTTGTAACCTGGAGTCCAGGCTTTTATCCGGGCTTACGGGTACTTTTGGAGGTAGAGCGAGATACATGCTTGCCATGGAAGCAGCTCTAAAAGGGGAATCTTAGATGGAAGATAAGGTGGAGCTATCTTTTATAAGCCAGGTGGTGGTTGTAACATTCATTCATCTCTGTAAATGAATGAACAGAAACGAACTGTGGCAGGGCCCAGGACCCCAAGGGCAGCAGTGCCCGCTCTCCTGGAAATTCTCCCTTCATTGCCAACCTCTAAGGTCTTGTGAGGACTATATTTCAGCACCTGGCACAGTGCCTGGCAAATAGTGGTGCCATATACTTGCTGAACACACACATCAATTTCTGCTTTGTGGCCCTTTAGTGTAAGGACTGGTGCCCAAGGGCACCTCTGTATCTTACCATGATTCTTTAGCTGGTGATTTTAAGAGAGGTAGAAAAAGGAAGAGGCCTTAATAATTTTAAATTCCTCCATTATCAGAAGGCATCAGGGGAAGAATTATTTAATAAGTTATACTGGAATAATTAAATATTTCAAGAGGAAGGGATGATAGATCCCTACCTATGTCATATGTCACAATAAATTCCAGGTGAATTCAGGATTTCTATATGAAGAATTAAGCCTCCCCACCGCAAAAAAAAGTTGAATATTCGTAAGATCTTGGCCTTTCTAAACAGGAATTATAAAGAAATGGTGATCGATTTGATTACAGTTTATGGGTATGGTGCATATATGTTTAAAACAAAATTATGATGGAAACAAACTGGGGAAATAATTTGTAATATAGTTGATAACTATTCTTACTGTAGAAAGAGCTCTTACAAATCAGTGAGAAAACTCTCCTAAAGACAAGTGAGGAGTCGATTTACAAGTCATTTAAATAGCCGATAAAGAAGGAAGAGGTTAACCTTAAGAGTAATTAGAATATTTGGGACTTAGTATAAAGCTACAGTAATCAAGACTGTATGGTATTAGCAAAAGGGTATGATCAGTGGAACAGAATAAAGAATCCATAAATAAACCCACACATATTATTGGGTAGTTTCTAATAAAGCTAACATATGACCTAGCAAACCCACTCCTAGGTATTTACCCAAGGCTAATGAAAATTTAAATTTGCATGAGCACCTGTACACAGATGTTTTTAGTGACTTTATTCATGATGGTCTCAATCTTAAATAAACTGTGGAACACCTGTGTAAAGGGACACCACTCAGCAGTAAGAACTGATGAATTATTGGCACGTGCAGCAACATGGACAGATCTCAGATGCATCAGTGAAGAAAGCCAGACTTCAGAGACTACACACTGTATGAGTCCATTTACAGGCAAGACTTTCGGGACCTGAAACAGACCCGTGGTTGCCAGGGGCTGGGCTGGGAGGAGGAGTTGTTGACTGCAAAGAGGCACAGGGAACTTTCTGGAGTGATGCTCTGTATCTCTGTGTCTCGGTTGTGATAGTAGTTCCACGACTACATTTGTTAGAACTTGCAGAGATGCACACTGACAATGGTGAATTCTAGTGTATGTAAATTATACCTTGGAGAAATTGGGAGAAAATAATCAGGACAGTGCAAATTAAAACAAATCTGTTATATCTTTACCTATCTAATAGGCTAATATGAAAGATGGTGGTGTTGGGAATGGGGGAGCTTCCCCCAGGCTGCTAATAGAAACTTATTGTCATTAAACATGTATTTCATAATCTGAAGAAAGTAAGCGTTAACTTTTAAATACAGGAAATGTGTGGTTATATTTGAGAGAACTCTCTAGCTAAAGTTTTAATATGAAGGAATCTAAAAGTTATAATCCAATGTAGAACCAACCAGGTTGTGTTTATTGTAATCCCTAGAAAGATGTGTTGATTTTTTTAATGTAGGAAAATAGCTTGTATACATTTTTAAACCACATGACTAGTTTAGGCATTATGCAGGGAGAACTAACCAAAACAAACATTTCAAGAACTAATGTTTTGAATTTTGAATCTTTTTATAGCAAATACACTATTTTAAAGTTTATTTCTTTTTATCCTCAAATGATAATAACGTTAAAGTCTCCCGACAAGTTTAACATTTTAGGGAGTCTAGGGTAATGCCATGATCCGTTAAAGGACACACCTCATTTGACTTTGTATCTCTGTGCCCAGAAAGCTGTGTTTGTTGCATTTTGAAAGAGAACCCTCAAGAGTCAGCATATGCAGGTGATTTTTATTAACTGGTATTGTAATGGCTTGCATATTTGTCTTATGTTAGCACACCTCAATCTTATGCAAAAGGCTCAGTGTTTTTAAAATCAATATAAGAAAACATCAGAATACTCCACTAGCTATTAAACTAAAGCATCAAGTTAGTGCAGGCTTCAGATTTATTCTTTAGTCTGCATAGTTGCTATTGTTTGATTAGACAATTGACTTGGACATTTTTAGGTTTGGTACTGAATCTGAACATTTTTACTTTCTAGATCCGAGCCAAATTGTGAAATCACTTTGCATTTGTCATATTCCTGTCATAATCATGTAAAATCACTTCTTAAAACGAAATCCAAGTCCCTGAGTGACCACGATGAGGCAGTGCTCCAGTACACCCCCTCTTTGAAAAGTGTCCACGTTGAAATTTGTAGTCGAAGAATGTACTCATGCATGTTGCCATCCTGATGGCGCTTGTTTTCCACATTTAAAAAAGTATTTCTCATATGTGAACGTTTTAGGCTTTGTGACTAGTGTAATAAAATTGGACAAAAGTTAGAGACTTTTCTCATAAGCTTGTAAAAGGAAGTATTTAGGTTTCATAAGGTTTTTTTTTAATAAAAGATCTAATTTTGGAAAGGTATGAATTTGTAACTGATTCTTGCTTCACCAGGGTATGTAGAAATCAGTACTTCGAAGGATTGTTCTGAGGGTGGAAATTTCTAGGAAGCCAGAGCATCCAGACTGACTGGGAATATACCCGAGGTGGGTGGCTGTGGTGGCTCTGGTTTCAGGGTCACCTTCCCCTCGAGAACCCTCAGGTTTGTCCTGAAGCAGGGGAGTAGAACTAGAGGGTGACCCAGCCAGCAGCACTACCCTGACCCCTTCCCAGGCTTCATGAGACCCAAATCCTCTCCCTAGACACTGTGGTACCGAGATACCACCAGGAAAACAGGTTATCCAGAGAGTCTGGACCCACATAACTCTGCCCTTTTTTCTTTCATCACATTCTGTAAGACTCTCAGCGGTGCTTATGAAACATCAGTGAGTTCGTATTTGAGTTTTCTTAATCCTTGAAGGAAATTATTTGTGCTAAAAATGAAAAGTAATATATTTCCTACTGTAGGTATTCATGCTATGGGCAGATTGGTCTATGAAGCCATTAAGGGAACCCTGTGGAACCGAATGCCCCCGGACCACAGGCTAAGAGTCGCAGGCTCAGTGACTAGAGAGCGTGTCTAGACTTTTTTTTTTTTTTTATATCTTTTACATTCCTATAAAGAGGTTTCTGCTTATTCAGTTAAAGTATGTACACATCAGAATATTAAGTACAGGGCTTCCCTGGTGGCGCAGTGGTTGAGAATCTGCCTGCTAATGCAGGGGACACGGGTTCGAGCCCTGGTCTGGGAAGATCCCACATGCCACGGAGCAGCTGGGCCCGTGAGCCACAACTACTGAGCCTGCGCGTCTGGAGCCTGTGCCCCGCAACGGGAGGGGCCGCGATAGTGAAAGGCCCGCGCACCGCGATGAAGAGCGGTCCCCGCACCGCGATGAAGAGTGGCCCCCACTTGCCGTAACTAGAGAAAGCCCTTGCACGAGAACCGAAGACCCAACACAGCCAAAAATAAATAAATAAATAAAGTAGCTATAAAATTAAAAAAAAAAAAAAAAAAAAAGAATATTAAGTACAGCTAATTTCTAATTACTTTTTTTTACAAGTAATAAATGAATGTTCTTGTAAGATAATTCAAATAATACAGAAATATATTTAATAAAAAGTATAAAATCCCTTTTGCTTTCTCCCGCCAGTCCCACTCCTATATCTAGAGGTGTGACCATTTATGAGCCTTGCGGACTCTGCAGTAACACATGTAGCACTGTTTGCTCAGACACCCTGTCAGCGTCTCAGAAAGTACCAGATAAGTAGTGCTGTCCACATTTTAAAGAAGAGAAAACTAAGATGTGAAGAAGTTGGGTGACTTGGCCAAGAATACATAGCTAATTAAATGGCCAAGGCAGGGTTTGAACCTAGGTCTGTGACGCTTTAGCCCAGGCATGCTCGTTTCCTTAGGCTATACTGAAAGAAATCACACCGCTATTATGTTTTAGCTTGTCTTATCGTTCCTTCTTCATCTGTGAAGTTCACTTCCTAACCGGTTTCAAAATCAGACTCGTAAAGTGACTTATGAAAGAATACCGAGTTGGAAGGGTGTCTGCTGCTTGTCTGGTTTGGGTTTGTGTGAACGTGTATAGTCCCACAGTGTGTGACTGATAACCTCTGACTTCTTGAACTTTTCCCTGTTTTCTTGCGACTTAAAAAAACAAGTTTGCATAAGGCCTTAACCAGCTGACACTGCAGCTTGTCCTCATTGACCTCCACACCCCGCCCCCCCCCCCACACTGTACCCCGAGCCCTTCTTAGTCTCCTTTCCCTCTCACTAGCTGCTCACTGCCTCTGTACCTCAGACTTCCGCTTCATCTGCCTCCTGGGGGCTCTACCCAAACGGCATTTGCAGAAGTACTACTTTGTTTTTAGTTTCAGGCTCACTCCATTCAGCAGACCTCTGTCGAGCAGGACTGCCGGGGTGCAGGGGACATACTCTGCACTCACGGAGCTCTGCGCAGAGGAGGAGGACAGGAGAACATCTGTAGTTACAGCTGGCCGTGGTGGTGCTGAAATCACCAGCTGGCCCAGCTCCCGAGGTTGGAGGGCAGTGTGGGGAGACCTCAGGGAACGTGAGGGTCAGTGGTGGAAACCGCTGTGTCTAAGCACATAGTGGAATTGGCACGATCTCCCTGGCGTGGAAGTCAGAGGACCCACAGAGTGTAGAGTCTGGGAGGTCTCCCGAGTTTTGATTGGGTGGGTGAAGGTGTCATTGACCAAGTTAGAATACAAATGAGGACAAATAGGTTTGGGTAAACGATGATAAGCTTTGTTTGGGCAGCACTGATTTTTGAAGTCCCCAAGGCACATTTAGGTGGATTCAGGTCTGGGAAAGAAGTTTTTTCAAGTAGGTATGAGATGTCGACATTCATTCTCACTCTTTTCTTTAAAGAGAAGAAGTGATTCCTTGTTAAATAATACAGCTTTGCTTCCAACTAGAGTGTTGATAAAACCAGAAATAATAGGACATGTCCACATGCTTCGTTCCTCTTCTGCCTCAGTCTTACACTGTTAGTTCAAATGACCTGACAGTTTTCTACTTTCAGAACGGTCTCTAGTTATGTCCCTTAGAAGCAGCCACTGATCTTGTCCAGAGCAAGAAAGAATCCTTGAAAACCAGAGCTCTAGGTGATTTTGAATGCAGATGAGTAGTTTTAACTATGTAGATAGGAATTCACATCAGTGGACCATAGAGATTAGGTTTCTGAATATCATACAAGAAACAAAGGCTCTAGGTTTTGTTATAGAACTCCTGGGACCTACACACTTCTGCAACAGTACTTGCTATTCTAAGAAAGCATTCCCTTTAACATTAGTATTGGGTCATATGTCAGTTGCTAGTGACCGTAGTTGGAACTGCAAAGTGATTGCATAAATCCTGCCAGTTGTGAGTGGTGTTATAAAAGGTGCTGGTCCCTAGCTCATCTATAGTGGTTTTAGAACATTCTATTCCTGTTGCTTGTTTCGTGACTCATGGCTACACTGATAAAAGAAAGCCAGAGGGAAAAAATAGAGGGTTCTACTTAAAATCTTTCTTCTGGTCTTCCCATTTTTATTACTTTCTAATCCCTGTTTGTTCTTTTGCTGTCGAGATAATTCACTTCAGAGATTTTCAGAAAACCTTTCAGTAGTTGTGACATTTTCCCTTCCACACCCTTTGGCAATTACTTTTCCTCAAAGTAATCACTCTTTTATTCTGTTTTGTTTTCATTTTGATCTTTTGTTAGCCTGCCTAAATGAACTTAGTAATATAAACTCCACCTCCAACCCTAGAGATAGCATAATTCAATTGTATTATGGTGAATTGACCTACTGAATGTTAGCAGATGAGACTTCAGTGCTCATTCTTGTGATCTTATTTCTAGCTACCTTGAGAGCCAGTAAGGGGACCGGTAATTCCCACCCTTCATACTAACAAAGACTTCATTATCTTTCTACTCTTTCCCCTTCCATGAGTTGGAAGGTTTTTTTTTTAACCAAAGGAACTGTATTTATGAAGTGCTATTTTCTTTTTCTATTATTAACCAAGGGTCTGTAGCTGGGTCTGAAATAAAAACATATGCTTCAGGTAGTAGTCATTAAGTTTGATTTTTCAGATGATTGATGTTTGTTAACCTGTGGACCTTTAGTATGAATAGACAATTCCACTGACATTTTTTTTAATGAAAATAATGTAAAGTCCCCGTTCCATGCTCTTTCTCTAACTTTCCCTACTCATCCCCGCCCCCCCCCCCCCCCCCCCCCCCAATTACAGACTTGGTGGATCCCTTGTGGTCCTAGGATTTCAAGCTTAGGCTATGATCTATGCCTTGGGAGTTTGTAGTTTTTTTTTTTTTTTTTAATTCTATATATATATATATTTTAAATTTTTTATTTATTTTTATTTATTTATTTATTTATGGCTGCGTTGGGTCTCCGTTTCTGTGCGAGGGCTTTCTCTAGTTGTGGCGAGCGGGGGCCACTCTTCATCGCTGTGCGCGGGCCTCTCACTGTCGCGGCCTCTCTTGTTGCGGAGCACAGGCTCCAGACGCGCAGGCTCAGTAGTTGTGGCTCACGGGCCTAGTTGCTCCGCGGCATGTGGGATCTTCCCAGACCAGGGCTCGAACCCGTGTCCCCCGTACCGGCAGGCAGATTCTCAACCACTGCGCCACCAGGGAAGCCCCGGGAGTTTGTAGTTTTATTAGCAAGTTATTTTTTTTTATGGAAAAGGTAATTTAAAATATCCACTAAAATGAATTTTTATTAAGACAAGTACCCCCTCCCTCCCTTATTTTGGGTGGAATATCATAGATAATCTTTCTTGATTCCACTCTTAGTCCTGTAACACCAGATGTGTAGTCCTGGGGACCAAACTCCTGAGTTACCACCTTTTTCTTTTTTTTTTTTAACCTGAATTACTAAAAGGCCTTCCTTGTTCCTCCTGCCTCCCCCCAGTCTCTTAGTTTTTCTTTGCTGTGTTGGCTTTGTGCCTTCTTGAGCTTACCTGCTTTCTGTTTCTGTTACCTGCTGTCTGTTTCTCACAGTGAATTAGGAGCCCCAAAAGGGCAAGGGTGTCTCTCATTTATTTCTGTGTTCGCTGTGCCTAGACAGAGCCTGGCACAGGTGAACAAGAGCGGGGCGGCAGCAGCCTCCTTGGGAATGCTTTCTGTGTGCTGGTCTCTGTCCTGAATACTTAACCATGGATTTGATTCTTATCCGTTTAATGCCTACAGCAGCTTTAAGAGGAAGTAACTATTCTCATTTTTCAAGATGGGAAACATATTTTTCAATAACTTGGTTGAAGTCATACTTCGTGTTTGTTTAGTGACTCTTTTTATCTCTTTCCTTTGGCGCCTAGGATGCAAAAAGTTAATGATTCAAAGACAAAAAGTAGAGTAAGAAGAGAAAAAGTCTGGAAAATAAGCAAATGGAATAAATGGTCCCTTGAATAATGTTGTGTCCATGAGAGGGTTATTTGCCCTTTCAAAAACTTTACCCCCTCAGTTACACTGCCGTTCTTCTCCAGTTTACATGCTTCAAATCATGTCGTTTAGCTTTGGAAACTACTTGCCATAGAATTGTATTTCTGAGTTTCTCAAATTGTAAGCATTTCCATGTTCAGAAATTATTTGAGCCGTAATTGAAAACAGTGGAAACAGTGTATATATTTATGTTGTTTTTTTTTTTTTTTAATACAGTTTTATAGCTACTTTATTTATTTATTTATTTATTCTTCGCTGTGTTGGGTCTTCGGTTCGTGCGAGGGCTTTCTCTAGTTACGGCAAGTGGGGGCCACTCTTCATCGCGGTGTGGGGACCGCTCCTCATCGCGGTGCGCGGGCCTTTCACTATCGCGGCCCCTCCCGTTGCGGGGCACAGGCTCCAGACGCGCAGGCTCGGCAGTTGTGGCTCACGGGCCCAGCCGCTCCGCGGCATGTGGGATCCTCCCAGACCAGGGCTCGAACCCGTGTCCCCTGCATTAGCAGGCAGATTCTCAACCACTGCGCCACCAGGGAAGCTCTATGTTGTTTTTCTTTTCTACTCTTCTAACCATTCATCAGTTCCTTACAGGCAGAGTGTGTTAGCTTGCTTGGGCAAATGATCCGGAAGAGAACATTTCCAAATAATTGGACTTCCTTGTTGCTATTGAGGTTAATATTTAACAGGAAAAGAGAGTTTCTTTAACCAAATTAGAATTTGGGGTAATTATTAGTTGATATTTATCTTATTTGTTGTATTTTTAAATCATTGGTTTTGTATAATTGTACTGTCAGGTATCATCTCCAGTTTAGCATAGAGAAAAAGTAAAAAACCAAACTAGTTAGAGTATGAAATGGTAGAAGAAATAATGTAGCCAAACTCATAAAAATTATTGTGTTTTTAGGATTTATATGGAAAGATATGAATTTATTATATCTCAAATGTATATGTATTAATGGTTAGGTTTGGTTACAGTAGTAGCATTAGGCACTGTCAATATTGTAACAACAGAAGAAAGTTTTTATTTTAACTATCTTGATTTTTATGATTATGTATTTTTATTGTAAGCCATTTAAAATCCCCTCTTTGGGATTATTATATATATATATTAATGTTTATATTATAAACAGAAACTTCCCTCCTTGTGTAATGAGCATCAGTGAAAAGGTGGGTGTACTTTACAGTTAATTTCTAGATTATGACTGTTTTGTAAAATGAAGGACACATGCATTAAAGGGAGAATAATTGTAATTGCCAGTTGTTCACAGTGGTGGCTAGGGAGTTGGAGCAGGTGACCAGAAATAGCAGGTTCACGTTGTACAAAGAGAGTTTAAGTTAAACATCAACTCTATAAGTTTCCTTTTAAAAATCTTAATAAGGTATTCCTAGAATTGGGGATATAAATTCTTCTCACTGAATATTTAAAAAAACAGGTGCAACTAACCACCATTACTGAGATTGTTTGACTTTGAATGGGGATGGCCCTCTGGATTCCAAAATGAAGATGAAGAAATGTGGGTCAATGAGTGGAGTGGAGCCCTGAGACACCTTGCTGTCCTGGGGCAGTAAGATAATTCATGCATCCAACAAGTAATGCCAGGCAGCCTCTTGGGGACACTGCAGAGTCAAGGGTTTTAACTGAGTGATCCTCAGGTCCCTTTCGTTCTCATTTATATAAATGTTTTAATTTTAGTAGATTTCCCCATCTCCTTCACTAATTTCTATTGGAGCATCCTTAGTAAAATTTATTGTACATATAAAAAAATCAGTGTGTGTAACTTTTGGGTTTCTGCCTTTATTGCCCTCTTTGTTTAATCTGGACCAAGGAAAAGATGTTTTATTAACGAGTTTTAATTCTCATGGAACCTACATAATTTTGGGTGTTTAAGCTTAAATGAAAAGAGAGGTTGAGTGTTAACAGATGTGGTGACAAAGGCCTTGTGGCCTGCCCCTTACTCTCTTCTAAGCCTTTCATGGTCTAGAAAGCTTCTTGAATTGATGTCGTGTTACATGCATGTTCATATAATCATGTCTATACTTTAGTTTCTGGAATGAATGACTTGTGATGGCCTTCTTAAATTGAGTCATTATTTTTCCATCTGTGTGATGGCTTTGTTTTTTATTTAGTGGCAAGAAGTAGGGGGTTATTTGTTATTATAGGAGTTAGTGTTGAGAGGGTCCTCAGATGTCAACTAGTCCAGCTTTCCAACCAGTACAGGAGTGCCTTATGCAGGAGATTAGACTGATGGTTACCCAGCCTTTGCTGGAATACTTATAGTGATGGGAAACTTACTACCTTTTCCAGTGTTATCATGGTTTTATTAAGTAGCATCTGCTGTTTTTAAAGTCAAAGTGTGCCTTCTGGTTACTATACCTTCAGTCCTAGTTCTTTCCTCTGAAGTAATACATAACCAGTCTTTTTCCTCATTGACATCCCAGCCCAGGAATATTTTTCTCCTCTCTGAGCTTTAATTTTCTTGTCTGTAACATGATTTGGTTACCTGACCAGGATTGAGGTTTAAGAACAACCTGGACAATCGTGACCTTAGGCAAAACCCTTTTCACGTCTCAGAGTATTAGTATCTTAGTTTTATCTCTGGTGTATAATACAATGGGAAAAATGGCAGTGTGTGTACATTGGTTTGGGAACCTTGATAGGTACTTTCCAGTCGATGTTCTTGCCATTAATAAATGAATTAATTCATTTCTTCATTGAACATTTATTGACCATTCCCTATGTGCCTGGCACTTGCTTGGGTCTTAAGTGAATATAAAAACAGGGAATACGACAGATACCTTCCCTGCCTGACTGAGGCTTAAGTTCTCTTCCCTAGATCTTTTTACTTTGAGGTATAAATGCTTTTCTAAAATTTTGTTTTACGTTTTTAAAAAATTTTTATGTTGGAGTAAAGTTGATTTACAATGTTGTGTTAGTTTCAGGTATGCAGCAAAGTGATTTAGTTATACATATACCTATATCAGTTCTTTTTTCAGATTCTTTTCCCACATAGGTTATTACAGAGTATTGAGTAGAGTTCCCTGTGCTATACAGTAGGTCTTTGTTGATTATCTCTTTTATATATAGTAGTGTGTATATGTTAATCCTAACCTCCTAATTTATCCCTTCCCCGACCTTTTCCCCTTTGGTAACCATAGGTTTGTTTTCTAAGTCTGTGAGTCTGCTTCTGTTTTGTAAATAAGTTCATTTGTATCATTTTTTAGATTCCACATAAAAGTGATATCATATGATATTTGTCTTTGTCTGACTTCACTTAGTATGATCATCTCTAGGTCCATCTATGTTGCTGCAAATGGCATTATTTCATTCTTTTTTTTATGGCTGAGTAATATTCCACTGTATATACGTACCACATCTTCTTCATTCATCTGTTGATGGCCATTTAGGCTGCTTCCATGTCTTGGCTATTGTATATAGTGCTGCAAAGAACATGGGGTTGCATGTATCTTTTCAAAGTATGGTTTTTTCCAGATATATGCCCAGGAGTGGGGTTGCTGGATCATATGGTATCTCTATTTTTAGTTTTTTAAAGAACCTCCATACTGTTCTCCATAGTGGCTGTACCAATTTACATTCCCACCAACAGTGTAGGAGGGTTTTAGGAGGGTTCCCCTTTTTCCACACCCTCTCCAGCATTTATTGTTTGTAGACTTAAAAAATTTTTTAGATTAATTAATTAATTAATTTGGCTGTGCCAGGTGTTAGTTGTGGCACACGGTATCTTCATTGCCGCACACAGGATCTTCGTTTCAGCATGAGGGATCTTTTAGTTGCGGCACATGGGATCTTCAGTTGTGGCATGTGGGATCTTTAGCTGTGGCATGTGGGATCTGGTTCCCTGACCAGGGATTGAACCCAGGCTCCCTATGTTGGGAGAACAGAGTCTTAGCCACTGGACCACCAGGGAAGTCCCCTATCGTTTGTAGACTTTTTGATGATGGCCATTCTGACCCGTGTGAGGTGATACCTCATTGTAGTTTTGATTTGCATTTCTCTAATAATTAGTGATGTTGAGCATCTTTTCATGTGTCTCTTGGCCATCTGTATGTCTTCTTTGGAGAAATGTCTATTTAGATCTTCTGTGCATATTTTGATTGGGTTGTTTGTTTTTTTGATATTGAGCTGCATGAGCTGTTTGTATATTTTGGAGATTAATCCCTTGTTGGTCACATCGTTTGCAAATATTTTCTCCCATTCTCTGGGTTGCGTTGTGTTTTGTTTATGGTTTCCTTTGCTGTGCAAAAGCTTTTGAGTTCAGTTAGGTCCCATTTGTTTATTTTTATTTTCATTACTCTAGGAAGTGGATCCAAAAAGATATTCCTGAAATTTATGTTAAAGAGTGCTCTGCCTATGTTCTCTTCTAAGAGTTGGGTAGTATCCGGCCTTACATTTGGGTCTTTAATCCATTTTGAGTTTGTTCTTGTGTATCGTGTTAGAGAATCTTCTAATTTCATTCTTTTACATGTAGCTGTCCAGTTTTCCCAGCACCACTTATTGAAGAGGCTGTCTTTTCTCCATTGTATATTCTTGCCTCCTTCATCATAGATTGACCATAGGTACATGGGTTTATTTCTGGACTTTCTATCCTGTTCCACTGATCTGTAAGTCTGTCTTTGTGCCAGTGCCATACTGTTTTGATTATTGTAACTTTATAGTATAGTCTGAAGTCAGGGAGCCTGATTCCTCCAGCTCTGTTTTTTTTTTTTTTTTAATAAATAAATTTATTTATTTATTTATTTATTTATTTATTTATTTATTTATTTTTGGCTGTGTTGGGTCTTCGTTTCTGTGCGAGGGCTTTCTCTAGTTGCGGCAAGCGGGGGCCACTCTTCATCGCGGTGCGTGGGCCTTTCACTGTCGCGGCCTCTCTTGTTGCGGAGCACAGGCTCCAGATGCGCAGGCTCAGTAGTTGTGGCTCACGGGCTTAGTTGCTCCGCGGCATGTGGGATCCTCCCAGACCAGGGCTCGAACCCGTGTCCCCTGCATCGGCAGGCAGACTCTCAACCACTGCGCCACCAGGGAAGCCCTCCAGCTCTGTTTTTCTTTCTCAAGATTGCTTTGATTATTTGGGATCTTTTGTGTTTCCATATAAACTTTAAGATTTTTTGTTCTAGATATGAAAAAAATGCCACTGGTAATTTATTTCATAGGGGTTGCATTGAATCTGTAGATTACCTTGGATCGTATAGTCATTTTGACAATATTGTTCTTCCAGTCCAAGAACATGGCGTATCTTTCCATCTGTTTGTGTCCCCTTTGATCTCTTTCATCAGTGTCTTACAGTTTTTGGAGTACAGGTCTTTTGCCTCCTTAGGTAGGTTTATTCCTAGGTATTTTATTCTTTTTGATGTGATGGTAAATGGGATTGTTTCCTTAATTTCTCTTTCTGTTCTTTTGTTGTTAGTGTATAGAAATGCAGCAGATTTCTGTGTTAGTATCTTGCAACTTTACCAGATTCATTGATTAGCTCTAGTAGTTTTCTGGTAGCATCTTTAGGATTTTCTATGTATAGTATCATGTCATCTGCAAACAGTGACAGTTTTACTTCTTCTTTTCCAAATTGTATTCCCTTTATTTCTTTTTCTTCTCTGATTGCCATGGCTAGGACTTCCAAAACTATGTTGAATACAAGTGGTGAGAGTGGACATCCTTGTCTTGTTGCTGATCTTAGAAGAAATGCTTTCAGCCTTTCACTGTTGAGAATGATGTTAGCTGTGGGTTTGTCATATATGGCCTTTTTTATGTTGAGGTAGGTTCCCTCTATGCCCACTTTCCGGAGAGTTTTTATGATAAATGGGTGTTGAATTTTGTGAAAAGCTTTTCCTGCAGCTATTGAGATGATCATCTGGTTTTTATTCTTCAGTTTGTTAATGTGTTGTATCACACTGACTTGTGGATATTGAAAAATCCTTGCACCTCTGGGATAAATCCCACTTGATCATGGTGTGGGTATCCTTTTAATGTATTGTTGGATTCAGTTTACTAGTATTTTGTTGAGGATTTTTTGTGTCTATGTTCATCACTGATATTGGCCTGTAATTTTCTTTTTTTGTTGTATCTTTTTCTGATTTTGGTATCAGGGTGATGGTGGTTTCTTAGAATGAGTTTGGGACTGCTCCTTCCTCTGCAATATTTTGAAATAGTTTCTGAAGGATAGGTGTTAACACTTCTCTAAATGCTTGATAGGATTTGCCTGTGAAGACATCTGGTCCTGGACTATTGTTTGTTGGGAGGTTTTAATCACAGTTTCAATTTCAGTACTTGTGATTGGTCTGTACATATTTTCTGTTTTTTCCTTGTTCAGTCTTGGAAGATTGTACCTTTCTAAGAATTTGTCCCTTTCTTCTAGGTTGTCCATTTTATTGGCATACAGTTGCTTGTAATAGTTTCTTATGATCCTTTGTATTTCTGTGGTGTCTGTTGTAACTTCCTTTTTCATTTCTAACTTTATTGATTTGAGTCCTCTCCCTTTTTTTCTTGATGAGTGTGGCTAAAGGTTTATCAATTTTGTTTATCTTTTCAAAGAACCAGCTTTTAGTTTCATTGATCCTTACTATTGTTTTCGTCATTCCTATTTCTTTTATTTCTGCTGTGATCTTTATGATTTCTTTCCTTCTACTAACTTTGGGTTTTGTTGCTTTAGTTGCTTTAAGTGTAAGGTTAGGTTGTTTATTTGGGCTTTTTTTTGTTTCCTGAGGTAAGACTGCATTGCTATAAACTTCCTTTTTAGAACTGCTTTTGCTGCATCACATAGGTTTTGGATCATCATGTTTTGTTTTCATTTGTTTCTAGAAGGTGTTTTGACTCTTCAAAATAAAATAATCTTGTTAGTCTACTTTTACTCCTCTGAGTGTTTTCTGTTGTCTAACGACTTCAGTATTTAACAGTGTGTCTTTGATTTGTAGATATATGGAGTCTGGGAGTGATCCTTTTCATGTTGGTGTGTGGGCAGCCACCATTTCAAGAGGCCAATGACAGTGAAACATTGACAATGATCATGGATTGCAAATATACAGTACCATCCCACGTATCTAAAGGGTGTAAAGAGTAAGTAAAAAAAAAAAAAAAAAAAGTATGTGGGTATCTTTGTTCGTTTTAATTTTTGAACCCAATATTTCTGCTCTTGTTAAGTATGTTTTGGGGAGTTAACCACAGAATATGATTGAAATTTAATATTGGAGTACAGAATGTATTAGTCTATTTTTCAAATATGCCAGTTTTCAAGAAACCCATTATATGCCTCCTCAGCCTCCAGGAGAAGTGGGTTACTTTCACTTGAAGAATTACCATAAGAACTACTTTCTCTTTTTGCACCTGGAATTATATTTGACGTTCCAGAGAAGAGTTAGGGAATTTTCTTTCCTGAAAAAGACCATCAACACACCATTTTAGGATTTACATAGCATGCCTCATAATTTTATTCATGTACCTCTCTCCCCAGTTAACTGAAGAGCTCTGTTTTGGTTCATGTGACTATGGGAAGAAGTATATGCAAGCTGATTACTTGGAATTTAAAGTACTATATATATAGTACTGTGATATGTGTAGTGATAAATTCATAATGGAGTAAAAGAACTGCTGGGAGTTCAGTATTTCTTTGATATTGTGGTGATATTTTAAAATAAGGTCACCTGAGATGATAGCTACTTAAAGGATTTTGCTAGAGTAATAAAGTTTTTAGTTTCTCCCATCAGCTGATAAGAAGGAAATCTGAGCTTGAGGAACCTTTTCTCCAAGTGGATCCCCATCTTAGGCCATAGTTAAGAATTTAGGAATTCCAGCTCTCTGGATTCAGCTACTGGTTTCTCAGTTTACTAATGGTATGAGAATGGTGGAACCTACCTTACAGGGTTATTGTGAAAATTAAATGAATTAATGTATATAAAGCTTGTAGCTCAGTCTTTAGCACATAAGTAGCACTCAAAATGAATATTGGTGATGAATATGATGATGATTATTGATGATGATTACAATCCTCCCCTCCCCCTCCTCCTCCTCTCCCCCCCCACCCTTACTATTATTATTCTCTACCCCAGGAAGCAGGCTGCTCTCTGTGGGTATATGTTGTGTGCATGTTAGATGTTTGTAATTCAAGGAGTATCTCCATAGCCCCTTCTGAAAAAACTAAAACAGAGTAATTTATTTTTATATTGACATTTATCATTCAAAAGAATGGATAAAATGTGTATGTAATAAAATGAACCCATTATCCAGCTTAAGATAAAGAACGGTTCTAATATTTTAGAAGCCTCTTCTTGGTGTCTCCCTCCTAGAGGGATTATCTTTGATAATCATAGGACCATTCAGTTTCTACTTTATCCTACTTCTTCCTTTTTCCTGTCAGTTTTGTTAAGTTTTGTTTCTTAAGGAGCTTGTCCATTTTATCTAAATTTTCAAATTTATTGGCCTCAAGTATTTATAATATCCTCTAATTATATTTTTAAAGCCTATGAATTAGAGGAGTTGTTGCCCTTTTTCATTCTCATACTGATTTTTTTGCCTTCTCTATTTTTGCATTCTCTGTTTTTGTCTTGATCAGTCTTACATGAGGTTTGTTCATTTTAATCTTTTTCAAAGAACTATCTTTTGTCTTTATTAATTTACTATTATATTTTTTGTTTTATGCTGTTGATATTCTTTTGTCTGTATTATTTCCTTCTGCCTACTTAATGGGCTAATTCTTTTGTTCTTTTTCTTATGCTGGATATTCAGATCATAAATTTTCCTTTTCTAAGGTAGTAGTTTAAGGCTATAAATTGCCTCTTAGTACCATTTCAGCTACATCCCATTAGTTTTGATTAATAGTCCTTTTGTTATTCAGTTCTGATTATTTTATAGGTTCCATGGGTTTATTTAACCTATTACTTTCAGAGGGGTATTTTAAATTTCCAAATGTGTAGCTTTACTAATTAACTTTTTGTTATTCATTTCTAACTTAATTGCATTGTGATCCAAGAATATAGTCTGTATGTTACTAGTTTTTTTAAAATTGGTAAGGCTTCCTATGGCTTAGCATGGAGTCAATTTTTATAAATAATCCTTTTGTTCTGGAAAAGAATGTATGTTTCTAATTGTTGGGGTCAGAGTTCTGTATAAATCCTTAAGACTAAGCTTGTTTATTATGATGTTTAAAATTACTTCTGAGTCTTTTGACTGCTTGATCTATCACTTACTGAGATATTTTTCCACTACATGGAAGTATATTATAGGCAAATAAAAATAGTGATTACCCCCATTAATACAACATTGTAAATGTATTTTTCTTATTCTTGAAAGTCTCTCAGTGTTTGCTTTGGGTGTTTTGGGGGAATGTTATTAGGTCCAAACAAGTTGAAAACTGTTGTGTCTTGCTGGTGAATTGAACCTTTGTATCACTGTTTATCTCTAATAATGCTTTGGGCTTTAAAGTCAGTCTATGTTGTCTAGTTTTAGCTAACCACTCCAGTTGTCTTTTGGTTAGCATTTATGTGCTATATAGGTTTCCATTCTTTTACTTTAAATCTTTTATTGTCTTGTTTTTAGGTACATCTTTTTTTAACAATTGGGAGCTGGATTTTTGATTAATCCTATCTGACCAATGCTCCCATCTGAGCATTGTCTTTTAATTGGAGAGTTTATTCCATTTATTTTTTATTGTGTTCACTGATAGAAGTAGGTGTATTTGACGTCTTTGCATTCTGATTTTGCCATCGTGTCTTTTAGTTCTTGCAGTGGTACCTTGTTTCCTTTGTACTTTTTGACTGCGAGGTCAGATTTCTTATAAAATTATGTGGGAGTTCTTTTAAGTTACATTCCCTAGAGAAACAGTTTGCATTTGCTTTTCTACTAGTTGCCCTTGGGCACGTCCAGCCTGAAGCCTCTTAAAATTAACTTTTTCACTATGTGTACCATACAGATATACTGTCATTAATTTGGACCACAAACTTGTGAGAGGACCAGCTTGTAGTTAGAAGTTCTTAGAAGAAATTCCCCCATTTCACCTCCACAGCACTGTTGAGGCAGGCAAGTTTCCCTCTTGACATCTTAGCAGTAGGTTTGTTTCTTCTCGTTCATCTTCACACTGAAGCTGGGGTCCCAGTTCTTTGCAGGGGTTCTAGTTGCATCCCCCACTTTCAGTAGGCCGTACATATTGTAATCTGGTTATATTCTGTTTCGTGTACTCAGTGTGGAAACAGAAAAAAGCAGAAACAATCAGGCCAAGGCCAGCTTTGTCACTTGCTCCTAAGAGTCTTGCTTTTACTGTTTTTACCTGCTGAGTAGTTCGTCCGTCCGTGCTTCTGTCTGCCCTCCCTCCCTTCCTTCCTCCCAACACAATGCCTTTAAACAAAATATATGTCTAAAAATATATGCCATTTTGGTTGCTTTCATCAGGATGGTCATTCATTCTTCTGGAAACAGAAGTTGGCTCATGCACCCTATTCTGTATGTCGTTGCTGATCATTGTATCTGATTCCGGTATGCCACTATGCCACAGTTAATTCAAGGACAGATGTTGGTACCTAGAGTTAATTCTAGATGATAGGAAACTGCATTTGTGTGTTTGGCTTGTCAGTATATCTGGTGGTTGTGATTTTTTATTTTATGAATCTGATGGCACTTTCTTTATTCCCATCTGCCCCACCATCACCTCTACTGGACGTAATGAAATTGATGGTATAAGTTCAGGAAACAATTCTGATAAATACAGTAACCCACCATTACTAATCCCTGACAGCAGTTTGCTTTAACAATGGACTTACCTTCCTTTCCAGCCTGATCACAAGGATGCTACAGAGAGATCCCAAGAGAAGGGCCTCTTTAGAAGAGATTGAAAACCATCCTTGGCTTCAGGGAGTGGACCCTTCCCCAGCCACGAAGTATAACATCCCCCTCGTGTCATATAAGAACCTCTCGGAAGAGGAGCACAACAGCATCATTCAGCGCATGGTGCTCGGGGACATAGCGGATCGGGATGCCATTGTCGAGTATGTCGGCGCTCATCACTACAGGGGCCGTGGGCTTAGGGTTCTTGGGATGGGCTCTTTTCTTAATGTGTCAGGGCTTGGGGACACTGTGTAATGGATAGGATTGCCAGTTGGCAGGGGTTATGTCATTTATCTCTAGAGTTTCTGGCCCTGTGCCTGGCTCATAGGTTTTGTTGGTCTTTTGTTTTTATTTTTGTACTAGTGAGCAGTGAGTCCTGTGGCCTTTCTCCCTTCTTACAGAAGTGGATTGGAATAGACTGTTTTATATCCCAGTACATGCCTTGTCCATTGCTGTATCCTCTTAATTCTTGGGTCTCCCTCTGGTCCCCATAAAGAAGCAGGGACACTCAAGAGGGCGACACCACAATTCCTCAAAATCAGGGGTTGCTATATGTGTCCAGTCACACATTTTTGTAAATAAAGTTGTAGTGGCCCACAGCTGAGCCCATTTGTTTACATGTCCATGGCAGCATTGTGCTGCAGTATCAGCGTCATTGTGAGATGGACCATGTTACCTACAAAACTCAAAATATTTACTGTCTGGCTCTTCAAGAGCCCTTGCTGCAGTAATCTGGAACCCACGAGATGCACAAGTTGTTAGTTACATTTTTTAAAACCAAAGACAGTTTTTTTATAACCTAAGAAGTTTGGAATCAAGGATAATATAAAGATGCAGTTGGTTTAACAATGATATGATTCATTTCCGTAAGAGGTCCTGTCTATAAAAATACGAAGCGTTTCTACAAATGAAAAGTCAAAAGTTATTTAACCCATTGAATGAAATAGTTGGATATGATGGGAAGAGGATATACTCTGGGGGCAAAAAAGAGGTTCCCATCGGGAGGGCCACTCTGGCCTGGCTGAGTGATCTGACCCAGGTACCTGACCTCGGGGGAGAGGAGGCTGCAGGCTGGACTCACCTCTACAGTGTGGCAGACTGTCACACGTGGCACCTGAGGGCCTGGTCCCTGAGAAGGGTGGTGTCTGTATAAAGGACATGCATCTTTAGGGTACACTGGAAAGAAGGATTTACAAAACTAATCATCATTTTGGTTTAAGTACAAATTTCTTCAGGTTTCTGAGTGCATTCTCAGTTTTCACAGATTGACCTAAAGAAACAGAGAAGCGCAGGACACTTGCTCTTTCTGCCAAGGACACTCACTTTAGGAATGTGTGGAAAATGATTTTTCACTTTTGAGTGAATAAAAGGCTATTTGCATCACCCTGAATTGGCCTAATATTTTTAAATGAATAAGTACATGCAGTGGTGTAGTATAGAACTGTTTAATTCATGTGAATTCAGTTATCAATCCAGAAGGAGAGGTAATGCCTTCGGGGATGCCCTGAGCCCGAGTCTTCCCAGCTGGTCTCAGGCAGCGTGATTCCTGAGTTCATAGACACGTTTGTTGGTCCCCTTAACACAAGCCCGCAGCTCTACCCAGTGCTCAGCTGAGGAAACCACTCTGAGAAGTCATTGTGGCCCCAAATTTCACCTTGGGCTCTTCCCTCAGAACCTCTCACCTCAGCCCCACTTGCCCCCATTAGCTGAGGCCCCACCATCCGTTTTGTGAGGAGAGACTCCTGTATTGTTTCCTCCCGAAGTGTTCATTGCGTATGTTCGCTGACTACAGAAAGGTCCTGAAAAGCATAATTACATATCTCTGGGCCTTGTGGATCCTCTGTGGCATTCCTCCTGTGTCCTGCTACCGGCCAGCTGCAGGAGGGCAGGCAGGCTGTGTGCCCCAGCACAGCGCCGGCCAAACTGCGGACTCAGCATTACTTCTGAGGTGGATGAATGAACGCGTAGATTTTATTCAAAGAAGAGGCTAATGACATGCTTTCAATATATTAATAATTCATTCATGTTGGAAAATGCCAATAAATACAAAGAGTATAAAAATAAAAGCTTTTTCTAATTTTTCTGATTGATACTAGTGTTTCAGTGTACATTCATATAACTCATTTCATAGTTCTACTGGAAGCAAGTAAGCCAGTGTAATGGAAATAAACACTGACACACATTAAATTTTTGGATAATGTGTACATTCTTGGAAACTTTATTATCTTATGCATCTAAAACCAACATCCAGCTCAGCTGCCATCAGCATTTTGGGTTTTTCTTACTAATTGAACATTTTTATGCAGTTGTGTCTTAGAATTTTAAGAATGATCTACTAGGTTTTTTTCTTATTTGTGTGTGTGTGTTGGGTTTTTTTTTCCCCCTGTAATTTTAAAGATTCCAGGTCATTGGATTTCATTTGCTTGTACTTAAAAAAAAAAAAAAAAATCCAGTTCTGCTTGTGAAAAAACAAACCTGCGAATGTGGCTTATATTCACTCTCTCTTATTTCCTCAGAGCCCTGGAAACCAACAGGTATAACCACATCACAGCCACTTACTTCTTGCTTGCTGAAAGGATCCTGAGGGAAAAGCAAGAGAAAGAAATACAGACCAGATCTGCAAGCCCTAGCAATATCAAGGCCCAGTTTAGGTGAGAAAAAAATCTTCACTGATTTTAGTAAGTTAACGTTTTGAAATAGAGAACTTTTTTTGATGTTTCCTAAGTCTGTGGGGTGGGAGTATAGAGAGTGGTGACAGCCTCGCTGGAGGGGCCACCTGTGGGCTTTCCACGTGAGTGGGGGCCCTGGTTCCTTGGTCACCAGGGACGCCTTCCTCTCTCGGGCTTAGCGGAGAGAGGGGCTGCACTTGCTGGCTTGGCCACAAAGACACCTGCGGAGAAGCAGCAGCCTCAGGCTAGAGTGCCAGCTATTTTCACTAAGCTCTTCCGGATCGGACATGTGTAAATGTGTTATTTTCTTTAATTTTTTCATTCTAGGAACAAGGCCAGGTTTTCCCTCAGTATTTGACATAATTTTAAAAAACATACAGAGCATGTCTGTGGCATGATGCTGTCTTAGGATTTCAGGAATTTGGCAGTCACATCAGCTAGTTGATTTGTCATCTGCTTGATCTCGGGAGGTCACTTAACCTCTCTCTGACTCAGCTTCCTGTGAAGTGGGAGTAGTAATCCTGTTTACCTCTTGGGGTTGTGGTGACGGATAAACGAATTAGTATATGTGAAGTGCTTTGAACTGGGTTCCACGTGTTTGCTGTCATTGTTGTGAACGTTTCCCCACCACATCATCTTTGGGAAAGCAGTGACTGGGCGCTCGTCTCCCTGTGTTTGCCTTCCCCTTCTCTTCCTTTCCCGACTCTCCCCCTTCCCCCCTGCCCCCCTCCTCTTCTCCCCCTACCTTCCTACTCCTCTTTTTCTTCTGCCATATTAGCTTTCCATTTAATATCAAAGCTTGGGAAGGGTTACTTTTTTTGTCACCATTATGAAAATTTATTTAGACTTTATCTTTATTCAGATGAAGTAATCCATGGAATTATAGTGATTCAAAAACAGAAGGAGGGACTTCCCTGGTGGTCCAGTGGTAAAGAATCCGCCTTCCAATGCAGGGGATGAGGGTCAATCCCTGGTCGGGGATCTAAGGTCCCACATGCCGCGGGGCAACTAAACCTGTTCACCACAACTACTGAGCTCGCGTTCCTCAACTAGAGAGCCTGCGTGCCGCAAACTACAGAGCCCACACGCTCTGGAACCTGCATGCCATAACTACAGAGCCTGTGTGCTGCAACTAGAGAGAAGCCTGCGCACCGTTAACAAAAGATCCCACATGCTGCAACGAAGATCCCGTGTGCTGCAACTAAGTCCCGATGCAGCCTAAATAAATAAATAAGTAAATAAATATAAAATAAGTAGTTAAAAAAAAAATTTAAAAAAACCAGAAGGATGCTCTTGGTTTTAAATAATTCTCTACTTGTACATCCAGCTATATAAACATATATGTGTGAATATGTAACAGTAATTACTACTTAGAAGAGGAAGAATACCATTGGATTTTAAACTACTTGCAGTCACCTTGCCATGTGTAGGTTGTTGCTTGGGATGGAGCAACAGAGAAGAGACAAGAAAACATTCCCGGGTGACCAAAGACTAAATATTTAGAAGTCTAGTTTAATGGGAAGATGAATTTGCTAACTTCATCTATATCCTGGCCATATTCTTGCATAATGAAAACTAGGCACTCTGTCTGGTGTCAGCTTGGAAGAAGACTGGGCCCCAGGGAGCATGGGGACCCTTGCACATGGGACAAACCAGAAGAGTGACAGTGAGTGGTTAGGGTCAACCTAGTCGTGACCCGAGCCCTCTAGCGTGAAAGAATGGCTCCAGAGCCGTCACCGCGTGCTGCGCCACCAGGCCTGGAGCCACCCCAGTGTTTTGGAGAAGGGAATATTTGGAACTGAACTGTTTTATTTTTAGGGGAACAGATCGGAACTCAATCTGAAGCTGAGCAGATACGTAAATGAATTAAATTGGTTTTACTGTATCATAGAAATTACAAAGCCAGCAGTAGCTATAAAGAAATATCAGAGCCTTCCATGCAGTTTCCTTTCACCCACCTGGCGATTACAGAGTGGAGGTGCTGTCATGGCCTGTCCTCCGCCTGGGGTCCAGGGCCCACTGGCAGGTGGTGGATGTCTGCTTACTTGCCTTTTCTTTGTTGTCAAAACCCTGCACCCTAACTTGGTTCCATTGCTGGGTGTGCCTTGGGGTCAGAGTGACTTGGGGTGCAGAAATGTGGACTGAGTCAGGAGATTGGCGTCTAACCAGCAGAGTTATTTGTGGGACATGGGTAGGTCAAGTCAGGGAGAGCCAGCCCTAGAGAGCGAATACGCTCTTTGGGTCCTGCCAGCATGGGATGGAAACACGTGTATTCTGTTAGAAGAGCTTTGTGAAGTCCTCTGGGAGCTGAACTCCACACGGGTGGGACCAGTGCCCGCATCCTTCCAGAGAGAAACTAGGAGGTAAGGAAAACCACAGAGGCCTGACTGCAAAGGCGCCATCCATTCGATAGGCAGTCATTCAGAGGGCTTCCTGGGTTGCAGAGTGAAGCCACTGCTCTGGGGGTTTAGTAACCACTGAACTCAGCCTAGATGTCACTGTCTTCAAGCCCGTGTGGCCTTGGGCAGGTTGCTTACACTCTCTGTGTTTTGATTTCTTCACTGTCAAGGGAGGGTGGGATTGTGGTGGGATTAAATGAATTAATTGCCGTCAGGCTCTCTCCACAGTGCTGGCTCTAGTAAGTTCTCAGTGTGAACTGTGCTGTCAGTGTGACTCGTTTGTAATTCTTGTTAGCAGTCTTTCTTATCTTTCGTTAAGATAAGCCGTGATTTTCTTACAGTGTTGTGCTCATTAAGTCTAGCACAGCGTTGGGGCCAGATATGTTCTCAATAAATGTGAGCTGTTTAACCATCTGATTTACTCACATAAATAAGAGCCGTTGGTTCAGAAGTGGAGATAGCGTGTCCGGTGCAGCTGCAGCGCTTGCCCATCTGGTTTCTGGGGGTGGGTTCTGAGGTTGGTTTTGGCTTTCTCTTGGGGTTGGTGGGGAGAGAAGTGCCTCCAGCACCTCTGTGCCCCGCCCCCCCCCCCCCCCGAGTGGACTGGCTGCCGCTGTGGGGGGTCAGACGCACTGTCCGCACCTGCCTCCCACTACACGGCCCCCAGCGTTTGCCAGGGCGACATTTTGGGTGGCTGCTCTTTGAGCAGCAGCCTGAAAGGAATGTTGTGTGCCATTTCCTCGGGCCCCGAGCCTCATCTGGAGTTGGTACAGTTGTGTTGTGAGGACAGAGGACTTGTCCAGAGACGCTGCTTGACCTCAAAATCATTGAACACCCAGCTTCTATAAACTACCAAGCAGTGACCAGCAAACGGACCCACTCCATCCTTGAGAGAGAGGAGGAGGCTCCGAGTTGGGGGAACGAGGTCTGCTGTAGACTCCTGTGGGTTTTTTAAGGCTACAGATTTAAACTGGGTTTTATGTCTAGGATAACGTAAGTGGTGTGAAGTGGAAGTGTCAGCGTACCAGTGGCTGTTTCAGTGTCACTGGCGTCTAGTGTTCCCCTGGGCAGAGAGGGCAGTTGAGAATTCAAGATGTTTATTCAAAACAGGCTGGAGACCTCACTTTCGTAAGTCTTCCTTGGGCTACCAAGCAGTGTTCTTACTACTTGGGTGACTCTGGATTGGGGGATAAAATCAAAGTTTAAATAACAGTGGATTTTGCTATGCAGGACTCCTGTGTGGTCATTTAAAAAATGTATGTATTTAGTTTAGAGGGTGCATATTTTAATTGGTGAAGAAGAGATTTATGTATGCCAGTATTCACTGACTTTTCTCTCCAGTATCATATTTAAAAACAGTAAACTATTTCCATTTGTTTTTGTGAACACCAACTTTTAACACCATCCAGTAAAATCTGGAGGACTGGAAATTTCAGGTGAATTTATTAGCAGTAATATACCTTCAAAGGTTGTGATCTTAAGACCGAAAGGAGCAAAACCTGTGTTCAGGTTTTGCTTTGGTGATAACTCCCTTGTACTTTCTAAAAACGTTTTTCTTGTGGTATAAAACGTTTCTATAGAAAAGATGTTTGCCCCCTTTTCTGACAACCGTGATGAAGTTTTCATTTGGCCAATAAGCCATAAACGGAACCACATTTCAAAATCACATTTGCCCTTCTAGTGTCCTTGTGATGTTTACAGGACGTTGAATGGGTTTGCAAGGCTGCTGTTTCTTTTTGTGTCTTTCGTTTTCTTTTTTTTTTCTGTAAAGTCTGTGTATTTTGTCCCAGTAAGTTTTATTTAAGGTCCTTGAGTAAAGTCTGTGTACCATTACATAGCTTTTCTTTTTTCTTCAATCTGTTACATAGGCAGTCATGGCCAACCAAAATTGACGTGCCCCAGGACCTTGAGGATGACCTCACGGCCACTCCTTTGTCCCACGCGACTGTCCCTCAGTCTCCTGCTCGGGCTGCCGACAGTGTCCTCAACGGCCACAGGAGCAAAGGCCTGTGTGACTCGGCTAAGAAAGACGACCTCCCCGAGTTGGCCGGGCCCGCGCTGTCCACGGGGCCGCCCGCCAGCCTGAAACCCGCGGCCAGTGGGCGGAAGTGTCTGTTTCGGGTGGAGGAAGACGAAGAGGAAGACGAGGAGGACAAGAAGCCCATGTCCCTCTCCACACAGGTGGTTCTGCGCCGCAAGCCATCCGTGACCAACCGCCTGACGTCCAGGAAGAGCGCCCCGGTCCTCAACCAGATCTTCGAGGAGGGGGAGTCGGACGACGAGTTCGACATGGATGAGAACCTGCCTCCCAAGCTGAGCCGCTTGAAGATGAACATTGCTTCCCCGGGGACGGTCCACAAACGCTACCACCGCAGGAAAAGTCAGGGCCGCGGCTCCAGCTGCAGCAGCTCGGAGACCAGCGACGACGACTCGGAGAGCCGCCGGCGGCTGGATAAAGACAGCGGCTTCACCTACTCCTGGCACCGCCGGGACAGCAGCGAGGGGCCCCCGGGCAGCGAGGGCGACGGGGGCGGCCAGAGCAAGCCGAGCCGCGGCGGCGGGGGCGCGGACAAGGCCAGCCCCAGCGAGCACAGCGCCGGCGGGGGCGGCCCCGTGGGGGGCTCGGGCGGCGCCCCGGGCGGCACGTCAGGCAGCGCCCGCCGCTGCGCCGGGCCCGGCTCCTCCACATCCACGCAGCTGGCCGCGCGCGGCGCCGGGGAGCTGGTGGAGAGCCTCAAACTCATGGGCCTCTGCCTCGGCTCCCAGCTGCACGGGAGCGCCAAGTACATTATCGACCCGCAGAGCAGCCTGTCGTTCTCCAGCGTGAAGGTCCAGGAGAAGTCCGCCTGGAAGATGTGCATCGGCTCCGCCGGCGGCGCGGCGCCCGCCCCAGCCGTGGGCGGCATGAAGTTCTTCTCCGACCACGTGGCAAACACCACCACGGAGTTGGACCGGATAAAGAGCAAGAATCTGAAAAACAACGTGCTCCAGCTACCTCTGTGCGAAAAGACCATCTCTGTGAACATCCAGCGGAACCCCAAGGAGGGGCTGCTGTGCGCCTCCAGCCAGGCCAGCTGCTGCCACGTCATCTGACCTCGGTGCGCTTCCTGCTCAGAGCGGCGAAGACCGGCTCACTTCACTGGTCCCTTTTCGGTTTTCCTCTTTTAAAGCGGGCAATTATTTATTACTTTTTCATTTGTTCGCCTGACGACTTGACAAATGCATGGTCTTTGTGCATGCTGCTAGACACTCCTTTTTTTCCCAGCCGAAAAGTCTTGTGTAATTTTTACATTTATAATTTTAATGTGGATGATCAGGATTAAATTAAAATGTATATTTGGAACCTAATATAAATGGAGCACTTAGAAATTTGATGTTCTGCACTTACCTAGAGAGAGAAAAAATGCTTTTCCTTGTGAAAAACCTAAATTCCTGCTCCGACCTTCTGTGACATGGAACCTCCGTGATCTGAGGCACGCTCTGGTGTCTGAGGCAGAACCAAAGCAATAACGTTGTGATGCCGTCAGGCCTAGAGCCCGCGAGCGTGCTGCGTGCCCCCAGACGCCGGGGCCCGTGCAGAGTACAGTGAGCGTCTGCACTGACAACCTTAAAACCATGATTTCAGCATACCCACACCTGTTTGTCTTAAGCTGTAGTGTGAAAACAGTTTGGGCTCTTAAAATTTAACTGAAAAAGATTTTCTTGTTTTGTAATACGTGAGATAAAGTACTTAGATTTATAAGGCAGCTTCCCCGTAGAGGTAAATCACAAGCAGACAATCTCATTTTGTAATGTGATAAAGTGAACTGATGATGTCTTAACTCTACTTACAGAGTGTGTGTCTGTCTAACAGAACAAAACGATGCTTGGTGTTAATTCTTTCCTGGAGGGCACACCCCAGGGTTCCTTTACAACCACATAGATAGAAGAAACTATAGGGCCTAATATAGAAGCAAAGGGTGTACCCAGATGTTGGCAAAGTCAAAACCCCATAAATTAAAAAAAAGAAAAAGATGATTGGCATTTGATTTTTAGGAGTTTGATAATTAGGTTGTCTCTTTTGTTAACTTCCATTCTTTTACGTCTTTTAGCTCAGCTACCTATGAAAATTGGCTGATTAAACAATATACATAAAAGGGTAAGAATTCACACATAAAGCAAACAGAAATGCACAAAGCCTGCTTTGTTTTTTGTTTTTTTGTTTTTTTTGCTGTGTTTTTCACTTTGCCTTCCTGCAAAAACAATAATCAAAGAACTCTTGCTTTAAACTATTCCTGTACAAAGACTACTTTTGACCAGATAATCATCTTTCGTGGCTTTTATCTTGTAGGACACAGTATCATTTTGGAAGGGACCAGATGCTACTTTTTCATGCTGTGCCCAGGGGGTCTTAAAAGCAACGCTTAGAGACATTGGTGATAGGATGTGGCTGGGCCCCAGGGCCTTCCCACACTCATCAGCCTCCTGTCATGTCTCTGCAGTGACAGTCGCCTGGTCCGTAGAGTGGGCAGAGCACCAAAGGACAGCATTCCATTGGTCACGGTTTCTCCAAGTACACACTGACTCTGCTACTTTAGGATTCATATGTTTTACTCAGAACTCTGAATTTCACAGTATACTTACTAAACTAAGTAAAGATGATAGTCAAAATACTTATTTTACTTTCTAGACCTAGGCTAGATACGTTTTAAGCTACAGCTCTAGTTCATTGTGATATTTATAATTGAGAGCTATGAGAATAGGTGTGTGGGTGAAGCCATAGAACATATTTGCTTGAAATTCTTGAGCAGGGATCTTATAAAGGGCCAGAAATAAGATGTGTGGTTCACATAGATAGTGAGCGTAACATCTGTATTAAACGTAGGAGAGAAGTTTATAAAGGGCATTGGCAATAAACTCTTTGTTGCAGCTGTTTTCCAAGTAATGTAAATACTTTTTCCTGTGATTATGTATAGCCTTGGAATGGCACCTTTTAACTAACCCATATGTGTTTGGTTTTCAATGGTTTTTTATATTCAAATGTATATATGGTGCTCACTTTTAGGATCAGCAGTGTTGACCATTTATGCTGCATAGCTGTATCATAGCCTTACTAGTTGTGTGTGGTTGGTTGACCCTCTGGGTATACAAATGTTAGTCTGAGTGGCGTCTTACTCATTTGTTCATAAGTGAATGACTGTGCATGTGTTGTATGTCATAGTATGTCGTCACATAAAAGGGAGGGAGCAAATAACCATTACATTAAGATAATATTGGACCAAATGACTTACTTGCTCTAAACAGTTTCTTGTACCCCTTAACCTGTCTTCAGAAGTTGCATAGAGTTACAGTAGTGTGTAAATTAAATATTGTGGAAAAACAATTAGTCTTGTATTTTTCTGTATGTGTGTATATATATATACATATATATACATATATATATATATATATAAAATGATGTACTTCTGGCAGTTCTATCTGTATTTAAAGTTGTGACAATCTTGACACTGATTTTAAGAATAGCCGTGAGACTGACTCAAAGATGTCCCTTCCAAGTAAGAATTGATGTGTGTTAAGAGGGTACAGAATTATCAGCTGATTTGGTCGGTTGCTTCCACTGCTGGTTGATATTCCTCATTGTGTAAACGTTGACAGGTATGTGACAAATGGGAAAAAAAAGTCCAGATAATAAAGTGGCATATCGGTGTTCAGCAATATAAACTGTGTCGCATATTTTGTTTCTTCTTATGAACGCAGCTCTGTATAGTCCCGGCCTGGGTTAGACCGAAGTTCTACGTGCTGTGTGCGCACCTGCACCACCAGATGTGACTGAAAAAAATGCATTCGTGACTGTTCTCACTTTAAACTCGTGACCATAAGTCTCAGGTGGGTCCCAGGACTGCCCATTAATTAAACTTTATTTCCCCAATTATCTGCTTTCCTCACTCAGCCAGTCACCATGCTCTCAATAAATAAACCAAAGCCGTTAGAACTGCCCCCAAGCTCCCACTTCTACTTTCCTGCCTTGGTGTGTGTCCACGTGCCCTGCTCTTTCTCCTGGTAGCGTGACTCCAGGTAAGTGCCTTCACTTGCCTCTGGAGACTTGACAGGTGTTAAGTGAGACCTGAGGACTTTGTCATTCTCTTCTTCCCTCTGCACCATCAATCTTTGCCCCTCTACTAGCTTATTCCTAACAGCAAACAAAACAAACATGATTTTATTCCCTTACCTTAAATATTTTGTTGTTTTCTCTCTAGCTGTTGCCACATTTTTCTGTTCCTCTCCTCACCTCTCTGAACCCTTCCAATCAGGCACTGCTGCTGTCACCCCACCAAAACTGCTTTGCTCAAGGTCAGCAGTGATCTCCATGTGCTAAATCCAGTGGTCAGTTTTTAGAAACAGCTTTCAGGTATAATCCACATACCGCATAATTCACTGATTTATATCGTACAGTTCAATGGGTTTTAGTATATTGACAGAGTTGTGCAACCATTACCATAAACCCCAAAAGAAACCTTGTACCCGTTAGCACATTCTCCCTTTCCCTTCAACTCCCAGCCCAGCCTAAGCCAGACACTAGCCCAGTGGTCACTTCCAGTCCCACGTTAGCATTTGTTGAGTTGATCACTCTTCCTTGCAAACTTCGCGTTGTTCAGGACCCTACTTCTACCTTGCTGCTCTTCAGTCCACTAGCTCCACGTTCTCCCAACCACTAAAGTTGGAATACCGCAGGGTTTGATTCTAGATCCTTTCTGTATCTACACACAGTCTCTTGATCCTTAACATCCCTGTGCTGATAGAAGCCTGAAATATATTTAGCTCACGTCTCTCCCAGGAACACCAGATTCCAACTACCTATTTGATCTCTCTACTTGGATGTGTCTGATAAGCACTTCAATTTGTACAAGTCCCAAACTCATAATCCCTACTAATGTTCCCCATCTCATAAGTGACAACTCTAAACCTTCATTTGTTTTGCACAAGTCAAAAATCTTGGTGTCAGCCCTCACTCTTTGATCCCAGCATCCAATCCATGAGCACATCTTATTCACCATTCAAATATTGACACCTCATTGCCTCCACTCTTAACATTCTGGCCCATGACACCATCATCACTTATCCTGTCAACTATAAAATGCCTCTTAAAGGGTTTCATCACTTTTGCCTCGTCTCTCTTGTCTGTTTTCCATTCAGCATTGTGAGTGATCCTTCTAAAGGCTAAATCATGCCATGTTTTGAAAGGTGATTAATTTCCAAACATTTGAGGATTTTCCACATAAGTTTCTGTTACTAATTTCTAGTTTAATTGTTCTGTTCAGTTATGCTTTGTGTAATTTTTTTTTTTTTTTTTTTTTAGTGTATTTTAATTTTGGCTGCGTTGGGTCTTCATTTGCTGTGCGTAGGCTTTCTCTGGTTGCGGCGAGCGGGGTCTACTCTTTGCTGCGGTGCGCAGGCTTCTCATTGCAGTGGCTTCTCTTATTGTGGAGCACGGGCTCTAGGCACGCAGGCTTCGGCAGTTGTGGCATGCAGGCTCAGCAGTTGTGGCACATGGGTTCTAGAGCGCAGGCTCAGTAGTTGTGGCGCCAGGGCTTAGTTTCTCTGCGGCAGGTGGGATCTTCCCAGGCCAGGGCTCGAACCCGTGTCCCCTGCATTGGCAGGCGGATTCTTAACCACTGCGCCACCAGGGAAGCCCCTGCTTTGTGTAATTTAAATCTTTTTAAGCTTACTGAAATTTGTTTTATGGCCCAGCTAATGGCCTATCTTGGTGAATGTTTATGTGAGTGCTTGAGAAGTGCTCTTGCTGGTAAAGTGTTCTATATGTTTTATACATGTCAATAATTAAGTTGGTTGATAATGGTATTCAAGTCTTCTGTATCCTTACTGATTTTCTGTCTCATTATATAAACTACTGAGAGAGAAGTGTTGCAATCCAGCTGTAGTTATGAATTTGCCTATTTCTCCTTTTAGTTCTATCAGTTTCACTTCATGAAATTTGAAGTTCTGTTGTTAGATTTAAGATTGTTAAGCCTTCGTGATGAATTGATCCCTTTCATCATTATGAAATGTTGCTCTTTATCCCTAGTAAATTATTCTTTGTCCTGAAGTCTACTTTGTGCGATACTGATATAGCCATTCTAACTCTTTTTGACTTGTGGGAGTGTATTTTACTTTTAACCTATCTGTATCTTTATATTTAAAATAGGAGTTTTGGGGGTTTTTTGTTCTTTTTGTAGGCAGCATGTAGTTGGGTCTTGCTTTTTTGTCCAGTCTGCAAATCTTTACCTTTTATTTGGAGTACTTAGACCAATTACATTTAGTGAAATTATCAACATGGTTGAGTTTAAATCTACCTTCTTTCTAATTGTTTTCTACTTGCTTCATCTGTTCTTTGTTTCTTTTTCCGTCTTTTACTACCTTCTTTTGGTTTAACTAAGCACTTTTTATTGGCTGTGTGCCTCTCTTATTTTTTTATAGAACATAACCTTACAACTATATACTTCCATTTTCTTCCTTCTCTTCTTTGTACTGTTGTCAATCATTTTATTTTTACAGATGCATACACAGTTTTGTTTTAGGTAGTTTTCTTTTTAAGAGAGGAAACACAGAAAAAGTCTTATATTACCAACATCTCTATCATTTCCGTCACTCTTCATTTCCTTGTATAGATCCACATTTTGGTATTTTCCTTCTGCCTATAGAACTTTAAATTTTTTATAGTTCAGGTCTGCTGACTATATTCTGACAGCTTTTGCTTGTCTGAAAAGGTATTTTTACTTCATTTGTGAAGGCTGTTTTCATTGGGTATAGAATTCTAGCTTGACAGTTTTTTTATTGCAATGCCGGACACCGTGAATTTCACACTGTTGAGTGCTGGATTTTGTATTCATGTAAAAAGTGCTGGGTTTCGTTTTGGCATAGGGTTACTTGGAATCAGTTGGATCCTTTTGGGTCTTGCTTTTAAAGTGTGTTAGGACAGATCCAGAGCAGTCTTCAGGGCTAATTTGGCCCACCACTGAAGCAGTACCCTTCTAAGCACTCTACCGAACTCTTTCCACTCTGGCTGGTGGGAGCATGAACTGTTCTCAGCTTTGTGTAAGCTCTAAGCATTGGTCAGTCTACTGCTTTCCTGGGGGCTTCTTTCTCCAGCTCCAGGTAGTTTTCTCATGCACATGTACCGATCAGCTCTCAAAGACGGCAAATTCCAGTTCTTGCTCACTCCTTGTGCAGCAGGATATGCCAGACTTCAGGCTACCCCTTAGCCCTGAAGTCCAGCAGGGATTGGGTTCCTCAGGCTTCTGGATCTGGCGAGGGATAGTTGAGAAGGGGAAATGGGATCTAGCCTTTCTTGAGCTGATGGAAGCCAAGCACATTGTGACTGCTAGAGAGTCATTTGTATTTTTGAGGATCCCCGACTCCTGAACACCTCTCTCCCAGCAAAGTGTTACGTGTTGGAAAGTTGAGAAGAGGGAAAACACAGAACCTTGGTCCTTGTGAGTTCATAATGCCCTTGGGGAAGAAACGGGGATTTAAATTAGCACCAGATGACCATCAGAGGTGGTGACGGGTCACAGGGCACTGCTGTGAGGGCCGGGAGAGTTCCAAGACAGGTGAGTCAGGGGAGGGAGGCAGAGTGCAGGAGGCAGAGAATTGAGCTGGGTAGGATCCGGGTCATCGGTCCCTGTGAGCCACAGGAGACAGGCGTGGACTTTGCTGGGAGAGAAGGGTCCGTTCTTCTTCTTGACTGCTTTATCCCTTCACAGGGACTCCAGGGTTTCTGGACTGGAAGACTGGAAGAACTGGAGGACTGCGGGCCATGGCTAGAAAGAGTGTTGCCAGGTGGAACGTCAGTGTTAGGGTGGAAAGGAGGCAGATTCAACATCCCACTGTCACTCAGGGCCCCTGCTTAGAAGGGCCCTCTCTTGGCTTGACACTCTGCTCTTAGTTTGTTGTCTTGAAATTCTTGAAACTTTTGAAAAGGGGGACTGCATTTTCATCTTGCACTGGGCCCTGCAGGTTATGCACCTGGCTGAGGGGTTAGCTCTGTATTCTGCAGGTATGAAGGAGGTGATCTCAGCCACGAGGATGGGAGGCTTTGGCGAGAGCAGAGGCCCAGAGAGAGCAGCCAAGGCCAGAGACAGAAGCCCAGGGGCCACCTCAAGTGTGGGGCTGAGAGGAGGCATCAGGGAAGCAAGGAGTGGAGGCCACCGAGCGGGAGAGCAACAGGTGAGCCCGAGAACTGCTCGCCGAGGCTGTGGTCTCTGAGGCGGAGGAGAACGAGAGGTGGAAGCAGGTCCTGAGGAGGCCTCTCTGAGAAGTGTCGGCAGTGAGGCGGCCGCGGTAACGGTGAGTGTGTGGGCGGGACTCTGAGAGCGCCCCGCGGGAAGGGACCGCTAGGCGGGCTGTGGGGCTCAGAAGGGTACACGGCGCTGACCCGACCCGAGAGCCACCCCTCAGGTTGCCCCCCCTGCATGCGGTGAGGGGAGGCAGTGGATGACCTCTGACCTTCCAGGGGGCTGGGCAAAGCAGTATTAAAGCACTAGGCTACGGGTTCACTTTAAACCACACTGGAGCTCTTACGTAACAGATGTCTATGCATCTTGTTACCTTTCTAATACCTGAAAAAATTCCAAATTCTGTGAGACCCCTGGTCCTGAGGGATGCGGACACGCAGATGAGACCATGTCGGGCAGCTCATTACACCTTGTGATGGGAAGGCATTTGGAGTCAGGGGCTGAGACCTGGTCTCACAACATGCCCCAAGGGGTTCCAGCGTGCCGAAGCTTCCCTGGGACCCGCCGTCTGGGAGCAGATTAGGACCGAGGAAGAAGCGTCTCTCGGCCCGGGGATGCCTGTGGTGTGTTAAGGAGTCGGTACCTTCAGCGTGTTTGTGTAGGAAGCACAGCAAAAACCTGGACCAGTGGGCACACGGTTTAGGTGGGAGTCAGCACATCACTGGGTCGGTTCAGGTTATTAACGCAGATCCCTACCTGCATCCTTCCTTCAGTTGTGGCCCAAATGCCAGGGGCTGCTCATCCAGGGCACAGGCAGGGCGCCCCGGCTGGCGGGCAGTCGGGCAGGTCCTGGAAGGCAGTTGTTGGTACCACGCTTGGTCTCCCCGTTTATTTAGCTGACTCCATCTGCAAAGGGCCAGCCCTGTGGTGCCAGTTTTCGGCCTTGTGTTCTGGGATTGGAGAGGCAGATATCACTGTAAGTGGCTCTTCAGCCTCCCTTAGGGTGGAAACATATCTGTTTCCTATTTTTGAGCCAGACAGCTGTGTAAAGGGCGGCATGGATCTGTGTCTGCACTACTGAGCTGCCCTCTGGTCCTTTGTTCGGCACTTCGATGATCTTCCTGGTCCTGAGCAGATGACTGCCTTCACACCTTGGGCCTGTTGGACACCTGCGGGGGCGGGGGGGGGGGGTCGTGCTCCCCGCACGAGGGTCCACAGACCTGGGCTCACCCGGCTCTGCCCTTCCCGCGTCCTCCTGCCCGGGCCGCGGTGCTGTCGGCTGTGCACAGGAGAAGACAGTGGGTAGCGGAAGGAGCCACGTGATCCCGATGCTTTGTGCCGCATTTTCCCTGTCCCCCGAGGGAGTTCACCAGCAGCCAGAAAGGTCCAGAGAGGAGGCCACGTGTCATCTGCGTCATCTGTGCCACAAGCTCAAGGGAAAATGCCGTCGTATCTCTCTTACGTTTGTTGATCACGTGAGGCTCACAGACCAGTTGGCAGGAGGCCCGGCGCCCCCTCCCGCCTGAGTGGTGGCGGCTCTGCCCCTGACCTGCCCGGGTATCCCAGGGGCTTCCAAAGGGTCGTGGGGCCTGCCAGTCATCCAGCGCCGCGTGTTGCAACTGGAAGGTCTCTTTGGCCCTGCGCCCCGTTGCTCCTCTGCCCCACGTCCTGTTCAGGCCCAGGGGTGCCCACCCAGTGCGAGGGAGGTCCTTGTTGCTCCCGACCCCTGGCCCCTTGGTGGCGAGGCAGCAGGGGAGGAGGCTGGCTCTGCGGGGCCGTTAGCATCAGCCCCTCCTGGGGAGAAGCCGGCAGGGCCTCTGCTCCCCTCAGTTCGCACACTCCAGAGTGTGCAGCGTGTGGCAGCGCCCACCGCGGGCATCCGCAAGGACATGGAGCCCCAGGCCAGGCTGCCAAAACCCGTTCCTCAGGCCTGCGTGGTGGCACCCGAGCATCCGCATTGAACAGGGTGCAGGTGAGTCTCTCTTGGGGGTCTGCGGCCCGCTTGCTGACGCCAGCCTCACTGCCCGCCCAGTGCAGGGCTTGGTTGGGGCCCCAGCTAGCTCGCAAGACCTCCTAACTTTGAGTCTTAGAAGGATGGGATGAGGAGCGTCCCATACCCTTCCCAGGTGCCCACTTGTACAGACACCGAAGACCACAGACAGGCCTCTTGTTAGGACGCGGGGAAGCGCCTTCCTTCCTCTGCAGAGGCTGCGGCCCCTCGTGGTGGTGACGCAAGGGTGCTCCCAGGCTGGAGAGTGCTGAGGACACAGCTGCCCCGGCAGAGGGGCCATGTCTTTCCTCCAGTCCCTGGTGGCCCTGGAAGGTGCTGGTGGCTCCGCTTCTGTCAGGTCCCTTCTCTTCAGGCCACCCTAGGGCAGGGCATGGGGGCATGGAGGGCAGTCCTCGGACTTGGCTGACCCGCAAGAAGCTCGCCATTACCTGCTGCTTGCCCGGCGCCGGGGGCTGTCATTGCAGGGCCGTGGGTTAAACTGAGTCAGGAAGAGTCTGGATCCCAGGGTTCTTGTTCTGTGGCCTTCGGTCTTCCGTCTTCTTGTTGCTAGTTTCCTGCTGGAAGGAGGGCAGGAGCTCCAGGGTCAGGGCTGATTGATAGAGAGCTGGGGCCGAGGGCCTGGTACAGGCTGCAAGCACCGTCCTGGCAGATGTGGGCCACGCTGCCGTCAATTCCCTGAAGCCCCCTGTGCCTCAGTTTTCTCATCTATAAAATAGGGACAATAGGAGGAACTGAGGCCCAGAGGGCATATCAAGGAGGGAAGTGGCCTCCGGCTTCACTGTAGGGCTGGGTATCCCTAACCATTTGCTTCTAGTTTCCTCCCAAAAGCCAGCAGCATAAAGATTTGTTCTCACGTCTGAGCTCTGGAGCCGCTGGTGGGGAGTGAGTCAGTGTGGGCACCAGGGGGGAGAGAAGGGTCCACTGCCTGCCCCCCGCCTGCACCCAGGCCCACCAGGCCTGACCATAGAGAGCAAGGGGGCGCCTGTGTGGGGGGCACGGGCCCAGCCCCTGCCCCCGGGGGCCCACTGAATGTCAGTGGCCCAGAACTGAGTATCATGCTGGTGGCGTGAGAGGGGATAGTCGGGCTGAGAAGTGAATTGGGCCGGGGCGCACTGGCAATCCGTGGACTCTGTGACAGTCTGTATTTCACGGCGTGAGGGAGGGCGGCAGTCAGGGGAGAGGCCACGGCAGGCAAGGAGCGGCGCTGCGGCCTGGCCCTGCCCCAGAGAGTGTCCCGCCCAGCGAGGGCCACCCGTGCGGCCGCACACGCCTCGTCTCCCTGGGACCCTCCCAGCAGGGCCGGCGGAACGGGACTTGTGTGGGAACGGGGGCATCACCTGTCTCCGGTCTCCCCAGGTGCTGAGGCTCTTCTCTGGGGACCTGCCCACGCAGCGGCTCCTCGAGAGCCGTCTGGTAGCCGGGCTTGGGTCCAAGGACCTGGGGTCACTGCGGTGCGGGCAAGGCCTCACGCGCCCTGAGAACCGGGGCAGGCTGTGTGCACAGGAGACCGGGTTCCTGGCCGCCCGCTCCCTGCTCTGTCTGGAGACACCGCTGCCTCGGTCTCCTGCTGGCGCCATCTCTTTATGCACCTTTTCTTACCCGGGCTCGGGCTCCTGCCTCACCTGTTCCCGGTAGGCGGTGCCTGCGGCTCTTGTGCACTCCATGGGGGAAGGCGGGCTAGGAACGACGAGAGGAGGGCTCTCCCGCAGCCGGAATCCTCGGGGCGTCTGGGAGAACTGGGGAGCAGCGCAGGGCACGTCCTGTGACCACAGAGGCCGGAGGCAGCGCAGCGGAGTTGGGGGTGGGGCACGAGGACCCCAGGGCCAGCAGGGCAGCGGGGGGCGGGGGTGGGAGCTGAGGCTGGGGTGAGGCCAGAACAAGCGGACAAGGGCCGAGCCTGCGAGGATGAGGTGCGGGAGCGGACCAGCGGAGCGGGGCCGGCATCCTCCTCACGCACGTGAGGCCAGTGAGCGGCGGTGGGACAGTGTCATCCTGGGTGTCTCCCTCAGGTCGCTTAGGGTGACAAGGGACTACGAGATGCGCAGTGAAGGACACCTTGGTTTCTTCCACCCCTGCTCCTGGGCACCTGCCACGAGCCAGACGCCACCGACGCCGAGCGCTGGGACACCAAGAGGAGTTCTGGGGGCCTAGCGGGCCTATGCGGCACCTCCTTCCTGCCAGCCTCCCTCTTGTCTCCACCTGACCGGCTCCCACGTCCATCCTCCTCCTCCCCGAGGCCCAGGAACCCGCCCCAGTGAGGTGGGTCCCCGCGTCCAGGCTGACCCGGTCCCGTTTCCCCCGAGCATGACTGGCTTAGTCCTGGGTAAGTGACGTGGTTCTGCTGGGTCAGACTGAGGAAGGGCAGGGGGAGGCTTCTGGGAAAGACAGGAGCGCAGGGAGCCCGGGGTCCGCACTGTCGCAGGGCGAGGAGGGCCAGCCTGGAGAGCGGCTGTGAGCCCGCGGGTGGGGAGGTGAGCTGATTGATGGGGTCCACCCGGAACCCACCGCCTCACACCCAGCTGCACTCATGTGACTGGTCCCCAAAACCCGCTCTGGGGGAGACAGAGCTGGGTCCAAGGACACACCTGAACTTTCTCCTTTCCCAGCAACCACAGGCGCCCAGGCTGGAATTGCAGGGAAGCTCTTGGCGGCTCAGGACTGGAGTGGCGGCTACCATTCCCTGGTGTTTTAAGACCCGAGAATGTTCTAGAAAGTTATCCATCAAGCACGGAACCACCAGTGAGTACTTGTGCCATGCAGGGCCTTAGACCAAGGGGGCAGGGCAAAGCTGACCACAGGTGTCCGTGCTGGCAAAGACGACAGTCTGGCAGCACCCGCTGTCCAACCACGCGGGGCAGACGGGAGAGCTGGGCTTCCAAAAGCATGCGTGGAGCGGGCCTGCTGTGGCCACCCGGGTCTTGATGTGAAGGAGGGAATCGAGGGGCCGGGCCCGGAGCGAGGGACACGGGTCTAGACCTGCCCGGCCTTCCCCAGGTGGGCCCGGTGTCCTGGCTATGAGGGACCAGTGGGGCGGGGCTGGCTGTTGTCTGGGGCAGTTTGAGCAGCTGGTGGGAAAGGAAGCCAGGCCTGGCCCAGAGCCAGGAGCCCGGAGGGCGGTTCCCGGGGGCCGGGGGATGCTGTGCCGGCGAAAGAGCTGCCCCCCTGCGGGCACAGCCGGGACAGACCCCCCAGGTGTGGCCCAGCCGGCCGGGTGTGCTGAAGGCAGCCCAGCGGCCCCTGCCGCGCACCCCCAGGGAAGGCCCGGCGGCAGCAGAACCTCCCGAGGACCCCTGGGGCTTCCGCGCGCCTCGGAAGCGGCCCAGCCTCGAGGCTAGCCCGGCCCTTGGCTGCCCAGGCGGCCCCCCCTTCCACGACCCGGCTCGGAGCAGAGGGGCCGCTCCATCCACACACGGAAGGAGGCGTCAGGCGGGCATGAGGCCTTTAATAGCTCGGTGACCTCTGTGAACATAGAGCAGGACAGAGCCAGGGAGAGGCACCTCGCTGGACGCCCCCGCCTGCCACCCCGACGGGCCGAAGGTCACTGTGAAGGCGACCCGGGGAGCTGGCGGTTCGTCCACGTGCCAGGCTGGGCAGCGGCGGCTCCAGAGCAAGGTCGGGCGGCGGGCGTGCGGGCGGGGCTCCGCGCGGGGAGGGCGCCCGCTGGCTCCACCGGCCCTCAGGGCGCCGCCTCCTTCCCGCCGTCCCTCCAGTCCTCTTTCAGGTTGTCGGCCACGCGCTGCATCTGCTGTGGAGAGAACACAGGACACGCTGAGTCACGTGAGGCCGGGCGGCAGGAGTCCTGCGGCTCCAGTCCCGGGGCCCCGCCGCCTGGGTGCCCTGGGTGCTGGACGACGTGCGTAGAGCTCTGCCCTAGTTACTGAACCAGTGAATAACTCCTTTGGGATCTGGCTTAAGATACACAGAGGTTTTTGATAACAGCTATTTACTTATGGAGGAAACAAGACTCTGAGCACCAACACTGCTGGTGCCCGGGTACCTGGCTGCCCCCCTTGGGAGCCCCAAACAAACACCACGCGGGCTGCACACGGCGCACACTCCGTCCGGCTGTCGGGGAGAGGAGGCCCGTTCACAGACTGCAAGTCGAAAGCCTCTGCCTCCTGCTCCAGCCTGCTTTCCTCCCCGAAGGCTCCTTTAGGTCTGTAGCATCTCAGGAGGCCCCCGTCACTGCAGACAGCCCTCATCTTTTCTAGCCTGTTCTGCCTCCCGCAGGGCCGGGCCGAGATGGGCTCCCGGCAGCTGGCCCCCGTCCATCTGGGCTGCGGAGGGGCCTGCCTGGGTCTGGGGGAGCAAGGGTTAGGGGACGGCTCCTGATGGGGGAGGTGCCGAGTGGGGACGGGCTCTTCCCGCAGCCTTTGAGCGGGCGCGGGCGCGGAGAGGTGCTGACGAGCGCCCCTCAGCTGCGGGGTTTATGCGACCTTCAGCCTGACGGGACGGCGGAGACGGTGCGATTTAGTTCACAAACCTGGAGAAGCAGAGCGGCCATGCCACCTGATTCCCCCCAGAAGTTAGTTTTTGCCTCTGCAACCTTTTCCGTTACTCATGTCTCCTGTGCTCTCACGAGCCCACTTCGACTGTCAACTACTGATGTAAAATGTAGTATTTCACCCCAGATGCACTTCAGACTCTTGCAGCTGGTGTCATTTAATACTTACGAGACCTTTAAACATGTCTATTTATGAGAGACAGAAAGGGGGTGAGGCACAGAATATGAATCTATTTCCTGATTTGACAAGTAACCGTAAGAAACTAAAAGCGAAATAAATTTAACTAAACTAGCATCAGAATGAGGATACGATATTCCCTAGTTTGTCACAGAATCTACCAGCCACACTTGCCCTCCACACGGGGAGGACAGCCATAATGGGTTTTGACTGAAAGGAGCCTTCGAGGCTCCCTGCGAACTGCGACCAGCCCCCCGTCTACGTGTGTGGCTGTGGAGGGGGGAGCCCCTTGGCGTCAGGCCAGAGCGTCCCGCAGACCTCCCGGGAGGGGCCCCTGCCCGCAGCGGCCAGGCCGAGGGGAGCCGTCTGACGGGCCCTCTGCCCTGAATGACCCAGCCCCAAGTGACCTAGCTTTTCGGAAATGCCTCTTCTTTCAGGTCCCAGGTTGGGGGCTTGGCCCAGGCCGGGGAAGAGACTCAGAACCCACTGGGCTTGGACGACTGCCCACCCGCAGTGCCTGCCCTGCTGAGGGCAGCTCCTAAGGGTAGCTAGCGGTTCCTGGACGTCACGGGCTCGTCTATACTTAACTGCACTGCTGGAAGCAAAGGTAGGAACCGGGGCAGGGACCGCCCCCCCGCCCCCCGCCCCCGGCCTCTCATGCAGTCTACACAGGAGCTCCTGTCTCCACTCGCGCCCTTTCCTCGCCTGTCCTGGAGCGAGGCTGCTTCTGAAGCTGACGAGTGACAGGCCCCCAGGCCTCTGGGTCGGGCCAACCGTACTCCACCCACCGGCCGCCCCATGGCTGGGTCCCTCAGGGCTCGATCTGCCTCACGGAGCTTTGTGATCCCCAAAGGCAACGTGGCCCGTGGGGGGCGGGAAGGCTTCTGCCCCCATGACCTCTACCTGGCCTTCCTCAGCACAGTGCCGAGGCCCTGGGAAGTGGCGGGGAGCTGGGGCTCGGCCTGTCTTCCTGTGTCTCCTGTATCCCCTGGCTGGACACGCTGCACAGGGGGCAGGACCAGAACTTAAGACCTGTAGCTAAAGCCCAAAGAAAAACCCCAGCAGCTAAGAGGAAACAAACTGCAATGGCCCGCTTGCCTGAGATGAAGAGTTCAGCTGGATTTGAGGTCAGTGAGCGACGCTCCAACCTTTCCTGCACAAACGGGGCAGGCCTACTTGGTTCCTGCCTGAAAGATGGGGTCAGATGCCATCTGGCCTCGAGACAGCTTCTCCTGGGTCAACCGGCCGCTGCCCACCGCTCTTGGGTCTGGATCCCCTCAGTGTGCGGTCATGTAGCTTGTAATGAAACTGCCCCCCGCCCCAGCGAAGCTTCCCACATCCTCGCCTACTGGTGAAATGGTGGGCATTGGCAGAATTAACTCCAGAAGCACAAAATTGCTGCTCTGAAGGAACCCTGATGATCATTTGGTCCTGTGGTCACTTAAGGGTCCTGAGACCTTGTTAAATGCAGACTCTTGGTCCCTCCCCGAGATGCTAAGATGCTGTCCTGCTGGCTTGTAGAGGGACCCAGGACTCTCTGAACTTTTAGCAAGCCCTCGAAGTTTCTCCGTGGACAAACCCAGGGCGGGGAGTCACCGGTTCGCTCTCTGCCGTCTTTCACCAGCACGCAAGCTGGAGTCGCGGGCCACGCTGGGCAGACCCAGGCCACCGTGCGTGCTCTGGCCGGGGGGGTGCCGTCCCCTCAGGGCCTCACGCTGCCTCCGGCAGCTCAGCTCTTTGGCATCTTCTCTTTAGCTGCCCTGCCTGGAGGGTGGGGTGGGAAGGAGCGGCAATATCCCCTTGAAAAAACTGCCTTCTCTGGGGATTCTTAAATCAAAACCTTATTAAAAAGACAAGCAGGATAAAAGTCCTGACTTCTTCCCCATAAAAAGCACCAGAATGAAGAGAGAACGAAATTTTCCTCAACTCATGATTCATTAAAACACTCCACGCTCCAAATTACTCTTTAAAAAGCACAGACTGATTTTTGGCATCATCATTAGCAATGATTATACAGGCAGACCTTGTTTCATTGTGCTTCACAGAAATTGAGTTTTTTTACAAATTGAAGGTTCGTGGCAATCCTGTGTTGAGCAATTCTATTGGTGCCATTTTTCAAACAGCATTATTTTTAAATTAAGGTATGTACATTGTTTTTTATAGACATAATGCTACTGCACACTTAATAGACTATAGTACAGTGTAAGCATAACTTTCATATACGTTGGAAAACCAAAAATTCACAAGACTCGCTTTATTGCAGTGGTCTGGAACCAAACCCTGGGTATCTCGGAGGTCTGCCTGTAACAGGAACCGAATCACCAAGAGTGCTGGCCAAACATGCAGCTTAACCTGAGAAAGGGTGAGTAAGCAGATCCCTTTTTCCCTGTGGAGAAGTACAGAAATGTGTTCTGAGACCTGCAGTGCTTCCCACAGTCCTCACACGGGGCTTCATCCTCCCGGGCTGGTAGCAGAGACTCTCCCTCGCTGAGCCCAGAATCAGTTTTGGGATCCTTCTACTCACATCGCTCAGGAAATCAATTGATTACAGTATTGCCCAATTTTCAATCTGTTAGCAGCTATTCCATTACTCCTTCCCCCAAAGCAACAACCACCGGCCCAGAAGGACTCTATCTGGGCAGGTCTTGGCTGAGGACAGGCCAAACCTGTGCATTCATCTCTTCCTGTTTGTTTGCTAGAGGGCTCCAGTCTCTCTGAGTGCGGAGCTCAGTGGCTGGAGCCGGGCTGAGGGCCTCTGCGGCCAGGCCATCCCACGACAGCAGCTCAAACATGAACTGGGCTCTCAGGTCAGTTCAGCTCAGCAACAGCACCTGGGGGACCAGGGTCCCTGAGTCCCGCCAGCCTCAGGTGCGCAGCCCTGGTGACAGCACTGCCATCGCCCGTCCCTACTTCCCCTACCCAACTCCGTTCGGAGTTAATGGGTGGGGGTGTGGCCTGGGGGTTAGCAGAGCTCCCCTGGGTGGTTCTAGCGCACAGCTGGGGTGGAGAACCACTGCCTGGAAGGAAGCCCCTTCCACAGTGGGCGGGGCCGGCGGGAGAGGGCGCTTCCCTCGTGCACAGCTGTGCCCTCCCTCCCCATCCACCCCGGCAACCACAAGCATGTCTCCTCCATCCTGTCCCTTGTTTGAGGTCATGTACTCAGAGTCAGGGCAAAATTAAGCAAGGGTCTGGCAATTCAGGTGAAAAGGGAAGTAGAGAATGGGCCTTTTGAAGTACCGCATTTTCACAAAGACGATTTTTGTCTGTGAGATCTAGAGGAAAGTCCCTCAAACAAGCAGCAGGCTGAACACGTTCGGAAGTAACAGTTAAAAACTCCAGGTCTGTCCTGGGCCTGGCGATGCCATCAGGCTCTGACGACCCCAAGCAGTGGGTGGAGGGGCAGCACCAGCGGGAGTTACATCCACTTCCTCTCCCGCTGGAGGGGTTGGTTCCTAAATGTAGAAGTGTGAGATTTGCTGACACCCAAACAGCCCAGCGCTCTGAATCCCTCACCTCCCACCCCGGCCAACTTTTCTCCCAGTCGTCCCCATCTCAGGGACCACTCCCAGCCGGCTACTTGGACCCAAACTGCAGACGTCACCCTGGATGACTCTCTGCCCCTCCCCGTCGGGTCCTGGCGACTCCACCTGCCAAGCACACCCCACTCCTCCCATCTCCTGCCTTAGGGCTGTCGCCCCGCTACACCGAAACCACCTCCCAAACCTTCCCACGCTTGTGCAAACGCAGCCCAAGCCACGTTGTAAAACAGGGGACCAGAACATGCCACTACAGGGGCTTCCCAAAGACTCGAGACGGAAGCTCAAGCCTCCGCTTTTCTCTCACAGCCCCGCTGCCTCCAGTCCAGCTCCTTCCCGCAGGCTCCTCACCATCTGCCTCGCCTGCCCTGCCCCTGAGCTTTGCTCCTCAGCCTGTCTTCCCCCAGAGAAGCCGTCCCAAATCACGTACCGCAGAGGAGTCTCCCGGCACCGTCACATCCCTCTATTTTAATTCCTGCACTCCACTCAGACCATCTGGTTTTTAATTGTCTATGTGAATTTTTTTTTTTTCTGCTTTAAACGTTCTATCCCACCTAGCACCTGGTCTCCTGACTCTACCCCCAGGGCCTGCAAAAGCTCCGGCACCAAGTGGGTGCTGCACAGATACCTGTGGAAGAGCAACCAAGCACGGCTCCAAGCCTACAGCCGCCGCCAGAGAGATGACAGCTCAGCCGGTAATCTCATCAAGACCAACACGGACAGGTAAAGCTCCCTTCTCGTGGTGCGTAAATGAGACGCATTCATGTTCTAGAAGTCAGCGTCACTTTCTGGACCATAAATGTGCCAGTCACAGGTATAGGATCATAGGAAACACACCGTAACATGGGCTGTATGTCAGAAGTTTCAGGATTTTGGAGTTCCAGACGGTTCCCTGCCCTGGTAACAGTGCAGACCTGGGTCCAGCCCCTCAGGATGTCACCCAGTGGAGACAGGAATCTCAGCCCCTCAAGCCCTCAGGGGTGGCTCTGGTGAAGGGAAAGTGGTGCGCAGGTAGAGCTGGGTGGAAAGAAGATGACAGGGGAAAGTCAAGGGCCACCAGGAAAGTTGCCAGATCATCAGCTTGGTCCCAGCTGGAAACCAAGACTCCTCCAAGAAGGTCCAAACCCAGCTCCCAGACCTGGTGGCCAGGCCCAGCTCGCCCAACCAGTGAGATGCCAGTGTCCACGAGTTCATTAACTGCATGAGCTGATCCAGGGGAAGATAAATGTCAGTTCAACTTAAAAAAAAAAAATAATGTCTACTTCTTAAATCATCTTTTGGGAGGAGGAGATCAAGATGGCAGGGTAGAAGGACGTGGAGCTCACCTCCCCCCAACAAATATGTCAAAAATACATCTACAACTGGAACAATTCTCACAGAACACCAACTGAAAGTGCTAAATGAAAAAGCGGAGGAAGCAGTCCCAATTAAAAGAAAAAGAAGTCGCCTGAAAGAACAAACAGTGAATACCACTGAATACCAACTGAATACCAACTGAAAGTGGGCAGAAGATCTCATACAACTAAAGCTGTAAGAAAGATCCCCATGTAACCTGGTAAGACTAAAGGGAAAAAAGCAGGGGAATCAAGGTGGGACCTGTGCCCCTGGGAGGGAGCCATGAAAGAGGACCGGTTTCCTTACCCTGGGAACCTCCTTCGCCAGCTGGGAGCTCAGCCAGGACAGATAGGTGGCTGCAGGGGCCTGGAATTTGCCCAAGAGGAGTGTGCACAGGCTGGCTTGCTTCCAAGCAGGATAGAGAGGAACCGACACTGACTGCTGCCACGTCACCACACTTCCCAGTCCAAGACACGCACTTACTGGTGTGCGCAGTGCCTGGGTGCTGAAACTCGGGCTTCAGCGGACAGACTCGAGGAGAGGACTTGGTTTGGCTATTTGGACATAGCCCGAAGGGCCTAGGATGTGGTCCAGGCCACAAATGGGGGTGTGTGTGGGACAGAGCGTGGGTCAGTCGTGGAAGCCTCATTCGCACCATGCTCACAGCGGGCACGGCTTCCGGAGCTCCCACTTTGTGAGTGTGAACGTGCCAAAGGCAGGCAGAGCTGACGCATGCGCTCTTGCAGTAGAGACTAGGCCGATTTTGTGCATGTGCACACCAGGTGGGGGGTGGCGTCACGGAGTTGCCTGTCCCAGCAAACAGGTCCTGCAGAGGAACACCCAGCGGCTCCTTTCCAGGGGGAGTGCTCCAGTCTCACCTACCTCACACTGCAGCTTAGAACCGGACCTGGGGCTTTTACTCCAACAACTGGGGAGCAAGCCCTACCCCCGACAGGGCTGTGACAACCAAAGAGGAAGACCCACCCAATATCCAGTGCAGGCTCTGGTCACCACAGCACCAAACACACCCCTTATCAAGGGGACAATGGCCAGCACGCTCTGAGCAAAGTCATGGCAGGCATCCACACCAAATACAGCCCTCGCATCAAAAATACTGGACTTACACAGTCTACAAAGGGATGCTCCCACATACAAACAGCCTTTCAAGACCACAGTACGTAACTGTTTCTCCTAAATTCTTAGCGTAAGAGAAATGAAAGTAAAATGACAAAGCAGAGGAAGTACTCCCAATTAAAAGAAAAAGAGAAGTCCCTGAAAGAAAAAACAATGAAACAGACCTCTCCAGTCTACCAGACCCCTGAGTTCAAAAAGGAAGTAATAAAAATGCTGAAGGAATTAAGAAAGACTATCATCAGTAGAAATGGAGATCACTGTAACAAGGAACTAGAAACCATAAAGAGACAATGAAAATTAGACAACTCAATTGCCAAGATAAAAACCGAGCTAAAGGCAATAAATAGCAAACTAAATAATGCAGAAGAATGAAAAGTGATCTGTAAGGTAGAATAACAAGTCACCCAATCAGAACAGCAGACAGAAAGACAAATGAAAAAAATGAAAGCAACATACGAGACATATAGGATAATATAAAGCATGCCAATCTACACATAATAGGAATTCCAGAAGGTGAAGAAAGGGAAAAGTGGATCAAGATGTATTTGAAGAAATTATGGCTGAAAACTTTCCAAACCTAAAGAAGGAAACAAGATATCCAGGTACAAGAAGTACAGAGAGTCCCACACCAAGACATATCATAATTAAAATGGCAAAAGTTATAGAGGATTCTAAAGGCAGCAAGGGAAAAAGAGTCAGTTACAAGGGAACCCCCATAAGGCTATCAACTGATTTCTCTACAGAAACATTGCAGGCCAGAAGGGAGTGGCAAGCTCTATTCAAAGTCCTGAAAGGGAAAAATCTGCAACCTAGGATACTCTACCCAGCAAGATTATCATTTAGATTAAAAGGCGAGAGAAAGAATTTCTCAATCAAAAACTAAAAGAATACAGCAATACTAACCCTATCCTAAAAGAAATATTGAAAGGTCTTCTTTAAATAGAAAAGAAGCAAGAACCTATAAGAAAGGGGAAGATCACAATAGGAAAGGCAAATATATAAAAGGATTGAAGGTCAGTTAAATAAGCCAGTACATAGGTTAAAAAATTTTTTTTTTAATTTTGTAAATGTGATTACAACTACAAGGAACAGCAAGTGGATAAACGTGAAGATGTAAAATGGACATCAAAATGTGGAGGGTAGCAGGATAATGTACATCTTTTAGAATGTAGAGCTTGCATGACTATCAGTCTAAAGCAAGTAGTTATAGTTATGGGTTACCATACTTGAAAACCAGGGTAACCACAAATTAAAAACATACAATAACAGAAACATAGATCAATGGAACAAGATAGAACGCCCAGAGATAAACCCAAGCACCTGTGGTCAACTAATCTATGACAAAGGAGGCAAGGATATACAATGGAGAAAAGACAGTCTCTTCAATAAGTGGTGCTGGGAAAACTGGACAGCTACATGTAAAAGAATGAAATTAGAACACTCCCTAACAGCATACACAAAAATAAACTCAAAATGGATTAGAGACCTAAATTTAAGACTGGACACTATAAAACTCTTAGAGGAAAACATAGGAAGAACACTCTTTGACATAAATCACAGCAAGATCTTTTTGATCCACCTCCTAGAGTAATGGAAATAAAAACAAAAATAAGCAAATCGGACCTAATGAAACTTCAAAGCTTTTGCACAGCAAAGAAAACCATAAACAAGACGAAAAGACAACCCTCAGAATGGGAGAAAATATTTGCAAATGAATCAACGGACAAGGGATTAATCTCCAAAATACAGGAACAGCTCATGCAGCTCAATATTAAAAAAACAAACAACCCAATCCAAAAATGGGCAGAAGACCTAAATAGACATTTCTCCAAAGAAGACATACAGATGGCCAAGAAGCACATGAAAAGCTGCTCAACATCACTAATTATTAGAGAAATGCAAATCAAAACTACAATGAGGTATCACCTCACACCAGTTAGAATGGGCATCATCAGAAAATCTACAAACAACACATGCTGGAGAGGGTGTGGAGAAAAGGGAACCCTCTTGCACTGTTGGTGGGAATGTAAATTGATACAGCCACCATGGAGAACAGTATGGAGGTTCCTTAAAAAACTAAAAATAGAATTACCATATGATCCAGCAATCCCACTACTGGGCATATACCCAGAGAAAACCATAATTCAAAAAGATACATGCACCCCAATGTTCATTGCAGCACTATTTACAATCGCCAGGTCATGGAAGCGACCTAAATGCCCAACGACAGACGAATGGATAAAGAAGATGTGGTACGTATATACAATGGAATATTACTCAGCCATAAAAAGGAACGAAATTGGGTCATTTGTTGACACGTGGATGGACCTAGAGACTGTCATACAGAGTGAAGTAAGTCAGAAAAAGAAAAACAAATATTGTATATTAACACATATATGTGGAACCCAGAAAAATGGTACAGATGAACCAGTTTGCAGGGCAGAAATTGAGACACAGATGTAGAGAACAAATGTATGGACACCAAGGGGGGAAAGCGGCGGGGGGGTGGGGGTGGGGGTGTGATGAATTGGGCAATTGGGATTGACCTGTATACACTGATGTGTATAAAATTGATGACTAGTAAGAACCTGCTGTATAAAAAAATAAATTAAATTAAATTAAAAAAAAACATACAATAGACTCACAAAAACCAATAAGAAAAGAACTCAAGTGTAATACAAAAGAAAATTATCAAACCACAAAAGGAAAAACAAAAAAAGAAAGGAACAAAGAAGAAATACAAAATCAACTGGAAAACAAGGTTTAAAATGGCAATAAATACATATACCTATCAATAAATTATCTTAAATGTGTATGAACTAAACACTCCAACCAAAAGACAGAGAGTGACAGACTGGATAATAAAACAAGAACCTACAACATGCTGCCTACAAGAGATCCACATAGATTAAAAATGAGGGGATGGAAAAAGATATTTCATGCAAATGGAAACAACAAGAAAGCAAGGGTCGCAATACTCGTATCAAACAAAATAGACTTTAAAACAAAGGCCATAAAGAAAGACAAAGAAGGACACTATAAAATGATAAAAGGATCAATACAAGAAGAGAATATTATACTTGTTATAATATTCTTGTTATTAATATTATATAATATAAATGCATCCAATATAGGAGCACATAGATACATTAAAACAAATACAAACATTAAAAGGAGAAATTGATGGGAACACAATAATAGTAGGAGATTTTAACACTCCACTGACATCAGTGGACGGATCTTCCAGGCAGAAAATCAGAAAGGAAACAAAGACTCTAAATGACACAATAGAACAGTTAGACTTAATTGATATCTACAGGACCTAAGTCTAAAAAAACCAGAATACACATTGTTTTCAAGTGCACATGGAACACTCTCTAGGATGGAATACATACTAGGGCACAAAACAAGCCTCAACAAATTTAAAAGGATAGAAATTATTTCAAGCATCTTCTCTGACTACAATGGCATGAAACTAGAAATCAACCAGAGAAAGAGAAATGAGAAAAAAATGACTACATGGAGACTAACCAACATACTACTAAAAAACCAATGGGTCAGTGATGAAATCAAGGAGAGAATCAAAAAATACCTTGAGACAAATGACAATGAAAACACAACCATACAAAATCTATGGGATGCAGCAAAAACAATCCTAAGAGGGGAAGTTCATAGTGATACAGGCCTTCTTCAAAAAAGCAAGAAAAATATCAAATAAACAACCTAAACTACTACCTAAAAGAATTAGAAAAAGAAGAAGCAACAAAACCTAAAGTCAGCAGAAGGAAGGAAATAATAAAGATCAGAGAGGAAATAAAAGAGATTAGAAAAATAGAAAAAATCAATAAAAAACCAAGAGCTGTTTTTTTGAAAGGATAAACAAAATAAACAAACCTCTGGCCACCAAGCCTCATCAAGAAGAAAAGAGAAGAAGAAAGGCTCACCACAAAGAAAAGATAGGAACCAAATAAATAAAATAAGAAATGAAAGAGGAGAAATAAGAACTGATACCACAGAAATTCAAAAAACCATAAGAAATCATATGCCAACAAAATAGACAACCTAGGAGAAATGGACAAGTTTCTTGAAACATGCAGTCTGCCAGAACTGAATCAAGAAACAGATAATTTGAACAGATTGATCATTAGAAATGAAATAGAATTTGTAATTTTAAAAACTCCCTGCAAACAGAAGTCCAGAACTGGATGGCTTCACTGGGGAATTCTACCAAACATACAAAGAAGAACTCATACCTATTCTTCTCAAACTCTTCCAAAAGACTGAAGAGGAGGGAACACTCCCGACGTCATTCTATGAAGCCACCATCACCCTGATATCAAAACCAAAGATACTACCAAAAAAGAATATTACAGGCCAATATCTCTGATGAATACAGATGCAAAAATCCTCAGCAAAATATTAGCAAACAGAATCCAATGACACATAAGAAGGATCATATGCCATGATCAAGTTGGATTCATTCCAGGGTCACAAAGATGGTTCAAAACACAAATCGATCAATGTGATACACCACATCAACAAAAGAAAAGCAAAAAACCACATGATCATCAATAGATACAGAAAAAGCATTTGATAAAATTCAACATCCATTCATGATAAAAAAATCTCACCAAAATGGGTATAGAGGGAACATATCTCAACATAATAAAAGCCATTTACAACAAACCCATAGCCAATATAATACTCAATGGTGAAAAGTTTAAAGGCTTCCTGCTAAATTCTGGAATGAGACAAGGATGTCCACTCTCACCACTTCTATTTGACACAGGATTGGAAGTCTTAATACAGTAATCAGATAAGAAAAAAATAAAATGGGAAGAGGTAAAATTGTCATTGTATGCAGATGAAATGATACTCTATATAGAAAACCCTAGAGACTCCACACAAAAACTATTAGAACTAATAAATGAATTCAGCAAGGTAGCAGGATACAAGAACAACATACAGAAATGTGTTGCATTTCTTTATACTGACAATGAAATATCAGAAGTAGAAAGTAAAAAACAATTCCATTTAAAATAGTGTCCACCCCCACCCCCTGCCAAAAAAAAAAAAAACCTAGAATAAACCTAACCAAGGATGTGAAAGACCTATATGCTGGAAACTGTAAAACACTGATAAATGAAACTGAAGATAATCCAAAGAAATAGAAAAATATCCCCTGCTACTAGATTGGAAGAATTAATATTGTTAAAATGGCCACACATCCCAAAGCGATCTACAGATTTTATGTGATCCTTATCAAATTACCCATGACATTTTTCACAGAACTAGAACAAATGATCCTAAAATTTATATGGAACCACAAAAGACCCAGAATTGCCAAAGCAATTCTGAGGGAAAAAACAAAGATGGAGGCATAACTCTCCCAGACTTTAGACGACACTACAAAGCTACAGTAATTAAAACAGCGTGGTATTGGCACAAAAACAGGCACATAACATCAATGGAACATAATAGAGAGCCCAGAAATAAACCCACACACCTAGTCAATTAATCTTCAACAAAGGAGGCAAGACTATACAAGGGAGAAAAGACAGCCTCTTCAGCAAGTGGTGTTGGGAAAGCTGGACAGCCACATGTAAGTCAGTAAAGTTAGAACACACCCTTACACCACGCACAAAAGTAAACTCGAAATGGCTTAAGGACTTAAATATAAGACATGACACCATAACGCTCCTAGAAGAGAACGTAGGCAAAACATTCTCAGACATAAATCGCAGTAAAATTTTCTTAGGTCAGTCTCCCAAGGCAAAAGAAATTAAAAAAAAAAAAAAAGGGATCTAATCAAACTTATAAGCTTTTGCACAGCAAAGGAAACCATAAACAAAATGAAAAGATAACCTACAGACGGGGAGAAAATATTTGCAAACAATATGACTGACAAGGGCTTAATTTCCAAAATACACAGACAGCTCATGCAACTCTGTATCAAAAAAACAAACAACCCAATCAAAAAATGGGCAGAGGACCTAAATAGACATTTCTCCAAAGAAGACATACAGATGGCTACCAGGCACATGAAAAGATCCTCCATATTGCTAATCATCCGAGAAATGCAAATCAAAACTACAATGAGGGGGCCTCCCTGGTGGCGCAGTGGTTAAGAATCCGCCTGCCAATGCAGGGGACAAGGGTTCAAGCCCTGGTCTGGGAAGATCCCACATGCCGCGGAGCATCTAAGCCCATGTGCCACAACTGCTGAGCCTGCGCACCACAACTACTGAAGCCCATGCACCTAGAGCCTGTGCTCTGCAACAAAGAGAAGCCACCGCAATGAGAAGCCCACGCATCACAACCAAGAGTAGCCCCCCTGCTTGCCGCAACTAGAGAAAGCCCGTGCGCAGCAACAAAGACCCAACACAGCCAAAAATAAATAACTAAAATAAATTAAAAAAAAAAAACTACAATGAGGTGTCACCTCACACTGGTCAGAATGGCCATCATTAAAAAGTCTACAAATAATAAATGCTAGAGAGGGTATGGAGAAAAGGGAACCCTCCTACGCTGCTGGTGGAAATGTAAATTGGTACAGCCACTAGGGAAAACAATATGGAGGTTCCTTAAAAAACGAAAAATAAGAGATGCCATATGATCCAGCAATCCCACTCCTGGGCATATATCTGGAGGAAACCATAACTGGAAAAGATACATGCACCCCAATGTTCACAGCAGCACTATTCACAATAGTCAAGACATGGAAGCAACCTAAATGTCCATCAACAGATGAATGGATAAAGAAGATGTGGTACATATATATAATGGAATACTACTCAGCCATAAAAAAGAATGAAATAATGTCATTTGCAGCAACATGGATGGGCCTGGAGATCATCATACTAAGTAAATCAGAATAGACAAATACCATGTGATACCACTTATATGTAAAATCTAAAATATGACACAAATGAACTCATCTATGAAACAGAAACAGACTCACAGGCATAGAGAACAGACTTGTGGTTGTGAAGGAGGGGGAGTGGAGGAGGGATGGAGTGGGAGCTTGGGATTAGGAGATGCAAACTATTATATATAGGATGGATAAACAACAAGGTCTACTGTATAGCACATGGAACTATATTCAATACCTTGTAATAACCTATACTGAAAAAGAATCTGAAGCTGTACACCTGAAACTAACACAATATTGTAAATCAACTGTAGTTTAATAAATAAATTTTTTAAAACATCACCTTTTGAGCCTGTGTTCTCTGCATATTATTTGGGTTTCAGATTGAAATTTCCAAAAGTTAAAGGCACTTCAAAAGAAAACTTCGCAGATATTTTGAGAATGCAAATTACTTTCAATTGAGAGTGAGGGGCCCTGCAGAAGCCGGAGGCTTGCTTCTCAACCACCCGCAGGTGTGCACTTGTGCTGACGCTGCTGGAGCAGGGAGCCGTGCGCATCTGATTTAGCTACAGCCAATCAGGGCTGTGAAAATCATTACAGATCTGCCAATGCTACGGGCCACAGAGGTGCACAGGTGGCTGCAAGGCACTAACAAAAGATGACAAAGCAAAACTGAGGAGAGGCTGACCCACCTCCCTGGGTTTGGGAAACATTATTAGGAACAAAAAGCCGTCATCAGAGCTGTTCATCACCGCTGTCCTTTCATACTCTACCAGTGGGTGATAATATTTTCTCCAAGTTATGGGCACCCTACATGTGATCCTTCCCATTTACCCAAAATCCACAGGAAATCACTAAGTGATAAGTCTAACAAACCCCTCCTTGGGCTCCCTGGGCCTTAGCGTGAGGTGGACACACTCCCTACAGATTGTTTCCTGCCGGCTGTGGGGCTCAGGCAGTGTCCCTGAGTCCCTGTGCTTCATACACGTTCCTCTGTGCCAGCTTCATGGGAGTCTTGGTTACTGACCTCCCCCCTCCCCATTTCCTGCACTTCTAACCAAGCTCGTATGTCAAAACCTCTTTTTTCCTCCTGCTTTGTTGACATAACTTTTAATGTCTGTTACATTCTATTACCTGCATGTAACTTAATTTACAGTGACCACCACTTACATTACATACTAGGCGCTGTTCTAAACTATACATATACTAACTCATTTGCTCCCTGTAACCGCCCGATGAGAGGCACACCATTATCAGCAATTTAAAGATGAAACTGAGGCACAGGGAGGTTGAGAAACCAGCCCGAGGTCACACAGCTCAGAGGAGGTTTGAGCCCAGGCCATGTGGCTCCAGAGCCCAGGCTGCTAACCTGCGGCTGCCCGGCCCTTGCCTGATGGTGCGTCCCGACTCTGTGCTGGTTTTGGACTATTATAACATCATCACCCCATCATCCACTGGGTTCACCTGTGCTGTGAGATTCGGATGTGGATGGACCACACTTCCAGCCTGTGAAGGTTTGCCTGTATTTTGGAAATTCTTGGTGAGGCTGAAATCTTGTCCCGTCCCACCTGGCTCAGACTTTTTTCTGCTTCAGCTAAATCTCTAAACCAAGGGAATCTGGCCCTAGAACACACTATGTTTACCCTATTCTGACCTTTAAGCACAAATTTAAGCAAGATTTTAAAAGTTGCCTAAAATTCTGGAAAGGAAGTTTAAGGGTTAATTTAAAAGAAACACACAGAAATCCGTGTGAGTATGTTTTAAAGAAAGGCTTCTAAAGAAAGGCAAAGAACAAGAAAGTGTGGAAAATGTAGTGGGAAAGTTAGGTGGCAAAATCACAAGCACTTGAACAGCTAAAACATGGAAAAGCAAGCTAGTGATGGGTGAACAGCTTAAGAGAGCAACTCCAACAGAGGGAAATGTAAAGAATGAGCAAACCTAAACCTGGCAACGCAGTGCAATTTACTAAACACATAAAGAGGGAGTAGAAATGTTCATGAATTATCCAAGAACCAGGAAGGTTATGATCAGCGACATCTCCTTTACTAGATGAGGAGAGAAAAGTGGTAACGGATGCTGCTTAAAAGGCAGCTGAGTTGAACGGATGTAATTTGGAAACATCCAGATCCGAGAGTGGAGAATAAGAGTTGTGGGCCCTGGAGGGCCTTGAGGACATCCACAAAGGGGGACAGTAGAGCAGTGGCTCGAGGCCAGGCTTCGGCTGACGGTGCCTTAACCCTGGCCACTCAGGGGCCCAGAGCAGTTGGTCCCACCGTGTAGGATCAGGTCAGAAGGCAGATGGAATTTGTAAAAGAGAAGTGTAACTGGAAATAAAAAGAATCAGTGTCCATAAGATCAAAAACAAGCTATGACTAATCATAAGGAAATAAAAATAATATAAATATAAAATATAAATATATATTCCACAATTAATACTTCTGGAACATCACATCATGTAATGTGCATTGCGACCACAAAAGAAGGTGACAAAGGCAAGAGCGACATGACAGGGATGGCCCGAGATGGCAGGACAGAAAAGACAGACAAAGGTGACACCAATTCTGTGTAAGAAAGGGAAAAGAGCATTTCGTATTTTGGCAAGTATTCATGTAAAAATAGTATAGTGATCAGTTTACCCCCAAATCAGAGGACTAATGACTAAGTTTCTTTTAAAAATTGAGTTACTTTTTTAAAGGCATCACACAGTGTAGTAACTAGATCTCTAGGTGTGATGTTATTTTGCAAACTGAAATGCAGGAGGAAATCCTCCGTCCAGGTTCTGCTACAATATGGTCCTGGGCCGTCTATCAGAAGAGAGAGGTTGACAATCTGACCTGTTACCATCAGCCCACGATACTGACACATCCATTGATGCTACCAGGACACTAACCCAGTTGTTCAGATCATCCAGATGACCAACAGCAGCTGTTCTGCAGGAAGTGCTTCCTGGACAAGACTTTCACAGCATCACATGCTCAGGAACCAGCCTCCTCTTGATCTGAATGCAGGCAGAGGCCTGGGAGGAAGGGTGTGCTGGGCCTGCAAGATACCCCTCCCTTCCTGTCTGGGAGCCTGGGAGCCAAGGACGGAGGCAGCGTTCTCCTGCAGCACGAGCTTGTCGAGGTCAGGAAGCCCCGTGCGTAGCACACAGGTCACTCGGGTTACTTGGGGGATGAGACCCAGAGGGGTCTGTAACCAGCCAAATCTGCGACAATGATCTTGGTCAATCCTCATCTTTAATGTGTCCTAAGTTGACGGGCAAGAACACTCCAGGGCTCAGGGTTCAGGCTGGGGGACGGGATGCGAACAGGCACCGACACAGAGGGATAACAGGCACCAACCCACAAGGGGCGGCTCCAAAGAAACCCCCCCCACAAGGCTCCTTCAGTGAGTCCCGAGTCTCAGAGTATGAGGGGATGCAATTTCACTGTGGCATGAAAGATAAACCCAGGGTTTAGAAAAATAAAAGGCTGAGGTAAACAGTTCACTAAACGAAATGTAGGAAATAGTCCACTGCCCACACCAGGGTTTCAACCCCCCAAAAATTTTTAATTTAAAATAAACATTTTTCTTAATATCAAGGGTTTAATCTAAGAAAACACTGATGGTCACCACCAGGAAAAAGGCAGCAGGAGAGTGTGAGTGGCTGCGTCTGTGCCCACGGCGTCTGCACCCCTTGCTGGGCACCTGCCTGTGCAGGCACTTGGGCCCTTGCTCCCTGCAGAGGGGGCTCCCGCCTGCAGAAACGCCTCACCCGTCACCCCTTGTAAAATGCAGGCACGACTTCGGGCCGCAGAGAAAGCACTGGAGTTCCCCATCCCCCTTGGGATCGTCCCCAGCAGTGCTGGGTTTTCTCCCCACCTGAACAGGGTGTGGCCCATTGATAAACACAAACTTCTATGTCCTCCATTCATGTCATCTGATACCTCAAAGTCAACATTATGACTAAAACCAAGCCAATAACCATAATATTGACTATGATTTTATTGCCCCCATGCCCAAGAGATGAACATGTACCCTCCACCCCTGGGGCGGCGGGTCCTGTCCCGTGGCGGGTAGGAATGGCCACCTGGGTGCCCGTGGCTGCCGAGTGGCACTGCCTGGGTCAAGCTGGAGCCAGGAACAGCTGATGGTTATACTTGATCTTTTTCTCCAAGAAAAACACCCTAAGTGCTAGGCAGGGACTCGAGCCTTCATCCTCTTGATTTCCTTTTGCTCAGAACAGCTGATTCCCACTGATTCCCACCTCTAAGCCTCATGAAGTAGGATTAGTTCCTGCTTCTCCCCTACGTCTTTCATTCCACTTGAATTCCCCATCACCTGCATCCCTCCTGGGTGAGTGGCGGGCCCTGTGCCCAGTGCTGACGGCCACACAGGCTGATGGCACTGGCACGGCCCACTCCTCACTGCTCCATCACAGGGCCCTGCACACACCTGGGCAGCCAGTCAATAGTTTCTGACATCGAGAACTGAAGTGACACAATGCTGTCCCAGTTGGTGACAACAGGCCACTGAAATCTGTCCGGAGTCCCCATAGCACCGAACTGCAGGGGACATATCTGTGGGTTTCCCACTTCCCCTTTTATACTGACATCTGACGCTGGATGCTAACGTTTCTTAGAGGAACAGGCCACAACGATGTGTGTGCACAACAGAAACACCTGCGTGAGGACAGCAGCACAGCTTCGTCTGTGAAGTAGAAATGACTTCTTTGCAGACGTGTAACTCTAGGTCTTCGAGAGCAAAGAATCCAAGCTCCCAGTGTGATCAGAGCCCAGAGCCCAGAGCCTGCATGAAGAAATCGGAGCATTTGTGGCTAACACCCCACCCCAAGTACAGCCTACTCAAACCACAGTGGGCTTCTCCTGAGTGTGCGAGTGCTTTGGCGAGACTTGGCCTGTGGCGTGTGCGGTGTTAGATGGGCTGAGACGGGATCTTCAGAATTGCAGTGATTACAGAATTTCCCTGAAACTAATTATGGAGTCATTCATGGGTTGACTGCCTAGTGCATTACACACGTGCCCCTCTCGGCCTTGAAAGGCAGTGCTCCCAGGATGTCCAGATGCGAGGGAAGTGGGTCAGAGCGAGGCGCTGCGAGACCGCGTTGCAGGTGCATGAGCTCGTCTCTGTTTCTGACCACAGTCCCAAGGATCTCTGCGGTTCTTTCCAAAATAATGGAAATATAGTAAGAGCTAATTTATTACTCTCTATGTAATATCACAGGGTCATACTTTGTTCACCCAATAGAAACAGAAAAGTTCTGATTTTTCTTAGGCCCAAAACACATGGGTGAATTTAGAAGATGTTCTTGGTTTCCTAGGTGAGGCCAGTATTACCAAAATTCAGGTGTGTTATTGAAAAGAAAACTGTGAATTCACAAAGAGAGTAAAAGCTAGGACTAAAATATTATAGCTCTATCTACAAGGCACATTCAGAAGAGTGTACTTAATAGGGGAAGCAGCAGTAAAACGCACTTCGTGAGGCTCCTAAAATCACCTCAGAAAAGAAGCTTCATTCCAATTCCACCTGCTTCTACTCGCCGCTTCTAAGTCTAAAATGTGGCTGTAGTTTATGCTTTGAGAGCAGCAATGGCTTCCTTCTCTGATTCCATGACACACTTTTCAGAGACTGGAAAGTTCTAGAAAGACAGCATCTAGCCCATGTGATCAGTATTCTCTTTAGTCCAACCTTTGGAAAAAGAGATCCCAGTCACCATTTAGGTTAAGCTGTCAGCCAGCACAATCGTGCCTAAGCCTCATACTTAGGTTCTGACAAAGGTTCTAACCAAAAGTCACACTATTTCGAGTGGGTCAGAACTCAACCTCCTTGCTCTGTTATTTAGAAACACAAGCTGATCCATCCAGTAGGTGTTGAATTAAACATGTCTTCAACTGTTCAGTTCTTCCTCTACCATTAATGCTGTTTTCTTGTGTGACGCCAAAAAGAGCAGAAAGCGTAAGAGATAAGCTGTTTGCTAACAGGGAATCCCTTGGTAAAAGTCATAAACTACAGATGATTTTTGCCTGTTACCCTGAACGACCTGCAAGTCATTTTGTTAAGAGGAGATGGGATAAATGTTTCAGGAGCATGCGGCCAGGTTTGGGTGAAGTGATTCTGTGTCACCTAGCAAAGCCCACAGCTGATTCACAGTTAAGTTACGCAGCTCTAGGAGGGGGAAGCAAAGCAGTGTTTCCGTAAGTTGTTCTGGACAAGTCAAACAAACAAGCTTGCACCAAATAAATAATCATGCCGTTGTTCCAGGCTGTGGGTATGTATATTTTTTTACCCTTTGAACCAAGCATTCCAGGTAAGTACCTGGCAAGCCACACAGATAAATGTTCTTACTCATATAGGCTTAATTAAGAGGGCATGAAAACCACTGGAAGGGAAGAGAATGACATCCATAATGATTAATAAAATAAGCTCAGGGGCAAAGCCCCACCGTTCCTATTTTCAAAAAGGAACTGGCACGGGTATCGAGGCTCCCTCGGGTGGGCTAGAAAAGCCAGTCACTCGCCGGGCACACACAGCCCAGCAGCCACGTGTGACCACAGAGGAAAACGTGCCCGAGGGAAGTGGAACAAAACAAACCAGTAGGGTGAGTCAGGGCCCAAAGGCCTCAACACAATGAGATGACAGCCCTTTCCAAGCAAAGCCCTCCTCAGGTGCAAACTCAAGCTCACCCCACGGCGCTGGAGCTCCCGCCCTCCAGGGACTGCTCTCCGTCCCCAGGGAAGCAGAGCCCCACTGACCCCACCGATGGCATCTACTCCTGGGCTAAGCATGCTTCATGCTGTGAAGAGCTTGCAGCCCCCGGGAGAGAGTGGTCTCCCACTCCCTGGGCTTCCGGCCAGGTTGGCACACCGGACTGGCCCTGGAACCCACCTCGCGGGCCTCTTCTCCTGGTTCTCTAGTCCCCTCCCTACCGCCCTCAGCACCGAGGGCAGGGCAGCAGGCCGCGCTTGGCACTCACTCTGACCTCCGGGACCAGCACGGGACCTGGCAGCAGGTGACTGGTCTCGGGGCCCCACAGCTTTACAGGCACCTGTGAGTTCCTGCTGCTCTTCAAAGCCGCTCATGTGTCACACCTCCCACGAAGCCTCCCTGGCCTGCCACAGGAAGGCTGCCAGGCCCCACCCTGTGCTCCGCCTGGGCTGCCTGTGGCTTCCCTACCAGACGGTGGGCTCCCCAGGACAGGGTCACTCACTAGATAAGCTCAGCCAGGGCCCCTGTACGGGGGTGATCAAGATGTGGCCCAGAATTGTGGGTGAGCCCAAGAGGCAGGCTGGGGCGGATGCACAGTTCTGTGCTGAGACCGACTGCATCTACCCTTCACAGCGACCACGAACACATCCCGGGGGGCTCCTTTCTTCCCCAGGTTTCAAAATTAGAGTCCCCTCTGCCATCGAAATCCCCTTCCCTCAGAGAGCCAATTCTACCGCTGGAGGAGAGCCAGGGGTGCTGGTGAGGGGATGAACACCAGCCCATGGACGACCTCCTTTACCAAAGAAGCAAAAGTCCACCTGGCAATTTCAGATGCTCTACGCAGCAGCTTTTTTTGGCTGCGTTGGGTCTTCATTGCTGCACGCAGGCTTTCTTTATTTGAGGTGAGCGGGGGCTACTCTTCCTCGCGGTGCACAGGCTTCTCATTGCAGTGGCTTCTCTTGTTGCGGAGCACAGGCTCTAGGCGCACAGGGTTCAGTAGTTGTGGCACGTGGGCTCAGTAGTTGCAGCATGTGGGCCCTAGAGCGCACAGGCTTTAGTAGTCGTGGCACGCGGGCTCAGTAGTTGCGGTTCATGGGCTAGAGCACAGCCTCAGCAGTTGTGGCGCACGGGCTTAGTTGTTCTGTGGCGTGTGGGATCTTCCCGGACCAGGGGTCGAACCTGTGTCCCCTGCATTGGCAGGCGATGCTTAACCACTGCGCCACTGGGGAAGTCCCTACACAGCAGCTTTAAGAGCAAAGTGAGATGGGCTCTCAGGCAGTGAGACCCAAACCTTGATGATCAGTAATCAGAATGTATCTGAGGATCTTTCATAAGATGAGTTCCCACTTTTCATTTAGCAGGTCTGGGGAGGGGCCTGAGAATTTTTTTTCCAAACCTTAAAATTTGCTATTATTTCAAACTGACAGAAAAATTGCAAGCATAGTGTAAGGATCTTAAATACGCTTACTCAGATTTACCAACTGCTTCCATTTTGCCCTGTTTATCATTCTCTTTATATTATTTTTTTCTTAATCATTTGAGAGTAAGTGGCAGACAACACACCCCTTTGCCCCTAGTTACATCAGTATATACTTCCTAAAAACAAGGCCTTTTTCTTACATAGTATAGGAAAATGTTCCCTAATGATTTTGAAGGGTGAGGTGATGGTCATTTCCTATTTTATCAAGTTGATGGAATCCACAAAGTATAAAAACAGCTGGGAGTCCCTAAAGCGTTACTGCAGAATGATAAAAGAACAACTGGTTATTCTGAGGAAAAGCAGATAGTGATGAAGGCACGGCTTCCCTTGCGTTCACGGCACACATGATTTTGATGAACTGCGACAGAACGGGAGCATATCAACACGCGTTCCACTGAGCTGAACTGGGGGACAGGTGGTGGGCAGCCTCTAAGAGGGCCCCCAGTAATGCCCTCCTTCTCCCTGCGGAAGCCCCTCTCCCAGAGTGTGGGCTGGACCCAGTGACTCACCTCTAGACAACAGAGCACGGCACAGTGAGGGGACGTCACTTCCGAGACGAGGTGACAAAGAGGCTGCGGCTTCCGTCCTGGGGGCTCCCTCTCTCGCTTGCTGGCTCTGACGGGAGTCGGCCGGGTGTGAGCAGCCCACATGCTGAGGAACTGATGTCCCTGCCCTGAGGCCGTGAGCTGGGGAGGGGAGCCCCCCCCCCCCCCCATTCAGCCCTGACGCCTGCAGCCCTGGCCGACTCCTTGATTACAGCCTCGAGAGGCACCCAGGAGCCACGTGCAGATACAGACGCTGTGAGGGGGTGAATGTTTGTTCTGGGGTCATTTGTTCTCCAGCAATAGATATAGGGGATGGTTAAGATGGAACGTCACCAAATCTCATTTGAAGTAAAAATATGCTTGATTTCGTGAAGCTCTGGTCAATGGCATAATCAAGGGTCAAGGGGTCCTGGCCAGAGAGGCGGGAGGGGGTCACTTCTCTCTCTCCTCTCCTGATTACTCAACCTCTCTCTCAAATGAATCCTTCCGAACGACTTTAAAAGATATTTCTATTTTAAAATGCACGTACATAGTTGAAAAGAATCAAGCAGTAAAAAAATATATTGTGAAAAAAAATTCACCCCCATCTTTGTGCCCCAGTCCCTCATCTTATTACATTACCAATTTCGTGATCATTCTTTCAGAAGTCTTTTTTCCCCCAAATATCGGCGTAGGATATTTCTAAAATATCTACTTTCTTGTTTTTAATACAGAGGGTCGCATAACATATCCTATTCTGCATCTTGCAAAGTAAATCTTGGAGACGGCCCTATATCGGGAATTGTAGAAAGTTCTTTTTCTTTTGAATATCTGCAAGAATTCTACTGTACGGACAGGACAGTTCATTTAAGTAGCCCCCCTCTAAGCCAGGATATTTAGGTTACGGGTGTGTGCTCGTCCTTATGAACATGTGAGTGTATCTGGGGGATAAATTCCTAGAATTCTTCATAGGCTATTAAACATCCTGGTTTCTCTCATTAAACAAATAAACAAAACCCTCCCCTCCACCTCTTACCCACCCCACGTGCTCCCCTCCAGCTGACACTGTAGGTTTTTGCCTCCCTTCCCAGACAAACTTGTTGATAGAGTTGTCTATCCTGATTGTTTTCTCACCTCTTGCTTCCCAACCACTCCAAATCGACTCCCGGTCCTATTAACCTAAGATCACCCTGAGTGCCGTATGGTTCAATCCAAGGGGCATGCCCCGGTCTTCATCTGATGCTTTCATAGCCGCGGCTGACATTTTGCAACTATCTCCTTCCTGACACTTCTGCCCTTGACTCTGTGACGTGACAGCCCACCTGGCCTTCCTGCCCTCCCAGCCTCTCTATCTGGTCTTCTTCTGGCAGGCCCTCAACAGCTGGCATTCCTCCAAGATCAATTCTAGGCCCTCTCTTCATTTTAGATTAGCACTGTCCAACAGAACTTTCAGTGATGCTGGGAATGATTTAGTAAGCACTCAAAATGTGGTCAGTGCAACTGAGGACCTGAATTTTTCATCTGATTTAATTTGAACCAATTTAAATTTCAGTAGCCGCAGGTGGCTAATGGCGACCACAGACAGTGCAGCTCGACACGCTCTCCCTAAGAGAGATCACACACACCATGGCCTCGGCCACCATCTACGGGCAGAGCACGCACACATCTCTATTGCCAGCCCGGATTTTCCTCTAAACTCACGTAACACTCACGTAACCAATGCCTGCTTGCCATCTTCCCTTGGATGTTACTAAACTGACAAAATTAAATTTAAGATCATCTTCTGAAGCTAGGCTATCTTCCCAATTAGTGAAATGCACAGCTAAGGAGCCTCAGAAAACCAAGTTTGGTTGACTCCATCTCCTAATCATTTCTCAGCTTTGTCTACTTCTCCACATCTTGACTACCTCCACGTGAACCCGTCATGGAAACTGGTGGAACAACCTCCTTACTGGTCCACTTGTATCCTCTCTGGCTACACTTCCCAATCTGTCCTCTATGCTGTAACCTAATGTAAATGTGAAGATGCTCAAGCCCCTTCAGTGGCTTCCTGTGCTTCAGGGATAAAGGCACAGTCCAGTGTGCAAGGATCGATTTTGCCAACCACTGGCCAACTCTCCGTGACCCTCCCCCCTTCCCTGCAGCCACACTGGTCTTCTGTCTCCTGCAGTTACCATGGGGGGACGTTATCATTTCTTTTTGACTCCTTTCCTAGTTTTCAACATCACCTTCTCTAACTCTGGGAAGCAAACAAAAAAAACCCTCCTGTTAGTCACAACATGAAGATTCTGGAAGAGCTGGCTCCTGAGTGATGGACACCACGGAAGAAAAGCGCTGCTCGTTTGCCTCTTCCCTTATGTATCTCTATAAACCCAGGTCCCTTCCATACCAAAGCAGAACTGGAAGGGACTGTGCTGATCGGCCCTTCGCCGGCCCTCCTGCCAGCTGGGCAGCAAAGTCTGCTTGAACATTCCCAGTCAGAGGGAGGGCACCCCTCACAAAGCAGACCCTTCCCCTCCTCATTCTGGTCCACGGTGATGATTAGGAAGGTCTTCTTTATATTTTGCCACATCTATCCCAATGTTCCTTCTGGCCAGGTCCCAGGTCCCACTTTTGGAGTCGTAAGAAAAATGACAACAGTGACAGCAGCTACTGTTTACTGTGTGCCTGTCACTCTGCCAGCCTCGTGCCAACTGGCCTCGCAGTAACTCCACGAGCCGGATGCTATTATTATCACTAGTTGGTAACACAAGAAGCTAAAACGTAGAGACAGAAAACAATCCTCCCCCAGCATCAGAGCATTCTGATCACTCCTGAATCCTTCAATGTCCTTACTGAAATGCAGTGCCTGGAATTTCACGATACTCTGGTCCTTGCCACACCAAGTGTGGTCCAAGGAGAAGCAGCAGGTGCTTCACCTGGGAGCCCGTCCTGATGCAGAATCTGGGGCTCCGTCCCAGACCAGCTCAATCAGAATCTGCATTTTAACAAGAGCCCACGGACACTTTAGAGTTTGAGAGACACTTGTCTTGGTGTGCTCAGAACACACTGGAACATTCACTTATTAATTCACTAGACCAGTGACCAGTCATCAACACCTACTATTCGTGCCCGGCACTACACACGCACCAGGGATCCTCTGAGTCCCGCACAGCTGAGCTTGTGTCCAGCCGCGAGATGGGTAGGGCTGAGGGGCTGGTAAGTGTTAGGCAGGAGTGTGGTGGGGAAACATGGCATCAGTGGTCCATTCTACTTAGGGCCTGGGGGCCACGGATCAGGAAGGACTGGAGAAGCCAGCACCTGACCAAGTATTAAATGAGGGAAGGCATGTGCTGAGCTGCCACCGAGAGGGGCTTTCTGAGCAGTGAGAGGGTGACACCAAAGAATGAAGGTGGCAGAGAAATCCAGGGAAAGAGACTGGGCAGGAGACAGGGCTGGGCCCAGGAGGCCTTGGGGTTGTACCCTCTTTGTTCTGGAAATTATTCTCTTCCTGCAGCCTCTGGTTATAAGCTTCTCTGGCAGCCTTTCCTCTAGCTCATTTGAACTTGCAGCTAAGGAGACAGGCCTGCTTTTTTCACATGTACTTGGTCTGGTCAGATGTTTTTTGCCTGTACTTTTGTGATTGATTTTTCTAAAAAAAAAAAGCAAGACCTTCAGTTGATCCTGATTAAATTTTAACTTGTCCTTTTGGACCGTCATCATTGAAGCCTACTATGATCTTTTTGAGCCCCTTCATCCAGCACATCCCCCCAACTTCCCCCCATCTTTCCTTTACATCTTCATTTCATGCAGCTCCCCTTAGCTGTGCATTTTCCTGACATTCAGAGCTTCTTGCAAACTTTAATCTACCAGAAAAAATTACAGGTCAATATCACTGATGAACACAGACACACAAATCCTCAACAAAACACTAGCAAACTGAATGCAACAACACATTAAAAGGATCACACACCATGATCAAGTGGGATTTATCCCAGGGATGCAAGGATTCTTCAATATCTGCACGTCAATCAGTGTGATAGACCACATTAACAAACCGAAGAATAAAAACCACATGATCATCTCAATAGATGCAGAAAAAGCTTTTGACAAAATTCAACACCCATTTATGATAAAGACTCTCCAGAAAGTGGGCACAGAGGGAATCTACCGCAACATAATAAAGGCCACATACAACAAACCCACAGCTAACATCATTCTCAGTGGTGAAAAACTGAAAGCATTTCCTCTAAGATCAGGATCAAGACAAGGGTGTCCACTCTCGCCACTTTTTTCAACATAGTTTCGGAAGTCCTAGCCACAGCAATCAGAGAAGAAAAAGAAATACAAGGAATCCAAATTGGAAAAGAAGTAAAATTGTCACTGTTACCAAAGGGGAAATGTCAGGGGGAGGGATAAATTAGGAGTTTGGAATTAACAAGTACACACTACTATATATAAAATAGATAACCAACAAGGATAGCACAGGGAACTCTACTCAATATTCTGTAATGACCTATATGGGAAAGGAATCTGAAAAAGAATGGATATATTTATATGTATAAATGAATCACTCTGCCGGACACCTGAAACTAACATGACACTGTAAATCAACTATATTCTAATAGCAAATAAAATGTTTAAAAAAACTGTATCAGAATGAGCTGTATTCCCTTCTATTGCTACTCAATGCCTTCCCTTCCCAGCCCGTCTCTGCTCCTTCCTTCCTATAAGAGCCCATCTTTCACTCTAGAAGCTGAAAATGCCAGGTGCCTTCAGTCTCCTCAGTAGTCAGGGCATGAACCAGTAACTAAATCCTGGCCAGTGGGGCTTCAAGGTAAGTTTGCCGGTGGACTTTGGGTAACGTTTTCTTCCTTAATATAGAGAGACTCTGAAGAGCAGCACTGTTTTTATCCCCTTGCCTTTGGACATGTGTGTGAAGATGTGATGCCTGGAGCTCTGGCATCTACCCTGCGACCATGACGAAAGCCAACACACTGAGGGTGGCTGGGTGGGAAGATAGAAAAGGCCTCCCTAGTTTCTTAATGACATCACCGGCTGTTCCCCTAACCCTGGGCCAGACCCACATAGGGATTAACTGTTGTATTACACTTTGAGTTCATTTAATAACTTTTATTCTTTATATGGGAACAAAGCAGAAATTTCCCAGGTTATGAAAGTTCCTAAATTTCATCATTCTTACATTCTCCTGTAAATTACTGGGTACCTTCTCAACTAAATGTGTCATATCTACTGTTTATAATTCCACCTAGTCTGAAGGCTTTGTCTGGGCATATGTTTTTCTCCCTTAAATTATAAAGTTCTCTTGATTCCACCGGCCAGTTTTCTGACAAGCTCATTCTTCTGGTGTACTCTGAGGTACTTTCTGTGGGTTGCTAGTTATACTATGACATTTTAAGCCTTGTTCAGAAACCCAAATCATGTTCTTTGACATTCCCAGCAGCTACTTATTTCCCTTTCTTTTTCATTACAAAGGCTTGACCTCTCTTGCACACAGGGAAGCAGCTCCGGGCCCCTCTCTGACACACACGGCTCCAACACAGTCCAGAAGCTACTTGAGGCACCTCCCGTGAGCTGACCCCCTGTGGCCTGTCTCACTCAGCCCCACAATACAGCCCACCTCAGGCGACCCGCCTCTTTTCCCGAGTCCCCCTCAGTCCAGCGTCCCCAGGCTCTGGTCTCTGCTCCCTCCTCCATTTCCAGATCTCTTCCTTCCTCATCTGCCCTCATCTGCAAAGCAAGCTGGCCTGTCACCTCAGTACTCTGTCCACCCCAGAGTTCTGCTCTGCACACAAGCCTAGGGGCCGAGCTGGCAGGGGAAGGTGCGTATGTACAGGTTATGATAACCGTTTTTTTCGATCACACTTCATTTTCAAGAGAATGAGGGGGAGTGTAGGGTGACTGGCAGGGTTATAGGTGTTGGCAGATTTGCTTTCGCATCTCGGAAACACGTGCCGAAGAGACAACATCCTTTCCACTCGGCAGTGCGAGCCTTATGCTCGCGTCCTCTGGTTCCACCTGGGCGAGTAGCCCGTGTGGTCAGTAGCAGGTGTCCTCCTCCGACCTGGCTGTGATGCTTCTTCTTGTTCTCAGGCCTGGTGTGCAGCTGCCTCTCGAGCAGGCCAGAGTCACCCGCTACGGGGAGAGCATCTGTCATAAATGCTCCAACAGTAGCTCTGCATTTTTCCCTTCCCCTCGTGCCCAATTCTTCCACCCTCACCTCTCGACTCTAAGCCTCCTCGGGGTGCTTGTTTGCCTGGCTTCCTTCTTGAATTTTTTCCATCCTGCACAGGAATGTTTAATCCCTTCTGAAATGTTAAAGCCTAGACCTTCTCTCCTAGCAAGGAGATCAGTGAGAATTTATAGGAAACAAAACAAACCACCTTACGCTTGCACGCACTTTCCACGTTTGACAGAACTGGCTCCCACGCTGGTCTGGAACACCAACAGGCGTCCCCGTCACTCGGCACACCTGAGTGACGAGGGGCTCGCTGCGGGCCACCTGTGCTGGCATCGGGGTCACTCGGTCTCCCCAGCTCTAATTCTCACCGTGCTTCCCACAGATGTGGTAACTGTGCTGACGTCACACGCCCGCGGCTAATGAGCTTAGCGGGCTATAAATCCAGGGCTGTCTGGCACCAACCCACTGCTTTCCTAATCCCCTCCATTTCCATGTTTTCTGGCATTCAAAGGAAGTATACTCCTCTGTGACTTTTCCTAAAAACAGTTGTTTTGATTTCAGGAAACTACGATTTTCTGAACTTGTCTGCCAGCCTGCTTCTGCTCCCACCCAGTGGAGCAGGGCACGGGCTGGGGAGGGGGCCAGGCAGCTCAACTCTGACACAGCACGTCTCCAGCCCAGAGAGAGTAACCATCAGTGTTCCAGAGGCCCCTCCTAGGACCGTTTTCTAGCAGATTCGTCTGCTTTTCTTCTAGCTTTCTCATTGTATAGATGAGATTTGGAAAAACATGTTTTTAATTTTGATGAAGTGCCATTTATCCATTTGTTCTTTTATGGATCATGCTTTAGGAGCCTAAGAAATCTTAATGCCTAATGCCAGGTCACAAAGATTTTGTCCTATTTTTTCCCCCAGATTTATGGTTTGGGGCTTTACATTTAAGTCTATGGGCCACGTTGAAGTGAAATGTGGTCCGTGTTCATTTTGTTGCACATGGATGTCCAATTGCTCCAGCACCATTTGTTGAAAAGACTGAGCTTTTTCTCCTGCACCGTCTTTGTACCTTTGTCAAAAATCAGCAGTACAGGCTGTCTGCCTCTCTCTCATACTATTGGTTTTCTTCAAATTTCTGATGCTCCCTGGTGGTTTCTTCACATTTTTGAAAGAAGGGATTAGGTGATCCTTGGTGGGCTACTCACATTTGGGAAAGGGACTAGGTGACAAGGATGGGAAGCCACTGGGGGTGTCCTCTCTCCTGGTCCCACCTGTCTCCACCTGGCCCTCCCCTCTGAGTTGGGGGAAGGGGGTGTGGGCTCTGTGGAAGCAGACAGCATTACCCCCCAGCCTCTCTGTCTTTAGGGTGTGTGTGTGCAGGCGGCAGGAGGTGACCTGCAACCCGTGAGGAGCCACAACAAGAGTCCCGGGTGCACAGGTTTAGCATCTTCCAGCCCCGGGTACCATGGCCTTGCCTGCGGCCCCTCCCTGTGGGTCACGGAAGTCCAGAGTAACTTGGAGATCCCTCACAGTTCCAAAGCTCCTTGCCTACCTAAGCCGCCCTAATTTTCTCCCTTAGGGGAAGTGGAGCTCCTGTGATGAGCCGCCCAATGCCGGCCTGCTCCCCGTCCCCCTCCACCGTGGGGCCGCGCTCAGCCCCCAGCAGGCACCTGTGGCGTCTCTGCTCCAGTTCTCTGTCACCCTTTCCTAGTCCGCTTTCTCTTTCACAGAAACTTCTCAGCCTTTTTTGGTTAGCTGATGGTACTCTCTCTTGTCTTCCGAGATTTTTAATGCATCATGCTTTTCTTATTTTTCCTTTTGTTTGAAATGGTCTTTGGATGAGGCAGAAGTACATGGGATGTTTTGAGCTCGGCAGTCCTACTTGATGGTCACAAGTGTCAGGGACGTGCGAACTCACTTTCCCACGGAACGTCCACTAAGTCATCCCCAGAGACAGACGGCAGAGCTGGCCAGGTCACCAGGCCGACCAGTCACACTGCATACAGAAAGCTGGCTGGCCGGGAAGCCTGGGAAAGTCCAGAGCTTGTGTGGTCTCGCTCTCCATCTGGAAAACACTGCGTCTTTAAAAGAGGCCTTCTGGCTCTACAGCTCTGTGGAAGGGGAGCCAGCGAGCATGGGCACAGCTAGGGATGCTGGAAACCACAAGCTACGCATGACTGACTTTGTCAAGAGTCAAGCCCATAGTCTGTCATGTCAAGAACTTTTTTTCTTTTCCTTAACCATCTTTCACGATGGACTTGAGTCTGCCTCTATCTATTTTCTGGAAGAAAAGTGCACATGTGTATATATTTGTAATATCGACCCAGTACTTAGTAGTACTAGGTTTTAAAAAACTATATTGAGAGATTTTGTTTTGTCCTTAAATGCATCAATAATCTTGGTCCCACAGACTGTTTTTTTTTAAGTTTCTGTAGTATTTTTTTCTGCACTAAGACCGGCTAGCCACAGCATTTATCAAGGAACTGCTGGGGTGAAGTAGCAGGGACCAGCATCATCAAACATGCAGTTTCCATCATATTCACGATCCAAAGGAGTACATAGTTTCGTTTCAAAAAAACAAAATAAAAAACTCTAAAATTTCAGGTTCCTATTTAGACTGAAGTTCTGTCATTAAATCACTCTGCATGGGCTTCCCTGGTGGCACAGTGGTTGAGAGTCTGCCTGCCAATGCAGGGGACACGGGTTCGGGCCCTGGTCTGGGAGGATCCCACATGCCGCGGAGCAACTAAGCCCGTGTGCCACAACTCCTGAGCCTGCGCGTCTGGAGCCCGTGCTCTGCAACGGGAGAGGCCGCGACAGTGAGAGGCCCGCGCACCGTGATGAAGAGTGGCCCCCGCTCACCGCAACTAGAGAAAGCCCTCGCACAGAAACAAAGACCCAACACAGCCAAAAATTAAAAAAAAAAAAAAAAAAAAAATCACTCTGCATAAAAATACATTAAGTTTTTTAAAAGGGGGAAAAAGTAAACACAAAAATATACCACAAATATCCTTCATGACTCACTCCTTTTGCTAATGGGCTCCTGCTTCTGCTGTTAGATTCTCTTGTTAATTTTGATCTGGCTGTTTACACACATTTTTAATTCGTTCAATGATTTCACAGACCAGCAGTTTCAATTTGTTTCGGGCAAAGTGGACTGTTACGAAAGATCCCAGACTATTTTCAGGTTGGAAAAATAAATGAATTGAAATTGGCACTATTCTACATGATTGCTTTTTTTGTTCTAATTACAGAGTGGAGTCCTTTCCATAAAAGTAAAAATGTTCAGTACTTCTATAATACATATAAGAAGTAAGATCAATACAAATATCTTCCTATATTTCCTAACCTTTCCCTTGCATTTTTTTTTTTTTTTTTTTTTGGGCCATGCCACGCGGCATGCGGGATCTCAGTTCCCCGACCAGGGATCGAACCCGCGCCCCCTGCAGTGGAAGTGCGGAGTCCTAACCACTGGGCCGCCAGGGCAGTCCCTCCCTAGCACCTTTGGCAGCGTCCAAAAGCCATCACGTTTCTAGAGGCAGGTTTCACTGACGCTTACTCTGTGGTAAGCGCCAGGCGTGGGCACTGCTGTTTCTTCTTAATCTGCACCGTGGCTCCGAGAGGTTGGCGTCACTACTCCGTCTTCCTGAAGAGGAAGTCCAGCTCTGAGGGGGCTGTCACTGTGCCCAGGGTGAGAGCGGCACGGGGGGCACAGAGCCTCCAGCACCCCCAGCCCCAGCCTTCCCCTCACCTCGGCAGCTATACAACTCGGTAGCCGTAGATGGGTGCCTGATGTACCTGCTCCCTGGCTAGTTTCCCTTAAAGCAAACGAACACAAACAAAACAACCTAATTTTCATAAATCTATGAAGTATTACTCTTCCTATTAAAAATTATAAAATATTTCACAAAGACATTGCCCTGGAAAGAATGCTATATGATCCCCACGTCCCACCCCTGTCCCCATTTCTTTAAGAAATGAACATTGCTAATACAACTCATCCCGCCCCAGAGACCCCTCTGGGTCTCAGCCTCCACCCTCCACCCCCAGAAGGGACCACTCTCCTGGATTTGGTGTTTATCATTCCCATGTGGTTGTCTTCCCCCTGACGTATTATGCCTAAGTGGTGCACAGAATTACTCTGTACATTTTAAAACTTTGTCAGTGGTAGAGTCGCCCACACAGGGCTCCAGGGTGAACCGGTTACCAGCGTGCCAATTCCTCCACCCCCAGCAGCCCTCCCTCTGTGTGCTGTAGAGACACCATCACCTTGCTGGAGGCTGAGGGAGTCCTGGTCCTTTCCAAAGCCCCCCATCCCACAACTGCCCCACATCCTGGCCCCGTTAGCACCGCACCCGGCAGCCAGCACCCCTGGGGACTCTTGGCCAGCGGGAGGGGGAGTGCTGAGGCGGGACAAGTGACCAGCGTTCATGTCTTCTCTTCAAACCAATTTAAGAACACCTCAGCGTCCTCACTGAGGACCGTCAGACAGCTGATGTCTCAAGTGGGAAGAGATGCTTGACAACAAATCAGCGGATCACCAAGACCTCATCCGCCATCTACCGAGGATTTCAGCTCTGCTCCAGGCAAATGAGAAGGACATTTTTTCAGGAAGCATCCTGCCAGGGCTGACGCTTGTTTTGTCTTAAGGCAAACGGCCACTTTCCACACCAACCCAGGATTAAACATGCCTCCTCTGTCCTCTCCGGAGGGAGAGTCTGCGAAGCCTCGATTCCATTCTGCTCAGTGTTCAAGTCCTTGGTTGGCATATTTCTTCCTCCACTCGCCGCCCCAGCCCAACCATTCACCCCTGCAAACAGCGAGTGCTGAGCAGTGGGCAGTAGGGGGCGGCGGGTCCCACCGGGGTGGAGCCACAGCTCTCAGCTGTGCACGGGGCACCCAGGGCACCGCACGCAGCTCCCAGCCGCGCCACTGACACTTTACATTTTCGAGGGAAACAGCAACACCCAGCATCAGCTGTCAGCGAGGAGCCACGGAGGTTAGCCTTCCTCCACACCTGATGCTTTCAGGCTAATCCCGCTCAGTCTAACACCTGGTGAGGTGAGCCTTACTGAGGGGAATGGCTTTGACGGGGGGAGCAGGAGGAAGGTCACCTGGGCACAGAGGGGACATGGGCTGGGCCGGGGTTGCGAGGGTGCAACAGGAAGATGCTTACGGCAGCACGAGAGGCTGGGCTGCTCCAGGTTTGTGGCAAAGGGGAAGCAGATGTGACCTATCACCCAACAGGACTGCAGTGGGCGTGGCGAGGCGCCCACGGGCAGGAGGTCCCTGAGCCTCAGAAGCACCTCTCCCATGCTGCACATCCCGCGGTCTTACTCCAAACCCACGGTAAATTGCGTTGTAATATTTTAGGCTAGCCACACTTTGTTTTAAATAGGCTTGGTCAGCTCACCTATAAACTTAACTACAAATGATCACTTTCTTTTTATTAGAACATGTGTTCTGCATCCCAAATAAATGGCTTATAATAGAATCTTTCAATTCAATAAACATTCACTGAGTGTCTATGGTGTGCACACCCTGGGGTATATACTAGGTCCCCCACCACATAGTGACTCCCATCTCCTGGTATCCACGCCTTGGACAATCCCCACCCCTGAGTGTGAGTGGAAGCTGGGACTTGCTTTTAATCAACACACTATGACAAAGGTGATGTGACGTCACTCCCATGATAGTTACATCACACGACAAAGGTGAAGGGATTGTGTAGATGTGAATAACATTCCTCATCAGCTGATTTCAAGTTAACCAAAAAAGAGATTATCCTGAGTGGGCTGGACTTAACAAGCTGAGACCCCTTTAAAAGAGAACTTAGGGACCCAAGGATGGGTGCCTCTGCGAGACCGTGACCTTGGCACTGGGAGCAGGCCCTGCAGACCCTCTTGAGTGCACCTTGTGGAGGCCCATGGCCGATGGGCTGGCGCTGCCCCCAGTGAGGGAGACCAGGCCGGGGCGCCAGGTTGGAGACCAGATGGTGAAGTAGAAGGACTTGAGCTCACTTCCTCTCATGAAAACACCAAAATCACAACTAACTGCTGAACAACCATTGACAAAAAAGACTGGAACCTACCAAAAAAGATATTCTACATCCAAAGACAAAGAAGAAGCCACAACGAGATGGGGCCATACACCAGAAGCAAGAGGAACTACAATCCTGCAGCCTGCAGAATGGAGACCACAAACACAGAAAGACAGACAAAATGAGAGGGCAGAGGAATATGTTCCAGATGAAAGAACAAGATAAAACCCCAAAAGAACAACTAAGTGAAGTGGAGACAGGCAGTCTACCTGATAAAAGAGGGCTTAGGCTGCCCATGAGGTCAGAGGCTCCAAGCACAGAGAGTCTTCTTTGCCAACTTTGAAGAAGTACCTGCCAAGTTGTGAGAGGCCTATGGGGAGGGCAATGAAGGAAGGTGGCCTCCAGGAGCCAAGAGCAGCCCCCAGCAGACAGCCAGCAAGACAGGGACCTCACAGTCCTACTGCCACAGAAGATAAATTCTGTGATCCTTAGAAAACTTGAACCAGATCTCTCTCCACTTGAGCCTCTGATGAGCCCAAAGCCCTGGCCGCCATCTTGGCTGCAGGCTGGTGAGACCCTGAGTAGGGGACCCAGTGAAGCTGTGTCCTGACCTGACCCAGAGAAACTGTAAGATGACAAAGGTGTATTGTTTTAAGCCACTAAGTTTGTGTTCATGGTCACAGAACAATAGAAAACATAGTACCCAAGGTAGAAGCTATTTATGCTGCATTCTTGATGCACTGAATACATGAAACAGTCAAGCCGAAATTGTCTCCAAACATTTTATGGTTTTAAGTAAAGGAAGATTTAGAAAATGTCTCAAATGTGGGCCATAATTTTCATCTGCAAATTGACCTGACATGCTTTCAATCTTAGGCAAATTAAAACTCCTGTGTGTTGCCTGGCTCTTCTGGCAAACTCTTCTCGGTTTTGCAGGATTTTGGTGGCTTTAACTTTTAAGAACCTCTACCCTTTGGTGACCTCTAAACACTAGAGTTCCAAGCAATCCCACCTGGAGGAATCCTGGGGTAAACAGGGTCCTGTAGCTTAATTAGAAGAAGGGCCCGTGGGTTCCTGAAGCAGTTTACAGGGAGGAGGCACATATGATGTGATACTGGCCACCTTCACCCAGGAAGTCCCACTGCCCTTCTGTGACCCCGCTGTGTTACGACTTTATCAAGATTCAAAGCTTTCTGTTAATTTATCAGAGACTGACAAACTACTCCTTAACACTTTTTTACCTGCAGGTTTTCCTCAAAGAACCTAAAACGTATACTTATCATAGCTAATTTACCTGATATTGCTATACTTTCATCAGCTATTTTGTCAAAGGTAATTACCTACTTCTTTGGGTCTGAAGAGAAAAACAATTTTCCTCTAATTTAGTTCAAGTGGCACCGTAGCTAAGGTGACATAATTTTAACCATTCTTGAAAGTGTACTGTGGAAAAGGAGAAAGAAAAGAAATCATGACAACGGAGCAGGCTAACCGCACACCGTTACTGTGATGACGCCGCACCAGGCACAGCTGGAGAAGCGCAGCCCTCGGGGCGCAGGAGTAACCCCACCTGCCATGGCAACCTCTCAGTGCCGCCTTCCGGCACCTTCTAAATGGACCTCTAGACGGAGATGGGCCGGGAGCAGGATGACGTAGGGCTCCTGCTCCCGTGGGGACACGTCTGCCACGTGGAGAGCAGGCTGCACTTGGGCCTCGCTGAGGGAGAGCTCGCACCCCCGGAAACAAGATGGAAACACCAAAGGCACACGACATGCAAATGCGTCCACTTACCACATTCCACTCATTTACAAATCAGTGGGATATTGAGTTAACACTATCGTGACCGCATTTTTAGAGGCCAGTTTTTAAATGCCGCAATACTGAAATCTTTAAGGTAAAAAAGGAGCCATGGCTACCTGTTTATTGAGAAGTTTGAAACAATCATCATATTGTTATGCTGATAAGGTACCGGTACTTGCAGAACTGTGGCTCACACACATATCATGGCTGATAGGAACACCAGTTATTAACGACACTGAAGGGCTTCCGTGACAAATCACGTGACACCCAATTCATGACAGTTAAAGTATGCAGAATGCACTCTAAAGACAGGGGTGCTGGACGTCTCTCCCAAAAGCAAACTGCTGCTTTATATCCCTCGTTACCCACAGAACAAAAGAGACGAAGTAAACACTAAATTCCATGTACAACATCCCAATTCCCTCCCCATCTATGGGAACACAGGCATTTCTGGACAACGGTGCAGTTGACCGCGTGACTATCGTTTGAACACCTAAGGGAGAAGCCTGGTGGGTCGCCCCACCCCACAGTGTGCAAGCCGAGTCTCCAAGAGAGGATGTGCTCGGTAGCAACGGGGGCGCCTGAGGGATCGCCTGGTCCAGCCATCAGTTTAGTGACGGGGACACAGAAGCCACAGTTGGGAGACTCGCCCAAGCTTGCATGGCTTCTCCACCCAGAGCTCAGGCCAGAATCCAGGCCTCAGCATCCTAAACTCCTAGAAGGCTGGTAAAGGTCACTTGACCCAAGGAGCGTGCCAAACTGACTCTGCAGGGGTTCTAACTCCAAATAAAATGTTTCTCTCCCAACCCCACTCTTCTCTGACTCCCAGGGACAGGGCCTGTCCCTCAGGAGCTTTCACTGAGATAATGGCATCACCTTCTTTGGGAATAGACAACGCAGACACGGGATCACCAGGTCGGTCTGTAAGGCACGCCCTCGACAAGCTGGGTACAAACACAGATGAGCCACACTCTGGTTGTGGCCAATTCAGGACACAGGTACGTAAACCAGAGAGCACAAGGGGGCGGGACCTGTGCCCATGAAGGACAGCCTTCCGTGGTGGTGACCCATGAGTCTTCAAATAGGAGGAGATGGTGCCAGGAAGACGAGGGGACGCAGGGAACCAGCAGAGTAGAGAGAACGTGCGAAGGCAAAAGCACAGGGCTGTGCTGGGATCAGAGTGCAGCTCTGTGAGGCTGGACAGAGGGGCTGGAGCAGGGAGATCAGGCTGAAACACAGCCGTGGCGAGGGGCCAGGGTTCTCTTGAGGGATGTGGAGATGCTGAAGGATTCTGAGCAGAAGCATAACGCAGAGTTACACTGGCATTTGGGAGGGGAGCTGAGGCAGCAAAGGGGGAACTGGATGGGAGAGAGGAGAGAGGGCGGTGGAGAGCAGCCAGAGGGCAGGGGAGCCCCCCGGGGGGAGGGGGCAGCCCGTTAATGTGCTCCCTGCCATAGTCCTGTTAAAAAGAAAGTCTCACTAAAAAAAATACCGGCAAAGTCCAGACACCGTTTAAAATCACAAGTTAGGGATTTGAGTTCCTAACGCTAGTAAAGGAAACCCCCAAACACTGCTTGTTACCGTAATGAGCGGTTCTTGGTCAGAGAGAGTTCCCCAAGGATGTAAAAGAATCATCTTAGTTCTTCTAAACACTGACTTATAAACATAGTTTATTTATTAAGTATATCTTAGCGGTTTGGCTTATGTTATTATAATCCTTAGAATGGTCATTTCTGTATTTTTTAAAGCACTAAATGAAAAGAGAGACAAAAGGGAAACCAGCAATGTACATTGTGATTTTGAAAACGGTTTGATTTTCAATCTAAGTGCTTGCTCCTTTGAGGATTTCAAAGGTATAATTTAAGGGTCTGGCAAGTGAAGAATTACAACCAGCTCTCCCAATTTCAGCAACTGTGTATCATGTCCATATCTGCTCCTCTCACACCGCCCCGTGTTTGACTCACAGCCCTGCTTAAGGCGCAAAGATGCACAGAGTGTCTGCTGGGTGAGTGACTCAAACCACTGTGCTCCCTGGCCTCACTCCCGGAACAGACCCACCTGGGCACCCTACCCTGGGGGCAGGACTAGGTCGCCCTCCTGCCAGCTCTTCACTTTTACTTTCTGGCTGCGGATTCTAGATACAAGATCACAGCGTAAGAGTTCTGTAGCTCTAGGGCTTCCCTGATGGCGCAGTGGTTAAGAATCCGCCTGCCAATGCAGGGGACACGGGTTCGATCCCTGGTCCGGGAAGATCCCACATGCCGCGGAGCAACTAAGCCCGTGCGCCACAACTACTCAGCCTGCGCTCTAGAGCCCCCGAGCCACAACTACTGAGCCCACGTGCCACAACTATTGAGGCCCGCGCGCCTAGAGCCCGTGCTCTGCAACAAGAGAGGCCACCACGATGAGAAGCCCACGCACCGCAGTGAAGGGCAGCCCCCGCTTGCTGCAGCTAGAGAAAGCCCGTGGGCAGCAATGAAGACCCAACGCAGCCATAAATAAATAAATAAATAAATAAATAAATAAATAAGTAAGTAAGTAAGTAAGTAAGTAAATAAATAAATAAATCTATAAAAAAAAAAATGAGTTCTGTAGCTCTAGATATTTCCTGACTGGTTACAGTATCTCCCCAACATCAGCCTTTTCTTGCTTTCAAGTTACCGTAACTATGAAGTATTCAACAGTATCTGGTGACGCTGATTTAAACACACACGTCACCACCACTACTGCCCAAATATCCAGCATCCATGGAAGAGGGCTGGACATGAAGGACTCTGGGGCCGTGGCCATCAGGAAAAAAGGAAGGGCTATTCTTACTTTCTCTGGTACCTGGGCATCTATCTTTCAGAATCCTGTTTCCCCAGATATAAAATGTAGTTCATGTTACTTTTAATTAATTACTGCAGGGAGCTGGAATGGATTTTACTAATTTTAATATACAATAAAAAAACAATTACAAACAAACAAAAAACCATACACATGTGACATTACTAAACCACGAGTCAGATAAAAACCAACTAACCCACCTAATTCACAACTCACACTTGGGGTAAATGTCATGTTAACAAAATACTGGACTGAAAAAGCACTATCAAAGCTAAGTGTCTTTAAGGGGGGGTTGACATTTTACAACTTTTTACATTACATTTGAATATTATTCTTTCTTTTTTCAGCATTACAGCATTAGTACTCATGAAGACCCATCCTTTAAGAAGAAAACTGGAAGGAGAAAGAGAGTGATTTGAGTCCTTCATTTGTGTTAGATGAGAAGTTGGGATACTACCACACTATCTGCTTTGGAAAATGAACAATCAAACGTATTACATTCTGTGAGATTATCTAACCTTTCCCTGCCTCACAAAATCTTCCATATTTAACATACACTGAGAAAAAGGTAAAGCAAAAAGAATGTTGTTCAAGTTTTGATTTTCAACTGTATTTTACTAAGAAGTTATTGCAAAAAGATTTTTCCTCTAGGTAATTTTAAATATATCCTATCACTGTCATTTTAAAATGTATTTTAAAACATTAACATTTTCTTGCTGGCCCCATATCTGATTCTGCAGGGCAATACTACTTGAATTTCATCACCTAGATTGTAATGGAACCTTCTGTGACTGCAATATTCTGAGCCCTTCTGCATTTATATTCTCTTAAAAAAAAAAAAAAGACATTCCAAGCCTGCAGCATAGTAAACTATTTTTGATGTGCTCTTCAAAACCATAAGAAAACACACTGTGCCTTTTCAATGAGGGCCCCGTTTATATAACTAGCAAGATGGGAACGTTACCAAGCCCACGCCATCCTATTAGCCTCATCCAATACTGAACATGCAGAAAAGTCTACGCCAGCCCACTGCGTTTAGTTGCATGAGAAAATGTACTTTGAGTACAACAGGGCTATATTTGTGAAAAAGATGTTTTCTGTGACTGTTTCCAGGTGGAGAATATGATTCCAAGGGGTCTGAAGAATAACTCTTCTCTGATATGATGAACAGAAGCTAACACCTTCCTTACTGGTTTCCCTGTAAAAAACGTTCCGTAACATCAGCATGACAAGGTTCTTCAGCAAATTGCCGGTATGTGTACACTTTTTTGGTGTGTGCACTGAAAACCAATTATTACCTCAACCATCACGTCTATAGCCTTAGGCAATAAGTGTTTTGATTTGCTATTACACTTGCATGTAGTCATGCTGGAAGGGAGCTGGTTCTGGAAAGCCAGAAAGGCATAAATGCAGTGTGACTAATCCAGGATTTACTGGATGCTACATTAAGAATCAAAGGGTCACACAGGCCACTCTGGGGCCATACTACCTTTTTGTCCAGTAATTTTCCTGTATGAGAAACTTGCCTCCCCATTTTATTGACAGTCCTTCAAAAGCAGATCATACTGATTCTGGCAACAGTCTTCTTAGCTGAGGACTAATTACTTTGAGTGTCCGAATGCAAATAGGTGCCCCGATGAAGGCAGATTAAGTGAGAAGCCCAGGGGGTTGGCAAGAGTGGAGCTCTTTTTTTTGGCCGCACTGAGCAGCCTGTGGGATCTTAGTTCCCCGACCAGGGACTGAACCCGTGCCCTCGGCAGTGAGAGCGCAGAGTCCTAACCACTGGACCGTCAGGGAATTCCCATGTGCATATATTTTAAACTGACAAGTCCAAATAACAGGGCTATCTGGGCTGTCACAAGCTGATGACTGACGGCTTAAATAAGATTCCTGAAGCCAGGGGTGGAAAAGCAACCAGGTCACACAAGCAAACGTGAATGAAAATCAAACCCACTCTGCCCTCACACAGCAATACTACTTCGTTACCGCGTATCCACCCTCTAACCAAGAACACGTGGCTTGAACAGGAATCCGAGGGAGCCGAAGGAGTTGCGGGTAACCTGGCACATCAGAAATGCTGGAGCAGGGAGTTTTAAGAGAATGTGGAAAGGAGGCCACGAGAGATGGCAGCCCAGACTCCTGGTGGTTTCTGCCGTTTCAGGCGTGACTGCTGATGGCGGCTGAGAACAGTCAGTGGCCCAGGCACCAGCCCACTTAGCAGCCAGCCCTACGGAGCCCACGGTTCCAGCTCTGGAGGCACTCAGCCCTTCTCAATCAGCTGCTTGTGTCTATGGCGAGGCCTTCTGGCATCACTTCTCAGCCACAGTGAGAGTACCCTCTTTTGATCAAATGAAAGAAACCATACACAAGGCAAACAATTGTCTTTATTCCCTGCCTTGTCTGAACAATGAAAATTATGTGCACTATGATCTCAAACAAAATCTTTACTATGCCAGAGTCACAAAAAAGGCCTGTACCTGGGATTACAACAGTTCAGACATGGCAGGAGGCAACTTCTGGTAGAGCTCTCAAATGCTCCACTTTTTGTTTCCCGTTCATCCTACTTTCTACTTTTCTGTGCCTATGTCTGTCTATAAAAGAGGTCACAGGGTAGGATGGACAGAGAGTTTTCTCCCCCCGTAGAATGCATGTACTTGTAGGTTCCAGTTCAATTAAAGACAAGCTCCTTGTTTGCCATCTAATGTGGCAACATTTAAAAGTGAATTCGTTTATGATCATTGACAGAGGCAGACCATTTTCTTCAGAGAACAGTGAGTTAAACTGGCTGTAGGGCTGCATCCCTGACCGCAGGGTCTGAATCAGATCCATTTTCAACTCACCTGCTCTTACCAGGAAAGTAGCCTGTATGTCCCCCTGGCCCCCGCGGGGATCGGGGGCACTGGGAGGGCTTCACCGAGCACAGCTGGCCAGCGTGGGCCACTGGCAGCTGAGATGGAAGGGCTCTGAAGCCCCCCAACCCCATGGCCCCCCCACCATTCAGAGAGGCCAGGCTTTGTGAGGGACGTGATCCTCAACAGAGAGTTTCCCCAGAGGGAAGGCCGGCTGAGAGCACAGACCTCCGGGCCTGTGGCCATCCCAGGAAAGGGTGTGAGACCAAGTGCTCTGAAGGTTGGAAGATAGAGCCAGCAGAATAAAAAGGGATGCACGAGGGGCTTCCCTGGTGGCACAGCGGTTGAGAATCTGCCTGCCAGTGCAGGGGACACGGGTTCAAGCCCTGGTCTGGGAAGATCCCACATGCCGCGGAGCGGTTGGGCCCGTGGGCCACAATTACTGAGCCTGCGCGACTGGAGCCTGTGCTCCGCAACAAGAGAGGCCGCGATAGTGAGAGGCCCGCGCACCGCGATGAAGAGTGGCCCCCACTTGCCACAACTAGAGAAAGCCCTCGCACAGAAACGAAGACCCAACACAGCCAAAAATAAATAAAAACAAAAAAAACAAAAAAAACAAAAAAAGGGATGCATGAGCACCTGAGAAGATAAATGGAAGGAAAAGCAGGATAATTTGCTAAAAGGAAACGAAGCCAACAAAATGAGGATGCAAACAGTAACACAAGGACAAAGAACGAAGGATAAAAGGAGGGTATTTGGACAACATCAAATTCAAGAATGGCTACTCTGTGCACTATGCCCTTTTCCCTTCTTGGAAAACAGAAAGAAGAAAGAAAAAAGAAGAGATGAAGATGGGGAGTGGAAGAGGAGGACGCAAAAGAAAGGAAAATAGCGACTGACATGCACGCAAAGATTCTACAGAATACTATACCTGGAGCTCTATCAACTTCTATCATGTTGAACTAATATCATTATTCCTGTTACAAACTCTAGGCTCTAATTTATTTCACATCTACTACTCAGTGAATTCTGCCACGGAAAGAGCAAAGACTTATCCTTTCAAGCGTGAGCCCAAGAAGAACCATCCAAGGAGAGCCCCACTGTAATTTCTGAAGGAAGGCCACCGTCCGGTAACCTGCCAGCACTCTTCATTTCCAGAATTCACTCAAAATCCAAATTTGTTTTGGTTGATTAGCATTTCAATATGACCTGCTTGGGGTTAAAATATAGCTGGATAGCAACTATTTTTAAGGAATCAGAAGGCTGGGAGGGATCTGAGACTGCTCATTGCCAGAAAGCAGGGATATCTCCAAAGGAGGTAGTTACTTCTCTTATGCAAGATCTCCACGGATAGAATTTTAAAAAGGAGGATTTTATTTCCTAATGGTCAAGAAGTTCTGCGTTGCACTCAATTAAGAATTCTGTTATTTATACCTATTTGCTCTATGGTGGAAAATGGTAGAAAAGCCACAGACTTAGAGGTGCTGGCCTGGGCCTCCCTCTACTTGCTCACCCCATGTGCTTGTTCCTGTCATTATGCCTATTTTACAGAGGATCAAACTGAGGCCCAGAGAGGTTTGGTAACTTGCCCAGGGTTACTCAGTAATGGTAAAGCTGGGATTCCTGAGACATGTATACCTGACTCCAAAAGCCGTTCTCTTAACACCCAAGGCATGCAAACCACCCGTCCTGCTCCTGGCACATTTTATGTCCTCAGAGGTCCTAAATGCTTCATTTAAGGCCAGTGTTTTGGTACATACTGTGAATAAAAATGACAATTCCTTAGTGCATTGCTCTGATTTTAACTGTTTAATCATACATCATTTTCTCAGAACTGATTTGTTCATAGCTATCCTGAATAAAGTTTAAATAACCTAGATTGATGTTTCTGCAAATGGTTTTCTACAACATACCTTAAAAAAAGGTGAACCCATTAGTCCAAGAAGTCAAAAAAAGCAACCTGGATTTATTCTGTCTCTAACCAAAACAATATTCATCACATGTAGAAAAGTAGACGGGGTTGGAGTTGTGCTTCCCAGACATCTGGCAGCTCATTTTCTCTAGTGCCTGTGACTAAAACCAGACTTGCAAATTAAAAATATGCCTATCATTTTTTTCCCAAGACAATTCAAACAAAAGAGCCTGCAAATCTATCCATGTGGACATTGCTTTAAGCAACTTGAATGAAGACCTGGAGAGAAATTTAAGATCCATTTATTTTCCAAATAATGAATAAAAGATTTTTTTTTGCAGGTTGGAGGTGGGGGTGGGGGTGGGGGGGATGAAGAATTTAAAGTTATAGCCCTGATAACAAAGTTACCTGGCAGATGGCAAGTGCTTGTAGAGTCTATCTGAAAGGACTGTCGAAAGAAAGAAAAGGAAGGAAGGAAGGGAGGGAGGGAGGGAGGGAGGGAGGGAGAAAGGAAGGAAGGAAGGAAGGAAGGAAGGAAGGAAGGAAGGAAGGAAGGAAGGAAAGAAAGGAAAGGAAAGGAAAGAAAGAAAGAAAGAAAGAAAGAAAGAAAGAAAGAAAGAGAAAGAAAGAAAGAAAGGAAGGTAGGAAGGAAGGAAGAGGGAGGAAGGAGGGGAGAGAGGGAGGGAGGAGGGGGAAGGAAGAAAATTAAAACTCAAAAGTTTATGGGGGAAAAATTCATTCCCTCCCAACCACGTGTTTAGGATAGGAAAACACAACATTAAAAAGATTTTTGAAAAGAAACAGGAAAGAGAAGACGATGTCATTCAGTTGCATTTTATCAGGTCTGGTATTCTGCTCTCTGCTCTCCTACCACTTTCTTCGCCTGTTCACAAAATTTTATCTCATTTGTAAATGTCATCACCAAGGACATCTGGTTAAATGTACAGAAAGCACGAGATGTTCGAAATCCAACACTAAATCTTATTTCATGGTTATCCTAGGGAACTGCAGGGACAGAATAATCCAGACCCATTCTCTGAATCCAACACATGAACCACTTTGGGGATCAATGCAATAAATCAAAAGACAAGTTATTTCAAATGTCTATTTCCTGTGGCTAACACATTAAGTTATTTATACTGCCAATTAAAACCCTGTCAGGGTGATTTCCAATTTCAAAGGGATTTTAAAGGGAAGGTAAACTCACTGTTTGAGAGCCTACTATGTGCCAAGCCCTGTGCGACGCACTTTCACGCGATTTGATTTTATTTGAAGTCAAATTCTACCTGTTTCTCCTTACGCACGGGAGAGGCAGGACAGGCAGGAAGAAAGAACACCGGACTAGCAGCCAGATTCTGCACCCAGCTGAGTTTTATTTGTCTGACCATTTAAACTTGCTGAGTCTCCGATTCCTCATCTATAAAATGCTAGAGTGAAACCTGCCAGGCCTACCCTCCCAGGCTGTGTTAGGATTCATTACGAGAATGGATTTGCTAGTGCTCCGCTGACAGCCAAGCTCATTAAGAAGGTAAAATGTAAGTATTATTATATCCCAGGCCACACCGAGGCTGGACTCTGTAGATCTTTGAACAAGGCTCCCTCTCTAAGTAATGGCTGGTTTTACAGTCTACAGTGGAAAGAGGGATAAAGAAGTATAAAAGTGTAAAAGTCTCAAAGATGGCTCAACAACAGCCATGGTAACAAAATCCAAAGAACTATCTTGGATATTAAGGTGGAGGTACTAGGGCAGTAAACAACTGATGGAAAAATACAGGCAAACAGCTAAAGCTTTGCTGGTTGCTCTTAACGCAGGAAGAGGGGCCGAGAGAACACAGGGTTCAGAGCCAGAGACCTGGCTGTGCAGCACGGGCTTCGGGATTTATTGCTGCTCTGATTTTAGATAATTACCTAACAGCTTTTCTTTTTCTGTTTTTTTTTTTTTTCCCCTTTAACCTTTTACTACACAAAAGTAGAGAGAATAATATAATGAAACTCCATGCATCTACCCACCACCTAGCTTCAACAATTAGCAACTCACAAAGTTGGCTCATCTGTCAGTCAACCTTCTTTACTGGGTTAGTTACCTGTTATTGCATTAGTTATCTACTACTGTGTAACAAATTACTCCAAAATTTAGTGGCTTAAAACAGTATTTATTCTCAGGAATTTGGAAGCAGCTGGGTGGCTCTGGCTCAAGGCCTCTCACGAAGCTGTAGTCAGAACACAGGCAGGGACTGCAGTCATCTGACGGCTTGACTGAGGCTAGAGGAGGGGATGACAAGGTACAGTCCATAGGCCAAATCTGGCCCACTGCCTGTTTTTGTAAATAAAGTTTTATTGGAACACAGCCTCTCCCTTTCATTTACATATTGTCCATGGCTGCTTTTGCACTACAATAGCAGGCCTGAGTAGTTGCAAAAGAGACTCTATGGCCTACATGCCTAAAATATTTACTATCTGACTCTTTACAGAAAAAGTCTGCCAACCCCTGGATTAGAGAATCTGCTTCCAAGATGGTTCATTCACGAGGCTGTTGGTGGTTGCTCATGTTCCTAGTCATGTGGGCCTCTCCACTGGTGGCGTGAGTGTTGGTTTGCAATCTCAGGAGTCCCTCAGGTGAAATCCGAAACGCACCCTCAAGTGAAGGGCAAGGAGAGACTGAAGAAAGAGACTCCAGACTGGTAGGGGGCAGTTTTAATAAACAAAGGAACTTATATAAAAGACTTGTCTCGGGCGACCATAAGACAAGTAGATCTCTGCACCAGCCCACCAGAACCTTAAAAGTTTACATAGCGGCCTTAACTGGGTTCAGTCACATGCACAAGACAGTCTCAACAAGAAATCACTCCCTCAGGGCTACGTCCTTGAAAGAGCTCCTAGTGTGGGAATGGTGGGCAGAACGTACACCCCAAGGACAGGGGAGGGGGTAAGGAGCCTTGCTTGCCTACGTCCATCTCTGGGGCCGACCAGCAGTCATGACCTCTGGATGACCTCCTCTAACACTGAGTGTCCTCACAACATGGCAGCTAACTTCCCAAGAACAAGTGATCCAAGAGGGAGAAGAAGGCAGAAGCCACAGTGTTTTTCTTATGACCTAGCCTCAGAAGAGACATGCCAACACTTCTGCAGTATTCTATTGATTACACAGACCAACGAAGATAGAAGGCGGGATGGGACTCCACAGGGTATAAACACTAGGAGGCAGGGATCATTGGGGACCATGTTGGAAGCCAACAACCACAGTTAATGACCCTTTCCTTAGTCTGTACAATCAGCGTTTGGGACAGGATCTTTTCTGTAAAGCTTTTCAACTCTACCATTTGACAATTATATGAATGACAGGAATTTCTGATACTTCCTATTTTTGTGCTTTGATCATAGCATGTATTCAGTATCTGTTGCTGAATTTTAATATCTGTATTTTAATTTTGACTTATTATGAATTCAGTAGAGTTTACTACTTATGTTCTTAGAGCCATTATCAATGGAAAATACTATTTCAAAAAGTTCTTAAATCCAAACATTTCTTGCTTTCTGCATTCTGTTCTTAGGAGAAAGAAGCAAGTCACTATATGTGCTGTTCTTAGGGATTTACTTTAAAGGCTAAATTTCCTAGTCTATCCATCACTATATTTTCAGCCCAATCTCTTAGGTTTACATTCATTACATGATACAATAATATTTAATCATATCCTTGAGGTTCTGTAGCATTGGAAGTCCACGGAAATGAATATTATTTATTATACTTAAAAAGAGGTTTTCCATTTTAACAATTTACTAGTAATTAAAAATGAAAGTAATTTTTTAAAAAGCCACATGATAAGTACTCAATGATGGCTTCCTCAATCTCAAATCTAACACACAGAGGACAACTTCAAAGCCAAAGGACTAGAATTTAATAACAGAAAAAGGCACAAAGGGATGGGGCTGTGACCCATCATCTAATTACTGACTCATTCATTTGACAAGTTCATTCATTCAACAAATATGAATTCTGTGTCTGGCGTAATCCTGTCTCTAAGATGCTTCTAGTCTGGTAGTCACAGACAAATATCTTTGATCTTGATGAAGCCAAAAATATAGTCTTTCAATATCTCAGAACATTTGGTATACATATAAAAAAAGTAAATAGATGCATAACTAACAGCTCACGCACTTACCTGGAGAAGGAAGACCTGCTCTCACACACATCAGCCCTCAAGGCAATGTAATTACTAATCTAGTACAGAATCTGAGATTGGAACTCTTAGAACTTTTAATAACTTACCAGACTGCATCCTTCTTTTCTTCTTAAACATATAGTCTTAAGCATTCTGAAATCTCTAGAATAATTTATTATAGGGTGAATTTTTTTCTTTACAAATACAGACATATTTTAATGCCATATGTATACATGGTCCAAAGCACAGGGCGTCCCTTCCACCATACAATGAACCTGAGGCCCTTCTCTGTGGAATAATCTCTGCTCCCAGGCCCCTTCTGCCCACACTGTTTCTCATCTACTCCTATGGTGACTAGGAAAATGCTACATTTTATTCTGTTTCATGTCCTTTTCAGGAATTTCCACAAGTGAAAATGAATCTGGTTCTAATTTGGCCATGTCTCTTACATCTGGGGGAATAATTAAATATACAAATTTTAAATTTTGCCTAGAAGGCCAGGGGAATGAGATAAGTGGCAATTTATATAGATTGTTTACTAGGGAGACAAAAATGATCAGAGGCTTTCTAGACCTTTAGTGAAGCATCTTACTTTAACGTCTGGATGCCTCCATGAACCTTAAACCATTTTTTCTCTAGTGCAAACAAAAAACCCCCTAACCAACAGTGGTAAGGACAGGATTGTTCCAGAGTCTGAATCTGTGCAAAGTACAAACTACTTTAGAATTCTATCTGGCTTGATTTGGGGTTATTTTATGGTCTTTTGGGAGCCACCCTTTTTACTGATATCAATCACAGTCTTTTTTTAAAAAAAAATAGGATTCGTGCTTCCTCAAGGCTAGGTATAGAGTCCTTCTAAAATGCTCACATGTAATTCCTCAGAATGTATTCTCTTCCCTAGTGATCCCAGAAAGGAATATGACCTAACTGTTTCCATTTTTGCCCGAGTACCTATTTTAAGATTCCTCTTTTTTTGTCCAAGGACATCATTTGTCATTTACTTAATGTATTAGCTTCTGAACTATGTATGAGTCAACAAACTCAGTTTGATTAAGTGGAGATTTAGTCAGAGTCTACTGGGCATCAGGCCCTGTGCTGGGTGAGGAGATGCAGGGGTGAGGAAAGCATCACCTGGCCAAGGGCAGAGGGGCGGATACACAGAAATGGGCACCAGGACCCTCTGTCACACAGCAGAGGGCGGCTCTCCCGAGGAGGGAGGGTCTGTGCCACTGACGGTGGAGGAGAGGTGTCTGGGTGGTCAGGGTTAGGCTACAGCAGGGGTGCTTGGGGATCCATGAGCAGTGCAATCCTGCTAGACCCAAAAGTAAGGGAGAAGTGACAGCAGACGGGGAGGGGGAAGGGTAAGCTGGGACGACGTAAGAGAGTGGCATTGACATATATACACCACCAAATGTAAAATAGATAGCTAGTGGGAAGCAGCTGCATCGCACAGGGAGATCTGCTCGGTGCTTTGTGACCACCTAGAGGGGTGGGATAGGGAGGGAGACACAAGAGGGAGGGGATATGGGGATATATGTATACATATAGCTGATTCACTTTGTTATACAGCAGAAACTAACACAACGCTGTAAAGCAATTATACTCCAATAAAGATGTTAAAAAAAAAAAAATGAAGTGACAGTAGAAGGGACTAAGGAGGTGCACAGGAGCCAGTATTTGTTAGTGCATTTATCATTTGAAGACAGTTATTCATTTATGAATTGGAGAGAAATCTACTGTGTGAAAAATCAAGTGCAAATAAATGGCTAACAGACCCCACCTCTGAGAACTGTTGTTAGGAGTCACAGCCCACGCGGAAGGCTTAGAATGGTGCCTGGCTCACGTGCCCTCCCACTGCGTGCCATCTGTTACCACCCCTGTCATCATTACTGCCCGGCTGTGTTCGGGTCATGAAAACAGGTAGGACTGCTGCAAAGGTGCAACTCTGAGTTGCCATCCCATCTGGTTTTATGGTACCATTTTATCCCAGAATTCCCTCCTGGTTTGCCCAGTGATGCAGGGCACTCAAGCCTGAGGTGGTCCTCCTCCTCCATCACCAAACTCATCTCCCCGCCGCTGCCCTGTTTCACACTGTGTGTCTTACGCTGTGTCACCGCAGCCTCACTCTGCCCATGTGTGCTAGGACTGTTTGGGGAGATTATGAAACAGGAGGGTCAAGCCACTTGCCCTGAAGCTGCACAGGGCTGTGAGACAAACTCCCGACACAGGAGAGAGGGAGAAGCCAGCTTAGAGGGGCCACTTGAACTCTGGAAACACTATGGACTTCAGTTTACCTTTACTTTGAGCTTACTAGGCGGGGGCTGACTGGAGGCCTTGGGAAATGAACCATCCCCTCCCCAAGGACCGAGGCTCCGACACTGACTGCCACTGGCTTTCTCAGAAGCCAATTCTTTATCTGGATTCAAGATTTCATTCCGAACTACAAGTTGGCAGATCAACATGTGATTACATATTCAAAGGTCAAATACTTTAGCATCCTCATTCTATGTTGTGAAACTCTTAACTTTCCATTAAAAATGCATATCTAGCTACCATAACTTGAGAGTACAAATAGGCAGGGAAAGAAAACTTCAGAAGCTCTTGGGAAATGTTGGAAATGGTTGAAATATACTTAACCCTAGAAAACAAAGACATTACATAATGTAGGCTGGCCCAACGGGCTTGCTGGTCAAGGGTCTCACATTTGATTGGAAGCCCTTGAGGGCCATAATTCACCTTGTGGTGTCTTCTTCTTTTTTTTTTTATAACTTTTTTTTTCTTTGATCCATGGCTATGTAGAGGTGTGTTTTTCTTTTTCTTTTTTTTTTTTTTTTAATTTTTTATTTATTATTTATTTTTGGCTGTGTTGGGTCTCCGTTTCTGTGCGAGGGCCTTCTCCAGCTGCGGCGAGCGGGGGCCACTCTTCATCGCGGTGCGCGGGCCTCTCACCGTCGCGGCCTCTCTTGTGGCGGGGCACGGGCTCCAGACGCGCAGGCTCAGTAGTTGCGGCTCACGGGCCCAGTTGCTCCGCGGCACGTGGGATCCTCCCAGACCAGGGCTCGAACCCGTGTCCCCTGCACTGGCAGGCAGACTCTCAACCGCTGCACCAGCAGGGAAGCCCTGTGGTATCTTCTTAAAGTCCTTATCTGTTCGTGCAACTGACTTCTGAGGCTGTTCTCTTTCTCAAAGGCTCCGTCTGGACCAGCCCCCTGGCTCCTGCGGGTGCTTGGCTCCCGAGAGGGCGGGCTGCCCAAGGCATGACGGTACTGAGGATGCTGTGCCCTTGTGCTCCAGGCCATCCAGGGAGCAAACGGTACCTGGATAAGACTCCTTTCTATTTTTAACCGGGTCTTAAAATTGCTGAGAGTTGAATACATCAATTTGAAAAGAACTAATAGGGCATCACTAGGATGATATTTACTGTCTAGAGTTCTCTGTAAAGGTCTCACTAACTGAAGTCTAATCATTTGAAAATGCCCTTTGCAAAGCAAACGATTTTATTTTCCCCAGTTCGCCTCTCACCTTCAAGTATCTCTCATTTGCTTATATATTTAGAAATGCCGCAGTTTCCCATCTGACACTGAAAAAATAACTGCCCTGGGTACCCTTCCTCTCCATGTTCGTTCCCACACTCACCACGGCCCCCTCCCCGCCGTGAGCTGGAGGAATAGCCGGGACCACAGAGCACTTCCCCAAGTGGGCTCCACGGCTCCTGCACTGGAATCACTTGGGTGCTGGGTAAAACATGTACAGTTCTGGCCCTTCTCACAGACCTTCATTTTATAACACAAAACACTGAGATGCAAAGACACTACCCAGCTCATTCCCTGTGGCAGGACTTGGCCCAGAACTTGCTCACCTGACCGTGCTTGGGATCTATCTCTGCTGGGAGATAGGGGCTGAGGGAGGGGGTGTGGAGCAGTAGGAGGGGTTTTTAAAATGTAGGTATCTGGGCTCCACCTTAGCTTTAGGGGATCAGTCTTCATGGTGTGCGGCCCAGCCTCATGCATTTTTTGCAAGTTCTACTTTCAAGATGCACAGCCTGATTTAAGAACTGTCCAATGACTTACATTTCCCAATCACATTTTGTCCATAAAATGGGAACTGAGTTGAAAGGTAGCAATTCAAATATAAATTAAACATAATACAGTAATTATTCATGAGTAGTCATTTCTATTGACAAGCTTGTTGTCAACTTCTGGTCACTTAACAGTGAAAGAGTCTGGGGACAGGCTAGGCATCAATGAGGTTTATTCTTAAATATGTTTTCCGTAACTCCATTTTTGATTACAGTCTACCAACTGACCAGAAGACATGGCAGAAGCTCTCTCTGCCTCTGGTCCATGGGAATAGCCCAGTGAGGTGAGGCTCCACTTGTTTACAAAGCAGATAGTTAAATGTCAGAGTTAAAAAAAAAAAGAAAAAGAAAAGAAAAAATTCTATATCCTAGAAATGACACTAGCTGAGCAAGTAAACTGAAGACACGCCAGTGAATTTGAGTTTTTGGAAAGCACAAAGTGGGTGACCTTCCATACCTAGGACCTTTCAGACTTTTCAGGACCTCTGCACAGTGAGACTGAAGAGGAAATGTGATGAAAATCTTTGTCTCCGACTGGCAGCAGCATGAACTTGGGCGGCCCAGGCAGCAGTGTCAACCGTGCAGCAAAGCCCTGGGCCAGCAGGAGAGAGAGAGCGAGCAAAAGAAGACCTTCTGCCCAGGTTTTACTCTGGACCTTTTATTCTCAGATTGTAATTTTAACAAAAACAAGCAGTGGCGGTAGGTGGGGGGAGGAAAGCTTTTCCTGGGTTTGCAGTCAAGGCCCTAAGAAACCACAAGTACTCATCATGGCCTCCTGCCTACTTGATGGGTCCGAGACACTGGAGCTACATGTGCACAAATTTAAGTCACCTATTAGCGCAAGCCAGGAACACCCTTCTACGGAGGCATTTGATAAATATACTGAGTGGACAGCTATTGGACATCTCTGTCCCACCAGAACCTTAACAGCGAAATCGGCACCAAAATCACGTTTTCTTAGAAGGGGATGTTAATCAGAGAATCACATCTATGTCCTCAGGAGAAAACACCCCAAAGAGACTTAAAACCACTTAGATTTTTTTTTCTTTTTAAATAATATAAGATAGAATTTTGGTTAATGTTTCATTTCCCAGTGAAGATGAGCATAAACAAAACTTGTCGTCGACTTTTGACTTTGCTTTACTGTCAGCTGGGGCGTATCTGAAGATACGGGAATCCAGGAGCTGAGATGACTTGGGAGGTTATTTAGTCACATCCATAGTAAACACGAATATCCACCAGTCCCTCCAAAGCAAACATGACAGCTCTGAAGTAGGACTTTCAGGTAAATGTGTTTAGTAACAAGAGACATGTTAGTCATATCCAACATCGAGAAAGACCCTTTGCTTTTAAGACAAATACATGGCAGGGTGAAATCCTGAGTGAGAGGAGAGGAAAGCTTTCCTAACATGAAGCAAGATCTTGCCTTGACCTGGAGTGAAGGTGTGTACATGGCCAGCCTGCCCCAACCTATAAAACCTCACTAGAAATGTAATCAGTGGAGAAACCTGACCTACCAAAACTCTTCCAGAGACAATGCTGTTCCATTAAAAAAATAGTTTTTGCTTACATAACCCTTAAAATTTTTGGATGCCAAATGCCCTCCCACACAATTTTAAGTTGACATCTAAAATTTTCATCATAAAGTAAAATAGTTGCAAAAATATATTTTCTAGCATACTGTAAATACTGACACTTAAAAATAAACTATGAGGTCACTCTTTTAAAGACATCCAAGAAATGCTAAACATTATAGTGACGTGATATCCACCATCACCCATTCAAAAGATACATCAATATGCTCTTAATGAATAGTAAAAATTTTGTTTTTCCTTCTTTTTCTTCTTTGAAGTTATATTTTCTTTCCACTTCTCCCAAAGAATCTTAACTTAATAAATTTTTTTTTTGCTTGAAAGTCTTCATCAATCTCTTTCTAATACTTTGCTGCAATAATTATATGCTCAAAATTGAAACTTAAGAAGCCTTTAAAATTCCCTATGACCAGAAGTCTCACGATAAGTATTTTAAATTTTCTTCTGGACTAACTGATCATTACAATTATTACTGGTGCATGCATAAATGATAAAAATCATATAAACAGAGTACACATTTTGATAAACATTGAACATAAATTTCTAGCTATATCTTGGAAATGCATTTCTTAAGAGGATGGAGGGCAGGAGATTGGGGTGCCTTTATCGAATGCAGCTTAGCCCGACACCTCCGTTTTGAAAGGTTCTGTTACTTGGTTGGGGTGGGGTAACTCTGGGGACAAGGCACATGGTAGGGTTCCAAACGGCGAGAGATGTGGCTTCCTTCTGCAATGTGGAAGAAGGATGCGTGTGAGAGGCGAGGAGGTGTGGCCATGGACAGCCAGGAGGGACCAGCAGGACGCCCGGGTGTGCTCAGGCGGTTATGTTCAGGAAAGAAGACTCATCTAAGCGAGAATCTCAACACTGAGGCCCTCATAACGGTCTGTGTTCCTCGCAGAGTCTAAGGAACGTTAGACTGTTTGGAACCTCCCCGTCCATCCTACCTCTCTGCCCTCTCCTCCAAGTGAGAGCTGAGCACATTATTTCCCCAGTTTGTCCAATTTATCTTTTCAATTTTCTTTTTTTTCTGTGGTACAGAAGTTTTAAATTTTCTTTAAAATTTACAGTATCTTACTGTATCAATATTTTCCTTTATAAATTTGGGGATTTGTGTCCTGATTAGAAAGGCATTTCCCACTGGAAGAAGTACTCATGCTTTTTAATAGACCTTTTATGGTTTAAGTTTTTTACGTTTAAATTTCTCAACCATCTGAACTTTGTTGGGTGGAGGGGACAGAGGTACATAAGAAATGAGGTAGAATAAAGTGTAATAATTTTCCCAAACAACTGTTTGTCATCATCAAACCATGTAACAAACAATCTTTCTTTTTTTCCCACTGACATGAAACGTCACTTTTACCATAAAGTCCCATTTTTATTTGGGTCCATTTATGGAATCTCTGATCTATTCCACTGACCTGTCCACTTCTCCCCTCATTCAAAATGGATTTAATTACCATGACGATTGAATTATTCAAAATACACTTTAACATGGCAGAGCTAGAGGCCTCATTTTTCTTCTTTTTAAGAGGTTTCCTTGCTATTCTCAAATGTTTATTTCTATATATTTGACTTGGCATTACATTTTCACAAGATTGAATCTTTCGATCCCAGTAGAGTTTAAAAAATATTCTTCACATTGATTATCCACATAGTTTTCATAAATTACCACCTACAGATTTTATTTTGGTTTCTTCTGTAAATGGGACTTTTCTCTCAATAATATTCTCAAACTGGTTACTATTTTTTTGAAAGGAAACAAATGATTTTAGATAAAGTTTACAACCTGCTTCTTTTCAAATTTTCCTATTGTTATAAGAATTTATCTTGTGATTTTTAGACACATAATCTTATAATCTTCAAGTAATGGTAACTTTGCCTCTTCCGGGTTCCTTGAACTTATCTCTTCCTCTTGTATAACTACAGTGATTACGCCTCCAGAACAATGCTAAACGTCAGTAGTGATAATGGGTCTCCTGACACTGTTGTGAATGCTGCTGGTGTTTCACTACTGAGCATGATGCTGCGTTTCCATCTAAGAGACAAACACACTGGTGAGCCCAGAGGCCCGAAGTGAACTTGCCCTACAGCTAGCAAACGCAGCTAATTCAGTCTTCTCACCCACTGTGACACACATCAGCCCAGCAAACGCGGTGGACCCGGGGCTCTCCCTCTTCTCTGTACTCTGATCACAAGTCTTAGTCTGCTGGGCTCACCCCACCTAATCAGGGTCAGGTTCTGCCCCAGTGTGGGGTTCCCCTATCTGGAGCACCACCCTTGGAGCCCTGGCTTCTGTCAGAAGGTTGGCTTGGGTGGGTCCTCCTCAAGGTATTTTTTCTCCCAATTCCCCAAATATAAAAGGAAATATTCCTGTAAAAGGTGGTTTGGAAGCATACAGGACTGCGTGGGTCAGAGAGGTCCTGGACCCAGAGCTTGTCCCCTCAGATGACTCTGCCTTATTGATCTTCTCATTCGTTAAATTCCTATGTATCACTGCAGATGACCAGCTCTACGCATCTAGGGATCTTTTGTCTCCCGACTCTCATTCTGTTACAGGTAGAAAATCACCAAAATGGTGAACTCCAGCATGGCTTTTTAAATTCTCTCTTTCTTTTTGGGGCAGGGGTGGTGGGGGGATCCTTTGGTAGAATGTGGAAATCATCAGGAAGAGGATTCTACCTCCACGGCATTTTTTGCTGCTTCTGCCCACACTTTCCCGTTCTCTCTCGTGCTCTGTGAGATATTATTCAGGATTCCAATTCCTCACCTCTCCTCCCCTAATGTTTCTGTAGAAGGTAGACTTGGAAACTCTGGAGCTGCCCCAGGGAGATTCTTGGAAGTCTCTGTCTGGTTCTTTTGCTGAATGCCAGCTCTAGTCTTCATTTAACATTGCTTGAACATTTTTGTTTTGCTTAGTTTAGTTCTTTAAACCTATTTGTTGCTCATATTATTAGGAATTTGGTTTTGTTATGCCATCCTAAACTGGAATTGTCTCTAAAAAGACAAACAACCCAATCAAAAAATGGGCAAAAGACCTAAATAGACATTTCTCCAAAGAAGACACACAGATGGCCAAGAGACACATGAAAAGATGCTCAACATCGCTAATTATTAGAGAAATGCAAATCAAAACTACAACGAGGTATCACCTCATACCGGTCAGAATGGCCATCAGCAAAAAGCCTATAAACAGGGGCTTCCCTGGTGGCGCAGTGGTTAAGAATCTGCCTGCCAATGCAGGGGACACAGGTTCAAGCCCTGGTCCAGGAAGATCCCACATGCTGCAGAGCAACTAAGCCTGTGTGCCACACTACTGAGCCTGTGCTCTAGAGCCCGCGAGCCACAACTACTGAGCCCGCGTGCCTAGAGCCCGTGCTCCGAAACAAGAGAAGTCACTGCAATGAGAAGCCTGTGCACCACAACGAAGAGTAGCACCCGCTCGCCGCAACTAGAGGAAGCCCGTGCACAGCAACAAAGACCCAATGCAGCCAAAAATTAATTAATTAATTAATTAATTAAAAAAGATACACGCACCCCTGTGTTCATAGCAGCACTATTTACAATAGCCAAAACATGGAAACAACCAAAATGTCCATTGAAAGACGAATGGATAAAGAAGATGTGGTCCATATATACAATGGAATATCACTCAGCAATTAAAAGAATTAAATAATGCCATTTGCAGCAACATGCATGGACCTGGAGATTATCATACTAAGTCAAGTAAGTCAGAGAAAGACAAATATATGATTTCACTTATATGCAGAATCTAAAAAAAAAAATGATACAAATGAACTTATTTACAAAACAGAAACAGACTCACAGACTTAGAAAACAAATTTATGGTTACCAAAGGGGAAGGGGGGTAGGGATAAATTGGGAGTTTTGGGATTGACATATACATACTACTATATTTAAAATACATAACCAACAAGGACCTACTGTATAGCACAGAGAACTCTGCTCAATATTCTGTAATAACCTAAATGGGAAAAGAATCTGAAAAAGAATGGATATATGGATATGTGTAACTGAATCAGGTTGCTGTACACCTGAAACAAACAACATTGTAAATCAACTATACTCCAATATGAAATAAAAATTAAAAAAAACAAAACAAAACTGAGGGACTTCCCTGGTGGCACAGTGGTTAAGAATCTGCCTGCCAATGCAGGGGACACAGGTCCAAGCCCTAGTCTGGGAAGATCCCACATGCTGCAGAGCAACTAAGCCTGTGAGCCACAACTACTGAGCCTGCGCTCTAGAGCCCATGAGCCACAACTACTGAGCCCATGTGCCACAACTACTGAAGCATGCGCGCCTAGAACCCGTGCTCCACAACAAGAGAAGCCACCGCAATGAGAAGCCCGTGCACCACAACGAAGAGTAGGCCCCGCTCGCCACAATTAGAGAAAGCCTGCGCGCAGCAACGAAGACCCAACGCAGCCAAAAATTAAATAAATAAATAAAAATTAAAAACTGGAATCTTCTATACTTATTTAAACTGGTAACTTCAAGGCTGAAGTAAAAGCTGAGAGTGAGCTCTCTGACTTATGTTTCCTGGCATTTGCTAAAGAAATACATTTTTATTTTCAGTACAGTTGCCCTTACCTGCTGCTTGAGTGCCTCCAAAGATTCAAATTCCAATCTGGCCAGTTTCATCTGGATATGCCGTGGCTTATCAGGTATGGCAAATGCAAGGATGAACTTCAAAGCCAGGAGTGCGTGCTGAAAACAAGAAAGAGCACACGTTGCAGGGACACATTAGACCATGTGGGCGAGGAGACAAATTAGCACCTCAACACTGTGATCCTTCTCGTTAATCTTGGGTCACTTCTAATTACTGGCCTGTGATGTATCACAGATCAACCAGGTCCATGAGTTATATTTAATGCATCCCACTGTGGCTCATTCAATAATTATTGACTTACTTTGCTTTATTCCTTTAAAACCAGTTATTCCCTTAAAATGATACCATATGCTGCTCTCAGTGAAAAATAAAGTTTATTCTGAGAAGTCTCCCACCAAATGCTTTTTTTTACACGTCTTAATCCCCAATGTATTTAGTGTGCAATGTGTGCAGAGCCAAACGTTGCTCTTTGTGTAACAACATCCTGCCTGTGCTGTACTTCAGGCTGAGTTACGTGGAACGTGCATGTGCCTTTTGGTGCCTTGTATCCTCTGCAGCCCCAGTAGTGTCTGGTGCAGTTTCTTTCATGAAATGACAATCAATAAATATTGATGAGTTGATCGGCTGTAATGTGCTACCTTATGCTGCGGACTCCACATATCATGAGGCAGAAATGTATACAGAAATGTAGAGTGTATCCTTTATATTCTGTAAAACGTATCCTTTATAACATGGGTAACTTAGAACCTGGCTATTTTATTTCCCTTCTACACCAACACCATACAGAGGTTTTCTAACGTAATAATATGAGGTTTATAATTATGCTTCTTTCTCTGCAGAAATAAGCCAACAGGACTGCTTCCCCTGGTAAGCCAGCTCCTCAGATGCACAGCCTCGACTCGATGTTTCTCTAATTCTGCCTTCATCTTGTGACCCAGGATCAAGACCCACAGAAAGCTGAATGATCCTTAACGTTGCCTCTTTGATGACAGCATGAATTACTAAATATTACAGGCTGGATAATAAATTTTAAAGGTAAGAAATAATTAAAAGGCATTAAGAAGATCAGTGAAGGAGATGGAACAGCCTGTAAGAAATGTCGCATTGAATTATTGACAGAAAAGGAAGATAGCTGAAAAAAAATAAGTGAATTCCTTACTGTGATATTTTCAAAAGGGGGATGAAGGATAAATAACATGTGGATATCTCCTGGGAGAAGCATGAAATAATGAAGGAAATCAACATCGTGCCAGAACAAGCAATAATTCAATACAAAAACTTGAAAACCGGCAGAACCCCAGGGCAGGTCAGGCACTGCCTGGTATTAGCAGGAGACCTGGAGTGGACCAGGTATGGGCAGTCTTCACTGAAATGTGACTACCAGGACCAAAGAAGGCACTGGAAGATACTGATTAGGTGTCTATAGTGTGAAAACAAGAAGATAAAACAGATGACATCATGTGTTATAATTCTGAACTAAGTGAAGTGAATTAACAGGAACCTGGAGATAATCAACAAAGAACAAATGAATAATTTAGAAAGAGCTATACTGTGTCATTACTTCATTCCACTGGAGCACTGAGATATAACTTTATATAAGACTTAACCTCTTCAGTAGAATTGTTAGACAAGAAATAAACAAATTAGTGAATGGAAAGAAATCTGTATGTTTCAGAAACTGTGTGTCCTCAAGTTGCCAGAGCCCCACCATGACCCTGTCACTGGCCCTATCCCATCTCTCCTAGCAAATCTGTCCCCGTTTTCTCTTCTCTGGAGTCTCAGGAGGAATTATTGAGAAAGAAGACCCTGTCAAGGACTTCTCTTACAGGGAAACTGTAAGATGTGTCAACTCTTCTTTGGGAACCAGGACTGGCTACTGGGTGACTGGGCAAGGCTGCCACAGACCTCGGTTTCCATATGAAATGTTCATAAAGCTCTCTTGAATTGAAAAAAAGTTGGTATTTATTAGACAATATTAGTTAAAACAGGAAGTCATTTTAACATGGTTAAAACACTTATGCAGCAACAAGCTTTTATGAGTGGTTCTCTATGGTTTACTTCCCCCAAAATATTCTATAATAAATGCTTTTAAAAGCCCATATGTAGAGAAATCATTTTCTTTGGAACTACATTTGCAAAAAAGTTCCTAGTAGACCTGCTTATTTCAAGCTTTTCACGTCCCACGTAACAACCCCAGGGTCACGCTCCTTGAAGAGCCCCGCAAGCCGCACAGCCGGCACTCTTCACTGGTTCCCACACCACCAGAAGCCAGCAGGGCAGTAGCCCTGTGTCCATCGCTCCATTCATGACTGCTGCGCTGGCCACTGCAGCGAAAGGGCTGATGTCCTGGCGCACAGTCTAGGTGGGGAGATGAGTAAGGACAGGCCATCACAACGCCACGCAGGAGTGGTACTGGCAGGGTACACACGTGAGACCACGAGCACTTGGACCAGCAGGTCAGAGAGGGCTTCCTGAAGAAGTAAGTTTGAACAGAGACATGATGGATGAGAAGGAGTTAGCCAGGCAAGGAGAGGGGGCCGAAGGGCTTCCACAGAGAGGGCAAACGGACAAAGGGGTGCGGGCTGAAAAGAGAGGGGCTGCAGAGGCAACCAGGAGCCCGGGGACACAGGCAGCAGAGTGAGGGGGCGCTGAAGGCATGAACACAGGAATGACTCAATCAGACTTCTCTGTCTGTGGCAAGGGGCGTGGGCGAGTGTGGAAGTGCAGGCCAGTGAGCAGGGTGACCTGGGTGTGCGTTAGAGCCGTGGGGCCGAAGCTCCAGGAGTGACCGGAGGGCTTGTTAGCAGCAGACTCGCCAGACCGCCGTGACTCACGCACTGAACTGATAAGCACAGGAAGGGGGGCAGGCCAGAGGGGAGAAGGGGTCTGCGCGGGCTGTGGATTTTCAGATGTCTATGGAGTGTCTAAGTGGACACGTCCAGCACGTAGTATGGTAGACGAGTCAAGGAGGCAGAGATTTGGGTCACTGCTGTATGTGTGTAAGTGGCAGATAAAGCCATGGGAGTGGGCGAGATTTGCAAGGCTGTGTGGTGAGAGAGAGGAAAGATGAGATGGCAAGACGATGGCAGAGGATGGAAGTGGGGGAGCCAAAACATGCGTGTTGAGCGAAGGGGAGGGGCCAGCAAGAAGCCTGATAAGCAGCAGGCGTCAATCGGCAGAAATCTAGGAGGTTCTGGAGTTTCAGAAGCCAAGGGGAGAGAAAGAAGCCAGTCAAGGAGGGTGTCGGAGGGTCAAGTACATGAAGCCTGAGGAGGAACATATAGGTTTATCCACCAGGAGGCCTCTGGTGACCCTGGTGGGAGTGGCTTCGGCTGAGTGGTCGCAGAAGCAGGACTCAGTGGGCTGGGAAGAGACTGGCAGGCAAGGCTGGAGGAGGGAGGTGCCGACCACAGGGTTCAGAGAGTCTTCCTGCAAAGGAGGGGTGAGGGGCGAGGCGGCACCTGGACAGAGACCTGTGCTGGCCAGGTGTTTGTTCTTTAAAGGTATAAGTCCTAAACACGTTGAGATGCTTTGGGGATGGAACCAAGAGAATGGCCAAAGGTGAAGCTCCTGGAAGAAGTTCCAAGGCACAGAGCCAGGCTGCCGTGCCAGGCAGGGGCTTAGCCATAAACAGGGCGTCTGATGTGGTCCCTCTCGAGGAGAGAGAGCTGACCACGAGGGACAGAAGCATTTAAAGGCACTAATTTGAGACTTAAGAATTTTAAAACACATTTATTGCTTAGAGTATGCAATTCAATACTTAAAATGAGGAAGGACAGGTGAGAATTACACCTCGCGTTCTCACTTTTCTTTTGCAGAGCTAATCACAGATCATCATTAAATATCCTTTCCTCAAAACAGATAATCATAATCTTCAGCAGAAAAAAAAAAAAAGTGTCTCAGAGAATAAAATAAAAATGCCGACTTTATTAACTAGATTGGAAGAAATATCAACATCTTCACAATGAAATTTTGTTTGGATGGTGGCACTTTGGGCAACCTCTTTATCTTTAGTCTTTAACAGACATGCATTACTTTTGTACAGGGTAAAAAACACTTATGTGAAAAAGAACGCAGGGATTCCACTCATTTAAAAAATGAACTACACGTGCCCTGCCAGGCTTCTAACCCACCTGGTCACCACTGCCCACATGCCCAGTAAACAGACCCAGACCAGACAACCTGCAGCTCAGAGAGTCTGGCTTTTAATCGGGAGTCCAAGAAGCTGGCAAAAGCAATCACACACTCTGCAAATGCACTGAGCACAATGATGCAGGGCCAGACGGCTTCAGTGGTGGCCTTCTCCCACCTTACCTATCAAAACCTTCTGTCACACTGATTTTTTCCCCCCACTTTGCTACACTCTCAGAAGTTTCACCAATTTTAGGTTTATGTGGCATAACACACAGCATCTTTAAAAAGGGAAAATATTCTGGGAGGGTTAGGAAGCATCACCATTCACAGATACCTGTTAATTAATTAGCTGGCGTTAGCAAACACTCTCTCTCTGTACTCCCCCACCCCAATAACCTTGAGACCTTGGGAGTGGGGTGGCGAAGGCATCACAGCTGCTGCAACACAGGGTATCAGCTTCAAGGAAGAGAGGTAAAGAGAAGCAGAGAGGAACCGACATTGTATTGTCTGAATGATCAGGAAAGGATACATTACCCCCCTCTTTCTTCTTAGTGGGTTCTTGTACCCAGGATCCAGAATTCAAGTTGAGCATCATGATGGATTAAGTAAGCTTTTGTAGTCTAGCCTAGAAACCTAAATAACATTTATAGCACTGTGCTTCAAAAGATTAATTTTTAAAATCTCGTTTATATTTTTCATACAGAAAATCTGTTTCAAGGCTGGGAACTACTTTATGCTAACTGAACAGAGGAAAAAAATTGTGAAAAGAATTTTAGCTATTTTTACTTGTTTTCATAAATAAAAGAAAGTCTAAGATAAAATACAAATCTGCTCAGATTTGAAGAAAAACACACTCAAAATGAATAGCTGGGTTGGCTTTTCATAGCCTCTTTACGAAAAGAGAAGACATTTTATGGGCCATGATTGTGATTCTTCACCAACAATCTTCCTTTAAAATGAAACTCACAAAATTTATCCTAAACAAAGTAAAGGAGAAGAGAAACAGTGACGGGTGGGGTGGGGAGATGGGCAGAATTTTTAAACTAATAAATACAAAGAAGTTGGCTACCCATGACAATATAGTTCAGGTAATGATTATAGGGTGCCTTGGTTGGGAAAGGGAAAAAGAATGGGACCAGAGAAAATTGGCACTCAGAAGCTACACGTTTTCTGTGCCAGCGGTAAAGTACTGCCCACTCCACCATCACTGTGTCGCTCACCTGTGGTCACTGCAGGGCTGTCAGACTCTTGGGAGTCTCACGCCAGGTGCACAGAGAGTGAGAGGAACCATTTTATTTTAAAAAACTAGAAAATTCATGATATGATCAACAGTAGCAGCTGTGTTTGTAGCAGTGTGTCCCCAACCCTGTCTCTTCTGAAACAGAAAATGCAAATTAGAGCTGAATTCTTGGAATTCTGAAAAGTTAATTTGATTTCTACAGTGGTAGGTCTGCCACATTACCTCTTTCCATTCAGAGCTCACTGAATAAAAGAAGAGTCCTTCAAAAAAGCATCCTCTGCTGATTATCAGACAAACTAAGTGTGAAGTACCAATTAGTAAGAAATGATCAATGAAGCTGAGATTGAAAAAAATTATGGAATTAGGCTCTTAAGGAAAAAAAAAAAATCAGGGATTTTCATTTTAAGATGGTAGATCAAGCATGCTCATGTACTTCTTCTACCTCCCCAGGGTCCCCTGAAATGACAGAAATATAGTCTAAAAAGAACAAGACTGGAAAATAAAAGAATTTGCCAGAACTTCTGAATATAGAACTTATGGAGTGGAAAGTGCTGCTCAAGTCTCCTGAGACAAAGGCAGGTCCTCCCAAAGGAGCCTCAGAAGAAGGCCAATGTCAGATTCAACCCACAAAAGAAAAGGATTGGGGCAGGGAGTCAGCACCAAAGTGAATGCATTGAAGAACCACCTTCAGAAGAGCTGGGGCCACAGGAAGCCCTTTCTCATGCCACCTTATAACAGACTGACTGCAAGTTCTACTCTTGCACTAAAGCCAAAAACCTGCCCTTTAAAGAAAGCATGTGATCTTTTGGGAGAGCTCCTTGTGTGGGGTTGCCAGGCCCAAGAGAGAAGCTGAGCCTAAGGTCATACCAGACTCTTATTAAAAGACTTGGAGGCCAGAGTGATGTCAGCTGTATGACAGGATAGGAAGTCCCAAACCTTGTTCCCCCTCAGAGACACTGACTTAAGAACAACATACAGTCCAAAAAGCCTTTGTGAGAACTTCAGAAAACAGCTAAGAAGCTACAGTACTCTAGGGAAGCACAAAGCTAAAAACAGCTGCTTTAGAATGAGTAAGTGAGTAAGAAAAGCTGTTGGATTTCACCTATGATAACCTTTCCTCCAAGCTGGCACAGCTCAGCACAATTGGGAGAAAACACCCAACTTGTGGATAGAGAAGTGTAACGTACATTCAATGTACGTTCCATCTTTTCAAGGGACTTCCCTAGGAACTGGTTTCTGTCTCATTAGACTCAGGGCACTGGAGAGGATCCTGCATACTTTGGATGCCTGGGGGGCCAATAAAAACAAAGCAGAGATTGCTGAAATACCAGAGAACCTGCAGTACTGAAGACAGAGACCAGAGGGAGGAAGAGATTACAAACGCCTAAAAAAGAAACCAGCAGACTTCCCTAATTGGGAAAATACATGCACAAGCCCAGAAAAGATACATCTCCAGAATGTTTGAGACATTCCCAGAATCTCTAGCTGGGCTGACTGATGGAGGTCTTTGCCTGTATGAAGCTAGTTTGTGAAGACTGGGAGAGATAGCTGTTTTTTCAAATGCCCAAATCTCAGCAAAAAAATAACAAGGAACACAAACAAACAGAAATATGACACAATAAAGAAAAATAATAAATCTCAAAAAAAGACCCTAAAGAAACAGAAATCTATGAAGTACATGACAAAGAATGCAAAACAATCATCTTAAAGAAGCTCAATGAATTATAAGAGAACGCAGACAAGTAACCGAAATCAGAAAAATGATGTGTGAACAAAATGAAAATACCAACAAAAAGATAGAAACTATAAAAAAAATTTAAAAAAAAGAACTAAACAAATTCTGGAACTGAAGAATGCAATAACTGAATTGAGAAGTTCACTATATGGGTTCAACATCAAGCTTGTTCAAGCAAAAGAAAGAATCCATGAACTCTAAGACAGGTCACCTGAAATTACTGAGTCAGAAGAGCAAAAAGAAAAACGAATCAAGAAAGATGAAGAAAGCTCAAGATACTTAACGACATCAGCAAGTATTACCAATATATGCATTGTGGGAATCTCAGAAAGAGAAGAGAGAGAAAGAGGGAGAGAGCTTATTTGAAGAAATAATAGTCAAAAACTTCCCAAATGTGAGGAATGAAATGGACATCCAAATTCAAGAAACTCAAAAGACTCCAACTCAGATGAACCCAAAGAACCCCATGCTGAGGTACACTGTAATCAAACCATCAAAGGACAAAGAGAGAATCTTGAAAGTAGCAAGACTTGTGTCACATCATGTACAAGGGAGCTACCATAAGATTATCAGAGGAGTTCTTAGCAGAAAAAAATATAGGCCAGAAGGGAGTAAGATGATACATTCAAAGGGCTAAAAGAAAAAACCTGCCAACCAAGAATACTATATCCAGCAAAACTGTCCTTCAAAAATGAAAGAGAAATAAAGACCTTTCCAGACAAACAAAAGCTAAGGGAATTCATCACCACCACATGTGCCTTACAAGAAATACTAAAGGGAGTCCATTAAGCTGAAAGGAAAGAATGCTGGACAATAACACAAAAGCATATAAAAATATAAAGCTTTCTGGTGAAGGTAAATAAATAGACAAACACTGTATACAGTAATGGTGGTATGTATATCACTTTTCATTCTGGTGTAGAATTTAAAGGAGAAATTCATAAAAATAACTATATAAAATTGTGTAATTTGTGACATCAATAACAAATTGGAGGGGAGATATAAAAGAGTAGACATTTTGTATGTGACTGAAGTTTCTATTATTTTAAAATAGATTACTATACTATAAGATGTTTTATGTATTCTCCATGGTAACCACAAAGAAATACCTATAGAAAATACATAAAAGAAAAATGAGAAAGAAATCAAAAACAAGTCACTACGAAAAAAAATCAACAAAACACAAAGGAGTACATCAAGAGAGGCGAAGGACAAAATAACTATAAGACATACAGAAAAAACGAATAAAATTGCAACAATAATTTTGTTACTATCAGTAATTACTTTAAATGTAAATAGATTATATTCCCTGATCAAAAGACATAAGAGGCTGAGTGGATTAAAAAAACAAGATCCAACTAAATGCTATCTATAAGAGACTCACTTTAGATGTAAGAACATCTAAAGATGTAAGATGTAAGATATCTTAGATGTAAGATAAAAGTGAAAGGACAGAAGAAGATATTACATGCAAATGGTAACCAAAAAATAAAAAATAAAAAGAAAGAAAGCAGAAGTGGCGATCTTGTATCAGACAAAATAGACTTTAAAAGACTGAGATAAGAGGCAAGAAGAGCATTATACAATGATAAAGGGTCAATTCACCACCAATAATTATATATTGTTAACACTGGAGTACCCACATATATGAAGCAAAAATTGGCAGGATTGAAGGAAAAAGTAGACAATAATGCAATAATAGTAGGAGATTTAAGTACCCCACTCTCAATAACAGATAGAGCATCCAGACAGAAGATCAATAAGGAAATACAGGACTTGAAGAACACTACAGATCAACTGTACCTAACAGACATGGACAGAATTCTCCATTCAACAAGAGCAGAATACACATTCTTCTAAAGCACACATGAAATATTCTCTAGGATAGATCGCCTATTAGGCTACAAAACACATCTTAACAAATTTAAGAACATTGCAATCATATCAATTATCTTTTTAGACAACAATGGAATGAGACTAGAAATCAACAGCAAAACGAAAACTGAAAAATTAAATAAGTGAAAATTAAACAACAAACTCTTCAACAACCAATGGGCCAAAGAAGAAATCAAAAGGGAAATTAGAAAATATTTTGACATAAATGAAAATGAAAACACAATATACCGACACTTATGGGTTTCAGCAAAAGCAGAACTAAGAGGGAAAGTTATTGTCTTAAACGCCTTCATTAAAAAAGAAGAAATATTTCAAATCAGCAACCCACTTTATATCTCAAGGAACTAGAAAAAGAAGAACAAACTAAACCCAAAGTTATCAGAAGGAAGGAAATAATAAAGAGTACAGGGACTTCCCTGGTGGTGCAGTGGTTAAGAATCCACCTGTCAATGCAGGGGACATCCCTGGTCTGGGAAGATCCCACATGCTGCAGAGCAACTAAGCCTGTGTGCCACAACTACTGAGCCCACACTCCAGAGTCCACAAGCCACAATTTCTGAGCCGCGTGCCACAACTACTGAAGCCTATGTGCCTAGAGCCTGTGCCCTGCAACAAGAGAAGCCACTGCAATGAGAAGCCGGCACACCACAACGAAGAGCAGCCCCCGCTCACCGCAACTAGAGAAAGCCTGCATGCAGCAATAAAGGCCCAATGCAGCCAAAAATAAATAAATAAAATAAATAAATTGATAAAAAAAGATTAGAGCAGAAATAAATGAATTAGAAAACAAAAAGCAATAGAAAAAAATCAATGAAACTGAGTTGGTTTTTTTGAAGACCAACAAATCAACAAACTCTTAGCTTGACTAACAAAGAAAAAAAAGGCTCAAATAATAAAAATCAGAAATGAAAGGGTCGACATTATAACTGATGCCAGAAATAATAAGGATTTTAAGAGACTACTATGAACAATTATATGCCAACAAATCGGATAACCTAGAAAAAAAATGGATAAACTCATAAAAACATACAACCTACAAAGACTGAATCATGAACAAATAAAAAGTCTGAAGATACAGAACTAGTAAGAAGATTAATCAGTAATAAAAAATCTCCCAGCAGAAAGCCCAGAACCAGATGTCCTCACTTGAGAATTCTACCAAATATATAAAGAGAAATTAACACCAATCCTTCTCAAACTCTCCCCACAAAAAATTGAAGATAAGGGAGCACTTCCAAATTCATTTCATTCTCTGAAGTCAGCATTACTTTAATACCCAAACCAGACAAACTTTCTACAAGAAAAGAAAACTACAGACCAATATCCCTGATGAATATTGATGCCAAAATCCTCAACAAAATGCTAGCAAAGTGAATTCAGCAGCACACTGAAAGGATTATACACCATAGCCAAGTAATTTTTATTTCTGGAATGCAAGGATGGTACAACATATGAAAAGGAATCAATGTAATATAACACATTAACAGAATGAAGAAAAAAACATGATCATTTCAATCGAAGAAAAAGCATTTGACAAAATTCAACTTCCTTTCATGATAAATACAATCAACAAGAAGAAAATAAGGAAAGTACCTCAACATAATAAAGCCCATAGCTAACAACACACTCAATGGTGAAAAGCTCAAAGCTTTTCCTCTAAGATCATGAACAGGCAAGGATGACCTCTCTCACTGGAAATCCTAGCCAAAGTAATTAGGCAGCTGCTACGGAAAACAGTATGGAAGCTAAAAATAGAATTACAATATGATACAGCAATCCCACTTCTGGGTATATATTCTAAAAAAGAAGAAAGAAAGAAAAGAAAATAGGATGTTGAAGAGATATTTGCATACCCATGTTCACTGCAGCACTAATCACAATAGCAAAGAAGGAGAAGCAACCTAGTCCATGAGTGGATGAATGGATAAAGAAAATGTGGTATATACATATGGGGGAATATTATTCAGCCATTTAAAAAGAAGGTAAAATGAAATGGAGGTATTTGTAGTGAGGTGGATGGAGTTAGAGTCTGTCATACAGAGTGAAGTAAGTCAGAAAGAGAAAAACAAATACAGTATGCTAACACATATATATGGAATCTAAGGAAAAAAAAAAAAAGGTCATGAAGAACCTAGTGGCAAGACGGGAATAAAGACACAGACTTACTAGAGAATGGACTTGAAGATATGGGGAGGGGGAGGGGTAAGATGTGACAGGGTGAGAGAGTGGCATGGACATATATACACTACCAAATGTAAAATAGATAGCTAGTGGGAAGCAGTCGCATAGCACAGGGAGATCAGCTCGGTGCTTTGTGACCACCTAGAGGGGTGGGATAGGGAGGGTGAGAGGGAGGGAGACGCAAGAGGGTTAGAGATATGGGAACATGTGTATATGTATAACTGATTCACTTTGTTATAAAGCAGAAACTAACACACCATTGTAAAGCAATTATACTCCAATAAAGATGGTAAAAAAAAAAAGGTAGAGTTTCAGTTTTGCAAGATAAGAAAGCTCTAGAGATCTGTTGAACAACAATGTGCATATTGTTAACACTACTGTACCGTACACTTAAAAATGGTTAAGATGGTAAATTGTATGTTATGTGCTTTTTCCACAATTAAAAGACTCACAGGTCAAAAATCCCAACAATCCCCCCCACCAAAAAGAAAAAGCCAAACAAGGAGGGGTACTGCTGCCCAGGATGGCAGACACTCAAGTTCTTCAGACTCAGAGTGAGGTCAGTCAAATCCCTGGGTGGCCAGTCTGTTCCCAGCTTCTGAACCTCCCAGGGACTCTCCTCATGTATTGATAGAATCTCCTACCGCAGGGAGCCCTTCCGAGGAACAGATCTGCACACCCACGCTGGCAGAGGGAAGCCACAGCAGCTCTTTGTCTCACCATCCCTACCACCAGACAGTGTCACAAGGCTGAGGACCACAAATGCCATGACCAAGATGAACAAACAGAGCTAACCCTCGAGGACAAAAGCAGACATTTGGAGAGCACATAAGAACTCAAAGTTTATGGCCCACATGTGCTATATGAAAAAGAAAATTACTCGAGGAGTTACTCCAGGAAAATGAAAATGGAATCTAAGACAATGACAGGGAAAATAAGAAACAGAAGCAGCAGACCATGACTTATAAGAGGCTAAAAGAAAACAAAAGATGACCCTTTGGATTTGAATGCTTACAAGGTTCTCTTTTAAGAAGCAAAGTGTTAATCCTAGGATTATATTTCCTTCTCTTCAGGTTCAATAATGCTAATGGTTAAACAGTATCTAATATTCATAATATTATAAATGTTCCTTCTTCTGTTTTTATCATCAACTGGGAGACAAATCATGGCCAATTATAATTTGCAGTGTAAACGTAATAAAAGAGCCAGCAAAAATGGGGAGAGGAGAGGGCAGTGTAAGCCAAAGGAAGATTAACTATGTTAATAGCCTCATCTTCAACGAGAGGACACAATATTACCTAAAGTTGACAAATCAAGAGACACATGTTTTAAGTGAATTTTTTAAAGCTATAATGCCATTTGCAGCAACACAGATGGACCTGGAGATGATCATACTAAGTGAAGTAAGTCAGACAAAGACAAATATCATATGACATCACTTATATGTGGAATCTAAAAAAAATTGATACAAATGAACTTATTTATAAAACAGAAACAGACTCACAGACATAGAAAACAAACTTGTGGTTACCAAAGGGGGAAGTGGGGGGAAGGGATAAATTAGAAGTTTGGGATTAGCAGAAACAAACTGCTATATATAAAATAGATAAACAACAAGGACCTACTGTATAGCACAGGAAATTATATTTAATATCTTGTAATAAACTATAATGGAAAAGAAACTGAAAAAGAATATATATGTGCGTGTGTGTGTATACACACACACACACACACACACACACACACACAGAGCACCTAATTACTTTGCTGTACACCTGAAACTAACACTACTTTGTAAATCAACTATATTTCAATTTTAAAAAATGGTGCGGGGGAGACTTCTGTTTTTACTTTATTATACTATTTGGACTTTGTGATACTGCCCTCCATCCCCATATGTATCCATTACTTCTCTAAAGAAAACAAAATGATAGATTCTCTTGGTCTGGTGCAGGGTCAGCAAACTTCTTAGAGGCCCACAAAGTCAGTATTTTAGGTTTTCTTGCCGTATGTCTCTGTCACAACTATTCAACCCTGCCGTTCCTTGCAGCGTGAAAAGCAGCCACAGTGGATACATAAAGAAATGGGTGTGACTGTGTGCCAACATCACGTTATTAAGAAGCAGCAAGAGGCTTTGGTCCTTTGGCCAGAGTTTGCTGTCCTTTGGTATAGAGTGCGTAGAAAGACTGAAAACTCTAGTTATTTAATCCATTAATTCATATGAATATTTGTCCAAAGATGAGAAAGCCTCACAAAATTTGCCTTTGTCTCAATAACACAAATGAATAGGAACCTTCTCTGGAGTTTCAAAGAAGGCTTCTCGCAGCATCTTCAGGCCCTAACCCTGACGAGTCACTGCCAGACCCCGAGAGACGCAGCACCTGTGACACCAGCACCCTGTGCTCCTGAGGATGCACACACACGGCAGGACGGGGAGACGCCGTCGTCACAGACAGCCTGGGCCTCTGCTCCACCCACATGGCTATTTCCCAACATCAGTCAAGTGAATAAGGAGTTGGGCTTAAAAGGTTAATGGAAAGTTGAATCTAAAGGAAGCGTACAGGGTGAAAAAGCAATAGGAAAATGTTAGGAGAGCCAATTAAAACAGAGAGCTAAGAGTAACTGATTACTATAAAAACATGAAAAATGTTTTACCTCCTCTTCTTCTATCTCACCACATAATGAAACACTGGTTTGAAAAAAATGTCAATTAAACTAAAAGAATACAAGGAAGTAATTTTAAGGTTTACAAATAAATTAAGCTGAATGCCTCATCAGCTCTGCCCTTTAAAAATATAATCTCCAGGACTTCTCTGGCGGCACAGTGGTTAAGAATCTGCCTGCCAATGCAGGGGACACAGGTTCGAGCCCTGGTCCAGGAAGATCCCATGTGCCACGGAGCAACTAAGCCCATGCACCACAACTACTGAGCCTGCGCTCTAGAGCCCGCGAGCCACAACTACTGAGCCTGCGTGCCACAACTACTGAAGCCACGCACCTAGAGCCCGTGCTCCGCAACAAGAGGAGCCACAGCAATGACAAGACCGCGCACCACAACGAAGTGTAGCCCCCACTCGCTGCAACTAGAGAAAAGCCCGTGCACAGCAACGAAGACCCAACGCAGCCAAAAATAAATAAATAAATTTATTTTAAAAAAATATATAATCTCCGTTGTAGGCATTTGCTAACAGAAGAGGCTCCTCACTGGTGAAGGACACTGAGTGATGAGATTGCCATTTGTCACTGGGATGAGAAAGCTAGCTTTCAAGGCTTTGGCAACCTCTGTGTCACCAAAGAACACATCTTATCCAGCCTTAAAGCTTGCTGTCCTTGAAGTGATTAACTTTAATTTAAAGCCTCTTTCAGCTTCTCTCATCTCTAAAATCTGTGCATTCCCGATATGGCAGCAGGCATCACTACCTACCATAAAGCTTGTAAAGCTTGTTCTCCTCCCGATCGGAGGCACATTTCAAGCCGTTTCTAGAATAGATTTGATGATTGTGAAAGGAAGTGCAACCTGTAGGAGGGTTATGTTTTATTTGGAGTTTGTTTTTTCCAACAATTATTTTGATCACTTGACAAGCAAAAAATCAAGCTACACGTAATAACTGTGTGCCTGGAAATGTTCTCTGAGGCCTGTGAAGCAAAGCGATACCCTGAGATTGCGGTTTCATTTCACTGTATACTTACTGCATTTACATTAAGTGGACCATCAAGTGAGAATTTAAATCACGCTGGAGAAACACACATTTGTAACCTCGAAATCATAAGCCACAGAGGCCAGCCATGGTGCATGCCAGGGATCATAATAAGGCTGGTGGCTCTCCCGCAGTGCAAGGACACAAAATCAGCCTCCTGGGGTCACCTGCCTAATGCTTGGCTGGTCAGTGACACAGCTGATCCAGGAGCCCTGCCTCTTTACCTGACCCCACCAGGCAAGGAGGGCAGGCTCACGAGACCAGATGGTGAAGTCTTGCAGGAAACGAGTGCAGTCTGGGGCCAACTGAGCTGTCCCTTCCTCCCTGGCCTCCCCAAACATTGTTTATATTCAGACATATATAGGTACAGTGGACACTGGAAGAATCTCCGAAATTGAAAAAAAAAAAAGTCTTCAAGGCCCAATGGCAAAGGGAATCTCAAGCCACAGGTACAAGAGGGGAGGAGAGTTCTTCCCCTTCACCCTGGTGGTGGCAGGACGTGTTCATGGCTACAGTACATATGTGACATGAGCCTGTGACCCCTGAGATGGTTCTTCATTCAGACTTTGCCTGCTTCCCTCCAAGTCTTTTGTTTTCTTTATAGTTTTTTTCCCCCTTCTAATGTAGATGCTGTGGCCATGGGAACAATTTGTTCAGTACAGAACTAAATAAGTTAATAACAAGTTGTATTTAATCACACTTCCTTGAGTCCCAACTGTGAAGTAAAGATAGGCATTTCTTTGACACTACTGGGCATAAATTCTATCCCATCTCGTTTTGCTTTGAACCAGCCTGAATTTGCCAACGCCCTGTCTGGACTTGGCCTCCTCTGAAATGTGTCCCCTCCAGGGGCTGCTGCTTCTACCCCCTCTCTGCCGGGGTCCCTGGAAGGTTCATGCCTCTTCCATGTCCCCCAGAACGTCGTCTTCCTTTATTCCTACCATGCTCCAGTCCTTATGAAGCTCACTTGGGTATGTACAGGAGGACACAGAGGCTACAGCTTCCACGTTAAGGACTCCCTGGTGGACAGTGGTGCCTGTTGCCGTATCTGCTATGCAGAGATTTTAGAGCTGAAACAATCTGAGAGAGTCTTAATTAAAGTCAATCACTTCAAGGGCAAGAAACTGACCTTCAGGGACTACATGTCGGGGCTGAGAGGCAAGTTCTAGATTCTTCATTTTGCACGATGCTTTTCTCTCCACGTGACCCTCCTGGTGGTGCTCTGTGAACACACACAGTGGCCATGGGAAAGCACACGCTTGGAGGTCAGGCAGACCTACGTGCAGACACCTCCTGCAGGATGCTGTGCACGTCAGTGAGCCATGGGAGCCTCACTTTCCTCGCGTGACACAGCGCTGTCACACCCAATATGTGAGGAGTAGTCAACATATATGGAATGCTAATTCTTTTACTGAGGTATAATTGACATATTAGTTTCAGGTGTACAACAAATGATTCGATATTTGTATACACTGCAAAATGATCACCAAAGTCTAGTTACCATTGTCACCCTACACAGTAATGAAGTATTTTTCTTATGCTGAGAACTTTCAAGATTTACCCTCTTATGCAGTACAGTATTATTAACTGTTGTCACCATGCTGTACCTCAATCACATCCCCATGACTTACTTATTTTATACCTGGAAGTTTGTGCCTTTTGACCCCCTTTAACCTGCCTCTCTGGCAACTACCAATCTGTTCTCTGTATCTATGAGCTTGGTTTTGTTAGATTCCACATATAAGTGAAATCATATGGTATTTCTATTTCTCTGACTTATTTCACTTAGCGTAACGCTGTCAAGGTCCATCCATGTTGTCACAAATGGCAAGATTCCATTCTTTTTTATGGCTAAGAGTATTCCATTTGTGTGTGTGTGTGTGTGTGTGTACACCACATCTTCTTTATCCATTCACCTGTCGATGGACACAGGTTGTTTCCATATCTTGGCAATTGTAAATAATGCTACAATGAACACAGGAATGCATGTGTCTTTTCGAATTAGTGTTTTCGTTTTCTTTGGATAAGTACACAGAAGTGGAATTGCTGGATCACATGATAGTTCTATTTAAAAGTTTTTGAGGAAACTCCATATTATTTTCCATTGTAGCTGCACCAATTTACATTCCCACCAACAGTGTAGGAGGGTTCCCTTTTCTCCATGCCCTCTCCAGCATTTATTATTTGTAGACTTTTTGATGATGGCCATTCTGACCAGTGTGAGGTGATATCTCACTGTGATTTTGATTTGCATTTTTCTGATGATTAGTGATGTTGAGAACCTTTAATGTGCCTGTTGGCCATCTGTATGTCTTCTCTGGAAAAATGTCTATTTAGATCTTCTGCCCGTTTTTTAACTGGATTGTTTTTTGCTATTGAGTTGTATGAGGTCTTTATATTTTGGATATTAACCTCTTACCAGATACATGATTTGCAAATATTTTCTCCTATTCAGTAAGTTGCCCTTTCATTTTGCTGATGGTTTCCTTTGCCGTGCAGAAACTTTTTAGTTTGAAGTAGTCCAATTTGTTAATTTTTGCTTTTGTTGCCATTGCTTTTGGTGTCGAATCCAAATAATCATTACCAAGACTGATGTCAAGAAGCTCACCGCCTGTGGTTTCTTCTAGGAGGATGTCACTCTCTTTTACAGTTTCAGGTCCTAGATTCAAGTCTTTAATCCATTTTGAGTTAACTTTTGTGTATGGTATAAGATAGTCTGGTTTTATTCTTTTGAATGTGGCTGTCTAGCTTTTCCAAAACCATTTATTGAAGAGACTACCTTTTCTCCACTGAATATCCTTGCCTCTTTGTCGTAAGTTAATTAACCACATGTGAATGGGTTTACTTCTAGGCTATCTGTTCTGTTCCACTGATGTGTCTGTTTTTATGCCAATACCATATTATTTGATTACTACAGTAATTTGTAATATAGTTTATAAGCAGGGACTGTAATGCCTCCAGCTTTGCTCTTCTTTCTCAAGATCGCTTTGGCTATTTAGAGTCTGTGAGATAACAGAAAATATATATTTGGTCTCTGTCCCTGGTTCCTGGCACAGAGCTACTAAAACCCTTATAATTTCCTAAGTGATAAGAACACTAGGAACATCTCTTTTTCAAATACTGGTCTTTGACCTCTGTTCTTGACACAGAGCTCCTAAAGCCCTTGTAGTTTCCTAGGTGATAGGAGTGTCTTTTCCTCTATTGAGGTAACTCTGGGTGGGCTCCTGGATGAGGGCTGGTCACCAGAAAGGCCAAGCTAATCTTGTAAGATTGGAATTTTCAGCCCCACCTCCCATGCTCTTGAGAAGAGAGAAGGGCTAAAAATGGAGTTTATGATCTATTATGCTGACGTGATAAAGCCTTCCTAAAAGTAAAGTGTTTGGACAGCTTCCAGGTTGGTGAACACATGGAGATGCTGTGAGAGTGGGTACCCAGGGAGGGCATGGAAGTGCCACACCCCTTCCCACATACCTTGCCCTATGCATCTTTTCCACCTGGATGGTCATCTATATCCTTTACTATAGCCTTTCATAAGAAACCAGTAAATGTAAGTAAACCTTTCCTGAGTTCTGTGAGCCACTCTAGCAAATTAATCAAACCTGTAGAGGGGGTCATGGGCACCTCTGATTTATAGCAAGTAAGTCAGAGGCACAGGTAACAAGCTGGACTCGAGACTGGCGTCTGAAGTCCAACCTGGGCTTGTGACTGGTGTCTGAAGTGTGTATGGTGGGACATCCTGTGTGACTGAGCCTTAACCTATGGGATCTGATACTACCTCTGGGTAGACAGTGTCATAACTGAGTTAAATTGCAGGACATGCAGCTGGTGCCGCAGAGAATTGCTTGGTGAGTGGAAAAACCTCCACATATTTGGTGTCCAAAAGGGTCTGAAGTGAAGTGTTTTCTGTGAAGGTAAAGGAGACACACAAGAAGAGCTGGCTTTTTCCCTATACATAAAGTGGAAGACTGAGGGTTTTCCATTACAGGGTCTTTTGTGGTTCCATACGAATTTTAAGATTTTGTTCTATTTCTGTGTAAATGTCATTGGTATTTTGACAGGGGTTGCACTGAATCTGTAAATTGCTTTGGGTAGTACTGAGACAGGCTGGGACCTGGGACCCTTTGTTGCAGTGCTGCAGTGCTTGCACCTGGACAAACATCTTCTCGAGCAACAAAATAAAGAAATTATAAGGGACTAAAAACAACTGCATACATGTGCAGTTGGGGCAAATTATGGACAAAAAGACCAAAAAACCCAACTGCCACTTCTGAAGAGCACTGAGCAAAAACAGGGTGTCAGGAACAAAAGCAGGGCACTGCGCACACCCCTTGTACACAACACCACCAAAGGGTGGGCAAAACACCTAAGCCACCCCTCTGGCCCGACCCCTGAACACAGCCCCACCCTCACCCCATGTAAGAAACCAGCTCACCCCCCCTCAGGGAGTGAGCAAGGGAACCTGTTACTTGTTTTCGCTCCCTCCTGCGCTTGCAGGAGCCCCAGTAAAGCCTTGCCAGCATTTCTTGTCTGGCCTCTAGTCAATTTCTATTGATTGGGGAAGGCCAAGAACCCTGGTCTGTATCAGTATGGACATTTTAACAATATTAATTCTTCCAATCCAGAAGCATGGAATATCTTTCCATTTATGTGTATCTTCTTCAATTTCTTTCATCAATGTCTTATAGTTTTCAGTGTACAGGTCTTTCACCTCTTTGGTTAAATTTACTCCTAGGCATTTTATTTTTCTTGATGTGACTGTACATGGGATTGTTTTCTTAATTTCTCTTTCTCATAGTTCATTATTAGAGTGTAGAAATGCAACAGATTTTTGTATATTGATTTTGTATTTTGCAACTGAATTTGTTGATCAGTTCTAATGGTTTTTTGCTGGAGTCTTTAAGGTTTTCTATATATAAAGTCATGTCATCTGCAAATAGTGACAGTTTTACTTCCTCCTTTCCAATTTGGATGCCTTTTATTTCTTTTTCTTGCCTAATTGTTCTAGCTAGGATTGTCAATACTAAATTGAATAAAAGTGGTGACAGTGGATTTCCTTGACTTGTTCTTGATCTTAGAGGAAAAGCTTTCAGCTTTCCACCATTCAATATGATGTTGGCTGCAGGCTTGTCATATATGACCTTTATTATGTTGAGGCACATTCCCTCTATATCTACTTTGTTGAGAGTTTCTATCACAAATGGATGCTGAATTTTGTCCAATGCTTTTTCTGCATCCATTGAGATGATCAGATGGTTTTTATCCTTCGTTTTGTTAATGTGTTGACTGATTTGAACCAACCCTGTATCCTGAAATAAATCCCACTTCAGCATGGTGCATGATCTTTTTAATGTATTGTTGAATTTGGTTTGCTACAAGGATTTCTGCAGCTATGTTCACTGGGGAAAATGGCCTGTAATTTTCTTTTCTTGTGGTGTCCTTGTCTAGTTTCGGTATCAGGGTAAAGCTGGTCTTGTAAAATGAGTTTGGAGCATTCCCTCCTCTTCAATTTTTTGGAAGAGTTTGAGGATTGGTATTAATTCTTCTTTGAATACTTGGTAGAATTCACCAGTGAAGCTGTCTGGTCCTGGACTTTTGTTTGTTGGGAGGTATTTGATTACTGATTCAATATCCTTACTAGTAATTGGTCTCTTCAGATTTCCTATTTCCTCATGATTCAGTCTTGGAAGGTTGTATGTTTCTAGGAATTTACCCACCTCTTCAAGGTTGTCTGATTTGTTGGCATATAATTGTTCATAGCAGTCTCTTATGATCCTTTGTATTTCTATGGTATCAGTCCTCTCTTTCATTTCTGATTTTATTTATTTGAGCACTCTTTTTCCCTTCATGAGTTCAGCTAAGATCAAAAAACCAGCTCTTAAGTTTCACTAATCTTTTCTAATGTCTTTTAGTCTCCATTTCATTTATTTCTCCTCTGATCTTTGTTATTTCCTTCCTTCTACTAATATCGGGCTTCAATTGTTCTTCTCTTCCTAGTTCCTTTAGGTGTAAGGTTAAATTGTTTATTTGAGATTTTTCTTGTTTCTTGAGGTCGGCCTGTATTACTATGAAATTCCCTCTTAAAACTGCTGTTGATGTACCCCATAAATTTGGGTTTGTTGCATTTCCACTTTCAGTTGTCTCAATGTGTTATTTGATTTCTCCTTTGATTTCTCTGTTGACCCACTGGTTGTACAGTAGCATGTTGTTTAATCTCCATATATTTGTGATTTTTCCAGTTTTCTTTTTGTAATTGATTCCTAGTTTCATACCATTGTGGTCAGAAATGATGCCTCATATGATTTCAAACTTCCTAAATTTATTAAGAGTTGTTTTGTGGCCTGATATATGATCTATCCAAGAGAATGCTCCATGTACACTTGAGAAGAATGTCCATCCCCCTGCATTTGGATGCAATGTTCTTTATATATCTATTATGTCAATCTGATCTAATGTGTCATTTAAGACTGAAGTTTCCTTATTGATTTTCTGTCTGTTTGATCTATCTATTGATGTATTAAAGTCCCCTACTATTATTGTGTTACTGTCAATTTCTCCCTTTATGTCTGTTAATATTTGCTTTATATATTTAGGTACTCCTTTGTTGGGTGCATACATTTTTGTAAACATTATATCCTCTAGTTGGATTGGCCCCTTTATCATTATGTAATACCCTTCTTTGTCTTTTATTACAGTCTTTGTTTTAAACTCTATTTTGTCTGATATAAGTATAGCTACTCCAGCTTCCTTTTGGTTTCCACTTGTATGGGACATCTTTTTCCATCCCTTCACTTTCCGTTTATGTGACCTTACACCTGAAGTACCTTGTAGGCAGCATACAGATGGGTCTTAATTTCCATCCATTTAGCCATTCTTTGTCTTTTGATTGGATAATTTAGTCCATTTACCTTGAAAGTAACTTCTGATAAGTATATACTTATTGCTAGACTGTTATTTGTTTTCCTCTCTGTTCCTTCCTTCTTCTCTTGCTCTCTTCCTTTGAGGTTTGTTGGTAGTGTTATGCTTAGATTCCTTTCTCATTATCTTTTGTGTATATACTGTAAGTTTTTACTTTGTGGTTACCATGCAGCTTGCTAGAACAACCTGTACTTAGAACAATCTATCTTATGTTGATAACAACTTAAGGAGGGGGTTGTTGGAACCTCTAATCTATAGTTCATCAGTCAAAAGCAAAGGTGATAAACTGGGCTTGTGACTGGCATCTGAAGTGTGTGAGATCCATCTTGATTGTGGGTCACAGTGCTGGGAGTGGGGTTTTTGGCGAGACTGTGTCTCACCCTTTCCTACCCACCTCAATGTGGTCCTTTTCTTGTTTGATGTGAAGGAGACACTCAGCTGTTTTTCAGGTCTTTTCCAGAGGGAGTTGTTCCATATGCAGCTGTAGATTTGGTGTGTCCATGAGAGGAGGTGAGTTCAGGATTTTCCTACTTGCCCTCTTGAACCACCCTCTAGAAATGCTAATTCCTAAAGTTAGTATGTTACTACTTTGTCAGATTGGGCTCTCTGACCTTCTTCAACTTAGTTTAGGACTCTAGACTTTAGTGGCAGCAATTTAACCAATCAGCTATTTTTCTGAAGAAAGAAATTACTGCAAAGAATGTTAGTGTCCTGTAACAGAGCCTCCTAAAAATCAGATCGTATCTGTTTATAAATGAAAAGATGGTAACTCTTAATTTTGCTCTTCATAAGTCTTCATTCCAATTCAGTTAATACTGCTTATATGCATATACAAATGTTCTGTGGAAGGCCACAATGTCACTGTCTGCAGTTTTCACTCTCAACAAATGTTTCTAACAATAATATACTTCTAAATCGAGAACCTGTGCCAGGATATAATGGGCTTTACATTTCAAGCACCAAACCATCCCAGTGGCATCAGCTAATTAACTGGGTGATGGATGACAGAAAGGTCCTAAACTGCATCTCAGAATCAGCAATGAAGAAAAGCCTGAAAGACTGGGCAGGAGAGGGTGGGGGGCTAGATTTCTGTCTATCTCACTGTGGACTTTTCACTGCCACTGTCATTGAGCAAATAATTGGTTTGCTTAATTATTGAAACATTCTGCTTTATATGTTTCCCTGAAGCAAGATTTGTCATATTTACTACTGAACATATGCTTCAACTTACTATTTCTGTAACTGACAAATTTATACAAAACCTAATAAAACTCCTCAAAAAAGACTTACAAGCACTTCTGGTTTCAGCTCCAACATGTAAAGAGCTTGGAAGACATCAATCCTGTCAATACAACAAGAAAAAGCCTGGACAAACTGAAATTAATGACTTCTTTGACCTGTCTGCGAAGTGAGGACAAACCACCACCCCAAAAAGTCTGGAGAAACAGGTGCATCCAGAGAGATAAAGCAACAGAAGCTGGAACAGAAGCTGCTGGAGCCATAAACTAGCAGGAACACTTAACTGGTAATTTTGATGAATTGCTAGTGGTTGAGTGTGACTAGCGTGAGTGAGAAACCCCTAAGGGTTGCTGTCTTAGGGGGGTCCCCACACTTCCACAGGCTTTCCCTCCAGGAACTCTACCAGGTTCCCATGGTGAGGATGCAAGAAGGATCCCCTCATGGGTCTTGCAGGAGAAGAAGAAGAACAGGCATGAGGAAATGTTGTTCAGAACCTTCTCCATAACAATGGCTTACTCTCCAGGGGTAAGGACTTAGCCAGGGAAAATTCTGAAACTTGATTTCAACTGGGATAGGGAAATTCCTCCCTGCTCCAGCCCCCTCCAGCCATCCTGTCTCACCTAGGGAGAAATAAAGACAAAAACATAACATAGTCAACAGAGGTCAGGGTTTCAAGGAAATAGACCAGGAACTCTGCAGACAGGGAAGGGGATGAGGACGGGTGGAAAAGCTATACCGGGGATGAACACTTGTCCTGAAGCAGTGCCCCCCTTAAAAGACTGAGATTTAATTGGAAGATTACAGAAAGTGTCCCCTCCCCAACATGTTATCACACACCAACAGGGCTCAAGTATAACAACAGTGGGTTATAGTTACATGGGCTGTAAGACACAGACTCTCCCTAAGGAGGAAAACATAGGGAAGCCCATAGCAAAGAGGAGAAACAAAAACAAGGATATTAGAGGAACTTAAAGCCTCTGGTACCTATAGCCAGAATAAACAGTGAATACAGCCCAACTCCTAGACAGATTAATGTAAATTCTCAAACTAAAGGTCTATTTACCTCATCTGCTGCCTCACAGAGCATGTCTGACTTTCAACACCAAATTGCAAGGCATGCCAAAAGGCAAGGAAAACACTGAAGAAACCATCAGAACCAGACTTGGATATGACAGATTTGGAAATTATCAGGAAAAGAATGTAAAATAACTATGATTAATATGTTAAGGGCTTTAATGGTAAAAGTAGGCAAACTGCAAGAACAGATGAATAATGTAAGCAAAGAAATGGAAAATCTAAGAAACAATCAAATTGAAATGCTAAAAGTCAAAAACACTAACAGAAATGAAGAATGCCTTTGACAGTCTCATCAGATGACAGGAGACAGCTGAGGAAAACCCAGCACTCTTGAAGATAGGTCAAAAGAAACTTCCCACACTGAAATGCTAAGAGAAAAAGAATGGACAGAAAAGAAATTAGCCATTAACTGTGGGACAATATTAAAAAGGTGTATCACGTGCATAACTGTGACACTAGAAAGAGAATAAAGAGAGAATGGAGCAGAAGAAATAATGGCTGAGAACTTTCCAAAATTAATGACAGACACCAAATCAAAGATCCAGGAAGCTCATAAAACATGAAGCTGGTAAATACTAAAATATCTATACCTAGTCATATCATATTCAAACTGCAGAAGACCAAAGACAAAGAGAAAATCTTGAGAGAAGACGGGAGAAAAACACCTTTCCTATAAAGGAACAAGAATAAAATAGAGCAGACTTCTCATCAGAAACCATGCAAGCAAGAAGAGAATAAAATGAAATATTCAAAGTGTGGAAAGAAATCCCCAGTAAGCTAGAGATATAAACTCTAGCTGGAATTATCTTTCAAAAGTGAAGGAGAAGTAAAAACTTTCTATTATTTCAAAAGTTATTATTCTAGAAGTCTGAGAGAAAGAGAGAGCGAGAATGAATATGAATGACAACCCACTGCCACCAGACCTGCCCTGCAGGAAATGTTAAAGGAAGTTCTTCAGGCAGAAGGAAAATGATGTAGGTCAGAAACCTGGATCTACAGAAATAAAGAGTGTCAGAGAAGGAATAAATGAAGGTAAAATAAAACATTTTATTTTTCTTATTCTTAATTGAGCTAAAAGATAACTGCTTGTTTAAAGCAATAACTGTTATTAGGTGATTATAGCATATGGAAAAGTAAAATGAATGATAGCTATGTTTTAAGGGACAAGAAGGAGGAATTGGGAATACTTTATTATAAGGTATACATGTACCACACTACATATGAGGTAGTGTAGTACTATTTGAAGGTGGATTAGATTAGCTTAAAATGTATATTTTAAACTTTATGGCAACCAGTACAATGTTTTTAAAAAGAAGTATAGTTGATAGGCTAAGAGAGGAGATAAAAAGGGATCATACAAAATGCTTAAGTAAAACCAGAGAAAGCAGAAAAAAAAGGGAAAAAAGAAATAACAAACGTAGCAAACAGAAAACTGAAAAACATGGTAGACATTAATCCAACTACACCAATAATCATTTAAAAAATGCACGGTCGGGCTTCCCTGGTGGCGCAGTGGTTGAGAATCTGCCTGCCAATGCAGGGGACATGGGTTCGAGCCCTGGTCTGGGAAGATCCCACATGCCACGGAGCAACTAGGCCCGTGAGCCACAACTACTGAGCCTGCGCATCTGGAGCCTGTGCTCAGCAACAAGAGAGGCCGCGACAGTGAGAGGCCCGCGCAACGTGATGAAGAGTGGCCCCCGGCTCGCCACAACTAGAGAAAGCCCTCGCACAGAAACGAAGACCCAACACAGCCAAAAATAAATAAATAAATAAATAAATTCAAATAACCTTTAAAAAAAAAAAATCACCTTTAAAAAAAAAATGCACGGTCTAAATACACCAATTAAAAGACAGAGAATATCAGAGAGGATAAAAAGCAAGGCTCAACTATATGCTATCTGCAAGAAACACATCTTAAATATAGGGACTCAAGATAGGTTAAAAATAAAGAGATGCATGCAGTTCTTGGTTTCTAATACCATTCTCCAATTTAAAAAAAACCCGAGCTCCTTGGAGAACTGGGTGATTCTAGGACTGGGGCAGGAAATATATAAAATGAGTCTGGAACATCTTATAGTGACAGAAAATAAGGGAGTGCTCAAAAAGAAAATACATACACACACACACAATGGGGGTATGTAAAAGGGACTCAAAAGCCAACCAAAAGAGCCCCCACTGGCCAAAGCTGGAACAATTTGAGCAACAAAATAAAGTAGTATTGCATGATAACCCAAAATATAAAATAAATATCCATAAGCCTATACTGATACAAATGATTGAATAAATAAATGGGGAGAAGAGACTAACCTCCCTTGTGGAAGAATTCCAAATAATTTATATAGACAGCCCTCAAGATCATTACACACTAGGGCTCAAGAGCCCATGTAGTTCAGCAAGGAATGCTTCCTACCTTTCATTTTCCAGGGCTCATTAAGATACAGCATCCATGCCTACTCCTTGTAGAACTTAGCAGCAACATTCTGTGTTTGACAGATGTTGCCTTAGTGTAACGTTTTACATCTTTGCCAGAGTAAGGGAAATAGAAAAGTAGTTGCATAGAGGCAGTGGATGTAGAAGAAAGAGGAGGAAAAAAAAAGCCAATTGGAAAGTCTGCTCTAAAAGAGAATAACAATACAACTGAATAGGGAGTTGGTGTCAAAGAAGAAAAGGGCTAGAACTTTTTACAGCTACACATTTAAAAAACAGATGGAAGATAAAATTTTACATTTTCCACTGACATACTTTCTTAAAGGAAATACTATCTTGCTATTTTTTCTCTTCTTAAATCAACCAGATATGCTTAACGAACATTACTGTTAGAAAAGTAAAAAAAAAAAATCTGAACTACTTTTTTGGCAAAGTCAGGTTTTCACTGGGAACATTAAATGACCCTCACAGTTAAAAAATAACTTTAACAACTCACCATACTGCAAACACCCAAGGGAAGGATTTTCATACACAGATAAAAAGAATTTCTAAGGTTTGACAATAGCAAAAAGCAATTTTTCTAGGTATTCTAAGTTTATAGTAAATATTCACATTTTATAATTCTTTGTTTTCTGAAATGCATGTTTGAAGGTAATATAGTCACATGGTTAGCGGGAGAAAGGCATATAGCGAAAAATTTCCTTCTTGCCCTTGCGTCTGTCTGCCCAGTACCCTGCTGTGCCCAGTGCCCACATGTACAAGCGCCAACTAAAGAAGGTCACTCACCATCCTGTTCTATGAGAATTACTGATAAGTCATTTGCTACTGCAGTCACTGACCTTCAACACACCCTGAAAGGAATGGCACAGATCAGGAATGAGGCGCTCAGTGCTCTGGGAAAACTGGCAGAACAGGCCTGCAAATGGACATTTTCAGAAGAAGTTTTTTATGAACCTCGATTCTCACATCTTCCCACACTTAGACCCGCATTAAAACCACTAACTAAGATACCTGTTCCCTGTGACTAACAGCAACCTTGTAACGAGACATGTGCTTGATTACACATATCCTTAGCCAAGATCACCTATATGCTCGAGACAGGCTGGGACCTGGGACCTGGGACCTGAGATCCTTTGCTGCAGTGCTTGCACCTGGACAAACGTCTCCAAGCAACAAAATACAAAGAAACTATAAGGGACTAAAAATAACTGCATGCATGTGCAGTTGGGGCGAATTATGGACAAGATACAAAAAGACCAAAAAAACCCCATCTGACACTCCTGAAGAGCCCTGAGCAAAAGCAGGGTGTCCAGAGCAAAAGCAGGGTACTGTGCAAGCCCCTTGCACACAACACCACCAAAAGGGTGGGCAAAACACCTAAGCCAACCCTCTGGCCCGACCTTTGGACACACCCTTACCCTCACCCCATGGAAGGAACCAGCTCGCCCCCCCCCTCAGGGAGTGAGCAACGGAACCTGTTACTTGTTTTTGCTCCCTGCAGGAGCCCCAATAAAGCCTTGCCTGAATTTCTTGTCTGGCCCTTTATCAACTTCTATTGATTGGGGAAGGCCAAGAACTCTGGTCGGTATCATGCATGACCTCCCCCGTTACCTCTTCAGAACAGTTTCTCAGAGCTATCTGAGAGGCTATCCCTGGGCCATAATCCTCAGTAAGACACTGGATAATCTCAATTTACAGCTCTTATGTTGTGTGTGGTTTTTTTCAAGTCAACACAAGTAAATAGGACTATATTATTGTTATTCTCCATTTTTACACAAAAGGAACATACAGCAATAGTGTTCTGCATTTTGATTTTTGTACTTATTAATATTAGAGTGATTTCATATTTGTACATAGAAAGCATCCATAATTTACTTAACCAGTGATGGACATTTATGTTATTTCCAATATTTTGTTATTATTAAGGACGCTGCAATGACTATCCCCACACATTTATCATTTTGCACATATGCAATTATATTTGTGGGATAAGTTCCCAAATGTAGAACTGTTGGGTCAAAGGATATATGCTGTTGTAATTTAAGTAGACTTTGCCAAACTGTCTCATATGTGGTGCTGAGCCAGTGTGCACTCCTAGCCGCTGCGTATGAGGGTGCCTGCTTCCCCACAGCCTGTTGACTCAGGGTAATATCCCTCTTGTGGATTTCCAACAGTGATAGGTGACAACTAATATTTCAGTTTAGTTTCACTCTGCATTTCTTATTCAGTGGTGTTAAAAGGAAGGAGAGGAAGAAGAAAGTACGCTAAGTTCTGTACAAGTACAAAGAACTTGACTTCTGGCTTAAATTTAATGTAATTTATATTAGAACATGTTAAACTATAATGATTTTTTACTATTACTTTTTATTAAGAGATTTTATTTTTAGAGAAATTTTAGTTTTGCAAAGTAATTGCATAGAAAGTACAGAGAGTTCCCATATACCCTTCACTCCTCCGAAGAGTTTCCTCTATTATTAACATCTTGTGTTAGTGTGGTACATGTGTTACAACTGAAGAACCAATATTGATACATTATTATTAACTAAGGTCTATAGTTCACATTCAGGTTCATTGCATGGGTTTTTACAAATGCATAATGTCATGTATCCACCACTGCAGTATTATACAGAATAGTTCTACCACCCTAAACATCTGTGGGCCACCTCTTCATCCCATCTTTCTTCCCTCCCTAACAAACTCCTGGCAACCACTGATCTTTTTACTGTCTCTATAGTTTTGCCTTTTCTAGAATGTCATATAGTTGGACTCGTAGAGCATGAAGCCTTTCCAGACTGGAGTCTTTCACTTAGTAATATGCATTTAGGGTTCCTCTATATCTTTTCATGGCTTGATAGCTCATTTCTTCTTAACAGTGAAAGCACTCTATTGTATACATGTACCATAGTTTGTTTATCCAGTCATTTACTGAAGTATGTCTTGGTTGCTTCAAATTTTTGACAATTATGAATAAAGCTGACATAAACATTCATGTGTAGCTTTTTGTGTAGACATAAGTTTTCAACTTAGTTGGGTAAATATCTAGGAGGGCAATTGCTGGAATGTATGGTAAACCTATATTTAGCTTTGTAAGAAACTGCCAAACTGTTTTCCAAGTGGCTGTACCATTTCGCATTCCCACCAGCCATGAATAAACTGTTGGGTTGTTTATTTATGGGCTGTTATGTTGAGTTTTAGGAATTCTTTGTATGTTTTGTATACAAGTCCTTTAGGAGTTATGTCTTTTGCAAATATTTTCTCCTAGTCTGTGGCTTGTCTTTTCAGTCTCTCAAAATTATCCTTTGCAGAGAAATTTTGTAATTTTTAAAAAGTTCATCTTATCAATTATTTCTTTCATGCTTTTGGAACTGTATCTAAAAAGTCGTTGCCAAATCCTAGGTCACCTAGGTTTTCTATATTATCTTCTAGAAGTTTTATAGTTTTGTGTTTTACATTTAAGTCTCTGATCCATTTTCAGTTAATTTTTGTGAAAGGTGTAAGGTCTGTTTATATATTCTTTTTTTTTTTTTTTTCATGTAAATGTTCAGTTGTTTCAGCACCCTTGCACCCTCTGTTGAAAAGACCATCCTTTCCACATCGAATTGCCTTTGCTCCTTTATCAAAGATCAGTTCACTATATTTATGTGAGTCTATTTTTGGTCTCCCTATTCTGTTCAACTGATATATTTCTCTCTTCTTTCACCAATACCACACTGTCCTGATTTCTGTAGCTTCATGGTAAGTCTTGAAATCAGGAAGTGTCAGTCTTCTGACTTTGTTCTTCCTTCTTCATTATTGTGGTGACTATTCTGGGTCTTTTGCCATTCCACAAAATCTTTAGAATCTTTGTCGAAATCCAGAAAATAACTTGCTGGGATTTTGATTGGGATTGCACTGAATATATAGATCAAGTTGGGGAAAAACTGACATGTTAACAATATTGAGTCTTTTCATCCATGAACATGGACTATCCAGATAGGTAGATTTTCTTAGATTTCTTTCATCAGAGTTTTATAGTTTTCCTTATCAAGATCTTGTACATATTTTGTTAAATTTATACTTAAGTAATTCAACTTTTGGGGGGGTACTAGTGTAAGTGGTGTTGTGTTTTTTATTCCAAATTCCAATTTTTACTTCTGGTATATAGGTAAGCAATTGACTTTTGATCTGCTAGTTTTTACCATTGTTTTTTGAGTCAAATAGAAAAACAGTTGTCAATATGTCTGTGAATGTAAAATAAAAATATAGAAAATCTGATCCCTCTTTGTGAAAAATTACATATCCGGCTTTTTACCCATACCAGAATCAGACATCTTGGAGAGTTCCCTGGTTATGATAAAGAAATTTTATATTAATAACTTTGCCATTTTTGATACGTTTTTAAAAATCAAGTGACAAACTTGAAATAAGATTCCTGAACAAAATACTCAAGCCACATGAGCAAAAGTCATAATACTGTGCATTAGAAAATGCTAATGAGAACATTTATGTAGTCTCTTGTGATGCAACAGAGCAGTAGGTTAAAAAGCACTTCTATTAAACTGTGGAATAGTTCTGAAAAACTTCTGTGAATGGATTAGATGTCTGACAAGTCCAGGTACAGTATTCTTTTCTATTGCTTAGGCTTTATAATACATAGTACTAATAGTAGATATACTATGTAGTCTTAAAATTAAGACCAATACAATAAGAAGAAACTTTCCTTACTTTCAAAGTATATCACAGCACAGATTTGAAGTCTGCAATGTCAACACTACTCTGGATTACGTCCCCTAAGTCCATTCTCACAGAAATAGGTGCTTAAGGAGTTGACTTTTGAGAGGAGCAACACTCAGAATGTAAGGGAATTGTACAGGATGCTGGGACAGGCCACCCACATGCCCCATTAGGACTGAAGGACTTATTCCCCCAGCTGCTGGAAGCACACCTCAGCTGAAGAGACCCACCTTGTTGATGGTCACCTCCTGCACCTGAGGTAGCCTGCACCCGATGACTAGTTCATGAGTGGTGACCAAAAGCTTGGTCACCTCGTCCCAACTTGGGACGACTGTGCAGGGCCAGCCCAGCTTCAGAGCTCCCTGTGGGATCAGCAGACGTCTTTGTTGAGACTGCACTGCTGCCCACCTTCTCCCTCTGCTCATTCCTGCTTCTTCCTCCTCTTTTCATGTGTTGATTCTCAAGAGCTTTCCCTAATGAATGTCCTGCATACTAGGCTCTCTCAGAGTTTGCTTCCCAAGGAAACTGGTAGCAAGGCGTCAGGGAGGCTCTGTCCTTACTCCAGGGAGCTGGAATTGCAAAATCATGAAAGGGTTTTGGAACTCTTAGATGTACAGCCAGAGCAAGTGACTGAAAGTGGCTTTCTGTTGTCAGTGGTTTTCTACTCCCAACGGTATAAGGCAGTTTGGCGACCTGGTAAACCCCTAAGATTTGATACTAAATTATTTTTCTTATTTAAAAATCCACCCTCTAGTGTGGAGAAAAGGGAACCCTCTTGCACTGTTGGTGGGAAGGTAAATTGATACAGCCACTATGGAGAACAGTATGGAGGTTCCTTAAAAAACTAAAAATAGAACTACCAGATGATCCAGGAATCCAACTACTGGACATATACCCTGAGAAAACCATAATTCAAAAAGAGTCATGTACCACAGTGTTCACTGCAGCTCTATTTACAATAGCCAGGACATGGAAGCAACCTAAGTGTCCATCAACAGATGAATGCATAAAGAAGATGTGGCACATATATACAATGGAATATTACTCAGCCATAAAAAGAAACAAAACTGAGTTATTTGTAGTGAGGTGGATGGACCTAGAGTCTGTCATACAGAGTAAAGTAACTCAGAAGGAGAAAAACGAATACCGTATGCTAACACATATATATGGAATCTAAAAAGAAAAAAATGGTTCTGAAGAACCTAGGGGCAGGACAGGAATAAAGATGCAGATGTAGAGAATGGACTTGAGGACATGGGGAGGGGGAAGGGTAAGCTGGGACAAAGTGAGAGAGTGGCATGGACATATATACACTACCAAATGTAAAATAGATAGCTAGTGGGAAGCAGCCACATAGCACAGGGAGATCAGCTCGGTGCTTTGTGTCCACCTAGGGGGGTGGGATACGGAGGGTGGGAGGCAGGGAGATGCAAGAGGGAAGAGATATGGGGATATATGTGTATGTATAGCTGATTCACTTTGTTACACAGCAGAAACTAACACAACAATGTAAAGCAATTATACTCCAATAAAGATGTTAAAAAATAAAAATTTAAAAATTAAAAAAAAAAATCCACCCTCAAAGGCTAAAAATTCATTACTAATAAAACAGGCTGCAGGGCAATTCTAAAACAAACTTACCTAACACTCTCTAGGCTTGTAAATTGGTTCTCCTTTGTTAAAAAACCGCTTTATTGATATATCATTATCCCTTTTAAAGTGTACAATTCAATGGCCTTTAGTATAGTCACAGAAGTGTGCAATCATCACCACAATCAATTTTAGAACATTTTCCTTACACCTCCAAAAACACCCATTCTCTTCAGCCATCATCCCTTAAATATCCCCTATCTCTTTGAGCCCTAAGCAATCACTAGTCTGCTTTCTGTATCTATAGATTTGCCTATTCTGGACATTTTATATAAATGGAATCATACAATATGCAGTCCTTTGTGATTGGCTTTTCACTTACCGTAATGTTTTCAAGTTTCAACCATAGTGTACAGCATGTATTAGTAGTTCGTTTCTTTTTACTGTCTAATAATGCTCAATTATATGCATAAACCACATTTAACTTATCCTTTCATCAGCTGATGGACATGTGGGTTGTTTCCATTTTGGGACTATTATAAAAAAATACTACATTTCTATTGCGCATACACCTAGGAGTGGAACTGCCAAGCTAAAGAAGAGTGGCAGGAAGAAAAGCAGGTGATAATAGGATCCTGGAAGCCAAATGAAGAAAGTGTTTCCAGGAGAGGGGAGTCAAGTCAGATGAGAAACAAATGGTTAAAAAAATAGAGAGAGAGATGACTATGTGTTAACAGCCTGCTGGTCTCTAGTGACCTTGGGAAGTGGCATTTAGGTGGAGTGATGGTTCAAGAGAAAACGAAGAAGAATAATTGGAGACAGTGATCATGGACAACTTTTTAAAAGGAGTTTTGTTTAAAGAAAAATGGGGCAAAAATTGGAGGGAGATGTGAGGTCAAAATGGGAGAAACAGTGGCATGTGTGTGCACCGATGGGAATGATCCCACAGAGGGGGAACGAGATGACGTACGCGAGAGTGGGGGGACTGCTGTGGCACTGCTGCAGGGACGTGAGAATGGGACCCAGTTCACGAGCAGGGAGGTGTCCTTAGACATGGTTCCCTCGCAGTTACCGGAGAGGTAGCCAAACACATGGGGACAGATGCAAGTAATACAGGTGGTGGGAGTTTTCATCTGATGCTTCTGTTTTCTCAGTAAGGTAAGAAGCATGGTCATCTGCCAAGAGTGAAGAAGGGGAAGGAGGTACTGGAGGCCTGAGAGAGAAGACATGAAACTGTCATCTCGGTGAGCAGGAAAGATAATGCACCAAGAAAATAGGCACAACTGCCAGGCAGCATGGAGGGCCATTGAGGTCAGCGACTGGGAAATTAAACTGAGGCTAGTCACATGGCTATATGGAGGGAACAAGGTCAAGGGTGACTGGAGGTGAGGGGCTGAGGTCAGGGGGCAGACAGGTCAGGAGAGGGGTTAAAGAAGTTGGCTGCGGTGGTAGTGCAGGATGGAGAGGGATATGTATTAGAGAGAGGGGTCTGCAGCCAGGCCCTTAAGTGCTCAAAGAAGGGGGGGAGTGACCTGGGGGAGAAAGGATGCATACTGGAAATCGGCTGGTTGGCGGAATAACAGGGCCATCTCCCTGGGCGTCTTCCGTCCCACTGATCCCTCTTAGGGTCAGCTGAATTGAACTGATCGGACTGGCTGGTTATTCTTTTCCCCTTTTACCATCTGATGGCCCCTCCCAGAACTGCATGGGCACTGCCTGTTTGATCTTTGAGTAAGCTGTGTGTGCAAAATTTCCAAGCATAACATCATAATCAATCAAACATTGGTTCCAAACTTTTTTTCCATTTTTGGCACCAGACTCTGACTCTAGGTCTTAGGGCACAAAGATGAAAAAGACACATATAAAGCAAATTATAATGTCCTGTGGTCCACGAGGCAGCACTACTCTGTAGAGCAATGTGCTCCAGCACAGCCATTCCACAGCAAGGTCCAAGTGCAACAGGAACAAAGAATTGTGTTCATTACAATTTCTGTTGCATGGAGATGAAGAAAAGCAAAGAGAATTTTTAACATTAAAAATAAAACACTTAGGAGATTAACCAAGATGGCGGAGTAGAAGGACGTGCTGTCACTCCCTCTTGCGAGAGCACCAGAATCACAACTGGCTGCTGGACAATCATTGACAGGAAGACCCTGGACTTCACCAAGGAGGATACCCCACGTCCAAGGACAGAGGAGAAGCCACAGTGAGACGGTAGGAGGGGCGCAATCAGAGTAAAATCAAACCCCATAACTGCTGGGTGGGTGACTCACAGACTGGCGAACACTTATACCACAGAAGTCCACCCACTGGAGTAAAGGTTCTGAGCCCCATGTCAGGCTTCCCAACCTGGGGGTCAGGCAACGGGAGGAGGAATTCCTAGAGAATCAGACTTTGAAGCCTAGTGGGAATTGGATTGCAGGACTTTGACGGGACTGGGGGAAACAGAGATCCCACTCTTGGAGGGCACACACAAAGTAATGTGTGCATCAGGACCCAGGGGAAGGAGCAGTGAGCCTGGGGGAGACTGAACCAGACCTACCTGCTGGTGTTGGGGGGTCTCCTGCAGAGGCGAGTGGTGGCTCTGTTTCACCGTGGGGATAAGGACACTGGCAACAGAGGTTCTGGGAAGTTCTCCTTGGCGTGAGCCCTCCCAGAGTCTGCCATTAACCCCACCAAAGAGCACGGGTAGGCTCCAGTGTTGGGTTGCCTCAGGCAAAACAGCCAACAGGGAGGGAACCCAGCCCCACCCATCAACAGTCAAGTGGATTAAGGTTTTACTGAGCTCTGACCACCACAGCAACAGGGAGGGAACCCAGCCCCACCCATCAACAGTCAAGTGGATTAAGGTTTTACTAGCTCTGACCGCCACAGCAACAGTCAGCTCTACCCACCACCAGAGCCTCCCATCAAGCCTCTTAGATAGCCTCAACCACCAGAGGGCAAACAACAGAAGCAAGAAAAACTATAATCCTGCAGCCTGTGGACCAAAAACCACAGTTACAGAAAGATAGAGAAGATGAAAAGGCAGAGGGCTATGTACCAGATGAAGGAACAAGAAAAAACCCCAGAAAAACAACTAAATGAAGTGGAGATAGGCAACCTTCCAGAAAAAGAATTCAGAATAATGATAGTGAAGATGATCCAGGACCTCGGAATAAGAATGGAGGCAAAGATTGAGAAGATGCAAGAAATGATTAACAAAGACCTAGAAGAATTAAAGAACAAACAAACAGAGATGACCAATACAATAACTGAAATGAAAACTACACTAGAAGGAATCAATAGCAGAATAACTGAGGCAGAAGAACGGATAAGTGACCTGGAAGACAGAATGATGGAATTCACTGCTGCGGAACAGACTAAAGAAAAAAGAATGAAAAGAAATGAAGACAGCCTAAGAGACCTCTGGGACAACATTAAACGCAACAACATTCGCATTATAGGGGTCCCAGAAGGAGAAGAGAGAGAGAAAGGACCAGAGAAAATATTTGAAGAGATTATAGTCGAAAACTTCCCTAACATGGGAAAGGAAATAGCCACCCAAGTCCAGGAAGCGCAGAGAGTCCCATACAGGATAAACCCAAGGAGAAACACGCCGAGACACATAGTAATCAAAGTGGCAAAAATTAAAGACAAAGAAAAATTATTGAAAGCAGCAAGGGAAAGACGACAAATAACATACAAGGGAACTCCCATAAGGTTAACAGCTGATTTCTCAGCAGAAACTCTGCAAGCCAGAAGGGAGTGGCATGATATACTTAAAGTGATGAAAGGGAAGAACCTACAACCAAGATTACTCTACCCGGCAAGGATCTCATTTAGATTTGATGGAGAAATCAAAAGCTTTACAGACAAGCAAAAGCTAAGAGAATTCAGCACCACCAAACCAGCTCTACAACAAATGCTAAAGGAACTTCTCTAAGTGGGAAACACAAGAGAAGAAAAGGACCTACAAAAACAAACCCAAAACAATTAAGAAAATGGTCATAGGAACATACATATCGATTATTACCTTAAACGTGAATGGATTAAATGCCCCAACCAAAAGACATAGACTGGCTGAATGGATACAAAAACAAGACCCATATATATGCTGTCTACAAGAGACCCACTGTAGACCTAGGGACACATACAGACTGAAAGTGAGGGGATGGAAAAAGATATTCCATGCAAATGGAAATCAAAAGAAAGCTGGAGTAGCTATACTCATATCAGATAAAATAGACTTTAAAATAAAGAATGTTACAAGAGACAAGGAAGGACACTACATAATGATCCAGGGATCAATCCAAGAAGAAGATATAACAATTATAAATATATATGCACCCAACATAGGAGCACCTCAATACATAAGGCAACTGCTAACAGCTATAAAAGAGGAAATCGACAGTAACACAATAATAGTGGGGGACTTTAACACCTCACTTACACCAATGGACAGATCATCCAAAATGAAAATAAATAAGGAAACAGAAGCTTTAAATGACACAATAGACCAGATAGATTTAATTGATATATATCGGACATTCCATCCAAAAACAGCAGATTACACGTTCTTCTCAAGTGCGCACGGAACATTCTCCAAGATAGATCACATCTTGGGTCACAAATCAAGCCTCAGTAAATTTAAGAAAATTGAAATCATATCAAGCATCTTTTCTGACCACAACGCTATGAGATTAGAAATGAATTACAGGGAAAAAAACGTAAAAAGGACAAACACATGGAGGCTAAACAATACGTTACTAAATAACCAAGAGATCACTGAAGAAATCAAACAGGAAATCAAAAAATACCTAGAGACAAATGACAATGAAAACACGACGACCCAAAACCTATGGGATGCAGCAAAAGCAGTTCTAAGAGGGAAGTTTATAGCTATACAAGCCTACCTAAAGAAACAAGAAAAAGCTCAAGTAAACAATCTAACCTTACACTTAAAGAAACTAGAGAAAGAAGAACAAACAAAACCCAAAGTTAGCAGAAGGAAAGAAATCATAAAGATCAGAGCAGAAATAAATGAAATAGAAACAAAGAAAACAATAGCAAAGATCAATAAAACTAAAAGTTGGTTCTTTGAGAAGATAAACAAAATTGATAAGCCATTAGCCAGACTCATCAAGAAAAAGAGGGAGAGGACTCAAATCAATAAAATCAGAAATGAAAAAGGAGAAGTTACAACAGACACTGCAGAAATACAAAGCATCCTAAGAGACTACTACAAGCAACTTTATGCCAATAAAATGGACAACCTGGAAGAAATGGACAAATTCTTAGAAAGGTATAACCTTCCAAGACTGAACCAGGAAGAAATAGAAAATATGAACAGACCAATCACAAGTAATGAAATTGAAACTGTGATTAAAAATCTTCCAACAAACAAAAGTCCAGGACCAGATGGCTTCACAGGTGAATTCTATCAAACATTTAGAGAAGAGCTAACACCCATCCTTCTCAAACTCTTCCAAAAAATTGCAGAGGAAGGAACACTCCCAAACTCATTCTATGAGGCCACCATCACCCTGATACCAAAACCAGACAAAGACACTACAAAAAAAGAAAATTACAGACCAATATCACTGATGAATATAGATGCAAAAATCCTCAACAAAATACTAGCAAACAGAATCCAACAACACATTAAAAGGATCATACACCACGATCAAGTGGGATTTATCCCAGGGATGCAAGGATTCTTCAATATACGCAAATCAATCAATGTGATACACCATATTAACAAATTGAAGAATAAAAACCATATGATCATCTCAATAGATGCAGAAAAAGCTTTTGACAAAATTCAACACCCATTTCTGATAAAAACTCTCCAGAAAGTGGGCATAGAGGGAACCTACCTCAACATAATAAAGGCCATATATGACAAACCCACAGCAAACATCATTCTCAATGGTGAAAAACTGAAAGCATTTCCTCTAAGATCAGGAACGAGACAAGGATGTCCACTCTCACCACTATTATTCAACATAGTTTTGGAAGTCCTAGCCACGGCAATCAGAGAAGAAAAAGAAATAAAAGGAATACAAATTGGAAAAGAAGAAGTAAAACTGTCACTGTTTGCGGATGACATGATACTATACATAGAGAATCCTAAAACTGCCACCAGAAAACTGCTAGAGCTAATTAATGAATATGGTAAAGTTGCAGGATACAAAATTAATGCACAGAAATCTCTTGCATTCCTATACACTAATGATGAAAAATCTGAAAGAGAAATTATGGAAACACTCCCATTTACCATTGCAACAAAAAGAATAAAATACCTAGGAATAAACCTACCTAGGGAGACAAAAGACCTGTATGCAGAAAACTATAAGACACTGATGAAAGAAATTAAAGATGATACCAACAGATGGAGAGATATACCATGTTCTTGGATTGGAAGAATCAACATTGTGAAAATGAGTATACTACCCAAAGCAATCTACAGATTCAACGCAATCCCTATCAAATTACCAATGGCATTTTTTACGGAGCTAGAACAAATCATCTTAAAATTTGTATGGAGACACAAAAGACCCCGAATAGGCAAAGCAGTCTTGAGGCAAAAAAATGGAGCTGGAGGAATCAGACTCCCTGACTTCAGACTATACTACAAAGCTACAGTAATCAAGACAATATGGTACTGGCACAAAAACAGAAACATAGATCAATGGAACAAGATAGAAAGCCCAGACATTAACCCACGCACCTATGGTCAACTAATCTATGACAAAGGAGGCAAAGATATACAATGGAGAAAAGACAGTCTCTTCAATAAGTGGTGCTGGGAAAACTGGACAGCTACATGTAAAAGAATGAAATTAGAATACTCCCTAACACCATACACAACAATAAACTCAAAATGGATTAGAGACCTAAATATAAGACTGGACACTATAAAACTCTTAGAGGAAAACATAGGAAGAACACTCTTTGACATAAATCACAGCAAGATCTTTTTTGATCCACCTCCTAGAGTAATGGAAATAAAAACAAAAATAAACAAGTGGGACCTAATGAAACTTCAAAGCTTTTGCACAGCAAAGGAAACCATAAACAAGACGAAAAGACAACCCTCAGAATGGGAGAAAATATTTGCAAATGAATCAACGGACAAAGGATTAATCTCCAAAATATATAAACAGCTCATTCAGCTCGATATCAAAGAAACAAACACCCCAATCCAAAAATGGGCAGAAGACCTAAATAGACATTTCTCCAAAGAAGACATACAGATGGCCACGAAGCACATGAAAAGATGCTCAACATCACTAATTATTAGAGAAATGCAAATCAAAACTACAATGAGGTATCACCTCACTCCTGTTAGAATGGGCATCATCAGAAAATCTACAAACAACAAATGCTGGAGAGGGTGTGGTGAAAAGGGAACCCTCTTGCACTGTTGGTGGGAATGTAAATTGATACAGCCACTATGGAGAACAATATGGAGGTTCCTTAAAAAACTAAAAATAGAATTACCATATGACCCAGCAATCCCACTACTGGGCATATACCCAGAGAAAACCGTAATTCAAAAAGACACATGCACCCGAATGTTCATTGCAGCACTATTTACAATAGCCAGGTCATGGAAGCAACCTAAATGCCCATCAACAGACGAATGGATAAAGAAGATGTGGTACATATATACAATGGAATATTACTCAGCCATAAAAAGGAACGAAATTGAGTCATTCGTTGAGACGTGGATGGATCTAGAGACTGTCATACAGAGTGAAGTAAGTCAGAAAGAGAAAAACAAATATCGTATATTAATGCATGTATGCGGAACCTAGAAAAATGGTACAGATGAGCCAGTTTGCAGGGCAGAAGTTGAGACACAGATGTAGAGAATGGACATATGGACACCAAGGGGGGAAAACTGCGGTGGGGTGGGGATGGTGGTGTGCTGAATTGGGCGATTGGGATTGACATGTATACACTGATGTGTATACAACTGATGCCTAATAAGAACCTGCAGTATAAAAAAACAAACAAAACAACTAATACTAAACTTTCATTGGGTTATTTGTATGGAAATATGTTAATATAAATGTTTCAGACATTACATGAAATTTCTAAAAATCTTATATTTGTATTTGTATGGAAATATGTATGGAAATATGTTAATATAAATGTTTCAGACATTACATGAAATTTCTAAAAATCATATTTGTATTTGTATGGAAATATGTATGGAAATATGTTAATATAAATGTTTCAGACATTACATGAAATTTCTAAAAATCTTATATTTGTACTTGTATGGAAAGGTATAATGTTATAAGTAATAATCCTAGTTATTACTTTAAAATGTATATCTCAGAAATAACTAATTTTCTTGTCAACTGCATTATTATGAACTGTCATCAAATCTTTAACCGTGGTCATTTTTAAGTCTTTTGTCATTTACAGACAGTTCTGGGTGTACTCTGATGATTTTGCAAATATGTTCCTATAAAAGGGTTTCATCTTCAAGAAATACATGGAAAAGACTCTGACAAGTACAGGTTTCTGGTAACGGACTGTACTGCTGAACTGAATGAATAAGCATTTTCAGAACTCTAATGAAAAACTGATGAACTCATAAAAGTGCTAACAAAAGATCAAGATGAAAAAAAAAATTAATTACATGGGACTGAGTGAACTGATGAGGATGAGTATAATTTTTGTGACTTTCTGTCTGAATTAAAAAAAAAAAAAAAAAATTCCACAAGGACTCAGAGGCAAAGAATATACAAATCAATTTTCACTGCAAAGTAAAGGAGCTGTTGTTACAGTGGAGGATTACTGGACTGAATGTCAATACTATGACATAGTATGAGTGTGTTTCATGTTTGGTAATTGCAATCATTGTTGCTTTTGTTGTGGTCATCCATGTACAATGCTTGGTGTCAGTCGATTTACCTCTTGTAAAAATAAAATACAGTGTGTGTGTGTGAAAAAAAAAAAAAAAAAAGAATTTCATTAAAATGCAAAGTTCTTCATAGTTCTATAATGATATGTTAACATGTTCATGCTGGTAGTGATGGGCCTACCTGATGTGTTTGAACACTTGCTAACATATGTTTCTATTTCATTATATGCTTCAAGATAAGATGAGGTAGGAGTTCCATCATTCACATACTAAAAAATAATTCATTGTTAGGTAGTACATGTTAGAAACATAAGGCAAAGTCAAAGAGCACTGCCATTCTATATAGATTCTCCTCCATTCATCCAGGATGAAACAGACTAGAATAAGGCACATACTAGAAGTGAATTGTCATTTTATTCCTGTATCTATGAAGGACACTCTCAGTAGAATGAACATTTATTTTAATAAACAGAGTGATGGTTCATGGTCCGATTGTAATCTCTCAACAGACACTTTGTCCCAGAATTTTTTTTTTTTTTATTTTAAAGGTTTTTACTGTGCTGTTATCATTTACTTTGGAATTGTTTAAATTCATTATTTATTTTACATGCTAGATATGCCCTTTAGTCTACAGATGCTATTGAATTTACCTTCCTATACCTAAAACTTGGCACGATTTCTGTAACATAAGTAATACTCAATAAATGTGTTTGTTTTGTTATAGAAAGAAAAAAATGAGTATTACATTTATACTCTTATTCATAAAACAAATTACTCCTGTTGGATATAAATATTACCAACACGTATAAAACTGGATTCTTCTTTCTCAGAATGATTATAAGAGAGAAAGAAAGAATGAGAGAGAGAGAGAGAGGAAGGGGAGGAGCTGGAACAAAGACAGCAGTTAGGAATTGTTTGCTTTTTATATTTGAGAAATTTATCCATAATAAACTGATAAATCCTTGTTGTTTTTACCTCTTTCCCCTTTCCCCTCTTCTATTATCTTTGTCATATGAATTAATTTCCCTGGAACAGGTCAGTCAAGATGGAAATTTGAGCAAAAATATATGAACACTATGAAAAATAGTGTTCTGTCACACACACACACACACACACACACACTCACATGCAAAACCTTTATGCAATGTTAGAGATGGGTAAAAACTTAGGGCACTTTTTCCCCAGCTCATTCTTCACAGGTGATTATCTGTAGAGTGCTCTGATAGGGGAAATGAGTTTTGAAGAGTCAAACACCTGGATTTGAATCTTAGGACATCTGTTGCTTTCTAGCTTTGTGATCTTAGGCATGCTTCTTAACCTTTTTAAGTTTTGGTTCCCTCGTCTATGAAATTGGCACAATAATGCTTATTTATAGGCCTGTCATGTATGGTAGTGAAATGATATGCCTAAGATCTGCATTGCTGTGTGCAGAATATAGATACGCAATAATTTTAACCATTATTCTTTTATGGATCATCTATGATAATGAGGTAGTTTTTTTGTTTATGGCTTTATTGTGAATGTGTTTTCATAGACGTATTCTTACTACCTTTAAAATTCCATAAGGAATTGTCATCAAAGTCAATAAAATTGAAGCCTGTTGGAAAAAAAAAAAAATAAAAAAAAAAATAAAACACTTAAGTACCTGCTACATGATGAAATAATTAATTTCTTTAAATAGAACTCAAGGTCCCACTTTACCCACTCCTCAGATAACTCAGGTTGGCTCCCTCCCTGGGAAGCAGGTGCCCAGCAAGGAGCGACAGTCACCAACACCTGCAGAGCCATTAGGAGAAAAGAAAAAGGCCGCTACGAAAATAGAATCTTCAGACAGTGCAGTTTATAATGAACAGGAATCTCAACTGAACTTCTGAATGTCATCTTTTATACAAAATGTATACATTTGAAAGCTCCAAAAAGTTCTGTATTACACTGGTGGCACTAAGTTTTACCTTCAGGATGCTAAACATCGCCTAGACCTGGGCATTCTCTCCACCTGTGCTTCAGTGCAAGCTCGTGTACACATCCACGAGGGAGCACAGACCAGGCTGTGCAGTCTCATGTAGCAATGGCTTTAGGAGCAAAGGGCCGGAGGCAGGTGTCCATCACTAGGAGAATGGATAAGTAAATTCTGGTATATTCAAACGATGGACATTTATGCAGCAGTAGAATGCAATGAACCAGATTTATATATGACAACATAGATGAGTATCATAAACATAACACTGAGCAAAAAATAATTACGTAGAGATTCAGAGCCCAGATCCACGCACATAAACTAACAAACACACACAGACAACACAATTTAAATAAACAAGTGGTGGGGAAGGACATACACTAAACATGCCAGTATGGGTGCCTATCCCGGGGAAGGGCCACAGAAGTGGGAGTAAATAAAATACAAGCAAAGATGCCTGTGCCGTGAATTAAAGAGTAGCATCAACTTGATTTTGTGTGTCTGAGGAGGTGGTGGTGGTCATAGGGGAAGGGAACAGCAGTTAATAAGTATGGATTTTTTGTACTTGAAGCTTTCCAGTATTTCCAATACTTGTAAATCATGCTCCACAGACACCTATGATGCACGGTGACAATGTACCCAACAGTCTATCACCATTCTGTAAACTTGCCATGTTTCGGTACAATCGTTATCTCAATGTAGGGATGGTATTTAACAGGAACTAGAAAGCTAAATCAGCTCATGCTCAATCTAATGGAGAGTAAAGCTTTGAAATAAATTCAAAGAGAAAAGTAGAATAAAAGACTCCTATAGAATTGAACTTGACACTGTGGTGAATAGCTTAGCACACGAAATACCACACAGCCGACACTGCTATCCACATGTGTCCGAGCTCACCCCAACAGGCAGAGCTGACTGCAAAAATGTGCTCGTGTTTCACTGTAGAATAAATATATGTTTCCTACAGGCTCCTAGTTCCTAACACGCTTTTTGCTCTCCATCTCTAAACTACAAATTACATCCTAAAATAAAAACCTGCTGCGAGGAGGAGATCAGCACAGGTGGAAATCAAATGAACTCGTGTGTTGTGAGAAGCTGCCACTCACGAGGCTTGGTGCTCCGGGGAGACTATACGATGGGAGACCTGGGGCCAGAGCGGCTCCCAATCTGATCAATCATTCCTACTCCTGTGGGAGTTTTGTGTGATCTGGGAACAATCGCTCAAGTTTCTCTGCCTCCTTTTCTCTGAGTGACACTGAGTGCCTGGCAACAAAGACAGTGGATGAATGAGTGCTGGAAGAAGGGTCAGGAGCTCTCATTTCATTCCCAGCTTATTACCTATAAAAGGGGCGATTACAACAAATCCACACTGGGCTACATATGACCTCTGTTACTTGGAAAATAGAAATATGAAAACCCTGGAGACCTGTTATAAATGCTGATCCTGGAGTCCTTGTCAAGAAAGCCCTTACAACAGTGACTATTGTTCAACAAGATCTGTACAGCAGCCAAATCTCCTTTAAGGGCTAAGACAGACACACTTTAGAAAAAAATCTGTTCTAAGAAGAAGTTTAACAAAGATTCCACTAAACGTCTTTTCCTGTTCTTAGAAGGAACAATGAAGCCCTGAAAAGTTTTTGAATTTAAGCTGAAATAAGTTGATATGCTCCACAAAATTCCTCCACACCCTCCTTTCACTTACTGTAACAATGAAATATTCCGAAAATATTTCTACATAGAAAATATTTCTACATGAATTCTCTCATGAATTATGAATTCTCATTAACAACAAATGAAAAAGTAGACAGGAAACACAGAGTATTAAATCTCCCATCAGTCTTGAACCAATTTCTTGTGTGCCATGAGCTTCTGAATCCATGTTTCCACAGGCGTGAGACAAAGTCTCTGAGCATCCGAGTTGCATGGAACGAGGCAGAACCGAAGAACACTCGAGCAGAGTGGCAGCACCATTCAGTGCGAGGTGGGCGAACTCCACCTGAAGGCTATCTGGTGGCTCCAAGAGCGATGGCTGTCTGGCCCTGTCATTCTCCACCTCGTGTGGCGCTTCTCTTTTTCTTTCCCTGGCCCACTCCTGCTGCCGTGTCGCTTCATCTTTGTTCTATCCTGCTGGAAGCCACGACTCCCACCCCTTCAGGAGTCAGCATGGTTGAGTGAAAAGGACTGGGCGTGCACTCGGACCCCAGCTCCACCCCATGCACTTCCCAGTAAAGGGAGGGCAACAAACCTGAGCACCACCCGTTCGGTGGGTGACAGACAAGGTGGTGTTACCAGGGAGGGGCAAGGTTCACACAGAGTCGTCCATGAAGAGGCCGAGGGCTGGGAGAGGCGTGTTGGTGATGGAATATAGTTCCAGAGGGCCCGTGGAAATACCTGTGTGGGGGCCGAAGTGGAAGAAGGCCTTGTGGGCGAAGTTCGGAGCAGGGAGTGGTGAGTGTGGGCAAAGACGTGACCTGGCTGAGAAGTATGCTGGAACCGCTGGGTTCCGCCTGGGACCCTCCTGAGAAAGGTGTTTCTGAGCTGGCCCCAGAGGCTGGTAAGTGGTTCCCGTCAGTGCCTGTCAGAAGCTTCTACTCAGCCTTCCAACCGTTATAAGTGCAAGGCTGCCTTCTGGGCCTTGGAAAAGCTCAGCCCGGGATGGCGGGTGTTGCTGGGGGCTTAGCCAGGACAGGAGGGACTGAATTCCAGGCTGGTGGACCAGTTCTAACTCTGCCACCACCACGGTTTGCTACATGAGCACACTCTATGTGAACCCCGGCTCCACACCTCGAGACCATTAGGAATTCTAAATCCAATTTTTTTTTGGCTGCGTCGTGTGGCTTGCAGGACCTTAGTTCCCCGACCAGGGATTGAACTCAGGCCCACAGCAGTGAAAGCGCCGAGCCCTAACCACTGCATCACCAGGGAACTCCCATTACAAATTTAATTTGTTTAATTTATTTAGTTATTACTGTATATACTATAAACAGTCAAGAATCACCAGACACTTGAGAAAAGCCTTCATAAAAACAGAGAAACAGACAGACACATACCCCAGGGTGAAAGAAAGAAAGAAAATGAACCTCAGAGAAAACATAATTCAGGTAATTCAGGGAACAGAAGACACAGTTTAAAAAAAAGATAACAGCCTCAAGGAGAACTAAGAAAATTTTGCGTTCATACAGTGAGAACAGCCTCTCATGAAAAAGGAAAAACTGGAAAACCAGAAAGAATTCTTGGAAATTACCAAATGTTTGTCAAAATGGAAACTTCAGTAGAAGAGCTAGGGAATCTAGGGTAAGAAATTCATAAAACAGAATTAAGAGCAGCTAGAAAAAGAACTAAACCAAATTAAGCAGAATGAAGAAAATATTAACAGAAAATGCAGGAATCAGTAAAATAGAAAACAAACAATAGAGAAAAATCAATAAAACCAAAAGCTGGTTCTTTGAAAGATCAATGAAATTGACAAAAACTCTAGCTAAACAGATTAAGAATAAAAAAGAAAACACAAATTACAATATCAGGAAGAAACAGAAAATCTGGACAGCCTTCTGCATCTATTAAAGACACTGAATTCATAACTTAAGAACTTCTCAGGCCCAGATGGTTTTATTGGGAAATTATATCAAACATTTAAGGAATAAATAATACCAACCCTAGGGGCTTCCCTGGTGGCGCAGTGGTTGAGAATCTGCCTGCCAACGCAGGGGACACGGGTTCGAGCCCTGGTCTGGGAGGATCCCACATACCGCGGAGCGGCTGGGCCCGTGAGCCACGATTGCTGAGCCTGTGCCCCGCAACAAGAGAGGCCGCGATGGTGAGAGGCCCGCGCACCGCGATGAGGAGTGGTCCCCGCTTGCCGCAACTGGAGAAAGCCCTTGCACAGAAACGAAGACCCAACACAGCCAAAAATAAATAAATAAATAAATAAAAAATAATAATAATAATACCAACCCTATACAACCTCTCTCAGAAAAAAAGAGGACAATACACTTAGGAGGACAGTGGTACTCTGATACCAAAACTTGACAAAGATATCACAAGAAAAGAAAATTATAGACCAATATCCTCCACTAGCATAAAAATAAAAATCCCTAGCATAATATTAGGAAATCAAATCTATAAATACATATTAATTAATTTTCTAATGTGAAACCAACCTTGCATTACTGAAATATACCCTACTTGGTCATATTTTATTATAGATTGCTAGATTGGTGCCTAATAATGCTGAGCATCTTTTCATGTGATTATTAGCATTTTATATATCTTTTGTCAATGTTCTATCCAATTATCATGCTCATTTTTTTTACTGCATTTCTTTTCATATTGAGTTGTAAGTGCTTAACATCATTAGTCAGCAGGAAAATGCAAGTTAAAGCCACAATGTGATATCACTATCCACTAGAATGGCTAAAACAAAGAAAAAAAAACTGACAAATGCAAATATTGGCAAGGATTTGGGGCAACTGGAACTGTCAACCATTGCTGGTGGAAGTGTGAAATGTGAAAATCACTTTGGAAAACAGTTTGACAATTTCTTATACAGTGACACATATACTTAACAGTAAGACTCGGCAATTCCATTCTGAGGTTTTCACCCAAGAGAATGAAGACATATATACGTGAAAAAGTGTGTACAAGAATGTTCACTGCAGTTTCATTCATAACAGTAAAAATATGGAAATGACCAAAATGTTCATCAACTGATGAGTGGATAAGAAAATTGTGGTATATTCATACCATGAAACACTATTCAGCATAGAAAGAAAGACACTATACACAACGACATGGATGAATCTCAAAAGCATTAGGCTGAATTTAAAAAGCAAGACACAAAGAGTATTCACTGTGTTATTCCATTTGTATGAGTAGAAAAGACAATTCAATTTATAGTGATAGAAAGCACTTCAATGATAATCTTTGAGAGGGAGTAAGAGGGACTAAATGCAGAGGGAAAGGAAGGAACTTTCTGGAGTGATGGAAATAGTCTAAATCTTTTTGTGGTGGTACTTACACGGGTGTATACAATTGTCAAGACCCAATCAAACTGAACATTTAAAATGGGTGCATTTTATTGTACGCAAATTGTACCTCAATAAAATTAATTTAAAATACTACATAAGAAAATGATGCAGAGAATCCTTAACTCTTCTAATTTTATCTGCAATATTAGTAATTAATAATTAACGTCAGATTGAGATATGCACAAACAAAACTGTAAAGGTATAGAGGAATTTAGAGTCTTCCATCAATATACAGCTATGAAACTACATGGGAAAACACTGACACTTTATTTAGCTTTCATCATAGTGATGGACTTCTTAGCATTGAGCATAGGTATTCTTTTGAGTTGCCTGAGGAAGTGTAATGTAAGTATTTTGGGTCATATTTTAAGTTTTAATTATAAATCTTTTCACTCCACAAGCTGTTTACTTCAGAGCAAAATTAATTACTTTCCTGCCTTGGCTATGATGTCTTATAATTTTTAGCAGCACCTTCTCATATACATTATATAATATCACTGCTTAAAAAATTAGCTGTGGGCACTATGCTGGATGGGCAGATAATTCTAAAGGATTCCACACTGGTCTATTCTATGGTACAAGTTAATTTCATAATTCCCACAACTGTTTCAGTCACCACTGTATGCCCAGCGTGCAGTACAGCGTGGGCACACGGGCCCCTGGGAAACGCTGAAAAGATGGATGAAGGAACCGTCTCTAACCCAAAGACTTTCCTCCAACAGGAAATGCCCTGGAGGAATGGCAGGTTCTTCTGCAGGACCCAAACAGAGTGACTGAGCACAGGGGACAGCAAAGACCAGGGAAAGATCGGCCCCAGAGCACCTGGCACGTCTGCACATGGTTCACCAGGCAACTTGTTATAATGATTTCCACTCTTACATAACACTGCTGTAACGGCCCAGAAAATGTTCAGAAAACACTTTCCCACAGTTGGAAACCTATTTAAAGTACCATAAAACATTCAATCCCAGGTTTAACTAACAGAAAAAGTATATCCAATTTAAAAAGCAATATTAAGGGAAAAAATCAAGTATAAATAAAACCCTTATTTTTTTCTTTACTTACCATAAAATGTCTATTTTGGGAGTACTAAGTTTCAAAATTTCAAAATTCTACGCTTAGGAAATGGAATATTCCTTGCAAGTCTAGATTTCTAGATTTTCTGCTCTTGATCTGAAACCTCTTAACGCCCGTCTCCTGCAGAGGATGGGTGTTCAGGGCACCTGCCTGAACATCAAGGATGTCAAAATTCTACACTGTAACCAGTTTTACTGATACACTCCATGGGTACTCCCACATTTTGATAAAATCGCCGAAAGTGAAAGCCCACGATTAACTGAAATGGCTCTAATTATTAACAACATGCTTACAACAATGGCTGGAGGAAGAAACACAATTTCAACTGACCCCACTTCAAACTCATGCTCTCAAGAGGGCTCTTAGGGCCTGGCGTTTGCATTTTTCCGTGGTCCATTCAATCTCCCACTCTCCTATTTGATTCTACACTTTCTCCTCTCTCTACAACCATCTAACACCTCTCTCTACTTCCTCATTTTCAGCACTGACCTGTGATTTCATGGAGAGAACAGAAGCTTTCAGAAGAGAACATGTGTGAGCTCCCATCACCACTTCTTCCCACTACCTGCCTGGACCCATGCCCTCCACTGCTCCCTCTGGATTGACATCCAAACTTTCCACTTGTGTTTGATCTCCTTTGTGCCTCTTACATAGTCAAGGACATCATTCTAGCTCTTCTCACCCTTGGGGAAGCTGCTGCAATGCAGTGAGTGACAGCATCAAGGTGTGGCTTTGAATCTGCTCCAATTCATTTTTAAAAAATCCTTCACATATACATCATTCATGAAATACTCTCGGCAAAATTGTTTAAACTTAATCTAATCAAGTCTCTAGATCTAATTTCCAATATAAGAACAGAGGAACCAGTTTTTAGGAAAGGAAGGAAGGGAGAGAGGGAGGGAGGGAGGAAAGAAGAAAGAGAAAAAAATGTACCTTAAGGAAACAGAGCCACATTGTGGAACAGTCTATAGGAAAACTGACCTAGATGCTTCATAAGTCAATGTCATGGTCACTTCATCATAGAAAATATGTGATCACAAACACCTGAAAACATGTTTGACATCATTAGTCACTAGAGAAACACAAGGGCAGACACCACAACACACTTATTAGAATGGGTAAGAGAAAAAAAACTGGCAATACCAAGTGCTGACAAGGATGTGGAGCAACTGGAACTCACACAATCCTGGTGAGAATGCAAAATGTTACAGCCCTTGTGGAAAACAACTGGCAATTTGACAACAATTTCAAACATTTCAACATTTCAACAAATTCAAACATTCCCTTAACACAGCATTCACACAGCATTCCCACTCCGAAGTCAAATGAAAACCTATTTCATACAAAACTCTCTGGGCAAATGCTTATAGTAGCTCTATCCAAAACAGCAAAGACTGAAAACAATCAAAATCTCCCTCTTCTACCGAAGAAACAAACCAACTGTGGTACACCTACACAATGGTATACTAGTCAGCAACACGAAGGAACTATTAATAAGTGCAATAACATGGATGAATCTCAAATGCATTAGGCTAAGAGAAAGAAAACAGACTCAAAAGGCTATACACTATATGACTCCATTCATAAGATATTCTGGAAAGGGCCAAACTGTAGGGAAGAACAGATCAGTGGTTGCCAGGGGTTAAGGGTAGGGGGAGGTTTCAGTACAGAGAAAATTTGCACTCTCTTTTTTCTAATCTCTTCCTTTTTCTTAATGGAAGATTGTCAACACAATGGCTCAAGAGAGAAAGCTGGTGGGCTCCAAAGAATCTACCAGACTCAATTATCCAAAACCAATATTGTTCCTCCAAGTCAATAAACTATTGGAGGACTCAAAGCAGAAGGGGGAACATTTCTCCAGAAATGAGGGGTTTCCTTGTTGGCAGCTGAAAGCTTCTTGGTAGACTATGAGGCTAAAACAATCTGTCCTTGATTACCATTTTGACTTACAAACGTCTTAAGTTGGCTACACCAAAGCTTTCATTCAGAGGCACATTCACTAATTCTGGTGCACTATAATACATTTGTATGTTAATACAGCTCTTTGCTTCTTAATTCAGAGAAACTGAACAAAACAAAGACTGGTTAAAGGGAATGAATGTATATATAACTCAAGTATCAACTATAAGAGAAATCACCATTTAAAAATACAATCTTTTAGAGTTATTTTAGAAGCAATATATACATTTGGCTTTTACGCTTAAAGAAATTTGCATTTATGTATTTATAGATTCAAGTTGCCATATAATACAATGCAGTTATTATGCAATAAAACAGATGATATCCAAAATCCTTCTAAGAAATCTATCTAGTCTAGTCAAGAGGGTAGTTTAAACCTCCATTTTTCTCTCCAATTTTATTATCACCAATTATTTTGTAAAACTTTTTTGTCCTCTGGTTTTAAACTAAATTAATTAAACATATAATCACAACTTTAAAAAAAGGAAAGAAGACACAGAAAATTCAAAGGGAAAGAAATTACCCAGATCTTAATAGCCAAAGAAAAAATATTGCTATTAACATTTGGGTTAGAACCATCCAGGCCTTTTCCTATAGAAATGCATACATGTAAATATACACATTTATAAGTTTTTCACTTAGCATTATATCATGGCCCTCTTCCCAATAATAAAGCTTTATATACAGTTTTATTTTCATAGTGGCAAGGTATACCATAGGAGAGGCCAACATTTAATCAACTGTCTGATGTTGGACACATAGCTCCTTTTCAGTCTTGAACCTTACATTCAACATTGTGAAGGACTTGTGAGTCTTTTATAGTTTCTTCCTTTGGTGTCATTCTTATAGTACAAGGGTTCCCCATTCAAAGATCAGCTAAATATTCACCTGTAATTCTTTCTAGTACTTTAATTGGTTTCACTTTTATATTTATATCCTTAATTTTACTGAATTTACATCTAATATATAATTAAAAGAGGGGATTTAACTTTAACTATCCCCCCTAAATGGCTAGCCAGTTGTCCCAACACCATTCAATAACCAGTTCATCTTTTTCTTCTGACAGGAAATACCTACCGTAACATATACCAAATTTGTGTATATCTACACTTTGACAGCTCCTGGACTTTCTATTCTGTCCCATTTATTTGTCTGTTTATTCTGGTGTCAGTACCATGATTTTTTAGTGACTGTAGCTTTATAACATGATAGGAAAAACCCCTTCCGCTGCATTATTTTCTCCAAAAATGTTCATGACCATTATCTCACCATTTATTCTACCTGACCTACCTTAAAATCAGATGTTTTGATACACTGTTTATTCACTGTTATTTTATTTTGTTAACTGGTCTTCTCTGGTATTAGATTTGAGTGATGTATTTTTCTTTTAGCTTATCTACTTTTTCCCTGAAATTGTCATGTACTTAATCACATTTAATTAAGAACCAAAAGGAGGGAATTCCCTGGCGGTCCAGTGGTTAGGACTTCGCACTTCCACTGCAGTGGGGCACAGGTTCGATCCCTGGTCGGGGAACTAAGAACCTGAATGCCGCGCAGCATGGCCGAAAAAAAAGGGGGGGGGTGGATAGAAGAAAGCTCCATAAAATAACTAAATAACTGTTAGTAGACCTGATGGCTGTCCCTAAGCTTTGGTTTATCATGGCAGTATCCTTGTGCCAAGTCTCTGAATGTTAACTGAATCCTGGGGTAGAAATGGCCCCTGCTTCTCCTAGGCCAGCTCTTGTCTCTCCAGTTAGTAGGGTTTGTAGTGGTCTGCTAGAATTTGTGAAAGTTAATTCTCATGACACTGCACCAACTTTCTCAGGAAGGGAAGTCACAGATTGGTTCTTGGTGCCTTCCTGTAGTTGATCTGTCCTTCCTTCCTTCATGTGTTATGGCAGGTGAAAACTCATCAGTGCTTGTGGGATGCAGTGGGCACCACTTCCCTACTAGCTCACTGTTTCTGTACCAGTGGAGTTTTCCCCTAACTTTTCTTTTTCTTTGTAATCTTCTCTCCTTACCTCACCATCTTATCAGGAAATCCTGAGTTAGATCACTTTGTGGAAATGTGTATAAGCAAACTGTACCACTAATAAACACTAAAATAATAAGATAACCTAAGATTAACTGTTAAAAAAAGTCTAGCTCTGAATACATGGATGACCACACTATGGGTTTTGGAAGAAGAAATAAAAGATGGCAACCCGCTTTCTGATTGGTAAGTAGTTTCCCTGGTCTACTCAACAGAGGCAGATCTCCTGAGTGGGCAGATTTTGGGGTCTTTCCCAGAGAAAAGCCAAGAGTTTCACTATGTTATAATAACCAACTGACTGAACAATCTAGAAAAAAAAGTCTCCTTGATAAACCTTCCAGTCCCCAGAACAACTGGGTACGCTCTGAAAGGCGAGCTACACAGTTGTTGCCCAACTATTTATGTAATTAGCAGGGTAAGTACATTCTCCTCAGCTTAGGCACAAATAATAGCACTCTTTTTCTTTTAGCGTGGGTCAGATTTTTTTTCATTTGAGAAAGTAATGTGTATACATGATTTTAAACATAGACAAAGGGTACACTGAGAAGGAGATCTTCCATCCATTCCTGACCTGTCTCCTACCCCCATCCTACACTGCTCTCCCTAGAGACAAGTCCTATATTCATCTGTTCTGGAAGTAGAGAAATCCTTCATTATCCCTCAAATTAAAATTGGTGACTCAACCTATTACATGCCACAGAGAAGACAGAGTACTACAAACTGTTAAGAAAGCTGGCATATCAAAGGTACTGCACTGGCTACGATTTATCCAGATATGCAGAAAAGATATAGTATGTTTTCCTTTTTATTTATGAATATGGAAATAATTTATAAATTATTTATTCAACAAACATTTATTAAGCATCTACCATATACCAGGCACTTTCCTAGGAGGTAGGGATAGAAAATGAAACAGGACATGATCCACCCACTATGACCCTCCTGTTCATCTTACTAAGAACATAGTTAAGAACAGCTGATGGTTATTTTTTGTGTTAGATCACCATATTATCACGTACAAGTTACTCATGAATCAAATGAAACAATCTCAACACAGATCCAAGGCTCAAATGCTTCCTCCAGATGCTGGACCACAACACTGTATTTGTGGTAAGGTGCCGGAATGGTCTGATGGCAAAGCACCCCTTATCTGTAATGTCCTTACAGCTCCCTGACTGTCAGACGAACTTGGGGTGTGATCATGTAGAAAGCACCCAGGAAGATGGGTTGACGCGGCCTCAGTGTTTGGACAAAGTATAATCTCAACACAGAGGGTGCCTGCTGCTGCTTACGAGCACAAAAAGGAGAAGAATCACTTCCACTTGGACAGAAGCCTTTGACTTTGGCAGGTGACAGCCAACCTGCACAGCACAGGCACAGGTGGGTGAGGGTGGGAACGTCCTGAAGCTACTTCACCACAGCCAGTCTCTGGGGAAGCAGTACCTGCTTTTTAAGTTAACGCTTCAAAGCAGTGCTTACCATGCATTACCATCTTTGAGTTTAATTTTTTAAAAAATTGTCTCTGAAGAATTTCTATGCTTTCTATTACTTAATAACAAAAAAAGATGTACTACCTTTCCTTTTTTAATTCAGTTGACAGGAGAAATTAAGGGCAAGATTTAAAGCCCAACTGTATTAAATATTTTGTCTTCTGTGGATGAGTAAGAACATACTGTCCCTTTCATTCCAGATAGTCTATCAAAGTTTCTTAACCTCATTATCCTACTCACATTTTTAACTTTGTTGTTACTTTCTTCTTCAAGTAGGTAAAGGTAGAAATAAAGAATAAATATTAAATGTTGATGCTAATTAATTCAGAAGTTGACCAATCTAAAACTCAAGAATGTAGCAAAAATTAACAAATTCCTAGGGCTCAATGATAAGGAAAGAATCACAGAAGTAATGACCTTTAGTAAAATGGTGTTGGTACGTCTGACCCGAAGAGAGCTTGTGGGGTGGGGAGTCAATGGCTGCAGGCATTTCTAAGTAATAGTATTAAATAGACTACATACGAGAAAAGCTAATTACCAAATGGTTAAAATCAAAATCTAATACTGGGATTTGAGAGCCTTCTGGAATAAACAGATGAACTTTTATTTCTACTCTCCTCTCCTTCAAAAGTCTCACTAAAATGACCGTCCACAGTGCTCAGACCCCAGCGAAGTATGGGAGACAGGGCTCTGGGACCTCTGAAGGGCCAGCTGAAGGTCTGCAGGAGGACAGGAGCCTCCCCGCTGGCCCCCCTCTCCCAGCCTTGAGAGTCAGGCCTCCAGCCCAGTGAAAGATAAGAGACTTCCTCTCCAGCGACAATACTAGCGAAAATGCCACTACACTGAAAGGGGGAGCAGGAGACAGAAACCAGGCAGGGAACAGAAGAAAACTTCAGAGAGATGACACTGCATTCATGAAACAAAGTACAGGATATTAGTTTTAAAAGGGAGTGGGAACACTCAGAGAACAAAGAAGAGCTCTTGGATGCTAAACATCTGATAGCAGAAATAAATTCAAAAAAAGAATTAGAAAATATTGTTGAGGACATCTTTGCAAATAGACTAAAACAGAAAAAAGCAAAACAAACCAGAAAAGGAAACAGAAATTGAGGGTGGGGGAGAATACACAACAAATGGTAAGTCTGGATAATGCAATAGAGGTCCAGAAATAGAGAAGTTAGAAGATGTGGAAAAGATGATTTTCAAAGAAATAATTCAAGACATTTCATGGAACTGAAGAACAAGAGTTTGCAAATGTCAAGTTCAATTGATGGGAAAGAAAAAAGAAACACCAACCCACAAAAGGCATATTATTATGAAATTTCCAAAAACCAGGGATAAAGAGAAGACCGTGAAAGCTTCTAGAGAGAATGAACAGGTCACGTGTGAAAGATCAGGGATCAGGCTGGTATCAGCCTCTCAACAGCGATGCTGGAGGCAACCCAGCAATGTCTTCCAAATTTGGAGGGAAAACGGGCAAGAAGATGTCTTTTGACACGCAAGATTCCAAAACATCTCTCGTGCACCTGCCAACACAAGGAAGGGGACTAAGAAAGGGTGTGGGAGCAAAGCAGAGTACATTCTCAACAAGTTGGAAGTGACGGTGAGAAGAGTGCAGCATATTCAGAGAGTAGCCTGGCCAGGAGGAACAGGACAACACAGATTCCAAGAACACCCTCTCCAAGGAAAAAAACAAAACAAAACACAGATAGGTTATCTGATGGGCTTAAGCACACTAAGTTTAGGAATGGAGCAATAACAGGCACATAGAAAACCAAGCAAATAAAAAATAAGGCACTTATCACCTCAATTATGTTTAAGGAAGCATGATCATGGCACACTACATGCTTATCTGTAAATAATACCTGCATAGTAGTATAAATCATTTCAGGATTAACTGAAGCAAAACTTGTGATGTGAAACTACACTGGGAGGATGGGAACAGAAGTATGTGGTGGGTAAGGAGGCAGACAGCAGAAGCAAGAAGAACTACAATCCTTCAACTTGTGGAACAAAAACCAAATTCACAGAAAGATACACAAGATGAAAAGGCAGAGGGCTATGTACCAGATGAAGAAACAAGAAAAAACCCCAGAAAAACAACTAAATGAAGTGGAGATAGGCAACCTTCCAGAAAAAGAATTCAGAATAATGATAGCGAAGATGATCCAGGACCTCGGAAAAACAATGGAGGCAAAGATCGAGAAGATGCAAGAAACGTTTAACAAAGACCTAGAAGAATTAAAGAACAAACAAACAGAGATGAACAACCCAATAACGGAAATGAAAACTACACTAGAAGGAATCAATAGCAGAATAACTGAGGCAGAAGAACGGACAAGTGACCTGGAAGACAGAATGGTGGAATTCACTGCTGAGGAACAGAATAAAGAAAAAAGAATGAAAAGAAATGAAGACAGCCTAAGAGACCTCTGGGACAACATTAAATGCAACAACATTCACATTATAGGGGTCCCAGAAGGAGAAGAGAGAGAGAAAGGACCAGAGAAAATATTTGAAGAGATTATAGTCGAAAACTTCCCTAACATGGGAAAGGAAATAGTCACTCAAGTCCAGGAAGCGCAGAGAGTCCCATACAGGATAAACCCAAGGAGAAACACGCCAAGACACATAGTAATCAAAGTGGCAAAAATTGAAGACAAAGAAAAATTATTGAAAGCAACAAGGGAAAAACGACAAATAACATGCAAGGGAACTCACATAAGGTTAACAGCTGATTTCTCAGCAGAAACTCTACAAGCCAGAAGGGAGTGGCATGATATACTTAAAGTGATGAAAGGGAAGAACCTACAACCAAGATTACTCTACCTGGCAAGGATCTCATTCAGATTTGATGGAGAAATCAAAAGCTTTACAGACAAGCAAAAGCTAAGAGAATTCAGCACCACCAAACCAGCTCTACAACAAATAAAGGAACTTCCCTAAGTATGAAACACAAGAGAAGACAAGAACCTACAAAAACAAACCCAAAACAATTAAGAAAATGGTCATAGGAACATACACATCAATAATTACCTTAAAAGTGAATGGATTAAATGCTGCCACCAAAAGACACAGGCTTGCTGAATGGATACAAAAACAAGACCCATACATATGCTGTCTACAAGAGACCTACTTCAGACCTAGGGACACATACAGACTGAAAGTGAAGGGATGGAAAAAGATATTCCACGCAAATGGAAATCAAAAGAAAGCTGGAGTAGCAATACTCATATCAGATATCATAGAATTTAAAATAAAGACTGTTACAAGAGATAAGGAGAGACACTACATAATGATCAAGGGATCAATCCAAGAAGAAGATATAACAATTATAAATATATATGCACCCAACATAGGAGCACCTCAATACATAAGGCAACTGCTAACAGCTATAAAAGAGGAAATTGACAGTAACACAATAATAGTAGGGGACTTTAACACCTCACTTATACCAATGGACAGATCATCCAAAATGAAAATAAATAAGGAAACACAAGCTTTAAATGACACAATAGACCAGATAGATTTAATTGATATTTATAGGACATTCCATCCAAAAACAGCAGATTACACTTTCTTCTCAAGTGCGCACGGAACATTCTCCAGGATAGATCACATCTTGGGTCACAAATCAAACCATGGTAAATTTAAGAAAATTGAAATCATATCAAGCATCTTTTCTGACCACAACACTATGAGATTAGAAATGAATTACAGGGAAAAAAATGTAAAAAACACAAACACATGGAGGCTAAACAATACATTACTAAATAACCAAGAGATCACTGAAGAAGTCAAAGAGGAAATCAAAAAATACCTAAAGACAAATAACAATGAAAACACGATGATCCAAAACCTATGGGATTCAGCAAAAGCAGTTCTAAGAGGGAAGTTTATAGCTATACAAGCCTACCTCAAGAAACAAGAAAAATCTCAAATAAACAACCTAACCTTACACCTAAAGGAACTAGAGAAAGAAGAACAAACAAAACCCAAAGTTAGCAGAAATCATAAAGATCAGAGCAGAAATAAATGAAATAGAAACAAAGAAAACAATAGCAAAGATTAATAAAACTAAAAGCTGGTTCTTTGAGAAGATAAACAAAATTGATAAACCATTAGCCAGACTCATCAAGAGAAAAAGGGAGAAGACTCAAATCAATAGAATTAGAAATGAAAAAGGAGAAGTTACAACAGACCACAGAAATACAAAGCATCCTAAGAGACTACTACAAGCAACTCTATGCCAATAAAATGGACAACCTGGAAGAAATGGACAAATTCTTAGAAAGGTATAACCTTCCAAGACTGAACAAGGAAGAAATAGAAAATATGAACAGACCAATCACAAGTAATGAAATTGAAACTGTGATTAAAAATCTTCCAACAAACAAAAGTCCAGGACCAGATGGCTTCACAGCTGAATTCTATCAAACATTTAGAGAAGAGCTAACACCCATCCTTCTCAAACTCTTCCCAAAAACTTGCAGAGGATGGAACACTCCCAAACTCATTCTATAAGGCCACCATCACCCTGATACCAAAACCAGACAAAGATACTAGAAAAAAAGAATGGAATATTACTCAGCCATAAAAAGGAACGAAACTGAGTTATTTGTAGTGAGGTGGATGGACCTAGAGACTGTCATACAGAGTGAAGTAAGTCAGAAAGAGAAAAACAAATACCGTATGCTAACACATATAAATGGAATCTAAAAAAAAGAAAAAAAGAAAATGGTCAGAAGAACCTAGCGGCAAGACGGGAATAAAGATACAGACCTACTAGAGAATGGACTTGAGGATACGGGGAGGGGGAACGGTAAGCTGGGACAAAGTGAGAGAGTGGCATGGACATATATACACTACCAAACGTAAAATAGGTAGCTAGTGGGAAGCAGCCACGTAGCACAGGGAGATCAGCTCGGTGCTTTATGACCACCTGGAGGGGTAGGATAGGGAGGGTGGAAGGGAGGGAGATGCAAGAGGGAGAAGATATGGGGACATATGTATATGTATAGCTGATTCACTTTGTTATAAAGCAGAAACTGACACACCATTGTAAAGCAATTATACTCTAATAAAGATGTTAAAGAAAAAAAAAAAGAAAATTACAGACCAATATCACTGATGAATACAGATGCAAAAATCCTCAACAAAATACTAGCAAACAGAATCCAACAACACATTAAAAGGATCATACACCACGATCAAGTGGAATTTATCCCAGGGATGCAAGGATTCTTCAATATACGAAAATCAATCAATGTGATACACCATATTAACAAATTGAAGAATAAAAACCATATGATCATCTCAATAGATGCAGAAAAGGCTTTTGACAAAACTCAACACCCATTTATGATAAAAACTGTCCAGAAAGTGGGCATAGAGGGAACCTACCTCAACATAATAAAGGCCATATATGACAAACCCACAGCAAACATCATTCTCAATGGTGAAAAACTGAAAGCATTTCCTCTAAGATCAGGAACAAAACAAGGATGTCCACTCTAGCCACTATTATTCAACATAGTTTTGGAAGTCCTAGCCATGGCAATCAGAGAAGAAAAAGAAATAAAAGGAATACAAATTGGAAAAGAAGAAGTAAAACTGTCATTGTTTGCAGATGACATGATACTATACATAGAGAATCCTAAAGATGCCACCAGAAAACTAATAGAGCTAATCAGTGAATTTGGTAAAGTTGCAGGATACAAAATTAATGCACAGAAATCTCTTGCATTCCTACACACTAATGATGAAAAATCTGAAAGAGAAATTAAGGAAACACTCCCATTTACCACTGCAACAAAAAGAATAAAATACCTAGGAATAAACCTACCTAGGGAGACAGAAGACCTTTATGCAGAAAACTATAAGACAATGATGAAAGAAATTAAAGATGGAGAGATATACCATGTTCTTGGATTGGAAGAATCAATATTGTGAAAATGACTATACTACCCAAAGCAATCTACAGATTCAATGCAATCCCTATCAAATTACCAATGGCATTTTTTATGGAACTAGAACAAAAAATCTTAAAATTTGTATGGAGACACAAAAGACCCCGAATAGCCAAAGCAGTCTTGAGGGAAAAAAATGGAGCTGGAGGAATCAGACTCCCTGACTTCAGACTACACTACAAAGCTACAGTAATCAAGACAATATGGTACTGGCACAAAAACAGAAACATAGATCAATGGAACAAGATAGGAAGCCCAGAGATAAACCCACACACCTATGGTCAACTAATCTATGACAAAGGAAGCAAGGATATACAATGGAGAAAAGACAGTCTCTTCAATAAGTGGTGCTGGGAAAACTGGACAGCTACATGTAAAAGAATGAAATTAGAACACTCTCTAACACCAAACTCAAAAATAAACTCAAAATGGATTAGAGACCTAAATGTAAGACTGGACACTATAAAACTCTTAGAGGAAAACATAGGAAGAACACTCTTTGACATAAATCACAGCAAGATATTTTTTGATCTACCTCCTAGAGTAATGGAAATAAAAACAAAAATAAGCAAATCGGACCTAATGAAACTTCAAAGCTTTTGCACAGCAAAGGAAACCATAAACAAGACCAAAAGACAACCCTCAGAATGGGAGAAAATATTTGCAAACGAATCAACGGACAAAGGATTAATCTCCAAAATACACAAACAGCTCATGCTGCTCAATATTAAAAAAACAAACAACCCAATCCAAAAATGGGCAGAAGACCTAAATAGACATTTCTCCAGAGAAGACATACAGATGGCCAAGAAGCACATGAAAAGCTGCTCAACATCACTAATTATTAGAGAAATGCAAATCAAAACTACAATGAGGTATTACCTCACACCGGTTAGAATGGACATCATCAGAAAATCTACAAACAACAAATGCTGGAGAGGGTGTGGAGAAAAGGGAACCCTCTTGCACTGTTGGTGGCAATGTAAATTGATACAGCCACTATGGAGAACAGTATGGAGGCTCCTTAAAAAACTAAAAATAGAACTACCATATGATCCAGCAATCCCACTACTGGGCATATATCCAGAGAAAACAATAATTCAAAAAGACACATGCACCCCAATGTTCACTGCAGCGCTATTTACAATAGCCAGGTCATGGAAGCAACCTAAATGCCCATCGACAGACAAATGGATAAAGAAGATTTGGTACATATATACAATGGAATATTACTCAGCCATAAAAAGGAATAAAATTGGGTCATTTGTTGAGACGTGGATGGATCTAGCGACTGTCATACAGAGTGAAGTAAGTCAGAAAGAGAAAAACAAATATCGTATATTAATGCATGTATATGGAACCTAGAAAAATGGTACAGATGAACCGGTTTGCAGGGCGGAAGTTGAGACACAGATGTAGAGAACAAACGTATGGACACCAAGGGGGGAAAGCTGTGGCGGGGTGGGGATGGTGGTGTGATGAATTGGGCGATTGGGATTGACATGTATACACTGATGTGTATAAAATTGATGACTAATAAGAACCTGCTGTAGAAAAAAATAAATAAAATTAAATCAAAAAATTAAAAAAAAAAAGAAGTATGTGGTGGTTGTAAAAGCATTCATGTTACACAGCAGGGAGTCAGTAACACTAGAAACACGCTATTTGGAAATGTACAGGTAACCAGCAGAAGAAAGGGCGAAAATGCTAAGTCACTGACTCCAGGAAATCAGAAAGGGGCAGTGACCTGTTATTTTGTTATTACTTCTCAAGAGAATATTCAGGTTTTTAAATTATGAGTATGCGTTACTTTCAAAAATAAAGTATGATTAGAAAAGGAAACTGAGCGTGTGGTCGATTATAAGCAGAAAAATGTGTAAAATCTAGTTTTTAAGTTATAGCAAGTACTAAGGCAGACACAATTTGTGCCTATAGAGAACCACGGGAACTCAGGGCTAGAAGCACGAGAACAGTCATCTGATGTATGCCACCTGCTCCCAGCGTGAAACCAGCTACTTCATGAACAACTCTGCTCCAGGAAGTGCTCCCAGGACAGCCCCGCCCTCTGGAATGGGCATCTCAGTGGACAACACACTCAGATGAACATGCTAACAACCAGCCCTGGCCCCTGAGTCTCTCGTTTTCTGAGTTCCTACTTCTGGCCGCTCTCTGCCTCCTGAGGGGTCCCCTCTGCTTCCCCAAATGTGCAACCCAAACGGCCAGGAACAATAGTTCCTGAGTTAACTCCCCGAGCCAGGAGAGCAGCCAGACCAAGCCGGCCGCCCCTCGCTGGCCATTCCAAGCCCTCCAAGGAAGGTCGTACAGAGGAGCCTGGGCTGGGCGTTCACAAGCTCACCACTGGGCAGGGAACAAGGCAAGGGCGGGGGCCCAGCTCCCACCAGGAGCCCTGGCTGCACCCACTGCAGTCAGGGACCAGGGAGGCCAGCTTCCAGAAGAAATGGGTAATGGACAGGCAATCCAATAAATAGGACGTCGACGTTAGGGAAAGAGACTGTTTATTGAATTTATGCCTTAAGAGATTCAATTTTGGGCCATGTTCAAGAATTATTTAATTATATCTTCTCTTAGGAACAAATGATTGTATGCTCTAAGCTTCCTGTGCTCTGCACGGGGATGAGTGATCGGCACCAAATGCCATAAAGCAGAAATCCAACAAGACGATCATTCTTTAGAAAAGAAAATTCATTCTCTTCTTTGTCTTTGTTTGTTCACTGGTAGTGGAAAGAATGCCCTCCTGAGTGACTCGACCCAGAGTGAAAAAGGTCTGCTTCCAGGCCCTAGACCTTTTTCTCAGTGAGCTCAGTAACCATATATTTTTACAGTGTTTGGGGGATCTTACAATTTTTCCTTCAGGTGGCAGGTTTTGTTCTTTTCATTCGCATTTCACTGAAGAAGCAGCCACACTAGACTCGCGTTAACAGCCCCTGCGGATGCACCCTGGGGCGACACTCAACACTTGGCCTGGGTGCCAACCACGCAATAGACACGAACGACTAACATCAATGCCCTGGCACCTTGCACGGCTCAGCGGACTCATAAGCCAATATCGTCCACGCTTGATTACAGACACAGGACTGCACTCTCCCCCAACGGCATGACCAGCTGGCCACGTATTTGGACTTTCCGTGTCTGCAGCGTATCGCACTGCTGAGTAGGGACCCGGTGTGAGGACCACTAAAGACACCAAGGGCGAAAGAGGAAGCAGCAGGTTTTCACAGTAATGCTGTGGAGAGCACACAGGCTGACAGGACGAATTCTTCAATAATTTTCATTTCAGGTGCTCAAAACATGTGGTGATTCAATTAGCTAATATTGTAAGTACACGCTAGAGAAAATTATTTTTGTGTGTGTGCTAAAGAAGCATTTCGCTACCAAAAAAAAAAGGGGGGTATCTACTTCCAAGTGACTAAATGAAGGTCACAGAAAAAGTCTTTCTCTCTCTATGAGGACAAGAAAAGTATAGTGACACCCACAAAATTAATGAGATAGTGTTTTGTTCACTTTCTTTTTTTTTTTTTTTTTTAAAGAAATTCACGTTCTTTTATTTATTTATTTATTTATTTATGACTGTGTTGGGTCTTCGTTTCTGTGCGAGGGCTTTCTCTAGTTGTGGCAAGTGGGGACCACTCTTCATCGCGGTGCGCGGGCCTCTCACTATCGCGGCCTCTCTTGTTGCGGAGCACAGGCTCCAGACGCGCAGGCTCAGTAATTGTGGCTCACGGGCCCAGTTGCTCCGTGGCATGTGGGATCTTCCCAGACCAGGGCTCGAACCGGTGTCCCCTGCATTGGCAGGCAGATTCTCAACCACTGCGCCACCAGGGAAGCCCCTCACTTTCTTAATATTGCTAATGACACCAGGAAATTCAAGTGTTACTGGGCCTGGCTCATTGGCGTAGTGTAACATCTTTAAAATTGAGATTACTGAATAAAATTTAAAACCTGTTTTTATTCTCTCATGGTCATTAGTGGTCCTGATCAAAAAAGACTGTCTTACAACAAATAAACAACTACCTAAACATTTACAAATAAAAATCTCCTTTTGCTGAAGAGGTCTTCTATTATAACTAATCATAATCCCACATAAAAATGAATAATCCCATAAAGTACCTTCTGCAACAATACGGTGCTTTAAGGATTTGGAAGTCCTTGAATACTACTTCTTCTGATCTTCAAGGCAACTGTGTTAATAAGCAGTTATCAACATGACACATAGATGAGGAAAAAAACAACTTGAAGCTCAGAGAAGGCTTGCTTAATGTCACCCAGTTTTCAGGGAGTTGGGGCTGGAATCAGGCTTTTGACATCCAGCCCTGTTCTCCTTTTCTTACTAAATCTACTCACATCTCTAATAGCAAAAGCTTTAGATGGTCTATATATATAACTCTTCCCTCCATTTGTTCCTTCTGGTTGCAATAAGCATTCAGCCTGAAAACTACTGAAACTCTAAAACATTCCCATAAACACAAACAAAATGAGAAGCAAAACATTAAAAGAACCCATATCCTGGCAGTTTGGAAGACAGGGGCAAAAAAGCATTTTAGAGATCATCCTTTAAAGCAATGAGATTATATTTTTAAATCATAATGGTAAAGATTAAAAGCTTGGTAAAACCCCACACTTTATTAACACTGGGCAGTAGATATCATAAGAGAACAGGTACTTGCTATGTACCCAAACCAGTCTAGACCATGGAGAAGGATGAAAAGCTACCCCAGTTCATTCAAAGAAGCTAGAATCTACTTAATACTAAAACCTGATTTTAAAAAAAGACCAAATTCACTTATAAATATAGATGCCAAACTCCTAAATACAGTACTGGCAAATGGAATCCAGCAGTGAATTAATTGAATAATGTAAAATGACCAAGCAGGGTTTATTTCAAGAATGCAGAAATCGCTCACCATTAGGAAAGCCGTCGACATAATTTATTATATTTACGTTTTCCTAAAGTAAAAAAAATAAAAACCATATCAATAAAACACAGGGGCTAAAAAATCATTTGGTAAAATTCAATAGCCATTCCTAACTAAAACAAGCAAGCAAACTAACAACTACCTAAAATAGAAGTAGAAAAAGATACTTAAATCAGATCAAGGCCATTACTACAAACCTATAACATCTTATTAAACAGTGAAATACTTAGGCTATTACCATTTAAGTCAAGACTAAGACAGAGAAGTTTACTATTCAATATTGTTTTGGAGGCCCTAGCTAATGCAACAAGATATAAAATAAATAGTGTAAGTATTGGCAGAGAAGAGAAAACATCATCTGTATTTGCAGCTCTGAGTATAAACTCAAGATACAACGAACAACCAGTCACCACTAATAAGACAGCAAAGTAGTTGTTGGATACAAATATATTTTTCTAAGTTTTTCTTTGTACTAGTAAGGTATTCAGCACCACCCAGGACTCATTGCCCCTTTTTCAAAGAGTTAACAGCTTTTTGGCTGAAACCATGAGAAGTGCCAGTTGCCAAATCACACTACCAGCAGGAAGATTCAATTTGCCCACGTGCTGACAGTGGCAACCGTTTCATGGCATCCACCTGATGACAGCCACTGTAAAAGGCAGCCAATTTCAGAAACATTAAAATGTGAAAAAATGTGCCCTTAGAATCAATGAAATGAGGTGGTATAATCTGTGGAGCTTTTATCCTAAGCTATAACTTTACAGATATTGGTACCGAAACCACCCTTGGATATAACTAACCTGAAGATGGAATTTGTCTTTTAAACCCTGAACAGACATGGGCATGCACACATGTACACATGCACACATACACACACCCCCGTTACAGAAATTATCCCAATAAATATCTTAGCTTTTTCAGTGTATGTATTCTGAATTGGCATAAGCTATGAAGGTTTAGATAAGCTTCCGGATCTATATGACTTCCTATAGGTCAATATAGAATGGTGGCCAAAGAAACAAGTAAAAGGTGAAGCATGTGTAAAAAGGCTTATGGGGGGAGGGGAACGACAAACTGAATCAACTCAAATTTCTCAGTGAAGAACTTACTCATACGCTGGGGTAGGAAGTAGAAAATTTTATAAATTCCAGACATTTTTTTAAAAAAGGTGAACAAAGTCTTACTACTATAAGACCATTCCTGTGAGACGGGTTCAATAAACTGTGGCTTTGGTAGAAAAACTGGAAGCATCCCCAGCCCTGTGCCCTGGTACAGCCTCACCAAATCTATAACCCCAGCTGCTGTATGGGTTACAGCAGAAATAGTAATTCTGTTCCTATCAGGTGAGTGAGGAACCTGGGATGAAACAGATAGAACAACTTTGGGTAAGTCCTATCATAAGGGTGCAACAACATTTTAAAAAATTACGGGGCAATTTTGTGCTTCCTTCTTTTAACATGTTTGAAATGCTTAACAGAATCTAATCTACTACTTTTATGGGTTAGCTGTATTTTATCTGAGTTGCCTGACGCTCAGAAGATTCCGCTTGTTAAGATTCCATGGATTCTTTGTCAAGCTTTGACAGGTTTGAGTCAGACACATGAAGCCTGCAAATTAAGTTTAAATGTTAACTAATTTTGTGTTGGGGTTAATAGTTTAGGGAGTCCTAATGCGTTTATTTATAAGTTTATTGAATATTAATCAAAATATAAATAAAAGTGAGGATGATTTCATGTAAAATTTACTAGGTTTACAAACAAAATAAGCTTTATAAGTTGAGTGTAAGAAACACTGTTTTTTTTTTATATTCACGGGTTTTAGTAACTTGAATGTTAAAACACAAGTATTTTGAGTAATCCTTTCCATGCACTCAGACAATGAAACACAAACACAACTCCGTTGACGGAAAGATAGAAAACCTAAAGAATTTGAAGAGGTAAAGGATATCTGAGAAATCACGAGGACAAAGCTCCTCAGAGGAGAGCAAAGGGAGAAAAGGTTGAAAGAGGCCATAACACAACACCTAAGACTAAGATTCCTACCCTGATGACAGAGACGGTTGTATTATTCACCTTCCAATTGGCTGGAGCCCGGCGTAATGTCTACACGTGACTGATAGTCTGCTGAATGACTACATCTGCCTGGGATGGGGTGGGGGGCGGGGGGTGGAAGATGACAGTGAGTGTTATGGGGAAGGTGGAGGAGAGCCAGGGACCCCCGCCAAAGAGCCAGTGCAGGGTCCTCGCTCAAATTACTTCACCCGCATCACGTTCTGTGACATGGAACACGAGGAGGACAAGAACACCAGTGTAGACAGTGGTTCTGATCTGGTGATCTCCCTTTTCCTCTTCAAAGCAAACTGAAGAAGACCATTAAAATCACACATGTGTTGGGCTTCCCTGGTGGCGCAGTGGTTGAGAATCCGTCTGCCAATGCAGGGGACACGGGTTCGAGCCCTGGTCTGGGAAGATCCCACATGCCGCGGAGCAACTAGGCCCGTGAGCCACAACTACTGAGCCTGCGCATCTGGAGCCTGTGCTCCGCAACAAGAGAGGCCGCGATAGTGAGAGGCCCGCGCGCCGCGATGAAGAGTGGCCCCCGCTCGCCGCAACTAGAGAAAGCCCTCGCACAGAAACGAAGACCCAACACAGCCATAAATATAAATAAATAAATAAATAAATAATTTAAAAAAAAAATCACACCTGTGTAAACCATTGGCTGGAGGTATCCTCTTCTACAGCCAAAAAAAATCAAACTGTTAAACGGTATAGGATTCAGAAATCAGAACAATATGGGCTCCCTCTAGTGGTTTCAAACACCTTTACATACCCTCAGATCCTTAAAAGGATGTTTCTACTGCATTTTGGTCATTTATTTTTATTTTTTCGTATCGCCTAGTTCTTTTCCTCTTGGGAAATCCAAATCTAACAAATAGTTCACTGCAAATAGTCATCCCAGTAGATGAGGAGAGGGGAGTAGGCCCAAGACCAAATGTGATGGCTCCGAAGTCACAAAGCAAGTTTATCTGCTCCCTTCAAGATCAATCAGAAGCTTAAGCAGCAGTGAATGAAGAGGTGGGGACAGACATAGCTAAGTCACGTGATGCGAAGGGACCGGAGAAAGAGACCTGCATTAGGCAAAGGGAAGGGAGCTGTACCATGACGTAAAAAATTAATTTTCTCATGTGGCTATGAAATCATCTCTGAAGAAACTAAAAAGGATTCATTTCTAACAGGCTTTAGGGTAATCCGGCCTCAGTCTGCAGGCTGCTGTGGCTGCTCTGACAGTTAAGTCTGCTTGATATTTTCAGTGCTGTCAGGTACAGAAAGCTCTCATCACTGCCCAGTCATGCATCCTATTAAAGACTGCACTCCAGTGAGGCGGTTTTATGGCTGAGGTAGAGGGATTTTTTTTTAGCAAAACTGAGTATGGCTGCCATTTGCACTGAAGCTTTGAGTCTTGTTACATAATGATACAACAAAGTGTTGGGGATCTACAGGTGCAAAAAAATCAATACAAACAAAAATCATAGAGGAACCGAGGGAAAAAGCATGAAATCCCTCCACTAAGAAATGTAAATAACAATTATGAAACAGGTGGGCAATGTAATTGGTACCTAACTGATTACAGCTCTGGCTGTGATGGTGTCTATTTTCTGCCACTGCTAAGAAAGGTATTCTTGTTGCTGCTGCTGTTGTTGTTTAATCAGGTTATTTCACCTAGTTTAGAGAAGAAAGTCTTTTCAGAAGATTATTCTTGAATCAGTTTCTCTAAAAATTACCAAATAGTCCAAAGTCTGTTTCAGAGATAATGGTAAAAATCTGAACGAAGTTCTTCTGAATTCTCTAAGTACAATGACAGTTTCTCTGATTTGTTTTAGTAAAACTAAGATAGACTACATGAAAACAAAAGCAGCTTTCTGGCACAGTATGAGACGGTGTCAGCATTAGTAAAATTCCGTGACTGGTAACTGGGTTTCTTAATACTGTATAAGGTTTATGCTAAAAAGTGCCATTTATAGTTGAAAATAAATATAGCTAAATCCAACGTGTCTGGTAATTTCTATAAAATGTTGAATACCGGATCCCTGGTCAGAATAAAATCCTCTCTCACATATTTTTTTAACGGGAAGATCAGAATCAAATTAAAATTGCTTTAATTACCAGAGAATTTTTCCAGCTTAGATCGTGGACTGCCTACAGGCTGGATTCCCTGGACATTACGTCACTCGTGGATTGACTGAGGAGCACGTGTTTTCACGAGGTGTCATCATCGCCAAGGGTTCACTCATGTACAGTGACACCCCAAATTATGCCGCAGCAAAGCCCTTTACTGGAGGTGTGCTGCCAAACCTCACCCGGCCTTCTTACTCATCAGGAGCGAGCTAAGACATTTTCTTCACATGCTCTTTTCAGTCGGTCATCTTTCAGGTCACAGAACCAAAACATTGTCATTTTGTGACAAATATTCCAGAAGAGCAGGTGACATACATACACACAGAGTCAAGGCACCAAAACCGGCAGCCAGTGGGGTTTGCTTCTATCTGGTCATTATTCTGCAGTTTCCCCATCTCTTATTTATGTTTAACAAAATAATATGGTCCCTTGGGGCAGAGGTTATACCTTTTTTATTCCTCCCACAGGGCCAGGATATTAAGAGTATGCATAATAGGAATAAAGCACACTTGTAGAACAAATGAATTTTATGTTTCAATTTGTAGCAGAGACAGATGTACCTTGTTCCTCAGAAGAGCTAGAAAAGGTAAAGAATTTAACATGTAAATAATTCAAGAAAAAACCATTCCTTCCATTTTTATGATGAATAAAATATATTTAAGATACAGTGTTCCTGCAAAACTGCAATTTAAAATGAGCACACTTTAATACACTTCACCGTATGCTTGTTAATCCTCCACTTGTCAAAAAAAGAAAACGCTCTTGCAGTATTATCTAGATCTTATTAGCCACAACTCATTTATCATGTTGTTCTCATCTCAGAAATGACAATTCCATTCTCTAAACTGCTCAGGCCAAACCTGGGGTCCATCCTTGATGCCTCGCTTCTATTGCATCCCACCTGCAGCCTGTTATCAACGCCTTTTGGCTCTGCCTTGAAAATACATCCAGAACCCGCCCACTTCTGCTACCTCCACGTTTCCTACCCTGGCTGAGGACGCCATCATCTTGGTCGTACGTCACTGCCATGGCCTCCTAACTGGTCTCTATGCCTCTGCCCTCCTCCCATTATTGTCACCACAGCAGCCACAGTGACCTCATTAACACATAAGTCCGACCACCCACCCCCTGCTCAGAACCTCCAGAGGCTCCCGTCACCCAGAGTTAAGCCAGAGTCTTGCCCTTGACCTGAAAAGCCCTGCATGATCTGCCTTCCCAGCCCCTCTGCTATATTTCTGGACTCATCTCCTTCCACGCTTTCCCTCGATCACTCCGATCCAGCCACACGTGCCTCTTTGCTCATCTTGAACACACCAGGCCCAGGCCCACCACTGGGTCCCATTCCAGATGCCGAGTCAGTGTCACCCTCTCTGGGCAGGCTTCTCAGACTGAACTCCCTGAAACTGGATTGCCACCCCCATCACGACACTCCCACCTCCCTTCCTCACTTAATCTCTCCCCTTAGCACTTACCACTCACATGTGCTGCATACTTTATTTTCTTATGCATTATCTATCTTCCCCCCTAAAATACACTCCATGAGGGCAGAATTTTTTCTTTTTTTTTTTTTTTTTCTTGTTTGCTGCTGTGTCATCTCTGCCGTGAAAAATGTCTGGCACTGAGTAGGTGCTAATAAATCCTTGAATTAACTGAATGAGTTACAATTCCTATTTACTGGAAGAGTCTAGAGGTCACCTCAGTTTCATAAGAAGACAAAGTATGTCAGTGCCTTTTTTTTTTTTTTTCCCTAATAGACTTGACGTTGTTACTTTTTCGCCCAAGAGCTAATGAACAGTTTCTCTCCGCGTCCCTAGCAGCAGGGCAAGTCACTGGGTACCTTCGTCTTCCTCTCACCAGAGTCCAGGTAAGGTAGGAAAAAAGAGGAGAGAGTTTTTCTGAAATGATGTTTGAGGGAAGCAGGGTGGGCACTGTAGTTCCCCCAGCCCTGCTTTACAGGAGGGAGGAACAGGGGTTCAGCGAGGCTCAGGTCTGACCGCAGTGCAGGGCTCATGCGGGACCCTCCTTGCCCAGACTGCTTCCTCAACCAGCACCGCAGGCAGACAGTCAAGCGTGTGAGGGACCCCAGCACGACCCCTGCCACCGCCAGCCCCTCCCTGCAGGGTCGGCATTGCCTGGACGTCCTCACAGTGAAGACCGAGCCCTTTACAAGGGGCCTGAGGAACGGAAACAACGAAAATCTCTGATGGTGGCTGGAGTGCAGAACAGTCACTGGTGGCTCGGTGACCAGGGACACTCAGGCAACGCCTGTCTCTAAATCCCAATGGATGCGGACGGCCTTCTCCCAAGCGGAGAACATGAATATATTAAACTTAGGGAACCCCTGTGTGGGCTCTAGGGCGCCGCTCTGTCACTGTTAACTGTGATAAAAATGAAATGCCACTGGCACATGGGTCTGGTTTTGAAAAGAAAGGGAAGATTCTACAGCTAGCATGTGAATACTGAAGCGAATGAACAGTCACCAACAAATGCTTACAAATAATGTGGTCAAATGAGGAAGAAATGTTCTAGATGTTTGTAAAGGGTAGGAGAAAAATGTAAAGGTATTTATTTAAGAACACTGGAAATAAATTATACTTTGAATTATTTACAATATTTTTCACAACCAAGAAAAAGTCTATGATGCTTAAGAGAAAACAAAAGTGGGGGAAACGAAGGAAAAGAATAAAATAGAATAAAAATAACTAAAAGAGAATAACGCTCCAACCTTACTAAAGGTACATCTTATTTTTTCAAGAAAGACCAAACGTTAAAAAGTCACGAAGAGGACCTCATCAAAATTGAAAACTTTTGTTCTGTGAAAGCTTATGCGAAGCTACAGACAGGAAGAAAATATTTGCAAACCACGCATCCAACAAAGGACTACATAACGAACATTTAAAACTTAACTCTTTAAAAAAAGAAACCCAGTTTAAAAATGGGCAAAAGACATGAACAGACGATTCACTAAAGAGGATATAGAGATGGCAAATAAGCACCTGAAAAGATGTTCAACATCATTAGCCATCAGAAAAATACAAATTAAAACCAAAATGAGGTATCAATACAAATCTATGAGGATGGCTAAAATAAAAATCAGTGACGACACCATCCTGGCAAGAATGTGGAGAAACTGGATCACTCATACACTGCTGGTGGGGATGTAAAATGCTACAGCCACTCTGAAAACCAGGTGGGCAGTTTCTTATAAAACTAAACATGCAATGACCATACAGCCCAGCAATGTTACTCTTGGACATTTATCCAGAGAAATAAAAGCATGTTCACATAAAACCTGTACAAAAATGTTCATAGTAACTTTATTTGTAGTATCTCCAAACTGAAATCAGTCCAGATGTCCTTCAGTGGGTAAATGGCTGAACAAGCTGTGGCACATCCACACCATGAAAAACTACTCAATAATAAAAAGGAACAGCTATGGATACACATAATATCTTGGATGAATCTCCAGGGAACTGTGCTGAGTGAAAAAAGCCAATCTCAAAAGGGTATGTACCATATGATTTAACTTACATAACACTTTTTCAAAAGACAAAATTTTGGAAAGAGAGAACAGACTGGTGGTTCCCAGGGGTAAGAGATGGCAGGGGGGTGGGCGGTGGTTTTAAAAGGACAAGATTCTAATGGTGATGGAACTGTTCTGTAACTTGACGGTGATGGTGCATACACAAACCTCCACAGGTGATAAAACTGTATAGACCTAAACACACACACACACACACACACACACACACACAGGTGAGTACAAGTAAAACGGGTTGATCAGTGGGTCGTCTCGATGTCAATATCCTGGCTTGTGAAATGGCTCTGTAGTTCCACAAAATGTTATCACTGGAGGAAACTGGGGGAAGGGTACACAGGTCTCTGCATATTATTTCTTATGACTGCATGCGAACCTACAATTATCTCAAAAATTTCAGTGAGAAAAATCATGAAGTCATTAGCTTGACATGGTCTGATTAGGCGTCTTCTTCCAAATGCCTTGGACCTAACTAACTTTTTCACTATGTGCAAGAGAGCAAGCTTATAGAGTTGGAAAATGTATTTGATTCAACTGAAAGTTAATTAAACCCACTAGATTTACATTAAAACTCTCCAATAATCCTACTAAGTCAGCCAGAGATTACATTCTGCTATTCATATCTCCAGCTAGATTGGGAAAAAGGTTATCTTTTTAAATAGTTGGACGCAATCATATTTAGTTTTAGTACAATCATACTCTTTTCAAGATGACAAAAATTAACTACATAATGTTTATCCCATTTTGTGGTTTAATTAAAATTGTTAATAAGCAAGAATGGTATAGTTTGGTTGTGACCAATTAGTGAATTTTTATAAGCAACATTCAAAATTTCATGATCACTTTAATGATTTCATTTTTAAAGACTGGAGCTTTTAAGTGATATGAAGATAGTTAGTGCAAAAAGAGTTAATGGTAATAAAATAACGGAGTGCAACACGCACAAAATAAAAAGTATTATTATATTTCCAACATAATTTACTTATACATTATGGTTCTTCAGCTTTTTTAACTGCTGCTCTAGTAACACAAATTAGATTTCTTTTAAATTCAAAAAATATAGCCCACATATCACTCTACTGATTTGACAGTACCTGCAAAATCTCAGAAAAATGTTTTAACAAGGTCCTAGCTCTAGACTGACATTCCCAATTCTATTTAGTCCAAGAGTGGAGTCTGCATAAACTCTTCCATATTAAATTAATGTCTGTCTAATGTATAATCCTTATCTCTGCCTGAAAATAATCTTTTATAAAATAACCCTAAGCTTCTCTCTTCACCTGTAAATCACGATTGCGGACACACGGAGTCAGGATTTCGCTCGTCTTTTAGTGTCACTGGCCTTCCTGTCTGGGCGGCCACCACAGCTCCCACTTTCAGTTTTCAGATGTGCAGCCTGAACCAGCCCTGATACCTGAGAGGATGGGAGAAGCTCATGTCTGTAGTCTGACAAGAACGAGACCTGCAGGCTTCTCTGGAGGGAGGAAATGCCTTCTTGAACTCAGAAACCTCTCACAAAGTGTGGGGGGCTCTTCACTGTACCCTTGGGGGTCAGGGCACCAGCTCCTCATGGCCGCTGGGGCACTGCCCCCCTCTAAGGTGTGTTCCTGGGTACAGGCACAGGACAATGAGGTCCATGGGGCAAGGGCTAAACTGCAAAGAAGCACAGTCTCGTCACATAAACCCAGGGGGTCACGAGCTCCGACTGTGCTTTCCTTAGAGAACTGCCCAGTCTGTAGGCTGGGGTGGGAGTAGGGAGAAGGGTGAGAGCCCCCCATGGGAGAACATGCTTGCCGCGACAAATGGCTGCAGCCCACGACGTCAGCACGTGATTCTACCAGCTTTACTGTTGGCTTCATGCCTCTGGGCTCTGTCACCCAACTAACCGGCAAGTGTCTTCTGGGAAGGGGGCCACCCTCTCACTGTTTTGTATTTTCCAGCACTGACCACAGCTCTGGGCACAGGAGAAAAGCAGAAGTAAGATGGAATATCAACACGTCAGGAGCCAGCCCAGACACAAGAAAGAATCCCAGATCTGCCCCTTTTCATTTAATAAACATAATATAATATAATGCCAGGTACTGTTCAAAGCCCTTTAAAAATACTGACGTTTTTTTCTCCATAACAATGTTCTAAGGGTGGAACTATTATCATGCATTATTTTACAGATCAGGAACAGAGGTACAAAGAAGTTCAGTAATCTGTCCACATTTACAAAGTGTGACTGGACCACAATGCTAGCAGTGGAGGTGGTAATTCTGGATTTTTTTTTTTTAATGTATGTATGTATGTATGGCTGCGTTGGGTCTTTGTTGCTGCCCAAGGGCTTTCTCTAGTTGTGCTGAGTGGGGGCTACTCTTTGTTGCAGTGAGCGGGCTTCTCATTGCAGTGGCTTCTCTTGCGGCAGAGCACGGGCTCTAGGTGCATGGGCTTCAGGAGTTGCGGGACGTGGGCTCAGTAGTTCTGGCTCACGGGTTCTAGAGCGCAGGCTCAGTAGTTGTGGTGCACGGGTTTAGTTGCTCCGCGGCATGTGGGATCTTCCCGCAGCAGGGCTTGAACCCATGTCGCCTGCACCGGCAGGCGGATTCTTAACCACTGCGCTACCAAGGAAGTCCCTCGGGATATATTCTGAAGCAGAGTAAACAAGTTTTGGGATTTGAGGTTGGAGTTAGATGAGTCAAGGACAACTCCAAGGTTTTTGGCCTTAGCAATTAGGAAGATGGAGTTGTCATTTATGGAAATGGGAGATTTTACTTTCATTCTTTTACACACTTATCTTTACTGAAAATATTACACTCTTACTTATTAAAAATACCCTGATGGGTGACTTCAACTTCCACCAAGATGAAATAACCCTCTCACATGAAACAACAACCAAAATTTTATGATACAACGCTCTTCAAGACCCTGGACATCAGGCAACGAAGGACCATGGTCCCTGAGAGATAGGAAACAAGGTGACTCTAGGCTTATGGCCTAGAGCCTCAGCATGGGGAGAGGAGGCCAGGTTGAGCCCAGCAGACCCCCTGCGTTAGGGTGAGAGTCCAGGGAGAACATGGCACCACCTGTCTGAAGGGTGATTACAAAAGAGGAGAGCACTGCACAGAAAGAGACATCTCGTGAGGCCTGCAGCCAGCATCCCTCAAGTATTCAGTGGACAAATGACCAGCACATGCATGTGAGGAAACCACCTGCAGTCCAGGAAAGCAACACCTGAATGGGTTGGAGGGAAGAGTGCGTGTTGCTTACAAAGGACTTGGAATAGTGTCTGTTCAGCCAGATAAGAAAACCTAACTCAGGGGTCATCAGATAGAATACTCAGAGGGTCCTGATTCAGTACCAGAAAATAATCAAGGAGGAGAAGGGAAATGGGTCTCATACTGTACATGAAGTGCTATATCTCTTGATATACTGTAGACTGTGATAAAATAAAGATGTATACTATAAGCCCTAACTAACCACTGCAATAAAATGAAGAGTTATAGCTATTAATTCCAACAAAGGAGAAAAATACAGAATCATATACATACACACAAACCTCTATGAATTCATAAGAAGGCCGAAAAGGGAACAAACAGCAGATGGGGCAAACAGTAAATAAACAGCAAGATGGCAGGCTTAAATCTAACCATATCAATAACCAGGTTAAATATAAATGCTATAATATCCCAATTAAAAGGCAGAAACTGTCAGATTATATCAAATAGTAAGACTTAATCATATGCTGCCTAAAAGAAACACACTTAAAATATACAGACACAAATAAATTACAAGTAAAAGGATGTTTTAAAAAAGGATACCATGTAACACTAGTCAACAGAAAGCTGGAGTTACTATATTAACATTAGACAAAGCAGATTTCAAAACAAACAACATGGGATAAAGAGGTCATATAAAAATAAAGGCATCAATTCATGAAGAAGACAAAAGAATTAAGTGCCTAATAACTGAGCTTCAAATTAAAAGAAGCAAAAAGTGATAGAGTTACAAGGAAAATTAGACACACAATTATAATAGGAAATTTCAAAACTGTTCTCATCAACTGATACAACAGGTATACAGAAAATGAGCAAGGATACAGACTTAACACCATCAGCCAACTTACCTACTTGACATTTATGGACCGTTCCCCCACCAACAGCAGAATACACATTCTTTTCAGGTGCACGTGGAACATTTACCAAGCAAGACCATATTGTGGGACATCAGATAAGTCTCAATAAATTTAAAAAGATTCAAATCAGACAAAGTGTATTCTCTGACTACAATAGAATTAAACTAGAAATCAGCAGCAAAAAACATTTCCAGAAAATCCCACGAACATCTGGAAAAAAAATAACACACTTCTAAATAACCTATGGATCAAAGAAGAAATCAAGGGCACCCTCGTGCACTGTTGGTGGGAATGTAAATTGATACAGCCACTATGGAGAACAATATGGAGGTTCCTTAAAAAACTAAAAATAGAATTACCATATGACCCAGTAATCCCACTACTGGGCATATATCCAGATAAAACCATAATTCAAAAAGACACATGCACTCCAATGTTCATTGCAGCACTATTTACAATAGCCAGGTCATGGAAGCAACCTAAATGCCCATCAACAGAGGAATGGACAAAGAAGATGTGGTATATATATATACAATGGAATATTACTCAACCAGAAAAAGGAACGAAATTGGGTCATTTGTAGACACATGGATGGATCTAGAGACTGTCACACAGCGTGAAGTAAGTCAGAAAGAGAAAAACAAATATCGTATATTACCGCATATATGTGGAATCTAGAAAAATGGTACAGATGAACCAGTTTGCAAGGCAGAAATAGAGACACAGATGTATGGACACCAAGGAGGTAAAGCGGGGGTGGGGGTGGGATGAATTGGGAGATTGGGATTGACATATATACACTAATATGTATAAAACAGATTAACTAACAGTAGCCTCCTGTATAAAAATAAATAAAATAAAATTCCAAAAAAAAAAAAAGAAATCAAAAGGAAAATTAGAAAATGTTTTGAACTGAGTAAAAATGAAAACAACATTTGCCAGAATTTGTGGGTTGCCGCTAAAGCACAACTCGGGAGGAAACACCTCAGCTTCCACCTTAAGAAACTAGAAAGACAAGAACAAATTAAACCCGAGAGACTGGTTAAAGATGGCAGAGTAGAAGGACGTGCGCTCACTCCCTCTTGCAAGAGCACCAGAATCACAACTAACTGCTGAACAATCATCAACAGGAAGATGCTGGAACTCACAAAAAAAGATACCCCACATCCAAAGACAAAGGAGAAGCCACAGTGAGATGGTAGGAGGCGTGCAATCACAATAAAATCAAATCCCATAACTGCTGGGTGGGTGACTCACAAACTGGAGAACAATTATACCAGAGAAGTCCACCCACTGGAGTGAAGGTTCCGAGCCCCACATCAGGCTTCCCAACCTGGGGGGTCCAGCAAAGGGAGGGGGAATTCCCAGAAGATCAGACTTTGAAGGCTAGCGGAATTCGACTGCAGGACTTCGACAGGACTGGGGGATAGAGAGACTCCACTTTTGGAGGGCACACACAAAGTAGTGTGTGCATGAGGATCCAGGGGGAAGGAGCAGTGACCCCATAGGAGACTGAACCAGACCTACCTGCTAGTTTTGGAGGGTCTCCTGTGGGGGTTGGGGGTCGGCTGTGGCTCAGCGTGGGGACAAGGACACTGGCAGCAGAAGCTCTGGGATGTATTCCTTGGCGTGAGCTCTCCCAGAGTCTGCCATTAGCCTCACCAAAGAACCTATAGGCTCCAGTGCTGGGTCGCCTCAGGCCAAACAACCAACAGGGAGGGAACCCAGCCCCACCCATCAGCAACAAGTGGATTAAAGTTTTACTGAGCTCTGCCCACCAGAGCAACACCCAGCTCTACCTACCACCAGTCCCTCCAATCAGAAAGCTTGCACAAGCCTCTTAGATAGCCTCATCCACCAGAGGGCAGACAGCAAGAAGCAAGAAGAACTACAATCCTGCAGCCTGTGGAATGAAAACCACATTCACAGAAAGACAGACAAAATGAAAAGGCAGAGGACTTTGTACCAGATGAAGGAACAAGATAAAACCCCAGAAAAACAACTAAATGAAGTAGAGATAGGCAACCTTCCAGAAAAAGTATTCAGGATAATGATAGTGAAGATGATCCAGGACCTCAGAAAAAGAATGGAGGCAAAGATCGAGAAGATGCAAGAAACGTTTAACAAAGACCTAGAAGAATTAAAGAACAAACAAACAGAGATGAACAATACAATAACTGAAATGAAAAATACACTAGAAGGAATCAATAGCAGAATAACTGAGGCAGAAGAATCGATAAGTGACCCGGAAGACAGAATGGTGGAAATCACTGCCGTGGAACAGAATAGAGAAAAAAGAATGAAAAGAAATGAAGAGAGCCTAACAGACCTCTGGGACAACATTAAACGCACCAACATTCACATTACAGGGGTCCCAGAAGGAGAAGAGAGAGAGAAAGGAACCAAGAAAATATTTGAAGAGATTATAGTTGAAAACTTCCCTAACATGGGAAAGGAAATAGCCACCCAAGTCCAGGAAGCGCAGAGAGTCCCATACAGCATAAACCCAAGGAGAAACACCTCAAGACACATAGTAATCAAACTGACAAAAATTAAAGACAAAGAAAAATTATTAAAAGCAACAAGGGAAAAAAGACAAATAACATACAAGGGAACTCCCATAAGGTTAACAGCTGATTTCTCAGCAGAAACTCTACAAGCCAGCAGGGAGTGGCACGATATATTTAAAGTGATGAAAGGGAAGAACCTACAACCAAGATTACTCTACCCAGCAAGGATCTCATTCAGATTCGAAAGAGAAATCTAAAGCTTTACAGACAAGCAAAAGCTAAGAGAATTCAGCACCACCAAACCAGCTCTAAAACAAATGCTAAAGGAACTTCTCTAAGTAGGAAACACAAGAGAAGAAAAGGACCTACAGAAACAAACCTAAAACAATTAAGAAAATGGTAATAGGAACATACATATTGATAAATACCTTCAATGTAAATGGATTAAATGCTCCAACCAGAAGACACAGGCTCGCTGAATGGATACAAAAACAAGACCTGTATATATACTGTCGACAAGAGACGCACTTCAGATCCAGGAACACATACAGACTGAAAATGAGAGGATGGAAAAAGATATTCCATGCAAATGGAAATCAAAAGAAAGCTGGAGTAGCAATACTCATATCAGATAAAATAGACTTCAAAATAAAGATCTTCACAAGAGACAAGGAAGGACACTACATAATGACCAAGGGATCAATCCAAGAAGAAGATACAACAATTATGAATATATATGCACCCAACATAGGAGCACCTCAATACATAACGCAACTGCTAACAGCTATAAAAGAGGAAATTGACAGTAACACAATAATAGTAGGGGGCGTTAATACCTCACTTACACCAATGGACAGATCATCCAGACAGAAAATTAATAAAGAAACAAAATCTTTAAATGACCCAATAGACCAGATAGATTTAATTGATATTTATAGGACATTCCATCTGAAAACAGATTACACTTTCTTCTCAAGTGCTCACAGAACATTCTCCAGGATAGATCACACCTTGGGTCACAAATCAAACCATGGTAAATTTAAGAAAATTGAAATCACATCAAGCATCTTTTCCGACCACAATGTTATAAGATTAGAAATCAATTACAGGGGGAAAAAAGTAAAAAACACAAACACATGGAGGCTAAACAATACGTTACTAAATAACCAAGAGATCACTGAAGAAATCAAAAAGGAAATCAAAAAATACCTAGAGACAAATGACAACAAAAACACGACAATCCAAAACCTATGGGATGCAGCAAAAGCAGTCCTAAGAGGGAAGTTTATAGCAATACAAGCCTACCTCAAGAAACAAGAAAAATCTCAAATAAACTGTCTAACCTTACACCTGTAAGACCCAGAGAAAGAAGAACAAACAAAACCCAAAGTTAGTAGAAGGAAAGAAATCATAAAGATCAGAGCAGAAATAAATGAAACAGAAACAAAGAAAACAATAGCAAAGATTAATAAAACTAAAAGCTGGTTCTTTGAGAAGATAAACAAAATTGATAAACCATTAGCCAGACTCAACAAGAAAAAGAGGGAGAGGACTCAAATCAAAAAAATTAAAAATGAAAAAGGAGAAGTTACAACTGACACCGCAGAAATACAAAGAATCCTAAGAGACTACTACAAGCAACTATATACCAATAAAATGGACAACCTGGAAGAAATGGACAAATCTGTAGAAAGGTATAAACTTCCAAGACTGAACCAGGAAGAAACAGAAAATATGAACAGACCAATCACAAGTAATGAAATTGAAACCGTGATTAAAAATCTTCTAACAAACAAAAGTCCAGGACCAGATGGCTTCACAGATGAATTCTACCAAACATTTAGAGAAGAGCTAACACCCATCCTTCTCAAACTCTTCCAAAACATTGCAGAGGAAGGAATACTCCCAAACTCATTCTACGAGGCCATCATCACCCTGATACCAAAACCAGACAAAGATACTAGAAAAAAAGAAAATTACAGACCAATATCACTGATGAATATATATGCAAAAGTCCTCAACAAAATACTAGCAAACAGAATCCAACAACATGTTAAAAGGATCATACAACATGATCAAGTGGGATTTATCTCAGGGATGCAAGGATTCTTCAGTATAAGCAAATCAATCAATGTGATATACCGAATTAACAAACTGAAGAATAAAAATATGATCATCTCAATAGATGCAGAAAAAGCTTCTGACAAAATTCAACACCCATTTATGATAAAAACTCTCCAGAAAGTGGGCATAGAGGGAACCTACCTCAACATAATAAAAGCCATATATGACAAACCCACAGCAAACATCATTCTCAATGGTGAAAAACTGAAAGCAATTCCTCTAAGATCAGGAACAAGACAAGGATGTCCAGTCTCACCACTCTTTTTCAACACAGTTTTGGAATTCCTAACCACGGCAATCAGAGAAGAAAAAGAAATAAAAGGAATACAAATTGGAAAAGAAGAAGTAAAACTGTCACTGTTTGCAGATGACATGATACTATACATAGAGAATCCTAAAGATGCCACCAGAAAACTACTAGAGCTAATCAGTGAATTCGGTAAAGTTGCAGGATACATAATTAATGCACAGAAATCTCTTGCATTCCTATACACTAACAACGAAAGATCAGAAAGAGAAATTAAGGAAACAATCCCATTTACCACTGTAACAAAAAGATTAAAATACCTAGGAATTAACCTACCTAAGGAGGTAAAAGACCTGTATGCAGAAAACTATAAGACACTGTTGAAAGAAATCAAAGATGACACAGACAGATGGACAGATATACCATGGTCTTGGATTGGAAGAATCAATATTGTGAAAATGACTATACTGCCCAAAGCAATCTACAGATTCAATGCAATCTCTATCAAATTAGCAATGGCATTTTTTACAGAACTAGAACAAAAAATCTGAAAATCTGTATGGAGACACAAAAGACCCCAAATAGCCAAAGCAATCTTGAGGGAAAAAAACTGAGCTGGAGGAATCAGGCTCCCTGACTTCAGACTACACTACAAAGCTACAGTAATCAAGACAATATGGTACTGGCACAAAAACAGAAATATAGATCAATGGAACAGGATAGAAAGCCCAGAGATAAACCCACACACCTATGGTCAACTAATCTATGACAAAGGAAGCAAGGATATACAATGGAGAAAAGACAGTCTCTTCAATAAGTGGTGCTGGGAAAACTGGACAGCTACATGTAAAAGAATGAAATTAGAACACTCCCTAACACCATACACAAAAATAAACTCAAAATGAATTAAAGACCTAAATGTAAGACCGGACACTATAAAATTCTCAGAGGAAAACATAGGAAGAACACTCTTTGACATAAATCACAGCAAGATCTTTTTGATCCACCTCCTAGAGTAATGGAAATAAAAACAAAAATAAACAAATGGGACCTAATGAAACTTCAAAGCTTTTGCACAGCAAAGGAAACCATAAACAAGACAAAAAGACAACCCTCAGAATGGGAGAAAATATTTGCAAATGAATCAAAGGACAAATGATTAATCTCCAAAATACACAAACAGCTCATGCAGCTCAATATTAAAAAAACAAACAACTCAATCCAAAAATGGGCAGAAGACCTAAATAGACATTTCTCCAAAGAAGACATACAGATGGCCAAGAAGCACATGAAAAGCTGTTCAACATCACTAATTATTAGAGAAATGCAAATCAAAACTACAATGAGGTATTACCTCACACTGGTTAGAATGGACATCATCAGAATATCTACAAACAACAAATGCTGGAGAGGGTGTGGAGAAAAGGGAACCCTCTTGCACTGTTGGTGGCAATGTAAATTGATACAGCCACTATGGAGAACAGTATGGAGGTTCCTTAAAAAACTAAAATCAGAACTAACATACGACCCAGCAATCCCATTGCTGGGCACATACCCAGAGAAAACCAGAATTCAGAAAGACACATGCACCCCAACGTTCACTGCAGCGCTATTTACAATAGCCAGGTCATGGAAGCAACCTAAATGTCCACTGACAGACGAATGGATAAGGAAGATGTGGTACATATACACAGTGGACTATTACTCAGCTATGAAAAGGAACGAAACTGGGTCATTTGTAGAGATGTGGTTGCACCTAGAGACTGTCATACAGAGTGAAGTAAGTCAGAAAGAGAAAAACAAATATCGTATATTACCGCATATATGTGGAATCTAGAAAAACTGTACAGATGAACTGGTTTGCAAGGCAGAAGCAGAGACACAGATGTAGAAAACAAAGGTGTGGACACCAAGGGGGGAAAGCGGGGAGGGGGTGGTGGTGCGATGAACTGGGAGACTGGGATTGACATATATACACTGATATGTGTAAAATAGATAACTAATAAGAACATGCTGTATAAAAAGTAAATAAATAAAATAAAAATTTTTTTAAACGGCTGCAAAAAAAAGGAACAAATTAAACCCAATGTAAACAGAAGAAAAAATAAAGAACACAGCAGAAATCAAAGAAACAGAAAACAGTAAAACATACAGAAAATCAATGAAAACTAAAGTTTTATTGATCTTTTAGAAGATCAATAAAATTGATACATTTCTAGCCAGACTGATGAGGAAAAAGAGAAGATACAAATCACCAATCTCAGGAATACGAAAGGCACATCCTGGTGATGGGGAAAAGTTGAAGCACACAGCTGAAGGGCTGCAGCTGAAGCTGTAGTCTCATCCTGGAGTCAGTGGAACACTGCATGAGACCACAACATGTTATGGGAGCACATTAATTAATCATTAATCCTAAATGGGAGACCAGGGGAAACTGTGGGAAAGGTCATGTCTGAACTGGTCCTTGAAGGACCAGGGGTCCTGTGACAAGAAGCTGGGTGAGAGAAAAATCCAGGACAAAGGAAATTCAGGGAAACACACAGAGGCAGGAAAATACAAAACAGCTCTGTATGTGGTGTGCATGTTGAAAGGCTGGGGTGATGGCACAGCGGAGAGGAAGGACAGTACCTAAGAGGCAGATTACAGAGGACCTGAAACCCCTTGCTAATGAGGCTGGACTTTAATTTATTTTATTTTAATTAATTAATTAATTAATTTATGGCTGTGTTGGGTCTTCATTGTTGCGCGCGGGCTTTCTCTAGTTGCGGCAAGTGGGGGCTACTCTTCATTGAGGTGCGCAGACTTCCCATTGGGTGGCTTCTCTTGTTGCAGAGCATGGGCCCTAGGGGCACAGGCTTCAGTAGTTGTGGCACGTGGGCCTCAGGAGTTGTGGCTCATGGGCTCTAGAGTGCAGGCTCAGTAGTTGTGGCGCCCGGGCTTAATTGCCCTGCAGCATGTGGGATCTTCCCGGACCGGGGCTCGAACCCATGTCCCCTGCCTTGGCAGGCGGATTCTTAACCACTGAGCCCTCAGGGAAGCCCCTGGACTTTATTTTTTAAGAAAGGGAAACAAGCAAAAGCTTTTCAGATTCAAAGTGACAGAGTCAGGACTGTGCTTTACAAACGTGAGACTGCAGAGGAAGAAACTGAAGTCAAGGACAGCAGTTAGGGGTTCACTGAACGACCCCAACAAGGCATGACAACAGTGGTCTGGTGAGAGGTGGCCAGCACCTTAGAAAGGAGGAGACCAATGGAGGGGTCATTCCGGAAGCAGAATCAGCAGGTTGCAGACAAAAGAAATCTCCAAAGGGAAAGAGGAAAAGTAAAAAATGTCCCCTGGTTTCAAAGTGAGTCGTCGTGGAGATACGATGCTGTTTGTTGAGATCTAAAATCCCGAGAAAGAAGGAAGCACAAGCATGGGGGGCGGGGGCTCCCAGGGAGGACGCTGTGCTCCCTTCTGAATGGCTGAGATGGCGGTGTGGGCAGACTGGCTCTGAGGGGGTGTCCTCAGACAGCCAGAGGCCGGAGCCCGCAAATGGGGACACAGATTTATGAGTCGGCTTCACAGACAGGACGGCTACGCTACAAGAGCAGCTACCGCGCTATAATGACATCAAGCCCAGGCCTCTGCAGGAATTAACTACGCAATACATCTTTCCCAGTGTTTAATCTCATCTCTTCTAAAGATTCGACATTTCACACAAAACGATTTTACTGAATGTCAAGATACATAAATTTCATAAACATTCACACATTTTTAAGCTAAAGCGAATTGTTTCCTGCCTCTATATTAGTAATATTTACTTGCGGTTAGGTTAATTAGCCCCGTGTATGTCTCCTGCAGAGCTTCACAAACATCTGATGAAGGACCAATTTTTAAAATTCCCAGTCCATTATGGACCTATCTACAGTCCTACGTGCTTGGACTGAACTGTGTCCCACCCAAATTCATATGGTGAGGCCCTAACCAGCCCCCAACCCTCCTCCCCCACTCAGTGTGACTATATTTGGAGACAGACAGGGCTTACAAGGAGGTAATCAGGGTTAAATGAGGTCAGAAGGGTAGGGCCCTGATAAACAGAACTAGCCTCTTGACACCAAAGAGTGCGGGAGGTGGCTGGGAAGCGGGGGAGGTCCTCTCTCTCTCTCTCCCTTCCTCTGAATGCACTCAAAGAAGAGGGCATGTGAGCACACAGCCAGATGGCAGTCAGCCACGAGCCAAAAAGAAGTGGTCTCAGAATAAATTCTACCCTGCTGACACCTGGAGCTTGCACTTCCCAGCCTCAAGAATGGTGAGAAGTAAATTTCTGTTGTTTAGGCCACCCAGTCTGTGGCACTGGGCCATGCAGCCAGAGGAGACTAATTCATGCTGCCTGTGACCAAATGAGCTTGCACCACACACAGCTCACCACGCAAGCTGAACACTTCTCTAACTGGTTTATACCTCATTCAACAAGATGAGGCCACTGATCGTACACTTAAATGCAGCCGCAACGTCAAACTGCCTTGGAAGTTTCTAAATGCTTACCCTCTGTTTCTGTGCTTATCTCACTGTGGACCAGCAGTGAACATTCTGTGGAGTAACACCAGTCTGCAGCCCATGCTTCAACCAGCACTGGTTTATAGTCTTTCTATGATTTTTTTAAAATGCAACACTTGGCTTAAACATAGAACTAGAAATAAAGGCATACATTTTAAACACGTTAGAAACCAGTTGCATGCTTGGGGTGAGGGGAGTAACAGAGAAGCTCAGGATTCCATCACATCAGATGCAGACAAGATTCCTCAAGACACTGCAGAGTGCAGGTTCCTAAAAATGAACAGCACTGGGCCTTGTTTATGATGCCCCTGGAATTCTGTTTCTCTTTAGTTCTTGCATCAGTCTCTGTAATCATATCTACAGAGCACATTACAGTTTGATTACAAACTCATAGCTGGAGTATTACTTCTTCTTCAACTGACTATATATATATATATATATATATATATATATATATATATATATACACACATATATATACAAACTCACAAAACAGTTGCCCTCCAGAGACTCTGACTTAGACAGATGAGAAAATTAACTCCCATGATCCTGACGATGAGGTGAGGACCCTCTGGTCCCAATGCAGAGATGTCTAACTTTCTGATGGCCATTCCAGAGGATCTTCAATGAAATCTAATTCATACACTCGGTTTTCATTCTGAACAATTATTAGTGTGTTTGCTTTTCCTATAAGGTAGTGTTTGTTCATCTTCCAAAGCTTCAGATAGCTTCTGTACCATAAATGAGAACCACATTCATCCTTTCCGTTCACATGGAAACAGGTCAGAGATCAAGAGAGATGATCATGGTCTCAAGCTTGCATCATGCCTTAGCAAACACGCAGATGCACAAGATCACAGAATTTATTTTTTGCAAACAGGACTGCTGTGTAAAACTTTGCTGGCTGAACTTAAGTCTTTTTTTTATATCCAAGGAAAAGGGAATTGAGTGTTACTGTTCTTACTTCTTTTCAGTTCTTGTAAGTGTAGGACTCAATGAGGGAGAGCTGATACAGAACAGAAATTCAAAACTGTAAACACCCCAGAGATTAATCAATGGCAACCTCCTTGTAACAGAGGAGGCTAGCCGTGCACCTAAACCATCTCCTCCTTCTTGTGCGCACACAGCTGGACCACATTTCCCAGCCTCCCAGTGACCACGTTGTTTCCTAACAGCCGCGGCTATTTTTCACAGCCAGTAAACTGTGAGTAGAAGTGATAACGTGCTCCTTCCAGGCCTGGTCCATAAAATCCTCTCTCTTGCCATCCTGCATGTCCCTCTTCCCCAGCTCTTACATTTAGGTCATTGATCCATTTTGGGTTGATTTTTGTATATGGTGTTAGGTGGGAGTCAGTCTTTTGTATGTGGATATCCAGTTGTCCCAGCACTATTCTTTGAAAAGACTGTTCTTTCCCCCATTGAATTATCCTGGCACTTTTGTAAAAAAAAAAAACCAACAGACCATAAATGTGAGGGCTATTTCTTGACTCTCAAATTCTATTCCATTCATCTATATGTCCTTTCTTACGTCAGCACACAGCCTTGATTACTGTAGCTTTATAGTAAGTTTTGAAATTGGGAAGTGTGAGTCCTCCCGCTTTGTTCTTCTTTTTCAAGATTGTTTTGGGTCCCTTGCATTTTCATATGAATTTTAGGATCAATTTCTGCAAATAAATTAGCTGGGATATCATTACGGATTGTGTTGAATCTGTAGATCAATTTGGGGAATAGTGCCATCTTAACAGTATTAAGTCTTCCATTTTATTCTTTTTTATACTATTGTAAATGGAATTGTGTTCTTAATTCCTTTTTGGTTTGTTCATTGCTACTGTATAGAAATACAATTATACTGTTTTTGTATTCTGTAATCTTGTTGAATTCATTTAGTAGTTCTAATAGTTTTTTAAGTAGATTCCTTAGGAATTTCTATTTACTAGATTATGTCAACTGCAGACAGTCTTTCACCATTAGGTATGATGTTAGCTGTAAGTTTTGCATAGCAGCCCTTTTTCAGCTTGAAGAAAAGGGATAATTTTGTAAATGCTACTGACTGTCGAGCCTTTACTAGTATTTATAGGGGACCTTTATGTTTGAGAGCTGGGCCTGGCCATAAAATGATATACGGTAGAGAACCCATATGCTTACTTCTAGGAAAAATGCCAGTTACAGAAATGGATTAGCTGAGCAAGATGCTCTTGACACAACTGAGACGGTCAAGATGCTCCACACCCACGAAAAAATGCTGAACATCATTAGTCATCATGGAAATAAAAATCCAAACCACAATGAGATACCACTTCACACCGCTAGGACAGCTGTAATTTAAAAAAACAGAAAATAAGTGTTGATGAGGATATGGAGAAACTGGAATCCTTGTGCACTCCTGGTAGGAATGTAAAATCATATAGCAGCTGTGGAAAACAGTTTGGTAGTTCCTCAAAACATTAAACATAGAGTTACCATATGATCCAGCAATTCCATTCCTAGATATATACTCAAAAGAAGAACGGAAAGCAGGGACTCAAACAGATACTTGTGCGCTGATGTTCACTGAAGCATTATTTACAATTATGCTAAATAAAATAAGCCAGACAAAAAGGGACAAATAATTATACAAATTCACTTATATGAAATGTCTAGAATAGACAACCTCATAGAGATAGAAAGTAAAGGTGAGGTTAGAAGGGACTGGGTGACGGGACTGGGGGGTAATTGCTTAATGGATACAGAGTTTCTGCTTGGGGTGATGAAAAAGTTTTTGGAAATTTATAGTGGTGATGGTTGCATAACACTGTGAATGTAATTAATGTCACTAAGTCGTACACTTAAAATGGCAAATTTTGTTATATATACTTCACCACAATAAAATATATACACATATATATTTTAAAACTAGGTCCACAGCTATCAGTACACACACGCTTCAACCATCTCTAGTACCGTAGCAATGTTTTGGTGTTCCTGTCTAGGGAAAGCCCTGTGACCTTAATCATGTCACTGCATACACAGCACAAGCTCCTCTTGTTCAGTATTGTGACTACTCACTTATGTGCAAGCCAAGAGCTTTATATGATTCTTATGCAGTAGGGATGTGTCATTGCAGTTATACAGATAATGGCATTCTGCCCTCTGTCCTTGCAGGTACTGATGCTGGAGATCTACCTGAGTCAAGCAGGGTTCTTATCTGCAAGCCACAAACACCAATTCTGTTTTACTTGAGCAAAGAAAGTATGTGTTAAAAGGGTATCAGGCAGCTCACATACCCTCCAAAAGGTCTAAAACACCAGGTGTGACTGTCACACAGCCAGAAGCAATGTCCACAATCACGCACAGAGCTTATCCAGTAAGGATGCCAGGGCCCCGGCTGCTGGACATAGACGGAACACCCCCGACAACAGACACCACCGCAGCCTCCCTCCCCATAGTGGATCCTGCATGGTACCTGCTTCTTGGGGTCACTGGCTTCCAGTGCAAAGTCTGGTGTGGCAAGGTTAAAACCGTCTGAATATGGATCATGTGCCATGTCCATGCCCTGGAAGCAGAGGAGGCCAGGAAGGGAGCATCTGGCACCGTCTGCTTCTAGAATGGGAAGGGGCCTCTGCCTCATAAGGTCAGAGGTTCTCTGGACACAGGAACGGGGCTTAGAGACTCAATGACCAAAGAAAATGACATGTTCACTGCACCATGTCTTCAGGCAAACCAATGTGCAAAATTAACAATTCAAGCAAAATATGCCTGAAAGGAGTTCTCAGTAGAGGAAGAAGGACCACCTAGAGCATCAAGCAAGCAAGAGCTCAGTCCTCTGGAGGAGCCACAAGGAGCTGAATATGATAAAGCATGGAGAGGAGAGCAGCCGGGGAGGGCTGCAAGCTTCCATCCAGGGCCTGCAAAACTCAATCTGAACTTGAATCCTGAAGATGGTGGAGAGCCAGTGAAGGCTTTAAGGAGAGAATGAGATCAGATTTGTGTTTAAGAACAACCGTTTAGCAGCAGAATGGATCGGAGAGCCCCGGGCCAGGATGCCAGTTAAGAACTTGCTGTAACTCAGGCAAGAAACGGCAAGGGCCTGCTCTAAGGCTACACACGGGGCAGTGAGTGGAGAAGACTTTAGTCCAGATGAAACGACTGCTGGACTGGCGGGGAGTGAGGGTGATTCACCTCCAACTTCTGGTTGAGACCAGGTGGATGTGACAGACGAACGCGGTTTTGGATGGCTGACTGAGAGCACCGGGTAACACTCAGGTAGAGGCAGTCTGGGTGCAGATGCCCGGGTGGGTGATCAACAGGGGGTGCTGCAGCAAAGCGGAAGTCACAGGGAAGACTGCAAACCAGGGCAGGGGACGCCCAGGGAGTGAGGAGGGATAGGAGAGGAGGAATGGGATGAGTCCTCAGGAGGAGAAATCCTGGAAGCAGGTGGAGAAGGCACAGGTCAAAGAGGTGGGAAGAAAACCAGGAGACCAATCTCTCAGAGCAAAGGATGAATTGAGTCATTCACCTCAAACAAGCGCTGTGCATGGATCATGTTTAGTCGTCCTCCCAGGCTTTAAGCAGTTCTCCCCACAGAGAATGATAAAACTTCAAGTTTCTGTAATGGCTGTGTGAGTACGTTTCTAACTAAGAGTATATTTTCCACCTAGTTTTGAAGACCTGGGTTCTTGTGGGGGAAAAAATCCAAAGCAAATTTCAGGAAGCAGTTTTGTCAAGTTTCTAAGTCAGTGCTCCAACTCCCTTAACCCGACCCTTTTCCACGTAGGGTCTGAGACATGGCTTCAAAGTGGTAATTCTAGCACCTGTAGTCCACCACACACCACTTATCTACTCTGGCTGCAGTTTTCCTGGAGCCCTAGAGACCAGGAAGGTCTCCCCAAGATACATCTTTTCTTCTCCAAGTGCCCTGTGCATGGCCCATGTGCATCCGTTGGGCCAGGAGAGCAAGGGGGAGGGAAAAGGAGCATGGATTCCCCATGCAGGCAATTCACAGACATGGGTTTCTAGCTCATCAGACTGCCCACTGCCCTCCTCCTGCCTGTCTCACAAATACTTGAGACTCTGTGAGACCAGAAGCAATAGTCCTCTTTTAGCATCTTTTAGCATCCTCTGTCTCAGTGACTGGCTCTCCATCTGATACCCAAGCTGGACACCTGTGGTCACTTGTGACATCCCCTCTCCCCTAACACACACCACACCCAACACATCACTGAGGCCTCTGAATACTGCTTCCCACATGTGCCGCTCCAAACAGCCACTGCCCGCCCTGGTCCAAGCTACCAGGATCTGTCCCCCGCACCCTGCAGTTACTGCATAATTCATTTTCACTCTTGACCCCCAGAAACATCCTCCATCTGAGCATGAGTGAGAACCATACTCCACTCTGCACCTCAGCCATTTTGCATCTATCTGTGTGACCATCTGGTGCTTTGTATCCACACTAGTTAAGGCTCCAAGAGGCCAAGGACCAAGCCTGCCTCTGCTCAGGGCCTGGCACAAGGTGTGCAATCCCCCAAATCTGCTGGGTAAACATCCCTCACGGGACACTGTCAACTGCATGGTCAGAGGCCAATGACCTTGCCCTCTCCGACACCACGAGGCACTTTAACCACATTTGGTGAGGAGGAAGTAATGCAAAAGGGAGTAGAGTTATTAAGTAGGAAACGATGTTTTGTCTCCTCTCCTCTTTCCAAGTTCCTAAAATAAACCTGTAAATGGCAGAGGACAGGAGCTGATGCATTTAGGAAGAACAGGGGCCCAGTTTTCAAATTTGCTCCTCACCATTACAAACTTTTCTTCTTCTGTTTCAACATCAAAATGCCAGCAATTTATGAGGAACTTAATGGAGACTGGTCACTATAAACCTCAGGCTGCCTGGAAACCATTCCTCTCAAATCCAAGGATCTGCTGCCACTATAATGTGCCAACATCATCTCTGCGCTTTGGGTTTATTTATTTTGTTTGTTTTGCAACAGAGCTATCACTTCTATCTTCAAATGACAACATTCAATATACTCTAGCATAGTCGCATAATATACTTAGAAAGCATTAAGTTAAAAAAGTCACTGAAATCAGCACACTTAGGGAAATAAAACCAATTGAATGATGAAAACGATGAAGCTTTAAAAAGACTGCCAACTTATCTCTTCAGTCAGGGAGATGACTAACATATGGAGTGTAACATTATCTCTTCCATTTTAGACTCACTTTCAGAATTAGCAACGTACTAATTGTCTTGTTCTGTCACCGAATCTTTAAATATCTTCATATTTTATTAATCTAATTAGCCATCATTTTGACAATTTCTTCCCTGGATTTATAGATGCAATGTTTATGATTATTTTTATAATGCTAGAAACGGTGCACCTGTGGGGCACTGCAGCTCACTGCCAGCCACGTAGAGTGTCACAGTGCCCACCAACACGGTGATTCTAGATGATTAATTAACAAGTCGGAGGGAAAAACTGCTAAAAAGCACCATCGTTGGGAAACAATTTCAACAGACTGAGATAACTAGAAAACCATACTGATAGAACATAGTGTATGATGTAATTCACATAAAATTTTAAAAGAGACAAAACTAAATGACAGCAGAAGTCAGGGAAGTGGGTGCTTTTGGGTGGTGGTGAGTAATAAAAAGGGCAAGAAGGGGCTTCTGGGAAAATGTTCTATGTCTTAGGAGTATGTTCACTTCTGAAAACTCCATGGAGCTCGACACTCATAACCAGTAACTATATGTATGTTACATTTTAATAAAAAGCTCGCTAAAATATTATGAACATTGACTTAAAATATCCTACAAATATTGGGACTTCCCTGGTGCCGCAGTGGTTAAGAATCCACCAGCCAAAGCAGGGGACACGGGCTCCATCCCTGGTCCGGGAAGATCCCACATGCCGCAGAGCAACTAAGCCCATGTGCCACAACTACTGAGCCTGTGTGCCACAACTACTGAAGCCCGCATGCCTAGAGCCGGTTCTCCACAACAAGAGAAGCCACCTCAATGAGAAGCCCGTGCACCTCCACAAAGAATAGCCCACGCTTGCCACAACTAGAGAAAGCCTGCGTGCAGCAACGAAGACCCAATGCAGCCATAAATAAATAAATAAATTTATATTAAAAAAAACATCCTACAAATATTATAGAATGTAGCATCTACAGTCTTCTATCAGTATGTTTTTAGTAGAGGTCCCTTAAATTCTCTTAGGGTTTAAAATAATTTCTAACTTGCTTTTTGACTCCAACAAGAGTGGAAAAACAGTGTATGTTTATAAAATACATACATACAATGGACATAATACACACACACACACACACACACACACACACACACACACACTGCTGTTCTTTAATGGTTTGGGGCAAAGATACAAAGGATTTAATTCACAAATTCACAGACTCATAAGTGTAATGAATTTCTGGGAATTTTTTTCACATCTTGTTCAATGGCTATATATTTATAAAATTCAATTTAAAAATGTCCCTTATCCAATTAAACCATTACAACATGCCTAGCATGCTTCTTATAGATGACATATTAGATACATCATATTATGCTATATTAGATATGTTATTATTAACAAGAATAGACTTTGTAGCAAACTAGGTATAAATTAGTAGAGTGATAAGTATAGTGATAATCCAAATAATATAAAACATGCTGTAAACTAAACAGAAAATGAAGTACTCTTTAGTTCATAAATGAATTATCATATATTAAAACTGTCCAAAAATACCAAAATAAAAATGATTTTTTTCAGATATAAAATATTATTACAGAATTCTGGGTTCTCACAGGATAATGGGGCCACCTAACTCCAAATCTCTCCATACATCCTCAAAAAAATAAAAATAAAACAGATCAATGAGGAGAGAACAAATGAAACCATCCATTATTCATGCCTGTAACATAACTAGGAGATGGGGAATGCTATGAACTTCATGATATATGAAAATAGGGAAAAACCCAAATCTAGTTAAGACCAGCTCCAGAGCTCACATCTCTGTGGGAAGTCAAGTCAGGGACTTTGAAAAAAGGTAGAGAGAAATAGAGTTCTAATGGTGTTGGAACATATATAAAATCACCCCCAGAAAGAGAAATTTCTACTGTGAGTGAGGAACCACTGAGAACAGATCTGATCAGAGGTTTTCTGAAGAATCAAAAGGATGGGGCTTGAAAATGAACAGAACCAGAGATGTAATCTTAGGAAGGCACTACTTCTGGGAGAAAGATTACATGAAGGATCAGCCACCCAAGGAAGCTGGTAATTATGGGAAAGAAGAAAGTAAAAGGTAGAAATTATGGTCCTACAGAAGTACTCCAGAGCAATACTCACACTTTTCACCACAAAGAAGGTACTCATTTTAAAAATGGCATTTTACCCTACCAAGAAAAGGAAGCACTCTCAAACTAAGGAACCGACTAAACCACTCAAACCTTTTATCTTTGCCAACTAATACTATTGCTAGTCCAGGAAAATTATTCATTTAAAAATGAACAAATAAACAGCAGATAACACCTATACAAAATTACTATGAGAATAAAACACTCAGAGTCAACGTATTTCAATTTTTCATTTTGTTCCCCCCAAAATAAAAAATAAACAAAAGTCAATCAAATAAACAAAACATGAACTAGATGAAAATTACAACTCAATATTTGAATCTAAATGAAATAATCTTAAATAAGCACCTATAAATGTGAAAGAAAACCTTTAAGTACGAAATTTTAAAATTCAGAACAGAAATATCAAATGAACAAACAGGAATTTATAAAATGAGAGTGAAAACCCAGTAAAGAATTAAATAAAAAGACAAACTCATCTTAGAAATGATGATTCAATTACAAAGTCGCCAAGGGAGAATGGATGGAAATGAAAATATAGTAAGGAACATTGAAGAAAGGCTTAAAAAGCCTAGAGGACAAAAGTAAAATAAAGAGATGTCAGGATGAAAGAAAGTGATTGATATAAAAGACAGGCAAAGAAGATCTAACATAAATATAACCGGAGAACCTGAAGACAAAGGAAACAACAGAACACAATTAATAGTGAAAACTATATAGAAAGAAAATGTTCCTGAAATAAAAGGAAACCTGAAACTGCATTGAAAGGACCACCATGTACCTGTGATCTGGACCCATCAACTCTGAGAAGTATACCTATAAAATGATTAGATTTTAAAGGTAAATTTAAAAAGTAATACTAAACCCCCAGGCCTCAAAGCAAAATGACTAAGTCACACACAAAAGGAGAAAAATCAGACTGACATAAGGTTTATAAACAACAATAAACCAAAGCAATAATGCAGCAGCATTTTCAAGAAACTTTAAGAAAACTTAACCAAGAATTTTTTTAATCCAGCCAGTTGTCTTTCAAACGTAAATGCTATAACAGACCAGTCTTAAACATTAAGAACTTAAATACTCTTCTTGAGGAATCTTTGGCTACTCAAAGTAGGATTCATGGTCCATAGCATTGACATTATCTGGGACTTTGTAAGGAATAAGAATCTAGGCCCCTACCAAGAGGTCCAAATGATTAACATGCCCATTATTGTTTGAGAAGCACTTTACTAGAGAACAAGTTTCATAGAAAAAGAGGTGAATAGGGAAACTTTGGCAAGATAACTGATGGGAAGCACTGAAGGGGTTTAACTGCTTACCATGGACTGAAAAAAGATATATGTAAATGCTGAATATTCTGACAAAGTAGGAACAATATAACTGAAATAATGAGAGGATAAAGGAGAACACATTAATTGTCAAAAAGATAATACATAATCAAAGGATGTTATTTAAAATTGACAAACCAAATAGTAGAAATCTAAGTAAAGGCAAAGGGAATTAAGCACATTACAGAAGGTAAAACTATAAAGATACAAGAGAAACCTTCCTAAATACTTCCCATGAAAAATGAGAGCAAAGAAACAGATCATATAGAGAAAGAAACACAGTAAATATAACGTAATACCATAGTATATAAAAGTAAAATAACATGACAATGTTGAGACCAACACATCATGAATCTCAATTAATGCAAATGGACTGAACACACCAATTAAAAGCAAAATAGTTCAAACTTTCTTACAAAAGAAAACCCAATTCTAGGCTGTATATAAGAGACACACCTAAATCAAAGGGATTCAGGAAGGCTAAAAATAAAGGCACTCTGGAAAAAATGGAAATATTAAGAAAGCAGGGAATACAATTTAAATATCACACAAAGTAAAATCTAGGTCAAAAAGCACCAAAAATGACAAAGAAATATTTTTATAATGTTAAAAGTCACAATTCAAAATGAAAACACAGCAGTTATGAATCTCTATGCACCAAATAACACAGCACCACATTCATAAACCAGAAACTACAGTAGGTGCTTTGTAACAGGAACATATTATTTAACAGGAGACTTTAACACCACTCTTAAACCAAGACAAGTGGACGAAAAGTAATAATTTAGGAGACCTAAACAATATGTTTAATAGGGTGGAGCTTATGGAGAAATATAGATATTGATAACATTACATGCTAATTAACAGAGAATATATCTTCTCAAGCACACATGAAACATTCAAAATCATGATCCTATGTTAGGTCACAAAAAAGTCTCAAACTCAAGTGGCATGTATGCATCTAAAAGACAAAATCTGAATATAATTTTAACTAAAACCTAAATGTGCCACATTATTAATAAACTCTGGGCAAAAAATTTAAAAAATAAGTCTATAGTCACAAGTATGGGTGTTCTAACTTGTGACTTCAGCCACATGCTGAATAACTAATATTCAACTATTCTGAAGACAAAACAAAATGACAGACTCCCAAGAACCAACATGTATTTTTAAAGCAAACTCCATTTTACCCTGGAAAATATTTTTAACATTCTTTAAAGTTACGAATCCTGGCTTAATCCTTATCCAAAAAGTTCACCAAGGTCTACTTCATTTTAATCTTAGATTTGTAAATTATTCCACATTTTCCAAATTGTTTTATGAGAAGGAAGGTAAAATAAGGGCTTCTCATGACTCAGATAAAAAATCTCTATCTTTTGATGTCTATGGCAGAGTTTTTTCTTGCACTAACATTTTAAAATATGAAAAGTTAACATTTTATATTTCTGCTTTGTAACTGCTATAAAAATACATATAGCAGGTCTCAAAAATAAAAATAAAATGTGTGGTCTCACAATTCTATCGTTTACTGTAGGTAATTAAAAACATATTAATTAAACGGCTGACAGCACTGTCACAAGTCCAGTGAAGTTTTGCCCAATAAATAGAAATCCTCGTTACTGACAGACACCATGAAGATGTCCCCAACTAGTAACTTACTGATTCATTTGGCAACCCCATGTGTGACATCAACTGTATCTTGCCAACAAGAAGAAGAGTAGAATCACAAACGGCCATGATTAAAGTCTCAAATACTCCCAGAGATAATAATAATGCAAAGAGGAGAGTAAAGATCTAATAGTCAAAGGGACAAGGACTCAGTTTCTCTAAATAAACAGGCAATAGCAACTGACGCTTCGATGACTGCACATGCTTTTCCTTCACTTAAACTTTGCATATAAATTCTCAAAATTTATGCTAAGTTAAAAATGGCTCAAAATTCTTCCTAAGCATTTAGGGGAAAAATTCCAAGGGCCATCATCACTGACTTGCTATTTTCACTCAATTTGGAACTGATTTTATACTAAATATGAAAATACATGCTGGTGTGTCTATGGAAGGAGGGGTAGATAGAAAGACTGGGAAAGAGTCTTACTAGGTCCTTGGAAATCCCAATATTTATGATAGGGCCATGCGACAGTACATCCAGTATAATAGTGATTCCTTAATTAATGACACACACAGTTATATCTCTATTTGCAGGAATACATAAAATTCTTTAAACAAAGTTATTTTGTTTTTAAATTTTATTTTTATATCATATAATAAAATTGACCTTTTTAGCATACGGTTTCATGAATTTTAACTTCCATAGATTCATGTAACCATCACCATAATCAGGGTACAGATCAGTTCCATCACCTTCAAAAACCCCTCAAGTTACATCTTTACAGTCATTCAAAGCAAAATTAATTTAATTTACATTATTTTAATGCTTTTTCCCACAAAAGAGTAAAACAAAGAGTAAACCAAAACAATCCCTCCAAACATCTGGGAATCAGTGACCCAGGGATTCAAAGAACACAGGGATAAGGTAAGGTTTATTTGTGCTCAGTTCCGTTTTTTAGTCCTCAGGAAAAGAAGAATTCACACAAAGTATGTGCCCTGCTCTAAAAGCACTGCTCTCTGATTAGGAATCTAGTGGTTCCTGTTCCGCAACAGAGAGATGTTCTCTGTTTTGTGTTTATGGCCTCTGGCCAAACCCAGAGCCCCAATCCAGGAGGGGCTTAATATACCTCTGCTTGCTCCCAGCCCAAGACACGGCTTAAGACCTCAGTGAAACAGCTGGAGAAGAGTTGAACAAGGAGGCCTAAAATAGGGGGTTGTCAGCAGAAAAGAGGTGGCAATACATTTCAGAGGATGGAAATAAGAAGTGAAAGGTAGAAGAAACTTGCGGGATAGTTGAGGTAGGGGAGAAAGAGGGACGATAGTAGAAAATGAGAGTGAAAAGGGGGTTGAAAAACTGGACGGTTAAAGCAAGTTCATCCAAAGAACTGTATCACTGAAGCTAAGCCACCCCACCCTTAAACTCTCTCTCCTGAGGATAAATTATTTAAAGTAGAATTTCTAGGTCAAAGACTATACCTATTTCACATTTGTTTAAAATTTATGAAGCTTATTTAAAAAAGGAAAAACCCTTGAAAACTCCCTAATCCAATTCATTTTTGTTGAATTAGACTGCTGCAACTGATTCTTTTCCCGTAGTTGCACGATGATCTGTTTGAAATTCATTCTTATTAAAAAAATTTATAAAAAATGCACAAACTACATAGACTGCTCCTTTGCTTTGGCTCCAATCCAATCCTGGTACTATCCTTGGCAAAAAGCAGGACAAAATATTTGTTATTAATAAGCAGCTTTTGCTCTCCCTAAACTGTAGGTACAACTGATCCGAACCTGAAATAACAAGCACACCAGTCATTATCCTTCAACCTGTCATTTCCTCATGATGCAAGGACTTCTACTACCCTGAAAAGGTCAAAACTGCTTTGTAAAACACCATTCAAGTCATAAATTCTAAAGTTCAGTAACGTTGGATGTCCTCTTACATATGCATTCCTTTACATAAATATTTTTTAAATTACCAAGAGCACTCTTATTTGTACTAAACAGCCAGGTGTAAAACAAATTCACTAACTTCTGCTCATGAATCCTTATTCTTACATACGTATTTGTTTATCAGCACATTAAATATTCCTGGAAGCATATATAAGAAACTTACCAGATTGGCTGCCTCCATGAAAGAGAATTTGTTTGACGGGGAGCAAAAGGTAGAGGGATTTTTTTCACTGTGTTTTTGACCTTTCAAGTTCTGAATCATATAAATGCATTACTATTCAAAGAATAAACACCAAAAAATTTAAATAAAGAAGATCATTACTTCTGTAAGAAACAGCTTTGTAGTTTCCATGCTGCCAGCTAACAGAAGTGAAACCATATCAAAAGATACTGTTATATATCAAGCCACATGGAAGATGAGGCCAAGTACCACCATCCAAACAAAAGATGTATATGGGAGAGAACAGCTTCTCCAAAATCTTGATTAAAAGTTATACAAATAAAACAAAAAGCGCCTAGAAGGAATGCTTGGAGCTGGTTCTTTCTCTCGATGGTTGCAATGCCCAACTGAATATCTGCTGCTGTTTTCAAAACTCTGTTCACTCGTGTGTGTGTGTGTGTGTGTGTGTGTGTGTGTGTGTGTGTGTGCGCGCGCAAGAGGACAATGCAGCTGAGGTAACAGCGGAGGTCATAAGCAGCACAGTCTCTAAAGAGTACATTTCCTTGACCCAGACAACCCTCCGGACAATTCCAACATGCAGAGCCAAACGATGGAGGTGACCTCTCTGCAGGACAGTCCTCCACCCCTATGCACTGTCCCATGGTCCACCTGGAAATGGACAGCCACAGAGTAGGACAATGAAACACCATAGCTTCAGAGTCAAGATGGGAACAACAAAACAGGCACTGTTCCTGCTCAGAAGCATGAATGTTATCCAAACCCAATGACAGTCTTAGAAAGGAGAGAAAGAAGTATTCATCTGCCATGCTACAAACCAGAGCAGGTCAGCGCACTGTTTCCAGTGCACAAGGAAAGAAGGACTTGCGCCAGAAGGCAGATCAACTGTCAATAAGCACACTTACAGCTCAACTGACAGTTTTTTCCATACTTAGACATTTTCAAGGAAGGAAGCAGCCTGTTGATTTACATTTTGGTATGAGCTCCTTTCTGCAAACTACTAACCAACAGTTCCCAGACCAGCCCAGTGTGTGGACCACTTGGAGTATCAGTGTAAATTATGATGAGTACAAATGACAGTAAGTTTTAGTGATACGTGGGCCAAAAGAACAGGCAGAAAAATCCAGAAAATCCAAATACCATTAATCTCAGCTAACGTGTGAATTAATAGCTATGATACCAGTTGATAAGGGCTTGAGATAGACCCCTTCCCAAAGACTTCAGATTATAAACCTTCTTTCTCCCAAAAGAATAAATAAGTAGGGCTTGGCACTCTAGTTGTAAAAAGTCACTGACCCTTATTTTAAAGCATAAAAGCTACAAGATAAGTACTCAGAAAATATTTGATACCCAACTGATAAATCAGCTTGCTTTTTAAAAATAAATTTATTTATTTATTTTATTTACTTTTGGCTGTGTTACGTCTTTCTTGCTGCACACGGGCTTTCTCTAGTTGCGGTGAGTGGGGGCTACTCTTCGTTGCGGTGTGCACGCTTCTCATTGCGGTGGCTTCTCTTGTTGAGGAGCATGGGCTCTAGATGCGTGGGCTTCTGTAGTTGTGGCTTGTGGGCTCTAGAGTGCAGGCTCAGCGGCATGTGGGATCTTCCCAGACCAGGGATTGAACCCGTGTCCCCTGCATTGGCAGGCGTATTCTTAACCACTGCACCACCAGGGAAGTCCCTAAATCAGCTTTCAATTGGATCACAATCACATACTATTTAGTCTTTTTTTTTTTTTAATATTCACTTATTTATTTATTTGGCTGCATCGGGTCTTTGTTGAGGCGTGCGGGTTTTCTCTTCTGTAGTTGTGGCATGCGCTGCAGAGCATGTACGCTCCAGAGGTTGCGGCATGTGGGCTCTCTAGTTGAGGCGCGCGAGCTCAGTAGTAGTGGCACATGGGCTTTGTTGCCACACGGCATGTGGGATCTTAGTTCCCCAAGCAGGGATTGAACCCGTGTCCCCTGCATTGGAAGGTGGATTCTTTACCACTAGACCACCAGGGAAGTCCCCAGTCTTTTATATTTTAAAAACTAGTCTTCAGGTTAACCCTTTAAATAGCTTCTTGGCTTAGGATATTTTATAGACTATTTAAACAGTCCTCACAGAAGTTAAACTCAGGAGTAAGTTTAACATTCCAAGTTGTTTAAAATGTTTTTAATTTGAAATTACTTATTTAAAAATTACCAAATATGGAACCAACATGGTGGAGGAGTAGGAGGACGTGGAGTTCATCTCTCTCCACAAATGCATCACGAATACATCTACAGATGGAACAATTCTCACAGAACACCAGCTGAACACTAGCAGAAGACCTTGGACACCAGAAGGGACAAGAAAGATCCCTGCATAACCAGGCAGGATGAAAGAAAGAAGGGAAAAAGAAGAGGAGAGGAAGCGGGACAGGATCTGGAGGGGGAGCTGAAGCAGAGTAGAGGTTCCGCATCTGGAGAAGCCCCCTCACTGACAGGCAAATCAGTTGGGAAAGAAGGGGAGCATCTGAGGCTGTCAGAGGAGGGTGAAATGGCTGGTCTGCGGTAGATAGGACAGAGTGAGACCTACACAGACGGTCCGTGCCACAGCCCTGAATGCCCCAGACTGGGACATGAGTATGCCAGTGCACACGAGGGCTGAGAATTGGAACGTGGGGATTGGAGCAAACCCAGGGAGAAGACTACTGTTCGCTGTGAGAAGACAGCCTGAGGGGACGGGAGGGAGGAAATCCGCAACTGAAAATGCTTGTGGAGGAAACCCAGACTGCCATAGAAGCAAGGCGCCACTGTTGAGAGATGCACAGGGGGTGGAGCCTCCATTGAAGCCTCTCTCTCCCCACATACCAGGCCCCTGCTCCGCCAGGCGCTATAAAAGCCCACCATGGCTGACCTTCTCGTGCTAGCTGTGAGGCACTAGGAATGGCTCCCACTAGGGCCGGATCTCTTGTGCCCATGGCCGCCAGCTTTCCCATGCACCTGTTGCTGCTGGAGCCACCGTGACCCAGGCAGTTGTGCCACCTCCACGTCCTGTCCTCACCGGGGCAGACCCGACTGCTCCAGGGCAACCTCAGGAGCAGACTCCTGTGGGTGGCCCACACGAAGAGGTGGGGCTAAAACCAGAGGTGAGTCCCAGGGGCGGGGCGACTAAGGAAGAGGAGCAAACATCTTTCTGTGCAGCCACACACTCTGCAGATTAAATCCCCGTGATCGGCTTGGTAAACCCTGCATCTATGGAATATCTGAATGGACAAGTGTTCCCACAACTGAAATCAGTCCAGCTCTAGCAGCTGTGGACTTTGGAGGCAAGTACACATGGCAGTTGGGGCAGGTCAGAGTCTGAGCTGCCCCCACAGTGCCCACAGAAGGACCAGAGACCTACCTAGAGGTTGTGGAGGGCCTCCTGGGGAAGCAGAGGTTGGCTGTGACTCATGGTGGAGGCAAGGACACTGACAGCTGAGACCCCAGGAAAATACAATTATTACTGTTTTTTTATGTTTTGTTTTGTTGTTTTTAAATTATTATTTGTTTTTATTTTTATTTAGTTAAAAAATTTTTTTAATATATATATTTTTTTTCTACATTACTCCTTGGTCGTTCTGTGTTTTTTCCTTCTTTTTTTTTCTTTCCTTTGTTCTACTTTGTTTTTATTTTTTTTCCCTTTGTTCTGTTTGCTCTTATCTTTATTTATTGTTTTTTGTGTGTTTGTTTTGTTCTCTTTGCTTTTTCCTTCAGTTTGCATTCTGCTTTTCTTTTGTTTTTTATTTTTTGTGTTTGTTAGTTTTGTTTTTAATTGTTTGATTTTGTTTGGGTATTCTTTTGTTTGTCTGGGTGTTCTTTTGTTTTTTGTTTTCCCTGTTTTTGTTTCTTATTTTGTGTGTGTGTGTGTGTTTGGTTATTTTCTTTGCTTCTTTGTTTGGTTTAGCTTTTACAATTTGTCTTAGGTTTTGTTTGCCTGTTTGTCTTCATTTGTTTTCTTCCCACCCTTTTTCCTTTCTTTTTTTTCCCCTTTTTTGCCAAGCCATGTGGCTTGTGGAGTCTTGGTTCCCAGGCCGGGGGTTGGGACTGAGCCTCTGGGGTGGGAGCGCCAAGTCCAGGATGCTGGAACACCAGAGAATTCCCGGCCCCAGGCAATATTAATCAGCGAGAGCTCTCTTGGAGGTCTCCATCTCAACTCCAGGACCTGGCTCCACCCAACTGCCTGCCGGCTCCAGTGCTGAACGCCACACACCAAACAACAAGGGAGACAGGAACACAAACCCACCCATCAGCAGACAGACGGCCTAAAGTCGTACTAAGCCTACAGACACCCCAAAACACACCACCAGACGTGACCCTTCCTGTCAGAGGGAAAAGATCCAGCTCTACCCACCAGAATGCAGGCACCAGTCCCTCCCACCAGGAAGCCTACACAAGCCACTGGACCAACCTCACTCACTGAGGGGAGACACCAGAAGCAAGAGGAACTACGACCCTGCAGCCTGCAGAAAGAAGATCTCAAACACAGTAAGTCAGACAAAATGAGAAGACAGAGAAATATGCTGCAGATGAAGGAGCAAGGTAAAAACCCACAAGACCAAATGAATAAAAAGGAAATAGGCAATCTACCTGAAAAAGAATTCAGAGTGATGATAGTAAAGATGATCCAAAAATCTCAGAAATAGAATGGAGAAAATACAAGAAACATTTAACAAGGACCTAGGAAAACTAAAGAACAAACAAACAGTGATGAACAACACAATAACTGAAATTAAAACTAGAAGGAATCAATAAAAGAATAACTGAGGCAGAAGAACGGATAAGTGAGCTGGAAGATAGAATGGTGGAAATAACTGCCACAGAGCAGAATAAAGAAAAAAGAATGAAAAGAATTGAGGACAGTCTCAGAGACCTCTGGGACAATATTAAACACACCAACAGTCAAATTATAGGGGTCTCAGAAGAAGAAGAGAAAGAGAAAGGGTCTGAGAAAATATTTGAAGAGATTATAGTCGAAAAAATCCCTAACATGGGAAAGGAAATAGCCACTGAAGTCCAGGAAGCACAGAGAGTCTCACACAGATTAAACCTTAGGAGAAACACACCAAGACACATATTAATCAAACTAACAAAAATAAAATTCAAAGAAAAAAATATTAAAAGCAGCAAGGGAAAAGCAACAAATAAGATACAAGGGAATCCCCAAAAGGTTATCAGCTGACCTTTAACAGAAACTCTGCAGGCCAGAAGGGAGTGGCAGCATATATTTAAAGTGATGAAAGGGAAAAACCTACAATCAAGATTACTCTACCCAGCAAGGTTCTCATTCAGATTTGACAGAGAAATCAAAAACTTTGCAGACAAGCAAAAGCTAAGAGAATTCAGCACCACCACACAAGCTTTGCAACAAATGCTAAAAGAACTTCTCTAGGCAGGAAACACAAGAGAAGAAAAGGACTTACAAAAACAAACCCACAATAGTTAAGAAAATGGTAATAGGAACATACACATCAATAATTACCTTAAATGTAAATGGCTTAAATGCTCCAATGAGAAGACACAGACTGGCTGAATGGATACAAAAACAAGACCCGTATATATGCTGTCTACAAGAGACCCACTTCAGACCTAGGGACACATACAGACTGGAAGTGAGGAGATGGAAAAAGATATTCCATGCAAATGGAAATCAAAAGGGGGCTTCCCTGGTGGCGCAGTGGTTGAGAATCTGCCTGCCAGTGCAGGGGACACGGGTTCGAGCCCCGGTCTGGGAGGATCCCACATGCCATGAAGCAACTGGGCCCGTGAGCCACAACTACTGAGCCTGCGCATCTGGAGCTTGTGCTCCGCAACAAGAGAGGCCGTGACAGTGAGAGGCTCGCGCACCGCGATGAAGAGTGGCCCCTGCTCGCCGCAACTGGAGAGGGCCCTCGCGCAGAAACGAAGACCCAACACAACCAAAAATAAATAAATAAAAATTAAAAAAAAAAAGAAAGCTGGAGTAGCAATACTCATATCAGATAAAATAAACTTCAAAATAAAGACCTTCACAAGAGACAAGGAAGGATACTACATAACGACCAAGGGATCAATCCAAGAAGAAGATATAACAATTATGAATATATATGCACCCAACATAGAAGCACCTCAATACATAAGGCAAATGCTAACAGCCATAAAAGAGGAAACCAACAGTAACACAATAATACTGGGGGACTTTAACACTGCACTTACACCAATGGATAGATCATCCAGACAGAAAATTAATAAGGAAACACAAGCCTTAAATGACACATTAGACCAGATAGATTCAGTTGATATTTATAGGACATTCCATCCGAAAGCAGCAGAATACACTTTCTTCTCAAGTGCACACGGAGCATTCTCCAGGATAGATCACATCTAAGGTCACAAATCAAGCCTCGGTAAAGTTAAGAAAACTGACATCGTATCAAGCATCTTTTCCGACCACAACACTATGAGATTAGAAATCAATTACAGGGGAAGAAAAAATGTAAAAAAACACAAACGCATGGAGGCTAAACAATACGCTACTAAATAAGCAAGAGATCACTGAAGAAATCAAAGAGAAAATTTTAAAATACCTAGAAACAAATGACAACGAAAACATGATGACCCAAAACCTATGGGATGCAGCAAAAGTAGTTCTAAGAGGGCAGTTTACAGCTATACAATCCTACCTTAAGAAACAAGAAAAATCTCAAATAAACAATCTAATCTTACACCTAAAGGAACTAGAGAAAGAAGAACAAACAAAATCCAAAGTTAGTAGAAGGAAAGAAATCATAAAGATTAGAACAGAAATAAATGAAATAGAAATGGAAAAAAAAACAATAGCAAAGGTCAATAAAACTAAAGTCTGGTTCTTTGAGAAGATAAACAAAATTGATAAACATTTAGCCAGATTCAATCAAGAGAAAAAGGGAGAGGACTCAAATCAACAAAATTAGAAATGAAAAAGGAGAAATTACAACTCACACTGCAGGAATACAAAGGATCACAAGAGACTACTACAAGCAACTATACGCCAATAAAATGGACAACCTGGAAGAAATGGACAAATTCTTAGAAAGGTGTACAACCTTCCATGACTGAACCAGGAAGAAATAGAAAATATGAACACACCAATCACAAGTAATGAAATTGAAACTGGAAGATTATAAATCTTCCAACAAACAGAACTCCAGGACCAGACAGCTTCACAGGCGTATTCTATCAGACAGTTAGAGAAGAGCTAACACCTATCCTTCTCAAACTCTTCCAAAATACAGCAGAGGGAGGAACACTCCCAAAATCACTCTATGAGGCCACCATCACCCTGATACCAAAACCAGACAAAGATATCACAAAAAAAGAAAATAACAGGCCAATATCACTGATGAACATAGACACAAAAATCCTCAACAAAATACTAGTAAACCAAATCCAACAACACATTAAAAGGATCATACAACATGATCAAGTGGGATTTATCCCAGGGATGCAAGGATTCTTCAATATATGCAAATCAATCAATGTGATACACCACAGGGGCCACTCTTCATTTTTGACAAAATTCAACACCGATTTATGATAAAAACTCTCCAGAAAGTGGGCACAGAGGCAACCTACCTCAAGATAATAAAGGCCATATTTGACAAACCCACAGGAAACATTATTCTCAATGGTGAAAAAATGAAAGCATTTCCTCTAAAATCAGGAACAAGACAAGGGTGCCTACTCTCACCACTATTATTCAACATAGTTTTGGAAGTCCTAGCTCTGGCAATCAGAGAAGAAAAAGAAATAAAAGGAGTCCAAAATGGCAAAGAAGAAGTAAAACTGTCACTTTGCAGATGACATGATACTATACATAGAAAGTCCTAAAGATGCCACCAGAAAACTATTAGGACTAATCAATGAATTTAGTAGAATCGCAGGGTACAAAATTAATACACAGAAATCTCTTACATTCCTATACACTAACAATGGGATATCAGAAAGAGAAATTAAGGAAACAATCCCATTTACCATTATAAGAAAAAGAATAAAATACTTAGGAATAAACCTACCTAAGGAGGCAAAAGACCTGTAAGCAGAAAGCTATAAGATACTGATGAAAGAAATCAAAGAGGACACAAACAGATGGAGAGATATACCATGTTCTTGGATTGGAAGAATCAATACTGTGAAAATGACTATACTACCCAAAGCAATCTACAGATTCAATGCAATCCCTATCAAATTACCAATGGCATTATTCACAGAACTAGAACAAAAAATTTTACAATTTGTATGGAAACACAAAAGACCTCAAATAGCAAAAGCAATCTTAAGTAAAAAAAACAGCTGGAGGAATCAGGCTCCGTGACTTCAGACTATACTACAGGACTACAAGTAATCAAGACAGTATGGTATTGGCACAAAAACAGAAATATAGATCAATGGAACAGGATAGAAAGCCCATAGATAAACCCACGCACACTATGGTCACCTTATCTATGACAAGGGAGGCCAGAATATACAATGGAGCAAAGACAGCCTCTTCAATAAGTGGTGCTAGGAAAACTGGACAGCTACATGTTAAAGAATGAAATTAGAACACTCCCTAACACCATACACAAAAATAAACTCAAAATGGATTCAAACTTAAAAGCTTCTGCACAGCAAAGGAAACCATAAACAAGACCAAAAGACAACCCTCAGAATGGGAGAAAATATTTGCAAATGAAGCAACTGACAAAGGATTAACCTCCAAGATTTACAAGCAGCTCATGCAGCTCAATAACAAAAAAACAAACAACCCAATCCAAAAATGGGCAGATGACCTAAATAGACATTTCTCCAAAGAAGATATACAGATTGCCAACAAACACATGAAAGAATGCTCAACATCATTAATCATTAGAGAAATGCAAATCAAAACTACAATGAGATATTATCTCACACCAGTCAGAATGGCCATCATCAAAAAATCTACAAACAATAAATGCTGGAGAGGGTGTGGAGAAAAGGGAACACTCTTGCACTGTTGGTGGGAATGTAAATTGATACAGCCACTATGGAGAACAGTATGGAGGTTCCTTAAAAAACTAAAACTAGAATTACCATACAACCCAGCAATCCCACTACTGGGCATATACCCTGAGAAAACCATAATTCAAAAAGAGTCATGTACCAAAATGTTCACTGCAGCTCTATTTACAATAGCCAGGACATGGAAGCAACCTAAGTGTCCATCATCGGATGAATGGATAAAGAAGATGTGGCACATATATACAATGGAATATTACTCAGTCATAAAAAGAAACGAAACTGAGCTATTTGTAGTGAGGTGGATGGACCTAGAGTCTGTCATACAGAGTGAAGTAAGTCAGAAAGAGAAAAACAAATACCGTATGCTAACACATATATATGGAATCTAAGAAAAAAAAAAAAAAGGTCATGAAGAACCTAGGGGTAAGATGGGAATAAAGACACAGACCTACTAGAGAATGGACTTGAGGATATGGGGAGGGGGAAGGGTAAGCTGTGACGAAGTGAGAGAGTGGCATGGACATATATACACTACCAAACATAAAATAGATAGCTAGTGGGAAGCAGCCGCATAGCACAGGGAGATCAGCTCGGTGGTTTGTGACCACCTAGAGGGGTGGGATAGGGAGGGAGACGCAAGAGGGAAGAGATATGGGAACATATGTATATGTATAACTGATTCACTTTGTTATAAAGCAGAAACTAACACACTGTAAAGCAATTATACTCCAATAAAGATGTTAAAAAAAAAATGGATTCAAGACCTAAATGTAAGGCCAGACACTATAAAACTCAGAATGGGAGAAAATATTTGCAAACGAAGGAACTGACAAAAGATTAATCTGCAAAATATACAAACAGCTCATGCAGCTTAATATCAAAAAACCAAACAACCCAGTCAAAAAATGGGTGGAAGACCTAAATAGACATTTCTCTAAAGAAGACATACAGATGGCCAACAAACACATGAAAAGATGCTCAACATCACTAATTATCAGAGAAATGCCCAACAAAACTACAATGAGATATCACCTCACACCGGTCAGAATGGCCAGCATCACAAAATCTACAAACAATAAATGCTGGAGAGGGTGTGGAGAAAAGGGAACCCTCTTGTACTGTTGGTGGGAATGTAAATTGATACCGCCACTATGAACAGTATGGCAGTTCCTTAAAAACTAAAAATAGAACTTCCATGTGACACAGCAATCCCACTACTGGGCATATACCCAGAGAAAACCATAATTGCAAAAGACACATGCACCCCAATGTTCACTGCAGCACTGTTTATAACAGCCAGGACACGGAAACAACCTAAATGTCCATCAACAGAGGAATGGATAAAGAAGATGTGGTACATATATACAATGGAATATTACTCAGCCATAAAAAGGAATGAAATGGGGTCATTTGTAGAGACGTGGACAGACCTAGAGACTGTCATACAGAGTGAAGTAAGTCAGAAAAATAAATATCATATATTAACACATATATGTGGAATCTGAAAAAATTGTAGATCTTACTTACAAAGCAGAAAGTCACAGATGTAGAGAACAAACGTATGGATACAGAGGGGGAAAGGGGGTGTGGGATGAATTGGGAGGTGGGATTGACATATATACACTATTGATACTATGTATAGAATAGAAAAAAAAATAAAATAGATGGCAGAGAAAAAAAATTACCAAGTACGAACTTTATGGTTTTTAACAATTCCACTAACTGACATCAATCTTCATCCCTCATTTACTTGTTCCTACTGTGCTGCTTTCTATTTGTCCTAGAATCCTGCTGATTCTAGAAGCACAGGAAGAATAACTTGTGCCTTTAAAAGGCTTAAGAGCAGTGCATATTACTTTCCACACAACTGTTTGCATTTTTTTGCATGACCCACATTCGGAAAACAGAGTCTGAGTACAATAAAATATAAAAACAGCTGATCCTTTTTGTTCTTAGCATGACCAGTGAATTCTCCAATGTCTGAGAACTGTGGCTCACCTCATTAATTTCCTCTCATCAGCAAAAAAAAATACTCAAGATGAGCAGCTCCTTTTATGTTGAAACAAAGTTATGAGGGCTCAAAAGAGAAAAGCCAAAGAAGCCTACTTCTCTTAATCCTTTTAGCACTATCTCTAAAAATTCAATTACGAAATCTTATTTGGAGTTTGAAAACAGCTTTACTTGCTATGTAAAATCAAATTTTAGATTAATTGGTATTAGGTTGTTTCTTTATTACTTTGGGGAAAAAAGTACTTCTTTCATCGTGAACCTATTCTGAGGCAGAGACAAAAGATTTTCCAAAGCATGTTTTTCAATAAATGTTTATACTTTAAAAATTTTACTTTTTCATTTACATGGAGTAAAAATCACTCCTTTTGGTGTACAGATCTTTAAGTTTTACCAAATGCACTTAGCTGTGAAACTATCACCGTAATCAGGATAAAGAACAATTCCGTCACTCCAAAACATGCCCTTGTGCTGTACCTTCGTAGTCAAATACTCACCTTACTCCTAACTCCCTGACAACCACCCTCAGTAAATTGCAGTGCTCGAATTTAGACTGGATGCAGATGACAAAAAGCTACAGGACAGATCTAAGAGCAAAGAGAAGACAAGGCAATGAGCTCTCCCCAGAGTCCTGCCCCTGGGTCCTTCCTAAAACCTCAGTGGAAGGATATCACTGACCCAAAAGACAGCTGCTCTTTTTCCTTGTGGTTCCTTTTCTACAACTGATCATGAAAGACTATTAATAAATTGTATTTTTTCTGCTCCAATCCCACCACCTTTCTTCTGCTGTGAAACACTCCCTCAACCTCAATTCCTTGTGCACCAGTGACCACATCACAGATTTAATTATTAGCACAGATGGTGCCAATTAGTTTTCCCGTGAAGTGCTGAACTAGAAAGGATAATGGAAGCACTACAATCTTAGTGCACATGCAGAAATGGTCCCAGCTGGGGCCCACTGACAGAAGCATGGGGATAATCATATCTTCACGTTTTCTGCAGCTCATCCCCCACCTTGTGCTCAAGCTGCCAGAGGAGAAACTTGATCTTCAGGCTCAGAACAGGCATATCTTATTAAAAAAATACACACACACACATATATGTGTGTGCGCATATATATGTATGTATGAATATGTGTGTGTGTGTAAAACATGGCATTTACATTCTTTCAATTGGAAGAGAAGGGTTTTTAACTAAAATATGTAAGAGAAAAAGACGTTTTCTTACAAAGGAATCAACATTTAAAATCTTTCTCTCCCTTCCTTTCATGGTTCTTAACATCTTTGAAAATAGTCCATTTTTAGTAACATTTATAACATAATGGGATTGGGAACACGTTTTATTACCTAGGAAGAAATTACAGTGGTAATATTAACGTCTCACATTTATAAGCACCTTGGAGTCTGCAAAAACACTCTTAACGTGATTTCTAATTTAATCGGTCTTTAGAACACAGCCCCTTGGGGGACTACAAAAGACACTAAAGCCCCTCTGAACCTTTTAGGCTACAGACTAAAGTGGGGGGTGGAGGAAGAAGGAAAACAGAAATAACAACAAAATAAAAGAGTAATTATGACATATAAAAATAACTAGAAAAATCATTAACTGGTCAAATTGATACCATTTCACCAAATCCAATTAATACATCAATATCTCTGACACTAAAAAATGATATTCAAACCTGGTTCAATCTTTGATACAGAATTCCTGTGTAAAAAAAAAAAACAGTGAAGGGTTTCTTGAAGTGAGATTCGACCTAGAGGACGAACACAACACTTTGGATTTGGGTACTGCGAATGTGGGAGAACTTTCCTAAAGGAGAGGGGTGATTAAGCAGGGTCCAGATGCTGAGAAACATGGATTTAAAGGCACTGTTTTAATTGAGGGGAAAAGCAAGAAGATAGGCATCAAAGACGACTACTGAAATGCTCTGCCTGTGGGCTGAGGTCTCCTTAGAGGGCAAGAGTGTAATTTTTCTTCTTTGTCTTTCCAGTGTAGACCAGCAACCCAGAAACAGCATGTTAAACGGAAATAAAACAAGTTATATGAAAGCACAGACGGAAAGCTGAAAGAACAGGTCCTTAAGAACAACTATTCTGACAGTTTTGTATTTCTGGCAGAAGAAATAAACTATAAGGATTGGCAGGCATAAAGAACTGGGACCTAACCAACAGGACTGCAGGAACCAAAAAAAACAAGGCAGATTGGAGGACAATGGAAAAGAGGTCGTGGCAGACTCCAGCTTTTGGACCCTTGTGGAAAGAGCAGAGAAACCTGGCGGCTACTGGGACCACTGAGACACAGGAGGGCGCGGGTGTGGCCCAGGGCAGAGGACAGCCAATGCTGTCTACACCCGCAGGGCCAGGCTCCTCAGGCATGAACCCACTTCAACCTCCTCACACCCACATGCAGCAGCTACTCCCTAGTAAGGAAAGGAGGGGAGATATGGTAGATTCAATTTTCAAGCTATTCATTTTCATGTATCACTGGGAATAGCCAAGTACAGTTGACATTAATGAGGGGAAATGAATATTGCAGTTCTGCCTCTGAGCATGTTAAAACAGACCACTTTACATGAAATGTACATGCAATGTAACGTTTTCCTCATGAGCTCTGAGCCCTCCACCCATTTCCCCACCCATTACCCCTTATCCCCCAATTCATGCTCTTCACTCTCCCTAAGCAAACCCACATGGCCTGTAACCACACCATTCCCAAGTCACTCCTGCCTCTGGAGCTGCCCCAATGTCCCACTCTTCCTTCAAAAGAGGTCCCCTGCCGTACAAGGCCTCCCCAAATGTATTCCCCTTGGATTGGTACTTCTCAACATCCCATCCAATACTATAAAGAGTGGAGATTTCTTATGTTCTTAAAGTCTACTATCAATTTTCTGAAGCACAACTTGCTTTCCATCTTAGGGAAAAAAAAAAAAATGAAACCAAAATGCTTTCTTATCTCCCTTTCTCCAAAGGAATAAAAGAGAAAAGCAGAGAAAGGAGGCAAGTTTGACTGTGAACTGGTTTATGTATCAGAAAGGGAAGTTCAATGTCATGCAAAGAGGCAGTCAGCAGGTAAATCCGAGAGGAAGCCAGTGCACTTAGCAGGTCTGTGGCTGAAGGTGGGGCACAGGCTAGGATGTAATAGGAGATATCAGAGGGAGCAGGTACTTGACAGGAGGCTTTGAAAGCGCCAGCTGAGAGGAGACCTGAGTGACAGTCCTCAAAGACAAATAACCCAAGTCATTTTCTTTGTGGATATTTGGAGTATTTACATTTGAATATGGATATACAGGATGTTCTACAATTTTACTTTAAATAAGGTAGAAATTATGACTTAAGAGTGTAGAGAAACTGTCAAGCTTTCTAATTCTTAATCCTTCTAAAATTCTTATCTGAAAACAACTCCATTCTGAGTATAAACTGATCTCTTTCAGAGACCTGCCTTTTCCTAAACTTTCCAGGATAAGAAACAGGTTACAACCACTGTTATCACCTTAAAAGAATGCAGAGTAAGGAAAAAAAAAAAGAATGTAGAGTAATTTGTAAAAATTGGATATCAAGAAAGTCACATTTAAACAGATTATATACTAATCATCACTTTGGAGGGCACTGGGTCCTTCAACAAACCAATATTCCCCACTAATTGACAAATTTACAAGCCAGGCCCCTAATCCCCTATTCCCCAAGGACAGAAGCTCCTTTAGGCAGCTCACCTGGGTCAGTAATTTCTCAGTTAACCAAAAAAGTTAGCTAAAATGAGGACCCATTAAAAAAAATGCCTATCTTTAATATTTTATTTTAACAAGCATTTAAATGTATACATTTATTTGCAAATCTTTTAATGTGGAGCCAAGGCCCTTCCTTTGAGTAGGATCCAGTGATGGAGCTTCTCACTGTCTTCTAGGCATAAATAACACCCATAAGACAATGTCAAAGATTCCCAGGTTTGTTTTCTTTAACGAAGAGTGAAAATTTAAAGACACTTGTGAAGCAATGTGAAAACAGAATCTGGAAGCTGCCCATATTTTTATGATTTTCCCTAATCTTTTATAATTGACTCATCTTTATCCATCTGATAGTAATTTGTCTTTATGGAGTCTTTCCAAAGGTTTTCACGGAAAATGACGGCTTTCTCTATTTTAGCACACACATTTCATCAGTTTTCATTCCATTTAATTAAATTATGCCAATCACAGTAACGAGAATACCACACATAAACAGATTTGGGAACAAAGTGCCTCTTGGTAAGCACTTAACTCAGTGAGTGGACATCTTCCCCATGGCTCCCACCCAGCAGGCTGGGAGAGTCTATGCCAGTCGGAACTCTGTCAGGAGGGGATGGAGAGAGCTGGGGAAGGTTAGGAAAGAGGTCTTCTACTGCACTGTGATTTATCTCTCAGAGGATTCTCTCTGTGAGCACTTCTAAAGCCAGGGCTGTATCTTGGTTAATGCCCGGCATATTGTAAGCACACAATGAATATATATCCAATGAAAGAATTTACCTTGACTGTCTTTAATTATTCCCACACCATTAAGAGAACACAGAGCAATGTTTCATCAAACTGAAGAGGGGGACAGCCCATAGAAAGATGAGAAAATTACCAAGATTCTCACAGGAACTGATGAAGCAAAAGGAAGAAGGAAAAAACCCAGTTCAATAATTCCATCCCAAGTACCCTAATCCAAAGGTCAAAAACCTTATTTACCTTCTTAGGAACCCAACACATGGTCCGACACTGGGAAGTGGAGAAGGTGAAGAGTTGGTTGTGGGTTCCTTCCTAGGCAAGTTTTTAAATTGAAATCTCAGAATTTAATCAGACCTTTCAACCAGGTGAAGAGACTTTTATGAGAACAGATTTTTTTTTCTGAGACAACAACAACTACTAACAAATACTGAATACTTAATCTTACCAAGCACTGTGGTAAGCATACCATGTGCATTTATTCATTATCTGCATAACAACTGTACTGAATTGTTCAAATTCATTCAAAGACACATAGCTTGCCAAACTGGAACCAGGATTTGAATCCAGTGCCCATGTTCTTAATCACTGTACTATACTGCCTAATTCAGTTCACCTTTTCTTATAAATAACACAATTTTAATATTTTGCCATAGGGGTTTTGTTAGTGTACTTCCCAAAGGTACAGAAGAATCTTTAATTAAAAAGTTGAAGTTAATTCTCAAATAGCTAACGTTAACTGTATGTTCACTGAAGAAAAAAAAACAACTATATGTGACTCAGTCATTCATTAACAAACATTTAACAAGCGATTGCTTAATCACTTGAAAACAAAGAGTTAAAGTAATTCAATGGCCACTTCTCAGTTATTGAGTATTTATTACGTGCTTGTCCTTGCCCCTGCTCTCAGGAAGCTCAGTCTGGTGGAAGAGATACATGATTGCCGTACAGTTTTAGTAAATGCTAATAGCAACTTGTAGGAAGGGCTCTGGCATGTCCAAGGGTGAGATGGGGCAGCAGGGGAGGTGAAGGGGAAAAGGAGGTTATAAAGAACCTGATATTTAACTCGGGCATTTCTTCTGTAAGCAGAGGAGAAATATGATCAGAATTTCATTTTAGAATAACCACTCCAGAAGTAGAGAGCATGAGGCAGGGGAGAGAAAGCATGAAAACCAGATGGCTGGCGAGGATCTGCTGTAAAAGTCTAGGTAAGGGGCGTGGAATGTATATCTGAAATGAGTGAACTGTACGGTCATGTGACTTATATCTCCAAAAGCTGTTAAAAAATAAGTCTAGATGAGAAATGGTGAGAGCCTAAACTCAAGCCACGCCAATGGTAACAGGGAAGAGAAACTAAACAGATATTCAGAAGTCAGAATCAGCAAGACTTGATGCGTGATGGATGGGTGGGAGGGAGGGCTGAATGCAGATGTGGGAACAAGACCAGGAAGAGAAAAGAAAAATGGAATCATATCACAGGATGGGAACAGGCACATAAGAGAAGGCAATTAATACTTAAGTAAGAAACTTCAGCACAAACAAAACCAATTCAGTGTTATTATGAAGAACCAAGCCCATGGAAACGCATCAATGAGCTGATGGAGACATATGAGCCAACTGCTAAAGGATTAACTCATTAACAATGGTGGTACTGTGAAGTTATCACCTTTTCACCTCCTCCTCTGTGTCAGACCTGGTGCCATCACTTCTTGTGTACAATACCAATGCTCTCATTTTACATCTAAGGAAACCAAGGTGTGCAGAGATTAAGGGGAAGAGCTGAAATTCTAATTCATCTACCTCCTGACTCTGACACCCCGAGCTACTTCCATGCTGCTATACTGCCTGCTTAACAAATGATGATAGAATGCTATAAAGATAACAAAAGCTTCATTCTGCCATTGCAGAGATAGTTATAACTGCAGCTCACATCCACTGTGCCTTGACCAAGTGCCCAGCTCTGTGTTTGGCATTTTACATGTACAGTATCTTGCCTTGTAAGAGTGATAACAAGACCTGCAATTTGTTCAGCACCTGCTCCATGCCGGACACCTGTGATTAGGGTTACACATGTGTCATTTCTACTATACTCATCAGAGCATCCCTGGAAAGGATGCTGCACTGGGCTCAATACGCAGTCAAGGAGATGAGCTTACAAGACAAGGTGACTGGTCCAGGGCCACAGTGCATTAAGAGGCAGTACAGAAATAGAATCTCCATAGTTTGAAATATCTATATGTAGATACAAATACAGATGTAAATCAATCAAGAGACAGACAGCAAGCACATATACGGCAAAATGTTCAAAATTAGTGACTCCTAATAAAGGGATATATAGGGATTATCTGTATTATGCTTGCAACTTTTCTTTAAGTATGAAACTAATTTTTTTTTAAATAGGAAAATAAAGCTTGTGAGTCGGGGCATAAAAGAACCCTAAGGGTTCAGTCCACTCTCAGAAGACACCTTTAGTCATTACAAAGAGATGAGGATCAACTCTGTTTCTGAGCAGCACTAGACAAAAAGTTACCTAACTTACGTTCTTTTGTAAAAAAAAAAGAAACTGCAATTCAGTGATATTTTTAAAACTAAAAATTAAACATGCATGGTGCAGACTGGCTTGCTGGTCACCAGAGCCTAACCATCAGAAATGCAGTGTAACTTCTAGGTGAGTAGTTAATTCATTTTCACCCTAGAAAAAGAACAGCATTTAGTAGGTGAATTGTTAGCATTCAATATGTTTGCTGCATCTTGCCAAGTTTAAAATTAAAAGAAAACTGTGAATGCATTTAACGCTAAAATGAAAGATTATCAAACATCTGATATTTAGGGGATTTTAGGCCATTTCTATCTCTTAGGAAATGGAGATCTTTGTGTAATTCTGCATTTAACATAGTGATCCTTTCCTTGAAATTATATCAAAGAAGTGAGCTAAATTTGTCTCAGAAGTGAGGATAATGATGATTATTTAAGAGAAATTATTTAGATACTGACTTAATGCTGTGGGCTGAACTTTATGGAATTCCCAATATTTGACTATTTTTAACCCAGAAAATGGCATTTCATATGATTCTATCACATGGTTTCACATATTGGTAGGCTATTCTCTTGGTCAGTGTCTAATAAATTTCTGCAACTACTATACAAATAAAAGTAGTGTTGAAGTCTCATGATTTTTTAAAGGAAACACTAGATGGCGGTAAATACACGAAAGTTGTAACATGGCACTGAGTTACCAACATAAAATAATGATAATTTTTGTCTTTTATTCAATTTTACGTTGCATACTCAATCAAGCTTTAAAAAAAAATCTAAAATTTTCTTTTTAATTAAATAAAATCCTGGGACTTCCCTGGTGGCGCAGTGGTTAAGAATCTGCCTGCCAATGCAGGGTACAGGGGTTTGAGCCCTGGTCCGGGAAGATCCCACATGCCACGGAGCAACTAAGCCCGTGTGCCACAACTACTGAGCCTGCGCTCTAGAGCCCGTGAGCCACAACTACTGAGCCCGCACACCACGACTACTGAAACCCGCACACCTAGAGCCCGTGCTCCACAACAAGAGAAGCCACGACAATGAGAAGCCCGCGCACCGCAGTGAAGAGTAGACCCCGCTCGTTGCAACTAGAGAAAGCCTGCGTGCAGCAATGAAGACCCAAGGCAGCCAAAAAAATAAATTAAATTAAATTTAAAAAAAAAAACCTAAGGTTTTTCCTCACAAGATTTTTAAATAGAGGCTTATTTCTGTTGTACTCTAAGGAACCAGTTTAGATAACGACAGTGAAACAGTTACTTTAATACTATATGAAGACACTAAAAATGTAAGAGGAGGCATAAGGGTTAGAACTTCAGGGCAACAACAAAGTACACGTTAAAACTTGTAGATTAAGTGAATATATGAGGATTAGACTAGCAAAATCAGTCTGCAATACTTGAGGTTAGCCATGTACAGAACAGTCTTATGGGCCAGGAAATCTCCCATGTTAATTAAGAAGAACCAGGGTGTGGCTATCTGATTAAGAGATCACCAATACAAAAGAAGACCGTGGTCTAATTAATGGGAATATACAGGAAGACTGGGCCAGCCAAAAGTCTAGAGAAAGTGAAGGCAAAATCAAGAAGTGGGCAGTACTGAAATCATCCAGCATTGCTCAGAAGCTGGCGATGGACACCAAGATCCGGCTCATGAAAGAGCCCTGCCCTGTTTGAGGGAAGGGATGGTTTTCAGGTTTTCTGCGTCTCTCAAGACTATTACACTCCTCCTGCTCTGCTTCTAAATTTACCAAGAAATCTTCTAATAACCAATTCCACTTCTACTTTTTTATTTTTTTGAATTTATTTATTTATTTTTGCCTGCACTGCGTCTTCGTTGCTGAGCCTGGGCTTTCTCCAGTTGCAGTGAGCAGGGGCTACTCTTTGTTGCAGTGCATGGGCTTCTCATTGCAGTGGCTTCCCTTGTTGCGGAGCACAGGCTCTAGGCACATGGGCTTCAGTAGCTGTGGCTCGCGGGCTCTAAAGCACAGGCTCAGTAGTTGTGGTGCACGGGCTTAGCTGCTCTGCGGCATGTGGGATCTTCCCGGACCAGGGCTCGAACCGGTGTCCCCTGCACTGGGAGGCGGATTCTTAACCACCGCGCCACCAGGGAAGCCCTCCACTTCTACTTTAACACCAACGGTTATAAGCATTGGAAAAGTCTCCTTATGGTAGATTAACTACCTGGTATTCTGGTCAGTCCCCTGTGAGTCTCATGATTTTTAAGTGTCAGTCAGTCCCAAAGCCTCATTAGCTCTGGATGTGCTGGCAAAGACAACTTCCAAGATCTGCAAAGTTCAGGGCCATATTTTAAATCAAGAATATGCACTGTGAGCCTGGCCAGCTGGCCATCCTCTGTCTAAGGTACCTCTGTTTTGTTCTCTTACTGCCACAGGTAATAAACTGCCTTGCAAATAGCTCTCCAAAATCCTGTTCAACTCACAAAATTCAAAACAGACCTACTTTTATCTGCAAAGCCATTCTTTCCCTTCCTATTTGCTGCTGTCTAAAATCATTCTCCAAAATGCATACTCTATATATAGCTTCTATCATGAACACAGATTCCTATCAAATACACTAAAAGAGCAAACAGAGCAAAGCAGAATATATTTCTTTAGCCACCATTAGAAGTGTACAAGTTCACAATTCCATTTCCTATGGTCAGCCCTAAGTCCAGAATCACTGCTCTATGATCCTACCAAATTCTGCTTTGAAAAATCTCCACTACTGCTCTATTTTTTTAGTATCTAAAAATGAAAGGTCACGATATTCCTGACAACTATAATCACTAGCAACAAGAAAATTCCTGCAAATTCTTCCATTTGCAACTGGTTAGTGCTTAATTTTCAAGATGTTACAGTAATCTGTACTCAGAAACATGATAAACAAGACAAATATCTAAAATGTACACAGACAGCCTACTTGTACTTGGTATTTGAAATTGAGTCTTCCTACACGTTACATTTTGGAGTTTTAGAGTGTTTTGCAATGAATCCCACACCCGTTGCAAATGATACTTAAGTCATGATCAAAAAGCATTTCTTAGGATTTATTTGCTTTAGAAAGTGGAAGTGACAGATTCCCTCGCCCCCAAACAGACTCAAAAAAAAAACATTAAATCTATAGAATTCTATGTCAAATAGGATTTATTTCCTCAATGCTAGACAGGCCAGCACAATGGCTGGAAAAATCACTGTCCTGTTAGCACCACAGTGACTTCTTTGTAGTAGTCAATAACCAGGAATGGACAGCCTGGATCCTCATGTGTTCCTATTACCTGAGCCACTTTGCTTTCTTACCAGTAAATGCATGTCGCTAAACTGCCCATCACTGACAGCCAGGGACATCACTGCCTTAGAATAACACAGGCATCTGACGTAGAGACTATTTAAAATAGGTCTAAATGTTCACTCACCTCCACTGCTGCCACGATCAAAATGAGGTCAGCTTTTGACTCTGGAAAGAGTGCATTCACTTGTGGTGACATTCCAATCAGAGCGCAGTTAGTGACCACAGATATAACACTCATTGTTTCAAAAGCCAACTGAAATAAAACAAAATGTGAAATTAAAGACCACAGTGACTGCTTCCATATTTCCTCATCCTTTTTCGTATTACCTAAAGTCTTTCCTTAGTTCTAAACATTCCAAGGACACGTACAACTTTTTCTCTATAATGCCATGATTTTCGTTAGCTCAAAAAAGCCATACTGTTAGAAGGTATTTCAGATACTTTTGGCTTGAATATCCCAAACAGTATGTTCTATCTTCCCAAATGGATGTGGCCAGGGACCTGAATTGGGAACACATCCAAGAAAAATACACTATTAAAGTTACTTGATTCTATGCATAGCTAAAGGGAATCTAAACTAGGGCCGCCAGAGAGAATGTTTCACATTCAAAAACAGGTATGATTTCAAATAGAATTCATTTCGTGAAACTGTCCTTCTACTTTGACAGACCACATACCACATCTGGTTCAGCCATACCCGAGGCACCAGTGATAGTGATCCCTTCCTAGTGATATTTACTGAATCACCTGTAGAACTTCAGAAAAATACAGATGCCCCACTGAGACCTACTAAGTAGACTGAGCCAGGGTCCCATGAAGGAGACTGGTGCGGATTACTGAGTATGGACTATGGAAACATTGTGACCATTGTTCTTTCTTTTCTTTCCCTCTTTCTCTCTTTCTCTTTCTTTCTTTCTTTTTATGTACAGCACTTGGTGATCACTACTTAATAACAATGTCTAATTCTAAGAAATACAATTACTATTAGAAATACAGAAGCAAAACAAAACATGATTGGATCCAAACTTAATAAAATCTTGTCCAAGGAAGAATATCTACCATCTTATAATATTTTAGAAATCCTTTGTGTAATCTTCTTATTTTTCCAGTTTTCTTTACAACAAATCTGCTCAGGACTTTATCTTAAAATAGCTTTGAATTTCTATTTATTGATTTATTATAAATTAGTTCAAAAATAAAATGTTATCAGTGTATAGGGAAGAGTCTCCTTGTCCCCTTTCTCCCCTTCATCACCTCCTGTTCTCCCCATAAGATAACCACTATTATTAATTTCTTATGTATCTTTCCAGACACTTTGTATGCAAATAAATATAAGCAAACCTGAACATATACTTTCTTACTCTCAGCATAATACACATTGTCAGGCCCCTTGCTTTTGTCACTTAAAATGTCTTGGAGGATATTCTGTGTCAGTACTCAGAGATCTCCCTCATTCTTAAGTCACAACGTAAGACTTAAGTTACAACTGCTTAAGTATTTCATTGCATCAGTGTACCAAGGTTTATTTAACCATTTCCTAACTGCTTGCTATTACAAACAATGCTACAGTTAGTAAACTTGCAAACACATCATTTAAGAAGTGTGGAAGTGGGATAAGTTCCTGAAAGTGGACTAGTTGAGTCAAAGGTGCCACTGTGTTCATAATTTTGATAGATAATAGTAAGCTGAACTCCCCAGGGTTGACCAGTTCACTTTCCCATTGGCAGCACATGACAGTGTCTGGCTTCCTGCATTTTTAATACATTTCTAACTAAGCTTTTGGGTTTTTAAATATCACCTATACTGAGTTCCAATTTACATATAATAAATTGTACTCATTTATGGTATACACTTCATTAACTTTTGATAAGTGTATTTACCAGTGAAACCACCATCACAAATAGGATATTTCCATTTTCCCCAAAAGATTCCTGGCCCCAAGCAAACCACCCCTCACTTTGTACCTGGCCCCAAGCAAACCCCCCCTCACTTTGTACCTGGCCCCAAGCAAACACTGATCTGTTTTTTTGTCACTATATATTAGTTTGACTTTCCAGAATTCTATATAATTAGAATCATACAGTATACATGCTTTTATGTCTGCTTCTTTCACTTGGCATACTGATTTTTTAATAATATTTTTATTGGAGTATAGTTGCTTTACAATGTTGTGTTCGTTTCTGCTGTACAGCAAAGTGAATCAGCTATATGAATACATATATCCCCTCTTTTTTGGATTTCCTTCGCACTGAGGTCATCACAAGCACTGAGTAGAGTTCCCTGTGCTATATACTAGGTTCTCACTAGTTATTCACTTTATACATAGTATCAGTAGTGCATTATGTTAATCCCAATCTCCCAATTCATCCCACACCCCCCCTTCCCCCCTTGATATCCATATGTTTGTCCTCTACATCTGTCTCTATTTCTGCTTTGTAAATAAGATTGTCTATACCAATGTTTCCACATTCCACATATATGCGTTAATATATATTTGTTTTTCTCTCTCTGACTTACTTCACTCTGTATGACAGTCTCTAGGTTCATCCGTGTCTCTACAAATGACCCAATTTCATTCCTTTTTATGGCTGAGGAAAATTCCATTGTATATATTACCACAACTTCTTTATCCATTCCTCTGTCAACAGACATTTAGGTTGTTTCCATGCCCTGGCTATTGTAAACAGTGTTGCAATGAACATTGGGGTGCATCTGTCTTTTTCATTTATGGTTTTCTCTGGGTATATGCCCAGTAGTGGGATTGCTGGGTTACATGGAAGTTCTATTTTTAGTTTTTAAGGAACCTCCACACTGTTCTCCATAGCGGCTGTATCAATTCCCACCAACAGTGTAAGAGGGTTCCCTTTTCTCCACACCCTCTCCAGCATTTATTGTTTGTAGACTTTTTGATGATGGCCATTCTGACCAGTGTGAGGTGATATCTCATCGTACTTTTTATTTGCATTTTTCTAATAATTAGTGATGTTGAGCATCTTTTCATGTGTTTGTTGGCCATCTGCTGTCTTCTTTGGATAAATTTCTATTTAGGTCTTCCACCCATTTTTTGATTGGGTTTTTTTTTTGATATTGAGCTGTATGAGCTGTTTGTATAGTTTGGAGATTAATCTTTTGTCAGTTGCTTCGTTTGCAAATATTTTCTCCCATTCTGAGTTTTATAGTGTCTGGCCTTACATTTAGGTCTTGAATCCATTTTGAGTTTATTTTTGTGTATGGTGTTAGGGAGTGTTCTAATTTCATTCTTTTACATGTAGCTGTCCAGTTTTCCCAGCACCACTTATTGAAGAGGCTGTCTTTTCTCCACTGTATATTCTGGCCTCCTTTGTCATAGATAAGGTGACCACAGTGTGCATGGATTTATCTATGGGCTTTCATCCTGTTCCATTGACCTATATTTCTGTTTTTGTGCCAGTACCATACTGTCTTGATTACTTGTAGCCCTGTAGTATAGTCTGAAGTCAGGGAGAGTGATTCCTCCAGCTCCATTTTTCTTTCTCAAGACTGCTTTTGCTATTTGAGGTCTTTTGTGTTTCCATACAAATTGTAAAATTTTTTGTTCTAGTCTTGTGAAAAATGCCATTGGTAGTTTGATAGAGATTGCACTGAATCTGTAGATTGCTTTGGGTAGTACATTTTCACAATATTGATTCTTCCAATCCAAGAACATGGTATATCTCTCCATCTGTTTGTGCCATCTTTGATTTCTCTCATCAGTATCTTACAGCTTTCTGCATACAGTTCTTTTGCCTCCTTAGGTAGGTTAATTCCTAGATATTTTATTCTTTTTGTTGCAGTGGTAAATGGGATTGTTTCCTTATTTCTCTTTCTGATCTTTCATTATTAGTGTATAGGAATGCAAGAGATTTCTGTGTATTAATTTTGTACCCTGAGACTTTCCTAAATTCATTAATTAGCCCTAGTAGTTTTCTGGTGGCAACTTTAAGATTCTCTATGTATAGTATCATGTCACCTGCAAAGTGACAGTTTTACTTCTTCTTTGCCAATTTGGACTCCTTTTCTTTTTCTTCTCTGACTGCCGTGGCTAGGACTTCCAAAACTATGTGGAATAATAATGGCGAGAGTGGGCACCCTTGTCTTGTTCCTGATTTTAGAGGAAATGCTTTCAGTTTTTCACCATCGAAAAAATGTTTGCTGTGGGTTTGTCATATATGGCCTTTATTATGTTGAGGTAAGTTGCTCTATGCCCACTTTCTGGAGATTTCTTACATAAATGGGTGTTGAATTTTGTCAAAAGATTTTTCTGCACCTATTGAGATGATCACATGGTTTTTATTCTTTAATTTGTTAATATGGTGTATCACATTGACTGATTTGCGTATATTGAAGAATCCTTGCATCCCTGGGATAAATCCCACTTGATCATGGTGTATGATCCTTCTAATGTGTTGTTGGATTTGGTTTGCTAGTGTTTTGTTGAGGATTTTTGCATCTATGTTCATCAGTGATATTGGCTTGTAATTTTGTTTTTTTGTGATATCTTTGTCTGGTTTTGTACCAGGGTGATGGTGGCCTTGTAGAATGAATTTGGAAGTGTTCCTCTCTCTGCAATTTTTTGAAGAGTTTAGAAGGATAGGTATTAGCTCTTCTCTAAATGTTTGATAGAATTCACCTGCGAAGCCATCTTGTCCTGGACTTTGGTTTGTTGGAAGATTTTCAATCATAGTTTCAATTTCATTACTTGTGATTGGTCTGTTCATGTTTTCTATTTCTTCCTGGTTCAGTCATGGAAGGTTGTACACCTTTCTAAGAATTTGTCCATTTCTTCCAGGTTGCCCATTTTATTGGCATAGAGTTGCTTGTGGTAGTCTCTTAGGATCCTTTGTATTCCTGCAGTGTCTGTTGTAACTCCTCCTTTTTCATTTCTAATTTTATTGATGTGAGTCCTCTCCCTCTTTTTCTTGATGAGTCTGGCTAAAGGTTTATCAATTTTGTTTATCTTCTCAAAGAACCAGCTTTTAGTTTTATTGATCTTTGTTACTGTTTTTTTTTTCATTTCTATTTCATTTATTTCTGCTCTGATGTTTATGATTTCGTTCCTTCACCTAACTTTGGGTTTTGTTTCTTCTTTCTCCAGTTGCTTTAGGTGTAAGGTTAGGTTGTTTATTTGAGATTTTTCTTGTTTCTTGAGGTAGAATTGTATTGCTATAAAAATCCCTCTTAGAACTGCTTTTGCTGCATCCTATAGATTTTGGGTCATTGTATTTTCATTGTCATTTGTTTCTAGGTATTTTTTGATTTCCTCAGTGATCCCTTGGTTATTTAGTAGTGCATTGTTTAGCCTCCATGTGTTTCTGTTTTTTACAGTTTTTTTTTTTCCTGTAATTGATTTCTAATCTCATAGTGTTGTGGTGGGAAAAGATGCTTGATACGATCTCAATTTTCTTAACTTTACCGAGGCTTGATTTGTGACCCAAGATGTGATCTATCCTGGAGAGTGTTCCGTGTGCAGTTGAGAAGAAAGTGTATTCTGCTGTTTTCAGGTGGAATGCCCTATGAATAACATAAAAGTCTATCTGCTCTAATGTGTCACTGAAGGCTTGTGTTTCCTTATTAATTTTCTGTCTGGATGATCTATCCATTGGTGTAAGTAGAGTGTTAAAGTCCCCCAGTATTACTGTGTTACTCTCAATTTCCCCTTTTATGGCTGGTAGCACTTGCCTTATGTATTGAACTGCTCCCATGTTGGGTACATAAATATTTACGATTGCTATATCTTCTTCTTGGATTGATCCTTTGATCATTATGTAGTGTCCTTCCTTGTCTCTTATGACAGTCTTTATTTTGAAGTCTATTTTGTCTGATATGAGTATCGCTACTCCAGCTTTCTTTTGATTTCCATTTGCATGGAGTATCTTTTTCCATCCCCTCACTTTCAGTCTGTATGTGTCCCTAGGTCTAAAGTGGGTCTCTTGTAGACAACATACATATGGGTCTTGTTTTTGTATCCATTCAGCCAGTCTGTGTCTTTTTTTTTTTTTTTAATTTATGTTTGGCTGCGTCAGGTCTTAGTTGTGGCATGCGGGATCTTTGCTGAGGCACGTGGGATCTTTCGTTGTGGTGTGTGGGCTCTTTGTTGTGGTGCACAGGCTTCTCTCCAGTTGTAGCGTGCAGGTTTTCTCTCCTCTAGTTGTGGCGCACAGGTTCCAGAGCGCATGGGCTCTGTATTTTGTGGCATGCAGGCTCTAGCTGAGGTGCGCGAGCTCATTAGTTGTGGCACGTGAGCTCAGTAGCTGTGGCAGGCAGGCTTAGTTTCCCCACAGCATGTGGGATCTTAGTTCCCTGACCAGGGATCAAACCCACATCCCCTGCATTGTAAGGTGGATTCTTTAACCACTGGACCAGGAAAGTCCCCAGTCTGTGTTTTGATTGGAGCATTTAATCCATTTACGTTTAAAGTAATCATCAATATGTATGTTTCTATTACCATTTTCTTAATTGTTTTGGATTTGTTATTGTAGGTCTTTTCCTTCTCTTGTGTTTCCTGCCTAGAGAAGTTCTTTTAGCATTTGCTGCAAAGCTGGTCTGGTGATGCTGAATTCTCTTAGCTTTTGCTTATCTGTAAAGTTTTTGATTTCTCTGTCAAATCTGAATGAGAGCCTTGCTGGGTAGAGTAATCTTGGTTGTAGTTTTTCCCTTTCATCACTTTAAATATATCCTGCCACTCCCTTCTAGCCTACAGAGTTTCTGCTGAAAGATCAGCTGATATCCCCTTATGGGGATTTCCTTGTATGTTATTTGTTGCTTTTTCCTTGTTGTTATTTGTTGCTTTTCCCTTCCTGCTTTTAATATATTTTCTTTGAATTTAATTTTTGTTAGTTTGATTAATATGCGTCTTGGTGTGTTTCTCCTAGGGTTTATCCTGTAAGGGACTCTCTGTGCTTCCTAGACTTGACTGTTTCCTTTCCATGTTAGGGAATTTTTCAACTATAATCTCTTCAAATATTTCTCAGACCCTTTCTCTTTCTCTTCTTCTTCTGGGACCCCTATAATTCCAATGTTGGTGCATTTAACGTTGTCCCAGAGGTCTCTGAGACTGTTCTCCATTCTTTTCATTCTTTGTTCTTTATTCTGCTCTGTGGCAGTTATTTCCACCATTCTATCTTCCAGCTCACTTATCCATTCTGCCTCAGTTATTCTGCTATTGATTCCTTCTAGTGTATTTTTAATTTCAGTTATTGTGTTGTTCATCACTGTTTGTTTGTCCTTTAGTTTTCCTAGGTCCTTGTTAAACGTTTCTTGTATTTTCTCCATTCTATTTCTGAGATTTTGGATCATCTTTACTATCATTACTCTGAATTCTTTTTCAGGTAGATTGCCTATTTCCTCTTCATTTATTTGGTCTTGTGGGTTTTTACCTTGCTCCTTCATCTGCAACATATTTCTCTGTCTTCTCATTTTGTCTAAGTTACTGTGTTTGAGGTCTTGTTTCTGCAGGCTGCCCCCAGTGAGTGAGGTTGGTCCAGTGACTTGTGTAGGCTTCCTGGTGGGAGGGACTGGTGCCTCTGTTCTGGTGGGTAGAGCTGGATCTTTTCCCTCTGACGGGCAGGGTCATGTCAGGTGGTGTGCTTTGGGGTGTCTGTAGGCTTAGTACAACTTTAGGCAGTCTATCTGCTAATGGGTGGGTTTGTGTTCCTGTCTCCCTTGTTGTTTGGCATGCAGCATTCAGCACTGGAGCCGGCAGGCAGTTGAGTGGAGCCAGGTCTTGGAGTCGAGCTGGGGACCTCCAGGAGAGCTCTCACTGATTAATATTCCTTGGGGCCAGAAATTCTCTGGTGTTCCAGAGTCCTAGACTCGGCTCTCCCACCTCGGAGACTCAGGCCCGACCCCCGGCCTGGGAACCAAGGCCTGGGACCCCACAAGCCACACAGCTTGGAAAAAAGGGGGAAAAATAAAAAGAAAAAAAAAGGGCAGGAAGAAAACAAATGAAAGCAAACAGGCAAACAATACCCAAGACAAATAGCAAAGACAAAAAGAAGCAAACAGCAACAGCAACAATTAAAAACAAATGAACAAACAAAACCCCACATGGTAAAAGCAAAACCAAACAAACAAAAAGCCGAACACATACACACACAAAATAAGAAACAAAAACAAAAACAGAGAAATCAAAAAACAAGAGAACCACCAGATAAACCAATGAATCCCAAAACAAAATCAAACAATTAAAAACAAAACTAACAAAAACAAAAAATAAAAAACAAAACAAAAGCAGAATGCAAACTGAAGGAAAAAGCAAAGAAAACAAAACACAAAAATGAGAAAAAAATTATAAAAAAGGTAAGAACAAATAGAGCAAATGAAAAAAAAGATGAAAACAAAATAGAACAAAGGAAAGGAAAAAAACAAGGAAAAAACAGAACAGCAAAATAGTAATGCAGAAATAGAAATATAAAAGAATTTAAAATATATTAAAAAAATTTTTTTAACTAAATAAAAAGTAAAAAGAAATTTAGAAAACAGAAGAACAGAACAAAGCAAAACATTAAAAAAACAGTAATAATTATATTTTCCTGTGGTCTCAGCTGTCAGTGTCCTTGCCCCCACCGTGAGTCACAGCCAACCTTCACCTCCCCAGGAGGCCCTCCAAAACCTCTAGGTAAGTCTCTGATCCCTCTGTGGGCACTGTGGGGGCAGCTCAGACTCTGACCTGGCCCAACTCCCGCATGTACTAGTCCCCAAAGTCCACAGCTGCTAGAGCTAGACTGATTTCAGTTGTGGGAACACTCGTTGTCCATTCAGATATTCCATAGATGCAGGGTTTACCAAGCTGATTGCAGGGATTTAATCTGTGGTTTGTGCAGCTGCACGGAAAGGTTTTTGTTCCTCTTCCTTAGTCGCCCCGCCCCTGGGGCTCATCTGTGGTTTTAGCCCCACCTCTGCATGTGGGCCATCCACAGGAGTCTGCTCCCGAGGCTGCCCTGGAGCACTCGAGTCTGCCCCGGTGAGGACAGGACATGGAGGTGGCACAACTGCCTGGTTCGCAGGGGCCCTGCCGGCGACAGGTGAATGGGAAAGCTGGCAGCCATGGGCGCGAGAGATCTGGCCCTAGTGGTAGCCATTCCTAGCGCCTGGCAGCTGGTGCAAGAAGGTCAGCCCTGGTGGGGTCTTTTCCTAGCACCTGGCAGCAGGCGTGAGAAGGTCAGCTCTGGTGGGGGCTTTTCCTAGCACTTGGCGGGGCAGGGGGCCGGCGCATGGGGAGAGAGAGGCTGCAATGGTGGTTCCACCACCTGCGCATCACTCAACAGTGGCACCTTGCTTCTATGGCAGTCTGGGTTTCCTCCACAAGCATTCCCAGTTGCGGATTACCTCTCTCCCATCCCCTCTGGCTGTCTCCTCGCAGCCAACAGCAGTCCTCCCCTTGGGTTTGTTCTCCAATTCCCACATTCCAGCTCTCAGCCCCCGTGTGCACCAGTGGACTCACGTCCCAGTCTGGGACACACAGGGCTGTGGCACGGACCATCTGTGTAGGTCTTACTCTGTCCTGTCTGCCACAGACCAGCCGTTTCATGCTCCTCTGACAGCCTCAGATGCTCCCCTTCTGTCCCAACTGATTTCCTCGTTGGTGAGGGGGCTTCCCCAGATACAGGAGCCTCTCCTCTGCTTCAGCTCCTCCCCAAGTGCACAGATCCCATCCTGCTTCCTCTCCTCTTCTTTTTCCCTTCTTTCTTTTGTCCTACCCAGTTATGTGGGGATCTTTCTTGTCCTTTCCAGTGTCCAAGGTCTTCTGCTAGTGTTCAGCCAGTGTTCTGTGAGAATTGTTCCATCTGTATTCGTGATGCATTTGTGAAAAGAGTTGAACTCCACCATCCTCCTACTCCTCCACCATCTTGGTTTAGCAGCATACAGATTTTAACATTGTATGTTATCAGTAATTTATTCCTTTTTTACTGCCGAGTAGTGCTCCATTTTATGAATATACCATAATTATTTTTTTACCCATTTACCTATTGACAGCAAGTTGGGTTGTTTCCAGTTTTGGACTACTGGAATAACTGTGAATAAAGTTACTATGGACACGCCTGTGCAGTCTTCGTATGGACATATTCTTTCATTTCCCCTGGATTTCTAAGAGTAGAAGTGCTGGGTGGCATGGTAGCTGTATGTTGAACTTTTTTACAAACTGCAATCTAGTTTTGCCAAGTGACCATTATAGTACATCCTTATCAGCAATGTATGAGAGTTCCAGTTACTATACCTCATTGCCAACACTTGGCATTATCAGTCTTCTTAATTTTAAAACAGGTATACAGTGCTATTGCATTGTGGTTCTCATGTGCATTTCCCTGGCAGCTAATTCTAAATATTTTCATGAGCTCATTGGCCATTTGTATATATTCTTTAGTGAAGCATTTCTTCAAATATTTTGTCCATGTTTTCATTTAATTGTCTTATTATTAAGTTGGTGAGTCCTTCATATAATCTGAATACAAATTCTTTGGCAGACAAATGTATTGTCAACATTTTCTCCCATTCTGTGTCTTGCCGTTTTTCCTCTTAACTTCTGAAGAGCAAACTACCCCCCGACACACACACTTTGGAGGGAGACTTAATTATCCCAAAACTATTGGTGGACGGTTAATGATTTTCTCCATTGAATTGACGTTTCACCTATATCATATACTGAATTTCTGGACTTTTAATCCTGTTCCATTGGTTTGATTGTCTAATGATGCACCAGCACTACACTACTTTAACAACTGAGGTTCTATAACAAGTTTTAATACGTAGGAAGGAGTGTTCCTGCCCTTATTCTTTATAGTTTTCTTGCTATTCTATTTCATTTATTTTTCCCTGTGAACTTGACAATAAGTTTACCTAGTTAAAAAAAAAACTTCCATTGAGATAGTGCTACATTTATAAGCTCATTTGTAGATTAATTAATTTGTAAATTAATGGAGAACTGATATATTTAGAATACTTAGTCTTCCTACATTAGTTAGCTATTGCTGTGTAACAAACCATCCCAAACTCTCTGGCTTAAAACAACAACCATTTACTTAGCTCATGATTCTGAAGGTGGACAATTTAGGCTGTGCTCACCTATGCAATTTTTCTGGTCTAGCTGACCTTGACTGGGCTTGCTCATGTACCTGTAGTCAGCTAGTGGGTAAATTGGAGATGTCATTGGCCTTACTACGCTAGTTAGAATTTCTAGTACTATATTCAATAAAAGTAGTGAAAGTGGACATTCTTGCATTGTTCTTAATCTTAGAAAGAAAGCATTCAATCTTTCACTAATAAGTATGACATTAGCTTTAAGTTTTTTTAAATAGATGCTCCTTATCAAGTTGAAGGTGACAGTATATTCTACTGTTGAGTAGAATGTTCTATAACATGGATTAGATTCTGTTATTTGATGGTGTTGTTGAGTTCTTCAATAACCTTGATTATTTTTTATCCAGTGTTCTGTCAACTGTTGAGAAAGGGATGTTGAAGTTTCTAACTATAATTGTGTATTTATCTATTTCTCCTTTTAGTTCTATGTTTTTAGTTCACATATTTTACAACCTTGTTGTTTGCTGAATATATATTAAGATTTCTACATCGTCTTGATAATTTGACCCTTTTATCATCAAAGAATGTTCCTTTCTGGTAGTTTTCTTTGCTCAGAAGTCTACTCTATATGATATTAATATAGCCACTTCTGCTTCCTTACAATTAATTTTTCCACATATATTTTTTCTATCCTTTTACTTTCAACCTGCCTATATCATGTTTAAATTGGGTTTCTTGTAGATGGCATATAGTTGAGTTACGCATTTTAATCCATTATGCCAATCTTTGTCTTTAACTCATGTCTTTAGACCCTTTACAGTTAATCAAAATATTGACTTAAGTCTGCCATTTCTTCGTTTTCTGTGTTTTCATTTCTCTGTTTTCTTCATCTTGTCTTACTGTAGGTTACCTCAACATTTTTTAGTACTACATTTTGATTTAACTATGTTTTTGAGTGTCGCTTTTAAATAATATAGCTTTTTAGAGGTTGCTCTATATACAGACATACACACACAAATATATATACTATATTTTATATGTGTGTGTATATATATGTATACATTCAGTCTACTTGTGTCATTTAGTTTGAGTAAAGTACAGAAATCTTACCTCCCTTTATCACTCCCCATTTATAATACAATTGTCATAATATTTTTTCTACATATACTTAGAACCATTAAATAGTGTTGTATTTTTTGGCTTCAACTGTCAAACATAACTTTAAAGACTCAGGAGTAGAAGGAAAATATATTGTTTTTACTTGTGTTTTTGTTTACCATGTTTCTGCTTCCTGACATTGTCCCTTTATCATTTCCTCAGTTTACAGAACTTTTAGCCATTCTTTTAGGATAGGTCTGCTAGCAAAAAATTCTCTTACTCTTCCTCCGTTTGAGAGTGTCTTGATTTCCCCTTCCTTCCCAAAGGATATTTTCTCTGAATATAGGATTCTGTATTGACAGTATTTTTTAGCCTTGGAAAATACTGTGCCACTTTCTTCTGGCCTCCATGATTTCTGATGAGAAACTGGCTGTCATTCTAATTGTTTTTCCCCTATAGGTAAGATGTCATTTCTCTCTTAGTGCTTTCAAGATTTTTTTTCCTTGTCTTTAGTTTTCAGATGTTTAATTATGATGTGTTTTGGCATGAACTTCTTTGTTTGGGGTTCACTTGGCTTCTTGAACCTATAGTTTTAGGTCTCTTGCCAAGTTTGAAAAGTTTTGGCCATTATTACTTCAAGTGCCTTTTCAGCCCTTCCTTCTTTCTCCTTTCCTTCTTGGACTCCAATAACAGGAATGTTAGATTTTGTTGTTGTTGTTATAGTCACACAGGTCTCTGAGGCTATATTTACTTCTTCAGTCTATTTTCTCTCTGTTGTTCAGATCAGGTAATTTCTATTTTTCTATTTTCCAGTTCCTGCTTCTTTCCTCTATCCCTTCCATTCTGCTATTGCACCCATTCACTGAGCTTTTTGTTTATTGTATTTTCAACTTCTAAAATGTCCATTTGATTCTCCTTTGTGTCTATTTCTTTGCTGAGACATTCTATTTTTTCATCTGTTTTAGGTGTGTTTGTAATTGCTTGTTGAAGCATTTTTATTGTGACTGCTTTAAAATCTTTGTCCAGTATTTCCAACATGTGTGTGTCATCCTGGTGGTGGCATCTGCTGATTGCCTTTTTTTCATTCAGTTTGGTATCATCCTGGTTCTTGGTATAATGAGTGATTTTTTTAATAAAAACCTTGATACTTTAGGTGTTATAAGACTCCAGATTTTGTATAACCTTTTGTTTTAGTTGGTTCCTCTGATACCACTCCAGCAGGGGACAATATCTTGTCACTAGCAGGTAGAGGCAGAAGTCCAGGTCCTCCACCTGGACACCACTGACACCCAAGGTGGGGAGCGGGGTCCTTATTATTGCTGGAGAGGGGCCAGAGTTCTGGCTTCCCACTAGACTACCACTAATACCTCCTTTGGTGGAGGGGTACAAGTGCCTCCTTTGTGCACTCATGTGGCCTCTTGGGTGGTATTAAAAGTCCTGACTCTCCACTGGGCTTTCTCTGAGACCACCCTAGCAGGGACCTGAAAGGGAATCTCATTATTGCCAGGTAGGAGTGGAAGTGGAAGTCCAGGCTCCCCAGTAGAAGTCCAGTGTCAGTGATTTCCACTGACACTGCAGTGGGAAGGGCCTCATTAGTACCCATGGGTGAGGCCCAGCTGACTACTCTCCAAGAAAACTGTCAAAGTTTCACATCTGAAAGGAGTCGTGGAGATTATAGCTCATCCCCGCCCCCAACTTTAAAAACAAGAAAAGCATGCCCCAGAGAAAGTAAATGACCACCTGAAGTTACACAGCTAGTTTGTGGCATGGCAAGGATAAAATCCAGTTTTCCCAAATCTCTCCATAGAGCTTTTTTTTTTTTTAATCACAATGCCTCATTTTGTTTTTTTTTAAAGAAATAATTTTTTCTCAAATAATTACCTGCCATACGCCAATACTGGCTGAAGGTTCTGAGAATGGGCGTTTGAAGACCCTGCACATTTTTAAGGCATCTGAATTAACTTCGGTGAGATTATTTAGCACAGCGAAGGCAGCTGCCAGTGGGTAAACACAGGAGAAAAGGCTCACATAACCAAACTGCAGGAATAACTCCAAGTAATCATCAAAGGTGCCCTGAAAATGTAAAAAAGAAGAAAACAGGCATAGTTTTAATATCACTTAATAAGAATAGTCTTTTGCAATACTATTCAAGGCATGAGCATCTAAACAAAAAAAAAAAAACTCAAAGAGTTTCTCCCAATTCCTTCTTCTCAACAACAGAATTTACTTAAATTCAAAGCCAACTTTATATTAAAGTCCCTGAAATGAAGAATAAAAAAATGATTTAGCTGCTCATATCATGTCGAATCACTGGATTATTACATTTTTTTCCCTAAGGTAAATAACAGCAAAGCTAAAGAAGTTTGCTCTTGACCAAGTAAAAAGAAATGATCCAGGATCATTATTAGAAATTTTACATGATGGTCCCTTCACATCATGGGTACCCCAGCGTCTCAGCCCCTGACCCTCCATTAAAAAACTGATGGTGGTGATGCCAGCGAAACGGGCAGAGTAAGAACCTCCAGAAGTTTACACCTCCATAAAAGCAAACAACAACAACAAATGACAAAATTTGTCAAGATCAACTTTTTCAGTACTCTGGAAATTAACTAAAGGCTTGCAGCATTTAGTCAAGCATAACAGCTCAACCTTGTGGCATTTTAACTTACTCTAGTTTCATATCCTGCTCCCCAGTTCTGCAGCAGCCTCGAAAAATAATAGCATGCATTCCTGTGCCAGAGGGAGGAAAGTGGGGCTACAGATCTTTGAAAGCCTCATTCCCAAAGGGAAATCATTATCTGACCTGGCTCTAGAAGACCCCACTCAAAGGCTTGTCTCTATTTAACTGCACAGAGTCCTCCCAGCGCTTTATAAAGGCTCCTCCCCCAGGGATGTTAATTGAATGCTTTAACATCAGTCTGCCTGAGGTAAAGGGTAGCAGCTGGGGCAAACAACACACTAGCCAGGGAGCCCAAAAGAAAAGGCTGAAGAATGAGATATCCACAGGGGGTTTGCAAAGCTCCCACATTTTACTGGGAATTGAGAAGATGAGGCACATGCAGAGGATCACACATAAGCTTAGGAAAGATCTGAGAAAGGTCTAAGATCTCACCTCTGACTGACCCTGAGGCTCCACACAAGCAGAAAGTGAACGCTAGGGCAGAACTTTAAACTTCCTGGCCTAGTATTGAAGGCACGCCCTAACACAATAACAAAGACCTAACAGACATGTATAAAACACTCAATCCAATAGCAGAATACTCATTCTTCTCAAGTGTACATGGAACATTTTCCAGGATAGATAATATGTTAGGCCATAAAACACTTCTCAACCAATTTAAAAGGCTTAAAAATCATACAAAGTATCTTCTCTGACCACAATGGAATAAAATTGGAAATCAATAACAGAAGGAAATTTCGGAAATTCACATACTATGTGAAAACTGAGCAACATACTCCTAAAAAAAACCAATGAGTTAAAGAAGAAATCACAAGAAAAATTAGTAAATACTTTGAGGTGAATGAAACATACCAAAACTTAATAAGATATGGTGAAAGCAGTGCTCACAGGGAAATTTATGGCTGTAAATGCCTTTGTTAAAAAAGAAGAAAGATCTTAAAAAAACTGAAATTTTCATCTTAAGAAACCAGAAAAAGAAGAGTAATCTAAACCTAAAGCAAGCAGAAGGAAATAAATAATAAAGATTAGAGTGAAATAAATAAAATAGAGAATAGAAAAACAAAGAAGAGCAATGAAACCAGAAGTCAGTTTTTTGAAATGATCGAGATCAACAAAAAATGACAAACCATTACCTAAACTGTGCAAGAAACAAAGAAAGACTCAAATTACTAAAATCAGGAATGAAAGAAGGGACATTACTATTGACCTTTAGGGTCAGTAAGGGGAAGGGGAAGAATTATAAGTAAGAATTATGAACAATTTGAGATAGAAAGGAAGGGGCAGGGTGAAACCATTAAAAGAATGACACAACCATTAAGAGCAGGATATGACAAAAACTGGTTAGAACCTACTAGGCCCAAGATGGTGGAAGAGTCAACTTCCATAGACCTTGGGCCTCATTATACACTCACTGTAATGCATTAGCATATGCTAAACAACACGCCCACAGGTGCCATGACAGTTCCAAGGCCACCCATAAAAGGCCAAATAGTGGGCAGTGCCCCAACTCCTGGAAATCCCTGCTGCTTCTCCAAGATAGCTAGAACATTCCTCCCACTCATTAGCCTATGAAAATTTCCCAGCCCATGAAAACTAACCACCACCACAACTCAGGGCTGCTCTTGCCTTCTGAGACAGCCTACACTCTTGTCTATGGAGTGTATATCTCTCTAAATAAACCTGCTTTCAGTTTACTATGGCTCCCTCTTGAATTCTTTCCTGTGTGAAGCCAAGGACCCTTACTTGGCAGCCTGCCCCAGGGACTCACTCGAGACCTGGGACATGACAACAATTATATGCCGAAAATAACATTAAATAACCTTGATGAAATGGGTAAATTCTTAGAATGACACAAACTATCAAAAGTGACTCGAGAAGAAACAGAGCATCTAAACAGACCTAAAAAAGGTAAAAAAATTGAGTTAGCAATCAAAAACTTTGCACAAAGAAAAACCCAGGCCCAGACAGTTCACTTGTGAATTCTCTCAAACACTAGAAGAAGAATTAATACCAACTCTTCACAAAGTCTTCCAAAAAGAACAAGAGGAAGAAACACGTCCCAACTCATTCTGTGAAGCCAGTACAACCTCAATAGCAAAACCAGACAAAGACTTCATAAGAAAAATACAGACCAACACCCCTGAATAAAGATATAAAAATCCTCAACAAAATACTAGCAAGGTGGATCCAGCAGCAGAGTAAAAGGATTTTACACTGTGATCAAGTGGGATTTACCCCAGGATTGTAAGACTGGTTCAACATATAAATATCAGTCAATGTGATACACCACATTAACAGAATAGTTTTATTGGTATACCTGTATGCACGTATAAATATATTTAATCACCTCAATAGACACAGGAAAAACAAAGTACAACACCCTTTCATGATAAAAACAGTCAACAAATCATAGAGTAGTAAATCTTCCTGACCTTGGATTAGGCAATGGTTTCTCAGACGTGACACCAAAGGCACAAGTTACAAAAAAGAGAGAAACTGGACTTCACCAAAATTTAAAACTTATGTGGATCAAAGGACACCATCAAGAAAGTAAAAAGATAAACAACAGAATGGGAAGAAATATTTGCAAATCATATATCTGATAAGAAATGTATATTCAGAATATATGAAGAACCCTTGCAACTCAATAACAAAAGGGCAGATGACCCAATTTAAAAATGGGAAAAGAATGTGAATATATACTTCCCCAAAGAAGAGATACAAATGGCCAAAAATCACATGAAAAGATGATCAATATATTTAGGCATTAGGAAAATCCAAAGCAAACCCACAATGAAATACTACTTTACACCTACTAGGATAGCTATCATTTAAAAAAAAAAAAAAAAAAAAGTGAGGCTGTGGGAAAAAATGGGACCCCACTCATGGCTGGTTGGAATATAGAATTACCACTACTTTTGGAAATAGTCTGGCAGTTCCTTAAAGTTAAACGTTGAGTTAACGTATGACCTAGCATATGGCAACATGTGTTCATACAAGAACTTGTACAAAAATGTTCACAATAGCATTATTCATAATAGCCAAAAAGTGGAAACAATCCAAATGTCTACCAGCTGATTAATGGATAAACAATATGTAGTATATACATACAATGGAATATTATTCAACCACAAAAACAGGAATGGGATACTGGTACACGGTACAGCGTGAATAAATGTTAAAAGCATTATGCTTAGTGAAAGAAGCCGGACACAAAAGGCCACCTATTACATGATTTCATTTATATGAAATGCAGAGAATAGGTAAATCCACAATAACAGAATGTAGATTAGTGGTTGCCAGACTGGGGGAAGATGTTACGGCTAATGGGTATGGGGGGTTTGGGGGTCGATGATGAAAATGTTCTGGAATTAGATAGTGGTGATGATTGTACCACCTTGTGAATTTACTAAAAACCTCTAAATTGTACATTTTTAAATGGTTAATTTTATGGTATGTGAATTATTACCTCAACTTTTTAAAGAAGTTAAAAAAAAAAGCTGTTAGTAACAAGGAAGCTCCCCAGAATCACCCTAGTAGAAGCAGCAGACACATCAAAGAGGCAAAAAAAAAAAGGAGTCCACAGCAGAAAAGGGGGAAACCAGGAAAGCATGGCGAAATCCCTCTGAAACTATATTTAGAAACTTTTCTGGGGCTTCCCTGGTGGCGCAGTGGTTGAGAATCTGCCTGCTAATGCAGGGGACATGGGTTCGAGCCCTGGTCTGGGAAGATTTCACATGCCGTGGAGCAACTAGGCCCGTGAGCCACAACTACTGAGCCTGCGTGTCTGGAGCCTGTGCTCCGCAACAAGGGAGGCCGCGATAGTGAGAGGCCCGCGCAGCGCGATGAAGAGTGGCCCCCGCTTGCCGCAACTAGAGAAAGCCCTTGCACAGAAACGAAGACCTAACACAGCCAAAAATAAAAAGAAATAAAAATAAAAACTTAAAAAAAAAATTTTTTTTAATAAATAAATAAATAAAACTTTCCTGATATGCTTTAAAAGGTTTAGTCCAAAGGAAGAAAGGAGCAAAAGTCATTACATACCCTTGATTTGCGGGTAAGAGATATAAATGGTAAGAGGTGAGTTATTTCGTGATCTTTAATAACTGGAAAAAGGCGCCTGCATTGAAATGGGATGCCTGGTCATTGGTGACTCTTGACTTGTCACCTGAGTAACATCACCACGCCCTGACTGGACCCAACGGCCTGCTGCTCACCTCCTGATCCGAGAGGGGCTGAGCAGCACCCTATGTGGTGCAGTGATTGGGTGAAGGAGCCACAGGCACCCGCTTCCAGCATCCTCAGGCGCTCTCATGATCATCCAGGGCACATGCAACAACAGCTTCAGTTTAAGAAAACTATTCATCATAATATTTTAAAGCAACATGAAACACGAATATTTTAAATTAATAATTATAATTATCATTGCTGCATCTCAGAGTCAGTCTTTCACCAAGATATGCCTATTAGGCTCAGTAGCTGAGAGCTTTAGTATAAGTCAGATTCTACTTCTAGTTGGTTTCTTTTTTTATTTTATATTTTACTAAAATAGAAAACACTCAAACATAATTACAGAGTACTGGGGATGGCAGGAAGTGCTTCTTCCAGATGCTCTGGATATTTGGATGAAGTATGAACCCAGGGATTTTGAGTGAGTTTCACTGGCTGTTTGCAAGGCTTGCCAAAGAGCAATGCCAAACACATGTGCTTTGGGAGCTGGCAGGTTGACGCTCAGCTGGGGATTCAGTGGTGAGCAGTTTCTAAACAACTCTTTGGTTGCATTTGGCTCTAGAAAGAATTTCCTTATGTGTGCTGCAGCATACGGATGTGGTTTTTAAATATGCCCAGCAATACAGCATTGATTTACTTCTCTGAAGAGTGAAGAAATCAACAGTGAAAATCTTAGCAATCAAGCCATTTTTACCACAATTCGATCTTAAGAAATCCTGATAGCCTATGCTCAGCTTTCAAAATTGTGTTGTTTCAGCTTGTAAAATAAAAGGGTGAGCCTCTGCAGAGATGTGTAGACAGTTTCTCTCAGATGTACCGGGTGCAGCCTCCAGAAGCCACGCAAAGGTCTTCCTGGCCTTTTTAGCATCCAGGGAGCCCCTCGCCCCCATTCTGTGTTCCCATCTCACGAGCGGATTCGAAGTGTAGGATTTACATGGTAATTCCATCAGTACTTTCACACTTTTGAGCACTTTGGGGTCAGTCAATTCAGCAAACCAGGGACGTAACCCAACAGCAAGAAGGAAAAAAATAATGCAATTTTAACAAAGTAAACAATCACATACTAAAAAACACATTAAACAAGACACTCTACCCCATTAGCTGCAAGTTAGAAAACACCAACTTACTAAGACGATTCTAAGAATGTATGAACACAAAGTTTCAGGCTCCAGGGGATCCATCCCACTGGCCCCTCGCACCATCCCTGGAGAAACATCACGTCTCAGAGCTCCGCATGCTGAGTGTGTGAGGAGGATAAAGTACAGGGTGAGGGCAGCAAGCAGCACACAGACAGCAGGGGCTGGGCTGTTCTTTTCCTAAAACTGTTCTTTATGCAACATTACACTGAGCACCCGCTCAACGCCAGGCTGTGCATTAGCAACAGAGTTTGCACGATAAATAACACAGGGACCCTATCCCAGTGACTGAGAAAGGAAAATTACTAGCAAATGGCACAAACCCTAAACAAAGTATTAGCATATTCAACATAACAATGTAGATAAAAAAATACTGAACAAGTGAAGTTAATCATTTAAATGCAAACATGGTGTTCCGTTAGGAAACTTACAAATATAAATGAAAATATTAATTAAAGGAGAAAACATGATGATCACAGAAGCAAAAAAAATATTTTTTGATAAAATTCAACGTCATCCACAATAAAAACTCTTCCCAAATAAGGAAGAGAAAAAAAAACATTCTTAAACTGATTAAAAAGTTACCTACCAAGAACACGGAACAAACATAATACTCAACAGTTAGAGAAAAAAAAAATCAGGAACAAGATTCCTGTTATAACTACTTCTGTCCAAATTGTATTGAACATATTAGTGAGCCAAATAAATAAATAATAAAAAGTATAAGGACTGCAGGAAGAAACAAAATGGCCATTAGTGAAGGGGGTGGGGAAGGGAAGGACTGAGAGTTTGGGATTAGCAGACGCAAACTATTACATATAGGATGGATAAACAAGTCCTACTGTGTGGCATAGGGAACTATATTCAATATCCTGTGATAAACCATAATGGAAAAGAATATGAAAAAGAATATATATATATATACATATATATATATATATGTATATATATAACTGAATCACTTTGCTATACAGCAGAGATTAACACAACATTGTAGATCAACTATACTTCAATAAAATAAAAATTAAAATTAAAAATCAGCCTTTTTTGGCCACAACATGTAGCACGCAAGATCTTAGTTCTCCAACCAGGGATTGAATCCGCGCCCCCTGCAGTGGAAGCACAGAGTCTTAACCACTGGACCACCAGGGAAATCCCTAGCCATTATTCATTTGTAGGTGAAATAACTGTGTACATAGAAAACCTAATAAAATCCAAAAAAATAGGAGAATTCAGCAGAGTTTCCGGATAAAAAATACAAAAACCAACAGCATTCCTATATGCCAGCAACAAACGATTAGAAACTATTTTTAAAGAGCTACCATTTATAGGGAATAGGATAGTCTTAAAGAATCTACCACAGATAACCTATTCAACACAAAGTGTAAAAGAAACTTTGCAAACTGTCTGTCACCCAGGCAATCACGTGATCTAACAAGGCAGCCCCACACAAGGGTCAACCTGCCATCAATGCCTCCTGATGGGGTACAATGGAGGTATACCTCCAAAACTGCTGAACTTGAATCTTAGGGAGTAACAAATGGGACAAATCCGCTTCACAAAAGCTAATGTTCTGAAAAACAAAAAGGAGTGGGAATTATTCTAGATCTGCAGTTTTCAAACTTTCAGGTCCCCAAAGCCTTAAACTCTTTAAAATCACTGAGGGCACCAAAGACTTTTTGTTCATGGGAGTTATTATACCTAGTGTTATTTACTGTGTTAGAAATTAAAACTCAGAACTTAAAAAATATTTCCCATTGATTCATTTCAATAATAAAAAGCATATTAACATTAATAAAGTATTGTTTGAAAAATCATTACATTTTCCAAAACAAAAAATGTCTGGTGCGGAGAGGGGCGCTCAATTACGTTTTTGGCAAACCTCTTCAACGTCTAGCTCACTAGAGGGCAGCTCATTTGCTGTGTGGCAACATGCTGTTCTGGTTGGAATACTGATCATGAAAATTCAGCCTCACGCAGCTATGCAGTTGCACGTGAACTGTTCCCAGGAACGGAACAGCAGTGCACAGTGAGATCAGAGGGGCTATACAGCCCTGGCCCTGTGGCTGGAGGAACAGGGTCGGGAGACCCCAGTGGATCACCCCTAGTGGAGACATCATGGAGAATGTCTTTTTCTTTATACTCTGTCCTACATTTTCCAAGTTTTCTACAGTAAGTAAGCAAGTATGACTTTTTAGAATCAAGTTTTTTAAGTCTCAAACTGCTTTTCCCCAAAGCTTGGCAACATTGTTTTAGATTCATATATAGCACTCAGGATGAGATTACAGAAAATACAATTTTAAGCTCATTGGTTTCAGTGAGGAGAAAAATATACCCGGAGGGAAGGATGAGTGCATAGCAAACGACGATCTAGAACAAATGAGCCCCCAAAGCATCTCCCCCTTTCCAAATATATGGGGAGAGTTGAAATAGAAAATACCTGATGTCATTTCCACGAAGAGAGTAAAGGAGGAACTTGTAGGAGATGAGGAGGGAAAAACAGTCAGATAACGCGGGTCCCTGCAAGCAAGTTAAGTTACTAAGGATAGGCACTCACTGTTAACCCCAGCATTCACACACAGACCCAAGGCTTGCGAGAGAAATTAGTATACTATTTCCTTAACTTCCTATCAGAGAGCCCGTGCTGAATAATAGACTCTGAAGAGAAAAGCAAAGTCTTGAATCTTGTCTCTGATTTAGTCACCAGGTGATTAATAACACAGAGCTTCGGACTTCCCTGGTGGCGCAGTGGTTAAGAACATGCCTGCCAACGCAGGGGACACGGGTTCGAGCCCTGGTCCGGGAAGATCCCACATGCCGTGGAGCGACTAAGCCTGTGCGCCGCAACTACTGAGCCTGCGCTCTAGAGCCTGCGAGCCACAACTGCTGAGCCCACACACCTAGAACCCGTGCTCCGCAACAAGAGAAGCCACAGCAATGAGAAGCCCACGCACCACAACGAACAGTAGTCCCTGCTCGCCGCAACTAGAGAAAGCCCGCGCGCAGCAATGAAGACCCAACCCAGCCAAATATAAATAAATAAAATTAATAAATTAAAAAAAATAACACGGAGCTTCACCTGCCTATTATTAACGTGAGAAAAGCAGTGCCTGCCTTACCTTCCTTCATAAACGTATTATTGGATATCATGAGATACTAAAAAGGTAAGATGTAAGATTTTGTCACCTTGTCAGCATACGTTCTTAGATGAATTAAAACAGCTTTGAGAAGGGCATATTGTCTGTATTACTGTGTACCATTCGCTGAGCCTGAGGAAGGGGGGAGGAACTGGTCTGGAGAAGACTGCGAGCTTGGCTCTGGTCACTTTAGGGGACGATGCTGTCTGCCCAAACGATTCAGAGAAAAAGAAGAGCTGAGAGCGGGTTCTCATTGACCACGGGAAGAGAAGCAGGGACGTAGAGATGACAACATGGAGAAGAATTATTTCAAGAAATTGGCAAGGGCAGGAAAGAGACAGGACAAAAATAGCCGAGGACGTGAGGGGTTTGCTTGGTTTGAAACAGGAAGGGGAGAAGGGGGAAGCAGGAAACACGGGAGCTCCTGGTGGGCCTGGGGCAATGAGAGGGGATGGAATAAAGCACTCGGGGGAAAGAATGGTGGTTTAGCTTCTGTGAGAAAATGAAGGGAAAAAATAAATATGGCCCAAAATACTACCCCCCAGAACAAGTGAGGAAAGGATTCTGACACTATGTGAATTAGACTGACTTGTAACCCACAGTAAGCCAGCACTCGATCAACATTGTGCCCAAGTGCTATTTTCTTTAACTCTTAACTGCCCGCGTGTGTGTTTCTCTGATACTTCATGTATAAACATAAAAAGTGCTGCTGGTCAAGATATGCTGTAAGTTTATACTTTGAATCATCTTCTCCCCCAAACACAGCAATAATAGAAAATGCTAGTACATATATGTTTATTTTAATCAAAAGAATATCACCACTCAAAAACAAAAAAAATCAGCTGCCCAAGCGAGAAATGGAACAAAGTACAAGATAGTAATCAGAAGCCTGGCCAGGCTTCCGTCCACAGGCTGGCCACGGTGGCCAGGATCTGAATCCTTAGGGGAGGGGAACCAAAGGCACCCCACTCCTCTAGCGTGTACCTGGAAGCAGGCTATTTGAGCAAAACCACGGGTGAGAACAGTGGTCCCCTACCCATAAAGGGGCCTGAAAAAAGCCACAGCTGCTGCCCTGGAACTACAGCTTGTGTCAACAGCATGCTACCTGCTGGCTCTGCAGAATCTCCACCATCATCACAAGATGGGATGCGAGCTCTGGGCTACAAACTCCTGGTTCTGGACTAGGGGGTGGGGCAGAGGGGACTGCAAAAATAAGACAGAGAGAAGAAAGCAGGGAGAGAGAGAGAGAGAATAAACTCCTGCTCAAGATAAACATACAAACTAAAATTCTTAGGCATACAAGAAAAACTATGAAAGTCAGCCAAGAAATTCAGGAATCAGGAGACTCATTCATTCATGATGAAAACCAAGACTATGAAAGTTTAACAATAATGGACCCTCACTAAAGGATCTATTTCACTAAGAAGAATATCACACCCAGAAGGAAGGGGCAGGATATAAGAAACAATGACCTAAAGCAAACATGACCCCAACACCTGACCCCCTCAAAAGAGATATACCGAATGTAGTCAGAACTCAGTAAACATTTGCTAAATACATGTTTAGGTTGAAGAACCTCCAATGACCTACTTGGAGTTCCTAAAAATAATTCAGAAATTCTGTCTTAAAAGAACTATTTTATATTTACCACAGCACTACGTAATTTAAACTATATTATAAATTAATCTTCAGATTAGCATTCCACTCTTAGCGATGGGCTTCAATTTTTTCTTTCAGTTTAAAGTGTCCAGAGCAAACAATGGCTCCACGGCCATCTCACCTCTGCCTTGCTCTGCTGTCTGTGAAACATTCCCACCACCCTCAGCAGAGCAGTCTCGTAATTCACTGGACTCATCCTTTGGATGTTAGGCGGAACTTCTGGTACAAGATAGCAGCATTTTGATACACAGTTCCATCTTTTTAACTTTAAAGTAGTTCATGGTAAGGAAACTGGCTGGAAAGCACTTACAAAATAGTCACACCTGAGACAATGAGTGTTTACTTATTTGTTGTATACAGTCTGGACACGACTGTTATTCACTTTCAATCAATGTTTAATTCAGCAATATTCAAACTTACCAAGTAAGTTCCCATCTCCTTTTCCAGAACGACCTGTTCATATAATGTAGCATCGATGTCTGCCTTTAAAGCTTGCACCTTCTTCTTTACCTTCACATGCTGCTTCTTTTGGAGCCAGTAAGGAAGAAGAGATTCTACAATTTGGTTAAAGATCTGGGAGGTAATCAGGAGAGTAGCCAAGCTCTAAAGAGAAGCACATAAATGATATTTGGCAATGTGGCTTAACAAAACCAAAGCATGTGTATAATTATGCAGTAAAAAAAAAGAATCTTCAACAAATAGTATACTATTATGTTATAAAAGCTAGTATTGGAAAAGCTAGGTGTTAGAATGATGTTTCTAATTTATTGTTTTTTCACAGGAAAGACAGACTAAAATACAAAAAGATTATAATACAATTAAGATTATAATAAAAAACTGGTTATGAGTCGGTAGGAGAACAAATTAACTTGAAATTGTGTTTTTTATTATCTCATCCTGGCTGCAACATGTGAGTCTAAATGATGTCACCAACTTTGAAAAAAGTTTAGCCACAACTTATTATTATAAAATTAATATATCCTCCCTCACTGTAGAAAAACTTAAAAGATAGAAAAAAAAGTCACCCTTAATTCCACAACCATGTCAGAACCACTACTAACATTCTAAATTTTTTTTTTTAATTAATTTATTTTTTGGCTGCATTGGGTCTTTGTTGCTCTGCGCGGGCTTTCTCTAGCTGCGGCGAGCGGGGGCTACTCTTCATTGCGTTGCGCGGGCTTCTCATTGCAGTGGCTTCTCTTGTTGCGGAGCACGGGCTCTAGGCGCACGGGCTTCAGTAGTTGTGGCTCGCGGGCTCTAGAGCGCAGGCTCAGTAGTTGGGGTGCACGGGCTTAGTTGCTCCACGGCACGTGGGATCTTCCCGGACCAGGGATTGAACCTGTGTCCCCTGCATTGGCAGGTGGATTCCTGACCACTGCACCACCAGGGAAGTCTCCTAAATATTTCTTTATAATCATATGTAAAAATAAAAGTAGAATCATCCTATATATAAACAGCTTTGTAGATTTCTTTTCTCACTTACTATATTGTGAGCACTTTCCCATGTCATGAATAATTCTTTTTTACTTAGCTCATGCACTGTTGTTGAATTTAAGTATTATTCCCAACCCCGACTATTATAAATGCTGCCCCTTACCTACGTACATGAATCTTCACCCCACATCTGATGATTTACTAGGGATGGATTAATGTTCTTGGCAAAGTTGCCCAAGTAGTTCCCAGAGGTACTGTGTCAATTTCCACTTTCCCCAGATAGGTATCAGTGTTTCCATCACAAACCACCTTAGCTGATATTAAAATTCTATGTTTTAAAGAGACTTCCCCCATCCCCCTGTCCCCTGTTAAATAAAGGAGACTCTCTAAATTATAAGAAATGAGGAGTCATACCTCACTAATACAATAATGGTGGGATTGGAAAAGGTATGTACATCTAACCTATCGATTTCAAATGTAGTATTTTCAAAAATAATTTTTTAAATACTAAGAACACAATATTTACTTTTATGCAAGCTCTTAGAACCGTAACTACAAAATCTTTTAACTTTCTCTGTTATACAAATTTTTAAATTCCTTGAAAAATGATCCCAAGCTCTCATATAAAGATTAAGAAGCCTAGGCTTTGAGACTCTGCTCACTAACAATCACAGTATATTAAAACCAGGAAGGAAGAGCCCTTACTGGTAGGTGGCTCAAGTATAAAAAAGAGAAATTAGAAAGCAATAATTTATTATTCACTATTATCATGTGATCCAGAAATGGTAACACAACAAAATATGTCATCTTTCTTAAACATTTCAGAAACAATACAGCAGTGCATAGGATCTGCTGGTCTCTAAAGTTCAACAACTTATTAATTCAAAAATGAAATGTGTGGGACTTCCCTGGTGGTACAGTGGTTAAGAATCCGCCTGCCAATGCAGGGGACACGGATCCCACTTGACACCATCTCCCCTGGTCTGGGAAGATCCCACATGCCGCGGAGCAACTAAGCCCGTGTGCCACAACTGCTGAGCCTGCGCTCTAGAGCCCACGAACCACAGCTGCTGAGCCCATGTACCACAACTACTGAAGCCCAGATGCCTAGAGCCCGTGCTCCACAACAAGAGAAGCCACCGCAATGAGAAGCCCATGCACTGCAATGAAGAGTAGCCCCCACTCGCCGCAACTAGAGAAAGCCTGTGCGCAGCAACGAAAGCCCAACACAGCCAAAAATAAATAAATAAAATAAATAAATTTATTAAAAAAAAAAAAAGAATCCACCTGCCAATGCAGGGGGCATAGGTTTGATCCCTGGGCTAGGAAGATCCCACGTGCCGCAGAGCAACTAAGCCCGAGCGCCACAACTACTGAGCCTGTGCTCTAGAGCCAGCGAGACACAACTACTGAGCTCGTGCACCACAACTACTGAAACCCACGCACTCTAGGGTCCGCGTGTCGCAACTACTGAGCCCACGTGCTGCAACTACTGAAGCCCGCATGCCTAGAGCCTGTGCTCTGCAACGAGAAACCACCGCAATGAGAAGCCCGTGTGCTGCAACGAAGAGTAGCCCCCACTCACCACAAGTAGAGAAAGCCTGCATGCAGCAATGAAGACCCAATGCAGCCAAAAATAATAAAATTAAATTAAATTTAAAAAAAAAAGAAATGTGAAAGAACTATTTAAGGTTATACCATTACTTGAGACACACACAGAAGTTCAATTAATGAACACATTTTGCTGTTAAAATTGCTCTTACAAGCTTTGATATGAACTCTATATTTGATTTTGTGCTCTACATGATTTATTTTGCAAGTTGGTTAGCTTCAACAAATTTCTTTCCAGTTGAGTATAATACACGGTGCAATTGTTAATGGTTGTTTATTTAGAATTGGGCTTAGAAGTACACAAAATTTAATAATTTTATTTATAAAGATAGTAATGGGAAGACAATTACATTACCTGAATATAGGAAACCACATCTAAAACCTAAAAAATTGATACCTTTCTGTTTTTTCACACTCACCTGACGCAAAAGCTTCATATCCCTCAGGACAAAGGCAATGTAGAAGAGTGAGGCAAAGCAATTTAAAAAGTTGAACTGCCAAAAAAAAAAAAGATAGCAATATTTAATATTGCATCACAGTACTTCATTACAACTATAAAAATCGCATTAAAAAACGTAATGAGGGACTTCCGGTCCAGACAAGGTGGCTTGGACGTGTTTCTCCTACTCCCCCTCGCTAAGCACGGCTATGAACTCGAAATATCGCGAGAGGCAACCAAAGGAGAGCTCTGAAAGGTGCTAAGAGGAAGAACAGGTTTGGGACCCCAGGGCTGAAGGAACAACACAGCACCAGCGCATCTTACGTCCCTACTACTTTCTTACAAAAGAGAGTCCAAGGCCCAGCATCTCCCACCCCCAACCTAGTAACCCAGGCAGCAGGGAGGCACATTCCTGCCCACCCCGCTCAGAATAGGAGTCCTGACAACGGGCAAGCCCAGAAGCACTAACAGGGAGACTGACGAGGACCCCCACTAACAAGCTGCGAGGGGATGTGCTCTCCCTCCCTTCCGCCCTGCCACTCCCCTGCCCCACGGAGAGATACCGGGTGGGGTGGCCAGGCAGCACCAGAAGGGAGGGCCCTGCCCCAACAAGCAGTCCAGCCCTGGAAGCCTCTCTGTGCCAAGGGACCTGAGATCCCCACGACCCCCAGAGAGACACCTAGGTAGCCGAGGGGCACTAGCAAGAGAGATCAGCCAGAACAACCAGCCTGGCCCGGGCAGCATCTTTGTCACCATGGGCCTGAGACTGCCCTGCCCAGACACATGGTTCAGGGGTAGGGGTGCGGGGAGTGGGGTGGAGATCCCACCACAACAGGTGCCATTTCTTCAAGTAGTTCCCCTGCTCAAGAGCCTGCCATTGCCCCCAGGACTGATGGGCTTCCTTCCTGCCCCCCAGCCGCACGCTGGCTACTTCCTCCTGTGCGGCATCACTTTCCGAGACAAAAGACTGCTCTGTGCACAGCATGAGCACTTCATTAGTGAGGGAAGGGGGAGTCACTGGAGAAGGGCATATTGTCTGTATTACTGTGTACCACAATGTGGCCACAGGGTAGGGGGAGGTAGGGGTAGGGACGGGGGTGCTGAGTTAGAGTAGAAGTTGAAAAGCAAAAGCTCGGAAGGCTGAGAAACGCTCTCCGCACAAGACTGAAAAGGAAGGGAGAGAGCTAGCACACACAGTGGAGGACGAACACACTCTAAGGGATGAGTCTCTTTACAAGACAGTCACCTGACATTGTATCTGGCACCATCAGAGAATAATCAAGTCTTACAAATAACTAAATTCTTTAAGACAAATGGAGTGTTTTACCTCTAAGGGCAAAAGCTCCATATTGGGATCTTTTTGGATGAAGCTTTTAATGCATTACACGTTCTGCTGCTTGTTTTCTCACACAGAGAACACAGAACGGAACATCCCTGCTGACTCAGCACCAACATTTTGAATATAAATTATTTTACACGGCTAGAGTGAGGCCTTCGGAGCCTTTTTAGATATGGATGGCCGCTTGCCCCTTTTCTCATGTCCAAATTGCTGAAATTGTTGAATTCTCATTACCTATTTATGAGAGGTTTTCCATTTCCTTCCGGGCTCTTGCCTCTATAAATTTACTTCCAGAAACCTAATCACCTTCCTAATGGTGGTTTCTCATCTTTTAAGGATGGAAAAACGAGATAAATAAGCTTCTCAGAATGACTTCTACAGCTGGAACAAAGGCTCTTTCTAAGCGAGGGCCTGGGAGTAAAGTACATGGACGGGGTTAAATCAATTCCAGTGGATAGTTCAGAGGACTCTTGATGCACTCTTCCTTGATTCTCAGCTATGTTACAGACGGCTGAGGTAATCTCCGGATAAACAAGGTGATTTCAGGCGGTACCTCTTTGTTATTTCTAATAATGGTGGGAAGAGGCATAATGTGTGCGCTTTTACACAAACAGCAAGCAGGTTACACAGTGCCTTCCCTCCATCCCTTTCCTCCTACTCTTCGAAACATGCTGGGAACCTCTTGGGACTTTGGAAATTTCTTAGACAAAATTTTTAAAAAATAATAATTTAATGCTCCATCACTAAACAGAAGGTGGATAACTGGAAGGCTTGCTGAAAAATGAAACATTCAAACCCAAGTCACCGAAAGGAAAATAATAGAAACGTGTCTATAAAGTAGTTTTTTTAAATAATTGGAAATTGGCTATAATACTGATTTCTACGTTTAAAGTCTTATACCATGTGCACATTTGTAATAAGACTGTTGAACATTTATGTAAACACACATTAATCAATCCTTGCCTACTTGGACAGAGTATATTAACTACCTGATGCCTTAAATCGGAATCAAGTCTTCATATTTATACTCCTAAATATTAAGTAGTATGTGTTAGTTTCAAAAGTACAATGGACTTGTATATAAAAGATCTACTTACCACTAACACTTTCAGAATTAGGTGATTCTGGTAGGCAGATTCCAATCTGTGATTCTCTAAAATATTAAAAAGGAGAGGTAATGTCTCTCAGGTAAGAAAGCAGAATGGGAGCATTGTCATGAAGTAATGTGAGACTTGTGCTGAGGGCAGAGATGTTCAAAAACAGAGCCTCAGTCAGTAAACGCGCCAGGCTACTGCTCACCACCAAGAACATCAAACAAAAAAGAAACTAAATTTAAGACACAGTTTTCAAGATACTGCAATAGCACCGTGGTCCGAAATTATTTTTTGAATATTACTGCAATAAAGAAATGTAGTAAGTGTTGGCAAATGATCCCACAGTTACCAGAAAAAGACACTGTATCAGCGGTAATAGCAAAACTGAGAGCAATCTCTAAAGAGTAGGGTAATAAATAAAGTTTATAAGGATTATCTTAAAAGGAAACTCAAATTTCCACCCTAAGAAAAGGAGACACTGTGCAGGTCCCAAGACAGCAGGGCAAAAGGACAAAAAAGGAAGATTCTGAACAGAAGTATCACCTTGCACAGAGAGGCAATGTTCGGCTGACCTGGATTTGAACGTCAACTCAGCCACTATCTGACCTTGGGCAAGTCACTTAACCTCCTGACACTCAGCCTCCTTGCCTACAAAACAGGGCTGACACCACCCTCCTCCCAGGGTCACCGTCAGGATTAGACATACTACCAAACCCCAGCATCAGCTCAAGGAAAGCACTCAATAAATGGCAGCTGTCATTATTTGACTAACAAAAAGAATTTAAAATACCTTTCTGGTCCATGAAGTTAAGGCCTAGACTTCTTCCTAGGGATTAATATAACCTATTTATTTGTTTGAATGAATAAATTAATTAATGAGTGAATGGCCCATCAAGACCTTTTCAAAACTACAACCAAGTTCCTCTTTTACTACAGAGACAGACAAGAACACCTGCCTTCACTGAGTTCAATGGCAGGCCCCACACAACTACACAACTGGTTTTCAGATCCCAGACATAGTTCTTTCAGCCAGAGTATTGTGGAGATAATTCAACTGATTTTATCCTTAGCATAAAACACAATACAGTATTAGGAGCACAGGTTGGACCAGCCTGGCTCTACCATTTGCTGCCTAAACTTTGTTAATTCTCAGTATCTTTAGCCATAAAATCGTGAAATAACTTCTATTTCATGGTGTCCTGAGCAGGTGAAAATGAGGAACTATGGATAAAGTGCTTAGCAGGGCACCTTGGACATGGTAACTAACAATAAATGAGAGCCGTGAGAACCGTGACCTGGAGATCATCAGAGCTCCCAGAGCCGATGACTTTTCCTTATGTCTCTAGAATGAGCCCAGAGCAACATCTATCTTCTTTGCAAGGTAGCAGTTACATGAATCCTATGATCGAAGCAATATTTCTTATAGGCAAATAAGACATAAATTCAAAGCACTGAGTCTTACCCCATGAAGTTAAAAACTCGGCAGCATATCGATAGAGGCGGTTCATGATCTCAATCACGATGGCATAGATGATGCTGGGCACATACAACAAGATACTGGTCCACTCGGACCTGCTGTTCTCATGTAGATCCAAGGCCCAGGCCTCCATGTCAAAGTAAATCATCATGACAAACAGAGAGGAATAGAGACAGAGACACACAAACGGCAGGGAGACCAGGTAAATGCGCAACTGTCTCTTGTAGCTGGGGTACAGTGGTTCCTCCCTGCCGGTGACGGAATTGATACCCAGGACCCCGTGATATCCTGGCCGGGGCTCCTCAAACTGTCTCTTCATGACCAGGGTCCCCCACCTGTAGGTCATACTGGCACAGCCGCGCTTCCACACTTCCAGGATCACTGTGGACCAGATCAGGTTGAACGAGGCGAAGACCACATACTTGTCATAGTTTTCCCACACAAACAGGTAGTAAGGTAGCCCAAGGACCGCCACAGGGATTAAGGCAAAAGTGAAATATTCCAAAAATCCAAAGTAAAGAGCGATTGTTTCTCCAAAGTAGCCACGAATACTATCTACAACGAAAGGAAAAAAAGGACCTTAAGTCCCGACTGGCAAAGACTTGATTTTTTAAAAAAATCATTTCAAGTAAGCTTATTCACTTTTTTACTTAAGTGGGGATCATTTAAAACCCTTATTTCCCAATCGGTGTGTGATGGTACATCCATCCTCCATGAAGTACAAAGACCTCGCTTGTCTCTATAGCAATAAGCCTGACACTTCCCCCAGCTCAGGGCTCAGGCCACATCTGCTGGGGCTGCTTCGGGCCTGCTTCTCTTCACCTTCTCATCTGGTGGATGCCTTCTTCACAAGGAAGAACTCACCTCGGGCTCATCCTCAATCTCCAAGGTCCTAGTTTAAATTCAGCCGTGGCCAATGAACCATCTTAATTTGGGGGTTTACTTTATGCTCCCCACTTTTCTCTCCCTTTAATACTAGAGTTATAGAGGTTATTGTCAAAGAAGACTCCTCCTCCACAGTATCCTGCTCCCCCCTACTCAACGCTGTAAACTTTCATCAATATGTCACGGCAAACTTTTCAATACCCTGAAGAAAAATTATGCAAAAGCATAAAACAATATTCTACACATTAACTGTTAGAATACATGGAATACATTTATCTATACTTTCATGTAGATAAATGCACTGGACAGAAGAAGGGCCAAGCAACATCGGCTAGCTAACCCAAAAGAGGTCATGAACACTGTGTCCTTTGCCGGCCACATCTACATGGGTGACTGCCTAGATTGTAAAAGCATCTTGCACTGAGACCAAGGTGGGATGCAGTGGGTGAGGGAGGTATAATAGTTAGAGTTAGTATTTCTTGGTTAATTACATGAAGTTAAAACATTGTGTTTTTTTCTTTTTTTTTTTTTTAAGATAATGTGTCAGATCAGTCTATGTGGATGGTTTAGAGTAAACAGGGATACTATTTTCCCCTATCCTTAATTCTTCTACTAACTCAGAAGCACGTTCAAACAGTGGGTATGATGAGTAACCTCAAATCAGAATCAGGTTAAAAGATAAAAAAAAAAAAAAAAAAAAAAAAAAAAGCCACTCATGGTCCTGGGCTCCAAATCAGACCACCTCTCTCTTTTGACCTCAGGGAGAAGTTCAAAATTTTCCTGAGCCCCAGCTACTATCTTCAGTCCCAGCACTCCTAGAGGCCTCTAAGCCACTACCACACCCATGCTCAGCCTTCACCATCAACTCACTTTTTCCCCCTCACTTTCTAAGAAGTAGCTACTGGATACGGTCACTCACAAGACCTAGAGGCAATATTTAAATTTACTGCCACCTAAATGCTAAACAAGGTGAAAAAATGTCCTAAGCGTAACATAAAATGACTATTACATCACCTGGAACTATCAAAAACAAACATTTTTCCTTTCAAAGAATACAAGAAAAAATTCAAAATGCAATTTCAAAATTTGACCTTAAAAATGATTTATGTTCACTGTTACAATATTATAATAATTGTTTTCAGAAATGGCAATTAGAAAGAAAATTTGAGAGGAATTCCTTTAAACAAAGTCAAAAAGGCAATGTCCTTTAAAGAAAAACTGATAGTAAAGCTTATGGTGAAAACTACCATCTTAAATATAATCCTTATGCTTAAAAGACATAACTGAACCAAAAAAACTTGAACATCCATATTGACAGAAGTTTACACAGAGTAATGCTCAACACACACCGAATAAATTAATGGTTATTCTTCTGTCTTCAGAGAAAATGGACAGTTCCAGTAATGCACACCAAGATCCTTATACACTACCTCAAAAGATGTTTAGGCCTGCTAGTCTGCCACTAAGAATGAGCGCAGCTTGGCCCACTGATTAGCTCTAAAGAAACAGAAATTTTCAAACACAAAATATTCACGGTCAAACTAGATTCTTATAAAGTATGTTCTACAACAAATCTGACACATACTCATGAAGGCCACTCTGGGTTGCCTGTATCGTTGGTGAAATTCAGTAACAGCCTGTAATTCCATTCATCTAAAATGGTATCAGAAATAAAATAAACAAATAGGTCATGTAACCCCTCTATCCTCCTCACCAATTTTTTGCCCACATGCAGCTGGTGAGCCCTACCCAGCACAGCGTTAAGTATCTACCCAAGAGGGAAACCACCACTGCTGCGTCTTCCTCTTCTCTAAGAGAGCAGGCGCTGACACATACCTATGGGCTGATACTTTAAGGTAAACCGAGTATACCAGGTGTCCTCCAGCTTCTTCAGGGCTTCATTGTCATGCAGTGGAAACACCTGAATCACGATGCCAGATGTCAGCAGCCTCCTCACTGCGGAAGGAACACATGAGACGGGTTTGAGATTGCTCATGATACGCTTCATCAAATGCTACCCAAACTCTCCAGGAAGAGAGAAGGTCTACACAGAGATCAACGCTATCCTGCCTGCTCCCAAGGTGTGTATTCTTCTGTTCTTCAGAATGTAAATATCTTTACTATTTCCTTTGGCTATGAAAGCAATACAAGTCGATGTAAAATTTTAAACCTTACAGAAAGGCACAGGTTAGAATTTAGAGAGGCCCCTTGTCATTCTCTCCCTTCCACAAAAACATAACCACTGTAAATAGCAATTCAGTGTATAAGCAGACTTCAAAATATACATCCATAAATATTTATTTTAGAAACAAAAGGGATCATTCTCTACACATCATTCTGTAATCTTCTCATGTAGTAGTAGTATATGATGAATATTTTTCAATGACAATATAAATAGAACATGAATGACCTTTTTCACGGCGTCATAATATTCCCTTGTATGAAGTGCTATAATTTAACTAATCCTCTATTGAAAAATACTTGTTTCCTTTTTTCACTATTATAAATAATGTTAAAATTCTTATACATATAACTTTCCCCACCTGTCTACTATTTCCTTGGTACATACACTTAGAAGTAGAATTGCTAGCTCTAAGAGCAGAGCATATGTATCTTAAACTTGGACACATATTACAAAACAGCCTCTAGAAAAAATTTTACCAATCTGTCCTCTCACTACAGTGAAGGTAAGAGAATGTTCAGTTCCTTTCGTTGTTACTGATCCTGAGTACTTTCAAAATCATTTTTACCTTTTCTAATCTGCTAACAAAGGCTTACATTCACAAACAGCAAATATCAAAATAAAAAAAGACTTCCTGCTTCAGCAATCGTCTGGTATGATTTTAACACTTGTGCACATACCTGGGAGATGAGACAGGCTAGGACCTCGGACCCTTTACAAGAGTGTTTGCACCTGGACAAATGTCTCCTCCAGCAACAGAATATGAAGAAATTATAAGGGACTAAAAACTACCTTATGCAGGCCAAGCGCAGTTGGGGCAAATTATGAAAAATAAGATTCAAAAAGGCCACAGACCAACTGCCACTTCTGAGGAGCTGGGAGCAAAAGCAGAGTACTGCACGTGCCCCCTGCACAGAGCACCACCAAGCGGCTGGGCAGACAACCTAAGCCGCCCCTCCAGCCTGACCCACCAATCCGCCCCCAGCCTCACCCTATTTAAGGGACCACCTTGTACCTCCCCCAACCCCCGCCCCACAGGAACAAGCAAGGGCACCTGTTACTCTTTTTAGTTCCCTTGTGCTGCAGCATCAGTACCAATAAAGCCTTCCCTGAATTTCAGCTGGCCTCTTCACAATTTCTATTGATTGAAGGGTCCAAGGTTGGTTACAGAGAGACAAACAAACTTAACCAAAGACAATATCCCCTAGTGATAATAAATGAAAACGGGGCATTCTCTCATCCATAATTATTCAGAATGACTCACTGGGTAGACAGGTCTTCAGGTCTTTAAGAGGAAATGTGCTCAGTTCATGGAGAACTCAAATGCATGCCCTGTGCCATACGTGGGGAGATGCAGCACTTTCCACGCAAGTTCCTAGCAGCTGTTTTAATCAGCTCATCTCTTCTGAGGGCTGCCTTCCTTATCTCCTATCTACCTTGTTCCCAAAGACAAGTGATGCGCATATCGGGCAGTAGGCCCTTCAATGAGGACGGCAAATAAATATCTGCAGCGTGGAAGAGAAACATGATTTAAGTATCTGATGTGCAACTACTGCATATAACAAAGAGAGATGGTATTCTCAGGACAGATGCCCTATTATAAAATCTTCAGAGTAATTTAAAAGAAAACCTAACTTCTTAGAAATGAAAAAAGGATAATAAAGAGGAGATATCTGATACTAACAGTAGGAAAAAATATCAATATTATCACTAGGGGATATTGTCTTTCGTTAAATGTGTTCATCTCTCTCAGATATGTGCACAAGTGTTAAAATCATACCAAACGACTGCTGAAAGCAGGAAGTTTTTTCTGATTTTGATATTTGCTGTTTGTGAATGTAGGTCTCTCTTATCAGATTAGAAAAGATAAAACTGATTTTGAAAATACTCAGGAAAAAGTATGGATCTCAAAAAAAAAAAGGATTCTTAATAGATGGTTCTTCTTACAACTATATCTCATGCATAAGTTATACAGAGGAAAAAAGTCTTAAAAAGCTAGGGTTGTGATAAAATCCCCCTTCTCAATAACTGAAAAAGGTATATACTCAAAATATCAACAACTAGGGTAAAAAGGTGTATGGTTTAAGTTATATCAGCCTCTGGTGCTGTCAAGTCCATTTTTAATATATTTTTTAACATCTTTATTGGAGTATAATTGCTTTACAATGTTGTGTTAGTTTCTGCTGTATAACAAAGTGAATCAGCTATACGCGTACATATATCCCCATATCCCCTCCCTCTTGCATCTCCCTCCCACCCTCCCTATCCCACCCGTCTAGGTGGTCACAAAGCACTGAGCTGATCTCCCTGTGCCATGCAGCTGCTTCCCACTAGCTATCTATTTTACCTTTGGTAGTGTATATATGTCCATGCCACTCTCTCACTTCGCCCCAGCTTACCCTTCCCCCTCCCTGTGTCCTCAAGTCCATTGTCTGTGTCTGTGTCTTTATTCCTGTCCTGCCCCTAGGTTCATCAGAACCATTTTTTTTTTAGATTCCATATATGTGTTAGCATACGGTATTTGTTCTTCTCTTTCTGACTTATCTCACTCTGTATGACAGACTCTAGGTCCATCCACCTCACTACAAATAACTTAATTTAGTTTCTTTTTATGGCTGAGTAATATTCCATTGTACATATGTGCCACATCTTCTTTATCCATTCATCTGTCAATGGACACTTAGGTTGCTTCCGTGTCCTGGCTATTGTAAATAGTGCTGCAATGAACACTATGGTACATGACTTATTCTAAAGTATTTCACTGGGTTTTTTTGCAGCTAACATGAGTGAAAGTCAATCACCCACACTGGTTCTGATTCTTAGCTCTTATTTAGGGATGCAGAGCTGTACCTTATTCTTCTATTACTATCTTTTCCAACTACTGTATCAAGTTTTTGAACTTTGAACTGACTTATAACATCTAAATTATTATTTTACGATTTCTAAGCTCTTTTTAAAGAAATGACTCCATTCTGCTATAGAAAACTTTCCAGACAAGCATAAAAAGCCACTTGTATACCTCTAAAAATAAGGCTGAAAACTGAGGGAATCAGAAAGAATATAAAACCGCAAGTCCTAAATTACTGGGCTTCTCTTCACCATCAATGCCAAAAGCATGGTTCTGGTTTCAGCTTCTAAAAATAAAGGTTTTTTGTTTTTTTTTTCCAATCCGTCGACTTTCTCATGTCAGTGAAGCATGTAATTAACCTGAGCCTTACCTTCAAAGGAAAAATTTGATGCTGTGCAGGCCTATTTAAAGAAAGGAACGATTCAAACCAAGATTCCTTCCTTTAAGAATGCTGAATGATCTGCTGTCAAGAACTAGGGTTATAACTATTACAGCCATTTAATAATTAGCGAAACTAACCAAAATCTAATTTAAGGGAGACTGTGAGTAGCCTGGCTTATGGTAGGACCCTCTAAATTAAATAATGCAATAACAATACTAACACAGTCTGTTTAACATGACGTAAAAGTAAAAGCAGAAATCCCTCCCACAACTCCTTCCGGCGTTTCTGTGCAGCAGGGAGGGGCGGGTCATGCTGCCTCCACTCCAGCAGAGGGGTGATCAGCGCCGACCGGGAGCGGAGGCCACACAGTGAAGACAGAGTCCCTCTGCCCCTGCAGCCGCTGCTGTGCCCAGCACCCCGCCCAGGGCCCGCCTGCATCTAGCTCTCAGCTGTGAACAGACCAATCCTGTCTTAAAGAGGAAAACACTGCTTCTCAGGGATACCTGTGTTTTCAAAATACATTTTCATATTCCTGCATTGTTTTCAACCCTGCTTAACATAAAGACTGCAAGTATGTACGTGGCAAAACACAGTGTGTGTGGAGATACACAGATATAGTTATATAGATATATGGTGCTGTACCCGGCCCTAGACACGTACACACACACACATACATCAATGGTTTCACTGTCTTATACACAAGCCTGCTACATGATATTTACTTGACATCCACTCTATTATTCTCATAAGGTCAATAAATAATTTTAGAAGACAGATTATATCTGACCACTCTAAAAATCTAACCATTTGTATATAGAAGATATTCAGAAGTAGTTACTGTAATGTTCTAAAAGAGTAGCAATATAATATCAAAGACCTACCACGAGATTGCCATATCCCATCAATCAAAACATCAGAATCATCTGATAGACACTTTGAGACAGAGCTTTTACCTAAGCTAAATAATATCCCTTAGGATAAAGTTAATATATAAGAAATTCTCTGCTCCCTCAACTCCTCTTTCTAAAGAAAATCTTTCGTTAGGTTATTTGCATGACTATTAACTATTAGGAATCAACAGGCAAAGGCAGTCTGAGGTTATGAAGAGATCATAGCTCACACAGAAAACTGGAAAGGAGATGCCCCTCAAGATGACCGCTGATGACTAAGACACATGTATAACCAATTCCTAGTTCTCCACGTGTTTGCTATTTGATGGAAGAGGGGAGCTCTGAAGTGCGGAGCTCACAGCACCGTCAACTGCCCCTAGCTCATGTTTACAACCACGCAAGTTGCTCTCTACTTAATGAAAGCTTTCCATCAAAACACAACATTATGACAAATAAAACTATAATCATTGTGTGTAAAATTAACTTAAACCTAAGATAAAGGAGAGTGTCTCTCATGAAAGCCCTGGCCAGCTCCATTTCTATGGATTAACTTCATGAAAATCTAGGATTTTAAGTTACTCTAAGTTCCATTCATTCGAAAATTTGCACGCTGAAAATAGTTCACACTTTCTGCGTATACCATTCCTTCTTCAACCAAATATTATGATCACACTTTCAAAGACACAGAGGAAGAGAATAATGCAGAATTTCAAAATCCAGACTTCTACAACTTTAATTTGATTCTTATCTCAGATGGCATACAAAATTTCAAACGATCCCGACTGAGATGATTTTATTGTTTTCATATTTATTGCAAAAAAGAAAGAGAGAAGAAGGAAGGGAGGGAGGAGGGATCCTTGATTACAAAAGCCTCATCTTGCCCACAAGAAAGTTATTTCTATTACGGCTTCAGGACACCAGACTGGCTACCTACACACCCAAGAGAAATCCATTTACATATTTTCGGCAAGGTTTTCGTTCAGTGAAAATGTCTGTCTTTGAAGCAACTGGGAGCACTTGGGAAATTGCTGCTCCTGAGTCCCATCTGATGAAAGCGTACACTCACTCTTTAACAGGCGGAAGCAGTGATTTCCACGTGATGGTCTGATTAATGTGATGAACAAGAAGAAACAAGATGCTCACGTTAACACCTAGGACAGTGCCTTAGTCGGCTTAGTCTTTTAATTGATACACGGCCCAGCTGTGCCTGAAAACATGCCCTCCCACCATGAGACTAAAAAAAGATTTGAAATTTTGGAATGGCACCAAACAATGGCCTAAAAACAGAATGTGTAACTCCTGGTAACAAATGGTGGCAGAAAGACACCCCTGCCCTGTTCCTGTTCATGACGCCAAATTGAAAACAACAAAGTAAACAAGAAGCATAAAAGGAAACCCCACCTTTGATGACAGTAGAACAAAAGAAAACAAAACAAACTATAAACTGAAATCACAAACTTTGAAAAGTGGCCTTAAAAGTCAGCCCAGGGTAAGCTAAGAACACCCGTGCCCCTGCAAACCAGGGCCAGCAGGCAGAGGGCAGGGTTCTCCTGGACACTGAGGGGTGGGAAACCACTGTCCCCTTGCCCAGAATGAAGGCAAAGGGGACGCCTGGCAGACCCCTGAAGTGTGTCTGCTCCCTGCTGGGCACCACAGCCAGACAAGAGACACGAGGCTGGAGGAAGGAAAGCGGGGGTCTGCCGTCTTGGGAAAAGAGCTGCCTGCTGGAACCCAGGGATGGAGGTGAGCAGCTCAGGAGCTGTGGGTCTTGGGTGGCCAAAGACAGACCTAAAGGCCAAACCCAGCAAAAACTCCTGATAAGAAACAGGGCTCCATGGAGGCTCTAAGATGACTCAAGGAGAGCACACTGCCAGGCAAAATCCAACCTCCTGACCACCACAGTTCCCGACTGGAGGCCCCCAACATCCCCTCTCCCCAACACACATACTTCCTCCCAAAATAGCTGGTCTGAAAAAAACAGGGACTCATTAAAAAATAAGTAAACACCACAAAGAAACTGGCATAGAACTATGCAAGAATACAAGGGAAAAAAGGAAGACCATTAAAAAAAAAGGCAGAGAGGAAACACAGCAAAAAAAATTACAGCATAAAGCAATGAAAAATTATGGAATTCTTCAAGGAATTAAAGAAATTAAAGCAAGCCACATCTCTGAAATTAAAACTAGAGGAAGACCTATCAGAGCTGAAGGTGGGAGCTTAGAAAAGCGAAGTAAGAGAAAAATAAAACTACTATAGATACAAAGTCAATAAAAGCTACTGAAAAAGGAAAAACTGAAAAAATAAAGCCAGAAAATGGTGAAGAAGACTAAGAAAATTACATAAAAACTTTAAAATATTTCAGAGAATATGTAAGATTCACATTTATATAATTGGCATATTTAAAGACAAGAAGAGAGAAAACACAGCCAAAGAAATCTTCAAAGGTAACTGAAGAAAATGTTTCTGAAATCACGGTAATCTTTAATCCACAAATTGAGAGAACATATGTCCAAAAAAAACCTGCTACAGAATAATTAATATCAAGACAAATGCAGACAAACAGGAATGATGAGTACCTGCACTCAGATTTCCAGACACCTCCTAAAAGCCATACGGGTCAACAAGGAAAGCAAGCAAAAGCATCGATAATACATGTCTACAGTATAACTCAGACACAGGGGAGACTACAAAATGCAGTTTACATATAAGTCAGGCAGTAAAGAACCGACACACTCTCAGTTCCCGAGTGTATGTGGGACATTTTCCAAGATAGACCGTATGTTAGGTCATAAATTAAGCCTCACAGATTTAAAAAGATATAAATCATAAAAAGTATCCTCTGACCACAACGGGATGAAGTTAGAAATCAATAACAGAAGGAAAACTGGGGAATTCACAAATGTGTGGAAATTAAACAACACATTCTTAAACAACCAGTGGGTCAAGGAAGAAATCACAGAGGAAATTAGAAAATACTTAGAAATGAATGAAAACAAAACACAGCATACCAAAACTTATGGGACACAGAGAAAGCAAGGCTAAGGGGGGAATTTATAGCTATACATGCTTATATTTAAAAATGAGAAAGACCTCAAATAACAACCTAACTTTACTATTAAGGAACTAGAAAAAGAAGAACAATCTAAACCCAAAGCTAGCAGAAGGAAGAAAATAAAAATGATTGGAGCAGATATAAACAAAACAGAGAATAGAAAGATAATAGAGAAAATTAAATAAAACAATAGTTGGTTCTTTGAAAAGATCAACAAAATTGACAAATCTGGGGGCTTCCCTGGTGGCACAGTGGTTAAGAATCCATGTGCCAATGCAGGGGACACGGGGGGGTTCAATCCCTGGCCTGGGAAAGTCCCACATGCTGTGGAGTAGCTGGGTCCATGCGCCACAACTACTGAGCCTGCACTCTGGAGCCCATGAGCCACAGCTGCTGAGCCCGCTCACCACAACTGCTGAAGCCCACATGCCTGGAGCCCGAGCTCTGCAGCAGAAGAGGCTGTGACAATGATAGGCCCGCGCACCACAGCGGGGAGTAGCCCACGCTCGCCGCAACTAGAGAAAGCCCACGCACAGCAACAAAGACCCAACACAGCCAAAAAAAAAAAAAAATTGACAAATCTTTAACTAGATGAACTGAGAAAAAAAGAAGACATAAATTACTATGATCAGAAATGAAAATGGGGACATTACTACTGATTCTAAAGAAATAAAAAGGATTGTAAGCGTGTACTATGAACACTTGTATACCAACAAACTGGATAGCCTAGATGAAATGGACAAATTCCTAGAAACACAAAACCTACCAAGACTAAATCAGGAAGGGAGAGAAAATGTGAATAGAACAGCCCTACAAGTATTAAGGCGATTGAATCAGTAACTAAAAATCTCCTAACAAAGAGAAACCCTGAACCTGATACCTTCGCTGGTGAATTTTACCAATATTTAAAGGAAAACTAATACCAATTCTTCTCAAACTTTCCCCAAAAATTTAAGAGGAAGGAACACTATTAATTCACTCTATGAGGCCAGCATCACCCTGATACAAAGTCAGACAAAAGCACTACAAGAAGGGAAAACTACAGACCAATATCCCTCATGAACACTGATGGAAAAATACTCAATGCTAGCAAACTCAATTCAGCAGCATGTTAAAAGAATTATACACCATGACAAGTGCGATTTATTTCTAGAATGCAAGGATGGTTCAACATACTAAAAACCATCTGTGTAATATACCACATTAACAGAATGAAGGGGGGAAAAACCCACATGATCATTTCAATTGATGCAGAAAAAGCATCTAACAAAGTCCAACACTCTTTCATGAGTAAAAAACACTCAATAAATGAGGTATAGAGGGAAACTACCTCAACATAATAAAATCCATCTATGAAAAGCCCACAGCAAACATCATGTTGAATGATGGAAGAATGAAAGCTTTTCTCTAAGATCAGAAATAAGACAGAGACGCCCACTGTCATCTCTTCTATTCAACATACTATTGGAAGTTCTAGCCTGAGCAATTAGGCAAGAAAAAGAAACAAAAAGCATCCAAACTGTAAAGGAAGAAGTAAAATTATCCCTGTTCACAGATGATATCATCTTATATGTAGAAAACCCTAAAATTTCCACAGAAATACTGTCAAAGCTAATAAATGAAGTCAGCAAAGTAGCAGGATACAAAGTCAACACAGAAAAAATCAGTTGCATCTCTATACACTAACAATGAACTATCTGGAAAGGTAATTATGAAAAAAATTCCATTTCTAATAGCATCATAAAGAATAAAATACTTAGGAATTAACTATGGAGGTAAAAGACTTGTACAATAAAAACTATAAAACAATGCTAAATGAAACTAAAGAAAACATAAAGAAATTGAAACACATCCCACATTCATGGGACTTAATCTTGTTAAGATGTCAATACTATCCAAAGCAATCTACGGATTCAATGCAATCCCTATCAAAATCCCAATGATGTCTTTTGCAAAAATAGAAAAACCCATCCTAAAATTCATATGGAATTTCATGGAACCTCAAATAGCCAAAACAATCTCCAAAAAGAAACACAAAACTTCCTGATTTCAAAACTTAGGCGAGAAGGGACAATGATTGTTTAATGGGTACAGAGTTTCAGTTTTACAAGATGGAGAGAGCTATGGAGATGGATGGTGATGATGGTTGTAAAACTTTATGAATGTATTTAATACCACTGAACTGTACACTTAAAAATCATATATAGGGACTTCCCTGGTAGTGCAGTGGTTAAGAATCTGCCTGCCAATGCAGGGGACACGGGTTTGAGCCCTGGTCTGGGAAGATCCCACATGCCACGGAGCAACTAAGCTTGTGCACCACAACTACTGAGCCTGCGCTCTAGAGCCCAGGAGCCACAACTACTGAGCCCGTGTGCCACAACTACTGAAGCCCGCGTGCCTAGAGCCCATGCTCCGCAACAAAAGAAGCCACCACAATGAGAAGCCTGCACACCGCAATGAAGAGTAGCCCCCGCTCACCGCAACTAGAGAAAGCCCACGTGCAGCAACAAAGACCCAACGCAGCCATAAATAAATAAATAAATAAATTTATTTTAAAAAATCATATATAACATATGTTATATGTACTTCATCACAATAGAAAAAAAGAGAGACTTAAGAGATATAATAACCAAACAAAATGGGTGATCTATGATTGGATCTTGGTTTCAACAGACCAGATCTAAAATATATTTGGTGACAAGTGAGAAAATTTGAATATGGACTGACTCTTGGGCATCCATCCTCCTGGATGACACTGACTATTTGAAGGAAACCAGACTAGGGGACACAGAAACTTCTATGTTTAAAGAATATTTCAGGCAGCAAAAATGCTCTGGGCCTTGTCATTATCTGGGTTTGAGGCAAATTTGGAATTACACATTGTAGTAAATACTTTCAGTCTGCAAACCAGTATTTTCGTTCAAATGGAACTACACAAAATCAGAAAGTTACAAACTGCTAATTTGCATTCAGCTATTATGTCACCCTGTGAATCTTCTTAAGCCTTTCTATGTTTGTATGTGTTCATACCCAGTGAGATGAGAGGAGATGGGAAGAGAGCTTCAGGAAAAGACCGTGTCTCTGGTTTTTATTCCTCCACAGATTTTCATTATACTACAAGGTTTGGGTATAAGGTAAGCTTTGCTAATTTTAACTGAGTAATATGCAAATATGTTCACGCTGAATTTTAAGCTTACTGAATGCTGTGAAACCTTGTAAATAAGAAGCAGAGAACCGTAAAGAACAAATAAATTGATCTAAAGGTGCAATACAATTAAGGTCTAAAGGCAAAAGATATGACTATGAAAAAATAAGTTATTGTAAAGTTGCGTTAAGTTCTTCAGTAAGAGGGGAAAAAAAGCCTCTGTAATTTGTTATTTACGTCTACTAAGGAAAAATAATTGCATTAGAATGTATATTCATGAAGCTGGTTGATACAATGACTTACACAATGATTTTCCTGGGTACAACTTTGCCTGGGGGTAACCAGGGATCATTTTTTCATCTCTGGCTCTAAGACTTTCAAGTTCATGTTTGATAATGAATTGACGTTCTGCCATGGTGAGGAAATCATCATTATCATCTAAAATAAAACAAAGATTTACAGTTATTTTCTCAGTAATAGCCAAAATAAAATTAATAATATTCAAATAATCTGGGATTATGAAATAATGATATAGACAATAAATAATAAACATGAGTAAGCAAAGTATAAAACTGGCAAATTAAATAGAACATAAAGCTCCTTAGATATTTTATAAGAATGAAAATATTCTGTAATGCCTTCATATAATATATAATTCTTTAATTATTATACTAATCATTCTATAATACGGTACAAACATCCAAATGGCAGACACTTGCTTGATCTCATTTAACACCAATGAGCTGAAGGCAATACATTCTTTCTGTTTAGTTTACAGCATGTTTTATATTATTTTTAACTAGGGATGAAACTGAAGTTTGCCTACATGGCAAATTCTCTTTCAAACTCTCAAGCCCAGGCCATTCCCTTCTGCAGTTGAACATCCCTCCCATAAATAAGGGAGAAGAAAGTCTGATAAGAAAATAGTGTTGTTTCTTGACAGGTGAATCCTCCCAAATGAGGTGAATTTCACCTTGATCATTTATTTACTAATATATAAAAATCCAGAGTGAGTGAGTCTGAAGAAGTCGAAATCACATCTTTTAACTCTGAAAGCCCTCAAAGGGACCAGTTTGGTTCTGAAAGCAAACTCCCACTCTGATAACATAGCCACACTAGCTTTCTCAGTTCTTTCCAGAAACCATTCTCTTCTGGAACCCCCTTTGAAACCAGAACAGAATCAGAATAGGGGATTATAGGACACTGGAAAACTACTGTGTTTCTTATTTGTATCAATCCAGTGAACATTCACCATTCTAAGAAGTAGAATAACATAAGTTACATGTGTCATCCTAGTTTATGTTCATCCATTCTAGGGGTTACAAAGTAAATCTGCAACCCCAAATCTGACCCCACCTGCTTGGATAAATAAAATTCTACTGGAACACAGCCTTACCCGTTCACTTCTTGTGGCTGAAGGCTGCTTTTGCTCTGCAATGGCAGTGTTGAATTATTGCGACAGATCATATCGTCCACACAGCCTAAAATATTTACTATCAGGCCCTTTACTGAAAAAGTTTGCTGACCCCTGATCTATTCATCAAAAACTTCTTTTTGATAAATTGATTCTGGTAGAAGCCATCTTGGAACTCACCATCAAAACCTTTGAAGTTGTGTCGGGTTCCATACATGAAGGCTCTCATGGTGTTATCACTGCACTCTTTCACCAATCCCACTGCTTCTGCCCCCAGTAACAATCTAATCCTGGAGGCACCGACAAGATATAAGTTCTGATTTTCTAGTGTTTCTTTCTCATATTTATTTAACAACGGTCTAAACAACAGCTGAGCACCTTCAGAAACAAAAGATTAGCACAATCTTAGAAAGAGATAAACATAAAAGTTTCAAAAATGAAAGCCTTCTAAATAAATATTATGTTCCTAGTTTGGTAGAAGGCAAATAAATTATATTAACAATTTAAACCTATCTTCCAAATAAATTAGAAATATAAGTAAGCTGGGGATGGCAGTTCTTTAAAGCTTTTTGAAATAAATGCCGAAACTGGAAGATGTAATAATAAGTGGCTTGCCAGTTGCTCAAATTAGAAGTAAATATGAGACAAGAATCGAATATTTATTAGCTCTCAGTAAAAATATGGAGCAAAAGGATATAGTTTAATATAAAAATAAAATATCAAAATTTAAGAAAATTAATTTGAAATAAAATATCCCAATAAAAATGCTGCAAATGTAACACAATTACATCGGACTACAACAGATTTTGTGAATGTTAAATACTAAATAATAAAGAGCAAAATAATTTTTCAATGATTTTCCCCATAAATACATGCAATTAGGTTTAAAGGTATTTTTCTTAAACAGATTCACAAAATGTTAAGAGTAGATATTGTGATTTGATACTGTATATGGAATTATTTCACTTAAAATATTATGGAGAAAAAGGAATTTTTTTCCTAATTTTAATTTCTACTTAAATCAAACTTTTTAAGGTACTTTATTTCTTTACTATTTATCCTCTCTAGAGGATTGACAGGAATTATAAAAATACTAATCAGATGGTAACAGGATAATGAGCAGAATTTATATTTCACTTACCCAAAGGATTAACAGATTAACATACTATGGCACTATTATTTGAGTAATTTACAACAGAGGTACTAAAGACTTTAATAAAAAATCAATAAAAGATATAAATAAAATATAATAAAAGATATATATATATAAAAGATATATTCAATTTAAAGAAAACACAAATGTCTCTTAAATATAAAATCCTTAATGTCATTCACATTAAGAGAAATGCAATGTGTGTGTGTAAGGAGAGAGAAAAAAACGTGTATGATTCTTCTCTAGTGTTTTTGAGAAGCAGCATTTTGGAAATGCACACAGTTAAGAATTTTAACTGCATGTTCTCTGAAAGTGAGTCCTGCTAATTTGGCTGCTATTAAGGGCTAGTGCTTTGGACTTTGGTTGTATTTTATATACGAATTGCAAACCTATCTGTAAGTTATCACATTGATTTGCATGTATGTTTTCTATTTTCCCTTCTCAAGTTCCACTCTTCTTAAATGCTACCTCAGTAGTGTTTCCCAAAGCATATTCGATGACCCACACTAGATGCTGCATGGGAAAAGGGGATCTGTGATTAAATACCATCGAAAAATTGGGTCAAAGTTGAACAGATGTCTTTATTGTGAAATTACTCAGAACGTATTTTATGTTTATTTGCATTTTAAGTCTCCAAGAATAGGGCATTACGTGCAGTTTTTTTGACCTAAGAAATCTGTCCTTTGTTCCCGTAACAGAATTTCTTCAAGAGTCATTGTCCATGAGTCACCTCTTCAGAAAATGTTGCTATAAAACAAAAGTCAGCTGAATAAATCCATTTGGGTGCTCTGTTTAATTAAAAAACAAAAAAAAAAAACCCCAACACCAATAAGCTACTTTTCACTTCTCACACTGCAAAAATCAAAAGTAGGGTTAAAAACTAGGTTGGTGGGTATGGTAGCCATGGAAGTGCCCTGCTCCACCCAGATCTCCCATCAGAAGAATCTGCTGTGAGGAGCAGAGTTGACTGCAGCCTCCTGCTGCCTCCCTTTGGGCACAGCACCCTCACACCTAGACCATGCTCCCCCAGCTGCTCCCAGCCACAGGCTGAACACGCAGGGGACACTGGAATGAGGCCATTCCTGCTCAACATGCGTTTCCTTTAAAGGGCAATGTTGGGCCTGGCTCATACGTTCTCAGAACCATGTTGTAGCCTGAGGCTCTTCCTATCCAAGGCTCCTTCTTCCCTCCCTCCTTTCTGAAGTGTTAGACCTGCACCAAAGTCTGAAGGCTCTCAATGTCTAATCCTGCTCCTTCTCCCTTTATCTTTCTACAGATGTTCCCCTCAACAAACCTCCTGTGCATTAAATCCCATTTGGTGGGCTTCCCTGGTGGTGCAGTGGATAAGAATCTGCCTGCCAATGCAGGGAACATGGGTTTGATCCCTGGTCCAGGAAGATCCCTCGTGCCGCGGAGCAACTAAGCCCGTGCGCCACAACTACTGAGCCTGTGCTCTAGAGCCCGCGAGCCACAACTGCTGAAGCCCATGTGCCTGGAGCCCGTGCTCCACAACAAGAGAAGCCACAGCAATGAGAAGCCTGCGCACTGCAACGAAGAGTAGCCCTCGCTCGCTGCAACTAGAGAAAGCCCACATACAGCAATGAAGACCCAACACAGCCAAAAATAAATAAATAAAGATTTTTAAAAAATTTTTAATAAAATAAAATAATCCCGTTTGGCATCTCTTGCTTGGACGACGCAAACTGACACAGAGTGAGTGGGGAAAGGCACTCTGAGACGTCACTAGGGGAGTATAAAAGGGTATATAACCCTCACAGAGAAACATTTGTCAACATCTTATTCTGAAAAAGAGTAGTCCCCATCCCCCCCACCGCCCCCCCCCCACCAAGGCAATGACTTTCAACTTGTTCAGGTGACTCCTTTGTGATTTCTTTTCATGGCACCAAACAACATGCTTATAGAGCTATTTATTTTTGTTTAAACCTTGGCAAATGAGGATTTAGCTCTCTTTCCAACCCACCTTCAACATTTCCACCCACCCTTTCCATCACCACATTCTCACAATATCGTCGTATCATCCTTTTCATCCCATCAGCAGTATTTTCATTATTATGACTACATACTTTATAGTTGAGCCTTACAACATGCTATGATTTTCCTTCCCTACAACTTACCGTTTTCCCCAAAATTGGTATCTTGTCTTATCATGTGCTTGGTTTATTACATACTTATTGCTAATTCAATCCCCCAAGCTCTGCCAATTATTTAAGTCTCCCCTCAATACACTGCCAAGACAGATAGCCTGTTAACATTATCTTCTTAGAGAAATCTCTCTTCACTCTGCCCTCACACCTTGTTGACAGCTGGGTGGGTTTAGAATTCTGGACTGAAATCATTTTCCTTCAGAAATGAAGATATTATACCACTGCCTTCTAGCTTCCAGTGTTTCTGACCTATTTTCTTTTTTCTGGAAGTTTGTAGTATCTTCCCTGTCCCCAGGCTTCTGAAACCTTCCAGTGATATGCCATTTTCAGCCACAGCACTGGGCATTGCATGGGCCCTTTCAATCTGAAAAAGCACACATCAGCCCTGAGTTTCTCTTTGATGATTTCTTCTTCTCCTTTTTCTCTCTTCCCTTTTTAGAACTCCTTTTATTCAGAGGTGTACCTCCTGGACTAGTCCTCTAATTTCCCTATTTTTTTCTCTTAGATTTTCCAACTCTTTACCTTTTTGCTCTACTTTCTGGGAGGTTCTGTCAAAATTGTCTTCTAACCCTTTTACTGAGTTTTTAAATTTTGCTCTCATACTTTCATTTTATGAGCTGCTTTTTTTCTAAATGATTATTTTATAATATCCTACTCTTGATGTGTAGGTGGTTTGTCTTCTCATAATGCTGAGAATTGAGTTTTTAATTCTCTTTTGGTTTTCTCCTGCATGGTTTTCTTTTATCTTTTTTAGCTTTCTCTTTCACGTTAGGGATTTTCCTCAGATATTTGGCGATCTTTTGCTATAAGCTCATGTTTAAGAAAGCAGTTCTAAGAAGTGGAACAGAAGTTCTGAAGGTTTAGATGGAACTCATCAAAGATGGCCTTTAATGCAAGATAGTCTGGCCAGGTTACTTTCCATGGGCAACTCTTGATTTCTGCACCTTTATTTTGTCTTGAGTTGCTCAGATTCCTCAAGGAAAGATTATTCAAATCTCCTTCCGAGATGATTACATTGTGGAAACTTAATTAGGTATGAGACTGGTGGGATGGAGGACAGGGGTAACAATATTCAATTAATTATCTCATTTTCAGTACAGAATCTGTTACCAACTGTACATAAAGCCCCCATGCCAAAATCCATGCATCTGACCCTCTCCAGAGAATAACAGAGACTTCTGCTGGGGTGGTAGAATACAGAAGAGACCTAGGGATCAGACTATTTCTTAAACAGATCTCAGCCAATTCTTTTTTTTTTTTTATTGGTACCATTTTTATTTCTACCTCTATAGGCCCCTAATGTCACTAATTCCTGAGTCTTTAGGAATATTTTGCAGTGTAAACCAAATTGTATCTCAGTTTTCTCCCCTGCCAGCTTGAGCTCTGGATTTCTCAACTCTGAGAAGTTACTCACTACTCATCACCTGTTTTCTCGCTTCCAGAATGGTGCTGCTGTTATACCTTCTCCTTTCTTGTCAATGTGGACTTAGGTCTTTTTTTAAAAGATCCTTTTACTGTCATTTTAATAGGAGTTTGTAAGAGAATAAAAGTAAATATTGAGTGTTAAATACAATACCTTTACCTGGAAAGATCCAGAATACTTTTTTGGAATGTTCTTTTATGACAGCCCCAGCATTGTAGGAGGATGCCCATCCCCTCCCCATCCTCATGTGTCCTTGCTAAAGCCACACAAAGAGCAGAGAAGACGACTGGGAATACACTGGTGTCTCTCACCCTAAGACACTACAGATGTTCTTAACCACAGGGATTTTATTTTTTATTTATTTTTTGAATTTATTTATTTATTTATTTATTTTTGGCTGCGTTGGGTCTTCGTTGCTGCACGCGGGCTTTCTCTAGTTGCAGCGAGTCGGGGCTACTCTTCGCTGTGGTGCGGGGGCTTCTCATTGTGGGGGCTTCTCTTGTTGCAGAGCACGGGCTCTAGGTGCGCGGGCTCAGTAGCTGTGGCTTGAGGGCTCTAGAGTGCAGGCTTAGTAGTTGTGGCACACAGGCTTAGTCGCTCCAAGGCATGTGGTATCTTCCTGGACCAGGGCTTGAACCTGTGTCTCCTGCACTGGCAGGTGGATTCTTAACCACTATGCCACCAGGGAAGTCCCACCACAGGGATTTTAAAGAAAAGACTCCAGTCCAGTGAAACACCTCAGATTTCAGCAAGCAAGTATTCTTGTTTTTAAAGGTTTTTCTGTTTTGGTTCAATTGTTTGAAAAAATTAAAAATTCCACTTTGACTCAAAGTTTTATTTTTAAGAAGGCATTTCCATTTACAGTCAAAATCGTTTTTTTAAAGAGTCTTATTTACATTTTGTCCAGTGTTTCGAGACTTAGTGAAGTTTTAGGGGTTGTTTTGTGTACTTTTATGAAGTGTCTGCTCATGTAAAACTCCCTCCACCCTCTTACCCAGATCTAGCCCCCTTTTTGTGCCCTACAGGAGAGGGCTAACCTTCGGCTTCTTCTATAAAGTCATCCCTTACCACCCCGAAAAGCATCACCAAGTGTCACCTCTTCCTTTCCTTTACTTTTCTTCTTTTTTTCATTATACATCCTTATTTTCCTTTTAATATCTGTAGAAACTGTAGTAATGTTACATACCTCATTCTTCCTATTGGTAATTATCATCTTCTCTCTTTTTTAAAAAAAATATTTATTTATTTTTGGCCGCATTGGGTCTTAGTTGCAGCACGTGGGATCTTTTGTTGCAGCGTGCGGGCTTCTCTCTAGTTGTGGCATGCAGGCTCAGTAGTTGCAGCACACAGGCTCTCTAGTTGTGGCACACAGACTCCTGAGCGCATGGGCTCTCAAGTTGTAGCGCACGGGCTCCAGAGCACATGGGCTCTGTAGTTGTGGCGCATGGGCTCCAGAGTATGTGGGCTCTCTAGTTGCAGCATGCGGGCTCACTTGTTGTGGCATGTGGGCTCAGGAGTTGCGGCACGCAGGGTTAGCTGCCCTGCAGCACGTGGGATCTTAGTTCCCCGACCAGAGATCGAACCCGCATCCCCTGCATTGGAAGAAGGATTCTCACCCACTGGACCACCAGGGAAGACCCCCTTTACTTCCACAGCAAGTATACATAATGATTTTTTTTAAGTATCATGCAGTATTTTGTAACAGCTTTTTCCTTAGCTTTTTTTCCTGTTCCTTCAATTTCCTGGAACTAGCGTTCAGTCTCTTTACCCTGACAGTAACATCCTTGCAGGCAGAAGTGTGTTTCTCTCTCCCTTAGCACCATAACGAACACAGAAAGAATACTCAAAGATATTCATTCATTTGACAAATATTTATTAAGCACCTACTATGCACCAGGAACTGTACATAGGCACAGAGTTTATAGCTGTGAACAAAATCACTCACGTTGCTTACGGTCTAAGAGAGACTTACAATCTAATGTTGATTTAAGACCTCCTTTCAAGTCCTAGATAAATAATAAAGAGCAAAGAAATGAACATGAATTTTAAAAATATATCAATTAAAAGACTGTGAAACACATTTGAAAATACAGTTTTACTCACTGGCATGACTAAATCTGACTGATATTTATTTTACTCACCTCCATCTTTCTTTCTACCGATAATTCTGTTTTTCAGCCATTCTTTGGTTTCTTCCTTGACATCCTGAGCAAGTTCTATGACAACCAGAGGCGTGAAAGAGCTCTCATGAGTATCCAGAGCTGACAAGGTCACCTTCATCTTTGACAAACTTGCTGAAAATAAAAAGCAAACATGGGTTATAATGGGAAAAATAAATATAGACTGTATTTGTATTTTCTCTTAATTAAACCTAATTCTGGCTTCCTGGACAGAAGAAAATTTCTCACGAGCCAGATGGGTTACATGACAGGCTCACCCAATGGCTCACAGCACCTGTGCGAGCCAGGCCCTATACAAAAACGAGGGAAACACCAGTAGTATCCGTAAGCAGCTCAGAATGCGGCAGGGGGTACATTCAGGTAAGTGAAGGATAACAGTGTAATATGTGCTCACACAAGAGGACTAAGAAAGTATTTACAAAGGGTGTGACCTGAACAGGATTTGGAAGAATGAATAGGAGTTTGCTAGATCGACAACGGATGGCATTCTAGGCAGAGGAAATAGTGTTTCCCTACAAAACAATGATGAAAAATAGCCAAGAGACTCAGAGAAATACAAGTGAGTAGGTACAGCTGGAGCATTAACTATGTGTTAGGGGAAGGGAGGATGGGAGCTGGTAGCTAATGAAGGCCCCTGATTATTACAAATTAACTGGGCCTTGTCCAACAAACAATGGGAATCACCAATTCATTATGGGCAGGGAATTGACACAGCCCAATTTCATGCTTCTGTATGGAGTTGATGTCCCCAGCATCAGCTTCCCTTCCCAGGGTCCCTAACTTTCTCAGGGATGTCATCTTTATCTCTGTCACCAAGCTGGGAAGATAATGGAGTCAACCTGGAAACCCCAAATGGCATCGGTCACTAAGGCCTGATGGCCTCCCTCCAAAATGTTTCTCATGTGGACCTCTCCAACTCCATGATTCTCAACAGGGGCAATTTGCAGACTTTAGACGCATTTATTCTAACTTTGTACTTAATGTAAGTTTTAATGACTCCAAAGTAGAAGTGCAAATCAATTCTTGGGAACAATCACAAAAGGAATGACCAACAACACGGAACATCTTTCCTTTTTTGGGGGGGAAATCACAATCTTTCAGCAAGCTGATCAAACAGATCCAGCTTGTTTGGCCTGGACTGATAAGCTTTGTTTTTCTCTAACAGAGTATAAGTTTTGTTTGGGGCAATACTGGTGTTATAAATCAATGCTGGATTCAAATAATACTACAAATACATCAGGAATGCTATTTCAAGGTATCAGCCAAAGCAAACTCCCCAGGCTAGGATCTATGAGGGAAGCCAGGTCAAAATAGGACCAACTACAATGAGGTATCACCTCACACTGGTCAAAATGGCCATCATCAAAAAATCTACAAACAATAAATGCTGGAGAGGATGTGGAGAAAAGGGGACCCTCTTGCACTGTTGGTGGGAATGCAAATTGATACAGCCACTATGGAGAACAGTATGGAGCTTCCTTAAAAAACTAAAAATAAAACTACCACATGACCCAGCAATCCCACTACCGGGCATATACCCTGAGAAAACCATAATTCAAAAAGAGTCAGGTACCACAATGTTCATTGCAGCACTATGTACAACAGTCAGGACATGGAAGCAACCTAAGTGTCCATCGACAGATGAATGGATAAAGAATATGTGGCCCATATATACAATGTAATATTACTCAGCCATAAAAAGAAACGAAATTGAGTTATTTGTAGTGAGGTGGATGGACCTAGAGTCTGTCATATAGAGTGAAGTAAGTCAGAAAGAGAAAAGCAAATACCGTATGCTAACACATATATATGGAATCTAAAAAAAAAAAGGTTCTGATGAACCTAGGAGTAGGGCAGGAATAAAGACGCAGACTTAGAGAATGGACTTGAGGACACAGGGAGGGGGAAGTGTAAGCTGGGACGAAGTGAGAGAGTGGCATGGACATATATACACTACCAAATGTAAAATAGATAGCTAGTGGGAAGCAGTTGCATGGCACAGTGAGATCAGCTCAGTGCTCTGTGACCACCTAGAGGGGTGGGATGGGGAGGGTGGGAGGGAGATGCAAGAGGGAGGGGATATGGGGATACATGTATATGTATAGCTGATTCTCTTTGTTATAAAGCAGAAACTAACACAACATTGTAAAGCAATTATACTCCAATAAAGATGTTAAAAAAAAAAAATAGGACCGAGTTCTCACCTCCAAATAGCTAATGATATAATCAGGAATTATAAAGAATGAAAGAATGGTAACAGATAGCCATTAAAGCTATGGGAACTCAGAACACTCCATGTGCAAAAGTTATCAATGAAGTGAGAGTAAAGGCCCGACCAGAGCAGAGTGGTAACATGTTTGTAAGCTACAACCATTTGAGAAAGTATGCTGCCGTTTACATCTGACCTGACAGCCAGTAAGGAGTCACTGGGGGTTTCTGAGCAGAGGATTGGCTATGTGTCAGAGTGATAGAAATCTCAACAAGTAAGTTTAGGAGGCGTTCTTCATGGTATTCTTTCAACTCCCCTGAACTTCTGAAATTTTTCATAACAAAATGTTGGGGGGAGGCTTCCCTGGTGGCGCAGTGGTTAAGGATCACCCTGCCAATGCAGGGGACACGGGTTCCAGCCCTGGTCTGGGAAGATCCCACATGCCACGGAGCAACTAAGCCCGTGCGCCACAACTACTGAGCCTGTGCTCTAGAGCCCGCGAGCCACAACTACTGAGCCCGTGTGCCACAACTACTGAGTCTTCGCTCTGGAGCCCACGAGCCACAACTACTGAGCCTGCACACTACAACTACTGAAGCTCGCACACCTAAAGCCCGTGCTCCACAACAAGAGAAGCCACCGCAATGAGAAGCCTGCACAACGCAACGAAGAGTAGCCCCCGCTCGCCGCAACTAGAGAAAGCCCGCATGCAGCAGCAAAGACCCAATGCAGCCAAAAATAAATTAATTAATTTTAAAAAAAAAAGTTGGGGGAAAATGTTAATCTACCAGTAGACTACAGAGGCTTACCATCATCATCTTTTACATAGAAATATCAAATACAACAAACATTAATCATGTGCTTATTATGAGCCAGGCCGTGATGGAGTCTGAAGATACAAAAGTAAAAAAGGTCTACATCTTACTTTTGAGAAGCAGGTGTGCATCAAATCATTCTAACACAGGGCTAAGTATAACAGTATAACTGCAGTAACCCGAGGGCTTGGGGCAGCCTGAGAAAGGAGGCTGAGAATGGGACAGCCTGCAATTTGGAAAAGATACCCAGATGATTCCAAGGTTTCTAACCTGGGACATGGGAAGAATGGCTGTGAGTTAGCAAATAGCAAAGATGGAAGGAATGGTGAGGTTAAGGGGACAATACAGGGCTCAACAGAGCATATATGCACAGGCATCTAAGGTCAAAATTTTTTAGCCTTTATGCATTGCCTAATGTGAGTGAGAATTATTCACAATTACCAGGTCATAAAACAATCTTTCTGAGAAAGTAAGGCAGGTTCCAGTTCTCAACATGTATATGAGCATTATCTAGAAACTCACAGTAAATACTTGCTCATTGATTTATTCTTATTTGAGATACCGTATGCCTTTCATTACTCAAAGCACGACCTTAACAAGACTTCCAATATATTACAGACAAAAATGTTGCAATCTCTGATATACGAAGAGTTCTTACAAATCAATAACAAAAATACAAAAAACTAAAATCACAAGTCACAAAGAAGAAATACACACTTGAAAAGATGTTCAAAGTTACTAAGAAAGAAACGCAAAGTAACAATGAGTTATTTTTCCCTTTTCAGATTTGTTGAAAGATGGACAGAACCCAGGTCTAGCACAGGAGTAGAAAACTGGGCATTTTCACACATTGCTGCCAGATGTTGTGATTTGATACCACCTTCCCAGAAAGCAGAGTAGCAATCCAAAAAACAATATTAAATACTCATACCATTCAACAGAACAATGCTAGTTCTAGGAATTTATACCAAGCATATAATAAAATGAAAAATGTACATAAATGTTCATTACAGCTTTTTTTCTGTCTTTCCTTTCTTTCCTATAAAGTCAAACAACAGGATACTGGCTAAATAAAGTATAACTATACAATAGAACCATTAATACTAGGATACAGATCCAACTACATTAACATGGAGAATGTTTCATAACACATTATAAGGTAAAAATGCAAAGTATGACCCCATTTATGAATATATATCATCCATAGTAATATCAAAATGACAACACTAGCTAACATTTGCTGAGGATTTACTGCATCAAAGCATGGGTTACACATTTTTATGTGAATTAACTCATTTGTTTCTCACAGCAACCCCATGAAGAAGGAACTTTAATGTTCTCATCTTACAGATGAGAAAACTGAGGTGAAAGAAGTAAAGTAGCTTGTCCACATCATGCAGTCGCAAGCAGGGAAGCTGGGCTTCAAAACCAGGCAGCTTGATGCCAGAGCTCACATCCTTAACCACATTTGTGTATACATATGTATTCATCACATGTGATATGAGTGTATTACACACACTCGTGTTTGTCATGGTGTAGGTATGTGTGTTTAATAAAAATTCCATCAGTGATTAGTCAGATATATTTCTCCATTGCCATTTCTAGATAGTAGGATTTACGATGAGTTTTATTTTCTTCTTTACATTTTTCTTTTTGGTTTGAATTTTAGTGAGCAGGTATTTCTTATGATTAGAAAAAAATGGCTTCTATGTTCGTAAAATAGAAGCCTCACATTTTCAACAGTAAGTGTAAAATATACAGTGTAGTATAGACCAAATGATACTTTTTAAATTACCTAATACAAGATAATATTTTGCTTTATTCCTCAGATTAAAAACATACTAACTTTGTACGCAAGAAGTCACCTAGCTTCAAAGATTGTTTTGTTTAGTTTTGGGTAAAAGTTAACGGCATATAGAATGAAAGGACTTGGTACCTAGGCATGTCCTATCCAGGAGACTGGCAAAAGCAGCGCAGAAGTTGGACTAGGAGAGAATTTTTAGAGACGGAATCTTAGGGGTCAATTAGTCCCAAGACCACACTGTTTCATGTTAATAAAACCCAAAGTCACACAACCAGTGTGACAGAGATAAGACTGAAATCCAATGCTCTTTGAATGACACCATACCGTATGCAAAAGACCTTTTTTCCCCGTTTTTTTGAACTTAGCCAATTTATAGTCTCACCATCAAAAGTAACGCCGGCCTCGCCACAGCTGTGTAGCTGTGTGCTTTCACTTGTTAGAGTCTCACAGACTAACACAAGTGTCAGTGTTGCTTGGGTTCTGCTCTGAGCAGTTCAGTGGAGCCTGGTAAGCCTCAACCCCTTCAAGGCTCCAGTATATAAGACGCTCTTGGAAGTGTCAACACTGCTTGTTTTCAGCTGCTTCACACCTGTGCCATCCACTGGGCCACAGTGTACTTACAGGCTGGGTGACCTAAGTGGCAGGAACCTCTCTTACACCGCCCGTGTTCCCGTCCCTGAAACCCTGTGCCCTCCTTCTTGTGTCCTCTGCTCAGGGAATTTCCATCACTGTACAGTAACACCTCTGGGGATGGCCTCTCCTTGGGGGATTCCTGCCCCTCTCCGTGTTCTGCATGCAACATCACTCTTGCAGTTCACTGACCAGAGCAATCCAGGCCTGCTCCAATCCCACCTCTTCACGTTGGCTGGCCCAACGGCGCGAATACCAAGTGTAAGGTGGTGAAAATAAGAAGCCTCATGGCAGCATGGGCTAACCTGAGTTCTGCAATCCACTTTCACTGGAGGGTCTTAACAGAGGCTGGCTCCACCATTACCATGCACACTAGACTAGTACATGGGACCAAAATACCACCTGGGGGGACATGAGAACTTTAAGCGTGGACACAGCAGAGGGCCTCACGGTTCCTGCTGGGGCTGATCTGAAAACAAGCAATGATTCAACACACAAACTTCCCGGGCACTAGAGGGTAGAATGATTTCTGCTACCACAGCCAATTTCCCCCCTTTATCCAGACTGTCAGCCAGGCCAGCAGCCAGGAATAACTGTAAAGCACAGAGCAGCTAGGTCCCATATGCCCTGGGCACAGGATCAGTAGATAGCCATCTCAAACTCTGTTCTTCTTAATCACGTATTGAATTGCACACAGGGCTAAAGGAGACCTACCTACAAAGGATCTGGATCCCTGTGGCTCTTACATTAGCTATTGGAATCATCTGCCTATAGTAAGAGTTAAATACTGACCTTGGTGGTTGAAATGCACATATGAAAAGAAACTCACTGGGAGTCCAAACATGGAGGGGGGTGGTTCACATATTTTATCACGGTTCAAAAAAAGAATAACGGACCCTTTATTCTCTTCCTGAGTTTGGGTAAAGAAAAAACATCAATGGAATTATCATAAATTCAAAGACTAATAAGTAAACGCATAAGGCTGTCTTTAGGAATCACCTTATTTCAGACTCAAGGAGAAACACAATCCAAAATGACAAAATTACTCTCAGTCATAAGGCAGAATAGGAACACATCAGTGAGAGAAAAATGAAGGGCCACACTGATCAAGCAGGAAGATGAGCGGGATTTCCTAGGAGAAAACTTGCAATTTTAATGGCCAGTGTTAGAAGGGACAGGACCCCTCCGGAGGTCCCCTCCAAGGTGTAAGACAACTTAGAGGCAGTTAATTATGAGAGCAATTGTGGGACAGTCCTCCTTGAGACCTAGGGCAGCTGTCTCTCAGAGTCACCTAAGATGAGGGCAGATCTGAGAATGAAACATCAGCACTGCACACATGCACCCTCACTGAAGAGTTTCTCAGTGACACCCACAATGTAGGGGAGCTGGTGAGGCCCATTCCCTGAGGAACATATCTAGGAACCTCGTGGCCTCAGGACTCCACAGGAAGGTATAGGAGAGATGAGACACGACACAATGAAGACAGCCTCGCCACAGCAGCCCAGGTCCAGGCCTGATTAGATGCTGCACTCATACTCTCTTTCTACACTCGGTACCCCAGACACTGCCAAGATTTTGCTTATTCGAGCTGGAATAATGTCTGAAAACCTAGAGCAACAATGAATCTCCTCCCCAAGCACAGGACCTGGCACACAGCTGAAATGCTAATATGTGATAAAAGAATGAATTCACATGATGAACATATCACCATTTAAAAAGATGTTTAGGGAGAATTTTTAATAATCCAGGAAAATGCTAAAAATACGAAGGGAAAGAAAGCAAAATACAAAGTAATACAACAATATGACCCCACCTATGTAATGTGTACATTTAGATACACAAAAAAATACAAAAAGAATTAGGAAGAATTGCACAAAAATGTTAGGGTTGGTGAAATTACATGGAGTTTTCATTTTCATTCTTATACTTTTCTCTATCTTCCAAGTTCTCTTAACAATGAAAAAAAGTTTCACTGAGTTTGTTTTTTGTTTTTTTAAGCACACACAGTCTCCAATTTACCAGGACTTTTCTATCCCTTTCCATTAGTTTAAATCTTTTCAATTTCATTCTTCATCTGCAATTCTACAATTCTTTCAGCAATAACTGGTCAGAATAGATACGACCTACTTTCCACAGTTAATTTAAAACTGTTTATCATACTCACAGAATGGGCTCTTAGAAAACATCTAGTTCTCTAGCTCGGTGGGACTTTAAATTCAAAGTAGCCAGATAAGAAAGATTTAATTTAAAAAAAAAAAAACCCACAGGATTAGATATTTTTAAAATTAAAACTCCGCAGGATTTAAGGGAATATGATACGACTGCTTTTGAGTCTGAATAAAAACCTCAACTCTGAACTTTGTGTGGGACCTCCATACACCGTCTGGGCTGCCGGAATAGGGTTTTACAGAAGACGGCGCCGCACCAACGCTGGCGCTGCCAAGGCTCCAGGGAACTTAGAAGCATTCCATAGGAGAAGCACCCCTTCCGGCCACGTTTCTGTCCCAGGCATTGCCCCTGACTTTCATCTAATACTTAAGCTGTACGGTGTCTCAGTCGTAAGCCTGGAAACCCGATCACCCCGATGTGAGAGCACAACCCCGCAAGCTCACTCGGGTCACGCCCGTTCCGAGACAACCCGAAGCTCCAGGCTCTCCGGACAGTTGGGGAAACGTGAATCATGGGCCCCCGTGAGCTGGTCCTTCCCTCAAATGCCCTTCACTAGGCTTCGTCGACTCCTCCACCCCCACTCATCTCATTCCCCGTTGCTCTGGAGCCCCCCAAGCCCTCGCATCCTGACTCCACCAGCCACCAGATTTCAGCTTCACCACGTTTCTTCTATCAACCCTCCACCCTCAGACCAACCTCGGCCCTCGGCAGCTTCCACCTGCAACTGCCACTCCCACCCGAACGACACCCAACCTCGGCCTCCCTCCCGGTCCTACTTTCCCATTCCCGGGATTGCCAACCCCGGGAGGTACCCCGGAAAGGAAGGGCGGCGGCCGGGAGGAGTCCCTGGAAGCGTCGCGCCGCCGCCCGACAGCCCGGACCCAACCACCTGCACTGACCCAGGCTCTGCGCCGCCGAGAGCGAGGGGGTCCGAGGTCCCCTCCCCCACTCACCGGCCGCCACTGCACTCCACGTCTTCGGGGGCGGGCCCGACAGCCAGCTAGTCCCCCAGGCCGGGCGCGCGACTCTCGCAGCCGTAGGCGAGCGGCGGCCTGCCGGGCGGGCACCACCTAGCGCTGAGCGTGCAGGGCGGGGCCGAGACGCGATCGCACGCAGGCGGGGGCGGGGCCGCGGTGGGGGAGGCGGGACTTAGCTCTGGGTCGCACCGGGCGGGGGCGGGGCCTAGCGGTGAGTCACTCCCGGCAGAGACCAGGCTGCTCCAGCGAAACGCTAGACTGGCCTAGTCGGGCTGTCGCCGGGAGTGAAAGCGGAGACTGCTAAGGAAGAGGCGTGCCTTATGGGCTGTCACTCCGCATGGGGGCGGCACCACGGCGGAGAGGCGGGGCCTCGCGGGGCTGGGCTGTCACTCCGAGAGTATGGGGGGGGGCGACCTGCAAAGAAATATGCCCGTTCACATTTTCCTCTTTTCCGTCTCTTAAGGTCCAGAATCCAACTTTCTTGTCACTTTCAAATATAAGAACAAGTCTCATTTTAGTTGTAATTAACTTTCAGGCAGTGAAAAACCCAATTCCAATATATTATTAAAACTTCATATCCAATGAAGCAAATATCTTACAGAGGTCTATAGGGTCTCCTAGCCCCGCCTCCCACTACCTCTCAGAAAACCTCTTACTCTCCCTTTTTCTCCGCCCTAGCTACATTAGTCTCCGTGTTCTGCCCAGAACTCACCAGACACCCCTGGCCCACCGCCCACGTCGGGATCTGTGCCCTGGGAATGTGTTCCCTCTGCCTTGCAAGCTCTTCGTTAATTAAGGAGATGATTTATTTCCTCCCTTCCCTCACGGGAAGCGGGAACCGAATCTCACCTACTCACTGAGGCCCTTTCTGACCATTTTATTTAAAACCTGCTCTCCTCCCTACCCCACTATCTTATCTTAGCTTATGTCTTTTGTCCGCAGCACTCATCACCTTCTAACGTTTTATATTATTATATTTATTGTCAGTCTTTCCCTAGAATGTAAGCTTCACAAGGGCAGGGATTTTTGTCTGTTTTGTCCACTGATACATCCCCAGTGCCTAGAACAGCGTTAGAGTCACAGTAGGCATGCAATAACTCAAAGGAATGAAAGAAAACAATGCATGAACCCTTTCTCCTTCCGTACACGCAGTTCAGTCCAGACAGATGCCTCGAGGTCCTACAACTCCAGAAAAGCCGTGTCTGCTTTTCCATCCTCTGCCCCTTCTCTGTGTCTTCCAGACTCAAGACAGGAGACAGGGAGACCAGGGACAAGGCACAGAAGCCTAATTACTTGCGAGGGGCCCTTTGTTGATCTTTCTAGATGCCTGTCATAGCAGCTCACAACGTTATTGGCCGGTTCCCCTGTGGCCAGCATGGGTATGGCCAGAAGTTCTTTCTCTTCTGAAAATCCGGACAAATTGTTTATGAGCTTCAACGGGTTTAGACATTGATTACTCAGTACATTTTTGTTTTTTAATTGCGCTCTTCCTAACTTCTCATTCCTTGAATTTATGGCCATCTGATTACTCAGTACATTTTTGTTTTTTAATTGCACTCTTCCTAACTTCTCATTCCTTGAATTTATGGCCATCCCTCCATATAACGTCATCTTCTGATATTTATATGACTGGAAGGATTGGAAAAAAGATTGAATGGAAATGTTAAAAATGCGTTTCACACAGATGGTCTCCTTTCATCTCCACAATTAGCACATTAAAACTTTGTGTTAAGTATGACACATTAGCTGTTGGACAACACAAAGGGCAGACTTCAGTTAATGACATGGATTCCTGTGTCAGTTAGCTATTGCTGTGTAACAAACCACTACACAGAATTAAGGATTCCCTTTTGCCTCACTCTCCTTTTGGGCATTTCCTTCATAATCTCTGGCACCCAAAACCCCCTTTTTCCAGTTCTGCTGGCCAGAGAGATAGGGTTCTCCTGGAGTCTGCCATACTTTATATCTGTTGTGATGCTCTGTGCAACTGGGACTGCCCTCGGGGCAATATTGAGGGGAAAGAGAGAAAAGACGACAGGGATTCTCTCCATACTCTGCACAACAAGTGTCTTTTTTCCCATTTCCTCTGACCAGAGGGACAAATTTTCTACCAGGCTCTAGTTATCCACGTCACTGTACTATAGCAGTGAAGCTCTGTGACTGGGACTGGCCTCAGGACAGAGTGGGGAGAAGAAAAAGCAATCAGGAGTTTTCACCCCTTTCTCCAGCTTGCGGTAGCCTTTTTTTCATATTTTGTCCAGAGGTTTTAATAGTCATCTGTGGTGGACATAGGCTGCAGTGGACATAGTCCATTTCAGCCAGAACTGGAACTGATCAATTTAATAAATGAAAGAAATTGTTTTTACTTGTATTTCTCTTATTATGAGTGATAAAGCACATTTGTATTTCATTTGCCATGAATTATCTATTTATGTATTTTGTCCACTTTTCTACTGGATATAGAAACACTTTATATAATAGTAAGAATGGTCCTTTTCTTAGAAATGAATGTCAAAACTTTTTTTCAGTTTGTCATGTCTTTTGACTTTTCTTACGCTGTTTTACTCGCTTATTTTTTGTTTGTTGGGTTGCTTTTTTTGTTTGTTTTGTTTTTTTGGCCATGCAGACCTTTTTCATTTCTAATTGGTCAATTTTTATCAAGCTTTTGTTTTACTATTTACTACTTTTGGGTATATTAGACTTAGAAAGGACTTCACGTCTCTTAGATTACTTTGAAAATCCTTCCATGGTTTCTTCTTAATGTTTCATGATTTTGCTTTTTTCCTTTAAAAATCTGACCCTTCAGGAATTTGTTTCAATGTGAGTTAAGTAGAGTGGATCCAACTTTAATATCTTGATAGCTACACATTTGCCCAACCTCAGTTACTAAATAATCTGTCTTTCCCCAACTGATTTTAAATGCCACTGTTATCATAATTAAATTTACTTCTGTATTTTTGGACTTTCACAATATATCATTTTTTTTCTTTAAACTCTCCAATACAGTCAGAAAAGGCCAACCCATCCCAAAAGTTCTTGAATCCCTCATTCCCATCATAGCTATCTAGTAGGGCAGCCACTGAAGCCTCCTTGCCTTCAGTAAACTCTTCATTCCAGGCAACCACAGGTGATTACAGAACTTTTTCCACTGCATGCCCTAGATTTGCAGTATCCCATTTTCCCCTGGTGGCAAGTTCACCATTATCTTCAAACCTAGCCAGGTCAGATCCAATCCCAGATTCTCATCTTGAGGGCCTGATTTCTGCAACCACTTCCAATATCAAATATGTCAGACCAGTTTCAGTACGGAAAACAGAAATCACTCTGTGTATTTTACACAGGAAGAGATTTAATAAAGGGAATTAAGTCCTTATCGAATCATCGGGAAGTGCTGGAAAAGCACTTGTAGGCGTATATCTTGGAGGGAGCAACATTGCTGAACTGATCCACCATGGGAGCTGCTACTTTTGAGGCTACTTGATCCATGCCAGGGCCGGAGCCACAGCCACTGGCTGAATGTGGAGAATGGACACCTTATCCTGTGATCCTAGGATCTCAGAGTTAGATCAGGAAGCTGCCACAACCACTGCTGCTTCTTGACACCCAGGAAGCTTGAGAATAAAGACAGGAACTAGCTGCAAAGAAACCACACCCTTCCTCTCCAGTAGCAAGGCCAGGAGCCACAGGAGGATGGTTTCTTAACTCCCACCTACCTGATCTCAAGTGAGTGCATCTAACAAGGGAAACTGATGCTATTTTTAGGCTTCCAACCCCTATACCTAGCACCTCTTCATATAAATCTTGCCCATTTCTTATGAAGTTTATTCCTAGGTAATTTACCTTTCTCGTTGCTAGTGTAAATGAGATCTTTTCTTCCATTATAGCTTCTATTTGGTTGTTGCCTGTTATATGAACATTAATTTATGCATATTAATTTTATACCCTGAATAAAATCTTTTGCAGTTTATAAGTGGTTTATTCCATTAGGATCTCCAATTTTACAGTCACATAATCTGAAAACCATTATAATTTTCCTTCCTTCCTTCTTGTCTTATATCCAACATTAAGGTGCTCACTCTTTCCTAGAGAACAGCTTACTCCTTCACTCCCCTAAGACTTTGTTCAAAATGTCATTTCCTCAATGAGTCCTACTCTGATCTCCCTATTTAAGTGTAACCTACTGTCTCTAATCCTTTTAAACTCTATTTTGCTATTTTCATTCCTGCTCTCCATGGCCCTTGCTGGGTTTTCTTTAGTGTCTGTTCTTTCATGGACTGCTTCCAGTTTTCCTTCAATTCTTTGATGCCTTTTTTCTTCCTTTCACTTCTTTTTCTTTTTTTTTTTAAAGATCTTACATGTGGTTTAATTCACTAGGTGAGTGACAAAAAGCCAAGCAAGCAGTGTGCATTTTATGAGACAGTTTTTCAATAGGGAATTATAACAATCATAACAAATATCCAAAGCCTAATAAGATATTTTTCTCACAAAATTTTCTTCCCATTGGCATGTTGTAGGTAAAACTGAAGAATTGCTCTAAATTCTGAATTTGCCCTAACTTGGTTCTAAAACTTGAGAAAATTTTCTCTTTTAAATAAATATTTCCTTTTTATTGAAAAAGACTATTTTTCTTTTACTTTTTAAGGCCTTTCACTTCTTTTTGAAGTGCTACCTGTTCATGTTTCATCTTCTGTCTCACCTTCTCTCACGTGAGGTACTTGCAGGATGTAGATATTGGTAGGGCCCAGGTTCCTGGCTGGAAGGAGTTTTTCTTATGGCTCAGTATTAAGTGAGTGAATTGATTCAGCCTTTACTTCTCGTCAGTGAAAAAGTAGGCAGCTGGAGGGCTGCTTACACTGCGGTCCTCCCCTCTCCCTGTTCGCTGGCAGGCTGCTTCCTGCAAATATATGTTTTTTCTGCCTGTGTCCTCACTGAGCCCTGCCCTCTTTGCTTCGAACTTTATTCTCTGCATGCCACTCCTCTAGCTGGGATTTGGCTTTGTGCACCGTCTACCCTGAGCCCTTTACCTTGGAGTATCCACCAGCCCCATCTGAGATCTGCTCTCATGACATGGGTGCACTCTCTCCACTTCTGCCAGTGTCCCTACTTATCCTCACTGCCCTGGGGACCACTGCCATCAGTTTTGTATGGTTTGGAGCTTCAGTGTCTCCTTGTTTTGTCAAAGATGAGTGTTTTAGTCAGTTCTGGTTGCTATAAAACAAACAAACAAAAAATCATAGACTGGTGACTTAAACAAAAAATTGTTTTGATGTTTTCCATTTTGATATCTAAAAATGAAAAACAGAAATTTACTTTCACATATTGAAAGACTTATCTCATCCTCCTAGAAAGAAATATATAAACTGTTTCCATCCTTCCTGTAAGTGTTGAATACAAGCACCTATTTGCTAGAGTAGATGAAGTATCATATAAGTATTTTGAATATCCTGGGGAAAGTGTTGTTTTATTTCCACTGTATTTTTACCGGAAACCTATAACGTAGAGAAATGACCATTTGACATCTGCCTAGTAACCAAGGACACAATTATTTCAATTTCTTGTCTTAGCAAGGAGCAGGCTAAATGGCTCATGGGTCTTTTCTGTGTCTTCTGTGTATCTAACACACTCCTGGAATAAAGCCATTGAAGTAACGGAATTCCTCTATGAAATTGCTCACCTGAGGAGAACTGCTCATCCTAAATATTAGATTTTGATTAAGATGAGTATCTTCAACTATCAAAATCTATATCATTAGTGTCAAGAACTACAAATGCTATGACATCTTACCATACTTGTGAGCTAGTATGTTAACCATCAGTTTCATAGATGCCAACAGAAGACAAGATACTCCTGGGTCAGAGACAGAGGACTTTATTACTCACTGCACATGAGGCTGAGCTCCACGTTTGTGTCAGCTCCCCTTGTCCCCAAGTCCCATGGGAGCAATATGGAGCAGCCCAAGTGGATTCTACACACTCATCAGGTTTGCATCATAGCTAAAAAACTCTGAGTTTAGGTAACCGTGGACTTCTAAGGGGCTGGTAGCAAGCCTGCTCAACCTTGACCCCTGAGGGAGACATTATCTTTATTATCCTCGACAGAAAACAGGTCTGCCCTCTGCTCCACAGGGAGAAACCAGCTCTATCTCAAGGCCGTTTGCTATGCAAACATCCTTCAAAAAGATAGTTTGGAAAAAACATGTCAGTGCCTTTACACAGAAGATATGCAGACACACACCCCTGTAGAATTATCTCCCAACAATTAGGAGTAGCCTTGCTACCAGCCCAACTCATGAGTTTTCCCAATGGAAGTATATCCTACAGCCTGCACATATAGCCAAACCTCAGAGTTACACACACTAAGAGGACAAAAGATTACTGGATTTCTTCTTTACATGTCTTTTAGTTAAAAAAAAAAAGTTAAACTAGATAACACAAAAGTAAAAACTAGTACAAAAATACTAGTACGAAAGTAAAAAACTATATGAGAGTAGGCAGTACAAAGTAGGTCTCTCTCCCTATGCCCTAACCAGTTTCTCTCGCCAGAGGAAACCAGCTTATTTTGAGTTTCCTGGAGATTTTCTATCTATCTATCTATCTATCTATCTATCTATCTATCTATCCATCCATCCACAAACACAAACATGCACAACGGTTGGATATGTGTGTATATTCACGTTTTTCCTTTACCTAGAATCTTGTTTACTTCTTCACACATCCCCACTCACCAAAAACAGTAAAAATTAAGACAGACCAAAAAATCTAAAACCCCAAACACTCCAGTTCCATCCAGTGACTTTTAAAATTCCTGCATTCCCTTACTCATGCATTCCCCACTGGTGACCACTCACTGAGCTTACACGTGTAGGGGAGCAAGGCGCCTACACACACAATTATAATATAAAGAATGCAGTTGACCGTTGAACAACGCTGGGGTTAGGGGTCAATGGCCACCAGCAGTCAAAAATCTGTGAACAGCTTTACAGTGGGCCCTCTGTATCCGTGGTTCGGTATCTGCAGATTCAACCAACCAGATAGTGTAGTATTGCAGTACATATTTATTGGGGAAAAATTGCATGTAAGTGGACCTGTGAAGTTCAAACCTGTATTGTTCAAGTGTCAGCTGCAGGTAGAGCAGGAAAAATAAATGTACTATAGGAGATCAGAGGAGGGATAAATTACTCAGAGTTGGAGGGACTGCTGGGAGGATCGATGGCAGATGTGACACCCAAGGTGGCTTCAATGAAAGGAGATGGGGACATGTGTGAGTTGGGCAGGGGGTGGGGAGTGGAGGAGTAGACAGGCATTTAGGAAGAAGGAAGACATGAGCAAAGGTACAGAGGCAGGAAAGCAAAACATGCAATAGGGAAACAAGGAGCAGTCCATGGAGCTAGGCAGAAGGTAGGTGAGGAAGTAAGGGAAGGAAGGAGGAGTCATTCATGGTGAGGGCTCAAACATGATGCTGCTGCCAATTATGGTCTTCCCGGGCATGAGTGCGGCAAAAATGATCACTTTGGTCCCACCACGAGACAGGGGTCCTGAACCCATCATGCATCATTTAGGACACCTTGTCGCTGGCATCTACTTCCTTCATGGCAAGCAAAAGTTTCTGAGCCTAAGGCTAACTTGAGCCCCCACTGTGGCTCATCACTCATGTCAAACGTTGGTGCTCTGAACCCTGGAAAGCCCTACCCATCTCTTTGTCTTCTATCATGTATACCGGACATAATTTAAAATCCTTTCATCTGATGTCTTCCAATATACGCTACAGATATTACTCTCTATTTAAGTATTGTCCAGTACACCTAAGTCCATAGACGAAAATGAATTCTGACTTTTATAAAGTAAATATAGTCCTTTAACCTGTAGAAATAGAATGGGATAAGAAATAGATGAAATAGAAAAAGGGAATGTTTTGAAGGTCTTTGACTTGATGTGACTTATAGTTTTGGTTTATTTTGTTCCTATAATTTGGAAGCTCTGACACCTTCTTTTTGAGGAGCCCAGTGTGTGAGAGGTAAACATTTTCATGTGGTGAATGCTTAACAAACAAATAAGCAAAAAACATAAACCCAAATCAGTGTTGTCTTCGTGTGGATTTCCCCAGAAGCAGACCCTGAGACAAGGATTCACAGCAAGCAGTTTATTTGGGAGGAAAGCCAGGGAGCACAGGTGGGGGAGTGAAGGAGGGAGGCGGGGAATGCAGGGGGTGTGGTCAAGCAGGTGGCTCTGTGGGTAGAAGGGGCTGAAACTCCCGGGCAACTCTGGGAGCCAGTGGAGAACACACTGCAGTTTCCTGCCTGATGGATGAGGGAGCTGGCTGAGAACTGCTGGCTGGAAGAGGTTTCTTCTCTGGTATTTTGGCTAAAGTTTCTGTTGGGAGCACCAGAGGCACCCTCAGGCTACCAGATGCAGTGCTGGCCCTTGGACAGCCCTGAGGGGATATAGGTGGGTTATGCCTGCATCTGCTACAAGGGTCATTAACAGGACCTAGGGAGTCCTTTGGTGCATAATCTACATTCACAAAAGTCCCCAGATTCAAGTAAAACATCATCTCTAAGGGTACAGAAGTAGTTATAGAGATATACACACAGGATTGAAAGAACACACCTATCAAGTAACTTTCAGTTTGTGTCCCTTTAACAGACCACAATAGTAATGGTTATATATGATGAATTTAATATTTTTCATTATCTTGTAATTAGTATAATTATATTGTCTTGTACTTTTGTGTTAAAGGATGCACCCCATTAAATGTGGATATTTAAAGTATTTAATTAACAATTTAAACATTTTATAACCCTGCTTTGACTTTTTGCTTATTGTTTAATATAGTGGGAGCCTCAAAAACTTAAAAAAAAAACCTGAGCAGATATGGGGATATACGTATATGTATAACTGATTCATTTTGTTATAAAGCAGAAACTAACACACCAAAAAAAAACAAAAACAAAAACACAAAACCTGAGCCTCTTTCTCCATTGGAAAGGTGTCAGTTAAAAACAAGAGAATCATGGAGAAGTTAGGAATCTTTAGGGTCTCTCTATATATTATATATCATCTGTAAATAGTGACAGTTTTTCTCCTTCCTTTCTTATTTGGATAACATTTTTTTTGTTGTTTTTCTTGCTTCATTACTGTGGCTAGGACATCTTTTCACACAGATTTTACTTTGGAATCATGTAAATATCTTACATATTCAAAAGATTTTTTAAAAAGATAAAAATAAACCCTTAAAGTGGAAAACAATTTGCGACAAATGAGCCTAACTTTATTTGCAATGTGGCAACGTAGCTACACAGAGAACAGAATTATTTCAGTACTCTGATTATCCACCCTTTGTGGGATATGATCTACGGATAAATGAATAGAATGAAATCTCAAACTTCACTCAGAAATGTATTGTTAATACAGTAAGTCTCCTACATATGAACCTTCAAGTTACAAACTTTCAAAGATGCAAACGTGTGTCACATGTCCAATCATGTAAGGCATGAGTGAAATTGCAGCTTGCCCTCCATCTCCTATTGCTGACGGTCCTTCAGCTCTACCATCTCCTACCTCCTCTCCCTCCTCCAGTCAGTAACTCTTCTTGCCTGTTCACTCGATGCCAGCTCCTGTATGCCAGCTGTTGTACTGTACTACTGTACTTTTCAAGGTACTGTACTGTAAGGTTAAAAATGTTTTCATTATTTCTTGTGTTTGTTTTTTTAATGTATTATTGGTATGAAAAGTATTATAAACCTATTACAGTACAGTACTATTTATATAGCTGATTGTGTTAGTTGGGTACCTAGACTAACTTTGTTGGACTTACAAACAAATTGGACTTACAAACGCATTCTCAGAATGGAACTCATTCATATGTAGGGGACTTATTATAGTGTTATAATTCTGAACTAGGATCATTGCAGCACTATTTACAACAGCCAGGACACAGAAGCAACCTAAATGTCCACCAATGGAGAAATGGATAAAGAAGATGTGGTATATATATACAATGGAATATTACTCAGCCATAAAAAAGAATGAAATAATGCCATTTGCAGTGACATGGATGGACCTAGAGATTGTCATACTGAGTGAAGGGAACCATTTGTTGCCCTTATCCATACTAACATGTTTAAAGAACTTGACACAGGATTGATGTAAAAAAAGAACACTTAGAACTAATAAATTAATTCAGTAAAGTCACAGAACACAAAATCAATATAAAGAAATCTGTGGCCTTTCTATATACTAATAACAAACTATCAAAAAGAGAAATTAAGAAAACAATTCCATTTACAATTGCATCAAAAAGAATAAAATACCAAGAAATAATTTAACCAAGGAGGTGAAAGACTTGTACACTGAAAACTATTACACTAATAAAAGAAATTGAATAAGACACAAATAAATAGAAAGATATTCTGTGCTCATGAATTAGAAGAATTAATATAGTTAAAATGTCTATACTACCCAAAGCAATCTATATATTCAGTGCAATCCCTATCAAAATTCCAATGGCATATTTCATAGAACTAGAACAAACAATTCTAAAATTCTTATGGAACCACAAAAGATCCCAAATAGCCAGAACAATCTTGAGAAAGAAGAACAAAGTTGACGGTTTCATGCTCCTTCTTTTCACACTATATTACAAAGCTATAGTAATCAAAACAGTATGGTACTGGCACAAAAAATAGACATACAGATCAATGGACCAGAACTGAAAGGACAGAAATAAACCCACACATATATAGACAATTAATTTATGACAGAGGAGCAAAGAACATACAATGGAGAGAGGAAAGTCACTTCAATAAATGGCATTGGCAAAACTGGACAATGACATGCAAAAGAATGAAACTAGACCATTATCTCACACTATACACAAAAATTTAACTCAAAATGGATTAAAGACTTGAATGTAAGAACTGAAACCATAAAATGCCTAGAAAAAAAAATTGGCAGTAACCTCACTGACACTGGTCTTAGCAATGTCTTTGTGGATCTGACTCTAAAGGCAAGGGAAACAAAAGGAGAAATAAAGAAATGGAACTACATCAAACTAAAAAGCTGAATAGCAAAGGAAATCAACATCAAAATGAAAAATCAACCTACTGAATGGGAGAAGATATCTGCAAATCATATACCTAATAAGGGGTTAATATGCAAAATATATAAAGAACTCATACAACTCAACAACAAATAAAACCAAACAACCTGATTTAAAAATGGACAGAGGACCTGAATAGTAATTTTTCCAAAGAAGCCATACAGATGGCCAACAGGCACATGAAAAGATGTTCAACATTGCTAATTATTAGGGAAACGCAATCAAAACCACAATGAGATGTCAGCTGACACCTGTTAGAATGACTTAATTGAAAAGACAAGAAATAACAAATGTTGGAGAAGATGTGGAGAAAAGGGAACCCTTGCACACTGTTTGTGGGACTGTAAATTGATGCAGCCAATATAGAAAACAGTATGGAGATTTCTCAAAAAATTAAGAATAGAACTACCATATAATCCAGCTATTACACTTCCGAGTATTTATCCAAAGAACATGAAAACACTAATTTGAAAAGATATATGTAACCCTACGTTCATTGCAGCATTATTTACAATAGCCAAGATATGGAAACAACCTAAGTGTCCATCAATGGATGAACGGATGACAAAGATACAGATAAGGATGAATGGATAAGGAATATTCTACATTATATTATATATTTATATATAATATGCATATATAATGTATATAATTATATATTATATTCTGTTTATTTATATTCTATATATATATATATATATATATATATATATATATATATAGTGGAATATTAGCCATAAAAAAATAATCAAATCCTGCCATTGGTGAAAACATAGATGGACCTTGAATGTATTATGCTAAGTGAGATAAGTCACCCAGAGAAAGACACCAAATGATTTCACTCACATGTGGAATCTGACAAACACAAAACAAGCAAAATAAAACAAAGCCAAACTCATAGATACAGAGATCAGTGGTTATCAGGGGGAAAGGGGATGGGGGGAAATGGGAAGAGGGGGTCAACTATATGATGATGGATTGTAACTAGACTTGTGGTGGTAATCACTTTGTAGTGTATACAGATGTCAAATTATAATTCTGTATACTTGAAACTTATATAATAAAAAGTATATCAATAAAAAGGAAAAAAACTGTGTGAGAAGGTAACCAAACTCACAGAAGTATCAATTCCAACTCTCTCTTCACTCCATTCCTCCCATCTCCTCTAGGTAACCATTTTTATTGCTTCTTTTTGAAAATATAGGCAAATATCTGAATATGTTCTTGTTCTCCTTCTTTCCTAAACACGAAGTATAGCATACTCTATATACTGAGGTTTGCTAGCTTTTTTCATCTAAAAGTATATTCTGGAGATAATTTCAGTTCACATTTTCCTGTCTTTTTATGACTGCCTGGTCTCCAACTCATTTATGAACTATAGTTTATTTGCCCACTCTCCTGTTTGTGAACATTTAGGTTGCTTCTAATATTTTGGTACTACAAACAATGTTGCATAACCTTGTGCAAATTTATGGAAATTTCAGGGTAGGGCCTAAAAGTGGGATTGCTGGGTCAAAGGTTAATGCATATGTAATTTTGTTAAAATTTGCCAAATCCCCTTCTGTAGGGTTTGTTCCATTTTGCACTTCCACTCTCAACAGAGTATGTTATCAAACTTTTAGATTCAGGAGAATTCAAATTTGTGTTTCTTTTATTATAAAGGAAAGTGAGCATCATTTCATATGTGTAAGGAGCGACTTACATTTATTTTTCTCTGTTACCACATTCCTCTCTGTTCATGACTCTTGTCCATATTTCTATCCAATTTTGGGGCTTCTCCATTTTTTAAAATTGAAATATAGTTGATTGCAATGTTGTGTTAGTTTCAGGTGTACAGGAAAGTGATTCAGTTTATATATATATATATATTTTTAAATTTATTTATATTCTTTTTCAGATTCTTTTCCATTATAGGTTATTATAAGATTTTAAATTTAGTTCCCTGTGCTATACAGTAGGTCCTTGTTGTTTACCTATTTTATATATAGTAGTGTGTATCTGTTAATCCCAAGCTCCTAATGTATTCTTCACCCTCTTTCCCCTTTAGAACCATATATTTGTTTTCTATGTCTGTGAGTCTGTTTTGTAAATAAGTTCATTTGTATCATTTTTCTAGATTCCACCTATAAGTGATATCATATGATATTTGTCTTTCTCTGTCTGACTTACATCACTTAGTATGATCATCTCTAGGTCCATCATGTTGCTGCAAATGGCATTATTTCATGCTTTTTTATGGCTGAATAATATTACATTGTGTATATATATATGTAACACATCTTCTTCATCCATTCATCTGCTGATGGGAACTTGGGCTGTTTCCATGTCTTGGCTGTTGTAAATAGTGCTGCTATGAATATTGGGGTGCATGTATCTTTTTTTTTTCTTATTGAAGTATAGTTGATTTACAATGTTTTGTTAGTTTCAGGTATACAGCAAAGTGATTCAGTTTTAGATTCAGATTTTTTTTACCTTACAGCTTATTACAAAAAATTGAGCACAGTTCCTTGTGCTATACAGCATGTATCTTTTTGAGTTAAGAGCTTTTGTCTTTTCCGGATATATGGGGCTTCTCCATTTTTAAGAGCTCTTTGTGTACTTGCCCTCATTTGTGAAATAACTTGCAAATATTCTCTCCCAGTTTATCATTTGTCTTTTGATATTGCTTATGGTGTTTCATTTTGCTTGTTTGTTTTTAGGTAGTAAAGTTTATCAGTCTTTTCCCTATGTTACTGTTGGATTTTGAGAGGCTTTCCTCACTTCCAGGTTATAAAATAACTCACCTGTAATTCATAGGTCTTTGGTTTCATGTTTTACATTTGGGTCTCTGATTCATTTGGAGTTTATTTCAGTGTGAGATTTAGATTCACTTTCATCCTTTTCCAGATGGCTTTCTCTCTGTCCCAGCATCATTTATTAAAAAGCCCATATTTTCCTCAGATAGGAATAACTTGATTTATTTTTGGACATTAACTTGATATAATGCAGCACACAGAGACTAGGGAACAAACATCGGGGAGAAATGAGATCCACAAATAGACACTTTAACTCTAGGGTGGAATAGAACCACCCCTTCACTGTTTGGAATAGAGAGGAACAATGCTCACAATGGTAGACACGCGTGGTCCTCCACTGGCCGTTCCAGATCCATGCTCTGTCCTGCCCAGTTGCTCTCTCAGTCCCACCCACACCACTGTAAAAAGGTCCTCCTAAACCATTTTCACTTATGCCTCTCTGCCCTTTGAGCGTGCAGTCTGTGTCTTGTCAGAGCCTGACATACCAACGTCATCACAAATACACACCAACCTATCAGCAAAAAGGTAGGCAGTATGGTTCCATTCCACCATGCCCAAATTAGAAATTTTACAGAGTAAAGCTGAAAAATGCTCAATTAGGTCACACCTCATTTAGAAATCCAGTGTGGTATTATTTATCTTGATTATCTTCCTAATTTACTATACAAGGCTCTGGTCTAATTTGTGATTGGTTTCACAAATCAAGTCCATCATCAAAGGCTTAAGGTTGAACTCTTCCTAGGACACTAAAGATAGTGTTCTCTGCCTCTGAAGACAAGTCCACTAAAAAGCATTCCTAAAATGCTTTGTGCTGGTATTTTCTCTGGGGCGATTGCTTTGAAGTCAGACAGGAGCAAGTACAGGCTCTGGTATCTTTGCTTAAAAAACAAAACCCCTAGTCCCATCACTTACAGCCAAGCCCCAAATGCTATTTCCTGAGTATATTTCTTTTTTTTTTTTTTCTTCAGAGATATTTTCCCCATGAGTTACTCCTGCAACTGGTGTAATCTTTTTTTTTTTAAATTATTTATTTATTTATTTATTTATTTTTGGCTGTGTTGGGTCTTCGTTTCTGTGCGAGGGCTTTCTCTAGTTGCGGCAAGTGGGGGCCACTCTTCATCGCCGTGCGCGGGCCTCCCACTGTCGTGGCCTCTCTTGTTGCGGAGCACAGGCTCCCGATGCGCAGGCTCAGTAGCTGTGGCTCACAGGCCCAGTTGCTCCGCGGCATGTGGGATCTTCCCAGACCAGGGCTCGAACCCGTGTCCCCTGCATTGGCAGGCAGATTCTCAACCACTGCGCCACCAGGGAAGCCCAACCTGAGTATATTTCTTTGCCCTGATATTTCTGTACTTAGCTTTTAAAAGGCTCTAGCAAAGGTTTTCAAATAGCTCTGCCAGTTATAAGTTGTTTAGTTGACCAGTGGGAAACTTGCATGGGAGGTTCATTATTCTACTGCTGAGTCATGTTCAAAGTTATGACTTACCTTTGTTTCAGTGAATACTGACCTTGGGAATAAATTGTAAGGGTCTCACTATTACATAATGTAAAAACAGAAGGTTCCAGGAGTTCTATTTCCCATGATTATAAAAGGGACAAAATACACATAATTGAAGTCCCAGAAGGTGAGCATAGAGAAAAAAGGAGGAAAGAAAGAATATTTTTTGAAAATATGGTCCAAATGTCACAAATGTGATGAAAACATTAATCAAAGCAACTCAACCAGTTCCAATTATAACAAACTCAAAGAGGTTTACAACTAGACACATTACAGATAAACTGTCAAAAGCCGAAGAGAAAATCTTGAAAGCAGCAAGAGAGAATAAACTCATGTGCAAAAGACCCTCAACAAGATTAGCAGCTGACTTCTCATCAGAAACCATGGAAACCAAAACGCAGTGTAATGATAGAGTCAAAGTACTGAAAAAAAGACTGTCAACTAATTAGAGAAATGCAAATCAAAACTACAATGAGATATCATCTCACACCGGTCAGAATGGCCATCATCAGAAAATCTACAAACAATGAATGCTAGAGAGGGTGTAGAGAAAAGGTAACCCTCTTGCACTGTTGGGGGGAATGTAAATTGATACAGCCACTATGGAGAACAGTATGGAGGTTCCTTAAAAAACTAAAAATAGAACTACCATACGACCCAGCAATCCCACTACTGGGCATATAGCCTGAAAAAACCATAATTCAAAGAGTCGTGTACCACAATGTTCATTGCAGCTCTATTTACAATAGCCAGGACATGGAAGCCACCTAAGTGTCCATCGACAGATGAATGGATAAAGAAGATGTGGCCCATACATACAATGTAATATTACTCAGCCATAAAAAGAAATGAAATTGAGTTATTTGTAGTGAGGTGGATGGACCTAGAGTCTGTCATATCAGACATCACCAGAGTGAAGTTAAGTCAGAAAGAGAAAAACAAATACCATATGCTAACACATATATATGGAATCTAGAAAAAGAAAAAAAGTAGTTCTGAAGAACCTAGGGGCAGGACAGGAATAAAGAAGCAGACACAGGGAATGGACTTGAGGACATGGGGAGGGGGAAGGGTAAGCTGGGACAAAGTGAGAGAGTGGCATGGACATATATACACTACCAAATAGCTAGTGGGAAGCAGCCACATAGCACAGGGAGATCAGCTCGGTGCTTTGTGACCACCTAGAGGGGTGGGAGAGGAAGGGTGGGAGGGAGACACAAGAGGGAGGATATATGGGGATATATGTATGGAGATATATGTATATGTATAGCTGATTCACCTTGTTATAAAGCAGAAACCAACATACAACTGTAAAGCAATTATACTCCAATAAAGATGTTTAAAAAAAAAAAAAGACTGTCAACTAATTCTATATACAGCAAAACTAACCTGTAATAAGGAAGCAGAAATTGAGACTCTCCCAGATAAAAAAAAACTGAGAGAATTAATCACTAGCAGACCTACCACAGAAGAATGCTAAAGGGAGTCCTCAGGCTGAAATGAAAGGACACTAGACAGGAACTCGGATTCCCATGAAGCAATAAAGATCACCAGTAAAGGTAAATACATATGTAAACATAAAAGACAGTATAAATGTACTCTTCTTCAGATTGAAAAGATAACTCATGAAGCAATAATTATAAGACTGTGTTGAAGTGCTTATAATGTGTAAAGATGTAATTTGCCTAACAATAATAGACAAAGGAAGGGGAGAGAATGGAGCTATGCTGGAGTTTTGTTCAACATTTAACTGGAACCATGTTGGAATTTTGTATACTATTAAAATCAAGTTGGTATTAATCCAAACTAGATAGTTTTAAGTTATGATGTTAATTGTAATTCCAAGGCAACCTCTGAGAAAAATAACCCCAAAATACAGAAAAAGAAATAAGGGAATTAAAACAATATATTATAAAATATTTAACAGAAAAGAAGGCAGTAATAGAGGAACACAGGAACAAAAAAGACATCAGACGTGCAGAAGAAAAAGTAAAGTGGCGGATGCAAATCCTACCTTATCAGTTATAGTATGGGATGCAAATGAAATACATATCCCAATCAAAAGGCAAAAATTGGTATAAAAACAGGATTCAACTAGATTGAAAGACATAAATAAATGGAAGGTAAAAGGATGGAAAAACACATAGCAGGTCAACAAGACCAAAAAGAGAGCTGAAATGGCTATACTAATATCAGAAAAAAACAGATTTTTAAGCCCAAAGTTGTTACTAGTGCAAAAGAAGGACATTTTACAATGATAAAGGGTTCAGTCCCTTTGGAAGACTTAACACATACAAACATATACGTAGTTAACAAGAGAGCCACAAAATGCAGAATCAAAGGGAGAAAATCAACAATAATAGTTAGAGACTTCAATATCCCACTTTCAATAATGGATAGAATAACTAGAGAGAAGATAAACGGGGAAATAGAAGACTTGAATAGCACTATAAACCAATGAGACCTAACAGAAACTACAGAATACTCCACCCAGCAATAACAGAAGTGCACGTATAACATTCTCCAAGATTTACTGTATGCTAGGCCATAAAACAAGACTCAATACATTTTAAATAATATAAAACATACAAAGAATATTCTCTGACAACAACGTAATAAAAATAGAAATCAACAATAAAAAAGAAAATTTGGTAAATTCTCAAATATGTGGAAATAAAGCAATACACTCCTAAATAACTATACGTAAAAGAAAAACTCACAAGGGAAATTAGAAAATAACTTGACATGAATGCAAATGAAAACATGAAATAGCAAAACTTATGGAATAAAGCTAATGCTTTGACAGAAATTTATAGTTGTAACTAACTGTATTAAGAAAGAAGAAAGATTTTATATCAATAACCTAACTTTCCACCTTAAGAAATTAAAAAAAAAAAAAGAGCAAACTAAACAAAAATCAAATGGAAGGAAAAACGTAATAAATATTAAAGTGGAAATAAATGAAATAGATCAATGAAAAACAACAGAGAATATCAAAGAAACCAAAAATCGGCTCTTTGAAAAGATCAGCTAAATTGACAAACCATTACCTAGACTGTACAAGAAAAAAAGAGAGAAGATGCAAATTACTAATATCAAGAATGAAAGAGGGGTCATCACTACTAGCCTTTCGGAAATAAAAAAGAATATTGGAAATGCCCTGGTGGTGCAGTGGTTAAGAATCCACCTGCCAATGGAGGGGACACAGGTTTGAGCCCTGGTCCGGGAAGATCCCACATGCCGTGGAGCAACTAAGCCCGTGCGCTACAACTACTGAAGCCTGCGTGCCTAGAGCCTGTGCTCTTCAACAAGAGAAGCCACCGCAATGAGAAGCCCGCGCACCGCAACGAAGAGTAGCCCTTGCTCGTCACAACTAGAGAAAGCCCGTGTGCAGCAACGAAGACCCAACACAGTCAAAAAAAAAATTAATTAATTTTAAAAAAGAAAAGAAATAAAAAAGAATATTGGAATACTATGAACAATTGTATGACGACAAATTAGATAACCTAGATGAAATGTACAAATTACTAGAAAGACAAAAACTAACTTAAGAAAATATTAAAAATCTGTATCAATAAGAAGTAAAGAGATTGAATTAGTAATTTAAAAAATTTCCCATGTCCAGATAGCTTCCCTGGTGAATTCTACCAAACCTTTAAAGAAGTTTTGGCACCACGCCTTTACAAATTCCTTCAAAAATATGAGGAAGAACAATTCCCAACTAAATATTTGAGACCAATATTACCATGATAACAGAACCAGACAAAGACATCACAAAACAAAGAAAACTGGACCTACATCCCTTATGAAAGTAGATGTATAAAAATCCCCTACAAAATAGTGTAAGCCAAATGCAGCAACATATTAAAAGGAATATGCACTATGAGGAATTGTGATTTACCCCAGGAATGTAAAGGTGGTTTAACCTGTAAAATATACATACATACCTACATAAAGTGTATATATATATTATATATTACGTAATATATAATGTATATATTATATATTACGTAATATATAATATATATATATTGGGTGGGCCCAAAAGTGCCTTTGGTTTTTTAAGTAAAAATAAAAGATACATTTTTCAGGACTTCCCTGGTGGTGCAGTGGTTAAGAATCCGCCTGCAAATGCAGGGGACACGGGTTCGAGCCCTGGTCCAGGAAGATCCCACATGCCGTGGAGCAACTAAGCCCGTGTGCCACAACCACTGAGCCTGCGAGCCAAAACTACTAAAGCCCGCGCGCCTAGAGCCCGTGCTCCGCAACAAGAGAAGCCACCGTAATGAGAAGACCACGCACCGCAACGAAGAGCAGCCCCCACTCACCGCAACTAGAGAAAGCCCGCACGCAGCAATGAAGACCCAACTCAGCCAAAAATAAATAAATAAATAAAACAAAATTTTAAAAAGACACGTTTTTCATTTTCACCAAGAACTTTATTGAACAACGTATTCACCCTTTTGTTCCATTACCTTCTGCCATTTTTCAGGCAATTTCATGATTCCTTCTTCCCAAAACTTTTCATCTTTTTGAGCAAAGAACTGTTCCAGGAGCCTTTTACAGTCCTCCAGGGAACTGAAATGTTTTCCATTAAGAGAATTTTGTAAAGACTGAAATAAATGGAAATCTGAGGGTGCAATGTCTGGTGAATACAGTGGATGAATCGGAACTTCCCAGCCAAGCTGTAACAGTTTTTACCTGCTCATCAAAGAAACATGTGGTCTTGTGTTATCCTTATGGAAGGTTATGCATTTTCTGTTGACTAATTCTGGATGCTTTTTGTCAAGTGCTGCTTTCACTTGGTCTAACTGGGAGCAGTACTTGTTGGAATTAATCATTTGGTTTTCTGCAAGGAGCTCATAATAGAGGAGTCCCTTCCAATCCCACCATATACACAACATCACCTTCTTTGGATGAAGACCAGCCTTTGGTGTGGTTGGTGGTGGTTCATTTCGCTTGCCCCACAATATTTTCCATTCCACATTGTTGTACAGTATCCACTCCTCATCGCCTGTCATGATTTGTTTTAAAAACGGAACGTTTTCATTACGTTTCAGTAGAGAATCGCATGCAGAAATATGGTCAAGAAGGTTTTTTTCGCTTACCTTATGTGGAAACCAAACATCAAAGCGATTCACATAACCAAGCTGGTGCATATGATTTTCAACACTTGATTTGGATACGTTGAGTATGTCGGCTATCTCCCGTACGGTATAACGTTGATTGTTCTCAATTAATGTCTCAGTTTGATCACTATCAACTTCAACTCGTCCGCCCGACCATGGAGCATCATACAGAGAGAAATCTCCAGCACAAAACTTCGCAAACCACTTTTGATACGTTCGATCAGTCACAGCACCTTCTCCATACACTGCACAAATCTTTAAGTGCGTTTCAGTTGCTTTTTTACCTTTCTTGAAATAATAAAGCATATTAGGCCGAAAATGTTGCTTTTTTTCTTCCGTCTTCAATATTAAAATAGCTACACAATAATTCACCAATTCTGATAAGTCTTTTTTTTAAGTGCATGCTGATATGACAGCTGTCACATACAGTCTAACAAAATTGTTTTGAATGAAGTTAAAGACAACTAAGTGGGACTTCCCTGGTGGTACAGTGGTTAAGAATCCGCCTGCCAATGCAAGGGACACAGGTTCTAGCCCTGGTCTGGGAAGATCCCACATGCTGCAGAGCATTAAATGTATGCGCCACAGCTACTGAGCCTGTGCTCTAGAACCTGCGAGCCACAACTACTGAGCCCGTGTGCCACAACTACTGAAGCCCGCATGCCTAGAGCCTGTGCGGCAACAAGAGAAGCCACGGCAATGAGACGCCTGCGCACCACAACGAAGAGTAGCCCCCCGCTCATCACAACTAGAGAAAGCCCGCGTGCAGCAACAAAGACCCAATGCAGCCAAAAATAAATAAATAAATAATAATTTTTAAAAAAGACAACTAAGTGCTACCAGAGCCATCTTATGGAAAAAAATGAACGAAACTTTTGGCCCACCCAATACACACACACACACACACACACACACACACACACACATTATTAATAGATTAAAAGGAAAACCCACATGATAATCTCAGTGGAAGCAGAAAAAGCATTTGGCAACAGCCTTTACAAATAAAAACACTCCCCAAACTAGACATACAAAGGGGTTTCCTTAACCTGATAAAGGACAGCTAAGAAACATTCACAGCTAATATCACACTGATGGTGAAACACTGTATGATTTCACCCATAGATCAGGAACAAAACAAGGAAGTCCACCTTCCCACTCCTACTCAATATTGTATTAGAATTTCTTTTTTTTAACTTGAAAAAATTCACATTTATTTACTGTCAAACCGAATTAAACTTTACACTGGATATTAGTGATGGGCTCATTATTAACAGGTTTACTGTATTAGAATTTCTAACCAGGGCTATTAGGCAAGAAAAAGAAATAAAAGACAATAACTTTGAAATGGAAGAAGTATTCACAGATGACATGACCTTGTATATTGAAAATCTTAAAGAATTCACAATAAAACCATTAGAATTAATACAAGACTTATACTAGTCAGGAGGATACAAGGTTGCAGGATACAAGATCAATATACAAAAATCAATTGTATATCTATATGCTAGCAATGAACAATCTGCAAAGGAAATTAAAAAAACAATTTCATATGCAACTTTTTCAAAAAAATAAAATACTTAGGAATTAATTTAACAAAAGAAGTTGAATACTTGGATGCTAAAAATTACAAAATATCATTGAAAGAAATTAAAGAAGGCCTAAATAAACGGAAATACATCTCATTTCACATTTTACTCCCTAAAATGATTATAGATTCAAAGAATTCCTATCAAAATTCCAGCTCCCTTTTTTCACAATGTTCGACAAGTGATCCCAAAATTCATATGGAAATGCAATGAACCCTGAAGAGTCAAAACTATCTTGAAAAAGAACAAAGTTCTTTTATTTACACATCTAGATTTCAAATTTACTAAAAAGCTACAGTAATCAAGACATCGTGGTATGGGCATAAGGATAGACAAATCTACGGAATAGGATTGAGAGTCTAGGAATACACCCCTACATTTATGGTCAATTGATTTTTGGCAAGGGAGCTAATGGGGAAAAATAGTTTTTTCAACAAATGATGCAAAGACCACTGGATACCTACATGCAAAAGAATGAAGTTGGACCCCGATCTCATGCCATATATAAAAAAACTAACTAAAAATGGATCAAAGACATGAACGTAAGGGCTAAAACGATAAAACTCTTAGAAAGAAACATAGGATTAAAACTTCATGACCTTGGGTTAGGTAATGGTTTCTTAGATATGACACCAAAAGCACAAGCAATCAAAGAAAAAAATAGATAAACTGGTATTCATAACAATTTAAAACTTTTTTGTTGCAAATGATACCATGAGTAAAGCTCTCACTCAGAATGGGAGAAAGTATTTGCAGGATATTTATCTGATAAGAGACATATCCAGAATTTATAAAGAACTCTTGCAACTCAACATAAAAAAAAAATAATTTAAAAACAGACAAAGGATTTGAAAAGATATTTCTTCACAGAAGATATAGAAAGAGCTAACAAGCACAAGAAAAGATGCTCAAAATCATTAGCACATAGGGAAAGGCTAATCAATACCATGATGAGATATTATTTCACATCCAGTAGGCTGGTTTTAATCAAAAAGGACAATAAGTATTTCTGAGGATGTGGAGAAACTGGAACCCTCATACATTGCTGGTGGGAATGTAAAATGCTGTGCCTGCTTTGGAAAATATTTTTGCTATTCTTCAAAATGCTCAACATAGAGTTACTATACAACCCAGAAATTCTACTCCTAGGTATATACCCAAGAGAATTGAAACCGTGTGTCTACACAAAAATGTGTACATGAATGTTCATAGCAGCATTATTTATTTATTTATTTTTAATTTTTTAATTTAATCTTATTTATTCTTTTATACAGCAGGTTCTTATTAGCATTATTTATAGTAACTAAAAAACAGAAACAAATCAAATGCCCATCAACTGATAAATGGATAAATAATATGTGGTATGTCCATACAATGGAATATTATTTGGCCATAGAAAGGAATTAAGTATTGATGAGTTATATAACATGGGCAAATGCTAAGTTAAAGAAGTCATTTACAAAAGGCCAAATGTTGTGCGGTAACATTTGTATGAAATATCCAGAATAGGCACATCTGTAGAGACAGAAAATAAATCAGTGGTCGTCTAAGGCTGTGGGAAGGAGAGATGTTTTCTTTTGAACATGCAAATGTTCAGATGAAAATGTTTTGACATTAAATACTAGTGATAGGCCTGTAACACTGTGAATATCCCCAACACCACTGAACTGGACACTTGCAAAGGGTGAACTTTATGGCATGTAGATTATATGTCAATAAATCTGTTAGGGAACAAAAAGAAGAATGCATACCCTATGTTAAAGTATCCAGTGCTGATGTCTGCCTATAAGACTAGTCCCTTGTCCTCTACACTTTGAGTTAGTCATGACTCCTGTTATGGCTGTACACACACATAACCTGACAAAGTCCTTCTCACCCATATACATACATATCATCCTGTGACTGACGCACACATCGCCACATGAGGATAGAGGATTTCACAAGTAGTGGAGCTGAGCAGGGAGAATGCAGAATTCACCAAGTACAACAGAATCTGGGTTGGAGACAGAGGTGTTTGGAATGTCCTACGTAAGTAAAAGGACATGGTGGGTGTGAGATAAGAAAAATAACAAGTAGTGGAAAGGAAACTGTTTCGAAAATTGAGGAAAACCGTTGATTTACAGAGCAAAATCATCAAGGATATCGTCTGGTGGCCTTTTTGGGTGGTTAGAAAAAGAAGCAACAGGAAAGCAAACTTAAAAAAGACAAGCTGCAGTAACTTGAACTTTTGGGGGGTAAATCATAAAGAATTACAGGAAAAATGCAATCAGAAATTCTTTTGTGGAAGTTAAAAAAATAGCTTCAATAAAAGGCAAGACTGTCATCACAGGGTTTCTGGGTAGGGATTAGAGTAGGGTTTAGGGAGAGTACATATGCAAGAATTAAAGTACTGGATCATTATTTTCTAGGTTTTAGGCTGTTTTGAGCATTTCCCCATAGCCCTAAATAATTATCTTAAGCCAGCTGTGTTCTGACTTTGTGTTAATTCAGCTTCTTTTATTTCCTGTCTGATAAATAGTGTGCATTAAGTTGTACATATTAAAATGTAATAAATGAGCAATGTACTAGCTCTGAAAGAAGTCAACAGCCTCCAATTCACTTGTGGAAGTTGTATTTATAATCACAAACACCTGTGTTAATTTCCTTGACAAGAAACACAACAGCGTTCTCCTTCAGGCAGCACCTTTTGATAAAGTGAATAAGTGCTCATCCCATCACTTATTCCTTGTCCCTCTGATACACCAGCAAGTCTGTGTTCAATTAATATTCTGCTTCTTGCACAAAAGGTGTTTGGCACTAAATGTGATACTTCTGAAAGTCAATAAAATTAGGTGAAATAATGGATGTGAAATCTGGACGAAGTTTAGGATAAAAGGACTATTCATAACATCTTTCAAAAGACTTTATTCAGTTCTATCCAACCCAAGTCTACAAATAATAAATATCTACTATGTGTCCTACACTGTCCTCACTTTCACAGAATTTATAATCTTGCACAGAAGAAAAACCTACACAAGATGACTTAAAAAGCAAGCTAAAACGATAACAAGCTTAATGTCATAAAGACATGCTGTAAAACTTTATGAAACTCCTCCTCTAAGAACAGCCACGTGTTCAATTGTGCATTGCATGTTCTATATCACAGTGGAAGGGGCACCGTTCATATGGTAGATGTTGTAGGTTTGTAATTTATTCAACATTTTTTTGAAGATGGAAGCAAAGTGCCTTGAGAAACGATGGGGCTTTTCTTCTAAACTAGCACAGAGATGTCACAGGGGCTAGAGGCAGCCTTAGCAAAGTCACTTGGAGCAGGCAAGATGATGAATTTCTTGACAGCGGAGACTTTCTCCCATTCAGCTTTGTGCGAACAGGTTTACCGAAGTCTTAACCCATTGAGTTATAAATGTGAAAAATATTTTAATTTTTTCCAATCAGGCTTCAACCTTTCTATGGTTGAATCTTCCTGGCCTGACCCTTAATAACATCAGAAGCAGATTCTATCTCCCTCCTTCCTACAGCACAGCCTAGAGCTGGCTGTTGCAGGACTGCTTCGTATCTCTCTTTGGTTCTACTCCTCCAGAGTTGAAAGGGGGCCAGGACTATAAATAAGGCAGTGTTTCTTACAAAACAGCCTTTTTTTTAAAAGAAGATTTAAATTAATGGAAAAACATCTCACATGCTTAGGTCAGAAGGTTTAAAATTCTTAAGATGGCAATATCCCCAAATTGATCTATAGAGTCAATGTAATCTCTGTGAGAATCTCAGCTGCCCTTTTTTTTTTTTTTGGCACAAACTGATAAGCTGGTCCTAATATTCACATGGAAAGGCAAGGGATTCAGAATAGCCAACTATCTTGAAAAAGAAGAATAAAGTTGGAGGGTTCACACTTCCTGATTTCCAAATTTCCTGCAGTAATCAAGAGAGGGTGATACGGACATAAAGATAGACATATAGATCAATAGAATAGAATTGAGAGTGCACATATAAACCATTACACTTACAGTGAGTTGATTTTCAACAGGAATGCCAAGAAAATTCAATGGGGAAGGAATAGTTGTTTCAAAAATTGGTGCTCAGACAACTGGATATTCACAAGCAAAAGAATGAAGTTGGACCCTTACCTAACACCATGTAAAAAATTAACTCCAAATGAATCACATATTCAAATCATTTGGGGGGCTATGAAAATATTCTAAACGTAGATAATGGTGATGGTTTTACAACCCCATGAATATATTAAAAACCACTGGACATTACACTTTAAACGGGTGAATTTCATGGTTTGTGAATTAAATCTCAATAAAACTAGTTTAAAAGGATTTAAATGAGTTACCAGAAGAAAATAGAGTTGGGGCTTCCTTGCATTCATTTCCCTTTCCTATCTGCCCCTCAATTTCCTTTATTAGGATTACCCTTCAATTACTGCATAGGATTTTTTTATGGTTTTTTTTTTCAGACATAAGTTTTCATTTCTCTTAGGTATATATTTAGTGCATAGGGTTTTGTGGGGCTGTCACTGAAGTTCTCCTCCTCCCACTACCCCCTCTGCCCAGCTAAAGGGAAAGTATTTGACCCAAGTCAAAGCAATTCGTTGTTCCTGCCTTGGAATGTGAATCTTGAGCTGAGGAATAGAGACTGAAAACTAATTTAATTCCATCTGACTCGTAGCACTTGCCCATATTCTTCTTACTATCAAATGGCTACTGAGGATCTTTCTGGAATCTAGGACAGCCTTTATTCTAACCCCATTATCCAGCCTCCCATCTATTCTATAGGCCCTGGTATCCTTCAGGTACCTTTCTTCTTGCTTACGATGGCCCGAGGGAGTTGCTATGATTGAAGCCAAAGAACTGAACTGGTACAGAGAGTGTCAGTGCCTCACAAATTTCAACTTTGAAAGAGCTATGTTTTTATTTATTGTGTGGGAAAATTTGAAGATCTAAACAAATTACACAGCCCTTAATTCTTTCCTATAAAATGTGTATTCAATCTGGACATTTTGATGTTTCTTCCCAGGGTTAAACGTAAGTATTTTGTATTTATATTCGTATTTTGATTTTTCTTCTTTCTCTTTTGCCGGCTGGTCCCACTTCCACCTAGGTAAAACACACCATAAGCGCACACAACTGCTGCTATTTAAGTAGTCCTTGGAAACAATATGAACTATCATAATAGTACAAGTTATATTGGAAATATTAGCTTTAAGATTGCCTCTAGAGAATTTGAACAATCAAGATGAATATATCTTAAGGTGTATTTTTTAAACTCCATGGGAATGGACAGTTCATCACGGCACAGGAAGGATCATATGCTTATATTTTAAAAAAACCTATTAAAAAAGATCTAAAGTCACAAAGCAAGTCATTGAAGAAAGAGCAGCTGCTTGGATCAATACATGTTCCATTTCTTGACCTGGGTGGTGGTTTCATGAGAGTTTCCTTTATGATAAAGCATTGGGCTGGATATTTGTTTTGTGCACTTTTCTGTATATGTATTTCAGCAGAAAAAATTTTAAATGAGGGAAAAAAGGTAGTATCTTTTAAAACTTTTTTTTTTTTTTTTGGTTTTAAAGAAAAATCTTGGCTTTCTAGTACTATGATTCTTAAGGCAGCTTATCACCGAAAACTCAATAAATTTCTCTTTATTAACTGTTCTGTCACCCTTTTCATTTACTTTCCACTCTCTTTATCAACACCTCTCTAAAAACATATTGCTTCTGCTCAAGGACAGAGTATGAGGCACCAGCGAAATTCTCAGGATTTACTGTTTGGCCATAGCTCCAACTCTGAGAATTCAACCAACTAGTTTAAGGGTGATTATATTATTCAAATCATTGTGAGTAAAGTTGGGTAATGCACTCCCTGTAACCAACATGGGGCGCTGACTGCTCTCTGAAAGTTTACTTTTATATTCGCCAACCTGGGGATGTTTAATGATACAATGATAAAGAGTTTCTAGCATGTGCTTTCAGTGTTACTTACTGGGTTTTTTGTTTTGTTTTGTTTTGTTTTGAGTACATTTTTAATCTAATAACTCCAAACAAGCAAGAGCATGCATAGATGACAAAAAAATTATTAATGTAGTTTATTTACATGTTAAAGAACAATACTATCTTTCTGTCATAGGTTCAGGGTTTTTAAATTCAAATCCTGATTTGTACGCTCTTCAAAGTGCAAACATTGGCCTGGGAATTAAACCTATATTTTGAGTACTTCAAAAAGAAGTACTTGGGCTTCCCTGGTGGCACAGTTGTTAAGAATCCGCCTGCCAATGCAGGGGACACAGGTTCAAGCCCTGGGCCGGGAAGATCCCACATGGCGTGGAGCAACCAAGCCCGTGCACCACAACTACCAAGACCACGTGCCACAACTACTGAAGCCCGAGCGCCCGGAGCCTGTGCTCTGCGACGAGAAGCCACTGCAATGAGAAGCCCGCGCACCGCAAAGAAGAGTAGCCCCTCTCGCCGCAACTAGAGAAAGCCCGTGCACAGCAATGAAGACCCAACACAGCCAAAAAAAAAAAAGTACTTAACGTCTCTGTTTTCTTTCTTGCAAGAGAAAAAAACGTCTTCCACTTGAATAAAGGCTAAACTGCAGTGATAATTCAAAAATTAAGAAAAGATTAAGAATCACAGTTAAAAGGAGAATGAAACATCTCATTCTGGATTTGGAGGATTGAATTGTTAGCTTGGCAATCACTTTTTCTGTAAGTTGTTAAAATGGTTAAAAATTAATATGAGAGACCTAAATTCTCTCTTGCTTTGGAATTCAACCAGGATTCTATATATTTTGTCTAGAGATAATTGCTTTCTTTTCTTTTCTTTCATTTTCAACCAAAAAAAAGATAATGTTATGCTGACAAGGTACTCATGAGGAGAAAAATACAGTGGCTATATCTACATACATCTTTATCGTAGATATTAATCTATCATCTATCATAATCAAAGCAAATTTTTAGTGTATTTTTAAATGAAATTCTATGGCCTAAATCTGGAGATCATTCCTAATTTTCTAACAGGTTGGGAGATTTACGGTTAAGAGCCAACATTGTTATTTAGCAGATTTTGGTGATATTTTTACATAATGTTTATATAACTACACCAACTTGATTTCCAAGTTTCCAATTAGGGTGAAAAATAATCCATCTGCTCCAATCCTCAGAAGTGAAACTGGGCAAAAACAGAGGATTCAGCATTCTTATAATTAAATGGCCCAAGTGTATAACTGATTTACAAATGTAATTGATAGCTGAGGTCTCAGTTGTTCTAATTTACTAGTTACAGCATTACTTGCATGGGCTGACTGGCAATGGGAACAGAGTCTCTGGCTGGTGACAGTCATATTATGGCTCTAAAGTGTATCTTTAGCTGGTAGACCAGTGGTTATTGCTTCCCACTAAGAAGGCCAACAAAACTAGTCTTGTCAGGTTCATAGATAAAGCCGTAATTGCTAGCTCCTTTCAACTGCTCTGCAATAGATGCAAATCTGTTACCACCGTTAGAAACACAACTCCAGGAGAGTGCCTTAGCAGTGGGGGTGTGGTGGGATAGCCTTTTATCAACTCACTGTCACTTCACGGGACAGCCACCATCATGCTAGGACACATGACACAAAGAGACAGAGAAAAGTCCTCTTCGTTCTCTCTGTATAATTGTTGGTAAGCAATGGAACCTCTCTAATCCCTGATTTCTCTTTTGTATGGTGGAAATTGTATGAGCTGTTGAGAGCGATGGAAAGATCAGTTGGCTTAATCAGGTAGCATTTTTAATTCCTTGCAGGTGTTATTTAAATCTGGTTGTAACTCAGTCAACTAAAATGGTTTATTTGGCCCCCACAGTATATAGATTACAATAAGGTTCTAAGTACTTCTGGGACTTATAAAGGAAGTATAAGACACATTTCTATTCTCAAGGAATTATTATACTTCAGGTGAGATAGGACCAACCCCAGTGTAAGTTGATAAGCAAACTAATGAAAATATAACCAATTGCAGCCACTGACTAGGACTCTGATGTTCCTCCAATGCTCTGTGACCAGATTCAGATGTGATGAACAGGAAGGTCTACTGGACTCAAGGAAGGAAAACTGGGCATGTTAAGATGGGTTCACTTTTGAGAGTTTAATTATTTTGGTAAATCATTTTAGCATAATCTCATGTTACTGTGTAATTTTTGTTTGAAAGGTTTGTACTGAAAAAACAAATTTTTATTACAAAAAATGATAGATTCAACCTCATATAGACATGTGTCATCACTAAAATTATCCCCTTTGTTTACATACAACTTCCCCCCAAGAAAATAATGCACATATGTACATAAATGATAGTTTAAATGTCCAGTTTTGGGAGACTAATTCATTAATAATACAAAAGTATCAGAGAGCAATATACACATTGCACGTGCTACAGAACTCGGAAGATATTTAATAACAGCCCATTTTCCTCACCTGCAGCTGAAGAAATTATAGTAAATCAGAGACTACACAAAAAACAGAGGAGGGTAGCTAAGCAACACATTCAAATTTCAAAGGAGAAAAGCCCTAAATGTAGCTATTAAATGTATATTCATCAGCACAGCAAAAAAAATCTTCATAAACTGATTTGCAGCATCTATTAAAATAAAATAAAAATCCAGAGTAGTAGGTTATATTGCCTAGGTGAAATTCCTGAAGCTCGATATGTGTTGTGAAGCTGCAAGCCATCTCTTCTGGTGCAAGCCTTCCTGGATTACCCGCTCCATTAATCTCTACCAGAGAGTCCCATTTTCTCCTAGAAAATTTGCTTAATAATCTGGATTGTGTTATGTGGGTGTGTTATCACTTTGTGATAATCATGATGATCTGTGCCGTATACTTCAACCTAAAAGAAATCAAGCCTTGTGAGACTCACTTTCAAAAATCATTACCACACTTGCTTGATCTAATAACCAGGTCTCTGTCTTTCCAGTGCTTAAACGTGCTAATCTATACCCGTGTACCTTTACAGAAGGTTGTTATACCTTGGTCATCCATTGCTTTGTGTATTTTTAGTTGACTTGTGTTTATTCCCTCTTCCCTGTGAAAACTTAATTTCTTGGCCTGCCATCTGCTTTGTATTGATAATTCTCCTACACTGAGATAGAGTAGGCAATGGTGTGTTGGTAAACCAGCTCTCAGAAGAAAAAAAAAAGAGCCCTGATTTGAAGTGATTGCCAATTTCTGGGGTGTAAATACTCCCAATTTCAAAGTCCCACAAGGTTTAACATCCAGCTCACAAAACTTTTTTTTTTAGAAACAATACCCATAACAATTATTACTTTTTTAAAAATTTTATTTATTTATTTATTTTTGGCTGCTTTGGGTCCCCATTGCTGCATGCAGGCCCTCTCTAGCAGCAGCAAGTGGGGGCCACTCCTCGCCGTGGTGCACAGGCTTCTCACTGCGGCGGCCTCTCCCGTTGCGGAGCACGGGCTCTAGGCACACAGCCCTCAGCATCCCTGGCACGCGGGCTCAGTAGTTGTGGCTTGTGGGCTCTAGAGCACAGGCTCAGTAGTTGTGGCTCGTGGGCCCAGCTGCTCCACAGCATGTGGGATCCTCCCGGACCAGGGCTCGAACCCATGTCCCCTGCACTGGCAGGCAGATTCCCAACCACTGCGCCACCAGGGAAGTCCACAAAACTCTTGAATATTTAACAGTAGACGCTTGTGAACCGACAAGAGCCAGCTCCAGCCATACAGGTAAGCAGTAAGGTCTTTGCTAGTTTTGCACTGACTCAGAACAGCGTTTTCATTAACTGCTTATTCACTCATACCACCACAAAGTTCCCCCAGCTGCGGGCATACAATCATAACATATTTCAGTGTGGAATCAATGATGGGTGAAGATTGTTCCCTCTGTGCATCCCTTCAGAGTTAAAGCTAAATACCAATTTGCTGAATTACTTAGAACCAAGTATTTATTGCATTACAAACAGATATTTCCTACTTGTCAGAAAATGTAATAGAGCCAAGACACCCATTGTTGTTTGTTTTCTGCCATAAGTGCAGACTAAACGGAATGGATATTCAGTAAACTGTTTTACACTGAAGGATGCATTTTCAAAATGGGGAGGGGGTAAATAAACAGGCAACATAAATGTCAGAGGGAATTATGGGTATGAACACCTTCTTTCTACTACTGTATAAACTGGCCCCTGCTAAAAATGTTCAGCGGCATAATAACTACATAGATGAGTTTTGCTCTTGGAAGTTGAAACACAGAAAGGCCACTGACATTTGCAGTGTCAACAATTTGGAGGGCAACATTTTTCCTGGTTTATGAGAATGCCTGTTAGTTCAGCATGGACTGATCAGGAAAAACAACTAGAATAAAAGTTAAAAGATGTGGAATAGTGTGAGAAAAATCCTTTCTAAAAACACTGATTCTACTGAAAATAAAAATCTAGGACTCTTCAATTGTAATCAAATGAAGTGGAAGGTGGAGAAAAGGGACACCATTAAAATTCCCTCCCCAGATCATCATGACTTCAAATTTCCTGGGGCCAGGGGACATGACTGCAAATTGAATGCTAGCCCCTCTGGCTTCTTTTCCTCTCTCTCTTTCCTGCCTCCAACTCCAATGGCATTTGAGGTTGAAATTGGACAATCACGTCTATGACTTCCCTCTCTATCCACACTTGGGTTTCCTAAGAAGTCATGAAAAGCATCAGAAACACATTAGAATGGGAACCGGTATAAGCATGGAAATTATTTCAAGGGTTATGCCTACCTGATTTTTGATCACGTTGATGGGGAGATTTGGTCTGCTGTATGGCTGGATACTCACCCACACATCTACCTTTCTAGTGTTGGAACCTCTATAAACCATGGTGACAGAGGAGGGGACAGCATCATGCAACTCTCACTCTATCTCGCTTGTGATCTGTCTCATATGCGTGCCTGTGCTAATCTTACCTCTCACACCTATCCTTTCCCTACAATTCAGCTCACTTCTTTTTTGCAGTGGTGTGTTTTGAGAGTAGAGTTTCTGATGAAAGTTTTCCTGTTGTTACTGATCCCTATAATAGTGGTGTAAAGACCATCAAGTTATAACCTTTTCACCATTCTCAGTACCTAAGCCAAATGTCATGCTTATCATTAAAGAAAAATGAAAACGAGTATCACAGTTTGGAGTCTGGAGGAAGCAGTCTCTGAGGTAATGTTCAGGGAGTGCCCTCAAGATCACACCTGTGGAAAGGAGGGGGAAAAGTGGGATCCGACAGAGGGAGAAGTTTGAGCCGTGATGTAGGCTAGACAGCCTCAGCCACAGGGAGTTCTGGAGCAGAATGGCTCATCAGAATCATCTCACTTTGGGTGGAAATGGTTGGTCCTGTAGTATCTCTACCTCCATCCTTCATTAGATGTGAGCCTTCCTCAGAAGGGCATGACCTTGGTGAGGCAGCTCTCTGTAGCTGATGTGCTCCCTGAAAGGACTGTAAGCTGGGAGCTTTTCCACTGAAACTCTCACAGCATCTGGGGTAATAAGTCCTTCCTTGAACAGGGGTTTGAGCACCCCACCTCCGTGGGCACCACTACAAATCTCCTAACCCAGAAAAATACCTATCATCATTCACACATCAGACATCCTTTATAAGAGCATAAGAGGTTACCTAGTATAAGTAGTTCACTTATATGTGGACTCTAAAATGATACAAATGAACTTATTTACAAAACAGAAACAGACTCACAGACAGAAAACAAATTTATGGTTACCAAAGGGAAAAGGGTGGGCAGATAAATGAGGAGATTGGGATTAGCAGATACAAACTACTATATACAAAACAGATAAACAACAAAGTTCTACTGTAGAGCACAGGGAACTATATTCAATATCTTGGAATAAACCATATGAAAAAGAATATATATTCTGTTCACCAGAAATTAATATAACACTGTAAATCAACTATACTTCAATTTAAAAAAAAAAATAGGAGAAAGAAAAAAGAGGCTACCTAGTAATACATTAAAAACCATTGGTGATTTCAGGACTTCCCTAGTAGTCCAGTGGTTAAGAATCTGCTTTCCAATGCAGGGTACACGGTTTCGACCCCTGGTCGGGGAACTAAGATCCCACATACCGCAGGGGAAGTAAGATCCCACATGCTGCAGGGGAAGTAAGATCCCACATGCCGCAGGGCAACTAAGTCCATGCGCCGCAACAAAGAGCCCGTGCGCAGCAATGAAAATCCTGCATGCCGCAACTAAGACCCGACACAGCCAAAAATAAAATAAATAAATATTTTTTAAAAACTAAAAAAAACCATTGGTGATTTCAACAAATGGTGTTGGAACAACTGGATATCCATAGGCAACTAACAAAAACCCGTGACCCAAACCTCTCACCTTATACAAATATTAACTCAAAATGGATCATGGACTTAAATGTAACATGTTAAACCATACAACTTTTAGAAAAAGACAAAGGAGGAAATAAATCTTCAAGACCTCAGGTTAGGCAAATAATTCTTAGACAACACCAAAAGCATAAGACATAAAACAAATCAGTACATTGGATTTCATTAAATTAAAAAATGTTTTCTCTGCAAAAGCCCATGTGAAGAAGAAGACAAGCTGCATATGGGAGAAAATATTTGCAAACCACATATCTGACAAAGGATTAATCGCTAGAGAATATTAAAAATTCTCAAAACTTAATACTTAGAAAATGGGCAAAAGACATACATGAACAGACATTTCATTGAAAAGAACATACATATGGCAAATAAGCATGTGAAATGACGCTCAGCATCACTAGTCACCAGGGAAATGCAAATTAAAACCACAGTGGGGGGCTTCCCTGGTGGCACAGTGGTTGAGAATCTGCCTGCTAATGCAGGGGACATGGGTTCGAGCCCTGGTCTGGGAAGATCCCACATGCCGCGGAGCAACTAGGCCCTTGAGCCACAACTACTGAGCCTGCGCATCTGGAGCCTGTGCTCCGCAACAAGAGAGGCCGCGATAGTGAGAGGCCCGCGCACCGCGGTGAAGAGCGGCCCCCGCTTGCCACAACCAGAGAAAGCCCTCGCACAGAAATGAAGACCCAACACAGCCAAAATAAATAAATAAATTTAAAAAAAAAACCCACAATGGGACACTACTACTGGTCTATCAAGATGGCTAAAATAAAAAATAGAGACAACACCAAATGTTGGTGAGGATACAGAGAAATTAGATCAATTACATTTTGCTGTTGGGAACAGAAAATGGTACAGCCATTCTGGAAAATAATTTGGCGGTTTCTTAAAAAAATCTAAATATGCAGCTATCATGTGACCGGCAATTACAGTCCTGGGCAATTATCCCAGAAAAATGAAAAACTTAGGTTTACACAAAAACCTGTGCACAAACGTCTATGCCAGCTTTATTTGTAATATCCAAAAATACTGGAAACAACCCAGATGTCCTTCAACAGGTGACTGATTAAACTAACTGTGGAAAACTACTCAGCTCTAAAAAGGAATGAACTATTCTATTCCTTCACTTGACAACTTTAATGAATCTCCAGGGAATTATGCTGGGGGGGGGGGGGGAGTCAATTTCAAAAGGTTATACATTGTATGATTCCATTTATATAACTGCGGGGGAGGGGAAGGTCCTGGCCTTTCTCATGTGCATATAGAGGCATATAAAAGGAGGTTCCCTTCAGTATTCTAATAGAAAAAAAAGAAAAGAAAAATTAATGAGAATGCCTATGGTTAAATAAATTCCAGTACCCCCATAACATGAAATACTGTGGTAGCAATTAAGAAAAATGAGGTAAATCTATATGCACTAATATGGAAAGCTCTCCAGAGCATATGTAGAAAAAGCAAAATCCATGAAATTGCCAAAAGTTCTTTGAGACTAATAAAATTGATAAATTCTTAGCTAACTGACCAGGGGAAAAAAAGAAAGTGCAAGTGAACAATATCAGGTTTGAAAAGAGGCTATCACTACAGAGCCTAACAACATTAGAAACATAATTAGGCAATATTACAAAGAGTTTATGCCAATAAATTTGACAACTTAGGTACAAAAAGACAAAGTATTCTACATTTTAAACAGGTAACTCTCAAACTATTTTCCATTTGGTGGAACTGCCAACCCTTCATGCTTTACTCCAGACTTTAACATCCGTCCCCTCATCAAACTCCTATCCTCACCCTCCACACACACTTTGAAAACAACAACTTGGAACCACAGGACATCAGATGGGACCGTGGGAGTTGTCTGGTCTCAAACTCTCATTTTCATAAATCTAGATCTTGCTGTCCAACATGGTAGCATTAGCCACATGTGGCTTTTTAAAGTTAAATTAATTAAAATGAAAAACTCGGTCACACTAGCCACATTTCAAATGCTGTGTAGATACATGTGACTCACGGCTACTATACTGGAAAGTGGGGATTTAGAACGTTTCCATGATTGCAGAAAGTTCTAGCGGACAGGGCTGCTCAAGAGCTTTGTTATTTAAAGTGTGGTCTGCTGACTGGCGGCCAGAACACAGGCATTACTGGGAGCCGGTTAGAACTACAGAATCTCAGGCACCACTCCAGACCTACAGAGGCTGAATTTGCCATTTAACAAGATCCACAGGAAGTGTGGATGCAGGTTAGAGTCTGAGAAGCCCTAATCATGTGATTCCAAACCTCCCCAGGTCATACAGCTGACTGGTATCCAGCTCTTCCCTTGATCCAGCTACCATTTCCCCTTACTATCCCATGTCCTCATTATTTCCCCGCCACACTTGCTTTCTTACTCCGTTTAATCACAGCACTTTATCAACATTTACAGGGCAGCAAGGCCATCGAAGTCCTCAGAAAACCCTTCAGGCCCTTATCCTCATTCTGGTTTGCAAGTGCTAGCCTGGCAGCCTTGTGATAAAGGCCCAGCCCTCTCTGACAGCCGTGGTGGTGTTCAGCATTTCTCCTGGAGAACCACTGTTGAGGGGCTAGAAATTAAAGCCAACCTTGACACCAGTGGGGCACCAGTCATCAACTTCTATGGTACACTGGTATAATGGTGGTATAATGGTCTTGGTGGTATAACAGCAGCATTAGTTCTTTGGACGCCACAGCCCTGGGGTAGAGCAGGCAGAGCAGGCTATGAATTTGCCTTGATGAGTGTCACATCTGACCATCTGATGAGAGAGAGAGTTCAAAGTAGGCGCAAGTGATCCCCCAACATAAGTACTGCTTAATCAAAGTACCTGGTTAGTACGTCATCAAAAAGAAGTGGATTTGGAAAGAGGGCACCAGGTTGGCCTGAAACTCTGGGAGGTGTGCTCTCAGGGCACCACCAAAGTACAGGGAGGTAGTGATGGAGAAGGTCTGGCCAAGCAGTGACTGAGGGTGGTGTAGGAGGGGCTGTCCAGGTACAGGTTGCATCAAAAGATGTTGGTCTCACTGTCTCCCAAGAAGACACAGTCCAGGAACTCCAGGGTGGTGTGGCAGTCACAGTGGAGCAGCAGGCGTTCCTCCACTGCTGGCAGCACCCAGGGGCTGGGTGATACCAGCTTGGACTTCCTGCCATAGTCAAGGACAGCTCCTCCACCAGCAGCAAAGTGAAGCCTGGGCAGAGATATCCCCAGAGCTGGGGAAGATCGTGAGATCCCATAGCCCTATGCACTGCTCTGTCAGTTTCTGGATAAACTCCAGCATTGGATCAATGATTTTTTTTTTTAACTGTGCAGCAGCCATAGGCATCTACGAGAGTGGACACCAGGTCCACAAAGTCTTGAGGGTGCATACTTGCCAGTCCAAGTTTCTGAAGGTGCTGCAGGAGTTGCTGCCATATTCTTAGGTTTTGATACTGGACTCAGTACCACAGGGCTGGGACTGTACTCCATGCAGTAGAGTCCTCAATTACCTGTCTGGCCCATATAGAAAGAGGTGTCCCCACTATGGATATGGTCTGATAGGTGGAGATAGTCGAGAGTCAGTTTCTGCAGACACACTGCAAGTCTCTGGCAACACCATGAATTCCTGGAATGGTGTTTTCATATGTCCTAGTCTTCCCTAACATACTTACGAATTGGATCAAATACAATAAGAATATTTATTAGTTATTGCTATGCCCAAGGGATTATGAGTTGCTTTTTTCCTCCCTAAATCCCAGAAGACACCATCCCTATCCTCAAGGAACTTCCAGTGTAGTTGGAAGGATACTGATTAATGTCCATTGAAAAGCCACAACTACTAGACAAGGCTGAGAATCTGAGTGTCAGATGAGTGATAGAAACTGTCTGGGTTAGGGGGGACTCAGAGGAGAGAAAAAGAGGCTGCAGAGAGGGAGGAGAGTTAGGGAAGGAGAGGGATGAACTGCGTCGAAAATAAAGGATAATATATTAGCGTAGGCTCCGTAACAGAGCGAGCCCTACTTCAATCCATTGTTTCTAAGCGCCTAGAACAGAGTGGGGACATAGTAGGCAAACCGTAAATACAAATGAATGAATGGCAGGAAGTGATATAAATACAAAAGCAGGTAGTATCTGACGGTTAAAAGACTTGAAAACAGGTCAAGAAATGTTGGTATTTACATTAGTGATGTCCTCTCAAGAACTCTAAGTACCTAAAGGCTGACTCTTTACTCTCCTCCCGTGTGTACACAGCGCGGGGTGGATGGGAGTTGCTGGTTTTGGTCACTACAGTAACTCCAGGGTCTGGAGTAGTGTCCCGCACATCAGTGAATATCAACTGACTAAAGGGTCCTGTGAGTCGCCCTCTCCCCTAGGCCACCCACCTGCGAGGAAGGGCCGGCGGCAGGCCACACAGTTCCTCCATTACAGCATTTCCATTCGCTATTGCAGCATCTATCGAATACTAGATGGGCTCTTTCAGGGCAAGGTCGCGCCTCATTCCCCAGGGAACTGCTAGGTGCCTGTCCAGTGCCCAGCACCTGACAATCAGTATCAGCGGACGATGCATTAATACGGTCATTACTGAAATTAGTTACCACCTAACTCTGCCGGGGGAATCTCACCGGTTCCTCCAAGTTGACTGCCCCGCCTAGCGCTCTCACCCGAGCGCATCGGACGGGAGGACGCATGCGTGACTGGTGGATGGTGGGGGGGGGCAGGATGGCCCGGCGCGCGCAGGCGCGGCCGCAGCGCCCGGTCACGCGAGGGGGCGGCCGACGCCTACGCGGGCGGAGGCCTTAAGGGCGGCGGCAGGTCCCGACCTCCCAGTCGGCCTGTCAGCCGGCTTGGAAGTACGGCCGGAAGCTCGCGCGGCGACGGTGGCCATGGCGGCAGAGGAGGTGGAGGTGGACTGTGCGGACGCTAGTGAGAAGTAAGTGCGGCGGGGGCTGCGTCAGGCTTGGGCGCGCGGGCAGCGCCGAGGACTCTTTAACTCGCCCGGCGGCTCTGTCGTCCGGCCCCGGCGCGAATCCGCGCGGCGCCGGGAGGAGAAGCCCTGGCCTCGCTCTGCCCTCGGCGGGCGCCCTTCGGGTCTGAGTGTGACCCACGCAGCGCCGGGAGGCCGCTTGACCCCCGCGCGGAGGGGCCGCCGCGGGGTCGTGTCAGCGGCTCGGCGGGGCGGGCGGCGGGGCTGACCCGGCACTCAGTCCGGGCTGGTCGTCCGCTGAGGTCTCCTTCCGGGCAGAGACGGCTGCGGACCCCAGCCCTGCCCCAGCGCGGCCCGCGAGTGCTGACCGGCGTCCCTGCACCTGACTCGAGTCACGGGAAACGGCTGAGTCACTCTGTCCACTTTCGAGCGCGGCTTCGGACCTCAGGTACGCGCTGTGCTCGGTCCAGCCCGGGGCGAGAACGAAAGTGCCACCCGGCCGAGCGTCTCGGGAGCCTGAGGAAGGGGCGGCGCTTCCTCGGGACAGTGTTGGATGGCGAGCCCAGGTTCACCCCAGAAGCCGCGGGAGGGATGGGGATGTCGGGGAAAGGAGGAGCCCAGAATGGGGGAAAGGGGTTGGGGGAGTGAGTCTGTGGCTTGAGCTTTCAGAAAACGTTTAATTTACAGATACTTTATAGAAAGAAAATTAACACGATATGGGTAGCAAGTTCAGAGTCAATCTCTCAAATGGAGATCTTCCTTTGCTTCCAAGTGTTCTGGCGTTACTGGAGAGATGTGTGCGTTTGCTTCTCAGAAGACACATATGTGTAGGAAACTTTATGGAAGTGGGGGGACAGATGTCTAATGGGAAGCTTTTTTTAAAATTTTTATTTTATTGAAGTGCAGTTGATTTACTATGTTGTGTTAGTTTCAGGTGTACAGCAAAGTGATTCAGTCAGTGCATATATATATATATATATATATATATATTCTTTTCGGATTTTTTCCATTATAGGTTATTACAAGATATTGAATATAGTTCCTTGTGCCATACAGTAGGTCCTGTTGTTTATCTATTTTATATATAGTGGTGTGTATCTGGTAATCCCAAACTCCTAATTTATCCCTCCCCCCTTCCCTTTTGGTAATAAGTTTGTCTTCTGTGTCTGAATCTGTTTCTGTTTTGTAAATAAGTTCATTTGTATCATTTTTTTTAGGATTCCACGTGTAAGTGGCATCATGTGATAGTTGTTTTCCTCTGATTTAGTTCACTTAGTATGATAATCTCTAGGTCCATCCATGTTGCTGCAAACGGTCATATTTCATTAGTTTTTATGGCTAATATTCCATTGTGTGTGTGTGTGTATATATACACACACACAATGTATATATATACCACATTTTCTTTATCCATTCATCTGTTGATGGACATTTAGGTTGTTTCCGTGTCTTCCAGCACTTGTAAATAGTGCTGCTGTGAACATCGGGGTGCATGTATCATTTCAAATTTGAGTTTTCATCTTTTCTGGATATATGCCCAGGAGTGGGATTGCTGGGTCATATGGTAGCTCTATTTTTAGCTTTTTAAGCAATCTCCATACTGTTTTCCATAGTGGCTGCACCAGTTTACATTCCCATCAACAGTGTAGGAGGGTTCTAATGGGAAGCTTTTTGATATACAGATATACTATGTTTTTATTCTTTTCTACATGTAACTTTATGCACTTGGCAGTAGATGAATAGCAGTTAATTAGTGGAAAAATTAAATTGCTATGAACATTATTGCCGTATTTCTCAAGGCCAGTCATTCAGATTGGAAAGTAAATAAACTTCTATGCTACCCCCATATATGTTTAATATTTTGACAACAATTCTTTTTCAGATGTCGGGAGAAATTAGCATATGAAACATAACCTAAATGACAGAAGGGAATATAAAGTATCATGATAGACAGGGGTATTTGGAAAGATGACAGAGGGGAAAAGTTGTGAAATATTAGAAACTAGGTTCTTCCCTTGAGTTATGTTTTTATGATGAATAGGTCCATTATTTTGGTTTGTTGATGAACTTCCTTGTTGAGGTAAGATGCTGCAGGCCGTGTGAATACAAGTCGGAAGCTGTTAGCTTGTTACCCTCTCCTTTGTCACAACATTTTTGGCTCTCGGATTGCTTTTAGGAGGACTCTTTGGCCTCCATGTTGTTGTGGGACTTGGGAGTCCAGGGCACAACGGTGAAAGGAATTTGTGGTTTTGGGTGATAGCAGGAGGTCACTGGGGACAGACTACAAACTATCCTTAGCAGCTCACCAGCCACAGTCCCTTGTTAGAGGTGGGCCTCCTTGGTGCTCTTGGCGGTACACTTGAGCAATGTCCAGTGTACAGACTGGTATGGCATTGTGAACTGTACCAAGCAAGCACCTGTTGCTGCTGAGTGTTCCCTAATGTGTTCATGTTAAACCTTAAGGTCGACCCTGTGTGCTAGGTGTTACTGTTTCCATTTTTCAGGTAGAACTGCAACTGGGACTGCTGCTAGCACCCCACCGGCAAGTAGCAGGGATGGATTGGAGCCCCCTAGGTATCTGGATTTAGTCTAAGGAGCTTTCCCATATCTCTGCTGCCTCTCACCGCGATTGGGCCTACTAGGATGTTTGGTTCACGTTTCTTTTGCTTATTCCACTGATACTTCGTTATTTAATCCTTCATTGATACAGAGCTCACTTTAAAATTTTTTTTTAAATTGGTTAATCAACAGTAGAACTATCCCAAGAACCAAGTGGATTGTGGGAAAACTGAAGTCTTTGAATCAAGTTCCCTATTCTCAAGACATCTCAGATTTATATGGGGCGATGACATTAACAAAGGAAACAATTATAAAAAAGGTCATCTGAAGGCTTTTTGGAGTATACGATTCTTGTTGTTTCCTTGTTCGTGAAGACAGGCATGCCTGGGAGCCATTTGGCTTTCAACATCTAACCCTTTTCAGTTGTAATACAGTTGAGAAAGCAATATGTAACAAGAGTTGGGTAGACTTCTGTGAATTGCTGCAAGGTTGTCCCAGAGAATAATTAAGTATCAGTTGAGTTTAGAGGAAGGCTGTCACGGAATTGCTGAGTTGCAGAGTAGACCACAGAGTAGCAGTTTGCAGTGGTGGTCCAGAGTTATTACTAAATTTTCAGGAATTTTGCCAACCATTGGCATCTTGAAATCAGCCATGGTGGTAGTACTTACACGATGGAAATCATCAAATAGTAATAAATAAGGGATTTTTTTTCTCCTCCAGTGGGTTTGCACTATTGGATTTCATTAGAGTTTTACTGTATTTCTTTGCCTAGGAAGTAAGATAGAGAAGTCCACTGTCCTTTTTAAAAGACTTCTAAGATCAATGACTCCTCTCTGTTGCCATCTCCCCTTTCCAAATTGTTACCTCCTGACTTCTTAAACATCACGGAACTTCTCAGTGCCACATCCCAGTGGGCTTTTATTTTTCTCAATACTTTTCTTTCTTGGGTCCTTTTTAGTGTTTGATGCTAAAGATAGCTACTCCCTTTTGAGACTCTTATCAGACATTCGCTAGAATGTCTGATAAGAGCCATCTTCCGACATTTTGCTTCTTGTCTTACCTGAGATCCGTAGTTAGTTTAATTTGTCCCCCCCCCCATTCTCTAAATGGAGTCATTCTCCAATCTGTCTCCATCTATGTTTTCATTTTTGCCTTGTTTACTCACACTGCTTTTAACTATCCTGTCTGTGGAGAGGGCTGAAATCTCCTCAGGATGGAGCGTTCTTCAGTACTCTAGTGATGTTTCTAATTGCGTGCCAAATGTTTGCAACTGAGTCCTTAAATGTAACAAGTCCAGACCAGAATCTCATTTGCACCGCCTTCCCCTGAACTAACAATACCAAAAGCTCAGTTCTTCCCCTTGACTTCCTATTTTTGTTAGGGCACTTAGGTATTTAGTTTCTTCTGGTCATCCAGATTAAGAACTGTGGCGCCGGCTTCCCACTCCCCCTCCCCTGCCTTCATTGCTCCAAATACCAACTCCTTTACCACGTCCAGTAGATTTTAAGTGAAACATCACCTTTCCATTCCCACTGTCACCTGGGGGCCACCTGGTTCAGATCCCCGTTATTCCCTTTTCTGATTTATTGCAGGCTTTAGTAATATGTTATGTCCCTATGCTTTCAGTGTAATTTATTCGTTACTTTCACACCCCCAGGAGGCACAGTCTTGCTTGTAGCACAGCCACACACAGTGGCTTTATTATATGTCCTCAGCCTGACTTCAGAGCCCTTTACAGGCAGCATGGCTCCTGTCTTTGAAGTCTTATTTCCTCCCTGTGCACTGGACTCTAGCCAAGCTGTGTCTTTCGTTGTTTCCTAAACATGTTTCTTGCTCACTTCCCATTTCCCCATGACTTGGTTCAAGTTGTTTTCTCTGACCCAAAATAGATTGTGATCTCCCTTCTCTAAAGGTCCATGGTGTTTTCCAAAACTTTCTTCATGGCATCTCCACCATGTCTTGTAGTATAGTTTTTCTATATTTGTTTTGTCAGCTCATTGAGGACAAAGCTTTTGTCTTATTCAAGTGTCTGATAGAACCTAAAGGGGCATTACAAATAGAAAGCTTCAATACATTTTTAAGAATTAAACACTTCAACTATTGTAAACTTAGGCTGACACAAATATTAAGATCAAACACCTAGTACTTGATTATTCATTTTGCAGTTTGTGATTTAAATTTTTTAATCCTAAAGTATCCAGAGGACATCAATAGATATATTCGTAAGAAATTCAAAGTTTGAACTTGACTAGGATGAGTTTGAGCCATTAGGATCATGAACTTAAATTATATTGGAGGGGTTGGGAATATGATTCTTTTTCTTGACCTTGGATGAACCAACAGGGAACCATGCTTCACTGTTTTGCCTGTTCTCCAAAATGCCAATTACAGACCAGCAAATGCAGATTTCATTCCTGTGACAAAGAACTTAACAAAAGATTGTTAAGTCCCATGGATGGTACACTTAGTAAAAACAACACTGAATAATACATTTCAGAATCAAATGTGTCTCTGAATGAGTCCCTAAAGTCTGTATTATTTATAATAGCCATTCAGAAACATTGTTTAGTTAGATTTTTAGTCTGATTTCACAATTCTATAATCTCTCACTCCTGATCATGAGTCATAAAAAAAAATTGTATAGAAAGATGATTTTATTAAAACTTATTATTCAGTTTGAGACTTAGAATTTTTAGTTTTTATTTTCTTTATCTAGTGGATGAACTTATTTTGGAATTAACACAAAATGTCACTTGGATTTATTAAACAATGTAAATCTAAAAGTACACATGTAGTTTCTCTAATTATGTATGTTGGATGATGATGTGTCTGATTCTAGAATGGCTTGTTTACTGTGTGCGAGAAGGTAGGAAACAATTGGGGGAAAATATTACCATCACATGGCTATGTCTAAAACACCAATTTTCCAACTCTAGGTCTTTAAAAGTCACAGGTTAGGACAGTAATGTTTAAAAGTTGTATAAAAATTTCTTAAAAAATAGAAAAAAAATAGTAAAAAAAGTAAAAGTTACAGGTTAGAAATGAAAAATAGTTAAAAGAATGCTAATTAATGTGTTAAAATATACTAGAGGGCCTGTGTTGTCATTGGTCTAATGCTTATGATAATTTGAATCACTAGTATTATTTATTTAAAATAAAATGGCATGTTCGTCACTTAAACTATGATTGTGTGAGACATACTCTATTTTTTTTTTTTCTTCCTCTTTTCCAGGATAGGATTTAAGAAGTCATTTCCCAGGAAAGAAGGTCTTTATTTGCCCAAGTGTGTTATCATTTTCAGCTTGGAAGTTTTCAGTCATTCATTGGTTGAGGAATTATTTCAGAGGAATGTGTATATTCATATGTCTAATAAATTTGGATATTTATAATAAAATCAAAACCTCATAGTTTCTCTAAATGAGGTAGACTACTGTGCGTAGAGTGCTTAGAATAGCTTATAGAGAGCAGTAATAAACATAGTTTTTCTCTCTTGACAGTACCAGTATAGGGATGGAGGCCATTTTAAACAAAAGTGTAATATAATGAAATCCTCTTTACTTATAACCTAATTAGAAATGTTATTTAAGTGGCCAAGAGTGTGTGGAAATTGACCAGACTTCTGTATATTTTCTTCAGAATACTTTGAAACCTCTTTCACTGTTTCACAATATTTACAGATTGTGCAAATCAGATTTAGTAATACTATAGATAGTCAAATGCCTTAGAGAAGAACAAAACAGGAATTACTAGCCAATTTACATGTTGATGTCCTAGGATACAAGTACAATGTTAATGATATTTTTTTTAACAAAAGATTGCATAGAGAGTTAAGGGAGGACTTCCCTGGTGGCGCAGTGGTTAAGAATCCGCCTGCCAATGCAGGGGACACGGGTTCGATCCCCGGTCCGGAAAGATCCCACATGCCGCGGAGCAGCTAAGCCCGTGCGCCACAACTACTGAGCCTGTGCTCTAGAGCCCGCAAGCCACAACTGCTGAAACCCGTGCACCTAGAGCCACAACTACTGAAGCCCATGCGCCTAGAGCCCATGCTCCGCAACAAGAGAAGCCACCGCAATGAGAAGCCAGTGCATCGCAACAAAGAGTAGCCCCCGCTCGCCGCAACTAGAGAAAGCCTGCGCGCAGCAACAAAGACCCAGCACAGCCAAAAATAAATTAATTAATTTAAAAAAAGGGAAAAAAAATTCAGTTTTATCTCTCAAACTCGGGATACTTAAAATCACATTCTTAAGTTAATAAACTCTGTTAATATGCTAAGCACATCCTGTTTGGCTTTCCTTACAGTTGCCACCTTTAGTGTAGTGTTTTAAATAAAGCTTTTCCTACTCAGAAGTCTGCTCACTAAAAAGATTCCTTATATCTGTTACAGGTTGTAAAGCAAGATTATTTAGTTTTTTGATAAGATGCTTTAGGGCTTGGATCGTCAGCCTTCCTAATGAGGTCAGTTCTCAACAGATGGACAGTGTAGAAAACCTTTTGGTGCACATTGATAAGCCTTCCTGATGCCATAGATAGATATAGTTCCTGTAGTGAATGGCTTATATTGCGATTGACACTTTTCTTCTCTTTTGAAGTTAGGGCCTCAGCAGTGTATGATGGTGTTTATTGTTTATCTGCTTAAATAAATTAGAGAAGTTAATTTTTGCTTTTCTGTGTATTTTCCAAAGTTCTGAGGAGGCAGCCCTGTATCTTGTTCACTGTATTATGGCCATGGTAAATTTAATTTTTACCTTGGTTTTTGTGACCTCAGAAGTATGGCTGGATATCTGACGAACTTCAGTCTGTGTCCTTATTTCCAATCTCATGTCCTTAGTTCCAGTCTTCCACACACTAAGCCTAGAAATGCAGAACAACACTGAACGGCATAGGAGATTTTGTGGAAGAGGCAGAGGGTTTCTTTGAAGATGAGGTCAATTTACCCCAAAGACAGGAAATGAGGTTGGATGGGTGTTTTAGAGCAGGGGTCCGCAACACCCGGGCTGCGGACCGGTACCGCACAGCAGGAGGTGAGCGGTGGACCAGTGAGCGAAGCTTCATCTGCCGCTCCTCATTGCTCACATTACCGCCTGAACCGCCCCCCACCACCCGGTCCATGGAAAAATTGTCTTCCACGAAACTGGTCCCTGGTGCCAAAAAGGTTGGGGACCGCTGTTTCAGGGGGTTGAAGCAATAGAGGTTGCAAGCTAAGGTGTGGGAACTCAGTGAACAAAGGGTGATAAACTAAAGGGTGGAAGAGATAGACCCTTGCTTTTCACTCTTTAAAAATGTTCCTTTGAACCTACTATGTGCTAACACTCAAGCCTGTAGAATAACTCTAAGAAAGAAGTAAAGGCAGTTTATATAAAACATTGTCATCTGGTTAAGGCAAAAACCGATTAGATAGAAACATTATCGTGGCTTAGGGGAGAGAGCTATCTTTACAGTTCCGTTAACAGTGAAAATAAAATACTTTACTATGTTTTGTTAAATGTAGAGTTTTCAGTTTAAATATACTTTAGAAAAGCTCCACTTTAAAAAAAAAATTATCTACTTTGAAGAAAAAGCTGCTGTAAAAACTTGGAGAGTATTGGTGCCTCTTGTGGTTGAAGAGCCCTAATTTTTAATGTAATACAGTAGCCTTGCAAACATAAAAACATTGTTTTGCCCCTTCTCTTTGAGTTAAGCCCATCACTAGGAGGCAAAATGCATAGACAAGACAATCCTATCCTTTGAAAGTTGGTTTTGTGATGAGTGGTAAATAGGTGGAGGTAGGCATGATTCCTGTATTACCAGCTGATACATCACATTTTAAACTCTAGTGCCTTGTGCATAGTAGGTATTCAGAGACTGAATTTTATTTTACTATTATTTTTTTTGAAGACTGAAACAAAGATTGCATTTGTATTTTCTCTGCCCCAACATGTCTGTGATGTAAGTGGGAACAGTAGTAGGTTATAGTTCATTTCACTTTTATTTGTTGTACTGACCTCTGATTCTCTTTGGCCAAGAACTGTGCTATTATTTGAGGGATATTTGTTGAAATAAATTGGTGAGATTGAGTTGTAAGTAACTTCCTGTTGGTACTAGTTCATATATTTGTGGCCGAACATAGATATTGATGACCGTGTTGTCAAGGACTTTTTTTATTTTAAGCTCCAAAGATCATGAGATTCTTTCCTTTTAATTGCCTGTTAAACTGCTGTTTTCAACAATTGAAAAAATTGTTGAATAAATTGAAAATTTCATTGCTGAAGACTTGAGTTGTTTTTCCTTGATAATTTGTAAATAGTTTATATATTTATAATAAACTAATAGTAGTAATGTTTTCTATTATCTTGATACCTTGATAATAAGTTACAGGTAACATTTGTCAGAGATGCCTAGAGGTCTTATCTCCTGTTAATTCAGAAGATTTGAAACTGGCAGCAGAGAACATTAGACTAGAGCCTTATTATAATGTAGGCTATTATGGATCTTCTGTTCTATCATTCTTTTTTTGTTATTGAGGCATAATTGACATATACCATATATTTGTTTCAGGGGTATAATATAATTTGATATTTTTATATATTGCAAAATGATCATTCCAGTAAGTCTAGTTAACCATGCATAGTTACAGAATTTTTTTTCTTGTGATGAGAACTTTCTAGATTAACTCTCTTAGCAACTTTCAAATATGCAGTACAGTATCAACTATAGTCACCATGCTGTACATTACATCCGCATGACTTACTTTTTTTTATAACTGGAAGTTCTTACCTTTTGACCCCCTTCACCCATTTTACCCATTTTCTACCTCTGGCAACCACCAGTTTGTTTTATCTCTGAGTTTATTGTTGTTGTTGAAAGATTCCACATATAAGTGAGATCATACGAATTTGTCTTTCTCTGCTTATTTCACTTAGCATAATACCCTCTAGGTTCATCCATGTTGTGCAAATGGTAATATTTCATTCTTTTTTATGGTTGAATACTATTCCATTATGTATATATTTTGTGTATTATACACATTTTCTTTATCCATTTATTTGTTGATGGACACTTAGGTGTTTTTTCCATATCTTGGCCATTGTAAATAATAATTCAGTGAACATGGGGGTGCATATATCTTTTCAAGTTACTTTTTTTGTTTTCTTCAGATACCTACCCAGAAGTGGAATTGCTGGATCCTATGGTAGTTTTATTTTTTGAGGAACCTTCATACTGTTTTCTATAATGACTGCACCATTATACATTTCCACCAGCAACAGTGTGCAGGGGTTCCCTTTTCTCCATATCCTCTCTAACACTTGTTATTTCTCATCTTTTTGGTAATAGCCATTCTAACCAGTGTAAGGGAATATTTCATTGTGGTTTTAATTTACATTTCCCTGATGTTACTGATGTTGAGCATCTTTTCATGTGTGTTGGCCATCTGTATGTCGTCTTTGGCAAAAAGTCTATTCAAATCCTCTGCCCATTTTTTTTTTTTTTTTTTTTAAAGAAATTCACGTTCTTTATTTATTTATGACTGTGTTGAGTCTTCGTTTCTGTGCGAGGGCTTTCTCTAGTTGCGGCAAGTGGGGACCACTCTTCATCGCGGTGCGCGGGCCTCTCACCATCGTGGCCTCTCTTGTTGCGGAGCACAGGCTCCAGACGCGCAGGCTCAGTAATTGTGGCTCACGGGCCCCAGTTGCTCCGTGGCATGTGGGATCTTCCCAGACCAGGGCTCGAACCCGTGTCCCCTGCATTGGCAGGCAGATTCTCAACCACTGCGCCACCAGGGAAGCCCTGCCCATTTTTTAATTGGACTGTTTTTTTTGCTGTTGAGTTGTATGAATTCTTTACATATATATATATTTTTTTAATTAATTTATTTTTGGCTGCGTTGGGTCTTCGTTGCTGCACGCAGGCTTTCTCTAATTGTGGAGAACAGGGACTACTCTTTGTTGCGGTGTGCAGGCTTCTCGTTGCTGTGGCTTCTCTTTTTGCGGAGCACAGGCTCTAGGTGCGCGGGCTTCAGTAGTTGTGGCACGCTGGCTCAGTAGTTGTGGCCCGCGGGCTCTAGAGCACAGGCTCAGTAGTTGTGGCGCACGGGCTTAGTTGCTCTGCAGCATGTGGGATCTTCCCAGACCAGGGCTCGAACCCATGTCCCCTGCATTGGCAGGCAGATTCTTAACCACTGCGCCACCAGGGAAGCCCATATATTTTGGATATTAACCTCTCATCAAATTTATGATTTGCAAATACTCCCTCCCATTCAGTAGGTTGCCTTTTTATTTTGTTGATGGTTTCCTTTGCTGTGTAGAAGCTTTTTAGTTTGATGTAGTCCCACTTACTTATTTTTGCTTTTGCTGTCTTTGCATTTGGTGTCAGATTCAAAATATCCTCAAGACCATTTTCAAGTAGCTTACTGTTTTCTTCTAGGCGTTTTATGCTTTCAGGTCTTAGATTCAAGTCTATAATCCATCTTGAGTGTATGATACAAGATAGTGGTTGAGTTTCATTCTTTTTCATGTTGCTCTCCAGTTTTCCCAGCACTGTTGATGAAAGAGACCATCCTTTCCCCATTGAATAGTCTTGGCTCCTTTGTTATAAATTAACTTATGTATGTGTGGGTTTATTTCTGAGCTTTTTGTTCTGTTGCCTTGATCTGTGTTTGTGTTTTTATGCCAGCACCATTACAATTTCAATTGCTATAGCTTTGTAATATAGTTTGAAATCAGAGAGTGTTAATCCTCCGGGTTTGTTCTTCTTCCTTAAGACTGCTTTGGCTATTTGGGGTCTTTTGTGGTACCATACAAATTTTAGAATTGTTCTATTCCTGTGAAAAAATGGCATTGGAATTTTGATAGGGTTTGCACTGAATCTGTAGATTGCTTTGGGTAATATGGACATTTTCACAATATTCTAACAATCCACGAGCATGAAATATCTTACCATTTCTTTGTGTCTTCTTCCATTTCCTTCATCAGTGTCTTACAGTTTTCATTGTACAGGACTTTTAACCTCCTTAGTTAACTTTATTCCTAGTTATTTTATTCTTATTGATGCACTTGTAAATGGGATTGTTTTCTTAATTTCTCTTTCTGATATTTCATTATTAGTGTATAGAAATGTAACAGATTTCTGTATATTGATTTTTGTATCCTGCAACTTTACTGAACTTATTTATTAGTTCTAACATTTTTTTATTTCTATTTTTTGGTGGAGTCTTTATTGTTTCTTATATATTACACCATGTCATCTGCAAATAGTGGCAGTTCTTCTTTTCCAATTTGGATGTCTTTTATTTCTTTTTCTTGCCTAATTGTGCTGGCTATGACTTCTAATACTGTGTTGAATAGAAGTGGCAATACTGGGCATCCTTGCCTTCCTCCTAATCTTAGAGGAAACGCTTTCAGGTTTTCGCCATTAACTGTGATGTTGGCTGTGGGCTTGTCATATATGGTCTTTGTTATGTTGAAGTATGTTCCCTCTGTACCAACTTTGTTGAGACTTTTTTTTTATCATAAATGGATGATGAATTTTGTCAAATGCCTTTTCTGTATCTATTGAGGTGATCATATGATTTTTTTAAACATCTTTATTGGAGTATAATTACTTTACAATGTTGTGTTAGTTTCTGTTGTATTACAAAGTGAATCAGCTATATGTATACATATATCCATGTATGCCCTCCCTCTTGTGTCTCCCTCCCACCCTCCCCATCCCACCCCTCTAGGTGGTCACAAAGCACTGAGCTGATCTCCCTGTGCTGTCAGGCTGCTTCCCACCAGCTATCTATTTTACATTTGGTAGTGTATATATGTCCATGCCACTCTCTCACTTTGCCCCAGCTTACCCTTCCCCCTCCCCGTGTCCTCAAGTTCATTGTCTACGTCTGTGTCTTTATTCCTGTCCTGCCCCTAGGTTCATCAGAACCGTTTTTTTAAGATTCCATATATATGTGTTAGCATATGGTATTTGTTTTTATCTTTCTAACTTACTTCACTCTGTATGACAGACTCTGGGTCCATCCACCTCACTACAAATAACTCAATTTCGTTTCTTCTGAGTAATATTCCACTGTATATATGTGCCACATCTTCTTTATCCATTCTTCTGTCAGTGGGTACTTAGGTTGCTTCCATGTCCTGGCTATTGTAAATAGTGCTGCAGTGAACATTGTGGCATATGTCTCTTTTTGAATTATGGTTTTCTCAGGGTACATGCCCAGTAGTGAGATTACTGGGTCATATGGTAGTTCTATTTTTAGTTTTTTAAGGAACCTCCATACTGTTCTCCATAATGGCTGTATTAATTTACATTCCCACCAACAGTGCAAGAGGGTTCCCTTTTCTCCACACCCTCTCCAGTATTTATTGTTTGTAGATTTTTTGATGATGGCTATTCTGACTGGTGTGATACCTCACTGTGGTTTTGATTTGCATTTCTCTAATGATTAGTGATGTTGAGCATCTTTTCATGTGTTTGTTGGCAATCTGTATATCTTTTTTGGGGAAATGTCTATTTAGGTCTTCTGCCCATTTTTGGATTGGGTTGTTTGTTTTTTTAACATTGAGCTGCATGAGCTGCTTGTATATTTTGGAGATTAATCCTTTGTCAGTTGCTTCGTTTGCAAATATTTTCTCCCATTCTGACGGTTGACTTTTCGTCTTGTTTATGGTTTCCCTTGCTGTGTAGAAGCTTTTAAGTTTCATTAGGTCCCGTTTATTTATTTTTGTTTTTATTTCCATTTCTCTAGGAGGTGGGTCAAAAAGGATCATGCTGTGATATATGTCATAGAGTGTTCTTCCTATGTTTTCCTCTAAGAGTTTTATGGTGGCTGGCCTTACATTTAGGTCTTTAATCCATTTTGAGTTTATTTTTGTGTATGGTGTTAGGAAGTTTCTAATTTCATTCTTTTACATGTAGCTGTCCAGTTTTCCCAGCACCACTTATTGAAGAGGCTGTCTTTTCTCCATTGTATATTCTTGCCACCTTTATCAAAGATAAGGTGACCATATGTGTGTGGGTTTATCTCTGGGCTTTCTATCCTGTTCCATTGATCTATATTTCTGTTTTTGTGCCAGTACTATACTGTCTTGATTACTGTAGCTTTGTAGTATAATCTGAAGTCAGAGAGCCTGATTCCTCCAACTCTGTTTTTCTTTCTCAGGATTGCTTTGGCTATTCAGGGTCGTTTGTGTTTCCATACAAATTGTAAAATTTTTTGTTCTAGTTCTGTACAGAATGCCATTGGTAGTTTGATAGGGATTGCATTGAATCTGTAGATTGCTTTGGGTAGTGTAGTCATTTTCACAATGTTGATTCTTCCAATCCAAGGCCATGGTATATCTCTCCATCTATTTGTATCATCTTTAATTTCTTTCATCAGTGTCTTATAATTTTCTGCATACAGGTCTTTTACCTCCTTAGGCAGGTTTATTTTGGGGTATTTTGTTCTTTTTGTTACAGTGGTGAATGGGATAGTTTCCTTAATTTCTCTTTCTGATCTTTCATTGTTAGCGTATAGGAATGCCAGGGATTTCTGTGCATTAATTTTGTATCCTGCAACTTTACCAAATTCACTGATTAGCTCTAGTAGTTTTGTAGTGGCATCTTTAAGATTTACTATGTATAGTATCATGTCATCTGCAAACAGTGACAGTTTTGCTTCTTCTTTTCCAATTTGGATTTCTTTTATTTCTTTTTCTTCTCTGATTGCTGTGGGTAAAACTTTGAAAAGTATGTTGAATAGTACTAATGAGAGTGGGCACCCTTGTCTTGTTCCTGATCTTAGAGGAAATGGTTTCAGTTTTTCACCATTGAGAACGATGTTGGCTGTGGGTTTGTCATATATGGGCTTTATTATGTTGAGGTAGGTTCCGTCTGTGCCTACTTTCTGGAGAGTTTTTATCATACATGGGTGTTGGATTTTGTTGAAAGCTTTTTCTGCATCTATTGAGGTGATCATATGGTTTTTATCCTTCAGTTTGTTAATATGGTGTATCACATTGATTGATTTGCATATATTGAAGAGTCCTTGCATTCCTGGGATAAACGCCACTTGATCATGGTGTATGATCCTTTTAATGTGCTGTTGGATTCTGTTTGCTAGTATTTTGTTGAGGATTTTTGCATCTGTGTTCATCAGTGTTATTGGCCTGTAGTTTTCTTTTTTTTGTGACATCTTTGTCTGGTTTTGCTATCAGGGTGATGATGGCCTTGTAGAATGAGTTTGGGAGTGTTCCTCCCTCTGGTCTGTTTTGGAAGAGTTTCAGAAGGATGGGTGTTAGCTCTTCTCTAAAAGTTTGATAGAATTCGCCTGTGAAACCATCTGGTCCTGGGCTTTTGTTTTTTGGAAGATTTTTAATCACAGTTTCAATTTCAGTGCTTGTGATTGGTCTGTTCATATTTTCTATTTCTTCCTGGTTTAGTCTCAGAAGGTTGTACTTTTCTAAGAATTTGTCCATTTTTTCCAGGTTGTCCATTTTATTGGCATATAGTTGCTTGTAGTAATCTCATGTTCCTTTATTTCTGCAGTGTCAATTGTTACTTCTCCTATTTCGTTACTAATTCTGTTGATTTGAGTCTTTCCCTTTTTTTCTTTATGAGTCTGGCTAATGGTTTATCAATTTTGTTTATCTTCTCAAAGAACCAGCTTTTAGTTTTATTGATCTTTGCTATTGTTTTCTTCATTTCTTTTTCATTTATTTCTGATTTGATCTTTATGATTTCCTTCCTTCTGTTAACTTTGGGGTTTTTTTGTTCTTCCTTCTCTGATTGCTTTAGGTGTAAGGTTAGGTTGTTTATTTGAGATTTTTCTTGTTTTTTGAGGTAGGATTGTGTTGCATAAACTTGCCTCATAGAATTGCTTTTGCTGCATCCCGTAGGTTTTGAGTCGTCATGTTTTTGTTGTCATTTGTTTCTAGGTATTTTTTGATTTCCTCTGATTTCTTCAGTGATCTCTTGGTTATTTAGTAACATATTGTTTAACCTCCATGTGTTTTTATTTTTTACAGTTTTTTTCCCATAATATCTAGTCTCATAGCATTGTGGTTGGAAAATATACTTGATACGATTTCAGTTTTCTTAAATTTACCAAGGCTTGATTTGTGACCCAACATATGATCTATCCTGGAGAATGTTCCATGAGCACTTGAGAAGAAAGTGTATTTTATTGTTTTGGGGTGGAATGTCCTATAAATACTAATTAAGTCCATCTGGTCTAATGTGTCATTTAAAGCTTGTGTTTGTCTATTTTCATTTTGGATGATTTGTCCATTGGTGGAAGTGGGTTGTTAAAGTCTATTTCCCCTTTTATGGCTGTTATTGTATTACTATGATTGTGTTACTGTTGATTTCCCCTTTTATGGATGTTAGCATTTGCCTTATGTATTGAGGTACTCCTATCTTGGGTGCATAAATATTTACAATTGTTATATCTTCTTCTTGGATTGACCCCTTGATCATTACATAGTGTTCTTCTTTGTCTCTTGTAATAGTCTTTATTTTAAAGTCTGTTTTGTTTGATATGAGAATTGCTACTCCAGCTTTCTTTTTATCTCCATTTGCATGGAGTATCTTTCTCCATCCCCTCACTTTAAGTCTGTATGTGTCCCTAGGTCTGAAGTGGGTCTCTTGTAGACAGCATATATATGGGTCTTGTTTTAGTATCCATTCAACAAGCCTGTGTCTTTTGGTTGGAGCATTTAGTCCATTTACTTTTAAGGTAATTATCAATATGTATGTTCCTGTTGCCATTTTCTTAATTGTTTTGGGCTTGTTTTTGTAGGTCTTTTCCTTCTTGTGTTTTCTGCCTAGAGAAGTTCCTTTAGCATTTGTTGTAAAGCTGGTTTGGTGGTGCTGAATTACCTTAACTTTTGCTTGTCTGTAAAGGTTTTGATTTCTCCATCGAATCTGAATGAGATCCGTGCTGGGTAGAGTAATCTTGGTTGTAGGTTTTTCCCTTTCATCACTTTAAATATGTCCTGCCACTCCCTTCTGGCTTGCAGAGTTTCTCCTGAAAGATCAGCTGTTAACCTTATGGGGATTCCCTTGTATGTTATTTGTTGCTTTTCCCTTGCTGCTTTTAGTATTTTTTCTTTGTGTTTAATTTTTGATAGTTTGATTAATATGTGTCTTGGCGTGTTTTTCCTTGGATTTATCCTGTATGGGACTCTCTGTGCTTCCTGGACTTGATTGACTATTTCGTTTCCCATGTTAGGGAAGTTTTCAACTGTAATCTCATCAAATATTTTCTCAGGCCCTTTCTTTTTCTCTTTTTCTTCTGCGACCCCTACAATTCGAATGTTGGTGTGTTTAATGTTGTCCTAGAGGTCTCTATGACTGTCCTCCATTCTTTTCATTCTTTTTTCCTTATTCTGCTCTGTGGCAGTTATTTCCACTATTTTATTTTCCAGGTCACTTCTCTGTTTTCTGCCTCAGTTATTCTGCTATTGATTCCTTCTAGAGAATTTTTAATTTCATTTATTGTGTTGTTCATCATTGTTTGTTTGCTCTTTAGTTCTTCTAGGTCCTTGTTAAACGTGTCTTGTATTTGCTCCATTTCCTTTCCAAGATGTTGGATCATCTTTACTATCATTATTCTGAATTCTTTTTCAGGTAGACTGCCTATTTCCTCTTCATTTGTTTGGTCTGGTGGGTTTTTACCTTGCTCCTTCAACTGCTGCATATTTCTCTTTCTTCTCATTTTGTTTAACTTACTGTGTTTGGGGTCTCCTTTTCACAGCCTGCAGGTTTGTAGTTCGCATTGTTTTTGGTGTCTGTCCACAGTGGGTGAGGTTGGTTCAGTGGCTTGTGTAGGCTTCCTGGTGGAGGGGACTGGTGCCTGTGTTTTGGTGGGTGGGGCTGGATCTTGTCTTTCTGGTGGGCAGGGCCACGTCTGGTGGTGTGTTTTGGGGTGTCTGTGAACTTAGTATGACTTCAGGCAGCCTCTCTGCTAATGTGTGGTGTTGTGTTCCTGTTTTGCTAGTTGTTCGGCATGGCGTGTCCAGCACTGGAGCTTGCTGGCCTTTGGGTGGAGCTGGGTCTTAGCGTTGAGACAGAGTCTCTGGGACAGCTCTCGCTGATTGATATTATGTGGGGCCGGGAGGTCTCTGGTGGTCTTCTGGACTCAGCTCTCCCACCTTGGAGGCTCATGCCTGACACCCGGCTGAAGCACCAAGACCCTGCCAGCCACACAGCTCAGAAGAAAAGGAAGAAAAAAAAAAATAAAGAAAATAGATAGTAAAATAAAAAAAAAAGAGAGAGCAACCAAACCAATAAACAAATCCACCAACAATAACAAGCACTAAAACTTAAACCAAGATAAACATAAAAATCAGAGACAAATCAGTTGCAGAAAGCAAACCCCAAGTCTACAGTTGCTCCCAAAGTCCACCGCCTCAGTTTTGGGAATATTTGTTGTCTGTTCAGGTATTCCACAGATGCAGAGTTTATCAAGTTGATTGTAGGGTTTTATCTGCTAATGCTGAGGCTGCACGGAGAAATTTCCCTTTCTCTTCTTTTTTTGCGCAGCTTCTGGGGTCAGCTTTGCTTTTGGCCCTGCCTCTGTGTGTAGGTCACCCTCAGGCATCTGTTCCCTGCCCAGACTGGAGGGGGTTAAAGTAGCGGCTGATTAGGGCTCTCTTGCTCACTCAGATCAAGGAGAGGGAGGGGTACAGTAGTCATAATTGGAATGTGGGGCGAGCCTGTGGCGGCAGAGGCCAGCATGACATTGCAACAGCCTGAGGCACACCGTGTGTTCTCCCGGGGAAGTTGTCCCTGGATCTCGGGACCCTGGTAGTGGCATGCTGCACAGGCTCATGGGGGTGTGTGGGTAGTGACCTGTGCTGGCACACAGGATTTTTGGTGGCAGCAGCAGCATTAGCGTTTCATGCCCGTGTCTGAGATCCGAGCTGATAGCTGTGGCTGGTGCCCATCTCAGGAGCTCATTTAGGCGGTGCTCTGCCTTCTGTGGGCACACGGGGAAGGAATCCCCTCTCCTCGTGCACCCCCAAAACAATGGTCTCTTTGCCTCTTCAGCAGGTCCAGACTTTTTCCCAGACTCCCTCCTGGCTAGCTGTGGCGCCCTAGCCCCTTCAGGCTGTGTTCACCCAGCCAACCCCAGTCCTCTCCCTGGGATCTGACCTCCGAAGCCCAGGCCTCAGCTCCCAGCCCCCACTTGCCTTGGCGGGTAAGCAGACAAGCGTCTCAGGTTGGTGAGTGCTGGTCGGCACTGATCCTCTGTGCGGGAATCTCTCTGCTTTGCCCTCTGCACCCCTGTTGCTGCGCTCTCCTCCGTGGCTCCAAAGCTTCCCCTCCACCCACCCCCCATCTCTGCCAGTGAAGGGGCTTCCTAGTGTGTGGAAACTTTTCCTCCTTCACAGCTCCTTCCCAGAGGTGCAGGTTTGTCCCTATTCTTTTGTCTGCATTTTTTCTTTTTTCTTTTGCACTACTCAGGTAAATGGGGATTTTCTTGCCTTTTGGGAAGTGTGAGGTCTTCTCCCAGCGCTCAGTAGGTGTTCTGTAGGAGTTGTTCCACATGTAGGTGTATTTTCGATGTATTTGTGGGGAGGAAGGTGATCTCCATGTCTTACTCCTCTGCCATCTTGAAGGTCTCTCTTGATCATGTGATTTTTATCGTTCATTTTATTGATGTGGTATATCACATTGATTTGCGATTGTTGAACCATTCTTATATCTTTGGAATAAACTCCACTTGATCATGGTATGTGATCCTTTTAATATACGTATTGTTGAATCCAGTTGGCTTACATTTTGCTGAGGATTTTTGCATCTATGTTCATCAGTGATATTGACCTGTAATTTTCTTTTTTGTGTGGTGTCCTTGTCTATTTTGGTATTGAGAAATGCTGGCCTTGTAAATTGAGTTTGGAAGTGTTGCTTCTTTTCTGTTATTTGGCATAGTTTGAAAGGGATTGGTATTAATTCTTTTTTGAATGTTTGGTAGAATTCACCAGTGAAGTTGTCTGGTCTTTTACTTTTCTTTGTAGGGAGTTTTAAAATTACTGATTCAATCTCTTTACTAGTAATCATTCTGTTCAAATTTTCTGTTTCTTCATGATTCAGTCTTGGAAGGTTGTATGTTTCTAGGAATTTATCCATTTCTTCTCAGTTGTCCAATTGTTGGCATATAATTTTTCATAGTAGCTCTCTTATTATTCTTTGTATTTCTGTGCTGTCAGTTGTAATGCTTCCTTTTTCATTTTTGATTTTGAGTGAGTCTAGCTAAAGGTTTGTCAGTTTTATCTTTTCAAAGAACCAGATCTTGGTTTCACTCATCTTTTCTATTGTCGTTTTAGTTTCTATTTCATTTATTTTTTCTCTTTGTTATTTCCTTCCTTCTACTAACTTTGGGCCTTGTTTCTTCCTTTCCTAGCCTTGAGGTGTACAGTTAGGTTGTTTATCTGAGATTTTTCTTGAGGTATAAAGTTAGGTTGTTTACTTGATTTAGCTACTTTTGCCTTTTAATCTTTTTTTTTAATAAATTTATTTGTTAGGTTTTCTAAAATTTATTTTTGGCTGTGTTGAGTCTTCGTTGCTGCATGCGGGCTTTCTCTAGTCACAGCGAGCGGGGGCTACTCTTCGTTGCGGTGCGTGGGCTTTTCATTGTGGTGCATGGGCTTCTCATTGCGGTGGCTTCTCTTGTTGTAGAGCATGGGGCTGTAGGTGTGCGGGCTTCAGTAGTTGTGGCACGTGGTCTCAGTAGTTGTGGCTCGCAGGTTGTAGAGTGTAGGCTCAGTAGATGTGGCACGTGGGCTTATTTGCTCCACGGCATTTGGGATCTTCCCGGACCAGGGCTCAAACCCATGTCCCCTGCATTGGCAGGTGGATTCTTAACCACTGCGCCACCAAGGAAGTCCCTTGCGTTTTAATCTTCATACTAGTTTTAGTAGTGGTTAGTGCACTACCTTTATGTATATTTACCTTTACCAGTGAGATTTATACTTTCATATGTTTTCTGGTTAGTAATTAGTGCTGTTTCTTTTCAGTTTAGAGAAATCCCTTTAACATTTCTTGTAAGACTGGTATAGTAGTGATGAACTCCTTTAGCTTTTGCTTGTATGGAAAACTCTACCTCTTATTTAGTTCTGAATAACTTTGCTGGTTAGAGTGTTACTGGTTAGAAATTTTTTTTCTTTCATGATTTTGAATATATCATGCCACTCCCTTCTGTCCTGCAGTTTCTGCTGAAAAATCAACTGAGAGACTTATGAGGTCCCTTATGTATAAAACATTCTTTTTCTTTTTCTGCTTTTAAGATTCTCTCCTTGTTTTTAACTTTTGGCATTTTAATTATAAATGTGTCTTAGTGTGGGTCTCTTTGGGTTCATCTTATTTGGAACTGTCTGGGCTTCCTGGATCTGGATGTCTTTTTCTTTTCCCAGGTTAGGCAAGTTTTCAGCCCTTATTTCTTAAAATAAGTTTTCTGCCCTTTTCTCTCTCTCTTCTTTTTCCGGGACTCCTAAAGTGTGAATATTACTCAGCTTGATGTTTTCTTTTAAGTCCCTTATGGTATCTTTATTTTTTTTTTTATCATTCTTTTTTCTTTTTGCTGCTCTCTTTGGGTGAGTTCCTCTGCCCTGTCTTGGGTTCATTGATCCTTTTTTCTGCTTTATCTAGTCTGATGTTGAACTCACCTAGTGTTTTGTTTTGTTTGTTTGTTTGGCTACACTGTGTGGCTTTTGGGATCTTAGTTCCCTGCACAGGGATTGAACCCGGGCCCCTGCAGTGAGAGTGCCAAGTCCTAACCACTGAACTGCCAGGGAATTCCCACATCTAGTGTATTTTTTAGTTCATATTTTTCAGTTCTGTGATTTCTGTGTGGAACTCTCTTGTATTTCTGTCTCTTTGTCAAAATTCTCACCGTGTTTATTCTCCCAAGTTCAGTGAGCATCTTTATGACCATTACTTTGAACTCTTTATCAGGTAAATTACTTATCTTTGTTTCATTAGGGTTTTTTTTTTTTCCTGAGGTTTTATCATGTTCTTTTGTTTGGAACACATTCCTCTGTTTCTTCATTTTGCTTGATTCTCTGTTGGTTTCTATGCAATAGATGAAAAACAACCACTTCTCCCAGTCTTAAAGGGTTGACCATAGGAGATAAACCTTATTGTTTAACCCTGCCCTAGCTCTTGGTTGTCTTTCAAACCTTTGTGATTGTCCAAGAAGCTTATTTTATTTTTACTGGTTCCCAGTAGTTGAGGATGTGCCAAGGCCGGTGTCCCAAAGGGGAGTATCTCAGTCAGCACCTTGATTCAGGCTGAATGGAAGCCAAACCCTTAGGTATCAGTTTTTAAAGAATGCAAATACACACACACACACACACACACACACACATATATAAAAATATATATATATATATTGCCGTGGGACCACAACCATAAGCCTTGCTGGCCTCCAGGTTTGGAGGTGTCGCCTGGGCAGCAGTCACACAAATCAGGGCTCCAGAGGAGTGTACAAGCTCCTTTCTGGGAGATATTGGTGAGCTATAGCAAGGCAGAGGGTGAGTGCAAAATGGCATCCCCCAGCCTCTGTTCCATGAAAGCACCTCTGTAGTCGTTAATGTGTGCCAAACCAGAAACCTGCTTCTAAGGCCAAAACTCCTGGACAAATAAATAGGCCACTTTCTCAGAGAGACTAGGGATGTGTTTCAGCCAACTGTCTGTGTGGTGTCCTGAGAGTGGCAGTCTGCCAAGAACTGTCTCTCCGATTGTTACAGTCCCATGGGACCCAGGAACAGAAGCCCCTCTGACTGCCAGAGCCAGGTGATCGAGGGGCGTCCTCTGGGTAGCAAACATAAAAACTGGGTCACCAAACATAAAACGGCAGAGGGGGAGCAGGAAGATGGTGTCCACCAGTCTCCATCCCTGGAGAGCAATCCCAGCAGGCCCCTGCTCCTTCAGCCATCGCTTTAAAATTAGGAAATTGGTCTCTTTCACGTAAAGCCCGGGTGCTTTCAAAGGGCTGCTTCTGTGCTGGGCCCTGGTGCAGGTGAGTCTGCACACAAGCCCTTTAAGAGCCATTCCTCGATTTGCCACACCCCACGTGTTTCATGGGCTTGAGCCCCATTGGTCTCCAAAGCCAGACATTTTGGGGGCTCATCTTTCAGCTGCCAGTCTTAAAAATCGGGGTGCCCAATATGGGTTATGAGCCCTTTGCTCCTCAGGGAGAAGCTCTGGGTTTTGAGTTCCCTCCCGACTGTAGGTCACTGCACCAGGGTGGGGTTTATGGTGAGATTGTGTCTCAGCCTTTCCCACCTGCTTCGATGTGGTTTCTCTCTGGTTTGGGTGATGTGGAGGGCCTTGCTCTGTCAGTTTTTAGGTTATTGTCAGAGGAAATTGTTGTATATGTAGCTGTAGATTTCAGTGTGAGTGTGGAGGAGGTGAGATCAGGATCTTCCATCTTGAACTGGAACCCCAACATTCTTTTTTTCACTTAATATCTCCATAGTATAGCCCACATGCCATGAAAACCTGACCAAATACATCTGCTTACAGTCCTGTCCTTTAATCCTGTGTGTGTGTGTGTGTGTGTGTGTGTGTGTGTGTGTGTGTACGTGCATACATACATACATATATACATGCTTACTTATGGACCTTACTAGCAAGTTGTTATATCTGAAGATAAAGAGACAAGAAGAAAGTTGACTAGCAGACAAAAAGGAAAATTTATATATGTGAGAAAAAATGTGAATTACAGTGCTTCTCATCACCTTCCTAAATTGTTCATTCTGTTGATTACCCTTTTCTTGACTGATCTTTTTGCATTGACATTTGTTTGCTTTGTTTTGGGGGGCTTTCAGGCCCGCATCTTGCCCATATCCTGTCGCCTAATAAAGAACTAGTGGAACTGTTAAGTGCTGTCTGCCTATAGAAATGAACCTCATTTGCCTTCCTCCATCCGCTTCTTGTATTTCTTTTGACCAAGGCCTTCATTTCACACACACAGTTACCAGGCAGTCCATGGCCACAAGCCGATTAGTGTTTTTGGCACTGGCAATATAAGAATGACTTGTAACGTGGGTTTAGCATTCATTGTGCTCTGAGTGCAGTAGGGCAGATAAATAGTAGACAAATAACCACAGCAATAGTAAGTATACCTGTAACAAGGGCCAGAGGACTGACTAATCACCTGTGCTCTTGGCATCAGGATCAGGGACAGTATCTCAGAAAAGACAAGGTATTTTGGGCAGAGGGAAAAGCCATAGAGGCATAAGATAACATGAAATTTTGGGAGTTATGAGGTGTTGAAAAAGTACAATGTGAAAAGACAAGATGGGGTGAAGTAACCTGTGGATGGATTGTAAAGCATCTTCTGTGCAGATTTAAGGATGTGATTTTATTCTGTAGGTAATGACAACTCCTCAGACATTTTAAGGAAGGTAGTCACCTGAGAAAAAAAGGGTTTTGAAGTCACTCAGAATTCAGGTCACATCTCTGCTTATGTCACTTACTAGCTGAATACTCTTGGGCCTGGTGCTTAACATTTCCGAACCTCAGTGTTCACATCTGTGGAATGGGTGTAGCTTGGACTGAGAGTACCTTGGATTGTGAGTGACTTAATCATTCAGCAAACATTATTTATTGAGCACCTGTTATACATAATGCCCAGAGAAATTCTGCAGGGAAGGGAAATGCAGTAGGATGAGCCTACAAAGCTTAGAAAAGGTAGATGCTGTATCAGCCCATTCAAAACTTAGTACATTTCTCTATTCACAGCTCTTCTTATTCATGTGTTCTCTGTCGTTATTAGTGGCACCTCAGACAGAAGCCTGGGAATCCTCTATTGTACCTTCTTTATAACCAATTATCAAATCCAGCCTGTTTTACCTTTTTTTTTTTTTTTTTGGTATAAAATTTTATTATGATGAAACACTTAAGTTTTACGTGTTCATTTGTTAAATTTTGACATATATGCATACATCTCTGTAATCCAATTGTATGTTAAGATGGAGAGCTTCACTATCATCTACTTGTAATTCATTGCAACCAGTACACTTCGGATGAGCAATAACTTTATTCATTCATAGCATGAATGCATATTAATATGCTAGGTATTGGGATAGAAACCGAGAATGCAATGAGTCCTTACCTTCAAGGATCTTATAGTTAGGTGAGGATACTGATGAGTAAATATGAACTTGATGACACACCTTGAGAATTAAGAAAATAGAGCTTGAGTACAGGGTGCCATCGTGTCACCTTGATCTAATTCTCTTTGGGTATGTGGGCAAAGGGGAAATGGAATCTAATCTGAGGTTGGTAAGAAGTGTAATGAATCATGCAAAGAAGGGAGAGGCATATTCCAAGGATATTCAGGGCCAGGAAGCAAGAGGACAGAGAATGTTGTATGTCTAGAGGATAGAGAATAAGAAATAACAAAAATGATATTAAAGTGTCAAGTAAAAGGCTGGAGCAAGGCTGAGTTTCCCATTGTAGGTCAACTAGAAGTAGCCTTACCTTCGAGGCAAGGAGTGATGCAAAATGACGATTCTTTGTCAGTTCTTATCTTTGAAATCCCTCTGAACCTTATATAAAACTCCTATTTTATGCCTCATAAGTATTAGTGAATCATTGTTATTGTTGTCATCAGTATAATATCAACTACTGTTTATTGAAGGTTTCTACATGTCGTATGGAGAAGAGGGAAGGCACTGTGGTAAGGGGCACAGATAACTGGAGTGACGCTGCCACAGGGTGAGGAATACAGCAGACACCAGACCCAGAAGAGACTAGGAAAGGGTTTTCCCTTAGAGCCTCTAACGGGAGTGTGGCCCTGCTGACACCTGGGTTTCAGCCCAGTGATGCTGATTTCAGACTTCAGGTCTCCAGAACTGTGATAGAATAAATTTCTGTTGCTTGAAGCCACCAAATTTGTGGTGATTTGTTAGAGCAGCTATTGGAAACAGTGCCCTTGTTACCTCACAACACGCATGATATACTTCTTTCTGTGCATGTGCTCATGCCCTTTCCTTCCCTGGGAATGCCTGAACCACCACTCCAGCATTTTTTTTTGGCTGCATCAGGTCTTAGTTGCGGCACGCGGGATCTTTAGTTGCGGCGTGCAGACTCTTAGTTGCGTCATGTGGGATCTAGTTCCCTGACCAGGGATTGAACCCTGGCCCCCTGCATTGGGAGCACGGAGTCTTAGCCACTGGACCACCAGGGAAGTCCCACCCCCGCTTTTGAAGTATCCCGTTTATCTGTGAAGATCCAGTCCAAAAGCAACTCTGATCCCTTTAGGGAGAATTAATCACTCTTACCTCTGTTTGGTAACTGATAGGCCCCAAGTGAGTAGAATAGTTCCTCAAAGATAGTAAGTGCTCGATAAATAACTGCGGAGGGAATTAATTCTATCATGTATTACAGTTGTGAGTCACCTATTTCTTCCATTAGATTTTTCTTTGCTTTATTTATTTTTTAAATTGAGATATAATTAACATATAACATTGTATAAGTTCAAGGTGTACAATGTGTTGATTTATACATTTATATATTGCAATATGATTCCCACCATAGCTTTAGTTAACACCTCTATCACTTCACATAATTATCTTTTTCTTTTTTTGAAGGGAGAACATTTAAGATCTAGTCTCTTAGCAATTTTGAAGTCTACAATACAGTATTGTTGACTATAATCACTATGCCGTGCATTAGCTCTCCAGAACGTACTCATCTTCTAGTTGTAAGTTTGTACCCTTAGCCTGTTTTATTTTTAAATATTCCTCATCTTCTTGTCTCCATCCCTGTTGCCAAAGCCTTCGTTCTGGCTCTTACCTCTCATCTGGAATCTACAGTAGTTGGTTTCTCTTCTTCTTTAATTCATTTTCTCTTTGATGAGAAAGTTCTCACTTTAAGTGATACTGGCCATATGCTGAGCACTTGCTAACTGTCAGATGACTGCTAGTGTCCTGCATTATCTCAGATTGTTAGGATATGCCTGGGGTCTGCTGCTAGACCAGGAGTTGAAGGCTCACCCTCTCCTTGGTTGGCTATGAGCAAAGTGTGTCAGTTCCAGCCTCCCCATGCCTTTTGTCTCCTCTTGCGCAAGGCCTGCTTCCTTGTTCTCTTTGTTTAGCTGTCTTCTGCCAGATGCCTGGGGCCTTCTTATCATCTACTGTTTGCTGGAATCCAAAGCTTTTAAAAGTTAACTGGTTCATGGTAGGTAGATTGGACATGGGCCCGTCCTCTGCATTTGTATTAGGGGTATGTTCTACACTTAACCATGAGATTTGAAGCTTTAAAAAAAATCTCATATTTTAATAAGATGTCTCTTCTCTCAGCCCTCATAGTAGGTATATTTTGTACTTGCTGTGAACCTGCCGTTGAAATGATCGTATTCATGGTCTTTAGCTTTTTTGTACTTCCACCCTGATAAGAAACTGTCTTGCAGCGGGGTGGGGGAATGCCTTTTTTATCTTTTCTTGTTTTGCCCATTTTTAGTCTCTGCTTGATTATGTGGAATCTGACTATCCATGAAGGTAAGATGGACTTGGAGATCTACTTGTAGTTTCTCAGGTTGAAAGTATCTGTACTTTATCACAATGCTTTGTACCTATTAGGTGAATTTGTCACATACAGCTAGCTTCCTCATCACACAGACAGTAAACTTTGTATTCTGCTTTTCTTCTCCCTATGTAACAGTTGGGAGTTGAGAAGAGCATTAACTCACTTATTTGTATTTTGTTTTTGATGCTCTAGGTCAGGATGGCTAACTGCTTGGCTTCCCACATGGTGCCCTACGTCAACATCACACCTTAAAGAAGCTGAAGAGAAAATTTTAAAATGTAAGGTTTTCTTCTTATAAGTTAACTGAGCCATTTACTAAAATAGGTCCAATATAAAGCATCGCCTTGAAACTGAAGATCAGATTCTGTGGTGTGTTAGTTGTTGGCAAAAGAACTTTTTTTCCTTTTACATGTCATCAGTAAGTGCATAAATGTGGGAAGAAGGCAACGGTTCTCAAACTTTTTCGTCTTGAGTCCCTTTTATACTCTTAAATTAGGAAGTACCCCAAGGAACTTTGTTTAGAGGTTATAGCTATCAGTATTTACTGTATTAAAAATTAAAACTGAATAATTTAAAATATGTCAACTTACTAATTTCTTTTAAAACAATAGTAATAAACCCATTGCAGTTTAAAATAAATAACATGTTTTCTAAAAATAACTGCTTTCTGTTTTTTTTTTTTTTTTTAATTTATTTTTGGCTGCGTTGGGTCTTTGCTTCCGTGCGAGGGCCTTCGCCAGTTGTGGCAAGTGGGGGCCACTCTTCATCGCGGTGCGCAGGCCTCTCACCATCGCGGCCTCCCCCGTTGCAGAGCACAGGCTCCAGACGCGCAGGCTCAGTAATTGTGGCTCACGGGCCCAGCCGCTCCGCGGCATGCGGGATCCTCCCAGACCAGGGCCCGAACCCGCGTCCCCTGCATTAGCAGGCAGGCTCTCAACCACTGCGCCACCAGGGAAGCCCAATAACTGCTTTCTAAACAAATGTAGTGAAAAGAGTAACATTGTTTACAAGTTTACACCTCTCTTTAATATCTGGCTTAACGTAAGGCAGCTGGATTCTCATATCTGCTTCTGTATTCAGACTGTTGGTAATCACTTATCATGTGACCTCTGGAAAACTCCACTGTATACCCATCAGAGAATGAGAGTGAAAAAGGCAAATAAAGTCTTAGATTGTCATGAAAATAGTTTTGACCTCGTGAGACCTCCTGAAAGGATCTCTGGCTCACCAGAGGTCCGCAGACTGCTCTGAGAGCAGGCTGTAGGTGTCGCAGAGCAAGTAGCCTTGTCTAGTAGAACACCTACTGGACTACGTCCGGGTAACCTGTTCTAGGCCCAGGGCTGCAGTCCAGGGGTTACAGGGTCTTGGGCAAGTTCCTTTTCTCAGCTTCCTAGTTTTTGCCCATAAGAGGAATGGGTGGGGTGATCCTTAGTCTAGTATTCTAGGATTCTTTATGTCTACATTTATAGTAGTGTGGAAACCTTTACCTTTTTTGTTTCTTGTGAGCACTGAAATTTACCCACACTTGTACTGTCAGAGTGTTCCCAGATATCTGTGGGTATACTTTCAAGTAATGGTGTTTACTGTGCAATTTTGTTTAGAGGAAGAGCTTAAGTGGTGCAGTGCACATACATGATTATTGTGTATATTTGTGCATATACTTGTCCACACCTGTTTTTCATACTCTCTGCCACAAATGAATTTTGTTTGTGCATTTGAATGATTCAGAAGTAAGTGACCATAACTGGATATATCCAAAGAAGGGGACAATTAGCCATCTTATATGGATTTTTAACATGAAAATGGATTTCTACACTGTATGGTTGAGTAATCTTGTTCTCTACAAAGCTGGCAAAGTTGTCATTGTGATTTACTAAATGAAAAAATTCTTGTCAAGAGATAAAAAAAAGGGTGCTAGATACTCAATTCATGTATTTAACAAACATACTGATTTCCTACTGCTGGGTTCCAGGGATGCAAATAGGAGTGAGAATTGGCCCCTGCTTTAATATCAGACATGGAAGCAAGCAACTAACACAGTGGGGTGAGCTCTCTCATAGAGGTCACAGATGGTTTGTATGGGAATATGCAGACATCTATGTTCAAAATGTGGTTTGGCTTGGCACTAGTACCGGATCACCTCCTTTTCTAAACTGGTGTCATTTCCACTCACTCTGGGCTCTGTTAATATTCTGAACAAATGCTGGGTTTCCCCTTCTGCCACTATGTGGGTACAAAACTGGAGATTATTTGGTTAAAGGGCAGAAACTCCCAGTGCTCTGTGTTAGTCCACTGCAGATGTATATGCACAAATAATTAAGATATATCTAAAGTGTAACTATTCAGTTGACAATTTAATGTAAAAGAATTTCAAATTAGTTTCATCTTTAGTCAGTTTTGGGGGAGATTTAAAGTATTTAGTCCTGTAGCATTGAGGGCGAGAAAGATTTTGTATCTACAAAATTGTGATTATTTGCTTTCTCTAGAGAGATTGTTGGATACGAACTCAGACTACCTGGCACCTCATGCTGAGGAGTTCCTGCCATCTTTTTCTACTGAACGTTATGATGACTTAAGATTTAAGTTATGTGTTTAATACATGTTAATCCTTCCCTAAATTCATGATGATGTTTTAGGAAAAAAATGTTTCTTTTGAGTCTGAGTTCAATGTTCAACGCTTAATCCTCAAGTGTTCTACACATACAAGGTAGTATTATATTGTCTGTAAAGCTAGAGACTTTAAAATAATGGATTCAGCAGCCACTAAGTTCCACTCCAGTACCCTCAACTGATAGATACGGAAAGAAGTCCAAAGAGCTGACATGACTTGCCAGAAAACCTAGGCCACGGTTGCTTGAGACTTGTGTGAGATAGATCTTACCACCAAGATGTAAAATATGGTAATTAAGAAATACTTGCTTTGGGACTTCCCTGGTGGTGCAGTGGTTAAGAATCTGCCTGCCAGTGCAGGGGACATGGGTTTGAGTCCTGGTCCGGGAAGCTGCCACGTGCTGCAGAGCAACTAAGTATGTGCACCACAACTACTGAGCCTGCGCTCTAGAGCCCACAAGCCACAACTACTGAGCCTGCATGCCACAACTACTGAAGCCCACTCACCTAGGGCCCGTGCTCTGCAGCAAGAGAAGCCACTGCAATGAGAAGCCTGTGCACCACAATGAAAAGTAGCCCCCGCTCACCGCAACTAGGGAAAGCCCGCGCTCAGCAACGAAGACCCAACACAGCCAAAAATAAATAAGTAAACAAACAAACAAATAAATAAAATTAAAGAAAAAAAGAATTGCTTCAATAAAGTGTGCACTTTTTTTTTTAGGGCTGATATAATAAAGGCTAAACTCATATAAATGAATACCAGATGGTTTCTAGATTATTAATTTCTGATTGCTCTGAGAATACTCCCCTTCTCAGAAGTAGTGACACTAAGCAGAATTTCTCTTTTATGTTTCCATTAGGTGTCCCCTGCACATACAAAAAAGGACCTGTTCGTATATCTAATGGAAATAAAATATGGACACTGAAGCTTTCTCATAATATTTCAAACAAGACTCCACTTGTCCTCCTCCATGGTTTTGGAGGAGGTCTCGGACTCTGGGCACTGAATTTTGGAGATCTTTGCACCAATAGACCTGTCTATGCTTTTGACCTGCTGGGCTTTGGACGAAGTAGCAGACCCAGATTTGACAATGATGCAGAAGAAGTAGAGAATCAGTTTGTGGAATCCATTGAAGAGTGGAGATGTGCATTAGGATTGGACAAAATGATTTTGCTTGGACACAACCTGGGTGGGTTCCTGGCTGCTGCTTACTCACTGAAGTACCCATCAAGGTAAGTGATGGTGACAAAAGAGAGGCACCCAAGCGCTGGTTTCCAGTTCCCCTCTTTGGTGGTTGTTGGTGTCTGAACCTTATAAGACAGATATTGTCTTAAAGGACCCTGTAGACTGAATAGCCACAACTGATGGCCAATTTAGTAGCAGAAATAATGTTGTCAGGTTTTCCTATTACATATGCTACACATTGGTAGGAGGCTTGTGAAAGGACTTTCTATTTGTTAGACTTAGAATGTACACAATTTAAGCCACGAGTAAAAACTGTTGTGTTGTTATTGTTTACAGTTATTATTATCATTAGATCTATGGATCCAGCAGGCTTTTCCTAACCTTTTCCATGTTTTAGTAAGCTGCAGTAGGAAACCAGAGGTTAGAAATTAGAAGACGTAGGTGCTAGTGCTATCTTTATGGCTTAGAGCAAATCACTTAATCTCTAAATTTTAGTTTCCTCATCTCTAAGCTACAGAAAATACACCTGCATAGAATATCTTTTAGCTTTTTTTTTATTATTATACTGTGCCCTAACCTTTATTGCTATAGAATTTTTTCTGAGTCATTGAATTAATGAGTGTTTACTTCAGAATCTTTGTAACATCTCTTCCTTTCTTATTTTCTTATGCTATTTCCTATTATTTATGTTGCTAATCTGGGGGGAGGTCACATTTGAGTGCTCAGAAAATAGAAGCAAAGCTTATTTTTGTTTTGTTCATCTTTTGGAAAGAAACGAAAAAGATCAGCGTTTTTGTGTTGCCACTGTATTTTTCCGTTGGACTAAGGGACTAATCCAGAATTGCGACTGACTTTGACATTGAGGTCTGTGAATGGGATGAGGGTCATTTTCAGAGCACATGGGTCAGGCTGCCCCACTGCATAACTCCAGGTGTGCTGTTGACACAGAATTTGACATGTGAGGCAGCAGCCCTGTGTACCTGAGGTTATCTTCCTCTGGAACGGCCAACTTTTTCTCTATAGATTCTTTGTCTAAACTTCAGCATTTACGCTTGATTTTTCTGGAGAGTTCATAGTCCTATGTGTGCTAGATGGTAAAATAGTCTTGTCACCTGGCAGACCTGTGCTTTCAAAAGAAATCCAGATTTTCTTCTTCTGGTTGGCTTTCAGGGATTACTGTCTTTTATTGAGTCCTCCTCTCAGTGATGAACAACTAGCTGTATTTGTAGAGAAAGAAAGAGAAGATTACTCTTCTGGTATAATGCAACAGGGCTATTTGTGGAGGGGTTGGGTTTCCTTTGTTTCGTACCAGGTGTTTATTTTGTCTGTCTTGTGGTATTTATTCCCTGGAGATGTGACATGGAACTCAGTGAGCTAAGCTCTGGTCATGAAACCCTAGTCTTAGGATCCTGACCCTTCATGGCTAATCTACTGTTTAGGTCAGTTGGTGAGATTTTCATTTACAGTTGTGAAATGCTCTAAAGAAATAAGGGGCTTCAGTGATTCCGAAGGGAATGACCACTTTAAAACCACCTATAAAAGAGAATGGGGGCTTCCCTGGTGGCGCAGTGGTTGAGAATCTGCCTGCCAATGCAGGGGACACGGGTTCGAGCCCTGGTCTAGGAAGATCCCACATGCCGCGAAGCAACTAGGCCCGTGAGCCACAACTACTGAGCCTGCGCGTCTGGAACCTGTGCTCCGCAACAAGAGAGGTCGCGATAGTGAGAGGCCCGCGCACCGCGATGAAGAGTGGCCCCCGCTTGCCGCAACTGGAGAAAGCCCTCACACAGAAACGAAGACCCAACACAGCCATAAATAAATAAATAAATATTTTTTTTTTAAAAAAAGAGAGAGAATGGCAACGTACTTTGAATGACATTGGGGGGCTGAACAAGTATATGAAACAAAGCCAGTGATCCCTGCGTTGGACTGACTACATTTTAGAAATGATTTTTGAATATTTGTGCCTAATAACTAGAAATAAAACTAAAGTACTGTGTCAAGACCAAGAACCACTAAGTATTAGCAATACATAAATAACAGAATGCTTGAAATAGCATGTTTAAATTGGCTGATTGCTACCAAATATTGAGTGAAACTCTACAGAACATGTTGGATAGTAAAGCCTATATTTTTAACTGCATAAAAATTGAATTATTAAACACAAGTTAATTTCAAAATAACGAGGTTCTCTGGATTTTCAGATATCCCAAGTCATGAATGAAGTCCATACATAACACTTTGCTTGGCACATAGTGAGTGCCCAGTAATATTTCTTGAACAGATTAATCTGAGAAAGAGAATTGAAAACTAAATTCATGTTTACCATTTTATGTTCTTTTTTTCTGCTTTCTCTTTGCATTGTGCAGAAATGTATCAAGAGGTGGGAGTGGTCATGTTATACTTTTCCATTTTCTTTGTGGGAGAAAAGTAGGTTTCAGACATGTAAATGTAAACAAGGGAAGATTTCAGTTTTATGCCTTTTGACCAGTTATTTTGCATCTTAAGTTAGTATGTCTCATAAAACCAAGTTACAGTCGAAATAAAGTTGGGATCATTTTGTGTGTATGTGTGAGAAAAGATTAGTGAGAATGCTTTTTCTAACATATACATTACGTATATACATATTTTGTATGATTAGTAAGTATAGACCAGATGATACCGCAGTGTAGCACACAGTATAGGAAGGTGGCAGTTAACCTCTAGGGTTTTCCTTCCCCCTAGCTTTTTTCCTATGTTGCTTTTCGGAATGGCTTTCCTTGGAACACTTCTCTTTTACCGGAGAAGAAAAAGATCAATGAATAAGAATGTCTCTGTTCTTATAGAGACATCATCTCCTTTGCTGCAGACGTCCTCACTCCTCCATAATGGTCCCCATTTGTGTTAGTTTCTTACCTTACAGAAACTTTTTTTGCTTGATCCTGACTAAGCAAATTCATCTAGATTTCCATAGGAGATCAGAAGTTATGGTTAATAGAACAGTTCAGCAGACTCACAGATCCAAACGTAGTTAAACACAATTGATTGCTACCAGTATAAGTGTTCATAATTATAGCAAGCCTCATAGTGAGTGAGATTTAGCATTAGCTGTTTCTTCAAGTTGCACTCCTACTAAGCAGACGGGTGGTTGTCAGGGTTACCATCTGTGTGATCTTGAGAGGTTTTACCTGAGCCAGAAAAGCTGCTTGGCGGCACACACATATTTCCTCTGGTGCAGCGGAGTGGTCTGTTTTGTACTGTAAGTAACTATCTACTCTAAATGTCACTTATCCAACTTTAACTTGATCCCAGTACCTTTTTAAAAAACTTTTTTTAGAGCTGTTTTGAGAGGGAGGCACAGAGATTTCCCATGTAATCCTTGTTCCTACACATGCATAGCCTCCCCTACAAGGACCATTTTTATTATGCTGTCATGAGATTAAATCTTTGAGTTTCAGAAAGATTTTGGTGGGGTGGGGTGAGAGGAGGGGAAAAATGGTCTAATAGAGACCAAATGAGGTTCAGTTAATTTCCTTCACTCAAACTGTGCATCTTATCTCTCTTTTTTCTCAAGTGGACTTTGAGAATATGACTTTTTTCTTTGCCTCCTCAGGTATGACAGATATAATCTGTACTTTTTTTTCCTCCTAAGTAAAACCACAGCTCTTTAATTTCTATTGTTTCTATGCATGGAGGAAAAAAACACAAAGACAACACTTTTTTTACTTGTTGGGACTTATGTCCCAATCCATACCTATTTCTGCCCTTAATCTTTTATGGGCAGCCCCATTCTTTCATTCTTTGTTTATTTTTATAGGACAGTTTGAGGAGAAGCGTGAAAATGCCTAGTTTAATGTACTTGTTCAGGAAGGATTCTAATAATAGAAAACAAATAAAAACTAATTTTTTTCCAATTTTTGGTACATTAGGTCAACCTGTGTGCTTCATCTCTATGAGCAGCAGAGTGCCTCTGTCCATAAAAGTTGTTCTATAGCCTAACTTGTGGCAGTGATCCCATATTTTCCCCAGATTCTTGATATCGATTAAAAACTGAGTATTCAGCAATTGTGATACTTTATGTAAAAGTACCTGGATGAGTCCTCCATTGAAATAAGCAGGTTGGTTCTGTTTAAATAATGTTGAGTGACTTTGTGTGCTTGTAAGGCTTACAGTGCATTGGGGGAAAAGACACAGATAACCATATGAGTAGCATGACAGCTGTGAGAAATCTTGATGAATATCTGACCCAGTCTCAGGTCCATTATGGTACCCTAAAGAAGTATAATTTGAGCTGAGGCGGAGGTCTCAAAGGGATATAGCAGGAGAGCATTCTAGGTAGTAAGGACAAAAATTGCGAAGGCCCTGTTCTAGGGGGACATCTGGGCCATTCTGGAAAGGCTGTGTGGTTGGTGGGCAGAGAAGTTATGAACTGATTAATAGATACCTCCAAATGGAGGCACAAACCCCATGTTCTTTCCCCTAAAATGACCTTAGTTCATCTCCATTCTCTTACCTTGATGTGTGATAATTAGAGATGTTGTCTGTAATTTTACTTGTAGATTAATGTGCTGCATTAATTAAACAGGACCACTGTGTGAGGTGTCTTGGGCTGCCACTCTGTAAAATCTTCTTCATCAGGCAGTGTCTGATCACCTTAAGGGGGGAACAAAGGGAATAGAGGAAACCAGCAATAATAGCCAAAGATACCATCTCCTTTCTTTCATCTGTGTACTCAGTTTTTCCTTCTAATTTTCCTTTTCATTCTGGCCCCTGCTGTTCAGGATCCCATACAGAGACTATCTGTATTTTATAGGTATTTGTTATAAACTAAGGAAAAGGACACTATGAAAACTTTTATTAACTTAGAAAGTGTTTAGCAAAGAGATCCATTCCAAGTCACAACAGTATAGGTTACAACTGGTCTTCTCCACTAAAAGGTTTTTAGATCATCTTGCTTTTGACCTTGCCTGGCTCTATCTCCTTTCTCCAGACTATGTGGAGCTGGGCTGTGCATTTCTTATCAGCCCGTCTTGAGAAGAAAGACTGTTCTACTTGACTCGAAGTTGGAGGTATTTAAGTTTATTGTTCTGTGCCCCATCCTCCCCTCAGTGGCTTGGAACCAATGGGAACTATCTGGGGCTAACTTCTTTTTGAGAATGCCGCATTTGTGCACTGACTTGAGTTCTTTCTGGTCCTTTTCCTTGTTCCTTAGTAGGTCCTGTAAACTCCTTTGTACATTTTGGTTCTGGGTCTGGTCATTCCTGTTGTTGTATTATTTCTGGCTGGTTGCTGACTTCAAGTCTTGTGAAAGTCAAGTTTCCATAGACTTGTTAGCATTTAGACTCAGCTGTCCCAGCATGTTGGAGCAGGTGTTACCTACTTCTTTGCCCTGTAGGCTGTAATCTGCTCACCATCTTCAAACTCAAGACCTACTGTAATGACTAACCTGGAGAAGAATGCTTCATTATGTTCCTAAACTGATGAGCTCTTCTCGTGTTCCTGCTTTGCTGGTTCTTTGTTTTTCCTGTAGTTTGCATTAGCCTCTGATTCTTTTTTTTTTCTCTCTTTCTTTTCTTTAGGGGAGGGGGGCACTGCGTTGGGTCTTCATTGCTGAGCGCGAGCTTTCTCTAGTTGTGGTGAGTGGGGGCTACTCTTCGTTGTGGTGTGCAGGCTTCTCATTGCAGTGGCTTCTCTTGTGGAGCACGGGCTCTAGGCATGTGGGCTTCAGTAGTTGTGGTATGAAGGCTCAGTAGTTGGGGCTCGTGGGCTCTAGAGCGCAGACTCAGTAGTTGTGGTGCACAGTCTCAGTTGCTCCATGGCATGTGGAATCTTCCCGGACCAGGGCTTGAACCCGTGTCCCCCGCATTGGCAGGCGGATTCTTTTTTTTTTGGCAGGCGGATTCTTTTTTTTTTAAGTCCCCATAAATTCCTTTGAGATATACCTCTTTTTTTTCCTAAATAAATTTATTTATTTATTTATTTATTTTTGGCTGTGTTGGGTCTTCGTTTCTGTGTGAGGGCTTTCTCTAGTTGCGGCAAGTGGGGGCCACTCGTCATCACGGTGCGCGGGCCTCTCACTATTGTGGCCTCTCTTGTTGCGGAGCACAGGCTCCAGACGCGCAGGCTCAGTAATTGTGGCTCACGGGCCCAGTTGCTCCGCGGCACGTGGGATCTTCCCAGACCAGGGCTCGAACCCGCATCCCCTGCATCGGCAGGCAGACTCTCAACCACTGCGCCACCAGGGAAGCCCCCGGCAGGTGGATTCTTAACCACTGTGCCACCAGGGAAGTCCCTAGCCTCTGATTCTTGATAAACATGTCTGATAGGATTACTCTCATGCTGTCTGGCTAGACCCGTTCCTTAAGCCTAGATGTGAACAATCCCGTCAGGCTATCCTCTATGGGATATTAGAGGGTGGAGTCTGGATTAGTATATGAGTTTGGATATACATTAAAACTAAATAACGCCTAGCAAATGAGGAGATAATCTTCTTACTAGAGAAGCAGGTGAGAAGATAGCCTGGGAACTTGGTCTGGTGCAGGGTTATAAGGAGTGTGAGCCAAAGCCTGTGATAAAGCTTTTCTGAAGAATAAAAAAAGTTAAATTACTCGCTCCTTACATGGTCCCAGCTACTGTCTTCCCATGCTTCTGGAATGAATTGTTCTCTAGTAATCTTCCTGTATTTGCTACTATAACTAGCTGGCATTTACTGGGTATTTGTTATTTGATAGCCACCAGCCTAAGTGCTTTGCATGGTCTATCTCATTTAAAATCCTTACAACCAAAAATAAGCGACAGTTATTTTCTGAGGTTTTTTACAAGTGGAGGCAGATGATATATAACTACAGTTTAGACGTTGTTGCAGAGCTTTTAAAAAATTGTTTTCCAACTTTTTTGACTGCAACCCTCAGTAAGGATTATATGTGTGTGTCTGAAACAAAAGTTTTGTTATATGATACATTTTTCTATTCCAAATTATACAATTTTATTGAAAAACAGACTGGCTCTGACTCTGTAAGTGGATTTTACTACCCACTAATGAGTAATGACCTGCAAGATTAATATGAGAAATAACAGTGATGTTCTAATGTCATCCAGGGGACCAGAAAAATTCAGACTGGACTAACTCCTATGCTTACTCTGATTATACTTTATAAAACTTGTACATCATTATAGACAAGGATCAAAAGGAAACTGGAAAAGCACAATATTCCAAATGTTTACTGAGCATCTACCATGTGCTAGGCTGAAGGCATAGGATCAAACAACTGTTGGGGCAATTTGCTCCGTTTCAAAAAAAAAAAAAAGGTTATCTGCTCCTGTATATATACTCTGTGTAACTTGTTAAAATCTTGTAGATCCATACTAAACAAGGCAAGCCAAAACTAAGGCAAAAACAATACCATCAGTTAACTAGAGATAGGTGAGACTTTCCTCCCTCAAGTTTCCTTTGTCCTGCCCCTTCTTGGGTTAGCAGGTCAGTAAGAGCCCAGAGCAGACTGGGCAAGATCCCATAACAAATTTGTAACAAAATTTAATCATCTTTTCCTATAGAGTATGTTTTAATAAAGAGTTCGTTTTTCTCTTTAGGTAAGTCAGTAGTGAATAATACCTGCTATTTCCCCGAAATGAATCTTTGCTGCTTTCAACTAGGTGGCTGTTTCATTAATTCCACTCATACCTCTGGCATGTGTCCCCCTCCCCGACCCTCAAATCTCACTGTGGGCTGTCATAGGAATTTAGGAGGCAGTCAGAATATCAGAGATAACTTTTTTAAAAAAAAATTCATTTTCACCTCCATTTCCATACACTATTAGAAAATAGTCTCATAAAACTTTTAAGCAGTGATGTCGCTCTAAGTATATGGAAATCTCACATTTGACATATATTCACACAGATTCATAGTTACATTCTACAAATCTTCTGGATGCTATGAAATTTAGAGTATAGTGTTAGGACTGGCCTAGAGTTGATAAGAGTTAAGCTCTACCTTTACTAATACGTTTATCTTATGTTGCTTGGCCTGTTCTTAGGGAAGAGAGCCTTCTGCCCAATGGCTTGTTGGCATCTGTTAGTACACTGGGGTTGGGAAATAAGGATCACAGCCCTAGTTCTGCATTGACTAGCTTTAGGTTCTGGAGTGAGTCACATAGTACATCTCAGTTTTCTTCTCATCTGATGAGATGAAATATTGGGCTGAGTATTCTCCAAGGGTCCTTGGAGCTCTGTGCTCTGAAGCTTTCTGTTTGAGAAAATGCAGTCAGAGCAAAGGATTCATTACTAACTCATCCTTATCTGTACTGACAAAAATAAGAAAACTTCTTATATTGGGAAAATAATAGCTGTCTGTTCCCATGTTCTGGTTTTTTTACCTTTCTATTTCAATTATGACTTAGGAAAGGGACTTTAGAATCAGTGTCGGTTCTCCCTTGGGAGATTTTTGCTGCCATTTGTTGACTGTTTTGGCTACAGTTGAATATCGTTTTGTGTCAGGACATTTATGTTTTGTTGAAGATCTTTATGATGTGTTATACCATGATACAATCACAAGGACATGGTTCTGGTTTTCCCTCATCAGAAAGATGCTTCCTAAGATGGAAAAATTAGAACTATTAGTGACATGAAACAATTTTTATATGAGTTTGGAATGAAGATTTTCTGTCTCTTTGAAGTAAAGAAGAAAATTAGGAAAGGATTAGGAACAGAATCTAATGCCAGTATGATGTTATGCATAGGGTAACTGTGTTCCTGTTCACCAAACTGAAATCCCAAACTAGGGGTATAATTTCAGCCCATATTGTTACATTATCTTCGTGTTTGTCAAACGTTTATTCAAAGTCCTTTTGAATCCACCTAAAGTGCTAATGCCTCATAAATGTTTAGAATAATTTGGTTCATAGGAGATAACTATTGTTGGTGTCCGAAGCTATTTTATGAGTGTAATATTAATCTCCAGTCATTTCTGCAGTGTCAGCCATGAGATACATGGAACCATTGGATTTTTCTGAATGGTCAGTGATCTGTATCATCTGCCAGAGTGTAGCTTAAACAACAACAGATGCTGTCTTTTCTTGTTTCTCAAGAATAACTGCAGTTATCATACCCCCTTTCACACATCCGTTACTATCCACATTTAGATAGATTAAAAATGAAGCTCTCTTTCTACCATAACAACTCTCAAATCCTACCACATCTCATCAATTTATGCGTAATAAGAGCATGATGTAACCTGTTCAGTCATTAGTTTTTTCTTTAATGCAAGATTTTTGAAGGAAGTTCATTCTATTTTTACTTTATGAATCATGTAAGTTCTTTATATTCCTAGGGTGAATTTGCCAAATGATCTGAAGTCTCTTCTTTCCCCAGCAGGGTTAGTCATCTCATTTTAGTGGAGCCTTGGGGTTTTCCTGAGCGACCAGACATTGCTGATGAAGAGAGACCAATTCCAATTTGGATCAGAGCCTTGGGAGCGGCATTGACTCCCTTTAACCCTTTAGCCAGCCTCAGGCTTGCAGGACCCTTTGGTGAGTGCTTGCTTGTATCTGTATCCTAGGAAAGCAAAATGTTTATACATAGCAATAGAGGAGTATTTGCTGATCACCATTGTTAGTTAAAATCTTAAAAACAAACAAAAATACTTTTTCTCCTCCTTCTCTAAAAAGTACCAGTCCATGCATAAAGGTGAATGAAACCAGGCTCCTCTCCTTAAAAAGGAGTCTTTAGGACTTCCCTGGTGGTGCAGTGGTTAAGAATCTGCCTGCTAATGCAGGGGACACGGGTTCGAGCCCTTGTCTGGGAAGATCCCACATGCTGCAGAGCAACTAGGCCCGTGAGCCACAACTACTGAGCCTGCGCGTCTGGAGCCTGTGCTCCGCAACAAGAGAGGCTGCGATAGTGAAGAGGCCCGCGCACCGCGATGAAGAGTGGCCCCCGCTTGCCGCAACTAGAGAAAGCCCTCGCACAGAAACGAAGACCCAACACAGCCAAAACTAAATATAAAAATAAATAAATAAATAAATAAATAAGACCCAGCACAACCAAATAAATAAATAAATATTAAACAAAATTTTTAAAAAATAAATAAAATAAATTTATTTTTTTTAAAAAAGGTCTTTATATTGTAAACATTACAGATAATTAGCAAGCAGAGGAGGTGGGAAATGCTAAGGATGAGGTTAGGTGACCTTGAACATTCTGAAAAAAGCCAAGCAAGCAGTGTCTTGGGGAAGTTTACCTGCTAGCCCCAGGCGTGGGAGTTTACCTGCTAGCCCCAGTGACCTGTTGAGGAGCCTTTGGCCAGTTAGTGATGTCCAGCTGGCAGGTCACAAAGCCTGACCTGACTGACAACCGTAGGATAACAGGTACCATCACTCAGATTCCTTTCTTGCCCTGTAATGTCAGAGTGTTAAGAAGATGAAGTCATCCTTTCCCACAAAGATCTGGGGGACTCCTGATTTGTGTTTCCGGTCATATTTTGAGTTTAGTCTCTGATTTAAGTTATTTGACCCTCAGCTCTTCTGCCTCAGCCTCACAGCCAAGGGAATTTCCTTCCCTCGTTGTCACAGATGGTGATGGTCTGGGCCTCTGCCTTTCTCTCTTACAGCTTATGTCAGTTGAGAGGGCTTTTGGCCGAAAGTGACTGAAGACCTCAGCGGTTTAAACCAGAAGGCCTTTTATTATTTCCTTAACAAGCAATCTGGAAGCAGGTGGTTTTAGCATTTGTTCCCAAAGCTAGCTCCTTGATGTTAGGGTTTGGGTCCGTGTATGTGCTTCTCTTGACCTTTTACCTCACAGTTGTTCAGTGGTTGCTAGGACAGGAAGCATCATCTCACAAGCTCTCCGAACAAGAAGAAAGGAAAGCATGATGCTCTTTGTCAGGGAAGGGGGTCTTCCCTGGGGGCCCCAGCAGACTTCTCCTTATGTCTCTGCCCACCCCTAGTTCTTCCATCAGCAAAGAAGAAATTTCTATGACTGATCAATCATCATTTGTTCCCAGGGGCTGGAGTGAGGGGCCTGCTTTCCTGGGCATGTTGCTGCCTAAATGATACGCAGAAGTCAGGTTCTCTTAGCAAGAAAAGAATAGAGGTGTCGCGGGGGTGGGGTGAGGGAGTGGCAATACCTGCTGCATAGGTGACTGTAGATTCTGCTGCCCCTGTCCAGGCCTGGCCCCCCCGCCTTGCCTGAGTGCCATCCCTTTGGGAGAGCAGCGGGACTGCAGCAATGACAAGAGGGCACAGGGACTGAACTGGTGACCACGCTACATGCCCTCAGTACTTGTGTAGGTAGCCTCTTTTCACCGCCCCCCCCCCAACCCCGAGTAGAGCCACGCCTTCTTAGGTGCCTGGTCCTCCTTTGATGAGCTGCTTAAGAGCTTTATAGTCCTGGCATGTAAGTGGATTTTGCTTGATCACAGTTACACAGGTAGCAATTATGGGAAAAGTAAAGCATAAAAGGAAACGAGGAGATGATGATGGGGGAGGGAGGATGCCTAGGAGGGGCCCTTTAAAGCCATGTCCTCTGCTTCCCATTGCTGTTTGCACGTGGTGGTGAGGGTGATGCAGAATGTCCACTGCATCATGAGAATTCTTGGTGGAGCTGTATCATTCCTTCAGTGATGGGAAGGCAGGGCCAGTGAAGAAGTAAGATCTTGCTGGAATATTGGGCAGTGACAGCAGAGAGGGAAACCGGCCAGTCCCTGGGTCCCCAAAGGGAAAACAGTAACCAGACAAACGTTCCTGCTCCTCATCCTCTTTCCTTTGGGGGTCTTGGCCCTGCCTCTCACCTCAGGGGTGGGACCGTGGGAGCCACCGTGGATGGCCTTAGCGGGGAGTTCTGCTAGTGTCCCAAGCAGAAACTCTGAATTAATTTTCCCAAGAAATATTTATATACCAGTTCACTTCATGTAGGTGCTAATGTGTTGTAATTGTGGAAGAAATACAAATTATGAAGTTAATTTTATGTATGAGCTGTCCTATTCACCTCCCTTGTTTAATAGAATTTATTTTCCTACAAAAACAAATCTTAGGCAACTGTTTCTGAGCTCCTAAAGCATATTAGTAAGTCAACATATGACAGACTTTTATTCTTATTTTAATCTTTCCTTAGGGAACTTGAGGAGAGCAGTTTCTAGGATCTGTGCTTTTTTCCACTTAAAATACATATTTGAATACATGTGTAATGTAGCATGTAGTGCTCATTATAGAAGCAAACACTAAACTCTTCTATATTTGTATATAAATTAAATCATAATTTAAAACATACATATAATTTGAAATGTTTGTTTTCTATTAAATAGGTTTAAGTCTAGTACAGCGTTTAAGGCCTGATTTCAAACGGAAGTATTCTTCAATGTTTGCAGATGATACTGTGACAGAATACATTTACCACTGTAATGTCCAGACTCCGAGGTAAGGTTTATCTAAATTTACTGTGTTTGTGTTTTAGACTTTTATTTTTTGAAAATATGAATAGTCCAGGAGACTTTTATCAGTATGTAAATGACTAAATTTAAAAGGACAAGTAGTTAAATGACTAACACTTCTTTTTATTTATTTATTTATTTATTTATTTATTTATTTATTTATGGCTGTGTTGGGTCTTCGTTTCTGTGCGAGGGCTTTCTCTCTAGTTGCTAACACTTCTTAATTTACTCATCTATTCATGGAGCACCTACTATGTAAAACATTGTACTGGATTCTGATGAGAGATTAAAAAGCCAGACATACTTTCTTCCCCTAAGGTGCCTGTGGATAGTTGAGGGAAGTCTTGGTCTTGGGCATCTCGTTAAGGTGGTCAGAGTTGAGAGAGAAAGAAGAATTTCAAATAAAGCAACATTCCCAAATGAGTATGAATGTTCTACAAAAAAGGAGTTCTGGGTTAAACAAGAATGGTTTTCTGTACCATGGATCTTCTTAGAACCGTTTTTTAAGCCAAAGGTTTTTTTTGTTGTTGTTGTTTGTTTGTTTTTTATTTTCAGCTGCATTGGGTCTTCATTGCTGCATGCAGGCTTTCTCTAGTTGTGAGCAGGGGCTACTCCTCGTTGTGGTGCGTGGGCTTCTCATTGCGGCAGCCTCTCTTGTTGTGGAGCACGGGCTCTAGGCTCGTGGGCTTCAGTAGCTGTAGCTTGTGGGCTCTAGAGCACAGGCTCAGTAGTTGTGGCACACGGGCTTAGTTGCTCTGCAGCATGTGGGATTTTCCCGGACCAGGGCTCGAACCCGTGTCCCCTGCATTGGCAGGCGGATTCTTAACCACTGCACCACCAGGGAAGCCCAAGAGGAAGGGTTTTGAATCTCCCAGGTGCGTGGGAGATACTAGGCAGCATTTTCAAGTTCATTTGCTGATTACGCCCTTCTTTTACTCAGCACTTCTTCAAGTCTGTGTGTTAGCAGGAGAAACACTGCTGCAGCGGTGAGGAGTAAGTGAGGGGCAAGGAGAAGGGGAGTCTGCATGAATTTTGGCAGTGATTATGAGAGAGAGCATAGTCGTTAGAGGGAGCAAGAGGGCCAAGCAAAGGTATTTCTTTTTCTTTTTTTTTAAATGACCTGTGGATGTTGTGTACAAGGCACCGGTGGAGAAAACAGAGCCTGAAAGTCTTGACGAGCTGGGAGGAGCCTGGAAGACAGAGCCTACAGTCGTTAGGGAGAGGATCAAGAATGGAGCATGACGATGAGAGCTCCAGTTCTTGTGCTGCGTTCTGTACCAGAATTATTGGAGGAGTTTGTCAAAAATGTGGTGCCTCAGCAAAGGAAACCATAAACAAGATGAAAAGACAACCCTCAGAATGGGAGAAAATATTTGCAAACGAAGCAACTGACAAAGGATTAATCTCCAAAATATACAAGCAGCTCATGCAGCTCAATATCAAAAAAAACAAACAACCCAATCCAAAAATGGGCAGATGACCTAAATAGACATTTGTCCAAAGAAGATATACAGATTGCCAACAAACACATGAAAGGATGCTCAACATCACTAATCATTAGAGAAAAGCAAATCAAAACTACAATGAGGTATCACCTCACACCAGTCAGAATGGCCATCATCAAAAAATCTACAAACAATAAATGCTGGAGAGGGTGTGGAGAAAAGGGAACCCTCTTGCACTGTTGGTGGGAATGTAAATTGATACAGCCACTATGGAGAACAGTATGGAGGTTCCTTAAAAAACTAAAAATAGAACTACCATATGACCCAGCAATCCCACTACCGGGCATATACCCTGAGAAAACCATAATTCAAAAAGAGTCATGTACCACAATGTTCACTGCAGCACTATTTACAATAGCCAGGACATGGAAGCAACCTAAGTATCCACTGACAGATGAATGGGTAAAAAAGATGTGGCACATATATACAGTGGAATATTACTCAGCCATAAAAAGAAACGAAATTGAGTTATTTGTAGTGAGGTGGATGGACCTAGAGTCTGTCATACAGAGTGAAGTAAGTCAGAAAGATAAAAACAAATACCGTATGCTAACACATATATATGGAATCTAAAAAAAATGGTTCTGATGAACCTAGGGGCAGGACAGGAATAAAGACACAGACGTAGAGAGTGGACTTGAGGACATGGGGAGGGGTAGGGGTAAGCTGGGACGAAGTGAGAGAGTAGCATTGACTTATATACACTACCAAATGTAAAATAGATAGCTAGTGGGAAGCAGCTGCATAGCGCAGGGAGATCAGCTCGGTGCTTTGTGACCACCTAGAGGGGTGGGATAGGGAGGGTGGGAGGGAGACACAAGAAGGAGGGGATATGGGGATATATATATGCATATAGCTGATACACTTTGTTGTACAGCAGAAATTAACATTGTAAAGCAATTATACTCCAATAAAGATGTAAAATAATAATAATAATAATTGTAATGAAGACCATTGAATATTAAAAAAAAAGTGGTACCTGAACTCTGTCTCTAAGACTCTAATTCAGCAGTTCTGGGCTGCATCTTTAACAAATGCTTCAGATGATTCTAGCCATAGACCATGCTTTAAAATATAAAAGTGGTACCTCATCCTTTCTAAGACTGAAACTTGGGTGAAAGGCTGAGAGGTGAGATGCAGAGACAGCCTCCTTCACTTTTTTTTTTTGTGTGTGCCTCTCTCCCTTCTGTCAGAGAATATGTACACTGACTTTATTAAAAAGATTGAGGCCATGAGAGCACTTGAGGTATAGCTGTAGCCTCAGTCTTTTTAATAAAGTAGGTTAGAGGTTCTCTGCCAAAGGTGAGGGAGGCTGGAGAGGTTTGGGGGTCCCCCAAGGGTTTGATGTTTTGTGACTCACCAGGCAGTTGGGTCTGGTGGATTAGGTCTACACACTTCATTGACTTGTTTCAACAGTTTTTAGTGGCCTGTTCCAGGGACATCATCTGTTTTCCTGCATGGTCTTAGTGGTTTGTTCTTTACCTACTCACATTTCATGATTACGTGTGCCTGTGTAATCCTAGTTTGTTGCCTTTCTTGTGGTGGAACTTGAATTCATAAACGGCCGTTCAGAAGCACACCTAGTACAAGGAAAGAAGAAAAATGATGGCAGAATGTATATGTCCTAGGAGTTTGCCAAATGTTCTGTATTTTATGTGACGGTCAGTCAGCTGTGGCCATGAGAGAAGACATAGGAGAGGCTCAAGAAAACAAAGTTTAGTTTACTCACAGGTCCTAGAGAGGGGGTCACTGAATGCTGTGAAGGGTCACAGGGGACGCACCAGATTTTGGTCAGGTGGCAGAAGACAGGAGTGAAGGGAAGTCCAGGCGGGAGCCTTTACTGGGTTCTGCAGGAGAGGCAAGGCAGCACAGGGTGGGCAGTGTAGGATTTGCTAGTTGAATAATTTCAGTGCGCACTAAGATATAGGGGCGGGTTCTAGTTGTCTGGCACCTGGCCCTGGGATGATTAAGGCAGAGGAACATTGCCTCCGGGATGTGCAAGCCAGACACAAGAGGTGCAGCTCTGGATTGGTTAGTTTGCGTATAAAGGCAGTCCCAGTTGAGTCCTTTGCTGTCTCTACGAATTGGCTAGCTCCAGGAGGCTGTCTCTCCCCGGTCGGAAAGGTTTTTAAAGATGGCAAACATCATAACAGGCAGAAAATTTTAAATATAAACAATACACAAAGAATACTTAAGCTGAACTTGTTCTTATCTTGGTATTGGTTTTGCCATTGTAGGTAAAATGCTGGTGCCATGAACATGTGGAAAAGCTGCCTTGTAAATAAGTTAGAGTGAAAAAACATATTTCAGTTATCCCCACAGGAAATTTGATGATTTTATGATAGGGACTTAGGGTTGCATGTTTTGATTTGGAAGATGATCATTTTTTTTTTAGAGTTTTTTTAGAGTTTAAAGCATCCTTGTTTATCTAACAAAAGCATATATCTTCTGTGGGGTTTGTTCCTTACATTTCCTAGTAAATTATTTTCTATGTAAGCTGCGGTTACATAGAAAAGGAGGAGAAGCTAAATATGAGTGTGTTTTGATAGAGGTGGGAGTGTGATACATACTTATCCCCCAGAATCATACGTATGATTTTCTCCCTTTAAGTGGTGAGACTGCGTTCAGAAATATGACTGTCCCTTATGGATGGGCAAAAAGACCAATGCTGCAGCGAATTGGTAAAATGCACCCTGACATTCCAGTTTCGGTGATCTATGGTGCGCGTTCCTGCATAGATGGCAATTCTGGCACCAGCATCCAGTCATTACGACCACATTCATATGTGAAGACGATAGTAAGTGTGTGGTTTATTTTTGGTTTATAGCTGTAGGTGAAGTCTGTTCTATTATCTTTGCTTTCAGTGAGATTTCAGGTCATCCCTGTGCTTTCACATCTAAGCAATACCTGCAGCCTTGGTCAGAGACCTGCTGTCACTTGTGATGGGGGCAGGGTTTGACCCATACAAATCTTCATGTCCAGACAGCGAATCCCCATTCTTAGGCCCTTGTCTGTCCTAGAGCCACAGCATCTCCGCAGTGGGAGAGACTGAAAGAGGGACAGACAGGTCCAATAGCACTGCGACCACCTCCCAAGGCAGCACATTCTTACTTTGTTCAGTGTTTCTGTTGGCCCTATTGTTAGAGGTCAATTTAGAATGTTATTTTTGCATATTAAAATTTTAGTAAGGTTCACTGGATTTTCTCTTTATTCTCAGATCCTTTATTTAATAAAGCATATAATAGTTACTACAGATCAGTATTGCTTTTTCTTTTATGTTTTATATCTAGCTGTTCTCACTTTCATTGCTGAGTGTCTTTGTGTGTGTCATTGTATTTTATTAGATGCTTTTACTCCCTGACCATCTGACTGCTTTTCGTTTCCTAGGCCATTCTCGGAGCAGGGCATTATGTGTATGCAGATCAACCAGAAGACTTTAACCAGAAAGTGAAGGAGATCTGTGACACTGTGGACTGAGCACACTGCAGATGATGTGGGAAATGCACATGGCTAATACAGTTCCTCAGCAATAATTTGCAGGCTGCGACGCAGAGTAAGGAATCTCACATGAGAACCAGGCAGTCTTCTTGACTGTACTTTCCCCATGTTTTCTTTATGAAGCTGCTAGCACATTTAAACCAGTTAGTGCCTTCTAGAAGAATGACTTTCCTTTCTTCAAAATCAAAATATACAGGAGTCTCCAAATCTAGTGGCTTTAATAAAAGGTTATTTGTCCCTCTGCTGTACTGAAATATTGTAATTTTTCAACTGAAATTTTTATTTCTAACTTTGCTATATCAAGTATTTTTTATATTGCAGTCTGTATTGCCAATTATAAAAAGTGATTTCTGGGTTTATTATTTTATATAATGTAAAGGTGCACCTTATTTTCCTTGCTTATATATACTATGTCTAATAACTGATAGAGTTAAACAAAATTTGGTGTGTTTTTATGTAAAAATTTGTCACTTTCTTAGAATGCTTCACTTTGTTTTTGAAATGGAGTGTTGAGACAGGGTTTTGGTTAAAAAGATGGGAGTTGATTTCTAGCATTGATTTTTCTGATTTTCCTCTGTTCTCTATTTAAGGCTGCAAAGCCATGTTCACCGTTTTAAATGTGATCCATCCTTAAGTATTTCAAGTACTGAAAAACCTTAACTAAAAGTCTATCCTATTTTCCCCCATTAATACTGTTATGCTTTTCTTTGAACCAGCATGCAGCAGAAGGAACAGATTTCCTCACTGAGGGGTCACTAAGACTGTTACCTTCCAGTAAGCCAAATCATATGTTTTCATCTAACTCTTGTAGACGGGTGCTAAAACTGGATTACATTTTTACCACTAAAATATAAAAATCGGTGGTGCTATTATATCTCATGGCACCAGAAGTCAGCTAGTACTTGGGGGGGTTTTTGTTTTGTTTTTTTAAGAGTTTTGTGTTGATTAAATAACTTACATACTTGAAGTTATATTACAAAAATTCTGTAAGGTTGATTGAACTATTTGACAGTAACCACCATCAAGTGTAGCACTTTCTTGCTGTTTTTAATACAAGGAAAGCTTCTCTGAAACTGTGAAAAAGCTCCATGTGGTAACTGGCTACTACTGAGAAGACCCTCTGCAAAAGGAAGTTGAATAGGATGGTCACCAGCAAGTCATCTTTGCCTTATGTTTTGCTTAATGTTGCTTGTCTAGGAGAAAGGTGGTTATGTAAATAAAAACAGTGAACTAGAGCAAATAATGACTTCATAGTTTTGTTGTTGCATTTAAAAAATGATTAATTAGGAAATCTTTAGTTGTTAGGAAATGTAAGGTTGTATCACTGTTGATTAACTGTGAGGAAGAGGAATGTTCTGTTTTCAACATCTTCCCTGCCCTAAAAATAGGCACATTTCACTGAAGCACGACAAGTAGCTTCCCAGTGAGCAATTTGTCTCAGTTGTGGGATGGACTAGGTTAGTGCAGAAGGTAACAGGAGAGCCAAGTCAGATTTCTCTACCTTGAGAATAAAAGTAGTCTTTACTTTTTTAGTTTGTATCTTGGATGGCCAGATTCAAACCTATAAGTGGTGCAGATAATTTGGGTCATTTTTGGTGTTTTTATTTGACACACTCTCCAGTCTCTCTTAATTTTCCTTTGCTGGGTGAATGACAGTTTTCAGTCGTACAGGAGGGTTTCTGCACTGGAAACGTGGTCTCAGACCTTAGAGGGAAGTTACTAGGTTCACTTAGTAGATGGGGCTTCTAGCCATAGATGTGCCAAGTGATTCAGGGAAAAGATGTACCCAGGTGTCAAGTGGAACTTATTTTCCTAACAACTAATTTTGGTTTCTATGAAAAATATTGCCATAATTCTTTTTAAAAGGTGAATTTTACCTTGGGCTATTGTATATGTAAGTTTGTGAAGACTGAGCTAACACAGAAGTTCCCAATCCTTGAATTCCTGAAAATAGAGTGGGTCCTAAATGTTTTCTTTAAAAAAAAAATCTATTTCAGTATTTGAGCTTTGCTAAATTATGTACAATGTACTTTATTTTACAGAAAATGAAGGAGGGATAGCACTACTAGATATTATAACATACTATAAAAAATTGAGAAAAAATCCAGGAATTTAGTATATTATGATAAAGGAATCATCTTACTGGTGGAGAAAAAGACTTTAAAAACGGTGTCGAGACAAATGTGGTTAAACACCTGGAAGATAATAAAATTGAATCCATTTCTCACACTGTACAGAAAGATAAAATCCAAATGGATTAGAGACCCAACTGTAAAAATGAAACCTTCTAAATAACTGGAAGAAAACGTAGGCGAATTCCTTTATGCTCTGAGAGTGGGGCAAACATTCCTATGACTGAAAATCCAGAAGCAATAAAAGGAGGAGTTTATATCTAACCGAAAGAGATTTGGATAGCCAAAAAAAGCGAAGTTAAAAAGTAAATAATAAACTGGCAAAAATATTTGCAACATTTATCACAAAAGGCTAATATAGCCCTAATAGGTGAAGAATTTCTAAACTTTGAAAAGAATCAGAAAGAACGGGCCAAAAGATACAGACAGGGACTTCCCTGCTGATGCAGTGGGTAAGACTCCACGCTTCCAATGCAGGGGACCTGGGTTTGATCCCTGGTCAGGGAACTAGATCCCACATGCATGCCGCAGCTGAGAGTTCGCATGCCACAATTAAGGAGCCAGCAAGCCACAAGGGAGCCCGCCTGCCGCAACTAAGACCCAGTACAACCAAATAAATAAATAAATAAGATATGGACGGTTCACAGAAAATAAATTGCAGATAAATAGCTCTTAAACATATGAGGATATGCATAATAAGAGAAATGCAAATTAAAACTAGTGAGATACCATTTCTTTTTTTTTTTTTTTAATATTAATTAATTTATTTATTTAGGCTGTGTTGGGTCTTCGTTTCTGTGCGAGGGCTTTCTCTAGTTGTGGTGAGCGGGAGCCACTCTTCATCACGGTGCGTGGGCCTCTCACTATCGCGGCCTCTCTTGTTGCGGAGCACAGGCTCCAGACGCGCAGGCTCAGTAGTTGTGGCTCACGGGCCTGATTGCTCCGCGGCATGTGGGATCCTCCCAGACCAGGGCTCGAACCCGTGTCCCCTGCATTGGCAGGCAGACTCTCAACCACTGCGCCACCAGGGAAGCCCAGATACCATTTCTTGCCTGTTGGATTGCGAAAAGTCCAAGTTACATAGTGCACTCTGTTAGTGAGACAGTGGGGAAACAAGCACTCCAGAAAGTACAGATTCCTGTGGATGGAATTTGTTAATAACTATCAAAATTAAATATGAGTTTATCCCTCAACCAACAGTCTCACTTCTAAAAATCTATCTGAGTTGTACTGGTAAAAATATGAGATGGTGTATGCACAAAGATCTTCATTACAGTGCTATTTATAGCAGCCAAAGAGTGTAAGCCACCCAAATCTCCATCTAGAGGGGATTGATGGAAGAAACCTGGCACATACATACAGTGGAATACTGCACAACTGTTAAAAAAAAAATGAGGGAGCATCTCCAGGAGGGAAGAGGGAGAAGGCTGCAGAACCACACACACATGGAGACACATCTCAGTTGGTCTCTAATCTTATTTGTGAAGATTCTGCCAGTTGAATGCCTGAAAAGGGAGGTGGGATGGCCTTCGGATTGTACCAGCTTAGCTGGCATTGCTAACCAACTGTTGCAGGCTCTGAAAATAAAAACAATCTTGAACTCCTGCCCCCTCCCCCCCCCAAAAAAAATGCTGTCCTGGAGTCCTCTTCAGAGTAGAGGAAGTGAAAGTGAAGAGCAGGTTTGTTGTGCTACCTGATTATGTAAGAAAGGAGGAGACAAATGAAAAAACGAGCATGCATTTACTTATGTTAAAAAAAAAAGAAAAATGGAAGGATTAATTACATCAATAACTAATAAATCAGTTCCCTTGGGTGGGGGGGTGGTAGGGAGCTGGCCAGAGATGGCACCTAGATCTGTATCTTGTTTTATACTTTTTACTTCGGGACACTGTCAGTGTTTTCTGTAATTAAAAAAGCAACTCTTAAAACTAAAACTTAACTATCTATCAAATTGGTGGTGTAACCACACACAGAACAATTACTTCAAGCGACTTTAAAGCCCAGCATTTGTCTGCACTTTCCTAATGGAATATATCCTGTGAACTACAATGAAAACTTAAACTGCATTTAATATTTTTATTTTTAGCAATGATATTGGTGTTGTCCTTTTGAAACTCTATGTATTTACATATGATAAAGCAAATATTAAGTCAAAGGAATTAAGAGCCAAGATTTTTAGTACAAGAAAGAAGAGATACAAGAATAAAATCAAGTAAAAACCCTGTAATTGTATATTTCAATTGGAAGTACCAGCAAAATACAGTGATTTATTTTTCCTAAAAAATACATGTTGCATAGCTTTATCCACTGAAAAGGCCTAGGAGCAATCAGATCTCAGTGGCAAGGCATACCCTAGCACCAAGACTGTCCCATTAGAAGGGGCAGGGAAGGGACAAGATGAGGCTGGACCATCTTGTGTCTGAAAGCAAGGAAGCAATCAGAGTAAGGTCATGTCAAAAGGACCCAGGAGCCAACTGGAAGGGGCTTCCATTGGCCAAAGATGGAACAATTTGAGCATCAAAAAGAATAACAATTGACATGAAATATATAAAAATCTATGAGGTCATAATGATAGTTTAAAAAAAATCTATTAGTCACCTTTGGAGATTATTAGGGCACCAAACTTACTATTTTGAAAATTAACTGGAAAAATGAAGTATTTATCCTGATTCCTTTGTGTATCAGGTTAACCTGATAAGAGAACATTTTTCGCTTAAGAATCATAACTAAATGCCAGAGAATTGATAGGATTAGGAAATCACCCTATTTAGTAACAATACATTACTAAATAACCAAGAGATCACTGAAGAAATCAAAGAGGAAATCAAAAAATACCTAAAGACAAATTACAACGAAAACACGATGATCCAAAACCTGTGGGATGCAGCAAAAGCAGTTCTAAAGGGAAGTTTATAGCAGTACAGTCCTACCTCAAGAAACAAGAAAAATCTCAAACAATCTAACCTTACACCTAAAGGAACTAGAGAAAGAACAAACAAATCCCAAAGTTAGTAGAAAAAAAGAAATCATAAAGATCAGAGCAGAAATAAATGAAATAGAAACAAAACAATAGCAAAAATCAATAAAACTAAAAGATGGTTCTTTGAGAAGATAAACAAAATTGGTAAACCTTTAGCCAAACTCATCAAGAAAAAGAGGGAGAGGACTCAAATCAATAAAATTAGAAATGAAAAAGGAGAAGTTACAACAGACACCGCAGATATACGAAGCATCATAAGAGACTACTACAAGCAACTCTATGCCAATAAAATGAACAACCTGGAAGAAATGGACAAATTCTTAGAAAGGTATAACCTTCCAAAACTGAACCAGGAAGAAATAGAAAATATGAACAGACCAGTCACAAGTAATGAAATTGAAACCGTGATTAAAAATCTTCTAACAGGCTTCCCTGGTGGCGCAGTGGTTGAGAGTCTGCCTGCCAATGCAGGGCACACGGGTTCGAGCCCTGGTCTGGGAAGATCCCACATGCCGTGGAGCAACTGGGCCCGTGAGCCACAATTACTGAGCATGCGCGTCTGGAGTCTGTGCTCCGCAACAAGAGAGGCCGCGACAGTGAGAGGCCCGCGCACCGCAATGAGGAGTGGCCCCCACTTGCCGCAACTAGAGAAAGCCCTCGCACAGAAACGAAGATCCAACACAGCCATAAATAATAAATAAATAAATAAATAAAAATTAAAAAAAAAAAAAAGTTTGACAATTTACTAAAAAAAAAAAAAAAAAAAATCTTCTAACAAACAAAAGTCCAGGACCAGATGGCTTCACAGCTGAATTCTATCAAACATTTAGAGAAGAGCTAACACCCATCCTTCTCAAACTCTTCCGAAACATTGCAGAGGAAGGAACACTCCCAAACTCATTCTACGAGGCCATCATCACCTTGATACCAAAACCAGACGAAGATGTCACAAAAAAAAGAAAACGACAGGCCAATAACACTGATGAACATAGATGCAAAAATCCTCAATAAAATACTAGCAAACAAAATCCAACAACACATTAAAAGGATCATACACCATGATCAAGTGGGATTTATCCCAGGGATGCAAGGATTCTTCAATATGCACAAATCAATCAATGCGATACACCATGTTAACAAATTGAAGAATAAAAACCATATGATCATCTCAATAGTTGCAGAGAAAGCTTTTGACAAAATTCAACACCCATTTATGATAAAAACTCTCCAGAAAGTGGGCATATAGGGAACCTACCTCAACATAATAAAGGCCGTATACAACAGACCACAGCAAACATCATTCTCAATGGTGAAATACTGAAAGCATTTCCTCTAAGATCAGGAACAAGACAAGGATGTCCACTCTCACCAGTATTATTCAACATCATTTTGGAAGTCCTAGCCATGGCAGTCAGAGAAGAAAAAGAAATAAAAGGAATACAATTTGGAAAAGAAGTAAAACTGTCACTGTTTGCAGATGACATTATACTATACATAGAGAATCCTAAAAATGCCACCATAAAACTACTAGAGCTAATCAATGAATTTGGTAAAGTTGCAGGATACAAAATTAATGCCAGAAATCTCTGGCATTCCTGTACACTAACAACAAAAGATCAGAAAGAGAAATTAAGGAAACAATCCCATTCACCACTGTAACAAAAAGAATAAAATACCTAGGAATAAACCTACCTAAGGAGGTAAAAGACCTGTACTCAGAAAACTATAAGACACTGATGAAAGAAATCAAGGATGACACAAACAGATGGAGAGATATACCATGTTCTTGGATTGGAGGAATCAACATTGTGAAAATGACTACACTACCCAAAGCAATCTACAGATTCAATGCAATCCCTATCAAATCAGCAATGGCATTTTGTACAGAACTAGAACAAAAAATCTTAAAACTTGTATGGAGACACAAAAGACCCCAAATAGCCAAAGCAATCTTGAGGGAAAAAAACAGAGCTGGAGGAATCAGACTCCCTGACTTCAGACTATACTACAAAGCTACAGTAATCAAGACAACATGGTACTGGCACAAAAACAGAACCTAGATCAATGGAACAGGATAGAAAGCCCAGAGATAAACCGACGCACCTATGGTCAACTAATCTGTGACAAAGGAGGGAAGGGTATACAATGGAGAAAAGACAGTCTCTTCAATAAGTGGTGCTAATATATACAATGGAATATTACTCAGCCATAAGAAGAAACGAAATTGAGTTATTAGTGAAGTGGATGGACCTAGAGACTGTCATACAGAGTGAAGTAAGTCAGAAAGGGAAAAACAAATACTGTATGCTAACACATATATATGGAATCTAAAAAAAAAAAAAAAGGTTCTGAAGAACCTAGGGGCAGGACAGGAATAAAGATGCAGACATAGAGAATGGACTTGAGGACACGGGGAGGGGGAAGGGTAAGCTGGGACGAAGTGAGAGAGTGGCATGGACGTATATACACTACCAAATGTAAAATAGCTAGCTAGTGGGAAGCGGCCGCATAGCACAGGGAGATCAGCCCAGTGCTTTGGTGTCCACCTAGAGGGGTGGGATAGGGAGAGTGGGAGGGAGATGCAAGAGGGAGGGGATATGGGTATATATGTATACATATAGCTGATTCACTTTGTTATACTGCAGAAACTAACACAACATTGTAAAGCAATTATACTCCAATAAAGATGTAAAAAAAAAATGGTGCTGGGAAAACTGTACAGCTATATGTAAAAGAATGAAATTAGAACACTCCCTAACACCATACACAAAAATACACTCAAAATGGATTAAAGACCTAAATGTAAGACCGGACACTATAAAACTCTTAGAGGAAAAGATAGGAGGAACACTCTTTGACATAAATCACAGCAAGATCTTTTTTGACCCACCTCCTAGAGTAATGGAAATAAAAACAAAAATAAACAAATGGGCCCTAGTGAAACTTAAAAGCTTTTGCACAGCAAAGGAAACTATAAACAAGATGAAAAGACAACCCTCAGAATGGGAGAAAATATTTGTAAACGAATCAACAGACAAAGGTTTAATCTCCAAAATATATAAACAGCTCATGCAGCTCAATATTGAAAAAACAACCCAATCAAAAAATGTGTAGAAGACCATTTAATAGACATCTCTCCAAGGAAGACATACAGATCGCCAACAGGCACATGAAAATCTGCTCAACATCACTAATTATTAGAGAAATGCAAATCAAAACTACAATGAGGTGTCACCTCACACCAGTTAGAATGGGCATCATCAGAAAATCCACAAACAACAAATGCTGGAGAGAGTGTGGAGAAAAGGGAACCCTCTTGCACTGTTGGTGGGAATGTAAATTGATACAGCCACTATGGAGAACAGTATGGAGGCTCCTTAAAAAACTAAAAATAGAACTACCATATGATCCAGCAATCCCACTACTGGGCATATATCCAGAGAAAACCATAATTCAAAAAGACACATGCACCCCAATGTTCATTGCGGCACTATTTACAATAGCCAGGTAATGGAAGCAACCTAAATGCTCATCAACAGACGAATGGATAAAGAAGATGTGGCACATATATACAATGGAAAATAGCCATAAAAAGGAACGAAATTGGGTCATTTGTAGAGACGTGGATGGACCTAGAGACTGTCATACAGAGTGAAGTAAGTCAGAAGGAGAAAAACAAATACTGTATATTAACGCATATATGTGGAATCTAGAAAAATGGTACAGATGAACTGTTTGCAAGGCAGAAATAGAGACACTGATGTAGAGAACAAACGTATGGACACCAAGGGGAGAAAATGGGGGGAGGGGGTGGCGGCAGTGGGATGAATTGGGAGATGGGGATTGACATATATACACTAATATGTATAAAATGTATAATAAGAACCTGCTGTGTAATAAATAAATAAAATAAAATTCAAAAAAATAAATAATTAAAAAAAAGAATCATAACTAAATGCCAGAGAATTGATAGGATTAGGAAATCACCCTTTTGTCACCTGTAGTGAAATAATGGATCTAGGCTGCTGAAAGTATTAGGTAAAAAACTTATGGGTGGGGCTTCCCTGGTGGCACAGTGGTTGGGAATCTGCCTGCCAATGCAGGGGACACCAGTTTGAGCCCTGGTCCAGGAAGATCCCACATGCTGCGGAGCAATTAAGCCCATGCGCCACAGCTGCTGAGCCTGTGATCTAGAGCCTGTGCTGCGCAGCAAGAGAAGCCACCACAGTGAGAAGCCCGCGTACCGCAACTAGAGAAAGCCTGTGCGCAGCAACGAAGATCCAACACAGCCAAAAATAAATAAATAAAATAAATTTTAAAAAAATTTTATGGGAAGTGTTTTATTGGATGGCTCAAGTTGATAACATCTGAACCCAGTGATCAACCTTAGCATTAATAAAAAAGGAACAACCAGAAGTTACATGCCTCTGACGTGTTGCAGTAGCAAGAACCCAACACCAGCCATGATGAATTGTTGCCCAAAACAAATGAAGTAGAACTGGAATCTAAGCAAGCGTTTTACATCTAACGATCAATTTGTGAAAGCACGGGATACTGAGGAACATGTTAAACAACAGGCTTAATCCAGAATGTGGGAAAGTCCACAGGACAAATAATCCACTTTCTTCAACAAATCGAAGGTGTAAAACAAAGATGGTGGTGGTGGGACTTAAAGATTGGAGAAACTTAAAGGACTTGTTTGGATCCTGATTTGAACAAAACCAACTTAAAAAGACATTTTGGGGAACAATTAGAGGAGAATTTAAGACGGATTGGATATCAGATGATATTAAGGAGTTAATAATTTCACTGGGTGAAATAATGGTATAGTGACTATGTGTTGTTTGTTTTAAAGCTCTTATTTGTTCGAGATACATACTAAGTATTTGTGGTTAAAATTATGACTGGGATTTACTTGAAAATATTCCAAGAAGAACACGGCAGGGGACAGGAAATAGAGAAGATGAGCAGAATGTTTTGCTGAAGCTGAGTGACAGATACAAAGGAGTTTATTATTCTATTTCCTTTACTTTTATGCGTGCTTGACAGTTTCCATAATAGAAATTTAAAGAATGAAAGAGAATGGGAGAATGGGGGAGATTGGAAGTTGCCAGTATAGACAACTTTTTTTGGGGGGGTGGGGAGTAAAGAAAGAGCAGAAAAGTAGGTAATAGCTGGAGGGGGAACCTTATGATTAATTTGGCAGAGAGGGGGAAAATGATGATGCAGGAGAGAATGGTTGGGGTGATGTATTAGCAAGGCTAAGGGCAACTAGGAACTCTCACACACTGCTGGTGGGACTGTAAATAGGTAATCACCACTTTGAAAAATAATTTACAATATATTGTAAAGCTATATGTGCCCCATACTACTTGACGTGGCACTTTCGTTTCCAGTAGTCAGTCCCACAAATACACCAGCACCAGTGTGCCAAGACAGCTACAAGATGTTCACTGCAGCACTGTAAGATTAAAAATCTGGAGCCCGATATATGACTGATTAAATTCCACACTGGAATATTATGCAGCCTTAAAAATGAGGTGGATCTCCATATATGCATGTATCAAATCATCGTGTTGTACACTTCAAACTTACTCATGTTATATGTCAATAAGATTGCAATAAATGGAATGTATGAGATAGGTCTATCTATAAGTGACAATATGGAAAATTTCCAGAATATCTTTAATGGAAAAAAACAAAGGGGAAACCCCCCAAAATTCAGAATAGTATTTCATATATATATATATATATATATATATATATACACACACACACACATACACAGACATATAAATATATGTATACAGAATACACTTACCGTGTACTCATATATATAGACATTTTGAGGAGGGTAAACATGTACATGAGTTTGTTAATAGTGATTAGCTTTGAAGAGGGCAGTTTGTTCTGTTGTATATGCTTTTATAAATTTTGGATCCTTGCACATTCTTTATGTTTTTTTTTTTTTTTTTTTTTTTCATGTATCTTTATTTATTTTATTTATTTATGGCTGTGTTGGGTCTTCGTTTCTGTGTGAGGGCTTTCTCTAGTTGTGGCAAGCGGGGGCCACTCTTCATCGCGGTGCGCGGGCCTCTCACTATCGCGGCCTCTCTTGTTGCGGAGCACAGGCTCCAGACGCGCAGGCTCAGTAATTGTGGCTCACGGGCCTAGTTGCTCCGCGGCATGTGGGATCTTCCCAGACCAGGACTTGAACCCGTGTCTCCTGCATTGGCAGGCAGATTCTCAACCACTGCGCCACCAGGGAAGCCCCATTCTTTATGTTTTAATAAAATCCCTATAAAATATAGAAAAACTCTTGTTTACATACGAAATAGGTAAGAAAATAACTGAAGGGGCTTACTGGCTCGGTGTTCTGTGTGGATGTGTAGACCCAGACTCGGGGGAGAGGGACAGGTGTTCAGAGTATGGAAGGCTGTAAGTCTCAGTAATTTAAATTGTTGAAAATCGAGCTATAAAGTTATAACTGGTCTTTGTTTGACCGAAGATAGAAACACAGTCCCAACTTGAAACTGCCCTCTTCATTTGCTCTCTTTTGCTTAAACTTGTTGAAAGGGTGACCTGAATTAGAATATCTATCTCCCAGTTGGAAACCAGACTTAAGTGCAGGTCTTCCCTCTAACCCTTACTCTTTTCACCTTTCCTCACAGGTCTCCTCTTTCAAATAAGTCATGATGGGCAGCAGAGAAAGGGTTTATTGATGTTGCTATTTGGTGTTAAGTGATGGGGCTTTTTCTTCTCTTTTTATTGAGGGGGTGGGAGTTGGGTGTGTAATTTATAAGTACTTTTGTGCATGATCTGTCTTTCCCTTTTCACACCCCTACAATTCTCTAAAGGGGCAAACAGCCTTCCCTCTGCCTTGGATTCTGAAGTGTTCCTGTTTGTCTCATCCCAGCCCTGGCCAGATATTTTTCTTTGATTTTTAATTTTTTTTTATTAAAAGATACCAATATGAGATGAAAAAAAAAAAGAATATCTCCGTATCTATGAAGCTCTACCTCTATTTCTGTCTCTCCCCATCTCATATGCACTCCTGTATTTCTCTTGCTACTTCCTCTAAAACCTCTCTTTAGAAAAAATTTTGTAACGTTATACTTAATTAGAACTAGAATATCTTTTTTTTCTGTAGTCTGGCTTTTAGGATTACTTAATTAGATTAGCTCCCAGATTTAAAATTGAAAAACACTCTTATCAAATAGTTTACTAAATAAATGGGTAAAGAATTTTATTCAACCATATAGTTTAATCCTTAAAAAAATTTCTGTATACTCACTTAAGGCTTAGAGAGTTTCCATGAAGTGGCCATTAATTGTTTGAAAATTTAGAATAACCCAAGCCTTTTTCCTTATTAAACATTGAATCCATTTTGAGAGAAGGGTGACTTAGCTGACAGATGTGAGGGCTGAGAGTTATAAATCAGGTTTGCCACACTGTATGACTTGGGACACTTGTTATGAAGACAGGTATGAAAAGCTAAATGACTGGGCCCATGTCCTCCTTGGTAAAATTAGACATATTGGTCACAGTGACCAGGGTGGGGGGATTAAGTGCATTACAGACATTACTGCTATGTTTGTTGTGTTCATTATGAGCCATTTCCTAGTTTTTACCTATGAGTGTTTTTATAATTGGAAGTTACAGCAATGGAAACAATGTTGAGACTAAGATGCCAGACACGAATGATTGGTATTTCACCTTCCTGTGCCAACCAGCTTGCTATATTTCTGCAGCTTTGCAAAAACTCCAACAGATCTTTAACCTACATCTATTCAAGTCTTGAAAATGCTGCTTTGCATGGAGTGGTGGGGGGGGGTGGTTCGGGGGATTTGGAGAGGAAAAGATGGCAGAGGGAGGCCTTGTGCTGACATGCAGGAGACTACCGAGGGACCGGTGTCCTGTCTCTGTGTGACGGGACATATCCTAAAAGTTTTCAGTGATGATCTTAAGAAGGGAAGCATCTCCTCTGTGTCTCCAAGTGACTTCTCAGCTTCCCGTGGCCAGCACCAAAGATGTGGGCAGCTGACACATCTTCCTTGGCAGACAGACACCGTCTCTTCAAGTGCAGCCTGTTTCAGCCGACATCTGAGCACGCGGTGTGGACTGCATTAGCTCTCAGAGCAGTGAGGCTCCAACTCTGCTCGAGTCATTGAAGCTCCTTTTGACAGTGCAGAGTTGAGGCCCTACCCCCAGCGGATGCTAATGCTGCAGATCTGTGGGTGTGGCCTGGGAATTTACACTTTGACAGCCTCACCCCCACCCCCAATACATCTGACAGAGAAGTGTTGGTTTTTTGTTTGGTTTATCAGGCAGTTAATCTGATTGGACTCAAACTGCTACAAACGCTGTCTCTTGGTGGCAGCTGAAATCTCAGTTCAGTCATTGTATCCTTAGCTACAGTCTGGCCCTTACAGCCAGCTGGAAATTTGGGCAGAGGTTATATCCAGACTTTGAGGTTCCCTTCTCGGGTTCTCCCCTTTCCAGGACTCCCCGTCATTTTGCAGTGACCTTGCTTGCCCTGAACTCTCTGGTTCTTGAAGCCAGAAAGACTGCTGGTTGTCTCCCAGAGTTCTGGGCCCTGGGTTGTGACATTCCCTCAGGCTAAGAGCTGTGAAAATGCTCTTCTCTATTCCAAGTATCGAGTTCCTTCCTGACTCTGCTTGCCTTTGATCATTCTCTAGTGCCTTCAGAGTATTGTTTCTTGGTCTTGTCCAGTTGATGGTTGTTATAGGTGGGTTTATTTGGTCCCCAGTAGGATCTTCCCCAGCTGTCCTGGAAGTGGAACTCTTGGATCAGACTTTGAGGTCACCGTTGTCCAGTGTTTCTTTTGTACAAGCTTGAGACCTGGCTAGGAAGAGGCTTGCATCACTGAAAGACAAAATTGCATCTTATTTCTGTACTTAGCAATCTGTGGAGAGTTCACTTTACTGTAGAAATGTCAACAAGAATTAGCCAAAGCAGGAAATGTGGTGTGGTATTTGTACTGCTTTTAGAGAGTTTGGCCCAAAACTAGCTGAGATGAAAACCAAATATAGTTTGCAGTCAATATCCCGTCTGGAAACTGCCATTTCTACCTCATCTCCCTAAAGCAGCTTCGTTTTAAACCTTTCTATCTTTAGCTTTTGCTGGCCTCATAGGTCTTGCTTACCATGCCCACCAGTGGCTCCAGAGCTTGCAATGTTTTGTTGGCCCATTATTTCTGAGTCCTTTGCCCTCTCTAGAATTATATTTCTCGTACTTATGGTTGGAGCCATGCTGGTTCACTGTCATCTAATAGCCATAGTGCTGTACATTTCTACTAAGCCAACAAAACCAAAGTGCTTAAATTCTTAAGAAATGCCAAATTCTCATAAATCAGGAAGGTTCGGACAACTTCAGATAGTAAAGTACCCCAGTATTCTGCATTGCCCAGAGCCCCATGGCACCAACTGTAGAATGAGATTAGTGAAATCTTTTTAGTCCGGAAGTGAGCAAAAATCTTGAGGGATGAATGCTTTTAAACTTCTGCATTGCTGATGGAAACGATTCATAATTCCCTAAACTAACCCATGACAACCCTAAGAAGAGATGCTCCTGACACATTCCCTCCATATGTCCACTCCCTGATGCTGATAAAGAAGGAATCTGGAAATAATAAGCTGGCTCTACTAAGGGGTTTGTTTACTAAAATAATGGAATTTATGTACTAATATAATATGGAATTCTGTGAGTCACAGTCCTGTGACCTGTGAATTGGAGCTCTGACATCCAGCTTATGCTTCATTCATCTTTGGCTTGTGGGGACAGGAGCCAGCCAGCCACTAAGGCAGGTGTCACACACATACCTATTGAGCAGCCTCCGCTATCAGAGACACAGCTGAGAGCCAAGGAAGAGGAATCAGGCCTGAGTGCTCAAAATGGACACCACCAAGACTCGCACATAAAGCCCTGGATGTCCGAAGATGCCGAGACCCTCCCTCAGCATCCAAGCAGCTGGCATTCTCACCACACTTCCAAACGGCTCTTTTTAATCTGATGTGTGGCTTTAATCCACATAAAAGCAAGGATTTCCTGGTTCCTAACCTGTTTTCTGGGAGAGAGTCTGAACAGCAAAGAATAAGTTGGTTCATTTAAAACTATAAGCTTTTTATGTTTTCATGGCAGCTTTAACCATCATGGCCTTGGATGGAGCTCCCAAGAGATCCACTCTCTTGGAAAAGCAGTAGGTCCCCTCCGTGTAAATGAGGGGATTTAACAAAAGAATGTTCAGCGGTGGTGACCTCATGATGAGCTTGGCAGAGAAGATACAATTGGGAACCTGGTGTTTTTGAGGAATGGAAAGATGGTCATCTCAGAGGACTGGAGGAAGATGGGGTCCTGTGGGTGAAAATGGGGAAAGCACAGCACTTTTATAAAGGTGCCACAAGTACCTTACCTCATCCTAACTATCTGTTCTGGGCACCGCATAAGATTTTGGATTTCATTCTAAGGACAATATATAGATGTGGAAGTATATGGGGAAGGTGGAGGATGGAACCAGGTACATTTGAAAGGTATCTCCATTTTCAAAAGGAGGAAAATGAAGTTCGGAGAGGTTAAATGACTTGCCCAAAGTCATACAGCTAAAGAGTGGTCAGCCAGGACGTTGGAACCAAAATAGTCTCATTCCCTTTAGAGTGTTTTCATTTGGACTTCCTTCCTTCTGCATAATGTTGCCAAATATTATAAATAATGTGCAGGTTTGCCCTGCCATGTGTTCGAGTGGGCAAGATCTTTACAGAAAACTAAAGACACGACAAAGTTCATTTGATTATCTAGCTAAGTTTTGATCTAGATCTCACAAAACTGCCAGCACCCGAGCGAGGCAGAAGTACGTAGGTATTTTCAGAATGATTACAAGTTCCTCTATGACAGAAGGTGCTCAAACAAATGTTATAACAGTACAGGCCACATTCAGGACAATGAGTAAGGTGTACACCCTCTCCTACTGGGTCATAAGCTCTTTGGGAATCTATTTCTGCTTGTCATTCTTTTGTGTACTTTTGTTAACTTACTGTAAGATAAACATATTGCATTGTTGCAAAGGGAGAGGGATTGCATCTGGCCGGGGGGGATCAGAAAACTGGAAACGGGAGGTGGCATAAGAAGCTGGTGTTAAGCCAGTGTTTAAATACGATTCATCTTTCATAAGAACTAACATTTATGGAACACTAATAGTGTGCTGGAAGCTTTGCAACATTGTTTTATTTAACCCTGGGGAAATGTACGGTTATTTCACAAATGTAACTTGTTAGACCAGATGCTACGGGTGCCAGTACCCATGTGGCTTTTGGTGAGTCAGCTTCTACTGGCATGGCTGTCAACTGGTTCACCCTGACCTTTCTATTGAGGACTAGTGTTGGCTGACAGAAGAAGCCTTGCCTGGAGATGTAATCTGGAAGGCAAAGTCAAGGAAATCTGACAAAGAGATAAGAAATAGGAAAAAACCAAGCTGATGAGAGGTATGAATATTGGAGTTCCCGGATCTATCTTCCATCTAATAAGCATTCCAGAAAGAGAGACTTTAAAATTTTTTTATTTTAATAGCGAATAGAAAATAGTGGGGGTTTTTTTGTTTGTTTTGTTTTTTTTAAGTGAATTGCTTTGAGGTGCCCCCAGGTTGTGAGAAGCAATAACGGGGGGAAAAGTCACACACAGACATCACCTAGTGACGTTTCAACCTCTTAATGATGCCAAAGATCCTTGGCTAAGGATAAAAAGAAAACCCTACAAGTTTCCAGAGGGAGACATGCACGTGAAGTTTCAACAAATAGACTGGCATCTGATTGCTCGTCCTCAAAGTGGGAGCTATCTACAAAATTCGGAAGGAAAATGATTCTGAACCTAGAATTCTGTGCCCAGTTTACTATCATTAAGTGTGAGAACAAAATAACAATGTCCTTGAACATGCAAAATGCCAGACTAGACTGAATGTATAATTTGTGGGACACAGTGCAAAATGAAAATGTGGGTCCCCTTGTTTAAAAATGTTAAGAATTTTAAGATGACAATATCAGAACATTAAATCAAGTGTGAGGTTCTTCTGAATACAGGGCCCCAGGCAACTACCCAGGTTCACATGACCATGACAATCCCCTGGACCTAGAAAGCTTACCACCTGCGAGCTCTTTCTGGAAAAAAGAAAAATTAATTTAAAAAAAAAAGGTGAGAGGGGAATTCCCTGGCAGTCCAGTGGTTAGGACTTGGTGCTTTCAACTACCATGGCCCCAGATTCAGTCCCTGGTTGGGGAACTAAGATCCTGTAAGCCGCGTGGTGCAGCCAAGAAAAAAAAAGTGAGGAAATAAACAAAACAAACAGGACAAAACACCAAAATACCCTCCCAGTAAAACTTCTAAGTCCTCTGTGGGCCATAGTTTGCCAACCCCTGATTTAGAGTCATATGACATAGGTGAATCAGGAGGGGTCAGGTTGAGACAGGAAGTGTGAAAGATTAGAGTTAGCAGGGCATTGCCTCATTCACCTCAGGCTGTGTAAATGGCATCCCACGGAGTTGTGCAGTGCACAGACTCTACAACCGTACATGATAGTCCTGAGGGTAAGATTGAAAGAAAACAAACCTTCCAATCTAGACTGTCCTACCCTAGGAATGGCTAAGTGCTAAGGCCCTAGACAGCACCCTGTTCCTTGGTGGGGTGGGAATGACAGATTGTGAAAGAGCCTTGGAAAAGGAAAGTAGGGGTGGGGTGGGGCCACTCACTTGCTGAAAGGTAATGCACTTCCAAGAATATCAGGTTCTCAGCAGTTGTCAGTATCATGCAATGTATTAGTTGCCAGAGGATGACGAAGGCAGACCCACCCGGTGACCTGATCTCGTGGAATTTGGCCTCCCTGCTTCCTGTAGGGCGTGTACAGCTCTGCTCCACCGTGGAAGCAGGGTCAGAAGTACAGAAGGAAAACCCTCATGAGGCAGAATCACGCATCTCAGAAAGGACTAAGAAGGTCATCGTTCTCACTTTCCTGGAACTCCGTTCCTGGGCTCCTGGGCCAGTTGGACACACAGTTGTGCAGTAAAGCCAAGGTAAACTTTGGCCACTCCTGACAGCAGCTGCTCCAGCAGGTCAAGAGCAGGACAAGGTACAGGAGAGATTAAAGTGGTTGCTGCTTTCAGCGGGTTTGACTAAGGCTGGGTAAGAAAGACGCAAAACTCATTCGTCTGACAAGTTCCAGGCTGTTGGCAAAGACCATCACGAGAAGTTCTGCTCTGGACAGGGGAGTTTGCCCAGCAAATGCTGGGACAAGGGTGCTGTGCTCGGGAGTCGGGGGATAAATGAGGCAAGGCTGGAGAAATGGACTTGGAGCCAGAAAAGGAGATGTTAGTGAGAGCAAGGGAGGTCCTGGTGGGAGATGGGGAAGGCCACTGCTTTGCCAGGGTCTGGCCTGCTTGGCAGGACCATGGGCATCACCTACCAAAGGAAAAACACAGGCCTGGCTCTGGTGAAAACAGCTTCTCCACCAGCTGCTTTTAAAATCCTGATCTTGGCTGTGGAGCTGGGGATCAATTATGCGACAATAGCATTCACACGGCTCACCCGGAAAATCAACTCAAACTTCTCATGTCTTGCTTCGACTCAAGTCCCCATGGGTGTCCTGCTCCGGAGCTGGCTGTGTACCCAGGGGTTGGATGAGTTGCTCAGGAAAGTTTATGAATTGAATAACACCAGGATGAGTAACCAGAAGTAGTTTTCTAAAAAAGATCTCCAGGGAAAGAAGCCCACTCCCAGGTTCTGAGACCTGTATAGGTGGGTTGCTTCCTGGAGACCAATGAATGCACTGGATTGAAGGTTTTTGAAACTGGTAATGCAGCAGAACGACCTCAGGGTCTTGTTAAAAGTTCTGAGGCCCAGACTACGGAATCAGATTCTCTTGGCATGGAGGCCAAATATCTGGATCCGACAAGTTTCCTGGGTGCTTTAAACATACAGCCTGGTTTGGAAATCCAAGCATAGAGGACCTCCAGAGATTATTACTGTCCCTAGAGCAGAGCTGAAACGACTGCCCCAAGCTGCCCACGCTGCCCCGCTGCTCCTGTCCTGTGTGCCCGACTGTGCTACAGTCCAGAAGAGGGAAACCAGGAGCGCTTGGTTAGGACATGGTACCTGCCTCCGGAAGCCCCCAGCGCGATGTTTAAATCATGGCACCAGCTACTTGCCCCTCCACAGGCGGATACAAAGTTAGGGAATCCAGCCCCTGAATGGAGTAAATATGGCAAAGCAGGAAAGTGGTTAAGAGTTGTCTTCCCAGTGCGCAGTGGCTGCAAACAGCAGCCTCAATAGTGTATGCAGCCTGTTGCCCTAAGGGACCTCGGAGACAGCCCTTTCCAGTGGACATCATGACTGGCATGCTGTCCCCAATCCAGGCTCCAGACGGGTATGCGCAGTGCCTTTGGAAAGCCCCAGGGCACAGTGGCCAGGGTCCACATTGGCCAAGTCATAATGTCCATCCACACCAAGCTGCAGAACAAGGAGCATGTGATTGAGGCCCTCCGAAGGGCCAAGGTCAAGTTCCCTGGCTGCCAGAAGATCCACATCTCCAAGAAGTGGGGATTTACTAAGTTTAATGCAGATGAATTTGAAAACATGGTGGCAGAAAAGCGGCTCATCCCGGATGGCTGTGGGGTCATATACATCCCTAATTGCGGCCCTCTGGACAAATGGCGGGCCCTGTGCTTGCGAGAGCCTTGGCGCTGTCCCCTCCTTACTCGTGCCCACCAATGAATCCTACTTTCCTGTCAAAAAATTTAAAAAAGAGTCGTCTTGCTGTTTTGTTGGTGGTGGTGGTGGTGCTGTTTGTTTTGTTTTGTTTTTCATTGATGTTGGTGAAAATCCAAAGGAGCCACGTCAGGCCACTCTCAAAGGCAATTGGTACAAGGGATCGTTCACTTCCATCTGCACATGTTTAAAATTCCATCAGCAAAGTCATAAAGCATATAGAAAAGAGAAAGGAAAGGGAATTAAAGCTTCAAATGGAAGAATAAGAAAATACGCTAAAATACGCAGAATGAATATGGTGATTAAGGACGCAAAGTCAGAATTACCGCGCCCATATTCTAGTGGTCAGTACTGAAGATACAAATACATAACTAGACACACAAACTAGAAATACATTTTAGGTTAAAATGAGAATTTGTGCTAATGGAAAGAGGATTAAGATCTAGAAAATCATCCAGACAGCAATTTTTTTAAGCAGATCAAAGTTATCAGACTCTTCAATGTTTGGTGGACTCCTCCAGTGAAATGCAGAGGCCTGGAGATCTTTAGGGGGATCTTTTTGATTACAAATTCAACTTCTTTAATGGTTGAATGGTCCTCTAACCATTCGAGAAATTGAATTCAGAGTTTAAAATTTCCTGAAAAAGTAAATCTCTTCTGGTTTCAGCTCTGACATGTAAAGAACCTGGAAGTCATTACTCCCATCCTTAAGAAAAAGCTTTAAAAAACTGAAAGTCGGTGACTTTTCTTGGACCCATCACAGAACTGAGGTCACAAGGCAAACAACCACTTCAAAACCTGGAGAGACAGGCAAATCCAAAGAATCACAGCCAAGATCTGTCTACCTGGGGCAGAAGCAAATGGTGAACTGGGGCAAATGGTCTTCAAAGATAGAATAGACAAAAGGATACTGTCTTTAGCAGATAAAGGGCTGACACCCGTGATGGGGAGAACATGCAGACCCCAGAGAGAACGTGAGCAAAGACTATGGATAGGCAAGAGGAGACATAAAAATGCTCAAAACAGTTGTGGGGAAAAGTTCAAGTTCACTAACGATGAAAGAAAAGCAAATTAAACCCCTGAGATAGGTTTCCTAAATTCTCTCCAAGCTGGCTGGAGCAAAGACTCTCTCTGGTGGCCACATCACACTGTTACATCCTTTCTGGAAGGCAGTTTAGCAGCTGATGTCAAGAACCTTAAACACTGTGTGCCCTTTTGCCTAGGAACTCCAATTCTAGGAAACTGCCATGAGAAAAACAGTTGGGGTCAGAGGCTCACACCCAAACATATTTGCCTCACACTACAGTGATAAGGAAATGCCAGAATATTGCAAAATGCTGGCAAGGAGCCGGTGTGTAAACAATTCATGGTATCTATTAAAATGAATGTGGAGGATCCACTAAAATTACACTTAGAAAGCATTCTTGATCATAGGATAAAATGCTTATGGTGCTGTCTAAAGGGGAACAAAGAATACAAATTTGTATAAATCACGTATTTTCACCTGCACTTAAAAAAAAGCAGTTGAAAGGAAACATACAAAATATTAAAAGAGTTTATGTCTGGGTGAGAGCTGGCAGGGAGATTGGAAAACACAGATAAATATTCTTAAATCTAGAATTTCAATTTAAACAAGCAATTTTATGTTCAAGACTTCTACAAATCTTTTTTGTTGAGCTTAAAAACCTTTTTTGGACTATAAAAGTACATCAACTCAATAAAAGTTAATTAACGAACAATGTGCTGAAATAATTAAATTGATAAGAAAACTCATGGAATTTTCTAAAAGCCCTGACTACTTACTGTGATTATATAAATTGTACATAACAGAGAAAATTATTTTAGTGATGGGAGGAAAGGGAGAGGGGGATGGAACATGAGCCTATGTCGAAACCAGTGTGTGTGTGTGATGGAGGGTTTGTGTGATTCATTTATGAAATCACATCGGAGAGCAGTTCTTTCTCCATTTTTTTATCCCTTTAGAAATATTTTAAACACAGAAAGAATGCCAATAATATAACCCACTCCTAGATTCAACACATGTTAGCATTTTGCTACATTCAGATTCTTTTATTTTTTTAATTAATTAATTTATTTTTAATTAATTAATTTATTTATGGCTGTGTTGGGTCTTCGTTGCTGCGTGCGGGCTTTCTCTAGTTGCGGCAAGCGGGGGCTACTCTTCATTGCGGTGCACGGGCTTCTCATTGCGGTGGCTTCTCTTGTTGCAGAGCATGGGCTCTAGGCGCACGGGCTTCAGTAGTCATGGCACGCGGGCTCAGTAGTTGTGGCTCATGGCCTTAGTTGCTGTGCGACATGTGGGATCTTCCCGGACCAGGACTCGAACCCGTGTCCCCTGCATTGGCAGGCGGACTCTTAACCACTGCGCCACCAGGCAAGTCCCCAGATTCTTTTATTTTTAAGGAAATAAACACTGTGGATACATTTGAATTCCCTCCTTAAACCCCTGCCCCCTCCAGTTCATTCTCTCCATCCCACCTGCCTCTTGTCACACTCACACCTGTTGATTCGCTGCTTTCCTATCCTATGAGAGAAGCAGTTGTCAAAATTGTAGCCATGAACTTCATTTATTTGTGCATCCAGTACAGCAGAGGTTTCCCCCACCATAAGCCTGTCCAGACAGCCTCTGCCTGGCCAGGTGGCTGCCTGCTGTGAGCCTGTGACCGTGTCCCTCAAAGGGCACCCCCCTCCCAGTCAGAGGCCCTGGACACTCTCCCTGCTCAGCCCCATGGGCTGCGTGACCTGAGAAAGTCTTCACTGTAGGACAGCCTCTTCCTTGGTACCAGAGGCATCTGGGCTGTGATTTGTGGTCCCTTCAGGCTCGAGACTAGGAGGCCAGGCAGCATCTCTGGGTCCCTCCCCACATCGCAGCCTGTTTTTCTAGCCTTCCTTTTTCGTCTTTCCTATGCTGACTCTGAGAAGTGTTTCCCGCATTTCATCCTTTGAGAACTGCGATGGTGGAGGAAGCGGACACGTGGAGGGCAGTGAGGAGCTGGGGGCTGTTACCATCTGTCCGCAGGGTGCTTTACTCACTAGCAGCTGCTGGGTTCACTCATCAAAGATTTATTGAGCCCCTGCTCTATAGGAGGCACTGTCCCAGGCTTGGGCAGACACAGACTCAGCTTCTGTCTTGATGAGCTGCCTCTTCCTGCTGTAATAAATTACTGCAAACTTGTGGTTTAAAACAACACAAACGTACTGCCTTGTGATTCTGAAGGTGAGAAGTCTAAAATCTAGGTGTGGGCAGGGCTGGTTCCTTCTCAAGGCCTCAGGGGAGAATCTGTTTTTAGCCTTTTCCATCTTCTAGAGGCCACCCGCATTCCTTGGCTTGTGGCCCCATCCTCCATCTTCAAAGTGTATCCCATCACTCCAACCTCTGATCTGTCCTCCCATCTCCTTTTTCTGATCTCTGACTCTCCTGCCTCTCTTTTATGAGGAGCCTTGGGATTACGTTGCCCACCGCCCCGCCCCCCCCCGCCCCCCCGCTGATAATCCAGGCTAATCGCCCCATCTCAAGAGCCTTAACTTGATCACACCTGCAAAGCCCCTTTGCCACTAAGGTAACATATTCACAGGTTCTGGAATTTAGATGTGGACAGCTTGAAGTGGGGGGATCAATCTACCTACCACACTGCCCCCGTGGCAGTTTTCACTTGTGATTAGTTGTTAAGTCATAGCAAATGCAGAGGGAGGAGAGGTGGAGAGCCTCAACAGGGAGGTCAGAGCCCTCCCCAAGGAAGCGACACTTAGGCCAAGACTGGGAGGCTGAGGTATATTGAACATTTGCAGAGGGAACAGCCCCTGCGGAGGCCAGGCAGCAGGATGAGGCCGGGGTGGGGTTGGGGGGATGATGAACTGTCTGAAGCCTGATAGGTCAGGAGGAGGAGAGAGAGGAGGAGAGAGTGGCTTGAGATGAGGTCAAAGGGGGAGGCCGGGGCCAGACAGTCCAGGCCTAGGGGTTTGGTTAAAAGACATTTTTCTTACTATCAGTGGAGGTGTGTAAACAGGGGATGACTGACTGACTTATTTTTGAAAGTTCCCTCTGGCTGTATTGTATGGAGATGACCCTGGGGAGGGTATTCTGACCTTGCCCTGTGTGATGGAGAATTAGGGCTCCCCCAAAGATAGTCATGTCTTAGAGAAAGACAAATATCACATGGTATCGCTTATATGTGGAGTCTAAAGAAACTGACACAAATGAACTTATTTACAAAACAGAAACAGACTCACGGACTTAGAGAATGAACTTATGGTTATGGGGGGGAAGGGTCGGGGGGAGGGATAGTTAGGGAGTTTGGGATTGACATGTACACACTACTATATTTAAAACGGATAACCAACAAGGACCTACTGTATAGCACAGGAAACTCTACTCAATATTATGTAACAACCTAAATGGGAAAAGAATTTGAAAAAGAATAGACACATGCATATGTATAACTGAATCACTTTGCTGTACACCTGAAACTAACACATTTTTAATCAACTATACTCCAATATAAAATTAAAAGTTTAAAAAAAAGTATGTATTTGTATAACTGAATCACTTTGCTATACAGCAGAAATTAACATAACATTGTAAATCAACTATACTTCAATAAAATAAATTTTTAAAAATCATTAAAAAAAAAGGCCATGTCTTAATCCCTGAAACCTGTGGATGTACTGTTACATGGTCAGGGGGAATTGAGTGGCAGATGGAATTAAGTTGCTAATCAGGTGACCTTAAAATAGGGAGAGTGGCCTGCATGACCCAAGTGGGCCCTATGTAATCACTGAGGTCTTTAAATGTGGAAGAAGGAGGCAGGTGAGTCAGCACCTAGCACTCAACTAGCTACTGCTGGCTTTGAAGGCAGAGGACAGGGCTGTGAGCCAAGGAGAACAGCAGCCTCTAGAAGCTGGAAAGGCGAGGAAATGAATCCTCCCCTTGAGCCTCTGGGAAGGACCTTATGGACATCTTGACTTGGTCCAGAGAGATCCATTTTGGACTTCTGAACTCCAAAACTAGAAGACAGTGAATTTGTGTGTTGTTTGAAGCCACTATCGTTGTAGTCATCTGCACAGCAGCAATAGGAAGCTAACACCCCTGGAAGTTCCGGGACACCATTGAGGGTTAAGTCGGGGAACAGGGAGTCGCCGAGGGAGGGGACTTGATCGATTGTTCTCTTAAAAGGCCTTGATCCTGGGATCTGGGGAGGTGGACACTTCATTTTATGAAAAAAGAATCAGAGGCTTAGAGTGAGGGATAAAGCACTTTACCTAGGAAAGAACAAAGTTAAGAATTACATCCAACTTCTCAGAAACCATGCAAGCAAGAAGAGTGTGGAGTGAAGTATTTAAAGTGTTGAAAGAAACCACCAACCTGGAATTCTGTGCTTTGTGAAACTATTTTTCAAAAGTGAAAGAAAAATCAAGACTTTCTCAGACAAACGAAAATGGAGGGTATCTGTTGCCAGTAGATCTGCCTTGCAAGAAAATGCTAAAAGACATTTTTCTTTAAGAAGGAAAATAATATAGGTCAGAAATTCAGGTCAACATAGAGTAAGGAAGAGCATCAAAGAAGGAATAAGTAAAGGTAAAATAAAAAACTTTTAGTTTTCTTATACATGGATCTAAAAGATACATTTGCTCAACATAATCCCGACAATGTATTCGCTCATGGGTAATTGTGCTCAGGCCACACAGCTGGAAGTGGTGAAGGGAATAACCCAACCTTTGTCAGTTTGGGAAGGTAAAGCCCTGCTGCGAGCTGCAGCCCCGCACATGGCGTCAGCATGTTACAGGTTTGTGCAGCACCCGTGGAACTGAGCGGTCCAGAGTCCCGTTGGGGAAGAACTTGTCCAGCTGCAGGATGCAAGCCGTGAGCATCTTCACATCTGCCTCACCCAAGGTGGGACGCCAGCACATGCGGCACCTGAGCCAGCCAGGGGCATGAAAGCCTGGCCATGTGGGTCAAATGTGGATGCCGCCAGGCGATCCTTGCTGCAGAGCCCTTTGCGAGACCAGAACAAGACTTTGGATGGCGAAGACAGTCCTTGGAGACAGAAAGGCTGCAACTAGGGGCTGCGGGAGCCCAGCTTTGCATTCTAGGTAGTATATACTCCAGGCTGCTTTTGTTTTCAGCACAGAAAAATGAGGGGCCTCCCCATCTTTAATGCTTGTTTTGGTTTTTGTTCTTTCTTTTGAAGGTGAGGAGTGGGTGCTTGCACATGTGTTTTGGTAACGGAGAAGCAGAGCTCTTGGACGGTGGATTCCTGGGGAACTAGCATCCTCCTGCCCTGGCCAAGTCATACTCATGCCTCTGCCTGGCTATACATCTCAGTTTCCTGCCCCCAGCTGCCTGCAGGCAACAGAATGAATTCAGCACTGGGCAGGGGCACCACATTATCCCCTGATTCACAGTCTGAGAGGGAAGCTGACCTTACCCATTCAAAGGGCAGGGGGAGCCATTTGTCCCCACTCATCACAACTTCCTCCTGGCTCCTGCCTCCGACTTCTGGGAAAAAAGAAGGCACTTTATCCACATCCGCACGGTAGCTTCTGGTGAGAATGGAAGGGGTGGAACAGGGCTCAAGCAGCCATGAGTGAAGCCTCAGAAAGCTACAAGGACCATGTAACAATAGGGATGTGGATACCAGCCCAAATCATTTTTCTATGTCAATCGCTGAACACTTTGTTTTTCAGAAATTCTATCTCTATATATGCAGAGATTTTAGTGTTTCAGCTTCACATGTAAGGAGCTTGGAAGTCACCGTTCTGTCCTAACAATACATAAAAAGCCGAATAGACTGAATAACAACTCCTCCTGGATCCATAAGAGCGAAGGACACTGTCAAACCACTGCCCCCCAAGATGGGAGCGGCAGACAGGTGAATACAGGGAGTGCTGGCTTAGCTGAGCAGAGACTCATGAGTGGAAACCAGTGCGGGAACCAGTGCCTGGGTAGGAAAATCTCAAGGTAATTGATGAATCATTGGAGCTCAGTGTGGACAACTCAGAGTTAAAAACTCCAGGGGGACCCCAAAAGTCTAGGGGTAAAAAACTCCATGACACTGTGAGATTTACCTCTAGGAGTTCTACCAGTATTCCCACAATAAATATCTGAGAAAAACCTACTCAGGAGGCTGGCAGGTGGAGGGGAAAAAACCACTCTGCAATATGCCTTAACAAGGCTGCCCCCAGGAGAAACTAGTTAACCAGAGCCTAACCTGCTGGGGTGTTATCAGAGCCTGAGTGACCCGGGGAAAGAGAAATACCCAACTCCAGCCCACTCAAGCCATCCTGTCCCACCTAAGGGGAAAAGAAAAAACAAACTCTTGTGAAGTTCACAGACCAGGAGCACAGGCTCACTGAAAGACTGAGACCTAATCACAGGACTATAGAACACTGCCCCTCCCCAAACCTCCCCACTACATTGCTAAAGGCCTATTTATAGCAGTTCCGTTTTTTTTTTTTAACTGAATATAGCAGTTCCTTTTACCCAGTACATCATGTGTGGTTATGAAGTAAAAATACAAGGCATACCAAAAGACAACAGTTTGAAAAGAAAGAATGAGCATCAGAATCAGACATGGCAGGGATGTTAAAGTTTAAAACAACTAGGATTAATATGGTAAGGGCTCTAACAGGTAAAATAGACAGCACACAAGAGCAGATGAGTAATGGAAGCAGAGAGAGAAATCCTAAGAAAGAACCATAAAAGAAGCGCTAGAGCTAAAAAATACTAACAGAAATAAAGAATGTCTTTGATGGGCTTTTTCGTAGAGTGGACATGGCTGAGGAAAGAATCTCTGAACCTGAGGATATCTCAATAACCAAAAAGCGAAAAGAACAAAAACAGAACAGAGTATCCAAGGACTGTGAAACAACTACAAAAGTATAACATGTGTAATGGGAATACCAGGGGGAGAAGAGCAAAGAACAGAAAAAATATTTGAAGAAATGTTGGCTGGGAATTTTCTAAAATAATCTCAGACATCAAACCACAGATCCAAGAAGCTTAGAGAATAACAAGGATAAATTCCCCCCCCCCCCACAAAACACCAAACTATACCTAGGCATATCATTTTCAAAGTACAGAAAATCAAAGATAAAGAAAAAAATCGTGAAAGAAGACAAGGGAAAAAAAGCACTTTACCTATGGAAGAACAAAAGTTAGAATTACACCCAACTTCTCAGAAACCATGCAACAAGGAGAGAGTGAAGTGAAATATTTAAAGTGTTGAGAGAAAGGAACCACCAACCTGGAATTTTGTACGTTGTGAAGTTATTTTTCGAACGTGAAGGAATAAAGACTTTCTCAGATAGACAAAAATTGAGGGTATTTGTTGCCAGTAGATCTGCCTTGCAAGAAAATGCTAAAAGACATTTTGCCTCTCTAAGAAGGAAAATAATACAGGTCAGAAACTCAGATCTACCTAAAGTAAGGAAGAGCATCCAAGAAAGAATAAAGGTAAAATAAAAACTTTTATTTTTCTTATTCTTAATTGATCTAACAGATAAATTTGCTCAAAATCATAGCAAAAATGTATTTGCTGATGTATAATTGTCTTATGTACATATATATGCTTATGTATGCTTATATCAATAGATAAGTGCAATGAGTGACAACAATGAAACAAGGAATGGGAGGGAGGAAATAGGATGATTTTATTAGTGTAAAGAAATGCAACAGACTTTTGTATATTAATCTTGTATCCTGCTACCTTGCTGAATTCATTTATTAGTTCTAATAGTTTTGGTGTGGAGACTTTAAAGTTCTATGTCATAGAGTATCATGTCATCTGCAAATAGTGACAGTTTTACCTCTTTTCTTCCAATTTGGATGCCTTTTATTTCTTTTTCTTGTCTGATTGCTGTGGTTAGGACTTCCAATTCTATGTTGAATAGAAGTGGTGAGAGTGGGCATCCTTGTCTTGTTCCTGAATTTAGTGAGAAGGCTTTTAGCTTTTCACTGTTGAGTACTATGTTGGCTGTGGATTTGTTGTAAGTGGCTTTTTTTATGTTGAGATACGTTCCTTGTATACCTATTTTGGTGAGAGGATGATTGTTTTTATAAGGTACTCATACTTCCCATGAAGTGGTATACTAATAATATTTGAAAGTGGACTTGGATTAGCTGTAAACATATATTGCAAACTCTAAGACAACAACTAAAAGTAAGAAAGGAAATATATAACTGATATTCTAAGAAAGGAGAGAAAATGGAATCATGTAAAATGCTCAATTAAAACTGCAAAAGGCAGAAAAAGTGGAAGACAAGAATAAAGAAGAAGGGCAACAATTAGAAAACAGTAAAGAATATGGCAGATATTAATCCAACTATATAAAAAATCACTTTGAACATCGATGGTCTAAGTGTAACAATTAAAAGACAGCGATTATCATAATGGATCAAAAAACAAGACCCAGCTATATTGTTGTCTACAAGAAACCCACTTTATTTTATTATTTTATTGGCCCGGCTGCGCAGTATGTGGGATCTTAGTTCCCTGACTGGGGATGGAACCCGTGCCCCCTGCAGTGGTCGCTTGGAGGACCACCAGGGAAGTCCCAAGAAACCCATTTTAGAGATACATATAGATTAAGAGTAAATGGATGAAGAAAAATTTACCATGCTAACACGAATCAAGCGAGAGCAGGAGTAGTTACATTAATTTCAGACAGAGCGGACAGAATTCAAAGCAAGGGAAGTTATCAGGAATAAAGAAGGGCATTTCATAATGACAAAGGGGTCAATTATCCAGGAAGAGTAACAATCCTTAATGTGTATGTACCTAATAACAGAGCATCAAAAACTAATAGAACTGTGTGATGAATTGGGAGATTGCAATTGACATATATACACTAATATGTATAAAATAGATAATTAATAAGAACCTGCTGTATAAAAAAATAAATTAAATTAAATTAAAAAAAAAACCTAATAGAACTGCAAGTGAACCTAAAACTTAAAGTGTTAATGATAAAAATACCATCAGGAAACTTTCTTATGCATGTCTTTTTAATGAGAGGTCAGAATGCCAGAGAAGAGAGAGAAGGCAGTGTGTGTCTTCTCTAACGCAATCCAAGCAGTTTCCCCTGTTACCCCAGTAGTATCACCTTTGCACATGCGTGTACTGGTGTGCTAGTAAGTGGTTGAAAGCTCTGATTTGTAGCCTTTGCCAATTTCCGTGTTATAAACATTACCCCCATGGCTGATATCAAGCTACCAAGGTGACATTACTGAACACAAGAGATGGGCAGCAGCTCACTGTTTTATAGTGTATCCACCACTCCGATACAATAAACATAAATAACCTCAAAGCACAGAGAACAGAAAAACATAGTGAAATAATTAGGGAGTGATGAATTTATTACCTTTGTTTTTAATATCATTTAATTGTAAATGTATATAATTTAATTTTATCATGGATGTGTTTAACTACCGGATCACAAAATTCCTGAACATTTAACAAGCAGTTCTCATGGGCCAGGGAAGAGCCGGCTCCAGCACGGTGCCACATGTATGGCCATTTAGCAACTCCATGTCACTTCATAGCCACCATCCCAAATGCCACTAGGGTTGAGTCTGTGGGTTCAGATACAATAAGAGATGATCTGTGTGGCCCCTTTTCCCCCCACCCTCAGCCTATGCTCTCCTTTGCAGTATCTGGAGGTAACATCAGATGAACTTCACTTCTTGGTGGGAAAAAGCATAATATAGTGGAAAGAACACAGGCTTTGGAGTCAGAAACAGCAGGATTTTTCGGTTCTGCCACTCACTGTGGAGTGACTTTGGGTGAGGTAGTTAACACACTGAACCTCAGTCTTTTTTTCTCTAAAATGGGGGTAATAGTGACTACCTTATAGGGTTATTATGGTTTTTGACAGGCATTACTAACTATACCCCATTCTCCCATTTAACATAGCTTTAGAATTTTTAGCCAGACACATACCTGTCTGGATGAAAGCTTACATTTCCCAGCCTCTATTGCTGCTAGATCAATACGTTCTGAATGATGGGATAAAGGTGGAAGTGATGTGTGCGATATCCAGGCCATACTCCTAAAGGGAAGGAGCATACCTCCCTTTCCCATGTTCTGGCTTCTTGCTGGCTGGAATGCTGATGTGATGGTGGGGGCAGAAGCAGCCATCCAGACCATAAGGGGGAGGCCATATGTCAAGACTGACAGAGTACTCAGATAGAAGGAGCCTGGGGTCACCTGGCAATTGTGGGGTCACCTTACCAGGACTGGACCACCTGTTTAGCCTTTTATGAGTGCCAGGAATGGTATTTAAGCCTCTATTATTTTGAGTTCTCTTTAAAACTCTTTTATTGCCATAAAATATAAATAACATAAAATTTATCATTTTAAGTGTATGATTCAATAGCATTAAGGACATTCACAGTGTTGTGCAACCATCACCACTATCGTTTCCATAACTTTTCCATTATCCCAAACAGAAACTCTGACCTCTTAAACAATAACTCCCCATTTCCCTCTCCCTTCACCCCCAGGTAACCTCTCATCTACTTGCCTCATATAAGTAGAATCAGACAACACTTGGCCTTTTCTGTCTGATTTATTTCACCTAGCATAATGTTCTCAAGGTCCATCCATGTTGTAGCATGTATCAGAATTTTGTTCCTTTTTAAGGCTGAGCAGTATTTCACTGTAGATATATACTATATTTCATTTATCCATTCATCTGTTGATAGACGTTTAGATGTTTCCACCTTTTAGCTATAGTGAATAATGCTGCTATGAACATTGGTGTACAAGTTATTTGAGGTCTTTTTGTGAAAGAAGTAGAACCAATATACCAACTAATACCAGTCTGAAATTAAATATTGCATACAAAATGTCGTCCCAGTGACTGTATGTGTGTCCCCCCCACTACTCATTCTTTTTCGAGAGAGTAGGTCAAGGGGTGTGATGAAGCAGTTTGGGATAAAACCAGTGGTGTGACAGAGCTGGCTCACAAGAGCCACTGATTCAGCTCACAAGATCCACTGATTAAGTATTCAGTAAATTTGTGAGCTGGCTGTTAGAATCTTGGTGACCTCAAATCAGCCATGGTGGGGGTATTTACACTATGGTAATTGGCAAACAGTACAAATCCGGGCTTTTCCGTTTCTTGGAGAGCTGGTTGTTGAACGAGTAGCACCTCACTGGTGAAAGCCATCCCTTGCTGGAGGCACAATCCTTTACTGCCTACAAGACTTTATTATAACCCCCTCTTAGGTGTAGCAGTTTGTGGAAATGTTAACTCCATTGCTGGAGAGTGTGGATTGTTGTGTATAAAGATTGTGAAGCAGACATTTATTTGTGCATGTAAGTACCTATAACCCTTGCTTAAGGTAACAGCAGAGAGGACACTAGCTAGACATACCAGAAGTTGGGGGCTAAGAAAATGCACGATTCTTCATGCTCTCTTCCCTGTTGGGCCATGCTCGGAGGCTTTGTGTTATGATGGCTGTTCATGAGAGTAGAGCCTCCATCAGCCCCTGGGTCCCTGACAGATAAGAATAGAAGTCCCAGCTGACATGTGGTGGGCAGGAAGCACAAACAAGAAATAACCCTCTGTGGTTTTAAGCAGCTGAGATATTGGAGTTGTTTGATCTGCATTGTAATCTAGTTTATCCTGACTGATGAACCTCCAAGTGGAGCTGCCGGGTAGGTAGCTGCATATATAAAGAAAGCGTACTGGGCTCCATGTAGGTGGCACTGAAATCTCTGGGATTAGATGAGGTCACCAAGGGAGTGAGTATAAATAGAAAAGAAGTCCAAAGACTGAACCCTGGGGCTTCCTCAGTGTGTAGATGTTAGAGGGATGAGGAGGACCTGGGGAGGCAGGGGAAGCCAAGAGAATGTGGGGTCCTGGAAGGCAAGTGTATCGGGCAGGAAAGAGGGGCAGATCTGTCAGGCTCGACCCAGAGTTGTGCTGGCACCAGCAAAGGCGCGGGTGTTCTGGTGACCTGTGATGGGTGGGGTGAGAGGCTGATTGGCACTAGCTCACAGCAGATGGGCAGGAGGCGAGCTGGAGACAGGAATTGTTGCAGGAAGGCGGACCCCTCCCGGGGCCTGAGAGCGGGCTCTTGTCTAACACTCGGAAATGAATTGTCGGAGGAGACACACGTGCTGACACAGCAAGAGGCTTTATTGGGAAGGAGCGCCCGGGCGGAGAGCAGCAGGGTTGGGAACCCAGGAGGACTGCTCGGCCATGTGCCTCGCAGTCTCGGGCTTCACGGTAATGGGGTTAGTTTCCGGGTTGCCTCCGGCCCATCACCTTGCTTGGCCTGTAGTCCGCCTCAGGGTCCTTCCGGGTGGCGCGCGCATCTCTCAGCCAAGATGGATTCCAGTGCAAAGGACTCTGGGAGGTTGGTCGTCTCCGCCCTCTTCTGGCCCCTCCCGAGTCCTGCTGGTTAGTTTTCCAGGGCAGCACCGTGTTCCGTGTCGGGACCTCCTGTTGCGAGACGCCTCAGGCAAGTGGTCATCCTCGTGCGGGCCGAGGCGGGCGGTTTCGTTCCCTCAAGGAATTATTACACGCAGCCTTTCAAGGACGGGGCTGCAAAGGGGAGGAGAAATGGGGCAACACCTGAGAGGGAAGTGGGGCTGGGAGAGGGTCGTTGTCTTTTAAAGAGAAGAAATAAGACCATGTTTGTGTGGCGGTGGAAGGTTGCAGTGGAGAGGGGAGAGTTGCTGGTGTGTTAAGCACTGAGAGAGGAGATGGGGACCCGGGCCGGAGGTCCCTCTCCGGTACCAGAGGGAGAGGGGATGAGGCAGAGCGCAGAGGAGGGGGCGGGAGAGGGGCTGTGGGCTTCCCTCCAGTGGCTTCTGCCTCCTCTGTGCGGTAAAAGCTGGTCACCAGTAAGAGGCAGGGAAGGGGCAGGAGCTGGCGGTCTGAGGGATGGTAGGACCGGAAAAGGCAGAGAACCCTGGAACAAGGTCAGGACTGAGGTGGGGTCATGACTGCCGCTTTGGGCAGGAGAGAAACTCCACACAGGAGTGCGTACACCTGCTGCCTTTCCTCCCACCACGGGCAGGACGCTCAAAGGGAGGAATATGCTGGTGTCTTGGCTGCTTTCTGCCTCAGGGGAATAGGGTCTCACGAGGGAAAATATCAAGAGCAGAGAGTAAAGCTAGAACCGGAAATTATTCCTCTTAGGCTGTCTGTAGTCAGATAGAAGTAGCCTGTCGTCTACCAGTCAGTCCATCAGTCAGTCAGTCAACAAACACTCACCTTACAAACACCTACTAAACTCCAGGCACTGAGCGGTTGCTGGGGATATTAAAATACTGTCTTTCTTACTAGACTAACTGTTAGTTAATGTGGCTGGAGCTCCGTCAGTGAGGACACTCTGGAGAGGGAGCGAGTCTTTCTGCCCAAGGGGAGAGGGCAGAGGAGGATCCCCACCAAGAGCTGCCCACGCTGCTTTCCTGGTTGGACCCTCTCTGTTCCTTGAACACACCTCACGCTGTTCCCTCTGCCCAGGGCCCTCTGCCCTGGCTCTTTGCATGGCTGATGCGTTCGTTATCTCTTAGGTCTTATCTCAAAACCCTCTAGGCCTCTACCTGGAGCACCTTTGGACTCTGCCTGGAAAGCTCCTCCCCCACTCACCTGTGGCTCCCTCCCGTGTGTCTGTTCTTTTTTTCCACGTCAGCCTTACTGAGGTCTAGTTGACAAATAAAATCGTAAGATATTTAAAGCATACGTGCTGATTTGATACACGTATACATTGTGGAATGAGTCCCCCAGTGAGTTAATTACCATATCCATCACCTCACATGTTTACCTTTTCTGTGTGTGGGAGAACGTTTAAGCTCTACTCTCAGCAAATTTCAATTATACTATACAGTGCTATTAACTAGAGTCACCACGTTTTACATCAGATCCTCAGGCCTTATTCATCTCATAGCTGAAAATTTATACCCTTTTACTTTTACCAACCTCTCCCTATTTCCCCCACCGCCAGCCTCTGGCAACCACTTTTCTACGAGTTCGCTTTTCTTTTTTTTACATTCCTCATGTAAGTAGTAGCAGGCAGTATTTGCCTTTCTGTGTCTGGCTTAATTGACTTAGCATAATATCTGCTAAATGCATCGTGTTGTTGCAACTGTCAGGATTTCCTTCTTTTTAATAATATTGAATAATATAATATTCCACTGTATATATGCACCGCATTTTCTTTATCCATTCATCCATTGATGGGCATTTTGTTCAACTGCTACCTGCTGAGTCTCTCTGGCCATGTCCAGCACGTCCCCTCCTGTTCCTTCCTCTGTGGTCCTTCACCACACTCATCCTATCTGACAAAGTTTCTATTTTACTCATTTTTCTGTCTCTCCTACCAGAATGCAAGCACCACGAGGGCAGGTGTTCTGGCCTCTTTTCTTCATCCTGTATCCCCAGGGCCAAATGCCCAGCAGAGAGTACATGCTCAGTAAATCTGTCTTGCTTCAAGGAGTGAAGGAAGGAAAGGTCACCTTGAAGAGACACGTTTCAAGGTCAGAGAGACTCTCCCTCCCCCCTCCGTCCACAGTTCCTCCTGCCCCTGCTTGTTTCCCTTATAGCCCTCATCACTCTTTGAAGGTCTTCATTTTTTCTCTCTACCCATGGAGTAGAAGATCCCTGGGGCTAGCTTTTCTGTTGGTCTTGTTCGTAGCGTTTTCCTCCAACATCTGGAAAATAGCACAGAGTAAGAAGTGGGCAGTGAACAAGTGAAAGAGTGAATGGTTGCACGTGGCTGCTTGGCACACACAGAGGTAGCAGGGGTCACCCTGGGCATTGGCGTTGGGGTGTGGGTGGCAGCGGCCAGCCCTTCCTGTTGGGAGAAGTTATGAGAAGTGGGAAGAAGTTTCGAGTTATGTAGGAGGAAATCGTGTAAATATTTAGCAGACACAGAAAAGTTCAGTAAATGGCGGTCAACATGTTTATTTTCAATTTTATCTGTCTGTGTATCTTACATAGGTGGGGTTTCACAAAGAAACGTCATAATTCCTGGCTGTGGCAAAAGGCAATACAGAGGGTCTCCAGGGAAACTTCGATATTACAGATCATGGGATTTCTTAGGATTTATGGCTAATTAGTAACTGGCCTAAATCTCTTTACCAAAAACCTTCAGTGAGGGCTACAAATTGCCCGGTTCTCCACAGGGCTGGAGCCCGGGTAAGGAAGGCGGTGCCTGCAGCTCTGGTGCTTGTGAGAAATCACAGCTGCCGACTGCTTCCACCCTAGGATTCAGAGGAATGAGCCCCTGTTCTGCCAGCTGGATGGGGGGTGGGAATCGTTTCTCCCCACTTCCCAATGCCACCTGCCCCTCCACCTCCAGGAGCGGGACTGGTGGACGGGCCTGAGATCCTGATTTTTTGGTCTCATTGGTACCAGGGTCAGAGGCAGCCTCTGAGCCCCCCTCACCTCTCTGGGCAGTCACAGCTAGGGGGGTCAGGGGGCCCTCAGTGGAGACGTGTGGTTCCCGAGTCCAACCATAAACGGCACTCTCTGGTCCTGCTGGTGTGAAAGCTCTCCCACGTGGTGCTATTCAAGTGCAAATATGTCTTTGCGGCTGTAGGGAGAAGGTTTCTGTGGAGAAAAGTATTATTTAGGAGGCACAAGTGTGGGCCTGGGCACTGGTAGCTTGAGGGTGACCCACCCAGCAAGGGCGAAGTAGGATCTAGTCAGGATGGAGGATGGTTAACTCCTGAAGGCGCCTGGCCCGGGAGCCATGCCAGGGTTCTCTGTGTCAGGAGAGGCGGGGAGGTTAGGGGTGGCTTTACACCGGGGACCAGACTGGAGGCTGTGAGGACACAGTGTGTCACAGATGCAGCGGTGGGAGTCGGGGAGGTGGGGACGAGAGTTAGGGCCCCTCGGAACCTCCCGCCTGATGCCGTGACTGTGCCCCTCGGTCAGCCACTGTCTGTTTGTACCCTGTCTCCTCTTCCCCTTCTCTCCCACCTCAACTTGACTCCAACCCCCAGCCTCATCTGGCTTAGGAAGGGCAGAGAAAGGGGTGCAGCCCTGGATTAGCAAAAACCATTCAACCCTCGGAGACCATGATGGACAAGGGACACAGACAAATGTCCCAGGGTGGAAGGGGGAGGCCAGAAGGAGGACCCTTGGGTCACATTAGGCCCATGTTCACTGAACTGAAGTTTTCAGACTCCAGCTCTGATGTTTGTGAGGCAGCTTATGCCCGGGAGCCCTCCTGTAAGTCAGAAATTTGAGGCTGAATGTAGTCACCAAATTAGGGGTGTCACCCCCAAAAGGGACGTCTGGTGTGTTTAATCCCTGAGCAATCACATCCTTGAGTTACTCACTCATGGGAAGATTGGTGTCTAAAACCAACAGAAGAGGGGACAGGAACTCATATTTGTTGAGGGGCTGCGATGTGATTTATTTAAAATAGCAGATAGCATGCGAAATGCTTTCACATTTTCTCCTTTAACCCCACACCATCCCTTCTGGTAGGTATTATTATATCTGTTAGGAAACAGAGGCTCAGATGTTGAATAACTGACTGAGAGCAGGGGTCCAAACCAAGATGGACAACTAACCCGGGGTCTTTGCCACCCAAGGCTCACCAGCTCCTGTGGCTGCTGGGAGCACGCACATAACACAGAAGAGGAAGCAGGTCTGGGGGATTTGTGAGAAAATCAGCTCAGGGGTGATGATATGGTGCCTCCCCTAAATTAGAAGGGGTCATAGGAGGAGGAGGGCTGCTCAGCCGTGGAAGACTATAAGCCAAAAATTTCCATACTCTTTAGGTTTTCAGAAGAAGCCAGAAATCTGGATTTTGAATGCAGTTCTCCACTTTTAATTTTTATTATTATTAATTTATTTATTTTTTAAAAACATCTTTATTGGAGTATAATTGCTTTACAATGTTGTGTTAATTTCTGCTGTACAACAAAGTGAATCAGCTATATGCATACATATATCCCCATATCCCCTCTCTCTTGCGTCTCCCTCCCACCCTCGCTATTCCACCCCTCTAGGTGGTCACAGAGCACCGAACTGATCTACCTGTGCTATGCGGCTGCTTCCCACTAGCTATCTATTTTACATTTGATAGTGTATATATAAGTCCATGCCACTCTCTCACTTCATCCCAGCTTACCCTTCCCCCTCCCTGTGTCCTCAAGTCCATTCTCTATGTCTGCGTCTTTATTCCTTTCCTGCCCCTAGGTTCCACTTTTTAAATACCATTACTTCAAACACTGTGCTGGTCAAACAAGACACATTTGTGGGTCAGCTCCTAGCTGTGAATTGGGGTTTCCCAGGCATACTGGTCGGGAGTGAGTTCAGCTGTGTGTAACAGATACCTGCCTGGGTAGCATAAGCATGCAGGAATCGGCTTTCTCTCTACACTGTTCCTTCCTCCTCAGGAGGAAGTACTGGGATGATGTGGCAGCTCCACAGTGCTGCTGCCAGAGACCCAGGCTTGCTTCATCTTTCTGCCCCACTCTTGCGTCTGTGGCTTTTATCCTTATGCTCACAGGATGCAGCATTTCTGGGCATCACTTCCTGTTTCTGCTAGGAGGAAGGGCAAAATGAGAAAGCATGAGCTACTTGGGTCTGTCCCCTTAGGGAAATGATAGCTTTCCTGGAAGTTCCACCTGGTACACTTTACCTCATATCCCATTGGCTAGAATTGGTCTCCTGACCAGCTCTAGCTGCAAGGGAGTCTGGAAAAAGGAGTGTTTTTAAATAGAAACCATTGCTAATCAGGGCAGAACTAGGATTTCATTAATAACTAACAAAGGGAAAATGAGTATCATATAATCGTGTCTTTCTCACTGTGCTAATTTTCTGAGTGACGTTGACTGGTTGACTCCTGCTGTTAACAGCAAAGGAGGTGCCATAGCTCTGTTGGTAGCAATTTTACACTGTTCCGTCCTTCTCTGGGTTTCCAACATTTGGGCAATATAATCTGTGTTGGTGTTTTTATTGCCCAAATCCTCCTCCCAACAGAGACACCTCTGGAGCCAGCCAGATCCTTGGTAAAATTCATCCACATGGCAAATTCTGTCCCTTCAAGTTGCCTGCTTTTATCTTTTAATATAATCTGACATCAGTTTTTGCCCTTCTTTTTTTTTTTTTTTTCTCATTCTTAAAATTTAATAAAAAGTTTTTGGGGGCTTCCCTGGTGGCGCAGTGGTTGAGAATCTGCCTGCCAATGCAGGGGACATGGGTTCGAGCCCTGGTCTGGGAAGATCCCACATGCCGCGGAGCAACTAGGCCCGTGAGCCACAACTACTGAGCCTGCGCGTCTGGAGCCTGTGCTCCGCAACAAGAGAGGCCACGATAGTGAGAGGCCCACGCACCACGATGAAGAGTGGCCCCCGCTTGCCGCAACTGGAGGAAGCCCTCACACAGAAACGAAGACCCAACACAGCCTAAATAAATAAATAAATAAATAAATAATTAAAAGGTGCTAATAATTAAAAAAAAAAAAAAAATTTTTGGCCATGCTATATGTCACGTGGGATCTTATTTCCCCGACCAGGGATCAAACCTGGATCCTTGGCAGTGAGAGCACAGAGTCCTAGCCACTGGATCTCCAGGGAATGCCCTCCCATTTGTTGATAGACATTTTTCCTAAGGATATCTCCCTATTATTATATACTTAGTTATAATTTATCTACATTCTTTAGGAAATACAACATCAATTGCCATTGAATTTAGTTATCTAAACTACAGATTACAGGGTGTATCAGTCAGGACAGGCTTGGTTAAGCCACAGTAACAAAGAACTCCAAAAATCCAGTGACTTAAAATGGAATATTACTCAGCCATAAAAAGAAGCAAAACTGAGTTATTTGTAGTGAGGTGGATGGACCTAGAGTCTGTCATACGGAGTGAAGTAAGTCAGAAGAACAAATACCATATGCTAACACATATATATGGAATCTAAAAAAAAAAAAAGGTTCTGATGAACCTAGGGGCAGGACAGGAATAAAGACACAGATGTAGAGAATGGACTTGAGGACATGGGGAGGGGGAAGGATAAGCTGGGACCAAGTGAGAGAGTGGCATTGACATATATTCACTACCGAATGTAAAATAGATAGCTAGTGGGAAGCAGCTGCATAGCACAGGGAGATCAGCTTGGTGCTTTGTGACCACCTAGAGGGGTGGGATAGGGAGGGTGGGAGGGAGACGCAAGAGTGGGGGGATATGGGGTTATATGTATACATGTAGCTGATTCACTTTGTTGTACAGCAGAAATTAACACAACATTGTAAAGCAATTATACTCCAATAAAGATGTTAAAAAAAAAGTTAAGATTAATTTCTTATTCACATGTCCACGGTGGGTCATTACAGATGTGGGAAGACTCTGCTCATAGTGGTCATTCAGGAATCAAAGTCTAAAGGAAGCACTGCCATCTTGAACATCGCTAGTCATCACACCAGGGGGAAAAGAGGGCTCTGGAGGACCTTGCATTGGCAATTAAATGTCACTTTCACTTGCAACTTATTGGCTAGAATTGGTCACGTGTCCTCAAACAACCAGAGGGGCCCAGGAGTGCAGTCCCATCATGTTCACGGAGGCATGAGAACAAGAAGTATTTGGGAAGCAAACAAAGTACTCAACGTGTGTAAGCAAGTCCAGATCAGGGGTCTGTCTGGTTGAAGTTTGTTCTTGATGCAAACCTCCACCAGTGAAGCAAATCTCTGATGGTAACTGCTCTTGAAGGAAGCCCTGTCCCTCTGAAAGGTACTTGCTTCTGAGTCGGCCGGAGGAAGGAGGAACCTAGAATGTGGCTTTAGCTCTGCACGGTAGAATTTCCCCCCAAGTAAAGTAAAGAATGTTCTAAACTCTTCTCTTTACTTCAGCCAATCTCTGAGGTCCCCTTCCCTCACATAATCCCCACGTCATCTTACTCAGGAGCCACCTTCAAAGCCTTTCCACAAAAGTTGTCTGGCTGTGCGTGGAGAGTGCGGTGGGGGAGGGTTGTGGGCGGGGGGAGAGTTGGAGGGCAGGGGCAGGATTAAGTGAGCGCCGTTCCTCAAATTCATGGATCCAGCATTTCTAAGGAAGACTGGGTCGGTGGATTTTCAGGTCCATGGTGACAGTCACCGGACACATGCCTTTCTTTTCAGCGTAAGGTTATAATAACAAGGGTGCTATTTTGTTTTCCCTATTCTGGGATAATTTCCCCAAAATGGTGAGACAGGGAAAAAGCGCTCTCTCCTCTGGCCTTTGCTTCAGCACCGCTTTGGTGCAAGAAGGTATGAACAGCAAGGGCCTTGTGGGTATCATTTTCCTTCTGTTGGTGGGTGGGTGGAGCTATAGAAGGTGTTAATTCACACACATCAAAGATGCACACTATACTCCCATAAAGATGTTAAAAATAAATAATTAATTTTTAAAAAGATGCACACTTTCCTTGGGCTGCAGAAGAGGGAGCAACGGAATCTAGCACAGAACTTTAGGCTGATGAATTAACTTACACTCTTTGCAAGAGAGTTTTGAAAGAAAAAAATAATCACTAGGCTAAGGAAAGCGTCCCTAGCTTCCAAAACTCTAGCAACTTTCTCTACCATAATTATGCAGGGCATGTTTTCAGAGGAGGACACACCAGCATCTGTCTGTCTGCAGGACTCCCGGAGCGGTGTTAAAGCTCCAGGTGGCCTGCGGGCGGAGACTCTCACAGCCAGCATTGGCGAGAGTTCTAGGCATTGGCAAGGGTTCTAGTTTAGGTCTTCCGTCTATATGGGGGTTTGCTGTTGTACTGTTGTCATTGTTTCTGCTGGGGTGGTGCTCTGAGGCAGTTTACACAGTGAATAGTTGAACCTGAATTTGAACTCAGGCTCTGGCACTTACAGCCAAGGGATGTCCCAGGTCTGGTTCTTCAGAAGCAGAGCCTTTGCATGCAGTGTTTCACTGGGAAATGCTCCCAGGAAAACCCAGAGTCCAGCGGAATGGGACCCGGCAGGGAAGGAGCTGGGCAGGGGTGCAATGTGCGGCATCAAACAACATCCCACGGAGGGAAGACTCCCACTTGGTTCTGTTCCCCTGGGAGCTCTGGTGTCCGTGTCCCGTTAGGGGTGGGGACCTAGTTATTTATCCATTTCCCCAGGTCACAGTTTACCAGCCTGCCTCCAAATCCCCAATGTCAAACACCGTGATAAACCACCTGGTACTATGTGAGAATTTCCCTGGGACTTACATGTCCAGAAGTGGGATTGCTGGGTGATGGAGACAACGGATTCTGCATTTTGCTAAATGCTGCCTGCAAGCTGTCCAGAGAGGTGATTGCAGCTTTCCCTTCGCAGCAGTGCAGCGTTCCCACCTCCCCACATTTCTAACTTAGCCTCTCTGCTGGGTGTGAGAGGACCTCTTGTTTGACTTTGAATTCCTCTGATCACTGCCGACCTGGAACTACTCTTCACATACTTGTTGGCTGTTTGGTCTCCCCTCCTGTGTATTGCTTGATTACCACTTTGTTTCCTCTTAAAATTGGTGGTGGTGTTATAGTTGTTGATTTGTAACCAACTGTATATTTGAGAGTCTGGATAGGTATCTTTGGATTTTTGACACTGCAAATACCTCAGTTTGTCATTAGTGTGGAAATTTTCTCCCATGTCCTTTTAACCAACCAGACATGCAGTTGTTTAAATATAGTCAAAAGCATTAACTGAGAACATACTATGTGGCGACACTCTGTGAGGTACTTGTCTTAGTTTCCCTCTCCCTGGAGCGGACCCTGAGACAAGGACATGGGTGGGAGTAGTTTATTTGGGCCGTGAAGACAATGCTTATAGGGTGTGATCCGGGTAAGGGGAGGCAGCCAATAAACGGTGTGTTATCCAGCAAGTTACCTACCACTGTACCTGAGGGTGACTTAATTCTGCTGGAGACTTGTGGGACTCAGAGCCATCCTACCAGAGAGGTAAGGGAGCCGGGATGTTTACACACCAGTTGCCGTCAGTCGTTGGCTGGGGGGGCAGGGAGGGTGTCAAATCCCCAGCACTTCAGGCTTGCTGCTGAGGCAGCAAAATGAGCTGTAGGCAAGAGAAAGGTTTCCCACAAAGCAGTGCAGGGACTTGCAGTCTCCCACCACCCGCCAGGTGTGCCCTGAAATGGTGAGGAGATATGGACGGGGCACCAAGGAGGGCCTGCTACTCTGCTGTATGTACGTCATCCCTAACCCAAACATCAAACAAACCAAAACCAAAAACACTCATAAGTAGGCATGATTGTACCCACTTTTTAGGCTGGGACAAAGGGTGAGATAAATGGAGTGAAGTTAGTGGCAGAATAGTGATTGAATTGCCTGGAGGAGTTTATACAAGGCAGGTTCTACGCCTGAGGTGAGGCTCAGAGATCTACATTTTTAACAAGGGTCTTATGTAGGTATTTGTATTCATTATCTATTTCTGTAAAACAAATTACCTCAATACTTAGCTTAAAACCACAAAACATTATCTCCCACAGTTTCTGAGAGTTAGGAATCCAGGGTGGCCTGGCTGGGTGGCTCTGGGTCTCTCACAAAATTGCTGTCAACATGTGATTCACTGTCACGTTTGCTCATGTGTTCCTCATGGGCTGTTGGTGACAGAAATGTTCAGTGTTTTGACTGGTGGCGAATACGCCTACGTGAGTGATAAAAAGCGTGTAGAACACCAGAATTCCCTGGTGGTCCAGTGGTTAGGATTCAGCGCTTTCCCTGCCATGGCCCCGGGTTCAGTCCCTGGTTGGGGAACTAAGATCCTGCAAGTCACACGGCGTGGACAAAAATTTTAAAAAAGTGTTGAGACTTCCCTGGTGGCATGGTGGTTAAGAATCTGCCTGCCAAGGCAGGGGACACGGGTTTGATCCCTGGTCCGGGAAGATTCCACATGCCGCGGAGCAACTAAGCCCGTGCACCACAACTACTGAGCCTGTGCTCTAGAGCCCGCGAGCCACAACGACTGAGTCTGTGTGCCACAACTACTGAAGCCCCCGCCCCGCGCCTAGAGCCCACGCCCCGCAACAAGAGAAGCCCCCGCTCTCCGCAACTAGAGAAAGCCTGCGCACAGCAACGAAGACCCAATGCAGCCAAAAATAAATAAATAAATTTATAAAAATAAAATAAAAATAAAAATTACAAAAAGTGTGTAGAACTCAACATACAAATGAGTACAAATGAAACTGGGGAAGCCTGAACCAGGTCCACAGTGGATTATATCAATGCCAATATCTTGGTTATGATATTTTACTGTAGTTTTGCAAGATGTTCTCACCAAGGGAACCTGGGTAAAAGGCACACCAGGTCTCTCTGTATAATTTCTTACAACTGCATGTGGATGTACAATGATCTCAAAAAGTTAACAAAAAAACAAGACTCTGGCAAGAATATCCATAGCAGCTTTATTCATAGTCACCTTCAACCTCAAAGCCCATAACACCAAAGAAGGTGTAACCAGATTGTGGTATATTGACACAGTGGCACAGTATAATACAATGAAAATGAATGAAGTACAATTATACACAACGTGAATGAATGGCACATGGTGTGGAGTGAAAGAAGACAGGCACAAAAAGTACACCCAATGTGAGTCCATTTATATAAATACAAAACCTGGCAAAACCCAGTCTACATTATGAGAAGTCAGGACAGTGTTACCATCGTGGTGGTGTACTAACATAAGGGATGTAGGAAGGGGCTTCTGGAGCCCTGGCAATGTTTCCTCAGTTGTCTGGTGTGTCCTGTTTGGGGAAATTCATCAAGTCATACATTTATGATATGTGCGCTTTTCTGTAAGGGCGCATCAATAAAAGTTTTTAAAATATTTAACATATGGACTTGGAGAGCATTATGCTAAGTGAACTACGTCAGACAGAGAAGGAAATACTGTATGATATCAATTATATGTGGAACCTAAAAAATACAACAAACTAGTGAATATAACAAAAAGGAAACAGACTTACAGATATAGAGAACAAACTAGTAGTTACCTATGGAGAAAGGGAAGGGGGGGTAGGGGATTAAGAGGTACAAACTATTATGTATAAAATAAATAAGCTACAAGAATATATTGTACAACACAGGGAATATAGCCAATATTTTATAGTAACTATAAATGGAGTATAACCTTTAAAAATTGTGAATCACTATGTTGTATGTCTGTAACTTATATAATACTGTACATCAACTATATCTCTAAAAGAAGAAATATGTAACATACAGTATGTTAATACCCAGTATTAACTGAGTGCTAGCTATATGCCAAGCCCTTTCCTAGCCACTTTACATGCATTTTTTCATTTCAGTTTTTGAGGAATTTTCTATTATTATCCCCATTGTACAGATGAGAAAACTGAGGTTAACGGCCTCCCAGCTGCCCTGTGAGGTACCTGGAAATCCCCAAAGCTCAAAATCACCTTGGGTTCATAGACAAGGCCAAGCCATTAGCAACATCATTGAAAATGGTCCTGTTCACTCAGCAACACATGATTGCCCTGATACCACTAAACATGGTTGTTTGCCCAAAAGGAGGGGGACCCCTACAAAGAACAGTTGTGAAATCCAACAACTTTATCTTTTACTGAAAGCCAGGGTAGGCCCAGGGTAGGGGATGAACTGCTAATTGATAAACACTGTAAGTAGAGAGGCCTCAGTTCAAACCACCAGGATTGTAGTTGACAATGGAAGTGTGAAAATGACCATGATTAATGAACTAGCTAATAGTGTTGTCCTGTTATTGACATTCATTCATGTTTTAGCTAGGAGCACATGTGGTGACTGCAGATCAGCCAGTGGGCAAACCAGTGTAACTTTCTTTAACTATTTCCAGTTTCTACCCTGGAGTCCCATTCAGGTGGTGAAAAAATTTTAGTCAATTCAAGGCTTTTTCTCTTCCCCCTTTCCCCCAAGGAGAGTGCCGGGGTGACGGTGTCCAGGCCTTGGTGGTGGTAAGGGTGGCATCTGGTTCTGATTGTCATGTGTCCACTCTGGCATCCCTGGATGACAAGCTCCAGATGTGACAATGCACGTTGACATTCTGCCACACTGGCAGCTGCCGTGGCGTCCTTGTCCCTCCATGGCCAGCAGTCCTCTCTCCTGATCTACTGCTGTGTTCTCCTTGTTTTGGCTACAGGCTTTGCCACTGGTTCCTCTTGTCACTTCCTTCAGTGCCTTCTCAGAGGGATAATTGGCTATACTGACTATCCTGGATGCTGTTGGTGCAAATGCTGAAAACTCGGCCTCTGTGCACCGGTGCCAAATCAAATCTCAAAGACAGAGTTTTGGGTAAAGTAGAAAAGAGTAGCTTTGTTGCTTTGCCAGACAAAGGGGTGCACAGAGGGCTTCTGCCTCAAAAACTGTGTGTCCCAACCCAGGAGGATTTGGTGAAGAGTTTTATAACAATGGTTCAAGGGTGGGGTTGCTGATAAGGATCAGGGTGTGTGCAGGGCCTACACTCCTTTAATCTGGCTTCAGGTGGTCTCTTGATGAGCTTCTCTGGTTCCTTTAATCTGGCATCAGGTGGTCTTCTCTGGAATGAAGAATGCTGACATCTTCCATTTGTTGGGGGTTTTAGTTCTGTAAAGAGCTCAAAGATATTGTTATGTGTATCCCTTGAGGGGGAACCAAGACCCTACCCCAAGCTTGCACTATTGTTTCTTGGCTGCTCCTTCTTTGTATCTGCATCCCCTCCCTTCCCTGATTAGCAACTGTTCGAATCTGCCCTTTGGGACTCAGGGAAGGTCATGGAGTCTGGAGTCTGTCCCCTACAAACAAGAAACAGGGGACAGGGCTTCCCTGGTGGCGCAGTGGTTGAGAGTCTGCCTGCCAATGCAGGGGACATGGGTTCGAGCCCTGGTCTGGGAAGATCCCACATGCCGCAGAGCAACTAGGACCATGAGCCACAACTACTGAGCCTGCGCGTCTGGAGCCTGTGCTCCACAACAAGAGAGGCCGCGATAGAGGCCTGCGCACCGCGATGAAGAGTGGCCCCCACTTGCCGCAACTAGAGAAAGCCCTCGCACAGAAACGAAGACCCAACACAGCCATAAATAAATAAATAAATAAAATAAATAAACCCAAAGTTTAAAAAAAAAAAAAAAAAAAAAGAACCAGGGGACACAGAAAGGCTTCCATGCCCAAGAGCCCCACAGTATCCTGCTCAGTTTCAGTGCCCCATCCAGAACACTTTCTCTGGGCCAGTGCGTTCATCCCCCAGGTGCTTGAGCACTGGAAGCTGAGAATTCACAGCTGCCCTCCTCCAGAATTGTCCACGGCTGATGGGAAACACCTCACCTGGGGAGGGGACAGTTAGGTCTTCCTCCTCAGGGCAGCCCACAGCCATGACTGATTGGTGAGTGTACCATCCCATCCCCTTGCTGGAAGGTGGTGTGATGGCCTTTCTCCTGAAACCAAATGCACTGTATTTTTTCCCAACACCGATTCTACAGTTCTCCAACACCAGCTGGGTGTCCAACAATTCATTCAATTCTGACACTAACTCCCCAGAGCCAGACTCCAGGCTTAAGGGTTCAGCTCCACAAGACTGCCCTTACTTCAGAGGCCAACTTCAAATGAGGTGTCCAGGCCGCCCACACTTCTGCCTGGCCTACTACAAATGTAGACGATGCCATGACGCCCCTCAGGTTGACAGTTTGCTAGAATGATGCACAGGAGAGTGCTTTACTTACTCTTCCTGGTTTATTATTAAGGCTACAACTCAGGAATAGCCAAATGGAAAAGATGCACAGGGCCAGGAATGGGGGAGAAGGAGGTTCAGGGGCGTGGAGCTCCATACCCTCTCTGGGCCACCACCCTCTCAGGACCTCACTGTGTTCGCCCACCTGGAAGCTCTCCACCACATCATTTAGGGTTTTTTGTGGAAGTCTCATTACATGGGCACGAGTGATTCAATCATTGGTCATTGGTGGTTGAACTTTTTTTTTTTTTTGGCTGCATCGCGCGGCTTGCAGGATCTTAGTTTTCCAACCAGGGATCGAACCCAGGCCCTCACAGTGAAAGCATGGAATTCCCTGGTGATTGAAATTAATCTCCAGCTCTTTTCTCTTTCCTGGAGGTTAGGGGGTGGGACTGAAAGCTCCAACCGTCTAATCACGGCTGGTCTTTCTGGCCACCAACCCCCATCCTGGAGCTCTCTAGGGTCCCCTAGTCACCAGTTATTCATTAGCATCCCAAAGAAGCTCTAACCACTCCCTTGCTTCTCAAATCCCTACAGCTACCAAATAATTCCTATTAGTTAGGATGTCTTGAGCTACAAGTAAGAAAACCTAACACAAACCAGCTTAAATAATTTCGGCATCACTCATCTAGAAGCCCAGGGGATGGGTGGGCTTTAGGGTTAACTTAGTCTGAGTCCCAACTCTGATTCCTGGGGTTCTTTTTGCTTTACCCTCTTCCAGGTATTGGCATCACTTTCTGTTTAAGAAGAGGTAAAGCCCAGAATGCTCCAGGCAGCCCATCTACAGCTCACGTTCGAGGGAAGAGAGTAATACAGAACTGATTCAGGAAGCCTTTTCAGCAGAGTAAGGAAAACTTCCCCCCAAATCTGCTGACGAACGTTGCTTGAATCTCAGTGGCCTGAATTTGGCCATGTGCCTATTTCCGAACCCATCTAGCCCAATCCTGGAGCTGGGGATGGGGTCTGCTTCCCTAGGGAGAATACACGACGAGCATATCAGGGTGCCCCTAGAAGTGGGGGCGGCGGGGGAGCTTCATGCAGGGTGGCCAGACAATAATGTTCACACACGATATTGTTGTCCGGTTGGCTGGGGTGGGCACAGGGCTCAGGAGGCTTTCCTAGGAACTCCTCAGGTTCAATATCAGCAACTTTATGTTGCTCAACCAAATGCAGTCAGATGCTCTGTGAAAGGTCACACGACTTTACGTTCTAACCAGATGGCTCAAGCGTTCTTGCTTTTTGACATCTTCACCAGAACTTGGTATTACCTCCCTTTCTAATCTCATTATTGCTTTAATTTGCACTCACTTGAATTCCAGACAGAACGCTCATTTTATCGTGGACAGCCAGCCAGTTCATTTCTTCTCCAACGAATTACCTATTTATAGACTTCGCAAATTTTCCTGGTGTATGTTTTGCCCATTCCCTCCATATTCTAGATCAGGGTCAACAAACTTTTTCTGTAAAGGGCTAGATATTAAATATGTCAGGCTTTGTAGGCTGCACGGTCTGTCACAACTTCTCAACTCTGCTGATATAGCACAGAGCAGCTATAGGCAATTCATAAATGGACAGGCATAGCTGTGTTCCAGTAAAACCTTATTTACAAAAACAGGCAACCTGCTGGACTTGGCCCTGTGGGTTGTAATTTGCCAACTCTTATTCTAAATAAATATTAATCCCTTCATTTTATTTTACTTTTTAAAATTGAAGTATACTTCACCTACAACATTATTAGTTTTACGTGTACAGAATAGTGATTTGACATTTATATACACTATGAATTGATTGCCACAATAAGTCTAGTAGCCATCCGTCACCATACAAAGTTATTACAATATTATCAACTATATTCCTTATGTTGTATGTTACATCCCCATATCTTATTTATTTTATAACTGGATGTTTGTACCTCTTTATTTTTTATTTAAGTATAGTGGTGTTTACAACTTTGTGTTAGTTTCTGGTGTACAGCAAAGTGATTTAGGTTATACATATATACATATTCCTTTTCATATTCTTTTCCATTATGGCTTATTACAGGATATTGAATATAGTTCCCTGTGCTCTACAGCAGGACCTTGTTGTTTATCTATTTTATATATAGTAGTTTGTATCCATTAATCCCAAACTCCTAATTTATCCCTTCCACACCCCCTGTCCCCTTTGGTAACCATGAGTTTGTTTTCTATGTCTGTGAGTCTGTTTCTGTTTCATAAATAAGTTCATTTGTGTCATATTTTAGATTCCACATATAAGTGATATCATATGATATTTGTCTTTCTCTGACTTACTTCACTTGGTATGATAATCTCTAGGTACATCCATGTTGCTGCAAATGGCATTATTTCATTCTTTTTTATGGCTGAATAGTATTCCATAGTGTATATACACCATATCTTCTTTATCCATTCATCTGTTGATGAACATTTAGATTGCTTCCATGTCTTGGCTATTGTAAATAGTGCTGCTATGAACATTGGGGTGCGTGTATCTTTTAAAAAAATTTTTATTGGAATATAGTTGATTTACAATGTTGTTTTAGTTTCTGCTGTACAGCAAAGTGAATCGGTTATAAATATACGTATATCCACTATTTTTTTAGATTCTTTTCCCATATAGGTCATTACAGAGTATTGAGAAGAGTTCCCTGTGTTATACAGTAGGTCCTTATTTGCTATCTATTTTATATATAGTAGTGTGTATACGTCAATCCCAATCTCCCAATTTATCCCTCACCCCCCTTTCCCCCCGGTAACCATAAGTTTGTTTTCTACATCTGTGACTCTATTTCTGTTTTGTAAATAAGTTCAATTGTACCATTTTTAAAGATTCCACATATAAGTGATATCATATGATATTTATCTTTCTCTGTCTGACTTACTACACTCAGTATGATAATCTCTAGGTCCATCCATGTTGCTGCAAATGACATTATTTCATTCTTTTTTATGGCTGAGTAATATTCCATTGTGTATATGTTCCAGATCTTCTTTATCCATTCATCTGTTGATGGACATTTCGGTTGCTTCCATGTCTTGGCTATTGTAAATAGTGCTGCAGTGAACACTGGGGTGCATGTATCTTTTCAAATTATGGTTTTCTCAATATATGCCCAGCAGTGGGATTGCAGGATCATATGGTAGCTCTATTTTTAGTTTTTTAAGGAACCTCCATACTGTTCTCTATAATGGTTGTACCAATTTACATTCCCACTAACAGCGTAGGAGGGTTCCCTTTTCTCCACACCCTCTCCAGCATTTGTTATTTGTAGACTTTTTGATGATGGCCATTCTGACTGGTGTGAATTGGTACCTCATTGTAGGTTTGATTGGCATTTCTCTAATAATTAGCAGTGTTGAGCATCTTTTCATGTTCCTATTTGCCATCTGTGTGTTTTCTTTGGAGAAATGTCTGTTTAGGTCTTCTGCCCATTTTTTGATTGGGTTGTTTGCTTTGATGATATTAAGCCACGTGGGCTGTTTGTAAATTTTGGAGACTAATCCCTTGACAGTCACATCATTTGCAAATATTTTCTCCCAGTCCATAGGTTGTCTTTTCATTTTGTTTATGGTTTCCTTTGCTGTGCAAAACCTTATAAGTTTGACTAGGTCCCATTTGTTTATTTTTGCTTTTATGTCTATTGCCTTGGGAGACTGACCTAAGAAAACACTGGTATAATTTATGTCCGAGAATGTTTCACCTCTGTTCTCTTCTAGGAGTTTTATGGTGTCATGTCTTATATTTAAGTCTTTAAGCCATTTTGGATGTTTGTACTTCTTAATCTCCTTCACCTGTTTCACCCAACTCCCACATCCATCCCCTCTGGCAGCCAGCGGTTTGTTCTCTGTATCTGTGAGTCCGCTTCTGTTTTGTTTCGTTTGTTCACTTGTTTTGTTTTCAAGATTCCGCATATAAAACATGCAGTATTTGTCTTTTTCTGTCTGACGTATTTGCTTAGCATAATACCTTCTAGGTCTATCTGAGTTTTGCAAATGGCAAGATTTCATTCTTTTTTTTATGGTCAAGTAATATTCCATTGTATATATATACTACATCTTCTTTATCCATTCATCTATTGATGGACACTTAGGTTGCTTCCATATCTTGGCTATTGCAAATAATGCTGCAATGAACATAGGGGTGCATATATGTTTTTGAATTAGCATTTTCATTTTCTTTGGATAAATACCCAGAAGTGGAATTGCTGGATCATATGGTAGTTCTGCTTTAATATTTTTTAGGAACCTCCATACTGTTTTCCACACTGGCTGCACCAACTTACATTCCTACCAACAGTGCACAAGGATCCCGTTTTCTCCACACCCTCGCCAACACTTGTTAGTGTCTTTTTGAGAATATCCATTGTAACAGGTGTGAGGGAATATCTCATTGTGGTTTTGATTTGCATTTCCCTGATTAATCCCTTCGTTTTAGACAATGCAAAATCTTCTCCAAGTCTTCATCCAGCTGTTAGCTCTGTCTAAAGGTTTTTTTCTTTTTCTTTTTTTGAACAAAATCTTTACTTTTGATGTAGTCAGATGCATCCAATTTTCATCTGAAGGTTGTGCTTTTTGGATTATGTTAAGAGATCTGTCCTCCTCATTCCAACAACACAAAGATATTCTGCTCCTTTCTTTCCTAATAACTCCTTATTTCTGCAAGCTTTCACACTGAGTGAAGCCTTGGACCTGTCAGGTGTTTCCTTTTGTGTGTGATGTGGGATGCAGCTTTATCCTTCTCCTTGTGGGTGAGCTACTGTCCTCACACCAGCAGCCAAATCACCCATCCTTTCCCCACTGATCTGTAGCAGATGTAACCTTTACTTGGAAAGAAGACAGGAGAAGCTGAAAGGCTTACCTCTCCAACCAAATGCCGGTCCTTCTTGGCATGAGCTGTTGCCTCTTTGCATGAAGGGCCCTTCCTCATGCTTTAGGCCTTACCTCAAATATGCCTCGCAGATGCCTTACCTGAATACCATCTCATCTGCTCTGCTATTTAACCCAACTGGAAATTACTGCTTGCACTTGCTTACCTACTTACTGTCTGTCTTGCCCTATTACAATGTGAGTTCCAGGCAGGCGGAGACAGGAACCACATCATTCACCAGTCACTGCCTCCCCCGTGCCTGACACATAGCAGGCCCGAATTAGAGTTCTCAGCAACAGAACAAATGAGCAAGCGCAATTGATTTTTCAGAGGCAATGGGTCATTAGATTGCGCCAGCGTTGTCCAATAAATTCTCTTACCCCCTTTGACAATGTACAGAATTAGAATTAAGGTTTGTCCTTCAACCCCACTCTACTCCACACCTTTATCACTTGATAAAACATCTCAGGAGCTGGAGTGTGCTTATCACACCTGCGTTTATTCACAGTTCGACGAGAGCCCTCGTTAACTCCCTTAAAATGTCTGATTGAATTTCATGTGGACGCGAATGCCACAGATTAAATATATGTTGTGTGAAGAAGCTTCCCGTTTTAACACAGCCTGTGCACTGCCAGAAAAGCATTCTGCATGTTAATTAAGATAGCTGGGGAATTTTTAAAAGACTTCTTTTTCTCTAACTTTCTAATGCATTCAGAGAAAGGGAACTAAGGCAACTATTTGCAAAGCTGTAAAAAATCGGTGTCAAGTCAGATGGCTTGCGGGGTCCCAGTGAGGTTCAGTGACAGGCCAGGGCCCTGTCTCCGCATGTCAGAGGCAGGTGGATTCTGAGATGTCAGCTGCAAAGTTGCTGAGGGAGGCTGCAGGGAGGAGGTCCTGACTTCTGGCTTCGGTAGGAACAGTGCCCTTTTGGCTAAGACAGGAATTTCACCCAGGGAACAGTTAAGCAAGAGGGCGCAGGGTGGGAAGTGAGCAAATCTGAGAATCACAGTGGACAAGATGAATTGGGATACTGAGAAAATGGAAAAACCTGACCTTCCACCCAGTTAGAATGTCAGCACGGCCAGGACAGTGTGGCAAGACCAACGGGGCTCTGCCAGTGCCTGCTTTGGCTGCCGTAGAATAAGGGCACGTTGGTCTCCCTAATGGGCCCAGATTCAGAGGTCGCGTGGTGACGTGAAAAAAGTAGGCGCTTGGAAGCTCTTCAGACCTGGGTTAAAATCCTGGCTCAGCCCCTTGCTTGGACAGGTCACTAACTGGTCCTCAGTATCTCCATCTGTGAAATGAGCACGGGGTCACTGCTGGATCCAGGGAGCACAGGTGCAGCTGGCACCTGGCCAGCCTGCAGCAAACGACCCTCGCTGCTGTTAGGTAAGAACTCGTGCTCACTTCTTGTTGGCAGGGACCCAGCGCACTGCTGAGTGTTTGATCCCCCCTTTCACCTCCCTGCCCGTCCACTCACCATTAAAACACAGCCGGTCCTTTAGAGGCAGAAAAGATGTCAGGACGATGTGGGGAGTAGTTCTAACCGTTTGCACAATCCCAGTAAGCTCTGGTGAGGGGAAAACACCCTCACACGAATAGTTCCAGAATACTGCTGCTTATTTGGGAACCCCTGACCCATAGCCTAGGAGTCAGGCATTATCAAAATAGTGTTCCAGGTGGGGTGATACTGAAAGCAACAAGCAGATGTCTGCACAAAACCCCTGGCAAGTTTCTCCTCCTCCCTGACACCCTGTCTGTGGCCCTGTGTATTGCCATGCCTTTCCCAGTTGTGACCAGCAGGGGCGGCACCTCTCTCGTGTCCATTTCCACACTCCTCCCAGTCTCTGCCTCCTGCCTCCCGCCTCCCAGCCCTCCTGAGACGGGGCCCTGGCTCCTTCCTCCTGTGGTTGGTAGACTGCAGGGCGGGGAGCTCCTCCCAGGCTGGGGAACAGATGCCCTGGCATCCTTGGCACTGGATTGGCTGGTCTCTCTCCTTCCTGGCTCCATTCCAAGCAGGACAGTCCCCGGGAGAGACCCAGGCTGGTCCTGTCTGCAGCTGGGACAGGAAGGCATCAAGGGACTCTCAGTCATGAGACATCCCCACCAGAGATGAGACAGCCGTCACAAGGTGTGTCACGGACCAGGGATGACACACACCCTGAAGATGTAATATGCTCTGAAGAGGTGACATGCCTCTCACCCCACAGAGGTGACATACCCATTGGAGCTCAGCCCTACCCAGCCACTTCGGCATCAGAACCATGCCTATGGCACAGCAGGTCCCACAGTGCCCACCCTATAAGCCCGGCTCCTCGGTTCCGAGATTGCAGCCCAGAGAGCAGCCGACAGCCAGCCAATAACAGCGGCCTGGGCCAGCCCAGCTCTGGTGCCCCAGCTTGAAGGTGGCCGCCTCCCCTGGGTGGGGTCCCTACTCAGGAGGAACGGGGCGTCCTGAGCCCCAGCCCTCCTGCCTGTCAGAGGCTGTTGCAGTTTCAAGTCCAACAGACAGAGATAGACCAGAACCGGTGAGAGGGAGAGTCATTTCTGATTTACGAATACTGAACTGATTTAATCCCGGCTTTCTCCTGTGCCTCCCATTTCGTAATTTGTTCCATTTCTTAATGGCTTGAGTTCTTTATCGGGCTGTGGCAGAGGAGAGCGGTGAGTCATCACTCCAGGGATGTGAAGGGTGACCTGCATATCCTGGGACCCGGGGAGGCAGGTCCCGAGAGACGGGCATCAGCTCCGCCCTCCACACCCTCCCTGGCGGGGCAGCTCCTGTCTCCGCGTCCAAGCGGCGGGAAGGAAGCAGGTTTGGTGGTCTCAGCTGGGTCATAGCAAGCCCTCTGCTTGTCCTTAGATTGGATGTTGGGGGAAGATAGGGATGATGGGGGTCTAGCCCCTGCAACACAGGCCACCTTCAGCTGCTCCATGAGTGGGATAAGAGCTGGGCATCAGGCTGCCCCAATCCTGCTCAAATCCTGGCTGCCACTTTTCTGTCTTTGTGACCCTGGGTGCATCGCTTCACCACTGGGAGCCAGAAAAAAATGCTCCAAACGGTGAAGGTTCTCGCCTCTGGCCTGGCTGCCTGAATCTGTCAATTGAGTCAGAATCTTTTGTCTTCAATCTGCTATTTCTTTTATTTGTGTTTTCCACGCAAGGATACTGAGGCTTGGGGGAGGTGAAGCCCCTTCACGAAGAGGGCAAGAGGGTGACTGGTGAACAGAGAAGGGGAGATGGGAGCCTGAGAAGACCTGGAATCGAGACACCAGGGTGGCCCCTTAGGGCTGGCTCTGCTGTGCCTGGTCCGTGTCATCCTGCTCAGGCATCTGGCCCCCAAGGCGCCCCCATGCGGGATAAGCAGGCAGGAGGTGTGTCGGGGGGCTGGGCAGACTGTAGCGGCCCCTGAGAGTACAAGGAAGGAAATCGCTGGGGTGGGGGGCGGGGCTCTGGTTACGTGGACAGGCAACGGGGCCGGGTGGGGGCGAGGAGAAGTGTGGGCAGTGGTATTTGCAAAGTTAGCACCCGCTGTTGGCATTTATCCTGTGAAACAAGGGTCATTGTGTCCATTTTACAGCCAGCTAAACTTGGGATGAAGAAGTTCTATAGTTGCTGAAGCAGCACAGCTGGTGCGAGTGGAACCTGTCTTCCTCCAAGTCTCTCTCTGCCAGCGGTCCCATGTGCAAGGCCACCTGCTCTGGGATAATGGTTGTCCTCCTTGGTGGTCTGGAGGTCCCTGGTCATTGCCATGTACATCACCCTCTTTGATTCTCCCACTATTCCTGGGAGATAGGTATGAACAAGGACTAGTTTACCTATACATATGAAATGTTTTATTCAAGTATAACATACAAACAGAAAACGGTGCATCTTGTAAGTGCACAGCCCTCTGAATCGTCATAAGGACTATTATTTTAACCTCATTTTGCCTAAAGAAAACTGGAGCGAAGCTTAGAGAAGTTAGGTCTCCTTATGTATTCAGCAGTGGGAGCAGTATTCCAGCCTAGGTCTCTTAACGTCCATGTTGTGGAATGGATTTTTATAATTAAAGTTTTGATTTTGATTTCTTTTGAGAGCAATACAATTTAATGGAAAACAGCAATGCTTTTATGTTATTAATTTCATTACAACAAGTAGTTATATGAGAAGGAAATTGGGCACTGTAAGCCATACAGTCTTCTGGATTAAAACTATTTGGGGGATGAGAGTTCTGTTGAAGTATCTTAAGGAGAATTTGTTAAAAACTTACAGGGTAAACTTCACAGTGAAGTCTAAAGTTTGCAAATTCAGAAAGGCTCCAGGAAGGAACGTGTACTTGAATCGTTTATTTCTGCAACATGTAATTTAGCAGTCATTATTTACATCAACACTTTGGAATATTTTGGAGAATCAACAAAGCCTCCTTAAGAGCAGACTGATCCTCTGTTTGCAAGTCTGTTTTTTTAGCTGTGAAATGGCTTTTTTAATCCCACTTTTCAGAGAGAGGAAAACATTTCTGTTCAGTTAAGTGAAGGGAGTGGGGAGTTGTCTTCATTGTGCACAAGGGCAGAGATCCCCTTAGGATGCTCTGGCCCCTCCCCTTAGAGGAGGGGGACAGAGAGGGGGCCTTTCTCCCGAGGTTGGGGGAACCTGGGTGGATTCCCACTTCTCTGTTTTCATGGGAGAACAGGGGTTGGGGGGTGCATTAGAAAGCCCCTTCCGGTTCCACGAGAGCATGATTTAGGACAATTAGAAACAATTCCACCTTAGTCATCTCTTCCCTTCAAAGAGATGTCTGGGGACTTTTCCGACTGCCTTTGGAGCAGAAGCGACAAAACCCCAATCAGTTAGCCAATATCCACTGACTAGGATGGACCATGTCTCCGTCTGGGAATGGCTGGGCCACACTGGGCTTTGCAGACGGGGTCGCGGAGGGCCGGGGGAGGGGGGTCAGCAGATGCCACCCCTGCCTCACAGCCCTGCCTGAGGTCCAGCAGCCTTGGTGAGGTGGGCAGCAGCAGGAGGGAGGATGCTTTGCCAGCAAAACCTGCAAGTCATCCTGCGCAGCTGCAGGGCTGCAGGGGGGTGGGGGAAGGGAGCTCACATGGTTTTGTTTTCACCTAGAAGTCCCTGCAAGGTTTCAGCGCAGTCTGATCCACCAGCTGACTTTCCCTCTCCATCACACGCACAGGCATTCTGTCCACACCCAGAGGGTCCACTTTCCTGCAGTCCCACGCACTTAGAGAAGATGCATTTGGTTGGGTCCATGAAGTGCTGGCTAGATAACTTCACTATTTTAATGGAACTGGTTGCCAACCTCTAAAAATTCGGAAATTTCACATATAAGCCCAGTCTTCCTGCTTCTCTTGAAAGCTCTGGGGACACCGGGTTGAGCCCCTGCGTGGTCGTGGAGAGAGTGTGTGATCTCCGGGGCCCACGGTCCCTACCTCTCCCCTTTTGCAACCCCATGTATATGCCTGGCTCTCCAGGTCCACTGACTTAGTGAGCTCTCACGTTGCATCTGCAGAGGTGGATGGTGAGCCTGGTGTTCTCCTTCCCACCCTGTATTGAAATGATCTGTTTATGCCACAAGGATTGCAGCCATTTACGGGCATTAGTTTATATGTCCTTCCTCTTGCCTGGGCTCAGAGGATTTAATCTCCTTTGGAGACAGATACTGAGATGTGATTCCCCTCGTCCGTGACCCAAGGAAGGCTGAGTGGATCCAGTGATATATCTCGTTTTGAAGGTGAAGAAACCGGGTCTCAGAGCAGTTTCCCAGGGTGACACAGCTCACACGAGCACGGGAAGAGCCTCCCTCTGGAGCACTGTCCCCTGCGGGGATGACCACAGCAACTCTGGTGGTGGAGCGGCAGGGGGATTGACCCTGGGGCACTGATCCTCCGCATAGCACAGGCACACCCGGCGCCCAGAGCGCCCTTCCAGAGGGTTCACGTGCCCGTGGCTGCCCCGCGAGCTGGGGGCCAGTGGCCCAGTCAGCCCAGGCCCTGCCCGGCTTCCACGTTCAGAGCACTCAGCACTGGATCGGGCCTCAGCTGGAGACAGGGTCAGTTACACTCACCCTCACTTCCAGTTCAAGGCCATCATTCAGGAGCCGCTCCCTCTGCAGGACGGGAAGTGGAAAGTGGGCCAGGAAGAGAGAGTAGATGGAGGAGCATGAAGGACTGTTAGAAAAAGCTTCTTTCTTTCTCTAACTTCCTTTCCAGTCTATTCAGAGCTGTTCTTAGGGTCCCACGGCCTGAAGGCAGGCCCTGCAGCTCCGGGTGTGTGTGTAGGCTCTGAGCTGGCACGGATGACACCTTTGGAAGGGTGTCGGAGAGGGGCCCCTGAAGACTTTGATCCTTTGTTTTTAATAACCCCCAAGTGGGGAAAGGGATTGAACCCGCACCCTTGGCAGTGAAGGCGCGGAGTCCTCACCGCTGGACCGCCAGGGAATTCCCGAGACTTTGATCTTGAAGCATAAGTGTGCAAGCCTAAGGGGTGGGGCGTATGTGTGTGTGTGTGTTTTGGGTTGAGGGATAAGCCCCCCCTCGGTAGGGCTCCAAGTGATCTCCATGTGTCCTCAGTGACGTGTAGAATTCTTGCTCTAGGTAGTGCTGGTTAACCAGCTGTCCTGATAACAGGAAGCTCCATATGTTAGAAGAAGAAGAAAGGGTTTGTTTTGTTTTGTTTTGGCTCTGCCTGTACCCTTTTCTGGTTGCTGGGCTTCAGGTAGCCCAGAGCCTCTCTGTCACATGGGGCTATGAACTCCTGCCCTCCCTGCCCTTCCATTTCGTTGTGACCTCAAATGTGATGGCATTCCTGTTGTGAAGGTGTTTTACAAGCTGTCCAGGGCTTTGCCAAAGAATGAAGTACACGCTTAAAACCCACATCCTTCTTCACAATCATCCGCAGCTCAGCTGTCCGGGTAGGGAGGCAGCCTTCTCTGGGCACTGTGTGTCCAGTCCTATTTTCATGTCCTCAACAACTGGCATCTTAGCCTTAGCCTTCTCGTGCGGGGGTAACAGGAAGTTGCACACCTTCTCAGAGTATCGAGAGGGCTAGAAGATTGGGATGGGGGGAAATCGTGATTTTTATATTAAAACAAATACTTATACACGATTGTGTGGAATGCAGAAGTTCATGAATTTTAATGTTAAAAGCAAAGAAGCGGGGGTCCAGGCCCCTTGGGGCTGCTTCCCTAGAGGACTCGGGGGACTTCAACATTGTCCTCTGCCGTTAAAGATATTTTGGTAGAAAGTGTGAGGAACACTGTCAAGGTGGGGGAGGCCCTGTGCTGGTCTCTGCAGGAGGAGCAGCAGTGTTGAGGAAGGGAGCCCCACAGAGGGGTAGCTTCCTTCCTAGGCTGTATGGGAGTGCAGACAAAGGCATCAGAGGAAAGAGAGCTCTGGTCTGGTTGAAGTGATGGCAATGATCCAGGGAGACTTCCTGGAGGAGGAGACAGGGCAGGAGGTGAGATTTTAGGAGCTCAGGAACACATACTCGGAAGTGCAAGTCAAGCTTGGTCGCTGGCAGGAGAATCAGACCTGGGCCAAGGGTTTGGAGAGAGGGGATGTGGCAGATGTGACTGGGACCCCCTGGTGAGGAATCTGGGATGAATACAACAGCTCTTGGAAGTCCTGGAAATTATCTGAGCAGCAAAATGACAGTGGTGAAGGGTGATTAATTTCATGCTCTAGGGGATTAATTTCATGTTGGAGATGGACTTCTAGTTGTTTTCTTTTGCTTGGATAGTTGTCCAGACAAGGGGGTCCTTTTATGAGTTTTTCCTCCCAGAAGAGAAGAAATTCCTCTGAGAGAAATATTCTCTTAGCTCAAATGCAGCCAACATATTACAACAACCTTTTTTTCTTCTTGCTACTCAGATGAGGAACTGTGGCCCAGAGAGGCCAAGCAACTCACCTCATGTTGCCCAGCAAATGAGAGCTGATGTTGAACAGCAAGAGTCACAGATCACTGGGGTAGATGGGTCCCGGCAGATCCTCCAGAAAGGTGGGCGCCATGTGCATCACAAAATACCACCATGGAACATGATGCTTTTCTTTATGCATGAACTCTCCACAGGAGCCCTCAGCCTACAGGCTGAGCAGATAGGAATGGCAATAACCCCCTTCCTCACTGCTTGTGGGGTGATTTGGCCACTCAGATCCTCTAGACCAGTAAGACTTCACAGTCGATTTCAGGTCTTGCTGAAGAATAAGATCCACTCTGCACCTGGGCACATGTCTGGTCTATCACCCAGGATGGAACACGAGGTAAAATGCAGCTGGGCTGCAGCTAGAGGCTGGTGACTGAAAGCTGAGGACCCCCGCGCCCCCCACTCCCCACCCCAGTTCTGGGCAGGGCTCAGAGCATCTGGGCAAGTCTCAGTCTCTGCCCCACCCCTACCCGCCAGCCACCCTGACCCTCATCTTATCCCATTCTCTCCTTACCACTTCCCAGGCTGTCAGCAAGGGTATGAATGGCAGTTTGATCCATTATCAAGCTCCATGTATATCTGTTAATCAGTTGACTCATCAAACATTTATTAAGTGCCAGCTGGATTCCCGGCACCTTCTAAATGCTCGGGTAGAGCGAGGCACAAGGCAGAGGCAGTACCCACTCTCCCCGAGGGAATTGGGAGCGAGATGTGGAAACAGGCTTAGCAAACACTCACACACATACACACATAATGGCAGGCTGAGATCCCCGCCACAGAGGAAAAGCCCAGAGTGCTTCAGGAGAGGATACCAGGTGGTCAGTTTCAGCTCGGAGGGACGGGTGACAGGGAAGAGCTCTCGGAGGATGGGACATTTGTGCTCAGACCTAGAGCAAGAGAAGTTGGCTGAGGGAAGGCAGAGGCTGTTGGGGGAGAAGGAGGATTAGGTGTGAAAGCCCCAAGGTGAAGCCCCAAGCTTGGGAGGTGGGAGAAACCCCCAGAGACAGGTATGGGTGGAGCTGGGACCGATTGGAGCAGTGCGAGGGTGTGGGAGGGGTAGGTGTGACAGTGTCCCAACCTAGCCCCACTCCTATGGGCCTGGTCTATACCCAGGCTAGCCCCAACACAATGGCACCGGTGTCAACAGAGACCCTTCCCCTGGCATGGAGGCCAGGCCCCAAGGTGGCACCATGCACATGGGAGTGAGGAGTCCCTGTGTCAATTCCCCTGCCCTCCAGAGGAGCAGACACATGGCTCTGCGCTGAAGCCTGGGCTCTGTCCTTCTCTAAGGGAGCTGGGGGCTGGGGGCTCTGAGTGTGTAGCCCTGAGGGCCATTGTGGTACATGCACTGTCACGGTCCCAGTTATGAAGTCCAGCAGAGGTACCTGGGGGAGGCCCCAGGGAAGGGGAGTTGTGGTGAGAGGGGGCTGGTTGGTGTGGATTGAGCCCCACCCACCCTGTCCACCACACCCCCCCAGGCTGAGCGGGAAGGCAGCCCCACAGACACGCATCACGGGCATCTCCCTTCCGTGTTTCTGGAAGCGTGAATCACCATTGGGCTCTCTACCAGGCTGGGTCCTTGGGGCCAGACTGGGCTGTGCTGAGCGAGGCCGTGCATGGACATAGCTCCCACTACTCCCAGACTCCTCCTCCAAGCTGTGCAGGAGTGAGGGTGCTGCCGGCATGCAGAAAGAAATAACTGTAGCGTGAACAGTTCTTGAGCGTTTTCTGTGAACCAAGCACAGTGCCAAGCGATGGTGGTGGATGGCTGCAATCACGGCCCCAGTGAAGCTCACCTCCTGTCACCCACCCCCTTGTGTAATCCCCTCCCACACGCACCGTGGGCTTGGCCGTGGAACTTGCTTTGGCTAATGGACATCAGCAAATGTGGTGCAAGCAGAGCCTTGATAAGCACTTGGGCGTGAAGGCTGCCACAGCCGCTGGAGGACACTGGCCTGCACAGCTGGGGAGACCCTGGGGAGGAGAGCCTGGGCGCCCTAGCAGGCAGCTTGCCAGGTGTGAGGTACGTGAGCAAGGGCACCGCGGACTCCCCAGGCCCAGCTGAGCCTCAGATGGGTAACGCTTCGTGAGCGACCGTGGGAATGACCAACAGGAGAACCGCCCAGCTGAGCCCCGCTCACGGTGCAGAACCTGAGCAAAAGATGCTTGTTTAAGCAACCGTGTTTTGGGGTGGGTTGTTACACAACAGGAGCTAACTGATACAGTGACTAGCAAACATCCACCATCTCATTTGATGGGCACGACAATGCTGGGAAGAAGGCATTTTTCTACGTCTTAGACGGAGCCTGATTCAGAGGGAATAACTCACAGAGGCAGGCAGTGGGTCCGTCTCCACAGCTTCCGCCCTGGCTCTGTCCACTGCCCCGAGGAGGAGGGGACAGAATCAGACAGATGTTCCGAGCGCGAGGGGGAGGCTGGCCTGCCTTTACCTGCCAGTGCTTGGAGAAACCCCGATGTCAGCTGAGGTCGCCCAGCTCTGCCCGCAACAAGGCCGCCCCCTGAGGCCTGGTTCAAGATTCCTGGGATTTCTTCTTCTCCGTCTCCTCTGCTCTGTCTCTGCGACTCTTCCACTACCTTCACTTTTATTTTTATCCATTATGGAGCACACTTGTTTGTTGTTTCTACTCCTTAAGAAACCACAAGCACAAGACAGTCGCTTGTAACAGAATCTTTATTAACGACGTGTGGATTGTGAAGAGTCTCGCCGACAAGCTAAAATCACGTCTCAGGTGTCCTGTCCTTAACCATCAGTTGCTCACCAGCTACTTTGTCCCACTTGGTACCAGCATGTGTCACCTTCCGCTGTCCCCTGCCTTCTTCCCATCCTCCTCCTCCTCCTCCTCATCCTGAGAGCACTGAAGTCCTCTCTCTCGCTGCCACTTCACTCCTGACTCCCAAAGGCAGCTCCCCAACTGCCCAGGGGTCTTTGGTTCAACCAGAGGATTCCCCGCTTAGAAGTCAGTTGTGGCAAACCCTCTCCCCGCCTCACCGCACACATCCGCATGCCCAGAGAGGGGACCTCGGAGGGCATCCCCCCAGATCTGTCATTGTATGACCGAGGCCCAGAGCCCAGGGAGAAGGGGTGACTTGCCGAGGCCCCAGCTACGATCAGAGCAGGGCCTGGAAGGCAGAGTCCTCCTTGCTGTGTGTGAATGTGCGGGTGACGCCGGGGCGGAGGACCTGGGCTTGCTGTCCCTGGGCCCCCCCAGGTGAGGCAAGGTGAGGCAGCAGACATGCTGACCTGCACCATTCCCCTCCCTAGCCACTCAGTCCCCGGGGTCAGGCACACATGCCCAGCCCATAAATATCTTATTTTGTGTTCCTGCCAGCGCCCACTAATAGGGCTAATGCTTCCTGAGGAGCAGCCCAAAGCTGCATTAGTCGCAGATGTTTGATTGATTTAAAACAAAGAGCCTGACCACCAACCTCTCTCTATGGTTTCTCTTCCTGCCACTTTGCTTGCAGGGTTATCTCTGAAATGCAATTAAGGGGCTTAAAAGTACATTTTCAGGAAGATGCAGAATTGATGAGGGGAGCTGGGCCCTGTGGGTGCCTCCATGGTTCCAGCTCCAGGGCAGGGAGCGGGACCCTGCCCAGAGCTACGTCCACACCCACCGAAGTGTCCGGTCTCCAGGGTAAAACCCGCCCCCAGGAGCCCAGGGAGGTTTGGTGGGAGGGGCTGCCTTCCAGTGGAGCTGCTGCCCCTTCCTTGGTCCTGTGCTTTGGAAGGTCCAGCGCCTTTGGGGAGGCCTCTGGGAGGGAGCTGGGGCTGCAGGCCCGCAGGCTGCTCTGGGGGCTGCCAGCTCCGGAGCTTCCTGAGAACATCCCTGTGGCGGTCTGGCTTGTCCAGGACCAAGCCTGGGGAGCTTGGGGCAGGAGAGAGTGGTATTTACCAGAATGTCTTTTAGGAGAGGTTTGCAAGGTTGGGAGGAAGCGTCTGAGAAGCGGTTGTGTGGGTTGGAGAATGCCCAAAGGCAGCGCAGGGCACAGAAAGTATCGCTGAAGGGTGTCTGCTTTGCAAGTGGTGTGTGGAGGTGCCTGAGCTAACCCCTCCGCTGTCCTGCTTCTCTGCTCCCTCCGTGACACCCCTGCCTTGAACAAACTGTTAGCAAATGTCAGGTTTAAAGGGACACCACATTCTTAGCCTGTGCAGGCTGTAAACTCTCCCTAATCCCATTCTGGCAGCACAGGAAGGAGGGCAAGGTCACCACCTGCCAAGGTTGCTGGGGAAAGTTTCACCCTGGACGTGCCATTCTAGCTGGGGCAGGTGTTGAGTTGACAGCTGGAGGTGCAGAGAAAGGGCCTTTCTGCTAAAGGTACACGGGAAGAAGTGAGAATTTGTGGAGTAGGTATGGAAAACAGTAAATATCTGTTTGCTGAAGCATCATGCCGAGTGAGAAGAGACCTCAGTGGTGGATTTCAGTGTCTTGCTAAGAAGTTTGGGATCTACTGGTTAGGCAATGATGAGCCATAGACGGCTCTAGGGCAGGGGGAGAGGCAGAGTTAGAAACAGGCTTCTCTTAAAGGCTACAAATCAGCAGCCAGATGAAGAGATACAGAGGGCAAGGTCCCAAACAAAGGAGCTTCTGTGCCCATGGAGCTTGGGGCCTGGCACGGCACACGTAAATACATGGTTCACTAACTTGGAAGCTGTCTTAACCTTGTCCTTTTGGGGTCTTATGGAGGCTTCATCACACAGGCATGGTTGATCAAATTGCTGGCCATTTGTGATTGCCAGGTCCACAGCTTTCAGCTCCACCACTAAGGGGACGACACACATTGTTTTCCCTAGCTTAGATCTTTCCAGTTGCCTATTTGTCATTTTCTTTTGGAAATCTCAAAGCATTTCAGAGTCCATACTGGACACGTGACTCCCCCAGCCCTGACAAAAACCCATGCCTGGACCTTTCCCGAATCTCAGTGAGTTGCAGTTTATTCATCCAGTTGCAAAGGTCAGAGACATCCTTGATACCTTCTTCTCCCTCCCCCAAGCCCTCCCCCATGGCCCAGTCCTTCCCTGAGACTGGATGATTTTATCTCCTAAATCTCACGTCAGCTCTGGTGCTCTGTCTCTGTCACCCCACCACGAGTCAAGCTGCCACTGCCTTGCCCTAGACTCTTGCTCCCAGCCCAGGACTGGCTCCCTTCCCATCCTCTTTGCTGTAGTGTTCACCTTGCAGAGGACTCTTTCCACAGTGCAAATCTGATTATGTCCCACCTTTGCCTGTGACCCTTGTCTCCCCACTGCTCTCCTGACCATGGGTTGCAGACCTTGCAGGCCTGGCCTCCTCCAGTCTCCCACCATCCCCGCATGCACACAGCTCCTCCCTCCTCACCTCACTGGCCTGCGTTCAGCTATACTTCTTCCCGCCCCTGGGCTTTTGTCCACGTCAGGTCCTCTGCCTGGAACTCTCTTCTTCTATTCTCTTGTTAGTTCTTCCATTTCTGGTCCTAACTCAGTCATCACTTCCTGAGGGTCACATTCCCCAAGGTGAACTCTCCTGGCCTTGTGGAGGTGACTTTCTATCTGATTTATGCCTACTCCTGCCGTATGTAGACTGGGAGCAGGGGCCATGTCTGTTTTGGATCCCCATTGGGCACCCCCCTACCCTTGCCCAGCACAGTATTTGGCCACTGTGGGCACTAAATCAATATCCACTGAATGAGGGACTCCACCTGAGAATAATCTTATCCAATAACATTGGGGTTGGGTCAGTTCGCTGAGCATAAAACCAGAGGTTCTTAATGAGAGGATGGGAACAGAGGTCAGAATCTCCTTGAGAGGATTTCCAAAGTAAACCTTGCCAATGGCTTTACCTCCAACCTCAAGATTCCTTCTTGGGGGAAAAGGGCAATGTGTGAATATTTTATTCCTTTCTCTCACAGAAAGATGAACTGTATGAATTTTAAGGCCATTTGATTGGCAGAAAAGAGTCCTTGCAAGACCAAGGCTCTGGCATCATACCGTCCTGGGTCCGAATCCTAACTTTGTCAGTGGACAGGCCTCTTTGAATCTCAGTTTTCTACTTTGTTAATTAGGGATCAGAACACCTATTCCTTAGGGTTGATCTGGGGAAATGCTGGGCATCTGATGGTGCTGGACAGAAACCATGTGGGACTGACTGCCCTTCCCTTCCTGACTCACAGTCAGAAAGTCGCTTGTCTCAACGCCCTTTACCCAGATTTTCATCCTCTTCATTATCCCTTGAACAAGGTTGTGGAAGACTCACCTGGGAAGTTTTATTTCAACTTCCCCCTCTTGCCTTCCTGGGTCTTGCTTTGGTTTGTCTTCCATCCTGCAGAGATTCCAGAGAGGAAGGTTGAAAAGATGAAGTTGTCTTGTCAGAGGTTTTTGCTAACCATACAACCGGGTTTTCTGCAGAGTGATTCATGGAACTGCATTTACAGCTGAAGTTGTAGATCTGTTTTTAGAAATTATTAGCAGGCATTAAACAAAAGCAGGCTTTATTAATAATTCACCAGAAAAAAAAATATGGTGTAATATCTCACAACAGTTACCTCTAATGCCGGAATAAGTATTCCATTTCTTTGTTGTTTTTGTTTTTTCCTTCCTTCAGCATAAGAGAGACCCAAATCCTCTGTAAACTGAAAGGAAGGCAGGTCTAAGAGGGCATAATTATCAGCTGAGCAGAGCACGATTCTGCCTGTAGAGTCAGAAACACAGGACAAATTCTGGGTGCCAGCCTTTAGAAATCAAGTGGAATCATCAGAAGCAAAAATAGGGCAAGGGGTCTATGTTGGGGATGTAACGTTAAGTCTCTGCTTCTCAGACCTCTGCTTTGCTTTAGCTTCAAGGCCTCATTAGTTCACGGGTGCCACAGACCCCATGGCCATACCCACACCCCTCTGGCCCACCTGGAGATCACTGCAGACCTTCTTGTGCCCACTGACGGCTTTCTGGGTTGTCCTGCCTGAAGGCCTGAAGCTTTCTCCAGAGATGGCACAGAAGTGCCAGGAATTTAATGCTCCCTCCCAGTGGCAGCTCTTACCAACAAGGCGAGGGATTGGGGGCACTAATCCCCCCGCCTCCCTGGCTCTCTATGGGGTGGGACAGAGGTATGTTCCATATACACGCTCAAAAACCTCCCTGGAAGCAACATGTTCATTTGTAATGTGTCATCCTTTTTGGGTTTTCCTCTCTTCCCTTTCTTGCTTCCCTACATCCTCACTGTGTTTCCTGGAATCAGCCCCAAGATCAACCACCTGCACCCAAGTCCTAATCTCAGGTCATTCTGGGAAACAGGAGAGTGAGACAGGGAAAGGCGGAAATCTAACAAAAGTGTGCTAAGGAGAAGGTGCCCACCAGGAGCACCAAGGGCTCCACCTCGGGGGACCCTCCGCCATGATGGGGAGAGGGAGGAGGGGGGCGTCTGGAGCGTTTGTCTCCTAACTCCCAGCCCGGCTGGTTGAGGGTTGACCCTGGGGCATTAAGCCTCACTCCACTTGCACCCCCATTGCTCTGACCAAGCTCCCTATGCCAGAGAAAGCCCCCAGGCAAAGAAGAAAGACAATTCCAGAGGTGGGAAGATGTCAGCTGCTGGAAACTGCCTGCCGCAGCTGAGAATTCAGGTGGCCGAGTGTAGGAGCAGGGCATTGACAACTTTGCTAGAGGTGCCCTCCCCTGGTCCAATCAAAGTGGCCAAAGAGGTGGCGGGATGGGGAGCGGGAAGCAGGACAGAAATGGACTGTGGCCACCTGTGCGTGAGGAACTGGTAGGGCTGTACCCCTGCAGGGACAGGTGTGGTCTAGCTGGAACCTTGATCACTAGCCCTAATTTAAGCAGAAATCTCTAAGACATGGAAGGTAAGACTGAAGCAGAGCACAGGCAGCGGCACTCAGGGCAGGATGCCCAGGCAGAACACGAGATGGCTTTCAGTGGCCTGAGCTTCCCTGCACATTTGTAAAGCAGGCGGGCTTTCTCTGGGCCCTCCCCCTTTCTCGGGATGCCTCTTTAGCTGTGACAGCCGCCTCTCTCCAGCCTCCCAGGGCCCTCTGTATGGCCTCTGGCTGCCCTGCCATGTCCTGATCCGCAGTTAACCTCTTTCTCCAAAGAGACAAGCCCAGCCTTTAAAATTCACTCCCCTTCCCCAAAGGCTATTGGCTGCATTAATTCATACTGAATTGTGAAGGGCTGGCACCTTCAAAGCTCTCTTGGTACTTGAATCTAAAGGGGGAGCTTAGGCACCCAAAGGAGAGAGGATCGCTTTGCAAACAAGTGTTACAGTAAAACACATAAACACAGACAAATAAAAACCACACAAAGCCTTGTAAAGCTTTTCTAGAGAAAGGCGGGTAACACAGTGGGGAAGACTATGAGCTCTGAAGCAAGGATCCTTGGGTTCAAAACTTAGGCACACCCCTTCCCCACACAACACACAACATTGGTGCGAACTTGAGCAAGTTACTTGATTTCTCTATGCCTCGGTTTTCTCATCTGGAGGATGACATACAAACTTACCCCATAGGGTCGTGGGGAGGATTAAATGAGTTAATACAGCCAAAGGGCTTAGAACTGTGCCTGGGACCTGGTAAAAGCTCAGTATGAGTCAGCCATCACTACTCTTGGGTCTTCAGAGATTCTCAGGAGTGAATCTTTTCTCTGACTTTGGGCTGGATCAGAACAGATTTCAGTGATGAACAATCCAACAGGAAGCATTTCCGGAGAGATTTGTTCCAGCCCCAAGGAATTCTGGGAGATTAGGATGACTTAAACCTGAGAAGTGGTCCCGGGTCCCTCGTTTCACTGTGTCTCTGAGTTGCTGTAGTAGCCAGGCCTTGGAGACACCACCCTCACAGACATGGTAGAGAGGGAACCAGCTTCTTTCTGTTTCCCTGTGACCTGGGCACCTGAAGAGGGACTCAGAGGTCCATCAGTCCATCTGACCTCCCAGGTGACGTTCTCAAAGTCCATCCATTGCTCAGGTTTGAGATTCAGTGAGAAATTGCTAAATAAATCTGGCCAGAGGGACTCAGGTATGGTGGGAGGCCTCATTTTTTACTTCATCAGTGTGCATGTGTAAATCTCTCTCTCTCTGTATATGATGATGGATAATAGTCTCTTTAAGATGAGCTTGTTCCTTGCTTTCCTCCTCCACATTCTCCTCCCTGTGCAACACCCCTGCCCTCATCAGCCCCGGAGTCACTGTCTGCAGAGGCCCCGAAGAAGGGCCGAGGTGGAAGTGACCTGGCACTGAATTGCACAGTCCGGCTCATGACTTAGCAATTATACTTGAAGTTTCCAAGTATTTTGTAGATGAATTACAATGTAATGTACAGTTTTCTTTTTGAGGGGGCTGGAGGAAGAACTCAGGCTCCTGCTCAGACAGAAAGTCTCAGATAGTTACCTTGAGATTTTAAGATTTCTGCTTTGTACTTAACCGTTAGGTACTTACCAAAAGTTAATGATCTTAAGTTGCAACATGGTCCTTTCTGTGCAATGATTAACCAGCCCCAAGTGTGAGAATGGGCTGCCCCAGAGTTTCCAGGTCATCCAGTGACAAAGCCACCTGCTTGTTCTGAAGGGTAGAGCACGGAGACCTATAATCAGGTGTCAGTTTCCCCCAACCTTACACCTGGAAAGAGGGGGGAGGAAGCCGGGCCCCTATTTGCTCAAATTGTTGCCTACAAAGATGCCACAGTGGACTTGCAATCCCATAGTCTCAACAGTTTATTAATTATAACGTGTCACTCAAAGACATGTATACATCTTTCAGGACAGAAAGGTAAGGGTTTATCATAATCCCACCCAGACTGAGCAGGTCTGGTCTCTGAAAGGTGAGAGGCAGCCTGGGTGGGAGAAAAGTGCCCAGAGAGTGGAATTGACTAGCAATTAAGAGCTTGTGCTTTCAAGTCAGGTGGACTTGGCTTGTCCTAGGTCAGGTTCCCAGGAGCCAGACTCTGAGATGGAGATGAACACATAGCAAGTTTATTGGGAATTTATTGGGATCAACCCCTGTGGGGTGGAGAGAGAGGAAGCGACAGCGGGCAGAGGGAGGAGATGGGCTGTGACCTCAGCCAGTCCTACACTGAAGCCCTGGAGTTGTCCCAGTTGGAGGCAAGATGCCCCCAGAATGGGGGTATGACATTGGGTGAGGCAGTTCCCTTTGGCCTTGGGAAATTCCTGGAGAGGGACTCAGCTATGAGTCATTAGCAACTGTGGGAAAAGGGTACCCAGTCCAGAAGGAGGATCTGGGCAATCACCACAGCATCCATTTATAGGTGTTATGGACTGAGCTGTGTCCCCCTTCCCCCAACAGCAAATTCATAAGTTGAAGCCCCAGTCCCCAGTGTGATGTTTTTGGAGATAGGACCCTACTCCAGTAGGATGGGTGTCCTTAGAAGAAGAGGCAGAGACACCAGACACCTCTCTCTCTCCACAAGAGCCCAGAGGAAAGGCCATGTGAGGCCCCAGAGAGAAGGCGGCTGTCTACAAGCTAGGAAGAGAGGTCTCACCAGAAACCAAGCCTGGCACCTCAGTCTTGGACATCTAGCCTCTAGAAGTATGAGAAAAAAGATGTCTGTTGTTTAAGCCACCCAGTCTATGGCATTTTGTTATGGCAGCCCAAGTAGACTAGTACAACAGGTGTATTAATAGTCACCAGTATCCCTTTGCCCTTCTGAACTTAGGCATGACCATAGGTTTAGTCTATGAAACAGAAGCAGAAAGGGCATCTGTGAACCATGGTTACAGAACAACATTATTAATCAGGACATCTCATGCCTTTACCAGGGGGTCAATGCCATGAAGACTCAACTCTTATTTCAGTAAAACAGCTCAGGCCATTTCCAGCTTGCTGAGGTTAACCTTCATAACACAATGGCCTTATAAAGTGCATAAAGAAGGGTATATATCCAAGGATAACCAGGAATCATCTGAAAATGAAGGAGAGTAACGGTGTACTTGCCTCCCTTGATGGTAAAATATATTACAAGACTCTTGTTGTCCAAACAGTATAGTAATAACAAGGGAATAGGTGAAACAGAATAAGGAAGCTAAAAATATATCCTAGTATATATTGTAATTTAATGTATAGAACAGGTGGTGTTTAGATGGAATGAGACCATGATGTTTTATTTGATAAGTTACAGTGACATCACTGATTATCCATCAGGAGGGAGATAAAGTTGGACTCTTACATTACGCTTCATATGAAAATAAATTCCAGATGTGTTAAAGACTTCAGTGTAAAAAATAAAATCATGAAACTTCCATCTCCAGCCAAGATGGAATAGCCCCATTCCTCCCAGTTCCTCCCTCTTACAACTAAAAATCACAACACCTTTGCATAGGAAGACTCTGAAAGGTGGAGAAAAGGCAGACTGCCTAAGAACCTCTGCGCTCTGATTCCCCTCTGGTGTGCTCTGGTGGTGTCAGTGGGCCGGGCCAACAGGGAAGCAATTTTCCTTCCTGCACAGGATGGAAACAGGAGGAGAACTCCAGTTCTCCTGCTAGCAGGGCAGCTGATCTATTCCCTACTGAGTGGAAGTAGGCAACTTATTTCTTTTCCCCTGCTGGGACTGGCTGGGGAGCTGATCTTCCATCCCCCACCAGTAGAGGGAGGCAGTGCTCTGATTCCCCTGCCTGGGTAATGTCAGGGTGGTCCAGGGGTGTGCTGATCCTCTAGCCCTACCCAGCAGTACAAGGCTTAATGAGGTGCTGCCAGGCAATGCTTGTCCCTCCACCCTTCACCTTCTCCCCTGGGCGTCAGCAGGCCCAATGGAGGGTTGGACTACCAAGCCCACCTGGCATCATGAAATGGATTGAATGGTGGGAGGTGGGATTTGTTGGCACTCTGTTCCCACCCCACCCCTGTCTCCTCTCCTGATGTCTGGGGGGCCCAGTGGGGAGCCAAACTTACACACTTACTTAGAGGCAAAAAGGTGGTGCCCGTCAGTACCCCACTTCCACTGGGAAGCTCTCCATGGGACCAGGGGCAGCTAAGCTTTCACTCCATCTGTCTGCAATGAGGCAGTGAGAATCAGTGTTCTGCTTTTGCTGGGGTAGTGTCAGTGGAGCCCAGAGAGGAGATCTACATGTCACACCTCCACAGCAGGACTGCCTGCTAAAAAATAAGATCAAATAGGGTCCAGAGTCTCATAATATAATATCCAAAGTGTCCAGGACACAAGAGAAAACTCACTTATCACACCAGCAACCAGGAAAATCACAACTTGAATGAGACACTGATACTAATGACACTAATACTGAGATGAATCAGATGTTGGAATTATCTGACAAAGACTATAAAGCAGCTATCATGAAAATACATCAACAAGTATTGAAACATTCTCATGAAGCAAATTTAAAAAATAGAAAATCTCAGCAAAGAAATAGAAGTTATTTTTTTTTAAAAAAGAGACCCAAAAGGGAATTATAGAACTGAAAAATACTAAGTGAAATAAAAAATAAAATTATGAAGATCCTAGAGAAAATTTATGTTTAACTGTGAGGGGTCTGTTTTAACTAGACAGAAAGGCCAGAAACTAAAACTTTTTGGTTGAGTTTATCTGGTGCCCACAGATAACATCATATTTAATGACGAAAGACTCAAAGCTTTCTCCCTAAGATCAGGAATAAGACAAGAATGTCTGTTCTCACCACTTCAGTATGACACTATACTGGAGGTTCTAGACAGGGCAATTAGGCAAGAAAAGTAATTAAAAGCCTTTCAGATTAGAAGAAAGAAGTAGAACTATCTCTATTTGCAAATGATGTGATCTTATATATAGAAAATCCTAGAGAATAAAAAAAATACTAGAACTAATAAATGATTTCAGCAAAGTTTCAGGATACAAAATCAATATACAAAAATCAATTGGATTTCTACGCACTGGCAATGAACAATCCAAAAATAAAATTAATTAAAACAATTAAATTTACATGAGCATTAAAAAGAATAAATACTTAGGAATAAATTTAACAAAAGAAGTGTAAGACTTGTACACTAAAAAAGTGCAAAACATTGTTGAAAGTAATGAAAGAAAAATGATATAAATGGAAAGATCTCATGTTGTGGATCAGAAGACTTAATATGGTTGGCAATAGTGCCCAGGTAGATCTACAGATTCAATATAATCCTCATCAAAATTCCAGCTGTCTTAGTTGTGGAAATTGACAAGCTGATCTTAAAAATCACATGGAAATACAAAGGACCCAAAATAGCCAAAGCAACCCTGAAAAAGAACAAAGTTCCCAATTTCAAAACATCCTACAATGTTATGGTAATCAAGACAGTGTAGTACTGACATAAGGATAGACATGTAGATCAATGGAATTGAATTGAGAGTCAAGAAATAAGTCCTTGCATTCATGGTCAATTGATTTTCCATACCACTACCCTTCAGCCTCTCCCTTCCCCCGTTATCCTGATCCCCTGCCCAGTGGGGAACTGAGCCTCTCTCCCTACCTGGCATCAATGAGGCAGAAATATAAGGCAATTCAATGGAAGAAGGATCGTCTTCTCCACAAATGGTGCTGGAACCACTGAATATCCACATGCAAAAGAATGAACTTGAACCCCTATCTCATCCAATTTACAAAATTTAACTTAAAATAGATCTTAAGCCTACATATAAGAGGTAAAGCTATAGCACCCTTAGAAGAAAAAATAGGAGCAAATCTTCATGACCTTGGATTAAGCAATGGTTTCTTAGACATGACACTAAACCTTATAAATGACCAAAAAAATAGACAGATTGCATCATCAAAATTAAAAATTTTGTGCTTCAAAGGACACCATTAAGAAAGTGAAAAGACAAACCCACAGAATGGGAGAAAATTTTTGCAAATCATATACCTGATAAGAGACCTGTGTGAATAATATATTTAAAAAACCCTGCAACTCAACAATAAAGGCAACCCAATTTTAAAATGGGCAAAGATTTGAATAGATATTTCTCCAAAGAAGATATACAAATGGACAAGAAGCGCATGAAATGATGCTCAACATCATTAGTCACGGGAGAAATGTAAATCAAAACTACAATGAAATACCACTTCATGCCCCCCGGGATGGCTATAATCAAAAAGACAGATACTAACAAGTATTGGTGAGGATATGAAGAAATTGGAGCTCATACACTAGGAGTGTAAAATGGTACAGCTGCTTTGAAAAATACTGTCAGTTCCTCAGAACATTAAACATGGAGTTGCCACATGGCCTAACAATTCCACTCCTAGGTTATATACCCTAGGGAAATGAAAACTTGTACAAATTGGACACGAATGTTCATACCAGCATTATTCATAAGAGCCAAAACGTGGAAACAATTGAACCTGTATATTAATGTTTATATGAACATTATTCATAATAGCCCAAATGTGTAGACAACCCAAGTGTTTATCAGCAGGTGAATGGATAAACAAATGTGATCTATCCATACAGTGGAGTATTATTCAGCCATAAAAAGGAAAGGTATGGATACATGCTACTGCATGGATGAACCCTGAGAACATTATGGAAAGTGAAAGAAGCCAGACAAAAAAGCAACCCCTGTCCTCCTGGAGCTGGCCTGGGGCTATAGCTAGGCCTTGGCGTTGCTCCTGAGCTGGTGTGGGTGTTCTCCTTGGAATATAGAAATGTTCACATCAACAGCAGATGAGACCTCTCAGTGACCATGATGGATCAAAATAAAAACAAGGTCACTCTCTAGTAATGTCCAAACATAGACAAAATATGAGCATCGTTCAAACCACAAGAATCACCAAGCATCCCCTATCCTGGCTGATATGAGTGATGGCTGCTTCTTTCCCAATTATACCTGGAGGCTCACTCTGGTCTGCCATTCCTCTAGATGTGATTTATTAAGATACCCAATCAGAGAGTGGTTGCCCACTTCCTGACAGCATCTAGTCCAGAGCAAAGCCCAGCTTCCTCAAACCCTCTCCAAGTCCTACCATAAGTCCTTCCCAACACCCTTTTACCGGGACGCCCCCATGGTCCCCCATGTTGTGTGCGCTCCCTCCCTGTGATGAGTAATAAGTCCAGCTTGTTATATTGCAGGGGATCCCGGAGGCCTTTGGCTGAAGCACACTGGCAAGCCTTCACCTGGCCCTAAGCCTGTAGCTGTGCCTCCCCTCCGGGAGCATGCCAAGGGCTAAACTTGGTTTCTATCTGTAATAGGGATCAATCAACCCCAGCCCTCCAACTTAGTTCACAAGCTGTGTGTGCCCTCTACTTAGGGTCTCACCAGGCTGCACTTGAAAGCAGAAGTTTATGCTCTATGGTCTCAGCTGCTTCCTCAGCCCAGGTTATCCTCCCTGGGGTAATAAGTCCAAGAGGGGAGTCCGTCACTGTGCAGGGACCGCCGTGGGGCTAGGGAGACCCATGAGGCCACGAGTGGAGGAGATCTGTGCAGAGCCCAGGTTTGCAAGTTTGCACTGCAAACCGAGGCCATCAGGCTAAGGGTTTCAGCTTCTCCACCCACACCCCGACCTCTCGCATCAAGGTCTTTGGAGCAGCATCGGATGAGCCTGGAATAATTTTCTACCTGAATTTTCTGGGTAGGGAAGGTCACTTGCTGAGATATTTATAGCTGGACTTGGTCCTCAAACAGAGCTGATCAAGGATCAGGTTAAAAGCTAATCAGGTCATGAGATGGAATGATACTACTGGCTACAAGAGAAGAAAGAAGGGTGTTGCCACTGTCCAGGCTCTGGGCGGGAGAGGGGTTTGAGCTTGAATTGTCCCATGCAACCCTCCCATGCCTTAGCCCTCCTGGGGCCCTCCCTCCCCACCACTCCTCCAGGTGCGCAGGGCCTGTGAGCATCCTGGGATTCTGAACATGACGAGGGTACCCACAGGGCAAGGCAGATAGGAACCAGCAGAGTCATGGGGCTCGGGGAGGTGTCACTGGGGACGTGCTGGATGCTCGTCGCAGAACAGCTGGCACTGGTCCTCAGAATGGTCCGGGTGGGATGCTCTCCCAGGAGACCCTGGTCAGATGGTGAGCATTGCCTCAGCCTCCACATGACTCCTGGGAGGTCATGCTGGCTGCTGGCTCCAGATGTTGCCTCCACAGCTCTCTGTTGACACCATTCAGGTCTGGTTCCAGCGCCTGAGACCCCATGGCCTCTCTCCCTCTGCCTCTGTCGTGCTCGCCTTGCCTGAGGATCCCTTTTGAGCTTCAGGGATAAGAAAACTTGCTGGTTTTCCTCATGTAACCTCTCGAATATGTCCTCCATGTTTTGATTCCTTTTCCCCAGCTTAACATATGTCAACAAATAATTTAAATAAAATTAACGCCCACTGTGTAGGCCGGCTAGCCCCCAGTGGCCAGTAAAACATGCATGTGGCTGAATCTAGCCTATGGGCCACCACTGAGACTTCAGGTATTCCATGCTGCCGGATGTATTAGGCTGGGATTCTCAGAAGCCCAACTTGAGATGGGGATTCATGTGCAAGGGATTTATAGGAAGTGTTGCCAGGAACTTTTGACAGGAGAGTGAGGAAACAGGATGGAGAAGGGAAGGGGGCCAGGCAAAGGTGCTATAACAAGCGGAGTCCCAGGAAGGGTAGCTTTGCCTCGTCCTGCAGGAGGCTCTGCTACAGTGTAGGTCTTGCCAACTGGGGGCAAAGGAGCCGTAGGGTCTTTACTCCCATACTCATGGGCCATTGGCTAAGGGCTGACTCTGGGGAAAGACAAATATCCAGGCACCTCCTGTTTGCCATGCACACAGGCAAAGGGGCTCCAGAAGCCTGAGGGCAGCTTTCCAAGAAAACCTAGCAGGTGCTGGTTGTTGGGAATGAAAGCACCTGGGGGAGCCAGCCTGGGGGTCAATGAGGAAGCCGTCCAAAGAGCATCCGCTACCCCATGAAATTAGCTGGGTGTATGATGGCAGCAGTCATTGGGAAGAAACTGATCTTGAAAGGAGCAAGCTCTAGGGGTTGAATTTCCCTAAATCAATTATAAAAGATGTCATAGGGCAGGCACTAGTAACTAGAAGCTAGTTGCCTCATGGCTAATCTTAGCAGCCAGAGACAGCACCCAGCTTAAGAAGTAAGCTCATGAGTTCATGCCAACGGACCCAACAGCAGATAGACCTGTGAAGCCCAGAACAAATGATAGAGCCTGAAAATCCGAGCCAAAGACGTAAAGGCCATTGCAGATTGAAGGAGATTAAAGAGAAGACACGAACTATGAGAAATGTGCTAAACCTGTCCCTGTTACAAGAATGAGGCCAAACTCTCAGCCAATGTTTTTAGACAAGAGAGGGAGAGAGGTGTAGGAATCTCCCTTTAACTCCCAGCTGACACCCCGGTCTCCATGAGGGTTTGGGCCTGGATGTCCCAGAGCCCTCCAGGGTGAACATCTCCGCTGTATTTCTGCACAGGGCCTTGGAAGGTCTTCTGCCATCTTGAGACCAGAGAATCTTCGATTCCCATCAGGGAATATAATGGCTTTCTTGGCAGTCCAACAGACAAGATTGAAACCTCCTTTATTTTATTTTTTTGGGGAGGTTGATCACTCTAGCCTGACTCATGTATTCTAAAAGCCCAGTTGCCTGGGCTAAATAAATATTCTCTGCCCTTGAGAGTGACTTAGTAATGAACTCAGCATTTTTGAGTTGAACTCCACAAACATTTATTGAGCACCTACTATGTGCCTGGCATGGTGATAGATCTTGGGGGTATAATATTAATAAGATTTAGGGAGTTCTTTGTTTTAGAAGTCCAGTGGAAAACAACAGCAACTTAGGTGTCAGTTCATTCCACTCCCCACGCTATAGAGGAATTTCTGGACCAAGGCTGAGTTTGGAGTGAGTCAAAGGTTTTGTATCCACCCCCATATGTATATTAAAGAAAGGCTGATGAGATGCAGTCATAGCTCATTCGCCTTCACAAGCCTGTAAAACTAGAATTCAAGTGAAGCTCTTAGGTCAGAGAGAAGGCGAGGAGAATTTTATTGAGCTGAAAGAACAAGAACTAATCTGGAAAAACTTGTGTGCGTGAGATCAGAAGCGATTTGAGGAATTAACTGACAGATATACACCACAATGTTATGAGTGGTTTTCTCCAGGGGATGGGATTTTGGTTGAGTTTCATTTTCTTTTTCTCTTTTCTCTCTTCCTTAGTTTCTCCCTCCCTCCTTCCCTCCCTCCTCTCCTTCCTTCCTTCCTTTTTTGTTTTTCTTATGCTTTGTTAGTATTGGTAACATTTTCTACAATACATCTCTCTTTGAAATAAAAAGGCCTTATTTTAAAAATTAAGCCAACTAAGAATATAAGGTATATTGCATTTGTGTCTAAAGGTCAGGCCAGACTGATGCCAAACATAAGCTGACTCTGCAATGTTCTCCCCAGGCCCCCATTTCTCTGCGTCTCTCCCCCAGGCTCCCAGCACTTGGCTGCATTCAGATTGGTGGCATCAGCTCAGGAGAACTGGTATCTGCTTAAACAAATCCAAATTTAAAATGTCTATTTATTAAAATAGTTTCTGAACCCAGATCCATATTCTTACCATTTCCCCCTCCTTGGACAGTCACAAAACATTTTTCTTGAGAATGAAAATAACTCGGAAACCAAGAGATCACCCTGACCAATTATTATTTTTTTATGTTAAATAACAACCTTTTACTTAACAACCTCCTACTTTTTTTTTTTTTTCCATTACGGTTTTTCATAGAATATTGAATATAGTTCTCTGTGCTATACAGTAGGACCTTGTTGTTTATCCATTCTATATATAATAGTTTACATCTGCTAGCGCCAACCTCCCACTCCATCCCTCCCCAAACCCCTCCCCCTTGGCAACCACAAGTCTCTTCTCTGTCTGTGAGTCTGTTTCTATTTCACAGATAGGTTCATTTGTGTCATATTTTAGAATCCACATATAAGTGATATCATATGGTGTTTGTCTTTCTCTTCCTGACTTACTTCACTAAGCATGATAGTCTCTAATTGTATCCATGTTGCTGCAAATGGCATTATTTCATTCTTTTTTATAGCTGAGTAATATTCCATTATATATATATATATATGTACCACATCTTCTTTATCCATTCATCTGGTGATGGACATTTAGGTTGTTTCCATGTCTGGGCTATTGTGAATAGTGCTGTTATGAGCATAGGGGTGCATGTATCTCTTTGAATTATAGTTTTGTCTGGCTGTATGCCCAGGAATGGGATTGCTGGATCATATGGTGATTCTATATTTAGTTTTGTTAGGAACCTCCATACTTGTTTTCCACAGTGGCTGCACCCACTTACGTTCCCACCAACAATGTAGGAGGGTTCCCTTTTCTCCACACCCTCTCCAGCATTTGTTATTTGTAGGCTTTTTAATGATGGCTGTTCTGACTGGTGTGAGGTAGTACCTCCCTGTAGTTTTGATTTGCATTTCTCTAACAATTAGCGACACTGAGCATCTTTTCATGTGCTTTTTTTTTTAAGCCCTTGTCGGTCACATCATTTGCAGCCCTGACCAATTATTGACATGACTTTTTTTTTTTTTTAAAGAAACTTTGCGTTCAATAAGGCATCAATTGCCCACATAAAGCAACTGTAATTTTAGTGGATGGTTACATTCTATATCATAGAGAAGCATCCAAGACAAGGTGATAAAAGCACCAACAACTTTTCTATGGAGGAGAAATATCCCCCAAAAGGAAGAAGTAAAAGCCAAATTAGTTATGTTTGTTTAAAACAAAATATAAATCAAAATCTGACTGCTTCCAAGGAATTAAATCGAACAGAGAAACCAAGGAAGCATAGAATTGCGTTTGTTGTTCTGTCTGCTTGACACCTGAGCATTTGGAGTTTTGTACTCTAGGCTAGTGCTTTTTAAATTTTAGGTCAAAACCCATTAGCTATAAAATCCATTTGGTGAACTGAGACCACTAGTTTTTACAATGAAGCAGAATAGAAAATATCACAGTGCTTTGCATGCAGTAAAATATCAGAGTGTTTTGCATGCAGAGTGCTTTTCAGGGTAGTGTGTGTGTGTGTGTGTGTGTGTGTGTGTGTGTGTGGTGGGATGACATGTCAATGTATTTCGCATTGTGGCCTGCAGTTTAAAAATTTGGAAACCGCTGCATAGACAGTCTAATGCTGCCACGGGTGGGTCATGTTGCCTTGAGTCGCTTGTAGGATGCTTGGAACTACCTGATTTAGAATGACCATCCCTAGTGGGAGACCACAAGGGATTCAGGTGGAGAGAAGGATTTGGAATGGGTGACCTCTCAGGCTCTTTCCTACTTTGCAATTCTGATTCTTGGATCCAACAGAGTTATAACAGTCTGGTCAGTAGGATGTGGCTGTACGAGTTTTTAAAAGTAGGTTATGTAAATAAATGATCAAAATCATGGTCCCGTAATGAGTCCTGCAGTGACTCGGGACTCCTCTCCCAAGTGTCTTGAAGTGACCACAGAGGATATTAATATATTTTTACAAAGCTCAGTCCCATCCGGCTCCTCCTTCCATGTTACTGATTTGTGGGCTTCTTCTCTGGCAGGGTTTGAAGCCCTGGCATTGGCAGGGCCATCTCCTCAGTGCCACTCAGCCCACCCACTCCAGCAGGTGGGTGTGGGAACCAGGGAGCTGGTGGACAGGCCAATCACCAAGTCTGCAGAAGTGGGGCAATCTCTTCGTTGGAAGCGTGCATCCTGGATGCACAGAGGAGCACCTGTGGGCTTCCAGGGTTGGGAGGGAAGCTTTTCTGTCTTCTTCAACCCTTCAGTCTTCCCACTTGTAGGAAATGACACCTCCACTAGAGTTCTCAGAGCCCTCTCCTTTGCCCTGTCTTTCCCATGGCCAACCCATCGCCTAGTCCTGTCCACTCACCTCAAGTTAGAGCTCCAGTCTCTCCCTGTCTTTCCTTCTCACCTCGGGCACAGCCACCATCATCGTTTGCCTGGGTGACCAAAGCCACCCTCTAACTGGCCTCCCCACTTCTCTAGCTCCCCTCCAACCCAGTTTGCACTCTATGGCTTGAGAGGTATTTTTTGAAAGGCAAATCAAATCATACCATCCCCTGTTCACTTATTTTTTTAGTTTCTATTTTATATTATAGTATAGTTGATTTACAATGTTGTGTTAGTTTCAGGTGTACAGCAAAGTGATTCAGTTATACGTACACATATACCTATTCTTTTTCAGATTCTTTTCCCATATAGGTTATTACAGAGTATTGAATAGAGTTCCCTGTGCTATACAGTAGGTCCTTGTTGATTATCTATTTTATTTTATTTTATTTTTTGGCTGCGTTGCGTCTTTGTTGCTGCACGCAGGCTTTCTCTAGTTGCGGCGAGCGGGGGCTGCTCTTCGTTGTGGTGCTCGGGCTTCTCACTGTGGTGGCTTCTCGTTGTGGAGCACAGGCCCTAGGCACATGGGTTTCAGTAGTTGTGGCTTACAGGCTCTAGAGCACAGGCTCAGTAGTTGTGGCACATGGGCTTAGTTGCTCCGTGGCATGTGGGATCTTCCTGGAGCAGGGCTTGAACCTGTGTCCCCTGCATTGGCACGTGGATTCTTAACCACTGCACCACCAGGAAAGTACCTCTATTTTATGTATAGTAGTGTGTACATGTTAATCCTAACCTCCTAATTTATCCCTCCCCCCACCTTTCCCCTTCGGTAACTATACGTTTGTTTTCAGTCTGTTTCAGTTTTGTAAATAAGTTCATTTGTATTTTTTTTAGATTCCACATATAAGTGATATCATATGATATTTGTCTTTGTCTAACTTACTTCACTTAGTATGATAAACTCTGGGTCCATCCATGTTGCTGCAGATGGCATTATTCTGTTCTTTTTTATGGCTGAGTAATATTCTATTGTCTATATGTACCACATCTTCTTTATCCATTCATCTGTCGATGGACATTTAGGTTGCTTCCATGTCTTGGCTACTGTAAATAGTGCTGCTGTGAACATTGGGGTGCATTTATCTTTTCTAATTATGGTTTTCTCCAGATGTATGCCCAGGAGTGGGAATGCTGGAGCATATGGTAGCTCTATTTTTAGTTTTATAAGGAACCTCTATACTGTTCTCCATTGTGGCTATACCAATTTACATTCCCACCAACAGTGTAGGAGGGTTCCCTTTTCTGCACACCCTCTCCAGTATTTATTGTTTGTAGACTTTTTGATGATGGCCATTTTTACCAGTGTGAGGTGATATCTCATTGTAGTTTTGATTTGCATTTCTCTTATAATTAGTGATGTTGAGCATCTTTTCATATGCTTCGTGGACATCTGTATGTCTTCTCTGGAGAAATGTCTGTTTAGATCTTCTGCCCATTTTTTGATTGGGTTGATTGTTTTTTTGATATTGAGCTGCATGAGCTGTTTGCATATTTTGGAGATTAATCCCTTGTCGTTCACATCATTTGCAAATATTTTCTCTTATTCTATGGGTCGACCCAAGGCAATCTACAGATTCAATGCAATCCCTATCAAATTACTAATGGCACTTTTTGCAGATCTAGAACAAAAATTTTAAAATTCATATGGAAATACAAAAGACCCTGAATAGCCAAAGCAACCTAGAGAAAACAAAACAAAGCTGGAAGAATCAGGCTCCCTGACTTCAGACTATACTATAAAGCTACAATAATCAAAACAGTATGGTACTGGCACAAAGACAGACTTATAGATCAAAGGAACAGGATAGAAAGCCCAGAATAAACCCACACATCTACAGTCAATTAATTTATGACAAAGGAGGCAAGAATTTACAATGGAGAAAAGACAGTCTTCCATAAATGGTGCTGGGAAAAGTGGAGAGCTATATGTAAAATAATGAAATTACTACATTCTCAAACACCACACACAAAAATAGACTCAAAATGGATTAAAGACCTAAATGTAAGACTGGACACTATAAAACTCTTAGAGGAAAACATAGGCAGAACACTCTTTGCCATAAATTGCAGCAGTATATTTTTGGATCCACCTCCTAGAGTAATGAAACTAAAAACAAAAATAAACAAATGGGACCTACTTAAACTTAAAAGCTTTTACACAGCAAAGGATACCATCCCCTGTTTAAAACCCACCAATGGCATCCTGTCCCATCATACTCAGGACAACCTTCAGACTCCTGATTACTGCTCATTCTGCCCTCCAGTCTTCACTCCCCCTCCCCCATGGCCGAATTTGCCCTTCCCCTCCTTCCCCCCAGCTTCTACCCTTGTTGTGGCCCCTCAAAAGCAACCAGCTTGGGGACTTCACAAACGCAGGGACCAGCCCTTCTCAGCGGCATCTGCTAAACTCTCCTCATTCCTCAGATCTGGAGGGATTTCTCTGACCCTGGGCCCACCCCCAACTAATTGGGGCCCCCTGCTTCTCTCTCGTAGAACTTAGCTTTCTTCCTTAAAAAATTTAGGGCATATTGTAATCACATTTGAATTAATTCATTTAATATTTACTTCCCCTTCTAGTCTGTAAGCTCCAGAAAAACGAGTGGTGTCTGCTCATAATAGATGATCAATAAGTATCTGCTGAGGGAATAAATTAGTGGGATCATGGTGCCATCTCCTTCCACCTGGACACTGAAAGCAGATTTTACCCATCAAGACACCCCCAAAAACTTCTTCTTCCAGTCTTAATATCCCAGCACCTTTAGCCTGTCACACCTAATTTATAACCCTTTAATAATCTTCCAGACTGCTGTAGTTCCGCCCGACAAAATCACCAATCTCCTTTCAGCTGAGAAGCCCAGCATGGTATCTTGTGTTTTAAAATATTTCTGGCCAGTACTGAGGATAATGGGAAGATAGCCCCGTGATTCTGACAGGGAGCCTCCTTCTCAAACTCCACCACAAAGAATCTCATACTAATGCTGGAACTGGCAGGTAGTTCAATTCTGCTCAAAATCATGGCTTACGCTGCCCTGACAGTGCTTGTTCTGGATTTAGAGTTTTCTTGCTCCCTCCCTCCCTCTCTCTCTGTCTTCCTCCCTTGTTTCTCTGTCTGTTCTTCCCTCCTCTCCTCTATTCTCTTTCTCCCTCTCTCTCTCTCTTTCATTCATTCATTCACTGATTCCCTCATTCTGTTTTGTTTTCAATCCTGAACGGAGTACTTCCTTTCCCATCTTGAGATCAGAGCTAGAAGAAGACCGTAAATGTACTTAGAATGAGGACCCAAAAGCCATTCCTCACAGTGGCCTTGAGTGTCCCAACAACCAAAGTGAATACGTTCCTTATGACCCTGTTTGGACCCTCTGCATCGTTGGCAAGTCGGCTGTATAATGACAGTCAATGCCCTCTGCAGAAATCAGGGCCTGTGAACGGGGCAACAAAGAGCTTGATGGGGGCCCTCGACAGTTGAATCAAAGTGGAGGATCCGACCGGTGAAATCGATGATGTGTGAAATGCTGTTCCTCACAACGAGGCTCCATTTAGCACCTCAGCCCCGGGGTTTCAGCAAAGAGAAAATCTTCTGGAATCGATACTACTATCATTTCACAAAATTACAGTATTGTGTCCTGAAAATGAGCCATAAATCAACTGCAGGCTTCACTTGCTGGAAGAAACAGCTTTGCTGTGAGAAAGCTGGCGACTGGAACACATTTCAGGAGCTCAGGGGGTCCGGGCCCCTCCCACGGTCATGACCCACCTGGAAAGGCAGGCGATCTGGGGTGAGGGCCCCGAGCCCATGGCATCACTGGAGACAGGCGGGGGGGTCTTTGGTGTGTTGGAAACGCAGCACGACTGAAATCAAACAAAATCTCAGAATCTCCAAGTCCAGTCAAGCAGAGACTGCTGAGAAGAAATTGGGAGCTTCTGGCCTCTTAAGTGATCCCCGGCCCACTCACAGGCCCTAATTTCATTCTTCCCAGCATGGACTGCCTTGGTGAGATGTCGAGCCTGTGGATTTCAATTCCAGAAGCTGGCTGGGAGGCTTGTGGAAGGGAATTCTTTGTTGGCTGTAGAGCTCCTGACCCTGCACCACGCAGGGCGGTCTTGAGGGCTTGCTTTCTTCTCTTTGGTTCCTGTCTGATGCATATTTACAAAAGGCCAGAGGTCTGAGCACTGCTGTCCTGGCTACAGGACTTCAGGAAGTCTATGGAAAGAGTGGACACGAGGGCCAGGGGTTATCAGAAGCCCCAGTCCAAGCACCTTGAGATGAACCAAGCTGCCCAGCCTAGGGAAGTCCCCACATGGCATCCACTGGGTGGGTCTTGGGCTACCACTTAGCTGTCCCACAAAATTGTAATTGCTGCAGAGCACAGACTCTTGCCCTCCATTTCTCATAGTCTTCCCTGGTCCTAGCAGAGTGCAAAATACCAAAATATATAACTACTGAGATTGAGAACTAAATATCTCCCATAGTCTTCTGATTGCCAAGACCAAAGGGGAAAATAAATCCACGTCATAGACTTCTAATTATCTGGGTCTTTATCTGCCACTAAGTTCTAAAAGGGATTTATTTTGATGGATAGTTATCTAAGGGACACTGGAAAACAAAATGAAAAATATTTCAACCTGGTTTCCATGAAAGATTAAGAAGCATTTTTAATAAGCTGTACCATTGACCTTCTCTGGGCCTGTTTCTTTTTTTTTTTTTTTTTTTTCTATAAATACATTTTTAAAAATATGGAACGCTTCACGAATTTGCGTGTCATCCTTGCGCAGGGGCCATGCTAATCTTCTCTGTATCGTTCCAATTTTAGTATATGTGCTGCCGAAGCGAGCACTGTTTCTTTTTTTTTTAATTTAATTTTATTTTTAATACAGCAGGTTCTTATTAGTTATCCATTTTATACATGTTAGTGTATATATGTCAATCCCAATCTCCCAGTTCATCCCACCACCCCCTCACCCCACCCCTGCCACTTTCCCCCGTTGGTGTCCATACGTTTGTCCTCTACATCTGTGTCTCTGTTCTTGCCTTGCAAACTGGTGGCCCTATTTCTTCATCAGTAAGTATGAATAGTAATAAAGACATTCTTATCATTACAACTCGGATATCACAGCATGTTGTGAATTTTAAAAAGTTAACGGAGAAGAATACGTTTTGCAAATGGCAAAGTGTGTGTGAGCATCATGTGACCTTGACATAAGATCATCAGCATCCCTCCCCATGGTGTACAGGAAGCGCAGCTCTTGTCCAAAGCACTGGGATCCGCCCCCCCCCGCCCCCGCTGTCCCACCCCCCCACACAAAGGCAGGGAAGGCTGTGTTTGAATATTCCAGGGATTCTCTTTTAGGAGAGCCTGCCCTCCCCCTAAGTTAAGCTGCCTCCATTTCAGCTTTCTGTGGAAGCAAAAATAATTATAAACGGTCTCGTTTCTTGAGTGTTTTCCACGTGACGAGCATGCTTTACCTGCGTTATCGCGCCGAATCCCCTCGTGAGATGGAGATGGTGCTATTAGCTCCCCATATTTCACAGGAGAAAACTGAGGCTTGGAGAGGTTAAGTAACTGGCTCAGGGTCCCACTGCGGGGAAGATTTGAACCCAGGTTCGTTTGACTCCAGAAACCACATGCTGTTCACCGCCAGGCTGTCGTTCCTCAAAGGGGGGAAGAGAAGTGAGAGAGAACACAGCGAAGGGAGTGGAAATGGATAGTCGGAAAGTGTGGGTTTGTTCCCAGACTGCTAGAAGTCTGCTTGACCTCTACCCAGTCACTGAAATCCTCTGAGCCCCAGCACCCTCATCTGTAATTGGGCAAAATACAAGTCTGATCTACTCATCCTACGTTTACCTGATACTCTTCAGTTTGCAAAGGTTCTCCCAGTCCAATCCCTACAGCAAGTCTGTGAAGCCGAATCATTACTTCCATTTTACAGATGGAGTAACCAGTCTCCATCAGCATTGCTGTGAATTACAAAAAGTTAACACGGATGAGATCCTTTTAAAATGGTCAAGTGCCATGCGAGCATCATGATTACATCATGACCTTGATGTGGGCTTGCTCAGAATCACCTGTGTAGTGGGTGCACCAGTTGGGATGGAGACAGAGCTCTTCAGGCTCCACATTCATGTTCTTTCCGGCTGCCTTCGTGTGCTTCATGTTCTTGCCCACCATCTCGTGGCCCGTGTTCTTGGACACGCCTGCCTGCGCCTCAGCCAAAAGGGCTCACTGCCAGCCTGCCTCCCACCAGGACTTGTTTGCCTTGTGGAGATGCTGAAATTTCTAAGCCCCTCCCACACAGGTCTTCTTACTTCAACTGCTGGGAACATGGGCTTATGTTTGAAGAAAGACCACTATGGTCCCACTGTTGGGGAGGACTCTTCCAAGACAAGTCTCAAAGTGATAATGGAAGGGAATTTTCAAGACCTGGAGAAAAGCATGAATTCTCCAAATAGAAAAATCACACTGAGTTAAAGGCAGGATGAAACCAACACCCAAAACTGAAAAAAACAAAAGCAAAAGAAAATATACCAAAAAGATCCTAGCTAAACAATCAGAGTAAAACTGCAGAATATAAAACAAAACAAAACAAAACAACAAGCTATTGGAGACAACACAATCCCCCAAATGACAAAAATTAGGCCTGCATCTAGGCTGTATTTTACAATTAGACTTCCCATCAGCAACAACTAGAAGACAAAGTGCTAGAAGACAAAGTTGGTGCATGTACAAAGTCAAGACTGAATAGTTCTGACGTCTCCTACTCACACCTGTTAAAAATCCCCAGTATGGAGCATGCAAGAGACAATTTCTGGTTCCTCTCCTATTATCAGAGGGTCTGTCCTTTGACTAGTGGGTGCTGTGAGTTAGGCCTGTGAACACTTCTTAAATGATTGTCAAAGAGCTTTTCTCAGTTGGTGAAGAAGTAAAATGTCCAGTGTTGGTGAGGATGGAGGGAAATGGATTGTCTGGTTCCTGGGAGGAGTGTAAAGTGAACAGCCTCTAGGGGCGCTGTGGGGCATAGCTCTGTACCAGGAGTTCCACTTCTTGGGATCCATCCTACGTACATGCCCACACACAAGCACAAAGCTGCTGGCTCTTCGCCACCTCCATTCTTGGGCGATGACTCACAGGGTCCCTGGTCAGGGGATATTTGAGGAGGCTCTGGGGACCCACTGTTAAGTCACCCTCTCTGTGTGTCACTCTCTGACCTCATGCACCATCTAGAGCCCTGTGTCCTGCCTTCCCCTTATGAGTCAACCTCTGCCTTCTGCTTCTAGAAACTGAGGAGGTGGAAACAATCGTTGAGCCCTTGTGTTGCTCCCACCCCCGACCCCGGGACCAGTGCTTGCCTTGTCACTGTGCCTTGTACCTAGCGTTGTGACTTTGCTTCCCTCCCTCAAGACTGCAGAATGTCCTGGATGGGTCTCAGGTCCTTGCAATGGAAAGATGCAGGTCAGGAACACCAGGTTAGTGCTGCTTGAACACGTCAAGGTCACATTGGGGCTTCTGTGCATTTCCACCTGGAACTTGGCCACATGGAGCCACTGCAGGTCCCCTGAACCCAGACATACTCTTTCTCTCCGTGACTTTGCGTGTTTGGTTCCTGTCATTCCCTAAAGCCTTCCCTGACCTCTCAGGGCTGGGATTGGTCCCTGCTCTGATCTTCCTCACTGACCCCAATGTACATCTGTCAGAGCTGCCAGCACTCTGTCAGGCATTGCTTTGCTTGTTTTTCTCCTTTGTTAGAGAGTAAATCCACCAGCACGTGGTCAGAACTGTGTTTGTTGACGGGATGGATGAATAATGCCATGTCTATGTGGGTTCTGCCCTCAGCACTCGGCCTTCTCTTCTCTACCAGCTGAAACATACTTAAGGCAAGTGACAAGGATGGAAGTCTGGATCCAACTTCCTCTGGCCTCTGCTGTGGCCTCTCTGTGTCTCTCGTCTCTGTGTCTCCCCACGTCTCTCTGGCTCCCTGGGTTGGAAAACAGGTCTGAAGTCAAGTTGGAAAAGAGACCTTGTCTTGGCCAGGCTGTAGAGAGTCTCTGACATTTTTCAGTCGTGTCCTATGTCGCTGCCATTTCATTTGCTGCCTGTCTGGGCAACCAGTTCCTCCTCCTGGGGACCCACTGGATCACATAAGACGGAGAAAACTGGAGGTGTTCAGCCCCAAGGAAATGTGCAAGTGTCATTTACCCACAGTCTCTGTCATTTCTTTCCTTCTTCCTAAACACAGTGCTCCCCATTCTATGTTTCTCTTCCACAGAGTTCTCCAGCCTGACACGTCTCCTCATTGCTGATCCATAGCCCCAGGGATGCTTGGTGGCCTACTTTTCTTTCCTTCCTTTGGCTTCCCAGGCCATCCAGGAATGTGCCAGCAGAGCAGGATCCCCAAACTCACAGAGTTAGGGATCTTCCAAGCATCTCCCACCCCTGAATGTAGCTATAGGAAAGCCATAGGGAAGGCTGCATATCTTCTGGCTTGGGCTATGGTTTGTTTTGTTTTTTTCTTGTTTCACCTTTACTTTTTTTAAATTGAAGTATAGTGAATTTACAATGTTGTGTTAGTTTCTGGTGTACAGCAAAGTGATTCAGTTATACGTACATCTATATATGTGTGTATATATATATATATATATATATATATATATATATATATATATAAAATATATATATACTCCTTTTCAGTCTTTCCATTATAGTTTATCACATGTTATTGAATATAGTTCCCTATGCTATACAGTAGGAACTTACTGTGTATCTATTTTATATATAGTAGTTTGTTGCTTTATCAGTAAACTTTTGTTACTTTTATTTAATATCATCACTGTTAACATTTATCCTTTATCAGTTTAATAAGACCCTCTTTTTAAAAAAATGTTTCTTTTTTTAATTGGATTATAGTTGATTTACGTCGTGTTAGTTTCAGGGGTACAGCACATTGATTCAGTTCCATATATATACACTTTTTCAGATTCTTTTCCATTATAGTTTATAACAAGATATTGTTCCCTGTGCTATACAATAGGGCCTTGTTGTTTATCTATTTTATATGCAGTAGTTTGTAGCTGCTAATCCCAGACTCCTAATTTATCTCTCTCCACTTGAGCTATGTTTTTACACTGGCAGGATAGACAAGTCTTGGGCAACTTTGAAAACTAAAATAATAATAACTAACACTGAAGATGAATGGTTACTAGTGTATTCCTCCTCACTGTTGTCTGCACTGCAGATCCCTCGTCTTTGAGACGGATGGAGAGAGAAGACAGCCATGCCGGCCTCCAAGAATCTTTCATGAGTCTTCATCAGAGATCAGGGGCCCAGAAGGTGGGGAGGAGTGTCTGCTCCACTGATGGCCTGATCCTGGGGCCACTCCGCAAGGCTGCCTTGACTTGTCCCCCAATACTGGGCTGCCCCACATACACCCATTTGTTTGAGCAACATCCTTCCCTCCCAAGGCTGGCTAGTGGCAGCCCATAGGAATCAACAGGTGGACCTGGAATGGAGATGAAGCCTTTCCCATCGTGATGCTCTACCAGGATCCATGGGAGTGATGATAAGAATTTCCTTTTTGTCCCTCTAAGTTTCTTGCTCTCTGAGGCCAGGGACAAGGCAATTCATCTCCTAGAACCTCATTTACCTTGTCCTTACAAAGGGGGTGTCCCAGGAGTGCTCATCTCAAAGGGCTACTGTGAGAACCGAAAAAGGTATTTATAAGAAAATATTCAATACTTCATAAACCGTAAATCAGTGGATCTCAATTTATGGTCTGTGGCCCCCAGAGGGGCTCTGAAACTCTTTCAAAGGGTCTCAGAGGTCAAAACAATTGAAAAAATAACACTAGGACTTCATTTGCCTTTTTCACTGGGTTGACATTTGCACTAATGGTGCAGAAGCAATGGTGGGTATAAATGCTGGCACCTAGGCGTGAATTAAGTCTGTGTACCAGACTGTACTAGTGGTCAGTGTATTCGTCACCTACCTGAAGAGAAAAAAATTTGCAATTAAGAATGTCTTTGATGAATCAGCACAAAGTATTAATTTTATTGAATTGCAATTCTCGAATATACATCTTTTTAATATTCTATGTGATGAGATGGGAACTACACATAAAGCGCTTACATGGCATTCTGAAGAGCAATGTTCATCTCAAGGAAAACTGTATGATTATTTGAGTTTTGATATGAACTAGCCACTTTTTTCATGCAACACCAGTTTTACTTAAATGGACAACTTACAGACTTAGGTATTTGGCAGACATTTTCTCAAAAATAATGAAGCGAGCCTGTCACTTTGAGGAAAATAAATCACGGTATCTGTTATCAATGATAAGATCTGAACTTTCATGCAAAAACTAGAGTTTTGGAAAATTTGTATTTGCCTTTCTGAGCTTGGCAGTGTTCCAATGCTTAAACACTTTGGTGATGCCATTTTACATACATAATGAAATGTTTCAAGGGTTGAAAGATCTGCAATGAGTTCATTGGACCAGTATTTCTCAGGTGACCAATACATGATGCTACAGAATCATGCCTGGGTGAAAGATCCATTGAAAATGGAAAATTTTAATGAACAAGTGTATGATTTACAACCATTTGTCGAGTTTTAGTGTAGTATCAAAGAACAGTCACAGTTTTCTGAAAAGGCTATTTTAGTACTCCTCCCTTTTCCAACTCCATATCTACCTCAGACAAAACAACATTTTTGTAACAGGCTGAATGCAGAAGCAGACAGGAGAATCCAGCTGTCTGCTAAGCCACGCAGTAAAGAACTTTGAGAAACGTAAAACAATGCTGTTCTCCTCCCTACATTTTTCTTTGTCTTCAGTAATATGATCTTTTTAGAAAAATGTCATTTTATATTAACATGGAATGATTTTATGATATTTTAAAATAAACTAGTAAAATCAATATTTTAATTTCTATTATGGTAAATACTAGTAGATAAAACCCATATTAAAAACGCTCTATTAGGGTCTTAGGAAATTGTAAGAGTGTAATGCTCCTGACACTAAAGGTTTGAGAACCACTGCCATAGAGCACAGTATACATTTCAGTTTTTTTTAATCATTATTTCTCTCCCGGTTCCTAAAATGGATTTCCAATGGAGACCTCAGACTCCAGCTTCTATTCTCAAAGAAAGAGTCCCCTGCTTGCTTTCATTTTCCAGAGCAAGGCTGAGGAGCTTTCCCTGAGACTGAGGGCTTCAATAAAGTCCCCCATAAAGGGGACAGTGTCATGGGTTCTTCTCAGGCCACCCACAAGCAGAGGAGCCATTCAGTTTTGTAGCAGGTAAATTTCCACAGCCACCATCATGGGCTCGGAGTCCATCTTCAAAAAACATGTGAATGGGAGTGTGGCCCTTCCCATCCACACCGTCATTATATTTAGGCTGGGCAAGTTGCATGGCCTGCCCCTCCCCCGCCCGCACTTCCACCTCTTCTGCCAGGTGCATGGTTACTACGGGAACAGCCACTTTGCAAACTATGACCTTCCCCTCTGGCTACAGTTGATTGGCCAATCGGAGTATATCTCTGTGATTTTTGGACGTGGGGCTCAGAGGGTCAGTCAGCCTCATTCCAGTTGCATAAAGATAGAGCACATAAAACTTGAGAGCCTTTATTATCCGTGTTTGCTGCCACATGGACTGAGGAGCAAAGAGAGGCAATCTGCCGCAAAAGATGGGAATGAAAAAGATGTGCGGGGAGACGCCAAGTCAAGGGATAGAAGGAGTAACATTCTGCATGCTAGCCCGGTTGCAGTGTTTCCTGGGACCCAGGCACATCCCTGTGAGTCATCCACTGCCCGCTCCACCACTCCCAAGTCCCAGCTTTTGTTGCTTGTTTGCTTAAGCAAGGCTGAGTTGCTAATCAGTACCAGAGACTACTCTCTTAGTAGCCTCAGAGTGGCACGTACTCAGGAAAAAGAATAATTTACTGTGTTAAATGGATGACAGATAACTTTGCATCTGATGATGGCAATGAATCAATTGTCCTTGGGTTTAAGCAGAACCTGCTGGTGTGTGTGAGCACGTCTGGGTTCAGGCTGGTGCTACCTGTCTCCACACAACAAAGCCCTTGGAGACTGGAAAGTACAATTGTTCTAGGACTTTCAAAGGAGTCACATGTTTCCCTGTTGCTTATGAAATTCTGGCTGAGTGGGTAGATGGAGGTTTGTTGTCCTGACCGCTTCTATCATTTCATTGTGCTTTCGGAGAAAGATTATTTTCAACCTCGGTGTCTTTACTGAGGAATGCAAAGTTATTCTATCGCTGTACAGCCAGGTGGGTCAGAGTTCTTAATCTGAGGTATGAGAATAAAATTTAGGAATCTGTGGATATGTATGGGCAAAAAATTACTTCTACATTTTCACTAATCTCTAACTGAAAATGAGCATTTCCTTTAATTACTCATGTGGGTAGCAAACCATAGTCGTATAAGGAAAATCCACTTATAAAAATTAAAATAAATGAGTCACGGGTATGAAATGTACAGTGTGGGGAATATAGTCAATAACTATGTAAAATCTTTGTATGGTAACATATCATAACTAAATTTATCATGCTGATCATTTTGAAATGTACAGAAATATTGAGTCACTATGATGTATAACAGGAACTAACACAGTATTGTAGATTATACTTCAAAAACAAACAAACAAACAAGCAAACTCAGAAAAAGAGATCAGATTTGTGATTACCAGAGGCAGGTTGTAGGGGGCGGGGAGTTAGATGAAGACAGTCAAAAGGTACAAACTTCCAGTTATAAAATAAGTACTAGGGATGTAGTGTACAACATGATAAATATAATTAACACTGCTCTATGTTTATATGAAAATGAAGAGAGTATATCCTGAGTCCTCATTACAAGGAAAATTATATTTTTCTATTTCTTTAATTTTGTAGCTGTGATTATGGATGTTCACTAAGCTTATTGTGATAATCATTTCATGATGTATGCAAGTCAAATCGGTATGCTGTCCACCTTAAACTTATACTGTGCTGTATGTCAATTATACCTCAATGAAACTGGAAGGAAAAAAATAAAATCTTTTCTATAAAGGAAAGCAAAGTAATAGGGGAGGTGGGTCAAGAGAAAGTTAAAATGAAATATAATCATATTGTATTTGTACTTTCTCATTTTTTAACTTAAAAAATGTACAAGAAAAAAGTAACAGATATTTCCATGTCACATTAAAGTGTTGCAGATATCCAGAAAAATTATTTGAGCTCATCATACTTCAGATTTACAGCAGTCATTAGATTCTCTACTAGATTCTATTATCTCACACATATATTCCTTTATTAAACATTTTAATATTTTGGTAACTGCATTTCTATTAATTAGTGCATTTTGTTGTATGCATTTAAAAACATAATTCTAAGAATGGATTGACAGAATTCATCCAGGCACCAAAAACAAAACAAAACAAAAAAACCCCAAAACCCTAAACTAAACACTGCTTTAATTCACCTTCTTAGAAGCAGGATAACACACAAGAAGCAGAGATTTGGTAAAAATATTACAAATATGGCTTCATTGCTACATAGGGCAGATTTTATTAATAATATTATTCTAGTTGTATATTGCTGGGTAATAAAACACTCAAGCTTAGTGTCTTAAATTATCAAGAGTCATCTATTTTGCATCTGAATCTTTAATTTAGGAAGACCTTGGAGGTGATAGCTCTTCTCTGCTCTGTGTGGCAGCACCTGGGGAAGCTTGACTGTGGAGGAAAGATCCACTTCCAAGATGACACACTCACCTGGCCAGCAAGTTGGTGCTGTCTGTTGACCTAGAGCCAGCCAGGGCCGTCAGCTAGGGCCTCTGCTTCCCTCCACGGGGGTCTCTCCACTGGTCGCTTGGGCTCCCAACTGCATGATATCTGGATCCCAAGAGATTATTTGAGACACTGAGAGCTGCCGTTGCTTAAGACTTGAGCCTGGAAACTTGAGCAGTGTCCCTTCCACTGTATTTTATTGTTAAGCAGTCAAAGGGCCAAGTCAATTTGAAGGGAAAGGGACCCCATCTCCTGCTGGGGGGGATGTCGAATGATTTATAGGCGGCTTTTATCTACCACAGATGTGAACTATGATTTCCTTTGGAATTTCTTTTTTTTTTTAACCACTTTTAAAAATTGAAGTATAGTTAATTTACAATATTGTGTTAGTTTCAGGTGTACAGCAAAGTGATTCAGTTCTCTCTCTCTCTCTCTATATATATATATATACTTTTTCAGATTCTTTTCATTATAGGTTATTATAAGATATTGAATATAGTCCCTGTGCTATACAGTAGGTCCTTGTTGTTTATTTTATATGTAGTAGTGTGTATATGTTTATCCCAAACTCCTAATTTATCCCTTCCTCCCCCCTTCCCCTTTGGTAACCATGTTTGTTTTCTATGTCTATGAATCTATTTCTGCTTTGTAAGTAAGTTCATTTGTATCTTTTTTTTAGATTCCACATACATGATATCGTATGATATTTGTCTTTCTCTGTCTGACTTACTTCACTTAGTATGATCATCTCTAGGTCCATCCATGGTGCTTCAAATGGCATTATTTCATTCTTTTTTATGGCTGAGTAATATTCCATTGTGTCTATGTACCATATCTTCTTTATCCATTCATCTGTTGATGGGGAAATTTCTTCTTTTATAACATAAGATTTTAATAGTTTTTAAAATGAAGTCTTTAAAGTGGCTAGTTTAGTGGTCTTTGCAAATGGAATGCTCTTGGAGGGAGGAAGGGAGCTGACCTGACTTCATATTTGCAGAACCCCCCAACCCTCCTTCCCTCCTTTCACCCTCCCACTACTTTTTCCACCTCAAGCTTCTTCTTCTCTTTCCCCCATTATTTTGAATCTTCTTCTTCAACAGAAGATGATAAGGACAAGGAAAGGAGGAAGAGGAAAAAGAGAAGGAAGAGAACAGCAGGGGAAAGAGGAAGGCAGGAGGACTAGAATAGGTGGGAGTGGAGGGAGGGGGGCGGATGAGGGGAAGGAGGTCTTGGTGATACTGCTCGAAGGGGGAAGAAAAAGTTGGGAACAATCTCAATGGTCATCAGCAGGGAACTGGCTAAGTCAATCACACACAGGCGCACACGTGATCCTCGTTATTTGCAGATTCTTTTCTTGCAATTTTTTTTTTTTTTTTTACGAATTTGCCTACTTGCTAAAATTATTTGTAACCCCCAAACCAATACTCGTGGCACTTTTGTGGTCATTTGTGGACTCGTGCAGAGCCATCGAAAATTTGAATCACCCACTGTGCACGTTCCCAGCTGAGGTCAAGCAGGACACTCTCTGCCTGCTGGTTTCAGGTCTCATACTGGAAACAGGGTCCTTTGCACAGTGTATTTAGTGCAACATGTTTTGCATTTTTGGCTCCTTGTTGGTGATTTCTGTTTTGAATGGCCCCCAAACGTAGTGATGAAGTGCTATTTAGTATTCTTAAGTGCGAGATGGCTGTGATGTGCCTTATGGAGAAAATTCGTCAGTTAGATAAGCTTCATTCAGGCACAAGTTACAGGGCTGTTGGCCATGAGTTCAATGTTAATGAATCAACAATATATACTAAATAAGGTGTCTTTAAGTGGAAACACACATAAAACAAGGTTATGTATTGATTGGTTGATCAAAATTGACCAGAGGCTCACAGGAGCCTAACCTTGTAAATACTCCCTATAAACAATGGGTCAATATTTGTTAATTCATTGTTTACAGTGACTTTACAGAATATAACTCCTGCAAATAATAAGAATGGACTCTGTGTGTGTGTGTGTGTGTGTGTGTGTGTGTGTGCATGCAACCATTAAAAATGATGAAGTACAGCCACTTTTATTGACAGAGATGACAGGATGGCATATATGATGAGGGCTCACAGAGAACTATTTGAAAGGGTTTCTTGCCAGTTAATAATGGTTATCTCCTTTGATAAGATCTGAGGTGATCTTTAATTTTTTTCTTTAGAATTGTCTTCATTGTTTGAAAAATTTTCTCTGAGCTTATGTCATCGTTATTATTAGAAAAAGGAGCTATTTTCATTAAAAAATTAAGCATGATACAAACAGGCTAACACTTTGGAATCTGTAAGGGAGAACTAATGAATGCCTTTATTTTTCTAATTTTTATTTTCATTTATTCAACACAATTGTACTGAGAGCCTATCTTGTCCTGGACTCTGTTCTATGTCTTGGGATCCATGAGTGAAGAGAAACACAAAGATTCCTGCCCTCACTGAGCTCATGACCTGGTTGGTGGTGGGTGGCTCGTGGTAAATGAAGGTTAATTTTATTATGGTCTGGAGTTGTGCAGAACTGTCTGGAAAGAACTCCCTCACCTAGAGTCTGAGCCACCTTCAGTCTATATGTTCTAAGACCCTCCCACCTCACCCCCCTCTCAAGGTGGAAGCTTTACAGTATATAGATCCATGATGCAGGAGAGAGAAACAAAAATCTTTAAACCACACACAAAAACAAACAAGAGCCCACTCATTTAAAAATAAAAATAACAACCTACTTTTCAAGTTGGCATTAATTCTGTCAAGGATGGAATTATTATTAGCAAAGAGAGAAGGGCCCAACATTGCCTTCATTTAAAATCTCATGATAACAATGTCTTAGGATGAATATTGTACTGGGTTAAAGGGTGCAGGGGAGATTTATGTTACCTTTCTCTCCACTTTTGTGTATGCTTGAAAGTTTCCTTTAGAAAAATTGTAATATCAATCTCATTTTGGTAACATCTCTGGGATGCCTGGAAGGAACACATATTCACTCTAGAGGAACATGTGTTTAGTCAGGCCTCATGAATTTTTCACAGATAAAGGCCATTGAAAATGAGCTCTAAATTTAAAATCACAAAGTTCACAAGGAACCAAGATATCAAGAGTGAGTCAGTAGAAAAAACAAATAATAGAATTAAAGCCCCCAATTATGTTTAGATGACACAACAATAGGATATGGGAAATAAATCAAGTATGCTTAAGATATTTCTAAAAGAGAAGATGACTAGGAGACATGAGATAGGAATGATACTCTTTCAAAAAGAAAATATTTTCTCAAATATTTTCCACATTTGAGAAAATAACCAAATATAATTTATAGAAATTAAAGATGTAGTCATGGAAATCTCAGTGGATAGGTTAAATAGGAGATTAAACACAGCTGAAGAGAGAACGGGTAAGTTGGAAGACAGATAAAAGAAGAACACAATGCTGACAGAAAATATAAGAGACACAAAAAACAGCCTGAAAAAATCTAATATATGTCTAATTTTAATTTTAGAGAGACAAAAGTGTGGCCATAGCAGAGCAAATATTCAAAGAGATAATAGCAGAGAATTTTCCCAAGTTGATAAAAGAAATAGATCCTAAGATTCAGAGAGCACTATGAAATCTAGGTAGTATACTTTAAAAGGATTGGCAGAACTCCAAAGACAAAACAAAAAAAATGTAAAAGCAAGCAAAGAGAAAGGACAGGTTACCTACAAAGAATAACTATTAGATCAACCATAGATTTCTCACTAATAGTAATAAAAGCAAAAGACAGTGAAATATTATCATCAAGCTGCTGAGAACAAAATAACTATTAACATGGAGTTTTAAAATACTTAAACCTATAATCAAACACAAGGGTAAAATAAAAACATTTATAAACTAACAAAAAATGGAGGAATTTATTTTGAGAAACCTGAACTTAAGGAACTTATAAAGAATGTCCTTTTGTACAGAAATTGAACCCAGAAAGAAGAACTGAGCTACAATGCAGAATGGGGCTTAAAGATTCGGCAAACCTAGACTGCCAAGGGCTGTTTTAGATGTTGCGTACTGCACAGAGGTGCCACATCTTGGGATGCCAGTTGTATGGTAGACAGTGTAGCTTGTATGTTTATTATGCACTCTTATTATTGTATAGTGTATGTATATTATTGAATTATTTGATTATTTATTTCCACAGATGGCAATAAAGTGTTTCGAGAAAGAAGCACCTCTTCCTAATTTGCACAATAATGCCATATGTGTTAGTAGAAGTCCTGCACAAACATACGGGCAAGTCTAAACAAATATTGACTGCATAGAACAACAGCAATAGAGGTATTAATTTGTGATGTAGAAGAGAAACAAGGAGGAAGAATCACTACATAAAAATGACATTTCAGAAGGCACAGGTTGTCAGATTAAAAACAGTCTAAGGTCCTTCTGTTGTTCCAGAGTACAGAGAGATTTGTAAAGGTTGCCTGTAAAAAAAAAATTTATCATATGAAGCATTTTATAACACAGCAAACGTGCTAATGTGCAGATTGCACGTGCTCTGTTAGGGCAGACACCTGCACCTGCTTGCTCACCACTAAAAGGAGACAGGGTGAAGAACAGAGGACAGCAGCCAACTCCCATGCAGGCAGAGAGGCAGAGATGTCGAGCTCCTCACCTGGAGCTGCATCTGCCAGGGCTCCCCACCCTCCCGCAAGGCCCCCCTGTCGCTACCTGGCACTGGCCCCCGCTGAGCTGCTTCAGCTCCTAGAACGTTGCCTCCTCAAATGGCTCTGGAAGCGACTGTCCAGAGGCTCTGGCAACCCCAGGCTGCTTGGAGAGCTGAGAGGTCAGCAAACTGCAGCCCATTCCCCGTGAGCTGCAGCCCATCACTTGGGTGGCTCTGTATGAACCATAGCCACTCACATAGAGAATGGATTACCCAGCAATCATACCTTTTGATAGTTACCCAAAGTAGTTAAGAATTTATGTTCACACAAAAGCTGCACACAGATAAAGTTTCTAGCAGCTTTATTCATAATTGCCAAAACTTGGAAGCAACCAAGATGTCCTTCAGTAGGTGAATGGATAAATAAACTGTGGTACATCCAGACAATGGACTATTATTCAGGGCTAAAAAGAAATACACTATCAAGCCATGAAAAGGCGTGGAGGAAACTTAAATGCATATTACTAAAGACCAATTTGAAAAGGCTACATACTATATAATTCCAACTATATGACATTCTAAAAAAGGCAAAACTATGGAGACAGTGAAAAAGATCTGTGGTTTTCCAGGAAGGGATGAATAGGCAGAGCACAGAGGATTTTTAAGGCAGCGAAAATACTCTGTATGACACTACAATGATGGATACGTGCGATTACCTATTTGAACGAACCCACAGATGGTCAACACCAAGAGTGAACCCTAAGGTAAACCATGGACTTTGGATGATTATGACGTGTCAGTGTGGATTCATCAGTTGTAACAAGTGTACTACTCTGGTGAGAGATGTTGATGATGTGTGAGGGTACACATGTGTGGGGCAGGGGGGCATATGGGAAATCTCTGTACCTTCCTTTCCATTGTGCTGTGAACCTAAAACTGCTCTAAAAGGAGAGTCTTTAAAAAATTGGTTGGCTAAGATTCTTTGAAGGTTTAGAAAATGCATCTGGTATCTTTGGAGGTGGGGAGATTTGGAGATTATAAACAAAGGGAAGCCAAAGAGTACAACATTTAACTGGCTAGCATAATCTTGGTATGAAAAGTAGACAAAGACAATACAAGGAAATAAAATTATATACCAAATTCATTTCTGAACATCAGTGTAAAAGTCCTAAATAAAATATTAGCAAATCCAGTCCTCTAGATACTGCAGTGTCCCAACCCACATTCTTCATTCACTGCCTGTAGATTATCTCACTCATGATTCTCAGGTTAATATCTCTAGTTGTGACTCTCCTCTGAACGTTCAACTAATACCAATGTCTACATATATAAAATACTACAAAATATTCAGTCATAGTGGAAGAAAACTTTCTTGAAATGAAGGAATATTTGAATCTGGAGATTAAAAAACTTAGCTACACTTTTTTATCCCTGTGTTTCACAATGGTCCATTCTTTTTTTTTCCTGTTTCTAATTCTACTTTTTTTTTTAAATTTTAAATTTATTTATTTATCTATTTATTTCTGGCTGTGTTGGGTCTCCGTTTCTGTGGGAGGGCTTTCCCCAGTTGCGGCAAGCGGGGGCCACCCTTCATCGCGGTGCGCGGGCCTCTCACTATCGCGGCCTCTCTTGTTGCGGAGCACAGGCTCCAGACTCGCAGGCTCAGTAGTTGTGGCCCACGGGCCTAGTCGCTCCGCAGCATGTGGGATCTTCCCAGACCAGGGCCCGAACCCGTGTCCCCTGCATTGGCAGGCAGATTCTTAACTACTGCGCCACCAGGGAAGCCCCTCTAATTCTACTTTTATTTTTGTAATACTTTTCTTTTTCCCACCTATTTTTTTTCCTGAGATCTACCAGATCATTTTTCATCTTCTTCTGTTACCGTGTCACCCCTTCTTTGACTGTTTATTATTTCTCTTTTTTGAGCTCTTTTTTTCATTAAAACTGTATATGATTTTTGTTTCTTTGCAGGGAGAAGTGTCGATCCATAAATTTTCCTCTGCTTTGTTGCATCTTCTCGGGCATGAATTATTTATCATTATTTATCTGCTTTTTGTTTGTCATGCTTGTATCGTTATTCTTGCGGCAACTTTGTATAGATTTCGTACTATTTCCTTTCATGTTATTATTCATTTTTTAATGCAGGTGAATGCTTTCTTGGTCAGCCCTTTGTTGTTAAGAGTCGAGCAGTGTTGGGACAAGGGATCAGGGGAATAAACTGGGTCAGATGCCGCTTGGGTTTGGGTGGATGGGTTCTAAATGCGTTTTCACCAACACTCCCCCCAGGGGGAATGGGTTTGCTTCAGGTTAACAGGAAGTCCTCCTGTTGCAGGTTGAAGCTCAATGCACTTCTTGCAATGACCAGTAGTTCTTGTCTTCACCTAATTGACATCATCAAATACAGGGCTGCTTGTTTGCTTTTATTCCCTGCCCTATCCCATGGAGAGCCTTGTTTTTGCAGAGATAGAGTGTGTGAGTTAACATCTTATGGGGCAACCCATGGCCAGTGAGGGCAGAAGCTGGTTGATAAATGCTGCTCTCTTCCATCCCAAAGCCACACCAATTCTAAAGCACATTCCTCCTGCCCCGTTCCCTCTTCCTCAGTTCCCTTTACCTGTTCCATCTAAACCAGTTGATATAAACTCTTTCTCTTGGCTCCCATTTTTAAGATGGCAGCTCTTCTTGAGGAGTGTGGTTTGGAATTTGGGTTATTTTTTTCTTTTATCAAAGAAGTAGCTTTCTTTTCTGTCCTCTTTCTCCCCATTGTTTACGTTTGTTTTCCGAGAGGAGAACAGGCACGCTGATGCCTCCATATTTTAATTATTATTTTTTTAAAAAGCTTCCCCAGCTTGTATCTTATCTGAATTTTTCTATCGGCAAAGAGGAAGCAAATCAAGTCCTACGCTTTCCAGGTCGCTATGCCTTAGACCAGCCTGCAATGTTTTCTTTCTCTCGAGTGATATCTTGATGAAGTCCCTGAGCACATGAAAGCAACATCTGTAAGAAATTCAGGTCATTGCGAAAATCACTACATTTGGGAGACGTATATTCCTCTGTCTCTCTCTCTCTCACACACACACACACACGCACACACACACAGACACGCATACACACAAATTCAGAGTACATTAACACACCAGCAAACGAACGGGAAATGCAGTAACCCATTTTCATTCATAGCCTCCCACTGAGTCTCACCTAAGGTCACAGCCATAGCTGTCCTGAATTGTTTTACCCTTTTAAACCAGGATTTGACTTTTCAAAACTTTTAATTATTTTCGCGTAAGCATTCACATCAGGTGGTACAAAGGGCTTTTCTACAGTCCGGGGCAGACTCACCCCTGGTCCTACTCTGGCCTCTCTCTGGGAAGCAGCATCTCTGCCCAGCAGCACCTTAGGCCCGGAGCTGCCCTCACCACAGCATTGCTGAACCAACCTCCTGGCCTGGGTTCTAGCCCCTCCACTGCAGTGGATAAACATCCACTGCCCTGGGGTGAAGGAGCCTTTGCCCCAGTGAGGAGGAAATGGCTTAGTTTGGAACTTCCCGGGGGAGGGGTGATGAGGTTCTCTTCACCTACCCAGTTTGGAAACCATTGTTCCCATGTGTCTAGAGCATAATGGATCCTCGGACGTAAGGGGACAACTGTCCAGGACTTTTATTTTCCACGTTAATAAGTGGAAAGACTAAGGAGGCCTGTCTCTGTGGGCGGTGGTTGCTCCTGTCTCTTGGTGCAGGAGCTATTTGTGGGGGATGAGTGACGCTCACCCAAGTCCAGAAAACTCTTGGAAGAGCTGGTTTTCCATCCATATCCCACATCCCATATGGCGGGCAGCCATATGCCTGCCCCTGGGAGACAGAGTGGAAAATGAACTGCTGCTAGGACCTTCCTGCAGCCACATCAGACCCTCCCTGCACGAATGGCAAGGCCTTTGCCAATGCCCAGAGTTTTTGCCCCGTGTGGGGATATTTTCCTTATGTCTCCAGCACACCCGAGAGTCTCTGGAGGAGCCAGGAGTACGTATTTAGGTGTCCCTGCCTCTGTGGAGTGAAATCTATGCCATACCACTTGGGGTGGGGGGAAGGGGAGCATAGTGGTTAGGGGTACGACTCTGTGTTGGATTACCAGGGTTAGGATCCTGACCACTTACTTTCTGCACGATGGGTAAATTACTCTTCTCTGTGCCTGTTTCCTCTTCAGTAAAATGAGGACCATCCTAATAATACCACCTCATAGGGTTGTTGTGAAGGTTGATGAGACAATCTATGCCTAAAGCGCAGTGACTGGCATATAGTAAGTGCTCAAGAAACACTAGTTGTTTTTGTTGTTATTATCATCTGATTATCTAAGCCCAGAGTTATGGTTTGCATGTGTGTGTGATTGAGAGAAACCGATTATGATGCAACTCAAAATGGGAGCCCAGGCAGCATTTCAAGGTGCCTTGACGAGACAGGACAGAGGCCAGGGGACTTTTGGTAGAGAAACAAGGCTGGAGATGTCACGAAATGCTGGAGGAGTAGAAAGCTACACACCCAGACCTGTTTGTAGCTCAAAGCTTCAGCACCACCGCCAACCCGTTGGTACGGTTTATAAGGGAAATAGTCTTCATTTTTACTGCGGTCTCCACTACCTGCTGTGTACACTTGTGTTTATAGTCCCAGAGCTGTGTGTGTGTTTGCACATGTGTGTTCACATCCACAGCCCCATCAAACCTCAGACAGAGACTGCCCCCAAGGAGGCTGGGCAGACAGGAAGAGGACAACAATAATGGCGGAGAGGAAGCAAGGTGAACTTGGATTTTGGTTTTGAGACAGATGTAAACTGGAAGCATCCTGAGTCTCATCTATGCCCACACTTCTCCTGCAGGAGCAGGAGTGGGTTGAGGGATTGGTCTCCGCCTGCTGACAGGGGTGTCTCCTCGGCATCTCAGATGGCAAAGGGGTGGCCACTTGCTGGATTTCAAGCAGGGAACTTTCCTGGGGAGGGCGGGGAAGGGGCTGAGAAAGGAAACATGCCATGGTGGAGGAAGTTGAGTCTGTGAAGCAGCATTTGAGTCTGAAGTATGGATACCGAGTATTGGTCTCCACCTTGATCGTCTACATTTCCCCTTATTCAGGGCATCTGTCCCTGTCCTGTCTATAAGGTGCCACCCTGCTGGGTTTCTGGGTGCAGGTCTTTGTCCTCACTGCAGAGGCCAGTACTGGGTGTCTTAGATAAGTTTCCACCAAAATGTGGCCTCTCCCTGCTGGCTGACGCCCAACACTGTTGCCCCTGGGCTTCTCCCTGGATTATTCTCCACCTCCCACCTTCTCCTGATTATTCCCACTTATTCATCGAGTCTCAGACGTATGGCACTTCTTCATCAAAGCCTCCCTTACCCCAGGACAGCTCGTGCTCCTCTGCTGTAAGCTCTCTGAGCACCCTGCATTCTCTTTCAGGAAAACGGGGCCTGCTTCCTCCTGGGTCATCTAACTCTCTCTTCTCGTTGCTCAGCCTATCCCAGGCTGGGGTGGGAGCCCTCCTTTGTTCACCAGGGCACAGTGTATGTCCTTCCACTCTAGTTTGTTATTACACTGGGTTGTAATTGGCTGTCCACGTTCCCCACTAATCTATGAGCTCCTTGACAGCAGGAACTGCATCAGTCAGCTATGGCTGCAATAACGCTGCATAACGAACCATCCCCAAAGGTCAGTGCTTAACACAAGCTTGTTTTTCTCTTCCTTAGTTTTGCAGGTCAGCTGGCCTTGGCTGCAAGCTGTAGGTTGAATCCAGGTCTGCTCCACGCGTCTTGCATCCCCTTGAGACCAGTGGCTGCCTGGAGCATGCTCTTCTCATAGTGAATGGCAGGAGCTCAAGAGAAGCCCACCCATGCAGGCACTCTGCTCACATCACACCCATTCAAGTTCTGTTGGCCAAGGTAAGTGACATGGCCATGCCCCAAGTCAGTGAGGCAAGGAGGTATCTTGCACCCAAGGGAGAGGGGGAGAGGGATGAGTACAAGCTACATGATAATCTAACTCCTCGCAAGGGCCATGGACTATGTGTCTTTAAAAACCCCAGTATTTAGCATGGACCTGCCACAGGTGGGTATTCAGTAAAGGCTGAATGAATGAACGGAGACAAGCAGAGGGTTGTATTCCCTTTCCTAGGGATAACAGGGATGCGGGGGCTCACAGCTTCCCCTCATGGAAAGATGGTATCACACGGAAGTAAGTGCTCCGTCTAGAGACTTAATTTCCTCTCTTCCTCGTGTTGACTGTGGCCTTGGCAGGTTACCTATTTGAGCCTCTTTTTTTTCTTCCCTATAAAACGGGAATGATGATACCTGCTTTATCAGGTTATTGCAAAAATTAAATGAGATTATCCGTGTAAAACAGCACCATGCCTGGAGTTTCATAAACACTTGTAAATGCTAGCTGATATTATTACTGATACCAATATTATTATTACTGCTACCATCTTGTATTCTGTCTGTCAGGGAGAAAATGAACTGAGTTGCAGTCAATTAAATAGAAGAGGATCTGCTGATCTGGGCATTAACACTTCCAACCTGACTCAGGTTTGACAAGAGCCTTAAGTATTTCCCATAATAACCTAGACCTAAGAATTGTGGGAAAGGGTTCTCCCTTATATACCTGAGAAAGGGTGACAGGCAAGAACCTAAATTCTCTCTCCCATGCCTGGGTATGGAGGGATAGGGCAGAAAAGGAAGAGCTTATCTAAGGACATTGTGGCATCCCTCTGTCCAACACCTCACGCTGTCCTGCAGGGAGCAAAAGAATGCAGCTCTTTGGGGCCATTCAGTTAGAGCCCAGCTCTAGAGTGGACATGGGGATAAGGTGGTGTTCCTAATCGTGTCCCTGGTGCTCCAGGTGGGTGGGCAGGATGATATTTCCGAGCCCCTGGCCGGATCTCATTTAAATGGTGGGGACATTCTGTACCTGTAGCAAATCCTGCTGGAAAGGCATGTTCCAGGGAGGGTGGGGACCGTGGACCAGCAGGGAGCTTCCTGGCCAGCGTGGTAGAGTCAAGTGGGTCCTGGCAGGCAGATGAGCAGGGCAGTCTGGGATGCTGCTGTTATCACCGCATCCTTGGAAGACTGTGTCTCCCTCAGCCAAGTTGGTGTGACAGGTATGGAGAGAGGGTTAAGCCAGATGCACTGGGGTAGAGGAGGGGCCAGGTGGGGCCATGGAGGTGATGAACAGGTGGCTTCCTTCTGCCACAGCCATTGAGCCATGGGAAGCAGGGCAAAGCAGGCAATGAATATGATCCCATGGCTGCCCCTTACCGGCTATGTGACAAGGGCACGTTGTTTCCTTTCCCTGGGTTCAAGGCCCTCATCTGTTATCTGGAGAGGTTAGATTCCATCCTTTCACTCAACAGATATTAGTGGAGCATCCATGATGAGCCAGGTGCTATTCTAAGGCCTTGGAGATACACCTATGACAAGGATAAAAGTTATCAATGAAAATTAGATTTGGCCCTATATAACAGAAAGCCCAAAGAACAGCAGCTTAGGTAAAATAGGGGATTTGCTTATTTATGTCACTTAAAGCAAGTCTAAAGACCCCAGATCAGAGCTGGCACAGTGGCCTCATAGTCACTAGGGACATGGGCTTCCTTCCCATGAATCCTTGAAAACATTTTAAATAGTTGTTCTAAAGATCTTGTCTAACTCTACCATCTCTATCTCTCTATGCCTATTTCCACTGAATTTTTCCAAGACTTTGGGTCACACTGTCCTGTTTCTTCATATATCTAGTAAGTTTCAGCTGGATGTTGTACATTTTGAACTTTACATTGTTGAGTGCTGGATTTTGTTTAAAGGGTGCAGGACCTTTTTATGGCAGACAGTGAAGTTACTTGCAGAGCAGCTTGATCCTTCTGAGGCCTTTTTTTAAGCTTTTTAATTTTCTTAGGATGGGTCATAAGTAGGTTTAATTCTAAGATTAGTTTAGCTCCGCTACTAAGATGTGACTCACTTGGGGTAGCCACTGAAAACCCGAGAATCTGAGACGTCCCTATTCCAACTGATCAGAATTTGATCGTCTCTCAGCCCTGTGAACTGTTTTGCTTACAGCTCCCTGGTTTTTCTTTCCATAGCTTCGTGGATCTTCATTCTATGTTTATGTGATGTAATAATCAGCCATAGACGCAGGGGATCCCTGTACGCTTTTCTGGAGCTATTTATTTAAGGAGCATCTCTCTGTCCAGTACTATGTCTCGAATTTCCAGCCCCTTCATCTTTTCTGAATGACAAACCCTGTCTCTTTAACTCAGAAACAGCTATGCTCTGCTTGGATTCCCTTCTCTGCAGAAAACACCTCCAGACAGAAAGCCAGGGTGATAAGAGGCTCATCTTGTTTGATGAGTGTTGCCTAATGTCTGAAAACTGCTGCCTTGTATATTTTGTTCAGTTTTATAGTTCTCAACAGTGAGAAGATAAGCCTGGTCCCGGTTACTCCATCATGGCTAGGAATAGAACTTCCTAATGTATTTTTAACACCCATATCAATTAACATTATTCTGGCTATACAGTTTAAAATTTTGAATTAAAAAATTAATCAAATACTGATCTACTGAACTATGACTCATAAAAATTGCATGCACACGTGCCTTCATGACATGGTACTAGTCACCAAGGAAGATCGCAGGTTATGGATCAATCTATTCCTAAGCATTCCACCTCATTAAAATGCACAATAGATTAAAATGTATTCACAAGAAGCACAAAATAAGATTAACTGTGCATACAAGTGTGGTTTTAAATGCATTTAAAACAAGTCACACTTTCACAGGCATTTAAATAAGTCTGATAGGCTCCCATAGGAGGTGAGAGAAGGGGGTGCAAGCAAATCAAGTTGGTGGCAGAGGTGAGAATGGAGTCAAGAATTGTTACTCATTTTCATAGACTGTCACCTAGGGGATTTGGAAAAAACTGATCCATAAAAATCTGTACTGAATATTTCTTCACAGATTCTGTCAGGGCATAGCTTTATCTGTTCTGAGGGAACTACCATGAATACAGCATTCACAAAGGAAATCTGTTCACATATTCCTGGAAGGTTTGGAAAGTTTTTCGTTTTTGCTTTGTCTGGAAGTAAACAGACACTATGTGTTTTTTTTTAAAAAAAAAGAAAAACCTTTCAAAACTTCTTTTCTATTGAAGGCAATCACCTGTGAATTTTTCCTTCTCTGACACCCCAAACAACTCCTTAACATCATCTGGCCTAACGACATCTCCACCCTCAACTCTCCATACGCTTCCCTTTACTACCATCTACAACTGGCCTCAGGGCCTTTGCACATGCCTAGAAAGCTCCTCCTCTCCTGCCCACCCCCACTTTGCTTGAATACCTTGTCATTTTTTATGTGTCAACCTAACCGCCTCAGAGGCCTCCCAAGATCGTCCAGTTTAATAACGCTATCCCTTTCATTCTTCCCTGCAAGATCCTGTTCTTTTCCTTCAGAGAATGAATGCTGTTTTTTTCCTGGCCTGTTTGCCCTCAGATCCATCCCCCCTACCCTTCCCATGGAGAACTCTGTACCTTTGGGGGACTCACCCCTGTGGACTATATTTCTCAGGCCTCCTTGCTTCCTGACATCTACAGAGGCTCAGCCTTTGGGAGGTACTGATGGTTGTCAGAAAAGCAGGAGGAGGGGGCAAGGTCAGGTTTTCTCCCTTCTCTTTTGGCTTTGATTTCATCTGCACAAAGACTTAAGTTCCGCTGTGTCTTCCATTCATACTAGACATCCACTCGTTCCATGGTCCCAGTCCTCCTTGGGCAGCTCCTATCTTGATTCTAGTTCCCCTCTCCCAAATGGCCCCAGCGCTGGACGCCCCTCTCCCAAATGGCTCCAGTGCTGGACTCTGATAACGTCCCCTCCTCTCTTGGACCCTTCGCTGAATGGCTTCCTGCTGCTAATAATCTCTGGTTTCCTTCACTGTCCCAGACTTCTCAGCATCTCCATCACTCCTGTAAGTAACAAATCTCCTGCATTCAATCCTCTCTGACCTATATATTCAGTGATTTCTCTCTTTCTGGTACAGCATGTATCTCAAATTATAGATATAAATGTATCAACTGCTGTGTCTTTTAATCTACTATCTGAATACCTCCCTCTCCCCTCCCACACGCTCCATGAAAAAAGAATAATGTCTGTTTTCTTCACGGCAGAATCTCTAACACCCAGCACAGTGCTTGGCTTTGGGTAGTTGCCCAATTAATATTTGTAGAATAAATGCTTGAAAGGGAAGGTGGCAGTGATGAGATCAAATTTACCATCAATCCCAGGTGACCCGAGTATTTTCTTACCTTGGCTCAAGTTCTGTAGATTGTTGGGAGCAAATCACAGTGAGCCATCCTTCACGGTTATGCAAAGAAAAAGTCTTACTGTGGGGAGACCAGAATGATGAGCCTTGCTGCTATTATTGTTTTCTCTTTCTCTGTTTTTTCAAATTCCACTTTAGTGGAGAGAAAACTTTCTCATTTCCCATTTCAGCTCACTGAATTATTCATCAAAAATGTTCCACTGGTAGTTCCTCCTCTGTTGGAGTTTTGCAGTTCCAGAAACACTCTGCCCTGGAGTTGCAGTCAGAGCAATTAGCAGCCCCTTCTGGGAGCCAGCTGGCCCGTGCGCTCAGCTTCCCGACCTGGGCTGTGTGGATGGAGAGCCAGCCCTGCCTGGAGTCTGAGTTCTCTGCAGGGGCCAACCTGAGCTGGAAACCCCGCTGAACCCCTGCAGGCTCCCCCTCCTCCTTTGCTGGGACCAGCAGATCAAGTAACCATCCCCCCCCCCCCAAGAGCTCAGGAGTTCTGCTAACGCCTCCGCTTGTCTGACTAGCTGATTCCTTTGTGCCTCAGTTTCTTGGGCTCTAGAATGGGAAGGACAGCCCTTGCCTGCTTGCCTTGCAGTGTCGTTGGTGGCGTATGGGGCCCACCTTGGTCCTGAGCAATGTCCACTACCGGGATTCCAATGGACTTTGTCAACTGGAAGAAGGTTCCTCCAGAAGTCAATTTGCCTGGAAGGATGATTTCTCTCCAGTAGGCATTGCTGTTCCCTTATAAGTTTATTCCTGTTACACGACCTCCATCTCTGGTGTCTCTCATCTGCACAGACCCATCCTTGTCACAGATTTGCATCTGTGTCCTGGTCAGAGCAGCGAAAAGATGAAATAGTCACACAACAGCGCTTTGCACAGAAGAGGAGATAGCATACTTCCCACCATCATAGATCTCTCTGGGCTTTGTCACTTTGGGGGTCCTGTGTGGTACTGTCATCAGGAGGACATCTCAGCAAGAGGACACCTGGGGCGCCAGCATGAAGCTATGACTCCGTGATGCTGGGCCCCCCCCCCACGCTTCTCCTTTGCCGCAAACCTGCAAACCGCTTTTCTCCGGCAACCCGCAGTTTCTCCTTTGCCAGCATCCCTGATAGGCTCTGCCACCAGGGGGCACTGGTGAGAGACGGGAAGGCTGGAGGAGGAGGATGCTTATCCCTGTCTGCTTTCTGCTCGCGTGAGCAGTGCCGCACGAGGTTTCTTCTCCTCCCCGGCCGCAGCAGCTCCTTCCCAAAGCAGCCACGAAATCCACACTGCAGTTTTTGCATTTTCCATCTTGCAGAACGAGCTGTGGTGCTCGCTCCCGGGCCAGAAACACTGCACAAGCCGTCTGGCATCCCCTTCTCAGAGTCGGGGTCTCAGCCCCAGGGGTAGCCTCTGAGCACAGAGACACCAGCACCAGCTGGCTGCCTCCTCCGCCCCTCCACCCCCACCCCAAGATACCTGTCAGGTGCCCCCTCCAAGCTTCTAAGTGTTTTAATAATTCCAGTTTTTTGCCTTGGTGCCCACCCAGCCCGAGGGGGAGGTAGCTGCTCTCCGCAGTTGCTACCTCTGTAATACCTTAGAGTTCTCATTACTTTTTTTTTTTTGGCTGCACTGAGCAGCTTGGGGGATCTTAGTTCCCTGACCAGGGATCGAACCTGTGCCCCATGCAATGGAAACGTGGAGCCCTAACCACTGGACCGCCAGGGAATTCCCTCCCTTCTTAATCTCACAGTTAATAATTCTTCCATACAATGTTATATGTCAATTATAGCTCAATAAAACTGGAGAAAAATTAAGATTCCCATTAAATCATTAAAAAAAATCTTCATAGTAAATTCTCTCTGTTCAAATACCTAGTGGTTCCTGCCTGCTCACAGGACCCTAACTGATCCAGAGATGGGTGCCAGGAGCGGAGGCAGGGCTGGTGGACAGCGGGAGACCATGAAGGTGGGCAGAGCCCGTGGTGCACAGAGGATGCCAGTCAGGGTGGGAGAGCAGTTGCAGACCACCAGTCAGCTGTGGGTGAGCCACGGCCAGGTACCATGGAAGCACCCGCGTGCACGACTCTTCACGGAGTCTGGGTCTTGAAAGCAGATCGTGAACCTGGGAGCCACGGGCTCAGAGGGCCGGGGATACTTGGCCAAAGGAGCTTCGTAGCCAGGAAGCCCTCCCCATCACAGTCTGAGTGAGTGGGGCAGCCGATGAATGAGCCCTCTGCTGGCTGGCCTGCAGAGAGAGGAAGAGACGCTCTTTCTAAGAGGGCTCTGGTTGGACCTGTCTCCTCCACGACCCTCAACATGTTGTGTCTGCTTCCAGTCTCAGGATTTGGTAGGGCAGACGGTCTGGGTGGCCCACTGTGGATCAACCTTAAGCTCGTGACTCCTTCAAGGTCAAGCTTAGGTGCTGCTGCATCCATGGGACTCCCGTTATAACACCCGCCTCACAATCATCTCTCCTCTCTCTGCACTTATAGCACTGATGGTCAGTACCACTCATGGGGCCTGTGGAAGAGGTTCTGGGGGAATAGACATAGTCTCTACCCTCAGTGGGGTGTCAGTGTGAAAAAAAGAACCCAGCAGTGACTAGCTATCTACCTATCTTCTATCTATCTATCTATCTATCTATCTATCTATCTATCTATCTATCTATCTATCTATCTATCTAAAGTAATGGTTCCTAGTAGGTGCTGCATAAGTAATAATTGAGTGAGTGAATGGATGAATGGATGGACATCTCCCCTAAAATTGTGGGGCAGGACCATCTGTCATTGCTTCCCTCTTGCGTTCTTGATGCCTAGTGATATATGACACATGATAGTCACTTATCCTTGGGTGAGTTTATGACTGAAGAAATGAGGAAAGGTATAGAGGAAGGAAAACTAGAACGCGTAAATGATCCAGAGATGTGAATCCAAAACCACCGTGCCCGCCCTGCGCCCGCCTCCCGGTACTCACACCAGGTGTCTGCACTTCGGCCCTGGAGGTGACTCTCCTGCTTCAGCGCCATGCACCCCGCTGGCCCTCTCTGGCCCAGCTTCACCAGGAGCTGTAACACCTGAGCAGCTCCGGGACCGAGGAGCTGGTCCAGACCTCTCTCCCCAGATGAGAGGAACCTCGGACCAGGAAAGCCCCAGGGGTCCAGAAGGTCAGAAAACAGAGAAAAGCCCTGGATGGGGGAACGTGAGGTTGATGAGGAAAGCAGTTCACCTGGGGCCACTTTTACCAGGCCAGGACCTGAAGGTGGGGCTAATCTCCATAATCCACCGCCATCACTCTGTATGAAAACCACCTGTGGAAACAGGCCTTGATAACGAAAATCAAAGAGCTCCGCGGCCTTGGTGGCTCCACTGGGCAGACTCCAGGTAAGCAGACGCCGAGCCCCAGGTTAGTGTGTGGGACCTTTAGCAGGGGTGCGGCTGGGATGGGGATTGGCACCTGCAGGGGGAGGGGGAGGACACAGGGCGGGCGGGGGGGGGGGGAAGATTTCTGCTCTGGGCTCTGGAGTCGGGCTCCTGAGTTGGGGAGAGTTGCATGTCTCTGGATTGCTCAGCCATTGGATGTGACGGCCCCCGGGAGCGGCAGGGCCTTGGATGGGGCAGCTTGCTTTACCGGAGGTGCCTCTAGGAGGGCTGGCACCTGAGGGCATCTTCAGGCCTCACTCTAGCGACTTGGGGAGTAAATCGTCGTGTCTGAAGGGGAATCTGGGGAGCGCCTGGAAGTATGCAGACCGTGCTCCCTGCTGTACGGCCCCAGGCCGGGTGGGGAAGCCTCCCTTCCTCTTCCACCTCTGGCCATCCTCCCCGGGCCTCCGGGCCTGTCTCCTTCCCTGCCACCCCGCCTGCAGCCCCGCATCGCATTAGCGGCTGGCTGCCGCTATCAGAGTCTCCGGGAAGATAATCTAGCCGGAAAAGTGCGTGCGAATTACTAAATCAATAAGCGCTGCTAACCTCTCGACGTGCTGCCTCTCTGCAGAGATCACTGCAGCCCTGCAGCCTCTTGAATGAATATGAAGGAAGCAGAATAAGCTTACCGAGCACAGCTCACAGGCCTGGAAGGGAGGGGCAGCTACACTCCCCCTGGGACCTCGCAGTTAGGAGCACCCCTCCTCCACCTTTGTTTTTTGTTTTTTTTTATTAATTAATTTATATATTTTTGGCTGTGTTGGGTCTTCGTTTCTGTGCGAGGGCTTTCTCTAGTTGCGGCGAGCGGGGGCCACTCTTCATCGCGGTGCGCGGGCCTCTCGCTATCGCGGCATCTCTTGTTGCGGAGCACAGGCTTCAGAGGCGCAGGCTCAGTAGTTGTGGCTCACGGGCCCAGCTGCTCCGCGGCATGTGGGATCCTCCCAGACCAGGGCTCGAACCCGTGTCCCCTGCATTGGCAGGCAGATTCTCAACCACTGCGCCACCAGGGAAGACCCTCCACCTTTGTTTTTAGCATTGTGTTTTAGCACTGACAGAGGTATGCAGTAAGAAAGCACAGGTCCTGCTCTGTGTTCAGCCTTCAGAACCTCAGCCCAACCCAGAGGTCACCTTAAAAGGCCCAGCTCAGAATCCATCTATGGATTGAATGGTCTTTCCTTCACCAATTCAGGGGAAGGGTACAAACTTTCATTTGTTTAAGGCAGGAAGTTTTGTCTGCTCATCCAAAACCATTTTAAAGAAGAAGAAAACTATTTACAACATGCAAGTTCAAAATTAAAAGAGCCTGTTCTAAGGATTTGTAATAACGACAGCTAGAACTTGCACTGTGCTGATTGTTTCAGGCAGAGTGTGGATTTAAGCGCTCTACATATGTTAACTCACTTGATACAACTACTCTATGAAGTGATGATTATTATTATTGGTATTGGTGGTGTTGTTGTTGTTATGCCCATCTTACAGGCGATAAAACAGAGGCACAGAGAGGTTAAATAACCAGCTCAAGTTCACACAGCTAGAACATGGAAGAGCCAGGATTTGACCCCAGGGCCCATGTTCTACTAGGTCAGTTCAATTCAACACACATTTGTGGCAGGACAACTTAGAGGTATTCATTTATTTCTTCCCTCCCCACACTTCAAGAAGGTAACAGAGCACTTTGTGTTTCCTCTCCTGGGCCTTTTCCTGTGCAGAAGGGAGAAACTGTTTGGGGACACCCATTCCTTCTGCTTTTTGTGCGAGGGTGCACTATTCTGGAGAAATTAAAACTAAAGCTTTCTTACTGCTCACCTCTATGAATGCTAAGACTGGGAAAATAAAAGGTGTGGGGTGCATTTCCTAAGTGTGGGGATTCCACACTACATCTAGCCCTGCATCCAGCACCTGGGTCTCTCTACCGGCAGGCTGGCTGCACTTGACATCCAGCTTTGCCTGTGCTTAGGGAGAGCCAGGAGCGTCCCCTGGGGTAGCCCTTGGCCAAGGACTGACGGGTGATGGGGTGCGGGGTCCCTTGTCCATGCTGCGGGGGACACTCCAGGTGTGACCTGCACACCCAGCCCTCCCACACCTGCTGGGCCTCCTTCCCTTCCTGGTCTTGTTTCCCCCTCCCCTCGTGGAGTTCCTAGGGAGCACTTGCTAATACAACACATTCACACGGATCCCCATCTCTCCCTCTGCTTCCGGGAACCCTGCCTAAGACGCCACCTTCTAGGCTAATGGGCCAGAGAGGAAATGCATCTTCTGAGTGCGGTAGAGCTGGAGCTTGGAGGAGGGCCAGACAGAGCAGGGAGAGAGGGGAGCAGGCACCCTAATGCTCTCTTCTCCTGCACCCTGGTCTCCTGCTGGCACTGCCCATTGGCAGGAGTTCGCTTTGGCCAAATTCTACTGCCCAGAGCACAAGGCCGGTCCAGAATCAAGGGGTGGGGAAACGAACTCCAGGGAGAGGGGCGAAGTTGGGCCATTTTTATCATCTACGATACTATCCAGGCAAAGTACCCCCTGGAAAGGCTTTCTGTTCCCCGAGTTTCAAAACTGCTGAGTTACCCAAGGGCACCCAGCAGCTTAGTGGTTACTGGGAAATGGATCTGGGCAGTCTGATACACGGCCAGGGTTCTAACCCCATCACTCAACATTGTTGTCCTGTATGAGAACAAAGCCTAGGGCATGTAGTGTGCAGTAACTGTGCAGTGGTTTTAAATTTGCACCACAGATAGGCAAGAAACATCTTATTCATTCTTTAATAAATAAATTCCCATGGAGTTGAAGGGAAATTTGATTCCCTCCCGCCAAAGGCAAACTGGGGTCCTGGTGTCAAGTGAGAGCACGGCATTCTGGAAGGAGCCTTCTGTCTTCTGCTCAAGCTTGTCCCTGCTGAGGCCGAGCATGGGGCCCCCAAACCTCAAGGGCTGGACCTCCCTGTGCATCCCAGATTCTTTCCCTCTGGAGGACCGGTAGGTCCCCATCTCCATGCACCCGCCAATACCCATACCCTTTACAGGTTGGGGGCTCTCTCTCTTTTTTGCAAAAGTTTTGCAAGATAGGAACTAAAAACAATGGAATTTGCAAATCTGACTTTGTATACAATCAAGTGCCATGATAATCGGTTATCACATTATTCTTCCCAGACTTGGAGGCATTCATTAGGGTATCTTGGGGAAGGGTGGATATAAACAGGGGGAGGGGACAGAGAGCATAGGCCCTGACTCAGTGCCACGCTAACAGCTCTGCGTGTCCCTTCCCAATGACCGGCAGAAAGTGGGGAGTAAGAAGAAACATAGCCGGACTTCCCTGGTGGCTCAGCGGTTAAGAATCTGCCTGCCAATGCAGGGGACACGGGTTCGAGCCCTGGTCTGGGAAGATCTCACATGCCGCAGAGCAACTAAGCCCATGTGCCACAACTACTGAGCCTGTGCTCTAGAGCCCGTGAGCCACAACTACTGAGCCTGAATGCCACAAATACTGAAGCCTGTGCGCCACAACTACTGAGCCTGCGCTCTAGAGCCCGCAAGCCACAGCTACTGAGCCCGCACGCCACAACTACTGAAGCCCACTCACCAAGAGCCTGTGCTCCACAACAAGAGAAGCCACCGCAATGAGAAGCCCGCGCACCGCAGTGAAGAGTAGCCCCCACTCGCCGCAACTAGAGAAAGCCCGCATGCAGCAACGAAGACCCAATGCAGCCAAAAATAAATAAATTAATCAAATTGATTCTTTAAAAAAAAGAAAAAGAAGAAGAAGAAACATAGCATCCTACACAGAGGCCCATTCCTTTCCTCCTGGTGTCCTGTGGGTTACTGAGGAAGTGTTTTGCAGAAAGTGCTCTCTGTTTATCTGCTGACTCTCCTTACAGCCTACCTAGCTCATGCTTCTACCAACCACAGAGGTGTTAGCTCTTCCAGGGTCTTCCATTCCTACGCAGAAATGTAGCCAAATCCCACAAAGTCAGGGAGTGTCCCTTTGCCGTGAATGCTGGGCCAGGGAGCATTCCGTGTTCTGGAAGAGTTGCAGGCGAGTTGCTTCATGTGCCTCAGAGTGTCCGCTGGGTTGGGAAGGGGGAAGGTCACCAGACAGCCTCATCCAGGCCTTAGCGACCCCTTCCCCCCATGTTCTGAAAGCAACACGGACTCAGCAGAGGTCTGCAACTTGACCCAAGGGCTGGCCTAGGTTCAATTCCCACCCCCCTGGCGGGGGGCCTGGTTAGATGTTCCTCCAGCTCAGTCCCCATTATCTTATGGGCCTCATGACAAAGGAGTGTCAGTGGCTCCACTGTGACACCTTCTGATGACTTCTGGGAACCCAGTGGGGGGAAAGGCATACAGTGAGAAGCTAAGATGGCCATGAATCTCCCTGCACACCCACTTCTGCGCCGTCCCGGGGGCCGCCGATCGCTGGTTCATGAAAAGGAGGCATCGTCTCTGCGGGTCGGTCTGCCTCTGCCTCCCTGACCCCTGGCTCGGTTCTCTGCCCTTCTTGGCCCTGCTCTGACTCCCAGTTGGATGTGGTCAGAAGCAGACCCTGGCAGGAGATGGGGGTGGGCGGAGAACGGTTCGGGTGCTCCTGCCCGCCTCTCTCTCTCCCCAGTTGCTCCACATGGCCCCTCCCTGCGTGGGGCGCTGATGACCCTCGTCCGTCTCTTGCCCTTTCGGCCCTCGGGATAACAGCTTCCTGGTGTCGCCAGTCTCTGGGTGCCTCAGCGTCCCTTGCTTGTTCCCTTAGCCCTGCCCGCCCCTCTGGAAGTATCCCTTTCCTTAAAGCCTCTTCTTTGGAACCATCTGGGGTGAGTTCTGTCTCACGTGCAGCCCCTGAATGATACAGCACGAGGCCCCCTCCTCTGAAGGGCAAGCAGGTGACACCTGTAAATGCAAACGCCACCCGAGGAGAAAGTCTCCACTTCTCGCCATGAGACGCACACCCGCATTTGGCATCTCCTGGCCTCCCGCAAAACCACGTGCCTCTCCCCCTCCCCTGCAGTGATGCAAATTAGGGTGAAGGAAAGGTGTCCTGAGGTCAAGAGCTCTGGTCTCCTTCCTGCTGGCTGTGTGGCCTGGGCCAGTCACACCACCCCTGTGAGCCTCAGTTTCCTTCCGAGGATGCAGCAGGCAGGGTTGGTGACCAGATGGGTTCCAAGGTGCCAAAGGGCAGGACCGGACAGAAGCAGGCCAGACAGGCCCACGGGGGATGGACAGACTCCAGGGGCTACCCAGAGGCAGGGGATTTATTCATGGCAGCCAGTGAGCCAGGAGGGACAGGAGTGAGGGGCCCTGAGGGCTCAGAGTTCACTCAGATAGACACCCCACCACCGACAAGGGAGAGCCACGCCATGAGATGAGTACTGTGGCAGCTGCAGATACCAATTGCTTGCTGGCTGAAGGGGAGTGCCACAGAGGGGGGGATGTTCAAACTGGGCTCTTTCACAGAGTTAAGAAGCTGGAGAGGGCATTCCAGGCAGAGACACAGTGTTTGCAAAGCCCCAGGTTGGGGATTAGGGATGAGGAAGCACAAGGACGACAAGAAGACTGCTCATTCAGAGGGTCTGGAATGTTGCTGGAAAGCAGTCTGGTGGGGGTTGGGCTGGGTGGGAGAAGCAATGTCCGTATTGCAGGGTCTCTTACAACAGCCTCCCCAGAAGCAGAGCCTGAGACAAGGATTCTTGAGGGCGTGTCTGCTGGAGAAGGGCAGTGAGGGCAGTGGGAGGGGTGGGGGAAGGAGTGGAACCAGCATGTGGTCTTGCCCTGGGTCTAGCTTCAATCAGATCACACCAGGGGCTCTGGAGCACCAGGTAGTCTGGGCTTAAGACAAAGGGCCATGAGCTGCAGGGCCGGTGGGCAAAACTCCTGGGCCAGGTAGTTCCCGGTCAGCCCGAGGCAATTCTCTGGGCAGCCAGGACGTGGTGCACCAGCAAACAGGGCATCTGTGTTTGGACAGCCTTCACCTGCCTGTCTCACTGGGCCCTCCAAGCTCCCCCTTGGGTGCCTTCCCAAGGAAACAAATTCAGTCCAGTCCGCCAGTCCACAGGGGCATGGGCTCCCAAGGACCCCAGGAGGACCCCTGTTGGAAGGGGTGAGCGTGGCCACACAGGGAAAAAAGTCAGAGGAGGTTGTCTTGTGACACACCTGCCGACACAGCCCTCCCCAAAAGCAGCGAGGTCTGATGTAAGTGGCTTACAAGGGCACGCTGACCACAGGTTTTCTGGGTGACTTGGGGCCCCCTGCCCACCTGGGTGGCGTGCAGGGCTGCCTGGCCTCGCTCTGCCTTCTTGGGGAGCTGTATGCTCCATGACTTAAGGTTATGTGTCAGGGAAGGGGCACAGGGCAGGCCTCAGAGATCATTTGCCCCGTGCATCTGACATGTGGCCTCTGACCCAGTTTAGAGTTGAATAGGGATTGAACTGAGCATGTCCACTTATACGTGGATGTTTGTTCAATACATATTCTGTGTGACGTTTTCCATCCACGGTTTGTTGAATCCCTGGATGTGGAGGGGCGACTATGGGATTTGAGCATCTGCAGATTTTGGTATCCACCTCGGGTCCTGGAACCAATCCCCCACCGATACCAAGGGACGACTGTTCTTTGTAATCGCAAATACTTGGGCCTGAAGCCAGCATGGTTTACCTGTGAAGAAAACAGGAAAACCTCCCCAACCCATTACCTGTCACCTCCCCTCACTCAGTCCCAGATATCACACATCTCCCACCGGGTTCCCACAAGAGCATCAGTTATCAGTCAGGAGATGATGCGGCCTGGAGCAAAGAGCCAGGATTCAAACCATGTGGTGCCCCTGCATGAGTTGCTTTCCTCCTTACCGACGGGGTCTCAAACGGTCAAAGATGGTGCTCAAGCACCATCCGTGAATCCTTGTGGGATCCATACACAACGTTAGAGATGGGGAGACTTGGCCCGGAGAGGTTAAGCAACTTGCCCGAATCATCAGACTAATGAGTGATGGGAGTAGGATTGGGACCCCAGTGGAGCTAAGAGGTACTGCCCTCAACCAGGTGGCTCTGCGGGTTCCCAGGGCTGGCTGGAGGGTTGAACCAGGTGTCATATTTGGAATTTCCTTGGTCTAGTGCAGAGCACAATGCAGTTTGTTATCTCTCCCCCTCCATGCGAACCGTGCACCTTACATCACTCCCCTGCTATAAAACCTTCAACTCCATTACTTACCGTGTAAAACCGCAGGTCCTGGCTCTCGCCTATCTGTCCAGTGTGATCTCTCTCCATCGCTGCCCTCACTCCCTACTCTCCAGACCCAGCCATGGTCTCTCAGGCCTCCCTGCCTTGTACATTTCACACCTTTGTAGGTTTCACACCTCCCCTCGATGCCCCCAATCCCTGCTTGGATGACTTTCAGCTCCAAATTCACTGAGCCTTCCCTCCAGCCCACTTCAACCTCCTGCTCTGGGCTCCCTCGGCATCCTGGGCTCACCTCTGTCACATCCATAGCACGCTGGCCAGTTGCGGTTTGCTTGTCTAGTTCCCCTGCTAGATGGTGAGCTTCTTGAGGCCTCATCCATCCTTCTCTAGATGCCATCCTTGGAACCAGCACAGGACCTGCCACCAGGAAGTACCCAACACACAGTAAGACTCCACAAACGACTCTGAAAATAGGAATGAGCGGGCAAGCCTCAGAGCACTTTCCTCCAACACAGGTTTCAATGCTGGGCTCTCTGCGTGGGACCGGCCTCCACCAGAGCAGGGGAAAACCAAGGGTTCAAGGTGCCGCATCCAGCCTCCAAGGGGGCTGCTGAGAACCCAGGGAGGGGAAACCTCATCAGGCTGATAACTGGGCTGACCCCAGAGCTTTGGGAGAAAAGGCAGAGGAGGGAGAGAATTCTCATTTCGGGGTGGCCAGTTCTGTGGGCAGAGTGTCTAACCCACCCCCATCGTGACTCAAAGCCCCTCCCTGCTGTCTGGAGTGTCTTAGGTTAAATTTTGCAAACACCAGCTCTCTTAATGATGCCGTTCCTAAGCTTTCATTGTTGACATCTGAGCTCGGCAGAAGTGCTTTTTAAAGAGACTTTTGTTGTTGGGTGGGGTTTTTTTTAAGGGATTTTTTGTCCTTGTCAGTTCATCTAGAGAGTTTTTGACAAGACTTCGCAAGAATGAAATTGTTTCAGAAAGAAGGAGGAGGAGAATGAGAAAGAGGGAGTGAGGAAGGAAGGGAGAGAGAGGGAAAGAGTCATAAACTGCTGGATCTTCAAGGCTCTAAGAAATTGTCCAGTTTTGGCTTTTTTTTTCTTTCGCAAATGAATAACTGAGGCCCCCAAACAGGGAAAAAAAAACCTGGCCAGTTTTTCCTCAGTCAGCTAGTGACAGAGCCAAAGCCCCAACCCAGCCATGGGGATACACGAGGCACTGCACCAGTCTGCCCGTCACTTGGGATGGACTGATAGGGGGTGGGGCAGAGTCACGTGACCCTTGAGTCCACCCCTCCCTCTGGAGTTTCCTGCAGGTGAGGGCATGAGGGAGGCGAGCTCTCCACATTCCCCGCCCCCTCACCCCAATAACCAGGTCAGGATCAACAGTCACTCCATAAGCACGCAGTGAAAATCTTATTCCTTCTTTGCCTGCCTCCCTACTTTACACGTGTCCCCCATCACCAAGCAGGGCCCGCCCCAGGGCACAGAGCCTGAGGTCCATCCACTCTCTGAGAGAATAAATAAATAAGGTTAAGAACAAAGAGCTCTCAAGTTTCAGCCAAGGTGTGGGTTGGAGCGGGAGCTGTCTTTTGCCAGGAGGTAATGGCTGTAAATCCGACCACACTGGATGGAAATTCTGCTGTGTTTCGAAGTCCATTTGGTCTTATTGCTTGTTCAGCTGCTTAATGCATTAATGATAAAACATCAGGGTGAATATGTATTCCAAAAAAAATTGCATTTAATCAATACTGCACTTACTCCATTTGGCTACGATGAAGTGGTAAACAGGAGTTAGGCGGGCTCTGTGAGCATGAAGCTCTTCTCCTTCTGGAGGCCTTTCCCCGCAGAGGGAGGATCTGAGTGGTGTCAACTCCCAGGAAGGAAGCAGCCAGCCCGCAGGCCCTGTGGTGTGGTCAGGTAGACAGGAACACAGTCAGATCTCCTAGGGAGAACCAGGTCCTGCCTCAGTTGCATGCCCTCTGCCCGCTCTGGCCTTAGGTAAATGCCCTTCCCTTTCTACCTGCAATTTTCCCACCTGTGCTGGGGCTCTGATGCTAGCCTCACACCCCCAGTGCAGGGGTTAACAAAAACTCTGGGTTGCAAGACGTGTTTGATTAATATGGGTGTCATTGTAAGAAGCAAGCAGGTTTATAGGTGTCCAGTGCTGCTGCGGTGCTGGCCATGGGAAATGCTCCACAAATGTTAGTTATTATCATTTTCATTTGCGCCCCCCGCCCACCCCTCCTCCCCGCCAGCCTCTTTGGGATCCCAAAGCATTGTCTCCAGCAAGAGCTGCTTGTCTGGTCTCAGCAAGGCCTTTCAGCCCAAGTCTTAGCTCCTCATTTTATAGAGAAGGACATTAAAGCCCAGAGAGGTTAAGTGATTTGCCCAAAGTCACACAGCTGGCATGAGGCAGAGTTCAGTCTTCTCATCCCTGAACTCTGACTTCTGACCATGCCTAACCTAAGTGATCTAGGATGGCAAAGAGGGGGGTCTCCATGAATAGGATATTCTGTAAATATTTGTTCAACATTGATTTAGGGGCTGAGCTCTGTGGTGGGGAAGAAGCTCATTAGCAGGAACCCGGCTAGCACCTCCCACTCAGCTAAACCAGGGTCCTTTATTTAAGGAGACCCACCCGCCTTGGGAGGTAGTCTAGGGACCCTTCTAGTGTTTCTCAAGCATTTGTTCAACAAATGCTTACTGAGTGACCACCTGTGTCAGCCACCAGGCCACTGCACCGTGTCCCTGAGGAGCGTACTTTCCTCCCAAGCAGCTTATCAAAGGATTCCGTCCAAACACATTGCTGCTCAGGGCCTTTGCTCTGAGAAAATCCTGTTAATACAATTTTCCCCATTCTGTTCCACCTCTGGCTCCTCTGATAGCCTGGCTTCCTGGTGCTGGCAACCTCTGCCTCCTTACCCGGCTCTACCCCCGGGCAGCTGCTCCCTAGTGTATAAACAAAAGCACATGATACAATGACATTTTGATTGACCAGGCTGTTCTTGGGTCAATACCAAGTGTTCTGGAAAATTCAGGGAAGTCAGCAGCCCCGAGGGATGCTGATTACCATGGCAGACACTTGATAGCTGCTCACTAAAGCCTCCTTGCTCAATGTCCGTGAGGTGGCTAATGGTTGGATCCACGTCCCCTCGGAGCCAGGCCCGCATTGTTTCCTGCTTCTTCCTCACGTGATGCCCTGTGTTATCTTCATTCTCTCTTCAGACCGATCCCAGTTGGTCCATCTCCAACCAAGAGGCTTTCGTCTCCATTCTCAGTGTTGCCCACAGTAGGGGATGGGAGGGTGATGTGGGTGTCACAGCACCAAGTCCCCCAAAATCACCAGAGTCAAAGGCCAGAGGAGGGGCGGGTGGGCGACCAGTCGGACTAGTGGCATTCCTCACCAAGGCCTGCTGTGCCCACTGTACTGGCCGCTTCCCCACACGCCGGCCAAGACCTGGCTCCTCACCTGGCCTCACGAGGTAGACCATGGGGCCCGGCCACTCCAGAGCTGGTCACAAGACCAAGACGGAGTCTTTTATTTTATTCTTCATTGAAGTATAGTCGATTTAGAATGTTGTGTTCATTCCTGGTGCACAGCAAAGTGATTCAGTTATACACACGCACATATACCTATATATGTATATTTCTTTTTCAGATTCTTTTCCATTATAGTTTACTACAAGATATTGAATATGGTTCCCTGTGCTATACAGTAGGTCCTTGTTGTTTATCTATTTTATATACAGTAGTGTTATGTGCTAATCCCAAACTCCTAATTTATCCCTCCCTCTCCCCCTTTCCCCTTTGGGAACCATGAGTTTGTCTTCTATGGACCAAGATGGAATTTGAACTGCCCATGGGCCTCATGGGAAAACGGTGCTTGGCATCTGGGTGCTGCCCTCAGGCCTCAGCAGAGTTCTTCTCCTGGGTGCGCCGTCCGCCTGACAAGGGTGACACGCAGCTCAGCAGCAGGGCTGGGTCTCACGCATGCTGTAAGGGCCCGGCTCAGGGCGGCCAAATCCATTTGCAGAGGAGGGGCTCTCAGAGCTCCTATTCGTCTCCTCGCTGCCATGCAGCGTCCTGCATTAAAGTCTCGGCAGCCTTCCAACAGAGTTTCGCTTTTAACTTTATTTTAGTGGTTGGGCAACGTGGGAAATCTGAATTCCACTGACACATTGAAGATCCTCTTGCCTGTCAGCCCATGGAGAAAATTCATCTCATAGACACAGGGTCCTTCTGAGCTCCAGGCCTCTTGAAGGATAAAGACTCCATCCTGTTGGATGGGAAAGGGGAGGGTCACTGGGCAAATGGTCCCAGCGATGCGCACCTTTGTCCTGGGGCTCCTTTTCCCCTTGGCTTTTCGCTGAGGGAGCAACTGTCCTGAGCACAGTCCTTTACGGTTGCCCTTTGGGACACTTTGTTCCCTTCAGTCACCACCCTCAGAGCCATTTTCTCCGCAGGGCCCAGGAGCTTTCCAAGGGCTGCAAAAATGTCCCAAGGGCTGGGAGAAAAAAAAAAAAAAAAAAAAAACTATTGGCTACACAAGGCACAAAAAACAAACTTTATTTGAAATTAAAATTAAACAACTACAAAATTTCACATTTCGCTGGCAAGTCAACTGCCACTGAACTTGGGTGGGATTGGCACCTGTGAAGTCTATTTGTGTGAGGTGTGGACAGGCTGTGTACCATGTAGGATGAGGCCTTAAGAACTCAGGAGGCTGTATTAGGCAGAGTCTGTTGGCAAAACAGAACCTGGGTCATATAGTTGAAATGAGATGGATAAGGGGAGGAGCTAGTCACAAAGGCCAGAAGGGCTGCGAAGGACACAGGAGAGGGGGAGGCAATCCAGGGTTTAGTTGCAGCTGGAAGGCACCACCACCCCTTGGGACAGAGGGGTTGAGGGATGAGAGGATGTCCCCAGACCAGGGTCTAGGGGCCTCCTGATGGGACCGGGGACCACAGCAGGAGGGCCCATAGGGGGGCAGGGCTGGAACCATAAAGGAAGTACAGCCATTGCCTGGGATACCACCCAAAGCAGGGGAGGGGAACACCACCCTGACTTTTCCCTTCCTCTCCCCTCCCACCTCTCACCAGGGTCTCCCCTCCCATGAGCTACAGCCCACTGGGAGCTCATGAGTGAGAGCTCCTGGGACACTTATTTGTAGGACTCATCCCCCTACAGTACAGTGAAGAATGGGCAGGGCAGGGATTGGAGAACAAACAAGTAAATGGCCCTGACCATTATTTAAAAGGGACGTTGACAACCAGAGGTGTCCTTTCAGAGGGTGACGGAGGTCATGGGGCACTAGGCTGCTGATCATAGAAAGAGAGAAAAGGAACTGTTAATGTTAGCTGAGCCTGGGTCTTCAGGGTTCAATCTAGGGAAGACTTTTGAGCAGGTTCAGAGAGGAAGTGGGCTGCCTTAGGAGACAGGGAAGGATGGAGGCTGCAGAGGAGGGGCAGGGTCAGATGATGTCGCAGGCTCATTTCTTCCCTAAGACCATGACCCTGCACTCTTCCATTACAATGCTGAGAGCCGGCCCAGGCAGTGCTGGCTAGACTAGAATGCTATCCCATGCAATGGTTAGAAGTTTTTGCTGTGATAATGGTCCATAACAAACAGCCCCAACAGCTCAGTGGCTTACAACTACAGTGCTGATTTGGGGCCCACAGTGTGCTGGTCGGCTGTGGTTTGGCTGATCTTGGCTGGGCTCAGTGACGTATGGATGAATCAGGTTGAACTCTGTGCTTCAGGTTGGGGTTGGGGCCCCTCCACAGGTCTTTATACTGAGGTTCAAGCTGAGAGTCAATGGCTTAATGAATATGCCTTCTTGGTGGCAGAGTGTGGAAGCTGCAAGAGGACTGACAGAAATGTGCCATGTCACCTGCAGCCTCAGCTCAGAATGGCACACTTTCACTTCTATCCTCATCCCATCAACCAAAGCAAGTCACATGGCCAAGTCCAAAGTCGAGGGTAGAAAATCTGCCCATGGAAAAGGCATGTCAAGGGAAGGAAGGAAGAATTTCAGGACAAATAACACAACCTACCTCGAATAATGTGAATCTTTTCAGAGTAAGGTGACAGTATAGCATGGTGGTTAAAGACATAAACTGATATGGGTTTGTGTTCCAGCTCTGTTACGTCTTGGCAAATGACCTTGGGCAACCTTTCTGGGCTTCAGTTTCCTCATCCAGAAAATGGAAACACTAATATGCAGACCCTCCAGTGTGGTTGTGAGGGTGAGCTGGGAAGGCAGATGTAAAATGCTGAGCTGGGTGCCTGGCATCTAGTAAGAACCTAATAGCTGCTGGCTAGGATGTTGTTAGGAAGAATCTATTGAAAATTGTGCCTTCTGGGGACAAGGCATGCAGCAAGGAGAGGGGAGGAACATTTCAGGGAAATAATTTGAAAATCTCTGCATGGTAGGCTCATGAAAAAAAGGAAATTGCTCAGTAACTGAGTCATCCACTGAGCTCTGGGAACAGAAAGCCTGCAGGCTGGCACTGTTCTCCACTGCAGAGTTGACAGCTTGTTGGAGGAGGGATGGCACTAGGTGGGGGGAGGGGGAGGGCTGACTTCCTCTCCTGGTCTCTTGCTCTGGCTCACCCACAGCCCTGTGCACACAGAGGTCCAATTTCTGGAACGACCTCATCTGGCTTGCAGAAGTGCTGGTTCCCGGGAACTACCACGCTGCAATTTGAGAATTTAAATATATGCATTGGCTTAATCTTTTCTTTTAAAGAAAGATATAAATCCCTCCCCAAAATGCATGGTTCTACATCATTATTTATTCCTGTGCCTTCCCAAATCAAGTCCTAAGCTGTTGAAAGGGAGAAAACAAATAATAGGGAGACTAGCAAGCCCAGACTAGCAGATCAGAAGTCCCACCAGTCATGAGATGCCCTCAGTTGGGTGGCAGGAGAGTAGGTGTAGGTTTGTGGGTCTCTCCATCACACAGTGGTTGGGGCATAGCTTTTGGAGTCAGACTGCCTGAGTACAAATTCCCTCTCTTTGCTTCCTAGATATGTGACTGAGTAAAGGAGCCCTGATGATTCAGAATCTTCATCAGTTAAAAGGGGTAGTGATAGCTCCTAACTCACAGGTTCTTGCAAGGCTTGCATGAAACACCCTGTCTCTTGAAGAACTTGCTGTGCTGTAGCCACACTCCTTGCTTTTCTTTGTGAATGTTCAGTGCAGTTGATAAGCACTCCATTAGCCAAGGTCAAGAATTTTATTCCCACGTGGAAACAGTGTTTGCTTTGAGGGGGAACCAGGAGGGACGGGGGAGGCACTTGGAACAAAACACCACCTTAGGCCACACTCAGCGGGGTGGCACCAATCTGCTGGCCCTCAGCTTTGGAGGCTCAGTGCTTCGAGTTGTTGATGTATCTGTCTTAGTTTGGGTTCCCCCAAAGCAGACCCTGAGATGAGGGTTCATATGGAAGCAATTCATTAGGGAATGATTTGTTAGCAAGTGTTTCCTAGAAAAGCTGGTAGGGGAGTGGGGAAGTGGGATCAAGAAGCAAGGGTGTGACAGACACTAAGCCTGGGTGGTAAGTTTGGCTCAGTCCCACTGGGGACAGGGCATGTCATACTTCAGAGGATCTCCATCAGGGTCAAAGGAACTGGGAGGATTTATCAGTCATTGGTCAAGGGTGGCCCCACGAGGATGCAGATTCCCAGGCACCTCCAGTTGTCCACACACACAGGCAAAGTGGGTTTCAGCAACCTGCGATCCGTCCTCAGGCGCTGGCTCTTGGAGAGAAAGCAGGAGGGGTCCCACTGCACACAGACACGGTAAGGGGACCCGAGAGGTTTGGGGAGAGCATGAACAGCAGCTGGTACAACACCCAAAGGTGACTGGCCGCTGGGAACTGGCTCATGTGAAGCAAACTCCCAACAGATTGCCACGTCTCCAGGGAGAAACAACCAGCAGGCACACCCGGTTTTCATGTCCAGGGATCAGCCCATATTCCCCAGGGAGGAAAGCCTGCCATAAAAACAGAGATTGCAGGCTGAGGACGCACTCGGCTAGAGTGTTGACTGCACTTCATGATGGCCCGGCGCTTCAGTGGTGATAAGAAAAGGATGGGGGCTGTTCGTGGGTCAGGATCCCACCTTGCCCTGACGGGGCTGGAAACTAACCCTCCTGGCATTGCCAGCAGCAGTGTGGGGTAGTGAGATGCAGTCCGCATTTGGGAGTCTGAAGGAGCAGGGTTCAAATCCTGGCTCTTTCTTGTACCAGCTGTGTAACCTTGGGCAAACTACCTGGCCTCTCTGAGTCTCATCACCTAAGATCTGGCTGAAATGACTGTCATCCCACTCTTTGTGGAGGTGATTTCAAAACCAGAGTCCCAGGTCGCTTCCTTACAGAGCCAAGGGATCGCTGCTCGACCCGAGGGGACTGTCGCTCGGAAAACAGTGAGTGACAGTGGTTATCGCCTGTGTCTTCCTCAGGGCTAGCCTCGCAATTTTTTCTCCTTCTTTTTGAGGAAAGGGCGTTCGTCTCAATCCACTCCTAAGAGAGAGCTCCTTGAAGCCTATCGCCCCACCTCCAGCCCCAACCCCTGGGCCAGGCTGATGCCTCCTCTCTCCGCCCGCTCCCCGATGCAGTGGCCAGCCCTCTGCCTTCATTCCCCCAAGCGCCACCACCAGGATGCTCCTGTGTGTCTTGGAATTTTGCTCGAGGTCTGGGGCTACCGAGAGGGGATTATGACAGAGCACAGCAGGGGAGACAAGTTTCAGTGCGGGCCTGGGGATCCTGGGCTCTGGAAGCTGCCAGCCTTCCTGATGCTCAGGGGCTTTCACTGGCCCTCAGTCTCCCCAGGATTCTCTCCCTCAGCGCTGCTGAGCCCCTCCCCTGTGAGACCCTCCCCCACACTGCACCCAGGGCACCCTCGCCACTTCCCACCACACTGGGCCTCCACAGCCGGCACGTCTCAGGGCCTGTGACCCCATCGTGCCCTGCTGCACTGTCTTAACCCCTTTCCTCCTGGTCCAGGCCCAGCGCCTTCACTTTTCTCAATCATAAATTAAAAAAAAAAAAAAAAAGCTCCCCTAAGTTTTCGTTTTTTTTCTTGTTTTCTTTCTTTCTTTCCTTCTCTCTCTCTTTCTTTCTTTTCTTTTCTTTTTTTTTTTTTTTTAACAAAAATACAGCACAGTCCAAGAGGCTAAGAGGGACTTTTTCCCAGGAAGTCTGGCTCAAATGGCAGCTTGGTTTTAGCAAGAGCTTCCCTTCCCATCCTCACCTACCTCCGTGGTCCCCTCTTCCCCAGCTGCCGCCGGTCTTCCCACCCCGACACACACACACACACACACACACACACACACACACGCACACGCGCGCGCGCGCACACACACACACACACACACCCGTGACTCTTCCTCTAGCTTTTGAATTCCTCCAATCAAATCAAGTCTGGGCTGGAGCCCTCCTGCCTCTTTAAGGTGACTTGGCATTTTTCTCTGCATGGATCCATTTTGCTGGCTCTATGGTTTAATGGGCAGAGGGATGTCTTATTATTTCCGAATTCTTCCCGGCACATCTCTGTGACTCCTCCCCATCCTCCTCTGCCTGGGGCGGGGCTGCAGGGTTTATCCAGGATAATCCGCACCCATGCCCTCACTCCCACTGCCCTCGCAAGGCTCCGGGATATTTTAAAACGTTGTTCCTTTACAATAAGAATGCATGTTCATTGCAGAAGAAAAACAGAAAATATAGGTAAGCAAATCTAAAAATCAGTCTTAATCCACTGTGTAGAAATAGTCTCTGCTAACATTTTGGTAAATATTCTCCCAGGTTTTATTTTCCATGAATATACATGCATATTAGTCAGGACTCTTTCGGTTGCAGGTAACAGAAACTCAAACCCCTTGTTGGGGGCTGCATCGTGGCCCGCTCCCGCTCCCCTCCTCACCCCACCCCGCTATTCCTATGCTGAAATTCTAACTCCTGGTATCTCAGAAGTAAGGTATTTGGAGACAGGGGCTTTGTAGAGGTAGCTAAGGTTAAATGAGGTCCTTGGAGTGGGCTCTCATCCAATATGACTGATGTCCTTATAAGAAGACATCAGGACACAGACAAGCACAGCAGGAAGCTCATGGGAAGACACAACCAGGAGAAAAGCCTCAGAAGAAACCAACCCTGTTGATACCTTGATCTCAGACTGGGTGGCTTAAACAACAAAAATGTACCTTCTCAAAATTCCAGAGGCTAGAAGCCCTAGCGAACTAACGCACCCCTGAAACTAGCTGCAGCCCAAAGTGGGGTTTGCTTGATGGATCATACAACTGCAGGAGTGACGCTGGGGTACAGGTGGGTCACATGGGAAGATGTGGACTGGGGATTTGAAAACCACCAGGAACTCACATTCTGACGCCCATTCCTACTTCTCTCTGGCTCTGTCCTCCCAGAACAAGCTCCCTGCGCCTGGCAGGAAAGAGCTCCCCCATCTCCAGCGTACAGCTTCACCCCCAAGGAGGGACAGGCCTTTGGTTTCACTGCTAGTTTACAAAATCCTAAGGACAGGTTTTGTTTTGGCTGCGCCGTGTGGCTTGCAGGATCTTGGTTCCCTGACCAGGGATTGAACCTGCACCCTCAGCAGTGAAAGCACGGAGTCCTAACACTGGACCGCCAGGGAATTCCCTAAGGACAGGTTTTGCTTGGCCTGGCTTAGGTCAAAGCCTACTCCAAGGCCATTCAAGGTTGTACAGGACAGCAGGGCCACCTTGCCAGCGTTTCCATGCCACATTCTGGCCTTGCTAGTTGAACCCTCCTCACAGGTATCTTTCAGGTTATTTTGCTGAGAACCCGGCCAAGACTAGGATGAGGCAAGCAAGGCATTCACCTTAAGTGCCAAATTTATGGGATATCAAAAAATAAAAATACAGAGTAAGCAAAGGAAATAATCTTCTCAGGCAATATTAAAAGAAAATCAAATCAGCAGAGTATGGCCCACAGGCTGCCTGCCTGTTTTACTAAGTACAGTTTTATTAGGACACTGTGGGTTCAGCCATCCAGCAGTGCTTTGCTGCTGTAATAATAGCGTCTGCCAAAGAGAGAGTGAACTTCCCTGAGACACCTCTGACTTTGGTGCTGTATTAGTCAGGATTCTGCAGGGCAACAGAACCAACAGGATGCATATATATGGAGAGAGAGAGAGAGAGAGAGAGAGATTTTATTTTAAGGGACTGGCTCACACCATTGTGAAGGCTTGGCAAGTTCAAAATCTGCAGTGGAGGCTGCAGGCTGAAGGCCCAGGGAAGAGTTCAAGTCCAAAGGCGGTCTGCTGTCAGAATTCCTTTTTCTCCCAGGGACCTCAGTCTTTTTCTGTGAAGGCCTTCAACTGATTGGATGAGGCCCACCCACATTCTGGAGAGTAATCTACTTTACTGCTGATTTAAATGGTAATCTCATCTACATCTAGAATACTATTTGACCAAATATCTGGGGCCTGGGGCCTAGCCAAATTGACCCCAAATTAACTATCACAGGTACCTTCTATTATTATTGAATTTGTGATTGGCACGTTATCTTCTCCATGCAGACATTCTTTTTCTCCGTAGCAAAGAAAGAGAGTCCTGCATCTGAGAGAAGAGACGGTGTTTTATGTCTCTTTGCATACGCTCTGATGTTTTCTTGCATAGTACTTTGCACAGAGGAGACACCAGATGTTTGTTATTTGATGGGTAGCTATTAATTTAGCTAATTGTTGAGCCTCAGTTTAAAAAAAAAATTTTTTTTTTTGGTCAAAAATTTATAGGACCTTAGGCGGAAACTGGCTATTTTCAAAATCCAAGTACAAAATAGTTCAGGTTCAAATATCAGCAAAGGAGTCTTTTCAAGAATGCTTTCTCTTATTCTTCCAACTCATGCCTTAAAAGTACGTCTAGCACTTGACCTTTGAGAGAATTCTGTAGATGAGGAATCAAAAGCCCAGGCAGTCTTTCTCTGTGGAACATAGGAAGTATTCCTTTTACAATTTCTTTCTCAAATCCTTAATCCTCACAATAATGAAAATGACTTATCAGATTAAGACACGAGTTAATCCCGTCTGAACAACTTAATGTTATCATGTTTAATTTCAAATTTAATTATTTTGGTATTTAATTACAAAACAGTTAATTACCTTATTGTAATTATGTCTTGTTAAGGTAGAAAGAGGCTAGAAATCCCTGATAACGGGCTACCCTCAGGCAGAGCCATTTTCCACTTTATCTCCAAAGCTATCAGCCCTGCTTCTTGATTTTCCTGTTGCTTAAGCACATCCTATTTGTTCTTGGTCTCTTCCTTACACTCCCAAAACCAGTATCCCAAGGCACGTTCTGCTGTTTGCGTTGACTGCTCCAACCAGGCCCTCCAAAGCCTTGTTGTTTGACACTTTAAACCGCATCCCTCTGCCCCCCTCCACCTTCTCAGAGACAGGAGGTTGTGTGTGATCCTTTTAAGATAGGAGTTGCAAACTTCAGTGTTCTTTGTGTCGCCCTGCTTGTGGGCACCTAACACCAGAACAGGGCAGGCATCATTCGGTCAAGATGGGCGCTGCTCCTGGCTCTGCCACAGGGCTGTGGGGTTTGCTAGCTTTATCCTTTGGAATGAAGGGTCTTAAGGGAGATGCCAGCATGGCTGGTGTGGTAGGGTTCTCCAGGGCCTCAGGGCACTGGCTATTTTGCCCACCGGCACAGAAGAACTTTGACGTTTTTCACCACTGAGACAACTCTACCAGTGCATCCGGGCTCAGCCCCATCCCTGCCCACAAGGGTCAGGCAGGTTAAGAAGATGCTTGAAATAGGATGAGGGTCGCATGTGGGCAGGGGGTGGTGGGGAACTGGAGAACGATGCCCAGTATCCAGGAAGCGGCCTGGTGATTATCTTGGTGGGCAGCTTTTTTCAAGAGAAATCCCAAATTCAATTTTTTTATGAGAAAATTTCAGATTTTTAAAACACTAGAAGCCAACTCAAGTTTCCCCCCCCCCCAAATACCTGTGGGTCAGCCTAAATGTAACTGAGTGCTGGCCCCCTTCCCCACTTGAAGTCATAGCCGCTCCACCCTTCATGGGGCTTCTATCTTCCCATCTTCTGTTTAAAAGTGAGCATGATAAACAACAGGGACCTACTGTATGGCACAGGGAACTATATTCAATATCTTATAATAACCTATAATGGAAAAGAATCTCAAAAAGAATATATATATATATATAAAACTGAATCACTTTGCTGTACACCTGAAACTTTGTAAATCAACTATACTTCAATAAAAAAAAGAAAAAAGTGAGGATGGACTTCTGGCTTCCGCTTAGGATGTGGAAAGCTGGGAAAACATCACTCCCACCCTTACAGCAAGAAAAAAACTAAACATTGTACAAATTCACAGTTTCCCTTGAACCCATAAGAAAACTGAGGACACTGGGTAGATAATTAACTCAAAATCTAAAGACAGGCACCTCCAAGGAAAGACGGGATTGGAGCACTTGCTTGCCTAGAACAGACGTCACCAGACGTCACACTGGCGAGTAAGAAAAATCCGCCTCAACTCTGCAGTGACTGCCACGGGCTAAGTGCGGGTATCATGAGAACTTGGGAACCCCCTCCCTGGGAGCCACAGACACGGGGACTCGTCCCCCACCCCCCCTCGCAGGCTCCTCTCTGCTGACCTAGCAGGTGCTCATACGAAAGATTGGGAGCAGAGCAAGAGTCCTGAGAAAACGTCCCCATGGTGCGGCTCTTGGACACTTCTCTCAGCTGCAGGTGCAAAGGAAATCTTGAGGCTGAAGGTGGAAAGAGATTGAGAAAACCCATCTGGAAACAATTCAAATGTCCTACAACTGGGGAATGGATAAACAAAGTGTAGTACTTTGTACAACAGGATACTGAACAGCAATACAAAGGACTGAACCCCTGAAACACTTGCTCACTTGGACGAATGTCACATGCATTAGGCTAATTCCTACATGCTGTAGGATTCCATTTCCATGACATTCCTGCAAAGGCAAAACTATAGGGATACAAAACAGATTAGTGGATCCCAGTAGCTGGGAATAGGGTGGGGATTAAACCACAAAGGAGAACAGAGAAATTCTGGGGGATGATGAGAACTGTTCTTTATTTGGATTGTGGTGGAGATTCCATGACCCTATACTTTTCTCAAGACTTGCAGAACTATACACCGAAAAGGGAGATTTTTACTCTGTGTAAATTATACCTTAATGAAATAAATGGAATAAAATGAGGGTCATCAAATTATCAAACCAAGCACCAATCCATTTCTTCTGACCATCTTTTCTTTTAAGTTGGCTATGCTGGGCTTCCCTGGTGGCACAGTGGTTGAGAGTCCGCCTGCCAATGCAGGGGACACGGGTTCGAGCCCTGGTCTGGGAAGATCCCACATGCCGCGGAGCAACTGGGCCCATGAGCCACAACTACTGAGCCTGCGCGTCTGGAGCCTGTGCTCCGCAACAAGAGAGGCCGCGATAGTGAGAGGCCCGTGCACCGTGATGAAGAGTGGCCCCCACTTGCCGCAACTAGAGAAAGCCCTCGCACAGAAACGAAGACCCAACACAGCCATAAATAAATAAATATATAAATAATTAAAAAAAAAAAAGTTAGCTATGCTGTCCTAAGAAAAGTAAAACTCAGAAGCAAAGGACGGGCACGTGAATTAGTCAGGCTCCTTTTGACTGTAAAAAAACACACACTCAACTCAGTCTAGCTTAGGTCCAAGAGGAATTTGTTGAGAGGACTATATCTCTCACAGACTGGCAGCCTGGGCACCAGCGGTGATGGGAACCAGGGACTCATTTCTGTCCCTCGACTCCCTCTCTCCCTGGGTACCTTCTCTCTCACTGCACACTGGCTTCCTCTGAACATGGTTGCCAGCCTTACACCTTCACCAACAAAGAGGAACTGCATCCCTTATTCTAATTCCAGTTCAAAAGGTCCCAGGAAGTGCTCTGATTGGCCCAGCTGAGGCCAATCAGCAGGGGCGAAGGAGCAGAGATCCTGTGATTGTTGCCTTCCATTCCACGTGGTGCGAGTGGGAAACAGATGCTCCCCTCTGAAGGTGGAATGCTAAGCAGACAAGACATTGTCTATTGCAGCTCATTATCATCTTATTGCAATTAATTTTCTTTTTTGCTCTCCAAAAGAGCTTGAAGTTCTTCTTCTGGCTTTAGTTCATTTCAGTTTTGTAAAGTGAACAAGTGGCTACTGTGAGGAATGAAGATGAGTAAGGCAAGGTCCTTCCCCTCAAAAACAAAAACAAAACAAAACACCTCTGCATCCCAGTCTAATGGGGGAGACAGGCACAAACAGCTCATTGCAAGATCCTGTGATAACCGCTCTGGGAGCACAGAGGGAGGGGGCCACCTAACCAAATCCAGGGTTTCAGACAAGGTTTCCTATTAGAGATGATTCCAGTGCAATCTGAAGGTTGAGTAAGAAGGGGAAGGGCATTCCAAACAGAAGTGTAGGACCTGCATGAGTACAGGGGAATTGCTCTCACAGTGGATGGATTGTAAATCCTTCAATGGGGGAATGTCAGGTCTTTTATGAAAAAGAATACATTACTTTTGAAAAAAGCACTTTATAGTTTTCAGAACACTTACAACTTTTTTTTTGCTTCTCCAGCAGCCTTACCCAACAGACACATTACCAAAAATGGGGAAATAAGAACACAACAAACTTCAGAGAAAAGGATGAACAGATATTCTTCAACAGTGCTCAGCCCATATGCCACTCCCACCTCTAGGACTGGCCTGCAGGTAGGTTGATGCTTCGATGTTGGGGGTTGGTGAGATGGGTGTGATAGAAACAGAAAGTGGCCAGGAACTTCCAAATTGCTAAACAATGCCTTGTGGGACCTAGACTGAGTAGGGAAGATGGATGAGAAACTAAGAAAAGGGAGGATCAAGGAGATGGAGTTCTAATGAAGTTGAAGAACCAAAACACTGGGAATAAGGGCACAAAGCATTGGAGGGGTAGAGATTGAAGTCTGAGATGGAAAGATTTCTGAGACTGTGCAGTTCTAGGAGGTGGCATGATCCATAGGACGTAGTCATGTCAGTGGCTTGCCAAAGAAGGAGGTGGAATAGTGTTATTGGAGCTATTAGAAGAGGTCAAGGACCTTTGAGACAAGACATTGGTTGCATGTCAGCATGAAAGCTGAAGCCATAAAGTGTACAGATGAATCTGGAGTGGAGAAGAAAACCAAGTGGCAGGTGCCAAAATTTTCGGGAAAAGAGAGGGAGTGATCAGGAGGTTGGTGGAAGATAGCGACTGGGAGGGGAAAGGAAGGTGGAGCTTGATGATAGGAACTTCAAGAAGGAGGTGTTTGCATGGGGATGGAAAAGCAGTGTCCATGAGCAACTGCAGAGTCAGGGGGAGACAGCCATTGCTGCACTGACTGCAAAGGCAGATGGAAGAGCTAGAGACAAAATGAGCAGGCACCACTCAGGAAGTACAGGGCACATCCTTGGCCAGGACTGAAAGAGCCTAACAGAGAGCATTTTTAAAAATTAATTTTCATTGACGTATAGTTGGTTTACAATATTGCATTAGCTTCAGGTGTATAGCATAGTGATTCAGGGTTTTGGGGTTTGTTTTTTTTTTTGCAGATTATGTTCCACTATAGGTTATTACAAGCTATTGAATATAATTCCCTGTACTATATAGTAAATCCTTGTTGCTTATCTATTTTATGTAAAGTGGTTTGTATCTGCTAATCCAGTACTCCTAATTTGTACCTTCTACGTGCATTTGATAACCATAAGTTTTTTTCTTCTCTGTGAGTCTCTTTCCGTTTTGTACCTAGATTCATTCGTGTTATTTTTTAGATTCCACATATAAGTGATGTCATATAGTACTTGCCTTTCTCTGTCTGATTTATTTCACTCAGCGTAATATTCTCTAGGTCCGTCCATGTTGTGGCAAATGGCACTATTTCATTCTTTTTATGGCTGAGGAATAGTGCATTGTCTACACACACCACAGCTTCCTAAGCCAATTGTCGGTCGAAGAGCAGCTGGGTGACTTCCACGTCTTGGCTATTGTAAACAGTGCTGCTATGAACATTGGTATACATGTATCTTTTTGAATTAGAGTTTTCATTTTTTTCTGGATATATGCCCAGGAGTGGGATTGCTGGATCATATTGTAGCTCTATTTTTAGTTTTTTAAGGAACCTCCATACGGTTCTCCATAGTGGCTGTATCAATGTACATTCCCACCAACAGTGCAGGAGGGTTCCCTTGTCTCCACACCTTCTCTAGCACTGATTATTTGTAGACTTTTTGATGATGGTCATTCTGACCAGTGTGAGGTGACACCTCATTGTGGTTTTGATTTGCATTCTTCTAATAATTAGCAATGTGGAGCATCTTTTTTGTGTGCCTGTTGGCCATCTATATGTCTTCTTTGGAGAAATGTCTCTTTAGGTCTTCTGCCTGTTTTTGATTGGGTTGTTTGGTTTTTTGATATTGAGTTGTGTGAGCTGTTTGTATATTTTGGATATTAACCCCTTATCAAATATATTGTTTGCAAATATTTTCTCCCATTCCGTGGGTTGTATTTTCATTTTGTCAATGGTTTTCTTTGCTGTGCAAAAGCTTGTAAGTTTGATGAGGTCCCGTTTGTTTATTTTTGCTTTTATTTCTTTTGCCTTGGGAGACTGATCTAAGAAAATATTGCTACAATTTATGTCAAAGAATGTTTTGCTTATGTTCTCTTCTGGGAGTTTTATGGTGTCATTTACATTTAGGTCTTCAATTTAGGTCTTCAATCCATTTCGAGTTTATTTTTTAATATGTTGTGAGTGAATGTTCTAATTTCATTGATTTACACATATATGTTCAGCTTTCCCAACACCACTTGTTGAATAGACTGTCTTTTCTCCATTGTATAATCTTGCCTCCTTTGTCATAGATTAATTGGGCATAGGTGCATGGGTTTATTTCTGGATTCTATTCTGTTCCATTGATCTATATGTCTGTTTTGATGCCAATATCATGCTGTTTTGATTACTGTAGCTTTGTAGTATAGTCTGAAGCCTGGAAGGGTATACCTGCAGCTTTGTTCTTTTTTCTCAGGATTGCTTTGGCAATTCTGGGCCTTTTGTGATTCCATATAAATTTTAGGATTATGTGTTCTAGTTCTGTGAAAAATGTCATGAGTATTTTGATAGGGATTGCATTAAATCTGTAAATTGCTTTCAGCAGTATGGTCATTTTAACAATATTAATTCTTCCAACCCAAGAGCACAGGATATCTCTCCATTTCTTTGACTCTTCTTCAATTTCCTTCATCAATGTCTTAGTTTTCAGCATATAGGTCCTTTACCGCCTTGGTTAAGTTTATTTCTATGTTTTGCGTTTTTTTCTTTTGATGTGATTTTAAACAGGATTTTTTTTTTACTTTCTCTATTTCATTATTAGTGTAAAGAAACATAACAGATTTCTGTATATTAATCTCGTATCCTGCTACCTTCATTTATTAGTTCTAATAGTTTTTGTGCAGAGACTTCAGGGTTCTCTCTATAAAGTACATATCATCTGCAAATAGTGACAGTTTTACCTCTTCCCTTCCAATTTGGATTCCCTTTTATTTCTTTTTCTTGTCTGATTGCGGTGGCTAAGAATTTCAATACTATGTTGAATAGAAGCAACCCAGAGAACATTTACTGAACACCAGACACTGCCTGGATGTGCAGATTAGCTCAGTGTCCATCAGAGTGTGGCACTGTACCACTTTGCATAGGTATGATAGTGTCAGGTAGTCTGTGATGATCATTTTCTCCATTTAAGGCTAACATGCTTATTCTAATATACATGCTTATATATATATCTCCAGTATATCAACCTGGAGAATTCACAGATATTGTTCCTTAGAATGAAGCTAAAGTTTAGAATGGAGTCAATTTAAAAAATCAACTAAGTAATAAAACACATGGTTCACAGATAAGGGGGCAAAGTGTGAAGGTGGTATGCAAATGCCCCAAATGTGGAAAACCCTGGATTATTTCATTTACTCTGCACAAAAACTCTGAGTTAGATACAGCTGTCATTCCCTCCTGGGTATCAGGACAGTCTAAGTGTCTAACCACTGACACACCACAGCTTCAACTCACACTAAGGAAAGAAGTTCTAGGTCTCTGTGCTGCAGAGGGTTCCCACGGTTCTTGGGCAGGCACAGGTGCCTCCACAGCTTGGAATGGAGCAGATAGGATTCTGGGCATTCTAAAGGGAAGCTCCTGTCCCAGTCATCCATCATGTATCTTTTATACTGAAATATTTTAGATGTCAGTTCAGCCTGATTTCTTCTAGAAAATATATTTTTTTAAAAACAGCCTCACTGTGTCACACACCTCATGTGCTATCTCAGATTCTCTTAAGTGGCCACCACCATGCCAGCCTCTGCCATGATGGGCTCTGGGAGGGCAACTTGGTTCTGCCACCTGAGGTTTCTGGCTGCTCCCATGACTTCCAGACTCAGATGACCGCCCCCCCCCCCATGCTGTTGGGCATGGATCATGTTTTCACAGTGGCTCCTGAAGGAGCCATGTGATGCAACCCAGAAGCACAGGGAAATTAACTCTTGTTTGTTTGTTTATTTATTTATTTATTTATTTATTTATTTATTTATTTTTGGCTGTGTTGGGTCTTCGTTTCTGTGCTAGGGCTTTCTCTAGTTGTGGCGAGCGGGGGCCACTCTTCATCGCGGTGCGCAGGCCTCTCACTATCACGGCCTCTCTTGTTGTGGAGCACAGGCTCCAGATGCGCAGGCTCAGTAGTTGTGGCTCACAGGCCTAGTTGCTCTGCGGCATGTGGGATCTTCCCAGACCAGGGCTCGAACCCGTGTCCCCCGCATCGGCAGGCAGATTCTCAACCACTGCACCACCAGGGAAGCCCCGGAAATTAACTCTTATGGGGAGAGCCTTACCCAGTGGGGGACAAGAGACTGTGGAGAGCCAGAAGACAAATCCCCTCTCCAGTCCTCCATAATGGACTATTTCTAGGCATGGTGCTTCTGTATTGTCTGTTCAGAGACATCCCACATGGCCAAATGTCCGGCCGTGTCTCTTCCTGAAGCAAGATCTGCTCAGCAACGAACCACCTGGTGTTTTCTCCTCCTCCTTCCTGGTGCCTTCCTTGCCCCTCACTCTTGCTGCCCTGGGATTGTACCTTCCAATAACACACTAGCACTTACACCTTGCCTCACGCTCTCTATTCAGAGGAGCCTGGGCTGTGTGAATCTAAGTAGGGACGTTTTTCAATTCTCATCCATAGCAATTTTAAAGGTCAGTTTCAGAAGTATAGTGGGCTACTTCCTTCACCTCGAAAGACTCCCCAGAGGAACAGAGTGACTCACTGGCAGAGGCTGGGAGGTAACCCGCCTGCTTGGACAAAGGAGTAGCAGCAGCCACTATGCTTCTGTAGATGCTCGGCATTCAGAAGGAAGGTCCAGCTAGACAGCCCGGAGCCATCAAACGTGGTATTGATGGTAGAGATGGCAGCTGGACGGGACCAAGCCGAGGTGAGAACAGCAGCCGTGAATGCCAATGCAGCCTCACTACCACTGGGTTCTGGCTCACCTTGCCCCTGTTTGCTAGGCTGTGGGCTGCAGGAAACCTCTGGAATATTCCCATCAGGTGGAGGAGGGGCAGCACCTTGCAGAGAGGGAACTTTGAACTGGATCGTGATTGAAATGCTTGATTAGACTAACATTTTTATTGGATTAGACTGGCCTTTGCTGGAATGGACTGAATTTAGTGTTACTGCTGCCAAGTGGGAATGAGAGCTCATTAAAGAAAGTACATGCAATTATTATTATTTTTAAAGTGCAGTTGGACTCTCCCAAGCCCCACTTTAATTTGGCCAGGAGCCCTGTCCTTGACTATGAACTCTGAGGAGAGCCAACCAGACTCCGGCACTTGGATAAATGGGGTTTATGTTTCTGTGACTGGAATAATGAGGCCTGGGGTAAACTGCCTACCAGGGTGCTGTGCAATGGCCGAGTCTACAGGAGGGACCGGCTGTGTGCTCCTGGCCACAGAGATCATGGGGATGAATGAAATGTCAGCATGTCAAGTATGTTTTTATAACGTGCTTTACTGTCTAAATCCATTGTGGACACAGTCCCAGTATCAGCATCTGCTGGTTGTTGTATAAGTGGGGTGTGTATGCATGGTGTGTGTGTGTGTGTGTGCACGCGTGTGTGCGTGTGTGCGTGCGTGCGTGCATGGTGTGTACAAAGTAATGTTTGAGAGCCCAGGCTCTATGATCAGATAGATCTGCCCTGAGACCCAGCTCTGTCACTCACCAGCAATGTAAGCTTGGGTAAGTTCTTAACCTTTCTAAGGCACGGCTTTCTCACCTGAAAAGTGAGGATAATTGTACCAACTTCAGTGGTCTGTTGTGAGAATCCAAACTCCCACCATCACGTAACTGAACAATTCCTGCCACGCCCACATCCCGCTCTATGCTGGTTATTCTCTGCTCCAGCCCTGCCCCAACCCAGATCCAGTTTCTGCCCAGATCTGTACTGCCAGGGACGCTGACCTGTGGACCCCCCCAGGCCCCTAGCCCACTGGCCTCCAGGTGACTTGGCCCATGGAAGATGCTGGCAGGAGATGAGACCTTGGAGGGAGAGAGGCTGGGGTGTTTCTCCCCTACCCTCCTCACCTGGGTGCCTTGGCTCTGCCCACAGTTGGGCCCCCTCGGTAGCTCCATCTCTCAGTGGGGCCCGGTTCCCTCCCTCGACCCTTCCGGCCTCAGGTGGTAACAGCCACCCCGGCGGCTACTCTCAGAGACTTCAGCATTATTTAGGGTTCCCTGTACCTTGTTCCAGGAATCTGTATGTGGCCGCCCCTTCATCAAGTTTTGCCATGGAGACCAGGGAGAATTCTTTTTCCTACCTAATTCTGGGTGATACACTCCTGACTTACTGTTTTCCTAAACAAACTCACATTTAAAAAATCTAAATGATTGTTTTATGGGAATTTTATGTCTCTGTGTCATTGTGGACTTGATATGCTGGCTTTAACCTTTCTAATCACATTAAAATAAACACGTACCTTTAAAAATAAAAGTGTTCCCGGAATTCTCTAGCAGTTCAGTGATTAGGACTTCATGCTTTCACTGCCAAGGGCCTGGATTCAATCCCTGGTCAGGGAACTAACACCCACCAAGCTGCGGGGCGCGGCCAAAAAAAAAAAAAGAAAAAAAGTGTTCACCGTGTCCCACCTAAAATCAGCTCTGGTACCCCTGTGGCCTGTGAAGGCCCCTTTGAGAAGGACTGAGTCATTTGTGAAGTAGCTCAGCTCAGGGACACTCGCTTTATTGTCTGAGGGCTGTTCTTAAAATAAGGACCCATGTAGTCACACGGCGGCAACTCCAGACACACGGCAAACGCACACCAGGCAGGAGCATGTTCCTTCTCAAACTATCTCCGCCATTCGCATAAAATATAACGTATCGTCGTGTAGCTAATAAAGGCTGTATGCCTCCTGTTGTGACGGCTTTCTGGACGAGAATCGCCTTCTCTCCCCTGCAGAAAGGGCAAGGCGTTCATTTCGAAAAAGAAATGATCTGCGATCACCCCCAGTGCAGACGTGAAGTCTTTCTGAAGTCCACCTTCAAATGACAAGGGTTTAAGAAAGAAATTTGGTGGAATCTTGCTGGGATTTTCATACCAAGAAGCTGAATAGTTAAGACAGAACATGTCACTCTTTGTTAAAAAATAGAATATGCCCGGATAGCTGGGTTCAACCTCTTAAGCATCTTTTCTCCTTCCTCCTGCCTCAGCCCCACCCACCACACCTTCTGGCCACACACACATGCTAACTGACACTTGCACACTCACACACACACGTGCGTATACACACACACACACATTCACACCCGCACGCCCCTCCTGGGCGCAGTGGCAGGATGGCAGGTCCGTCTCTCTGCCCTCTAGCATCAGGGAGTTGGCTGCTTTCTGCACAAATTGCCTCCAGAACAAAGCAAGCTGGCCTGTGAGAGCATTTTTGTCATATCTGCTGGAGTGGTGCTGTTCAGGATCAAGCAAGACTGATGACAAAACTTTTTTTAAAAAATTCTATTTTTGCTATTTAAGTCACAGCAGATGAGGAGCTGAACTGAGATGTGCAGAGGGGTACCCTGTTGGGTGTCATATAACTTCATCTTGGTTACAGGAAGGGAGGGAGAGAAAGTGACTTTAAGAGAAGAAATGCACTTTGGTCATTTGCGTCCTCCCTCCCTCCCTCCTTTCCTCCCTCCCTCCTTTCCTCCCTCCCTCCTTTCCTCCCTCCCTCCTTTCCTTCCTTTCTTGCACCCAAATGCCAATCCCTCCTCTCCTCAGCAGAGGTGAACACAGCCTCTGCAGAAGGGTGTGCTAATGTAATGGAGGAACACAAGAAACTCCTATGAGCCCAATGTCAGCCTAGTTTCTCTGGCCCTGCCCTGTGGAGGTAAGAGGACTGAAGACCCCCCAAGTTCACAGTGAGGGATCAAGCCCCATGTCCTCCACAGATCTCTGCAAATTCCGAGCACTGAAGCCCCCTCACCCAGACCCCTCTGCCTCTGGAATCCAGGATATTGTCTCCTACACCTCTCAGCAGTCCAGATGCAAAATATCAGCCCTTTACCTGATTTCCATAAAATAATCCACTCTTATCAAGTACAACCCCCCTCCCGACATAACATCCTCAATTTACTGCCCCCCCCACCGACAAGGCATAAGGCAAGGGGTTGTTATGCAAAAATGTCCCAACTCTTTATTTCAACAGGGAACCTTGAATCTATCCATTCCAGTACTCCAACAGATATTCTGATTTTTCACTTACAAAAATCCTTATCAGAGAAATCCCTAGTTATATATAAGATAAAAAGTATAGATTTCTTATTTTAAACACCAGTCATTTATTTCAATAACTAAAGCAGCATCAAAAACATTCTCAAAGTTTCCAGTGCACTGTGAGTTTCTCCAGTGAAGCACAGCTTAAAGTACCTTCCCTTTGTGGGCAAAACACACAGAAGAACAAAAACAAACCAACCACAACAATGTTGTGGACTGAATGTTTGTGTCTCCGAAAATTTATATGTTGCAGCCCTTAATGTGATGGTATTTGGAGGTGAGACATTTGGGAGGTGATTAGGTCATGAGGGGGGCCCCCGTGATGGGATTAGTGTCCTTATAAGAAGAGAACAGACCTAGCCCTTTATGTCTCGGCCATCTGAGAACATAACAAGAAGATGGTAGCCATGTACAAAGGAGGAAAAAGGCCCTCACCAAGAACCACATCTGCTAGCACCTTGATCTTGGACTTAGCCTCCGGAATTGTGGGAAATAAATGTTTGTTGTTTAAGCCACCCAGTCTCTGCTCATTTGTTACAGCAGCCTGTGCTAAGACAAACAACAACAGAAAGGAATGATACAGCAGGGTCTCTTGAGTGCAGGAGTGAGAGATAAAGCTACAAAAGTTCAAAATGGCCAACTTTTAAAACTCACTTCGCAGAGCTTGCTGAGAAAAGCCAAGGGGGCTAGAGACAGGGATGGGAAGCATAGATTCCCTACACTGGCCAGAACTTACCATGCTGTGCTCTGCATCATTTTAAAATTTAATTCTATTTCTACCAAAGTAACACATACACGTTTTAAAAAGCCAAATAGTACTCTAAGGCCAGGAAGAAAAATAGCTTTCCTCTTCCCATGCCTCCCACCCCAAGTCCCAACTCTTTAGCAGATAGTTTTTTATTTACCTTCATTTTTCTGAGCAAAAGGAATTATACTATTGTGTTGATTTTTCCATTTTAGACATAATCTCCTGCCTTCCTGCTATGATGAGGGTTTTAGCACATATACCTTCACCTTGTCTCCTATCTCTCCTACATCCTCCCCATGGAATCATATCACGTTTTTGTTAAATCAATATTCAATGAATACATTATCTTTCCTAAGTAAACATTGGTCAAGCTGCTCAGGGAAGTATTATATTTCCTTTCATATATGACTTTTTGTTTTCCCTGGAGTTAATCATTGACTTTATATTCAAACACATCAGTTCCGTCTGTATTTTGGAGATATCCTTCCTGGAGCTGTCCTTCTTCCTGCTCCAGTCTGGGTTGGTGGTCCCCATCCTTGCTGCCCAGTGGTCATCCTAGAGCTTCACTCACCAAACCTTGAATTCCCTTTGCCTCTCTTTTGTGTTGAATCCTGATTAATTATCTATTTTATATATAATAGTGTGTATATGTTAATCCCAGTCTCCTAATTTATCCCTCCCCCCACATTTTCCCTTTGGTAACCATAAGTTTGTTTTCTATATCTGTGACTCTATTTCTGTTTTGTAAATAAGTTCATTTGTATCATTTTTTACATTCCACATACAAGTGATATCATATGATGTTTGTCTTTTTCTGTCTGCCTTACTTCATTTAGTATGATAATCTCTAAGCCCATCCATGTTGCTGCAAATGGTGTTATTTTGTTTTGTTCTATGGCTGAGTAATATTCCATTGTATATATGTACCACATCTTCTTTATCCATTCCTCTGTTTACGGACATTTAAGTTGCTTCCATATCTTGGCTATTGTAAATAGTGCTGCAATGAACATTGGGATGCATGTATCTTTTCAAATTATGGTTTTCTCTGGATATATGCCCAGGAGTGGAATTGTTGGATCATATGGTAGTTCTATATTTAGTTTTTTAAGGAACCTCCATACTGTTCTCCATAATGGTTGTACCAATTCCCACCAACAGTGTAGGAGGGTTCCCTTTCCCCCCCGAACCCTCTCCTGCATTTATTGTTTGTAGATTTTTTTGATCCTGGCCATTCTGACTGGTGTGAGGTGATACCTTATTGTAGTTTTGACTTGAGAGTAGTTTTTAAGATCTGCTGTTTATCCCTGCAATATTTAAAATTTCATGAAAATGTGCTTCGGTGGGTCCTCCTCCCCTTTAAAAAAATTCATTGTGCTGGGCACTACCTGAGCCTGTTCAGTCTGTAAAATAATATTTTTCAATTCTGGGATATTTTAAAACATTGTTTTCTTAGATAATTTTTTTTCTTCCCCATTCTCTTTGTTCTCCATGGAATACCTTTTATTTTCTTTTGGACCTCTTATATTGCCCCAGTGTTCTTTATCACACTTTTGAGAGATTACCTTGACTTTAGCCCCGTCCTTTTTATTGTATTTATTTCTTTTCTGTTTTGCTTTGTTTTGTTTTGTTTTGTCTTCATTTTCAATACCTCTACTGTCCTCCGAATACTCTTATCTTACAGATGCAATTCCTCCTCTCCCTTCAAGGGTAGAACAACATTATCCCTGTTTGCTTAGTTCCTTTTCTTCTCTTGTTTGTTTTGATATTTGCTTTCTGCGTTGAAAGTTTTGCTTGTGATCTTCGCCTGTCCCTTTATACTAGGAAGGTGGAATCAAAGGCTAGTGGAAGCTCATTACGTGGGGATGGGCTTGCCACCTGGGGCTTTGCTGAGGATGATCAGGGCCTGCTGTTCCCTAGGAAGATTCTCCAAAATTCAGTATACTGGCCTTTTCTCTGGTTTCTGGCTGGTGGATGTATGTCTGACAGTCAGCATTCTGGCAGTCTACTTGGGAAGGAGGACTGAAGTGGGGGCAAAGCCTCACAATTTCACTTAATCTCATTTCTGTCCATGACCTCACCTCCATCCCCAGCTGCGCCTGGCATGTCTGAGTTGGGAGCTGCTTGGATCAGTTTCTCCAGAGGGTAAAACTCCCAGCTTCTGCTGGGGCGGGGAAGGCGTGGGCTTCAGGCTGTGTGGAACAGGGACTTTACTCTCCTCAGGTGTATCAACTTCATCGCTAACTTCTTTTTCCTAATTACTATAAAAATTCATGCACTGCAAAAAGGGATATAAATTCTGTAACAAAGCTCTTCTAAACAATTTAAAAAGAATATTAATTAGGCAAAGCTTTTATGCTTTTAGAAAGTGTATCTGTTACCAAAGATTTCATAAGGCAGGTGGGGGAATGGTTTACACCTCCCATTAAGTTTATAACCTAAACAACCAGATGAGCACCCCAGGTGTCCCCAATCTCAGAACATCCAGAGGCCACTACTTTCTGTGGCTGTATGTCCACTCAACTCCTCTAGCCTCATTCCCGCGGAGGCTCCTTCAAAAGCAACACAAAAATCCCTCCCCTCGAATCAAAAAGAATAACCTACTCTCTCCCCTGAAAGCACCTACCTTAATGCCCCAAACACAGATCAATGCCTGTTCCCAAACAAAGACAGTACTGCTTCTTAAAGGAATTTTGATATGTTAAATATTCCTACTTCATTAGACCGTGAGGAGAAATCTGGTTTACGAAAATAATTACGTTTTTGTGCATTTCTATGTGCTGATTAAAGAATTCCAAATGCTCCCTAAGGGGGTCCAAGCATTCAGGGAATTTCTGAGGCTCTTAAATGACCTTTATTTACTCATTCCACCTTCCTCTCACCCCTACCCGGCCTCTCATATTCTCTCTGCTTTTCTCCACCAGCAGACATGGGTATCACATATCAAAGGGAAAGAATAGTTCAAGAGGAAATCTGTACTGTCCTTATTTTAAAAATTGGGTTTAATAATTCATCTAAAAGAGAATTTTTAGCAGCAAGGTTTGCATATAAAAAGGGAACGTGTCTTCCCTAAATAGGCATCTGTTACTCTTGCTGCAGTGCTGAGTGGGGAGAAAAAAGGCCAGTCAGGTCCAAACGTATCTCCTGGATTCACTAAGGACATCATGGTCTGTAGCCCATTAGGCAAAAGTGATTTTAGAGCAAGATTTGCAAGGGAAGGAATTTAAACCACACCCTAAAAGTCTTATCTTTGTCACTGCAGAAATCCACCTAGAGGCCTTTGCGACAAACATGCATATTCCAAAAACGTCTGCAGATTGTAGGTCTCTGCATTTCCTGGTCATAAACTGCCACCTGCCCAGACCCCCACTATGGCCTCAAATACCAAACCAATGGCATCTTGTAAGTCTGATGGTGGCGGGTTTGAGGGTCCACAGGTCTCCATGCGCACACACAAAGCTGCTTAGAACGTCAAGAAATCACTTTCACACAGCTGCGCCACTCATGCGTGGCTGGCTGACTTTAAATATTTGTCACTCCAACTTGCTGCTATGGGAGGGGGAGGGGAAGCTGGTAGAATGAAAAGAGAAGCAAATTAACAGAAACCTCTAATTGCCTAGGTTTGCTGCCTTGAATATTTCTGCAGTAGCTCTGCAGCAGGCAGCACCACCAATGTTTTCTGACCTGCCAATGGGTAAGTTGCCAGGGAGCAAAGACCCAGCAAAAGAAACAGTTAATACCTTTTTCCTCCCATTTTATAAACAGTGTCTGTCTCCCTGCTTTAGGACAAAAAAAAAAAATGGTTTGAGAATTAACTTCCCTAGTTTCTTTTTCCAAAATGTCCCTGTCTTACCATGTCCTTTGCAGAGTCCCATTCAGTCAGGGGACTATCTGAATAAACTGAATTTCCCAAATGTTTAAAAAATCTGCAATCATAAAAAGTCTTCCTCTTGAAACCCAGCACATTCCAATGACATTATCGAGGTATTTTTTTCTTTAGGGATGTAATGTGTTTGTTAATAAAGATTCTCTTGCACAGTGACACCCAGACTTGGGAAAGAAAGTGGGCACATTCATTCTACCTGGAGGTGTATGGACTGAGCCTGCCTTTCTGGAGGATATTTGACCCCTTTGAAAGTGACGTACTTTGATCTGGCAATTCCGTTTGTCCTAAGGGATAGTCATGGTGTGTCAAAGATTGCTGCAATCTGGGGCCCATCATTTACAGTAGCGAAAGCTGGGGAGCAATCTAAATGTCAAAAATAAGACAAGCACTTAGTTAAGTTCTGGCAAATTCATACGATGAAATACTGTGCAGTCATTAAAAACAGACTTGTTTTTCCCCATAGCTGATGATATGGGGAAATGTTCGTGATGTATTGTTAAATAACAGAATGTACATTATGATAGCTTTAAAATTTTCTTTTCGTAAATCAATTTTATTATACGTATGCTTAGGAAAAAATGACTGAAAATGTTGAAAAATGATTTTCAACATCATATGGTAAATAGGGGAGCTGAGAATATGGGGGATTTTTAGTTTCTTCTTTGTGTTCTTCTGTATTTTCCTAATATAACACATCACTTGCCATTAGGAAAATAATAAATCAGAAACAAAGAATCAAGTGTGGGAATCAAAGTATACGTATTGTTACGTTAAACTAAAAGATGGTAGGAGTCAGTTTAAAATGCATGTGCCCTTCACTTGATCAAGTACCGTCTGAGAGATTCCATTTGCCAGGCCAGAGTCAATGACCTTGATGCTTTAGGTACTGTTTCGGGCTGCCTGGGGGTTTTAGATAAACTGAAATGATGGTGTTTAGATAGAGGGAAGTGAAAGGGTCCCTTAACCAATGCTTTTCAAACAGGAGTCTGGGAGCTCTCGCGTTTAAGAAATAATGATGTAGACAGGGACCGAGGTCTATAGCTGGGCGACTTAACCTCTCTTGTGCCTCACTTCATCCGGAAATTGAAGGTAATAATACATTACTTTTCTGGGTTGTTGAGGGTGACCTGAGTGAATCCGAGTAAAGTGCTTAGATCGGTGCCTTGACGGAGAGTTAAGTGTTGGCTCTCACTAGAAGCTGCAGCCTCATCGCCTGCCTGGCAGAGCAGACCCCCGGCACGTTCTGCTCTGCTGGGGGGCGGGCGGCCGGGCAGACATCAGGACCCCCGCGAAACGCACAGAGCTTTGACCTCAGTGCCCAGTGGGGACCCTGTTTGAAGCAGAAACAATGCGCGCGCGCACGTATGCACCGCGCTCCACGTGCACGCCCGCGCGCACACTCGCCCCACGCCCACGCACGCCCACCCACGAGCGCGCGGCCCCGTGGACCCGCCGCGGCTCAGCCCCTGCTCGGTGGACCCGCTCGGGCTTAACAGGCCCATCTGAAACGTTTTTTGCTCCTTCCAAACACCAGGCAGCGGCAGAATGAAAGGGAGAAATAGATGAACGAAATAAAACAGACCTTTGTCACATCCTGCCGCCTCCAACAGCGCCTCGCTTCCCAAGCGCTTTTTCAGGGTCACTGCCCGGCCTAAAAAAGCCAGGAAAGATGGAGAGGAGCAAGGCGAGCAGTGAGGGAGGGGTGGGTAAACAAAGGGGGGGCGGGCAGAGGCCAGAGTCCCCTCTTTGTATTGCCACCTCGCCATCCCCGCCCCCAAGGGTGACCAGCGTGTCAGCTCCGTCCCCGTGCGGGGCCAAGGCGCAGAGCCACCTCTGTCCGGCCGCTTAGCCAAGGCGCTGGGGAGATGATCGCAACCTTCTAGAGCGACTGCATCAAACGACGCCGACGCCGGGCGTTCTGCTTCCCGCTGGTCCGCAGCCACAGCCGCAGGGGACCGTGTCGGCAACGGGTACTCCGTTTCCTGCCTCCGCCTGGACCGCACGGTCAGCCCCAGGCACCATCTCCTTGGTCCATCTCACCGGCTGATTCAAAAAGGCCTTTTAAAAAGAAAACTGAGTTCTCCATTGAGAACGCTTACATGAAAAAAATCAATCATCGTTTTTGTTTTTATGATGGAAACATCAGGCACAAAAATTTTATGTAGGCTCAAGATTGCTTTTTCTCGGCAACCCAGAGCTCTTCAAAACATAAAATAAAACCAGTCATAAAAGTTTTCTCTTGGGCCTCCTATGGAAAGTATGTTAAAATCCTGAACGCTAAAATTCCTTTGGGATCTTAATTGTCATTACCAGGTGAATTTGACCAGTTGAACAAACTTTGAAAAAAATAAAGACTAAAGTACAATAATCAGACCAGAATGTTAAAAGCCCACTAAGTATGTTGTAGCTCTTGGTCCTGCATTTGAAATCCATTTTTTATCCTTTTTCTTCTTCTTGGTGGTGGTGTTTTGTTTGGTTGGTTTTGGTTTTCTTGTTTGTTTGTTTTGTTTTTGTTTTCTTTATCCTTACATTAGAGTCTTGCAGATAATGTGGTCCCCCTTTGGAGCTGATTTGACCTCACTCCCCTTCTGGCACAACTTTTCTTTGCGTTTCCCCTGTGCTCCCCACAGGTCTGTATATCAACAACATGCCTCATTTTTGGCACGGCAGCCTCATTAATTATCAGCAGAGAGCTGGCACTAGGACTCCTCAGCGCCTGATAATTCCCGTTTCCTTCCTGCTGGCACTGTTGCCTCTGAACCACCAACCTACCATCAGCAGTCCTCGTTTTCCCTCTGCCTTCTCAGCCCCCCTCCCCACTCCCAGGCTCCAGTCTGCCCACTTCCCAACTCTGCAAAGAACAGAACTTGAGGACCCAGAAGAACGACACAGCAGAACTCTAATGAGTGTTATTATTATTCTTTGGCCTGAAAGAGAGAATTTCTGGGCTACATCCCAGGTCCTTCTGACCCTCTTTGATAAACTTTTGATGATGATGTGGATAACAATGGTTACCATTTATTGAATGCTTCCTATGTATCCTGTGCTTTTAAAAAAAACAAGTGGATTATCTCATTTAATCCCTAAAACAACCCAAGAGGCAGCTATCATTATCAATACCAGTTAACAGAAGAGAAAGGCTCAGTGAGTTAAGGTCTGGCAGGCCCAGGGGTCAGAGTTTGCTGTCACCAGTGCATGCTATGACATGAGGCAGCCCCTCTCTCACAACAGACAACAATGTAGGCAGAAGTGGCAGGGGGCTCGGAGGTGTGACATTTGGCAATCACTTCAGAAAGTTGAGTACAATAATGCGGCTAAACAAAAAAGTCAGGAAAATCATCTCAGAGAGTGTCGATTCGGCCGACACAGCCCAACAGATATCATTGTCAAACACAAAACCAAAAGCCCTGATTATGTTTTCATTTTTGGTTTCCCAAGCTTGCAGGAAAAGTCTGAGATTCTGGCCAGTGATTTCCCCTTGAGGCCTAACATGCCTTGCCTAGTGACTAGGGAAGTAGGGCATAAGCAGTTGTTTTCACAGATATTACTCCTAATTTTAGTATTACACCATCATTCAGGAGGCCACCTCCTCTTCCCAGCCACATCTGGCATCTGGGTGGACAACCCAGGGCAAGTCCTTCCAGGAGGTGAGGGCTCGCCCCGCCGTACTGAAACACCTCAGCAATCGTTGGGGAGCTCCTTGACTAAACTGAGGGCTCAGCCATGATTTAAAAACATTTATAACATGTTGACTTTATACCGGACCCTGAGCTGAGGCACTGCAGGTAAATAAACGTGGTCTCCATTCTAATTTTACTTAAAATTAAGGTTTTAAAGAAATCAGAACAGCTGACTCACGGGGCAGACAGAAGCCAGGCTGGAGGGACGATTTGCATCATGTCAGAGAAGGCTGAGAGCTGGAAGGAAGCAAATGCATTCCCGAGAGAGGAGAGAAGGCTGTAAGGGCTGGATTTATCATCAGTTACCAAAGATGAAGAGACCTTCTCAGGAATAGATAGGACAGGTGCCTCGTCCATACCACAGGGCAAGGCAAATGCCTTGTAAATTATGAAACTTGGTATGCTTTATATGAAAAATTCAAACCCTCCAGAGCTATAAAAAGTGGCAGTGCCCTTTCACTGTCCCCCCACCCCACCCCCACGATCTCTCTCTCTCTACGGATAGATACTACTGTGAACAGTTTGAATCAAAGGAAACTAGTGCTTCTTTCCTGAACATGACAGAAAAAAAAAAAAATCCCAAGGAACATAGCCCAAAGTAAAATCAGACCACAGAGTTTATGGAATCTCAGCTAGCTGAGCTACAAGATCCTTCCTGTGGGGTAACTTATTCATGCTTTATCGTATCTGCATGGCAAGGAAAGTCTAAATATTTGCTTGTTGCCTGGAATCCAGGACTCACTGGCAGTCCCTAGGCAAACTATCATTCCACCCTCTGGGTAAGGCATTACCAGGTTCTGGTTAGAAGCCAGATGTGCTCATCTGGTTGCTGCCACAATCAAGCCTTAACCATCATGAATCTTTATGTTAAATTAACTTATCAAATTAGTAATGTGCAGAACCTTGGGGAATGGAACAGGTACGCGTTAAGGCAAGGAGGAGAAACTTGGGCTGGTGCAGCAATGCCTGGGGTGAGACCCTGTAATCGGGGCTCTGGGCAGCTGGAATTCGAAAAGGAAAGAAGGGGCTATGGCTCAAGAGGTGGGCTAGGTTCAGGGCATAAACCTCACTGACTTTACAAGTTTGCCTTGGAGCAGACACAGTAATCATTATAGTATGAAGTTAGATTTGGGTTGGTTTTGATTCATTTATATCAGCACAGATTTATCCAAAGACTCTGCCTCTACACATGCTGCTCCAGAACCTTGACCTTGAAGGGATTTGAACAGGCCTTGAAGGCCGAGCCAGGAGGGGTGACCACACTGCCAGAGGCCCCGTAACATCCATCCTGCCCTGCATGGTCATCACAGAAGACACTGTGTGGCCCAGCTTCCCTTGCTCAGCGTGGCCTTGTGACACGATTTTGCTCCAGGGTAATGAGTGACAGTGATGTGTGTAGTTTCTCTCGAGTGCCCCGTAGTGTAGGCTGTGTCCCCCAGAAACTGACACTGACGCAGAGATTTGAGTGTAAGTTGTTTATTGGTAAGGTGATTCCAGGAAACGTGAGTCGGGGAAGGTAGATGCCCAGGTGGAATTAACATGCAAGGATTTTATTAGGGGAAAATGTCAGATGAGGCTGGGAGACCCATCGGGAAATATTTGAGCCAAGCCCGCTTCAGAGGTGTCCCAGGTCTCCTAGGAACCTGCCTAGAGTTCCTGCCAGTCATTGACAGGGGCAGCCCACGGGAAGCACGGCCTGGGCACAAACACAGGGGTGGGGATTCAGGTGCAGCAGTCTGCCGGGTCACTGTTCCCCTCTGGTTCGAGGCAAGTCAGCTAGGCGCGTGCTCGGGCGACCGCAGGCACTGAGGCAGGCGGGGAAGGAGGCGTTAGGGTACTCCAGGGAGCAGTTTACCTCTGTGGGGAACAGGCACAGTCAAGCTGGCGCCGTCTGGGGGACTAGGGTACCCCCGCACCCCCACCCCACAACCTGAGAGGCATGGAAGGTGGGAAATACACTCCCATCCTCTCAAAACTGCTGAGTTGCTGGACTTCACTTCAGCCCTTAGACTAGTACCATAACTAGCCCAGGTTCAAGCCTAGGAAGTTGCTAACAAACTGAACATGTAACTGATTGGGGTTATGTCTCCTCTCTCTCCACCCTCCTCTCCCGCCTCCCCTCTCCTCACCTGCTAGAGAACTGGAAAAGTGTGAAATGTCCCCAAAGCGAGAAATACAGAGCAAGGGAATCTGGGAAAAACCAGATGGAAAAATCCACCCCTTCTCCCTGTAAGGGCATACTGCCAAGTCCCTGATTATAACCACTTCTCTTCTTTACAACTCTGTGTAAAAACTTACGATCAAGGGGAAAAAAGACTAGAAGGAAATTCACCATAGCAATATCTGGCTATACTAAAGTGGTGGAATTATAGATATTTTTCTTTTATTTCTTTTGCCACTTTTCCATAATGAAGTATGATGTTTCCCTCTTTAATTTAAATGTTTACATTAACAAACTATTTTTCTACTTTTTTCCATGCTTAAATACTTCCATAATAAAAATCATGTTTTAAATTTCAAAACAATTATTCCCCTTCCCCTTCCCACCTTTTCTACCTTAATATCCTCTGCTTCCTGGTCTTTCCTTCATTCTCCCTGCCACCCCCCCAAAACGAAAGGTACCATCAACTCCAAATCCATGGTGGTTCATTAGGATACTTGTGATCTTGGGCAGATGGCAAGCCTTGGTTTTTCCTGGCTGAACATTTCACTGAATCTAAGGGGAGATGGTAGTGTGGTCTCTCCTGAGGGGAAGCTGGCCGATGAAATCTGGTCTGAGTTTGTATTCAGTCCTCTGAAAAAATGTCACTTCCTGCAGCAAAACCAACTAGTTAGTTATCAAATCTGGCTCCTCTTCTCCCTGGAAACAACAGCAGGACCACATTTCCCAGATTGCCTTGCAGTCTGCCACGTCCATGTGACAATTGCAGCCCATGGGATATGAGTGGAAGGGATTGCACCATTTCCAGAGCTCAGGATGGAAGGAACCTGGGTCCCTAATCACCACGTGGAGGCGAGCTACCCACCCAGCAGGAACACCCATGTTGGACTTTACTTAGCAGAGAAATAATTGTGTTTAGCCACAGAAGTGTGTGTTTGTTACAGCAGCAAGCCTACCGCAATAAGTACACTGTTCATCTCTCATGCTAAACTGGTCTGGTAGCCACACTCTAAATCCACTTAGTGCAAAGTGAATTTGATTGCAGAGAGCAGTGAATGGAGGCCTCCTTTTTAAGACTTGCAACCTGGCCTCTTCTGCAATCATTATACAATAGGGAGATATTGCCCTTGATGTTCCCTATGAAATTTCATAACATCCTCTAAATTTACTGGAGCTTTCTCCAGTGGAAGCGGCTTTAGACGGGGAGCCTGGATTATCTGTTCCTAATTATTAGCAGGATGATGCATGAATCACACAACCCCTATGAGCCTCAGAGAGTATCCAGTTCATTTTAAAGACAGGCAATCACAACAATTCTAATAACTAGCTGTGGCTGAGTGAAGGCCATGCACTTTGAATAGGTTAGCTCATTTAATCTACATAGGCACCAGTGATGTGGGTGATAGTATCAGCATTTTGGAAACAGGAGAAACTGAGGCACAGAGAGATTAAAACATTGCCCAAGGCTGCGGCTAGTAAATATCAGATTCAAACATAGGCAGTCTAATTCCAGGGCCAGAAACTAAATTGTCAGGGTTCTAAAATGCTGAGATTTGCACCAGAAGGAAATCTCTCTGCGGTTGCAATGCTCTTGGTGCCAGCCTTGTGATATGCCTGGACTTGGTCGTTTCCTTATCCCCCAGCTGTGCTCCCATCCTGCTCTGGACAACCTTCTCCCACCGATGGCTCCTGCTCTGGAAATGTACGGCCTTGCAAGGGATGACAAGATCTCCCTCTTCCTTGATCTCCTTAGCTGATTAGACGCAAATTGTAATATGCCTCGATTCAGAGAACTTCCTTTTGCCAAATTAAATCCCCTGAGATCTCACACACAGACCTTGATTTATGAACACCAGACTCTTTCAGTCCTCTGTGATTTTCTTTATTGAAACCATGCAAGGCCAGCTCTCAAGCAAAAGAGAGTTGGTGATCAAATCTTGGTTTCCTATGAATTCAGGGAATTCAGGGAACATCAGAGGTCGTGTGATTCAAATGCTGAGTAAATCACCCTGACTTTACTCACCAGAATAGCAATTAGAAAATGACAGCCAGACAAACCCTGGTCTTTAATAGGACGCTTGGCTTAGTATTGAAATACTAATATAATTCTCTGTTATGACTATTTTCAGTAATTCAGCATTTCTCTTTCAAAATGCCTCATCTACTCTGAATTGCTCCAACTGTAGTACATGGTGCACCTTTCTGGACCATTGCGAGGATAAAAATATCCACAAGTTATTAAGCACTCACTATGTACCAAACATTGTGCCAAACAAATACCACCTACTTACTGTTTCATTCCCAATTTAGAGATGAGGAAACTGATACTCAGAGAGGTTAAGTTACCTGGCTGAGGTGTGGTAGGCAGAATAATGGCCCCCCCCAAAGACGTCTATGTCTTAATCCCCAGAACCTGTGACTGTGTTACTCTGCAAGGCAAAGGGACGTGCGGATGTGATTAAGATAAGGACCTTGAGATGGGGAGATTATCTTGGATTATCTAGTGGACCCAGTACAATCACAAGAGTCCTTATAAGGGAAAGAGGTAGGCAGGACAGTCAGAAAAGGAGACGTGACTGGGAAGCAGAGGTCAGAGTGATGCAGGGCCACAAGTCAAGGACTATATGAGCATCCTTTAGAAGCTGAAAAAGGCAAGGAAATGGATTCTTCCCAAGAGCTTCGAGAAGGAACACAGCCCTGTCAACCCGTTTTAGACGTATGATCTCCAGAAGTATAGGATAATAAATCTGGGTTTCTTTAAGCCACTAAGTTTGTGGTGATTTGTTACAGCAGCCATAGGAAACTGCTCCATGTAACATAGATGCTGAGTGGTAGGGAGAGGACTTGTACCCTGTTCCCTGTGACTGCAGAGACCATGCTCTTTATTTGTAGGTTAAGTGGCCTTGAAACTTAAATACGTGACTTTTAAAATATGGTTTTTATATTACAGTAAATATGATATTAAGAAACAAAATGTAAAACCCAAAAGATTTTTTAAAGATAAAATGTGAGATGTCAAAAAAAAAAAAAATATGATAGAGCAAAGGAACCGAATAGAGGGCATAATAGAACTAGGGTTGTCTTTATATGGTCAGCTGGTACACTGATGACTGTGCTACTACAAAGTCACGGGAAAAGGATGGATTGTTTAGCTGATGGTGATAAGGAAACTGGAGTTTTAAAAAACTAATAAAGTATGTGCAATAAAGTAAGCCTGGAGTGCTATCTCACACACTGAAAAGGGAGACTCCAGATTGATTAAACTTCCAAATGTGAAAGGAAAGATAGTAATAGAGAAAAATGTGTGAGAATATGTTCATAACCAAGAGTTGGGCAACCATAAGACTTCGCCCCTTCCACAAAATCAATAGATTTGATTATGTTAAGCAGAAAGATTTCTGTTCAATAGATAAATATGATAACCAGGTGTCAATCTGGGAAAAGATATTTGCAGTGATTAAAAATGATAAACCATTAATTATATACTCTACAAAGAACTCCTGCAAATTAACAAGAAAAAGACAGGACACCTAATAGAGAATAAGCAAAGAATATGTAGAGTGAATTCACAGACGAGATTCTCAAACTCATTAATAATCAGAGGAATGCAATTAAAACAATGGACATAATATATTATACCCATCAGAAGAGAAGAAAAATAGAAAGGTAATTAACCATAAGGTTTCATGAGGTTTTGAGGAGATGGGAATTTTTGTGCACTGCTGGTGGGAGGGTAAACTGGGACAGTCATTCAGGAAACCTATCTAGTATATGCCCTAGGACCAGTGACCCCTCTCCTGGATAAAGGTGTGTAAGGGGGCATGTGTAAAGGTGTTCATGTCTGTGTTGATTGGGTAGTAGTGAGCTGGAGGCAGTCTAGGGGCCCATCGTCAGGGGGAATTGGTAAAGTGGTAGAGACACACACCACGGCATGGTCTGCAGCAGCTAGCAACACATTAGCTGTACAATCGCGTGTATGTCTTAAAGCACAGCGTTGAGTTCAAAAAGAAGGCAACAGAGCAAGTTCCGTTACCCAATACTATGTATACAAATTAAAACGCAAAATGACACTATATATTCTACAAGGAAGCATCCTATCAGAGGGCTTTTATCAAACACATTGGAGTGGATGCCTGTGTGAAGAAAGGAATAGAAGAGATCAGGGATAAAAAGGAAAATAAATCAATTGAACAGGAGTGATAACTCCTATGGAGCAACGATGCTGATATGCTCTAACCTGAGATCTCTCTACACCTAAAATAATGGGAATAATAGGTCTTCTTTGGGGGGGGGGACCTTTTTCTGCAATAAGCCACACCAAACTACAGGAGCTGGTCTCAGGGGGAGCCACTTTTCCCTGTCATGTTGGTAAGAAAATGTGAAGTGTTGACAGGTACCTAATGTTTCTGATTCTCTAAAACACTCTTAGAGTTAGGAAGAACGGAAACAGGGTAACTTGCATCTGGAAAAGACCCCTTAAAGTCAACCCACTTAAAATGAGAACCAAACTGTCATTTCAAGTAGTTTTAAAAAATTAGAATGGTGTCTTTTTAAGCTTGAAAAATGAAACTAAAAATTAAGAAGATATGTTTTGTCTCATATTTTATAAAATTGTATTTTCAGTGCAACTCTGGTCTGCTGTATCACTTGTGCTCACAACCAGCCCCTGTGCAATAAATACCTGTTGAATAAGTGAATGAACAAATGATGATCAACTCTTAGAAGGAACAAAGAATGGATTGTGTTACTTTTCCCCCAGAGCTTTCCATCATTCTTTTTCTCAATTTTTTAAATTGAGGTATAATTGATTTACAATATTGTGTTAGTTTCAGGTGTACAGCAAAGTGATTCAGTTATATATATTTTAAAAATTATTTTCCATTAAAGGTTATTATAAGATGTTGACTGTAGTTCCTTGTGCTATACAGTAAATCCTTGTGGCTTATCTATTTTATGTACAGTAGTTTGCTAATCCCATACTCCTAATTTATCCCTCTCCCCTCCCTTTCCCCTTTGGTAACCGTGAGTTTGTTTTCTACATGTCAGTTTCCTTCTGTTTTGTATATAGACTCATTTGTATTATTTTTTAGGTTCCATATATAAGTGATATAATATAATATTTGTCTTTCTCTGTCTGGCTTACTTCACTAAGTATTCTCTAAGTCCATCTATATTGCATACTTCATTGCCCAAAGAATGGCAATATTTCATTCTTTTTTATAGCTAAGTAACATTCCATTGTATATATACACCACATCTTCTTAAGCCAATTGTCTGTCCGTTGTTTCCATGTCTGGGCTAATGTAAATAGTGCTATGAACATTGGGGTGCATGTATCTTTCTGAATTAGAGTCTTTGTCTTTTCTGGATACATACCCAGGAGTGGGATTGAAGGATCATATAATAGTTCTATTTTTAGTCTTTAGAGGACCTTCCATCCTGTTTTCCATAGTGGCTGTACCAATGTATATTCCCACCAACAGTTCCCTTTTCTCCACACCCTCTCCAGCATTTATTATTTGTAGACTTTTTGATGATAGCCATTCTGACTGGTGTGGGTTTGATTTGCGTTTTTCTAATAATTAGCGATGTTGAGCATCTTTTCATGTGCCTCCTGGCTATCTATATGCCTTCTTTGGAGAAATGTCTATTTAGGTCTTCTGCCCATTTTTTCTCAGTTTTAAACTGTTTTATCTCTGCATGATTTTTTCGTTTTTGCTGACTTTGTGTGTGACTTTAGCAATTCTCCAACTTCACTTTTCTCAACTTTGTGAAATTCTGTATCTTTGTAGATACTGTGATTTCTCTTTGCAATTAATCTGCATTGCATGTGCATTACAAGCTCGAAAAGGGACATTTCAATGGGAACCCATTTCATAAATAATCGTTCAGAAGTGACTATTTGATCATTAGATTCACTTTTGCTCGCCATGCAACCCTGTTCCTCTGAGGACCCAAATAAAGAAAACTCAGGTTACAAAGATGCTCTGGATTCCCCCCACTTTGCAGATAAGAAAACTGAGGCTCATGGAGGTTAAATGGCTTGACCAAAGTCTCAGGGCTTGAAAGTAGCAAACCACAGAAAGCACAATAGGAGAGAGACCATGAGAGACAGGTTGTATCCAAAGAGCTCCAAAGGACATAAAGGAATGGGGTGAGGGTAGGAAGTGTTGGTTGTGTGCTCACTCTATTATTAATAATGGCTTGTAATAATAATAGCTCTGGCAAGGAAAAGTTAGCTTTTTAATTTTACATTGAGCTATCCTTCCTCATGTGCCCTTTCTCTACTAGGCAGCAAGGAAAACTAAACTTGTCATAAGTGATATTTTGGACTTCCCTGGCGGTCCAGTGGTTAAGACTCTGCACCCGATGCAAGGGGCATGGGTTCAATCCCCAGTCAGGGAACTAAGATCCCACATACTGCATAGCGTGGCCAAAAAAAAAAAAAAAAGAATATTAGGAAAAAAAGTGATATATCAATGCCCCTGGATCTAACCAGTCTCCTTTGAGTTTCTGCTGCCCTCTCTCCTCCTTTCCAAGGAGGCTGAGGGATGCACGGGACATTTACTGTGTCCAGATGGCAGAGGAGGATAGAGATGGAGACCTGTGTTTGGTTCCCTTGCACTGAACTCTGGATCTTCCTCGGCCTCTGGAGACCTGGTGTCCCCTGTTCACCTGGTCACTGCCTGCCCTCTTGGCACTGGCCAAGGCTGTGGCTGCTAGAGCTTGGGACCTGCTCTCTTTTCATTGATTCTAAGAGGCTGGTAGTCCTCCCGCTGTCTTGCTGTAGCCCCCAAGGCTCAGTTCCTGGCCCCAGTGACCAGCTTTCTAGACCCCATGGCTGTGACCAAATCTCAGCCCCTTAGGGTATGGGACAACCCAAGGGCTCAGAGAAGCTCAGGGTTTCTCTGCCAAGAGCACATGGCACCACTACCTTTTCCAGTGGCATGTCCCCGAGGGGTGCTGGGTGAGAAACCTTCTCTTCCCATATCCCTACAGCAGCAGTCAGCATTTAACCAGAAAACAGAATTTACTTGGGTATTTAAAACAGAGGGATTTTAATACTGGCCAATGGTGACACAGATGATGGAAGAGCTAAAAAGCCAAACAGGGCAGAGTGAGGCACCCCAAGATTAGCAGCTGCATGATGCCACCGCTACCCTCAGGCTGCGTGACAAAAGGAGAAGGGGAGGTGAGCGGAGCCCAGGGCCTCCTGGTCCCCAGGAGAGCGGGAACCACCCCAGGCCTGTCCGCTAGACCTGAAGCCAAACAAAGCCCCTCCTCTCCTCCTGCCCCTCCCTCCTGCCTGTATAGCACAGCAAGGGCCTTCCAGACTTTGGCCTGGAGGAGGGAAGACAGGACCCATGTAGCTCGCTCTCTGCTCCCCCTCTGCTTCCTGCTTCCCATGATCCCCACGGGTCCTGGTGGGCAGCAACCCACTCCCTCCATCGTATTCTGAGCCTTTCTTCTTTGAGCTGATAATAAAACCTTAGGGAACTTGTCTACCATGTCTTGCTCTTAAGGGTTTAAAGGCCTTAAAAAGATATTTCTCTCCCTAAAATCCGAATTTCAAGACTATTGTCTTAACATGGACAAGCTTTGAGTCTCAACACTGATCAATAACATCTTTTCCTCCTTCCTTGGGGGCAATAAACCTCATGGTTCATGTTAGCCTTAGAAGTGGAAAGCTGCGAAAGGAAATGATAAAGGAGAAAATGAAAATATATCAGCTAATAGCCCAAGAAAGAGTGTTTCCATGACACTCCCATTTAGGGTCACTGCATGACAGCAGTTCTGCCAGGAGCGGGGAATGCTTTCACCCATATGACCCTCCAGCAACGCGATCAGGGGGTTTCTCTCATTGGTCCCATTTTACAGATGTGGTGCCACAGAGGCTGAGAGATTTATTGCCCATCCAGAATTTTAAAAACTGGATAAGATTTGAAAACAGGTTGATTTTGGATTTTCATTTCTGGCTGAATCTTCCTCTGCCCCCACCTCTAGTTTCTTAACTCTTAACTCTTTTTTTCCCCCCCCCATTAAAAAAAAATAACAAAATTTACCATATTAATCATTTCTAAGTATCCAGTTCACTGGTATTAAATGACGTTGTGCATCCATCACCAACATCCATCCCCACAACTCTCTTAACAGTGAACTTCTATACCCATTAAATAATAATTCCCCCTCCCCCAGCTCCTCACATCCACCATTCAACCCCTGTCTCTATGATTTTCACTACTTTAAGTACCTCACAGAAGTGGAATCATACAGTATTTGACTTTTTAAAAAATTTTCTCACTGAGTTGAAATGCCACATTTATCGTATACTAAATTCCCATAGACGTTTGGGTCTATTTCTAAATTCTTCATTCTGTTTACTCAATCTGTGCTAGCATCAAATTTTAATTACTATAGCTATTTTTCAGAATTTTCTTGGTTTATTTTTTCATATAAACTAACAAGCTTGTCTCTTTCTAACCCCATCATAAAAAATCCATTTTTATTTTATCTATCTATCTGTCTGTCTGGCACTTATATAGTTCTTACTGGGTACCAGGCACAGTGTGAACATGTTTAATTTACAAGCTAATTTAAAAAGACACCTTTACAATTTTTATTCTTTTTAACCAGTATTTGTTGTTTTGTGAGTGGCTTATTTCACTCAGCATAATGTTTTAAGTTTCATTCATGTAGTAGCATAATGCAGAATTTCCTCCCTTTTAAGGCTGATTACTATTCCACTGTATGGATAGACCACATTTTGCTTATCCATTTGTCTGTCAGTGGATACTTGGGTTGCTTCCATGTTTTGCTATTGCGAATAATGCTTCTATGAACATGGGTGTACAAATAGCTCTTCTAGACCTTGTTTGCAATTCTTTTGGATATATACCCAGTGGAATTGCTGGATCATATGGGTAATTCTATTTTTAATTTTCTGAGGAACCAACATACTGTTTTCCACAGCAGCTGTACCATTTTACATTCCCACAAACAGAGCACGAGTGTTCTAATTTCTCCACATCTTCGCCAACACTTATTTCATGTGTTTTTTTTTTTTTTTGATAGTAGCCACCATAATGGGTGTGAGGTAGCTCTATAAATCTCATTATAATTTTGATTTTCATTTCCCTACTGATTAGTGATGTTGAGCATCTTTTCATGTGCTTAGTGGCCATTTATATATCTTCTTTGGAAAAATGTCTATTTAATTTCTTTGTCCCTTTTTGAATTGAGTTTGTTGTTGTTGTTGAGTTATAGACATTCTCTATATAGCCTGAATATTAATCCCTTATCAGATATATGATTTGCAGCTATTCTCTCTCGTTCTGTGGGTTGCCTTTTTATACTGTTGTTGTTGGCTGTCCGTGAGCAAAATTTTCAGATTTTCAGGAAGTCCAATTTGTCTTCAACTCTGAATCCTCATTCACAATCTCTTTCCTGCCCTCTCTCACCACCACTCCCTTTTCAGCTTTTTGGAAAGTTTGATTCAAGAAATGGCATGGTTGGTAATCATCTCTCTGATGATCAGTCTCAGCTTGGCATTTTCACAAAGTCATGAACTACACCCACTACCATTACTAAGTCTTTATTAACATCCACCTGCATATGTGTTACAGCTTGGGTCCTCCCTACTCCAAAAGCAGACCCTGAGATGAGGACTTGGGTGCACGTGGTGCATCGGGGTGGTGATTCCAGGGAGCAGGAGTGAGGGAGAGAGGAAAAGCCACTAGAAAACTGTCATCTTGAGACCCTCACTATGAGCGGCTAAAGACACCATTGGGACACTCTTGGGAGTTTAAAGGGTGCTTCTCAGAATTGTCCCTGATGGATAGAAACATGTATCCATTAGCTCTCACCCGCCACAGGTTGAAACTCTCCTGCACATTTGGGCTGTGCATGGTGGCTGCTGTGTGATGACCCCCAGATTCCCCTGCAGAGACAAGACTTATACTCCCAGCTGCTGGAGGTGCTGTCCGCAGACGGCCCTCAGCTGTCAGCCCTCCTGGAGATGTCTTGGGGGAAGATGTCTGTGCCTCATCCACAGACACACTTCCTTCCAGGGAAGCCCACACTCTGTCAACACTGGAATGTAGGGGCCTGACTCATCCCCCTAAATCCGGCATCCCTGCAGAGCCATCCCAGCCGCAGAGCATCCCAAGGAGTTGATCATGGATGACTTCTTCCTCTGTCCACATCTGCCTCCAAAACCACCCTTCCTCAGGGGTTGATGAGCACTCCCTACGAAGTATCCCACATGCTACCCTGCTTCTAGAGAGCCAGACCTACCACAGCATGTGTAGGTGCCATGTCTGCCTTCCTCCCCTCCTGGCCAGGGGAGCTGCAGAAAAGGAAGTAGGAAACACGCAGCTTGCAGAGACATGCTGGAAGCCCAAAGTGGCAAGGGGACTTGAAGCTCACCCAGGACTGCTCACCATGGCCGTGACCGCAGTCAAGACTGGGTGAGGATGAGGCAGGGCTCAAGAGGCATCTGACACCACATGAATTGGAGCTGATTCCAAAATCATGAAACAAATCTGGGTCTCGCCCTATTGAAGCTTAATGATAGTAATCACCTATTGCCATTATTTTTGAGTACCTTTCGTGTGCCCAGGAAAAATGATGTTAATGGGGAGGAAAAGTGGAAAATTATGATTTCAAGAACAGTCATGACGAGAACAGACATAAGCTAAGGACATGTTGGCCACTGATCCCACCCCCCCAAAAAAAAGTCCTGTGCCTTTTCTAAGCCCGACAGCTGACTTTTGATCTAGTGCCTCAGTCCTGCAGGCCTGCCCCCACAGTGATGCTGGTGAGAGCCAGAAAGCATCAACATTCCACTCACTGTCTTCCAAGTATAGCACGGAAAATGCCTTGTCACCAAGGAGGGCATGCTTCCAATTCTTTTTCTCCCAAGTCCCTGAGAGAAGCTGAGGCCCATAATCAGAGGAAGCAAAAATGCTTCTTTCTGTACTGCCAAGGAAATCCTAAGAGGATGAAAAGTGGCTTCAGAAGGAAGGTTATACAGAGCTGAGACTTCAGGATGGAGGAAGGTCTAAGAACAGCGTTACTGAACTCCTGTATGCTCACCTAGGCCTTTGCCTGTGCGTGAAGTTCCATGTTTTGTTTTCTTTTGTTTTAATCACTGTTTCAAGTTATTGAGCAATTCATTTAAAAGAACTCTTCTAATAGCTGAAAAGTCAGAAGAGAAGAGAAAGCAGACTAGAAACTCTTACAGGGGGTAGAGGAATTTTATTTACCTGGCTAAGAACAAAAGACAAGGAAAGATCATAATAATGAAGAAAATAATTGCTGCAAAGAGAGTGAAAATGCTGACTGGACCAAGAAGATACTGAATTGCATTCAGAATAACTGAATTGCATTCAAGGTACTTAGTTGCTTGACTGTGGCCCAGTGGTTCCTTCCTAATGAATATTTACGAAGCCTGAGGGTCTGGGAATCCAGAGATGCTCCAAATTACCTCTGGGGAAAGAGAGAGTTACTTAATAAGACAACAAAGGTGAATAATTAGGGAGGGGCATGAAAATATCTAGTAGCATTTTCAGTCCTGTTAGTTAGGCATAGAGGCAAGTGGAGTGGAATTTTCAACCTCTTGTTTTCCCTTCCAAACAGAAATTAAGCCAATATTATTCAGGAGGAAGGATTTTTGCAGACCCCTGAGTCCCCGGCTTGGCGAAAGCGAGACTCAGAATTTCTTACAGCAAAGATAGTGGTGGAAGCTTCTGGCAAAGCAGGGCATTGGATTTGACAACGTCAAGTACCCACTGCTAAAGCAAAGAAAGCATCATTTGGGAATTCTCCAGATCATCCAGAAGACAAAGGCAAAATTATGTGGTTGTCATGTCACTGCTGATTACCTTTAACCTATTCTCCAGTTTCCCCAGCTGGGAGAGGCTTTGATTAGATTAGTCAAACAGTACCATGACTACATGATCCTCATTCATTGAAGGAAATTAACCTGCCATAAACCCCCATGAGACTGTGAGTTTCTGAAGGGCGAGGACTGCATCCTGTTCTCTCATGACCGTGCTGGGCTTAGCGCATGGCGTGTGCTCAGGGTCTGATGGCTGAATGGGTAAAGGGAAGCTGAAGTTCCTTCATAATTCTCCCTCTTACCCATCTTTCCTTCTTCCCACTCCCTACCCACAAACGACTCAGGGGGCTTGTTTCTCAAGACCAAATTAGCTACTGTTGGAATTTGCTTTGGGCCTGAATTTTCCGGATAATCATATCCAAGAGATCTCCAAAATAAAAGGTTAATGGGAAGTAAAGATCAGAAGTGAATGACACTGCTGGTCCAACAGAAGAAAACCTAAGCAATTAGAGTAAAAATTCAGGAGGCAAGGCAGGGGGAACATAAAGCAGAGGGGGATCAGTAACACTGATTTTGTAAAATTTAATAAAACGTATAATTGACCCTCATTAGATTTATTCACATTACAAAGAGAAAGCTGTTTGCTAATGAGAAAAGCTTTATTCCCCAAATTTCAGATCACGAATTCATTTCCCTTCTTCCTTGCTGGTTTGGCACATTTTTAAATGGCTTGGTTGAAACAACTATTAATCCTAAATTAAATATCCATGACAATTAATCCCCCCAGAGCCAAGGAAAGTTGCCACTGCTTCCTACCTCATTTTCTCTGTGACCAAGTTGTGAATTTGCTCTCTCTAAGGCTACGTGTGAGCTATATTAAAGCAGAAGAAATATACTCTAGGTTAAAGGGAGGCAAGTAAATATAAACAAAGTAGAGAGAGTGGAAACATTTGTTAATTGAGCCACAGGCTGGCATTTTTAGCTTTGTGGCTGTGTACTTCCCATTAAGGATTATATTTAAAAATGAAAGAGCAAAACTTTTATTATTAGCTGTGCACCTCATCTATAAAATATGAATGATAACTGTACTTCATCAGTTGTTTCTAGGTTTAAATGAGTTAACCTACGTGAAGGGCTTAGAACAATGCAGTGTACCTGTAAGGACTGGTCCCTGCCAGCTCTTATCATGATTCTCTCCAGTAAGTTCTTCCGGGGCATTTAGGCTATTATTTTGGCACGATGTCAAATAATATTTAAAAAAAATCTGTTCAACATTTAATTTAGAAAGGCTCTGAGAAACCAATTTTCTATTAATAAACATATATTTTCTTCCATCTGAAATAAAAGTAATTACACACATCCATTACATGCAATCTTCTGGACCAGAAAATCCCAGCAGCATTTTAAGTGGTTTAATTCCTTAGATCATAAACCACTCCTTCCATTATACATTTTTCTGTTTCAAAAATTTCAGCAACAGCAGCCGCTAAATTCAGCTCTGGCCAGCTGACGGGACTTACAATTGGTGGTCCGGGTATGTCACCTCTCACAAGTAAATGACAGAAGCACATACAGTGTAGCCAGACTTGATCATGTATTTCTGCTCTAGGTCCACCTTCCTTGGCAGGAATGGGGCCAATGACTTTTTGTCAATTGTAACGAATCTCAACAGAGATAAATCAGAATGAGGGTATTTTATTTCCATTTGAGGACAGGCTTTTTTATTTTATTTTTTCCCAGAACTAAGCCTAATTTACATTTTACCAGTCACACACAATGCCATGTTTGGAAGCCTGAGTCAACAGCCAGCACGTTTTCTGAGGTGTGTTTAAGCGCTCCTCACTGCTGGCACTTCTAATCGGTGACCCTAAGGGTCCACTCTTTAATTTAGCCTCAGAAGACCCCCAGACTAACTCCTACCCAATTAACACTCTTTTCAAGTTCTCCATCCAATTAAGTCTTACTATTTTTGCAGAACCCTCAAGTTGTTTCAACATAGTGTCAACTGAAAAAAAAATGCACAACCTAAAAATTGAGAATTATGTTTTATTTGGCAGACAAAACTGAGGATTTAAGCCCGGGACATAGCCTTTTAGATAGTTCTGAGGGATAGCTCCGAAGAAGTAAGGGAGGAGGCGGGATATACAGGAGATTTTGCAACAAAGACCAGGTGGTTGGAACATCGAAAGATTACTATTAATTAAAGAAAACCAGATTGAGAGCTCAAGTTAAGGAATTTAGTGCTTTTCTATGTATGGGAAGATGCAAGAGTCTGGGCTCACTGAAATCATTCCTTTGATATGCACTTCAGCTATCTGGGGCCAGCATCCTGTGCTTCTCACCCTGAGTCTCCTCAGGGCTCCCTGTTGGGGTGACTGTCATGTGATGGCTTGATAGCTGCAACATCCTTTGTTTACTGATGAGGCAGGCAACATTCCTTCACTCACAATAGGGCCAGTGCAACCCGTAGGAAAGCCAGGAGAGGAAAGTGGAGGCTCAGAGGGCTGGACACTAGCAGATCAGGATTTCTGGATGCACATTTCACTCTGAGCTGGAAATGACTTGTCCTGTGGGTTCCAGTAAAATCTGTGTCATTCATCCGCCAGTGTCTCGGAGGTAAACTGGAGCATCTCCTGTGGGTAGTCCCCTTGACCATGAAGTTGGCAATTTCTCTCCTCGTCTCATATTTCCTCCTTACAGCCACTTTGTGAGGAAGGTATCTGTATGGCTCAGAGACACCCAACTAGAGTGGTTTAACCAAAATAAGGGTTTTATTTCCCTCATGTGACAAAAAGTCCAGAGAAGTAGCAGCCCAAGGCTGGTACAGCTGCTGGAGGCATCATCAGGAACCCAGGACTCTGCTCCACTATCCCTGAGTATGTGGCTTCCATCCTCATTGCCACAAGATGGCTGCTCCTCCCCCAACAACAGCATTTGTGTCCCAGGCAAGAATGAAAAGAAGGGCAGAGAGAAAAAGGCATGTGTCAGCTGAGTCTGCCCGTATTTATGAGGAAAGCAGTGGATCTCCTTGAAGCCACCCCCGCAGGCTTCTGGTCACCTCTCATTGGCGGGAACCAGCTATATGATCACCACTGGATGCAAGGGAGCTGGGGAAGGGGAGCACTTTATCTGGGACATTATCTCCCAACCATGGTCAGGGTTCTGTTGGTGAAAATGGAGGGGTATTGGAAGTAGAGGGGGAGCAGTGTCTGCCTCCGTATTATTATTTCTGCTTTACTGATGAGGAAACAACTTCGGAGGAGCTTCAAGACTTACTCAAGGCCATGCATCTGGTCAGTAAAAGAGCCAGACTCTGCCTCCAGAATCCTCATCTGTGCTGGGCTTGTGTGCAGTGGTGCCGTGAGTAGAAGCAGGAAAGACCCCAGTCAGTGTTCCTCGTCCACCATAATGCAGACACAGTGGAAATACACATGGCAGGAATGGTTGATTTGTTTGTTTGTTTATTCATTTATTTATTCCTGGGTAATTGTGTGTGTGTGTGTGTGTGTGTGCGCGCGCACGCGTGTGTGCATTCCTGGGTAATCACTTTCATTTATTTGCCAGTGATGTGGATATAATTTGTGCTTCACTGGTGCTTTTACCGAGGGAACAAAGTTCAAGTGACTTAATCCAACTGTGTACTTAGTCAGTGCGGGAATGGGAACGGTGCCAGGCTTCTGATGAGTTGAAGGGGGATGAACACTCCACCCTGTTGGAGACATGACCCTGCTCCATGAAAGAAATCCTAGAAAAATCAAAGAAGTGGAACACCTCTGGGGTCACTAAACAACATCTCTATCGTGTTTCTCTAATGAGGTTGACTCAAGAATTAAAAATTACTTCCGGCGGCTGCTGGATGTGGGTCTGTGACCGTTCAGAGAGCTGGGAGATGACCTGCAGAATGGGCTGGAGTGTTAGTTCCTTCTTCAGGGACTGTGTAGCACCCGCAGGCCCAAGGGGGGACGCTGCCATCATTTCGGTCATCTCTACCAGTTCATTGCAGTCTCCCCTTCACCTTGTACTATGTATATTAATAGCTTTACCCCAGTTCAGGTCAGAGTCACAAAGTCAAATCCACAGTGATTGTTGGCACAGGAAGGTAGACCCATAGCCAAAAATACTGTTCTACTGACTTAGCTGCTCCCTGCGTGCCTCAGTCCCTGAGTGCCTCAGCTACCTCCAAGCCTTGGCCTGGCTGAGGCTTACTGTTGGACCTCACCTTTCTTCCTCCCATGACCTCCACCAGATTAGCCCCTTCCCATCCTTCCAGGCTCAGTTTATCGGTCCCTGGTTCTCTAGGACCGGATTAGGGTCCCTTCCAAAGGGCCCCCATACTACCCTGATCTGTCCAAAGTCGGAAGTAGCCACCCGACTGGATAATCAGGGTGATTAGATCATCTATCATCTAAACCAGAACCCTTAAGAAGGAGAGGTAGTACTATTAATAATTACACAAGAACAACGAGCAGAAACCAAAACATGGGCTCAACCCCACTGATTTTAGAGACGTGAAAATAGGAACATAGAAAAAGGATACATCTTACAATCAGTGAAATGTGGCATTTAACTTTTCTGATTCTGTTCGTTCAAGTGAAAAACATGGCCTTACATGGCCTTGGTGAGCATTCTGTTGTTATTGTTTGTTTGTTTGTTTGTTTCTTAAGTGATAGAACCCAGAATGGGCCAGAGTTCGGGGAAGCAACCACTTTGGTACACTCTCTATAGGACTGGAACTTGGTTCAGTGTATCTGGAAGATATTTGACACTGTGCATCAAAGGCCTTAAAATAATTCATAACCTCTGACTCAGCAATTCTGTCTCTGAGAATCTGTCCTATGGAAATAATCAAAGTCGTGCAAAAAAATTTGTTCATCATAACGTTAGTAAAAAAAGAGGAAATAATTTAAACAGTCAAACTATAAATAGGTTAAATAAATTATGGTACAGACCTTGTGATAGAATACAAAGAACCACTCAAAAATTATGTTGCAAAAGTAGATTTAATGACATCTTGTTAAGCAGAAAAAGATTCACAAAGTAATTCATACATAATTTATTTTTATGCAAAAAAGTGTTTGTAAAAAGAGACCTATAGGTATTTTCTTTATATATCAGAAAAATTCTCTATATATTTCTGGTGATTTGTTTTTTTCTTTATGGTTTTAATATTTTCTAATTGTGAATATAAAAAACCTAAAATTACCCCCCAAAATAAACCTAATATGTACTTTTATATTAAAAAAAATTTTAAGTGGTGTTTTCGTGTTTTTATATTTCATCTGACTCTCAGAAAAGAGAGGTATTTTTGAAACACATTTCCCCCAAGGCTGGGAGCTGGTTTGGAGTAACAAAATCAAACTGGACAAACATGTTTTCTTTTGGGCATACAAAGAGCCAATTTTGTTTATAAGATCATGCTTTTATACTGTTCCTCTAAAGAATTTTATTTAAGAGAAAGAATAGATTTTCCTATTTGTCTTTTTTATGGAGCTATACTAAATTGACTTCACAGCCACCTTAATAAATATCTAGAAAACTCATGTGAACCTTCCAGCTGAAAGGTTGAGTCCCCCCGGGCCTTAGGGCCCCAAATTCCCGCTGCTCTACAGGATGACACTGCCCCACTACGCTCTTTGACAACAAGGAGAGCAGCTTTCCCAGTGCAGGTCCCAGCCCTGGTCTAGGAACTCAGCAACTTCCCACCACAGAAGCAGCTGCAGGCTCATGGGTTCCAGCCTAGGGGTGTGAGAACTTTCTGATCTCTGAGGATCACTCCTTCTCCCCATTACTTTTCCAGACCTTCCAATACCTTTGTAATCAAACTTCTGTATCAAATTCTCTCTTTCTGAAATACCTAGATGGTTTCTATTGTCTGGATTGGGCCGTGAGTGATGTACCATAATGGTTCAGATGACCAAGGTCAGGGTTTTTTGTATGTTAACATTCTGGTAACTGACACTTTAACACCCTTCCAAGAAGTTGGAAACCCTAACTGGAGGGTTTGGAAACCCATCTCCCTCATGCTTTGAATGCTCTCTGCCTTTGAGATGGGAGAAATCCTTGCTGTGATAACTGCGGGGCACATAGGAGCCTGCAGGCCTTAAGGGTCGGAGTAGCTATGTCCAGGCTACGGCCATCCGTAATAAGGACCTCCTTCTCTTCCTCCCCAAGACCCAGGAAAAGCCTGCACAGAAGAAACACCATTGACATCCAAATGAAATATGCCTGAGGGAGAGCTGGGAGCTGCTACTGGGACTTTTTAATGGGGTGGGGGAGGGGTGGCATATCCTGGGGGAGGGGGAGAACAAGGGCTTACTGAGAAAATGTGGAAGGTTTGAGCAGTGAGAATGGGAAATGAAGGGGCGCCCATGAGGGACACTCTGAAAGTCTAGACTCCTAACAAGGAAAGTTAGCTAAACAAATCCTCTGGGTCTCTATGGCTTGGGGGGCTTAGACCGGAACTCCTCCTGGTTAAAACACCACCAGGGGTCACTTTGTATTTAGGATACAGAAAACTAGCAAAGCTGTATTTTAAAGAAGGCAACCACTCCTGCCCCCAACACATACACTCCACTGACTGCTGGTGGACTCTGCCCCGTTTCTCTAACAGAAGAAACCCCAAAGCTGAAGACACTGGTGGATTCCCTTCATTTTCCCCTCCTGCCCAGAGAGCAGTGTGGGGCTTGCCCAGAACTGTGGAACTGAATGGACGGGCCTGGGATGAGAGTTCTGATCTGATATAAGGGTAACTGAGGACCAGTCCCAGGTCTTAGTCATTTCTGTATCCCAGAAGAACAGCATACAGTCGGCACTCAATATTTATTGAATCAAATTCGCACTGCCCTTCTGTGCATGCCCTCCTCTTTGCATTTTCTCTGCAAATCTACCAACTGGAAAGCACTTTGCAATTCTGTTTCTGAGCCAAATACACACCATCATTTCTTTGAGAAACCTTCTGGGACTTGGATTCGTTTTGAGAAATCCCTAGCATTAGGGAGTCCAACCAAAGGGTGTGAGGATAAAGAGAAACAGTGATCAATGTATTTTTGCTGACTGGTGTGCTGCTCGGATGCGAACTAGTACCATGTGAGCAGGTCTCATCTGATGTGTAATGGTAACAAAGTAGCTCACTTCTTGGGTGAGACTCACTTGAAATCTCTTTAGAAGAAAGAAGGTAGGAGATGCACTTCCCCTTCCAAGAAGTAAATTGGCAGGGCTTACTAATTAAAGTCAAAAGCAAATGTCTGAGTCACACTTCCTGGCTTTCTGGCTCCTTCCTTTTGGTCTCCCACTTACTTCTGAACCATGTGCTGCTCTGCTGGAAAACACTGTGGGTAACACCCTTGACACTAATGTAGACACTAATGATTTTAAGTTTCTCCCACCAAATCTGAGGATTTGTCTGTGATACCAATAAATATGTGCTTTGGACCGTGAATTTTCCAGTTAAGCTATTTGGAGTTCCACACACTTGTTCTCTCCTTTTTTCTCTAAAGCACAAAGGTTTTCACAAATGCAGAGGTGTGTGTACTGGAGGAGGGGATGAGGTGGGAATTTAATGATAAAATCCTGTGGGGCTAGGAATGTCATTGTCATTTTTCTTGCAAGTATATGGAGTGGAAACTTTCAATTCTTGGTTTCACAGCACGCATTTCTAAGGGAACTTCCTTATGGTTTTGTAATTGATTTTCAATTAAGTGAAATAATACTGCAAGTTGGGCAATCAGAACCATGGGTTCCTTCATTCCCCAGTACCAACCTGCAGGTCCACTACCCAGAGGCAACCACTTAGTTCAGTTGTTTGTCCTGGAACTCACTCTCCTATTTCTAAATAACATGCTTTTGCTGAAATGTCTTGATTTATCAGTGTTAGAAATGATCTATTGACTTCCTATTAGGTTGAATAAAGATTAGCACTCTTACAGATCACCACCCTCCCTTTCCATTTTACCCATTCTCCTAATATGCTACTTCCAGAATTAAACCTATAGCCAATGTTTACATTATTACAACCTTGTTAATATTGATCACTGCTGAAGCAGGGAGACACTTTCATCTTTTCATTTTTTGTACAAGTTTTGGTTTTCCTGGAGTTTATCATTGCCTCAGTTTTTTCCATTTACTTCATTTTCTATGTTTCAATTTCTATTTCTTCCCCGTATCTTCCAATGGATCTGTCAAGTGTCTACAAATAACATTTTCTAAATGAGCAAGCATATCAGATGCTTCATGATTTCCTAAAGACTTCTCTTCCACAGCTCTCTATCCTTCTCCTTTATTCTGGACTGGGTGTGGACTATATGCCACATTTCCCCTCATCCTTCTGGGTTGTTTCTCTGGTTGGATGGATCTAAAATTTTCCTCTTTTTTTTCCTTTCAGTTTTCTCTGTTCTTTTGCTTAAGTACATCCTCAGTAGCTTGATAAGCAAATGTTTTGAGATTGTACCCATCTAAAAATATTTGCTTTCAAATTTGATTAATAGCTTGGAAATATAAATCCTTTGATTCAAAAGTGTTCTTCCTTATGCTTTTAAATGTACTGCTTCCATTATGCTCTTGAGAAATCCAATGCCATTATGTCACCCAATCCTTTGTGTGGGACCTATTTTTTTCCCCTCTCTGGAAGCTTTCAGAATCTTCTAGTTTTTCCTGATGTGCCTTTATGTAGATCTCCCTTCAGTTTCCTGAACTGGATGATTATTATGCTCTCTCAACTTCTGGAAATTTTTCTTGTAATGTTTCTTTAATAATTTCCTTTTTTCTCTTTCATTTCTCTTTCTGGAATGCCAGATTGATTGCATCATTTTCTTATCTTCTCTGCCCTATATATTTAACTTTTTGTTCTATTCTCCAGGAGAGTTCTTATACTTTATCTTCTAGTTCTTCTATTTAATTTCTTTTAATTTAGTTACATTTAAAAATTTCAAAGCTGTTTTAATATTCTCTGTTGCTCATTTTCCATAGTATTCTGTTCTTGTTTTTGTTTGTCTGTTAGTTTCTGGGGGTGGGGGAGCTGAAATGTTATTTTCTTCTCTCTCTAAGAGGATTAAATTAGTGAGTAGGTATATTCACGTGGTTAGGGGAAGGGTCCAGGTGTCTTTCTCCACTTTGAGCACAGGCAGGGCTTGAGGACTGGTCAGTGTCAGGGACGGGGGCATTGGTGGTCAGGTTACCTGCGTTCAGGCCTGGCCTTGCCCCCACTGCCAGGATCAGGAGGCTTTTTTTTTTTTTTGAAGCTTTGCAGATTCTCTAGAGAAGAACCTTCCCATCTTCTGCCCGAAGTAGAGGTGCCCAGATACCTACATTTAGGGGCATGCTAAGAAAACAACAGAGGGACCCAATCAGGATGCAGACTTTTATTTAATCTGTCTACTGTGGGCCCCATACCTCTCTGCCACCTCCACTGTACCCATGTCCCCTGAATCTGAAATGTATGAAGGGAATCTTTTTCTTTAGAAAAGAAACCTGTCATCTCCTGTGGGTGACAATAGGCGAGACCTATACCACTCCAGATATAGACAATGCTAGAGCTTTACCCCTGCTTGCCCTCCAAATTCTGCACTTTTGGTGATTTAGGACCCTGGGCACTTCCAGAATTCTGTAGAGTGGGCTGTCTCATTCCTTCTCAGCACTTGGGCTGTGACCACCTCCATGTGCAAAGGTAGAGACCATGCCTCCAAATGCTGTCTGCTTCCAAAGATTTTTAGAAATCTTTTGTCTATGTCTTTTTGCTTCTTTTTCTCTCTGTCTGAAATGAATCTAATTTTATTCCCTTGCTGTCGTTTTAGGGGAGTTCCAGGAGGGAGCAAGTGTAAAGACTTCTCTAAAATATTTGAAAATCATGTATCTGATAAGGGTCTAGCCTCTTACCACTCAACAATAAAATGACAAACAATCCAGTTTAAAAATGGGCAAAGGATTGAATAGACATTTCTCCAAAGAAGGTATACAAATGGCCAATCAGCACATGAGAAGATGCTTAACATCTTTAGTCATTAGGGAAATGCAAATCAAAACCTAAATGAAATACCACTTCACACCCACTAGGATGGAGATATATATATAAAATATCAAGTGTTGGGGTGAGGATATGAAGGATTTGGAACGCTCCGATGTTGCTGGTGCTAGTGGTAATGTACAATGGTGCAGCATTTTCCCCCGATAAAAAAAAGAGAATCTAGGCTCTGACTATTCATCATTCATTCACCCAATCATCCTTACACTTTCCAAAGGGTATTAACTGAGCACCTACTGTTTGCCACACACTGTGTTTTAGATATGACTGGGATTTAGTTGGGAGCAAAAACAGACCCATTCCCTGTGCTCATGCAGTTTTCAGTCAAGAAGGAGAGATAAATACTAATCAAATAGGTACACAAATATTGAATTACAGGCATACCTTGTCTTATCGCACTTCACTTTGTTGCACTGCGCAGACATTGTGATTTTTACAAATTGAAGTTTTGTAGCAACCCTGCATCAAGCAAGTCTATTCAGCACCACCTTTCCAATAGCATTTGCTCACTTTGTGTCTTCAGGTCAGATTTTGATAATTCTCGAAATATTTCATACTTTTCCTTTATTTTTGTATTTGTTATGGTGATCTGTGATCAGTGATCTTTGACATTAGTATTGTAATTGTCTTGGGGTGCCACAAACTGCACCCATATAAGATGGCGTACTTAGTTGATAAATGTTGTATGTATTCTGATTGCTCCAGTAACTGGCCGTTCCCCAATCTCTCTCCCTCTCCTTGGGTCTCCCTATTCCCTGAGATACAACAATATTGAAATTAGGCCAATTAGTAACCAACACTGGCCTCTAAGTGTTCAAGTGAAATGTCTTTCACTTTAAATCAAAAGCTAGAAATAATTAAGCTTAGTGAGGAAGGCACGTCGAACACCAAGATAGGCTGAAAGCTAGATTTCTTGTGCCAAACAGTTGCCAAGCTGTGGATGCAAAGGAAAAATTCTTGAAGGAAATTAAAGTGCTACTCCACTGAACATACGAATGTTAAGAAAGCAAAACAGCCTTATTGCTGATGTGGAGAAAGTTGTAGTTGTATGGATAGACGATCAAACTGGTCATAACATCCTCTTAAGCCAAAGCCTAATCCAGAGCTAGGCCCGAACTCTCTTCCGTTCTATGAAGTCTGAGAGAGATGAGGAAGATGCAGAAGAAAAGTGTGAAGCTAGCTGAGGTTGGTTCATGAGGTTTAAGGAAAGAAGCTGTGTCCATAACATAAAAGTGCAAGACGAAGCAGCAAGTGCTGACATGGAAGGTTTGTCAGCAAGTTATCCAGAAGATCTAGCTAAGTTAGTTCATGAAGGTGGCTACACTAAACCACATATTTTCAATGCAGATGAAACAGCCTTCTATTGGAAGAAGATGTCATCTAGAATCTTCATAGGCAAAGAGAAGAAATCAATGCCTGGCTTCAAATCATCAAAGGACAGGCTGACTCTCCTGTTAGGGGCTAAATCAGCTGGTGACTTTAGGTTAAAGCCAGTGCTCATTTACTATATTGACAGTCCTAGGGCCCTTAAGGATTATGCTAAGTCTACTCTTCCTGTGCTCTATAAATGGAACAGTAAAGCTTGGTTGAGAGCACACCTGTTGATAAAATGGTTTACTGAATATTTTAAGCCCACTGTTGAGACCTACTGCTCAGAAGAAAAGATTTCTTTCAAAATATTACTGCTCATTGACAATACACCTGTCACCCATGAGCTCTGGCGGAGATGTACAACCAGATTAATGTTGTTTTAGTGCCTGCTAACACAACATCCATTCTGCAGCCCATGGATCAAGGAGTCATTTCGACTTTAAAGCCCTATTATTTAAGAAATACATTTCATAAGGCTTGGGCTTCCGTGGTGGCGCAGTGGTTAAGAATCCGCCTGCCAAGGCAGGGGACACGGGTTCAAGCCCCGGTCCGGGAAGATCCCACATGCCGCGGAGCAACTAAGCCCATGTACCACAACTGCTGAGCCTGTGCTCTAGAGCCTGTGAGCCACAACTATTGAGCCCGCGTGCCACAACTACTGAAGCCCGTGCGCCTAGAGCCCATGCTCCACAAGAGAAGCCACTGCAAGGAGAAGCCTGCGCACCGCAACAAAGAGTAATCCCCGCTCGCTGCAGTTAGAGAAAGCCTGCACACAGCAACGAAGACCCAACACAGCCAAAAATAAATAAATAAATAAATAAATTTATTTTTAAAGAAAAAAGAGAAATACATCTCACAAGGCTTTAGCTGTCATAGATAGTGATTCCTCTGATGGATCTGGGCAAAGTCAATTGAAAAACCACTGGAAAGTATTCACCATTGTAGATGCCATTAAGAACGTTTTGTGATTCATGGGAAGAATTCAAAATATCAACATGAACAGGAATTTGGAAGAAGTTGACTTCAACTCTCATGGATGACTTTGAGAGGTTCAAGACTTCAGTGGGGAAAGTAACTGCAGATGTGGTGGAAATAACAAGAGAATTAGAACTAGAAGTGGAGCCTGAAGAGGTGACTGAATTGCCGCATCTCATGATAAAACTTGAATGAGGAGTTACTGCTTATGGATGAGCAAAGAAATGGTTTCTTGAGATGGAAACTACGTCCAGGAAAGATGCTGTGAATATTGTCGAAATGACAACAAAGGATTTCAAATACTACATACACTTAGTTGATAAAGCAGTTGCAGGATTTGAGAGGATTGACTCCAGTGTTAAAAGAAGTTCTACTATGGGTAAAAACAGCATTGCATGCTACAAAAAAAAAAAAAAAATCATTGGTGAAAGGAAGAGTCAATCAATGCAGCAAAGTTCATTGCCTTATTTTAAGAAATGTCCACAGCCACCTGGTCCTTCAGCAACCACCATCCTGATCAGTCAGCACCCATCAACATCGAGGTGAAACCCTCCACCAGCAAAAAGATTACAACTCTCTGAAGGCTCAGATGATGGGCAGCCTTTATTAGAATAAAGTATTTTTTTAATTAAGGTATGTACCTTGTTTTCATAGACATAATGCTACTGTGCGCTTAGTAGACTACAGTATTGTGCAAACGTAACTTTGACATGCACTGGGAAACCACAAAATTTGTGTGACTCGCTTTATTGCAACCTTCACTGTATTGCAGTGGTCTGGAACCAAATCTGCAGTATCTCCGAGGTCTGCCTGTGTAACTGTGATACATGCAGCAAGGAAGAACTCTGTGTTTCTATGGGAGAATGTAATAGGAGCACCTGCCTGAGCTTTGTGGGGACTAGGAAGGCTTCCCTGGGAAAATAACTTTGAAGTGAGATGAGATGTTTGAGTAGGAACTCATGGAGGTGATGAGGGAGGAGGAGGTGGAGAAGAGCGTCCTAGACAGGAGCAAATACCCAAGGAGAGCATGCGTAGTGGGTATTTGAGAAACTCACAGCCGACATGGTGGCTGATCCTTCAAAAGCACGGATCATTTAGGAACAAGTTGAGGCAAAAGTGATAACCTGGGGCCAGAAAACTTCTTGAGGCCACAATGGCAATTTTGTTTTTGTTTATTTTTGTTTGCGTTGGGTCTTCTTTGCTGCACGCAGGCTTTCTCTAGTTGCGGCGAGCAGGGGCTTCTCTTCGTTGTGGTGCGCGGGCTTCTCATTGCGGTGGCTTCTCTTGTTGCAGAGCACGGGCTCTAGGCGCAGGGGCTTCAGTAGTTGTGGCACACGGGCTCAGTAGTTGTGGCTCACGGGCTGTAGAGCGCAGGCTCAGTAGTTGTGGCGCATGGGCTTAGCTGCTCCACGGCATGTGGAATCTTCCCAGACCAGGGCTCAAACCCGTGTCCCCTGCATTGGCAGGCGGACTCTTAACTACTGCACCACCAGGGAAGTCCCCACAATCGCCATTTTGATCTTTATTTGGAAGGTGATAGCAGGTCATGGAATGGTTCTTAGCAAAGGAGAAACATGATCTCATTTTTGTTTGTTTGTGAAAATTCCTTGGGCTTCTGTATGCAGGAAAGATTGGCAGCAAGCAAGCACCAATGAGAAGTAACTGTTGAGTGGTCCAAGTGAGAAAGCCAGTGGGTGGGCAAAGGTTGCAATGGAGATGGAGGGGAGTGATATTTAGGGGGTAAGTATGAATGGGCTTTAGGAACGGGTGTGTTATGAAGGGTGAGGGTGAGGGAGATGTCCAGAGCAAGTGTTGGTGCCATTTGGGGAAATTGGTGGAAGGTTCATGGGGGAGGGTGGGGAGAGCATGAGTTTGGTCCTTGACGCGTTGTGTATGAGATGCTTTGAGCCATAGGAGTGGAGGTGCTGAGGGCAGAGGGGCAGCTGGATTTAGGGGCCAGAGGTGGAGGCACAGCGGGCTGGAGGTGTATATTTGGATATCATGGTCACGCTGACCGTTGGCACTTGCTTCCTGTGCAGCTGTCACATGCCTTAACAAGGGCAAAGTGTCAACGATGTAAACAGTAGGCAGAGACCTCAACCAAAATCTACTTCCCTCAAATGCAATCAGTAAACAGGCTGACAGCCCATGGCGTGCCCGGCTCCATCCTAGAGGCTGAGCTGGAGTTAAGGAGCTCAGGATTGACACTCTAGCTGGAAAAACAAGTAAGAAGAAACCCAAATAAGAATACAGAAGCCCAAACACAGAGCACCATGTGATGCCCTAAATCAGCAGGTGGAGACTGCTGAGGAAGAAGCAGAAACATGAGCCTCCTCGTTTTTCTGATGGGCTGGAAATAATAACACCCCGGTATCCAGCCTCCTGCCTCTTCGGAAGCTCTGCTGTCACATTTCCATCCCCCACCTCTTGCTACACAAAACAGCAAATGCCAGAGTCTTTCTTCTGTCCTGATACCCCCGGAAACAGCCACCCCTCCCTCCTGCATGCCTCTCCCTTCCTCCCTTTCGCTCTCATTCCAGCTCTTCCCCATCACCAGGCATCTATAAGGAGGGAGCAGAGACTCATAGCATGTGAAAATCAAACCATGTCTGAAGAGCATTGAACCGAGCTTTTTGTTAAGGTGGGGAAGAGGGGAGCCCCAGGATGGGTAATCGAAGCCCTCACGCAGCACACATGCCCAGAGCCCCCAATTCGGGGCATCTGGATACTCCCTGGGGGCTTCTGCAACTTCTCTCTGGGGTCACCCACCTCCTCACGGTCATCTCAAGTTCCCTCGTAGGCTCCATGATGATGGATTTTCCTGCCTATCCTCTGACCTCCCGACCTCTGCTACATTTAAGACAAACCTTTGGGTAATGTCCAAATATTGCTGGCCTTGCTTCTCTGCTCCCACGTGAGCCTTCCTGGGCGAAGTGCTAGAGTGTGTACAGCACGACTGCCTAGTCCGATGACCCTCTCGTCAAGCAAAGTCAGGGCAAGGGGGGACGCTGTGAAATCATGACACGCATCGGTGCCTTGTAAATTGTGGGGCCACTTAGCGGGGACCCAGAGCAAGAATCTTCCTTCCCGCTGTTTCTTTCTTTTGTTTTTTTTTTTAAAGGCACAAATAGCATATGAGCTACGTAGTTTATTTTCATGCAGTTTTCACATTAACAGTTCATCCAGATTTCCTCACTAGGAAATAATAGTGTGTGTATGAAAGAGGTGGCATACAGATAAATCCAAGGTAGAGATGAGCTATACTAAGTCATTAGTGACTTTTGTTTTTAATTTTTATTTATTTTATTTATTTATGTTTGGCTGCGTTGGGTCTTTGTTGCTGCGCGCGGGCTTTCTCTAGTTGTGGCGAGCGGGGACTACTCTTCGTTGCGGTGCGTGGGCTTCTCATTGCGGTGGCTTCTCTTGTTGAGGAGCACGGGCTCTAGGTGCATGGGCTTCAGTAGTTGTGGCTCGCGGGCTCTAGAGCGCAGGCTCAGCAGTTGTGGTGCACGGGCTTAGTTGCACCGCTGCATGTGGGATCTTCCCAGACCAGGGCTCGAACCCGTGCCCCCTGCATTGGCAGGTGGATTCTTAACCACTGCGCCACCAGGGAAGTCCCTTTCCCGTGTTTCTGTGTTGGCCTCTCTGGAGAGTCATCCAAAGCCCTTGGATTTCTCTGAGTCCTGGAGTATAGGGTGTGTCTCATCTCAGGTAGGTTGGAAGCTTCTTCCTCTCGAGGGAAATAACTGCTTCCCTGCCATCCAGAACCAACAAGCCAAGACCTGAATCTATGCTAAATCCCACATAACTCAAGCACTGAACAAAAGGCTCTAAACTTGTGCCAGGCGTGATGCTGGCTTGCATCCTGGACTGCGGGGGAGTAAACATTGCTATAAAACGGTATTGGAGCAATTAGCAATTAGAGTAACGTTAATTCCTCAAATTTTTATTTTTGACCTGTGGTTATGTAAGAGAATGTCCTTTTTCTTAGGAGGTACATGTATAGTAATAAGGGGTTTAGGGTTTTGGTCTCTGTGATTTACTCTCGAATGTTTAGCAAAAAAATAAAAAGGAATAAATAGTGTATGTATTTCATATCACTCAACCTTATAAATTGAAAGAGAGAAAAAAAGAGATAAAGCAAAAATGGCAAAATGTGAACAATAGGTGACTCTATGCAAAAAATATGTTAGAGTCCAGTGCGATATTCTTGGAGTTTCTCAGCAGGTCTGAGATTTTTTTTTTTTTCCTAAATAAAAGGGTTAATTTTTTTAATGGCTCTACATTGGATAAATGTGCTGTTTTCATGCAGTAGGCCTACTGGGATACTCAGTAGGAAGAGGATGAAGTGGTAGCCATACTTTTCAAGCTCTGCATAGGTTTTCCCTCTGCTTCTCCACAAAACACATCTCCATGCAGATCCTTGGATTCTGCCCAGATCATTTCAGAATCATGCACAAGGTTCTGAAAACATGCATGTCTCAGAAGTATTGCTAATGGGTTCATCTACTAGAAGTTACCTTGACATTTGACTTACGACTGTCCCTCCTTCTCAGTTTACTTTGAAAGACTAAGTGGTTTTCCAAACTTGGCAGAGTCCAATTAGCCTTTGAAGGCAAAGTCTTTAGCAACAAGCTCATGGTCTTGCACTTTGCATCTGAATGTTCCATTATGTTTTCCCAAACTTCATCCCTGGGAGTTGCTACACCTACTACTATCATTAATATTACATGTGTTGGCAAAGGACCTTGGAGTAAGTGCTTCTAGAAATTGGCACATCGGGTGGGTCTTCCCTTAGGCCTTCCTCAAGAGTGCACCTTCCTGACCCTGCTGAACCGACGACACTCAAAAGGCGTTCACTCAGCCAGAGCTCTGAGACCCATCAGTCCACCTGGGGAGAAGCCGCAATTCCCAGAAGCTGTTGCCACTCCTATGCATGCACACTCCTTGGGGAGGGTGAGGTCTCCAGAACCCAGAAGGAGAAAGTCATGTAGGGCAAGCTGCTTTGAGAGGAGCTGTGACCTTCAGGAAGGGTCAAGGTCAGCCAGAAGCACCCTCATGGAGAGGGAGCCAGGGAATAAAAGCCCTGGCCTCACGCACCCCACCCTCTGACCTCCTGGAGGGGGTCCCCTGCTAAACCCAATCAGAAGCCAGAGGGGGAGGAGCGCATGGAGCAAGGACACAAAGGCCATTCTCCCGAGCACAGAATGTGGGTCTGGAGGGCTGATGGGAACATATCTGGCATATCCCACTTCCTCATCTGTAAAGTGGGCTGTTGTCAGGGTTAAATGAGACAGTGTAACTGGATGGCCTGACTCAGTGCCTGTTTGCTTTTATTATATTCAAGGAAGGAAGCCTTTGGGGAAGAGCCTCCTCCAGGAAGGAGCTCTGTGCTTTTGCTTTGCTTCACCAGGAAGGAGAGGGGTCAAGGGTGCTGCTGATGTTGCTAGGTGAAGTATTGTCTGATTTCAAAACCTACTACAAAGCTCCAGTAATCAAGACGGTATGGTATTGGCAGAGGGACAGACAGCTCGCTGGAATAGAATGAAGAATCCAGAAATAAACTCTTCCATGTTTGACTCACTGATTTTCGACAAAGGGGCCAAAATAATTCAATGGGGGAAAGAATAGTCTTTTCAACAAACGGTGCTGGGACAACTCGATATCCACATGCAGAAGAGTGAATTTGGACCCTTTTCTCATACTGTATACAAAAATTAACCCAAGCAGGACAGGAATAAAGATGCAGACTTAGAGAATAGACTTGAGGACACGGGGAGGGGGAAGGGTAAGCTGGGACGAAGTGAGAGAGTGGCATGGACATATATACACTATCAAATGTAAAATAGATAGCTAGTGGGAAGCAGCCGCATAGCACAGGGAGATCAGCTCAGTGCTTTGTGACCACCTAGAGGGGTGGGATAGGGAGGGTGGGAGGGAGATGCAAGAGGGAGGGGATATGGAGATATATGTATATGTATAGCTGATTCACTTTGTTATAAAGCAGAAACTAACACACCATTGTAAAGCAATTATACTCCAATAAAGATGTTAAAAAAAAAAAACCCCAAAATGAATCTAAGAGCTAAAACTATAAATTCTTAAAAGAAAACATAGGTGTAAATCTTCCTCACTTTGGATTTGGCAAGGATATCTGAGGTGTAACACTTAAAGCACAAGCAACCAAAGTAAAATGGATTAATTTGACTTCATCAAAATTAAAAACTTTAGTGCTTCAGAGAACACTATCAAGAAATTGAAAAGGCAACCCCAGAATGGGACAATATCACTGCAAATTATATATCAAAAAGAGACTCACATCCAGAATATCTAAAGAAGAATTCTTACAACTCAACAATCAAAAGATAAATAACCCACTTTAAAAGTGAGCAAAGGATTTGAATAGCCATTTCTACAAAGAAGATATACAAATAACCAATAAAAAAACACATAAAAAGATGCTCGACATGTTCTTGAGCATCAAACCAAATCAAAAGCACAATGAAACAACACTTCATACCCACTAGGATGGCTATGATAAAAAAGACAGACAATGTCAAGTGTTGGCAATGATGTGGAAAAATGGGAATCCTTAAATCCCCCATGTGTGCCCTCCTACCATGTGGCAGAGCTGTGACACTCCTCTGGGCTGTCATGGCTTCATCAGGCATGGACGCCTACTTGCTCTGCCCCAGCTAATGGCTGTAGGATAAATTGTTCAAGAAAGGAAGGGAAAAATAGGAAGAGAATAGAAGAAAAGGGGGAAGTGAAAGGAGAAGAGGAATAGGACAAATTGTTTTTTGGTTTTGTTTTTTTTTAAATTTATTTATTATTTATTTATTATTTGTTTTTGGCTGTGTTGGGTCTTCGTTTCCGTGCGAGGGCTTTCTCCAGTTGCGGCGAGCGGGGGCCACTCTTCATCGCGGTGCGCGGGCCTCTCACTATCGCGGCCCCTCCCGTTGCGGAGCACAGGCTCCAGACGCGCAGGCTCAGTAGTTGTGGCTCACGGGCCCAGTTGCTCCGCGGCATGTGGGATCTTCCCAGACCAGGGCTCGAACCCGTGTCCCCTGCATTGGCAGGCAGATTTTCAACCACTGCGCCACCAGGGAAGCCCTGTTTTTTGGTTTTTAATCTATCCTGTTTCCATCACAAAAACTATTTTGTGGCTTGAATCAAAATCTATTTTATTCATGCAGTTCCCTCTACCTGGAATTGCCCCTACCCTTGCCTTCTGAAATTCTAGTCATTCTTCAACACAGAGGACAAGTATCTCTCTGTGGAGGCTTCTCTGTTCACACAAACACGCACACACGTGTGCGCGCGCATATACGTACCTGCACACAAACAAAACTGTTTGCTAGTTCTCCTGGTTTCCTACAGCACTGTGTACAAGCTTCTGTCAAAACACTTAAGAAATTATATGACAGTTGATTGATTATAGTCTGTAGCCCCCACTAGACTGAGTGCTGTAAAGGCAGGAGTCTTCCTTTGCTAGCACTTAGCACAAGGCTGGCGCATAGCAAGTGTTGAATGAACCATCCCGTTGCTTTGGCACATAAAGCAATCTCAGTGTCAGAGAGCTGGTGGAGTTTTTTGTACTCTTGGGTAGTGGGGTTTCTTTTTTTTATTTAAACTTATCTAGGTGGCTTACACTTAACAACCATGTTAATTCTGCACTCAGATATGTTCTATAGGACTGTAGGGGGCTGATTTAACCCGATCTTCTGGCAACTACCGACAACTACCAGAAACTCACCCACAGCATTCTTGTGTGCACCCCCAAACTCAGCAGCAAATTAATTACAGTGGCTCATCAGTAGCAATCTGTGCATTTTCAGCCTCTGTTAGATTATAAATAAATTAACGTGACAAGACTTTCCGTTCAGAAAACAATACCAAAATATTAAGAACTACATAAAGTAATCCAAGTGCAATTAAAGAGGAAGAATCCAGGAATCTTTCTAACCCTGAATTCCTCTGGAGGAAAGATCCTCAAGTGTTCAACATGGGGGCTAATTTAAACCTGTATCCTGTAATTTTAAATTCAGAAACTCAGGTGACCTGGCATACATCGTGTAGCTGGCTCAGAGTACTTGGCATATTTTATCATTTGTATTTAGTTTCACAGTTAAATACACACACCGGAAGAAACCCCACCACCCTTTTCATCTCCTTCTTCCTCCCTCATTTCTTTCCCTTTCCCTCTCCCTTTCTCAGACAGCACTGAGTTGGCTCTGTTCCAAATTTCACTGAACATCTGGAACAATTTTCTACTGTTCTTGATCTGAGTTTGAAAAACCATAAATAACTTGGCTAAGCACCACTTCCCCTTCATTTTTAAACCTACCTAGATTTCAGATGTATTTATTTCCTGTGCTTCTGATTCACGTATACCATACTCATCAAAGCACACTTTTTTTTTTTTACAGCTTTTTATGAGCCATTGGTTACCCAAGATGCTTAGGCAATCTTTGTAGTCTTTGTCAGCATCTTTCAATCTTTTTTTTTTCCTTCCGGGAAGGCGGATCGTTGACAGAATAAAGGAGTAAGCCTAAGGAACCCACAGCACTCTCACCCCTTCCCAACCACACCACCCAAGAAAAGCTGATGATCAGTTCAGAATCATGAAACCATGTGGTGAATGAACGTGTCTGCTTGGCAAAGAGGCCCTTCTGGACACAAAACCGAAGCTTATTAGTGCTTTGTAGTAATGTATGCAGGGAAACTAGAAAGAGTACATAAAATGATTTTTGTATGCATAATGAAAGGATACATCACAAACACTCTCACTGAATGACTTTTTTAAAACTTTTTTTGTTGTGATAAAACATACATAACATAAAATTTACCACTTTAATCATTTTCAAGCGCATAATTCAGTGGCATTAAGTGCATTCACATCATTGTGCAACCATCACCACTATCCATCTCCAGAAATTTGTCATCATCCCAAACTGAAATTCTGTACCCATCAAACAGTAACTCCCCAATCCCTCCTTCCCCCAGCCCCTGGTAACCACTATTCTACTTTCTGTCTATGAGTTTGACTATTCTAGATACTTCATATAAGTGGAATCATATGATAAGTGGAATCCTTTTGTGTCTGGCTTATATTACTCAGTATAACTTATACTTTCAAGTTTCAATGTTTTAGAACTTCATTCCTTTTGAAGGCTGAATAATATTCCACTGAATGTATATACCACATTCTGTTTATACATTTATCCATCAGTGGACCTTGGGGATATTTCCACATTTTGACTATCGTGAATAACGCTGCTATGAACACTGGTGCACAAATATCTGTTCAAGTCCCTGCTTTCAATTCTTTTGGCTGTCTATCTGAGAGAGGAATGCCTGGGTCATATGGAATTCTAGTTTTAAGGTTTTGAGCAACCTCCATACTCTTTTCCACAGCAGCTGCCCCATTTTACATTCCTACCAGCAATGCTGAATGATTTTTCTTAACTGCCTAGATTATTAACGCCAATGTGACCCACTCAACAAGAATATAAGGGACAATCTGTTTGGTCAGGAGAAGGGACAGGAGACAAGTTGTCTGCTTCATCTCCCTTGTACGCAGGATATCCATCGTTCAAGAAATGGCCCTCAAAGTGAAAATAGGATTTGAGGTTTCAGAAAGCTTTAGCGAAACTAAGAAATCCATTAAATTTTCAGCAAGTATGAATTTATGGGCACCCAGAACCCACTTTCTAATAGACTCTCTTGTCAGATGGTCATGCTTAGCCAAACCCCGAGGTGCTCTGGCTAGATTGCCTGGTATTTTTATTATATTTGTATGATATATCCAGTAATCATATCCCAGCTAAAATCCTCTGTTTGTGCACTCTGTTCCCTGCCAGCTAAGCCACGTGGTGGACTTTTGTATCCAGTTAGGAAGCATCTCATTCCCTAAATAGCACGTAGCCCTTGACCTGGCACCCAGGCTCTTCTCCAGGCTTCCCCATTGCTCCTCACCTGTGGAAGGGCCAGTGCTAATGCCCTGTCCTCCAGGAGCCCCCAGGCTGGCCCACATGGTCATTGTCTCTGACAGGGACCCTCCTCAGTGGGACCAGCTGACAAATGGAAGAAGCCTAAAGGACTTCTCGGTAAAGCTTCAGTGGGTTTGCAGAGCAAAGCCCACAAAGGCTGTGCTCTACAAGGTCATCTCTGCATCTGGCTCTTTGGGTCTCTCCATCATCGCCACTGATAACTTATCATACTTCGCCTCCTCTGGCCCAGGAGCAGATTTCTGCACAGTGAGGGACAGAGAGGGTGTGGAAAGTGTCCTGTGGCAGAGAGAGCCCCTGGGAGGGACCACACACAGCCAGTGTGTGAATCAGGGACAAGCCCCAGTCACCAGGCATGACATCAAGGTGTCCCTGATCCGTACTCTGTTTCGCTGCCCTGGTGGCCCTCGCAGGACCTGCCAAAAATATGACTGACTCCCCCCCTCAGGAATGCAGAGTTCTAGTTTTGATTAGTTTTTCTCATGAGGAGAGAGGGGGGAAAATGTTGTGTCACCACAGACAGATAGATGAGCCATGCAGAGCGTAAACTGGGCCAGGGTGGCCCATTTCAAAATCATTGAGGAGGCAGCCAAGAAAACAAAGAGGCAATTTCCTATGGCCACATCACAGAAAGGCTGGGCAGGTTGAAACTAAACGACTGCAAAGAGCTTGGAAAACTCCAGGCCACAGGCAAACCACAGCGACAAATAATTATACCTCCACAGTCTCAGGGTGGGGAGTGTTTCCCACGATCTCAGGACGAGAGCTCCCAGCTCAGCGTGTGGTCCCCAAGCAAGGCCAGATAGTCAGGGTAGGGGGTGACTGGAAACTAGACAGGCCCCTGGTAGAAAGGGGACAGTGAGTCCGGAACTGAATAGCATCGTGAGTATCAAGAGATGCTGGGAACCAGGCAACAGGCAGAAATTGCCTGGGAGACTGGGTCAGGGCCACCCGTGGCGTGTTGGAAAGAGCATCATTTTGGGGTCAGTCAGACATGGGTTCTAATTCCACCTCTGCTACTGTCTTCTTTTGAGATCCTCCCCCTCCCTCCACCAACAGCCTTAAAGACGAGGAGTTGGATGCAGGTAGTTAATTTGGGAGATAACCCCAAGAAACACCAGTTGGGGTGGGGAAGCAAGGGAAGGCAAAAGATACAGAGTGAGTTATCCAGCAGTTAGCACTGTGGGAAATGAGATGCAGAGTTTGTTCCCAGCTAGAGGCAAGGGAGCCAGGGGATGTGTCCACCGACACCCTTCCATCATCAGTTGAGGGTATTAACTCTCTCGCACTTCAACTTGTCCTCTGTGCCAGGTGGGTGTGGGGGGCACTTAGGTAGAAAGTTCAGGGCGGTGCCATGGGGGAAAATAAGTGTTAGGATACAGGTGGGCTCCAATAGCATCTAATACACCCTCTTACTAGCCCTGTGACCCTGGGTCTGGTCTCCTGACATGTAAAGTACAGACAAAACCCATCTTCCAAGGAAAGTGGGTCCCATTCAATTGTGTAGGGGCCGGGGGTGGGGAGGCGGGTAAAGTACAGACAAAACCCATCTTCCAAGGAAAGTGGGTCCCATTCAATTGTGTAGGGGCCGGGGGTGGGGAGGCGGGGGCTTTGTGCTGCCAACAGCCTCAAAGGCTTGGTTTGGCTCCTTGGGTGTGGAAGCAGCAGTGTCCAGGCTGGACTGCTTTGCAGAGTGGATGGAGGAGAGCTGAGAGCTTCTGGAATGATCTGGAGGGATGGGGGGGTGGGAGCAGAGGTGACGGGAAGAGAGAGGGGAGGGCATAGGGGTCCTGTAACCCAGAGTCTGCACTGCAGTCCACAGAACTCAGTGGGAGTGGGTGTCTGTGAGGGGCTGCGTTATGGGACCAGGCTGACGCGAGGCCAGATGAGGACAGCAGGTCTGGATGGGTGAGCTGTGAGCAGGAGAAACCTGATGGCTCCTAGGACTTACTGGTGATTCTGGGTAGGGCTTTGGATCTCTCTAGGCTGTGGAGTTGGTAGGCTCCAGTTCCCCCCCAAAACAGCCTCGGAGATAAGGCCCTGGGCGTGTGTGGTTTGCTTGCAGAGGTCATCTCAGGGACGGAGTGAGTAAATGAGGGACTGTGTAGAACACACCTTAGGACTGTCCCACGAGGGAAGAAAGCTGGCTTTACCTACAGCCCCCCAGTTCAGATGAGAGCTGCCCCTCGGGTGTGAACCCCCCAGCATGGGCAGGCTGCCGTGCCCAGGCTGAGCGAACTCTTGTGCTGCCCAGGAAGGTGCTGGGCAGGGAGGAGCATGCAGGTGCTGGGAGAGGCAGCTCTCACACGTGGGGTGTCCTCCCAGCAGCAGGTGAACTCCAAGGGGGGAGAGGGGTGGGTGGTGGAGGAGGAAGGGGGACTCGAAGCTTCTACCACACCTACCTAGAGCTCTGGGGGCAAGTGGTCTCAACAGCATGCGGGACACAAATATCATGATCCCTCCAAAGAGCGAAGGTGTCTGGAGGCTGGTGGCCCTCAGTGACAGGTGAAGGTACAGCCCCAGGTGGAGCCCAAAAGTTCAGGTATTCAAGAAGGCAGGCAGGCAGGGGCTGCACAGAAGTCCGGCCATGCATGGGAAGGGGGCTGCAGCAAGTAGGGGGGACCAGCAAGTATTCCCTTCCCTTCGTAAAGAAAATAAACATTGGGTTCAGGGGAAAAATTAGAACGGTGAGGGACTATATCCATTAGCATGAGGTGAGTCTGTGACCATCAAGAGACTCAAAACGTCATGCCTTAGACAAGATAAAAAGTTATTCCTCTCTCGTGATAAAGGCTGGAGCTTTCTAGTTGGGGGGCTAGTGGAGCAAGCTCCCCCACCAAGTCTGCAGGGACCCGGGCTCCTTCTAGCTACCCGCGGTGCCAGCCAGTGTGGTCCAAGCTGGTGACCCTCACACTCCATCCCAGCCACAGGACGGAGGAAGGGACCAAGAGAAAAGAGAGAAGGACAAGGGCACCACCAGCTGTTTTGATGGAAGATTCCCGGAAATTGCCCCAACTCCACTTCCATCCCATTGGCCAGATCTAAATCCCGTGACCACGCCCATCTTCAGGAGAGGCTGGAAAATGTAGTCTGGTTTCTGTGTGACCACGTGCCCGGCTAGAAATCCTATTACTGAGGAAGAAGGGAAATGGATGTGGGGTTCAACCAGCCGCCTGGGCTGCAGCAAACTTGCCGATCACCTTTCAATTGCGGACACTTAGCCGAAGGTGGTTAGAGAGCATAAAATAGACCCCATGTGTGTTCTGAGCATTAAACTGCTATTTGACCCACTCCCATGTCCGCCCATCCCCTCCACCCTCCTGAGCTCACCTGCAGCTGTAGGGGGCAGTTCCTGCATGACTGCGGCCACCTCTGGTGATCACGTGTCTCCTTCTCTCTTCCTGAGACTTTCTTCAGACTTTCACCATGAGGACCTCTGGCACATGGAGACACAACTAAACTTTGGAGGAGTTAATACGCCTGCAGCAACCCTCAGAAGAGGGGGCCCGACAGGCAGTGGGGTCGTGGCCCAGGCTCCCAGCCCTGAGGGGAGAATTCCGAGGGTGTGCGGCACGGTTCCTCGGCAGACCCCCGTGGCATTGAACCCCACCATTGCCACACCCATTGCTGTCTTTTCTCCACCCCCCTCTTGTTCTCCCCACTCCCTGACCCTAATCAACTTCCTGCACCCAGGTCCTCATCCTGGCGTCAGCTTTTGGAGGAACCCAAATGAAGTCACCTTTGAATGCCTTCCCTATGATCGCCCAGATAGTGGCTACATCAGAATTCAAACTCCGATCTCTAGACTTTTAGGCCACGTGTTCTTTCTACTGTGCCGGAAGAACAACACGGGAGCATTTTTAAAACCATTACTTTTTCAACAAACTGCAATCCTGAAATTGTTGACCTGATTTCTGAATCAAATCCTGGGCCGGCAAAGAGTGAATGGAGTAGATTAAAATGCAATAAAGACTCAGCCCATGTATTAAAGATAATCACCAGGACTGGTTTTGCTAATGAATGGAGCCTGTGCCTCGTCCTGCCCCAGCAGTTCTGGGAACAGCTGTTTGATTTGGTTTATTGGGTTTTTTTGGGTTTTTTTTTTTTCTTTTTCTTTATTAGGATGCTGCGTGCAGTGGCAGGAGGGGTTGTGCTTGGAGGGTAAGAGCTCCACCCCGGTAAACACGAGAGACTGGACACTCTAAGACCAGGACACACAGAGACACTTTGGAGAATTGCCAAGAGTCATCCACAACCTCAAGGTCATCTGTTGACCCTGTAGCACAGCCAGCCTCCCACAGCCAAGTTCATTCTCTGTTAAACACGTGTGCGGGGAAACTGAGGCAAATGACTGAGAACTTGCCAGGAATCTGGGGGTGGGGTTCCTGCATAGGAAAGGAACAGAAGGGGGTGACAATCAGGTGGGGCCAGATGGAGATCCTGTCCCTGCCCTGTCCCCACGGGCCCCTCCTTAACGCCTGCATCCTGACTCTGCCTTGTTGCTCGCGGACTGCAGCTTACACCCTAGTCCCAATCGGATTTGGTGTCTCCTGCATTAATAATAACAGTAGTAGTAGTAGCAATTTTACTGTAAGCATAATATCAACAGCGTCAACTGCTTCTGCCTTCTTTGGCTGAGTGTGTATGTGACAACTGCTTTACTTTTTAAAAGTATTTTTTAATTTAATTTTTATTTTATATTAGAGTATAGTTGATTTGTTGACTTACAATGTTGTGTTAGTTTCAGGTGTACAGCAAAGTGATTCACTTATACATATATCCATTCTTTTTCAGATTCATTTCTCATATAGGTTATTACAGAATACTAAGTAGAGTTCCCTGTGTTATACAGTAGGTCCTCATTGATTACCTATTTTATATACAAAACTGCTTTACTTTTAATGTTCCTTTTAGTCCTGACATCAATCTCCATTTTACAGATGAGAAAACTAAGCCTCCACAAGGTCAAGTAACTTGGCCAAGGCCACATAGCTAATAGTTCCAGCGTGTCTGCCCCCAAGGCCATGTTCCTAGCACCATGCCTGCACATGGCCTCCTGGTCTGCTGTATCCACCTGTCAGCTCTTTTGGTGCTAAGGCCCCAGCACAAATGTTGGTTTTGACTCTCGCCGAGGCAGACCAGGGAAACTGAGCCCCTGCCTGCCCTGACAGATTAGCTACTCTGGGAGGTGTGGTTCAGAACATCTCCCCTGCTGTGAGACTGAGCTGGACAGGTTCTAATGCATCCGCAGGCCTGGCTGAGGACAGGGCACTGACGGTGCCAGGCTCCCCTCGCCCTTCAAACCTTCCAGTGAAGCCTGCTTGCCACTCCCCAAGTACCTTGGGCAAAACCATGGGAAGCCCTGGCCAGGATCACGAGTGCCTTTGAAGGGCCGGACTCTCTTCCTCCAGTTCCTTAAATGGGCAACATGGGCCTGGCACCTGGGCAGTCCCCACTGTCCCAGCTCTGGAGAGCTCAGCATTGCCTACACCCCACCTAAAGCTTTCTTCAGAACATGCGCCAGAAATGTCTCCCTGGTGAAATAAGGCTTGATGAGAGAGAAAAAGAGAAAGAACAAAAGTGGGGGCGGAAGTATTAAAAAGTGATCTGGGATTCATTTCTTCGAGACAGCAGACTCCTAAAATTTTTATACATGGCAACGTGGTGATGAAGTACGGCTGGTGCCAGCGGCTTACGGGAAGCCGGAAGGGAGGCGCATCCCATGAGGGGGAGGGAAGGATGCAGGCGGTACCTGGTGAGTCGACTTCCACCCGGCCTGAGCGCCAAGGACGTCTCGTTGCTCCTTTGGGCTCTCTCCTGCATTGCAAATCACCAGCCATAAATCTTCTGGCCCTGCGTTTTTTGTTTTTTTTTTTTTTCTGTTTAAGGTGTGTGTGTGGTGGAGACGGGGTTCACTATATCCTGGCTGTTTCTTAATAAAATAGATAGTTTGGTGAGTGTTCCTGAATACCAAGGACCAGAGTAGTGACTGGAGCCAGGGTTTTCCTAATGCTATTAACAGGTCCGTGAACAGAGGGCTGGGCTGGCTGCTGGCAGCCTCCAGAAAACGGACACAGTAGCTAAAGAGCCTGTGATGGTTGCGGCTGGTGCACTGGCTGCTGGACTGCAAGCCCAGCAGGGCCAGTGGGCAGAAGAGGGGACTTTGCTGGAAGCACAGCAGGTCTGATCTTCCCAGACCACAGCCCAGAACATGCAAAAGGGGAGGTTTCTTGGTTTCTTTGTTACTGAACTAAGGTTGGCCTTCAGCAGAGATGATACTCAGCTTTTAAGCACCTTACAAGAGGCCGAGCCCCAGTGCAGGGACGCTTTGCAAGTCCCTGCTTGGGCCACATTGGTCAATGTCCCATTGGTGAAGGAGTCATGTGGCTGAGCCCAGATTCCAAGAATGGAGAAATAAATGCCACCTCTTTCTTGATGGGGAGTGGCAAAGTCACATTGCAAAGGGTCACGGTCCAGGGATGGGTAGAATTATTTTAGCCATTTTGGCAAACCATCTACCGCATACCAGCTCCTGCCTCCAAGATGTCAAAGTCCTGCCAGGTTATTTTTGTCTGACTGCAGTTCATCATTCACATTGGTTCAGCCTCACAGTTTGAAAGATCACGCTAAGTGAACTGAATGGCAGCAGTGTTCCAAGGGCTGGGAGTGAGGAATTGGGGATACTCTGTTACAAGGTACCTGTCCTACCTGTGAAGTAAGATAGTGTTATTTGAAAGAGTTGCCTTGTGGGGAAACGGGGCTTTGTGGAATTAGTTGTAAAAACATATTGTAAACTCTAGGGCAACCACAAAGAAACGTAATTGATACGCTAAGAGAGGAGATAAAATGGAATCATACAAAATGCTGAATTAAAATCAGAGATGTCAGAAAAAGAGGGGAAGATTTTTTTTTTAAAGCACCAAGGATTAAGAACAACAGATAGGAAATAGCTATAAATATGAGAGTCATTAAACCAACTAATGTCAATAATCACTTTAAATGTGAGTTGTCTAAATACACCAACTAAAACAAGAGCTTTATCCACGGACAGAGTGGATAAAAAAAAAAAAAAGACCCAATCATGTATGTTGTCTGCAAGAAACCCAATTCAAATGTTTTGAAAGATTGCTCTAGAGCCCTCACTCCTGTGCTCAGCAAGCTCTGTGGCTGCCATAAGCCCATAGGAAAAAGTCCAGCCTCCCTAGAATGGCATTTAGTGGGTCTCACAATCTGGCCTCCACATGCTTAACCAGCACCGCTTACCCTACACCCTGAAACCTAACTAACTGCCCCACGCGTCTGTGCCTCCATGCCTTTCCCCTTATCCTCTCCCCACCTAGAAATCCTTGCCCTTTCTTTGTTCATTGGATAAATATGGGACTCATATCATGTAAGAATTTAACTGACAAAAAATTGTCTTGCTGAAAGAGAGAAAATTTTAGACACTGCCAGTGATGCCGAGCTGAGAGAGATTCTAGCATCACAAGTGTACTTTCCACTGTATGTAAGTTTTTACCTTTTATGCCAACCCTGGAACCTCCCTCTTTCAGTAAGACAACTTTCCAGTGTACTACTCGTCCTTCGAGTGTGTCCAGCAGACACACTGTCTCCCCACTGAGGGTTCCCTGGATGCTGAGGCAGAGTCAGTTATTCTCACCTCTGTGTTCTTATAGCTATTTGTCTCCATCTGTTCTAGCACTGGCCCATCGTACGATGGTCATCTGTTTCAGGTAGACTGAGAGATCCCTGGGGGGGAGGAAGAATATCTTATGCTTGATTTCCACCGCCCCCCAACCCATGCCAGTACAGTAGCTGGAATCTAAGAGGGAATCGTAGGGGGATGGATGGATAAATGGATAGATCATTCATGTGGGTTCCACCAAAGTAGACCCAATGTGAGGACTTGGATGCAAGTAGCTTTTCTAAAGGTGATCTCAGGAAGCAGTAATAAGCTGGGAAAGTAAAAGAGGGAAGGGAGAAAAGTCAATAAACGGTGCATATATGAGCTTGTTGCCTTGTGGGGAGACTGGGGACTTAATCCCACCCACTGGGGACTCCCTGAGGAGGAACTTATTGAGCATGGCTCAGAGGGGGCTTACAGCAGACTAAAGAGCGAGGCCTTTATTTATCTCTTCCCAGCCCCCATTGGTTGGTGGAACCGTCCTACTCCCCTGCACTCCTGGTTTCCCCTGCTTGCAGCTGAACAACTTCCTGTGGCGTGGGAAAAAGCCCTCAGTCAGGGTATCAACAGCATCTGCTACAAATGTAAACGTATCAGAAGACGGAGCCATCAGTATTCTTGGGCTTTATAGTGGAAAGATTTTACCAAGCCCATTCCAACCCAGACACATTGCTTCCATTGAGATGGTCAACATTTATTCACTTATTTGCTATCTGAAGTGATGCACTTTGCCCACGGTATGGTTAGAGTGGGTGGGCGTGGAGTCATACTTCCCTTCCCCCTGAGGGATCAGTGTGTCTCGCACTCTCACCCAGGTGGTCTAAGCCACTGATATTTTCCTGGTGTAGCTCCACAATCCTGTATTATTATAGGATTCTGCTCTACTGAGGAGATTGCAAGGATGGTCACTGTGGTCTTGAGCTCCTTCCCACCCACAGAAAAATTCCAAGAACAGGATGGAGGGTCCAACCAGGAACCACACCCCAAACATCTTCATACAAATGGCACAAGAGCTGAAACATGGATGTCCAGGAAGGAAGTGCCATTTTGTTGCAACAGAGCTGGATGGTTTTGTTGATTTTCCTCCTGGATTCAATGGTCTTTCCAGCTGTGTAGAAAACGTATAAGGGGGAGATAAAGAACAATTTGGGGTGGGGGGAGGGAGGGAGAAAGAGCTGTCTAAGAGCTGATAATAGAATTGCTGGGTTGAGGCATTTTCTACTGTTTTGTTTTCTTTTGCATTTTAGGATACAAGAGAGGGGGGTTAGAAATGTTACTTGAAAAGGAATTCTTTTTAGCTTTTAGAAGGAAATCCAGTGTTGCTTTGACTGTATCGTTCTTGTTAGTAACTGGAAACACCTATTCACCTGGAGGGCCCTAGACAGGGAAGATCAGCCCACATGGGTTCGCAGGCACCAATCCCAGAGAGCAGGGTCAATTTTCTAAACTGAAAACAATTCTAAGGTCACCGGAACATAATATTGAGGTATTGGACAGGAGTTCAGCAGAGCACATCTGAACCAGACAGGACTTCCTTCAGAAGACAATAGGCATCCTGAACTAAAAAGATCGTGGGAGAAAGAGAGCCAGAGCTGGGGGTTCTTGTCTGGGGGTGCTCTCAGGGAAGCAGGATGGAGCCAAGTAAGGATGTGGTTTCGTCTGGAGCCCATCTCAGCCCGATCCCACGGGGAGCTCTGGAGCATGAATCGTACCAGAGCTGTCCCAGCGTAAGGCAGAGGGGCACCTTTGTAACACCATGTCATTTAGTCATTGCTCCGGTTTGTGGGCGTCAGGGTGACTTGTAACCTTGGGGGAGGCTGAGGTGTGGCATGGCTCCTATTGCTTAGGCTAAGGCCAGTGGGCAGGGGTGGGGTGAGGCTGTGGGAGCCGTGTGCTGTTCTATGCCAACACTCCCAGCAGCCAGAGGTCAGGTGCATTTGTGCTGTAAAGGGATCGGAGTGGGGTACCAAAAGCATCCACCACGGAAGGAAATACCAAACTTCAGCCTGTCTTCATCCACATGAATATGTTTCATCCACATGTTTTTTGACACCAAAAAAACACATCTAAACTCACCGTGAACTAAGATTTATTGTGTGGTTCTTGGCATTAACACTACTGGTTCCCAGCTTGTCGTAAAAGATGGGTTTCTCCACTGCCTTATCTCAGTTCCCTGTGGGTACGTATAAGCTCCTCTACATACTTCCTATCCGTTAGATTCTGATATTTTAACTATTCTAATCAATAACTAGACTATTTGGCTCCATTGAGCTTTCCACGTTGAAATGCATGTTTCTGAGCCTGTATGCCTGGGTCTTAAACTTAACCCACCGAGAACCAAACCCAGAAAAAAAAAAAACACGCTAGTTTTTAAAATTCAAATGGAACCAAATCCAAATTCTTTGAACTGGAACATGAATCAGAAACAGAAATCAGAAGCTACACTTTCCGAAACGACTGAAACAAAGAAAAGCCTGGATGTCAAAATCGCCTCAAAACTGAAAGTGATTTTTGGTGCGGTTTTATTTGGTGTGAGTCACTTGTGGACATTTGTCCCCAATGAGCAGCTGATCGGGTTCTGTCATGATGTCCTCACCTCAGTCCTATTCATCCCCTATTCACTCACCATCTCCTCCTTTACCTTTTACAACTTTCCCCTTGAAGGTGGAGGAGGAGGGACGCGGCGGGGGCTCGTTTTAGAATCTACTAAATGTGTAGACAGGAAGAGTCCACGGGAAGAAATGACTCTTGTATAGCTGCGACCTTTCCGGGTTGTTTTTCCTGCATGTTAAAGGACAAACTTCACTCAGCTTTATAATTGCCCTGCCTGCCCCCCTTCTCTTCATCCTTTGTTCCCGTAAGTAAATCATAGTGAAGTCATTTGGGCATTGCCACAAAACGTGTTAAATTCTAGGCATCATTCAGGAAGGCGGCAGTGCAATAGTGCACAGTCATCTTCTGGGACTTGGTTCTGAGCGCAGCTTCAGGGCCCGCTGATCATTTCCAGGCAGGTGGGAAGGCAACCAGGGTTGGCTTACTTTCCAGAGGACTTCCGGGCTGCACTCAGGCTGCACCTGGCAATCACGAGAGTCTCCCTAGTGCTACAAAGGGCCACGGGGCCTGCTGTTCATTTGGGGGTCTGGCAGGATCCTGTCAATTCTCTTATCATGCTGTTTAAAGAGGAGCTTCCCCCTCTTTTCTTTGAAATATTTGCTTACATACATTTTCTCACTTTTCTTTCCGTCTTCCCACCCTTCCCACATACACACACAGAAATAGCTTCACTTCTCCAGAGTGGCAGGCTCCAAGCTCTCCGGGTGGGGCTGGAAGCCTGTGGTCTCTTCCTCGAGCTGGCAAGCGGCCGGGGAGGCTGAGGGGGGCTCTGGCCTCAGACCAAGGACGTAATTACCAGCACGCTCAGCATCTATCCAGTCTTCTCCTGCGAGGGCTCTGCTAATGAGATAATCTGCCACGCAGGTCTCGTGTTGTATTCATTTTGCAGAGAGAGAGAGAGAGAGAGAGAGAGAGAGATGGAACGATGGAGCCAGAGAGAGAGAATGGGGCCCAAAGATTCAAAGCGCCAGGAATGGGCTCAGATAGCCCTAGGGAAGGTTGACGAAAAGTATGAGCAAAGTGTAAGCCCCTTGACCCAGCAGGAATCCAGACTTAATGCTCACAGCACACACTTATGTCACCAAAATCTCTCCTAGGCAAAAAAAAAAAAAAAGAGAGAGATTAAATATTGGACTCTAAGATTAAACAAACTCAGAGAGTTCTAAGCCCTGGCCAGAAACCCATGCTGCTAGATGAGGTATGTGCTAAATGACATCTGAGGTCCAGTAACTCCATGGGAGACATTGGGGACACCAGGTGTGTTCATAGCACGGCACCCGTGCAAGAGCAAACGTTCACAGGGTCCAGGCGCATGATAAAGTGAGTGACATGGGTTGGGTGGGGACCGTGGTGAGTGGTGAACCTAGACCAGGTGAAGAAGGCACCTGCTGACTGCTCCAGGTAAGTGTAGCCGCATGTAAAATCATGGCCAGGGCTGCCAAAAGGCACTTTTTTCGAGAGGAGCCAGAAATTCAAAATTTTATATGAAATCACTGATTTTTTAAATACCATGTCTAAATTTTTAAAAAGCACTGTTTAGGCCAAATAACACATCAGTTATGAGCTGGATCTGGCCTGAAGTCTTTGAGACAATTCCTATAAGCGAATTAAAAGCTTCGCAGAGCAAGTCCTGAGGTTCAGTGAACTTTGCAGACCTTGGGAGCAATGGTCCACACCACTCCAGAGAGATGCTGGGAACCGTGTTTGTTTTACCTGCCACTGGGTTTCTCCAGCAGTACTGCAGGCCTCGCCTGAAAGATAGCAAGACCGGCCACAGAGGCTGTGTTTCTCCATGAGGCCGGGATGACTCGGGAAGCCGGCTTTGGCTGAGCCCAGACTGCAGACTCTCTCACCCAGGCAGCTGCTCCACGCCTGTGGAAAGGGCGCAGGGGACAGCCCTCCACCCACTGCCACCCACTGCCCAGAGGTTGCTCAGGGAGCCCAAGCAGCATAACCCCCGAGCCGGTGTGTTCCAAGTGGAACCCCATATCAGACAGATGCGCGCTGAGCTGCTTCAGTTACAGCACGAGGGGAGGAGCTGGGCCCCCCACTGGCCCCTCCCACTGCCCCCGCAGACACGTGCCCCAGAACCTCCCCCTCGTGCAGGGAGCTGAGCAGACGCCTCCGCTCCCCAATCCCTTAGAAGGCCCGCAGCCCTCCCCGTGGTTTCTATGGATTCCTGAGTCCCACTTTCTCAATGCCCCTGGGGCTGCCTCTGAGTTGCTCCATCTCTATCCGTCGCTGAGTGTTTGAATAGATTCCACCGAAGACCCAAGCGTGGAGACACCTTCCTCTGCCATCAGAGCAAAAGCAAATCCTTCCCCATGTGGTGAGCACAGCGACGCGGCAGGTACTGCCGGTGCTCGGGTGCTTCTGTCTGCCCTGGGGGGTCTCACCTGCTCCCTGCGGCTACGTCTCCAAGGACCGCACTCAGGGCTGGCCTCACGGGCCTGCCACAGGTGCAGGACCTCACGTGCAAAAAGATCCCGCACTTGATTTAATGCTCTGCTGTCAGCATCTTGAAATTCTTAATAATTTTTGAATAAGGGGCTCCACGTTTTCTTTGCATCGCCCCCGCCCCCGGACCCCCAACTCTCATTAAGTAGCCAGTCGTGGCTATACTTGTTTAAACCCCACGGTGCCCTAAGAGGAATTTTAGTGGGTAACAATGCTCCCTATCCCCATACATCTCTCCCGGCCTCAGTCTCTTCACCTGTAAAATGGTAACATCAATCTCATATACAGGTGGCCCTCTCCACAAAGGGAGGGGCTCTGAGCTGCAGAACCCTTGAGGGGGTTCCCTATTAATAAGAAAAATACCACTTATTGGAAATATTTCATGTGCCGTGCACTTTTCATTCACTACAGTTCGTCCTTACAGCATTCTGAAAGATAGGTGAGGTGCAATGTCCTCATTTGATAGATGGGAAACTGAGTCATGGAGGGTTTCTGTAACTTACTCAGGTCTAGGGAGCTGATTGCAGCTGAAAAACCATGCTGTTCACTCTGTCATGAATAAGCTCCGAGCCTGGCCCACAGCGAATATTTGCCCAATGAATGGCAAGAAGGATCAGGAGGGAGAGATGTAGGGTGACCACATCACAGACCATCCAAACCAGGACACATCTGCGATTGGACATGAGGGGTGAACAGGACCGTAACAGGTACCCTGGGCATCTGGTCACCCTGGGAGACCTGAGCTGACTACATTCTCCCTGCTCCCAATAGATCTGTGTTTACATTTTTACATTACTGAAGGATCCTAAGAAGATATCCAATACACTTTTTTTTAGGTTCTGCTCTGGGCTGGCCTCTTCCAGGTTAATTCCTGCATTCTGCACCTGCACTCACTGCAGAGGGTTTTCTGCCCATTGGGAAGCCTCCATGAATGCGCTGGCCCTCCCCCAGCCCATGCCCGGAGCTCCTCACACAGACAAGAGGGACCGTGCTGGGCTCTGCATGTGTTGGATGGTGCCCCACGTGCCTTCTAGACTAAGCTGGGTTTTTGCTCCAGCGTGAAGCATCCAGTCTTCCACAGAAGGCAGATACTTCATTCATCTTGTATCCACTGCTGCCCAGGAGACGCTCAGGCCCATTGCAGGAGGGCAAGAGGCCCCAGAGCTAATCCGCCACCCTGGACGGTGATTCTCTGAGAAGTCTCCCGTTTCTTGTATGTTTTTCGTCCTACAAATTTTATTGTATTTTTTTAAATTTCAAATATAAAGTTGCAAGGCTAGGACAAGGAACACCCACATACCCTTTATTCAGCTTCACCAATTACTAACATTGCGAACATCTTGTCACTTTCTGCATCCCTCTCTCCCCTCCCCCATACATGTGTGAGCAGGAAGCTTGTTGAGAGGCAACACCTGTGAACAATAAGATCGCAAGGAGGCAGGATGGAGCTGGGAGAACATTCACTTGCCACGCAAGTGTGCCAGAGTTTGGGCCGACCCGAAAGAGAGTTCCAGAACAAATTTGTCCATTAGAAAAGTGCTGTGTTGGGCAAAATGGTCGGGCCTTAGGGCCTCACCATGTTCAGTCCCCAGCTGGGGGCTGCTTGGCAAGCGAGGGCCCTTTAAGGTGGAAGCCGACTCTCTCCCCCGCCCCCCACAATGAAGGCAATAACAGCTGGGGGTCTTCAGCTCCCTGAGCTCCTCCCAGTTGAATGGCTTGTCTTTCCTTGAAGGGAGATCTCAGCCCTGCACCTCCTGCCACAAAAGGTATCTTTTTCCTTTTGCCCTTTGTAATTAAAAGCTTTGGGTTTCTTGAAGGACTGCTGCAGAGTCTCCCCACTGCCCCCCTAACCCCCGCCTTGTGAGTGAGTGAGACAGAGACAGAAGAGAAAATACACACCCCCGCTTCTCCATCCTGAGCGTGGAAGGAGAGGGAATGGCCCTGCCAGCCAGAGCACCCCGACTCCAGGCTTAGCGCTGCTTCTCTCCCTTCCAGTTCTTTCTCACAGAACCAAGCACAACTGCACCAGGATCCTGGCAACACCTGCAGCTTTTCCTATTTGCATGCAGCTCCAAATATCCCGGCACGGGTACCCGAAGGGACTGGTGCCCGCCCGTGTGGCATGGCGCTCACCCCCACGTGCAAGTTGCTGGGTGAACACTCACAACTCTAAGTGCATCTTACGGTCATGGGAGCTTGTTCTGTGCACATGCAGGGAAGGGTGGAGAGTCAATGGCCCTGGAAGCAGCCCTGTGCTGAAGACAGCGGGAGATAGCGGATGACTGTGCCTGCTTCCTCGTCAATGAGGGTGGGACAGCTCTGAGGTGTGTGCTGGACCCCAGTGGGACTGGCCCCAGCTGCCCTCCGTGGAGACCTGCTCCAAAAAGCATCCAGCATGGGCCTCCCTCCCTTCCCTGACTCACTTCCCCACTACCCTCGAGGGACTTCCTGAGATCTCCTCCCAAATTAACCACTTGCACTTGAATTCTTGTCTCAAAGTGTGCCTCTGGGGGAACCCAACTCAAAATAATGCCTATGCGCTTGCCATTCTGCTGCCAAAGTGGATCTTTGCATAGTAGGCTAAGCAGAAGCAGATCACCGAGCTGTTAGACATGTGACTCCTCATCTCACCCAGGCCTTGTCACTTCTGTGTAAGGTTTGAAGGAGGTCCTTCTATTTGCCAGTTTTACTCTATTACATCCTATAGGTGCCAGGATGTTAACACCGCGGGAGTGACCCTTAATCAGTGAAGGAGGGGAATTTGTAGAACACACCTCAGAGTCACCCTACCGATGGGCTAGTTATAGTGATAAATACTGGGCTATCCATCCCGCACTCTTGTGGAGTCCCCAGTGGAATTTACCCCCATTGCCCCTCAGGATCTGTTTTGGCCTCTTTTCCTGTTTTATTCTCCCTAGTTCCTCTTCCTGGGATCACCTCCCAAACAGACTACTTTTGCCCAAATCTCTGTCGGTAGGTCTGCTTTGGGAAAAATACAAACTAGCACCTCTCCATTTTTCAGATCAGGAAACTGAGGCACGGAGGCATTGAGGAGTGTATTCAAGGTCGAACTGCTATGATTGTAGCCCAGGCATTCTGGTTCCAGAGCCCGAGTTCTTAATCTGAATACAGGGGTTCTCAAACTTAATTGTGCACTGGAATCACCCAGGAGGTGATTAAACCCAGATTGCTGGGCCCCACTCCTCAGAGTTTCTAGGGTCTGGACGAGGCTCTGGAATTTACATCTCTAACCAGTCTCCCATAATGTTATGGCTGATCCAATCACCACCTATGAGAACCACTGCTGTAGTGCTTACTCAGTGCTCAGTAATTGGAGCCCCTATCATCACACTGTTGAAGATGTTTGTCAAATGGATCCATCTTATCAAAAAAGTAGGGTCTGTCCCTATGCAGGTTGCCTGCCCCAGGGGAGCTGAATCCCGGTGTAGCTACGATGCTCTGTAGTTTACTCACATATCCTCCTGCTATAGTGTATAGTGTACTCACATATACCGTATATGCACTCCAGCCTGTATTTTCTGGGTATCTACGTGTCAAGTACTGTGCAAGAGGCTGCAGGGATACAGAAACCTATATGACCAAATGTCTACTGTTGGAGAATGTGGGTCCAGCCTAGGGTAGAGCATTCAAGACCAGGCCCAAATCATGATACTAGGCAGTTGATTTTAAAAACGGTAGAGGGGCTTCCCTGGTGGCGCAGTGGTTAAGAATCCACCTGCCAATGCAGGGGACACGGGTTCGAGCCCTGGTCTGGGAAGATCCCACATGCCGCAGAGCAACTAAGCCCGTGAGCCACAACTACTGAAGCCCGCACGCCTAGAGCCCTTGCTCCACAACAAGAGAAGCCACCGCAATGAGAAGTCTGCGCACCGCAACAAAGAGTAGCCCCCGCTCGCCGCAATTAGAGAAAGCCTGCGCTCAGCAGCGAAGACCCAATGCAGCCAAAAATAAATAAAATAAATAAATTTTTAAGAGAAAAGAATGAAAAAAAATTAAAAAAAGAAAAAACCAAAACAGTAGAGAGTGTGGTGCCTGGATTAGTATCTCAGAAACTCACGAAATCAGTCATCAGAGGAAGTGGGAAGTCAAGCCTTGGCGTGGTGGCCCCAGGGCAGAGGTGAACTGTGGACACTGCTTTTGTTTGTGTGATTCCTATTTTATCTGCCGTTAATGAACACAGCCCATGGGTCTGCATCAGAAAGCCTGAACCTGCTGCAGTTTTGATGCCTGACATTGGAACTTGTTCCTCCACAGCCATTATTATGCTGGCAAAAGGAGATTAATTCATGGGATGAAAAGAAACCATATTAATGGCAGAGATGATATAAATTTGTATTCAGTGAGGCAGATCAGCAGTGCTCTCTACCTACAGGAGCAGGAGACAAAGAATGGCATGTTAAATTACTCCTGTCTTGGGCTGTCAATTTTAAACACCTTTTGTGCATTCTCTTCTTTGACCAAATACATGTGCATTTCATGTGCAGTGTGAAGGCATTACCCGCCAACCTGCAGCCTTAGTCCCTCCCCCACCATATAAAAGGGTTCAGTGGCAAAGGCTTGTAAGTTACACTGGAGTTGCTTTGCTGGGAAGCATTTTTCGTGTATAAATATAAGGTAGCTATTAATGTGTGTGTTGTGTGTATGTGTGCGTGACTTAGTTGCAATTAAAAAAGAATAAAGACTGCAGTGGTTTGAATCATAATGATTTGCAAAGAAAAATCCATTAGCCCTGTCTATGGATGACGCTAAATATACCAAATGTCAGGATGTGGTGGACGGGAAGGACAGCCTTAAAATAGTTCCTTTGAAAATAGCCCCTCCAGATGGCTTTTCTCCACAGATCTATCTCCTTGACATATATTCCTGGGGAAATAAAGCCGATGATCAGGGTGCAGGGCAGATTGTATGGGAAGAGGAACAGATCTGAGTGTTCCACAGTGTAAAACGCCAGGGATCCCGGACCAGGGGTCTCCACAACCCATTCGGGGTTGCTCTCCAACCTCTGGTTGCAGGACACCTGGATCACATCTGCCCTTGTTCTAGTGTGAGACAGTTGACCTGTCAGGGACAGACTTGTAGCCTTCCTGCCCTGACGCTGTTAATATGCAGCATCTTGTGTGCAGATAGGGTCAAGGAGAAGTAAACAGGCTTTGGGTGCTGGTCTGAGGGGTCCCTCCTCTGGAGGGAGCTGTTTGATACGGTAGAAGGTTGTGGCCCGACTTCCCGCTGCCTGCACCCACATTGCTTTTCCTGGGGGCTCTCTCTGCCGCCTACACAGCAGACCCTGAGTGCCAGGGACTCCCCTCCCCCCAGGAGCAAGGCTCACCCGAGGGGTTGTTGCATAAACACAGCTCCCTCCCCCTCAGGTGGGACAGATCCAAAATGCGTGTTTTACATTTATTCCCAGGGTTTCTCAAAGGGACTAAGTTCCAGGTACCCACAATGATAACCTGCTGATTCCACATCCTTTGTTGACTGCCTTCCTTTCCCTGTCTCACTTAACCACTCCCCTCCTGGAGTTTCCTGGGACCACCTTCCAAATAGACTATTTGTACTTGAGTCCTTGTCTTAGAGTCTGCTTCTGGGGAAACCAAACTAAGACAAATGTATGAGGCAGAATTTTAGTTCTAGTATGGCCATCCAGAGGTTTTATTTACTTATTTTTATAGAAGATGGCCATAAGAGAGAGTGCCAGATATATGAATTTTTGATATGCTATAATTATATACCATGACCTAATGGTAGAAGCTGGGAATTAGATTGATGGAGAGGAAAGAGATTTAGCTAATGCAGTAAGAGAAGAGTCCCTGCCTCTAAACAGTATTTCTGTTTTCCTTAGGTTACAAGTGTTGCCTTAGAACTTGGAACTTATTCTGTTCCTAGGGAAGTCAAGTTGGTCAAACCAGGCCACCAGGAAGGTGTTTGTGTAATGATACTTTTGCCAGGAATTAAGTAGAATGAAGACTTTGGGACTGTTGGTCCAGATAAAGAACCAGGCTTCGGAAGGACACGGACTGCCCCCTCAGCTTCCCTGTCACACTGGCCCTGTCCCAAAGGCTGGATTTGGGCCTCCCATTCCTCGTCTGAAACTCGGTCCCCAAAGGAACTAAAATTCTGCCTCAGAATCCAAGCCCATATGACTAAGAGGATCCTTTGCTAGCCTCTACACATCTTTACTCAAAGTGTGGTCCATGGTCTAGCAGCATCAACATCACCTGTGAACTTGTTAGAACTGCAGAGTCTTGGTCCCACCTATAGACCTATAATTAGGGTTTACATTTAAATAGAGCCCCAGGGACTTCTCTGGTGGTCCAGTGGTTAAGACTCCGCCTTCCCAATGCAGGGAATATGGGTTCAATCCCTGGTCGCGTAACTAAGATCCCTCATGCTGTATGCCACATGGCGTGGCAAATAAATAAATAGATAGATGATAGATAGATAGATAGATAGATAGATAGATAGATAGATAGATAGATGATAGATAAATAGAGCCCCAGGTGCTTTGTGTACACACCTGGCATTTAGAAGTGGTTGACTCTTGGAGGAATTAAGGTGGGGACCAGAAGGTGGAAAGGACTGGGCTATTGCTTTTAACTGGGTGGTCATATTACTTTGATAAAAATGTAAAAGCCACTATGAATAAAGGAACTAGATGTTTTAGCATATTATTTAAAGCCATAACATATATAAAAACAGAAGAACTAAAAATTTCAAAAGACAATTTGTGTGAAGGCAGGGTGAGGGCAGAGGGGTAGAATACATCAGCTAAATGCCGTATCTTTCCTACAGAGAATCCAAAATATACAAGTCCAAAAATAGAGGTATAAGCAGTGGTTTAGAAAAACGTGGATAACTACCAGAAAAAAAAATTCAAAAGAAGCAGAAGCAGAATCATTTGAAAGCTATCGGTCCCAGGGAGCAGTACTAGTAGAAAGGTGGTGGGCAGGAAAGAAGGCTTTTATTTTTATGTTGGGCTTTCTGTACTGTCTGAATTTTTATTGGCATGTGTGTTATTTATAAAATTAAGTTTTAAAAAAGAAAGAAGAGCTCTAAAGCTAACCAAGGTTATAAGGGCAAGAGAGGATTTTTAGCATACAAAAGATGAACATATTTATAGGCAAAGGATCAAGAAAAAAAATAGAAATATATTAAAGATAGAAGAAAAGAAACGGCAAATAGACCTTGGTCCTTTACTTGTATCTGTGCCTCTGCCTGACCTTCCAAAAACCTTCACCGGAACTTAGATTTTCTGAATTCTGGAATATCACTACACAATTTTTCTTTGCTAAAAAAATTTTTTCCAGTTGCAAAAGCCATCCCTATTCCTCTCCCTTTCTCAAAGAGAATCATGCTATCAGTTGGGTGTGTTTTGTTTCTGTATCAGTTAACTGATGCTATATAACCACACTTGGGTGGTACACAACAATAGGCATGCATTGCTTACATGTCTGGTGTGGTCGGTTTGGCAGCGCTATTCATTTTGACTCGGTTTGCCCACAAGTCTGAGGGTCAGCTGACTATCAGCCAATCTAGGGTGGCCTCAGCTGGGACAACCGTGGAGACTGGACACTTCTCCACGTGTCTCTCCTCCTCCAGCAGGCCAGCCTAGGCATCTTCTCTAAGTGATGGAAGAGGCACAAGAGCAAGCAAGCCCCAGTGTACCAGTGTCTCTAAAGCTTCCACTGTGTCCCACTTACAACATCCCATTGATTCAAAGCAAATCACATGTCTGAGCTCAGAGTCGGGAGGAGAGGATAAAACAAAGATATACAGCAAACGGTATAGATACAGGAAGGGGTGAAAATTGGGAGCATCCTTGCAATCAGTCACACTACTAGATCAGAATTGGCAAGTTATGGACCACAGGCTGTATCTGACCCACCACCATTGGAACACAGACAAGTGCATTCCTTTATGTACTATCTATGGCTACCTTCACACTACAATGGCAGAATTAAGTAGTTGCAACAGAAGTGACAGTGCCTAAAATATTTACTATCTGGCCCTTTACAGAAAAATATACCAACTCTTGTTCTAGACCATTTTCTAAGCATTTATATATGTATATATTTATACATATGCCATGTTAACTGTTGATTTTTAAAATTTTACACAAAAGGGAACATACCATTGACTAGTGTTAAATGTTTTTTAGAGTTTTGATTTCTTTTGATGTAGAATTTATGTGTAAGAAAATGTTCAGATCTTAAATGAACATTCATGGATTTTTGACAAATTGTATGCCTGTGTCTCACCAAACTCCTTCAAAATATAGAACGTAAACAGCACCCAAGAAAGTTTCCTCATGCCCCTTCTCACCCCTACACACACAGAAGCAGCTACTTTTCTGATAGTGTTCCATCCTTTTGCCTGTTCTAGAACTTCATTCAAATGAAGTCATACTCCATATATTCTTTTTGTAAGGATTTTCATTGTTCCACATCCTCACCAACATTTAGTATTGTTACTTTTTAATTTGAACCCATTCGAGAGGTGTGTGGTTGTATCTTATTGTGGTTTAAAATTGTAAGCCTCTGATGACTGTTGTCATCAAGCATTTGCAAGTCCTTATTGGAGCCATATAGCATTTTCTTTTGTAAGGTATCTGTTCAAAACTTTTGCCCATTTTTCTCAAGTATTTGTCTCTTAGTTGTTGTCAAAATTCTTCGTATATGCTGAATACCAGGCCTTTGTCAGTTTTATGTTTCGCAAATATTTTCTCCCAGTCTGTGGCTTGCCTATTTATTTCCTCAGTGATGTCTTTTGATGAGCAGATGTTTTCAATTTTGATGAAATCTAATTTGTCAATTTAAAGATAGTTATTGCTTTCTGTGACCTGCCTAAGAAACTTTTTTCTACCACAATTCACAAAGATAGTCTTCAATGTTTTCTTGTAAACAATTGATAGCTTTAGCTTTTATCTTTAGGTCTAGGAGCCATCTTAAATTAATTTGGAGTACAGAGTGAGGTAGAAATAGTATTTCATTTTTCATTCCATATGGATATTCATTTATTCCTACTCCACTGGTTGAAAAAATTTTTTTCCTTTCTACATTGGATTATTTTAGCACCGCTGTTAAAAATCAAATGATTGCATAAACTAGGATGTATTTCTGAGCTCACTGTTCTGTGCTTTTGATCTATTTGCTGACCTTTATCCCAGCACCGTTCTGCACAATAGTAACTCTTACAGTCAAATGCTCTGACTTTGTTGTTCCTTTTCAGGATTGCTTTGGATATTCAATGTCACTTGCATTACCATACAAGTTTTAAAATCTAGTTGTCAGTTTCTTTTTTAAAAAGTCTGCTGGGATTAAGATTGAGATGGAGAGAAACCTGTAGGTTAATTTAGGAATAATTACTATTTTAAACCAGTAGATTTTCCAGTTAATTCACATGATATATTTTTCCATTTATTTAGATCTTCTTTAATTTAGCTCAGGATGTTTTACAGTTTTTAGTCTAAAGTTCTTGTATAGCTTTTGTTAAATTTTGTCCTAAATATTTTACTTTAATATCTTTTAAACAGTGGAATTAATTTTTTAAAATTTCATTTCCAATTGTTCGCTGTCGGTACGTAAAAATACAATTTACTTTGGCATATTAACCTTGTATCCTGTGACTTTACTAAATTAACTTCTGAGTTTGATAGTTATTTTATGGAATCCGTAGAACTTTACACCAAAAAATCATGTTATCTGTAAATAGAGATAGTTTTAATTCTTTCTTTCCAATCTTTGTGTCTTTTATTTCTTTTTCTTCACTTGTTGCAATGGCTATCATCTCCAGTACAATGTTGAATAGAGGTGGTGAAGGTAGGCATTTCATTTCATTCCCAGTCTTGGGGGAAAATGTTCAAAATTTTACTATCAAGCATGATGTTGGCTATATGTCTTCAATAGGTTTGTTTTATCAGATTGAGGGATAACCTCCTAATCCTAGCTTGCTGTGAGTTGTTATTATGGGTGGATGTTGACTATTGTAAAATGCTTTATCTGTATCTATTCAGATGATCATATGAGCTTTCTCCTTTATTTTGTTAATGCAGTGAATTACATTGATTGATTTTCTTTAATGTTAAACCAACCTTGCATTCCTCAGATAAACATTACTTGATCATGACATGTTATTCTTTTAGTATAATGTTGGGCCCAATTTGCTAATATTTTATTAAGAATATCTGTATCTGTACTCATGAGGGATATTAGTCTGTAATTTTTTTGGTAATAACTATGTGAGATTTTGTTATTAGGATTCTGTTAGACTAATGAATTGGAAAGTATTACCTCCTCCATTTTTTGAAAGAGTTTGATTAAAATGGTGTAATTTCTTGCATGTTTGATATAACTCACCAATGAAACCATCTGGGCCCCAGTGAAACCATCTGGGCCTAGAATTTTATGTGTTGGGAGGTTTTTTATGATTAATTCAAGTTATATTTAGTGATATGACTATTCAGATTTTCTCTATCATCTTGTGTCCATTTTGATAAATTGTATTTCTCAAGGAATTTATCCATTTTATCTAATTTATCAAATATATTGGCATAAAATTGTTTTTATTTTTTAATTATCCTTTTAATGCCTCTAGGCCTTGTAGCAATATCCTTTCTTTCATTCCTGATATTGGTAACTTGTGTTCTTTCTTATTTTTTTTCCTTGAACTGTCTATCTGTTTTGTTGATATCTTCTAATAATCAACTTTCAGCTATGTTAATTTACTCTGTTCTTTGGCAGATTCTATTTCATTAATTTCTTCTCTTTTAAATTTTAAAACATAATACATAATAGACTTCAAAAAAAGTTATCAACATTCACTCCCAAGAACAATGTACAAGAGTACACAATTCTCCCTTACCCTCTTCCGTTCAGGATAGTTATCAACATATAAATAATTGGATGGGTTAGAACTGATATTTCATTGTTTTCATTTTTATTTTCCCAAATACTGTTGAGATTGAGCATTGTCACATGTTTATTGGCCATTTGTCTTTCCTTTTCTGTGAACTGTCTATTCATATTTTTCCCATTTTTAATTGGGCTGTGTTGACTTTTTTCTTGGATTGGTAATTTTTTATATACTTCTACATCAATTCATTGTTATATACATTGCAATTTTTCAGGTCAATAGTATGCAGTTTAATTTTTTATAACATCTTTTATCACACTGTAGTTTTTTAATACAGACAATTTTTCAATATTTTGTGTTTTGTCTCTTGTTTAACAATGCTAAATTTACTCCCAAAGCTATAAACATTCTAATTCATAGCTCCATATTTATCTAATAATTGCTTCATAATTCACCTGAAATATTTTGGTTATGACAAGAGATAAAATCTAAGTTTATTTCTCTCCATATGGTTAGGAAATTATCTTAAGCATGAGTAGTCCATACTTTCCTCACTGAATTAAATGTGCTGGATTTCTCTTATACAGAATTCTTAAATATATGAATTTGTATCTGAACTCTTAAATGTTCCATTAATTAGTTTATTTCTAGACCAATATCACACTTTTTTTAAAAAATTAATTTATTTATTTATCTATTTATGGCTGCGTTGGGTCCCCGTTTCTGTGCAAGGGCCTTCTCCAGTCGCGGCAAGCGGGGGCCACTCCTCATCGCGGTGCGCGGGCCTCTCATCGTCGCGGCCTCTCTTGTTGTGGAGCACGGGCTCCAAACACGCAGGCTCAGTAGTTGTGGCTCACGGGCCCAGCCGCTCCGCGGCATGTGGGATCCTCCCGGACCGGGGCACGAACCCGTGTCCCCCGCATTGGCAGGCGGACTCCCAACCGCTGCGCCACCAGGGAAGCCCCCACACTTTTAATTACTAAAGCTTTACAGTATCTTTTGATATTTGGGATCCTTCATTATTTTTCTTTTTCAAAAGTATGCCTTGACTATTTTATTCATTTTCCATTCCAGATTAATTTTAGAATCAGCTTGTCAAATTCTAGGACAAATCCTGTTGGGCTTTTGTTTGAGTCTATATAGAACTTACAGATGAATTCATTGAAACAAACATCTGCATTGTATTAAGGCATCCTATCCAAGAGCAGAGTATGTCTCTTCATTAATTCACATCCTTTAAGTATATAAGTTAAGTTTTATGATATTCTACATACTGATTTTTTACAACTCTTAGATTTGTTTCAAAACATTTTATTTTTTACATTGCTACTGTAACTGGGATTTTTTTCCTATTTCATTCTTTAATTTGTTATTGCTGGTTTAAAGGAAAGCTATTGATAATCTTTCCTCCTATTCTATCTGGCAAATTTGCTGTACCCTCTTATTAATCTGAATAAATTTTGAAAGTAGACATTGTAAGTAAAATAACTGATAACCTAACTTCTAAGATCCACATATATAATCTTAATTGTTTGTGGCAAAAATAGAAAAATAATAAACAATTTTATTTCACTTCCTTGGAATTGACATCAGTATTCACTAGATTAAGGTAGAAAGATATGCACACTTATCATCCATATCTGTTGGGTTAATTTTTCCAGATCTCGTTTTAAATTTAGGTTTAGGAGCCTTTAGTCATGTAGTGTAAGACCTCAAACTTCAATTGCTCCCTGACATCTTTGAGCTGCACAGGGCTCTATGAGTTCTCCTGTTCTCTCTGGATATACACCCCCCACACAGCAGGAAAGGCTTCCCTCTGGGCTAGTTCCTCTATCAGCCAGACCAGCTGCACCCCACCTAGTCCTCAATCTCATGGGCTTCACCTCCCTGTCAGCCTGTGGAATTATTCAAACAAGCCAATCATGTCCTTCTGCAAGAACCAGGCAGCACTCCCAACCACCGGTTACTACAAAGGCTGCCTCCTACCCCACCCCAGTTCCAGGTTCACTTGCTCCCCCACGGAGCCCTTGTGTGGCCCTATGTGATGTGTGGTGTCCTCCTCCACTGGGCTGAGTTTCCATGACTAATAAACTGCTGCCAGTTGCATGTATGAGTGTTAGATGTTGGTGTTCAGTGATCTTGTACTACTTAGGGCAGGAAATCTCTCCTTCACCATCACAGTGAATAGAAGGTAATCAGAACAAGTAATCAAATCATTTTTGTTCTAAGCATGTCTCTCTTCTGGCTTAACTGAATAATGATGGTGAAATAGATATAATTCTTCCTGAAATTCATAAAGATGGAGGAGTAATGTTCCCTTTGGACATCACTTGTCCTTAATGACTCACTAGACTGTAGCACCCATGTGCTCCAAGGGAAGTAATTTGTTCCAGAGGCAGCCCCAGGCATGCCTAAATTATCTGTTCAAAGGGGATATTGGTTGATGTGTTTCAGGTAGTAGACCACCTAAACCCCAGTGCTCACAAACACCACAGGCCTCAGCAGACTTAGCTCCATCTTGGTGCTCTCTGTAATTCAAGTTCCTCCCATCTCTCTTTTCTTCTAAAATTTCCTTATTCCAAATAGAAGTATCTTAGTGTATTAGATTTCCTTTGCTGTGTAACAAATTGCCACAAACTTAGTGGCTTAAACAATATAAATTTAACATCTCCTGTTAGTCAGGAGCCCAGATACAGTTGTGCTGGATCCTGTGTTCTAGGTGTGGAATCAAGGAGTTGGCCAGGGCTATGGTCCCATCTGGAGATTGGTGTCATCTTCCAGGCTCACTGAGCTTGTTGGCAGAATTTAATTCCTTGCAGCGGTAGAACTCATGATGGCTTCCATCTTCTTTGAGGCCAGCAGGAAGCCATCTGCTGTAGCTTTAATCTTTCTGACTTCTGTCTCTGATTCTAGCCCCAGATTTAAAGGACTTACATGATTAGATCAGTCTACCCAAGAGACTCTCCCTTTTGGTTAATTCAAAGTCAACTGATTGGGAACCTTAATTACATCTTTGCTATATGGCAGAGCCTAATCATGGGAGTGATATCCCATCATGTTCATAAATCCTGTTCACAATCAAGGGGAGAGGACTATATAGGGTGTGAACCCCAAGGCGGAGCAGGGGGAGGGGGAATCATATTTTCTCTGCCTATTCTCTCTCCTCATGCCCTCAGTCCGACTTCCCCTTCTATCCATTCCAAAGCTTCTTGGCCAAAGGTCACTTGGCCTTATTACCACCAGTGAGCATCCCTTTGACCAGGGGGAAATATGGTTTTTGTCCCTGTTCCTTCTGGAATGGGGTGGGGTCTCAGAATCTGTATATCGCTTGAGAGCTACCTGGCTGCTCCAGTTTGAAAGCCAAGGGCTTGATGACCTGTGAACCCCCATACCCCACACCTCACACCAGCTGACTAAAATTATGAGTTTAATTGATATTTGTTGTTAGTCTTCACAGTGTGTTTCCTGAAAAGTGCTCCCACTGTCACATCAGTGTTGATCCCATCAAAGGCTCTGGGCCCTATTGTCCTACTGTGCTTAGGAAAACACTTTTCATTCAGGTAGGAAATGGATTATGAACATTGGTAAAGGATGCTGACATCCTCCCACACTTTCCACCTCTTCTTTACACCTGCATATCCTTGGAGCTGAAAAGGAAGATGGGGGACCATTGTGCAGTCTAAATCGGCTTCCATTTCTACAGTCACAAAACTCTCTGTGCTTAAGCCTCAGTGTTCACATCAAGCAAATTAGGGGTAATTTTTTACTTTATAAAAATTATTCTTTGTTGTACAAAAGGATCCAATGGAAGTTTTCTTTTAATATCCAAGTTCTCTAGTGTATTTCAAATATAATTCAGTTTCCAACAATTCAGTTGACTCTTTTTTTAGGAATGCATCAGTTGTGTAAAGCCAGGTATGTCAGAAAGTTCCTCATTATTGGTTTTTGTGTTTTTGAAGTTCAAGGATGAAATTCTATAGATTCATAGAAGATATTGGAGGACCCGGTTATGGTTTCTGGAAATGGAATCTCCCATGGAGTGGTTCAGATAAAAGAAAGCTGAGAAAGAAAAATCACAGGCTACTCTGAGACCCTATAATCTATCTTCATTCTCTATTTTTGATAATGTCACTTTTAGCAGATATCACTATTAAAATCTTACAACCAATGACTATAACTAGTATTTCAACTTAAACCTCTGGAGTCATCTTATTTCCTGAAGGTTCTCGGATGAGCAATACTTTTGTTCCCATCAAACAACCCAGGGAACCAAGGTATCAAAGATTGACTGAAATGCCCAGGGTGACAGATCTATCTGCCCAGGACAGACAGAACACTTAGATAATTGAACACTTAGCCCAGAGCCAAGTTCATTAGTTGGTGCTCAATAAATATTTATGAAATGAAGAACTGAGTCTTTTATCTGGCCAGTTCTGTAGACTTTTCACTTCATTGTGCTGCCTCTGAGCTCAGCAGGGACTACTCATTAGCACACCCTGCTTGTGAGGGATTAACAACAGGGCAGGTTGGAAGATTTGCCTCCTGTTTGTGTTTTTTGTGTATAAAAATGCAACCCACACATAACTACTCAGGGTGCTCACTTGACTTAAACATTTTCCCAGGAGTCAGTTGGGGGTGGGGTTGACTTTTGACATAGACAGGCAGCACGCGACCTGTGCTGGGAAGGGCCTTGCACTTGGTTTAAGTAACTGGTTTCTCCAGTTGGAAGTTCTTATTTTTTGACCAAGGAGCCTGCATTTTCATTTTTCACTGGGCCCTACAAATATGTAGCAAATCTTGGGGGCAGAGAACAATCATTTTTTGAAAAAACATCTCTAAAATATTAAGCCTTTCGATAGGAGTGATACAGGCATTTTATATTTGTGATGCTATAACCATAATAATAGTGAAAGCTAAAAAGGTTCAGAGAGAAAAAAAAACTTGAAGGAAAAATAAGAGGTCATTCAGGTTTCACTTAGTTCTCGTATTTGTCTTTGAAGAGGCAAGTCAATGGGACTGGCAAGGTGACTGTTTGCCAAGGTCAGTGTTGCCTTCAGTGACCACATAAGTGGGGAGACGAGGAGAAGATACTTCCTGAGCCAGAAGCATCAATATACCTTTGTTATTTGCATTTCTGTCGTCGTAGGGTGGAAAAAAAATACCCTCTAATTGACGCAGCAAGGAAACCTGGTTGAAACAGATTCAGGTCACCAAAAGTAAACAATAACAAAATTGGAGTGGGGAGGGAGGTGGGGAGGACCTCTTGACAGTGAGCCTTTGCAAGTTGTGTAGAAACAACTTTGTAGCGTAGGTAAATATTTCTGACAAATCAAACCATAAGTTTTTCTCTTCTTTTTGGATAACTTTTATTGTGGTAAGATATACATAATGTAAATTTTACCATTTTAGCCATTTTTAAGTGCACAGTTCAGTGGCATTAAGTACATTCACAATGTTGTGCAACCAACACCACTATCCATTTCCCGAACATTTTCATCATCCCAAACAGAAACTCTTTACCTATGAAACAATAACTCCTTATACCCTTCTCTCCTCAGCCCATGATAATCTCTATTCTACTGTCTGTCTCTATAAATTTGCCTATTCTAGGTATCTCATATAAGTAGAATTACATAATATTTGTCTTTTTGTATCTGGCTTCTTTCATTTAGCATAATATTTTCAAGGTTCATGAATGTTGTAGCATGTGTCAGAATTTCATTCCTTTTTAAGGCTGAGCAATATTCCATTTATGTATATACCACATTTTGTTTATCAGCTAATCTGTTTGTGGACATTTGAGTTGTTTCCATCTTTTGATTATTGTGAATAATGCTTCTATGCATACTGATGTGCAGTATCTGTTTGAGCCCCTGCTTTCAATTCTTTTGGGTATAAACCTAGAAATGCAGTTGCTACTTCATATGGTAATTCTAAGTTTAACTTTTTAGGAATGACCAAACTGTTTTCCACACCAGCTGTACCATTTTGCATTCCCACCAGCAAAGCACTGGGTCCAATTTCTTCATATCCTTAGAAACACTTGTTATTTTCTGTTTTTTGTTTTTGGTTTTCTTTATAATACCCATCCTAATGGGTGTGAAGTCATAACTCATTATGATTTTGATTTGCATTTCCCTAATAACTAGGGATGTTGAGCATCTTTGCATGTGCTTATTGGCCATTTGTTTGTCTTCTTTAAAGAAATGTCTATTCAAGTCCTTTGCAAATTTTTGAATTGGGTTATTTGGTTTTTCGTTGTTCAGTTGTAGGAGTCCTTTATATAATCCCTTATCACATATATGATTTGCAAATATATTTTCCCATTCTGTGGGCTATCTTTCCACTCTCCTGATAGTATCCTATGATGCATAAAAGTTTTAAATTTTGGTGAATTTATCTATTTTTTCTTTTGTTCCATGTGCTTTTGGTGTTACAGCCAAAAAATCATTGCCAAATCCAATGCCATGAAACCATAAACTTTTTATTGGATGAAATAACTTTTAGAATTTCACCAATTGACTGCCAAAAAAAGCTTTAGAAAAGTGCATGAATATTCAAATTATATGATATAGGAAGGTTGAAATTTAAAAGGATGAAAAAATATATATCATTCAAATATTAAGTCTTTAAAAAGCAGGAGTGGCTACATTAATACCAGACAAAGTAGGCTTCAGAACAAAGAAAATTACTAGAGACAAAGAGGGACTTTATGTAATGAAAAGGATCAATCTACCAGGAAGACATAACAATCCTAAATGTATATGCACCAAACCACAGAGCCTCAAAATATATGACACAAAAGCTGACAGAGCATAAAGGAGAAATAGACAAATCCACAGGTAAAGTTGGGGACTTTTAATATCCCCTTCTCAGTTACTGATAAAAACTACTAGCCAGAAAATCATTAAGGACATAGAAGAACTCAACTACATCATTAACCTATAGGATCTAATTGACATTAATGAAAAGCTCTACCCAACAACAGCAGAACACACATTTTTTTCAAGAGCCCATGATATATAGACCATATCTTGGCTCATAATACAAACCTCAACAAATTTAAAAGAATTGAAGCATACAACGTGTATTCTTTGACCATAAATCAAATCAAACTAGAAATCAATAACAGAAAGATAACAGAAAAAAATCTCCAAACACTCGGAAATTAAATAACACACTTCTGAAAAAAAACATGGATCAAAGAGGAATTCCCAAAATAAAATTTAAATATAATAGAACTGAGTGAGAATGAGAATACATGACAAACTTTGTGAGACACAACTGAAGCAGTTCCAAGAGAGAAATTAATAGCACTAAATGCTTACACTAGAAAATAGGGAAGGTCTCAAATGAGTAATGTAACTTCCTATCTCAAAAAGCTAGAAAAGTAAAGCAAGAAGAAGGATGGGGAAAATAAAGAGAAGGACAGAAATAAATGAAATTGAAAATAAGAACACAATTGATAATGATCAATGAAACAAAGAGCTGGTTCTTCAAAAAATCAATAAAATTGGTAACCCCCAGCAAGATTTACAAAAATAAAAAGAAGAAACAAATCACCTATGTCAGGAATGAAACTAGGGATATCACTATGCTGTAGTCATTAAAAAGAAAAGGTGAAATACCATGAACAACTTCATTCTCAACTTATTAGAAGAAATGAAAAAACTTAGAAGAAATGAATCAAATTCTTGAAAACCATAAGCTACCAAAACTCAACAAAGATGAGATACATCATCTGAAATGTCCTATAACCATTAAAGAAATTAAATTCATAAGTAAAACTCATTAAAAATGTCCAGGTCCAAAGAATTCTACCAAACTTTCAAAGGAGAACTAATACCAATTTTATACAATCTCTTCCAGAAAATAGAAGAGAAGGGAGTACTTCTCAACTCATTTTATGAGGGCCTGATACCAAAATGAAACAAATGCGGTACGAAAAAAAAAAAAAAAAGTTCACATCAATATCTTTCATGAAATTAAACGCAAAAACCTTCAACAAAATGTTAGCAAACTGAATCAAAGCATGTGCAAGAAGAATTATGCACTGTGACCAAGTGGAATTTATTCCAGGTGTTTAAGGTTGGTACAACATTCAAAAACCTATCAGTGGGGCTTCCCTGGTGGCGCAGTGGTTGAGAATCTGCTTGCCAGTGCAGGGCACACGGGTTCGAGCCCTGGTCTGGGAGGATCCCACATGCCGCGGAGCGGCTGGGCCCGTGAGCCACAATTACTGAGCCTGCGCGTCTGGAGCCTGTGCCCCGCAACGGGAGGGGCCGCGATGGTGAGAGGCCCGCGCACCGCGATGAAGAGTGGCCCCCGCTTGCCACAACTAGAGAAAGCCCTCGCAGAGAAACGAAGACCCAACACAGCCAAAAATAAATAAATAAACAAAGTAAACAATGCCTTAAAAAAAATTCTAAAAAAAAAAAAAAAAAAAAAAAAAAAAAAAAAAAAAAACCTATCAGTGATATGAATTTACCGTATCATATGATGATATCAAACTATTTGACAAAATCCAACATCCATTCATAGTAAAAAGTCTAAGCAAGTTAGGAATAGAGGAGAATTACCTCAACTTGATAAAAAAGCATCTACAAAAATCCTATAGCCAATACATACTTGAAGGTGAAAGACTGAATGCTTTCCCTCTAAGATTAGGAACAAGACAAGGATGTTTGTTCTCACCACTCTTATCCAACACAGTACCGGAAGTTCTAGACACTGAAATAAAGCAAGAAAGGAAAGGTATACAGATTGGAAAGAAAGAAAGAAAACTGGCCCTCCTCACAGATAACATAACTGTCACATAGAAAACTCTTCGAACTGATAAGTAAATTCCGCAAGGTTGCAGGATACAAGATGAAAACACAAATATTAATTGCATTTCTATATTAACAATGCTCATGTGGAAACCAAAATTAAAAGTACAATATCACTTACAATTGATCCAAAGACAATGAAGCCTTTAGGTATAAATCTAATAAAACATGAACAGGATCTGTATGCTGAGAATCACGAAATGCTGATGAAAGAAATCAATGAAGGCCTAAGTAAAGGAATAGATATACCATGTTCATGGATTAGAAGATTCAACATAGAAAAGATGTCAGCATTCCCCCCAAAAGGATCTATAGACTTAATGCAATTACTATCACTATCAAAATCACACCAAGGTTTTTTGTTTTTTTTTTCTTTTGGTAGTTACGAAAGCCCATTCTAAAATTTATATGAAATGGAACAAGACCTAGAATAGCTAAAACAATCTTCAAAAAAGAAGAATAAAGTGAAAGGAATCACTCTACTTGATATTAAAGCTTACTACATAGCTACAGAAGTCAACACAGTGTGGTATTGGTAAGTGATAGCCACATAGATCAATGGAACTGAATAGAGGACACAGAAATAGACCCACACAAATATGCTAACCAACATTTTATAAATGTGCAAAAGTAATTCAATGAAGGAATGAGAGCTTTTTCAGCAAATGATGCTAGAACAACTTGGTACCATAGGCAAAAATACATCTCAACCTAAACTTCACACCTTACAGGAATATTAACTCAAAATGAATCACAGAACTAAATTTAAAATGTAAAGCTATAAAATTTATTTAAAAGTTGGAGAAAAATCTTCTGAATTTAGAGCTAGGCAAAAGTCCTTAGACTTGATACCAAAAGCAAAATCCACAAAATGAAAGGATGATAAATTATATCTTTCAAAATTGGAAACTTTTGTTCTGCCAAAGTTCATGTGAAGAGGATGAAAAGACATGCCAATAAATTGGACAACCTAGAAGAAATGGATAAATTCCTAGAAACACACAACCTACCAAGACTGAATCAAGAAGAAATAGAAAGCCTGACCAGATCTATAACAAATAAAGAGATTAAATCAGTAATCGAAAACCTCCCAACAAAGAAAAGTGCAGACCAGATGCTTTCACAGGTCAATTCTACCAAACTTTTAAAGCAGAATTAATACCAATCCTTTTAAAACTCTTCCCAAAAAATAGAAGAGGAGGGAACACATTTAAAACTCATTTTATGAGGGCAGCATCACACTGATACCAAAGTCAAAGACACTACAAGACAAGAAAACAAAAAATCCTGAATAGATAGCCAAAGCAATTTTGAGCAAGACAGAGACAGCACACTTCCTTATTTCGAAATATATTACAAAGCTACAGTAAACAAAATAGTCAACACTATTGTTGGTACTTTCATAAAAACAGACACATAGACCAATGGAACAGAATAGTGAGACCAGAAAAATAAGCACACACATATATGGTCAACTGATTTTTGACAAAGGTGCCAAGAATACACAATGGGGAAAGAATAGTCTCTTCAATAAAGGGTGTTGGGAAAACTGGATATCCACACACAAAGAATGAAATCAGACCCTTACACCATACACAAAATTGAACTCAAAAAGGATTAAAGACTTAAACAGGAGACCTGAAGCCATAAAATTCCTAAAAGAAAACATAGGGGAAAAGCTTCTTGACATTGGTCTTGGCAACGATTTCTTCGATATAACACCAAAAGCACAGGAAACAAAAGCAAAAATAGACAAGTAGGACTACATCCAACTAAAGAGCTCCTGCACAGTAAACAATCAACAAAGTGAAAAGACAACCTACAAAATGGGAGAAAATATCAATATTTGCAAAACATGTATCTGATAAAGGGTTAGTATCTAAACATATATAAGCAATACCTGCAACTCAAGAGCAAAAAGGAAAACCCAAACAAATTAAAACCCAAATAACCCTATTAAAAAAATGGGCAAAGGGCTTCCCTGGTGGCACAGTGGTTGAGAGTCCGCCTGCCAATGCAGGGGACACGGGTTCGAGCCCTGGTCTGGGAAGATCCCACATGCCACGGAGTAACTAGGCCTGTGAGCCACAACTACTGAGCCTGTGCGTCTGGAGCCTGTGCTCCGCAACAAGAGAGGCCGCGACAGTGAGAGGCCCGTGCACCGCGATGAAGAGTGGCCCCCACTCGCCACAACTGGAGAAAGCCCTGGCACAGAAACAAAGACCCAACACAGCCATAAATAAATAAATTAAAAAAAAAAAAAAATGGGCAAAGGAACTGAATAGACATTCTCAAAAAAAGACATGTAAATGAGGAAAAGGTAAATGAAAAGGTGCTCAACATCATTAATCATCAGAGAAATGCAAATCAAAGCCACAATGAGCTCACCTCACACCTGTTAGGATGGCTGTTATCCAAAAAAAAAAAAAAAAAAAAAGATAAGTATTGACCAGGATGTGGAGAAAAGGGAAAACTTGTACACCATTTTTGGGAATGTAAGTTGGTGCATCCACTGTGGAAAACAGCATGGTGGTTCCTAAAAAAATAAAAAATAGAACTACCCTATGATCCATCAATTGCACTTCTGGGTATATATTCAAGAATAGAAATATTCTGCAATCCCATGTTCATTGCAGCATTTTTCACAATAGCCAACATGTGGAAGCAAGCTAAATGTCCACCAATGGATGAATGGATAAAGAAGATGTGGTACATATATACAATGGAATATTATTCAGCCTTAAAAAAAAAAAAAGGAAATCCTGGCACTTGTGACAACATGGATGAACCTGAAGGATATTATCCTAAGTGAAATAAGCCAGACAGAAGGACAAATACTACATGACTATACAACTTATATGAGGAATATAAACTAGTCAAACTCATAGAAGTAGAGGGTGTAATGGTGGTTGCCAGGGCCTGGGGAGAGAGGAAAATGAGGAGGTATTACTCAACTGGGATAAAGTTTCAGTTATGCAAGATGAATAAGCCCTAGAGATCTACTGTACACATCGATTGCCTATAGTTAACAATACTGTGTTGTATACTTAAAAATTTGCTAAGGTAGATCTTATTTAAGTGTTCTTATCACAAACTAATAATAAAAAAGAAGATGGGAGGAAACCTTTAGATGTGATAGATATGCTTATGGCATAGATTGTGGTTGAGAGTTTCATAGGTATATACTTATCTCCAAAGTCATCAAGTTGTATACATTAAATATGCACAACTTTTTGTATGTCAATCATACCTCAATAAAGTGCTTTAAAAAAATAACTCTCAAAACTTAACAGTAAAAAAACCCCAAAAACTCTAATTAGAAAATGGGCAAAAAATGTGAACAAACACCACCAAAAAAGGGGGACAGAGATGACAAACCAGCATATAAAAAATAATCAATATCATTAGCCATCAAGGAAATGCAAATTAAAACCACAATGAAATATTACTACATTTATCAAAATCACTAAAATAAAAAATAATAACAACACCAAATGCTGTGGAAGATGAGGAGAAACTGAATCATTCATATATTGCTGTTGGCACAGGCTCTCTGGAAAAGAGTATGGCAGTTTCCTACAAAACTAAAAATATGCTTACCATATGACCCAGCAATTGCCCTCTCAGGCATTTGTCCCAGAGAAATGAAGTTATCTTCACACAAAATCCTGTGCACAAATGTTCCTAGGAGTTTTATTTGTAACAGCCCAAATCTGGAAACAACGCAGATGTCCTTCAGCAAATGAATGGTTAAACAAACTGTTTACCTTTGTGGTAGCTCCATTCCATGGAATACCACCCAGCAATAAAAAGAAGGATCTACTGATACAGTGACTTGAATGAATTTTAAGGGAATTATGCTGAGTGAATAAAACCAGTCCAGAAAGATGACATTACTGTATAATACCATTTATATGACATTCTTGAAATGACAAAATTATAGAAAAACAGATTAGTGGTTATCAGACCCCCCTCCCCCAGGTGTGGTTATAAAAAGGCAACAAGAGGGACCTGTGTGATGGAGCAGTTCTGTACCTTGACTGTGATGGTGGGTATGGACCCACACATACGATAAAACTGAATAGAACTAAGCACCTACACACACGAGTACAAGTAAAACTGGGCAAATCTAAATAGGATCGGTGGATTTGATCAATGCCAATATCCTGGTTATGACATCGTACCATAGTTTTGGGAATTGTTACCACTGTAGAAAACTGGGTAAAGGGTGCACAACATCTCTCTATATTGTTTCTTAAGAAACTTCACGTGAATCTACGGTAATCTCAAACTACTTTAATATTATTTTAAAAGTGTGAATTCCTCTGGGCTATTTATTTTTAAAAAATAAAGTATAATCCTCTTAAAAATGTCATGGCCAGGGGCAGAAAGCTATTTCATAATTTTTAAGAAACCACCCAGCTCCTGAGTGCCACTCCCTCACCTTGCTATCAGCGACGTGATGTGCGCTGCACAGTGTTGGAATTAGGAGCTGGAGAGCGATCTTGGCCGTGGCCTCGCGGTGTTCAGGTGTGTGTGTCTATAGGTGGGCACTGGTGTGATGGTGAAAAAAGAGAAAGCAGAGGGAGAGCTATGCCTTCCCTGCTGTCGGGGAGGGTGGGCCAGCTGATGAAGGTGCTGTGCTGAAAGACAGGGAAGGGTTTAAAGAGGGTGCTGGCGCCTCAGGAACGCCTTCGTGCTGCACTCTCCAGGAGCCCGTGGGCGGTGGCCGAACAGCCGGGGTGCAGTGACTGAACCCCACCTTCCACAGGAAAAGGTGAGTGAGGGACGCGCGCGGGAGGTGCGGCCTCTGAGTAGCGGCCCGCAGGCGTGCTGGGCGGCCCGGCTGGCAGAGGCGGCGCCCGATCTTGGATGCTGCAGCCGAGACGCCAAGGAGACTCCGAAAGCAAGGAGCGAAGCGTGGCGGCCGGGGAGGGTGGGGCCGCCCAGAAATCCCGGCGGCGCCAGCCGGGTAGCGTCTGCGGGCCGGGGGCGCGCACACGCAAGGCACGTGGGTGTGGAGCAACCCGCGCCGCTGGGCCTTCTTCCTGCGGCGCCGCGGCAACCGGGTGCCGGCGCTGGAGGAACCGCGGGTGGGGTGCCCGCCCCGTGCAGGCGGCCCCCGCAGCCCCAGCCCGGCACCCAGCTGACAGGCCAGGGGCGGGCACCGCACCGAGGCCCGGCGCCTGGAGGCGCTCTCCGCGCGCCTCTCTTCCCCGGTGCGGGGGGCCTCCTTCCCGCGCCGGTGCGGGAAGCCCGGCGGCTTTGTCCGGGGATGTCTGGGGGCGCGGGCTGGGACGGAGGGTCTTCCCTGCCTGCCACACCCTGGCATGGGGGAAAGACTGGGATGGACAGAGCCTGGTGGGAGCGCCGAGGGGCTCCGAGAACTGCACCCGCAGCCGAGCTCCGGAGACTGGCTCCGGGGACCCGCGAGGGCCGCTGGGTTCCACATGGGTGGACCCCGAGCTGGGGGCAGTGGTGGGGTCGCCGGTCGCCGTCGCGTGCGCTCCCCTATGCCAGCACACGAACGCGGGCACGCAGCGTCTGGTTGCCACCCGCCGGTGGCGGGGCTGGCGCCGCGAGCGCACGGGGGAGGGAAGGGGGGCGGGGATGGTTGGGGGCGGTCCGCGACTGAGGTGTGGCCGCGGGGGGAGGGGGCGGGAGGCACCGGAAGGCTTTGGCCCTGCTGCCGCAGCAGCTCCGCAGTACCCGCCCGGCGCGGAGGAGGCGGCGGCGGGTGGTGTGGTGCCTGCGGGCCACACTGAGGTCCGTGTCGGCGTTAACCTGTCCTCGGAATAAAAGGAAAAGGCAAAGAGTCCGTTTAAAGGGGCGTGGGCGGGCAAAGACTTTTGCTGGTTCCAGCCGGCGCGGAGAGGTTGGCCGCGGGGACGTGGGAGTTGCAGGGTACCGCCAGGTGTCATAACGCGGGGAGGTGACCGCCCGCGCAGCGGCGCCTCCACTTGGGTTGAGCTTCCGAGAGCGCGACCCAAGATGGGGAGATCTTTAAATCGGGCATTTCCCATAGTAGTCCTAAACCTAGCATTAACCCCTTCCCGCCCTCACCCCACACACCTCCAAATTCTTAGCAGTCTTTTAAGCGCTCGGTATTACCAGCCTCATTTTATGTGAAAAACCAGGACAAATTCGTCACTCTATTAACCTTTCCGTCCCCAAGACCCCAGAGGCAGCTTTCCATAGCCCTAAGACGTGGTCACTCGAAACCCCCAGCGAGTGGCTCCTGTGCTCGGCTTTTTGCTCCGCAAACCCGGGAGGGTGCCACCGGAGGACGCTGAAGGCAATGTCTCGGTGGCCGCCCGGCGCCGGTGAGACGACCGCGCGAGCCGAGTGGGGACGAGCCTCGCGTCCCCCTCCCCAGGCGAGCGGGTCGGCCCTGCACGGACACTTGGTCTCTCTCTCTCTCTCTCTTTCTCTCTCTCTCTCTCTCCCCCCCCTCCCCCCCTCTCTCCCTCTCCCCCCTCGGGTATCGCGCATTTTCTCAACAGAGCGTGACCTGGTAGACAATGAATCGAGAACCCGCCTGCCCTTGTCCGAGCTGCCTCCCGACATCTCTGCCCTTCACCGGGGCGGGCGCTGTTTGGGCACCTGGACCGCCCCGGTACCTCGGTCCCCAGCTCCCTACTCCCCGAGCGGCGGGAGAAGGGCCTTTCCGAGTTACCTGACTCAGGTTCGAGGCCGTCCCCCTCGCTCTGCTTCCCAAGGGCAGAGTCCATGAAAGTCCGAAGCATCTGTGCCACTCACCTTCCCCCATGCGGGGCGACCCCCTGCGTGTGTGTGTGTGTGTGTGTGTGTGCGCGCGCGCGCGCGCGCGCGGTAAGCATTTAACAGCACAAAGTAAATTCCCAGACGTGCAAGACAAAGCATTTCAGGCAAAGATGGTCCAGCGTTCTAGTTTAAATAAACCACCACCACCAACACAGACACACACGCATCTCGAGGCACTGAGTCAGTGCTCGCCGCCTGCCTCGGCTTCTGGAGCGTCCGCATCCCGGTGAAGGGATTTTAACTGCATCTCCGCCAGATCCGCAGATCCGCTTGGAAATTACCTCCTCTGGCGGTGCTGCAACAAGTGGTCCCGCCGCCTACCCTGCGCTACAGCTTCCCGGTCCCCAGTCGGCCGGATGGGGGTGAACGCAGGGAGGAAGACTGCTGATTTTCGATTGTGAAAATGCTGTCTGCGTCCTGTGCGCTGCAATTCTCTTGTCACAATCAACCTTTTAATGTGGTGGTATCATTAATACCTGGAAATGGAAAAACTTACCCATCTTCCTATTAAAGAGGTGTTGATTTTTAAGCGAGCATTTTTTTTTCCCGACGGACTTACACTTTACTGATGCGATTTCCCCAACCTTTTGTGGTTTGGAGAAGCGGGGGGGGGGGGGTAGGGTGGGGGACGTAACGGCCTTAAGGCTTTTATTTTTTGAGCAGATACTTCTCCCCCTTTCCCTACCCAATTTACAATGATTAGATTCTCAGCTTCCTCAAAGGTTCCCTACCTAGGTTTTGTGCCAGAAGCTTTACGGTTAGACCTGCTCACCCCTTGGCCCATGCCCAGCGAAGCCCAGGTACCAATGGGTCAAGGTTCCCTGGCTTCCACACTGTCACATTCCTGTTAGAATAGGCCCTCAAGGGCGAAAGACGGGTTGCCAGGCCGACCGAAGTGGCGAACAGAGGCTACAGCATCGAGGGACAAGGGGCCTCGGTCTTCCTCCCGGCGGTTTCCTGGACTCCGCTGAGCGCCGCGGCGACCTCGGCTAGAAACCGATTCTCCGCCCTAACAGAGTACGAAATTCCTTTGGACAAGAGTTTGAGAGAATCCAATGTAAAGACAGACTTCCTCCAGTCTCGTTATAACACATTATCGTATAAGTATACCCACATAACCACCCAAGTGGGGAGCAGGCACCCAGATTCGCGGTCCCCACGTGTTGCAGGAGTTGGCGCAGACGCGTCGGCGGGCACCGTGGGGAACGTGACACCGCATTTTCTCCGAATCCCTGCCTTCTCGGGTGGTGCAGCCGAGGGAGAGGGCCTCAGGGAGGTGGGGAAGAGGCTGCGGAATCCATTCGTTCTGCGGAACCACGGGGGCTTTAGAACAGCGCGCAACTCCGGGGGCTTTCCCACGGCCCGATTCTCCCACGTGAGAAAAGCAATGCTGGTTATGGGTGATTAACAGCCGGGCTTCCCACGACCGTGCGGCGCTTCGCTGCCAGCACCACTAGCTTAGTCGTTTTAATTTGACCCTTATTATTAGCAACGTGCTCCCAGAGGCTGGAAACTGGATTCGCACCCCGATGGCCGTCCTCTCCCCCCCTCCACCGGCCTGCTTCCTAGGCAGGGTCAGAGACTTGCAGCTCCTGCGGCGCCCCTTCCTCCTCCAGAGGAAGTAGGCCCCGAGACCCTCTGCGACTAGCTCGGGGGCCGTCAGACATCCCCGGGGGTCTCCCGGGCCTCCGAGCTGGGCGGTGTCTGCAATGCCTCGTCGTGGGTTCTCTCTGGCACATTGTGCCGGTGTGCAGAGAGAAAAACACAAAACAAAACACACTCCTAAGTGCCACCGGCATCCATGGAGTGGCGATGGTCTATACCGAGTGCCAGTGCCTGGACTTGTGGGGGAGGGTACTGCGGTCCAGGGCAGCGTGGGAGGACCTTGAAGGCCGGCTGGCCGCAGGGGAACCCTTCCTCTCCGGGTTCAGCGGCCGGGAGCACCCCGGGCGGCGGCAAAAAGGGCTGGTAGGCTCTCCTGCACCCCGTGTGCTCCCCCGCCTTCCCTGTGTCCCCCGGCTTTTCCAGGAGGAAGATGGGGTGCCCAGCGTGGGTGGGGCGCGCCGGGCCGCGGGGCCAGGCTGTCACGTGTCCCCCTCCCCCGCCACTGCGGCGGGAGTTCCAATCAGAGCGCGCCAGGGGGCTCCTCCTGGGCAGGAACCACCCGGCTCGGCGGCGGAGGGTGGGCCGCCGTCACCTGACCGCCCGCCCCCGCCCCCCGCGAGTAAGGGGCGGTGGTAGCGTCTGCTCGCTTACAAATGGCCCCTCCCGCCCCGCTCGCCCGCTCGCTCGGGCTCGGCGCGGACCCGCCCGGGCGCACTCCTCCCGCCGGTTCCCAGTGTCCCGCCGCCCTGCCCGGAGCCGGCCGGCGGTCCCCGGCACCCAGCGCGGAGGCTCGCCTGCGGAGGTCGCGACGGGAGGCTGGACCGCGGTGGCGCGCGGCTCGCCTACCGTCAGGTGAGTGTGCAGTGTGGGCGTGGGATGCTGCGGGGAGAGTGCAGGGGGACGTGCGGGTCCTCAGATGAGGACGCGGGTCCGTGCGATGCGCAGGTTAAGTTTGCAGAGCGAGTCCGAGGTCTCTCTCCATCTCGGCCTCCTCTTGCTGCTCCGGCGGGTTGGGGGCTCCAGCGAAAACCTAGATTTGGGGGGAAGGGCTTCGGGAAATTCTTGTCTTGAGATACTTGACAAAGGTTGAAAAGACACATCAGGTGGAGGGTGTAGCTACAGCTGATGGGGGTTAGACAGGTGCATTCGAGTTTGCCTGCGTGTGTGTGGCTCCCGGGCGAGTAGGGTGAGCCCGAGATGGGGCGAAGCCTCTGCGGCGGGTCATTCCGTCCCCCAAAGCCACTTAGATACCCAAGAGGGAAATTGCGCTGCTCCGAGGTGGTCACTGGGCGTTACAGCAGCAAACCGGTGACCCCCGTATTTCTGATATGCTCCTGTAGTAGCAGGAGAGCAGGTGGCTTCAGTAAAGAGTGTATGAGGCTTTAAGGCACCCAGAAAATATTCCATTTACCTTTTAACTTCTTGGCAGGATTGTGTATTAAAAGTGCTGAATCATGCAAAAAGACATGGAACAGGAAAATAATGAAATAATGAAAATAATTCACTTCATTTTTTGGTAAAGTTTTTCAAAGCTAGTGATAATTTTTGAATAAATGCTTTAAGTTTAAGGTGTAGGCACCAGGTATTTTAAAATCACATTCTAAGACTGTGCCCTTTGCTTTCTGGCTGTTGATTGCTTTTCTGTCCTTAGAGTGAGTTGTATCTATTCAGTATCTCTTGCCACCCTCCCCCCTTTAAAAAAAAAAAAAAAAGCCAACCCAAGACATGGGCTTTTTTGGTGTGTCCATGATTGTAAGAGGAGTGGAGGAAACCAGTCTTGGAAGTAGAAAACTCCTTCTTCGATGAATGTGATGATGGCCAATTTGATTTGTCATACGCCTCTGAAGGGAATGTCAAGCTGATAACATGCAGGCTAGAGAGAAAAAAGAAACAGGAGTTGCCCATCAAGGAAGAAATGAGCCCAAATGCAATTGTGTTCAGTAAAACAGCTGAAGGGAAGTGATCCCACATGGGAGCCTGAGTCCTCGTAGGTGGAGGTGGAAGGGTGCAGTTTTTGATGCAAGTTCTGCGGTCAGACACCAAGTAGCATAACGACGATTTTTTAAAAAATCGGAGTCAGGATTAGCAAAATGGGTGTGTCCAAAGACAGCTCTTGCCCATTTACTCTGGGCTGCGCTGTCTGAACTGCTCATGGCCTGCTGACTCATAAGGAAACCAGCATGGCTTAGGAGGGTTGGATTTTACTTATACAAACTAAATAACCATACCTGTAAAAAAAAAAAAAATTTTTTTTTTTTAAGGAAAATAAAATCTTTAACACAGATATCCATAAACAGAAAAACTCGTCTCCTCCTCACATCCCTTCTTCAGGGAGGTTTTTCCCGATTCCTTGACTTGTCACCTTCATTTCAGTACCTGTCATCCATGCTTGTGCACAGAACATTTGGGTTGACACCAGAGATTTTCACCTAAATCTTGACTTTAGAAATAGTGGCACTCGTACCAATATGATAATTTCAACGGTATTTGTGAAGGATGCCGAAAAACTGGACAATGAATGATTAATTGAGTTTTCTTTGCAGCACAGACTCCCTTAACATGGCATGCAGGACCAGGGAGCCCCACCCTGTTTCTGCGCATCTGCATGAAAGGCCAGGAAAGGAATTCAACAATTGCAGTGGTGCACAGAGAGGCAGTTTCTAGACTTGAGTGTTAACGTTTATTTAAATAATTACTAAAAGGTTGGGGGGGTGGGTGGGTAGGCTTTAATCCACAGGGAGGTCTTGAAAAAGCACCGTGTTCTGTGGTTTCACTTGTCAGCTTGTTAAAATATCCATTTAACTTTGAGAGGTTGATTTGGATAGAAAAGGGATCTGAAGTGGGTGCTGCTTCCCAATTTTAAGATGCTGGGGTTAAAAGACGTGCTTGGAAGGACAAATATCAAAGCATCTAGTAAAGCCAAAAAGAGTTATTTTTGCTCTGGTATTCTGAATAGAATTTCTTTATAAAAGTTAAGTGTTTTAGAAAGAGAGGTTTCATTTTCAGGCAATAAACCTGCTTGTGGAATAGACAAGCACTGGGCATCTCAGAACAGAGATGCACAATGGCAGCAGGAAACAGATGAATGAGTTTACCTTCCGCTGCTTGGTCCTTCAATCAGAAGCCAGTCATGTCATGTCAGATTAGATGAAGGCCATTTCTGCAACAAGGCGAGGAGATTTCAAACCTTATTTCAAATCTATGGGAAAGACAATGTTTTGAGCTGCTCTGAAGAAAGAGGCATTCATTATAAATTCACAATTCATTATTGTCATAGCCATGCTAACCTGCATCGTCTACTGCAGACAGCGAGTGTGACCATGAGGAAGAGAGATACCAAGACTTTCTTCTTCCCTTTTCTTTAAAAAAAAAAAAAAAAAAAAAAAAAGAAATTTCAAAAGGACGCCCACTTGATGTTACCATTTTTTTAAGGCAAATAAATCATTTAAAGAAGAGAAAATTCTACTTTTCCCCTGATGGCTGGAGTGAATTAATGCACTTCTAAATCTGGATGTGGTGACCATTTATATAACAGAATAACTGTATCAATAGTTTTTCCAGTCTGAAGTGAGACTCCAGGTGAAAATTGCATGTTCTGTTTGGAACGAATGTAACTTCAAAGCTGCTGAAACCACCTTCTGCTTTTTTCCTTCTTTCTAATGCTATCTTTCCCCTCTTTTAAATCCATAAACCACACCTATCAGTCCTAGCACCTAGAAGGCTTTGCGATTTCACCAGGAACACACAATCAGGTAAATTGCCTGTGATTGCGGGTCATTCTAAAATCAAAATAGATTTCATCTTCAGCTTCAAGAATCAAATTGCGAGGATGTCTCTGGTGCTTTGCTCAGACGCTGGCGCCCTGGTAGCCTGGTTTCAAAGAGGGACTTGTCCTAAGATTTGCAGCGATTATTTCGTGGAAGTTAGCTCTGCCCACTTGCGTAGTTAATTGCAGTGCAGGAAGGTTCCAGAACAGTACCTCCTTGAGTTCCGAAAGTAAATGTGTACACAGCATTGTATGAGCAGCATTCCAGAACACCCACCTCCCGGTGAAGTGAACGTGCTGGCTGAATAAACACCTGGGCTTCTTTGGCCCGCCAACAAATCTCATTTTTCACCATACGAGATAGTGTTAATGTACACCAAGCTTGTTTAGGACACTAGAGAGCCTTATAGGATGGAGAGAGCTGTCTGATGTCTGACTTCCTTTAGAGTTGGCCTCCAAAAATCTACCTTTTTCCCTTTTGAGAATGTGAGGTTATGTGTATTTTTGAAGGAAATAAAAGAGAACACACTTTGCTAATCCACTTATTATAGGGAGTTGTAAGATTAGTAACATTAGTAATATCTTTGGCTTTAAGTATGTAAAAATGAAAAATTTGTACATTTGCGGGTATGTGAGTATTGGGTTGGGTTGAGTATTAGTAGGGAGTTGCCTTTAAAAAACCATTTGGAAATCGCTGCTCTTAAATTATGTGACATTGAATACTTGCACGTTCATCTCTGCAAAATGAAAGAATACACTTTGGCATGCACAATTTGCCACATACGCATGCATCCTACACAAACTAGAACTGCTATTTAGAATTATTCAGTTACTTATTTTGCAGAGACTTGAGGTAGTGGGGAGAGTTTTTGTTTCTTCCCTGGTGGATGTTGGGCTCTGATTCTGCCTTGCTTGGGTATCTTAGTGCTTAGGACCCTCAAGAAGAGGCAAGGAACACGTACAATAGTTCCTATTATGAGTAAAGTATATTTTTTACAATGTATCTTCCTTTAGGTTGCCAATTTAAAAGTAGTCATGCTCTAGGTTTTAGAGCTAAAAATATCATGAGACATAGCTTTTGTCCAGATGTAGCTCAGGATGCATCACCTTTGGTCAAATTATGGTAAATCATCTTTGCTACTAACGGAATTTGGAAACTACCCATACTGCTAATGATCGAAATATGTTGATCTTACAGGTGCTCCTTTGATACAGTGGATGGTGACTGCTCTTCTGCCTGCGAGTGGTTCAAAATGTAAGTTCAGCAAACCGAATAATCAAACATTGGTAATTCTGGAGCTCTATGCAGAACAGTTCTTCCCATTTTCATTCCCTCTGACCAAGACTCTAGCCTCATAAGTAAAAGGCTAGGAGGAGGTGATATCACCCCCTTGGGTAGGTGGAGGGATACCCAACTTAGACCAAGATTTGTTCACTGTACAGCCGTGTAACTTTATACAACTGCCATGACAGCCATCCGTTGGTATTTTTTCTCTACTCCTCCTCACCACGTTGTTTTCCTGGTAATAGAATAGGAACCTTTGGTGTCTGGGCAATGCTGAACTGACACTTTCGACACTTCCCCAGATGTCACATCTTTCTGGGTGGCCCTGCCTATTCTAATCTTCTCCTGGCTCAAGCAAACAGATTTTGATATGTAGGTACATACAGGAGCAGCATTCTTTTGTGCCAGAAGAAATCCTATGGCTGATATCGAGCTAGCTTTCCTGCCACATCCATTAGGCAAAATACTTCTTTAGCTCAGCTGATGAAGGTCACACTTTTGGGATCTGGTACACTTCAGTTATAAAATGGAAAGTGTTAAAACATGCAGGAGGCCATTACTCTTTCCACAAAGACAGTGGATGGTGGGGGATTTTACAAATTTCCTGAGGATGGCTCCTTATTCTCTGTTCTCAGAAAGGGACCCAGGGGAAGATCCTTACCTGCTTCTGTAGAGACCTCAACATGTAATTTAAGCTATTTTGGAAAAATCTGTAGGCATTTAACGCATTTCATCACCGGTCAGGCTCTAGAAAGCTGATTTTTCTTAGGAAAAACATCTCTGCTGCCTTCTCTTCCCCTTGCTTTTCTGCCTCCTGTCTCTGTTTCCTTGCCCCAAACATGGATTTCCATGTAATTCAGTTTACTAAATATTTCTGCATTTTTGGTTTCGCTGCAGAGTTTATTGCTAGAGCGGCTGATAGACTTTCGGCACAAATAGTATATTGATCACTTGAAATCTTGTTTGAGCTTGACTGAATATACATAATGGGGTGTCAATCGGGGAAAAAAATCTCATAATAAATGGCAGGCGACTTATATTCGTGAGAAAAAAAAATGTCTTGGGCAGCACACAAAATATCATGTTTACTGTAGCATGACAGACTGATTCCGCCAGTCTCCTCAAATTCATTGGGTGGATATTTAATAGCGAAGGCAAGGTTAGAATACCAAGATCCTGGGACCGTTCTTTCTTTGTTTATACGGGGAAGCATTTTTGCACACCCTCTAGAGTATAAACATCTTCTAGAATCGCAGCCAGCAAGAAAGATCTTTTCTACCTGAGGAATTCAGAAATTGCAAACAAATCTGTTTAAGTTGGTGTATATTTAAAATCAGCTACTGATTTATGCAGTCCATATTTTTTAACTTTTTACCATGTGTGTATCAGTGCATACACTCGCTGTATGCAAATATTTTCAATGTGTACATGGGAGAGCACGGTATATTTAGAGAAAATCCTGCTTTACATAAATTATTTTTAAGAACAACTGAGCAGAGGAGTAGCCATGCGTTAGGAAAGTGAAATCTTTTTTTTTTCCTTTTTAAATTTCCTATTGAATGATAAGTAAAAGAATCTCAATTTCAAAGTTTTATGTGTAATTCTTCAAAATCTCTTTTCCTGATAGAGCAGTGATTGTGATGGCAAGTATTTCTGGGAAAGTGGTATTTTTGGTTACTTTCTGTAACTGACTTTTCTCTGACTGTTGCCATTGGTCATCTGTGTGGAATCTGGCTGCAAAGGGAACATGGGGTATTGTAGGAGCTGTAATCCTGCTTCACCCCAAGACGGTGTGGGGTATATTACACTTTCCCAATCCACCGGCTGGGGTGCAACCTATCTGCTGTCAGGAATTCTTGGTGTCCTATAAGCGAATGAAGTCAATGCGGGGTACCTTTTTCTTTTAAGTTTGTTTTTTTTTTATTTTTATTTTTTATTTTTTGGCTGCGTTGGGTCTTCATTGCTGCACGCAGGCTTTCTCTAGTTGCGGCGAGCGGGGACTACTCTTCATGGCGGTGCGCGGGCTTCTCATTGCGGTGGCTTCTCTTGTTGTGGAGCATGGGCTCTAGGCATGCAGGCTTCAGTAGTTGTGGCACGTGGGCTCAGTAGTTGTGGTGCACGGGCTTAGTTGCTCCACGGCTATGTGGGATCTTCCCGGATCAGGGCTCAAACCTGTGTCCCCTGCATTGGCAGGCAGATTCTTAACCACTGCGCCACCAGGGAAGTCCTGCTTATCAGGTTTTAATTTGCTTTTTTATGGCAAAAACTAAATCACGTTCTAGACAAGTGTCTCTTCCAGTTCCTTTATGGTATTCAAGATTTTTGAAAGCATATTATGGCAGAGTTTTCACTTTTTAAATCTCAGGTCATATCAGACAACTGGAAGAACCTACTTATCACAGAGTGTGTGAAAGTAGGACAAGTAAGGCTATTAGGGTATAAAAGACGTGACATCAGGCCCTGATCATATCTGCTATTTTTCTGTAGGGCTTCAAGAACTTTTGCCTATTTTCATCTAGTTCATTAAAATGATTCTGATTTGTTTTTTAAGGTTTCTGATCAGCAGTAAGAGAGCATACAAAGTTTGCTGAGAAAATGGGATTATCTGAGAACTAGCCAGTTGCAGAGATTGAACAGTATATGATTATAGGGGAGTTATAGATTTTAGTAAAATATTTTATAAGTAAAATCTTTTATCTATATAGTCCCTTATATATGTATACTGTTTTATGACAGTTAGAAACTATTTATAGTATGCTGCTTTTTGCACAAAGAGAGGCAATCACATTCAATAGTTTAAGCTTGGGGAATTATGCTGCGGAGATTTTAGCAAAAGCTACGTTACATGAGAACTTTAAACTCGGGAATTAGCTATTTGAATAAATTCTTAACTTTTAACCTACAGAGAAATGAATGTCTGCAAATGTTAAAACTTGAACTTATTGGGTGTCACCAATAAAAGGGAAAAATGAAATCGCAGGGCAGAGAGAATGGGAAGGAAAAAATTTCCCACAGAAATTTAAGTCTGAAATGTGCTTTTACAGGCCTTGCTGTTGTCTTAAATTTTGGATCGTTTTACTGATTTATTTTAATAAAATGAAGGGAGAAAATGAAAGGAACCAAGAAGAAGTTACGCAAGCTGTTTTCTGATTAAAAGATATTCAAGATTATGTGTTGGTAATATAAATACCTAGGTTTAATAGATTGCTTTCTTACCAGTTCCTACCATATTACAGTGAGAATATTTAAAGACAAAACAAGTTAAAGCACATATCTTTTATGTCAGTAGAACTAAAAACATCAGTATACTCACCAGGTACTTGGTAAAGCTTTTACATTGTTGTTTTGTTTTGTTTTGTTTTTACATTGCTTTTTAAAAATCTTTATTCAACACAGATTTTGAAAACCGAGTTGAACTGGCAGCCGTTTCACAGAAAGGGACATTACAGTTTCTGAGGTTTGATTTCTACATATGCTAAGTGAACATTAGGAAGTAACTAGAACTCTTGGATGTTTGTTTTCTTGCAACTGCAACATTTTCAGAAGGCAGAGTCAGAGCTCTCTTCTGTTAGAAGCAGCTCATTTAAAGTTATATTCATTTAATAGAAGAACAGTAGTGGGACTACTTTTTCTTTCAACAATGATTTAAATAACTAGGCTGATGCGATGGATTAAGGATAATACGCATTTTTAAAAGTTGGTGTTTTTTCACTTTAATAAAGAACACATTGAGGCAAAGTAAAGACAGATTACAGTGTATTAATTCAATTATCAGTGAAGTAGTAGTTTGGTATATATTACTTTTAATAAATCTAGTTTTACATTTAATAAAATGTTTATTTTCAGATTTAATTGCTCGTGTCCAAACAACTTGCTTAGGGCATAGAACTTCTGCTGAGCTTTGAGCAAGTTCGGTTTATTAAACCCCCATGTTCCTCTTAAGAATGAAATTTTGCCATTCGCAGCAATGTGGATGGACTTGGAGGGCATTATGCTCAGTGAAATTAGTTGGACAGAGAGAGACAAATACTGTATATATCACTTGTATGTGGAATCTAAAAAATACAACAAACTAGTGAATACAACAAAAAAGAAGCCGACTGACAGATATAGAGAACAAACTAGTGGTCACTAGAGGGGAGAGGGAAGGGAGGAGGGGCAGTATAGGGGACTAAGGGGCACAAACTATTAGGTATAAAATAAGCTACAAGGATATATTGTGCAACACAGGGAATATAGCCAATATTTTGTAATAACTTTAAATGGTGTACAACCGTTAAAAATTATGAATCACTATATTGTATACCAAAAAAAATCCATATCCCCCATATGAGAGGGGATAACTTGGGGCTCACAGTCAGCTGATGGCTTCTTATGTTGGGTTGGCCAAAAAGTTCGTTCAGGCTTTTCCATAAGATGGTGCGGAAAACCCGAACGAACTTTTTGGCCAGCCCAGTGTTTATTGATATGTTAATAATATATTCTATGTATATCATGTAAGTATATAATATACTTATTACAAGTATAGTGTTATGCTTTATTTATTAATAGTTAAACATATATACCATTTCAAACAAGCCTAAACCATTCCAGTTTAACTGGAAACAATACTGAGAAATAGACATAACCAAATGTCCTATAACATTAAAGAAATTAGGCTTAAGTGTTTCCCCAGGTTAGCGTTGGCTTGAGATACATGCTGTGGCAAAAGTCATTTTCTTACTGATAGGCTGATCCACCACGGTTATGCCTGAATTTGGTGAAAGGGTAATATGTGATGGTGTTTTTGGATTCTTTTGGTTTTGGTGTGTGTGCTTTGAGTGGAGGAGGGTAGCTTTAAGGAATGAGAGTCTCATTTTTTTTTTTAATTAATTAATTTATTTATTTATTTTGGGCTGTGTTGGGTCTTCGTTTCTGTGCGAGAGCTTTCTCTAGTTGTGGCAAGCGGGGGCCACTCTTCATCGCGGTGCGCGGGCCTCTCACTATCGCGGCCTCTCTTGTTGCGGAGTACAGGCTCCAGTCGCGCAGGCTCACTAGTTGTGGCGCACGGGCCCAGTTGCTCCGCGGCATGTGGGATCTTCCCAGACCAGGGCTCGAACCCGTGTCCCCTGCATTGGCAGGCAGATTCTCAACCACTGTGCCACTAGGGAAGTCCGAGAGTCTCATTTTTAAAAATAAAAAAAAAAATTAAGTGAAACCAGTTAATCCCACTTTCAGGTTAAACTTCTTCATCTTGGTGTGCCCTTGCCTCGCTTAAGACTGGGCTTTGGTCACACTGACAAGTGTGGACATGCAGACCCATCGTCTGCTGGACTTGATTTTGTCTCAACCAAATAGAGGGAGTGGCCAGCCTCTGAATTCTATTCCCAAGCCAAGAATTTGAAATTGATGTTATTCTCCAGCAGGCTGGCCACATCCTCTTCAGAATCATTGTTTCATTGCCATGGTCTTCTTATACTCCTGCAAACACACCTATACCTCTCCACAAGTTCTTCAAAATCATTTTTCTCTCGTATTGTTAAAAATAAAAGATAAGCGTTCAAGGTAAGACTTAAAAATATGAAACCTACTAGAGACCCACATTGTCAGGCTTTTCCACTCTCATATAATCTCTGGAAATAACCTGGAGGACATGAATTTTCAGCCTGGGCAAAGCTCTAACTCAGGCCTTTATGAACGCTCCTTAGGAGATGTATCTTACCCGGGATTTGCAGAGCTGGGATGCTGGATTAAAACAGACAGACAGACACTCTCTAGGCAAGGATTTAAGTTGACAGCTAAATAAAAACAAAAACAAAACAGAACAAAAAACCAGCACAAAGTGAACATGCATAGAGGTGAGAGTTCCTGTTTCTTTAGAGATGTCAGTAAATGCAGGAGAATCAGCCAAATTCCAGGGTTTTCTTCTTTTTATTCTCTTCTGTAATAGTCCAGGGATGTCGCCACCAGGGACGACGATGACTAATCATTCTTAATTTTTCTAGTTCTGAACATGAGGCTGACTGGATCCCTTATAGAGCAGACTTCTTGAGCAGCATTGTCCGATGGAACTTTCTGTCCATCGGACAGACAGAAACGTTCGCTGTCTGCCCTGTCCAGGACAGAGCCACTCGCCACATGTAGCTACTGAGCGCTTAAAGGTGGCTAGTGTGACTCAGAAACTGCATCTTTAAAATCTTACTTAATTTTAATTAAAATGTAAATTTAAAAAGCCACATGTAGCTGGGGGCTGTATGTATTGAACAGTGTTGCCTCTGACAGTCAGGAAAGTGAGTCAGCTTTGCATAAAGTCCTCTTTGTGGATGATGTGAACGAAGGGCCATGCACACTCCAGAAACTGGGGACGGGTCAGTGCTGACCACTGTGTGCTCTCCACGTGCAGCTGCCAGGCAAATCATGGCTGTGCTGTTGCCGTCTTATGTTCACATTTTATTTATTTATTTATTTTGAATTCTTATCGGAGTAGAGTTGATTTACAATGTTGTGTTAGTTTCACGTGTACAGCAAAGTGAATCAGTTATACATATATATGTATCCATTCTTTATTTTATTTTATTTTTTTTTTAAGATTCTTTTCCCCACATTTTTAAATAGAACTGAGGCCTCCCAGTTCGGGGCCCAGTGCATGATATTGTTACTGCTCTTTTTTTTTTTTTTTTTAATTGTGGCAAGAACGCTTATAATGAGATCTAGCCTCTTCACAGATTTTTCCGTGTACAGTACAGTATTGTTATCTGTAGGTGCCATGCTGTACAGCAGAGCTCTAGAATGTGTTCATCTGGCATAACTGAAATTTCATACCCATGATTAACAACTTGCCATTCTCCCCCCGCCCCCCTGGCAACCACTGTTCCATTCTTTGCTTCCATGAGTTTGAGTTTTGTTGCTTCTCTGAGACCCAGTCCCCAACTGGGCAGTCTCTCCGTTGTCCCAGAATCTCTCTGGGTCCTGGCTAGTTTGTTTGGTTGTGACTGTACCTCTGAGGTCCTCTGAGAATTCTGGCTTTAGGATAAGAGGTTTATGGGCAAAAGTGTGGATTTGCCCTTCTAGAAGGTTCTTCCACCACTTCTTCCTTGTTTTTTTGTCACTGTATCCTGTTGTCCGTGGTTAGAGCTTCACTATCTACTTACACTGGGGTCTCTGTGTCTGGAAGGATTTTACCTCCAGTGCGCTTTAGGGTATGGACCCCCTCAGTCAAGGCGAGACCTGTTAAGAAGTTATGACAACTCACTCATCCCGCAGACAGGCTTCTTCCTAAAGGCGGTGAAAGCTTCCTCTATAAATGGAGAGGGTCTTCGGACTGAATTGACTGTGACCTTTTCAGAGCCCGTTCTGGGACAGAGTCCTTGGGTGAGTGGACTTTTCCTGGTGGCGCTTGGTTTCTTTGGCTCCCACCATCCTAAGACTTTAGTGGTAGGCAAGTGGGAGGGAAAGGGGGTGAAGTGTGCCTTGCAGCTGTGACCATCCCCTTTGTGCCCCCAGGGGGACCCCGTGCCGCCCGGCATACCCAGGAGGCTTCCGTCTGTGTGGGGAGAGCCAGCCTGAGTGTGGTGGGCACAGGTGGATGAGGCGGCTCTGTCCTCTGGAAGCTCCCCGCCTGCACCCCACCATCTCCCCCAGACCCAGGATCCTCCAATCTGGTCCTGCCTCAGAATCACCTAGGAGATTCTTCAGGAAAAAACGTTCATAAGCAGATTCCTGAGCCCCACCCCTCATGTGTAGAATTAGACCGTTTCTTTCAGTTCTCTCAACCCCGTCTTCACGGTTAGGGGGTTTTCAAGACAGGCTGCCGTCAGGGTTCCGCACCAGACTGAGTGAGAATCTCTGGGGTGGGGCCTGGACACTGACGAATTTCAAGCTCCGCTGGCGCTGCTAATGCAGCCTGCATCTGGCTCCGTCACGGAGGAGTTCAGGATGTGCAGTAGGAGTTTCAGCTGGGTTGCCCCCCTTCGCTTGTATTCACTTGCTGGACACCTGCTATGCGTCAGCCACCCTCGATGTGATGCTGGCTTTCAGCATCTTCGCGCCTCACCTTTTCCTGCCTTCTTTGCATTCTCGTCACTTCTGCTCCGCCCACCGAGCAAATGACCTCTGGGCCTGCGGTGATGTTTCCATAGCCCGCTTTGCAGCTCCGGCCAAGTGTGTCCTGCAGTGATGTGAAACTGGGCCAAGTCCCCTTCCCTGTGCCACCCTGCTCCCTGGCAATCAGGGTGCAAAACTCAGCTGCTCCTCCTCCCCCAGTGCAGTCCCTGAGTCCTGCGGCCTTGGTCCCCCCGCAACGTCCTCTGGTCACTCTGATGCTGACCTAGTTCAGACCTGCGCCGTCTCATGCCCGGCCTGATCCAAAAGGCTCTGAGTTGGCCTCTGCCTCCTTAGGTGGCTCTCCTCTCCAGTTATCCCTCCTCAGCTGTGGAAGCATAGGTCAGTTCACAGAACTCACATCAAAGCTCCTAAGGGCTTCTTGATGAGGAAAGGGCCGTCCACACCTCCCTCACCCACCCAACCCTGCCTTCACGGCCCCCGGCCACCCGAGGCTGCTAGCCGGGCCCTCTGTGCCCTGCAGCCCAGGCCTCGGTGCGTGGTCCCCCTGTGCTTCGTCCCCCTCTGTGTTTGCTGATCTATACCTCCCTCAAGGCCTGGTTCACCGGTCACCCGCAAGCTTCCTTCAATGCCTTTGGCCAAACCACTCATTCCCAAAGCCCCACACCTTCGCCTGCACCTCTGGTTCTTGGTTCTCTTTCCTCATCTGCCCGGGCTCATATGCAGCTGCTCACAGGGCCCCCGCTCCCACCCCCCATCTCCATCCTGCAGCCACAGTCAGTCCCTACATCCAAGGACAGGCCCCCTGCAAAGCTCTCCCAGCATCACATGCTCCCACCCAGGTGCCTGTGGCATTTTTAAGTGCCCTTGACTGGATGCCCTTGGCAGTGACCGGGCCTTTGGTTTTCCCCTGTGCGTGGATGTGCTGGACCCCTCGCCCACTGACCAGACACATACACACAGCGTCACCCTCCCACCAGTGAACTCTGTTCCCCACGCTGGCCCCCGCCCAACCCCCGTCAGAGCTGCTCACTCATCCCTGCGTTCTCAGGGATGAGAACTTTGGGAAAACACTTTTCTCCACCCCGGTCTTCGTGGAAGGAATGAGAGTTTTGAGACACAGTTGGCATGTCTTTGTAGTAGAGGGAGAAGGACGCCAGGAGCCCTCCCACTGTTGCCCCCTCCCTGTGTCATCTGTCCCCACCCCACCTCTACCCCTGTCTCTGGCTTAGCCCACCTGGCTGTACCCTGAGCCCCTTTCTTGGGCAGCTGCTTTGAGGGTAGCCTCAAATGGCTGAGCCAGACCCTCGAAGCCATCTCCCCGCCCCTTTTTCCCGGGAGATCCCTCGGGGACCGAGAGGACAGCCAGGCCCCTGCTCTGGACAAATGCATAGAGATGAAGGGCGCTCTCCTGCCACCCGCTGCCGTGGGGAGAAAGGCTGGCAGCCCATCAGGAGAGGGAGAAACCTTGGGAGGGGTTGAGCCAAGATGCTGAGGGCCTCATCCAGCCAGGCCGAGTTGGAGGAGCTTCCAGAGCTCAATCTCGGTGAAGGAGGAGGAGCTAGAAGGGCATCGGAGGCCACAGATGCAGGCAGAGGCCCGAGGGAGGGTGCGAAGGCCGGGCTTATTCGAGGAACTACAAACATGTCAAGTATTTCAGAGTGGGGTGGATGTAGAGGTGGGACAGGCAGAGCCGGAGCGGCAGGACTTAGAGCGCAGCCGCGGGGCAGAGGGGGGGCGGCTGCTCAGCGAGCGCCGCAGCTCCCCGCGGGGCCGTCGTTGGGGACGTTCCTTTCTTTTTTTTTTTTTAATAGCTACTCTATTTATTTATTTATTTATTTATTTATTTATTTATGGCTGTGTTGGGTCTTCGTTTCTGTGCGAGGGCTTTCTCTAGTTGCGGCAAGCGGGGGCCACTCTTCATCGCGGTGCGCGGCCCCCTCACTATCGCGGCCCCTCCCGTTGCGGAGCACAGGCTCCAGACGCGCAGGCTCAGTAATTGTGGCCCATGGGCCCAGTCGCTCCGCGGCATGTGGGATCCTCCCAGACCAGGGCTCGAACCCGTGTCCCCTGCATTAGCAGGCAGACTCTCAACCACTGCGCCACCAGGGAAGCCCGGGGACGTTCCCTTCTTGATCCCGCCACTCTGGTGCTCCCGGCTGGTGCTCCCTGGACCTTGTCATCGTCCCAACCCTGAGCCTCACCCACCACGTGGAGACCTTTGCGGCAGTGGCTATGCCCACAGTCAGGCCAGGGGTCCACTGGGGCTCACCCCTAAAGGAGAAACGACAGCCAAGCCCCCAGGGGACTGTGGCCTGAGGACGAGCTGCTGCGCGTTCCAAACTTGGCCTTCAGCCAAGAGTCCCTTCGGCAAACTTTTAGGGGAAAGAGCACGGGCCATCTCCCCCTCCCCCCTCAGGTTTCCTCTGCTGCAGCCCCCCAGGGCCAGGAGCACACGGGCACCCCACCTTCCCAGGGCCGCAGCCTCAAAGGACGTGGGTGACTCTTGGTGGCCCCTCTGGGAACACCTCCCTGCGAACACGGCCAGCGCCTTCTCGGCTCTGCTGTCAATCTCTGGGTGACAATCAAGGCGCTGCAAAAGGACAACTCACAACAAACCTGCACGGAGAAGTCCTTTTATGTGCAAGGATGGCCCCGTCGTTCACTTTAGCTCCATTTGTATCTTTCTTGATAGGAGGTACTGTACTTGAGAATGGTCAAGCGGCATTGCTTTAAGAAGGCTGTTCGGTCATTCGATGTAAAGCACACCGAGAGGGTTCATTGTTCCCAGGCAGCGCGATGGCCCAGGCCAACAGCCCAGGGTTGGATCCTGAGTTTGCCGAGTGGGCGGGCAGCGCTGGCAGAGCCTTCCTCGTGGAGTCTGTGGGCTGGGGGAGGTGGTGGGCTGCTTCTTGGACGCAAGCATGTGACGGGCCCAGCCGGCCCGGGGTCCCTCTGCAGGATGACGCGGCAGCCCGTGTGGGCAGCGGGGAGCCGTTCTCACCCACTCAGGCAAATCAGAGAGAAAGCAGGCTGGTTCATGATTTAAGGTCCCAGGATTGGAAACTAGAGCCCCTCATGGGAAGGACGATGGTTATTTGTAACCCTGGTCGTTGGCACGAATGCTCCATCAGCCAGTGAGGGGATCCCACAGACACCCCCTGAACTGGTCACACAGGTTGGCCTGAAGATGTCTTGACTGAGACCCAGCACAGTTTTGGAGCTAGTCCAACATGCAGGAGGATCCAAAGTCCCTGGAAACCCTTCTTTACTTGGTTGTATCTACCCCTCAACCCTGCCCTACCACCAAGGCTGGCCACTTCTTCCCGGCCCCCCAGGCCTGCAATGTCTGCTGTGACCCGAGGGCCCAGTGAGAAGACGGGGGTGGTTAACATCCTGGGGTCCCATTCAGTTCAGGATCACGCCCCACAGTTGGCTTAAGCTCCAGGGACATCACTTGAATCGGGAATGTCTAAGGTATGTGCTTTCTGTCCCTCGGGGCTGGGCCTGAACTGGCCACCTGGTCCCTGAGCACCGTGATCCAGGACAGAAAGGGATTTACCAGCCTTATTGTTACCGCCGTTGTTAGCTATCCCTTTGTAGTGCTTCCTCAGCCCTTGGTGTGGGTGCTTTCTTTTATCTTCATGACCACCCATGTAGTAGGTACTGCTATCACCATTTTGCAAATGAAGAAATTGGCTCAGAGAGGGCAGGCCAGTGGCTGGGGGTCACACAGCTGGGAAGAGGTAGAGGCAGTCCTTGTTGCTGTCCTGTATCTCCAAGGCCTGGACTCTGAAGAGCCTGAACCCAGGCTCCCAGGCCCGGCTCACCACCTTCCCCAGGTGTCTGTGAATCGTGAGCTGTGGAAGAAGAAAAAGAAGGAACAAGTTAGAAGCTTAGATGTGCTCCAGGGGCCTCATTTCCCAGCTTCCTCCTCCCAGCTGGGCCTCCGGGCTTCTGTAAACCATCCATGTGGCTCCTCAGGGCCCACTTTCTCTCGCCTCCATACACATCAGTGAGTCATTTCCTCAACTTTTTTTTTCCCCCTTAGGTTTTTTTTTTTTTTCCTATTAGAAAGAAAAGTTTCCTTCACAATGATTTATGTCTGTCTCTGCAGATCAGTTTTTGAAGTGTTTCAAAGACTTGCAGAATTACTTTTTGTTTCAATATTAGATTTCTGTCTCTGCAAAATTTAGAACCATATGCTCTCAACTCTGGATATTGGCTTCTGAGGAGTATCCACCCTGAATTTTTTTTAATCCCAGATGATAATCAGATATCTGTCTCGGGGCAGCCTAAACCTTAGCTAGGGAAATGCTGAAAAAATGGGGAATGGGTTCCTGCTCAGGGGCACACAATACCTGTGAGCCCTGATCCCCCCGGGTACCCACGTTAGCAAGATGGGAAACCAAGGTAGATGGACACAGGCTTCAGGGCTGGGGGAGAAGAGAGGCAGGGTGAGTGGCTGAAGCCCTCAGCACAGGGCTGAGCTCCTGAGCCTGTTCATGAGGACCATGGAGCACAGGCCTGAATTCAGACGGCCTGGCTTCAAATCCCGGCTGTGCCGTCGGTCACTGCTGTGTGCCCTTGATCAAGTTCCTTAACCTCTCTGTGCATCAGTTTCTGAATCTGTAAAATAACGGTACTGCCTCCCAGGGTGGATGCAAGGACCGAATTAGTGTGTACGTGTAGCGCCCTGAGAATCACGCCTGGCATGTATTAGGGGCTCAGCCTTGTTGCAGCGAGAACTGACTGGCTTCTGGAAAGCACTCTTCGGAACAGCTGGGGATATTTTCCAACCAATGAAAAGCAGTAGTAATTCCTATTTTATAGAGGCAGAGACGGTTGACAGCTCTAGTGAGGCGCCAACCTAAAATCAGAAGATTCACATCACAGCATTCAGGGAGTTGATGTGATTTACTGTTTATTTAATGCATCCGTGCCACGCCGAGCTCCACCCGGGGTCTGGGCTGTCTTCCGTCAGCTCTCTGTGGATGTGCTGTTGCTTCTTGGTGAATAAGATTAGGTCAGGGATTGGCGCCAGTTCGGGAAGATGGACTGTCCTATCAGAGTGACACCATTCTTTGTGTGTCTGTCTGTACTTGGTTCATTGCTTTTGCCTGTGACTCCCTAGGCCAGGGGTGAGGGGAAGGGGAGTGTCACCTGCCATTGTGTACCTCCCTGTATCTTTTGGTTTGTTTTCTAGTTCCATTTATTTATTTTTAAATTTTTACTGGAGTATAGTTGATTTACGATGTTGTGTTAGTCTCAGGTGTACAGCAAAGTGAATCAGTTTTACATATGCATATATCGACTCTTTTCTAGATTCTTTTCCCATGTAGGTTATTACAGAATATTGAGTAGAGTTCCCTGTGCTCTACAGTAGGTCCTTGTTGGTTATCTATTCTATATACAGTAGAGTGTATATGTCAACCCCAATCTTCCAGTTTACCTCCCTGTCTTTTTGAAAGACACCTGTTTACATGACTCTTGTCCCGTTTGAGAAAACCCCTCCTGTGATCCCAACCTATGGCTTCCTCCGGTGGCGTGGTCCTCTGTAGGCCAGTTGGGGACATGGGGGCCAACTCAGGTTTCTCACAGGTACTTCTGCCCCATCCAAGTGCCATGTGTGAAGCAGACATCAGATGGTGGCCCAAGGGTTCAGGCCATTATGTACAGTAAGGGGTGTGGTTCAGGGACCCCACCCAACCCTCCCTGCCTCAGATGTTCCCTTGTGGGATATTCTTAGCCTCGTGGCCAAGATGTGGGTGCATTTCAGGGGACCGAGAATCTCCCCTGTAGTTGCCAGGCACCAGGAGCCCCAGCAAGCTGACTGCACAAGCCCCAAGCCTGCTGGCACCTTTGCCTCCCTCTCGCCCACACCCACCTCATCCCCAGAGTCCCCACCCAAGCAGAGGTCACCACCTCCCTTTTCAGGCTCCTACCCCGGCCTCCATCTGCATCTGGTCTGCCTGTCCCCAGCCTCTGTTCCATCTCCGGCCATTACAGCATCCAGGGTGGGCTCGAGAAACACGAATCTGATCGTGTTACGTCTCCTGTTCCCCCCTCGCCGGCCACCTGCTCCGGCTTCCTGTGTTTCTTCATAATGCTCTGCAGTTTCAGCGGTCTGCTTTGTCCCTCTTGCCCCACTAGCTGGTAAGGGCCATACTGGCAGGGTTGTGTCACCCCTCTAGGGTGGCCTTACAGCCGTGGCTCTGGGTGGAGAGGTAAACCCGAGAGAGTCTAAAGACGGGAATGTCTGGGAATCCATCTGCTAAGAAGCCGGGAGGACCTGGTGGAGGTAACAGGGCTGGTACAGGCAGGTGGAGAAAGAAGCCCCCCTGCCCACCACCCACCCGCCATTTCCCCCTGACAGCCAGCCAGGGGCTCCCCAAGGCAGCTGTTGCACATGTTTCTGGGGAGCTTGGAGGATGGGTCTCTTCTCACCAGGAAAAAGATGGTGACCATGGATTACTTCCTGGTGGCCGAAATCCTGGGTAGGTTAGAGAGGATGAACAAAGATTTGCCTTCGGTGCCACATTTCTCACACGTTATCTCAGTTCATCTCTACGCAAACTTTGTCAGGCTGGTTGTACATTTCCCATGTAACTGATGAGGAAATTGAGGCTCAGAGAAGCTGGACGCTGCCCTCTCCGTTCCACGCCTGGTCTATTAGCCAAGCCTGAGAGGAACTAACTGCTAGAAAGAAGCGAGTGTGCAAACCCTATATGCCATAATGGGATCAAATCCCTTTATCTCCAGGTCACGGCCAAGACGACGTCCCTCAGTGAGGACGGTTCAGATATGGTGATGGTCTGTGAAGCTAGGTGGACAGTTTTGCCCCTAAAGAATCTGGGGACTGTCTGGGTCTGTCCAGGAAAGTGTTGACTTTCATCAGCCTGTAAGTGGCATGACCAGTCTTCTCATCTGGAGCTCTTGAGGTCTGACAACAGGTCAGGTGTGGCCAGTCTCCAGACAGAGTCCTGACAGCAGCAGGAAAGCAGGCAAGGTGGGAAGAAAAGCAGGATCCGAAACCTCCCGCTACAGGACCTGGCCCTGCCCGTGTCCGCATCAGCAGCTGAGGGTTTTGAGGTGAGATTGTTACTCAGTCCAAGCTCGTACTGTTCACTGCACGACAGGCCAATAGATTGAGAGACGAATTGTTGGGGCCAGCTATAGTGACTTTATTTGGAAAGCCAGCAGACCAAGAAGATGGTGGACTTGTGCCCCAAAGAACCATCTTGCCTGGGTTTGGGTGCTAGTTTCTGTTATAGAACAAAGAGGGGGAGGTGATAAGTTGCTGCAGATATTTCCTGGTTCTGGCCGGACTCCAGGGAGGATGTGTTCATTTCTTCTTTCCTGCAGCCATTCACAGGGGGGCCTGGTCAGGATGTTTCCTGTGAGCTTAAACAAAGGCGTTTTAGCTTAACACCAGGGGCAGGGGAGGCAGGGTTCCCAGAGATAGGCCATTATGTATGCTTTAAGCTTATAGGCAACATCCCTTTAGTGACTAACTTGTAGCAAAAGCAATAGAAAAGAAAAGTTACAGTAAAAGAAACAGATCCAATATGGAGTCAGCTTTGTTCTTCCCTGTTACAAGATCTTCACAGATGATGACAAATGGGGTAAAATGGAGTTTTGGTTGGAGCAGCTGTAATAGCGAGGCCATGATAGAAAGATTGTAAGATGGTAGTCAAAGGGGAAAGACCAAAGAACTCAGCAAACTAGAAGTAGAGGTGGTTCCTGACCTTGACCTTGGCTGAGACCAGTCGCACCCTCATGTCTCAATTGTTGCTCATGAACAGGCCCCAGTTCTAGATGCTGGTGTTGGTCGGACAGACTCAAGCTCCATTCTCCACACGGATGGAATCCTAGCCAGAGGGTGGCATCACACAGGGGTCACCTTTACCTGCGCTTAGGTAAATAAAGGGGTCTCAGATCCAGGCTCCAACTGCAGCACTCCTGATACTGATGGTGCTGGCCTGAGTAGGGGATGGGAGTAGCCTTTAGGGTGAAGGTGAAGGGGGATTAGGGTTGAAAGATGGTAGAGAGCAACAAGAGTCTCTTGCTTCCCAAAAAAACCAGGGGACAATCCCATCCCAGTATTAGCTGGACATTCAGAGCTTCAGACTCTTGAGGGAGACACCCTGATTCAGTAGACATAATCCTGGACTGGGACATGAGCTTCTTGTGTCACCTCATTCCTGTCACCTTGCCTCTTCTGCAAAGTAGACCAGCCCCCTACCCTCGCATGCCGCAGTGCTGCCATGTCAAGTTTGTATAAACGCCAACTACATTTGGATCTACTACGTTTTCCTTTCAAACACTGATACTTTAATGACTTAGGCCACTCTGGCCCCATAACTCGATAAGGTAGTATTGGTTTTTATAATTACTATCTTGTGATTCCTCATGAGCAACTCACAAAGCACTCGTGGTCCAACTGGACCGCCTCCGTGAAAACATGAGGATCACACACAGCCAATAAAGATTAGCACCAAGGCCAAGGAAAGGAACATCCAAGGGAATCTAGACCAGGAGGAAAGCTCAGTTCATCAGCTGTGAGATGAGATGTCACAGGTGGTCTGCACTCCTGCAGGGATGCCCCCATGCAGTTGACTATGCTGGTTCTCCATCCTGAAATAATTTGGCCATAAAGCAAATCAAATGGCTCTTCTCCAGGCTGGGGTGGTCCTGCCTTAGTCCATTTGTTTTAGGGGTATGTATCAATGCTCCCATAACTTTATCTCTGGTATTGTTGGGTGAAAAATAGAGGGGGGACCATTAAGTAGTCCCAAGAAGGAAAATGGAACTTGCCCTGCACTCAGGTGAATAAAACAGTGATTTTGGTCTGAGTAGAGCCAGATCCAGTTGAGACAAAAAGCTCAAAATGTTTAAACAGCTGCAAACCCTATGAGCAGCGGAAATGTCCCCAGCGTCCAAAGAGGGGCTTTTTTTAAACTCCAATCACTACAATAAACATTTTTCTATAGAAGATAAAAAAATTCTAAATTTGGACACTGTAGTCTATAGTCTGTGTGATGGTTATGAGAATTCTGAGGTTATTATTTTCTCTTAGAACTTGGGGAAAATTCCTCTACATTCCATCTAAATTTTTTTTTCAATACCAAGAGGAAATTGTTTATAATTAATATGTATTCTCCCAATGAATAATAATTTAATAAAAATTATTCTCTTTTTTCCTGTAAAACAACTTGTTAACATGAGATGGGGTAAGGGCTTTTTTCCCTCCTACTAAGATCAACTTTTCCCTATTTTAAATGATATCACCAGACAGTTGAGCAGTGGTTTCTATATTGGAAATAGAGATGACCCCATCATCCCACCTGGTTAAGTTTATACCCTCTTCAAAATTCTGTTAATTTTTCTCTTAATATTTGGTTCTTGGTGTGCTTCTATGGTATCTAATAAGAAACTTGATATAGACTTTTAGCAGACCCATACTTAGTTACTTTATAAATAATGAATTTATTGAGCCCCTTCTCCTGAACATAGAAAACTGTAATATTGATGCAAATGTTTCATGATAGAAATTTGATGAATATATTACAAATCCCAGCTGAACTCAAAGGAAGTAGTTTGGTTAGATGTTGAATGCAGGAATAAAATTCCATGGCTTCTCAAGCTTAAGTTAGAATGTCAGTTGTCCAAAAGAGGGATTTTTAAAAAGGAAGTTTGTTTTTAAAAATCGGCAGTCTAACCAACCACAGCAGATTTGGAATTCCACTCCTGACCGAGAGGCAGGGAAAAAGAATCCTCAAATGTACTATTAAGAGGTGGCTGTATATGCAGAGAATACAAATTGATTATAGCGTTAGAATAAACACAGCATAAATTTGAAATACCAGTCAACAATACGTACATTGTCTCCCCAGACCTGTTATAGATTTGGTGGATGAACCCTGACATTGCACCTTCTGAAGTGTGTAGGTAAATGAGCAGGGGTGATGTGTGTGCCAGGCCCCCACGTTCACGTTCACGTTCACGTTCAGACAGATCCTCGCTGGCAGCCATGTTCGTCTGTGAGCAGTGAAAAATAAAGGAATCTGAAGGTGATCCATCCCATCGTGGGTCTGACAAATTAAAAATCTGCATGTGTGAGACAGTAGTTTTGTAGTCCGAGGAAAGCAAATAAGAAAGTGCAAAGCATTTGAATTGTGTCGCTTCTAACAAAGCTTTTAGAAACAGACAAATATAAATGAGATTGATTTAAATTGATTTTTTAAAAATCTTTTCTTCTGTGGAGTCAAGAGAGTGACCCAAAGCTTTGGAGGAGCATGGGAGCTGACAGAGGGCTAGTGGCTTTCTGTTTTATGAGAGCGCAAGCAAATTAGAACACAAATGTTGCCCGAACAGTTTCTGTTTTCTGGAGACCTGCACGAGAGAAAACAGCACCCCGTCAGTGGGAACAATGAAGCAATCGGCTTTGTCTGCATGTAGGGACTTTGCACGGACACTCCAGCTGTAAAATACCACAACCTCAGCTTGCTCCGTTCCTCATTTCACCAAATTAATTCTGAAGAACTGTGTCTTGTAGGGGCTCAATCTTTGTGTGTTTTCTGTACAACAAACATGCTCCTCTCTGCTGATTTTTCTGAAACTGACCAATACTTTCCTGGGGATGAAGGAGGGAAATGGTGTGGTCCTGGGTATTTATTTCGTGACACTGCCCACAAGGGCGCACTGGCCTGTAGGCTGGATACCAGCCACCAGCCCATCATTTCTCAGTGAAAAGAACCTTTCAGCTCGGTTACCTCCTGGAGAGAGCTGATTTTCCAGCAGTCAGGCTTGATCTGGGTAAATAATTAGAGAGCTGGAGAGCGAAGACATCACCCTAGTGCTGTCTGTGATTCTGCTAATATAGCCAGACCCTGTGATTCCATCACTGCTATAATCTTACCGCTGCCTTTCTCTAAAGCTGGAGAGAGAGAGAGAGAAGGGAAAGAGGGAGGGAGGGGGAGGGAGGGAGAAACGGCAACAAAGCCAGTTGCTTGCATTTGTCTTGAAGGAATTAATGACATTTTTCATTCTTTGGGTGAAAACAAGAAAATAGCTGCAGTTCTTTATCTGCATATAAGAAGGTGAATCTCAGTCTACCTCTCTCTCCCTATCACCTTCACCTCCCAGGCCATGCATGCCCAGTGCAATTACTTTGGTATATTGATTTATTTTTAAAACTGTATTACCCCTCGTTTACTGGAATCTGCAGGGCTCTGGGTTGTGTAGGCGTATCACATTTCTCATAAAGCAGACCCTGAAGTGGTTAATAGGTTGCTGAACTTTTGCAGCTGCTCATTAAAAGCCAATTAAAAAAAGAAAAAGAAATGTTGGCTGTTATAAAGTATGTGTGTCTCTCTCAAAATATCCATTATTCTGAAACTTTATCGCATTTTATCCTGTCCTTCTTTATGGGGCCCGTGGATGGGGAAGGGCAAGAGAATAAGGAATTGATAAAACTAATCCAAGTTTCTAGTGAAATTCCCAGTTTTTCTCTCATTTGTGTCTTCAGTTGCAACCTCTATAGTTATTATACCATTAATTCTCACTGATTGAGAGTCATGGTGAAAAGGGAAATCAGATTTACTGAAAAATAGTAATTGTCCTGATGGAGTTTTATTACTTTGGAGAAAGTTATATAGATCTGAATGAATACTAAGAAATAGAAAAAGGTAACTTAATTAAAATAATTAAAATTCATAACAGGCATGTTTAACATGGTTCTGTGTTAACTACAAAGGTCCTTTGACAATTTCTGGACCAAGAACTGGAAGACACAATGAAGAAACAAAGGCTGTTAGTTTAGGTGGCCTCCTTTTCCAAGCGTGGAAGATCCTGAGTGTCAAAAAAGTTGGAAGTCAGCTACTCCCCTACCCACGGCCCACCTCCACAGATTGATTTATCACAGATTGTAAAATTAGCGCGTTCTTAGCTGAGTTGAACTACATACGTTTCTGGCAAATACCAGCTGAATTGGTAACATGGGTTGCTTCAGTCACCAATATGGCAGGCCTTGCTGGGTGTTTGGTATGTGACAAACCTAGATGGTCTGGCTCATCTGGGGGTTAAGTAACACAGCCAAAGGGGGAGACACAACAGTGCTTTGTATGTCGGCCCCTAAAGTGCATTCAGACCAAATCTCACCAGAGACTTTATTTTCTTTTTTAATTTTTCACCTATTCAGTAAAATAGTTTGTCTTGGAACTAAAAGCAGCAAAAGTTGATTGATATTAACTATGACACCTCTGAATGGACTAAACCTAATTCCTTCCTTCCTTCCGTTCTTCCTTCCTTTCCTCCTTTTTTCCTCCCCGCTTTTCTCCCTCCCTCCCTCCCCTCTCCCTCCCCAAACCCAAGGGACCCTAGAAGGCTGTCCCTGGGCAAGAGAGGAAGGTCCTTGGGGACTGGATGCCAGTAGGGTGGGTGTGTCAGGAAAGAACACAGGGTGTCAGGAGCATGGGGGCCAGGAGACTGCCAGGTGCTTTCTGGTCTCACACAAAGGGGACTGGGAAATATTTTTTGGAAGATCATGGGATGTGATTGTCCCACAGTCAAGGGACAGCGTCCGGGACGGTGTCAGGACTTGAGTATTTTTGGATGTCATAGAAGAATCCTCTGGAGAAAAACAACGTGTAGGACCCCTCTCTGTAATGCCACTGGCAAGGTTACTGCTTTCAAAGCAAAGCCAGACTCCGGCCCTGCCCGAGGTGAAGTCTTTGTCTGCCTGCGCGCCCGATCGCTCCGGCTTCGGATTGATTTTTGGCCGCCGCTGCAGCAAGTTGGGGGCTGGCTCGGAGGGTGGAGGCGGCTGGGGGCGGAGTGCGGACTGGCCTCCACGGCACCAGGGAGCCCACTGCTGCTTCGGGATTTTTTTTTTTGTAACTTGGAATTTCCAGATAACAAAAAGAAAGAGGTTTCTCCTGGATCTGAGGGAGCCATTAACATCTATTAATAACGCCGACGGGGTAAGTAGCGGAGTGGCGCTCGGAGCGGCAGCCGGGTGCGCGGTCCTCGCCCGGCTCGGGCCGGGTGCGCTCCGGGGCCGGTGGGGACCCAGCCGGTTGCCCGCCTGCTCCGACCCCTGCCCAAGGTAAGGGGTCCTCACCGGGGCGCCTGCGGGCTGAGCACGTCCCCTCCCCCCGACTTCTCGGCAGGGCATTTTCTCTGGCGGGTAAAATTACGTGTCATTTCTCACGGGGCATTGCCGGCCGCCTTCCTGGAACCGTCCTTTTAGATTTTGTGACCCGCCCTGGCACAGAAGCTCTCCTAGGAGGTGGTGCTTATGCATATTCATTTTGTCTAGTAACCGGCTACGAGTCTTGCCATTGCAGGCTGATTTATTGATTTATGTGTAAAGTGTGTTTTATTTTAGTGATTAGGCAATCCTGAAGTCGTGGAGACGTCTGTGCATCCCAAACATGTTCATTGCTAGGGATGAAAGACAAAGGTGGTCGTCCCACCTCGCCCCACCCCTTCATCTTCTACCTAGTGACCACTGACTTTTGTTGTTTTATGGAAAGCTAGTTAGGAATGGCATTTCCCCGCCCCCCCCCCAGAGGAATCACTGAATTTAATATTAGTGCTTGTAAATAAAGCATGCAGTTATTTTTAAAAGCCCAACATTTGAGAAGTAACTTCTTCTGGGGTGTGTGGTAAAGACTGGACAGTGTGTGGTGTGTTATTTCAGTTTGGGGATGATTCCAGGATTTTGCTGTTACTTCTGTGAAACAGTCAACAGCATGTTCCCATCAAGGTACATGAAAATAAATGTTGCCTTTCATTACAAAGGAGACTGCAGTGAAAAGGGAGACATCACTTCAACTCTTCAACTGTGGTTTTCATCTTTCCATGCTCCAGCCCTCTACTCATCCATACATAACCCCATCATTTAAAAAAAAAAAATTATCTCCATAGACCTGCTTATATTTTTCAGGAACTCTATTATGCCTATAAACTTGACCTGGATTGTGTTACTAATTTGGTAGGTTCTGTCATACAGGAAATCACAGTCTGTGGGTCAATATGTTCATGTGAACCCCCCAGTCAAATTAGCTAAATTGTTTCTAAAAGATATTTTTAGGCCAGTGGACACTTAGCAAAAATGTTTCTACAGATCCTGATAGAACTGTTTTTAGATTCAGTACTTTAAAAGCCTGTTCAACCCAAGCAGTTCTAATCAATGTAAAATGTGCTTCTAACAAAAGATGTTTGTATTGTTAGTGATTAAATCATTATACATTTCCTTAATGGAAACAACTGATCTAACAGCAATAAAAATTTCACCCCATGAAATATTATTCTGATTTTAAACTCTAGAAAAAAGTATGCATTTCTTGTATTTCAGGGGGAAGGAGTCATGGAAGAATGAATAACTAAAGTATAGGAACACTTGTTTGGGGTTTATATTTTCTACAGACTTATTGTATATTCTGTTTGATGTGCCTCTTTTAATTTTTTAAAAGTGCTCTAAATTTTCAATCTACTGCCAATTCATATTATACATAAAATAGATGAACGTACTATGCAATACACACGTATGATTTAATCCATGGGTAGAAACGACAGCCATTAGGGTGAGACTAATGAAGCATCTGCCTCTATGAGAAAGAGCAAGAGCGAAACCACCCCAGATCAATACCTTATAAGTAACCAGCATGAAGAGGGGCCCCAAAGCTTTTCTTCTGCTTCAATTCTTAAACAAGCTTTTCCTGGTGGCATCATGTTCATGTTGTAGGGGTTCAGTAAAAATGAGAAGACCAAATGTTAACTAGGCAATATAAGTGTTTCTATCTTATATCTTTACTACAAACATTTTTTTTTTGAATTTTTGAATTTTATTTATTTTTTTATACAGCAGATTCTTATTAGTTATCCATTTTACAAACATTTTTGACATGCACTGATTGCTGAAAAGTAATTATAGGCTTGATATTCTGAAGATGGCGTGAGGCTACATTTTTAAGAGTAACAGCAGAGGTGAGTTGGGATGTGATTGTTAAGCTTATGGGAGCGACTCTAGCAAGTAGGCATGAGTGTATTTGGTGTGTCTTTGTGCCTGTTTTACAGGAGGCACGTTACCATTGTCTGTGAGCCCCGGCTCTGATGTTATCAAACACAGAATGAATATGTAACAACTTAATACATTTAGTGCCCTAAGCAGTACATGGATCTTTCTGAGGTCTTGGGGACAGTAGAAACTTACCGCCGAGAATGTAAGGAAGGAAAGAATTAAAGTGAGCTGGGTTGACTACCCCTGAGCAAAGAGATACTCTGCCTTGAAATAATAACCACCACAGTAATAACCACCACCCCCCTTTCGTGGCACTGTCTGCGTGGCCTTTTGTTCATTGTATGTGGAGTTGGCACTAAATCCCTGGGGATGATGATGGTGTATATAATCTTTTACTGATGGTCTGAATCCTGTTGTGCTTCTGTGAGATACACACATACAAGCACACGTTTATTAGATAGTAGCACATGCAAACAAGTGTTTGTGCAGTGTTCTTTCAATTCACTGAAAAGACTACAGGGAATTTTTTCAAGCTCCATTCAAGACCATTACCGTAAGATCACTAGTTGTGAATTTTTTTTTTTTTTTTTTTAACCTGGAAAGTGACCTTTTCCCTACCAGAAACTCTTGATGAATAGAAAGAGTACTTTCAAAAGCCCTCAGTACTTCCGTGGTGGTCCAGTGGTAAGAATCCGCCTTCCAATGCAGGGGACGCGGGTTCAATCCCTGGTCAAGGAACTAAGATCCCACATGCCACAGGGCAACTAAGCACGCGCACCGCAACTACTGAGCTCGTGTGCCTCAACTAGAGAGTCCACGTGCCACAACTAAGACCCGAGCAGCCAAAAACAAATAAATAAATAAAATATTTTTTAAAATAATAATAAAAAAATAAAAGTTAAAAAAAAAAAGAAAGGTTTTTTTTTGGTTTGGTTGTTGTTTAGGCTTCTGTCCCAAGAAAGAACAGCAAATGGAATATTCCTCAGTATCAGAAACATTTGAGGCAGACCTCCTATTTGATTGATTCAAGGATTCACATATGTATTTTTCTCTTTATTTTGGTGAATAATTGAAAGGGAACTGTTTAATATAAAAGCCTGTACCTGGACAAAATGATACTGTATTGGTCTGTCGTGATTGAATCAGAAGCAAAGGAAAAGTCATTTCCACTTTGCAGATACCATTGGTCATCTCTTGTTTGTCAAGGGCGATGTCGGGAATGAAATGACTGGGGAGTATTAGAGATTATGTGTGTCGATATTTACTGACACACAAATCTATTCTTTGTTTTTAAAATGTAGCTCAGAGTAGGGTGGAATTCTTTGGCTGTCGGTGTTGATCTCCTGTGCACTGGGGTAACTGGGATGTCCCAATTACCCAACTAGGATGTGTTGAATTCCCCTGAGAAATTAGATGGAATGAAAAAGGCTGCTTGTGCTGGTAGAGTTGGCCTCCCTTTGTAGGCAGTATTTGACTTCTAGCCACCTTTGGGACAAAGCTGTCTCTAAGCTCCCTTTAACATTATCATTTTGGGGTCATTATGATCCCCTCCAAAAAACCACATCTTCTCTGTACTTGAAAAGGACTTGATTTTGGTGTAGTTTTGCAGAACTCAGTTCCAGGGAGACAGTAAAATACCTTAGTGGTTTCATCTTTATATAATTTACATATTTTAAGCTCTCTGTTTCAGGTCAGTGGCCTATTTTGCTACTCTAGATGATTGACCAATGTTAACAAACCCAACGGATCTTAGAATAAATTAAGAATGACTCTGGGCAGCCCCAGAGGCCCTCAGTAACCAATTTCTAATAGATTCAACGAGAAAGTACTTGCCCTTTCTTCAAACTTTATCCCAAACACAGCGCCCTCCTGGCTGATAATCAATAATGATTCACGTGGGATTTGATTTACAGTGAAGTTTCATTGTCTCTGCCCCAGAGGATTTCTCCATAACAGTCTCAGGATGGCTGAGGGGTTAAATAAGCACGTTCCCTCTGTGCTTCAAGGATAAAAACAGAAAAACCAAAGTGTACAGTAACATCAAGGTATTGTTTGATTACTAGACAGCTGATGGTCTTGGAAATGAAGAGTGGTAACCGTAGCCTGATGAAATTTCTTAAAATGCATGGCAAGTCCTGGATACTAGATATCGGTTACGCAGCCCCAAGATAAACTTTGGTGCCGTATTCTCACACAGAATTTAAAGCATCACCTTCATACCACTGTGGAACTGAGCGTCACAGGCACCAAAGTAAAACGTTGATGCATAGAAGCATAGGAATGTGTTAATCTGGTCCAGGTGCTAAATCAGACTTGGCAGTTCACCAGTCTGCATTTTGCTTAACCACAAAATCCTTAAGACTGGGACCTGTTCAAGATGCAGATGGAGGCTTGTCCCTGTACGGAACAGATACGCTTATCAGTGGTTGTGGTCACCTCTTACCCAGACCCCTCTCTCCTGCTCTGAAGAATTTCCCTTCTTCCAAAGAAGCTAGGATGAACATTGGGGTGCATGTATCTTTTCGAATGATGGTTTTCTCCAGATATATGCCCAGGAGTGGGATTGCTGGATACCAAAGGGGAAATGGGGGGTGGGGGGGAAAGTGATAAATTAGGAGATCGGGATTCACATATATACACTACTATAAATAAAACAGGTAACTAATAAGGACCTACTGTATAGCACAGGGAAGTCTACTCAATATTCTGTGATAACCTATATGGGAAAGAATCTGAAAAAGAATGGAGATATATATATATATAATGTGTAAGTGATTGACTTTGCTGTACGCCTGAAACTAACACAACCTTGTAAATCAACTATACTCAAAAATTAAAAAAAAAAAAGCAGCAGCAGCTAGAGGCAGTAGGAGAAATAAGAGCCAGGGAGGAGCGCCGTGGCTGAGGCCCTCCCTTCTCTGCCTGTGTCTGTGATTGAGCAGATAAGCACAGGTGGTCAAGGGCATCCGTGGCGAGCGTGCTGTGGGTTGGCAGAGCGTGAATAACTCAGTACCTGGGAAGATGGTAGAACAGAAACAGTAACAGGGGTCATTTCCTGTGCCCTGTGTGGGTTGCAGGGACACAGCGAGACCCCTCTGCTGTGCTTCCACCTCCGGCCACCTGGGAGGTTCAGTTCCTCCTCCTGGTTCAGGGCCATTGTCCCTGGTGCTCGCACGGAAGACTTCATGGTGGTAGTGGCCACCAGAGCCTTATTAAGACATTGCTCTTGTTCTCAATGACAGTCTAACAGGACAGGAATCAGGGTGAACCAGATGAAATTGCCAGCGTTCAGCCATTTCTGACCTACAAAACCAGCACTTAACTCATTTCCCAGTTTCCTGTCTTGCTCTCCTTCTTCACACAGCAACCAGATCACGGAATTCCCCTGCCTACAAAATGTTCCACTGGCTTCTCAGTGGGCTCAGAATAAAATCCAGGCTCTACACCTTGGCCTCCTCTGAGGTCCTTCAGGACCCGGCCCCTGCCTGCCCTTCCCCCACCTCCCAGCTGTCCCCCAGCTCACTCTTCCTCCCAGCAGGCCTCCAGGGAGGTTCCTGGAACTCACCTCAGGATCTTTGCATTTGCCCTTTGCATTCTGTCTGGCTCCTTCTTGCAACTGGAGCCTCAGCTCAAATTTCACCTCCTCTGAGAGGCCATTCCTGGTCCTTCTGTCTAAAGGAAGCCTTCCTCCTCGTCCTGTTAGCCCATTTTATTTTCTTCTAAGTACTTTATCCCTCTCTACTTCTTTTCCTTGCTTTTTTTTTTTTAATTGAAGTATAGTTGATTTACAATGTTGTGCCAGTCTCTGCTGTACAGCAAAGTGACTCAGTTATACACATATAGACATTCTTTTTTTTATATTCTTTTCCGTTATGGTTTATCCCAGGATATTGAATATAACTCCCTGTGCTATACAGTAGGACCTTGTTGTTTATCCATTCTAAATGTATTAGTTTGCATCTACCAACCCCAAACTCCGCCTCAGACGTAGAGAACAGACTTGTGGTTTCCTTGCTTCTTGTCATCTCCTTCACGTCAGTGGAAGAGGGAACAAACGCCTTGCCTGGCTTGTTCTTTGCTGTGTTCTCCCTGCCTGGTACGCAGCGGGGGCTTAGTATGGATTTGCTGACTGAACACGTTGGACACGTTGTGCACCATTCTGAACCCTCTTAACCGCAGCCACTGCAGAGCCTGGTCCCAAGCAGCTGTGGGCAGCTTCCTGCTGGAGCAGCCAGGGATGCCCTGTCCGAGGGGTCTCTGCCTCTCCAGCCCCCTGATAGCACGTTGTCCACGAGGGTGAGGACTGGCGGAGATCTCTTTCCCCATTCATTCATCCTCTGCCAGTGTTTCTTGAGGTTCCCTGGACTGTCCTTGTAAGATCCAGCCAACCCAGTGATGCATCCCGTACTTCCTTGACCTCCTCCCACCCTCCTGTCCTGCTCCTGCTAAACCGTCTTCCTGCGAAGTCCTGTCGCGGGCAATGGTCTTGGGGGAAACTCAGGCTAATGAAGGTGCAATCGATCTTGTGATCTTTTTCTAAGCTAAAATCTTGCTCAGTGAGTTGCTGTACTACCCGGGTGATTTGGTAACAGCTAACAGTGAATAAGGACTTACAGTTTTAAATCTAAACATTTAACCCTCACAGCAACCCTATGAGGTATCATCCCCATTGAACAGATGAGGAAACTGAGGCACGATGACATTGAATAGCTGGGTCAAGGTCACAGCAGTCAGTGGCAGAGCTGAGTGCAGGTGAACCACATCCAGGCTGGCTCTCTTAACCTCCCCTCGTGACCACACTCTCCTGGCTCTTGACTCAGGCCTTTGCCAACAGCCTCAGTCCCTCCTCTGAGTCCCTCTATCCCTGCCTTTTTTTCTTTCCCTGAATTCTTACGTCTCCCAAAGTGACATGGGCACCCAAGGGTGCCAGGAGACTGTGAGCAGGTGTTACTAATTCATTTTGCCCTGTTGACTACAGGCATTGCCTGTGACACTGGCCCTGGCATTTAGGCCAGCTACGTGGACTTCCTTCTGTCCTCAGGGTTCCACCTCTGTGGTCCAGCGCCACAGAGGCACTAGAGATGGAACTTCTACACTGCCCTGTCCAGCCCTGTGAGCAGGACAAGTGCTCCTGCCCCTCTCAGCCCCGTTTCCCTTCTGTCATCATAGTGCCCACCTCCCAGGGGTATTCTAAGGATTAAACAAGATAGCGTTTTAAAGTGCCGAGAACTCCCGGCTCCCAGTAAGCGCTCAGCGGATATCAAGTGCGATTATTCTTTTTATGGCAGTCGTTAGGATGTGAGGACAGGACCCGCGGTGGGGCGGATCCAGGGGAGGGCCCATCTTCTCTATTGCACCTTTTTAAAAAAAATTATATTGGATTATAGTTGATTTACAATGTTGTGTTAGTTTCAGGTGTACAGCAAAGTGATTCTGTGGTACATATACATGTATTCATTCTTTTTCAGATTCTTTTCTCATATAGGTTATCACAGAATACTGAGTAGAGTTCCCTGTGCTATACAGTAGGTCCTTGTTGTTTATCTATTTGATATATAGTAGCGCGTGTATGTTAATCCCAAGCTCCTGATTTATTCCGCCCCCCTGCCCACCACCGCGTTTCCCCTTTGGTAACCATAAGTTTGTTTTCGATATCTGTAAGTCTGTTTCTGTTTTGTAAATAAGTTCATTTGTGTCATTTTTAAAAAATTAGATTCAACATATAAGTGATATGATATTTGTCTTTCTCTGACTTCCTTCACTTAGTATGATCATCTCTAGGTCCATCCATGTTGCTGCAGATGGCATTATTTCATTGTTTTTAATGGCTGAGTAATATTCCATTGTATATATGTACCACATCTTCTTTATCCATTCATCTGCCGATGGACATTTAGGTTGCTTCCATGTCTTGGCTATTGTATTGCACCTTTGAATAGAGGAAATTGCCATTCTCTTTTCTCCCTGCCTCTATTAAGTCAGAGACTCTGGAGGCACTATTGTCTTTCCTTTCCTTCTCTCCCTTAACTCCCACTGCCCTCCCTAGACCTGACATGGGTTTCCCTTTGTTCTGGGCATCCAGAACCATAGGCATTAGCCCATCTCTTCTTAAAGTCCATTGCATAGCTGCAGAACAGTTGGAACTGGAGGGTGATGTTAGCTTTGAGAAGTGCTGAGTGACTTCTCCTGCCCCGGGTGCTCCAGGTAGGCGGTGAGCGACCGAGAAGCCAGTGGTTATGACAGATTGGCACACCTCAGAGTTTCCCGTTTCAGCGTTCACTTGGGGGGGACTGCCAGTGTCCTTCAATGGGTAGGACTCCTAACTTGCTAGATAATGCTTTTCCTGTCCACACAGAGCCCAGATGCATCAGAATAAAGGACACTTCAGGGGTCGCTTTAAATTATATGCTGTTGATCTTATTTACAAAACCAAGGAATAAAAAAACATCAGGCAAAATAATTGACATTGAAAATAAAGTATTGCTTCTTTCCAGGCCCTTCCTTTGCAGAAGGTAGAACCTTTGACTAGGCGAGGGAAAGATCATCCTGGTATCTCTTCTGACTTCGGATTTCTAATGCAAACAAAGTCACACTTTGAGAAACAAATCTCCCAACTTTTGTCCTTGACTCTGATGGAAGGTACCAGGGTCTTTATGGGGCATGAGTGACCAGAACAGTCATTTTTCTCCTAGGCATACCATCATGCCCAGAAGAGAGTACTATAAAATAACATTGTTTTTTCCATTTAGGCCTCTTTCAATCCTATGGATCTGAATATTCCACTACTCCGTAGTTTGGAGGAATTTGACTCTATTGGCCGTCTTCTGAGGTTTTTTTTCTTTAACATTACCTTTAAGATCTCGCTCACAATTCTGTTATTCTCTTGCTTATTAACATATCAAGTCAGATTTTGCAAAAGCAGCTCTTTCATCTCCCCCTCCTTCTGCCAAAGCATGTACATCACTTAGAGTGCTGTGTTGTGTTTCTGCCGAAAACTAGCAATCGACCGACATCTTTTGAGTAAAAATCTGCAAGTAGGCTAAAGATCATTTGTAGATCAGGCCAACTCTTCATCTTTTCTAGACTTTATAGCCCCAGTTTATTTGTGACTCTATCCTCCATGTTATTTGAGGAAATGTCCCCGTGTTTTCTATGTCAAGTGTTTTCACCTTCTGCTTTGTTTTCTTAACCGTATTTTCTAAAAACCTACAAGTGATAAGGAGAAGCAAGCATGTGGAAAGGTGTCTGTTAACTGGTCCTCAAACCAGAAGTGCATAATTACCAATAACATAACACATAGGTGTAAATACATAGACCGGACCACCACATTGAGTAATTCATTCAAATGCATTCTCCATGATTCCCAGTCACTTTCAACAGAAGGAGGCGCGTTGGCCCTGGGCACCGGTGAGAGGCCCTTTGCATGTGAAATGGTTGACTTCCTTGCCCCTCTTCCATTTGATCGTTTGGCCATGCACGATCTAAAATCCATTCTAAAATCCATCAGTTCTTCTTGGTTATCATTTTAAAATTCACACCGATACCAGTGTAATTGAATGAAATACCTTACAAATTTGCATTATGTGGGGAGAAAAAAATAGGCTGGCTTAGGTTGCCCCATGCAGACTCTATGAGTCCAGCTGCTGGCTTGGTTCCCAGGATGGTGGTTTAAAATCTGGCCCAGAGAGAGTTACCAGATGAGAAGAGTTCATGATCCATCGAGGGACAGGACACTGGGAGATGAATGGGAAGACACAGGAGGAGAGTATCAGGCGGGGCTGCCGGCACTAGTGGTTCCTAGTGGTTCCTGAATCGAGCTGCACTGAGAGCACCAGGGGTGATTATTATAAATTCAGATCCCCAGGCCACCCCCTACCCAAATCTGAGGTTCTGATTCAGTAGGTCTGAGGCTGGGGCTTGGGATTCTGCATCTTAACAACTGCTCTAGGGGCTGGGACTAGCACCCTGGTTTGAGTACTTTTCTCAGCTTCAGTTTTCACATCCCTAAAAAGAAGGTAATAACATCTATTTCACAGAGTTGTTCCAGGAACTGAAAGAACACGTGGGAAAGGGCCCTGGGAACCATGAAATTAGACAGACTAGGATGTTGAATTAGTGGGTTTAACTCTCAGCCTCCTTCTGAAAGTCTGAAGATTGAGGTGGACCCTGCCCACACATCCCAATGTGACTAAAAATGACTCTGTTCCCAGTAGAATTCCCTTCTCAGTCTTCATTTTCCCACATCAAAATGCCAGGAAAGATTTTCTAACCCCCAACTCCTTCCTTCCTTTAACAAATATATATGGAACACCCACTGCTCTAGGTGCTTGGGACACATCCAAGACTGGTTTTCCTGTCTTTCTTGACCAAAGTGGGTAGAGGTGCATTGTGGTTTGGTCCATGGAGAGAATAATGTCTGACTGATTTCTGCCACTTTTCAGATGACCCTTAAAATAATATTGGTCAGAAATGTCTACAGAAGATACTTCCCAAGAGATAACTGGTGGCTCAGGGCCCATCTAACCCAGCAAGTAGCAAGGATGGGCTTTCCCTGGTCACATCATACAGCAGTGGCTCCCAGAAAACCCCAAGAGAGACTGCCACGTGTTGCCTGTAGCTGAGCCCCGAGTTGGGGATTTCATCATGCCTCCCTCATCCAGAATGCCCAGAAAACTTTGACCAACACCAGTCCCTGAAAAAGAATATCCCAAATTATTTTCACGTACTGGAGACTGTAACTTAGCCTTGAATACAGACTAAGAACTAAAGATATGTTTTAATGAAATAGCTTCTCAACCATTGTGGAAGATAGGAGTGCAGTTCTAGCTCACATGACTTGGGAAGTCCTTCCTCAGATACTATTTGATAATAATAATATAGTAGTACATGCCCAGTCAACAGGTTAAACATGTGTCAAACTCCTTATATGAATTATTGATTGGGGTTGTTGGAAGAAGTAAGTAAGTAATGATGTAAGTATTGCAGTAGCTGAGACATGAAGGTTAAGTGGCTTGCCCAAGGTCACGCAGCTTGTGAGCGACGGAGTTGGGATTTCAACCCAAGTGTATGTGACCAGTAGGCTCTTCTGTCTCCCCCAGGATGAATGGTAGAGGTTTGCCTAAAGCAGATTCAGCCTTAGACCCCCGAATGAGGGATATGGTTACTGAAATAACAAGAGGAGTTTACTGAAATACAGTCTGACTCAGCCTTTCTCAGTCAGTTCCTTGAAAGTATTAGCCCTTAAGGCATCTATGATGTAATGAATTAACTGTTCTCTGATGCATCTAGGATGGTACAAATTATAAACTATTCTTGGAAGAATTGAGCCAGCAGTCTCTTCAAAGCTTTCCATTACCTTAAGAAGGAAGGCCAAAATCTTTTACCCTGCTCCCAGGGCCTTGTACCATTGGACCTCTGCCCACCTTCTTTCATTTCCTTGGATGAACCATGTTTCTCCCCAACTTGGAGATCTTGCCTTGAAATCCTGCCCCTCTTCTCTTTTCTCATTCTTCAGATCTCACCTTGAAAGACACTTCTTCTTTTTGTCTTGTTTTCCCAGCTTTATTGAGATATTATTGACAGGGAATAAGTACCCCAGTCCAGCTTGTTAACTGTGAAAAGATCAAAAGCCTTTGGCTAAAATCCACTCTCTTGTTACCTGCACAGGTACTGTCTGGAGAATCAGTGGGCATAGCTGGCCCTTTTTCCTGGGGTCCGTTTCCTGCCCTGTCCTTGGAATTTTGAGGTGTCCCCCTTGCCTTTTGCCCAGCTGTGCTCGCTTTCCCACCCTCATCTTGGGATTCCCTGCCCGTTTCCTGGGGTGTATGCAGTCTACTCTCAAGCCCATGGCAGCTCCTGGCCGGGTCTCAGTCTGACCTGACATCTGGGTGAAGGCAGGGTGGGCACAGTATCACTGGCAGTGCCCTCGAGGAGAGCTGGTGGACCGGGGGGTGACTGAGCGCTGCACGCTGAGCTTTGTCCCATGACTTTAGGCGGTTCTAGGGGTGCCCATCCCCTGGCAGTGCCCTTGGCTCTCCTCAATCCACCCTCCCTTTGAAACCACTCCACCTCAATAATTAAATAGCCCCCCTCCCCCAGTGTCATATGGAGCACTTGCTGGGATAAGAGGCAATTCACTTTCTGGCCTCCTTTCATGTTATCCCTTCAGGAATATTAGACACTTTGAGATAAAGACCAAAAATCAAAGATGATATTCTGTTTTACATCTTTCTTAAAAGAGGAAGGATGCAAGTGTAAAAACCCACACAGCAAAAGGTCCTCATTGTTGCAGAGGTTTAATCATCTTTTTCTTTGGAGAGAAACTCCGATTTCTCATCTTTTAAATTCAAAACTGGAAGGCCATCCTCACGTGTCAGACAATTTACTGTTTTACAAAATAATATGATAATCGTAATAATGATAATAAAACAGTAAGGTGATTGCCGACTGAGTCTCTGTGTCACCGAAAAATAATTGTTTAGAAACAAGGTCTTTCTCATTGAGAAACTTCTCTTGTGTCTTAAGGATTGAAATTCTGAAATAATCCTCAAGGTTTTTCTCTCTTTCCCTGTTGTCCCTGATTTCCCAATCAGAGTGCTTAAGTGAAGCCTTGGGCTTTTGGTTAATCGTTTTGATCATCCTAAAACCCAGTTTCCAGCTTTTCTGCCTGGAGTCGGAGTCAAAGGCTCTATTTTCTCAGGTGATGAGAATGCACCAAGTTTTTCTGTTCTGCAATAACCCCCACGCCCGTTTGGGAATGCAGTACCTTAGTGGAAGCCTTATTTCCATAATGTCACCACTTCTTATAAGTGCTATGCTATGCTATGCTACTCATAATGGCATGCATTTATCTCTTACTGTGGTTTTTTCTCTGATTCTAAAAGTAATATATGTTCACTTTAGACAATTTAGAAAATACAGAAAATGATAAAGGAAAAATAAATACCACCCACAGTTGTACCCCCAGGGATGACAACTGATAACACCTCAATCGGATTCGTTAGCCTTGGTCTGTGCAGATATAAGCTATAAATTGGAATTCTATTTTACACACAGCTTTCTTTTTTTTTTTTTTTTACACACAGTTTTCATATCCTGTTTTCTTCCCACTTTTCATTTTATTTTGAGCATGTTCTTATGACATTAAACATTCTCTGAAAACATAATTTTAATAGACAAACAGTATTCTACCATGTGGAAGTACCTGAATTTATTTCATTGTTCACCTACCGCTGGATGTTTGTTTCCATTTTTCACTAGAATGCAGACTGGTTCTGTAAATGTCATTATTAATGGCCCTGTTCTTCTCCTGTAACTTTTAATGCGTTCACTTTTTTTTTTTTTAATTTATTTTGGTTGTGTTGGGTCTTCGTTTCTGTGTGAGGGCTTTCTCTAGTTGCGGCAAGCGGGGGCCACTCTTCATCGCGGTGCGCGGGCCTCTCACTATCGCGGCCTCTCTTGTTGCGGAGCACAGGCTCCAGACGCGCAGGCTCAGTAGTTGTGGCTCTCGGGCCTAGTTGCTCTGTGGCATGTGGGATCTTCCCAGACCAGGGCTCAAACCCGTGTCCCCTGCATTGGCAGGCAGATTCCCAACCACTGCGCCACCAGGGAAGCCCCCTTCTGTAACTTTTAAGGTGGAGGTATATTATACATACATTAAAACACACAGATCTATAGTGTACATTTTTACATGTGGACATACCTGTGCATTAGGTCATGTTTAAAGGCTCCTTTTATAGTTCTCTCAAAATTAATTTTGCTATAGGTTGTTTGTGAGTATTCAAACACAAACAGACATTTACTGGGGACTTGTTATGTATGATTTAATTTAATGCTCGTGGGCATCCTGTGATGGAGATGCTGTTTCCAGCTGAGAAAATTGAGACCCCGAGCACCCAAGTTGGCTGCCCAGTCTCGCAGAGAGTCAGGGTGGACTCAGGATTGGATCCCAGGCTTGCCTACACCCAGGGCTTTGGCTCTTTGTGATATTTTCTCTTAGATAATTAAAAGGAAAAGCTGCCAACATCCTTCGGTAGAACACAGAGCCACTGGGTTCGGTTTTGTCTGTTCCTCCCTTTTAAACTAAGGTTAGGGATCAGTAACCGACCGCACTGGCTCTGCTGGTTAGAGCTTATGTTTAAAGTCGGCAGAGAGCTGTCACTGCTACTTTGGGGTTTGGGTTGTGTTTTGCTCTTACGTTTTGCTCAGGGCTAGAGAGCACTGTGGGCTGTCATCCATTACAAGCCGTAACCCACCCACTCATCCCCTCCATCCCCCCCACTCTGGCTTCCTCCAGTTCTGCTACCAAGAAGAGCAGCAATCCTGAAGACAGAGGCTTATGAAAACCGGCGAACAAGTTGTTTCAGGCTTGGCTGCCAAAGCGTGGAGAGAGAAGGCCTCAGTTAAGGTGTACAGTTGAGATTTGGGACGCGAGGGAAGCTTCTGGGCTATCTTGTCCAACCTGCTGAGTTTACGAAGCTGAAACTAAGCCCTGCGTCGTCTCCCTGGGGAGACGGCCTGTTAAAGGCAGACCTGAGACTGGAACCAAGGGCATCTGCCTCAGAACAAGGTTGCATCTCATCGGGTCAGCGGACGCACACATGGGGTGGACGGGTGAGGCCAGAGTCGCTGCCTTCTCCCCCCACCGACACAGCCAGATAAGGGCAGTCAGGTTGGATGGCCCCCCAAGTGCATTCCCACTGTAGGGAAATTTAACAAGATGGAAAAAAATGTCCTCTGTGCATGTGGTGGGAAGGAATTCTGGGATATGCCATTTGGGGTCTGCTGAGGTGAGGACCCCCAGATCTCTCAAAGAGCAAGCTAGGTTAACAACAGATAGCCAGTGAACTGCCGTCCAGAGTGCGAGAGGCCAGTTAATTGCGGGGCTCTGGTTTGCTGTGCGGGGCGTGCAGGTTTGAGGCCAGAGTTGCATGGCAGCGAGGCCTCCTACACCTAGTAATTCGGACAGAGCAGCCAGGTTCGAGCCCTGGTTGTGTACGTCTGGGTGAGTTGCTTCACCTCCCAGGACCTCATCAGCGAAATGGGCCTGATAACAGTACGTACTCGCTTCCAAGCTTGATGAGCACGCATGTTAAACGCTAGAGCAGCGCCTGGCACAGGGAAAGCCCTCGGCCTGTATGAGGGTCACTGATGACGACGATGAGGATGGCAGCCGCCACCTGCTGCTCCCGGGGACCCTCAAGGAGACGCCGATCTCTGCCACTGCCATCCTCTGCAAAACTCCCTCGGGGCTGCAGGGAACCTTGCCTCTAAGAAATGCTCAACAATATTTAAAGCCTGGATTTAAACAGGTGGCAGTTCATCAACTTGCCCTGGGCACCGACATAGCTCAGTCTGCAGCTGGACACGCAGACACTCTTTCTAGACCAGCTCCCACATTCCAACCCAAGGGACCCACGCGTCTCTGGGAAAATGTCGCTTTCCGAGGGTTCTTTCTGAGGAAGTAGAGCCGGTGGCTGAGAGGTCACCAAGCCGCAGGGGGTTGCTTAACCCTTTGTGCCTCTCAGCCACTTCCCACCTTCTCCGTGGAGCTGACAGGGATAATCATACCACCTCAGGGAGGCTGTGAGGGGTAGATGAGTGAATGGATGCAAAGCATTTACAGTGGTGCCCAACGCCATGGGTGACAACTGTTGGGTTTTACTTTCCTCTTCCTGTTTCTATTTCATTCCATTTTTTCCTTCCTTCTCTCTCCCTCACACCTTCCGCAGTATTAGACATCTTTGCCAACATTCTTGACAGAAGACTTCAACCGTGCTGCTCTGTGAAATTCATTTGGATTCATTTTATCTAGAGATAAGCCTCTTCCCTTTTTTTTTTGTTTTTTCCGATGTGTGGTTTTTCATACTACTCTGCAGTTGTCTCTTCTAGGACTTAAAACCTTGGCTTAAATGGTAGAATCTCTCAGTAGACTATACGCTCCTGGAAGGCAGGGCCTGCCGATGCCCGGTGCTTAGCCAAGCTTCTGGCCCGGAGCAAGCGCTAGCAAATGTTTTCTGAGTCCATCATTTTCCTTACAAAGAAGCTGTAGAGAGAGAAGGTCACTGGTGGCTGATGGAGGTCCTCGGGTAATCCACAGAGACGCTTGGTGGTGGTGTCATATTCTCACTCCCAGCAGACACTCCAGCCTTGCCGTCCTTCTAAGTCCTTTTCTTAGGATAAGTGACTTCCCTCTGGAGCCAGTGAAAAAAATTCAGTTCTTTCATCTCCTGTGTTCCTCTGCTGTAAAAACAAGGAGAAGAGAAGATGCCAGGAGCAAATGGGTCCACTGAGGACATCTGTTCTCTGTTTCCTGCCTGGGGCTTGGAGGTGGTGAGAAACCAGCTCGGGCTTTTTCCCTCTTGGTTTGTGGCATCTCTGAGAAGTGGATAAAATGTCAACGTTTCTTATTTGGTGAACTGGCTGCTAGAATACAGACCCTGGGGTGCTGCGGGGTCAGTGTGGAACATGCCCACCTAAGCCCCTTCCAGCTCCTACCATGGCCCCTGCCCTTGCCCTGCAGGTGTGAGCCATCCAACTGGCAAATACTGTTATGGTAACTGAGCTGTTTGGCTTCAATGAGGGTAGTTTCTGACACGCACGTAATGTTTTCAGATGTAATCAAATAAATGTGTCTTTCCAGGGCATCTTTTGTAATAGTCTACTATGAAAATAATCTTTAACCTTTTTCTCACTCCATAAATACAATTTACTCTAAAAATCTCTGATGCTAGAGAAAAGTATTAAAAAAATGTTACACAAAGGGGATCATATCATACGTTCTGAGTGATTTTTTTCATTGTGGACATATTTTTTTTAAACAACCCTTCTCTCCTCTCCCATATCGGTCACTTCCAAGACAACCAGCATGAAGAGCCTGGAAGTTCTCTTCCATACTTTTCTCCACAGAGATATAATCACATATGCATAACATAGAGAAAACATGATCTGGTCATTGTTTGAGGCAAGCGAAGTCATCCTATATGTGCTTCTCTGCATTTTACTTTTGTCGCTTTGTAAACTGGGCTTGTCCCTACAGTGAATTACTAACGCTAACCCGTCCTTGTCGGTGGCGGCAGATTCCACGGGAATGGGTGTACCACAGCGCAGGCAGCGTGTTTCCCTGAGCAGCCTCTGCTGTGGTAGACGTGCGTGTGCTTATAGCAGTGCCCACCTGCTTTCATTTCAGTGGGATTGTGCCAGCTACAGCCCTTTCTGCTGTAAGTAAGAGGAGACCTGACTCAAACTGGCTTGAAAAGGAAGAGCTTAAAAAACACAGTAAAAGTGATACAATAATCCCAGGTAATATATAAGTGAAATGGATCCCGCAACTTATTAGTAAAGAATACATCAACACAAGGAAATGCAAGCATGGCTTTACATTTGAAAATCTATTAGAATTGACCACAGTCACAGATCCAAGGAGAAAAAAAGAGTTCAAGCATTTCAGTTAAGGCATAAAAAGCAAAAATTCTACTGTCATCCCCAATGTTTGAAAATGTTTTGACCCATGTGAATAGACGGCCTGATAAAGGGCATCTGTCAAAAACCTGCAGTAAACACCCTGTAGAAATGTTACATGCAGAAATACAGCAAAGAGGCTGTACCACTTTGCTGGACCACAGAGTGGCTGGATCACTTCTCTTTGACATCTCTACTAGCAGTCCTAGCCACTAAGATGCAACCAAAGAGAAATAAGGGCTTTTCAGGATTGAAATGAGAACAAATGTATCATTTTTTGGAAATCCTTAAGGTAGGCAATTTAGAAAATCCAAGATAATCTATACAATTAGAACTATTCCATGAATTCAGAAACTTTTCTGAATACAAATTCAGTAGCATGCCCGAGCCCTTGCAACTTCTAAGTAGGGAGTGAAATTTAGAAGATGCCATTAACTACAAAAACTCAGAAACTCAGAAATAAATCTAATAACAAACGTATGAGATGTGTATGCAAATAATTTTAAAACTTTCAAAGGACAAGGACATGGCTAAATAGACAAACTAATTAACATATCCATTTCCCCAAATTAATATATTAATTCAGTACAATTTCAATAAAAGCTTCGATAAAATTTTGCACAGAATTTAATGAGCCGATCCTAAAATTCATGTGGAAGAGTAAAGGGCTAAGAAAAACCCAAGACAAAGAATAGAGAAGGCGGCCTTGCGCAATGAGAGAGGTTTTTTTGGAAAGATACAGTTATTAAAATAACGTGGTATTTGCAGAGATGTATTTGTGTTCTCTAGTTTGTCCCTTTGGTCTAAGTGTGTATCAGAGTAACAGTTCAGAGGTGGAGCTATTAATCAGTGGGAAAGGAAGCCAAGTCAATATACTGCACTGGGATGACTGATTTCTCATGCAGGGAAATGTAAACTGAGATCGCTTTCTCACATCTCACACAAAAATAAATTCCAGATGGATCTAAGACCTAAATATGCAAGACAAAGTTTTTCAGTGTTTAGAAGAAAACCAGGCAAATTATCTTTATGACCTCAGGGCGGTCTTTTTCTGTTTCTTTCTTAAAACTTTCCTCCATAACTAAAACAGCTGAGAACCAGCCCTAGTAACAGTGTAACAAAGTATTATCCTTAAAGCCAAGAACCCTTGGCTTTGAAAGCTGGAGGGACGCTGGAGACAACCTCATCTCACATTCTTTTTTTTTATTATTATTGAGATATTTAAACTATATTAGTTTCAGGTATACAATGCAATGATTCAATATCTGGATATATTGTGAAATGACCACCGCAATAAGTCTAGTTAACATCTGGCACCATACATAGCTACAATATTTTTTTTTCTTAGGATGAGGACTTTTAAGATCTACCCTCTTGGCAACTTTCAAATATGCAATACAATATAGTCGCCATTCCGCACGTTACATGCCCAGGACTTATTTATTTTATAACTGGAAGGTTGTACCTTTTGACTTCCTTCATCCATTTCTCCCACCCCTCCCCCCCACCTCTGGCAACCACCAATCTGTTCTCTGCATCTATGAGCTCAGTTTTGGGGTTTTTTTTTTTTGTGGGGTTTTTGTTTTTTTTAGATCCCACATGTAAGAGAGATCGTATGGTATTTGTCTTTCTCTGTCTGACTTACTTCACTTAGCGTAATGCTCTTAAGGTCCATCTGTGTTGCCACAAATGGCAAGATTTCATTTTCTTTTTATGGCTGAATAATATTCCATTGTGTGTGTGAGTGTGTATATGTATATATACATACCATGTTTTCTTTATTCATTCACCCATCAGTGGACATCTAGGTTGTTTTCATGTCCTGCCTATTTTAAGTAATGCTGCAGTGAACATGGGGGTATCTTTTCAAGTTAGTGTTTTCATTTCTTCAGATAAATACCCAGAAGTGGAATTGCTGGATTATATGGTAGTTCTATTTTTAACTTTTTGAGGAACCTCTATACTGTTTTCCATGGTGGTTGTGCAATTTACATTCCCACCAACAGTGCTCAAGGGTTCCCTTTTCTCTACATCCTCACCAATACTTGTTACTTCTTGTCTCTCTCTCTCTCTCTCTCTCTCTCTCTCTCTCTCTCTCTCTCTCTCTCTCTATATATATATATATATATATATATATAAAATAGCCATTCTAACGGGGTGAGGTGATATCTCATTGTGATTTTGATTTGCATTTGAAATCCAATGCATTAGTGATTAGCGATGTTGAGCACCTTTTCTTGTACCCCTTGACTATCTGAGAAAATGTATATTCAGATCCTCTGCTCATGTTTTAATCAGATTGTTTGGTTTTTTACTATTGAGTGGCACGAGTTCTTTATATGTCTTAGATATTAGCCTCTTATTACGTAAGTGATTTGCAAATGTTTTCTCCTATTCAGTGGGTTGCCTTTACACTTTGTTGATGGTTTCCTTTGCTGTGCATAAGCTTTTTAGTTTGACTAGTCCCACTGGTTTATTTTTGTTTTTGTTTCCTTTGTTTTCATTGTCAAGTCCAAAAGAGCATCGCTAAGACAGATGTCAAGGAGTTTACCACCTTATATTTTCCTCTAGGAGTTTTATGGTTTCAGATCTTACATTCAAGTCTTTAATCTATTTTGAGTTAATTTTTGTGTGTGGTATAAAATAGTGGTCCAGTTTTATTCTTTTGCATGTGGCTGTTCAGCTTTCCCAACACCATTTATCAAAAACACTGCCCTTTCCCAATTGTATATTCTTGGCTCCTTTACCATAAATTAATTGACCATATGTGTGTGGGTTTATTTTGGGGCACTTTATTCTGTTCCATTGATCTAGTGTCTGTATTTATGCCAATACCATATTATTTTGATTACTATAGTTTTGTGATACAGTTTGAAATTAGGGAGCATGACGCCTCTAGCTTTGTTCTTCTTTTTAAGATTGCTTTGGCTATTTGGGATCTTTTGTGGCTCCATACAGATTTTATGATTGTTCTGTTTCTGTGAGAATGCCATTTGAATTTGATAGGGATTGAAATGCATCTGTAGATTGCTTTGGGTAGTTTGGACATTTTAACAGTATTAATTCTTCCAATCTATGAACATAGAATATCCATTTATTTGTGTCTTCTTTAACTTCTTTCTTTAGTGTCTTATAGTTTTCAGTGTACAGGTCTTTCATCTCCTTTGTTAAATTTATTCCTAGGTATTTCTTCTTTTTATGTAATTGTAAATGGGATTGTTTTCTTAATTTCTCTTTCTGATAGTTCATTATTAGCATATAGAAATGCAGCAGATTTTTGTATATTGATTTTGTATCCTGCAACTTTACTGAGTTCATTTATTAGTTTAACAGTTTTTTGGTAGAGTCTTTAGTGTTTTCTATATATAATATCATGTCACCTGAAAATGATGACAGTTTTACTTCTTCCTTTACAATTTGGATGCCTTTTATTTCTTTTCCTTGCCTAATTGCTCTGGCTACGATTTCAATACTGTGTTGAATAAAAGTGGTGAGAGTGGGCATCCTTGTCTTATTCCTGATCTTAGAGGAAAGCTTCCAGATTTTCACCTTTGGGTATGACGTTAGCTGTGGGCTTGTCATATATGGCCTTTACTATGTTGAGGTAAGGGGAGGATTTCTTAAACAAGACACAAAAAAGCACAAATGAGGAAAGGAAATAATTGATAAATCTCACAACACAAAAATTCAAACTCATGAATGACAGCAGTAACCATTTTTAGAAGGGGGAAGAACAAACCTCTCACTGGGAGACATTTGCAGTGTGTAACAAGGAACTAATTCAGCCTACCCAAAGAACTCCTGGCATTCAATAAGAAAACCACTAACCAGCCAACAGAGAGGTGGTCAAAGTGTAGGGAGAAGCTCTTTGCAGAAAGGGGAAAACTGATAGTCCATAAACATATGAAAAGATGCTCAATTAGTAATGAGGGAAATGCACATTAAAACCTCAAAAGGCAACCGTTCCACAGCCAACAGATTAGCTCAAGTGTTGAAGGCTGGCCAAAAGGAGCAAGCTTTGGAGAGGAAGCTTTGAAGTAGGACCTGTCTTACTGGATGGCAGGACTGGAAATGCAAACAGCACCTAGTAAATCTCGAGATCCTGCCCAGCAGCTCCACTTCAGTGTTCTACCCTAAAGAGACTCCCCATGAGCACCAGGAGATGCAGCACCTGTGATAGAAAAAAAAAAAAAGGAGAACAAGTTAAACACCCATCTGTAAAAGATGAAAACTACTTTATGACGCATGCAGTCAGTGCACTTCTGAGTGGCAGTTAAAGTGACAGGGATCAACATGGATAAATTTCAAAAGTATATTGGTGACTAGAGTTGCTAAATTATGTATACAGTGATGCCATTTATTAAAAAATGTATTAGGTTGAACTATATAAAATAGGTATATGTAGATAAAATATCAATACATAGGTAAAAATGGTCCATATTGACTAATTCATATAGTTCAATCTAATACATACCTAATATAAAGATTAAAAGGTGAAGGGAAGGATAGCTACTAACTTCAGGATAGTGATTGCTTTTAGAGAGGGAGACAGAGGAACTGAGTCAGGAAAACCTACAAAGGGAACTTCAGATGTGTCTAAAGTTTGATTTAACATGCAGAACTGGAGCATATGGCAAAATGTGAACATTTGTGAAATCTGAGCTGTGGGCACTTGGATGTATTCTCCCTTATCCTCTGTATACCTTTCTCTGTGTTTAAAATACTTCATAAATTACAAAGAAACCAACAAAAGAGATTCATTGGCACGAAAGGTCAGTGGCAGATGTGGTTCAGGCAGGCCCCTGTCCTCCTCCGTGTTTGTGATTTATTCTTAGACTGAAAGCGAGATGGGTGCTGTCAGTTCTGGCCCGCCACTGCATGTAACAACAGCCAAAGGAAAGAGGGAGGCTTCTCATATGTCTCCAAAGAGTAAGGAATCCTCTTTTCCAGAAGCCCCTAGAAAACTTTGGCTTCAGTCCCATTGGCCCAGAGTAGGTTACATTGTCCAGTCCTGGACCAGGCCATGGGACCAGGAGAATGCCAAGAGTTGATTGGCTTAGGCCTGTGTTCTGGAGCCAATCACAGGCAAGGGAGATGGGATTACTCTTGGACCTCATAGGTGAGGATTGGGTGAGTTGAATGGGGGCAGAGGTGGATACTGAGGAAACCTGGCATTCTGTTAGAAAGAGGAAGGGAGAAGTGAATGCTGAGTAGGAAACCAACCCAACAGTGTCTACCAAAGAAAAGATGCCAGCAGTGAGATTTGAGTCTTAAGTGTAAGGGAATGTGTTCTGTAAGTTGGAATCTGTTGTCAGATTGCTTTCTAAGCGGATTGAATTACTTTGCATTTCCACCAGTGCTTTTTGAGCCACACCCCTCCTGACCCACGGGATTTCTCACCTATCAGATTGGTAAAAATTAAAGAGTGATAAGTGACAGCTGATTGTTGCCGCGATTTGCATTTCCCTGACAGCTCTTAAGGTTGAGCGTCTTTTCCTGTGTTTATTGGCTATTTGAATGAGCTCTTCTATGAACTGTCTATTCACATCGCTTGCCAAAATCAGAGTCTTGTCATCAAGCTTTTAGACTGCATACGATTTGAATGTGTTTTAAGGCATTCTCTGAGCTGGGAGGTGAAAAGTGATTCTTCGTTTCTGGAAGCAGCTTGGTGGGTTGGTAACGAATCACTCAGTAAGCAGGACACCCAAGATTCTTGTCCCCACTACTCTGCCCCGATCGCTCGCTTATGGTGTCACATTAGGGAAACGGAGGCCCAGAGTAGGAGGCAACTTACCTATCTATAAAATGAAAGGGCTGCATGTTTATTTGTAAGGGGCTTTCCAGTTGTGGTACTTGGCTGCTGTTTTGGTCAGGTTGGAGAACCTTTGTATGCCCTTGACTCGCGAAGTTCAAGTCTCCCCCTTTTACCTACCCCTCCTACCTTGTGGGGATCCCTCACTGGATAAGGTGACCTCTGGGACTAGCGTCGACCTTTCTGGGCAAATCAGGATCCTCAATTCAATCTGCGGCACTCTGTTGGGTCTTTGTCCCATCTTGATTCCTCAGCCAGATGGCAAGCCCTTGGCTGTGTCAACCTTCTGTAGCCGCTCTGAGTTGCTTCTTACAGGGCACAGGTGGGCGCTTCGGTTCTGGCGGTAGATCAGACCTTTATTTCTTCACAAAGCAGCTCTGTAAAAGCAAAGCCTGACCTCAGGGCCAGTGTTTGATGGCAAAGCAGCAAGGCATCGGTGACACATATCACAAGCAGGAAAGGTTGAGGGAGGCCAGAAGAGGTCAGCCAAGAAGGGAATTAAGCAGGTTGTTCCCAGTCATGTGTGTCTCTGCTCATTCAGATCAAAATTTCTCCTCCAAAGAGCGCCTTTCACTAATGAACACAGTCTCGCAATAACAATGACGATGTGAGTGATCCGAGCCTCACAGAGAAAGCGGGGTTCCCTGCGATGGCAGGTCTGCCTCAGCACCTTTGGTGTGGAGGAGGGCAGGTCCCCAGACGCGTGCGGGAAAGAGGGGGTGTGCAGTGCTAGGAGATGTTTCCTGCCCGCCCACCCCTGAGGGTGCCGGGGTGCTCCTATGGTGAGCAAAGGCTGCATCCCGAGGGCGGGTGGTGCGATGATCGTCTGGCTTCGCGATGTTGGTTTCTCAGCTGTGTAGAGAGGCGCCACGCTCAGCTCCACACGGGCCACCGGCCATCTCTCTTTCTGTGATATTGGCATAAACTTTTTTTCCTGTGGCTGAGGAGGTCAGGCGACCCCCCAAATGGTGCCAGTTTCGCTAGGGGCTTGTGACACCTAATTTGCCCACCCTCGTTTTCTCTTAGCAATAAACTTTCATCAGTTTACCTCCAATGTTTGCTTCCAAATTTTGGAAGAAGCCTGTCAGTGGGTAAGGAGTGTAAAAATCCGCTTGGCATCTTTCTCATTAATATTGGTGTAGCTGGTGGGCATATGTGTTGGGGAGCAGGGATGAGGAGGGGAACTGGCCAGTTAGAAGCCAATTTCGTTGCTCCTGGGTACCCAGAAGGGCAGCGGAGAGCCCTTCGTGCCCCTGTGGCCATGTGCCCACAGCACATTAAATGATGGGGGTGATCCCGCCATGGGCAGCCCCTCCCTTCTGGCCTCCCCACAAACCCTGGATGCTGTGCCCCTCTTGGTGTAGGGACTTCACAGAACTGGGCCCTTTCTGTAGCTTGGAGAACACCATCTTCAAGGTCCCTACCTGTTGCCCTCCTACCTTCTACAGACTGGAGCTTGTTTCGACTTCCACTCACGCCCAACCTGCCAGCCTCACCCACCCCGAGTCCAACACACCAACCTCCTTTCTTAGTGTCATGAGATCGTGCTGCTCGGGATGGCTGATGGCAGTTTGTTCCAACCAATAGGCATCAGCATTTCTGTACCATGCTCTCTCCTGAGCACCTTCCTCCCTTTTCCTGGGTGACTGTAAAGGACAGAGGCAGCCAGAGACATCGTTTTTGTGGTACATCGTGGAGGTGCATAAAGTTCTTTCTTATTGTTCTGGTTTTTAACGTAGCAACACTGGTCACCTTACGTCTGTATTGTATCCTTCTGGATAAATCTCAGTCGTCGTTTGCATACAGTTGTTTCCACTGAAACATTGTCCAGCACACATTTCTAGGCGACCATAGTTTCTCAAGGGGATGCTCAGTTATAACATGTATAAAACGTGGGACCCCTTTCACTAGGTTCTACCTGAATCTTAAGCTCACCTTGTTCAACCTAACAGACATCCACGGGATGTACACCACATACAGATTGCTCTGCTCAGCTCTGCTCCATGAAGCAGGCCCCCTTCTGATCAATCAAAAGGTACTCTGCCCCATTATTAATGAGTTGGAATTGGGGGATCTTAATACAGAAGAACAAAAGTGATATTTTAACATATCTGAGCTCATGAATTATTTTTGGATATTTCCTATTTTCACATTGTTAGAGCGCTCTCTCTCTCTCTCTCTTTTTTTTTTGGTTCAAATTCAGTCATGTTTTCAAAAAATACCAAAGAAGTCTGTGTCCTACTTAAAATCAGCTTGTTTCCTCATCGCCTGCAGGATAAAATGAAAATGCCTTCTACTGCAAGGTGCTTCCCAGGCAGTCAGCCACCTTCTCCAGGCCTGAGCATCTTGAACTTGGCACCATTCCCCAGTGACACCCTCTGCCCTGCCTCCCCGCGTCCCCAGGAGCTGCTTCCTGTGCTGAGAGCCTCCTTCGCTCACCACCTTCCTTGTGTCCAGCTCCTCTCACCCACCACCACCAGCCCAAGGGCAGCTTCAAGCCAAAGCCTTTGTGCTCATCCACGACCTCCTGCAGTTTGTTCAGGCTCTTAACGAGAGCACACTAAATTGACCTTCTGTGCTGATCGTCTTTCTTCCTCACTGTTCCCTGAGCTCTTGGAGGCCAGGAGTCTCTATTTCACCTGTGTTCCCAGTATGTGGTTTAAGAAAGAAAAAAAATTAGCCTACAGTGTCTGTAAAACAAATCAGTAGAGTATGCAGGCTGAGACCTACACCTCGGTGATGTACTTCAGAGTGTTGGGGGATTGTTCATTCATTCATGATTCATTCATTCATTCATTCCTCAGCAGAGGTATTGCATTCCTGCTTTCTGCTAATTCTTGGATGTTAGACCAGATGGTCCAAATCCTGGAGACTGTTGAGAGCCTCCACCTAGCAAAGATGGAATTGAGGTTAGCAAACATTTTATGAGACTTTGTTTTGGGTTCACATAGTTCGGGGTTGATTTTTTTCTTTTTAACTTCTAATCTCCATCACTCCTCCCCCAGATCTGAACTTGAAAGAGCTCTCCCATGCCACTCAGAACTTGGTGTGGAGGAAATAGAAAACCACACACATTCTCAGCATTTCTTATCGACTGTTTTAAAGACAGATCTGGAGGCAGCATTGCACCAAGGTGTTTTGACTTTCCATGATGTCCTAATTAACATCAGAGCTCTTTAAAAACATTCCGAAACCTCTGATATGACTACTCTTGACAGCTATCTATTTGTATTTATAGCTTTCTGAGCAGAAAAAGAATCACTGAAGCTTTTCTATTTCATCGTCTTGTAGACAAGCCATCTGAAAAAAATAGGGAAATGCTTCATTCTCAGAAGTTCCTTGGGCCTCAGCCAGCTGCGTTGAGGTCCCCAGGCAGAGCTTCTGTGAATGTTGCTGTGGGAAGGGACTTTCAGCCCATGGAAAAATGAGTTCCCGCTGGTGACCTACCAGGTACAGGTGGTCAAGGCTCATCTTGTTGGGGGTTTCCAGTGCATGGCTGGGCTACGTGTGAGAGGCCTGAGTGGGGGGTTTATGGAACCTCCCAGGTGGCAAATTAACATCAGCCATCTCATTCTGACCACTTTCTTCTCATTTGTCTAAACTTTAGGTCTTCAAAGTGGGAACACACAAGATATAACCCACTGTGGTGCAGGAAAAGTGCAGATCAGTAGACTAGAAAAGTTCTGTTCTCATACACTTGTTCATGGGCCCAAGATGTTAGTATAGTAGTGCATACACCTACTTCATAAATAAATATGCATCTATCCGTGGCAGGATCACAGGTTTTTGGGGGGGTTTTTTTGTTTGTTTTTGTTTTTTCACTCTTGGGGTGTGTGCTCAGCAAAGTTTGGAGGCTACTGTGTTAGCCGACTGTCATTTATCTAGAACAGAGAGTGTCCATTTTCACTTGAGTGGACAAAAATGATAAGAGGTTTCAAAGTAAGCAACAGTTGTGTAAATCAAGTACGGTAATTTCCCTCCCGGCCTTGTATGGTTTGTTGGTGGGCCCTTAATAACACTTGGGTTATTTCCTGCAAAAATCTAAGCATGAGCTGTCATATTTTACATACTCTGTTGTTAGCCTCTGTATGTGCGTAATAGAATGAAGAACTTTCTAGGGGGAGTACAACACAGTCAATGCCATGATCCTACATGATATAAAACTTCAGAGGAAGGTGGTAAAGGGGACCACCATTAATATGTTGCTGCATGTTTCAGACATTTGTCTATAAGTGTATGCCTCATTTTTGGTTTACCAAGTTATGGGTATGTTGAACAATGTTTTATAACCCCAATGTTTTCACTTCATTTGTATTCTTTTTCCTTGTCAGAGAGGTGAGAATAAGACAGTGGGCGCAGGGTAACGATCATGAAGGTCATTGGTGGTGGTTTGGCTTCTTGGTTCTGAGACTCAGACCCTGGAAACTACGCCCTTGTGGCTTACATTTCTCTATAAATCCAAAAACCCATCACATGCTTTGCAGTGAGAAATACAGCCTCCACACACACACCATGATAGACCAGGGAATACCTTCTTTTTCCAGCGCTAATAACACCCTGGAAAACCATATTGAGGTGAGAAGCCTTTGGAAGATGCATAGACTTGACTGAACCTGGAATTCCTCCCAGCCAGGTGGGACGTTGGGCTCCCTGGGCTGAGCTGTAATCAGCTGCCCCAAGCAGCAGCTTCCTCTGTCCAGTTCCAAGTTCTCCATCAAGATATTATTTCCGACTGCTTCAGAGGAAATTTTTTTAATTTTTTTTTGGCCGCACAGTGCGGCGTGCAGGATCTTAGCTCCCTGACCAGGGATTGAACCCATGCCCCCTGCAATGGAAGCTCGGAGTCTTAAAACCACTGGACCACCAGGGAAGTCCTGCTTCAGAGGAAATTCTTGCCCCTCTCCCCCCACCCCAATCACAGGCACAGTCACATTGACAAGTGAAGTGTACTTCTGTGGGTATCCTTAGATTCCAGCAGAGCTAACAGTAAAATCTCAGGCAGGGGAGTAAAGCACAAAGGTACTTAGTAATTGCCATCACTATTAACAGGACAAGGTTCATGGGTACTCACTGTGGGCGATGGCATAGACAAAGCAGGCTGCCGGCTCCGAGAAGTTCCCTGGCAGTCACCAAAAGTCACCCCCTCTCTCCCACTCCAGCACTTCATCGGGATGCAAGGGATGTGATTATATGGATAGACCTGACAATGCTATTTTTAAAAGCAAATCGGATTCTTAAAATGTTAACATTTGATGAACTCTTATTAGTTTCAAGGCACTGCCTGATATAGCACCATGCCTCGGAAGTTTAGCTGTAGATCATCCCCTTCGGATCATCAGTCTCCTCTGCTGATTATCTCTAACCGGCAAAACCTCCTCCACCTCTGCAGGGGACGGCTTAGGAACAATAGGGACCTCTCTGGATTTTTGTAACCACATTTCTCGTACACTGGTTTGTTAATAGCGCAGACATGTTTGTGGACAGCCATGGATTCCTATCCCTCTGTTAAGCGTCTAGTTCCCAGGATTAAAGAGGCAGCAAGGTTTTCTTCCATCGTTAGAGAGGTCTCTGGGTTCCACCTTTATGAGCCAACAGAGGCTTGTGATGGAGGTTGAACAGGTGATCCAGCCGACACATAAGCGATTTTACAGCCTCCGTGACTTGGTTATCTTTGGAACGCGGTTTGACAGGAAGACTCTGGCTTCCAAATAATTCACGTTTTATCAGTCCTCTGTCATGACCGACCCTCCATTGCTAATCAGTTCAGAGCAACCCAAGGGGTCTTTGGTGAATGGTCATTTCAGCTCTTTATAAATACTTCTGAATTGGGACATTCCTCTATGAACAGCCCAGATAAACAAAGGGCCCAGTGTATTGGGTTTAGTTGGTATTTTTTACCAAGTTTGTTGAGCTAGCCTTCTTCATACCAGTCCATTCTTGGAATTCTAGACATGACTGCTGGGAACCATCTGAATGCTGTCTTTAAGCATAAAGCTTTTGTAATCTATTTCCTTAGCAGCTCTACCCTGAGTTTCTGGTCTGAAAACTATAGATGAGGAAATTGCTTTCTGGGTTTGGGCTGGGGGATTTTCCTTGTCACAGTAGGGCGACCTTACTGAGGTAAGTTGCTGCCTGAGTCAGTGTTGAGAGGTATCAGGTTGCATGAGATTGACCAGTAATCTCTTCCATGGGCACAGATGAGGAGTGAACTAGTAACGTCTTCCGTGGGTGATAACCTGCTGTCAGTCTGTCACCCCAGAGCTACCACCAGTATACACTACCTACCCCACCAACACCTGAAGCCAGCCATTGGGGCTTTTACAACACCTGGGTGAGGTGTCCTGTTAATGAAGGACTCGCCTGAGAACACCAGGAATCAGCCTCTGAATTCAGCAGTGTCTGACCCTAGGTTTCCCTCGCTCCCAAATGAAAGGTAGCTTTTCTACCATATACTCTGTTCATCCTGCATTTTTAAAGTTTTTTCAGTAGCGCAGACTCTGGTTCTGTGAAGGATCTTCCAGATTGGCATCTGAGATGATTGCTGTTCTGTAGGCAGAGCTGTCTAGTTTGATCAGGACTTCCCCCACAAATCTCTCCATTGGAGACAAGAACTTTTAATACAGATTAAACCCCACAGTGCCAAACTCCTGGAGATTGTCTAGGTTCGTCGCTTATGCTGAAACATGAAGGCATCACAGTATTGACTGGGGCTTAGCACTGCTAAACGGAGATCATCTGGTAATCGTTTTTATAAGAGGATTTGATTTGGGGATAAAATTTCATTTATGATTTTGGCCCACTTGTGCCTTTGCATAAGATTCTGAACTTGAGGAAATAGGTAGATACTTTCATTGACTTCTTTTGCCATGGGTATTTTTATATATCATTGTACAAAGACCCTTTTGGCTCATGGCGGAAAGCTTTTTCCTACTTTTAAGGGAATTTTATCTACAAACCCATTAGATATCATTTCTTGGTCTTCACATTTCAAGGATGGTTTAACTCTCAAGTGTTGAAATGCTTAATCCAATTTCAAAAATCAACTTCAGTTCCACTCAGAAATCAACGTATCGTTAAGCCGCTGAGATACACGTGTGAAAATACAAGGGCGGTTGGGGAGAGTGTCACATGGTGCTCTGTGGACCGTGCTAGGTGAGATTGCAGGAGTGTAGGGGAGAGAGCATTGGGCGGGGACGTTGGCACCCCCTGGGTGCCACCTGCAGAGGGGCAGTCAGTCACCTCGAGATGCTGTAGAACAGACCGTCCTGAACGGAAAGCAAAAGCGTGCCCATTTATTCCTCAGCGACTCTGAGTCTCCCCAGCTCCCCCGACTCGGGTGAGCAGTTCGACGTGCGGGGACAATGGGTGCAAAGATCCCCACTGTTCAATCGGTGCAGCTCGATGCCAGGGGCTCGACTGACTGCAGCCCTGACACCACGGGGTCTGTCTTCTGTCCCTCTCGGCCGGCCTCTCCCCAGGCTGAGCGCAGTGCCTTGCACCTGGTGGGACCTCAGTACATTCTTGTTGAATTGAAATGGGTCCTTCATGCCTGGTCCTTATATCCCAGCCCCTGGGGAGGGGCCCATCACAAAGGGCTTTCCATCGAGCCATTGCCGGCTTTGAATTAGTCCTTAGCGCACCCCCAGACATCTCCAGCATTGATGTGGGTGCTCTCCCCACCCGTCGCCAGGCAGCACATCTGCACTGTCGCTGGCACAAAGGACAGAGCTGGGTGGGGGGCAGGGGGGCCCCCGGTTGGAGTCTGATATAACTTTGCCCAACAAATCCCCACTGTCTGCGCGATGCTGCTGGTGCAAGAAGGCCTGTGCATCTGCGGCTGCGGAAGCGTGTTTAGTGTCGAGCTTGGGGTCAATTTTATATGTTTTTTTCCTTTCATAAGCTTCTGTAGCGTGTGGGGTATGCAGTCTATTTGAGGACTATAGGGTAGCTTATAGCCTTGCCTGGATCTTATTTTACAGAGAAGCAAACAGAAGCATGATCCAGAATGCAATTAGATTTTTCTTTACAGGGTAGGGACTGTATGTTTTCTGAGTTGCAAAGAAACCAGGCAAATGCAACCCGGTTTCCTAGATAACACGTTCTAAATCTGTTTATCGGGCTCCTCCTTGCTTCGGGGGAATAAGAGGAGGAAGGAGAGCCTTCAGGTCTAAGGGGATGTGGAGTGCGGGGAAGCTGGGTGTCTCGGGCCCCCAGCACAGGTTTCAGAAGAGGCCTCGTGGGGTGAAGACAGGAGGAGGAAGGGCAGGAGCCAGAGGGAAGCCCACACAGGAAAATGGTACAGGCTCCCCTCCCCCAGGACTTAGCTCGGAGTTCCACTGGTGGGAACCCTTGGGGTTAATTTATCAGTGGGTTCCTAATCCCCTCAAGGAGAGCAGAGGAAATGGTGACCACAGGACACCCACAGAGGGAGAAACCGGAGACCTCTGTTTATCCAAATGAGTTTAGTCTGCTATTAAACGCTCTCAGGCCAAAACGTTTGCGTTTGTGGTCCAGGGTGCCTGGAGCCCAGGGAGAGCTCTGGGTTTAGGGTGGGCTCCGAGCAGCAGCCCTTCCTCCCCCCACGCCTTGGGCCACCATTCCCATGCCCGGAGCGGCATCTGCCCAGCAAGGACCCATTCTCTCACCCAAGGGCTCTAGAGACAGTTGCAGGGTGTACAGAGCAGATGCCCTGCCACCCGCCAGCCTGGGGGAGAATCAAGACCTCATCCTTTCTAGGCCCACCCACCCCAGGCCACTTGACCAGCTTCCCCAGTGGCGAGACTGGGACCACGCTGGGAGGTTCGCAGATCCATTCTGCCTGAGCCTGGTGCTGATTCTGTGCGCTGACCCCTGCCCTCCCAAGGGTCCCTGCCTGTCTCCAACTCACCTCCGTGCAAGGCCAGGACCCCCAGCCTCCCTGGCAGTGATGCTGCCACTGGGTGGCCCTGCTTCTCCTTTCATTCACACCCCTTTCCCCGAGCGCAGCTGCAGTCAGCCTGCCACATCTAAGCCCAGGTCAGCAGTTCAGAGACTTGGAACAAGGAAAAGTGGACCCTGGATAGGCACCAGGCACCATCCCTCCACAGGCGCCACCCACTGGGCACCCCGCCGGCTCCCGCCCCCAAAAGACGGAGGAGGTCTGTCTTCCTTTCTCCCCCATGCAGGGACCAGCCTCTGGAGCCACAAGCCTCCCCCAGGCCGAGGGCCCACCCTTCCAGTCCTCACCCTGCACCCCGGAGGCATGGGAGCACAGTCCCCTCCAAGGAACCCCGAAGTTATGCACACCACACTGGCTTTGTCCTCTCTCCCTCACCGGGACAGTGCCACCAGCACATAGCGTATTGCTGTAGGACGGACCTTTTAGCCCAAGACTCGCCCATCAACCTCACTGACTGTCACTTTCCAATCCTCCCCTTGTAAGGATGTCTTAGCTCTCAGGTGGCCAGTGCCTCCATCCCCCCAGTCCGGGGCATTTAGCCATTTGATCTAGGAGAACAGGAACAAAGAACATCGCAAGGAAAGTCAGCTGGATTATCACACACAGTTCTGTTTAAACAGAACGAGGTAGGATATCGAGGGGGAAAGATCAGCACAGAAGGAAGAAGGGGTTTAAAAATAAAGAAGTGACGTTAAGACCAGAGAAATTTTTGTTTCTTTAGTAAAGTGATGCTTTAAAAAATCTGGATCTAACAAAGAGAAGGCAAATAGATCCTTCTCTACATAGCGCTTAGGGTGGCTACTGCGATTGATTGGGTTTGGCATCCACGATGAAATCTGAGATCTAATCAACGCTCAGCAAAGAGTCCTGTAATTGATTATTAGTGTCTGTCAAGGGCACGAGGAGGAGGAATGGCTCAAGTGTCATGCGTTTGCCATCTTTCCTGACCAGTCTTTTCCAAATCCCCCCATCCGTTCCCCCTGCCCCCAACCTGAGAAGATGTTCATTCACGTAAAACAGGGAAAAACATAGCTGGTCCTAACAAAGCTGCGGTAAACTGACTTGGCCGTTCATTCAGTTGTGCGTTGTTCATTCAAAAACTCACTCCGTGGTACGAAAGGCTAGTATGTGGGAGACTGTGGAAAGGAAAGACTCCCTTGCTGCTTCAAATCCCTTACCATCTAATTCCAGAGATAGAACATGAAATATAATTGATTACAATACAAGCAATCACTAGTTACAAGACACCCTAAAGTAAAACAAGCATGGCACTGAGATGCTCGGTATTGTAGATATTTGTTCAGTACCCGATGAGAAGTTTATAAGTATTGTTTGTTTTCTTTTGTGTTTGTTTGTTTTGTAAGCAGCTAGATGTTTTCCCTCAAAAAACACAAAAAGTAATGTTTTGGGTAAAGGACGAGGGTAAAGAAAAGTCCCAGATGGGTCACCAGATTAAGCTAAATATGTAGATCTTTGGGGAGGGTTTCAAATAGACCCATAGGATAAGTGGATTGTTCTTCCTGCAACTGAGTTGTTTTGAGACATCAAGATTCTGCGCACCGTAACCTTGGGGAGAGACTGTCTCTGCACTCTTTCAGCTATTCATTTCATTTCTTAAGACAAGCGGGATTTACCTAATTGCAGTTAACCTGAGATAGAACACCCTGCAGTCATGGAATTGACGACACGTTCCACTCAGAAGTACGTGTTTATGTAAGTAAACCAAGTCTCTTTATGAAGTGCAGTTGTGGTCTTTCCTCACTTTTCCTCCCTTCCTTCTGTGGCAAAGAAGAAAAAGGTGGGTCGTTTTATCTTGTATCATCACCTCACGTCATGGCCCTGGGGTTCTTTTGAGAAGGTCATGTGCCTCGGGGTCCACTGTGGAGGTTCTGGGGACGAACGGGGGGCAGGGGGTTTGGGGACCCAGGGCTGCTGCTCAGGACCCCGTGCGGCATGTCTCGTGGAGCTGTGGCTTCAACATGGGGGAGTGAGGACCACCTGTGGGAGGGCGGCAGAGGTGAGAGAGAGAACGGACGGGGGGGAGTACGCGTGCTTCGACAGCCCCGTCCTGCTGGGAATCAGTGCTAGTAATGGCATCCGCGCATTAATCTGAAAATAAGGCTTGTAAAGTGCTCGGTATTTCCTGGAGAGAGACCCCCATTTCCTTAATCGTCCCTGGTCTTTCCGGGACCAGAGCAACACAGCAGTGCCTCTGCCTGCTGAAGAGAGAACCGGCATTCCTAGACCTCTGAACCGCCCTCCCGTCGGCAGTGCCGAAGTGCCAGCCTTCTGAGGCAGGAAGCTGACAGGGCCCCTCAGTTTTCCTGGGCTTTTACGATGGTCTCTCGTGCCCCCATTTCATTTTCGACCGCACATAGGTCCCTGTTCCAACCTCCCGTTTAGCCTGTATCTTTCAGCCCCATCACATTGGATGATGCTGTGTCGTTTGTAACGGCTGCCGTTGGCCTCTCACCGTACTTGACCCTCGCCTCACTGAGGTGTGCAGGGCACGGCAAAGAAGGCAGCTGTCTCCTGACAGGGGCCTCCAAAACGGGAAGACACAAGATGCTCCTCTTTTCTCTGTGTATTTCCCGCCCTGGTTCCTCCCCTGCCCTCGAAGTGCGTGGTACCCTGAATCCCAGCCCCCTACCTCTGCCTCGCACTGGCAGACGCATCTTTTTGTCTCCTTCGTCCCTCAAGCCCCTGTCCTGTGAATTCTGCCTTCAAAATGTGCCTCAGCTCTGACCACTCCCTTCCACCTCCACTGTCCTCACCCTAGGCCTCCTCTCCCCTCCCCCACAGTCCCCTCCCACACTGGAGACGTCATCTCACTCCAGGAAGCACCTGACCACCATCCACTCCCACGGGGTCTCAGGAAGGCACACCAGCCCCATTTCCAGCCTCAGGTGACTGCCCCACGCCTGCCTGTCGTGGGCTGCCTGGTGGTCCCAGATCTCTGGAGGCCCTCGCCAGCACTCCCCTCTGCCTTCCCCTGCCCGGCCCTTCTGTGAGGCCCAAATGCCACCTCCCTGGGTGGACTCTCCCTGGTTCCCTTGTCAAACATAGTTTATCTTATGTGTTTCATCACATTTTCTGGGCACCACTCTTACATCGGTGACTTTTTTTTGGGGGGGGGGGGGGCCTCACCGCGCGGCACGCGGGATCTTAGTTCTCTGACCGGGCATCGAACCCGTGCCCCCTGCAGTGGGAACGTGGAGTCTTAACCACTGGACCGCCAGGCAAGTCCCTTATATCGGTTATCTTATTCTGCAGTTTCGTATACAGATGGTTCGCAACTTACAATGGTTAGACTTATGTTTCTTTGACTTTACATTGGCTTGGAAGCAATACGCATTCAGTAGTAACCGGACTCCAGGTTTTGAAGTTTGATCTTTTCTAGGCTAGTAGTAGGTGGTACGATCTTCTCTCGTGATGCTGGGCAGGGGGATCGAGCCGCAGCTCCCCATCAGCCACAGGCTCGTGTGGGTAAACAACCAGTACACTTACAACCGTTCTGTACCCAGACAACCAATCTCTTTTTCACTTTCAGTGCAGTATTCAATCAAGTACATGAGAGATTCAACACTCGATTATAAAACAGGCTTTCTGTTAGATGATTTTGCCCAACTGTAGGCTTATGGAAGTGTTCTGAGCATGTCTAGGCCCGGCTAGGCTAAGCTGTGATGTTCGGTAGGTTAGGTGGATTAAATGGATTTTCACCTTACAATATTTTCAACTTAACCATGGGCCTTTAGGGAGGTAACCCCATCGTAAGTCGAGGAAGATCTATACTTGCCTTCCTCCCTCCCGAAGCCATCAGCTTCCTAAGGGCCGTTCCTTATTCTTCTCAGAGGGTTCGTGGAGTGCGGTGGAGTTGAATCTGTTCATTTCGTTGGGGTCCTAGAAGGTGACGACTTCAGGCTTTTCAGATGAGATGGACTTCTCAGAGTATCTTAAACGTGACTTGAAAATTTGGGAAACCACCTTACGTTATCAATTGTTAAAGGCGAGGGAGAGAATAGAGAGTGTTGGTTATTAATCACATTTTGCTTTCACTAACGTTCTCCCTCTTGCCTCACCGTTTCTGTGGAGAATTCCGGTTATCCCTGCCCCCGCTACTCCAGTGGTCCTGCATCGGGCCGCAGTGGTCCTGCATCAGGCCCGCAGTGGTCCTGCATCGGGCCGCAGTGGTCCTGCATCAGGCCCGCAGTGGTCCTGCATCGGGCCCGCAGTGGTCCTGCATCGGGCCCGCAGTGGTCCTGCATCAGGCCGCAGTGGTCCTGCATCGGGCCCGCAGTGGTCCTGCATCGGGCTGGCCCTGATGCCCGGGCTTTAGGTAGGGCAACCTCGGCAGCATCTGCTCAGCCCCGCACGTCTGCTGTCCTGTCCTTATTTCTGTCCTCCCCGCTTTGCCACCTCCTGCTGCCAGCGTACCTGCTCCGGTGGGATGTGGGGCTAGGCCTAAGGTGTTGCTTTCCTTTTGAGGAGAAAGTTGCTCATCCCTTTAGAGGCAGTGAGACGGGAGCTCGGAAGTCAGAGGTAGGCTGTCCATTCCCAGAGAAGTACTTCAAGGCAGGCAGGTGTGTTGTTTTTGTTTGTTTTTAAGTGAGACAAATGTGCTTTTCAAAAGATGGCGTGTGTGTGTGTGTGTGTGTGTGCGTGTGTGTGCTCACACCCCTGAGTCTGCTTGAACATCTAACACCTACCAGCTCCCTGATGAGAACATTCGTGGCAGATAAAAGACATTAAGAAGTCCTAAGAGTGAAGCGGGATGAGTCACGGGGAAAGAGAGGCTGCCAGCGCCATGTGGAGCTAGTTGCAAAGCTCAGCTCTCCAGTTCCCTTTGCTCAGACCTCGTGCACAGCGGGGGCCCAGGGGTAGGCGTGATCGTCTCCCTCCCTCGGGCCCCTCCCACCACCTCCCAGCAGACGCAGGCCCACTGCATGCCCTACTGGGCTCATCTGAGTCCCGAAGGTTTTATTTGCCAGCTGGGGCTGCAGGAACCAGCCGTGGGCTGCTTTTGCCCCAGGTGCCGAGACTGAGCCTCGAGTGGCTGTTTGTCACTCTGCATCTTTCATCACAGCCCTGGGGAAGCAGCAGGAGGGTGTGGCCCTGCGGAGCGAGGCTGTAGAGATTAGGAAAGTGCCTGCAGAAAGGCTGAGAAGATTTGCAACTGGGGATCACAGGAAAAGGTGGGCTCAGAGTGCCACCGGGCAGGCAGCGTCTGTTCTCTTTATGGTGCCCATGCAGCCCCTCCAGTCCTTGGCACCGTGGTCACCTCCTCCAGCCACACCATCCTTGCTTTCAGCATTGCTTGTCTTCTTGCACCCCAGAGGAGCGGGAAGGAGACTTGTGCGCAGTCCTTTGTGGGGCTGGGGCCTAGGGCATCCCTGTGGCAGAAGCTGGGGACTTTTGTAGAGCCTGCTGTTTTTGAGGTGTGTTCAGGCAGGCTCATAGCGCTGGTTTAGGAAGTGTGGGACTCATCAGGGAGATTGGAATGAGAGGGGAGACCATCACTGATGGGAGGGGAGAATACCTAGACGTCTGATGGGAGATGGGTTTGGAGAGCAATGAAAATGAGTGACTTGATGGGGAACTGGGGATCGGAGCAGCTGGGGAGAGTTCTTAAAACGCCTCCGCATGCCTGCGGGAGCTGCTGCCCGAGCCTGATTGTGTGTATCCGTGTCTCTTTAGAAGCCACGGCCAGTTCTTCAGGGGCCTTCACTGAAGGGGAACTGAGCCACAGGCTTGCCTTTCCCCAGAGTCTAATGAGAACCCACCGTCACAGCCACGCGGACACACCTGTGCCCACCCAGGGGCCTGGGAAGAGATGATGCTGGCATAGGCCTTCAGTTCAGCGTGCCCCGCTCCTGTTACTGAAGCGAGTTAAGGTGATAGGACCAGCCCGTACCTTGATGTGAAACTGCTTTTGGGGCGCCTCCTGCCTGTGTTCGGGACACACCTGGGTCTGCCAGGTGCAGCCGTGCTCCAAAGGCTATTTTGTAGTCTGAGGTCAAGCTCTTCCACAGAACCACTGATGCCTTTGGCCAGGTTTTAGGAAATTCAGTCACTGGCAGGCTGTTGACCTCTGTGGTTATGGGAACTCCAGGGCTCTGGGCCAGCCCAGTGCACCCCAGACCGTTGTTCAGAAACTCAGTCAAATACAGTAAGCAGATCTTTTCAACCTTGGAGTCACAATGTGACTCTTGTAAAGAAATGTACAAATAAAAATGTGTCTTCATTTTTATTTATGCAGAAGGAGGAGACAGCACAATTTTAAACCCCAGCTGTAATCAAACGTGGAAGAAAACTCACAAGATTTGAGCAACTAGTTGGAACCTTGCCTCTGTCTTTGTTTCTGTGTAGGTCTGGTTCTTTATAATTACTAGACTCACTAACAGAACGCAGTGTATTTAGTCAGTGCATAGAGTTCCCATTATTTGTGAGACCACAATGGCCCCAGTGGAAATTCAGAAATGGAACTTGTTTTATTAGAAAATTTGAAAGAAGTTATCAAAAGGGGAGGAAAAGAAAGAAATGCAAAGAAACTAGCCACAGATCTGTCTCAGCAACCACTCCAGTCAGTGTGCCCAACAGCATAAAAACAGCACATTGCTGTGGCCAGCTGGCAGCAGATCGGGGTGCAGACTCCTTCTCCGTTGTTCATTTCATAGGAGCCTTGGGACCTGCATTCATCATTTTGGTCTTAAGCAAGGGATGTCGTTTGTAGAAAGGGTTTTCTTTTTTAACCACTTTTTCAGGTATGGTGTTTTTGCCACCATACTGCAATTTACCCAGGAAGTTAATTGCCTTATTCTTTTACTTTGACCTTGGGAGTATATCATATCTGAGAAAAGTGACATTTTGGTTTTCTAATTTAGAAGCACAAAGGAAGTTGAGAGAGATAGTGTATGAACCTGATTCACACTTTGGGGAAAAGTGCTCAGGTTAAATTATAGGCTTCTGGAAGTGGGAGCAAAGATAATACTATTAGACGCATGCATTCAATATGATTAATGGGACAACAGGGATAACATCGGTGCCCCTTTGCCAAGACAATGATGGCTTGCATTTCATCTGTGAAAACGTGTGCAGGTTGAAGGATGTGAGTCCACACCAGTGAAGGTCTGAGCTCACTTAAGCTGCTCGCTTCCCTGGCAGGAACAAGCAATCCTAGAAACCCGTCGTTGCCTGCAGTTTCGAAGGATGCTGTTTCAGAAAAGGGAGGGATACTTTCCCCAAGAAACACACGAGTAGAAATGCCAGCCCTTGGGTGGAGGGTCACTGTGAGAAGAGTTAATGGAAAGAAAAGAGAAAACCAGCAATAATTGGTGGCCTGGGAAGATGGGGGACTTAAGCTTGCCTGAATCAATTATCACGCTACTTGACATTTGTAAAGGATGGCCAGTTTGGTTTTGCCTGTGAAGTGAAAGAGCTGGTTCTTGTCGGTTCCCAGTCCGCCCCAGAGCCGGGTGAGGGCTGCTCATTTGTGATGCCAGCAGACGCTTCTGGAACACATTTTGGTGATTCTCTGGGTAGCCTCATCTCTCAGTGGGGAGAATCGAACTTCTCATTCAGCTGACAGAGAAAGCCACATTTAAAATGCAGTCATTTTGAAACGATAACGATGGCGGGGCAAGGGCAAAACGGAGCTGTCACCTCGTGCTCTGGGGAATTTGTGATGTCTTAGTCTCTTCAAAGATGAATAAAATATAAGGCGGAGGTAGGACTTTTCTTTTTTTATATACATATTTTTATTTTTTATTTAAAAGAATTTTTTTTTCTTTTTGGCCGCACCGCGTGGCACGCGGGATCTTAGTTCCCTCACCAGGGATCAAATCCAAGCCCCCTGCATTGGAAGCGCAGAGTCTTAACCACTGGACCGCCACGGAAGTCCCGGGGGTAGGACTTTTCCTGGGTGTTAGGGTGGTGGTAGATGCCACCCCTTATACCCTGCAAGTTGTTTAGGGGCTTATGCAACGATCTGAAAGGCAACACGAACTTGAAATAATTTGTCTTTTCCACATCAAGATCAGAGTAACTTTTTTGTGTTCTTGTACACTTGAAGTAAAAATTAAAAGAGTAAGTTAACCCTTATGGGGAATTTTAATTCTTCTGTTTAAAAAAAAAAAAATTCGTTTACCTTTTTCTTTGGAAAGCACCACAAATGACTATTTGCTTTAGATTCTCTCCTAGATTCTACTTTATCTTCGAATCATTAAAACAGGAATATAGTTAATATTCATCTGACTTTTCAAAGTGAAATTTACTGGTTTAACCTTCATTCTTTTTGTGTTATTATCATTGCCAGCACCCATGGCTCATTTATTGGGGTGTGAAAAACAAAATGGATGAAAATTAGTTTTTCTCTCCATATGCAGACATACCCTCTCTATTCGCCAGTTCCGTCAGCTAAAACGCTTTGGGTAGGTCTTGTTTGTGTCTGTTTCAGTCCTTTCAAATGGCTGGTTCCTGCCCAGTAACTCCCAGGCTGGCCCTCAGGCACTTGTTTGCCAAACTAGGATGACTGCATCCCTGAAAGTGGATGGTGTGTTGAGAGCTGCCTAGGGGCTCAGCTGGATCGGGGGTCAGGTTGTCACAGTCAGGGTCATGGCGGGGCTGCCCTCTGGACAGACAGCCCTGCACTGGACACAGGGGCCTGTCCACTTAGTCAAGACGGGAACGGAGGTCTGCGACAGGGCAAGTGTGCCAAACAGGCAGTGAGAGAATTAGAAGGAGCAGAGGTGGGAGACACAGGGGGCGTGTGAGCCGTGGGGACAGGGTCCCTGTCATAGAGAATATGAGTAGAAATGTAGAAGAGAAGAAGCAACCAGCCAGGAAAATGGCTGATGGGCTGCTGACAAGCCCGCATGCTTTTAAAAGCCAATTTCCCAAAAATGAATGTAGGGGAAACTGGGAAATGGGGACACCAGGCATGATCTATCTGCAGAGGCCTGGAAGGGTGGGCAGACACAGAGGGCAGCCACTGCTGTCTGAGAGAGGGCGTCAGTCCTGGAAGCCGAGGGAAACTAGGAGGGAAGAGGTGAGCAGGATACACTTGGGGGTGACAGTCCAGAGAGGGCTGGCCGTTCCTTTACGTGGAGCTGCTTTTTTATGATATGTTATATTTTTATTATATTGTTGGATTCAGGTTGTTAAAATTTTTAAAATTTTTTTTATTGAAGTATAGTTGACTTGCAATGTTGGGTTAATTTCTGGTGTACAGCAAAGTGATTCAGTTATATATATATTATATATAATATATATATAACAAGCTGTAGCTTGTTTTCTTTTTAACATCTTTATTGGAGTATAATTGCTTTACAATGTTGTGTTAGTTTCTTCTATACAGTGAAGTGAATCAGCTATATGTATACCTATTTTCCCTCCCTCTTGGACCTCCCTCCCACTGCCCCCCGCCCCCGCCATCTCACCCATCTATGTCGTCAGAGAGCACCGACCTGAGCTCCCTGTGCTATACAGCAGGTTCCCACTAGCTATCTATTTTACACATAGTAGTGTATTCATGTCAAACCTGATCTCCCAGTTCGTTCCACCCTCCCCTTCTCCGCCATGTCCATGCAAATGGAAATCAAAAGAAAGCTGGAGTAGCAATACTCATATCAGATAAAATAGACTTTAAAGTAAAGATTGTTACAAGAGATAAGGAAGGACACTACATAATGATCAAGGGATCAATCCAAGAAGAAGATACAACAATTATAAATATTTATGCACCCAGCATAGGAGCACCTCAATACATGAAAATGTAATTTTAAGATTCAAAAGATAATGGAGTCGTTGGCTTACATCCTAGCTCGGCAGTTTTCAATTAGAGCCTGCCCATTCCGAGAATTGGGAAGATATTCTCTGAAACCCAACAAAAGCCAGGGGTTAAAACAAAAGCCCCCATCCCCTCAAAGCCTATAGAGAGGAGGAGTTCCTCAGGCCACTTTCTCACAGGCCCAAGCAGCATCGTTGCTTTGGTTCATCGATGGTCAATTTCAGGTGATGAAGGATGCTTTTCACCGACATTGACCTTGCAGAATCATTCAGCTTTCCCGCCCATGACTGGATTCCATGCCATTGGCAGCGGCTGGCTCCGGGCAGCAGTGGCAAGTATGTTTTTCTTTCCTGGCACCAGGATCATTTTCTTGGAGAGTCTCTGTGGACGTTGGCAAATAGTTTTGGTCTTCTTCCAAGAGATTGGGTTTATACCAGTCTAAATGAGGCAGGCATTTAATCAGTCACCCAGGGAACAGGCTCGAGGCCCTCTGGTGTCTTCTTTATAATTAATTTTTGACATTTGTTTTCAGTATAAAATTTGGGCCTTTATCCTCTTTGAAATAAAAACATAGCATGCATATTAGGTTGGATTGGCACTAAACTTCACACACCATTCTTTTATCCCCTTCCAGCTATTAATTCCTATTAAGCGAAACAGAGAGATAATAAGATCCCCCTGCAGTCCCCCGACTCGCTGGCCTGCACGAGATGTCTCATCCTCTGTAATTGCCTTTGGTGGCCAAGCTCTGTGCTGTCATTAGCGTGCATCAGAGGCTACTTGTCAGAGATCCACCTCCCAAGCTGCCCCCTCTGCCGTGTATCACCTTCCGTGCCCCAGCCTCTCTGCCCCAACCTCAGGGAGGTCCTGGCTGACCGAAACCTGTGTTAACAAGACACAGGGGTTAATTCTGGATTTTTAACGCTGAGATTTAAACGTGAACTGCTGGAGATTATTTCTTGTTTGTTTTTGTTTGTTTGACCTGCGCTTGGCTCCTGGGAGCCCAGGCCTGGGCCAAGGGGACCAGAAACCTTATGGTGAACCTTCTTGGTGTGTGCAGATACCTGGGACTTCGACTAAAAATACAGATTCCAAGGCCTTTCCCCAGACCTACTCAATCAGAATCTCCAGGGTGAAGGCAAAATCAATTGGCTTTTTTTTTTCTTTTTTAAGTTCTGTAAGTATTTGCAAGTTACCCAGTTAGGTGATCATTTTTTTCACGGTCTTTCAGAGAAGTTTCAGCACAAACATAGCTTTAACTTTAAGTACACTGAGCTTGCCCTCAGGGCTGCCATAGAGCCTTTGTGCAGATTACAAGCAGGGACCCTTTTTCCCTGACAGGTACAGACCACACAGGAGACAAGACTTGGCCTGCAGAGCCCAGGATGGATTTCAGCCCCCTGTCCCTCCTTGGCTAGGAGTTTTTGTGCAGTTAACAACCTGTGCAATGGCACATGGCAACCCTGCTTTAACTCTGTGCTCTGACAAAGAAAATAGCTACCCTTGAGTACCTACTTGTGTAATCATAAGGCCAGGAATTTTTTCTTACATAGTTGTTATCTAAAACCCTGACAGCAACTCTTAAGGTGTTATGCTGAGGAAACCGAGGCTCTGAAAATTTGATTTTCCTAAGTTAACACAGTCAGAAAGAAGGTAAGCCGGATTAAGACCCAAGCCAGGCTCTGACGTGGCAAGCAGTTGGATGGATAGGAAATTATTTGCAGTCAGTGCCTTCCTTCTCCAACAAGGCTGTGGGTAATCCCTCATCCTTCTTCCCTCTGAGAAACCTATTAACTCAGGAGCCTGGGAACTGTCCCCAAGGCCAGGAGTTAGCTGCCTCTCCTTGCTGCGGGAGTGAACAGAAGCTTCAGGCCTCCAAATGCTGAATGACTAAGTGTTTATGGCGCACCAAGGGACCTGGGCGGAAGGTGTGTGACACGGTAAAGCGTTAGCCATCGCGTGTTTACTATTAGCAAAAGTGTCACACTTCCCAGCCAACCACCATGATTAAAAGTCCAGTTTCTCTTTTATTACGTGTAGGGATCTGAGCAAAGGGCTGAAACTCAGAAGGGATCACGAAATGGGAGCCAGCGATGACCATCAGTGGCATTATCCTGTCCCCTCAATTAGTGGCTCGGTGATTTGTCCTCCAGAGTAAGGAGTTGCCCTGCAGAGCACTGACTTGGCAGGATGTATGTCGGCTGCCTGTTGCCTGTCTCCTTGGTTATCTAGGGCTGCGCGAGGAACCACCCCAGAACCCGTCAGCTTCAGCAACGCTCACGTTATCCCGTGTCCGCAGGGCTGCTGGGGCTCAGCTGATGCAGGGTTGGCTCGGCGGGGCCCCTGTGCTTCAAGATGTGGCAGCTGGGAGGCCGTGCTCTGCACACCTCTAGTTCTCCGTGGACCAGTGGGGTAGCCAGGCAAGCTCTGCTCGTGGCAAAGGCAGAGGAGAGAGAGGGCAAGTAGAAACACATCAGACCCCTTGTGATCTAGGCTCCGGACTGCACACCATCACTCCGCCTCGGTCTTCTGGCCAAAGCAAGTCACACGGCCACGCTCCCCTCCCCTCTTTAGTGGAAGGAGTCGGCAAATTCATGTGGCAAGGCGCAGGGCTGGAGGGTCAGAACCAGGTCCATGATGCCCCCTACCCCTCCCTGGAGGCTCATTTGGTGGAATCTTCTTTCACTGCCCCTTTCCCCTTCGCAGGCAGTGGGGGAGCCTGGAGGACCACGTCCCTCCCCAGTACGCCATCCCCATAACCATGCTTTCCCCCAGCACGGAATTCACCCAGCAAGCAGCTCCCATTTTCAGAGAAGATCTGTCGCGCGTCAGATGTTTTTCATTCGATTCTCAAGAGCTTTTCAAAGGCATGTTTTTTCTAGAGGTGCCTCCCTGGACACTTTGAGATCACAGCCTCAGTTTTGCTCGCTTTCTTTTCTGAGAAATTCAGAGCTATCCAGATCGCCCTTCTCTCACAACCATGGCAGCTCGTTAGTGGCCCTCCTTTATCTTGGGTGGCTTTGGTCCTTTTCAAACAGAGGCAGAGGGCAGGGACCCCAGCCCCGCCCCCCCCGTTACCCCCTTTGTTAATAATGGGAAGGGGCCCTTATCCCCCTCCTCGCCAGGTGGCACACGAGCCGCCCGGTCTCAGCCCTTGTCTCAGGTGGTTGCACCATCCCAGGCTGAAAGGCAGTTTTGAGGGGTCAGCTAAGGTGCTGGTCCCCCAAACTGGTTGGGCATTAGAATCCGCTGCGGAGTTGCTGCACATTCAGGTTCCTGGATGACCGGTGCGTGGAGCTAGAGGCCAGCTCTTTTGGGAACCACTGGTCTCAGTCACTTCACCTACCGTCCTTCCTCCACTCGAGTGACACTCAGACTATTCCAGATGCTGATACTTGCTAACCCTCTGATTATTTGTGACCCAGATCAGGAAGACACGGTCGCGTTAAAGCGTGTGCAGAGTGTTTTCAAATGTCTTCTTATGAAGGCGGGAGCCTCGCATTCCTGCAGAATCTGAGAATTTCTTGTCACTGTGTGACCTCAGGGGGCAGGAGACAGCTCCCTTAAAATGGCCCTAAGAGCACTGTACTTGATAAAATCAGCCCTCCTTGGTTCCTTCCAGAGCCCCAACAAAGAAATAGGTTCAGCACAGAGAAGTCAGTTACTCTGAAGTTTGTATTTCCCGCTTTAGGCTTTCACTTACCACGACCCAAAACTCAGCGACATAGCCAAGTAAAATGCTATCTAAGACTGAATATGAGGGGAGGGCAGGCCCCTCACCCCCGTTGTTTCCCTGGTTACTTAAGTGATTCCTTTGAAAGGGCGCAAGGCTGGGAATCACAGGCCCAGATTTTAGACTCAACTCATTTCTTTCTCTGACCATCTTTCCCCAAGTCATTGCCCCACTCTGGACCTCAGTATCTTCCTCTGAAAATGAGAGGGTTGAATTAGGTTACCTAGAATCTTGCAAAGTGTGGTCCGTGGGGGCTGGTTAGAAACACAGAACCTGAGACTGCACTCCAGACCTGCCGAATCAGAATCTGCAGGGAGTTCGTGTGCACAGTAAATTTTGAGAAGCACGGTTCTATAAGGTTCTATAAAGTATCTACTAGGGTGAAACCAAAGCGAGACCTTTGCACAGTGCCCCCAAAAGCTGGGGAAGCTAGCTGCTCACTCTCTCTTCCTTTCCTGGTGGGTGTGGGAACTCTTTCTGGCTGGGACATTCCCTCTTGGTGCCGGCTTGGGGGGATGGGATGCCGCAGGCAGAATGCAGCTCTCTTCCTTGCCTTCTGTGTGGTTCTTCTCAGGGTTTTTGTTGCACTGTGTTGTTAAAATTTCTTAAATGGGCTCTGGACTCTCCCAGAGCTGTTTTGTTCATGGCTAGCTGTCTAATTGTTGATCTTGTCGGGGGACAGAGAAGCTGGGTTCTCTCCTCCATCACCATTTTTCTGTAGGTTTTATTAAGGTACCTTCTAGGAGCCTCGAATTCAGTGCCTTTGAAACCACTGTTACTCTCCTGTACCTTCCCTGTCATTCTCCCCCCAGTTCCTTTTGTGAAAACCTGTCTTGAAGACGGTTCTGGTCCCTAGTCCCGCCAAAGTCAAGGCCACTGCTTATTCATACTTGCCGCCTTCTGGGTTCTTTCGTGCCAAGGACCAGAGGCCAGGAACACTGAAGAAACAGATAAGCCAGGAAAAGTCAAGAAGAGAACTGTAGTTAAAATTCTGAGCAAGCCTCATGCAAGTCTGGGTCACTAGACATGTCAGCCTCACAAAATCGATTGAATGTTACCAGAGCAGGGAGAGGCAGAAAGCAAGTCAGAGAACCAACAGCCAGGAGAATAGGAGCATGCAGTAAGCCTATTTTCCATTACCACTTGTCAGAAATATAGGCTGATATATGCCCAGGAAAAAAAAGATCATAAATTCCCCTCGCTCCTTTCCTGCCCCGTTTTGAAGAGGACTTTGCCATGGACTTGGAGCTGTGTTGATTGGCAATTTATTTGTGGATTGTTTTCTGCAACGGGGGCTCCTCTTCTGGGTTTTCTGCAGTTCACTACAATTAACTGTCAGTTTGGTGGGAATTTCCTTTTCCCTCAAGCCAAGCTCCCCGTCCCTTTCCACCGCACGGTACCTCCCGCAAAGCATATGACCATTTAAATAACAGGCTCTGTCGGAGCCTGCTGAATTTTCCGTCCTGTTCATGGTAGCATGTCAGCTATTACGTATTCTCATATATTATTCTGCCAGGAAGCATAGTACAGAAAAACGAAAGAGTCATCTTTTCTTGATGTCTCAAGACCCAGATCGGGAGCCCAGGATGCTGCAGAACTCCGAGACACTGGATTTAGGGGCACTTCCCAACCTTCGCTAGATCAAAGTGACATTGTCATGGTTGAAAAGAAACAGTGACTTCTTCGTGAACCATTTAAATAAGCAGGTGATTGAATAGGTACTGGGCTGGCTAAGGATGGTAATGAGGATTAAATGAGATGGTGTGTGCAGTCAGCATTCTACAGGTAGGGAGACACGTGGAGTAATTGCTCAAGGTCCCAGGCCCAGCAGGTCGGGGCAAGGGTCCAAATCGAGGCCTCTAAGCTCCTGCCTTCACATCCCTGACTAGGAAATGCCCCGTCCTCATTAGCGCATTGCCTTGCATTCTCTTCTCTTTTTTTTATTAACTATAAATGACTGCTACTTCATGTTCAAGACCCCACCATCAGTCTCCTTCTGGGGGGCCCCTCCCTGACTCCTAGTCGCCCCCGCCCCACCCCTGGCAGAATCAGTGGCCCCTCTCCCTATGCTATGATGATAACCATTGCTCTCATCATAGCATCTTAAAGCGAATGCTCTGGTGGTCTCTCTTTCTCATTAGACTCTGAGATCCTCAAGTCGGAGACCATTGCATCCTTCCGAGTACCCGGCACGGTGCCCGGTGTGAATGTCCACGTCTTTTCTGCCTCTGATGAGAGATGTGTAGATTCTTTGTGTTGAAACAATCCAAACGCAAGGCGTGAGTATAGGGGCTTGCATACGTGCATGGATATTTCTCTACACGTATCCTGTTGTGGCCATTTTATCGTGATCGTCGTTACTTTGAAACATTTGTCACTTGGCAGAGGGGATGGGGTAAGGCTATTTCGGTGACTCATGAAAGCAAGATGGCAGGGCCTTGTCAAGGGGCTGCCCTCGGCGTCCAGGAAGGCCTCCATCAAAACTCAGAGCCCTGACCTCCCGCTTAACATTTCATAAGAGGTCTGTGGTTTGTTTCTCTCCATCAAAACCCCGACTTTAGCCATAATTCATGCAGAGTTGCTCTGAACAGGGGTCAGAAGAGCCTGGCCCGTTCAAAACGGTTAGCAGACGTCTGTTTTTCCATGTGGATTCCCTGTGGCAGTGAGACAGCTCTGTCCTGAGGCTCAGAAAGGAGACAACAGATGCAGAGACAGTGACCATGAGAAAGGCAAAGATCACCCCTCGGCTGGGCTTCTGGGGCACCATGTGACACAGAGGTTGAGAGTGTGGTGCTGGGACCTGCTGTCTGGGTGGGACCCTGCCTTGACCCTGGACAGCCAGGTGACCCCGGGTGAATTGAAACAGTGGGGTCCCGTCGCTTCCTCACTCCTGATGTGCAGACGGCTGCTGGAGGATGGAACAGACGGAAGCATCTGGCGTAGCTGTGACACCTTGTCAGCGCTCGCTGCTGTGGGTTCTGACGGGTCCACCGCTCGCTGTACTGGACGCTCCGGAGGGCACGCCCCTCCCTGTATCAGGCTTCCCTGTGCGCTCCCAGACCCACTACCATAGGTCAGAGAGAGGGTATTTGATAAATCCCTGTTGAATAAATGGGGATTGCTCCTGGCCTTGGTGGGCAGGGTGGAGTAAGTCGTCCATGGATAAAGAAGTAGAGGAACGTGTGGGCTTTGTGGAATTCAGTAAGTTCCATTTTATAATCAATGGTGGTTTCTTAAACGAAACAGCCAGGAGCCTGCAACCACGTGGGTCCATCCCAGCTGAATCTGTGAAAAGCCGTCATGTTCCCACAGGCAGACACTGAATCAGAATGGAGGGGAGCGTGATTTGTGACCTCAGGAACAACAGGACGTCCACTTACAATTATAACGGCGACTGTAGCTGGGCGCGAGGGATGGCTGCTGCTTTAAAAGCCCCGCCCCCCGGCTCTTGCCTTTTTTGGCATCACCAGAGCCCAGGGGCTATGTCACTGAATCTTCTGCTGTTTGCAGGGAAGGGTTAGTGGGGCAGAACGAGCCTTGCTGCTGAAAAGAGAGAGGAAGGCAGCCAGGAGGCTTCGATGACCCAAAGTAAAACCCAGTCCTCTACCCCTGCAGTGGGGGAGGCTTGGTGTTCGGTCTGGACCCATACCTCCGGCCGGCCGGCCCCTCGCCCGGCTGCCTGGACACATCCTGGCATTGGCACAGAGGGTGTGACGAGCCCCCAGAGGAAGACGGGCTCCCGACTACAGGAGTGAGATGTGCTTAGGGCCTGACTGCCCTTGAGTCTCTCCCCGTGCAAGGGAGACATTACTCAGCATGTTGGGTGGGGACGTCATGAACCCGAGCGCAGCTTGGCTGGTCTTAGCCGGAGCACACAGCTGCTGTCGTGAGCCTGGGGCAGGCAGAAAGGGCCACCCCCCTCACTCGCTTCCCAGGAGGCTTTCCGGGGTGATTTTGGTCAGGATCCCTCTCCTGAGATGCCGCTGGGTGGCAGGGCAGGGATTGTTGCCCCTGTGGGTGAAAATGGGGTTCTCCATCCACAGAGTACACATTGTGTGTCCGGCTTCTCCTCCATCGTGGCCTCTGTGCATGAGTGAGACCTTAATTTGGATTCCCCCAGAGGCGGACACTGAGGGCAGATTCAAGAGCAATTGGTTTATCTGGGAGGTGAGCCCAGGCAGCGCTGCTTGCGGGGGGAGGAGAGAGGAGACGGGGAGAGAAGGGAGCCAGGACAGCGGGCGTTCATTCAGGCGCAGGTATATACAGCCACCGAGGGTGAGGGTGCTGGTGGGGCATTCACCCACCAGCTCCCAGGATCATGAGGACTGCTCCTGGGGCTGTGAATGTCCCAGCACGTCCAGCCTGTGTCCTGCAGCCTCAGGCAGAGAATCCAGGGCAAGAAGCCTTGGGAGGCACCAGCAAGTGCCAAGGGTATATGGGCAGGGTAGCAGCAGTACCTGCTACATTTTGCTGGGGGAAGGGTTGAAGCCACCCAAGTGTCCCTGAACTGATGAATGGATAAGCAAAATGAGGTCTGTCCGTACAATGGAATGTATTATTCAGCCTTAAAAAAGAAGGAACATGCTACAACATGGATGAGCATTGAGGTCGTCCTGCTAAGTGAAATAAGACTGTCATAAAAGGACAAATACTGTACAATTCCTCTTGTATACGGTGCCTAGAGTAGACAGAATCATAGAAACAGAAAGTAGAATGGTGCTTGCCAGGAGCTGAGGGGAGAAGAGGAAACTGGGGTTTAATGGGTTCAAAGTTTCACTTTGGCAAGATGAAAAAGTTCTGGAGGTGGGTGTTGGTGATGATTGCATAGCGATGAGAATACACAGAACTGTGCATTTAGAAATGGTTAAAATCACATGACATAGAACTAGAAGAAATTGAAATAAAGTGAAAGGAATCACACACACATATAAAAAAAAGAAATGGTTAAAATAGTCAATTTTATGTTATATATATGTATATATTTTACTACCATTTTTTAAAAAAAGGAGGCAAACCAAGGCCCAATATCTGGGTAACTTCTCCAAGGCTGCTCAGTGGTTAGCTGTCCCCGGTGAGGCCAGGAAAGAGCCGAGGAGAGCTGTCTGCTGCCACTGCAGGTGCCAGGAGCCCTCACTCAGCCTGTCACCTCCTCGCCAGCTGAGGATTCCACGGCAGGGTCAGAGCAGGTTTTCCTGCTATTGTAGCTCAGATGAATTTGAGACAAGAATGAACTTTTCGGCATGTGGAATGGCTGCCTCATTGTGAATTCCGCCGTGTTACAGTTTTATCTTGAGGCGAGTGAAACAGGCACGTTGAGGACCTACTATGTGCAGGAACTTCCAGATGCTGAGAGAATCGCACCAAAATCTCTGCCCCTTGTTTTACGTCTTGTGAGCAGGAGGGCCTGTAGACAGGTACTAAGTGACATTTACGAAAAAATCTGAAGGATGAGTTAACGGGGCTGCTAGGTAGAGGGGTGCTGAAAAGGAGTTGGGGGAGGGGTGAGCCATCCTGACGGGGCAGCGGGGTCGGGGGCAGTGGGGGTTGGCCTCGAGGAACTGAAGGGTCAAGGTGATAGAGAATGACACAGTCAATCTTGCTGCAGTGTGGAGCTGGTTAGACTGGGCGACAGTAAGGAGAGGCAGCCAATGGGCAGCGTGGCGGGGCCGGGGCTCGTACCTGAGCAAGGTTAGTGTTACTGGTCTTACATGAGGGTCTCACATGACGGTCAGAATATAGAAACATTTCAGCATCTTTGGATGAGAAAAACGTCTGGATGTCATAACCTCTATTTAAGTAGAATTTGCAATATATTTAATGAGCTGTAATGAGGCCAGATTTATATAAAACACAGAAATTGGAGACCTCATTTTAGATGGTTTGGAGGACAGCAGAAGTTGAATGACTGTCACTGCACCTTCTCTGGTTCCCAGGGCACTCAGAGTCTCCCCGAGGGCTTTACCATCTTTTATTCATCTATGCTCCTGTCATGAAGTGGAGGAGGGTGGCATGCTGTCTTTCTGGCACCTTCCGTTTGTATCCCACTCTGCTAGATGGTAAGAGAGATGTAGAGATACACAGCGATAAGAGCACTGCGGATCTCGTTGGAATCGTTAGGTAGGGGCAGCTGAAGAGTTAAACGTGTGTCTCTCATAGCCGATCAAGGCAGCCAGAAGTAGGACATGACTAATTGTTTAATGATAAATGGGACAGAAAATAAGGGACTGTAGGAAATGAGAGAAAGAGAGAACCCTCTAGGGTTTCCCAAGCCAGATCTGAACACTGGAAGGATACTGGGCTTGGGACAAGCGCGTGAACAGGAGTAGGGGGGCAGGATGGGTGTGGTGGGCTGGGTGGCAGTGTGCACGCCCTGGAGCCTCGGTAGAGGACTTATTTCCACAGGAGAGAGGAGGCGGCGGGGCTGTGCTAGGGCTGGAAAGGTGGCAGGACACCAAACCGTGTGCCCGGGCAAGGGGCTTGTGCAAGCTGGGAAGCCAGGAGCTGTTTGGAGCTGGTGGGTGATATGTTCAAAATGGTATTTTTCAGACGACTTAATTGTCCCAGTGGGCGGAATGACTTAGAGTGAGAGAGACTGGGCTGGAGAAACAAACCATCAAGGAGCTGATGAAGGATGTTTCGGGAGAATCAAGAACTTGAGATGGGCATGAGCAGAGGTGCCCATCACCCTGAAGCACCCATGTCAGGAAAGGGGAGGCAGGGAGGTGGAAAGAGCCTGAACCTTTCATCTGAGGACCGACATCCTAAAACAGCCAGGTCAGATTCTTGCTTGCTCACCAAGCTTCAGTGTCCCATTGGGATGGACCAGGAAGTCTCAGGTCTCCCCCAGCTTGATGATTCTGAAACTCCCTGACAGAGGTTGGGAGGGGTAGTGGAGGTGATGGTTGGGTAGAAGCCTGGGTCAGGCAAGTCGTGATGCCCCCAGAAGGGGGTAGGGGGAACACATTTGGGGAGCAAAATGAGTTATTTCAGACATCCTGAATGTGATGTATGGGTGGGGGCTGGATCCAAGGGGAACCATCTATCAGATGCAGCAGCAAGAGAATGAAGGTGAAAGAAAGCACCATTGGCTTTGTCTTTCAGAGGGCCATGGGGACCTTTAAGAATGCAGGATGCGTAGGGTAGCAGAGCTGTGTATCAGGGGTCAGGGGCATGGGAGGAGACAGATGGTCTACTCAAGTTGGGTCATTTGAGGAGAGTTTAATCAAGGGATGGTGTGCAGAGGTGTGGGCAGGGTGTAGGAGAACCACGGAGACGGTGCAGACTCAGGGCCAGTAACAGCGGCAGCCAGCCTGCCAGGACCAGAGCAGGGAGCTGCCCCCAGAACCTGAGACAGAGAGTGATGTGGCGAGGGACCCGGCGGAGGCTGAGCCCAGGACATCACTATCTTGCCCTCCCTCGCCTTCCCTTCAGGAGGGATGGGAGCCACTGATGAAGTTCCCACTCTGTGTCAGCCTCCCAGATCCCAGAGCTGGATAACAAAGGGAGGAGAGGGGATCCAGAGGGGCAAGCAAAAGACATGGCATGCCCACAGCCAAGCTTCAGGGTAAGGGAGACAGGAGATGATGCGGACACAGCGGTAGGTTAATGGAGGTGGTAAGAGCCGAAGTGGCGGGGAGCAGGGAGGCTGAACAGCCTAAGCAGAGGATGGTTGTTGGCTAAGAGCTGAGCTGTGCGCACCTGTGATCGGGGAGGAGTCGAAGATGACGGGAGAGCAACCAAACTGGGAAAGGGGTGGGTTGGAGTCCAATAATCAGGCACAGGGATGCGTCCCTGGTCAGTCCTCCCTCCAGAAAAAGCATCATTAAAGAGAAAAGAAGAAATAGATTTGTAACCCACGAAGACTGAGTAATAGCGATGAAAAATACAAAGTGAGCTCCCAGCAATCGATGAGCCTTTCTAGCATATGAGTTGGCTTTTATGAAATGAGCAGAAACCAGCATTTCCAAACTCTACCTGCCCTTAATTGCTTTTTCCTGAAAGTCTGACCCAACTGGTGCTTGAGAATATATTTTTGAACAAACAGCCTGATAGGAGGCAGCCTGTCTCCCACTCTTCACTTCATCAGAATCTGCCCTCGAGCCGGGCTCCTCCAGCTTTCTTGTGCTCACCCGGGGAGTTAAGTGCAGATTCCAATCCGGCAGGCCAGGGGTGGTCCCGAGGATCTGCATTTCTACCAACTCCTCAGTGAGGTGCTGATGGTCTCTGGAGCCACTGTGGGTACTGAGGTCCCGGGAGGCCTTTTCAGTGATTAGTAGCAGTGAGTTCATCACAGGTATGAGAACCAGATTGCAAACATCCATACCAAAAAAAAAATGCATTTCAAAGCAATGAGCTCACCTGTACCCTCTGCCGCCTTTCTGAACCTATAAAGCCCTGCATCACCAGGAGATGTTCTCCACTGTGTACACATTATGTACTGCTTAAAAGCAGGTGCTTCTGGAGGCAGGACCTCTCCTGCACATTGTAAATTACCTGTTAATTGCAGTGGCACCTTAAATAGATTGGCCAGAGTGGTTTGCCCATTTCCTTCTTCTTGAAATGGTTCTCTGGTCCATACGCTTGATGACTTTTCACCACCACCCCTCTCTCCCTGGTCGTCTGCACACACTAAAAGTGGTTTTCTTCCATTTCTTGAGATGATTTGCATCCATGGATGGAGGCAGATAGTTCATGAGCTCCTTTAAACACCACTGTCTGCAAGGCTGGCCTCCTGCCCCTCTGACTGTGCCAGTAAATTTCAGAAAAGGCAGCTCCCCGCATCCATCTCACACAGTAACTGAAGAGGGCTGTTGTAGTTCTACTGGATTTAAAAAGCACAGGGCATTTGAGGATGCAGACTTCTCAGACCCTCACTTAGGACCCTCCTTCGCGGAGAGTAAGCCCATCCCAGGACAACAAGTGTTCACTTGTTATCTATTATTATTTAGTTCTAATCTTTGGATGATGAGCTGAGAGCTAGTTTGTACTTATTGTCATGAGGCAATAAGTTTATTTTGAAAATTAAGGTCAGTGAGGTAGAAAAACCCATTCAAATGTCTCCCTCAAGCCCTACTCTCACCCCCACCCCATTCCACTGCCTCTTCTTGAACTGTCTTTTTAAAAAGCAGATTGCAGCATCTGCCGGCAGTCGTGGTGGGGATACACCTGGGTCCAATCGTCATTTTCTTCTCTCTTTCCTGATTTCTTCATAACCGTTCAAACTCACCAAGCAAAACAGGTTCACCCATAATCTCTGGTTCACACTAGATTATAGAAAATTAATTCACTCCAAGTGGAATCGATTCCTTACTGCAGCAATATTTCAATAATAGTGATCATTACTCAGCACTTACCGTGTGCTATACCAAGGCTTTCCACGCAATAGCTCATTGATGTGCCAGACACCTCCATGAGGTGGGGTATGTCACTTTCCCCACCTCACAGAGAAGAAGACCAGGACATACATGGATCAGTACCTTTGATCAGGGGCCCTCAGTTGGGAACAGCGGTATTAGGCCTGACCAGCACCAGAACCCGGGTTCCTCACACTCCTGTCTGGTGTTAACGGCAGCCTGGGCAGCTTCCACCCTCATCAGATGTGCTCGGGGGAAATTCAGGAGGTGCTCTTGGAAGTTCAGGGGACCCAAATTTGAACAGCCCCTTAGTTAGAACATTTCACACTAAGAGTGTCTGCAGTGTGCCGAGGTAGAACTAGGTATCTTGCGCCTTCCCCTGTGTGCTTCACAAACATCTACCTCCAGGGCTTTTGTCTAGCTGTTATGAAGTCCAAGCTCATACTGCTTGCCACACAACAGGTCAATCAGTAAATGAAGGGACAATTCGTTGGGGTAAGGAATAGCAACTTTATTCGAAAAGGCAGCAGACCAAGAAGATGGCGGACTAGTGTCCCAAAGAACCATCTTACCCGGGTTAGAACTCAGGCTTCTTTTATTCTAAAAGGGCAGGGGGTGTGACTAGTTGCTGTAAACTTCTTGGTGCTGGATTCCTTTGCTCTTGCAGCTGTCCACTAGGTCCAGTCACAATGCCCCTATAAACCTCCAACAAGACAAATGTTATTTTCTGTTCTGCAGCTTTTTATCTCTGTATGAAAGGGAAAGTGTTATACCTTTAAAGGTCAGAGCCTTAAAAATGGGCTATCCTGCATATTTCAGGCTGTAGGCAACTTCTTTTACAAAAGGTGCAGAGTCAGCATGACTAAGCACAGGTGACAGAACACAAAGGTTAGAGCTAAAGGAATAGACTCAATATGGAGTCAGCTTTGTGCTTCTCTGTTACATAGACACATTCCTACCATGAAAAGTCCCATTCCTGCCCCAGGCCACCGTGCACCTTTGCAGAGACACCGAGGGATTCTTGGTCAGGCATCCTTCCCAGTGCCCTCGGCAGCAGGGCTTTTGTCAGGTTCTGGGAGGGGCTGGAGCTGGTGCATTTGTTTATGTCTGAGTGAGTTGGGCACCTGCTACACAAACTGTCAGACCCTGAGTCGGGGATCTCGGAAAGATGGGTTGCTGAGTTGAGGTGAGCAAACTTTCAGTTCAGCCAGAGCTTGGGGTATACCTATTAAGTGCAAACCACGGATGGGGTGAAGTGGAAAGGCCAGAGGGATAAATAAGACACAACCCCTGTGTCTGGGGCCCATGATGACACGTGTCCATCCATAACTCATGCCACGTGGCTTCATAACGTGCGACGGGAGGCCAGGAAAGGAAGGGGAGAGAGCTGGCCGGCAGGCAACCTGGGAAGCCTCAAGGAGGAGGTGGCATTTGAGAAAAGACTGGAATGAGGCAGTAGCACTCAGACGGGCAAAGCCTCCAGGGGGTGGGATATTGCCGGTAGAAGCAGGGATTCTCCCGCTGCAAGATTTTGAAGAGTGTCAGTCAGTCCAGGGGCATCTGAGGGCCTGCAGCTGTGTGGCCACGTGGCCTTGGAGAAGACTAGACATCTAAATCCTTTAACGTCAGAGCCAATATCTAGTCTTAAACCACGAAGCACTTTGGAGGCATCCTCAATTCAATCCCTCTCCTCACTCTCGAAGGTAGGTTTTATTACCTCCATTTCACAGATGGAGAAACTGAGACCCAGAGAGGCTAAGGGACTTGCCCAAGGCCAAGTGAGGAGTGAAACCCCAGCAGGTACCCTTGAGAGACCCTGCTCCTTACCTGGGCTTTCTGCCACACCGTTGTTGACCCCTGTCCTGGGGACCCGAAACCAGTCCCCAAACCGCAGAGGCTGGAAGCAGTGAGAGCTGCCCTCACCACGTGGGAACCAAGGCGGGTCCAGGCCAGATCCAGCGCTGAGCCCACACCTGCATGGTGTTGGAGGTGGAGGTGCTTTCGGGACCTTCGCGAGCCCCTGCCTGGGTGGCATGAGCCTCCAGGGTAGAACATCCCCAGGAGGCCAGCGACAGTCACAGCAGCCCTCGCCCTCCCCACCGGCCCTTGCATAAGTGTGCGGAGCCCCAGGCGCCAGGGAGCTCCTGTCTCTTGCTATCCCCGCCGAGGCAGAGGGAGAGAAAGCCTAGCAAATTAAAACAGTTGAAGTCACATCACTTGTGCCTCTTTGAGCCACCCATAAATACATAGATACTCAAACCTGCTAATCTGACTCCAGCTAATATGTTTTAACCACAGTCTGTGGGCTCTGGAAAGCAGCTGTGAGGAGCAGAGCAAGAAATTGGATTGTAAAAGTGCAGGATAGAGAAATGATTGCAGCATTTTGACAATTACCTGGTGTTCCTCGGTCCGCAGAGGCGAGAGTGCTTTCTCTCTGTACTTCGGCGGTTAAAAAAACGTATCCAGGTTAAGTCCGTTTCATTACTATACCATTATAATCCAGCCTGTATTGATTGCTCACCGCTCACCAAGACACAGGGCGCTGTCACATGTCACCCTGACAGCTACCCACCCGCAGGGGCTCCTGGCACTTCTGCTTTTCGGAGGCGTCAGCCGAGGAGCTGAGAAGCCAAGCAATGTGCCCAGTTGACGGGCTGGTGACTGTGGACCAGGATCCTGACCCACGACATCAAACACCAGAGCCCACACTCCTCCCAAGGGTGAAAGTTTTGCTTTTCGTTCCGTTACTGAGAGGGGAAGGGAAATAGGTCAATTTCCATTTTTCAATTGTGTGTTCTTTTCACACCTAAGGGGTTGGAACAGTCTTATACTTGGTACAGTGGATCTGAGTTCACTTTTGTGAGATTCTTAATAATGCGAGGTGCCCCCTCTGACTGGAGTGGCCAGGTCCCCTCTTTGCATCCAAGCACGTGGCTGTTTTCCCGGTCTCCCTCCACATTATTAAGAATCTCACGAAAGTGAACTTAGAGCCATTGTACTGCAGACAAGCTGCTTTCTATTTTTTGCTCTTCTGCTTAAATTTTCAAAGAATCTAAAACAGCACATGCCATTTTTTACCATGTTCTCTTCTGAAATATTTAATTCTTCCTTGGGCGGTTTAACATTGCTTCGCCCAAGGATTAACTTCCATTTCTGAATAGCCTATTAGCTGAGAGAGGCAGAAAACGTATTTCATAGAGTGGCAGAGATGGGGGGCTGGCAGAGAAAAGCGGGGCGGCCCGCGGCTTGCCTCTATAGAGCTGCTTGCCCATCAGCAAACCCGGGACCCACTCCCTTGATTAAACACATACTGATTTTTAAAAAGCAAAGTTGCCCTGCAAAGACCACTGTTAAGGGGATTAATGCTCAATGAATAATGAATCGGGGAAAGAACTACAACAGTAATACTTAATTGGAAGAGGTAAAGTCAACCATGGTGAAGTGCTCACATCGCCTTGTAGACGCAAAGCAAGTTCTAGAGGGCTCCGTGGGTCTTCAGCCAAATCAGACAGACGTGAGGGCAGCTACCAAGTCGAGTGGCCAGCCGGTCAGGATTGCAGCATTTCTCTGCTTATCTGTTTCTTAATAACGGCCCGAGAAGAGGGGAGGGAAAAAAGCACGGGAGAGATGAAAGCTTTGGTGATTTGTGCCTTTGTATTTGAAGGCCCTAATCAAAAGCTTAATGTCTCCCTCTTGCATAACTAAGCCAGATGTTGCTGATGTTAGGTGACTCGCCGTGTTCTTGCTGCACTTATCTCCTGTTCCTCCTTGGGCCAGGCCTAAAAAGTTTGCCTCTTGAGGCAGATTTTTCCAGCAGCCTTTTATGGATAGCTGTGATGGTTTAACTGCCTTCCTCCGTGTGTCTCTCTGTTCAGCAAACTGTACCTCATTTAGTCTGGGGTGTTCACAGTGTTTTGCTTCTTGGACCCAAAGTGTCAGAATTTACTCACAGTGGTAGCAAGAGAAAGGGATGGTTTCCTCCCTTAATCCTGAGTCACTTTTTTTTTTTTTAAAAAAGAAAGGTGTCTCAGCTGTGACGCTGGAAATGTTCTTGCCAGTCAACGTGGGAAAATGTGATTCTTGGCCGATTAATTATAAGGCTGATTTTCCCAAATCCAGATTGGGTAGTGATGAATTACTAATCCTTGTCAACGATCACGTTCTATTTTTTTTTTTTTTTCTTACAAAAGAAAATGAAAGGGGGGTCCCTAAAAATTAAAAAGAGACCATAAGGATCGCACTTTTAGCACATTTCCCACCCTGCAGCTGGCCGCCCATGAGACACAGTGGACATCGCCTGGTTTCCACTTTGCTTCAGGATCACTGAGTTATAACCCAGAGGTACAAGAGGCACACTGAACCCCAGGGAGTGTGTGGGGCTCCCCAAGCTGCTTCACAGTGCATTTTGCTCCTCCTGGGAAGCCTGGCCCTCCGGCTCCCATGTTGTCAACTCTCCAGGGGCCCCAGGTTTGCAGTCACCTCAGGGCCAGGCACAGGGTGGAGGTATACGGAAAAGACGCGCAATCAATAGTATCTAGAGGCGAGGGCTTTTATAAAACCCTCTCCCAAGACCAGCCCCACGCTCATTAAACTGAATCACTGAGAGAGGGACACAGGCAGCTGTGCTTTTTCAAACAGCCCCCTGGAATCCACCGTGCAGCCAAGTTTGAGAGCCACTGATCTCAGGGTACCTCCCGAGACAGCTCTGGGGAAGGTGTCATTCAGAATGATACCTGCCCTGCCTCCTAGTCCCACTTATTTAGTAGAATCTCCAGGTTTTCTATACTTTTACCACTGATTTTTTGTGTGTGTGACACATTTCATTTTGCCAGCTCCATTTTTCCTCCACGGCTGACACAACCTTTAATAGTCACGTTTCTCACCAAGAAGATCGTTTAAAGCTTTAAGCAGTTTGTGACCTTTACACTTTTGTCCAGCTTAGTAAATCTGCTGGCTTTTAACAGTAGTCACTAAGACGTCACAATTTCATTGTAGTTATTTTGTTGTACTTCACCAGATTTTTTTCTAAAAGCAAGGATGTGCTTTGGCTTTGCTTTTGAAAAGATTGTAATTTTTTAAAATTAAAGATGCCGGGGCGTGGGAGAAGATTCCTTTATTCTAGAATTTTCCCAGCAGTATTTCTATAGAAAGTGAGTTGAGCCCTTCTACCACTAGAATATTGGGTCTCTAAATTCTTACAAGTAGGGCTTTAATAAATATCTGCCAATTTTTAAAATTTACATCTGAGGAGAGAAGAACAGGTGTAAAGTCAAGGTATTATGTGAAACAGGAAGAACAAAGTGAAACAGCCATTGCAATTAGGCATTCCTTTTTCATAAGGCTGTAACAAATAATGTGTTTATTTCCCCACCAGTACGCCTTCTAGAACACATAAAAGCTTGGGATAAAGGGAGGCAGAAATCTCTGGCTCAGTTTCTGATTCATGCACTCTCTGAACGTGAAATGTTAGGTATAATATTTCATTTCTTGAAATTGTTTTATACTGCCTACCTCACAGGGCTATTATGTGGTTTCAAAGAGACGTAGGTGAATACACGCTGAAAAGCCTGAAGCACTATATGATAGAATGTAAAATTAAAATGTTATTTAATTAAGGGTTCACTGTCTGCTGCGGCCTTTTTGTACTTGGGTACGAGGCTGCCCTAAAATAGGCACATTTAAGCCATGATCTAGCAGAAGAACAGAAGTTAAAAGGGAAATTAATAATATAACGGATAACATTTCAGTGCTTCTTCCCTGATGGTAAGGGGAATTTACATCACCCCCTGCAGAGGGCAATTAATTGGTTGAAAGACCACTATCACTCAAGTCGGTGCTTTAAAAATGCCTTGTACTGTGCGTCAAGACAGAAAGGCAAGGGGCGTTGGGAAGAGAGAAGGATTCTCAAATGGGTAGATATTATTTACATAATATAATTTTTCTATTCTAAGAATTCATGAATATTTTAAGTTACCTGGACTTGTTTCATATGTAACATGCGTTTTCCACCCTGAATTTGACTAGTGTGTATTCAGAGACAGCCTGGAAAGCAGGGAGATAACTCTAGCTTGAAAATACCATGGTGCCCCCTGGCCTGGTTGCTGCCGTAACTCACTCACTGTCCTGTGTTTTTGCCACAAGACTACTCCACTTGCCGTCTGTCAGGGCAGTAGAGGGAAGACATGGGGGATATTTCTTTATATATGTATTTATTTGCTTTTTTAGGATAAGCACATATTACAGTTTTTAAAAATCGTTAAGATGAGAAAGATCCTCTTTTAGAATGATGGAGGTAGAAATGAGTGGAAAACGGACTTCTACTCTGTGTTTTTCTGCATTGTTTAGAAGATCTCCCTTTCCTCACGTCCTCCCTGCTTCATCTCTCCCCGTCTCTGGAAATAACCACCATTTGCCATTTATAATCATGTGCCTTTACAAACAAAAACCAAAGATGGGACTCTCATACATGAGTATTCAGCCAGTTCCCCAATATTAATTGAGCACCTACTATAGACAAGGCACCGTTTAGGTGGTTAGGATACAACACGCAAGAATTGTCGCAGTCCCTGGTTTCAGATAGCTTATATTTTAGCCTTTAGTAATTTCTTTAAAACCCCTCTTTTTTTCAGATTAATTATAGATTCACAGAAAGTTGCAAAGCTAGTATAGAAAGGTCCTGTGCATCCTTATCCAGTTTCCCCTAATATCATAGGACGTTATCTAAACCAACCATATGGAATTGCATTTGTAAATTTGTGTAACCGTCACCACAGTTTAAGACGAAGACTTGTTCATCGGTATGAAGATCTTCATGCTACCCCTATATAGTCACACACACCCCTCTCCCCTCACCCTCTCTAACTCTGGCAACCTGTTCTCTATCTCTACAATTTTGTCATTTTGAGGACATTATATAAATGGAGTCATATTGTATGTGACTTTTTCTAATTGGCTTTTTTTTTCACTCAGCATAATGTCCTTGAGATCTATCCAAGTTGTTGTATCAATAGCTAGTTCCTTTTTTTTTTTTTAACATCTTTATTGGAGTATAATTGCTTTACAATGTTGTGTTAGTTTCTGCTGTATAACAAAGTGAATCAGCTATATGTACACATACATCCCCATATCCCCTCCCTCTTGCATCTCCCTCCCACCCTCCCTATCCCACCCCTCTAGGTCATCACAAAGCACCGAGCTGATCTCCCTGTGCGATGCAGCTGCTTCCCACTAGCTATCTATTTTACATTTGGTAGTGTATATATGTCCATGCCACTCTCTCACTTCGTCCCAGCTTACCCTTCCCCCTCCCTGTGTCCTCAAGTCCATTCTCTGTGTCTGCATCTTTATTCCTGTCCTGCCTCTACGTTCATCAGAATCTTTTTTTTTTTTTTTTAGATTCCATATGCATGTGTTAGCCTACGGTATTGGTTTTTCTCTTTATGACTTACTTCACTCTGTATGACAGACTCTGGGTCCATCCACCTCACTACAAATAACTCAATTTCGTTTCTTTTATGGCTGAGTAATATTCCATTGTATATACGTGCCACATCTTCTTTATCCATTCATCTGTTGATGGACACTTCGGTTGCTTCCGTGTCCTGGCTATTGTAAATAGTGCTGCAATGAGCATTGTGGTACATGACTCTTTTTGAATTATGGTTTTCTCAGGGTATATGCCCAGTAGTGGGATTGCTGGGTCATATGGTAATTCTATTTTTAGTTCTTTAAGGAACCTCCATACTGTTCTCCATAGTGGCTATATCCATTTACATTCCCACCAACAGTGCAAGAGGGTTCCCTTTTCTCCACACCCTCTCCAGCATTATTTGTTTGTAGATTTCTTGATGATGGCCATTCTGACCAGTGTGAGGTGATACCTCATCGTACTTTTGATTAGCTAGTTCCTTTTTACTGTGGAGTGGTGTTCCATGGTATGGATGGGCCAGAGTTTGTCTAGCCATTTACCTATGCGGCGACATTTTGGTTGTTTCCAGTTCAGGGTTATTGTAAGTAAAGCTGTTATGAACAATTGTGTGTACAGATTTTCGTGTGAACATAAGTTTTAATTTTTCCGGGACAGATGCCCAGGAGTACAATTGCTGGGTCATACAGCAAATATGTGTTTATTTTTTGAAGGAACCACCAAACTGTTTTCCAAAGCGTCTGTACTGTTTCACATTCCCATAGGCAATGTATGAGCGATGTCCCCATACCCTCTCCAGCATCTTGTGCTGTCACAATTTTTCATTTCATCTGGACTAATAGGTGTGTAGTGATAGCTCATTATGGTCTCAATTTGCATTTCCCTAATGGTTAGTTGTGTTGAACGCTTTTTCCTGTGCTTATTTGCTATCTGTGCATCCTCTTCAGTGAAATGTCTGTCTGTTCATGTCTCTTGCCCACCTTCTAATTGGATTGTTTGAGATTTTAATATTGAGTTTAGATTTCCTTGTATATTCTAGATAATGCTCCTTTGTGGAATATGTGGCTTCCAGATATTTTCTCCCAGCCTATATAACACAAGGTTTTTATTTTGTTAAAGTCCAATCATCAACTTTTTTTTCTTTTATGGTGTCATGTCATATCTAAGGATTCTTTGCCTAGCCCAAAGATTTTCTCCCATGTTTTTTTCTAAGTTTGATAGTTTTACATTTTATATTTAAGTCTGTCATCCCTTTTGAGTTAATTATTGTGTAAGGTGTGAGGTTTAAGTTGAGGGGGTTGATTCTTTTATCTGTGGGTATCCAGCTGTTCCAGCATCATTTGCTAAAAAAAGCCATCCTTCCTCCACTGAATTACTTTTGCACCTTTGTCAAAAATCAGTTAGGCAGTAATGTAGGATTATTTCTGGGTTCTCTATTCTTTCCATTGCTCTCTGTGTCTCTCCTTCTGCCAATACCATACAATAGCTCTACAGTAAGTCCTGAAATCAGGCAGAATGATCCTTACTTTATTCTTTTTCACAATTGTTTTAGCTATTCTAGTACCTTTGCCTTTTATATAAAAATTTTAGAATAATCTTGTCTATAGCTACAAAGTAGAGGGATTTTGTAAAGAATTACATTAAACCTATATCAACTTGGGCAGAATTGACATCTTTACTATGTTGAATTTTCAAATCCATAAACACAATATGTCTCTCCATTTATTTAGATCTTTGATTTCTTTCATTAACATTTTGTGGTATTCAGCATGCAAGTTCTGTACAGGTTTTGTTAGATTAACATGTATTTCTCTTTTTTTTTTTGAGCAATTGTAAACGGTATTATATTTTTAAATTTGGTGTTCACATGTTCACTGCTAGCATATAATCATACAATTGATTTTTGTATATTTATTATATTTATCTAGTATTCTGTGACCTTGCTGAAATTCCTTATGAGTTCCAGGAGTTATTTGTTCATTTTTCTTTTGTTTTGTTTTTAGATTGATTGGAATTTTCTGTGTAATCTCATGTTATCTAGAAATAGAGAGTTTTATTTCTTACCTTCTGTTCTTTATAAATTTCTTTTTTCTTGCCTTAGTGCACTGGCTAGAACTTCCAGTGCTGTGTTGAACAGGAGTTGTGAAAGCAGGCATCCTTGCCTTGTTTCATTTTATGCGGAAAGCATTCAGTCTTTCACCAGGAAGTATGTTAACTGTACAACAATTTGTAGATGCCTTTTTTCAAGTTGAGGAAGTTCCCCTCTGTTCCTATTTTTCCAAGTGTTTCTATCTTGAATGGGTGTTGAATTTTGACAGATACTTTTTATGCACTAATTGATATGATCTTGTAATTTTCTTCTTTAGCCTGTTAATATGGTGGATTACATTGATTGATATTTGAATGTTGAACTGGCTTGTATCCCTAGAATACACTCGGTCATGGTGTATAATTCCTTTTATATATTGTTGAATTCTATTTGCTAATATTTTGTTAAGGAGTTTTGCATCTATTTCCGTGAAGGCTATTGATCTCTAGTTTTCTTTTTCATACCGTCCCTGCGTGGTTTTGGTATTAGGATAATATTGGCTTCATAAGATGAGAAATGTTTCCTCCTCTTCTATTTACTGGAAGAGAATATATACAGTTGTCATTAATTCTTCCTTGGTAGACTTCTCCTAGGAAACCACATGGGCCAGGAAATTTCTTCTTTGGGAGATTTAAAATTACAAATTCAATTTCTTTAATACTTATACGGCCATCCAAATGATCTATTTTATATTGGGTGAGTTTGTGGTAGTTTGTATTTTTTGAGGAACAGGTTCATTTTATCTAAGTTGTCAAATTTATGTGTGTAGATTTATTCATAGTAATTCCTTATCCTTTTGATATCTTCAGGGTATGTAGTAATAGCCTCTGTTTTAATTCATGATATTTGCAGTTTGTGTTTTCTTTCTTTTTTGTTTTATCAGTGTTGTTAGAGATTTGTCAATGTTACTAAGCTTTTTCAAAGAACCAGACTTTTGTTTCTCATTTCTTTATTTTTCTATTTTCAATTTCACTGGTTTCTGCTCTTTATTATGTCCTTTATTCTTCTTGCTTTGGGTTTATTTTGCTCTTTTTCTAGGTTCTTGAGGTAGAAGCTTAGATTATTATTTGAGACTTTTCCTCTTTTCTAAAATAAGCATGTAGTGCTAAAAAATTTTCTTTTGGCACTGCTTTAGCTGTGTCTCACAGATTTTAATATGTTGTATTTCCATTTTAATTAAGTTCTATATATTTTATTTCCCTTGAGACTTCCTCTTTCAACCATGGATCACTTAGAAGTCTTTAGTTTCTAAGTGTTTGGAGAATTTTCAGTTATCTTTTTGTTATTTACAATATTTCTAGTTTGATTCCATTGTGGTCAGAAACATACTCTGTATGGTTTCTGTTTTGTTTTGTTTTTTCAGTTTGTTAAAGTTTGGCTCTAGGTATTGTTTTTCTTTGAATACTTCCGTGAGCATTTGAAAAGAATGTGCATTCTGCTGCTGTCAGGTGGAGTGTTCTATAAACGTTGATTAGTTCCTGTTGGTAGATGATGATGTTGAGTTCCTCTATACCCTTGCTTATTTCTGTCTAGTTTTTCTATCAGCTTTTGAGAAAGGGATGTTGAAGTCTCCAACTCTGATGGTGGATTTCTCTGTATCTCCTTTCAGTTCTATCAGGTTTTGGTTATCATAGTTGCAGCTCTGTTGTTTGATGCATACACATTTAAGATTTGCTATGTTTTCTTGATTGATTGACCCTTCTGATGTTATGTAATATTCATCTCTGTCTCTGGTAATTTTCTTTGCTCTGAAGCCTACTTTACCTGATCTCAGTATAACTACTCCTGCTAGCTTTTGATCAATGATTGCATAATATATCCTTTTCTATCCTTTTACTATTAACCTGTCTTTAACGTTATATTTGAAGGGAGTTCCTTGTAGACAGCATATAGTTGGGTCATGTTCTTTTATCCACTCAGCCAATCTTTGACTTTCAATTGGTATATTTACATCATTTACATTTAATGTAATTATTGGTATGTTAGGGCTCAAGTTGGCCATTTTATGTTTCCTTTCTGCTTGTACTTTCTCTCTTTTCCATCTCTATTTTCTTTTTCTTGTCTTCCTGTGGGTTACTTGAACATTTTTTTAGAATTCCATTTGATTTATCTATAGTGTTTGTGAGTGTGTTTTTGTATAGATTTTTTAGTGGATTGTCTAGGTATTGCAAGCTTGTATGTATGTATGTATATGTGTGTACTTGTGTATATATGTAATTTATCATCTGTTGGTATCAGCATTTTACCAGTCTGAGTGACATATAAAAACCTTAGTTCCCTTTATATCCTTTTACTGTCCCCTGTTTATAATTGTCTTAAATATTTCCTCTACCTACATTTAGAACCCATCAGACAGTGCTATAATTTTTTCAACCATCAAACATAATTTAGAACATTCAAGAGGAGAGGGATAATGTATTTACCCATATTTTTACTTTTTCCATTTTTTTATCCTAATTCCAAGGTTCCTTCATTTTCATTTCTTACGTGTTTAGAGAACTTCCTTTACCATTCTTATAGGATCAATAACAAATTCTCTTAGTTTTCCTTCATCTGAGAATGCTTTGATTTGCCTTAATTCCTGAATAATATTTTCACTGGTATAGCATTTTGGGTTGACAGTTCTTTGAAAAGCACTTGAAAAATGTTTTGCCACTTTCTACTTGACCTCCCTGGTTTCAGATGAGAAATTCTTTCCTCTGTCCCCTCCATTCTGCTGTTGAGCCCATCCACTGAGCTTTCTATTTCAATTAATGTATTGTGCAGTTCTAAAATTTCCATTAGGTTATTCTTTATAGGTCTGTTTCTTTGCTGAGACTCTGTTCTTTTTTTGTTTCAAGAGTGTTCCTAATTGCTCATTGAAGCATTTTTACGATGGCTGCTTTAAAATCTTTGTTAGATAATCCTAACATCTCTGTCATCTAAGTGTTGGCATCGATCTATTGTTCTATCGCTCTATCTATCTATTCAAATTGAAATTTTCCTGCTTCTTTGTATAAGTGAGTTTAGATTGAGACCAAGACACTTTGGGTTTTATGAGACTGAGAATCTTATTCAAAGCTTTTTCTGTTTTAGGTGACTTCTTTTAACACTGCTCCAGCAGGGGAAGGAATGGCATCACCTTGCTACTGCCAGGTGATTGTAGAAGTCCAGGTTTCCCTTTCAGCCTCTGTTGTTGATACCCAAAGGAAGAAGGAGCTCCTTCTGGGCAGGGGTGGAGGTTTCAACTCCCCACTAAGCCTGATACCACCTGGCTGGGAAGGATATGAGTGCCTTTTGTTGCTCTTCATACGGCCAGCACTGGCACCTCAGTTTGGGGAGAGTAGCTTGCCTCATTACCCCTGCTGAAAGTCCTTGCCTTCCACAAGGCCTCCCCTGACTCCACCCCAGCATGGAGGAAGAGGTGTACTTCATTATTAATGGGTGGTGATGAAAGTTCAGGCTCCCTACTCAGCCTCCTCTGACACCGCTCTAGCAGGGGTGGAGGTGAGGTATATTGGGGGTACCTAGCACAGCCTGGCATGGTTGAAAGTCTAGGTTTCCCACTTGGTCTTTGCTGGTGGGAGTGGGGTCCCAGTTTTTTCTGCAATGTTTGGCTAGAGTAGATCGGTTACTGTCTAAAAGTTTTCTGTCTTGCTGGGATGCCCCTTTCTGGTCCTTTGGCTGTAAAGAGCAGCTTTTTTTGTAGTATTTTTGTCTGTACCTATTGACATTTCCAAGGTGTTGGCTTCTTCACCTCCAAGTCTGGAATATATGAGGCAAAAAGACAACCCAGGAAACTCACCACCATGTCATTCTTTGGCACCCAACGTTCCTAGCCAGTCTTCTTTCTTCTCTCCACTTTTTATATCTCTATCTCCATGATGTAGAGATATAGAGATACAGATAAAGAGATCCTTACTGAACAATTTTAATAGTTCTAATTATTTTCAAATGATGGTCTTGGATTTTGGAGGGTGACAGTCACATACTTTGAAAAGAACTATGTTTTCTTCTCTTCTTTTCCAATATTTACACTTCACTTCCTATTCCATCACTGCCTTGCCCAAGACCACTGGTGTAATGTGGAAGAGCAGTGACAATGACAGGCATCCATTCTTCTCTTGCTTCTAATCTTTCAGTGTTAAGTAGATTGTTTTGTAGGTTTCTGTTTGTATCCTTTATCAATGTTTTCTCTGAACTTAGCTTGTTAAGAATTTTTTATTAAGAATGGATGTGCAGTTTTATTAAATGCCTTTAGTGAATTTACCAAGATGATCATGTGTTTTTTCTCCTCTGATCTATTAATAATAGAATTATAATAATAAATTTTTCTAATGTTGAGTCTTCCTTGCATTCATAGGACAAACCCTCCTAGGTCACGGTGTATTACTCTTTTAAGGCACTACTAATTTTTCTTTTTTTTAACTTTTTTTTTTTGTCGCTAATTTTGATTGGTTACTGTATTTAGGATTTTTGCTCATGTATGCATTAATAAGATTGTGCTCCTAATCCCTGCTATACACCAAATGGATGACCTATTTTAGATGGGGCCTATGTTCTCCATACTGCCTTGGACCACTCCCTATGGTCACTCAATTAAATACTACATTTCCTATTAAATATTAAATTTCTTTTTATTAAATGTCCTGTCTGACTTTCATAGGCACTTTGAGTTGCTGGTCTGTACTTTGCTATGTTAGTGCCATCCTATCCATTTTTGGTATCTAGGTTATACTAGGTTTGTAGAAGAAATTGAGAATCTTTACATATTTTCGACATTCCACAGCAGTCTAGCACAGGAATTAACATGTACTTTAAACTTTAAAGGTGTTAAAAGTGAGAAAAAAGAAGGAGTGAGTAGTAAAACCATCTGGTCCTGGGACCTGGTTGATGGGGTTGGAGGTGGAAGAGGTAAACTTTGACTACCTTTTCAATTTTCTTTTCCTATAGTTACTGGTCTTTTCAGGTTTCCTGCCTCTTACTGAGTCATTGTAGTCATTTATATGTTCCTAGAAAATCATTTTATTTCTATTTTCAAATTTATTTTTTTAATCTATTGGAATTTGCATATATATTCTCTAATAATTTTGAAATGAAATCCACATCTATAGTTATATCCTCTTTATTAGTCCTAATTTTATTTTGTTTACTTTGTTTTTTTTTTCCCCCAGAGTCTGGTCTCTTTGGTTGGTCTTTATAAACATCTTTTGGTTTTAATGATGAAACTGACTTGTTTGTTTTCTGTTTCATCAGTTTCTGATTTTATCTCTATTGATTCCCTTTCTTCTACTTTTTTGAGCTCTTTTTAAAAGATTTCTTGAGATGATTGTCTAGTGCAATTTTAATCTTTCTTGTTTTCCAAATGCACATGAAACATGGAGTCCCTCTTTGATTTTGAGCTGAGTGCTCTCATGATCATTCATTGCTACGTGGTCTCCAATTTCTTTTTATTTCTTTTTATTTTAAATACATCTTTATTGGAGTATATTGCTTCACAATGCTGTGCTAGTTTCTGTTGTACAACAAAGCGAATCAGCCATATGCATATATATATCCCCATTTCCCCTCCCTCTTGAGCCTCCCTCCCTATCCCACCCCTCTAGGTGGTCACAAAGCACCGAGCTGATCTCCCTGTGCTATGCTGCTGCTTCCCACTAGCTAGCTATTTTACATTCGGTAGTGTATATATGTCCATGCTACTCTCACTTCGCCCCAGCTTCCCCTTCCCCCTCTGCTTGATTTTCTTTTATAAATTAACTCTTGGGTTAGAGTTCCAAGAGGCCTGTACTCTTTCTCTTCCAGGAGTTTTATTGAGATTTTATTTGTGGCCAAATAATTGGTCAGATTTTTTAACTGTTCCATAAAAATTTAAACATATGCTGTCTTTTAGTTGGGAACTGAGTTTAAATTTGAAATTCATCTAGCTTGATGATTGTGTATTCAAATCATCTGTATCCTTTCCTTTTTTTTTTTTGTCTACTTGATCTGTCACTTTCTGAGAAGGCTGTGCTAAAGTTTCCCACCATGATCATGGATTTAATAGTTTCTGCTTGCATTTCTAACCCTTGTTACATAATTCCATGCTGTGGTGTTCAGTGAGAAAGCTTTGTGACTCTTATCTTCTGGATTGTATCTTTAATCCATGTAAAATAGTCCCCTTGCTTTTGACCTTGAATTCTATTTTTATCTAATATTAAGACTGCATTTTTTGGCTTTCTCTTTGATAACATGTATTAGGTTTATCTCCAGTCACTCTGTTTTGCGCCATTTTAAGTCTTCTGTAAATAACATAAAGCTCAGTTCTAAGTATTTCCCATCACAAAGTCTGTCTTTTAATAGGAAAATTAAACTATTTGTATTTATTATAAATATTGGTATGTTTGAACTTATCCCTGTCATTTATTTTCATTTTCTACTTTACATGCCTCCCTTTTCTTTATGGTTGTACTCATAATGTTTTCTTTTTCTTTTTTGTTTTTTCCTTTGGTGTTTTGGAATTTCTATGTCCTATTCTTCTTTAGTTGTTTAAAGCAGAGCATCAAACTCTCATCACTTATAGGAAAATGTAATTTAAATCAGAATTTGTAACCTACCCTTCCCACAAGACAAAATCTTGAGCAAATTTTTACGTGTTTTTAGCTTCCAAGGACCCTTTCTTGCTCTCAATGGCTCCATTTTCACAACAGCCTACTCTGGGTTTTCTCAGTGCAGTATCTCTCTGAAGATAGCAATAGTGTATGTGTGTGTGTGTGTGTGTGTGTGTGTGTGTAAGTTCTATTCTCTGTGTTGGAGTCCAGTTCAGGTTGTTTTCGGCTTTCTCTGTTATGGAAAATATTTCCTCAAATGTCTCCTACTTCTTTCATATGCAGAAAGGTGTGGATTGTTTGGGGTAGCAGTTTTCCCCACTCCAGTTTTTCTATCAACCTGTCCCACCTACCAATATGTCTACGGCACTGATGGTGCCCTTTCAGTGCTACTAAGGATTTATTTTCCTTCTTGCTGAGGGGAAGAAAATATATGTGCTCGGTCTGCCATCTTGAACCAGAAATCTAAAAGAGGGTTTAGGATGCCACAAACAGGTAACTTGTTTTTTTCTTTAATGGCTTGTTGTTGTTTTTTTTAATTTTATTGAAGTATAGTTGATCTACAGTGCTGTGTTAATTTCTGTTGTACAGCAAAGTGACTCAGTTTTATATATATATATATATACACATACACACACACGTATATATATATATATACTTTTTCATATTCTTTCCATTATGGTTTATCACAGGGTATTAAATATAGTTCCCTGTGCTATACAGGAGGACCTTGTTTATCCATTTTATATACAGTAGTTTGCATCTGCTAATCCCAAACTCCCAGTTCATCCCCGCCCCCCACTCCCCCTGGGCAACCACAAATCTGTTCTCTTATGTCTGCGAGTCAAACAGGTAGCTTTTTGAGTGAGGAAAACAAATCACTTAAAATATCCTTTCTATAAAGAATTCCAAAATAGACATCCCTTTTCCTGTACTTAAAAGTCAAATAAGTAAAAGGCAAGAATACGAGTAGTGTTTTTGTCTGCAACCAGAATGAAGGGGTGCGTACTACTGCCCGACAAGACTGGAGTCGGGGCTGTGTTTGTATTGGCAGCATCGGTCATGTACACTAGCTGCCTCTATTAAAATGTAACTATTAGCAAATGAAATTAAATACTTCAGTTGCCTAGTAACTAATCCAATTTGAGAAAGAAGCAAAAATAGAATACATAAATTTAGAACTTTTAGGCAGTGTGCCAAGCAAAATATTCTTGCTTGTATCCGTTTGATCATCTGCCATTTGAATGGAAGAAAGGATGTTTTAGTGTCAAATCCGCAACATTTGTGTTGACCTTGCTTGCTAAAAGTGAATATCCCTTGATGACTAGACATAAATGAGAGGTAGGCAGGCTTCCCAAAGACATCCAGCCCCACTAGCTCCCGAAATTGCCAGGTAGGGGCAGGAGCCGGAAGACGCTTTGAGTGACTACTAGGAATTATTTTTTTTGACTTAATTAAAAAGGAAGGGCATTATGTGATTTAAGCCACATGATACTAAGGGGAAAAATGTATAAACCATCTGTTTTATCTATTTCCATATAACAGTAAAATATATTTCCTCCCAAAGCAGCTTTTCAGCAAGATGGAAAATTAAGAAACAGTTTAAGATTGTGTAGTACATGAAGTAATTACTGGGGTTATATAATATTGGAGTTCAAAGAAATACCGTGATAAATAAATTGACGTTCAGTGTGATGTCAGTTACTTCAGGTATGACTTTTTTCCGCCTCCTTGAAAAAATTGAGAAAAAACACGCCACAGTTGCCTGTATTTACAGATGACATATTTCCAAAGAGAAAGTAAAAAAGAAAATGAAAAATTATTCCCTCCAAAATAAAATAATTTAAAACTTAAGAAAGAGTTGTAAGAATAGTACAATGAATTCTATACACTCTGGACCCAGATTAGTAATTGCTTTATCACTTTTCTCCCTCCCTCTCTCTTACACACACACACAGACATTTATATATGCACACACATATACACGTACTTATATACACAGACATTTTTCTCCTAAACGATTTGAGAGTTAGTTTACCTTTAAATATTTCAGCTTGTATTTCCGGACAACATAATCAAATACAATATCCAATTCAGGAGATTTAACATTGATGTAATAGTGTTGTATTGATGCGGCTGTATTAGTACTGTGTTGATTGCATTGATAGAGTATCACAATCTATATTCAGATTTTGCCATCTGTCTCAATAATATCCTTGAAAGCAGTTTCTTTTTCAGTGCATCCAGGATCCAGTCCAGTAGTGCCCATTGCATTTGGGTGTCACGTCTCTTTGATCTTACGTAATCTGAAACAGATCCTCAGCCTTTCTTGTCTTTTGTCACATTTGACACATTAAGAGAGAACAGGGAATGTCCCTCATTTGGGGTTTTTCTGATGTTTCCTCATGATTAGATGAGGACATATTTTTCCATCATTAATTGCAGTACTCTTTTAAATAGTCTAAATTCGTAAGAGGATCATACAGTGGAAGATGGTTAGCAAACCTCAGAGCCCTGTCACCCCAAACTGTGGCTGGGTCGACCGTGGCTTGTGGTTGGGCGTGGCTGGCAGCCCTGCCACGTGCCAAGGGCTCTGACCTCAGCCCTCTGGCGTGTCCCCACTCAGCACACAGTAGGCATTTCCTAACAAAATATCCAGGGACTCATTCCAAAATAGGAAAGCAACCATTTCAGCCCAAAACCTATTTTTTTCCCCTCCCCTTTCTAAGTGTCTTAGAGATGTAAAAGCTCATGAAAGAAAAGGCCACGTACATTACCAAAAGTATTTCAGCTATGTAAATGTTCTTCTATTACTAGTAGTTATTAACAAGTTAAGTTTTTAAACTGATACCAACTTTAGCTGCTTAACTATAGAAAGGTTGGCTGATAAATGGAAGGGCTGGGAATCACAAGCAAACACCACTGGCAAGGCAAAGGAACCAGTGGACAAGACTTACAAGGGATGTTCACATTCAGACCAGTGAATTAAATCTATAGCCTACTTGTCTGCAAGTCAAAACTTACGCCACACCCAGGTTTTGAATGATGGGTTCGGTTAAGAGAAATTCTTGTGGGAAATACGTGACATGCGTGTGAGAGTTTATGTTTACCCGTGGTTGGATCTGGAAGAAGAAATAGGCAAAGGTCTGTTTCTTGTCCTTGAAACTGAAGAGGTTCATGTCTGAGTCCTCCAGGGCCTTCACTGGGGTGGGCCAGTTTCACCCACACCCAAAGGCACACGCGCATTCTAAACCCTGGACAGCGTCACACGGTTCTTCTGGGCTTTGCTATGTGACTCTTCGCTTGGTGCTCACCTTCATTGTTTTCTACAACTCTTTCCCTTCCTGTTTTTCTGCACTTATTTCCAGTCTTAAAAATGCAGACTGGAAGGGCTTCCCTGGTGGCGCAGTGGTTGAGAATCTGCCTGCCGATGCAGGGGAAACAGGTTCAAGCCCTGGTCTGGGAGGATCCCACATGCCGCGGAGCAACTGGGCCCGTGAGCCACAACTACTGAGCCTGCGCGTCTGGAGCCTGTGCTCCGCAACACGAGAGGCCGCGATAGTGAGAGGCCCGCGCACCGCGATGAAGAGTGGCCCCCACTTGCCGCAACTAGAGAAAGCCCTCGCACAGAAACGAAGACCCAACAAAGCCATAAATTAATTAATTAATTAATTAATTATTTTTTTAAAATGCAGACTGGAAGCATCACAGCAATTGTCCCTAGGTCGTGATACCCGGATCTTGAGGTTTTTCACCGTGATAACTTGGTGCCTCTTCTTGACTTATAGCTCTCAGCTTAATTAATTCGGAGCTTAGGTTCTCCCCTGCTCTTCTTCAGCTTCCATGAGACTCTCCTGAACTGCTTCCTCAGCCCTGCTCTGTGCAAAGCCAGGGGGATTGCAAAGCTCAAAGGGCCCGTGGTCAGCTCTGTGGAACATTGCTACCGCTTCTCGTTCATTCATTCAACAAGCACGCTTTGAGCGTCTACTCTAGGCCAGGCACTGCTCTTGGAGCTGGAGATACAGAGGTGACAGGTCTGACCAGATTCCCACCCTCACGGAGCTTACGCTCCAGTGGAGAGTCACATGATGTACTAGTAAGTAAAGCCAGGAAGACATAGTTCCAGATGGCAGCAAGCACCGTGATGAGAATCAAACAGGCCAGCATGAAAGGCAGTGGGAAATGGTGAGGGTGATCAGCCAGCTTCCCCAGTCACCGTCTCAGTGGGATGCCCTCATCTTACAGGCAGGGGTCAAGGAACTGGACAAGACTCTATTTGATAATCTGCAGAATTACCTTCCTGAAGAAAAAGACTTTCCGTTTGTTCCAAGGGGAGCTAATAGAGCATTATTATTTGTTTAACGTACTTTTTATATGACAAAGGATCAAAGCTACGGACAACAAATTTAGTAGAATAAGCGTTGTCTTGCTTATGCTTTCTAGACGCGAGGTGACTGTACCACGCGGTTAATTCCAGTGATTCTCTGTGACTCTTAGCAAGTAATTACCATTCCATTCACATCTGCCCTTAAAAACGGGCCATATGCAAGTCTCTCTTATAGTATTTATCTTGCAAATCCAAAGGTAACAGACTGAAATGATGACTTAAAGCAGGGTGGGTGTTATTCTTCTCAGATCTTTTCAAAAGGTCACATCTTTGAGCTGCAAAGGTATGAATTTTTCAGGTGCCTCATAGTAACCTGGATGGGGCATGAGGGGAAAGAAGGGCTGGATCTGTTCAGGGCGTGACTGGTACCAAGCCTCCAAGCCCTCATAACAAAATGGATTCTCTTCTTGGGGTGTCAGCCTGAGATAGTCGCATTATGAATTCAGTGGTGAGCAGCTTTATTTCGTCTATGATGGAAAAGCACACACACACCCTGCAAATAACGTATATGCTTTCACCAAAACTTGACCGAAGATGCTTACTTGGGGGCGAGGTAGCAAGGCAGTTCTGATGCCTGTGGTGGGATAGAACTGCGGCATCCAGCCCACAGGCTTTCACCCAGGTGGGCGGCTTCTCCATCACTCTGAAGTGGTTTCCCCTGTGGTCTTCACTCCATCACGAGAACCGCGCGGGCAGCCCTGGCCAGACCCACCCAGGGCTCACAGTTTGAAGGGATGGGGGAGCCCCCTCCAGGGGAGCACTGGCTGAGGCCTTGATGCCTGTACCTTCCCTGGGGGAGAACACGAAGCACCTCTCTCCTCTCCTTTCCTCTGCTCTGATCTCCTGATTCCCCAAATCCTGGAAACGACAAAGGCCCGATGGAAGGGCTGAAATGAACACCTCTTATGTATTTCCAGCCAAGGTGGAGGACAACAGGGGTCTCCCTGGGGAGACCATGGCCCACATAACCCTCACCAAGGTCAACAAAGCAAGGCCAAAATGTCAGACTTCCTGCCTGGGGGAGCTTGTGACACTTCAAAGCTTGGAAATACAAAGTTCATCCAAAAGCAGAACTCTGGAATGGCCCAGGGCACAGATTGTATCACAGTAAAACACAAGACATAGACAGGATTTCTCCACCCCACCCACGCTCTGGCAGCACCAGTTGGCCCCATCAGAAGGCTCCTGAGCAAAGAAGGCATAAAATGGGCAAAGCCCAGGTGTCCCTGCGGTCCCCTGCTGACCTATAATAGCTCCCCACCCTCTGTGCCATAGGTCTGCCATCATTTCTCTTTGTCCTGGGTCCCTGGGTCTGAACTTGGCCAACTACAGCAATAGAAAATGTGGACCACTCACCTTGTGCCTTACCCCAAGAGCAGCCTCCTAGTCTAGAAAGAGACCAGAAAAAGAAGGAAAAATAAACAGGCTTCCATATCTGAGAGACTTGAATTACTTTTATTTTTCAATACCATGTGAAATTACCATGAACGATAAAAGTGTAAACTTGAGGATCCCCAGAAAATGCAATAGCATGGCAAGCACTGTACGTACACTATTGCATTCGGCAACCGTCAGATGCAGCAGGGGGAGTCAGGGTCCCTTGGTAATTATGCACATCCATTAGCGTGGCATCCATTCTTTGTCAGAGGCGTTTGGTGACAGTCTCTCTCCGGAGAAGCACACAGCCCTGTGGTCTGCAGCTACGTGGCCACAGAGTAGCCCGCCGAGGGAGATGCCACCGATAACACCATATTATAAAGGCACAGTTTGTTGGGTCTTTGTTGTTGTTTTTAATCTCAGATGCTGGTTGCAGAGGCACAGAATGTTGATTACAGTTTTACAGGCACTGCTAACAAAAGCTGCACTCGCAAAGGAAAATTCAGTGTTAAGGTTCCGTGGATGATGATGGCGGGGTAGGGGCAGGTAAGCTGTAGAAGGTAGGGAAGGATGGGGGAAGTGTCGTTGCCATTCCTTTAGCAAAGGAAGATGGGGGCAGGCCATAAACATAGCTTCATTCCCAAGCGGGCAGTTCTTACACTTAATATGTTTTGTCAGGCAAGCCTTCAATACAGATTAAAATGAAATGCCAAGTAATTTCCACCTCTCGGCCGCTCATGTCTGCGAACAGTGGAGAGTGTTTTGATGAATGTCAGTTAATGGCACTTGCACGCTTGTAGATTTAGTCCCAGCAGCAAGGACTAGGGATGGGGGAAGGGTGGGAGGCTCTGTGTGTGTGGAGAGGAGGGCTGGGGACCTTCCCGACGGATTCGGTTCACGACAACCCAAATTGAAGGTAAACACAAAACAAAATCAGGCTGCCATGTTGAGATGACCTGTTGTCGTTAATTAGGCTCAAAGCAGCCTCCACCTGGAGGAGGGTTTCTTTGCATGTAGGTTGCGTTGTCGAGCGGATGCAATTTCCGTGGAAGGAAAGTGAGCAGCTGCATTGCTGCGTCTAAGGCTGCGTTTCAGCTGGGATGTTGAAACCAAGTCTCAGTAGCTGTACTTTTAGAGTCTGTCCCCTTCCCGCTGGGTTCCATCCTGACAGAAACCAGACACTGCCAACCCACAGGCCGAGCTGTGATTTCTCATTTCCCCGTACATCCCTGCCTTTGCAACTTTGCATTGTAAACTCCGAGTGTGGGATGTATCAGAAGAGCAGGCTAAAGACGGAAGCGCCAGCAGAATTCTGTCCCCCAAGGATTTAAATCCTCACCTTCCTCATGACTGGCATATGCCGTGTCCTTAGTTCTCATCCTGTTCTTCAGCTTGATTGGGAGGATTTAGTTTCTGCTAATTCTCTTATTGTTTGGCATAGGAGCTTTAACTGGAAGTTGCTGACTAATTTTACGGTTGTGTAGGTAACAATTAACACTGTCTTGCAATCATCGTGAAGGAAGCCTCCGTGTTCAAAGTCTAGTAGATTAAATTGGTTTTCCCTTCAAGTACCAAGGACCAGGCTGTTACCTTGACTTTGGTGCTCACCTGTCTTTTGCTTGTTTTTTTGAATCACTGGTTACCAAATGGTTTTGTGTCCAAGCCAGCTTTTTTAAGACATTGAATCAGAAGGAAACTCTTGCAGGAATGCTTAGGACGTGTGCGAAAATTCTCTTCCTGTGACCAGAGTGAGAGTCCCAAGGGCAAAGAGAATAAAAGCTGAGGTGTGTTGGGCTCAACTGTTCTCACTGTTAGTTAATAGCATTTGTGCCCTATACTTACCTAGTTTGATCCCTACAACAGCCCTCTGAAGGGGTTACCATCCTCATTATATGATGAAGAGACTGAACTCTCATGGTTTTCCCAAGACACCACACAGCGAAGAATCAAGCGTACGGGTCTGTCTGACCCAAAGTCCCAGCTCTCTCACCAAAGCCTTATCTTTGAGAAATTTTCCAACTATTTGGAACTATTTCCATCAAATAACTTAGAATTGAAGTTACTTGCTAAAAGATGATTGGGGAAAGAAGTAGTTCTCATTACACTTATGCACTGATGTTGAATTGTTCTAAAATTTTTTAACTTAGTATCGTTTTGGTCAGTAATTAGTCTGAAAGCATCTAACATGGCGGCCGAGAGCCCAAGTCTGAGTCTGTTTGACAGGGGATTGCTTTGCATGTAGAAGTTCATGCACTTCCTCGTGTACATTTCAGAAGCAGCATGAGCTTTTCAACTCTTAGATAATCTGAAAGATCCACGTTGCTGCCAATTCTAGGCTTTTCAAAGCTAACATTTAAGGAGGTGCTTCTAAAGCAGGAGTAAAATTGGAATGGCTTGAGTTGGTCTCCCTTCTGCATCCAGGGAATTTGGAAAAGCAATAGAGAGTAGGCAACCTGCCGGTCTGTGAGAAGAGGCAGAGCGACACTTCCTGCCAGTGTCTGGGGGCTGGAGGACCATGGCCAGAGCACAAGTCACATCCCCCCAGACTGACCCAGAAGCCCACTCTCTCTTCTCACCTCACCTCACTCCCCTCCACCATCCATCTTTGTTGTCTTGTCATCTGGGGAGGAGAGAACCAACCTCCCTGCCTTGTCATCACTACCATTGGGAGCACATATGGATGTCGGGGAAGCACGTGGGTGAGCCCCAGTCTCCATTTCCTGATCCATAAGAGGGGGCGATACCTCCCTCCCTGGGTTACTGGGAGGCTTGCACAGGAAATGTGTGGAGCCACTGGGCCACCCGGGCCACCCGGCACAGTCAGGCTTGGTGAAAAGTGGTTACGGCCACAGAAGCATTTCCAGAAGCCCCCAGCTGGTCCAGATCATCGCTGCCTTCCTCAGCAGACCTGAGCTCACAGTCTGTCTTTGATAACAATTCCAGGTCTTCGGCATTTGGAGGGAGTTACCAAGGTGGGAGTTTTACAGTAAATATTGAAAACCCCACCTGCAAAGATGATGTGAGAGGCAGTTCCACAAAGCAGCCCTGTCTGGCCAGAGAGCTTCTGGGCATTTCCTAAGACTCAGTCTTCTGGGACTTCTTCCTGATCAAAAGGATTCTTCAATTTCAAAATCAAAGTAAAATCTCTGGCAAAAAAACACCGAAATCGAGTTGAGCATCTCTATTAGCAAATTCCGCTTCCCAGAGAACTGTCTCTACAGGCAGAAACACAGGTGGTAAGTATAGGAGCAGAAAGATTTGGGGCCCAGGAGTCCTGCCTCAGCCTAGACCTTCAGAGGGTGGACAGGGTAGCGTCTGGTCCCCAGAGCACGGCCGCCAGAGCACAGGCGTGGGGAGAGGCCAGAAGAGGCGTTCCTCCAAAAGAACCACAAGATTTTGCTAATTTAGAAAACCTGAAGAACACAGGTAGGAATGGATTCTAAGGAAATTAGATTAAGGAGGATGAAATAGAGAGAGATTCTGGATGGAATGTGTTTGCTCAAGCAGCTGGAAGTGGCTCTAAGAGATTGCTTTGTTGGTTGGCTGAAAGTTGAACTCAATGGTTCTACATTCAGTGAGGCTCTAGAATGTCCCTGGCATAGCATAGAAGGAAGGTATCAAAGGCTTAGCGAGGTTGGCAGGTTGGAGCGCATTTATCACATGTGCCCTGGACACCCACTTCCTCACCTTGTCCCCAAAACAGGCTCAGAGGACACTCCCTGCTCAGGCCCTGTGAAACACGTTACTGAGGGGGCACCAGCCACTCCTACTCCGAGGAGCTCTGGGGAGGCTGAACTCTGTAGGCTGGGCATGTCAGGGGGATGCAGCCACTGAGATGGGCTGTCTCGTTTCAGTAGGGATGATGGGGTCACTGCGTGGCAGAAGACACGGACAGGGACGTTACTGAACCAAAGCTTGGGTCCACTCACGTGCGCGCAGTAAATCCTATCTACTGACACGCGGTTTGCTGAAAGAAAGGGCAGCGTTTCTTGTAAGGCTCCAGACAAGGAGCCTGGGACAGTTAATGCTCAAGAAGCCCGAACTCCCCGATGGGTTTCAGCGAAGCCTTTTTAAAGGCCAGGCAAGGGAGGGGAGTCCCAGGATGTGGGATCAGCTCATGCACAAGTCTCTGATTGGTTGATGGTGAGGTGAAGTAAAAAAAAGCACTAAGTTGTTGCACATATTTCCTGGTTTCTGCCAGACTCCAGAGGGGATGTGTTAATTTCTTCCGTTTGATGAGGGCTTTGGCATCTGCAAAACAACTCAGGAAACATGTAGCAGATACTGTTACCTAGGTACTTCAAAAAGGAGCTACAGCAGAGGATATGGGGGCAGGATCTGTCCCAAGAAGGCCCCACAGGGTCCTGCTCGCTTATAGGGGCAAGGTGGCACCGTGACCTAATGGCCATCAAAACGTTTTCTCAATATTGCTGACCAGCTCTCCTACCAACATCATTTGTATAATGTTTCCTTACTCCATTATTTTTCTTTGCTTTTACTATAAATAGCTAAACGCTGTGTAGCCTGTCTTGGCTATAAATCAACTGGATGCCTCTACTTTGATCCTTTTTTCTCTCTCTTCCTAATCTTTGATATTGGAGAAAAGCACTTCCAGAACCATAATGGGTTCTACCCACACGTCATCTTTGGCATAATGAACTCTGAGCGCGGAGGCGTTATTTAGAAGGAGTGTGCTGAGTATACAGCACTCCCCCACGGTTCCCTGAGCAGAGCTGGCTATGGGAACTGCCCACTGCGGTATTTGGGCCTATTTCTGTAGGGTTAGGGGCACCAACCGGTGAGCTGCCCACGCTCTTCATGATGATGGCTGTGTGTCTTTGTTAAGCCCAAGGATTCTCTCTTTTATTCCCTCTAGTGGCCAAGGAGGATAATTGCCGTTGTCACCATTTTACAGACGAGGAAACTGTCGGCTAGTCATTGGAAGTCTGTCTCACTGACCTCTATCCTTCCACGCCAGGTACCCAGGGTGTCTCTGGGCGAGTTCCCCCGGGCCTCCAGCCACACTGCCCTCTATTTGATGAGTACAAGGTGGTCAGACACTCAGAACCAGCCACAGAAGGTGGGCAGTGTTTCATAGCTAAATGAAGAGAGAGGAGAGGGAGAGGATGTGGGGGAGCATTTTGCAAATGGCAAAGCCTTACTTGGACATATTGCCTTGCTCAGTTATGATAACCCAGTTTCCTGTTCTGCGTGATGCAGCTGAAGCTTGGGGTAAATGAGTAAGTGGCCAGGGTCACGTGAGGGTAAGTGACGGCAATTCTTGCCTTCTGACTCCAGGGCTCCCCCTGAAGAAGCAAGTCATGATCTCGTATCCTCCCATAAGCTCAAGCTCACCATCATCCTATTAACGGGATTCAAACTGAAAAAGGCAGTAGAAGTGATATTGGGAAACGTCTGTCGGCACTCTGGGTATCACTGTGACGAGCCTTCCCTCCAAGTCCTTCTGGAGGGCAGCCCTCTGCCCCGAACTTCCCGCTGACTCAGTCTGAATAAATACTGTGGCCCAGACGAGCCACCTCATTTTTTTATCTCCTCTTCACTTTGCTAGTCTGAACTCATCATAGGAATAAAGAAAATAAGAAACATTAACTATGGAATGAAAGTTGCTTCAAAGAAAAGTTAAAGACATTTACAAAATATGTATGGTCCCCACCAACCTGTGATTTTCATAAAGGTTGATAGGCTGCCCTCCCCCCAGAAAAGTTTGCTTTAGGCTCCATTGCCTTAGCTTTCCCCGTCTGCAAAATGGTCATAAACCGTGGTCCATTCCCCTTCTCCCATTTTAGTACCTGTTGAAGACAAGGGGAACAGAAGTCAGGTGTATCTTCACCTGAAAAGACAAGCTTTGCAAAGGGTCTTCTCGTTTCCCCCATTCTCTTCCACTTCCCTTGAAAGCCACCCCCCTACCCCCCCACCCCTGCCTTCTCCAGAACCTCCCTTGAAAGCCCCGCCCCACCCCACCTTCTCCAGAGCCTCCAGGTCTGCAGCTATTGCCTCTGGGAGTAAGAGGACAAAGGAATGGCGTCAGCTAGGTTGCAGGCTTGGTCTTTGTCTAAGGAGTATTGCATCATCGTCCTGCCTGACTTTTTTCCTTAATAATGTGGAATAGGGGTGAGGGGAGGTGGGGTGGATGAGAGCACCTGGGCCCTAAAACGGGAAACTCCTCGTCCGTTTGCTCCCCATGCTTAGAAGACCCACGTAAGCACGTCACTAGAAGCATTGCGTCAAACAAGAGCTAAGAGGCACTTAAGGGTGCTGTGATAATGTTAGCTGTGCCCTGTCACTTTGTCTTTAAAAATACGCAAGTGCAGAAGAGAATCCGGCAGTGAGTTCCCAGGCTGGCAGGATTCCCCACCTTCATGCACACCCACGTCCACCCGCAGTTGTTCAGCCCAGAGTTAAGACAGCAGGTCAATGATAAAGGTGGATCTTCTTTGGGCCACAATAGTCCCTATGAAATTCAGCTGAGCCCTAAGGTTGCCTTTGCTGAGTCTGAAATTAGAGTATCTATGAGGGTGACCATTTTCTGGAAATTTCTTGCAGAGTGAAGGAGGCTGGACATCCTGTTTTGTATCCAGAATAAGGACGGAGAGGCTCAACAGTGCCTACAGGTCAGTTGGGTTTTTTCTGGGCCTCATGATTGGGATTCTGAGTTGGCTGTAGCCGTGGCCGCGGGCAAGGCACATGATGTCTGACCTTGAGGTTCAAGGGTGTTGTTATTCCCGCTTTAGCAAGAAGGAAACTGAGGCACAGAGTAAAGCCAGAGCATGTGGACAGTATTACCAGACTGTTTGAATGCAGCAAGGTCAGGTGGCGGCAGCAGCTCTGAGGGTGAGGCTGCGTCTTTACGTCCATGGTCATCTCCACCCTCCCAAGGCATCCACATCCTTAGGGGGAAGGGGTCCTTGGTCTTTTCTATGTCATGGACCCCTTCTCACCATACTGTCTTTAAATGCTTAAAATACCTATGGTTTCAATACCTTTACTTTGAGCAAGGTCTCAGGAATATTTGTCTTAAGTAGTCCTCATTTAATTTCACCAATTAATAATTACACAAAGAAGTTCTTTAAATTGTATTTCCAAGGAAGCTGCATGGACCCCACCCCACCCTTGAATTCTACCCTCTGCTTTGGTCCACACCACCTTCCTGCTCCTCTGAATAACCCCCTACCCCCTACCGTTCCTCATTTTCTTTTCCTGAGTATTTTCTGGTGTCGTAGAGGTAACTCGTTCTGTTCAGAAGCAGAACCTCCCTTTGCTACTGTGTTAAACCACGTTTCATTCAAAGGCCTCCTTAGGACATTAGTTGCTGCATTTTTTTTTAATTTTTATTGGACTGTAGTTGATTTACAGTGTTGTGTTAGTTTCAGGTGTACGGCAAAGTGAATCAGTTATACATATATATATATCTCCATTCTTTGTCAGATTCTTTTCCCATATAGGTTATTACAGAATATTGAGTAGAGTTCCCTGTGCTATAGAGTAGGTTCTTGTTGATTATCTATTTTATATATAGTAGTGTGTATATGTTAATCCCAATCTCCTAATTTATCACTTCCCCCCATGTTTCCCCTTCGGTAACCACACGTTTGACTTGAAGATCTGTGAGTCTGCTTCTGTTTTGTAAAAAAGTTCATTTGTATCATTTTTTTTAAATTAGATTCCACCTATAGGTGATATCATATGGTATTTGTTTTTCGCTTTCTGACTTAGTTCACTTAAGTATGATCATCTCTAGGTCCATCCATGTTGCTGCAAATGGCATTGTTTTGTTCTTTTTTATCGAGAGAGGAGAACGCAGACCCGTGGTGACGGAGGCCTTAGAACCTTGCAGGGAACGTCCCCGGAGCTCCACGGCCAGGAAGTGCAGGAGGACACAGGACTTTCAAAACAGAAAAAGTAGGTCTGCTGAGAGCCAGAGCTGCCCAGTCAGGCCTCTGAGGTCTCAATGCCAGTTTAAGGTTTTCAAACAACAACTTCTTTTCTTCCCCGAGAAAAACTGCTTGGGCAAGCTTCCCCAGTGTGCATTTTTGTCTGACAAGAAAGCATTTTGTCCTCTGTCAATGGAAATGCCAAGAACAAAGCAAGAGGGGCGTTGCCAGGAGGCAGTCGAGCAACTCCCCTGACCCAGGCGCTGGAGGCCCGGGCCCCCTCCGCGGCCGCCTCTGTCTGGGCCCGGGGGTCTCAGATGCGCCCAGAAGGACTCTCCCTGGGGCCTGGGCAGGCGGCGGGAGAGGAAACGTCAGTGACCACATGGACGCCTCGGCTCTGGTCAGTGGGTGAGGGGGCTTTGGGAGAAAATGGAGACAGGTCTATCTTGTTCATTTATTAATAGGCGTCTGTCACATGCCAGGTTAGGAAATAATCCTCCCATTGTCAGCGTGGCTTAATTCTGCTCTTGTCAATATGTCTTCCGGGGCCTTGCAGGGAAGGGAGGTGCTTTCCCAAAAGAAATTCTTTTCAGAGATAAATGCAGATGTGCCTCTCTTGATCCAGTGGGCCTGTGCATGCAAGGAAGCATGTGTGTCTCCCACGTGATATTCAAGGCATCAAGGAAACGTGCTTTGTAGCGGAGTCCTCGATCTCTTGAAGAAGTCACTCCTTAGGTGGTTTCTGTATAAATAGAGGCTTCCGCCTGCTGGGTTTCTTTAAAACAAGGGGGTTTTTTTTTCTGCATTTTGCTTGGTTCCTAAAATAGTAACAAACAGCATTATTCAGGGAAGGTCAAGAAGCTGACACCCCTTTTGGAAGCTTTTAGTGCCGCAAGCCTTAGCCTCTGATGAACGCCTGTGGGATTGTCACCTGACTGTCATCATACCTCACCCACACACACACCCTCACAAGAAACCTAGGAACTGAGATGACCGCAATGTTTTTAAAACTTCAACAACCCTCAAGCGTTTTCAGATTCAGCGAAGAATTAGAAAAGCAGAGTCCAGAGAGCAAAGTCAAAAGCAGGTCTCTGTCAGTTGTATGAAATTGTCACGGTGAAATCCTTTGGAGTAAAGAAACCCAAGTACTTCCTATTCCTCTGACAGGATGTGAGTGCTGAGTGCAACCCTAGAACCACCAAAGAGGCAGGAATTAGCCAACTTTTTTCGGTCTTTTTTTTTTTTTTTTTAATTAATTGATGTTAGAGTATAGTTGCTTTACAATAGCCAACTTTGATTTGGCTAAAAAAGAACAGGAAACACACACACACACACTCACGCCCCTAACTAAGGCACCAAATTCACGCGGTAGAAAAGAAGAAATCATAAACTCCCTCCATGATGTTAAATAACATTCACGGCAAAAGCGAATTTTCTGACAGTGAATCAACCACTGAAGAAAGCTTCCTGCAGCACATGGCACAGAGCAGCCTTCTCAGACGTCGGGCGCTTATTATTCTGTTCCCAGCCCTTATTTTCCTCCCACCCCTCCCCACAGAAGACCGCACTCAGATACAGCAATCCATCCCAAGGTGGAGCTTCGCCTCTGAGAGATTAATCACGAGCGGGGATGTGTGATTGATCCTGCCGCCCGAAAAGCAACGGGAAGCTGAGGCTGCCTTTTATCCAGTAAGCAAAGTTCAGAGCTGTTTGCATTCTGCTGGGTAAGCAGGGCTCTCTCAAGACCCGAGCTGGATGGGCTGCGTTCTCGGCAGGAATTCTCGCCAAGGCAGCGCACAGGTGTGCCTGGGAGGACTCACCTGAGCCACAGAGGCCAAGGGGGTCAGAACTGCTCATTTTTGCAAATAGCCTGATTCCGTCATGTTTGAATTAGCGTGAAGCATTGCAAACCCATTCTGTTCAAGACGTTGGCAAGTGAAAACCAGATTAAGATCTATGCAGTAAGCTTAGGATATATAGGGTTTTTCCTAATCACTAGAGAAATGCTAGAGGCTGGAATTTCCTAATTTTTGCAGAAAAGGAGTCGAGGGGTATTTTTTAGCCATATCCCCCCCTCCACCAAATAAAAAACCTAATGACAGGACTTATCAAGAATTAAAATAAAAGGAAAGGGAAAATACTGCGTTTGGCATAGCTGTACATTGGAGCAAATAAATGCTGAAGGGAGTTGGTAATTCAGGAGGTCCACCCTGGTCTCAGACGCTCGGCAGAAGCAATGGCATCACACCAAAGATGTATGATGTAGCCTAGTGGCCTGGAGAGTCAGCAGCCCTGGGCTCAGACCACAGCTCTGCAGCCACTTTCTAGCTGCAACTTTGGGTAAGTTCATTGTCATTGCCGAGCCTCTATTTTCATTTTCCTTTTTCTTTTTTTAAAGTAGTTTAGTACTTACATTTCTCCATTTCCTTAAAGTGGGAAATCAGTAAAACAGTCCCGTCTCACCTCAACTGGAATTCAACGAGATAACGAATGTGGAGTATCAAGCCTGATAACAAGGACAAAGTAAGTTCTCAACTTACTTTATTATCGGACTTTATTAGAAGATCTAGCAGGATCCAGGAGAAGCAGAGTGTGTTCAGTGGCTGGGTTGCCAAGGAAAGCGTAGAATACAGCTCTTCCCAGTGGGAAAATTCTCTTCACATCCAGGGCAAAAATCCTGTCCTGACACATCCAGTATTAAATAGGTTTAATTCTCCACCCTCGAGGTCATCACGAAAATGTCTTAAGTGCTCATGTCAGAATGCGCGTTCAGCTCTGTCCAAATACCAGGGCAGTTTTAAACCTACACGTGCACACCGTCCTTTACAAACCACTCACACGTCTTAGCAGGGCTCAGACTAAAGGCTAACGCACAGACTAATGCGAAAGGGGCTATGTGGAGCTGAGGACGTTTGGGGTAAGAAATGAACCAGGGAGAACTATGGTTTAACAGTAGTGAGCGTGGCTTCATCTCCTGAGCTTGTGTTGGAAGCCAGACACTATGCTCCTTTCCATGCATGATCCCACGTAATTCTCACAACATCTCCATGCAAGCTGAGGGGCGACGAGGAGGCGGATGGAGGATGGAGAGGGAAACCTGGCACCTTGCGGGAGACCCCATAACCATAATGGCCGTTACTTACGGGGCCATTACTGTGTTCTTAGCAGTGTGCCAAGCACCTCCCACGTGCTTATTCACTTGGCCCTCACCTGCCGTGTAGAACCAAGTCACCCCATTTCTAGTGTCGGGATTGTAAGAGTCTCAAAGGTTGCCTACCTTGCCCAGAGTCACATAGTAACAGGCTAGGACTCGGTCCCTGGGAATCTAATCACAGATCCTGTGCTTGTCCACTTAGAACCCCTCTTCCTGCCCACCAGAGCTGCCAGGGGTAACACAGAGACCAGTGGTAGGGGGACAGGGAAGGGCTCCTCATAGCCAGTTTTCTGTACTAGCCGGCAAAAGAGTGGAGTTTACATCTGAAGACCCTAAAAGACAGGCCCATGTGGAATTTGACCATGCACTTCACATATGTGCTACAGTAAGCTGCAAATGACAGAGTTTTGATGAATTGCAGTCTATGCTCATATTAGCTTCCATTTACCCAGTGCCTGCTCTGCGTGTGCCAGCACCTTTCTGAGTGATTAGCGTGTGCTAAGTCCCTGAACCCTCAAAGCGATCGTATGCGGCAGGTTCTGCCCATTCTACAGATGAGGAAAGGACTTTGCCTGCGGTTGCAGAGGTAGAAGCGGTCCAGCCGGGGTTTGAACCTGGGCGAATCTGGCTACAAGGCCACAGACTGAGAAGAGCAATACACCGTGGGGCCTGAGATGCTTCTCTTCCCTGTGGCAGGTGGATACCTGGCAAAGGTGTTTGCAGGTAAGGATGCACCTCTTCTAACAATTCATGTGAATGATTCCACTGGACTCTACAAGTGGTGGCACCAGAAACACCAGGTGATACGGATGCCCTCCATTCAGTCATCTTCAAGGCCCAGGAAAAAGCAGTCTTGAGCGGATTCTCCTGTTTTAACCCTTCCCATTTAGCACAGTCAGCTGACGGCTGGGTGAGGCTGCTGTAAAGAGTTTGGAGGCCCGCTGAGAGCCCTGACATCCTTGTCTGGAAGACACTGGCATTGGCAGCTGTCCAAGCACTGTGGCTGACTTTCAGACCATTTAATTGAAACCATATTTTTTTTAAAAAAGGGAAGGGGTGCCAGCGCAGGAGAAAGATCTTGGCAAAAAACCTTGTGTGCGCTGTTTCCACCATCGGATTGAGCAGACAGGACCACAAAGCTGATACAACAGGATTAGCAAAATTGCATTGTTGGCCATAGGCACGGCGTGACATGTGCTACAGCAAAGGCATTTGGCAGGATTAACCTGCCAGGGATAAAGATATAGCAGACAAGGGGCAGAATTAATGGACCGGCATGACCAAAGCGGGGAAATCTATTTGCATGCAATATTAACTGTGCTAATAAACTCTGGGCTATAGGCTTGGCAGGCCCGGCAGTCCTCTCTGAAACAGGATTTTTTTTTTATTTTAAAGCCCACCTGGAGTCTTCCAGCCAAGATGGGCTAACGCAAGCGGGCTTCCCAGGTTGCCTGTAGGCTCATGTTTGCCATCGTCCTAGAATAGTCCTGGAATAGTTGTGCCGTCTTACATAACCGTAGCAGCATTCTGACCATGCAGAATGATCCTAATGCCTCGGGGTTTTGGTGCCAAAGGATCCTCCATTTAGAGGGCGACTGTCTCTGAAAAACAATGAAGAAACATTAAGTACAACACACTCTACAAAATACCTACTTGGAGTGGGTGGTTTTGCCTGATTTGTGTATTCTGATTGCCTGAAAGTCAGGGCGAGACGAGGGTGAGCAAGCAAGACAGCCCAGGACATAAATTTTCAGGAGGCGCTCATGGGTCCCGCTCCTATAAGAGTAGATTCAGCCTCTGAGAGTGAGTGCCTCCCGCCCCTCACCCTGGTTCTGCTGAAAGTGACCGTGGGAACAATGCAAGATACACCCATTCAAAACGCACGTGCGCTTAAGTACACTCACACGGTCACTAATGCACAGCTGAGTGTTGAGGGGAGGGCAGGGCCAGGAAGAGGCTGGGCAGGTGAGAGGGAAGGGAACCAATAAAGATGGAGTTATCCTCCGGGTTACTGCTGTGGCCAGGTGGGGACCTCTGTCAGCCTGTGTGGGGCAGGAGAGCAGGTAGTTTTCCACCAGCCCCCATGCATCACTGATGAGGAATGTTAACTCCTTTTTAACCCAGCAGGTTGACCACACGCCTGCTCCTATTCCTGACCCAAGGAAGCCCCGCCGGCCGAGGGTACCGTGTGAACAGAAACAGTGGTGCTGGATACCACCAGCACCTGCCACGTGAGTGAGATTTCATATTCCTCTGAAGACGCTGAAGCCCCATCAGACTCCCACGGTGTTAAGTCTCATTAGAAGTGTCCGTTTTTAACAGGGCCCTAGATTTAGAGCAGCAGTCCCCAGATCTGGTTTATCAGAATCCCTGGGGTGGGGGGAGGGTGTGGATTCCTGGGCTTTGCTTTCAAACCTGGGTTCATCGCAGTGAACTTTCAGACATCGCAGTTTGCTTTCAAACCCCAAAACTCTAAGCAGAATCTTAGAGTGGTGGGGATGGAGCCCTGAATCCCACCTTCTCATCCTGAGCCAGCTAGCCAGGTTGGGGGGATGTCAGCCGCTTCAGGGAATCTGCGGCGACCTGTGGTCAGCGTGGGAGATGGTTGATGAGGAAACCCGCCCTGTTTCTATTGCTGTCAACTTTTCCCAGAAGTAACAGGCAGGAGAATGGTTTGTTGATTTGAGACCGCTGATGTTACAAAGCTTAGATAATTGTCACGGCCTTCCGATCGCCTTCACCAAGTGATCATTATGTGACGTTTAAAAAAATGAATTAATTAATAGAATTAGCTGGCTTGACCTTACCAGGCAAATAGTGAAGAAGAAGGACTAACGTAAACAGGCCAAAGTGCGAAATAAAGAGATAAAAGGTTTTGGTGAAAATGGGTGCAGAATTTTGGAACACCAGAAATCTTAACATTCTCTTCAAATGCCCCTGGGGTAGCTGAGGTGCTTCATGAGGCAACAGCAGGTAAAAGGGCCCTGAGGTGGGAGGAAACCAGGTAGTTCCAGCAGGGCCACTCTGTGTGCCTCAGTGATGCGAGAGCCCCCTGTCTGGGGGCTGGGGTCCAGCCCAAGGCCACCCACCAGGTCACATGCCCTGTTCTAGGGCTGCATCTGCCTAGGAAAAGGGGGACCTTCTTGAGCTCACAAAAGGCTCCATCCACAGGAAAGGCCTGATTTTTTACATTGTAAAAGGTGCCATATGGCCTAGCTCTGTGTTTCAGGAGCTGAAAGAAAAACAGCGTGGCTAAGTGCATGGAAAGTGGGAGGTGTTGGTAGACAGGTAGGCAGGGCTGGACCACCGGGACCTGTGTGCTTTTGCGGGGACTTTGGATCTTACTCTGGGTGGGATGGGAACCGGGGTTGAAGCAGGAGAATGACATGCTTTGAGTCATATTTTAGAAGGATCACTCAGGCTGCAGCGTGAAGAATGAATCAGACGGACAAGTTAGACACGTAGAGCATCGTCCAGGTGAGAGGCGGGGCGGGGCAGGGGCGGGAGCGCTGGGCTGGCGGTGTAGGGTGGCCATGGAGATGGAGAAATGTACTTCAGTGGCAAAATATTGACCGTTCTGATGACTCATAGGGGACACTGAGGACAAACTTGTTTTGTGTCTGCACCTCCCCCAGCTTTGCAGGACTTCCTTCACTGGTTGAGAGCACAGCCAAGCTGCAGGTCCTGCTGTTACAGCTACTGTGCAGTACTGGGCTGCCAGCGGACTCCACGACGGCCTCGGTCCTTGCGATCACTGTCTCCTCTGACAGACTGACAAGTGGAACAGTAATGGAAGGACACAAAAGGTAGAAGAGTCCTAGATACCAGGCCCGGAGCTCAGGCTGAGCAGGGGGCCGGGGGGCCTTCCTGATGGCTGACTCTGGAGCCCTCCTGCATGAGCAGGAGTGTGTTGGGTAGAAAGGGGCCGGGGCATTCAGATCCACAGAAGCAGGCAGACGTGGGGTCCTGGGGGGAGGCCTGCTCCCTAAGAGGGGAGGAGAGCAGGCAGGGAAGTGAGGAGCCGTAGGATCTGGAACCTCGTGGGCATGACGAGGAACCGTGGAGAGGTTAAGCCAGATCAGGCTGACCCTCTGGAAGAATCCGTCTGATTTCCCTCTGCATCAGGGTACCGCTAGCCTAGAGGCAGGGAGATGAGTTAGGAGATCTGGCAGTCAACTATTGATGTAAAAAATTATTCATTACAAAACAGCACGTGTACGTCCTTAAGCTACTTGGTGCCATTTTTATTTTTCCTTTTCCGAACGCGTAGATAAGAGTAGTTGGACCACACAAGTCTTAGTTTAAATCATGCATTCATTCGACCAGTATTTTTCAAGCACCCCCCCGCCCCCCGCCACGTGGCCAATGCTGGGGAGGTTAGAGTTTAGTGGAGACAGCTCTATGCACACTGTATGGTAAGTGCCTTAAGGAAGGGGACCAGATGCCTGGAGAGCATGTTACAGAGGACTCAGGTCTGGTCTGGGGGAGGGGTGTCCAGGAAGTCATTTTGGAGTTGAAATCTGAAGGAGGAGTTGGTATTAAACTATGCGAAATGGGGAGTGAGGCATTCCAGGCAGAGGAAGCAGCTTGTGCAAAGGCCCTGTGGTGGAAAGAACTATGGCATATTTGAGAAGTTAGAAAAGCAGATAAAGAAAAGCCATTGGAGTGCAGATACATGGGGAGATGAAATGTCGAAGCTGCTTGTACTCTGCTTCTAACCCGTGGCTGCTGTCTGTCCCCGCTCCAGACTCCAGAGGCAGCACGGAGGAGGGGACCCCACGACCATCAATCAGCCTCCCCGGCACGGTGCGGTGGGGCAGCTGGTGTTGTGAATCAGGCCGTCGCCAATCAGAGAACGGCTACTTCACAACACCAGGGTCACACCCCACCACAGGCAGCGCTCCGGGCACCGGCCCCCAACACACCCGCACCTCGGCCATCGGTCATCGCTGGGGCACCACCAAGGCCCCCGGAACCACAGCAGGCGACTTTCTGGTTCACTGTGCATATGCTGTGCGGACACCACCGCAAACACAGCGGCCCTGAGGCTGTTTCCGCCCCAACACAGCTCCCCTTTTAAAGGAAAAAGCTACTCCTGGCAGCATTAGCTTCCTGCAGAGAAAACAGAGCTACTGGCTTCCTGGGGTGAGAACGGAGTTCTGGGCCCTCAGAAGGGTTAAGCGCCACTAAACGGACCATGGCCACATAGACAGGGGACACATCTATTTCCTAGGTGGTCCCGGGTGCCTTTGAGGGTGAGAGTTCCACTGCCCGCCATCAGCACGTGTCCCCACGCTGGATGAGAGCCACACACAGGAGGACCCTTCCTAGGGCATCAGTGTGTCACACACTCACGTCCTAGGTAATGTGATCTGTCACCTGTGCTGACAGGCGGGCTTCCTTTCCCTGGGACCCCACAGCCAGGGACCTGGCAGGGTTGAAAAACTGACGGGGGTCTCCAGAGTTGGAGTGTTTTCATGTTTAAGTACCTAAGGTAAATCTTACATGTGTAACTGCTGTGTTTTAAAGCCAAGGGGAGGAGTTTAAAGACAGGGCGGCTGGGTTGGCTAGACTCCTTTCTTTCTCGAAGCACTAAGAAAAAGGAGGATGCCCATCTCTCTGGCTTTCTGTGGCACAGAGAAAGAGAGCCAGGGCCACTGCGATGAACCCAGGCTCTGTCTGTGTAACCTCAGTGCTGTGCTGCCGTCCGCGAGGAAGCCAGAGGGATGGACAAAAACAAGCCCAGGGCAAACACTACACAGAATGAGGTTACGTAAAGCTTGGGTTAATCAGAGCGGCCCTGGGTCTCTGTCCCCTTGAAGTTCTGGGAGGTGAGTCTACTGCTTCTGCGAAGTTCTGCCCCTCACCCCAAACTACTAAGGCATCTCTGAAGTGTTAACGTAAGTTATGCTTGGGGACAAGTATCTTTAAAGTTAAAAGAGTCCCAGTTTTTCAGAACAGTCTTCCCACCTTCTCCTTAAAGCATATAAACGGCATATCTCTGAGCATCCATCCACTAACCGGTTCCCCTACCACCACCAGGGTCCAAGTGGGTACCGTTCACAGTGTGGTCCATGGTGGCGGCATCAGCACGCTGGAAAGGCAGCATATCAGGCCCCACCGCACGCCTGCTGCATCACAGTCTCAGGGGCACGGCCTGGGTTCGGGGACTGGGTGTTAACAGGCCCTCGAGGGGATTCTTCAGAATCGTGACCACTCCCTTTTTGGTCTCCCCACATCCTCTCCAGGTTCCATTCCAACCCCATCTCTTCTGCATGTTCCAGCCAGAATGGTCTTTTCCAAACACACACCTCCATCGTGTGAATCCCTCCACCCTCTGCCTTAAAACTGCTGGAAGAGTTGGCCTCACCCTAACACTGACACCCCGAGTAGCATGCACCCCCCCCCCCAACCACCTCTCAGTCCACGCCCTTCCTCCCTCTGGCACCCCTGCCCCAAGACCCCTTTCCAGACCCTCACACCTTCCAAGCTCCCTCCTGCCCCAGGGCCTTTGTGCAGCTCAGCCCTGTCCGGAATGCTCCCAGCCCCGAGTATCCTCCCGTGATCGGTGCCTACCTATCCTCCAGATTTCAGCCAGCACCGACCCCTCAACCCGGAAGGCCAGGCCAGGTAAGGTAGCTGACGTTCCGAACAAGCTGAATTCTGCCCCTTCAGAGCACACGTCCCATTGTGTCATTATGCCTTCACTGGTGGGAATCTTTGCTGAATGTGTGTCTTCCCCACTGGCTGGATGCTTCCCGAGGGCAGGGACCTTCAGCTCCATTCACTGTTGCACCCCTAGCCGAGCTCAGTGTCTGGCATTGAGTAGCGGCTCGATAATATATTTGTTCACAGCCTGAGCTCTGAGTGTCCTTCAAGGTCAAACGCTCTCTCTGGCCCATTGGAGCACTGCGTCTTTGTTTCCTTCCAGTGGCATCATCATAACAGCAGCAGGCACTTACGGCGTAGAAACGGGGGCATGCACTGCTCTGAGCCCTTTGCATAGCCATTTACCCAGGCAGTTTCCTCCTAGTGGCAGGTCATGCAACCACCCGTCACGTAAGTAGTGGGACCACACCATCCTTACTGTTGGTAATTGGCGTAACCCCATCCCAGGCTGTCTGGCTGCATGCTGCTGAGAGGAGCCAAAGGGGACAACGCTGGAACCCTCCTTCACTGTCGGTGGGAATGGCCATTGGTGCAGCCACTATGGAAAACAGTAGGTAGGTGCCTCAAAAAGCTAAAAATAGAGTTGCCATATAATCCAGCAATCCCACTCCTGGGCATCTAGCCAGACAAAACTATAATTCAAAAAGGTACATGCACCACAGTGTTCATTGCAGCACTATTCACAATAGCCAAGACATGGAAGCAATCTCAGTGCCCACCGACAGATGAATGGATGAAGAAGATGTGGTACATATATACAATGGAATACTACTCAGCCACAAAAAAGAATGAAATAATGCCATTTGCAGCAACATGGACGGACTTAGAGATTATCATACAAAGTGAAGTCAGAAAGAGAAAGGAATACCATATGATATCACTTACATGTAGAGTCTAAAATACGACACAAACAAACCAATCTACACAACAGCCTCACAGCCATGGAGAACAGACTTGTGGTTGCCAAGGGGGAAGGGGGAGCTGGGAGAGGGATCGACTGGAAATTTGCGGTTAGCAGATGCAAACTATTATCTATAGAACAGGTAAACAACAAGGTCCTACCGTATAGCACAGGGAACTATAATTAATAGCCTGTGATAAACCATAATGGAAAAGAATATTAAAAAGATTGTAGATACATATATATACGCACATATATATAACTGACTCAGGCTGTACAGCAGAAATTAACACAACATTGTAAATCAACTATACTTTTTTAAAAAAGGGGGACAAAGCTGGATATGGAGGTCCCCAGGGCTTGCTCCCAGGGACCCAGAAAAACCCTCTCCATTCTCAGAGGCTTCCCTCTGGCCTCTGAAACCTGGTAGACCGGGCAGTATTCTTCCTGTTTGAAACCTTTCTAAAAGGTTAGATTCTAATCTTGTTTAAAGCACTTCATAATGGAACCTGATTATAAACCTAATGAAATATAAAATAGGGTCAAGTCCAGAGAGAGAAAAAACTGTTTAAGAACCAGAGGAAACTCTACTTAATTTTGTTGTTAAGCTGGTGAATTCATCCGAGGTTTTCCTCAGTTACCTTCAGAGGTCAGCGCTTCTGGGAAGATCTGGGTTTGGAAAGGAGGTTTTCTGAGTAAATATTTAATATCAAATAGAGCCACGGTTCTCAAAGTGGGGGTCCCCCGACCAGCAGCATCAACACCTGGGACCCTGTTAGACACACATCTTCCAGGTCCGCACAGCCCTGCTGAATCAGAAACCCTGCGGGAGGAGGGCCAGCAATCTGTGTGTTAATAAGCCCTCCAGGGGATTCTGAAGTGCCTCAAGTTTGAGAACCACTATAAAATAGTTAAAAAGGGAAAAGAACCATCTTCAATACCAAATGTGGAAAGGGCAAGGTCGTGAAGTGCCCATGCAGGCCATTCGAAGCAGTGTGGAAAGTTTAGGGCATTTACTGTATGTTGAATAATAATTTTTCTTAAACCTACTTTTCTGAATTTTTAAATTAATTCCCCCGGTGTTCTGGGCTGTGGAAACCTGACCCTTCCCTTCTTCACCTGAAAAAAAAAAACCATCCCCAGAGTGTCTTTTTATCCCTCACAGCAGGGACACTGGAAGATAAAATTACTTTCCACCAATTTAAAGGCTTAGATTTTGTATTCCTTATTGATTGAATTATTAATACAGTACAAGGCACATTTTCAGGGCTTTATATGCCTTTAATCAGAGCTCCCAACAACCCCATTTTAAGAAGAGGAACCACAGGCACAGAGAGATTAAGGAACCTGCCCCTAGGAATGACAGGCATCTACTTGCAGGAGCAGAGATTGGAGCCCCGTGGTGCCCCCAGACCCACACTCGGACCTGCCTTTGATTGGCTACCTCTGTAAGGAACAGCTGGGGACCAGGATAGTCAGCCGTGCCAGCGCAGAGCATCCTGTGTCTGTCTAAACAATTAGAAGCCGTTTAGGATTTGGCAGCCAACTTGGGGAAACCCTGACTCTAAAACGTAATGCCAGAAAGATGAAACAGTCGTTTCATTTAAACTTGAAAATTTTTGTTATTTACCTTGAGGTAGGTTTCTTTCTTGATGGTGAGGGGAGGGTAGACTTTCTTGTTTTACTTTGCTTGTAGTCATCACTAGACGTTTACCTTTAGCCCCACGGGTGGTCGTTTATGCATTCCTTGTGCAAGCCACAGCCAAGGACATTTTCAGCCCCGTGCACCTGTCTCTCGATACAGACTCACTCCAGGGACGTGGCTTCTCCCAAATAGATCATTTGAGGGTTCCTATTCGTTGTGCTGCTACAAAACAAGAGTTCCCACGTATCACATCTTACCTATGGCAGTAAGCCTGCAGGGAGAGCTGTGCACACACGTGCTGCTGAAATTTCAGGAAGAGTCCATGGGCCTCACAGACAGAGTTGAAGTGGAAGGTTTTCACCATAGCGTTGATTGTTGATGTATTTTGGGAAAGAGAAGGGGCAACAAAAATCCATTCCATCATTCCCTCTGTCCCCCAAACTCATAAAGAGCCTCACACAGACCAAAGAGAGTTTGAAATTGCTATTTTAAAAGGCATAGCAGACCACCCCAAGGTTCATTGCAACGCTGTTCACAGTAGCCAAGAGATGGAAGCAACCAGTATGTCCATCGCCAAAGCAATGGATAAAGAAGATGTGGTACGTATACACAGTGGAATATTACTCAGCCACAAAAAAGAATGAAATAACGCCATCTGCAGCCACATGGATGGACCCAGAGGTGACCATACCAAGTCCGAAAGAGAAAGATAAATATCACATGATATTGCTTAAATGTGGAATCTTAAAAAAATGGTACAAATGAACTTATTTACAAAACAGAAATAATAGTCACAAATGTAGAAAACTTATGGTTACCAAAGGGGGAGGGAGGAGGGATAAATTGGGAGATTGGGATTGACATATTCACACTACTGTATATAAAATAGATAACTAATGGGCACCTACTGTATAGCACAGGGAACTCTACTCAATACTCTGTAATGGCCTATATGGGAAAAGAATCTAGAAAAGAGTGGCTATATGTATAACTGCTTCACTTTGCTGTACACCTGAAACTAACACAACATTGTAAAGCAACTATACTCCAAGCATAAAAGAGAGTTTTGGTAGAAAAATGGATCAAAATAAATGAGCAGTAAAACCTAATTCTGACATTCCCTCTGGCTTCCTGCATACTGGGGCAGTTCAGGGGACTTGGGCCACTGTTCGTCATTTCCAGGGGGGTGGCACAGGGGCCAGAAGCAAGGAGACCTAAGGCTGAGGCCCAGCAGAAGGTGAAAGTTGGGAGAGGCCTCAGATCTGGGAAGCTCCGCCATCTTAGCCAAGCAGAGGGGCTGCTGTCACGGCTTCAAGGGGTACCTGTGACTGGAAAGGCCTCCCCCTGGCCTTGTCCCATTGCAACTCCATTTTGCAATTGAGGAAGCGGAGGCCCAGAAAGGTCAAGTAACCTGCATTAGGCCACACAGCCTGGCCCTCAGTTTCCAGAGCCGCAGGTCTCTGTGCTTCAGAACCAAGACAGTGACCCCCCACCTCCCCTGCTGGTATTTTACCGCGTCCTGGCACTTGGCCAGTGTCATCTCACTGAGGCTCGGAGCAGCCCTGGGAAGGGAAGCGGTGGCATCACTCCCATTGCTCAGGTGAGGAAGCGGCTCAGAAAGGTCAAGAAAGGCTTTCTTGCTCAAAGGCTCCCAGCTGGTGAGTGGGCTATCGGCTACCGATAAAGTCTGCTTCCAACCCTACTGAGGGGCTTCATCCCCTCCCTCCTTCCCGGGCAGCGCCCTCCTCACCTGCTGGCAGCCTACACCTGTGTGACCGACTGCCTTCAAGATTTTCTAGCCGTCTTCTGCTTGAACACTGGAGCCCGGGGAGAGAAAGCACTGGACGTCGGGGGAGAAAAGCCACGCCCTCCTGAAGTGAACCTCCAAGGCTGTTCCCTCGGGCCCTGACAAGTGGAAGAGGGGGGGGTGTGTGTGTGTGTGTCTGTGTGTGTTTGTAAGTGTGTAATTGACTTTACAACTGTGAAATACAGTCCATTCTCTTCTATCTTTGCACCATTTCTTTTTGTACGTTGCCTAGAGGAGCATCCCTCAACGTTTAGAGCCACGAAACAAATGGGGGGAAAAAGAAGACACTATTCCAGGACCAAACCGCGCAAAAATCAAAAGGATTACAGATGTACAGGATAGACTGTGAGAGTCCCTTATCATTCTATCCCCAGAGATAACCACTTTTTTAAAAAAAACAATTTGAATATTTTTTTATGATTACAAAAGCCAGACGCATTTAAAGATACAGCAAAACGAAAGTAAATAAATGCTTCACTGCTCAGGCTTCCTTGGCAGGCACAGGGTCTTGAGGCCACAGCCGCCGACGCGGCTCACCACCTGGGCTACCAGGGCTCCCCGCCACTGACCCTCTTAATTTTTGATTCAGAATAAATAGAACAGGCAAGGACTGACCTGCAATCGTTTGGAAACACAAGTCAGACCACAGGGCTCTGACCTCCACTGCCCATTGCCGTGTGGGATCCGCCACCAACTCCCACTTCTGCTGTTTCCTGCACTGTCTTACCCCAAGGCCTCACACACACTGTTCCCTGCAGAGGTTTCTCTTCCCCCAGGTGTCAGCTTGACCCCTCCTCCCCCCACTGAGAGCCACCCTGACCTTCCAGTTGACTGCATGCCACCGTCCACAGCACGACCCCTCCCTCCCATCCCTGGACCCTGCCCTGCCTTTTCTCCACAGCACGCATCACCTTCAGGCTCCTACATAATCTACTTGTGATCTGGTCTCCTCCGCCTCTAGACCATGAGCCTCCCGAGGGCAGGCATTATTGCCTGCTGCGATCACTGATGTATCCACAGCGCTCAGCAAACAGTAGGTGTTCAATACATGTTTGCTGAAAGAGAGACCGTGGTCTCTGTCCTTGCTGAGTCCGGGAAGTAAACAGCACTTCTCCTAAGCCCAGCTTCGCCACCCCAGCCTGCATCTGCACGGTTCCTGGGGAGTGGCTTCCTCCAAGCTGTGTTCATGTGTCACTCAAGCTCTGGGAAGCTGAAGGTTCATCGAATATGGACAATAGAGTGCACAGGTGAGAGCTCTCGCCAAGGGAAGAAGGCCTTCCCTGGGGCACTGTGATGAGAGGCCGTCAGAGACAAGCCCAGGAGGTTTGGGGGCATCTTGCTGAGCTTAAGGACAGAAGAAACGGCTTCTAGGCTGCCTTCCCTGAGCTCCAGACCAGGTGAGGCTCCCCCGTTACTCACATGGCACCCTGTACTTCAAAAGCAAAGAACTAACTATGACTTTGCAATATCCTGTTTCTCCATCAGGCAGTAAGCTTCAGGAACACAGCGCCAAGGTCTGTTTTGCTCTTTCGGCCTCCCCAAAACCTGGCACAGTGCCTGGCACATAGGTGTTTTGAGGGATAGCTGACCCACTTGTTCGCACGGTGCCCTGCTCTATTCTGGCAGATGGGGATGCTTACTGCGCTTCCCATCCTACAGAAGAAATTCAGTGCCCCTCTGCTCCCAGAGCCACCAGACAAATCCAGAGACTAATGCCAAATAGATGGCACCACCAGCTTAGGAAGAAAGTGTCTTGGTGAAGACACCCCTGTTTCCATGGAGTCAGTGTGGAGTGGCAGGAGTAATCTAGGACCTGGAGGAGAGACCTCAACTTTGTTACTTGTAGCCAACAGCATTCATAGCCAGTCTAACCAGAACTGTTATATCAGAATTATCCCCCATAACAAGAAGCTTGGAGGTGAGGAGTCCAGAAGGATGAAATGATTCAAGGATACCATCAAAAGCCCAGGCTTTACCCTTCTGCTCCACCACAGTTATCACCTCACAGTCACAAGAGGGCTGCTGCTGTTCAAGGCATCACTTCTACCTTCCAGGAAGAGGAAAGGGGACGTGGAGGAGCCAGTACTATCCCCCTCCTTTCATCAGGAGACATAGCCTTCCTAGAAACCTCCACCTCCACCCAGCAGACTTCTACTTAAATATCACTGGCCAGAACCCCATCACTTGCCCACCCTATCAGTCAGGGACACTAGAAAGATGAGAATTCAATGATAAAGATTGGAAAAGCTGAAGCAGCAAGGGAGGAGTGAGTCAGTAATAGCTATAGAGTTAGCCAGCCTGCAATATCTGCCAAAACTATGTAAATTATTTTTTAATATAACTGTTTTTGTGGGTTTTCTTATTATAAAAGCAATGAATATACACTGTTACTTTAGAAAGTAAAGATTTCTAAATCTCTACAATCCCATCATACAGAAGTAACCACTGTTTATTCCTGGTTTATTATCCTAGATCTTCATATTTTTTAACATGGATGAAATCATACTATGGGTTGTTCTGTAATTACCCTTTCCATTTGATATGATGAAAAATCTTTCCAAATCATTAAATGTTCTTTGCAGAATCATGTTTTATGTCCGTGTACTCCACTGAATAGTGTACCATGATTTGCTTCTTTGGTCCCTTGGTGTTGGGCATTTTGATATTTATAACAGTAGAGTGAAAAATCAACACTAATGACTCGCCCCTTGTAGCTAAAATGTGGCCCAGCAGTCCCCCTTCTAAGAATGTTTCATAAGGGATGTGCACATTCTTTAGAGCTTCTGAAGTATCCTACCAAATCGCCTTCCCAGATGGATTATTGCAATGTATAATCCCTCCAGCAGATACAAGTGCCCATCTCCCCCATGAAATTTTCACCCACACTTAAAAAAAAAAAAAGACTAGGGGAACAGGAATGGCAGCCTAACCCAGCCCACTGCGTTCCCAGGTGAGGGGACAGAGGGAAGAAGTTCTTGCACAAGGGCACACAGCCCAGCCAGCCTGGGAGCTGGTCCTCAACACTGCAAGCCAGGCCCCTTGGCACTGCATCCTGACCCCTCCTGGAGCACCCATCAGGGAAGGAGAAGCACCAGGGTGCAGGAGAGTGTGGGAGGCATGAACAGGTGCCAGGGGTTCCCAAGGAGAGAGGACCAAGGCCAGGAGACCTCGGGAGCATGAAGGCCGTGGGTATGAGCAGTCCTTGGTCTGGGAGTCACCCCAGGCAGACAGATTTGCTTCTGACTCAGCACTGCATTGTCACTCAAGCTGTGGGACCCTAAGCTTCTCACTTCCCTGTCTCTGGGACCAGTACAGCGAGGCAATACAGCTCACACCCACGTCCTGCCAGCCATTCATGCCTGTTAGGAACTGAACTGTGTCCCCCTAAAATTCGTAGGTTAAAGCCCTAACCCCCAGTGCCATAGAATGTGACCATATTTGGAGATAGGACCTTTAGGGAGGTAATGAACTTTAGATGAGGTCATAAGGGTGGGGCCCTAATCAGCTGGGACTGGTGTCCTTATAAGAAGAGGAAGAGACACCAGGAAGGCACGCACACAGAGGAAAGACCATGTAAGGACACAGCAAGAAGGCAGCTTCCTGCAAGCCAAGGAATGAGGCCTCGGAAGAAACTAAGCCTGTCATCCATCACCTTGATCCTAGACTTCCAGCCTCCAGAACCATAAGAACAATTTCTGTTGTTTAAAGCACCCAGTCTGTCGTATTTCATTTTGGCAGCTTGAACTGACCTAAAAAGATGCCCCCCTAAGTGTGGGGATCATTGCTTTTTCTCCTGCATCCTGAGCTTCAGGACTCAGATACCCTGAAACTGGAGGCAGATTCTTTCCACAAGCCTTGAGTACTCAGTGTGGACACCCACCCATTATCTGGGCCACCTCTGGTTCCCTGTGGCCGTGATGAACAGTTCCCTGCCCGTTGACTGCATCCCCTCTCAAGCTGCGCACCTGAGGCTCTTCTTGGTACCACTGGAGTCCCTGGACCCCCGTGCTGGCCACATCCTCCAGGAAGTGCCGGGAAACCAGTGCCACCAATGAGGAACGGAAGTCAAAACTGTCCCGACATTCTGCACGGCTTCTCACACAGTCCCCAGCAGGTGCGAGCCCCACTTGCCCTTGATGATCTATTCACTGATGCCCCTTCATTGGCTCAGACTCCTCCCCTTTCTAACTCCTCTCCTCAAAGCCTGCTTCCTGGGATCTCCTCTCTATTAAACTATTTTTCTCAGCATCTGCCTTTGCGAGAACCCAAACTAAGGCACATGGAGAAGAGAGCTGTGTTTCAAACCCAAGACAGACCCAAGTGCACATACAGTCCTCCCTCAGGATCCAGCATCCACGGGGGATTGGTTCCAGGACGCACCCCTCCCACACACACCCACAGATACCCAAATCCAAGGATGCTCAAGTCCCTCATGTAAAATCATGTTGGCATGTAACTTAACGCATATCCTCCCATATACCCTAAATCGGATTACTTATAATACCTAATCAATGTAAATGCTATGTAAATAGTTGTAAATACAATGTAAATGCTATGTAAAGAGTTGCCGGGGTGCACGGCAAATTCAAATTTTGCTTTTTTGGAACTTTCTGGAAGCTTTGCCCCTGAATACTTTCAACAGGATGCAGAACCCGCAGATACAGAGGGCCAACTGTACAAACACACCAGCCCAGACACAAAATATGCTTTGGGGGCAACGAGCAGCCACTGCAGCTGCAGAGCCCAAGTCCTTCACGGTGGATGACGGCAGCTGAAGCCAGTGGCCGCTGCCATACAACATTGAAGCGGGAGCATTCAAGCCAGACAGAGGCGGGTTCAAATCTCAGTTCTGCCAGCCACCGGCAGGGCAACCTCAGGGTGAATAACTTGCTAGGTCTCCACTTCATCAGCTGTGGGTGTGGAAATAACACTGACCTCCCAGGACTGGTGGGAGGCCTAAGGAAGATAAAATGGAGAAAGCGCCTGACTTGGTGTGTGCTCAGCAGAAAGCGCCCGCCCTTTCCTTCCGAGGCAGCCGTGGAGCTGTGATGCTGTGATCTCCCTTCAAGAAAGAACTTGCCGTTCAGCTACCAGGAGTGCAGTGAGGTGACAGACTCCAGACACGGCGCCTTCAGATGCGCCCCAGCCTTTGAGCAGAGGCTATGCTCTTCCCGGCGGCCCCCAGCCAGTGCTGAGGCTCGGCCACTTCTTGCCACCGTGGAACTTCTCTGAGGCGAAATCTTTGCTCGGCAGTGCCCCACGGACCTGGCTGAGACATCATCAGACCTACTTGGCAGCCTGAGGTTCTTCCTGCCCAATCCACTCCCCCACCCCCTGCCCCCAAAACCATCCTCTTTCACTCCTGTTTCCCTCTCAGTTCAGTCCTCTGGGAAGATGAGGCTAAGACATCTTTCCCTTCCTCTCTTATTTCTGGAGAGACCTCCCGCACGAAGTAACAGCAACAGAGAGGTTTTCACAGGGCTTCGTCTGAGAGCCTCTACGGTATTAATCCCAGCGGGATTCCTCCAAAGGAATCAGAATCAGTCAGGGCTCTTCCCATGGCAAGCATAGAAACAGATCCTCGTGAATTTCATAGGAAAAGGAACAAGAATTTATTGGAATGCTATGGGATACCCAGAGAATTTCAGGAAAGGCTACAGAACTTGGCTCCAGAAGGATAGGGCCCCAAGAGCTCACAGTCTCCCAGAATTAGTCAACTTTGTTTCTTCAGGACACTGCTGTTGACATCAATAAGCTCCCGTCTGATTTTAGTCCTTGTAACATCCCACTCAGGATTCAGAGTCCAGGAAGAAGGTGTCTAATTGGCCCAAGAGGTGGTGGGGCACTTTGGGAAGCAACTTTCCTGCCACTGATGGACAGACCCGCTGACTCTGCATCCAAAGCAAGATCAAGGTGCCTGTCATTCAAAGGTGAATGGATCTGTCAGATGGCTGTTAGTTTCAATAGAACCTAACAAGCGAGGGAAAAATACATCCTGCCCCAGTTCTTGCCAAGCGTTCAAAGCGATGTATCTCCAAAGCATTTCCACCTGCTCACTCTTTGCCTAAACCACCATCCATTCCTCCCCAAGGGTTTGAGTTTCTTGGGTTCAATGTCACTGTGTGTAATCTTAACACTTTTCAACCCCCCAAAGGATCAGATATGGAGTCAAGAAGGACGTACTCAAACTTTTTCAAAAACACTTGTTTGGGATATAGTAAGCTGCCTTCCCAGCAGGAGGACAAACCCTCCCCCACTCTCCACGGTGACAGAGGCCAATGGGCCTTGGCCTTGATTGTACCAATTTCATCACCAGGCTCTCTGGAACTTCTGGCAACCTGTCAAAGGTCTGTTTTATATTAGTATCTTTATTTTACATTCCTTTAACTTTTCAGATGAAGCTCCTTAGCCCAACCCTAAAGCACTTTGGATAGTTGAGGAAATTCACTGATACGCAGGAGGCCAACAACTCAGCCAGGAGGCCCAGCGCAGGTGATGTGGTACCCTTCCCGTACCCCATAGAAAGGTGTTCACCTTCAAATGCTGAAGGCTGCCGCCTGCCAACACCTGCGGCTCTGCCTAAGGACTTTTGGTGGCGTTTTGTTTGTTTTTATCCTGATTTCTCACAGGTCAAGCTGGGAATGTAGAGAGTTAATGCCTCTGGGAGGAGACCTCATTCAAGGACAGAGGGAGATGTGCTAGATACACCCACCAGCTTCCTTGCCCCTTGGGGGGATAACGTGGCTCCCACATTTCCTCCGGGGCTGAGCTCCCCTTGTGCACAGCACTCTCTTTTGAAAATGCACCTTTACCAGCTGCCTTTCCCTCCCTGCCTCTCTTCCCTGCTCTGCTGGAGTTCCCTTGGATCCCCTCCCAATTAAATTACTTGCACATAAATCCTTGTCTCAGTTTTTGTTCCCTCAGAAGGAGACCTCAAGACGAAGCCCATTTTGAATTAAAGTTTTTCACCAGAAACACTTTGAGAACAGCAACATCCGTCCGCTGCTGGCAGAGGTCCAGGAAGGAAGCGCCAGGCAGAGCCCTTGGCCAGGTGGGGAAACTGTCTGCGCAAGTTACCTGCCTCCTCCCCAGATGACCCAGGAGCCCCACCCTGTATACACAGCTGCAGGTTCTGCCCTCTAGGCCCCGGGGGTTGCCAGGAGGCTGCTGCTGGGAATTGAAGGGATGCAGATCCCAACAGCCTCTCACTGCCGATCGGCTCATTTCACACTGACAGGCTACCGGGGGTGTAGGACTATTTTTATTTAAAACATTGGTTGCCATAGTAACATCCACATGACCGAATACTTATTCTAAGTCACACAGAAAATACCCTTGGGAAGGGAGAGAGAGATGAGAAGGCCCGTGCAGCCCTGGGAATCAGACAGCAAGAGGCAGTTCCTTGAAAAGAGAAAGCCACACCAGCCCAGGGGTCTGGGCTCTCCTCCATCGCCCACCTGAGTCTTCCAGGGGTTTCGATTTGCAGTCACTGAAATAGTTTACAGGGCACTGTGGGAGGGTTGTGATCTGCCCAGGTGGACTTGTGAGCTGTAGCTCCTCCCGGGAGGCCAGAAGTTTCCCTTGGTGTGATCTACTCCACGGGTCAAGACAGGGTGCTGTGCTAACACCTGGGCCCTGGCACAGGGTGCTGATGCCGAAGTAGGACCCGCTTCCAGCCCCGCCCAGCTTTCCACAGCGCGCTTGGGACAGAGGGAGTCTATGGGGGCCCGTGAGGCACCCCCCCCCCATCCACACAGCCCTGCCACAGAGGACCAAGCCACCTGGAAAGCACCCCCAAGGAGCAAAGCAACACACGGAAAGGAGTTGACTTTTCAGGGCCAGAGGGAGAACTCATTTCGCTGCAACCTTCGCCTTGCAGCCTCACTGACCCTGAGCCTTCCACACCCCTTCAGTGGCTTCTTTACTCCTTCATTAGCATAGAGCCCAGAGGTAACATCTGAGGTCCCTGAGCGTCCCCAAGAGACTTGCAAGGGTTCAGACAGAGGTCATGTGGCTCTGGTGGTTCAGTGTAATTAGTAATCAGTTGCGGTTAATATTATATCGGAGGGGAGGTTACGGACCATCCTTGAGGAAAGCCAACTGGACAAATCACATCATGCCTCTCCCCTCCCCCAGGTGATTCAATTATACTTGTTACAATGCTAACAGCTCACATGGATTGAACACTTAATATATTCGAGTGCCTGACTCATTTGATCCTGACAATGACTCTGCAAGGGGCCATTGTCATGTACGGTCAACAGACCAGAGACTCCAGTTTCCCCATCACCAAAGTTAGGTAACCTGCACAAGCAGCTGATATGCCGTGGAGCTGGGACTTGAACCCAGATCTGTGTGACTCCTGAATGTGTACTTTTAGGCATCATGCTATGCAAGTGATCACCTGGGACCACCTCGTCCAAGAAGAGAGTGGCCAAAGCGCAGATGAGGTATGTATGGAGCAGGGAGGCGGTGAGCTCTGACTTGGTGGGTGATGATAGGGCTGGCTGCTCGTCTATTAGTCTCAGATCTTTGTCTGCTCTTTGGCCCCCAGCCTGGTCTGGCAGCCATCAGAAGCCCCCAGGACGGGCTTCCCTGGTGGCGCAGTGGTTGAGAATCTGCCTGCCAATGCAGGGGACACGGGTTCGAGCCCTGGTCTGGGAAGATCCCACATGCCACGGAGCAACTGGGCCCGTGAGCCACAATTACTGAGCCTGCGCGTCTGGAGCCTGTGCTCCGCAACAAGAGAGGCCGCGATGGTGAGAGGCCCGCGCACCGCGATGAAGAGTGGTCCCCACTTGCCGCAACTAGAGAAAGCCCTCGCACAGAAACGAAGACTCAACACAGTCATAAATAAATAAATAAATAAATAAATAAATAAATAAAAAAAAGAAAAAGGTTTAAAAAAAAAAAAAAAAAAAAAAAAGAAGCCCCCAGGACTATCAACATCTACCATTCTGTTGCAAGATCTGGAAGAGGGCCTCTGAGGCTGGCCTCTGTTCTGGGTCAGAAGTGTGGGTTCCCCTGAAGTGTGTGCCCTTCCAGGCTCCAGGCTGTGTGGGACAGACAGAGGCTCTTGTGGGACAGCTCCTGCCTGGGGGTGCTGCCGCCAGGGGTGCCACAGAGGTGACAGAGGTTCCAGGACTACAGCAGGGCCGCATCACAGCTGCAGTCAGCACTTCCTTGCCCTGGCAGCCATTGGCATCACCTTGAAGGTGGAGATGAAGTTTCAGTGGGCCCTGGGTCCCACTAGCACTTCATCTTGGAAAGCACTTCATCATCGAAGAGAAAGGACGTCGAGCAGTGTCTTAGTCCAGCAGATCTGAGCAGATCCAAGCTGTCTGACTTCGGGAGTTCCTTAAAGTCTCTGTTTTGTCATCTCTCACGTGAAAGTGAGGCGCACCTGTAGCAGATGCTGTTGGGGTCCTGCTCGTAGCCACTTGGCTTCCTCAGGAGGTTGCCTAAGGACAGTTTCAGAAAGCCCATGGCTTCCTACCCAACAGTGTTCTCCGCCCACAGCAGTGAGCTCAACTGAATGTGCAGGGTAGCCCACATGTGCCCAAGAGTTCACGCTCCAAAAGTAGCCTCAACCAACGAGGACAGGGCTTGGTGGCAGCTTCCCTGCCCCTGGTGAGGTGTGTTCCACAAGTTCTTTCTTGTGGGTCCCCATCGGGGTGGAGCCCTGGGTGCCCACTGCACTTTCACGCACGTGTATCATTTTCCTCCCTTCTCTGCCTCACGTTCCCACACCATCGCCATGCTTCCTGGGATCACCTCCCCCATAAACCACCTGGGACTTTGTCTCAGGGTCTGCTTTGAAGAGAACCCAACCTACGACACCTCATGGTTCGGGGAAGATGGAATGAGGATGCATGTCAAGCTCTCAACACAGTGAACACTTTCATAACCTCCAATACACTCGTTATACCTGATGCACATCTGGGGGTAGAGTGGGGTCTGGCTGTGGGTTTACTTTGTACATTTGGGGGCTCTCCATTCCCTGAGCCAGAAGGCCTCTTAATCTGGGCTTAAATTTAGCTGTGGATGATCATCCACCAAGTTCTTGATCTTCACATGGATCCCTGAGAAAGACTCTACCTTCTAGAACACTTTCTCTAATAAAATTCCCCTCTGGCCCCCAGGAGAGGCTGCGTGGAGCAGGTAAGGTGTCAGACAAAATTATGCAGTCAGTGTCGTCTTTCCCTCACCCTTCAGGCTCCTGGTCCTTCCTGCTGCCCAAAGAGAGACCTACCTCTGCACTGGAGAGCCCCTGAGAACTCACCTCAGCTACCGAAAATAAAACTACACTGTGATCAGATTCACTAAGGCATGACTGATATTTTCCATTCCATTTCGATTTGAGGAGCGCAGCGAACGTGCACCTTGGCTGCCTAAGGGGTAGCTGGGAGCAGGGCGTTCCTTCCCCTCACACCTCCACCAGGCTTAACATTTCTTTCAACTATCCTGTTTCAGCTGAAACTTTCCTATTCCACCCCGTAATGCATCCATAGCTCAGAAAAATAGAAATGGGGCCACACACCTGCCGACATGTTGAATCTGAGTCCCATTCCCCAACCTCTAACATGAAACACCTTGATTTTATTTAAGCTGTTGGCTTTTGTGTCTTCCTAGTCCACAGGCTGCTTTGTGTGTGTTCAGGAAAGAGCAAAAGAAATCGGGACACGTGTGATAGAATATTTGAATCAGAAAATTAAAGAGAGGTTTGCCTCACCCACAGTACCCTCTCCTACGCAGAGCAGAGAGCCTCCAACTTTAGTATAGATGAGAGTGGTGGGGAAGGGAGGGGCTTTTTAAAAGGCAGCTCTTCAGCCCCACTCCAGGAGGCTGATTTTAGGCTTTGATATTCTTTGTAAAGCTGCGATGCTGGTCATTCCAATAAAGGTCATCTTTTGGATTCTCACTTTGTTCCTTTAAATTAGTGTTTCTCAAAGAGAGGTGCCCCAAGGACAGCCCTATGCCCACCTCTGCCCTAAGCTCCCAGAGACATGTGAGCAGATCAGAGAATGCTGCCGCTTTGCCCGTCAAAGGCAAAATCTGATGCTTCACAGACACTCGTGTACCGCAAGGATTAAAAGCCCGCAAATAAACCAGTTTGTTCATTTCTATTCTACTGCATGAATTATTATTCATGATTATTTACAGATATTCCAGATCTATGAGCTAGCTATAATGCACGCTCCCTAAAGAGAAAATTTATTACATCAAAGAGTAACGGAAGAAACACACAGGCTGCCCCTTGGAGGTGTTTGGCATGGACATGACAGGTATATGTTCTGCAGATAGAAGTCCTTGGGAGTTTTGTGGCATCAGAAGGGGAACATCTCCACCTCCATCCCATATTCTTGGTTAATTCTGCTCAGACATATTCCACCTCACACGCCCCAGGCTTCTAGTTTGACACACAATCATCTCTATTTGGGTCAAGATTCAGAAAAATTAAAAATATCAGATTCAAAATAGCTAATGATAAAAGAAATTTTTCAAAAAGATTCACGAGACAGATAGACAGACACATAGTGATGCAGTGATCACCTTTCACCATGACTCTGCCAAGCACCACCGCCCAGAGGCTGCTCTGTCGCTATGGGCACCTACGCAAAACCTTGCTCCTTCACTCTGGGATTGTGAGAGAGACTTTAGGGAACAGAAGCCTCCTATGCTGGACACGTATTTGAGACTACATTGCAGATTAAACCAATAGGAAGGGAAGGGCCTGAGGTCAGGAAGCCCTGAAATTCCAGTTAGAGACAGGTATCCAATATGTTCCCATCTTCATCCTCCAATTCTGTCACAGGTGTGGAAGGAGCCATAAATCCACACACAGACATGGCAGATAACGTCTCATTAAGCCCGCTTGGTCCCAAAGAAGGGGTAAGTCAAGCCCATTTCCGGGAAGGGGTCATTTGAGCACCTCGCTTTACTTTTCCACCACGCTTCCATCAGGTCCCGTCAGATGGTTGTCCAGAAGCACCACATCGCTGTCTCCACCAGCTCCCTTCCTCCCTCCCCCGATTTCCCAAACCCCATAGTTTTTTCTCTTCCTTCCTTTCCTGGGTCCTTGCTCTACCTGGAGAGGCAGCATGGCATTGCTGGAGTTCTGGCTCTGTGTATTGAAGAAACTTTCCCCTTGGGTCACTCAGCTCCCTTCAGAGCAGAGCTTGGGTGAGTTCTGTCTTATTTTCGGTTCTATCAGAAGCAGATCCTGAGATAAGGATGTGAGGGCAAGAAATTTTACTTGGGAAGTGATCCTAGAAAACATTGTTCGGGGAATGGTAAAATGGGACAGGGGAGGGTTCCTTACAAGCTAGTTACCCCTGAGGACCACTAGAGTTTTATGCCACCCACAGGGACACACTGGGAACTAGCAGAGAACGAACACCTCAAACAACTAGGGTATTCATTAGTTGAAGCCCACTCCCAGGGGTTGTTAATCCCCTGGGGCTTCAGGCCTGCCCATGGTTGGGGAAAATGTCCTCTGCTGCCAAAACAAGTCCTTAGATAAAAAAATGCAGGGGCAGGCAGCCAGAAGTCTGATGGCAGGATGTTAAGGGCAAGAGGACGTGGGCACCAGCAAAGGGAGCTTCAGATTCTTAGGTTAATAGCATTCTCTGCCTCTTTACTCTTTTATCAAAGACTGCTTCCTATCTGTAGTGAGACTAAGGGAAGGAAAGAAGGGAGGGGAAGGGAGAAAATCCACTCTCATCACCATATTTCTCATATAACGGTTCTCAAGATGAAGGAAGAGGAAGAGGGATCTCCAGGGGAAGACAACTGGTATAAAACCATTGTAATACAATTTCACATGGGGCTGGAGTGTACTGCTTTTTTCGAATACAAGTATAGAAAGAAAAATACAGGGAAATCTCACTGTCTGCCGTACACAGAAAACAGAGGAGTGATCCCCAAGCTGGTGAGCCTTATGTAATATTCTCTTGGGAGAGGTGGCAGATCCTAAGAAGTTTGGTGACTACAAAGGAGAAACATGGGTTTTTAAAAGTTGGGAAATACTGTCAGCATGAACGAGGCCAAGAGGCTAAACGCTATGTGACCAGGGACCTGTGGAAGTGGAGGGAGCCACCTCGTGATTGAAAAAGATGAGACACTTTAAAATAGAGTGTGTTGGGTAACCCAGCCTCCCTTACAAAAACAAGTCTGGCACCACCTGAGTTTCACCCTGGAAGGAACTTCAGCCCTGCACCCTGGAATGTCACCCCCTCTTAGGGTACTCTTACTTGAGCACTGCCACTGATCCTTAGGCGTGTTCAGCTTCTCAAATGTGTTATTCTGAGCTCCCCGAAAGCAGATCCTGAGATAAGGGCTTGTATGAGGGTGGTGTATTTGTAGAGTGGTCTCATGAAGCAGGAGGGAGGTGGTGGAAAATAGAAGAAATGACAGTAAAGTGTGCATTAATGAGCAGATTAGTGCTGTGGGCAATGAGTCTCAATCCTGCTGGGAACCTTCTAAGGAACCGTATAGAATCTGCCCCAGACAGATTCTCCATAGTCCCCCCGTCCCCCTTGCACTTCTGGGTTAAGTGTATGTGAAAGCCCAGGGATCTTTATCAGCTTTGGAGAATGCTCTGAAGCAGAGAATGAAAGAGAAGCTTTGGGGACCACTCATGGCAGTCATGGAGGTTTGCCACTCAGATCACCTTAAGCAGAACCTGCTACAAGGCATCTCCTGCTGCTGCACTCTCGGATCTGCCTCAGCACTCACCCCAAGGCCACACTTTCCCTGGTTGCCCCCAGCCGACAGGGGCACAACAGAGGCACTAGAACCGGGCCATTCCTGCCCAGTGAAGGACTCCTCTAAAGGGCACCCTGCTCAGAGACTCTACCATCACCACCTCCAGCCCCTTTAGCCTTCACAGACATTGCCCCTACTAAACCTCTTTCTCATCTAACCCCGCTTTAGCATCTGCCTGTAGGACTAGCTGAAGTGACAGAAAGCTTGCCGGACACCATCAGTTGGTTTGGAACTGTCCATCACTGTGGTGCTGAAATCAGAAGTAGGCCAGGGAGACGCAATGTGGAAACAAAATATATCTGTGTTCTCCCTCCCTGACTGGGTAACCATTGAAGAGTACAGCATATTCCCTTGGTCCTTCCTAGCCAGGGGAAGTAGCTGGTACTTTCAAAAATGTCATAGTGGGAAAATGAGGAGATTGCCATGAGACCGCAAAAAAAGTAGTTTCCATGGGTGCTGCTCCTAGAAACATGAATGTTGCTGAAATCTGCCAAGTCACCCTCAGCCATTCACAGCTCCAGAACCAGGAGCAGAGTGGCTTATATCCCTCCTTCTTTCTAGCCTCCTGCAAATGCCTTACATTGGCAAAGCCCGACAGGAACCCAATTGGCAAGATGAACTAGAAATGCAGCTCCACACTTTCATCCTTCACAGTACAGACTGTAAAGGAGAACACTGGAGAATGTCAATGAGGCTGAGGACCCACAGACAGTTTCTGAGCTGGAAAACAAGATACCTCTTAGTATCATCAGATGGCACTGTCTCACCGGGGTCAGGTGTCTTTGCCTCACAGAGGTGATGAGGTAGAGAGGGAGAACACTAAGCGTGGATTCTGTCAACAAGGCTTAAGTCCCACCCCTGCCAGAGACCAACTGTGTCACCTTGGGCAAGTAACATGACCTCTCTGAGCCTCAGCAACCTCATTTGTAAAGCAGAGGTGGCACTAGACCAGAGATTTCCAAGCAGTGTTCCAAGGAACCCCTCAGGTACCTCAACCCCATTATGAGTTACTGAGCAGTTTGGGAGGGGAGAGGAGACCAGGTCCACCTGAGTTAGTGTAGCCCTACGTTTATCTGATTCCCATTAGAGGGTTTTCCAGGATTTTCTCTGAAGCTTAAAATAAAAGTTTGAAAATCTTACACCCAGCTTATCTTCAAGGCCCTTTTCTACCCCTGTGCTTCATAAGTCTATGGAACTTGAATCAAAGTCTAGGTCCTGCCTCATATAAGTGAGGGGAGCTACCTAACATCTCTGACTCACTCTTCTCATCTGTAAAATAATTCATCACTTAATGAATACCTGTGATGTGTCAGGTGATTTGCACACATCCCTAATTTCACATCCATCTCTCTAACAGACATACCATCAATATCCCCATTTTACAGCCTAGGAAGCTGAGGCTCAGAGAGGCTGAGCAACACACCCTATTACTCATCCAGCAAATGACTGGATATCTATTAGGCTCCAATTTTTGTTCTCTCTGCTCTGTTGCCTGCCTGTTTTAGAGTGGTATGAGGAAGAAAGGAAACTCTAAATGTAAAAATGTCTCACAAAAATACAAATCATGATGTAACCATAAAGAATTGCAGTTCAGGTTTAGAATCAGAATTACTTTAGCACTAGTGAACCTAACTCCCTTCCATAGTGAAGGCTGTCTAGCTCCAGAGCCAAACCTGTCCTTAACCACTGTGTGACACTTGTACACGGAAAGCTGCCATGGCCTGTGGTGGAAGGGGGAGGGAGGGCCCACTGGGTCAGGAGTAGTGTATGAACTGAGTCCAGAACAAACGATGGACAAGGATTATAAATTCTGTCAAAAGTGGGTTTTAATTGGCTCCTCCACTTACAAGCCTTGTGGTTTGGAGTAAGTTATTTATCTTCTTTGCCTTGGTTTGCTCATCTAGAAAATGGGGGTGAAATGAGTTTACCTAATGGTACGTCTTGAGGGAAGAATTCTCCCTCAAGACCTCCCTCACTTCTGATATCAGCTGCAAGTTGGGGGAGTTCATAAAACCACCCACAGGTTTGATAATTCATTGAGAGGACTTATAGAACTCACTGAAAGCTATTATACTATCAGTTTATTATAGGGAAAAGATACAGGTTAAAATTAGCCCAAGGAAGAGACTCATAGGGCAGAATCTGGGAGGGAGTCCAGATGTGGAGCTTCTGTGTGTCCTCTCCCCTTGGAGTCCTGGATGGCATTACCCTTTCTTAGCCACAATGTGTGACAATACAAACAGAGTATTGCCAGCCAGGGAAGGTCATCCGAGACTTTGGTGTCCAGAGTATCTACTGGAGCTTGAACACTACTGCCCAAGTGGTTGACCTGTAGTCCACAGCACCTCCCGAAAGTCAGGCTAATACCTTTAGTGTCCAGTTCCTCTAGAAATCAGAACTCATAACACGTGGCCCAAAGCCACCATCATAAATCACACTGTGACACTGTCTGATGACCAACGCCCCCAGGCAAACAAAGACACTCCTGCAGACAGGACATTCCAGGGGCCTAGAGATCAGCTTCCATGAGCCAAGGCAAAGGCCAGACCACTTGCTGGGTAAGGTTAATTCTTCTCTACACAAGGGATAACAGTTCCTATTTCAGGGGGTCATTGTGAGGATTAGGTGAGATAACACAAGTCTAACTTCCCACGTAAGCAATTCCAAAATCCCAAATGCTTTGAAGACTGGAATTTTATCAGAAATCATTTAGAGGCAAAACTTACATTACAGTTAGTAGGAATTTTCCTACTGAAATATCACTGTGTGTGATTTGGGCGACGGTGCCACAACCCCCCCCCCCCCGGGGGTGTAACGGTACAGTCAGCACCTACCACACATTGCCTTTCTAAAACTCAAAAATGCATCTGGCCCTGAGGGACTTGGACAAGATATCGTGGGCTGTAAATGTAGGTACTAGTAACAGTCCCTAGCATATAGTAATTGCTCAATAAATGCAAACTATTAATATTTTCTACTAAGACAAATACAAATGCAGTGAAGGCAGAAAACACCTGCAAAAGTGGTCAAGGCTACTGATTTAATAACCCTTTGGCAAAATTTTACCCCAATTTAAATTTTCACAAGAAAATTCCAGGAGCATATATGGTGAAAATAAATTTTGTAGAAGATTTATCTTGTTAGGTTTATTATCATAAGTATTATACATTATATGTTTTGACATAGTTAGTAAAAATTAAACATAGTCATGGCACAGTTAAGCAGGGCTTGCTGAGGGTGGGCGAGCAGAGAGGGTACCATGGTAGGTTTGAGGGTTTGCCATGGGCTTTCAGACCTTTGTGTATATTGACAAACTCTTGCTGAATATTTACTGTTGAACTTCCTGAAATTTGCCACCTGGGGAATTTCTTAGAACTTCCTACCAACTTTTAGGCAATTCTATTTCTTAATCAGCCTACCAATTAAGTGTTTATATTATTGCTTTTCCCTCTCTACAACTTTTGTCAAGCATGCCCTCTTCTATTAGTGTCACAAAAGTAGAGTTGTGCCTGAAATCAGACCCCTGGGAGAAGCGAATCAGGATTAAAAATGTCAAAGAAGAAAGGAAAATTCACAAGAGCCCACCCACATCACAAGCAGGGAGGCAAACCGAAACATCCTGGGAGCCTGACTTGTCACATGCATCACCGCACTGCCCTCAGTCCTTACTGTAACCAGTTGGGAAATGGGTGGATGGACACAGAGATTGTTTTATCACAGGACCACAGCCTCTGATTCCCAATCCCCAAATCTAAAGAGCTCTGAAAAGAGAAAGATCTATTTGTAACTCATTTGGTTACAAACCTTGCCCTGGACTAATGAGAGGCTATTTTTAGTCTTTATGCTGGTCTATATGAATATTCATGGATTTGGCTGCAGAAATATTAATGTGTTTGATTACAGCGTGCTTCCGAAGGCTCCACTGGGAGTGTTAAGTAATATGATATATATGCTGAATTACCTTCCTAAAAATCCAAAAAATTCTGAATTCGGAAATTCATCAAGTTTTTGGATAAGGGATTATGAACTTACATTGCACAAAATCCCAACAGGTAGGTGTTATCTTCACTTTAAGGATAATAAACAGATTTAGAGATGTTAAGTAACTTGCCCAAGGTCATACAATAAGCAGCAAAATATTATACACTTTGATAGAACAACTAGGTCGATTGCAGCTTCCAACGGACAAGGTTTTGCATGGCATCATCAGGGAGCTGATGACACCTGAAGGTAGACTGAAAATTATGAAGAGATGTTTTGCCGTTGGCAAAGTTATGCTGTTAAGATTTCAGACCAGCTCCCAGAGAGCCTTCCATTTCCAATTTCAAGGAAACTATGCCCTCTGACTTTAAGGAGATACACTTCTTCTCATCCTTTAAAAGCAGAGAAATTTGATAAAGAAGTTGTCTGGGAAAGAAAAAGAAAAAAAAAAACCCGCTAGACCAAAATCAAAACAAATCATTTTCTGCATATCAATCAGGCTCCTGATTGAAACTGTGCTAGCTGCTTCGAGAGAGGAATATTAAAAGTAAAGCGTTGCTAATTTAAGCACAACTAATTTTAAAAGATGTACCTAGAAACAGCCACATGGGAGAATCACTTAAGCTGCATCAACTACCAGCTTCGTTTGACGGGATATGCCTGGGTTGGGAGCCCCAGTGTCATGACATTTGCCTCGTCCCTATGGGTAGAGAATGAAGTCAGCCATTCCCTATAATCTTCAGGGCTCTGATTTTCATGAACCCATGTCAATTTACTCCTGCCTCACAAATGAGCAAGAGGAGTCTGGAGGGAAGACCCTGATCTGGGGCTTAAATGACTGTCTAGGAGCTGTCACCAAGCGTAACCCCCTTCCTTATGGAGCTGGAAGGCCATCTCTTCCATGAAGGCAGTCCTATAAAAGCAGTTTCTGGGCTCATCGATCAATCTCACCTGTAGCAGACTGCCGCAGCTTTTCCCAGATCCCCTTAGATCCCTTTAACTGGTTCTGTGTACCCCTCCTGGAGCTTCTCAAGGTCTGTACCCTTAACTCTCTTGGAAAGATTGTGCTGGGGCTACTGGTGCAGTTTTGTCTGCAGGCACTGGGAGTTTGTCCCCTGAGGAAACCATCAGTCAGTGCAGAACTAATGCAAGAATATGGAGGCTCATCTCACTTGCCTCCAGCATAACTGAGGCTCCAGAGGTCCTCTGTGAGATCAGGTCAAGGCTGAGAATTTGCCCAAACTTGCCCCTTTCTGAGCTGCATCTCTTTTTTTGCCAAGTGTTTCCCTCACTCCCTTACTGATTTCTCCTGGGGGCTTGCTCTTTTAAAAAGTCACTGCTTCTGGGCTATCCCACCTAAGACCATTGTACCCAAGGCTCTGAGAGCTCAGTATAGATAGTACATGTTATACTTTAAAGTGAATAACGAACCTCAAGTGAATCCTCTAGACTTCTGGAAAGGACCTACCTACTTGAAGCTCAACTATTCCACAGGTGAACTCGTCATTTGCCACCTCAGCCCGCATGGGGATGAGGGCAAAGGAGAATAAGCTAAAACAGAACAGAGAACATGACCTAGTCAGGTGCCCCTGTTTCCTCTCTCCAGAGCTACGGATAACACATAAGCATACCCATGGCAGAGGCTGCTAGCTATCCCAAGATATGGTCTCTCTTCTCCCTCACAACCATGGAGCACAATATGTTCAGTTATAAACTGAACACACGTCTACCCAGACAGCCACCATTCCAGTTAAATATGGCCTTGCCGTTAGGTTCCAGCCAATGGGGTGTCAACATAAGTGATGTGCACAACTTCTTAGACATGTCTCCCTTTCCCTATCACCCTGCGTGGATGTGGCGGGAAGCCATGTAGATGAAGGCCACACCTGAGGAATGGAGGAAAAACGATATAGGATCCCGATCGTCAATATCATGGAGTTGCCCACTCTGTTTCATGAACAGAAAGAAACCTCTATCCGTGCAAGCCAAGTCATTTTGGGTTCCTGTTAGAGCAATCAAACCAATATTCTAAAGAATGCAATTCCTTAGAGTGCAATAGGATTACAAATTTCAAACTGTGTCACAGATAAAGAGAAAAATGTCTCTCTTCTTAAAAAATATATTTAATTTATTTATTTATTGGCTGCTTCAGGTCTTAGTTGCGGCATGTGGGATCTTTCATTGTGGCGCGCAGGCTCTTCATTGTGGTACATGGGCTTCTCTCTAGTTGTGGCGTGCAGGCTCCAGAGCGTGTGGGCTCTGTAGTTGTGGCACACAGGCTCTCTAGTTGTGGCGTGCGGGCTTGGTTGCCCCACAGCATGTGGGATCTTAGTTCCCCAGCCAGGGGTGGAACCAGTCTCCCCTGCATCGCAAGACGGATTCTTAACCACTGGACCACCAGGGAAGTCCCGAAAAATGTCTCTCTTAGATTGGATTTCCCACAAAAGACCCTGGGATGAGGATCCATGTCAAAGTGACTTATGATTTATTAGAAAATATTCCCAGGAAAAACTGGTAATGGAGTAAGAAGAGAAGACAGCCAAGCAAGTGTTTGATATCAGATAAAGCCCCGTGAGGGTAACTGTAGCTCAGTCCTCCAGGGGAATTCTGGGGACATTCTAGGTCACAGTTATAGGCAAGAGAGCTGGAGAATTTACACACCCTGCACTTGCCAGTTGAGGGATGCCCCCAGAAGACTGTAAATCCCCTGGCACTTCTAGCTGTCCAAGTACGTAAACAGAGCAGGTCCAGCAACCTGCGGGCAGCCCTCTAACATACAGGCATAGGTGCTGGCCTTTGGGAGTAAACACATACTGGGAAGCCAAATGCATAAAAATGGTACATGGGTGACATGGGTGGAGTGCAGACAAGATTGGCTTACAGAGGGCTTCTTGAAAATTTTTTCCAGGAGCTCCCAGGTGATTACTTGTGGCACTTACTCATGTGCTCCTTTGCATAGGAAAAAACTCTCATCCTCACCTGGACATTTCTATTGGTTATATCTTATGTTTCAGGGGTCTAAAATGGCATTCTGTGGCAGCCACAATGATAGACAAGGTTATATTTCAGAGGTCTCTTTAAGTCCTAAGAGAAAGAGTAATAAATTTATAGGAAGGGAGGAACCAAGATGGCGGAGTAGAAGGACGTGCTCTCACTCCCTCTTGCGAGAACACCAGAATCACAACTAGCTGCTGGACAATCATCGACAGGAAGACACTGGAACTCACCAAAAAAGACACCCCACATCCAAAGACAAAGGAGAAGCCACAGTGAGATGGTACGAGGGGTGCAATCACAGTAAAATCAAATCCCATAACTAGTGGGTGGGTGACTCACAGACAGGAGAACACTTATACCACAGAAGTCCACCCACTGGAGTGAAGGTTCTGAGCCCCACATCAGGCTTCCCAACCTGAGGGTCCAGCAACGGGAGGAGGAATTCCTAGAGAATCAGACTTTGAAGCCTAGTGGGGATTGACTGCAGGACTTCGACAGGATTGGGGGAAACAGAGACTCCACTCTTGGAGGGCACACACAATGTAGTGTGCGCATCGGGACCCAGGGGAAGGAGCAGTGACCCCGGGGGAGACTGAACCAAACCTGCCTGCTAGTGTTGGAGGGTGTCCCATAGAGGTGGGGGTTGGGGGGGGGGAACTGTGGCTCACAGTGGGGACAACAACACTGGCAGCAGAAGTTCTGGGAAGTACTCCTTGGCGTGAGCCCTCCCAGAGTCTGTCATTAGCCCCACCAAAGAGCCCAGGTAGGCTCCAGTGTTGGGTTGCCTCAGGCCAAACCACCAACAAGGAGGGAACCCAGCATCACCCATCAGCAGCCAAGCAGATAAAAGTTTTACTGAGCTCTGCCCACCAGAGAAACAGTCAGCTCTACCCACCACCAGTCCCTCCCATCAAGCCTCTCAGACAGCCTCATCCACCAGAGGGCAGACAGCAGAAGCAAGAAGAACTATAATCCTACAGCCAGTGGAACAAAAACCACATTCACAGAAAGATAGACAAGATGAAAAGGCAGAGGGCTATGTACCAGATGAAGGAACAAGATAAAACCCCAGAAAAACAACTAAATGAAGTGGAGATAGGCAACCTTCCAGAAAAAGAATTCAGAACAATGATAGTGAAGATGATCCAGGACCTCGGAAGAAGAATGGAGGCAAAGATCGAGAAGATGCAAGAAATGTTTAACAGAGACTTAGAAGAATTAAAGAACAAACAAACAGAGATGAACAATACAATAACTGAAATGAAAACTACACTAGAAGGAATCAATAGCAGAATAACTGAGGCAGAAGAACGGATAAGTGACCTGGAAGACAGAATGGTGGAATTCACTGCTGTGGAACAGAATAAAGAAAAAAGAATGAAAAGAAATGAAGACAGTCTGAGACCTCTGGGACAACATTAAATGCAACAACATTTGCATTATAGGGGTCCCAGAAGGAGAAGAGAGAGAGAAAGGACCAGAGAAAATATCTGAAGAGATTATAGTCGAAAACTTCCCTAACATGGGAAAGGAAATAGCCACCCAAGTCCAGGAGGTGCAGCGAGTCCCATACAGGATAAACCCAAGGAGAAACACGCTGAGACACATAGTAATCAAATTGGCAAAAATTAAAGACAAAGAAAAATTACTGAAAGGGGCAAGGGAAAAATGACAAATAACATACAAGGGAACTCCCATAAGGTTAACAGCTGATTTCTCAGCAGAAACTCTACAAGCCAGAAGAGAGTGGCATGATATACTTAAAGTGATGAAAGGGAAGAACCTACAACCAAGATTACTCTACCCGGCAAGGATCTCATTCAGATTCGATGGAGAAATCAAAAGCTTTACAGATAAGCAAAAGCTAAGAGAATTCAGCACCACCAAACCAGCTCTACAACAAATGCTAAAGGAACTTTTCTAAGTGGGAAACACAAGAGAAAAAAAGAACCTACAAAAACAAACCCAAAACAATTAAGAAAATGGTCACAGGGACATACATATCGATAATTACCTTAAACGTGAATGGATTAAATGCTCCAACCAAAAGACACAGGCTTGCTGAATGGATACAAAAACAAAACCCATATATATGCTGTCTACAAGAGACCCACTTCAGACATAGGGACACATACAGACTGAAAGTGAGGGGATGGAAAAAGATATTCCATGCAAATGGAAATCAAAAGAAAGCTGGAGTAGCTATACTCCTATCAGATAAAATAGACTTTAAAATAAAGAATGTTACAAGAGACAAGGAAGGACACTACATAATGATCAAGGGATCAATCCAAGAAGAAGATAAAACAATTATAAATATATATGCACCCAACATAGGAGCACCTCAATACATAAGGCAACTGCTACCAGCTATAAAAGAGGAAATCAACAGTAACACAATAATAGTGGGGGACTTTAATACCTCACTTACACCAATGGACCGATCATCCAAAATGAATATAAATAAGGAAACAGAAGCTTTAAATGACACAATAGAGCAAATAGATTTAATTGATATTTATAGGACATTCCATCCAAAAACAGCAGATTACACTTTCTTCTCAAGTGCGCACGGAACATTCTCCAGGATAGATCACATCTTGGGTCACAAATCAAACCTCAGTAAATTTAAGAAAATTGAAATCATATCAAGCATCTTTTCTGACCACAATGCTATGAGATTAGAAATGAATTACCGGGAAAAAAATGTAAAAAACACAAACACATGGAGGCTAAACAATACGTTACTAAATAACCAAGAGATCACTGAAGAAATCAAAGAGGAAATCAAAAAATACCTAGAGACAAATGACAATGAAAACACGACGATCCAAAACCTATGGGATGCAGCAAAAGCAGTTCTAAGAGGGAAGTTTATAGCTATACAAGCCTACCTCAAGAAACAAGAAAAATCTCAAATAAACAATCTAACATTACACCTAAAGGAACTAGAGAAAGAAGAACAAACAAAACCCAAAGTTAGCAGAAGGAAAGAAATCATAAAGATCAGAGCAGAAATAAATGAAATAGAAACAAAGAAAACAATAGCAAAGATCAATAAAACTAAAAGCTGGTTCTTTGAGAAGATAAACAAAATTGATAAACCATTAGCCAGACTCATCAAGAAAAAGAGGGAGAGGACTCAAACCAATAAAATTAGAAATGAAAAGGGAGAAGTTACAACAGACATCACAGAAATACAAAGCATCCTAAGAGACTATACAAGCAACTCTATGCCAATAAAATGGACAACCTGGAAGAAATGGACAAATTCTTAGAAAGGTATAACCTTCCAAGACTGAACCAGGAAGAAACAGAAAATATGAACAGACCAATCACAAGTAATGAAATTGAAACTGTGATTAAAAATCTTCCAACAAACAAAAGTCCAGGACCAGATGGCTTCACAGGTGAATTCTATCAAACATTTAGAGAAGAGCTAACACCCATCCTTCTCAAACTCCTCCAAAAAACTGCAGAGGAGGGAACACTCCCAAACTCATTCTATCAGGCCACCATCACCCTGATACCAAAACCAGACAAAGACACTACAAAAAAAGAAAATTACAGACCAATATCACTGATGAATATAGATGCAAAAATCCTCAACAAAATACTAGCAAACAGAATCCAACAACACATTAAAAGGATCATACACCATGATCAAGTGGGATGTATCACAGGGATGCAAGGATTCTTCAATATATGCAAATCAATCAATGTGATACACTATATTAACAAATTGAAGAATAAAGACCATATGATCATCTCAATAGATGCAGAAAAAGCTTTTGACAAAATTCAACACCCGTTTATGATAAAAATCCTCCAGAAAGTGGGCATAGAGGGAACCTACCTCAACATAATAAATCCCATATATGACAAACCCACAGCAAACATCACTCTCAATGGTGAAAAACTGAAAGCATTTCCTCTAAGATCAGGAATGAGACAAGGATGTCCACTCTCACCACTATTATTCAACATAGTTTTGGAAGTCCTAGCCATGGCAATCAGAGAAGAAAAAGAAATAAAAGGAATACAAATTGGAAAAGAAGAAGTAAAACTGTCACTGTTTGCAGATGACATGATACTATACATAGAGAATCCTAAAAATGCCACCAGAAAACTACTAGAGCTAATCAATGAATTTGGTAAAGTTGCAGGATACAAAATTAATGCACAGAAATCTCTTGCGTTCCTATACACTAATGATGAAGAATCTGAAAGAGAAATTAAGGAAACACTCCCATGTACCACTGCAACAAAAAGAATAAAATACCTAGGAATAAACCTACCTAGAGAGACAAAAGACCTATATGCAGAAAACTATAAGACACTGATGAAAGAAATTAAAGATGATACCAACAGATGGAGCAATATACCATGTCCTTGGATTGGAAGAATCAACATTGTGAAAATGACTATACTACCCAAAGCAATCTACAGATTCAATGCAATCCCTATCAAATTACCAATGGCATTTTTTACGGAGCTAGATCAAATCATCTTAAAATTTGTATGGAGACACAAAAGACCCTGAATAGCCAAAGCAGTCTTGAGGGAAAAAACGGAGCTGGAGGAATCAGACTCCCTGACTTCAGACTATACTACAAAACTACAGTAATCAAAACAATATGGTACTGGCACAAAAACAGAAACACAGATCAATGGAACAAGATAGAAAGCCCAGAGATAAACCCACGCACCTATGGTCAACTAATCTATGACAAAGGAGGCAAGGATATACAATGAAGAAAAAACACTCTCTTCAATAAGTGGTGCTGGGAAAACTGGACGGCTACATGTAAAAGAATGAAATTAGAACACTCCCTAACACCATACACAAAAATAAACTCAAAATGGATTCAAGACCTAAATGTAAGACTGGACACTATAAAACTCTTAGAGGAAAACATAGGAAGAACACTCTTTGATATAAATCACAGCAAGATCTTTTTTGATTCACTTCCTAGAGTAATGGAAATAGAAACAAAAATAAACAAATGGGACCTAATGAAACTTAAAAGCTTTTGCACAGCAAAGGAAACTACAACCAAGACGAAAAGACAACCCTCAGAATGGGAGAAAATATTTGCAAACGAATCAACGGACAAAGGATTAATCTCCAAAATATGTAAACAGCTCATGTAGCTTAATATTAAAGAAACAAACAACCCAATCCAAAAATGGGCAGAAGACCTAAATAGACATTTCTCCAAAGAAGACATACAGATGGCCACGAAGCACATGAAAAGCTGCTCAACATCACTAATTATTAGAGAAATGCAAATCAAAACTACAATGAGGTATCACCTCACACCAGTTAGAATGGGCATCATCAGAAAATCTACAAACAACAAATGCTGGAGAGGGTGTGGAGAAAAGGGAACCCTCCTGCACTGCTGGTGGGAAAGTAAATTGATACAGCCACTATGGAGAACAGTATGGAGGTTCCTTAAAAAACTAAAAATAGAATTACCATATGATCCAGCAATCCCACTACTGGGCATATACCCAGAGAAAACCATAATTCAAAAAGACACATGCACCCAAATGTTCACTGCAGCACTATTTACAATAGCCAGGTCATGGAAACAACCTAAATGCCATCAACAGACGAATGGATAAAGAAGTTGTGGTACATATATACAATGGAATATTACCCAGCCATAAAAGGAACGAAATTGAGTCATTTGTTGAGACGTGGATGGATCTAGAGACTGTCATACAGAGTGAAGTAAGTCAGAAAGAGAAAAACAAATATCATATATTAACGCATGTATGTAGAACCTAGAAAAATGGTACAGATGAACCAGTTTGCAGGGCAGAAGTTGAGACACAGATGTAGCGAACAAACGTATGGACACCAAGGGGGGAAAACCACGGTAGGGTGGGGATGGTGGTGTGCTGAACTGGGCGATTGGGATTGACATGTATACACTGATGTGTATAAAATTGATGACTAATAAGAACCTGCAGTATAAACAAACAAACAAACAAAAAACAACTAATACTAAACTTTCTTTGGGTTATTTGTATGGAAATATGTTAATATAAATGTTTCAGACATTACATGAAATTTCTAAAAATCTTATTTGTTCTGGTATAATGTTATAAGTCATAATTCTAGTTATTACTTTAAAACATATATCTCAGAAATAACTAAATTTCCTTGTCAATTGCATTATTATGAACTTTCATCAAATCTTTAACCATGGTCATTTTTAAGTCTTTTGTCATTTACAGACAGTTCTGGGTGTACTCTGATGCTTTTGCAAAAATGTTCCTATAAAAGGGTTTCATCTTCAAGGAATTCATGGAAAAGACTCTGACAAGTACAGGTTTCTGGTAACTGACTATACTGCTGAACTGAATGAATAAGCATTTTCAGAACTCTAATGGAAAACTGATGAATTCATAAAAGTGCTAACAAAAGATCAAGATGAAAAAAAATTAATTACATGGGCCTGAGTGAACTGATGAGGATGATTATAATTTTTGTGACTTTCTGTTTGAATAAAAAAAAAAAATTTTACAGGAGTCTCTGATAAGGCCCTTTATTCCCCACTCACAGCCCAAAAAATCCAGCAGCAGAAATCATCTAACTTATTCCTGGAGTGACACTGTTAGCAGATTTATTCCATACCTCCTTAGGAACGAGCACAGGCATTTTGTAATATTAAAAGGCACTTAAAAATACCTTTTATTCAGATGGCCTGAGATGGACATGCAAGTCAAAACTAGAGCTGAAGACTGCTTGCTAGGTACACACACACTTTTTAAAATCTCATCTAACATTTATACCTATCAAATTGGAAAAGGTGATAAAGAACAGTACGTCCCAGTGATGGTGAACATAGACACGCTTAGGTGCTGCTGACTGGCATGTAAGTTATTACAAACCCTTCTGAAGGTCAATATGGAACTATGTTTCAGAAGACTTAAATAGATGCATATTCTTTGATGCTCCAAAAAAACCCATGTTTAGGAAATTTTGGGAGTGTAGAGTTCAATGAAGTATAATACATATATGGATTCGTATAACCACCAACACAGTAAGGGTACATCAAAAAACTCCTTTGTGTTATTCTTTCATAGTCACCCTCTTCCCCTTACAGTCCCTAACCACCATTGATTTGTTCTTCAATCCCCATAGTTCATCTTTTCAAGAATGCCATTTAGGGGGCTTCCCTGGTGGCGCAGTGGTTAAGAATCTGCCTGTCAATGCACGGGACACGGGTTCGAGCCCTGGTCTGGGAAGATCCCACATACCGCGGAGCAACTAAGCCCGTGAGCCACAACTACTGAGCCTGCGCGTCTGAAGCCTGCGTGTCTGGAGCCTGTGCTCCGCAACGGGAGAGGCCACGACAGTGAGAGGCCCACGCACCGCGATGAAGAGTGGCCCCCACTTGCCGCAACTAGAGAAGGCCCTCACACAGAAACGAAGAGCCAACACAGCCGAAAATAAATAAATTTTTTAAAAAAAGGAAAAAACTTAACTATATGCTATAAAAAAAAAAAGAGAATGCCATTTAAATGGAATCGCACAGTATGTAAACTTCTTTCACTCAGCACAGTGTTTAAGACTCATCTAGATTGTTGCGGTTATCAATAACTTGTTTCTTCTTATTGCTGAGTACTATTGCATTATACAAATGAACCACAGTTTATTTATCCATTTACTAATTGAATGACATGTGGGTTATTTACGGTTTTTGGTAATTATGAACAGAGCTGCTACAAACATTCATGTACAGGTTTTGTGTGAACCTAAGTCTTCATTTCTCTACGGTAAATAACCAGGAGTGTGATTGCTGGTTCATACAGTATGTACATGTTTAACATTATAAGAAACTGTATTATTACAAACAGACAAACTATTTTCAAGATTTGCATTCCCACCAGCAACGCAAAGAGCTCCAGTTGTTCCGTGTCTTCATCAACACTCAGAATTGTATTATTAATTTTTGCCTTCTGATAGGTTAGTGATATCTCATCATCGTTTTAATTTGCACTTACCTAATGGTTAATGATTTGAACAAGACATCTTTTCATGTGTTTATTTGCTATTTGTATATCATAGTCAACAGAATATCCATGTCTATTGCTAATTTATAATTTTTTTTTAATTTTTGAGTTTGAGAGTTCTTTATATATTTTGAATACAATTCCTTTGTAAGATATGTGATTTGTAAATATTTTCTACCAATTTGTAGCCTGTGTTTTAATTTTTTCAACAGTGTTTTATACAGACCAAGAGCTTTAAATTTTAGTGGAGTCCAATTCATCATATGTTCTTTTATGGATTGTTCTTTTGGTGTCATGTCTAAGAGCTCTTAACCTAAGCTAAAGTCATGAAGATTTTCTTCTATGTTTTATTCTAAAAACGTTATAGTTTAATGTTTTCTATTTAGAATTTTTTTCAGTTAATTTTTGTGTAAGGTATGAGGTTTAAGTTCAAGTTTATTTTTTTTTGCCTAAGGATGCCCAATAGTTCCAACATCATTTGTTGAAAAAAATTATTATTTCCCCCATTGGATTACTCTGGGATCTTGTCAAAAATCAGTTGGGACTTCTGTCTTCTACCTCCTGACCACCTGGTGTTTTGTCCTGTGACCTTGCCTGGCATGCAGTGACTCTCTCTCTAGGACCTCCAAGTTGTGGTAGAAGGGGAGAGACAAGATGCAGAGCAGAAGGACTTGAGTTTACCTCCTCTCATGAAAGCATAAAAATCACAACTAACTGCTGAGCGACCATCGACAAAAAAGAATCGAACCTACCGGAAAAGTTATTCTACACCCAAAGAAAAAGAAGAGGCCACAATGAGATGGTAGGAGGGGTGCTTTCACGATATAATCAAATCCCATACCCACCAGGTGGGTTACCCACAAACTGGAAAATAATTATATCGCAGAGGTTCTCCCACAGGACTGAGAGTTCTGAACCCCACATCAGGCTACCCAGCCTGGGGGTCTGGCATCAGGAAGAGGGGCCCCCAGAGCATTTGGCTTTAAAGGCCAGCAGTGCTTGAGTGCTATGAGATTAGAAATCAACTACAAGAAAAAAATGTAAAAAACACAAACACGTGGAGGTGAAACAATATGCTATTAAACAACCAATGGATCACTGAAGAAATCAAAGAGGAAATCAAAAATGCCTAGACACAAATGAAAATGAAAACATGATGATCCAAAACCTATGGGACACAGCAAAAGCAGTTCTAAGTGGGAAGTTTATAGCAATACAATCTTACCTCAGGAAACAAGAAAAATCTCAAAGAAACAACCTAACCTTACACCTAAAGCAACTAGAGAAAGATGAACAAACAAAACCCAGAGTTAGTAGAAGGAAAGAAATCATAAAGATCAGAGCAGAAATAAATGAAAAAGAGATGAAGAAAACAATAGAAAAGATCAATGAAACTAAAAACTGGATCTTTGAAAAGATAAACAAAATTGATAAACTTTTAGCCAGACTCATCAAGAAAAAAAAGGGAGAAGGCTCAAATCAATAAAATTAGAAATGAAAAAGAAGTTACAATGGACAACACAGAAATACAAAGGATCATAAGATACTACTACAAGCAACTCTCTGCCAATAAAATGGACAATCTAGAAGAAATAAACAAATTTTTAGAAAGGTAACAATCTCCCAAGACTGAACCAGGAAGAAATAAAAAATATGAACTGAACAATCATAAGTAATGAAATTGAAACTGTGATTTTAAAACTTCCAACAAACAAAAGTCCAGGACCAGATGGTTCACAGGTGAATTCTATCAAACATTTAAAGAAGAGTTAACACCTATCCTTCTGAAACTATTACAAAAAATTGCAGGGAAAGGAACACTTCCAAACTCATTCTATGAGGCCACCATCATCCTGATACCAACACTAGACAAAGATACCACAAAAAAAGAAAATTTCAGGCCAATATCACTGATGAACATAGACGCAAAAATCCTCAGCAAAATACTAGCAAACCGAATCCAACAATACTTTAAAAGGATCATACACTATGATCAAGTGGCATTTATCCCAAGGACGCAAGGATTTTTCAATATCCACAAATCAATCAGTGTGATACACCACATTAACAAATTGAAGAATAAAAACCATATGATCATCTCAAAAGATGCAGAAAAGGCTTTTGACAAAATCCCATATCCATTTATGATAAAAAGTGTCCAGAAAGTGGACACAGAGGGACCCTACCTCAACATAATAAAGGCCATATACGACAAACCCACAGCAAACATCATTCTCAATGGTGAAAAACTGAAAGCATTTCCTCTAAGATCAGGAACAAGACAAGGATGTCCACTCTCACTACTCGTATTCAACATAGTTTTTGAAGTCCTAGCCACAGCAGTCATAGAAGAAAAAGAAATAAAAGGAGTTCAAATCGGAAAAAAAGAAGTAAAACAGTCACTGTTTGCAGATGGCATGATACTATACATAGAAAATCCTAAAGATGCTACCAGAAAACTACTAGACCTCATCAATGAATTTGGTAAGGGTGCAAGATACAAAATTAATACACAGAAATTGCTTGCATTTCTATACACTAACAACAAAAGATCAGAAAGAGAAGTTAAGGAAACAATCTCATTTACCATTGCATCAAAAAGAATAAAATGCCTAGGAATAAACCTACATATGGAGGCAAAAGACCTGTACTCTGAAAACTGTAAGCTGATGAAAGAAATCAAAGATGACACAAACAGATGGAAAGATATACCATGTTCTTGGATTGGAAGAATCAATATTGTGAAAATGACTATACTACCCAAGGGAGATTCAATGCAATCCCTATCAAATTACCAATGGCATTTTTCACAGAACTAGAACAGAAAATTTTTAAATGTGTACGGGAACACAAAAGACCCCTGAATAGCCAAAACAATCCTGAGAAAGAAAAACAGAGCTGGAGAGATCAGGCTCCCTGACTTCAGACTATACTACAAAGCTACAGTCATCAAAACAGTATGGTACTGGCACGAAAACAAAAATATAGCTCAAATATAGATCAATACAGGATAGAAAGCCCAGAAATAAACCCATGCACCTGTGGTCAATTAATCTACAACAAAGGAAGCAAGAATATGCAATGGAGAAAAGACTGTCTCTTCAATAAGTGATGCTGGGAAAACTGGACAGCTACATGTAAAAGAATGAAACTAGAACATTCTCTAACACCATACACAAAAATAAACTCAAAATGGATTAAAGACCTAAATATAATACCTGATACTATAAAACTCTTAGAGGAAAACATAAGCAGAACACTCTTTGACATAAATCGCAGCAATATCTTGCTGGATCCACCTCCTAGAGTAACAAAACTTTAAAAATGGGACCTAATTAAACTTAAAAGCTTCTGCACAGCAAAGGAAACCATAAGCGAAACAAAAAGACAACCCACATAATGAGAGAAAATATTTGCAAACGAAGTGACCAATGAGGGATTAATCTCTAAAATATACAAACAGCTCATGCAGCTCAATATCAAAAAAACAAACAACCCAATCAAAAAATGGGCAGAAGATCTAAATAGACATGTCTCCAAAGAAGTCATACAGATGGCCAAAAAGGACATGAAGAGATGCTCAACATCACTAATTATTAGAGAAATGCAAGTCAAAACTACATTGAGGTATCACCTCACACCACTCAGAATTGCCATCATCAAAAAGTCTACAAACAATAAATGCTGGAGAGGGTGTGGAGAAAAGGAAACCCTCCTGCACTGTTGGTGGCAATGTAAATTGGTAACAGCCACTATGGAGGACAGTATGGAGGTTCCTCAGAAAACTAAAAATAGAATTACCATATGATCTGGCAACCCCACTCCTGGGTGTATATCTGGAGAAAACCAGAATCTGAAGAAACACATGCACCCCCAATGTTCACTGAAGCGCTATTTACAATAGCTAAGACATGAAAGCAACCAAAATGTCCATCAACAGAGGAATGGATAAAGATGTGGTACATATATACAATGGAATATTACTCAGCCATAAAAAGGAACAAAATTTTGCCATTTGCAACAACTTGGATGGACCTAGAGATGATCATACTAAGTGAAGTAAGTCAGACAGAGAAAGACAAATATATCATTTATAGGTGCAACCTAAAAATTGATACAAAGGAACGAATTTACAAAACAGAAACAGACTCACAGACTTAGAAAACAAACTTATGGTTACCAAAGGGGAAAGGTGGGGGGAGAGGTAAATTAGGAGGTTGGGATTAACATATACACACTACTATATATAAAATAGATAATCAACAAAGACCTGCTATATAGCACAGGGAACTCTACTCAGTAATCTGTAATAACCTATATGGGAAAAGAATCTGGAAAAGAATGGATATATGTATATATATATATAGCTGAATCACTTTGCTGTACACCTGAAACTAACACAGCATTGTAAATCAACTATACTCCAGTATAAAATAAAAATTAAAAAATCAATTGGGCATACTTATGTGGATCTATTCCTGTATTCTCTAATCATTGCTTCATTGATTCATGTGTCTATCTCTTCATCAATCTCATACTCTTAATTACTGAAAGTCTTAAAATCAAGTAGTGTAATTCTCCCAACTATTTTCTTTTTAAAAATTATTTTAGCTATTCCAATTTATTTGTTTTCCATAAAATTTAGAATAGCTTGGTCTACATCTACTAAAAACCTTGCTGGGATTTTGATGATATTATATTAAACCTCCAGGTCAATTTGCACAAAATTGACATACTTACTTTTTTGAGTCTTCCAACCCATGAAGACAGTATATCTCTCTATTCATTGGGTCTTCTTTCTTTCATCAGCTTTTTATAGTTTTCATCACACAGACCCTGCACATATATTTTTTTAACATCTTTATTGGAGTATAATTGCTTTACATTGTTGTGTTAGTTTCTGCTGTATAACAAAGTAAATCAGCTATACGTATACTTATATCCCCATATCCCCTCCCTCTTGTACCTCCCTCCCACCCTCCCTATCCCACCCCTCTAGGTGGTCACAGAGCACTAAGCTAATCTCCCTGTGCTATGCAGCTGCTTCCCACTAGCTATCTATTTTACATTTGGTAGTGTATATATGTCCATGCCACTCTTTCACTTCCTCCCAGCTTACCCTTCCCTCTCCCCGTGTCCTTAAGTCCATTCTCTACATCTGCGTCTTTATTCCTGTCCTGCCCCAGGTTCTTCAGAACTTTTTTTTTTTTTAGATTCTATATATATGTGTGTTAGCATATGGTATTTGTTTTTCTCTTTCTGACTTACTTCACTCTCTATGACAGAATCTAGATCCATCCACCTCACTACAAATAACTCACTTTCATTACTTTTTATGGCTGAGTAATATTCCATTGTATATATGTGCCACATCTTCTTTATCCATTCATCTGTCGATGGACACTTCCATGTCCCGACTATTGTAAATAGGCCTGCACATATTTTTTTCAGATTTATACATAAGTATTTTTTGAAGGGGTGCTATTAAAAAAAAAATTTTTTTTTGGCCACACCATGCAACTTATGGGTTCTTAGTTCCCCCACCAGGGATTGAACCTGTGCCCTCAACAGTGAAAGCATGGAGTCCTAACCACTGGACCACCAGGGAATTCCCTAAAATTATATTTTTAAAATTCTTTTCAATTGTACATTTTTAGTATATAGAAATATGACTGACATTTGTGTGTTGACCTTGCATCCTGCAAACTTGCTTATCTTTATTAGTTCTAGAGATTTTTTTAGCGACACCTTGGGATTTTCTACATAGAAAATCATGCTGTTTGTGAAAGGAGATCCTTTCTTTCTTTGTAATCTCTACAGTTTCTTATTTTTATTTTTTGTTTCTTTTTTCCTGATTACACTAGCTTAGACTTCCAGTGTGATGTTGAAGAGTGGTGGTGAGAGTAGACATCCTTGCCTTGTTCCTGTTGTTAGAGGGAAATCATTCAGTCTTTTACCAGTAAGTATGATGCTAGCTCTAGGTTTTTTTGTAGGTGCCCTATATCAGGTTGAGGAGATTTCCTTCTACAATTCTGCACCCAATTCCAACGTGTGTATTTTTTCTATACCACCAAGAAATTCTCTGACCCCAGCTGGGTGTCCTATGTGTCAACTCAATTCTGATCTACCTGAAGATAGTATCAAATCCCACAGGTTGAGAGCTCAGCCTTAAAGACTGCCCCCTCTACCCACTTCAGATGTCAATTCCAAGTCCAGGTCGTCACCGTGCTTCTGACTGACCAGCTATAGATTGGAGGTTCCGACACCCCCTCCCTGGGTTGATTAATTTGTTAGAGAGGCTCATAGAATTCAAAGAAACATTTTACATTACTGATTTATAAAAGGCTGTAACTCAGGAACAGCCAAATGAAAGAAATGCATAGGAAAGAAATGAAAAGTATGAAATGAAAGAAATGCAAAGTATGTAGAATGAGTCGCACCACTCTCCCCAAATATCCATGTGTTCACCAACCCAGAAGCTCTCTGAACCCCATCCTTTTGGGTTTATATGGAGATGTCATTGCATAGGCATGATTGATTAAATCATTAGCTATTGACAATTGAACTCAATCTCCAGCCCCTCTCCCCTCTCCAGAAGTCTGGGGGTGGGATTAAAAGTTCCAACCCTCTAATCATGTGGTTGGTTCTCCTGGCAACCAGCCCCCCTTCCCTAGGTGATTTCCGCAAGTCATCTCGTTAACATAACAAAAGAAACCTTCATAGCTCTCATCCAGGAAATTCCAAGTGTTTTAGGAGCTTTGTGCCAGGAAAGGGAATGAAGACCAAATACATATATATATATTTCTTACTATAAATCACAATTTCTCACCTTCTATTCTTAGTTTCTTGAGAATTTTTATCAGGAAAGGATGTTGGAGTTTGTCAAATGCTTTTCTGCATCTATTGATATAATCATGTGGAGTTTTTTTTAGACTGTTAATATAGTGAGTTACATGGATTGATTTCTGAATATTGAATCAGCTTGTGTTAACAGGGAAGAGCCAATTTTTGACTCCATGTTGGATCTGTTTCTTTGACTTTAGCCTTTGCTTTCCGTTACTTTTGTTGTTATAATCATACATAATGGCCTGCCTCAGGGAACCCTACCTACCTGTGAGTGGCTGCAAGAAAGAAGAAATTAACACATCCCCTTCCTGAGGCTGGCCATTCCAAGAGATGTTTTGCAAGACTGATAGCCCTTTTTACTTTACTTCCTCTCCACCTCTCCCTCTCTATTCTGCCCTTTTACTTTACTTCCCTCTCTGATTCCGTAAAAGAAACTGGCATCCAGACCACAATAAGATGGTTTTTTGGGGACCCTAGTCCACCATCTTCTCGGTCTGTCGGCTTTCCGAATAAAGTCATATTCCTTGCCTCAACACATTGTCTCCCGATTTATTGGCCTGTCATGCGGCAAGCAGAGGGAGCTTGGACTCGGTAACACTTGTATTCCCAAGCTGAATAAACCCCATTTGGTCACAGCATGTTATCCTTTTTAAATTTGCTAATATTTTTTGAGCATTTTGTATTTACATTCTTGAACAATAGTCATATGTACTTTTATTTCTTTGTGCTATCTTTGATTTTGGTATCAGGGTAATGTTGGACTCAAAATGAGTTGGAAAATATTTCCTTCTCTTTATTTTCTGGAAGAGATTGCTCAGAATTGATATTTGGTAGAATTTGCCCATGAAACCATCTGGGCCTGAAGACTTCTTTTTTGGAAGGATTTTAACTAAAAATATAATTTCTTTCATAGTTATAGGACAATACAGGTTCTCTAGTTTATTTTAGGTGAGGTTTGATAGTTGTGGATTTTGAGGCATTAGTCCATTTCATCTGTTCTCCAGTTTATGTGTAGTTTGTAATGTAGGTGTTGACTTAAAAAAATGCACAACATGAGAGTTGCGAGTTAAGTTTTATTTGGGGCAAAATGAGGACTGCAGCCTGGGAGACAGCATTTCAGATAACTCTGAGAAACTGCTCCGAGGAGGCGAGGGGAGGGGCCAGGATATATAGGAGTTTTGCAACAAAGGGCAGGTAGTCGGGAACCTCAAAAGATTATTGTTAATTAAAGAAAACCTGATATCTCAAGTTAAGGAATTTAGCGCTTTTCTATGTATGGGAAGATGCAAGACTCTGGGCTCACTGAAATCATTCCTTTGATGTTCACCTCAGCTATCTGGGACCAGTATCCTGTGTTTTCACATCCTGAGTTTCCTCAGGGCTCACCACAGGGAGTGGCTGCAGTCTGATGGCTGCTAGATGGCAGGAATTCTTTTCAGACCTGAGTTTCCTCAGGGCTCACTGGCTCACGTTGGAGGGCTGCAAACGTTGGTGACTGTGACTTCCTTTGTTTATTGATATGGCAAGAAATATTCCATTTATAAATATTCCATTCCTTTTATAAATATTCCATTTATCATAGGCTTTACAAAGGCCTCTAAAGTCTGTAGTGATATCTATCCTCTTTTTTGTTCATTCCTAATATTGGTAATTTGTGTCTTCTCTTTGCTATCTCAGTCCTCCTCAAGGTTTAATTTTATTGATCTCTTCAAAATACCAGGCATTGGTTTCATTGATTTTATCCACTGTTTTCCTGTTTCCATCTTATTAATTTCTGATTTTTCTATTGGCCTTTTTGTTATTATTTCACAGGTTCCTGGGATTCTGTTCACTTTTTTTTCCAATCGTTTTTCTGACTGGATAAATTCTGTTGATCTAAGTCAAAGTTCACTGACTCCTCTGTCTGCTATTGAGTCCAGCCAGTGAGTTATTCTGGTTGCGATTTTCAGTTCTAAAATTTGCATTATTTCTTCTTTATGTTCTCTCTTTCTTTGCAGGGACTTTCTATTTAGCATTTGTTTCATGAGTGTTCCTGATTGTTTGAGTATTTTTATAATGGCTGACTTAAAATCTTTGTCAGATAATTCTGTCATCTGTATTATCTCCATGTTGGCATCTATTGATCATCCTTTCCTGTGCAAGTTGAAATTTTTGTGGTTCTTCATATGCTGAATAATATTGGATTGTATCATGACATTTTAAGTATCATGTTACAAGATTCTGGATCTTGTTTAAATCCTATAGAGCAGGGGTCCCCAACCCCCCTGCCGCAGACTGGTACTGGCCCCACAGCCTGTTAGGAACTGGGCTGCATAGTAGGAGGTGAGCAACGGACAAGCGAGTGAAGTTTCATCTGCCGCTCCCCATCTCTCGCATTACCAACTGAACCATCTCCTCCTCCCACCCCACCGCTGCCCCAGTCCATGGAAAAATTGTCTTCCACAAAACCGGTCCCTGGTGCCCAAACGTTTGGGGACCTCTGCTGTAGAGAATGTTGATATTTTTTTTAGCAGGCAATGGACCTGGTGGGGTTCAGGCTGAAAAAGTTTCAACCTGGAGGCTATGTTTCTAATGTCAGTTCAGTTGTCAAAACCTTTGCGATGCTCTTCATGTCTGTCATGGATGTGTATCACAATCAGAGTTGTGGGGATAATCTATCCATTACTTTAGCTCTCAGAATCTTTGGTTATGCTAATTACAACATGCACACCTCACAGCTCAGGAGTGAGCTCTGCAGTTCATAAACAGTTGTTTCCCTGAGGTCCTCCTTCTTGCAGTCTCCTTGGTAGTTTCTGATTTCTTAGATCTCCACTTTTCAGTCTTCTGGCCAGAAACTTGGGACTGTAGTTATCTCACTCTGTCACGTACTTCCATGATTGTGTCTGCATTTAGACCAAGTAGTAGGAAGACAAGAGGTTAAAACGTCAACAGGTGTTGGCCCTACCCTCTTGGAATCAAAGTTCAACCACTGCCCCCACTCTTCAGGATTGCTTGGGGGCTGGGGTGCAAGAGAAAAGAAAAAATTAAATCCAGGAGGATTTCTGCTCAAGTGTTCTTGGGAGTATGTCCTCTCTCCCTCTCTCTTTCTCTCTCTCTTTCCCTCTTTGTTTCCCTTTCTCCTTCCCTCTCTGTTTCCCTCTCTCTCTCCCTCTTTCCCTCTCCCTCTCTCTCCTGTTCACTTCCCAATATCTCAAGCCAGAAGGACTGGGGAATTCCCATAGAGCTCTTCCATCTACAGTGCTCACTTCTGAGTTTCTGGATACACTGAATTCAACTTGGAGATACTGCAGGGGAAAAAAAGTTACATTCCCTGCCAGGTTGATGATACTTTGGTTTCTAGTGTTCTTCCCCAATCTGCCCGCTACAATTTATTTTTCAAACCCCCATATAGCCTGCTCCATACACCCTGTTCCAGTTTTATAGTCGCATTCACTGGGAGTGATGGGCAGCTGCTTAGTCCATCTTACTCAGAACCTGATAACCAGGTTTAGGAATTTATCCTAGGAAAATAATCAAAGATATGTGCTGAGAATGTATGCTCAAGGATTTTCATCACAGCAGTGCTTACAATAGTTATATACTCTTTGTTAATCTTTGCAAGTAACAGAATCTGGTCGTTTTAACTTGGTTGATTTAAGCAGGAAATACATTTTTAAAGGGATATTGAGTGCTGTAAAGAATGCCAAGGAGGCTGAGAAACTAGCCTAAGAGGGTTCGGAGCCAGGAACAACACCCAAATTCGAGCCAGTGATGAGTGCCTCCTAGCACCACTGTACACTGGCCCTGATCACCACTAATCTTATTGTTGCCACTGCTACCCACAGAAAACTGATCTTTCTGCCTCTGCCACAATCACCAAGGACAATTCTCTGCACTTCCTACTTGTTTGCAGCCCTCTGACCCATTCGTAGCATCCCTTCTCTATAAAACTCCTACAAGGTCACTGAAGGCTTTGTGGTTTTGAGTTTCTCTTTACTAATACAGGATAGTTTGGCACTAAACTATGTACCAAAGGTGATAAAGGCAGTAGAATTTTAGAGGAGAGGGACGCCCCTGAGAACATGAGTTGTAGGAGAGAAGGCTTTTTAGAGAGGGTGGGGGCAGAGTTGGATCTTAAGGTCTGATCTCAGGAAGAGGATTGTGTAAGTCAGCTATTGCGGCACAACTGACATAACAAACAATCCTTGAATAATATTTCTCTCTCATGGACTTGGAGCCAAGTGGGGAAGTTCTGCTTCTGATTTTTGTTTACCCTCTCCACAATTTCTCTAAGTTTCTGTGGTTTACATCCTTGTATTTCTGAAAGCTTTCCACCTGGCAGCATAAATTGTTCCCAGTTTGCATCACGTCAACCTGGCTTCACCAGTTCACACAACAAATCTACTCATGTCAAGTATTTTGTGATTTAGCTGCACTTCACCAAGGATTTGAGAGGCCGTGTGACAGGGTCACATCTTGGATCATATGGCCTTCAGCCACCCTGCTGGCTTTTCCCCCTTTCTCTCTCTCTCCCGTTCATCTCCACTTCTCCCAAACCCAAATCAACTCACAAATCCTGTCCTTTTCTTTCACAGACTATTCTGTCATCACCCAGGCCCCTCAGGGTCTCACCTGCTTCCCAACGACTTTAAAAAGCAATTCTTTCAAACACATCCAGTGCTCTCCCCAGAAGAACATTTGGCAAATCATGGGCTCTTTCAAAGCAATCATAGTTATGTGTTTTTCTTCTTATCCTTCCAATCTGTTATTCTTTTTCCAGTTAGTATTCTTATTTAAGAATAACTAGACATGCAACAAGCAAATGATCTGTGGAAGATTTAACCTACTTAAAAGGGGAAGAAATGAGATGTGGATACCTATGTGTTATCCCTTGAAGAAGCTTATGAAAGTATAGCCCCAGTAGCCAGGATGCTCTGAGGAGAACCCCATTGGGGAGAACAATGGCTAAAAATAGTACTTGACCTTGGGTATCTGAAAGGAAAAGGATGAGAAATGTTGACCAAAGAGTTTAAAGTGTCTTTGAAGAAAAAAGAAAAATAAAAGCACACCCACTTTTTAAAACTGCATGGAAGTCACCTTCTGCACTTTCTGGAAAGGAAAAGCTATTCAACCAAGGTGTAGGCTGACAGGCACGACCTTCAAAACAGGCAAGGGGGTAGCACTCCATATGGTAGAGGTAGAGGCAACGGGTAGAGGCAACGGGGGCAGCAAGAGAGAATCATAGATAACCCAAACACTGGAGAGATCTCAAAGTAAATGACCAGATCAGAAGGCAGAGCCATCATCATGGGATCAAACCTGAAAAGGTCTGCTTTCACAGTCAGCAAAGAAATAGATGTCAAATGGGCTGCAGTTTCTGGAATGGATGACATTCATAGGAACTATATGTTCCCACAAGGGAATGATGGAGGAAGAATCCGACTCTAACATCTTACTACAAGTGTGTTCACCCATGCCAGCACTCTAGCCACATTGCGATGGAGATTCTTCTTTAGTGAGAGGAAATGGAAGACCCTGAGAGAGGTTTCCCCTTAGCTCTCACACTCCCCAACTGCTGTCTTGCTCTGATCTTTCCTTTGTGTTTCTCCCCTTTCTCTTTGCTACTTAAGGGCTCCCCCCCCCCCCCATGCTAGGAACTGTGAAAAGCTCAGAAAGGAATGAGACCATCACTATCCAAGCAATCCAGAACCTAGTAAAGGAAATGGGCTGATAAAGCATGTGTTGAAGGGAACCCATCTTTGTGCCCTTAGAAATGAGGAGGAAGACTTTGCTTCACACTTAGTGAAGGCTTCACATTAAGAAGTGGCTTTGTGCAAAGCCTTGAAGAACATACTGACTTGGTTGGGTGGAGCTAGGCTGAAAAGAAGGGCCTTTAGTAGGTAAACGTATTTTCCGTAACATCGTACGTAAAACCCAAACGAACTTTTTGGCCAACCCAATAGGCGTGTCTGCCATGTGCTAGACACTGATGCTGCCCACGAGTTATTTTAATTAAGTGTGTGTTCAACAATTTGTTGAGTAATACCAGATACAAGACCCTGGAGATCCACCTATGAACAGAGGAGTTGCTTTCTTTATGGAAGTTGGAGACTAGTGGTTTGACAGAATAATGACCTCCCCATGTGTCCGCAACCTAATCCACAGAACCTGTGAATATGTTACGTGGCAAAGAGGAATTAAGGGAGTAGAAGGATGACCTTAAAATAGGGAGATTATCCTAGACCAGTGTAATCACAAGGGTCCCTAAATGTGGAAGAAGGAGGCAGAAGAGTGAGTGACCACGTGATCGATGTGAGAAAGACTTGGACCAGCCATTGCTGACTTTGAAGATAACAGAGGCCATGAGCCAGTAACGTAGGCAGCCTCTAGAAGCTGGAAAGACGATAACATGGATTCTCCCCTAGAGCCTTGAGGAATGAACACAGCCCAGCTGACACCTTGGTCTTAGCCCAGTGACATCCACTTGGGACTGCTGACCTCAGTAACTGTAAAATAATAAATCTGTGTTGTTTTCAGTCACTAAGTTTATGGGAACTGAACGTTGCTGCTGGTGTTTTTAGGAGGAGTAAGGCAGAGGAGACCGAAGAAGGTGTGTTGCAGTAAGAGACAGCAGACCAGTGTGTTCATTCTAACTCTGCCATTAATTCATGGATTTACTCATTTGTTTAGCTGGAACTATGTGCGGGGCACAGTGTTAGATGCCAGAGCGTAACAGAGAATAAGATGTGGAATTTTCCGGCTCTTGGGGAACTTTCAGTCTAGTTAGAAAGCAGATAAAAAGTCAATAAAAAAAGATAAATTATCCAAGTTATTTGGAATGAAATTAACATGGTGCCATGAGAAACATGATGGTCAGGGAAGGCCTCTCTGAGGTGATATTTAAGTTGAAATCTACAAAAGAGAGAGAAAACCATGTGAAGGATGCATGCAAACAGGACAGGAAAAACAAGGTCGTGTGCCTGGTAAGAGTGACTGGCATGGTCTAGGATCTGACAAATGGCTTAGGGGACAGGAGAACAGTAAGCAAGGGGGAGGGGGAGGCATGGGCTAGATCATACAGGCCTCGTAAGTCGTGGTGAGAAATTATTCTTCAGAGCAATGTAAAAACACTGAAGGGGCAGAGAGGAGGGGAGTGGCAGAGGGTAGGAATCAGAGTTTGGGATTAGCAGATGCAAACTTGTATAATATAGGATGGATAAACAGCAAGGTCCCACTGTACAGCACAGGGAACTATATTCATCTTGTGATAAACCATAATGGAAAAGAATATGAAAAAGAATGTATATATACGTATAACTGAGTCACTTTCCTGTACAGCAGTAATTAACACAACATTGTAATTCAACTATACTTGAATAAAAATAAATTTTAAAAAAAATTGAAGGGGCTATAAACAGACGAGTGTTATGACCATCTATAACATTTCATATCACTGTTTGTTAACTTTTTATTTTGAAATGATTACAGATTCCCAGAAAGTTGCAATAGCATGCAAGAAGTCCCATGTACCCTTCACCCAGTTTCTTCCAATGGAAAAATACAGCATAACCATAACACAATTTCAAAACCAGGATATGGACATTAGTACAAGCTACAGAATTTATTCAGATTTCACCAGTTTTACATGTACTTATTTGTGTGTATGTATCATTTTATGCTTTTTTTCCACATGTGTAAATTCATGTAAGCACTACCACATCAACAGACAAAACTGCTCCTTTGCCACAGGGCTCCCTTATACTACTCCATCCCCCTTTCTCACCTAACCTCTGGCAACCCATAATCTCTTTTCTATCTCTATAACGTTATTATTTCAAGAATGTTATATATACAATGAGGTACCACCTCACACCGGCCAGAATGGCCATCATTTAAAAATCTACAAATAACGAATGTTGGAGAGGGTATGGAGAAAAGGGAACCCTCCTACACTGTTGGTGGAAATGTAAATTGATACAGCCACTATGGAGAACAGTATGGAGGTTCCTTAAAAAACTAAAAATAGAATTACCATATGACCCAGCAACCCCACTCCTGGGCAAATATCCAGACAAAACTATAATTCAAAAAGATACATGCACCCCAAAATGCGTCCCAGACGGTGGGCTGGAAAACACATCTGCTTCCAGCTCTGTGGGGCTGTTTGCTGGTCCTCCCTCTCCTTCAAGAATGGGGAATTCCCTGGCGGTCCAGTGGTTAGGACTAGGCGCTTTCACTTCCATGGGACTGGGTTCGATCCCTAGTCAGGGAACTAAGATTCCACAAGTGGCATGGTGCAGCCAAAAAAATAAATAAAATAAAATAAAATTTAAAATTTAAAAATAAATAAATAAATAAATAAATATATATGGAAGTGGGAATGTCCTAGAAGAAAATGGTGAAGGCTATCAGGCCTACGATTTCAAGCTAATTGGGAGCTAGAAATGTTATCTAAAATTTAAATAACAATGCAAAACACTCTACTTTCATTTTACTCCACTTCAGAAATTTTCAGCCACCCAAAAGGATGGGCCTCATTCCCTAACTCTACCAAAAAAGAGAATTGTTCCGTTACTGTGACTATGATACATTATCATTAAAAGTACTGTCCATAGCCTTAAAAAAAAACAAAAAAGAAAAGAGATACATCCACCCGAATGTTCTTTGCAGCACTATTTACAATAGCCAAGACATGGAAACAACCTAAATGTCCAATGACAGATGAATGGATAAAGAAGATGTGGTACATATAGACAATGAAATACTACTCAGCCATAAGAAGAATAAAATAATGTCATTTGCAACAACATGGATGGACCTAGAGATTATCATACTAAGTGAAGTAAGTCAGAAAGGACAAATACCGTATGATATCACTTGTGGAATCTAAAATATGACACAAATGAACTTATCTATGAAACAGAAACAGACTCACAGACATAGAGAACAGACTGGTGGTTGCCAAGGGGGAGGGGGGTAGGGGAGGGATGGATTGGGAGCTTGGGATTAGCAGATGTAAACTATTATATATAGAATGGATAAACAACAATCTATAGAATGGATAAACAAACCAACAGATCAAGGTTGGTTTGGGGTTGTTTTGGGTTTTTTTTTTTTCGCTTTCAGAGGTCCATTTGTTCCAGCACCATCTGTTGCTGCTCCCTCCACCCCTGCACTAAATTGCTTTTGCACCTTTGTCAAAAATCAGTTGGGCAGGGCTTCCCTGGTGGCGCAGTGGTTAAGAATCCGCCTGCCAATGCAGGGGACGCGGGTTTGATCCCTGGTCCAAGAAGATCCCACATGTCGCAGAGCAACTAAACCCGTGTGCCGCAACTACTGAGCCTGCACTCTAGAGCCCACAAGCCACAACTACTGAAGCCTGCATGCCTATAGCCCATGCTCCACAACAAGAGAAGCCACCGCAATGAGAAGCCCACGCACCGCAACTAAGAATAGCCCCACTCGCCGCAACTAGAGAAAGCCCACGCACAGCAACAAAGACCCAACGCAGCCAAAAAATAAATAAATAGATAAAATTTTTAAAAAAAAGCAGAATGGAAAAATAGCAAATTATTTAAAAATAAATCAGTTGGGCAGAATTTTGTGGGTCTTTTCTGTGTTCAATATTCTGTTCCACTGATCTATGTGTCCCTGACTCTGCAATACACTGTATTATATAATTACTGTATTATATAATTACTGTAGCTGTATAATACATCTTGAAGTCAGGTAGACCGACTCCTCCCCCCTTTACTCTTGTTTGTCATAGTTGTTTTAGCTATTCTAGTTCCTTCATCTTTCCATGTATATTTTTAGAATAAGCTTGTGTATGTATGACTACAAAAAAATTAAAAACAAAATCTTGCTGGGATTTTGATAGGAATTGCATTAAACTTATACATCAATTTGGGCAGAACTGATATCTTCACTATGTTGAGTCTTCTAATCCATGAACACAGTATGTCTTTCCATTTATTTAGATTTTCTGATTTCTTGTAACAGCATTTTATAATTTTCAGCATACAGATCCTGTATGTGTTTTGTCAGGTTAATACCTAAGTATTTCATTTTCTTTGGAGTGATTGTAAAGGGTATTGTTTTAAATTTTAGTTTCCACATATTTCTTGTCAGTAAATAGAAATGTAATTGATTTTTGTATGTTTCTCTTGTACCACGGAGCCCTGCTGAAATCACTAGGAGTTTTATAAATACCTTGGGATTTTTAACACAGAAAACTATGTCATCTGCACACAGGGACAGTTTTATTTCTTCATTTCCAAACTGTATGCCTTTTAAATCTTTAAAAGACTTCTCTGCTTCTTAACAAATGGATTGTAGAAGGACAGCTGATTTTTGGTTGTAGGAAGTGGGTGGAGCGTGGAGCCATTTGTAGAGATTGGAAAGACTACAGGAAGGGACTAAGGCAGGAGGGGTTCCACCTGCTGTTGAGTGGGTGATTAGAGATTTGAGGACAAAGCCTCAGAGGAGAAGTCAAAGGTCGAGATATTGGGAATAGTCAGCAATTAGATAGTATTGAAATCCAGGGAAGAGAGCCAGAAGAGAGCCAGAAGAGGACCCAGGGCTGAGCCCTTAAGACTGCAGATAGTTAGAGGTTGGGTACAGGAGGAAGAGCCTGCAAAGAGGACCAGGAAGGGCATCCAATGTCTTCAGACTAATCACTCCATTTCTTTACACTTCAGTTTCCTCATTGGAAACAAAATGGGAGTTTTGGTGAGAGCACTAGTATACCTCTTAGAGCCCTTCGGCAATAAAGTTGTTCAGTTTGGGGGGCTCCCATCAGCAAAGTGCTAGATGGGAGAAGGTCTGACAATGAAGCCATTTTCTCATTTACTCATTTGGTGAGACTTGGCACGTTGGGAGTGATAAGGATATGATTTCCTTGGATAGACAGCTTTTATCCCAATTAAGGATACATCAATTAAGCATCTCTCTTGCCAGGCTCTTTGACCAACCATTATGATAAATTAATGCTCACAAGTCAACGCCCTCATCAGTCATAAAACAAAGCATTTTGCTGATAGGATAGGCTAATCAGTTTCTCAATGCTCTGTAAATCCAGCCACTCATGACCACACCACTTCTTAGACACTGGCACTTCCGATCTGTCCTGCCCTGCCCCATTTTGGTTTTTTTGCACATACCTCTTACCACACCTTTTAATGTAATAAACATGATAAAGAGGTAAATCTGATAATATTTCTTGTTTGTCTCCAAGTATAATCTTAACTCCTTTTGAGGCAGGAGATAGATGGGATCCAGGCTGGGCATTTACAACCAGTCGCCTGTTTGCACTTCAAAATAGAAATAACAACAGAAACAGGGTAAATAGTGGGACTTTGTCTCCTGAGAACACTTTAAGATAACAGTCAATGGCGGGGACAGAGAGGGGCTAAACCCTGTCTGAGTAAAGGATCAAGAGGTCACATGTTTCCCATCCTTGGGACAAGGGAGACACTGCACATGCACAGAAAGCCTCCTTGGGGGTCAAAAAGGAGGGGGCGCCACCCATAATAGGTGATGCCAAGACCCCCCATAGGCTTTTGGGCTGGAATCCATCTTGGAAAAAAGTTGCACACACATATTGGGGAAGGTCCTAGGGCAGGTCAGATGTGGAAAAAGAAACCAGATAATTGGCCACAGATAAACAAAGACTCAGAAGAACTGCCCTATATAAATGAATTAACCACCTCTTTACTGTGCTCCTTCACAGTAGGTGGGATGCCCACACCCTTTCTCTCCAGGTGTGCATCTCTGCCTTGCTTCTGTCTTAACAAACTGTTTCTCTGTGTGCTCTCCCACTTGTTGTGTTGTGTCTCTAATAATAAACTTTGTACCTGTTTTTACCTCCTTGAGAAATGCATTTTTCAATGGGGGCAAGAGCCAGGGGAACCTTGTTTCTAGCCTCTACCCCCTGGTGGATTAATGGCTAGGATTCCTGGTTTTCATCCAGGCTACCGATGTCCAATTCCTGGGCAGGGAATAAGACCTCACTTCAAGCCACCGCCCACTGCTGTCTCTCCAAGATCACTATTCAGAGAGTCCCCAAAGCCTAGACAGGTGGCCAGTCCATAATAAGCATTCCAACATTTGTTGACAAATTTTGAAATAATGTAAATCACCTCCAAATTTTAAGTTCTTCAAGAATCATTGTCCAAAGCTGAATGTCAGTGGTGTTTGTTATTAATACAGGGAGAAACCGCTTGAGTGTTCCTATTTATGAAAAAGAGTCCTGAATTATGCAGAGCTTGAATTATGCAAGACTGTCATGAATGCATCCTTCACGTAAAGTATAACCAGTTTATAATTTATTACGTATTCATGCAATAAATGAATGTACAATCATTAAGTTTTAAAATATATTTAATGATGTACAGAAAATAACCTCATGTTACAGTTTTGAGTTCAAGTAATGGAATGTAAAACTACATATACAATATAATGAACGCATTTTTGAAAGGGGGAAGAAATGAATCAGAAACACACATACAAACCCAGGACATAGGCCAGAGTAGTTGAATGCTAGGATTACAAGTAATTCTTATTTTTCTTTTTTTTTTTTGGCATCCTTTTTGTTATTTTCTATGATTAACACCTAAAACTTGTGCAAACAGAAAACACCAACCACCAATAAATGGAGAGTGCTTGGAAGACAATGTTCTCTCAGAACTGAAAGCACTTTCAGGACCATCCAAGACAGCACTATTGAACTGACCTGAGAGGTCCTAAGGCCTCTTGGAAATCAGTTGTGGAATAAAGGAGGAGCCAGCAGCCTTGTGAATGTACCAGTTTTGTCCAGAAGTGTTTTTCACCTGGACTAGGCATTTTAAAACTTTGAGGTTACCCCAAGGCCCTTCCAAAAGATCAGGGATTCACCTTCACCCACACTCCCAAGTAGAACACCTAAAGCTGTAGGTAACAGAAAACCAACTCAACTGGCTGCAACTACAAGGAAATTATTTCACATAAAAGAATCAAAAATGAGCAGGGCAGCTCCTGGATAGGCTCAAAAATCATATCATAGTCTACCATTTCAATCACTCCAGCTCATTCAATCTAACTAATTCTTGTCCTGCAGTTGCTATCACCATTCCAGGCATCACAAGCAGGCAAATAGCCAGAGGCAGAAGAGGCTCTGCCTCTTTCTTGCAACTAAAGAATGAGCCTTTCACTATTCACAATAGCCAAGACGTGGAAACAACCTAAATGTCCATCGACATAGGAATGGATAAAGAAGATGTGGTACATATATGCAATGGAATATTACTGAGCCATAAAAATGAAATAATGCCATTTACAGTTACATGGATGCAACTAGAGATTGTTATACTAAGTGAAGTAAGTCAGAAAGAGAAAGGCAAATACCATATGATATCACTTCTATGTGGAATCTAAAATGTGACACAAATGAACCTATCTATGAAACAGAAACAGAATCAAGGACAGAACAGACTGGTGGTTTGCCAAGTGGAAGAGGGTTGGGGAAGGGATGAAATGGGAGGTTGGGGTTAGCAGATGTAAGCTTTTATATATAGAACAGATAAACAAGTCCTATTGTACAGCACATAGAACTATATTCAATATCCTATGATAAATTATAATGGAAAAGAATATAAAAAAGAATGTATATATATATATATATATATATAATTGTGTATATTGTAAAACTGAATCACTTTGCTGTACAGCAGAGATTAACACAACATTGTAAATCAACTATACTTCAATTAAGAAAGAAAGAAAGAAAGTAGAGAAGAAAAGAAAGAAAGAAAGAAAGTAGAGAAGAGAAGAGAGAAAGAAAGAAAGAAAGAGAGAAGAGAAGAGGATAGAAGAGAAGAAAGAAAGAAAGAAAGAAAGAAAGAAAGAAAGAAAGAAAGAAAGAAAGAAAGTCTTTCAAGAAAGACCCCAGCCCTCACATTCATTTTGTCACTGTACCCTTGCCTAATCCAATTTCCTTCAAGGGAATAGGAGTTTTCTGATTACACCAATCAAACCCACCCCTGGAGACAGAGTGGGTTAGCCTCCTCTGAAACCCGGGATGTATGAACATTAGGAGGTACATATTTGGGAACACCAGAAGAGTGTGTGGGAGGTGATGCGTGTGGATTTCAGGCTGGCGCTATAGCTACCGGATTCTCCCTACCAGCCAATGGGCTTTCTTATTCCCAACTAGAGGAAGCAATATGCAGCTCTCTCTGCACCAGCCTTGCCTCAAAACATGAGGCCTTCCCAAAGATTGATACCAAGCAGGACGCTGTGGGGCTCCTGGGCACAAAAGCCTTTCTGTGTCCCCCATTTCTTGATTACAGAAATAGGCTTCATTCAGCCTCCACAACCTTCCCTGAGTTCCAATGAGCAGGTTCAAACAGTTGCTAATTATGGAAGGGAGGGGATGCAGAGACCAAGGAGGAACAGTCAAAAGAAACAATAGTGCAGCCTTGGGGCAGGGTCCTGGTTTCCCCTCAAGGGATACACATAACAATATCTTTGAGTTGTTTTGCAGATATTGAAACCCCCACCAGGTGGGAGAAGTAAATAGTATGCTGTCCACAGTGCATGGACTCCCAACCGGTTGGAATCTGAAGGTTGGTGATGCTCACTCCCACTTACCTCACCACCAACCAATCAGAAGAACGTCCATGAGCTGATCATGCCCTTTTGAACCATTACTATTAAACTCCCCACACCCCCTCCAGGTCAGACACACAGTTTTGAGGGCTTTAGCTTGCTGGGGCCCCCTTTGCCTGACAAAGCAATGAAACTATTCTTTTCTACTTCACCCAAAACTCTGTCTCAGAGAATTAATTTGGTGTTGGGGTCCAGAGGCCAGATTTGGCTTCAAGATCCACAAGAATTTCTTCAAAACACATTCGGAAACAAGATTTACAATATGGAAGACGTTCACCTCTGTTTCTTAGTGTCTAGTTAACCCGCATTTCCTGCTTCAGACAGTATTTTTTAGATCACTGAGCTAAGCTATGGATTGCCAAGTTTGTCATTAGCTCAGAGTTTTAAACCACAGCAACATCTTCCAGGAAATCAAAACCTAAATCCTTGCTTTGAAGAGCAGAAGTGCTCATACAGTTGGGTTTGGACTACAGTGAGACAGCACAGGGATGGAGTGAAAAAAAAATCATGGGTTTTTGTCAGAAAGATCCAGGTTTGACTCCTGACTTTGTTAGTTAATTGCTGAGTGATTTTAGGCAAGATATTTAACCTCTCAGAAACTACTTTCTCATCCTAAAATGAAAATACTGCTACCCACACAGAGCTCTGTTGGTCTGATCAAATGACTACTGATCTTTTCTCTCTCCACTTTCCTAGAGAAGTCTGCACACGGAGTATTCAGACCACATAAGTGGCAACCAATACACATGCTGATATTTTCCTTTGTAATTTTCAACACTTGGCTTAAATTCCCTTTGAACGGAACCAGAATAACACAAAATAAGTTGATTGGCTCTTAGGAATTATTATACTGTAGAGAGTGGGGCGTCACTGCACACGAGACTGGAGTCAGAAGACAATCTGTAATTCAGAGAAGCAATGAAATGCTTGCCTGGCATTTTGATTTTCCTGTAGATGAGAAGTTATGACGTTTTCCAATATATCTGGAGGCATTTATGAAATGCAAAATGGTGTGAGCAGCTACACTAAGCACTATCAAGACTGAACATGGTCAATGGCATGGATAATTTGTGTTATTGCTACTTAAATGATTGCATTCTAAACATGGGGTATGATGCAACCTAAGTTATCTAAAATATGTAGGATGGGAATAAATGTCTCCATCAATATTCAAGAGCATTCATTTCCAGCCAATGTGTCTTTATCTACATTGAAGTCCCAATTGGGAATTTCTGAAAGTCCATAATATACTTGATTTTTTTTTTTTTTTTTTTTACAATTCTCTTGTTATCAGCTATGCCAAAGTGCCTGTGGAATCTAATGATTTGCATTATGAGTGGTACTGAGGGTTTTTTCTGACCTTCATTTTGCACAAACCCTACTTATCTCCAGGAAAGAAAGTGGAATTCCCTCAAGTTAGCCTCCTTCACCACACCTGTTAGCAAATATCCATCCAGAGCCAAGCAAGTCACTACTGCACTGATGAACCAGGTCACTTCCATAGGAGGGGACACATAGTACAGCTATGAAATAACCACCACTGAAGAATATGGGGAGGAATGAAATGATAGCTCCCAATTTCTTGGAATAATAAATGCTGTTTTAGAAACAGACTCACAGACTTAGAAAACAAACTTATAGTTACCAAAGGGGAAAAATGGGGGGAGGGAAAAATTAGGAGTTTGGGATTAACATATACACACCACTATATATAAAACAGATAATCAACAAGGACCTACTATATAGCACAGGGAACTCTACTCAATATTCTGTAATAACCTATATGGGAAAAGAATCTGAAAAAAAATGGATATATGTATAACTGAATCAGTTTGCTGTACACCTGAAACTAACACAACATTGTAAATCAACTATACTCTAATATAAAATAAAAATTAAATTTAAAAAATTGCCCTATAATGAAATAAAATGCCGTTTTCTCCTCTTCAAAAGGCAGTTTCAAAACATCTTTAAGTCCTGCAGTTCACCTATTGAAATGTTGACAACATACCCCAATCATTTAATACGTTGTGGTGCAGAGATTTTCATACTCTCCAGCAGGTAAACATGGATATCCCTTCTACCTGCCTGAGGAAGGTGACCCAGTACTCTCCTGCCTGTCAGCCTCACACAGATGCAGGCATGGAAGTGTCTAGCTCACGTAAACCTGATGCAAATGCTGGTCACATCACTCTCCCCAGTGTATTTTCACTTTCCGAGTCTGTTTCTTTTCACTGATCACATGACATTTTTCATCAAAGGCTATATGACCTTCCATTTATATTTATTGGTCATAGAAATGGCAAGGTGGAAGGCAGTTGAAAAGGACTGAATTTGATGGGAAGCGCTTTAACTGACAGAAGAGCTGCCCAAATTCAAGGGCAGGGTTTCTCAGTGGTCATGTTAGTGCTACGTCCAATTTGCCATGTGTCTGTCTCCACGTCACAGGGAGCAATGATGAGGAATGGAGAGCAGTGCATACCCAGTGTTCCAACATCTGCTCTGGAGACCACACTCTGAAAAAAGAGTTTAGAAGCTCCAAGGGCTGGTAATAGTAGCTATCATTTATGGAGTGTGCTCTATCTATGAAATACTGTGCATACATTTGGTATGTATTATATCATTGTGAACTATTTCTCCAACAATCCTGTGAGCTATTGTTCTATTTTAGAAGTGGAAAAGCTATGGGGTGTCTTGCTCAATGTTCAAAAGTCAGGCCATAGAAATCTATCATGGCACCCTATGAGGTGATGAAGGAGTGTCTTATGAGAAGCTTTCCACTCAATGAACAGGCTTGTAGCAGGAACTGTCAGTGCCTCACCCAGATCTGTAGGCAGCTTTCCAAGCTCATGGGCCAGATTTTTCACTGCCAGCACCTGAAAATCTTTGCCAAAGGACTGTCTTTGTCCACCAGACCCCTCTGTCCATGTGTGCAGCAGGCTGGAAGTGCTGGGAAATTAATGCCCAATGACTGACCAGGGCAACTCTGATGTGTGTGTTTGTAATAGTCAGAGTCTCCCAGAGAAACAGAACTCATGGGATGTGTGTGTCTGTGTGTGTGTACATATATATATATATATATATATATATATATATATATAGAGAGAGAGAGAGAGAGAGAGAGAGAGAGAGAGAGAGACATTTTAAGGAAGTAGAGGCTGGAAAGTCCAAAATCTGTAAGGAAGGCTGGCAGGCTGGAGACCCAGAGAAAAGTTGATGTTACGGCCCAAGTCCAAAGGCAGACTGCTGGCAGAATTCCTTCTTGCTTGGGGGAGGTCCATCTTTCTATTCAGGCCCTCACCATTATGCAGAGGAATCTGCCTGATGCAGTCTGTTGATTTAAACATTAATCTCAAGGTAAAACATACCTTGACAGAAACATCTTGAATGATATTTGATTAAATATCTAGGTACTGTGGCCTAGCCAAGCTGACACATAAAATCAGCCATCACAGTGTTCTGCACTGTCCCCCAAGTTCCCAGGTACCCACAGTGATCACTAGCTTGATGACACTCCCTGCACTGACTCCCTCACCTCATTTCTCACTTCCCCAGGTCCCTGCCCCAATGCCTCCTGGGCTCACTTCCCAGATAAACTACTTAAATTCAATTCCTTGTCTCAGGAGCTGTTCTGGGGAACCTAAACTGAAATGATATGCTTTGTGCTTGGCCCATATTGCTCCTGGAAGACGAGGCTGGGCCAGTAGTGAATCCTGCTGCAAGGAACTGAACAGCATCAAGGAGCCAGTGGCAACCGAACCTCCACAACCTGGGTGGCAATGTGCTAATGATTAAGAACCAGCCCTGAGACAGCAGAAGCAAGAAGAACTACAATTCTACAGCCTGTGGAATGAAAACCACATTCACAGAAAGACAGACAAAAAGAAAAGGCAGAGGAATATGTACCAGATGAAGGAACAAGATAAAACCCCAGAAAAACAAGTAACTGAAATGGAGATAGGCAACCTTCCAGAAAAAGTATTCAGAATAATGATAGTGAAGATGATCCAGAACCTCGGAAAAAGAATGGAGGCAAAGATCGAGAAGATGCAAGAAATGTTTAATAGAGACCTAGAAGAATTAAAGAACAAACAAACAGAAATGAACAATACAATAACTGAAATGAAAAATACACTAGAAGGAATCAAGGGCAGAATAACTGAGGCAGAAGAACGGAGAAGTGACCTGGAAGACAGAATGGTGGAATTCACTGATGTGGAACAGACTAAAGAAAAAAGAATGAAAAGAAATGAAGACAGACTAAGAGACCTCTGGGACAACATTAAATGCACCATCATTTGCATTATAGGGGTCCCAGAAGGAGAAGAGAGAGAGAAAGGACCAGAGAAAATATTTGAAGAGATTATAGTCGAAAACTTCCCTAACATGGGAAAGGAAATAGCCACCCAAGTTCAGGAAGTGCAGAGAGTCCCAGGCAGGATAAACCCAAGGAGAAACACGCCAAGACACATAGTACTCAAACTGACAAAAATTAAAGACAAAGAAAAATTATTGAAAGCAGCAAGGGAAAAACGACAAATAACATACAAGGGAACTCCCATAAGGTTAACAGCTGATTTATCAGCAGAAACTCTACAAGCCAGAGGGGAGTGGCACAATATATTTAAAGTGATGAAAAGGAAGAAACTACAACCAAGATTACTCTACCCAACAAGGATCTCGTTCAGATTAGATGGAGAAATCAAAAGATTTACAGGCAAGCAAAAGTTAAGAGAATTCAGCACCACCAAACCAGCTCTACAACAAATGCTAAAGGAACTTCTCTAGGCAGGAAACACAAGAGAAGAAAAGGACCTACAAAGACAAACCCATAACAATTAAGAAAATGGTAATAGGAACATACATATCGATAATTACCTTAAACGTGAATGAATTAAATGTTCCAACCAAAAGACACAGGCTTGCTGAATGGGTACAAAAACAAGACCCATATATATGCTGTCTACAAGAGACCCACTTCAGACCTAGGGACACATACAGACTGAAAGTGAGGGGATGGAAAAAGATATTCCATGCAAATGGAAATCAAAGGAAAGCTGGAGTAGCAATTCTCACATCAGATAAAATAGACTTTCAAATAAAGAATGTTACAAGAGACAAGGAAGGACACTACATAATGATCAAGGGATCAATCCAAGAAGAAGATAAAACAATTATAAATATATATGCATCCAACATAGGAGTACCTCAATACATAAGGCAACTTCTACCAGCTATAAAAGAGGAAATCGACAGTAACACAATAATAGTGGGGGACTTTAACACCTCACTTACACCAATGGACAGATCATCCAGACAGAAAATTAATAAGGAAACACAAGCTTTAAATGACACAGTAGACCAGATAGATTTCATTGATATTTATAGGACATTCCATCCAAAAACAGCAGATTACACTTTCTTCTCAAGTGCACATGGAACATTCTCCAGGATAGATCACATCTTGGGTCACAAATCAAGCCTCAGTAAATTTAAGAAAATTGAAATCATACCAAGCATCTTTTCCAACCACAACACTGTGAGATTAGAAATCAATTACAGGGAAAAAAATGTAAAAAACACAAACACATGGAGGCTAAATAATACATGACTAAATAACCAAGAGGTCACTGAAGAAATCAAAGAGGAAATGAGAAAATACCTAGAGACAAATGACAATGAAAACATGACGATCCAAAACCTATGGGATGCAGCAAAAGCAGTTCTAAGGAGGAAGTTTATAGCAATACAGTCCTACCTCAAGAAACAAGAAAAATCTCGAAAAAACACCTAAAGCAATTAGAGAAAGAAGAACAAAAAAACCCCCCCAAAGTTAGCAGAAGGAAGGAAATCATGAAAATCAGATCAGAAATAAATGAAAAAGAAATGAAGGAAACAATAGCAAAGATCAATAAAACTAAAAGCTGGTTCTTTGAGAAATGAATATAGATGAAAAAATCCTCAACAAAACATTAACAAACAGAATCTAACAACACATTAAAGGGACCATACACCATGATCAAGTGGGATTTATCCCAGGGATGCAAGGATTCTTCAATATATGCAAATCAATCAATGTGATACGCCATATTAACAAATTGAAGAATACAAACCATATGATCATCTCAACAGATGCAGAAAAGGCTTTTGACAAAATTCAACACCAATTTATGATAAAAACTCTCCAGAAAGTGGGCATAGAGGGAACCTACTTCAACATAATAAAGGCCATATACGACAAACCCACAGCAAACATCATTCTCAATGGTGAAAAACTCAAGGCATTTCCTCTAAGATCAGGAATGAGACAAGGATGTCCACTCTCACCACTATTATTCAACATAGTTTTGGAAGTCCTAGCCATGGCAATCAGAGACGAAAAGGAAATAAAAGGAATACAAATTGGAAAAGAAGAAGTAAAACTGTCACTGGTTGCAGATAGCATGATGCTATACCTAGAGAATCCTAAAAATGCCACCAGAAAACTACTAGAGCTACTCAATGAATTTGGTAGAGTTGCAGGATACAAAATTAATGCACAGAAGTCTCCTACATTCCTATATGCTAACAACGAAAGGTCAGAAAGAGAAATTAAGGAAACAATTCCATTCACCACTGCAACAAAAAGAATAAAATACCTAGGAATAAACCTACCTAAGGAGGTAAAAGACCTGTACTCAGAAAGCTATAAGACACTGATGAAAGAAATCAATGACATAAACAGATGGAGAGATATACCATGTCCTTGGATTGGAAGAATCAATATTGTGAAAATGACTATACTACCCAAAGCAATCTATAGATTCAATGCAATCCCTATCAAATTACCAGTGGCACTGTTTTACAGAACTAGAACAAAAAATCTTAAAATTTATATGGAAACACAAAGGACCCCGAATAGCCAAAGCAGTCTTAAGGGAAAAAAATGGAGCTGAAGGAATCAGACTCCCTGACTTCAGACTATACTACAAAGCTACAGTAATCAAGACAGTATGGTAGTGGCACAAAAACAGAAATATAGTTCAATGGAACAGGATAGAAAGCCCAGAGATAAACCCACACACCTATGGTCAACTAATCTATGACAAAGGAGGCAAGGATATACAATGGAGAAAAGACAGTCTCTTCAGTAAGTGGTGCTGGGAAAACTGGACAACTACATGTAAAAGAATGAAATTAGAACACTCCCTAACACCATACACAAAAATAAACTCAAAACGGATTTGAGACCTAAATGTAAGACCGGACACTATAAAACTCTTAGAGGAAAACATAGGAAGAACATTCTCTGACATAAATCACAAGATCTTTTTTGATCCACCTCCTAGAGTAATGGAAATTAAAAAAAATAAACAAATGGGACCTAATGAAACTTAAAAGTTTTGCACAGCAAAGGAAACTATAAACAAGACAAAAAGACAACCCTCAGAATGGGAGAAAATATTTGCAAATGAATCAATGGACAAAGGATAAACAGCTCATGCAGCTCAATATTAAAAAACAAACAACCCAATCCAAAAATGGGCAGAAGACCTAAATAGACATTTCTCCAAAGAAGACATACAGATGGCCAAGAAGTACATGAAAATCTGCTCAACATCACTAATTATTAGAGAAATGCAAATCAAAACTACAATGAGGTATCACCTCACACCAGTTAGAATGGGCATCATCAGAAAATCTACAAACAACAAATGCTGGAGAGGGTGTGGAGAAAAGGGAACCCTCTTGCACTGTTGGTGAGAATCTAGATTGATACAGCCACTATGGAGAACAGTATGGAGGTTCCTTAAAAACCGAAAAATAGAATTCCCATACGACCCAGCCATCCCACTACTGGGTATATACCCAGAGAAAATCACAATTCAAAAAGACACATGCACCCCAATGTTCATTGCAGCACTATTTTCAATAGCCAGATCATGGAAGCAACCTAAATGCCCATTGACAGACGAATGGATAAAGAAGTTGTGGTACATATATACAATGGAATATTACTCAGCCATAAAACGGAACGAAATTGGGTCATTTGTAAAGATGTGGATGGACCTAGAGGAGACTGTCATACAGAGTGAAGTAAGTCAGAAAGAGAAAAACAAATATCGTATATTAACACATATACGTGGAATCTAGAAAAATGGTACAGATGAACTGGTTTGTAAGGCAGAAATAGGGACACAGATGTAGAGAACAAACTTATGGACACCAAGGGGGGAAAGCGGTGCAGGGCGGGGGGTGGTTGGGATGGTGGTGGGATGAATTGGGAGATTGGGGTTGACATATATATACTAATATGTATAAAATAGGTAACTAATAAGAACATACTGTTTAAAAAATAAATAAAATAAAATTCAAAAAAAATTTAAAGATTAAAAAAAAAAAAAGAACCAGCCCCGATGAGACAGTGAACAGGTTTGCTGGTGGATCTGGAAAGCTGCACAGAGGAGGGGCGATGGAGGTGCATTTTGAAGGATGAAGGCATTCCCCGGTATAGAGGGTGGAACAGGTGTGTGAAAGGTGGGGCTAGCACCCAACCAAAGGAAATGACCCAGGCAGGGACCCAGAAGCAGGAAAGAATCTGATGTGTTTCAGAAACTCCTAAGAGTGGGCAACTCTCGTGGCTTTGCACAGGATGGTTGAAAAGGAACAAATAAGGTTGGGAACAGGAGACTGAATGGGAAGCTTTTATTCTAGTCTAGGGGAGAAAGGTGAGGACCTGGCCTGAGGTGGGAAAGGCACAGGAAGCAAGTCCTCACAGGCCGCAGTGGAGAAGTGCTTGTGCGAAAGCCTGTGATTCCCACAGTCATGGCACAAATACAAATTTATATGTTTCTTTTTTTTTTTTATGGCCGTGCCGCGCGGCATGCGGGACCTTAGTTCCCTGACCAGGGATCGAACCCGCGCCCCCTGCAGTGAAAGCGTGGAGTCCTAACCCCTGGACCGCCAGGGAGGTCCCAAATTTGTACGTTTCGATGCTTCACACCCAGGCTGGAGGGGTCACAACGTGTACCCCTCGGTATACCTTAGGAGAGCTGTGCCGTCTGGGAGAGAAGGGGCCCCTGACTCAGACCACACCCTGGGTATAAGCAGCCGCTCCCTGCAGAGGGCTGAGCTGAGGTCTGCCTGCCTTGGTCCAGGCTCAGAGAGCGGGGACATATCTCCTCTAGGAAATAACCCAGACAAAGCCTATCTGATACAGGAGCCCAAATCCAAAATCCAGCCCTGCTTTCTCCAGAAGACATCTCTAGCCAGAGGCATGGCCTCTTAAGAGCCCCCTCAGTGGGTATCAGCCCCTCCGAGCCAAGAGCTGGGGATGCCAATGCTCTCTGTTCTCAGCAGATGTGCCCCCTTGTCACACTCAGTTTGGTTACTTGTTTGCCATCTTCCCTCTGGAAAGCTTTGTGAGGGAGCATGCCTTGTCCACCTTGGTCACTGCTGTACACAGAGCCCTAGATCTGTACCTGGTACCTAGGACATACTCATATGTGATGGATAAAGGGATGCTGGATCCCTAGAGTGGTAACCCTGGCTCCCATGAGGACAGTCCATGGAGGAACTTGTCTCCCACCCTTTTCTGAACATGTCCCTCTAAACCACTTCTCTGCTACAATGAGGCTGGGTGGAGAGGGGCAAAGCAGCCTAACGCCAGGCTCTGACGTCCTGCGGTTAGACGTCTGGTTGCCTAGAGGCGTTGGCAATGACTAATCCCACTGAGGAGAACTCCAGCCCAGCCCAAGGCAAAAGGAATAGGCTGGATGATATTTTGTCATTTTGGATGCTGAGGAAACATGAACTACTTACACCACAATTTTTAATGGGGGAAATGCAGGCACTTCTGCACTCCTTGTTCTAGAGATGAGAAGACATGCACCACCAGGAATAAAGCAATGAACTGACTGCTTCTCCTCCAGCCTGTGAACGCCTTAGATTTATCTCCATGGCACAGTGTCTGGTCCCAAGTAGGTCCTCAACAAGCCTAAGTTGAATGCAACACGATAGATGGCCATCAAACACAGATGGATGTCACGTGCATTAAACTGAACGATCCAATTGTGAGTGTGAGAGTGACCATGTGCACACAAGAAATGGAGTCTCAAAGGAGGAAAATCAGGGTCTTGTTCTCCTTGCTCCCAAGAGATCTTTGCCCCTATGGAAACGGACACCCCCCCCCCCAACACTAACTCAAGAATCTGAAAAAGAATATATGTATACATATAACTGAATCACTTTGCTGTACACCTGAAACTAACACAACATTGTAAATCAACTACACCTCGATAATTTTTTGTGGAGCTCGGGACCTAGAACTCGAAGGTCTCCCTCTGCGCCTCCCAACAGCGGGATCTGGAAGCCAGTCTCTGGCCCCTGTGGGAAGATGCACACACCTGGCCAAACCCTGGGGGCAGCCGAGGTAAAGACCAGGTACACGTTTACACTCAAATCCACAGCTGCCGCCGGCAAAGGAAGGTGCTTGGGATGGAGAAAGCTTAAGAAGATGGAGCTAAATAGTAAACTTGGCTGTTAACCATCAGATTGAAACGTTCAAGACTAAAACTGTTTGATCATAAGTGGTTGGTGTCATGTTTTTCCTGCCAATCATTATAAAAATACAAAAATGCTGTTTTCAAATTGTTTTATTGCCCATCAAACTGTAAATGTTTGTTCAAGAATCTTGATCAGATAATTATAAGTTATAAAACATGCAGGAGGTCATTATAGTTCATAAATTTTACTTATCAATAACATCTGAAGTTTAAGGGAGAGCTAGTTTCTTGCATAAAGCTCAGTCTTATGTTGAAGTGTTTAGGAGTGAAGTGTAATGATGTCTGCAACTGACTATGAAATACATTAACGAAAATAAGATGGATAAATGAATGGATGGAGGGATGGAGCGACATGTGATAGAGTAAAATTATAGAATCTAGGTTAATTGTAGAATCTAAGTGATGAACATATGAGTGTTTACCATAAAATTCTTTCGACTCTCAAAAAAAAAAAACTATACTCCAATTAAAAAAAAAAAAAAAAAAACCAAATACATGTATAGTAAAACACCACCACCACCACATAACTCGGATACCAAGAGAGGCAACCAATAATCAAGAAGCAGCTTTCTAGGCTCTGCCCGACCACACACATACACAGCATGGAGCTGCCCTGCGGGCCGGGGTCAGCGAGATCGACTCTGCAATGTCTCAGCACGATGATTGTGATGTGTGTTTAACCAAGTTCATCCTCATCTGTATCGACGCTAGGACTAGTTTATTAGCATTAGAAGCGGTTTTGATCAGGGGCATTAGTGATGCTTAAAATAGGACAGGTTAGGAGGCATCCAAGAGAAGCTTCCACCTTCCATGAAAACAGCATGAAGAATCAGAAAGCACAGCAGCCGGTGCCACCAGCACCCTCTCAGTGTATAGAAGCCTTTCCTCTAGGGTTGGTCTGTTTTAAGAAGGATCCTGCCACCTCCCAACCTTAAGACGCCCCATCTGCTTGGGAGGGTTCCTTCCAAGCAAGTCCTGGGAGAACTGCCAGAGGAGAATGAAAGAGAGGGATTTTTTCCCACTCCAGACAGGCTGGGAAACCTCTGTTAGCATAGCTCGTACACTTGGTCAAATTTGGTCTGAGACTTAGGAAGCAGTGAGGCTGCCAGTTGTGACATTGTCTCACACACACACACACACCAACCACACCCCTGACATTCACCGACTAACCAGACTGGTTCAGTTTGGTAGGTTGGTGAATGACACCAGCTCACTCCTTTTAACTCCTCCTCTTCTCCCCACTCCTAACTGCCTTGCCATGGGCTCGTCACAGCCCCTGTTCAGCTTGGCAGCATTTTCTGGATTGATCGATTGATTGATTTGCCGCATGGCAGGCAGGATCTTAGTTCCCAGACCCAGGATCGAACCTGCGCCCCCCCTGCGGTGGAAGCGCGGAATCTTAACCACCGGACCGCCAGGGAAGTCCCTTGATAACATTTTCTCACCTCTTTCCTCCTCAGACTGTCCACCTCAGTCTGTTGGCTAACTCCACGTTCCCCAAAGGGGAATCGGATTGGCTCTACTGATGCTTTCAAATCAGGTCACTTGGGTCACTGACTAGTGTACTGTTGGACTTCCCTTGGGTCAGACACTTTACTCAACATCCAGACAGCCATGGCCAGAGAGGTGGGTCCAGATGGAACAGACGTGGCAAATGCCCAGTTGCCCCTCGGTGGGTTATGGTCGGAGTCTTCCTATCAACAGAAGGAGGGGCAGGAATACTCAAAACCCAACGTGGACACAAATCTCTGTATAAATACTTGGTGGACTCCCTAAAGAAAGAGTAGATTGGCTAGGATTCATTTTCATGGTCAGGTTATAAACTCTGGGCTAGGGGTAATGAAAAATAGTCTATTCATTTGTTTTCATCTCAAATGCTTTTTCACATTTTCCCTTTTTGAAGGGATGCCAACTTGATATGAAAGGTATCGAAAACTCATACAGCCATCAGCACCCAGGAATGATTAAGTCACCTTTGCAAAGTCACAGAAATTAAATCAGAGACAGAGTCAGGACTGGGCCTACAGACAGCTGAATTCATATTTAAAAGCAGAAATCAAAATATACCAAACCTATAATCATTTCACAATGTATACATATATCAAATCATCACATTTTATACCTTAAACTTATATATGTTACATGTCAATAATCTCTCAAAGCTGGAAAAATAAAAAGCAATGCAGTAAAGAAAAAAAAAATGTGTACATATATATACCATAGGTTGGCCAAGTACAGCTCTAATCAAACTCAGAAAATCATCTGCTTTGTCTCTCTACTGACTACATTGCAGCCTTTGTTTTTAAACATTTTGCAAGTAATTGTGAGGATGCCTGTATCTCAAGGAGCATGAAACAAAAGATAGGAAGTGCACTGCAGCATTTCCAAAGATGATAAAGATAATTAATTCCATTTCACCAACACTGAATGCATAATTAAAATGGAAGCCTGGTTTTCCCTCTGTTCAAGGTCATTCCCCCGCACTCTGCTCATGGGAAGTCCATTCTGATTTAACATGTTTCCCCAGGGTTTTCTGTAGGTGAACACTTTCCAAGCGGCTGTTCTGTGTTTTCTGAGGCTAGGCCTGGGTCCATGGCATTCACTGTGGCATCACCAGTGCCCATGAACATTTGACAGATAATTAGCAAAATGCCCAATACTATGCAAACTCTGAAAGATGCAGGGGAACCTAACACACCCAACAGCAAGAGAGCTCATGGAGAAATTAACCATTCTGTCTGTCAGTTTCTCTCTGTACTTCTGTTCTTTAGCTTTGATCCCCATTTCATCCTCATTGCCCCCCACCAAGCAACCTCTAATCTATTTTCTGTATCTATATATTTGTCTCTTCTGAACATTTCATATAAATGGAATCACATAATATGTGGTCTTTTGTGACTGCCTTCTTTCACTTAGCATAATGTTTTCAAGGTTCAGCCATACTATAGCATGTATAAGCACTATTCATTTCTGTGGCTGAATAATATTTCAGTATATGGATATACATATTGTTTATCCATTCATCTCCTGATGGACATTTGGGTTGTTTCCACCATTTGGCTGTTACAAATAATGCTGCTATAGCCTTTTGTGTACAGCTTTGTGTAGACTTATGTTTCCAGTTCCCTTGGATGGATATCCAGGAGTTGAATTGCTGCGTCAAATGGTAACTCTATGTTTAACAGATTCCTGCTACCTAATTTTTTTTTTTCCAAGCTCTTTCTTTCTTATATCAGTACTACCTACCATCCACACACATTTTTTCTTGCCTTTTGTTGAAGTCTCTTTAGTTCCAGTTTTTTTTTCCACTGGTTAGAAAGTTATATATTCTATATTTATTCTTTTAGTGATTTACCCTTAAACTTTAAACCTTTAATTTTAAGCTTTAAACGTTTAATTCACGTATCTTTCTAATGAGGTTCCTCTTTATAACTCCCCCCAAGACAAGGCAAGAAGCATAACATTGGATAAACAAGGTCCTACTGTATAGCACAGGGAACTATATTCAATACCCTGTAATAATGGAAAAAAATATGAAGAAGAATATATATATATCTGAATCACTTTGCTGTACACCAGAAACTAACGCAACATTGGAGATCAATGACACTTCAATTTTAAAAAAAAGAAGCATGTTGCGTTTTTATACCTCCCTACTCTCCCCCACCACCTGCTGCCCTACTTCCATGCTGAAATCATCTAGAATTCTAATTCCAGATCACTCTTCTAAAACATTTCCTCAATTAGCACTTATTTAGAGAGCTCTAGATTTTACTCACCATTGCATCGCTCCGCTTCCTCCCGAACTAATTTTTCTTCTTGCTGAATTACAGCCTCTAGTAGTGTCAGAAACAGTCGGTGGGGGTGCGGGGTGGGCGAGGTGCTTTAAGTCCACAGCTTCGGTTCAGCCTACATTTAAACCACATATTCGAATGTCCCTCCTCTGATTAAACCCATGCAATGGCTCCTGATTTTACTCAGAGTAGAAGTCACACTTCTTAAGTGCCCACATGACGTGGCTCGCATTCCTCTTGGCCACATCACTGGCCACGGACACCACATTAGTCCTGCTCTAGCCACCTTTTTCACTGTTCCTCTAACAGGAATAGACAGGTGACGTCTCATCTTGTGCCTTGTTTCTAGCTCTTTCCTCTCTGGCATACTGTCTTCTTCCCCCAGACAATCATTCAGCCAACTCCCTCACCTCAATTCTTTGCTTCAAAGTCACTTTCTCAGTGTGGTCTTCCCTATCCTCACTGCCTCCTTCCACTCTAAAATACCTGGTTCCCTTTATTTTACTCTACAGTTTTTTTTTCCAAAATTAAAAAATCTTAAACTTACCGCCTTCTAAACACACTATGTTGTTCAACGGCCATTTGCTCTCATATCAATCCCCGCCATTCTCCTACCCTCTTCTGTATCACAGGGAACTAAGTTTCCCAGGTTCAGTTGCCCTGGGGCTTCTGAGAGATTCAGCCAATGGGAGGTACTGGCAGGAGGTTGAAGGATGGAAAGAAGAAAAAAACTGAGGTTCTTCTCCTCTCTCTGCTTTCGGGGCACCTCCAACAGCATTTCTGTCCTCTCCGTGTCTCCATCTCCCTCTATCTATCCCCTTCCTCTGTGATCCAGGACCTTCCAGGCTGTCCCCTGATCCTCTAGCCCACACCCATAGCCTCAACTTCTAGGTTCTGGTAAAACTGCCCCTTCCTTTTGTCCCTCTGGCCCTAGAGGTACATTAGATCCCGTTTGGCTCCCCCACTCTTTCAATACTTGTATTAATCCCCTATATAAAACTCCTTCCATATGAAAATCCTGGAGTGGTTTGATTTTCTTGGCTAGCCACTGATTGACACAAAACTGTTTAACTTCCTTACTTATTACCTTTATAATTTGTGTGCCCATAAGCTCCAAGAGGATGGGGATCATTGTTTCTTTTGTTTACTGATATTCAGCAAGTGCCTAGCATGGTGCCTGCCACATAGTAGGTGCTGAATACATATTTGTTGAATAAATGTTCATCTCTGTGCTTGATGCTGGGATGTGACCCCCAGATCCCTCCCTCAAGACAGAAGAACTTACTCCCCCAGCAGCTAGCAGTGTTGCTGGCAGACATATTTTAGCTTTTAGCCTTCTCCAGAAATGTCTCTCAGCTAGCAAGAGCTGTCTCATCCAACGGTGCACCCCTTTCCTGGGGGCATCCTGCACCCAGTGACTGGTCCATATGGGAGCAGAAAGACCCCATGCAATGCGGGACAACTCTGAAGGCCATCCCACCTCAGAGCTCCCCTTGGGGTCTGCTGTAGCCTTTGCCAGGGCTCCACTGCCACCTAACTTTTCTTTTTGCCTAATCCGCTTCCTTTCCTTCCTCCACAAGTGTTGATTCCTGATGCAACTCCCCTATGCTAATCTCCATCTCAGCATCTGCTTCCTTGTGAGCCCAACCTGGAGCAGTTTTACTGGGTCTAAAGCGCTAGGTCAAAGTTCTTTCCCTTCACTACTTTAAAGCAGTAACCCTATTGTCTTACTTTTAGAGATACCGATTCGAATTTTAATTCGATCTGATCCTAGCTCTTTTAGAGTTGTGGCAAGTAATCTGTGGCCTCCCCCTTTTCCTTCTGATAGAACCAGAGTGTTGTTCAGGTTTCTACTGGCCAGTGTGCACGGTCTCCTATCTAGCCCTGGGGGGTGAAGGTCAATTACTCTTAGCCATTGCTTCCCATCCTTTTTTGTATCAAGGCCCACATAGGATATGATTTTTATAGGACACCTTTTAAGTGCTTCCATTTATCCTGGGAGACGACTAGCCTGGGAGGCTCTGGGCACCCCAGGTGCCACCCAGGCTGCCCTAAGCAATGAGAGAATCAAAGTCTCAGGACTGTCACCCACTTTCAGCACTGCCTACCAGCTAAGACTCTCTGGTCCAAGCCAATCATTCAATCATGCTAATGCCATTCCCCTTGCCATGATTGCTTTTTGTATGGAAGACAGAGTTGCCTTTTCTAACCTTTGGTCATTGTTGTGTGGATAAGTGATGCAAGTAGCTGTACCATCTTGTAACCATGGGGTAATAGCCTAGGAGCAAAAAGCAAATACTCTAGGGGAGGCAAAGCCAAAAAATGGAAATAATCTGGATATCTGGTAACATTAAGCCACTGAATTAATACTGGAACTTTCCTGTCTCAGAACTTGTATGTAAAGAATTTTCCTCATTTAAAAAAATTTTTCTTTCAATTGGGTTTTTTGTTGTTTGCACCAAAAAGCATCCTATCTGATACAGTAGGTAAACTCGTTTGTTTCTAGTAGCTTTTTGGATAGGATGTAAAGAGAAGTCATTAGCTAAAACCAATGACAAAACACTTTTTGTCCTTTTCCTGCCATCTTTTTCCTGAGACTGGGAATGTGCATGTCTTGTCTAAAGTTCTAGAAGCCATTTGTAACTACAAGAAAAAGGCCAAGCAAATGAAGACACTTCAGCCCTAAACCAGTGCCAGCCATCTCCTCCCTCTGGACCTATTACAAAAGGAAACAAACCCTCAAGTCTTTACGCCACTACAGGCGGGTCTCTGTCACCAGCCGTCGAACAAAAGTCCTTACTGATTCCATATCCTTTGAATATTTGTCTAGCAGTTTGTCTATTTCTTGCCAAATTTTACAAGTTCTTTATGTATTGGAGAGATTTTCTCTTATCTGCACTACAAACATTTTCTCAAGCTGTCTCCTGTCTATTAACCTTTACAATATTTTGCCATGCAAATGTTCCATATTTTCATGTAATCAGATTTTTTGTAGTTTTTTCTCCTCTTAGTTACAGTGGGAGTGTTAGAGATGTGCCCACAAATTCCTTGATACTCCTCCCATTAAGAGGAAGAGATTCATTCCCTTCCCGTTGAGTGTGGGCTGAACTTAATAATCTATTTCTAAGGAACAGAATATGGCAGAAGTGGTGAGATGTCACTTCTAAAATTAGGTTAGAAAAGACTGAGGCTTCCACCTTGGGTGCATTCATTCTCATTCTCATTCTCTCTGTCTTGAATCTCTTACACCAGGGGAGGCAAGCTGCCATGATGTGAGCAGCCCTATGGAGAGGTTCACATGGGGAGAAACGGAGGCCTCCTGCCAATGACCAGTGAGGAACTGAAACCTACCAGGAACCACATGTGTGCACTTAGAAGCAGATTCTCCAGCCCCAGTTTAGCCTTTAGATGACTGCAGCCCTTGCTCACTACTTGACTGCAACCTCCCAGGAAACTGAACCAGAACCACCCAGCCAAGTCACTGTGAGATTCCTGATCCTTAGAAAGTCTGTGAGATAATAAATGTTTGGTGTTTTGAGCTGCAAAGTGTTGGGGCCATTTGTTACACAGCGATAGATAAGTAATACAGTGACAAATCATTCCTATTATCCCAAATTATACTTGTACTCTCCTACACTTTCTTGCATGGTTTTAACTTAAAAAAATACATTTTAAGTCTTCAATCTATTGGATTTAATTTTTTTATGTGGAGTAAAGTAAGTCCACATACTTTTTTTCCAATATGAGCACCATTTATTATATTATCTATTATAAATCCCTTAATTCTTTGAAATATTAAATTTTTAGAAATTAGAATCTCTTTCTGAATTTTCTCCTGGAACTTGTGTATTTGTCAATCCCTAAGCCAATAGAAATTGTTTGATTGCAGTGGTCATTGGATGGGGCTAGATGTTCAGTGGGAGGAGGCTGGAGGGGACTGGACCACAGAGGGAAGGGATGTATTATATGCAGGGAGATGGAGACATGAAGAAGACACAAAGAGATGCTGCTGGAGGTATCACAGGAAGCAGAAGTACCACAGAAAAAGACCCTTGCCCTTCCTTTCCTCCAAGTCTCCAAATTTCTGCCAATGCCTCCCATTGGCTGGAACTCCCAGAAGAAAAGAAGGAAGGAAGGAGGACTGGGGAGGAAGAGTCTAGGACTACATTGTAGTTCCAAGGATGTTTCAACCCAGGCAATGGGGAGTCCTCAAGCAAAAGCTTAGAGGACTCCTCAGTTAGAGGAGTCCCACATGCCACTAGGATGCCCACCATGTTGGTCAATGGCTGGGAGCAGCCCAGGGGAAGCATGATTTCAGTGCAAACATGGTGGTGAATCCAGAGGAGCAACAGCTGGAGCTGCCAGTCAACCAGTTTCTCCTCGGCAGGAGATCTGAGCAGCATGTTTCTACAGTTGCCACTTTTGGTTTTAAAACTCAATCTATATTTAAATCACTGGAACAGAATCACCAGTGTTATCTAACTGCAAAGCATGGTATATATTCTCTGACCAGGTAAGTACTTGGCATCGTGCATTTGTCTAGATACTGTGTCACAGGAAAAATGCACACCATACTCCATTTATGCCAATTGGTACAAAATATCTACCTTTTATCCCTGAAATATAACAAAATATATCATCAAAATATATTTTATATGTTCAAATTGAACATCTATCATGTTCCAGGAAATGTTCTTAGGCACTGGGGGAACATGGTGATAAAACAAGACAGATTCTGCCCACATGAGCTTACATTCTAGGGGGGGAAGTGGTAGGGTACAAAATAAAAGAGGGTAATAAGACGGAGAACCCTGATTTGTAGCATGACAAGTACCCAAATGGATGGAGCCAGGGGAAGACATTAGGTGGAATGGTTCAGACAGGCTCCTGAAGAGGTGACAAGTGAGCTGGGACTTGAATGAAATTGCTTTTGCTATCTCAAAATGTTTCATACCTTATGTTCAATCCTTCAAGTGCTTTTGATAGTCTTGATTAGGGACAAATAGAAGTCAATATATTAGATGTATAGAATTCTTTTATTTTGAGATAAAAATCAACTAGCTTCTTTTTATAATCATCATGATTTTTTTAAATGACTCATTTGGAGAGAAAGTTTGAGGCTGCTATTTGCAAGCGTTGCTCTACAAATAACACATTACAGATGTGGATAGTATTTATTCCCAATAAATAGAAAGCTAAATTGGAGTAATTTCCACCATATTTTCTCTTTAGCACTGGTTGCTTAAGTGATAGATAATAATGTTGCTCTGCTATGTAAAGATCTCGATCAGATAAATATGCAACTTATAGATCTGGGAAGAACATCTTGAGGCATATCTGAGGAATTATCATTTATCTTCTTAAATACGTATTTCAACATCAATGTTCCTCATGTTTCCTGCCTTCCATCAAGTGTTTATCATGGCTGTGAATTTAAGACTATGACTAAGAATAAAACAATTTAAAACATAGAATGGTTTAGGTAATTGCAATGTCCACTCTGCTCTACCAGCCACAGTGGACTTGGGTTCAGATAGACAAATTCACAAGACACAGTAGGCCCCACTCAGCACCAAGTTTACTTAGCTTTACTAAAGGATACAGGACATGGTATACCCTGACATGCACCACAATGGCACAGCCGAAATCCTAGGCACAGTCATTCTGAACTTGGGACATGTGTTCTCACAAGAAACAAGACTGAGTGCAAGTGACCTCAGTTCAGGGAAGCCATCATCTTTGAGCCCCCTTCAGCTTTATGCCAGCTGGTCATGTAGCCCCTCAGGCATGTGACTGCCCCCCACCCATTCTTCAAGGCAGCTGCATCTCATCAATGCCAATTACTCGTTACTCAATAACCAGTTTTGACAATGTGCATGTACAGACTATAATCCTCAACCAGATTCTATTTAATCAGTAGCCTATCATCTCAACAATTCTTTAAGTTAATGTTCCAAAGAGAAAAGACCAAGAGTCTTTTGGTCAGCTATGGGGGGAAAAAAACCCCACAAATTCCAAGAAACTGAAACTTAGTATCCTAAGCAGCACTGTCTTTCATCTCCTTGGTCTTGGCCCAAGTTATTCCCAAGAATTCAAATGATGGGGCCCTGAATTTTAGCCAGGTGAATTAACCATCTTTAGCCGGTTGTAGGTACTGTTGAAGTTCTCCAATTTTCCCTCACTGCTGCTTCTGAGATGGAGACCATCACAACATCACCAGTGTGAAAAACAACTTACTTTTGATGGCAATCAAATCTAAATCTCTTCTCACTGGGTTGTGACCATATACTGGAGACTTCAGGCACCCTTGCAGGAAGACAGTGAATGGATCCTGCATTCCTTTCGTTAAAAAATGAGTTGTGCCTGGCTTCCTCCCAAAGTTTATATAGAAAAGCAAGCATTAGTCAAATCTGTCTAATTTTAGCCTGTTGGGCTTTCTAACAGTTTTCACTGCGTCTAGTTTGGTGAAAAGCCATGATAGCCAACATTTAGTCTCCCAGAGCCACCTGCTTTACTCCTAGGCCAAATAGGACTATTATTAAGATGGAGAGATGTTCACTCCTCCTTCCACTTATTACAACTGAAATTTCTTAATGCTGTCCCATAAGACAGTACTATTCAATATTCAGTTTAAAGTGTGTATAATGGGAAAGGGGAGGGGAAACTATAGTATATGGGAAGTGAATTGGATATATTACAGCCAAGCACATTTGATCTCTCCTGAGGTAGGTTATCTTCCCAAGCACACTGGAATGGTGAGCGTTAATAGGTGAAGGGTCTGAGATTTTACCCTACTTGCAAGCTAACAAAATTAGCCTGCTACAGTTTCATGGTGGAAGATAGGAGAGTCTTAGATCACAGGACTTTATTTCTCATGGCACAAAAGCATAAGTCGCATGTTTACATAGTTCCTCTTGCACCAGGTAGATGCTGCACTTCAGGTAGCAAAGTCCCAAGGTGGGAAAGGCATGAGCACATTTAAGAAGAGAAATAATACAGGTGTGCCTGGAACCTGGTCATCAAGGGGAGAAGTAGAATGAAAAGATTAGCAAGGTAAACAGGAGCCAGATTTGCAGGTCTTGTGGATCATGGTAAGAAGGCCTGAATTTCATTCTGGAAGATAGGAAGCCATGTAACTCTTCAACGTAGGAAATGCCATCATCTGATTTATGCCTGAGGGAGATCATTTTGGCTGCCATGTGGAGAAAAGATAGGAGGAGATCAAGAGTGAAAAGTTTAGTCCAGATGAGAGATGAAGATGCTTGATTAGGAGGTGAGAGGAAGTTGGAAAGGTGTAGATTGATTCAAAACAATATGGGGCTTCCCTGGTGGCGCAGTGGTTGAGAATCTGCCTGCCAATGCAGGGGACATGGGTTCGAGCCCTGGTCTGGGAACATCCCACATGCAGCGGAGCAACTAGGCCCGTGAGCCACAACTACTGAGCCTGCGCGTCTGGAGCCTGTGCCCCACAACAAGAGAGGCCGCAATGATGAGAGGCCCGCGCACCGCGATGAAGAGTGGCCCCCGCTCGCCGCAACTAGAGAAAGCCCTCGCACAGAAACGAAGACCCAACACAGCCAAAAAATAAATAAAAGTCATTTGTGAGACAAATATTTTAAAAAAAAACCAAAACAATATGGAACTCGAACCAGCACCACTTGCATGTGGATTGGTGGGGAGAGGCTCTGTGCTGGGGGTAAAGGAAGAATTGAGGGTGATGTCTATGTCTTTGGCTTGAAGAAAAAATAAACATACCAGAGGTAGGTAGATAGGAAACGAGGTTTGGGCAACCAGAGGGGCATCATTAGAGCTCCTTTTGAACAAAAGTGACTTGAAATCCACATAAGTTTTGGAGTGTTAGTATTTGGGGTACAATTAAAGGCATGAGACTAGTAATGACCCAGTGAATGAGTACAGAGGAAAAAATCAGACCAATACCATGGACGAGGGCAAAGATGTACCTACAAGAGTGGACATCATGGTGTTTATCATAAGAGAACAGAACAGTAGCCCAAAATCCACTGATAGGAGACCGATTAAAGAGTACCATGCCATCAACTGAATTGTGTTCTATAATGTATTTGCTCACATGGAAAGAGGTTCGGTTTTCATCCAGGCTACCCAGGTCTGATTTCTGGGCAGAGAACTAAGATCTCACTTCAAGCCACTGCCCACTGCTGTCTCTCCGAGATCAGTTCATGATATTAAGAGACAATAGTTATGAGGCTATAGCTCGTGTAATCCAGCTTTTATTGAAGAAATTCTCTGTACATATGCATAAAAATAAGAGTAAAGAAATATCTACCAAATGGTACTGAGGGGCTAGATTATAGATTTTTTGTCTCTATTTTCTAAATCCTCTTCAATAAACATGGATCATGTGTATAGTAAGAGAACAGCTATGAAAAAACCTGATTACTCATACCTCATCTTTAGGACTCAATCCTGCTTCTAGAAACTCGAGTGTGAGGATTAAGGTAGCTCCAGTGGATTAGGACAGTCAAATCTATCTTATTTCTTAGCATCATTTCCGTAGCCAGCGTTTTGGAACCTTGGCTGTATATTAGAATCAGCTGAGGAACTTAGATGTCTATGCCAGGGCCCTACCCCAAGAGATTCTAACCCAAGTGGTTTGGAAAGTGACCCAAATACAACTATTTGGGGGCCCCAGGTGATCCTGATGGGCAGGTAGGGCTGGGAACTACTGGTAAGACCTGGCTTGGTCTCCCAAGCAGAGGCTGCGAATAGTCAGAGAGGAAAGTATGGTAGAAAGAATGGTAGAGGAGGAGGAGTTGTGAAAGAATGTAGACTCGGAAATAAAGGATTAGAGAGAAATTAATCAGGACGCAAAATGCATTGAGGAAAAGGTTGAGAGCTCCTCCCACCTCAAAATAGCTTTTATTTCACACCAGGCGCTAGTTAGCTGCAAAAATCTGATCCCTGCACAGAAGTTGATAATAAGAGGCCGTTTCCAAAGCTGCTGGAGCAGGTGTTTCCTCCCGAAAGAGGGTGGGCCAGAACTGTAAATCTCATTTTGGAAGTTTCGAGCCCTGGGGATACTATTCTGTGTCACCGCCACTCTTGCTGCCATCTGTACTGCATCTCGGCTCCCATTTCTGAGGCAACCCTCCAGCCCACTTGCAGCCCCATGGTTTGCATTCTTGCACAGTGTGTGAATGGAGTGGGAGAGCCTTTGGCAATGCAGCCCTGGGGTTTCCTTCCCTCAAAAGATTTGCCAGTGCTCCTTGCCCTGCTGGCTTCCTCTTTAATTGGCCCGCGCCCTGGGGAGCAATTGAGATTAAATGGCCACTTGCTGGGCGGCTGCGTGAGGGTAGGCGTGCATGGCCCTATTCGTAGCATTTGTTGTCTCCCAGGGTTGAATGAGGCGACCGCTGCTGCTGAAGCTCGCGGCATGTTCCTTGAAGCCATGTCAAAGCAGCCTCTTAATTTTGCAAAACAGCCTCCAAAGTCAAACCGGCTCTGCACTGGAACCATTCTAGACAGGAGTTGTCACAAGCAGAAGCCAGAAGGCTCAGAAAGAACCGGGCAGAAGGAATCAAGAAAATGTGTTACTGTATAATTGCCAGCTCACTTTGAATAGCCAGCAAGGGACAGAGAATGACCCCTTTCACTCCCAGAGGTGCCGTGTTTCTCGAACAATGCTCTGGGGCAAAGATCATCCCAAGAGAGTCCAGAAGTTCTGCATCTTAGACGCTAAGGGTCAGAGCAGGGCACGGTTGATTATGACCTTGAGCGAGGTGCTGAGCTTCCCGAGGCCTCAGATCACAGGCTCTGCACGAGGGTGACAGGAAATCAAAGATGTGTTTTCATCTTCTCCTGGGAGTGTTCTCAAATATGAGCTTTGAGCCCTGTTCGGTCCCATCATGCAGGATGGATTGGGGACCTCACTGAGATTAAGCCAATGCAAATGCCAGTCCTTTGGCAAACACAGAACCTGACCACCTGCAGCCTCACGCCATCCTCCTGTGAGACTCTGGGCCTCATCTCCCACTACTCCCCCCAACACACTTACTTTGCCTCCCTGCACCTTGCCTCAGGACTTTTGCACTTACTTCCCTAGATCAGATCCATCCTGGAGAGTAAGCTGAACTTCCAGTAGAGAGAACAAGCATTTCCATCTAATACAGATCTCCTCTGCCCCTACTGCAAATGAATTACAAAATGTATATATCAAGACAGACTGGGGCTTCCCTGGTGGTGCAGTGGTTGAGAATCTGCCTGCTAATGCAGGGGACACGGGTTCGAGCCCTGGTCTGGGAAGATCCCACATGCTGCGGAGCAACTGGGCCCGTGAGCCACACCTACTGAGCCTGCGCGTCTGGAGCCTGTGCTCCGCAACAAGAGAGGCCGCGATAGTGAGAGGCCCGCGCACCGCGATGAAGAGTGGCCCCCGCTTGCCACAACTAGAGAAAGCCCTAGCACAGAAACGAAGACCCAACATAACAAGCAATCAATCAATCAATCAATCAATCTTAAAAAAAAAAAAAAAAAAGACAGACTAACAAGGGAAATTGCTGCCTGGGATCATTATCTATAAACCAACTATAAATTGGGAATTGTCTACCACACAGAAGACTTTGCTTACTCAGCAGCCCTTGGATTCTGGGTGAAATTAGCTGACAGCACCTATTGCATAGTAAGGCCCTTCCTAATCTTTAATATGTAGATGACATGGTTTGAACTTTCTCACGCTTGTATCCAGCTCAGCCCAGTGTGTTGGGCAATCGGTAAATGGAAAGAAGGAGCATCCAGAACAATCAGCCTGTGAGAGGTGAGAAACCAGAGCAGAGGTCACAAACAGAGGTCTAGCAGGTGATGAGCAAGAGAGAAGTGGGCAGAAGCCAACTGGAGGAAGCAGGACCCATCTAAAGGGGCAGCTGCTGCTCAGCACTGCCTCATTTTTACTCCACGGGAAAGCAAGTCTGGGGCTACCAGATATGATTTTTCAGTGCAAGCCAGAAGCCAAATTTATGTGAAATCCCTCCATTTTTTAAATGTTGGCAACTCATTCAAATTAAAAACAAACAGTGGCATGGGTCAAATTACACCTTTGGGACAGATTCAGCAAACACACTGCCCATTTGTTATCTCTGAATTGACACGGAGAAGGTTACAGCGAGTAAGGGATGAGAGAAAGGCAGCTTTATAAATGCAGAATGAAGAGTGATGACCCCCAGCCTGAGGTCAGGAAAGGTGTCAGAAAGGAGACAAGCCTTAGACTGGAGAACATGACTCAGGCAGAGTGGCAGGCAGGTGTGCATAATAAGTCTGCCAAATTTCAGCATAGCCAGCAAAGGCCCAGAGGTGGGATGGACAACGCAGTCTGGCCAACTGAAGCACAGGGAGGGTGCTGGTGTGGCAGGATATTCCATCTTCCCTTTTCCTTCCTGTGTTTTCACCTTTCAAAAATATTGGGCAGAAGTCACAAGCAACCTGGGACTCCACAGGGCTTGTTTCCAAAGCCTGAACCTCTTGGGTCTAGGGTAGAATTCTCAAGAAAGGTATTTTGGTCATGAAATGAAGAGAATAGCCTAGAAAGAGCTTTCCCTGGGCTGTGGGGGTGAAAACAAGCAGAGGTGTCTGGGGGTCCCATGGCAGAGGCTGTTCATAACATGGCAGGAAGAACTACCTGGGAAGCAGCCGGATCCCAGAAGGGAAAGTGATGCTATACATCGAGACAGATGAGATTCTACCTGGCTGCCCAGGTGGATTCCCAGCTACTGTCTGGAAGCAACAGAGAGCCTCCAGGAAGATGCTTCAAAACCAGGGCGTGGGCTTCCCTGGTGGCGCAGTGGTTGAGAATCTGCCTGCCAATGCAGGGGACACGGGTTCGAGCCCTGGTCTGGGAAGATCCCACATGCCGTGGAGCAACTGGGCCCGTGAGCCACAATTACTGAGCCTGCGCGTCTGGAGCCTGTGCTCCGCAACAAGAGAGGCCGCGATGGTGAGAGGCCCGCGCACCGCGATGAAGAGTGGTCCCCACTTGCCGCAACTAGAGAAAGCCCTCGCACAGAAACGAAGACTCAACACAGTCATAAATAAATAAATAAAAGAACGTGAATTTCTTAAAAAAAAAAAAAAAAAAAACCAGGGTGATTCCTCCCAACACCTTGACTCCTCTGAGAGTGAGGAAGTTTCCTAAGACTCAGTAAAATGCAGGCTCAAAATCAGTTATTTTTCATATACCTGGGTTTGTAGATGGAGGTTCAAACTGGCTCCTTTACAGCGGGGCTAAAATTGAAGGTGGAGAGGTCAGAAGCAGTGTCTGAACTTGAGTCCAAGCTCCTCTGCTGATGGTCATGGGTAGGCAGTCTGTCTCTAGGACAGCTCCTAATGATCCCCACCCCATGATATTACACCCTGGGTGGTCCCCTCCCACGCTCTACCAGGATTGGTCTGTGTGGGACCAAGAGCATATGGCAGAAGTGATGACGTATCACTTCTCGGATTAGGTTATAAAAAGACTGCAGCTCTGTTCTGGGCACTCTCTTTCTTTCTCCCCCTCACCCCACCCCCACCCCGGGAGATCACTCTCTGGGAGAAGGAAGCTGCCACATTGTGAACCGTTCTAGGAGAGGTCCAAATTGTAAAGAATAAAAGCCTCTGGACAACAGCCTGTGAGGAACTGAGGCCCTCAATCCAACAGACTGCAAGTAACTGAGGCTGCCCATGACCGCAAGAGTGAACTTGGAGGCAGATTCTCCAGCCTCAGTCAGTCCTCAAGATGACTGCAACCTCATGAGAGACTCTGAACCAGAATCCCCTAAGCTGCTCCCAGATTACTGACTGTTAAAAACTGTGAGATAATAAACGTTTAGTGTTTTAACCTGTTAGGTTTGGGGGTCATTTGTTACACAGCAATTGATAACTGATATAGCCCCACCTCAATAGATAAAGTGGATGCTGAACCTAGTAAATTGGGAATTAGATGATCGGCCAGCAACAGAGTAGAGAATTATTGTCCTTTTTCTGCCCAGATGGTGCCACTGACCCTCTGGCAGAGAAGCTGATTCAGGAGAGAGAAGTGAATGAGGCAGACAGTTGGGGAGGGATGCTGAGCCATGCTCTGTACTGGGCACTCCTGGGTGATACAATTTCTGTACAGGATTTGTTCTGTGTGTCAGCAGAGGGAAGTGTGCCTTCCTGGCTTATACCAGTTGAGGAACAAAGAGTTCCCAGGCAAGCTTTAAGCCAAAGCCCCACAGGCTGGGCAGCACAGGAACTCACACTGGGTGATTTAAGGTAAAGACTGATTTTCAAGAGCAGCAGATCCTTGGTAGTCGCTTCTTTCCTCCCACTCATTTTTTTTTTTTTACACAGAAGGGGAACATTTGCTGTTTTTTTTTTTTTTTTTTTTTTTTTTTTTTTTTTACTTGCCTAGAGCTTTAACATCATGCCCCGTTATCATTGGGAATTGAGTATTATGGCACTTGCTGATTTTTAAAGTGACCATTCATCATTTAGCTCTATACTCACTCTGATGACAAGCCAGAAATGATTATAAACTGGAGCATTGAAGAGTTGACCCAATACTTCATCTCCTGACGTGCCTGACGTTTGTTCTCCATGGTCTATGAAGCTAGCGGACACAAAATGGAGACCCTAGAACCTAAGAGAGAAGTTGGGGTGCGAAAGCCTGGAACCCAACCCTCTCCAGAGAGATTTCCCATGGTCTCTCTTCCAGTACCTAAGTCTTTGCCCAGGGGTACTCTTGTCTTGAGACATCCCACAGGAGGATACTTCCAGAACGGTGACAGTGACCTCCCTAAACCATGGGCTGTAGGCAGCTCCACCACTGCTAACTGCTTCCATTAGAAAATTTTACAGTCCTAAACAAACTCACTTTGGATCCTGAGAATTAAAAGAACTCCTCTAAACTAGCACAGGGTTTCCTCTCAAGAAGGTACATTCACATCACCTTCACTCTGATGATTCTTCATTGCAACCTTGTGACAAGGCATCCACTCTCAAAGGACTGCGTTTGATTTTAAACTCTTATCTGGAAGCTGGAAAGCTGAGAAATACTGAATGTGAGCTTGTGGAATCAGGGCAATGGCAACTCAAGATGAGTGGCCTTGGTCAAGTGTTAAGAAAGGTCAAAGTGAATGACCAGTGGCCTTTATCATTGGGTGTTTGCATGAGCTGAGCTGGGCTGATGGCCAGAGCAAAGCCTCTTTTTTAGCCATCAGTCTCTCTTTGCATCCACTGGCATATAGGGGCTTTTGCTTCCTAACTGTAGGAAGAAGAAGACGTTTGGGTGGGCAAGGAGGAGTAGAGAGAAAGCCAACCAAGGCAGGAGCTGGGGGAGGTGTAGAGACAGCTCTCCTCCTGGCCCCTTGGATGGATTTGAACACCTATGGGTAAGGGCATAAAGGCCATCAGCTTCCCATAGAATCCAATCTGTGACGTACACACTGGCCTTGTCAGGACCTTGTTCCACACAGAATTAGAATCATTTCCAAAAATGTGGAAAAAAAATTAATTTCTGTCTTGTGCTTGAAGACAAACAGATTTCGTGTCACTAGAATAAGCCTAGGGTCATGAGACTTTGGAAGTTTGGTTCTCTACAACAGCTAGTCTATTTCCTTCAGTCCCCTGGTGTGGTGTCGGCAGCCCATTTAAAGTTTTGAGCGCTTCAGAGAATGGGAGCTGGAACTTGGTTAGCATGAGGCTTAGCCATGCTGCCAGAACCTCACTTTCAGTAATAACGCATCAGGGGCTTTTCCAGAGGTGCCTCTTCCCTCCATGGTCAGATCACACCTGGAAAGACGGTTTTAGGAGCCTCCGGCAGGTAATCATCCCAAGGTCTCTTGACACTGAAGACGCTTATTTCCACAGGGCGGTGCTTTCTAAACTGACTCTAAAGACAAAATTACAAGAACCCCAATGTATAGAATAGGTGAAAAGTGGAAATTTTGATTAAATGAGGGGACATGGCATCCAGAGTCCCACCAAACCTAGTTAGAAACTATGCAGTAACATTAGATGGTATCTTTAAACGTGGCCAAGTGGGTCCCCTTCATTTCGTTGCCCACACTGATGTCTGTTTTGTTTTTGTGGAATGATAGCCAATTACAGGGGGCACTATAGGTCGAAGACAAGCAAAGCCTCCAGGTCCAGCTAAAGCACCGTGGGGAGACGCCCAGGGGGACCCAGCCGAATCTGTTCTGGTGCCAGTGATGGCAACATGGCAGTGGTTTAAGTGGCTGGAAAGTTCAGAGCTTGGTGCAGTATTGTATACTTTGCCACTTGTGTGTCCTTCAGGGGACCAGTTCTGTGATGTTATTTGGGGGTATTGCTCCTGGCTGTGAAGCTTCCTAATCTGGCTTTTCTTCTTTCCTGCAAATTACTTTCCTTTCTGCTTGTTAGCCAGAATCAATACTTGCAACCCAAAACCTGACTTTCAACAGCTTCCAAGAGACAGAGAAAGGAAGAGAAGTTATTGCAGCAGGAAAAGACTCCAGTGTCTCCCAAGACAGAACTCTGCATCTGCTTGAGGCACCCTTTCCCCCTATAGGGAACCCTCCATTTCCGGTGGCTTGGGGTCCTTGCTTGGTGCGTTGTTCTCTCAGTTTGAGCCATGACCACTGTCTCAAGGGTGGGCACATGCCTGGAGGAGATGCTCTGGCAGAGACATAAGAGCCCTGGTCTTGAGGGGCCAGCTGAAAGGTGGAGGGTGAACCCTTACTGCTAATTAACAAAACTTAAAGAATGGTCCCAAATGGCCACTTTCCCACCACACAAACAGCCTTCTACATCAAGTGCCTTGGCTGATTCCCTGCTCCCTGAAAGCAGAGCTGAGAAAGAACTTGCTTACAGGTTGTGCACCTGACAAGGCTTTTAGGAATCGGCAGTAAGGGGAAGGGGAGCGTGAGACAGAAAGGAGGCCATCCCCAGATGCACCCTCATCACTGACTGGTCACACTGTGGGTCACCGGGGCTGGGGGTGCCCCATGGGCCCCGCACATTGGATTGCACACACAGCCATGTGAGGCAGGTGCCCACAGGCCCCCCCCCGCCCCAAGATGTAAGAGCAGCCCCAGGGCAGGCGTGGCCCTGCCAGCAGAAGGTGTTGACTCCTGGGAACTGCACGCTCTAGCAGTGCCTGGAATCGGAGGCCAGGCCAATGGGATGTGAGGCAGGTAAGGCATCCCATATCCCTCCCACTGATACTGTCTCAAGGCATTTCATGCATTTCAGAAGATTAGTACCATGTTGCATGTCAAAAATGATAGCTGCCCAAGTTTGGTCACTTACAATGTTATTTCTGGAACAAGCCCCACATCACTAAAGGAAGCAAAACACAGATCTCTCTCCCTTCCTCGTGCACACCCTAGCCTACGCATTTTGGGATTTGTTACCATGAGGCTGGGCAGAGGGAACAGGGTCCCAAGATTTGGGGTTGGGGCTTAAGACAAGAGAGCCTATTTAGGTCTCAAACATGAGTCTCAGGTCCCAGCGCACCTTTTCAGACTCTGTCTTGGGGCCTGGGGAGTATATGTCAGACTCTGCTGAAGAAGCAGCTGCTCTCCCACGCCCTCTTGTTCCTGTGTGTGGAGCTCCCTCAAGGATCTCCCAGGAAAGGCTGAGTCAAGACATGACCCAGGGTTCCTCGTCACTTTGATGGCAGCAAAGTGCCTGCCTTTGCCCATGACATTCACCTGGGCCAAGGTGTGAATGATGGATTTATTCTACTGATAACCTGAAGATCTTCCTTATGTTTCAACTTTTTCCAGTTATCAAAACTGTTTACCTGAAGTTATTTCCAACTAGATTTGAAAGCCATCTCCTCATCTTCTCTTGGGGAAAGCCCTTTATCAAAATTGCCAGCAGGTAAGCAAAACAAAAACAAAAACAAAAAAACCAAGCCTGACGGGGGTGGGGAATTCTGACCTTGGACTACTTAACGTAATAACATCTCTGAATGCATTACCATTGGCAAAGTAAAGAAGTAAACTATGGACTTCCCTGGTGGCACAGTGGTTGAGAATCTGCCTGCTAATGCAGGGGACACGGGTTCGAGCCCTGGCCTGGGAAGATCCCACATGCCGCAGAGCAGCTAGGCCCGTGAGCCAAAATTACTGAGCCTGCGTGTCTGGAGCCTGTGCTCTGCAACAAGAGAGGCTGCGATAGTGACAGACCCGTGCACCACGATGAAGAGTGGCCCCCGCTTGCCACAACTAGAGAAAGCCCTCGCACAGAAACGAAGACCCAACACAGCCATAAATAAATAAATAAATAAATAAATAAAATTAAAAAAGAATCCGCCTGCCAATTCAGAAGACACGGGTTCGAGTCCTGGTCTGGGAAGATCCCACATGCCACAGAGCAACTAAGCCCACGAGCCACAACTACTGAGCCTGCATGCCACAACTACTGAAGCCCGCGTGCCTAGAGCCCGTGCTATGCAACAAGAGAAGCCACCACAATGAGAAGCCTGTGCACCGCAACGAAGAGTAGCCCCTGCTTGCCGCAGCTAGAGAAAGTCCGTGAGCAGCAACGAAGACCCAATGCAGCCAAAAATAAATAAATAAATAAATTTATTAAAAAAAAGAAGTAAACTATGAATGAAATAAGAGCTTGAGTTTTGTTCATTTCTTTCTTTATAAACAAGTATATATTAATTTCATTCTTCATTCCTAGTGATATTATAACACAGACACAGTCACTAAACACCTTTGTCAGCAAAGAATCTCTGAGTCTAAAACAAGCCTCACTCAGTTAACCACTTTCTTTCTCAAATCCATTAAGCGAAGGTGACCTGTCACAATTTTTTCCTATGAGGATAGTGATTCAAATAGCATTCACAGATCTGAAGACATTAAAGATGGTAGCTAGTAGAGTGTAACATCTATGTCATATATGTATTACACATACAGAAGTTATAAGGTGGTCTCAATACAGGCTGAACTGTCCCTAATAAGTAGTGGTGGTGACTCAGGGAAGAAGCAGCCTAATCCAGTGCTAAAGTCAGAAACTGCTCATTGTGGTTACCCTGAACTCAGCCCCAGCACCCCCTGCCCTTCCAATTGTTCTTTTGCCCAGAGACAGCTCTCTGAGCAGTCACAGTACAACATATCAAAGCATCTTGCATCTGACTTCAGCTTTGATGTGTTAGCAAACCTCCAGGTTTACACCTGTGCCAGGATGTGTCGATGTTTAAACACTTATAACCTTGTTTTCTCAGAGAGTAAAATTTGATTGGGAGAAAAAAGATTACCCCATGTCAGACTTCAAAGGACATAGGCATGCTCTGTATAACAGCCCAACATATGATGTAAAAGAGTGTTAGGGATTTCCCTGGCAGTCCAGTGGTTAAGAATCTGCGCTTCCACTGCAGGGGGCGCGGGTTCGATCTCTGGTTGGGGAACTAAGATCTCGCATGCTGAATACAGCCAAAAAAAGGAAAAAAAAAAACAGTGCTATGGGAAACAGACAGGTCAGTGGGCATAGCAGTTGCCAGGGAAGGAACAGTGATCGTGTATCGATATTTTTTCACAGAGAGGAGCACCTCTCCCCTCTCCTTTTGGAAGACTGCCCCCCCGCCCGCCTCCAGACATATAGTTCTGGTCAGCCCGCCAATCACAGGCTGAGCTGATCAGTGATTTGTCACATCCTTGCCCTGTCCTAATTCAGGCCAATCTGAGTCCTTCCCTGGGATTCTACTTAGTGAAGTTGTCAAGGAAATGCTCTTTTTCCTCTCTGATCATATGACTATGAAAAATCCAAGTCTGGAGCTGCCTAAAGCTTTGGTTCCAGTTTCCTCAGTATAGGGAACCTGGGAGAAAAAAATCAGCATGCAAAGAGAGGTAGATACAAAAGCTGGGGAATACCAATGACATCCAAGTCTCTCAGTCTAGTTACCCTTATATCAGCACCAACTGCACCCCTTCTTGGGAAAAGGCTGGAACTTGCAACTGACAGATTCCTACTGCAGAATGCTTCATACATGGATATACAAGTTGGGTCTTGAAGGCAGGTTAAGGCCCTGGATGCATGTTAAGAAAAAGGAGCATGAGAGGACAGGGAGAGGTGCAATGATCAGACTAAAGAAGCAGGTGTGCTCTGCAGGAACGGAAGAAACGATTGGTCAGAAATTGTATACAGGATGGTATACTTTATGGTATTGCTGGAATAAATACATTCTAAATTGATTTAAATTTCTAAAGTAAATGCTGAAAAGTTTCCTTCCCATGCCTGTTTCACAACCACTCAGTTCCCATTCCTAGAGGAAAACAATGTTTTCAGTTTCATATCATACAGCAATTTTTTTACAAAAAAAAAAAATTGCATAAGCAATATGTGTAACTAGCAATATGTGTAACTATTCTAGAAAGCCTTGAATGCCAAGGTAACACACTTTGTCTGCATTTAGTAGGCAATAGGGAAACAGTGTAGTATTTTTTCATGAGGTGTAATTTACATATAAAATGCATACTGTAGTTTTTAAAAGACTGACATAGCGAAAGTAGTGTTTGGGGATGATCTGGCTGGCTGTCAGAAGGGTTGAGAATTTCATTGGGTGGGCTTAATAAGCATATTTGAGATGACAGGAAAAAATATGGCTTGTGGTAAAATATCAAAAGGTCTAAAATGGGTGTAATCAGAGTCCAGAAAGAGGGAAGACAGAGATAGGGCACAAAATATTTCAAAAAATAGCAGTCCAAATTTCTAATTTGATAAGAAATGTGAGTTTATAGATTGAAGAAGTTTAGTTAGTTCTAAGTGGGATAAATACAAACAAACCACACTAGACACATCATAGTCACTGCTGAAAACCAAAGAATAAGAAAACCTTGAAATAAGCCTGACAAAAAGGATACTTTACACATAGGGAAGCAAAATTAAAAATTATGGTTTGCTTCTCATCAGAAATAATGCAGGCAAAAAGTCAACGTAATGACATCTTTAAAAGTGATGAAAGAAAACTGTCAAACCCAGAATTCTATATCCAGCCAAAATAAATCTTTCAAGAATAAAGGCAAAATAAAGACACTTTTAAATAAATAAAACCTAAGAAAATTCAAATTCATCACCAGCAGACCTGTTCCACAGGAAATGTTAATGTTCTTCACACTGAAAAAAATAATACCAGATGGAAACTTGGATCTTCAAGAAGGAATAAAGAACACCAGGAATAGAAAATATATGGGCAAACATGAAATAGTATTTTGTCTTACTTTTAAAAAATACATATGACAATATGTATAAAGCAGTAACTATTACACTGAATCATGGGGCTTATAAAACATGTGGATGTAATATATGTACATGTATATTATGTACATATATATACACATAAATATACACACATATACATGTACATATATACAGGCATATATATGTGTGTGTGTGTATATATATATATATATATATATATACACACACACAGACACACAACTATCATATAAAGGATAAGATAGGTAAATGGAAGTACATGACTACAAGGTACAGTTTAGGTGAGATGGTGTGATATTAAATTAGATTGTGAAAAGTTAAGAATATATATTGTAATCCCTAGGGCAACCACTAAAATAAAAACCAGCAGATAAAAATGGAATTCAAGAAAATATTTTAACACAGATGATAGAAAGGGAAGAACAGAGAAACAAAACACAACTAAGACAAACAGAATACAAATAGCAAAATGGCAAACCTAAATCTAACCATATCAATAATTACATTAGATGTAAGTGGACTAAAATGTAAGTGGACTGAACACTCCAATTAAAAGGCAGAAATTGTCTGGCTAAGAAAAGTAAGATATACCTAACATGCTATCTATAGGAGACATTTCAAATATAAACATATATATACAGGTTTAAAGTAAACCTATAGAAGAGCATATACCCTGCAAACAGGAAGCATAAGAAAACTAGAATGGTTACACACCAGATAAGGTACTCTTTAAGACAAAGAGAACTGCCATCAATAAAGAAGGACATTTCAAATTACAGACAGGTCAACTCAGGGGAGAAAAAGTCATAAATATTTATAAACTAAATAACAGAACTTCCAAGTACAGGCATACTGCATTTTATTGTACTTTGCTTTATTGCACTTTGCAGATATTATGGTTTGTTTTGTTTTTACACAAATTGAAGGTTTGTGGCAACCCCTTGTTGAGCAAGTCTATTGGTACCATTTTTCCAATAGCATTATTTTTTAATTAAAGTATGTACATTTTTTAGACATAATACTATTGCATACTTAATAGACTACAGTATAGTGTAAACATAACTTTTATAGGCACTGGTAAACCAAAATATTCACGTGACTCGCTTTACTGCAGTGGTCTGGAACTGAACTTGCAATATCTCCAAGGTATGCCTGTACATGAAGCAAGAGTAGGTAGAACCAAAACAGAGAAAAATAAATCCATAATCAGAGTTGGATTTTTTTTTTCTTAACACTCCTCTGTCAGTTATTGATAGAAAAACTAGACAAAAACCAACAGTCAGTAAGGACAGAGATTTGAAAAATTCTACTGAGCAATTTGACCTAAGTGACATTTGTGGAACAGTTCGCAAACAATCGCAGAATACATATGATACATTGATCAACACTGATCATGTGCTGGACCATAAACTGAGTCTCAATAAATTCAAAAGATCAAAATCAAACATACATCCTATGTCTCTGTTCACAATGGAATTAGAAATTAATAACAAAATATCTAGAAAGAAAAAAAATCTGGAAGTTAAACAACATACATCTAAACAAGTCAAAGAAGAAATCAAGGAAATTATGAAATATTTTGAAGTGAATAAAATACAGTGTATTAGGTGCGAAGGCCCCAGATTTTCTTAATAAAACTAACCTGAGGCTGGGTTTCTACTCAAACTACTTGATTTTTTAAAAATTCATTACTTTTGAGTGTGTGAAACACTAACATGATTCTTGAAGTGTTGAAGGAGGTCATGAGAAGACGTGAACCCTGACTGACCCGTGAGCTGGTCCCAGGCAATGGGAGGCTCCTACCCACTCCCCTGTCCTTGGATGTGCATTCCGCTTGCCTTCCCCACGCTAGAAGCTGCCCAAGGAAGACACAGCCTTGAGGGAGTAATGTGTTGCTTAGACCATCTGGAGAGTACACGTGACTGAACCCAGTTAAGGCTTCTATATAAACTTTTAAGATTCTGGAAGGCAGGTATGACAATCTACTCATCTTGCAACTGCCCAAGACAAGCCTCATAAGTATGTCCCCTTGCTTATTAAACCTGCCATCAATCAATCAATCAATCAATAAGGCATATTAAAATATATATGATGCACCTAAAACAGGGCTTAGTGGCTAAAAGGCAAATTACAGCTACAAATGTTTATTTTAGAAAGGAAGAAACCTCTTCAATAAATACTCTGTAAAGTTCCATGCTAAATAGCTAGAAACAAAGAGCAAAGTAAACCCAAAGCAAGTAGAATATAAATAAGAGAATAATTTTATGAAATTGAGAAAATTAATAAAGACCAATAGAGAAAATACAAAAACAAAATTAAGATGAAAAGTTGTTCTAGTAAAAGATTAAGAAAATTGATAAACCCCTAGCTATACTAATCAAGAAAATAAAAACACAAATTACCAATATCAGGAATGAAAGACATTAAAAGGATAAGTAAATATTATGAACAACTTTATGATAAATTAAATAATTTAGATATAATGGACAAAGTCTATAAGTAACAAAACTTAAAGCTGATACAAGAGGAAATAAGAAATCTGAATGCCAATATCTATAAAAGAAATTAACTACTAAAGTTTCTCAAAAACAAGACTCCAGGCCCAGATGGTTTTATTAGCATATTCTATCAAACATTTAAGAAAAAAATAACACCAGTCTTACACAAACTTTCAGAAAATGGAGTAGAAAACACTTCAACATAATTTATGAAGCCAACATTTCCCAGTACCAACACTAGACAAAGACAATACAGGAAAAGAGTACTGTAGACCAATATCTCTAATGAGCATTACATGCAAATATCCTTAGCAAAATATTAATAAATCAATATATTGTGAATAAATGGAGTTTATGGCCAGAATGCAAAGTTGGTTTAAGACTGAAAACCATTCAATAAAATTCCTCATATTAACATAATAAAGGGGAAAAAAATCACATGATTATTTCAATATACACAGAAAAAGCATTTAATAAAATCCTATACCAATTCATGAAGGAACAAACACTCAGCATACTAGAGAAGAAGGGAATTTCCTCAGTCTGAAAATGCATAAACAAAACACCTACAGCTAACATCATACTCAGTGATGAAATGCTAAATGTTTTCTCCCTACAGTCAGTGACAAAGCAAGGATATCCACTCTTACCGTTTCTATTCAACATTGTACTCAAAATTGAAGCCACTGCAATGATCCAAAGAAAAGCCATCATGATCATAAGAGAAAGATCAAACTTTCTCTTTTCAAAGGTGACTGATTGTGTAGAAAACTTTAAAGAATCTTTAAATCAATTACTAGAACCAGTGAATTTAGTTAGGTCATAAAATGCAAGGTCAACACTGAAAAAGATCAATTGTGTATCTATATACCAATTGAAAAACTGAAGTGTAAAAAACAATACCATTTACAATAGCTTTCCAGCTTCCCTGGCATTAGGTGTGGTCTTTGACCAAACTTAATAGAGGTGATCTGCACTGCTCCAGGCATGGCCCAGATAATCCTCTGGTTATAATCCTCAGTCCTCTCTCCCCTTCCTTATTACCAGAAACCTTGGCAGCCTTGGAAATCTTGGTGTGAAGATAACAGAGCTGCAGAGATAGGTGCCTATATCTTCAGAGCCCTGCTTTAGAAGAGAGATGTGCCTACTCTCAGGAATAATTGTTTTGGTACTCCTAATAATAAATTTATCATGTTTGGTCCATTAGCTAATATTACGTTAACTGATATAGTGACCATCACTTGGGGATCAGATAAGGAAATATTCTAGAACACGATGCTGCAGTTACATGCCATGAATAAGATACATTCGTGTTGCTGTGCATACATGTTAAACAAACAACGAGTGGAGAGAATGACAGATCCACAGTGTGGAACCACTTATGTAATTTGGAATACATTCCACTCCACTGTACATTGAAACAGTCAAGCATATATACGAACATATTACTAAATGCATTAGAAAGGTTAGGGTGGAATGGGAGTGAATTTTAGGAACAAGGGTGAGAACATGTGACCATGAAATGTTACTCAACTCAACAACTGCAAGGAGACAACACAACAAGGCAACAGGTCGGAGATGGGAGTCTGAAAGTAGATGCTATTAAGGGTAGATGTGGGGACTTCCCTGGTGACACAGTTGTTAAGAATCCGCCTGCCAACGTAGGGGATGCAGGTTTGATCCCTGGTCCAGGAAGATCCCACATGCCGCGGAGCAACTAAGCCCGTGTGCCACAACTACTGAGCCTGCGTTCTAGAGCCGTGAGCCACAACTACTGAGCCCGCGTGCCACAACTACTGAAATCTGCACGCCTACAGGCCGTGCTCCGCAACAAGAGAAGCCACTGCAATGAGAAGCCCTCTCATGGCAACAAGGAGTAGCCCCTGCTCGCCGCAACTAGAGGAAGCCCGCGCGCAGCAACGAAGACCCAATGCAGCCAAAAATAAATAAATTAATTAATTTTTTAAAAGAAAGAGTATATGAGTACAGGGACGTATATTCAATATCTTATAATAACTTATAATGGAAAAGAATCTGAAAAAGACAAAATGTATATATACACACACACATATATAACTGAATCACCTTACTGTACACCTGAAACATTGTAAATCAACTATACTTCAATTAAAAATCAATTAATTAAAATTTTTAAAAAATTTTAAAGAGGCTACGTGTGATCAGCATACAAAGACAATGTTAAGGATTGCTTAAAAGAAAGTCCAATGGCACAGTTTGCTTTGCAGAAATAACAAATAAAAATATACTTAGTTAAGGAAAGCACTTTGATATTGTCACACTTGCAAAATGTGTATATTTTCTGGTAGATGCAAAAAAATCTTAAGTCATAATAGCGCTTGTCTATGTTTTTCAAAGGAAAGGTTGTTAGAAACAGTAATATGATAACTCAGGTACCATTAAGGGGAGCCTCAAAACAGTACTGTTAGAATTGAGACCATCTTCCACTTAACCAAAAACCCTGCTATGGATCTGTAAAGGAATTGCAAAGAACCCTGAACACACATCACATGCATTGATTCATACCTGGCCTTTAACTCTCTTCTAGAAACAAGCTGCACAAGACTGTAGGACATTTTCATCTGGCACATATGAGCGGAAGATCCAACCCCTTAATAATCCTGCTGTTTTAAATTCCTATGTAAGAGAAAAGTGGCACAGTTCCAGTTTAGCCACTTAGTATGTGAATTATATATGATTTTAGATGAGGCTTTTAGACTAGAGACTCATCTCCGTGTCTAACTGCTGGAAAGGGTGCCATAAAAATACACTTATGACCCCATGGAAAGAGCAACAGCCATTAAAGTTGTATGACTACTTAAAGAAAAACTTGTAATTGAATGAGATTGCTTTGGTCTCACTGTGGTACTCACACAAAACTAAGAAAGGGCCGGCTCCTAGTGATATAAAATACATTTTGATTGTTTGTCTACATTTGGGGAGGTGCCTGAAAGCTACAGATAACAGCAGGGAATACCCAAGCAGGATTTCATGTAAGAGAGGACAAAGTGAATGACAGAAGAAAAGGTACAGAGTCATAATGTTTTTGTCTTATTACTGACTTCAGCAATAAAATATTTCAACACACCCTTGCCGGCTCTGCACTACAGTGTATCACAAGACTTCAATGCCTTAGAATCTGTGCACCATGAGAACTTTGTAAAGATGTGAAGAGAAAATGCCTTACCATCACTGTGAAACAGTTGCGACTTGCTGAGGACGCAGAGATCACACCCCTTCATTACAAATGCTCTGCAGACGAAAAGCCAGAATTAGGCCAGGGGGCAGAGGCAGGCTGGAAGCACAATTTAGCCAAAATGTGAAACATTTACTTTGAATTGTTCTGGAACAAGGTGGGTGGGGCAGAGGAAGCAGGAGGTTAGGAGATTCCCAGCTCCCTCCTAAAACTCTTCTTTCAACCTATTCGGCAGATTTTTACCCTCCAGAGCAAAACTTACCTGCATTCCTTGACAGTTGGCATCCTGGTAGGAAATAGCCTTTGGCACACCACCATCTAGTGGTGTCTAGGAGAACTGAAAAAGCTCTATTTTTATTTATTTTTTCTTTAAACTCATTGGAGGCAAGGAGGGGGAGTTTATGCATCCTGGGAACCTCTTTTCTTTGCATTCTAGACCCTCCGCAAAGGGGGGACCCTCCATTGGACTTTCATGATGGCAGTGCAGACTGCCCTCATTTGAATGAATCCGACTTTTCATCATCTCGGGTGAAGATAACAGCATTTATCCCCAAGTTTGTTGTGAGGATAAAAGTGCCCACACATGCAGTGCTCATACCCATGCCTGGTATAGAACAAGCACTAAATATCTTCGCCAGCAACCAGTGTTGGAGCCAATGACATTCCTACACTGAAAAACTCAACTCGCCGCTCATTAGAGCTAAACAAGCCATCTAGGCTTGTCAGGTGGCCCTCCCACAAGCAGCCCCAAATGTAAGTGGCCGAGAGCAGTGGTGGAGGCGGCAGCACTTCCATGGAGCAGGGGCAAAAAGTAGATGAAAAAAGCTTCCATTCTTCCCCTATTTTCAGCACCATCATTCTTTCCAGGACCCCCAAACAGAATGATGATTTTAACCCTTTCCGGTTTCGAAAACACCTCTGGGAAGCCAGTGTTTCTGGTTCAGCAGAAAAATGCACACAGAATCTTACATTTGACTGTGGGTGGTTCACTGACCCCCAAAGCTTATTCCCATGAACCCCAAGGTTAACACTGCCTCTTATAGAGACTGCAGGGTCATCTGGAAACAGGTGAGGGGGCGTTTTCCCCTCCAGCCCCTTTATAAGCTCCCTGCTTCCAGCAATGGGGGGAGAGTTATTGGTGGATACAGAACCTGCTCACGTGTTCTCATCTCTGCCCTGGGTCAGTGGGCTGGCCACTCACTCACTGAGACAAAGCCAACGTCCTTTAAAGCTGCAGTAACCATTTAGACATTTTCTCAACCTTTACTCTCTCCTTCCTCCCAGCCAGGAAAAGGCGCTTGGAAGCTGCCCTTGGGCAGTATGACAGCTCTAAGCGGAGGATGAAAGGCTTATGAAATACGCTGACATTAAGACCCCAGCCATCTGTCAGGCAATTTAGAATTTTAAACAATAAAATGAACAGTTGCCCAGGCTTGCCAGCAGGCCTGCTACCCTTATCGGCCTGAAAACCACACCTTCTACTAAAGAAGTGCCTAAGTAGGGTGACCAGAGCTGTAGCCCACTGAAACCCACAGGGCTTTCCCCACCCATCATCCATCACTCCTGGACCATGGTAGCTGCTTGTTGGATCACACTATACCTTGTGCAGGCTCAAAAGTTGTGCATGGTTCACGGTGATTTTAGGGATGTCATTTAATATAGTTTATACAGGTCAATAGTTTTAGAGAGACATTATCTGGTCTGTTTTGTAAGTTCCTAGATTCGACTCTTCTTTCTTACTCCTCTGGGGTTGATTTATCTTGAGAGGCCAACAGCCCCCCTTGTTCGTTTGGATTTCACAGGAATCTCCTACTTCTTCTTTTTTTTTTTTTTAAAAGGAATTCCTTTATTTTTATTATTTATTTATTTATTTATTTATTTTTGTCTGTGTTGGGTCTTTGTTTCTGTGCAAGGGCTTTCTCTAGTTGCGGCAAGCGGGGGCCACCCTTCGTTGCAGTGCGCGGGCCTCTCACTATCGCGGCCTCTCTTGTTGCGGAGCACAAGCTCCAGATGCGCAGGCTCAGTAGTTGTGGCTCACGGGCCTAGTTGCTCCGCGGCATGTGGGATCTTCCCAGACCACGGCTCGAACCTGTGTCCCCTGCATTGGCAGGCAGAATCTCAACCACTGCACCACCAGGGAAGCCCTCTCCTACCTATTCTTAAGGCAAGCCTCCTTCCCACATTTGCTACCGGTTTAACTCCTATAGACTTTGCTCTAGATGACTAAGCAATATCTTGAATGAAAGGCTTTAGCAAGAATTGAGAAGAATAAGCACCGTTGTTTCCTAAAGGTAGTGATAATATGATTTTTAATCTAGAAAAGTGAGATCTTCATCATCCCACCATGACCCCAAGGTTCTTCTTCTAGGATTGTAGAATTGAAGAGAGAAAGGCGATCAGATACAAACAGGCCTATTCTAATCTGTGTCTCCTTAGATTAGTCTCCATATTTTGGAGAAATTGAGGCCCTATGTGGTCCGAATGCAGGAAATAAATATCTGCACACATCCTATTTGCTGAAGAAGCGATTCATATTTTGCTTTAAGAACATTAAGGACATTAACATAGGAACAATCTGATGTCACTGAAGTAAAATTTCAGTCATCGATAGACTCCCAAATATCTTTTGGATTCTCCAAAAGTGTAGTTTCATTTTCTAAAACATCTGATAAGATTTAAGGAAATCATAGGCAAACCGCCGATAAGGGGGCAAGATGGCTGGCTAGCTGTGACTCTCAGCCTATCCACTGCATGGGAAGAAGAAATGTGACTTCCTATGCACTGGCATCAGCTGTCAGATCCCACTGACAGTTTCCTCCGGTATATGAGTACTTCCACACAGCCAGTTGCTTTATCCTGGGTGTTTACCAGGGTACCAAAGAAATGGTGCAGATGCTACTGGCAGAAGAGGAAAAAGAAGGGGAGAAAGAAAGAACAAAGCAAGGGAAAACGTGAATATGAAACCTACTTCTGGGTGTGCTTGGTCAAGCTATGCACAGATCCATCTCCTGTCAGGCTATGAGAGCCTTATGGCCAAGATGGTCTTCATTTCAAGCTCCAAGCTCTGTTACAAAATATATGTCAGTATGTGCTTGAATATAGGAGCCAACCAGCGCCTAATGAATGGCATCAGTAACTCAACAGTTTGCTACAAATCCTAGCAAACCACCTAGATGGAGGATTCTAGTTTTGACCAGTTGAGAAGACTCAAAGTTCACTCAACTTACAATCTTGACCGTAATGAAACAGAGACCCTGAAACTCCATTTCAAGACCAACATAAGCTACAGCGAAGGGTTCCAAGTCCAGCTGTTAGTGGACTAGTCTCTAGTAAACTCAACTATAAAACCAGTGACCCTAACAACCAACGTACCTCTTGAGTAAAGAGAAAGGAGATAAATGATTTGGTTTCTATTTTATGCGCTATGATAATAATCCAAAACTTTCTCATAACCAGTGTTAGAAATACAATAACTACATGTAGACTATATATGCATAGTCATTTAGAAAACACTGTTCCCAGAGGGATGCAATGAAAAGACTCAGGATGATTTAAACCTCCATGAGCCTTAATGGAGAAGACATTTCAGGCAGAGTTATAACGATTAAAGAAAATGTATCTAGTCTAGCACAGTTCTGGCAGAGAACAGGTACTAAACAAGGACCTCCCTTCCACAAACTGCCCCAGTCTTCTGACTCCTGCTATTCGGAATGGCCTTCAAACATCTAGAAAAAAAATACCAGGGAATCAAACCAATAGTAAAAGGAAGGGCAGTGACCCTGTCATTAGCAGTTCTGTTACAGAAAATTCGATGGAGAAAAATCGTACATCTCACCCATAGCGTTTGCCATCTTCACAGATGCATAATTCATAAGGTTATAATTAAAAGGTGATGGAGGTAGATTGAAGCTCCCCCCAGAGGTGCCACTCAAAGCTCTAGCTTTAAGTGTGCCAACTGGCTCTTGGGGACCAATGCCAAGAATGTGGTCGGATGCTTTCTGCCAAAAGCAATGATAATTTAATCAACATGGAAGGGAGACCAAGCTGGGGTCCTCTACCAACACAGCCTTTGGGATCACGAAGGAGTCTTCTAGGGTTTTCTGAACCTGTGCCAGGTGGAGACAAGAGAGCTAGATGGAGCCACAGTTGGAGGGCGGCCAAAAGGAAATGACTACCTCTGAAAGGGAGGCTAATGACTTGAAATAAACCAACCAGTTGGGCCCCTACCAGCTCTATCTGTACATGAAGCACCTGCTTGTTAAAGAGCCTAAGAGCGCACACACACTAAGAATTGGAAATAAAATCCAAAGAGAAATGTTCCTACTGTCCAGGCTGGCAACCTTCTGAAGGAAGGCGTCAAGTAGATAAGCTGAACAGTTTCGTGAACTCACCGCATCTCTCTCTGCCATAGGAAAGTGGATGAGATGGGATGGACAATATGATCAGTATCAGGCCAGATCCCCAATACTACCCTACCATTAACTAGTTATGGAAAAGTCTGACAACTGGGTTTCAATTGTAGAGTCTGGAAGGGGAAAACAGTATTCCTGTCACTTTGCGAAAGAATAAGAGTGGTAGGGTAGACTAGATCATCTCTAAGCCCCTTTCAGCTCAATTTCTCCAATATCAAAGCACCTGGTCTCTTAGGCCTATTTTTAGCTTCCTTTCAATCAGGATCATGCATGGTCTACATGTTTGCTGTAGACCTTAATCATCAATTAGGGTCCTCTCACAAGCATACCTGAAGTTTTCTGAAGACTTTCAAATGCCAGGGAACCTGCATCTCATTTTAATCAACACTTTGAGTAGCTATTTCACACTAGGCACTGAGTTAATTCAATGTGAGTCATGGGAGTGTATGACCTGTTCCCTACTGTCAATGCGTTTGGCCATCTGAAGACAAGGAGTTAACTGTAGCTTAAAAACTAGGAATAAAGAATTCCCTTTATCAAAAATCGAACTCAGAGTTAAAGACTTTTAATCCATACCCCAAGCAGACATGGGAAAAGCCAAGTTCTCTGGCTGCTTCATTACCACCCACTTTTTCCTAATTTGGGTACAGCCTCCAAAGCCAACCCAATACTGGGGAAGAAAAACAAGAATATCTCCAGGTTCAAAGTCTCACTGAACATTTCCTTCAAAGCAGCAGTGGCCTGCTGTGGAAGGGAATGAGAAACAGCCCATGAGGTCTTCATGAGCACATGCAACTGTGAGGCAAGGCTTCAACAAGGCACGGGGTCGTGCTGGTCTTGGTGCTTGGGCAGCTGCATTGATGACCCAGGCTGGGTGGCCAAGGACAGAGGTATTCCAGACTAATAGGTGACTTGGAGCAAGGAAGGGCTAACAAACCAGTGCAGATGCCCAAGGAAGTACTATCTTTTATTTAATAGTGCTCAAACTTGATGGGACTCAATCCTGGCTTGTCTCCAGATACTTTACAGCCAGGAAATAGAATCAAGACCCAACACCTGAACTGAGTTGAAAACAGAAACCCAGGAATTTACTATCAACCAAAATAGTATCCATCTGGCGTCTTCATATCCACGACCAAAATTAAAGCAACTGGGTATTGTTTCCATAGTGATTCAGTTGTCACAATTGCACACTGGGCTGTCCCTTGGGTAGAGCAACTAGGTCCCCAGGAGCCCCACATGGGCCTGCATTTTACTTCTTTTTTCTGATCATTACAATTCAATTTCAAACTTCAGTTTCTAACCAAAACCTCAAGGACCCATGAAATATACCAATAACCCAACCTCCCTTAAAGCACCGTTATTCTGGGCAGGCTGCACGGCTTAAATAACTCCAGGCCCTACACCCTTCTAGGGAATATCCTAATGTTAGATGCGGGCTTTCCCCCTACTTAGGAGTTAACAAAGCTACAATTCAACCTCTTAGTAATTTTAGAAAAGCCTTCAATCTAAAATAGAGAAGAATAGCTTGAAATCAAAAATTACTCCCCTGGGGCAATTGCAAATTACCACTCCCTAAGGTGGGGCTCCTTGGACACCCCAAAAAAAGGTTGTTTAGGCTTAGGACCCCGCTGGTAACTGGCTTAGGACCCTGCTGTTCCCCTTTGTAACTGCATGAAAACACATGGTCCTTCAGAGCAAGTTTGGGTGGATGGGACTGCTGCGGCTGGAGGCCATATTCTCCAGGGAGAAGATTAAATGCACAGCGGAATTCATCTCTACAGAGACAGTGAGACACAGAGCTGACCTAGGCTATTCTTCACTCCTGAAGATGCAACTTTTTCTACAAACCTATTTGTTCATCCTGGACTTACCTTCCAGAGGCCATAAAGCTCACATCAACGGCAAGTTTCAAAAAGGACTCTAGGCCACAGGCTGGATTCTCCCACCACCCGTGAAGGCAGAAGCTGCTGCTTCCCAGAGAGAGCTTTTAACCTACGGCTGGATTTGCTGCTCAGGGAAACCGGAAAGGGAGGGGGAACCCACAATTCCACTCAGCTGTCTCACACCACTAGAGGGAGGTTTCAGGTGCGCAACAATGCACTGTTTTACCCAGCAATCAACACTTCTTTGACTACAAAGAATATGCTAGGTGGGTTCTTAAGAAAACTTGGAGTGGCTGTAATTTTCAGGAACTACAGGGTCATTCCCCAGAGTCCAATGTGCCATTGGGAGAAACTACTGCTCAAACAGCACTTGCAAGCAGGGGTTAAGTAGGTGGTTCTCAGACCTCATCGTTCATGGGCCACACCTAGGGAGCTTATTAAGGTGCAAGTTCCTGGGTCCCAGCCCATGAGGTTCTGATTCGGTAGCCTGTGACTCTATATGTGTATCAAGCACCCAGCTAATAACAGTGTGAGGGTTCCATGGCCCACATGCCTGAAGCAGCAACATGCAACCCCTAGGTCAGGGCCGAAGTCCTGCACAGCCCAGCTGGACCTTACACCCCCAGGAGCACTCCCTGTAACTCCGTGACACAGCTTGCTCACCCCATGATTCGTCTGGCATACACTCAACTAACTCCAAGCCTGTGTCTGTGCTGTGAACAGTGGTGGCTCCAGAACCTCTCCATGGGGCAGGGATTCGGCTGTTGGACAAAGGGATCAGGGAACACCACTTAGACTTAGACAATGTGCTTATCTGGGGCAACTTGGGACGCAGCTGAGGCTGACTTTACCATCGAAATGGCAGTGGCCCACAAAGATGGCTGAATTATACAGTGGTTATAAGTGTCCATTTGTCTATCTCACACTGGATTCTAAGCTCGTTGTAGACAAGGACTCTGCGCTACTCCTCTTAGTGCCCCGGAAGAGCCTTCCATGCAGTAGGTGCTCAGTCACTAGTTGTTAAAATTAATCACTGCACCTTCACACATCCCCCGATGCCTAGAGGCAAGTGCAGTGCCTTGCACATTAGAAGGCGCACCCCAAGTATTTATAGATCTGATTTAATGCTGGGTCCCCCTAAGCCAGAGCTGCCACACAAGGGTGGGCACTGCGAAGAGATACCACATGGAGGTCAGGTAAGTCTTGTGTGGGAGGAGGATTAATTCTGGACCTTGATGGCTGGGTCTGATTATAGTAAATGAAGATCCCTTTAGCTGTCAAAAGATGGAAGTTTCTGCCAGACGGTCAGTTGGAATTGTGAGTTGAGAGGATAATGTACATGATCTCTGATATTGCTGAGCTCATCATTGTAGCTGATGGGATGACACAGGCTGTGGGAAGAAATATGGTCTCCAACTGGAGTGCAGCAAGAAGGAACTGAGAATGTAGGGAGGGCGTGGAGGAAGACAAGCTGGTGAAGGAGACTAAGAGGGGAGGGCATAGAGGAGAATCCAGAGAGTGTAGTACTGATTCTTCTGAAAGACTGAACATAAGGCAAAGAATGAACCAAGTACCATGTTCTCTATACAGTCTGGTACACAGTAAATACAGATTAACAAAAAAAAAAAAGAGAGACAGAGACAGAGATACCACATTGAAGAGGCTCTCGTTTACACTGAAGCCATCAAAGTATCTGAATAGACATGGGCGAAGTATCTGAATAGACATTCCTCCAAAGAAGATATGCAAACGGACAATATTCACATGAAAAGATGTTCAACGTGATTAGTCACTAGGGAAATGAAATCAAAAGCACAATGAATTATCACTTCACACCCGCTAGTATGATTAGAATCAAAAAGGCAGATAAATGTTGGTGAGGATGTGGAAAAATTGGAGCCCTCATACACTGCTGGTGGGAAAGCAAAATGGTAAAACAGTCTGGCAGTTCCTCAAAAGGTTAAATATAAGGCTACCATATAATGCATCAACCCCACTCCTAGATATATACCCCAGAGAAATGAAAACATATGTCTACACAAAAAACTTGTGCACAAACCTTCAAAGCAGCATTATGCATTGTAGCCAAAAAGTGGATCCAACGCAACTGTCCATCGACAAATAAATGAATAAACAAAATGTGGTATAGCCATGCAATGGAATATTATTCAGCAATAAAAAGGAAAAAAGTACTAATATACTGTGTGACATGGATGAATCTTGAAGACATGCTAAATGAAAGAAGCCAGACACAAAAGATCACATATTGTATGATTCCATTGTTATGAAATGTCCAAAATAGGCATATGCATAGAGACAGAAAGTGGATTTCTGGTTGGTTGCCAAGGGCTGGGGTGGCTGGAAGGAAATGAGGAATAACTGTTAATGAGCATGGAGTTTCTTTTGCGCATGATGAAATGTTCTAAAATCAATCGTGGTGTTGGTTGCACAACTCTGAATATATTTTAAAAAACATTTAATTGTACATTTTTAATGGGTTAATTTTATGGTATATGAATTATATCTCAGTAAAATTGTCATTTCATTTTTTTAAAAACCCATTGGAATAAAACTGATAAGGTCTAATGGAACAAGTTGTTCTATATTTTGAAAATCTTTTTTGGTGGATTTGTTTACAATTAGGTCTACACAATAAGAAATTCTCCCAAGTGTATTTCATAAAAGCAGGGCCACTGTGTATTGTTGGTTAGGTTGTACACTCAACAATGTACTTAGCAGTATGTAGCAATCCTGCCTGAGGGGAACTCCATCTCAGACTGTGTGCTTTCTAGCCTGGGGGAGTAGAGCTGACCTGTGCCTTTGACCCTTCTTTGTGTCAACAATCAAACAGTGGTACTTCTTCATTTCCACTCATTCTTCCACATTTCAAATGGCCCAACTCACCTAAATCCCCGAAACAATTCTCTTGAAATGCATGGCACACAAAAGAAGGCCAGAGCCAAGAAAAGAATGGATGTGAAACCCCAGCCTTCCTCCTGGTTGGGTTTGAAATATTTCTATTTACTTCTTGAGTCTGTACTGATCATCTGGGGACTCAATCTGTCTCTTCCCCGGCCCTGTAACCCTGGATTGTGATTCTTGCTAACAACTGATTGCCCTGATTCCATTTCAACAAAAAAGACTGGGAGTTTTACCTTGAGCGTTAAAGAACTCTTCCTTATCCCCTAATGGCTTAACATAGAAAACACACCTTAACTGCTAAAGGAAAGTGAACCCTGACTTATGGAACGGTTTGGTACACTATTATTTTGAGAATAAAATGAGATGACGCATGTGAAAAAAACCTAGAAGTTTTATAGAGAACAAATGATTTGAGAGCTAGAAATAATTAGGGAGTTGATAGTAAAACACTTTAAGCTGTGTCTCATCAGGCTAACTATTTTACTTCCCTGGGCCTCAGTTTATCCATTAGTAAAGTGGGCAAAATGGTAGTACCCTTTTCATAAAGTTGTTGTGAGTACTAAATGAATTAATATATACTAAGAACTTTAGAAAAACACCTAGTTCCTACTTTGCTCTTACTATTGTGTTTGCTCTTTCATTGTACATTCCAGATTTCACTTTGAACAAATTTTGGAGAGATCTGTTCTAATGTATTGACCACCAATTTATGGGTTTCTTCTTATCCTGTCTCCAATTTTTCTAAATAAATAAATTAAGCAGCATTTAGTGGTTAAGAACCTGATTCTGGAGCTGATCATCTGGATTTTAAACCAGGTTCTGTCATTTCCCTATAATCTCTCTGAGCCTCAGTCTTACCATCGGCTAAATGGGGATAATAGTAGTACCAACCTTATAGGTTGTTGTGAAGATTGAGTTATTACATGTAAAGACTTAGTACAGAGCCTGATACATAGTAAGCACTGTGTGTTTGCTATTATTAGGTTCAAAATGTGAAAATATTACTGATGGTCTTATGATCAGTCTTCCTTACTCTTCTGGGTTGCTGCTAAAGAAAAAAAAAAAAAGAAGATCTCCATTGATAATCAGGTACAAACTAGGTCCACCCTCTCATGCTAAGGTAAGGTAGACCTCACTACCAGAGAATCATCTCAGGGTATCCATCCTGAGTTTAAAGCCCAGAATTTACATCAGGTTAAACATTTAATCAGGTTAAGCACAAAGGAAAACTACTAATAGGAACCATTCTAGGTGATTATTTCTTCATGCAAATTCAGATTTCAGGAGCACACAAATGACGCACGCACTCAAAGGACAGCAAATACAATCTGTGCCCTCCACAATAGGGCAATGAGTTTGTTAGCAATGTGTAGGGAGGGCTACAGTTGATGACAAAACAATTCATCACACTTTAAGAATTGCTCAATGACTGTCATTTTTCCCATTTGCACTTTCCAAGGCCCTGATCACACTGTGATTAAGATGAACCCTCAGATGCAAGGCCATAAGGGTAAGGATTAGCAAGTACTACTGGGCTGGTCCTGACCTGGTGTGCCACTAGGGAGAGAGCTGAAAGAGTATACCTGAAAGCAAGGTTATCCCTTAAAATCTTCATTATATTATTCTGACATGTCCTGGGAATAATGACTTCTGACTGTTAAAAAATAAAAAATGACAACAGTCCACAGTAAAGCCCAAGCCAGTGTTGGACTCCAGTCCTACCAGAGTATGTTCATGAATCCTGGACTTTAGATCCTAAAAATAGGCAATATTCTCTTGTTAATACTGATTAGTTTCGGTTAAATTAGCAGTTGAAGGATCAGAGGGAATTTGACAGAATATGCACCCTCAAGGGGTTATCCCTGAAGAATTTCTTACTGATTCACACAGAAATTATTGAACCACCTAAAACATTCAGTGAATCACAAAACCAAGTGATGAATGCTAATGTCAGCCAATGATGAAGAAAAATGTATGGAAACATTAAGAAAACATTAATCTTGACATACTATTATGTGTCTGTAGCATGCATATGAAAATTTGGACCCCCAAATTTAAATATAAGGAAAGATTCGTCACCACCCTACTTAAGAATCTTTATTAGCCATAAAATAGCTATCTCTCAGGAAGGGGGCCTCCTTCATATTTCTCTTCTCACAGAACAGAGGTTCTTATTAAAACCAAGTGTGGAAGGGAGAACACTGACAGATTTTGAAGCATAAAAATCCAAATGTTTTGTTTAACAAAAGATATTGCAGACAGAATTAAAAGACAAGCTACTGATGGGAGAAAATACCAGTAACATACACAGCCAGGAAGGTAGTAATATCCATAATACAGAGAATCTATAAATCCATAGAGAAAAATAATAAAAACCCCCAAATTGTCAAAGGACAGGAATACAAATTCACAGAAGAAACAGCAGTAATAAATACATGAAATATGTTGAACCTCAGTAATATTCAATGAAGTAAAAATTAGAAATAGAATATGCCCTTTTTTGCTGATCACAAGGTAAAAAATTAAAACATTAACCATAACAGTAGGAATAGAATTTTATTTATTTATTTATTTTTAACATCTTTATTGGAGTATAATTGCTTTACAATGTTGTGTTAGTTTCTGCTTTATAACAAAGTGAATCAGCTATACATATACATATATCCCCATATCCCCTCCCTCTTGCATCTCCCTCCCACCCTCCCTATCCCACCCCTCTAGGTGGTCACAGAGCACCAAGTTGATCTCCCTGTGCTATGCGGCTGCTTCCCACTAGCTATCTGTTTTACATTTGATAGTGTCTATATGTCCATGCCACTCTCTCACTTCATCCCAGCTTACCCTTCCCCCTCCCCGTGTCCTCAAGTCCATTCTCTACCTCTGCATCTTTATTCCTGTCCTGCCCCTAGGTTCTTCAGAACCTTTTTTTTTTTTTTTAGATTCCATATATATGTGTTAGCATACAGTATTTGTTTTTCTCTTTCTGACTTACTTCACTCTGTATGACAGTCTCTAGATCCATCCACATCTCTACAAATAACTCAGTTTTGTTTCTTTTTATGGCTGAGTAATATTCCATTGTATATATGTGCCACATCTTCTTTATCCATTCATCTGTCGACGGACATTTAGGTTGCTTGCATGTCCTGGCTGTCGTAAATAGAGCTGCAATGAACGTTGTGCTACATGACTCTTTTTGAATTATGGTTTTCTCAGGGTATATGCCCAGTAGTGGGATTGATGGGTCATGTGGTAGTTCTATTTTTAGTTTTTTAAGGAACCTCCATAATGTTCTCCATAGTGGCTGTATCAATTTACATTCCCACCAACAGTGCAAGAGGGTTCCCTTTTCTCCACACCCTCTCCAGCATATATTGTCTGTAGATTTTTTGAGGATGGCCATTCTGACCGGTGTGAGGTGATACCTCATTGTAGTTTTGATTTGCTTTTCTCTAATGATTAGTGATGTTGAGCATCCTTTCATGTGTTTGTTGGCAATCTGTATATCTTCTTTGGGGAAATGTCTATTTAGGTCTTCTGCCCATTTTTGGATTGGGTTGTTTGTTTTTTTGATATTGAGCTGCATGAGCTGCTTGTATATTTTGGAGATTAATTCTTTGTCAGTTGCTTTGTTTGCAAATATTTTCTCCCATTCTGAGGGTTGTCTTTTTGTGTTGTTTATGGTTTCCTTTGCTATGCAAAAGCTTTTAAGTTTCATTAGGTCCTATTTGTTTATTTTTGTTTTTATTTCCATTTCTCTAGGAGCTGGGTCAAAAAGGATCTTGCTGTGATTTATGTCATGGAGTGTTCTGCCTATGTTTTCCTCTAAGAGTTTTATAGTGTCTGGCCTTACATGTAGGTCTTTAATCCATTTTGAGTTTATTTTTGTGTATGGTGTTAGGGAGTGTTTTAATTTCATTCTTTTACATGTAGCTGTCCAGTTTCCCCAGCACCATTTATTGAAGAGGCTGTCTTTTCTCCATTGTATATTCTTGCCTCCTTTATCAAAGATAAGGTGACCATATGTGTGTGGGTTTTTCTCTGGGCTTTCTATCCTGTTCCATTGAGCTATATTTCTGTTTTTGTGGCAGTACCATACTGTCTTGATTACTGTAGCTTTCTAGTATAGCCTGAAGTCTGGGAGCCTGATTCCTCCAGCTCCATTTTTCTTTCTCAAGATTGCTTTGGCTATTTGGGGTCTTTTGTTTTTCCATACAAATTGTGAACTTTTTTGTTCTAGTCCTGTGAAAAATGTCATTGGTAGTTTGATAGGGATTGCATTGAATCTGTAGATTGCTTTGGGTAGTATAGTCATTTTCACAATGTTGATTCTTCCAATCCGAGAACATGGTATATCTCTCCATCTGTTTGTATCATCTTTAATTTCTTTCATCAGTGTCTTATAGTTTTCTGCATACAGGTCTTTTGTCTCCCTAGGTAGGTTTATTCCTAGGTATTTTATTCTTTTTGTTGCAATGGTACATGGGAGTGTTTCCTTAATTTCTCTTTCAGGTTTTTCATCATTAGTGTATAGGAATTCAAGAGATTTCTGTGCATTAATTTTGTATCCTGCTACTTTACCAAATTCATTGATTAGCCCTAATAGTTTTCTGGTAACATCTTTAGGATTCTCTATGTATAGTATCATGTCATGTGCAGACAGTGACAGTTTTACTTCTTCTTTTTTGATTTGGATTCCTTTATTTCTTTTTCTTCTCTGATTGCTGTGGCTAAAACTTCCAAAACTATGTTGAATAATAGTGGTGAGAGTGGGCAGCCTTGTCTTGTTCCTGATCTTAGTGGGAATGGTTTCAGTTTTTCACCATTGAGAATGATGTTGGCTGTAGGTTTGTCATATATGGCCTTTATTATGTTGAGGTAAGTTCCCTCTATGCCTACTTTCTGGAGGGATTTTTATCATTAATGGGTGTTGAATTTTGTCGAGAGCTTTTTCTGCATCTATTGAGATGGTCATATGGTTTTTCTCCTTCAGTTTGTTAATATGGTTTATCACATGGATTGATTTGCATATATTGAAGAATCCTTGCATTCCTGGGATAAACCCCACTTGATCATGGTGTATGATCCTTTTAATGTGCTGTTGGATTCTGTTTGCTAGTATTTTGTTGAGGATTTTTGCATCTATGTTCATCAGTGATATTGGCCTGTAGTTTTCTTTTGTTGTGGCATCTTTGTCTGGTTTTGGTATCAGGGTGATGGTGACCTCGTAGAATGAGTTTGGGAGTGTTCCTCCCTCTGCTATACTTTGGAAGAGTTTGAGAAGGATAGGTGTTAGCTCTTCTCTAAATATTTGATAGAATTTGCCTGTGAAACCATCTGGTCCTGGGCTTTTGTTTGTTGGAAGATTTTTAATCACAGTTTCAATTTCAGTGCTTGTGATTGATCTGTTTATATTTTCTGTTTCTTCCTGGTTCAGTCTCAGAAGGTTGTGCTTTTCTAAGAATGTGTCCATTTCTTCCAGGTTGTGCATTTTATTGGCATATAGTTGTTTGTAGTAATCACTCATGATCCTTCATATTTCTTTTTTTTTTTTTTAAACATCTTTATTGGAGTATAATTGCTTTACAATGGTGTGCTAGTTTCTGCTTTATAACAAAGTGAATCAGCTATACATATATATAAAAAAAGAATATATCCCCATATCTCTTCCCTCTTGCATCTCCCTCCCTCCTACACTCCCTATCCCACTCCTCTAGGTGGTCCCAAAGTACCGAGCTGATCTCCCTGTGCTATGCAGCTGCTTCTCACTAGCTATAAGTTTTACATTTGGTAGCGTATATATGTCCCTGCCATTCTCTCACTTTCTCCCAGCTTACCCTTCCCCCTCCCCGTGTCCTCAAGTCCATTCTCTAGTAGGTCTGCATCTTTATTCCCATCCTGCCCCTAGGTTCTTTATGTTCCTTCATATTTCTGCAGTGTCAGTTGTTGCTTCTCTTTTTTCATTTCTAACTCTATTGATTTGAGTCTTCTCCCTTTTCTTCTTGATGAGTCTGGCTAATGGTTTATCAATTTTGTTTATCTTCTCAAATAACCAGCTTTTAGTTTTATTGATCTTTGCTATCATTTCCTTCATTTCTTTTTCATTTATTTCTGATCTGATCTTTATGATTTCTTTCTTTCTGCTGACTTTGGGGGTTTTTTTGTTTTTCTTTCTCTAATTGCTTTATGTGTAAGGTTAGGGTGTTTATTTGAGATGTTTCTTGTTTCTTGAGGTAGGATTGTATTGCTATAAACTTCCCTCTTAGAACTGCTTTTGCTACATCCCATAGGTTTTGGGTTGTCGTGTTTTCATTGTCATTTGTTTCTAGGTATTTTTTGATTTCCTCTTTGATTTCTCCAGTGATTCCTTGGTTATTTAGTAGTGTATTGTTTAGCCTCCATGGGTTTGTATTTTTTACGGATCTTTTCCTGTAATTGATATCTAGTCTCATAGCGTTGTGGTCGGAAAAGATACTTGATACGATTTCAATTTTCTTAAATTTACCAAGGCCTGATTTCTGACCCAAGATATGATCTATCCTGGAGAATGTTCCATGAGCACTTGAGAAGAAAGTGTAATCTGCTGTTTTTGGATGGAATGTCCTACAAATATCAATTAAGTCCATCTTGTTTAATGTATCATTTCAAGCTTGTGTTTCCTTATTTATTTTCATTTTGGATGATCTGTCCATTGGTGAAAGTTGGGTGTTAAAGTCCCCTACTATGATTGTGTTACTGTTGATATCCCCTTTTATGTCTGTTAGCATTTGTCTTATGTATTGAGGTGCTCCTATGTTGGGTGCATAAATATTTACAATTGTTATATCTTCTTCTTGGATTTTTCCCTTGATCATTATGTAGTGTCCTTCTTTGTCTCTTGTAATAGTCTTTATTTTAAAGTCTATTTTGTCTGCTATGAGAATTGTTACTCCAGCTTTCTTCTGATTTCCATTTGCATGGAATATCTTTTTCCATCCCCTCACTTTCAGTCTGTATGTCTCCCTATGTCTGAAGTGGGTCTCTTGTAGACAGCATATGTATGGGTCTTGTTTTTGTATCCATTCAACCAGTGTATGTCTTTTGGTTGGAGCATTTAATCCAGTTACATTTAAGGTAGTTATCGATATGTATGTTCCTATTACCATTTTCTTAATTGTTTTGGGTTTGTTATTGTAGGTCTTTTCCTTCTCTTGTGTTTCCTGCCTAGAGAAGTTCCTTTAGCATTTGTTGTAGAGCTGGTTTGGTGGTACTGAATTCTCTTAGCTTTTGCTTATCTGTAAAGGTTTTAATTTCTCCGTCGAATCTGAATGAGATCCTTGCTGGGTAGACTAATCTCGGTTGTAGGTTTTTCCCTTTCATCACTTTATATATGTCCTGCCACTTCCTTCTGGCTTGCAGAGTTTCTGCTGAAAGATCAGCTGTTCACCTTATGGGGATTCCCTTGTATGTTATTTGTTGGTATTCCCTTGCTGCTTTTAATATATTTTCTTTGTTTTTAATTTTTGATAGTTTGATTAATATGTGTCTTGGCATGCTTCTCCTTGGATTTATCCTGTATGGGACTCTCTCCGCTTCCTGGACTTGATTGACTCTTTCCTTTCCCATATGAGTGAAGTTTTCAACTACAATCTCTTCAAATATTTTCTCAGTCCCTATTTTTTTCTCTTCTTCTTCTGGGACCCCTATAATTCGAATGTTGGTGTGTTTAATGTTGTCCTAGATGTCTCTGAGACTGTCTTCAATTCTTTTCATTCTTTTTTCTTTATTCTGCTCTGTGGTAGTTATTTCCACTATTTTATCTTCCAGGTCACTTATCCGTTCTTCTGCCTCAGTTATTCTGCTATTGATTCCTTCTAGAGAATTTTTAATTTCATTTATTGTGTTGCTCATCGTTTGTTTGCTCTTTAGTTCTTCTAGGTCCTTGTTAAACTTTTCTTGTTTCAATTTTCTCCATTTTATTTCCCAGATTTTGGATCATCCTTACTATCATTACTCTGAATTCTTTTTCAGGTAGACTGCCTATTTCCTCTTCATTTGTTTGGTCTGGTGTGTTTTTACCTTGCTCCTTCATTTGCTGTGTATTTCTCTGTCTTCTCCTTTTGCTTAATTTACTGTGTTTGGGGTCTCCTTTTCACAGGCTGCAGGTTCGTAGTTCCCATTGTTTTTGGTGTCTGCCCCCAGTGGGTAAGTTTGGTTCAGTGGGTTGTGTAGGCTTTCTGGTGGAGGGGACTGGTGCCTGTGTTCTGGTAGATGAGGCTGGATCTTGTCTTTCTGGTGGGCAGGACAGTGTCTGCTGGTGTGTTTTGGGGTGTCTATGAACTTATTATGATTTTAGACAGCCTCTTTTCTAATGGGTGTGGTTGTGTTCCTGTCTTGCTAGTTGTTTCGCATAGGGTCCAGCACTGTAGCTTGCTGGTCGTTGAGTGGAGCTGGGTCTTGGCGTTGAGATGGAGCTCTCTGGGAGAGATTTCGCCGATTGATATTACGTGGAGCCAGGAGGCCTCTGGTGGACCAATGTCCTGAATGTCTCCCACCTCAGAGGCTCAGGCCTGACACCCGATTGGAGCACCAGGACCCTGTCAGCCACACGGCTGGGTGTATGACTGTTGTCTCCTTTTCTTCACATCCCAGGGCTCTTTGCTCAAAAAAGGTGACCAGGTTCAGCTTAGAGACAGCAATACCTGGCACACGGCCCAGAGGGCAGACAGGATTTTGGCCGCCAAGGTCTGTCCCGAAAGCAGTGGCAGTGAGGTTTTGGGCGGGGTTGGGGGTTGTGCCACCCTCCTCTCAGGCTTTGGGACAATCAGCGACCATGGAGGCAAGAGAAGCCGAGCAAGAAGTTCAGGCTCTGTGCAGACCCACATGCCATCAGGAGTAGAATTTTATATTGTAATTTCCATCTTCATTAAAATAGAGACTTTTAAAATCTCTTTATGACTAATTTCATTTATTCAACCAGTATTGATTGGATGCTTCTAAAGCCAATGACAAGCTAGACTATGCAGTAGTTACTAAAATGAATAAAAAGACACCTACAAGTAAACTGTAGTCACGGGAGAAAGAGACCAACATCCAAGCAACCAATGGAATACAAGACAGAGTGAAGTAGGTACGTACACGAGAGATTTGGAAGATCAGAAAATTCCCAGTGGGAGATGCCTTCAGGAAGAGCTGGCATTTGCGCAGAACTTGTAATGCTGAGCTGAAATAACATAGGCAGAAGTAGGAAGAATATTCAGGTAGATTGAAAAATAAGAATAAGAAAAAGAAAAGTGAAATCACAGAAGGAAGGTCATATGAAGTCTATAAACACTGAGGCTGGTGTGAACATGGTAGCAGGGTGGCCAGTGGTTAGACTGGCATGTTGAAAATGGCTCAGTATGACCTATTTAAATAAAGTTCAAAAAGAGCCAAAACTTTACAAGGTCATTTAAGAACAGTTGCGTAGGGAGTAAAACTATAAAGGAAACAAGAAATGGTTATCACAAGAGGCAAGAAAGAATGGGAGTGGGGGGAAGCTTCTCATAATAGGGAAATGTTCCCTTTGTTGGCCCCTAGTGGTGGTCACATGGGTGTGTGCTTTACAATTATGGATTAAAATATTCATTTTATCTAGGAATGCTATAGTTCACAATTAAAAGCATAATTTTAACACTTTTTTAAAAAATACAGATTTTATTCTCCTTTGTATTCTAAACTATTTGGTAAGATTTGTTTTTAGATGTTTACATAAAATTGTTTGTAACAAGTGAAAATCAGTCCTTCTACCTTTATGAGAATTTCAGTATTAAACTATGGAACATAATTCAATTTTATGAGTCTCAACACTGAAGGAAGGAGAAGGGGGAAGAAAGTTAAGCTCAGAATTCACCCTGCACCAGATTATGAACAGGCTCCATGTGGCCACACATTCGGCCGAGCTGACTCTACTAACCAGCAGGAAGGTGGTTATAAGAGGTAGGCTGAGTCAGAGCCTACCGGTCTTGGGGTCCTCAGGCGTAGGTGGGTGGGGATGCCAAGAAGACAAGTTCTTTGAACAGATTCAAGGAGTGAGGTCAGGCCTGGGGAGAGAGCACAAAGCTTGAGTCCAGAAAGGTAGAGACTTTTAGTGCCTGCACAGGAAAGGGGCTGCAGCCTTATGAAGGGCTTTGGATGGGGGGTATGAGGTGAAATTAGCAGCTCTATAGCGATTCTAGCTTACAGACAAGGCTCAAGGCTCTTTGAGGGGGTTGATTCCAGAGCCCCTTTCCTCCTTTATTCTTAGTCATTTCCATCGAGGCTCACAACGTCCAACTGCTTGCTTGGGACACTGTGGTATAAATAGCCTTTTTTTTTTTTTAAATGGACTTTGCTCTTTGTGAGGTATTTTGAGACGCCTCTTATTCCTCAAAATGTAGTCAGCAACCAAGAGGATGTCTATCAAGAAGCCTAGAAAATGGTCAAAAACTTGTGACCAGAAACAAACCCAATTTTGAGCTACGTATTGGCAATATAGTAGTATTGTGCTTAAGAACTTGCTATCTCTATGTCAAGTTGTCTTGAATGTAGAGCTAACACTGGTGTCAGGACTTGCCTTTCAAACATCTCTAGCATTCTATGCACTCCAGGGAATTACTTTTCTAGTCTACCTTCTGCCCTAATCTGCCACTGATGGTGTGTTCTTGTTCTATGTATGCTGATTCGTCCTTTTGACTTAAGGGTCTCAAATTTCTCTCAAAGGGGCACCTGGACAGTGCTGGGTGTAGATGGGTAACTAAAGGGTCCCATTTACCCCCTTCTGTGCGTACTGCCTTTGTGTAACATTCTCAATTCGATAGTGGAGTGGCCGTTATCAAAAGTGATACAGAATGAGGTAAGGAGGGAGTTATGGGGATTCTAGAGCCTCATCATATTTTTGGAGGCAAGACTTGCCACACTTACAAAAATCATAGCATCCAATATTGTAAACTAGATTTCTTCCCAAAATTTTTCCTTCACAAAATCCTGCTCAGAAGGAACCAGAGGCCAGAACTCTTTATTTCCTTTTTCTGAGAGGGAAAAAGTGATTCTTAGGAGATGTCTATCCTGATTTGGTGATTTCCATGAAAAAAGAAACAATGGGCTGTCTGAAATATCCAACTGTCTGAACTAATGCTGAATTGGAGGTTAACTAAGAAATCTAGCAGTTCGGGACCTGGGGTGGGTTGATGGGTAGGGGAGGCAGATTGACAGGTGGAGACAGTAAACTAAGACTCCTCCCTTGAGCCAGCTGTTCCCTGTGAACCCTAACTGAGCCGAGCAGTCTAGGCAGCAAAATCTGTCAAGAAGGGAGAGACACCTCTCAGGCTAAGATGAAGGGGAGATACAAAAAACTGAGCATCTCAACTTTATTCCAGTTTGAACTCCTCACTCCTTTGGAGGTCCTAATAAAGAACTAGGTGACTAGGAGAAGGCAGAGCTCCAAGGAAAGAACAAGGAGCAGGGATAGGCTGGAGGGCTGGGATGTAGAAGCTGATGTTTACTTACAGGAGCATGTGCTTAAAGCCTGGTGTGTTCATGTCACAACTTCCCAGCTGCCTGTCTCTGCCTCTCCCAAAATTCCTGCCATTCTCTCATTGGGAAGATCAAGGGGGCAATGAAAGTAACTGGATAACCGCTTGGAAGTTACAGGAGACAGGAAGGATACCTTTTACGACAGCCCTTTGGAGTTGCTTTCCTGCTGGCTCTGCTTCCCACTTGAAGGGACCCAGAAGAAAAATTGGTCAGGAAGAAGGCACAGCTGGCGAGCTCATGGACAGTACCTAATGTAGCTCATTGAATGGGGCTTGAAGAGCATTAAGGCCAGGTGCCCCTGTTTTCCTGTTGCACTGGCCCCTCTGGCAGTAATTGAGGGGGCCAAGTATCCCCCCAAACTTAGAAGGCTCCTTGCCTCACTTGAAACCAAAGGCTTGGACATGTTATGCTGGGGCAGGTGGAGGTTTTGGGGGCAACTTGCAACAGATAGAGAGAATCACTGTGGGATATGACTGGGGCGGGGAAGCCAGGTCACGCTGCTTAGAAGGGGTCTGCTACCTGTGTGGGTAAGCCACGTAAAGGGAAGCAACTGCTAAACGATTTAGGGTTGGTTTGTAACTTTCTGTAGTGGCTCCAGCTGACTTCAAGGTGAATCATAGGGCAGGTAAGCAGTGACTGGGGGCCAAGCCAGTAACAGGGAAAAACCACAGATCCATAAAGTGTGAATGTGGCTTATCACAGTGACAAGGCAGTAGATTTTTAAAAGTCTGGATTCTACTCAGGGGAACAAACACTTCTGGAGCATATTTAAGCCAAGCATCCTGCAGAATCTTACCTCATTTAGTCTCACAAGGCATGCAGGAAGTGACTTCTCACCCGGATCTTAGATGGCAGTTCTCAAATGTGAATGTGCATGAGAATCCCCTGCAGGGCTTGTTAAAATACGCATTGCAGGGCCTCAGCCCAGTGTTTCTGACTCAGAAGGACTTGCACTCTAACAAGTCCCCACGTGCCACTGATGTTTTTGGTCAGGGATGTTTATCATTGCCAGAAATACTGTGCATAGGAAAGGGCAGTAGTTTCAGTAGTGACTTAGGTAGAACTGCAGGCGAATAGAGGTGTCTTCCTAAATTTTAGTGTATACACAAAGATGGTTACATTGCCTGAAGCCACTGATTTCATGAAGAACAAAGGATTTCAGTTTCAACAAAGACCCAGCTCTCTGAGGTAAACTGTGTGCTCCCTGTTGTGAATACACCAGATGAAAGTTGGGGTTGTATATGCGTAAAGTCAGAAGTTTGCTATTAACTTCCAACTGGAAGTGCTGACCTTTTAGGTAAATGGTTTTTGAGAAAGTCAAAGCAGGTACCAAAGGCTCTGGAAAATGTATACAAATGAGAAGGGCTAAGCTGCTGTTTGCTTTGTCTGATGGGATAATGATAGGAGTGAAGTACAAATGTCAGCACCAATACAACTTAGATAAATAGGGGGGGGGGGGTTGCATGATTAATTGATTTCACTTCCTGAACCTGATTATCTGTTTTCCTGTCACTTACACCTGCATTACCAAGTACATTGGAGCAGAGAAATTGCTGCTCTGCTTTTCTACAGGTAGAGCTTGCATTTGATGACCACATTGTACAACTTACAATACACCAGTAATTTCCTGACAGCTTCCACTTAGGGAACATATTACTATATTTATCAAGACATCTGAGTTGCATTTTCATGATTCCAAGTATAGCTTGTTTGTTTCTTTTCTTTATCTGAAGTGACTTTGAGAATGTTGGAAGTTCTGGTGGAAGTTATGATGAAAAGTAACATAATCAGAACTGAAGTTTTAATTGACAATATGGAATTCCAACTTTAGGAGTCCCTCTGGGTGATGTGAGTTTGAATAATTTTCTGAAAATATATTTCTATATTGTTAGAATGCTTAACAAAAGGCATGTGGGTTTTTTTTTTCAAAAGAGATACAAACTTTGAAAACAAAACTTTGTGCACTTCCTCTAAGAATTGCCCTTCCTTTTGTAATCCTCCAAACTCTAGAAGTTTTCTGTATGTCTGTTATTTGTCTGCTTAAGAACCTGGAAACAGCCATGACCGTTACCTTACTTTCACATTCTTTATGCTAACACACCATCTAGTGAGATTGTTAGAATGCAATTAGCATTCTAATTGTGCAATTAGCATTCTAATTATGCAATTAGCATAACCCAAGATGTCAGTTAAAGGGAGGGAAGAGTGTACATGTTCACAAAGATGAAAATACATCTGTATAATATATGACCTTGGTCAAGTGTGCCTCCCTTTTCTTTGAAATCTGCTCTTTTTAATATGTAAAGTTCTTGTATATAGGAAATGCTCAAGTGTCAGTTTTAGCCTAAACATTCCGGGGTAAGCTCCTGCTTGTAGGGAATCAGGATTATAAGGGAGAGAATACAAGATGTAATATCTATTTGCTCTGGCAATATAGATAGAGCAAACCATTAAAAGCAGAGAGAATGGAGAAAGCACGTGGAAAAGTTAGCTGTCTTCAGCATTCACTTCGGTGGTGGTAGCAGCATTGGTTTTGTAACTCTGAGAGTACAGTATGTGTGATGTAGGAGAGCAAACGTGTAATTACGAATATTCCAATCTATCATCTTCTGTATCCTTGAGAACCAGGGTTCTCTATATGGAAGAAAGGAAACGACAGAAATAAGATGAAAGAAGTTAAGTAAAAATCCCGCACTCATGAATTTGAAATAAAAGTATTAGCATGAACTCAGGGTATTTTCATTTAGCTTCCTAACTCTGCTGAAGAGGTCTAGAAATCATGACCAACCTGTTAGCAATGAGCACACCTAGCACCCAGATTATGGCCTTGAAACACCATTTTCTGTTAAAAGAAACCAGGGCTTCTTGGAGAAATGGATGATTCCAGGGGCAGGATAGAAAATGTACTAGATGAGTCTGGAACATCTTGCCATGTCAGAAAGTTAAGGAAGCTATCAAAGCTATCAAAGATTAACAAGATTGTGTTTCTAAGGACTTGACGAGGCACAGGCCATAGATGAGAGAATTTACACAGTAATAAAAAGATATAATGGTAATAGACAGAAACATTCAAATATGTTAAGTCATCAGTAAATCCATTATGAAATGTTACTAAAAGGAAACAAGTCACCTCTGGAGCATGATAGAGGACAAACTCTTTTTAAAAAGTAGTAATTGAACCAAATAATTTCCCTGCTTTTTCTTATATAGATGGAACCACTAGATAACCAACTAGTTGATGAGGGGAAGTTTCTCTGTATGGAAGTAGCTACCCAGCTAACACATAAAAGAATAATAGATTTAGAATGTCACCACTCTGTACTTCCCAATGAACTAATACATGCAGCATCAAAGGCTAATAATACCACAGAAGGAAAGGTGAGCAGATATTATGTGCCTCCCAATGCAAAAACACATTGCTGCCTATGAAATTATCTTGAAAAGAAAAGAACCTGAATTGGACCGTCTCAAAATTCAGAGAACAGAAGACAGTGACAAATTACGCTATAGGGATGCCATCAGCAAAATCCAATCTATGGGAAACTTTAGAGCAGGGCTCCCCAACCCGCAGGCCACGGATCGGTAGCCTTCCGTGGCCTGTTAGGAACCCGGCCACACAGCAGGAGGTGAGCGGTGGGCGAGCAAAACTTCATCTGTCTTTACAGGCACTCCCCATCGCTTGCATTACCGCCTGCGCTCCACCTCCGGTCAGCATGATGGTGAGTTGTATAATTATTTCATTATATCTTACAACGTAATAATAATAGAAATAAAGTGCACAATAAATGTAAAGAGCTTGAATCATCCCAAAACCATCCCCCACCCCCGGTCCGTGGAAAAATTGTATTCCATGAAACCGGTCCCTGGTGCCAAAAAGGTTGGGGACCGCTGCGTTAGAGGACAAATGATTCAATTTCTTCAAATTGCAAAACGAAAAAGGGAGGTGGTGGAAACCTGTAGTTTAAAAGATTTCAAAGACATTTATTTTTAAGAAGCAAGCTAAATTACTGCATATAAAGATGCACATTTTGGAGTTAAAACTATAAAGAAAAGCAACAAAGAGCTGTGATTGCACAGGGCACAAAAGTGCTGCCAAAATAGACGGCAAAGGTGTATTTCTCGACCTGGGTAATGATTGCAAGGGTATTTGTTTTATAATTTATTAAGCTATATTTTATGTGGATTTTCTGTTCCTGTTTTACAACCAAAAAAGTAGTGGGAAAAAGAGATACACGTGATCAACGGGGTTCACATCGTTTGTCAGAGAAAAAATCTCCTAGAAAACAGTAAGAAAAAGACAGTCAACATAAGAGAAAAATGAGCAGAAGACTTGAAGAAGCACTTCACAGAAAGAGAATATCCAAATAGCCAATAAGCAAGACAAGTGCTGAAGCGAAATACAAATTAAAACCACAATTAGATACTGCTACATGCCCACCAGAATATATTTTAAGTGTTGGCAGAGATGTACAGGGACTCTGAAATTGCTGGTGGGAATGTAAATTGGTACAACTGCTTTGAAAATAATTTGGAATTATCTGATAAATTTAAGGACACACATCCAGTGAGAGCTGCAAAATGTTCAACAGCCAGCTCTCTGGAAGCAAAGCCCTAATTTATAGTGTTTGCTGATTTCCATGGTGTAAAAACTAGGAAGTGATGAGTCTTTTTTAGAAATATAATTAATTGCAAGTTTATATAATTTAGTGTTTAATAAGAGCTGTGTTAATTACAAAATTCCTGAAAATTTAATGTTTGGCTTCAGGGGCCAGCATGAGCTACTGCATATATATTGCCATGGCCACAGCCCATGACCCAGAAATTCCACAACGCCCTAGAAAACGTGTTCATATGTGCACATACAGAAACACAGTCTTGTCTGTAACTGTTCAAAACTGGAAATAACCTACTATCCAATAATAAATGGATTCAATAACTTTGGTATGGTCATACAATGAAGTTTATTATACAACAATGAAAAAAGCCTGGAGTTACATGGAACAGTATAGATGAACTTTTAAAACAATGTTGAGTAAAAAGTAGACACAAAAGAATACATCATTACAACTCAGTTAATATAAAGTTGAAAAGCAGGCAATGCTATAGTGTTTAGAGACATACACATAGGTAACGAAACTGTAAAAGCAAGGCAAGAAAATGCTGTAAAACACAGGATGGTGACTATCTCTGCTTGAAGAGGCAGGGCTGTGTTCAAGGCACATGGGGTATCTAGGGTGCTGAAATGTTGCTTCTTGAACTGATGGTGGTTACCCAGACCTTCACTTAAGCTGAACATGTGTTCTAAATACTTTTCTGTATGTGTGCTGCATTTCTAAATACGTTTCTGTATGTGTGTTGCATTTCCCAATTTTTTAAAAGGATAAAGTGAATAGAAAATTGTCTCCCAGCATAACTTTCAAGGTGCAGCAAAAGTTAGTATCTGAAAGGCACCGTAGAGAAATGCAGAAGGCCCAGCAGAGAGCAAGAATCCGAAACCTGGCCACGGAGCCAGTGGCCACGAGCAAGACTGATTCTCTCCAAATCATTTCCCTTTGCAAAACTGGGCCTGTCACCACGCACTGGCCCACTTCATGGCATGATCATAAAGATAAAATGTGTTGATGGCTTAAGCACTAGAGAAATACATTCAAGGGAGGCTTGTGATTCAGTGATGAACTTGAGGGGCAATGCAGGCGTGAATCTCCGCCCTGCTCCAACCCACTGAGAGGACACCCCTCTGAACCTCAGTGCCCTGATCAAGTATCCTGCAGTGGCAACAAGCCCTTCCTTGTAGGGCTGGTAGGTGGATATTAAACACCATGTCCCACCTAGAGCACACTCAGATCGTGATTCTTTAACAAATGTATAACCTGTATTGAACAAGCATTACATAGATGTGGGACCACAACTATTCTTTTCTCTTTCTCTGTCCCTTCAGACTTCCTACAGTGAGGAGTAATAGTCTCCGGAGCCTGGATGAAGACTTGGGCAGGATGAGAATTTTCTGGTCACTCACAGATAGTCCTCTGTTGCTCTTAGCCATAGATAATCTCGATCACAGAAATTAAAGTGTCTAGCCCCTCGCGATGGTCTTGGTCTCGACAACCGTGGTTGTCAGTTGGCTCTGCACTGTCTCCCCTCTCAGCTCATTCCTGCTCCCAGATGGAAGCCTCCAATGGGAAGAGGGATCCCCTTTCTCCTTGCCCCTCTTTTCAAGCTCACTGCTTTTCCTGTCTCCCTTTGCTTTTCCTCCCTTGCTTGTTGTCTCAGAGAGAAGCAGTGGTCAAAGTCATCTCTCATGGGCTGTGCAGAGCCTCCTCTTGCCCCTGAACCTGAGCAGGTGCATCTATTTTCCAGGTAGTCCTTGAAACTCTTTCCTTAGCCACCGGGCACCCAGCCTCCTCCTCCTAAGGACACCCCATCCTATGAGCTGACCCTACAAGACATGACCAAGACTCCCTCATGTCAACTCTCCCCTGTATGGTCCCATCTGGTGCAAGGTGGACGCTGTCCAGTCTCCCGCCCAGACTAGTTCTAGGAGTGCAGACCCATCCCCACCTGGCCAGACTACTGGCTCCACTACCAAGGCAGAGAGTCAGCTCTTTCCCACTCTGGATTTTCTGGGGTAGCAGGGCGTCAGGCTCACTTTAGTTTTCTGAGGCATGGGTCAGGCCTCAGTTCTGGGTCTCCCAACTGGATGGAGTCCAGATCAAACTCCCCAAGTGGTTTCCTGGAAGCCACCCTTGCTGGGCGTATGTCAGAAAATATCTCCTCACAAAGGGAAAGGATTCAGCAGAGCGGCAGCTCTCTCCCTTGAATAGCCATTTGAGCCACCATAAACGTTAACTGACTGTTACTTCTAAGGCTCGACCAGTGGCCAGGCATCAGGCTGAGTGCCGGGAGAAGAGAGATCAATAAGACACTCTCTTGGCTCTTGAAGAGGAATTGTTCTTCCTCGGGGTCTCTTGAACCTGCCACTTGCTTTTCTAGTGTTTCGCTCTAACACAAGGGCTGTGGAGAGGGCCCTCTGCTTGGTTACCTTCTTCCTGCATGCTCAGCTCTTCCAGATCAGCCTCCCTGAGCCTCGACTCTGACAGTCCCACGATTCCACAACTGCTCAGAAAGGAGATTTCAGGCCCCATGCATCCAACGAACGTGTACTCTGGGCCAGACACTATTTTCAGCAGGAGGGATACAGCAGGGCGTGGAGGGAGACCCTGGTCCAGCTGCGGGCTGGAACAGACCGACAGTGAACAAGCACACCATATGGCACGTGTTGGAAGTGCCAGGAGGAGAATGAAACCAGGGAAGTGCCTGGGAGGAATATCCCATCTTCGAGTGGTGCCAATGTTGGAGTTTACTTAAGCCCTGTGATCCTGCAGAGCAGGGAAGGTTAAGGAAACCCCACCCACTCCACCCTTTGTGTTCCAGAAAACTGCCAACTGCAAAGAACCACCTTTTCCCCCATAACTGAGATAAGACTCCCAGGGGCCTCTTATTTACCCATGACAAGGCCAGACTCTCAAAATTCCCTTTCTTTGCCCCATAATTAACTGAACTGTTTGTCCTCACTGATCAATTGTAACAAAATGCTTGTCTACCAAACTTTGGTTAAGCTTCTCTCCTCCCTTTAGGTTCCTGCACTTTGGCCCTCCCTCACCCTGAGCCAGCATACGACCCCCCTGAGAACAGGCTGGCCTCAGGGTCAGACATTCTCCGATCTATCCGATCACGCCACTCCGTCATCCCACTAACCCAAACCTGGTTGCTTCTAGCTTTATTTACTCCTCTCTGTAAATAATCTCTTGGACTCAATCCATTGACACCGGCTAGATCAGCCACGTGTTTATGTGTAATATGTGAAACGATGTACTTTCCCAGTGTGTGAACTACACTACTGCCTTATTCTTATTTTATTTATTTATTCTATTCTTATTTTAAAATTTAAATTATATTAATGAAGATGATATAAAACTAAAAGTTCAAAAATAGACCCACAGACATAGGAAACAAACTTATGGTTACCAAAGGGGAAAGGTGGGGAGGGGTAAATTAGGAGTTTGGGATTAACAAATACACACTAATATATATAAAATAGATAATCAACAAGGACCTACTGTGTAGCACAGGGAACTCTACTCAATATTTTGTAACAACCTATAAGGGAAAAGAATCTGAAAAAGAATAGATATAGAGAGACATATGTAGATATAGATATATGTATAACTGAATCACTTTGCTGGACACCTGAAACTAACACAACATTGTAAAACAACTATACTTCAGTAAAAAGTAAAATAAAATAAAATAAAAATAAATAAAATTAAAAGTTCATCTTCTCAGTTGTACTACCTACCTTTCAACTGCTCAAGTGTTACATGTGGCCAGTAGAGACAAGAGCATTCTTTAGAATATTGAAGTTTATCCATTTAAATACTGAATTAAAGATCATTTGGATTGAAATATTTAAGTATATTGCAAAGCACCTGCCCATATTAAGTTTTTTTGGTGATTTAGATCATTCATTTTTTTTCTTTAATATTTATTTATTTATTTATTTACTTATTTATTTATTTATTTATTTATTTTGGCTGCCCCGGGGCTTAGTTGCGGCATGCAGGCATCTTAGTTGGGGCATTGGGACTTCTTAGTTGCGGCATGCATGCAGGATCTGGTTCCCTGGCCAGGGATCGAACCCAGGCCCCCTGCATTGGGAGCACGGAGTCCTACCCACTGGACCACCAGGGAAGTCCCTAGATCATTCATCTTTGAACTGTGTATATAAATCATGGTACTGGGTGTACACATTGTACATACAGTGGTTTCCTATCCCTTTGATGTTTACTGTGTTTTTGATGTTTCCCAAGAATCCAAGCGCTCATCTGCTTTTAGTATAATTTTCCCATCTGTGAAATGGAGATAACAATACTATTAACTATCTCATAAAGTTAAATGATACAGTGAATATAAACAACTTAGAACAGTACCTGACACATAGAAAATACCCAATGAATATTATGTATGTTTAAATTACAGTAAATCAACTATACTTCAATTAAAAAATAAACTTAAAAATAAACTTTAAAACAAACTTTTTGCCCAACTCTGGAGGCACTTGTAGATCTTATGGTCACAGTGTTCTCTCCATTGTAATAGTCTCTTTCTCCCCTTGCAATAATCCTTTTGAACAGAAGTCTTTCCTTGCTAAGTCCAAATGTGTTTCTTATTTGGCTTGGTCAGGGAGAGTCTCTTTCCGCAGGAACATTTCAGCAGAGATGTGAGGAAGTCAGGGCGTGGAGCTGATCGATTCTGGTGGGAAGAGACATTCCAGGCATGGGGAGAGCAAATACAAAAGCCCCAAGGAGAGAACACACTTAGCATGTTCAAGTGACAATGAGAAGACCAGGGGGTTAGAGCATCACAAGGAAGAAGAAGGTGATCAAATATTAGGGCAAAGGGATGCCAGGGACATGATTATGCAGAGCCTGTGGAACATCAGAAGGACTTGGGATTTTATTTTAAATGGGACGGTACCCAGTGGAGGATTTGGAGGCAGAGACAATTTGCATTTTACTGAATCAACTTGACTACCATGTGAAGAATAGCGGGGCAAAATTAGAAGTAGGGGAATAAGTTAGGTTTTTTTACAGTAGTCTGACAAGAAAGATGGTGGCCTAACTAGGGGACAGAAGTGGTGGAGATGAGAAATGGTGAGATCTGGGATGTTTTTAAGGAAAGCAGACCGAGTTTGCTGATGATTGGATGGGGGTGGAGAAGTGGGCCGGTGAGAGAGAGGATCCCAGAATGAGTCTAAGGTTTTTGACCCGAGTAACTAAAATTATAGAGTTGTCATTTACTGAGCTGATGAAGCTATGGGAGAAGTGGGGGAATCAAGGGTTATATTTGGGGAATGTGAACTTAAAAGGTCAATTAGATATTATCTAAGCTGGGACAGAGCCCAAGGCGAGGACCTATGTGTAAGTTATTTACTTAGGAGATGCAGGGGCCAGTGGTAAGAATAGGGAGAGTGAGACCAGGACGGAAGAGAGGCCAATAAAAAGGTGTGCTATCCACTGCTATATATAAAAGAGATAACTAATAAGGACCTACTGAATAGCACAGGGAACTCTACTCAATACTCTGTAATGACCTATATGGGAATAGAATCTAAATTCAATCTAAATCTATGGATATATGTATACGTATAACTGATTCACCTTGCTGTACAGCAGAAACTAACACAACATTGTAAATCAACTATACTTCAATAAAAATTAATTTTTTTTAAAAAAGGTGTGCTATCAAGGTAGCTGCCATGTGCGCTGATGGCTCAAATCTTCAGAGATACCTGAGAAAATATACCAAATGCCCCCAGGATCGTCTGCCTGAAGGGCAGGAGGCAGGAACATTTTTTCCACTAGCTCCCCACCCCTGCTGGCTGAGAGTTTCTCCAGGCATGCTAACATCACTGCACTTTCTAGCTGCCCCTGCCCTGAATGAAGCCAGCTGTCTGTTGTGGGGGCACTGGAGGAATCCCTGGGGCAGGAAGGGAAAACTCTTGGTGACTGCTCTCTGCTAAATGAGTCGAACCCTGCAAGGAACTGTTTATCCCAGCCACTTGATCAAAGGCATGGACAAGGGGCTTCGAAGCAGGACATTGGGCTGGAGATATGAAGTCATCAGTGTATATGTAAACATATAATATTCTCTTGAGTGGGAAAAAGGCTAAATAGGAGGAACACTTCCCTGTCACACTTCAAATCAAACCATTTAGACAACCATCCACTCTGTCCATTGGTGAGCTTGATTTTGACATAGTAGCTACCAGCAGAGCCCCCTCCTCTCCGAGGTTTTCCCATAATGGAAAGTGAAATGGGAATTCCCTCCCCCACAAATGATATAATAGACTACAATATTGGCTCTAATTCAACTGGAAAATTTGAGAGGCATAAATACAAGCTCCCTTACAGAGATGCTAGAACACGGGCACATGCACCACAGACATCCTTAGACAAGTGTGCAGCCCCATGCAGAAGCAGGAGAATAAATTTGTGCTTGCCTCGATCTCTCTCTCAGACCAGAGGTGACGGTCTCCTGAAGAATGGCCACTTGGAAGTGTGGGCAACTCAGCAGCAAGCAGTGGAATCACTTAGGAAATGACTGAATCACAGCACTTTTAAATTACTTAGCTTTCCCTGCCTCACAGTAGTAAAATGAAGAGGTTAGACTGGATGATTTCTGAGGTCCTGTTCTGCTGACAAATTCCCATTGTGTTCCATTTTGGACTTATTACATTGAGTAATTGACTTCATCTAACTCAGTGACACAATCAAAGGCTCTTAAACAGCATGGAGTTCCTGGAGCCAAAGAGCCGTGCGTCATCCTTGGCTGCTCTGGATCTGGCGCCCTCTAGTGTACAGAAAGTTAATTGAGTTTCCAAGTCCGGGCTTTTAATATCTGAAGTAAAATATTTGGGACCCATTGGCCAGTTTTGAAATCTTTGATTCTTTTTCCCCCTAGAGGTAAAACAGGATTATAGATTTGTTTTTCTTACATTTAAAGCATTCCAATATGTTATTCTCTGCTGAATATAAGATTGGGTGATATTCCTGGATGGAAGATTCACAATCTAAAGTCGAATAAGAAGCTACCCCTGGAGAAAATATTGGAAATACTTAGGAGAAAGAAAAGCGACCATGTCTTGGGAGAAGACCATGGTTATTCTTGAATTATTTAGACATTTATTTCAAGATGGCAAAAGAACATTTCCTGCTATCGTGGCAGAACAGAAGTCTTTCCTTTTATCCCCTTTGTTCCTTCATCCTCACTTTTAGTTACAGAGGGGTTCTCTTACCAAGAAAAAAAAAATTACTTTAAGTATCGTAAACAGAGGAATATAATGCAGGGGTAGAAGAATTGAGAAAACAAACAGGGTTTGATGAGGTGCCCAGAGATCAGTAAAAACAGAAGGGCACTGCTACTCTGAGGATGGAGGGTAAAGGGACCTCAAGGCACCTGGCTGAAACTACACCCCAGTGAGCCTGCCCAACAAGACCTGGAGGCCCAGAGGAGATGCAACTGCTGTCTCATAGACAGACTGAAGCAGAGGAAGATCTGGGGAAACGTCTCCCTTCTCCATTCTCCTACCAGTGTCCTTCATTGACCAAATCTCACCCATGATCCAGAAGCATGGAAAACACAGGCTGAGGGGCTAGCCCCTGTGATTCAGAGCAGGGCAAAGGCAGAGAGTGGAATTTCTCTGAGTTCAAACTGACCAAGAACTGGCACAATAAAGAGTAGAAGTTTTGATGTCAACACTGATAAATATTAGCCATAGAGAGGTTTGTAGACCATGGATCTACAGGGCTAGCTTCATGGGCACACAACCTGTGTAGTTGCACGGGGTGCCACACTTAGTTTAATACTCTGCTGTCTCTGTCTTGAAACCCTTAAGTTTTAACAAAGGGCCTCCAAAAAGTACATTTTCATTTTGTACTAAGCCTCACAAATTGTGTAGCCAGTCGTGTGCGTGAATCATCTACAACCTATAGCTGTAGAATGCAGAGAATGTGGCTCTGCTGTCATCTTTCCAGCATAGAGCTAGGACCTGCCATGCACAAGGGACATGGTTGAAGCAGTGATCCTGAAGCTGACTTCAAGGGCTAAGCAGTAGTGTCGATCAGGATCCAGGGACAAGGGGAAAGGGGTAGAAAATTAAAAGGGGGGGAGAGGAACTAGAAGAGAAGGGACTCCCAAAGAGCTGACTCTGAGTGGACTGAGATGCAGTCCAATAGATATGGGTAAATATTCTGCTCCGTATTCTGGACTCCCAAGTGTATGAGATCTGCCACCAGGAAGATTGAGTCTTTCCTGATAAACAACTGTGCCTGCCCTTTCCAGACACTGCCAAGTACAATAGTAGGATTATGATAATCATTTCACAGAAGAAAACTTGTATAAACACACCTAATCTCCTCAAGTTTTCAGTGAAAGCAGTTTGGTATGAGGAATTTTAAAACTGTAATAAAGATTATAATTTTCTCATTCAGAACACTCAGGGAGCTTGATTTTGCAATTTCCTATTCTACTAATCTCTTCCCATTTCTCTTTTATGCATTGCTCAACAGTTACGGGCTTAAGTCTTTAAATTCCTGGGCCTATAGCCGACCTTAAGACCATCTGTTTTTATTAAGACCAAGGAAGCTGGACTCTTGAATTTTTATTTTTATTTTACCAAGATCTTAGCAACAATGTTTATTTTGAAGGTAGAAAATGTCAGAATTATATAGGATTTATCTTTCAATATAGAGGTTTTTATTTAACAAATCTAGTTATTGTTTACAATCTGGTAGGCATTGTTCAAAGTGCTTTACAAATACTAGCATATTTAATTCTCACGAGAACTCCTTAGAACTCCACCTTCTATAGCATCTTCAACAAGGAACAATAAACTTGTATAGAAATTACAGGACAAAGGAAAGCAGTTTTAGGTGTCTAAGGGTGGCAAATTGCAAGAAGGTAAACATATGGGAGGAAACTAATAGAGTAAGTTTTATTTGCATATTCCTCTAGTGCCATCTCCAAGCTTATAAGAGTCTAGAGTCATCTCCAGTAAAGGAGAATTTATATCTTGCCTCCACACAGAATTGAGGGAGGGTAGAGAGTTTTTCCTGCATTTCCTGCTGCTTAATTGCCTTCAGCTCAAAAAAATGTTTATGTCGAAGAGGCATAGCTTGGGATGACATATTCTGGTTTTCTTCAGGAGGTGCTCTTATTTCATTTTACAGATGAGGAAACTGAGGCAAAAGTGAACTTGGAATGAGCATGTAGCCTGAAATCCCTAAAATAACTTTTTCTAAATTCTGTTATTCTTAAACTGTCTTCCCTTTTACTGGAGGTATTCACAAGCAGAAAGAAACAAAATTTCTAGATCTTTTACACCTCTTTTACCTAAGTTCTATTTTCTAGAAGCTCCTAAGGATATTCCACTCATCCAAACTTCCACAGTACTCACACTCTCTGCACCATACCTACCATCCTTGAATGCATAACACACATTGTGTTCAAAATCACCAACTTCCTCTTTAAACACACAAAATGCAAAGATTAAAAGAAGGTACCAGAACTTCCCTTGCAGCGCAGTGGTTAAGAATCCACCTGCCAATGCAGGGGGCCAAGGAAGCTGGACTCTTGGTGGTGGGTTCAATCCCTGGTCCAGGAAGATCCCACATGCTGAGGAACAACTAAGCCCCTGCACTGCAACTACTGAGCCTGTGCTTTAGAGCCCGCGAGCCACAACTACTGAGCCCGCGTGCCACAACTACTGAAGCCTGTGTGCCTAGAGCCCGTGCTCCACAACAAAAGAAGCTACCGCAATGAGAAGGCCGCGCACCGCAACGAAGAGTAGCCCCCGCTGTCTACAACTAGAGAAAGCCTGGGCGTAACAACGAAGACCCAACACAGCCATAAGAAAAGAAGAAAAAAAATAAGGTACCTGCCCTGAGAGGGACATACAAGTAAACAATTGAAAGTGACGAGTTTGCAGGCAGAAGCACCTGACCCCTCCAAGTGTAAGGAGAAAGTTAGGCGGGTAGCTTCCTTGAGGGGTGATCCTTGCACTGAATCTTGGAGGGGAAAATGTACTTCACCAAGCAGACAAGCAAAGGAAGAATTTCCAGGACCAGCATGTAGAGAGGCAGGCTGTTGGGGAAGCTAGTAAAGTAGCTTTGTTCAGGCTTCAGAGGCAGCACCAGGCCTCTCACTGACCGGACGATGATACTAAAGCTGGCTGCATGCCAAACTGCTGAGCTACACCCAGGCCAGCAGGGGTGGCACCAGCACACATCTTAAACCAATAGATAAGATAGAGTCAGTCATGGGACTTCTTGCACCTTGAGGGTCCGGCCAGCCCCCGGGATCCAGAACATTCCAAAACTTACCAGAGCTGCAAATTTGCACATAGGCTGATTGTTATCATTCTGCGGCCTGGTGCTAAAAGCTGTGCTCCTTCGAGTGGCAAACTGAAGTCTTACCCGTGGGGTGGACGCACCACCAGGACCTTCCCAACTGGGACTCCAGATTGCTGTTCAAGGGGCTTCCCAGCGTTGCTTGGATCTGGATGTAGGTGCTTCCCCAATTTGGAGATGTATAAACCTCTGTCTTTACTATTCTCTCTTAGTTAGTTATACTATCCTTTTCTTAATTAGTATACTGTAATTTGTTAATTCAATAAACTCTCTCTAAATTCTTGTTTAACTGAGTGTAGAGTGGTTATTTTGCCAGCTAATCCTATGAACCTTGAAACCAAAAGTAAGGCTTTCAGCAAAACACAGGCATTGAACAATTCATCTCAGGACTTAATGAAGCTCAGGTTCTTTATGTCTCAGCACAGAAGGAATTCAGTGAGGAACAAAGTGGTAAGAAGTGGATTTATTAGTATAGGATGCTTGTGGATTTATTAGTATAGGATGGATTAGTATAGGATGCTTGTGAAGGATACAAGCGGGCAGGCAAGAGAGCTCTGCCCTGATAACTAAGTGGGCTACATTTTTATAATCCAAGGAAAAGTGGGGAGGGGGAGAAGACCACCTTCTTCCTCATTCTTTGAGTAGACAGCAGGCTTACATCATTAGCTCCTCCTTCATGTCATGGGGCTATTCAAATCAGCATAAGAGTGGTAACATACAGTAAAATATGTTAAATCATCTCAGGTTTCAGTATAATGAGGGTCTTCTACTTCGGAATGTCACCTTTCCCCTCTATTCCTGTCCTTGGTACGTGCAGAGGTGCATGTCCTAAGGATCATTATCTTGCTGACCTCGACCAGCAGGATGCAGGTCTCATTTTTTCACTTAATGGCCAGGGGCATATCTCGTGCTTTTGCTAGGGGAAACACTGACTGAAACTGCCCACCCTGGCCAGGCAAAGACTAACAATTTGCATGAGTTATTTTAGGACAGGAGATCCTGGTAAGGAACACGTAACTAACAAGCCACCACCAACCGGAAGAATATGGGAAAGGTCAAAAGGAGAGAGGAGACTCCAGTCCACATGTCCTACCAACCTCCCAAAATCCTCCTCGCTGGAATCCATCTTGGCTGAGTGATGTGCCCACCACCAGAAAGGACCCTGAGTCAGAATGATTGGCCAGAAACAACCCAGAAACTAATCCCATCACCATAAAACCTGAGACTGTGAGCCACGTGGCAGAGCAGTTCTCCTGAGTTCCCTTACCTTTCTGCTCTCCACCTGGGCACCCCTTCCCAATAAAGTCTCTTGCTTTGTCAGCACGTGTGTCTCTTCGGACAACTCATTTCCAAGTGTTAGACAGGAGCCCACTCTCGGGGCCTGGCAGGGGTCCCCCTTCCTGCAACACTTTTATTGCATGGTTTCATTGTTAAGCAGGTCTGTCTTGTTTCACAATGTTCTGATTACTTTCTTGAGTGGTCATTAACTTACAATGGTCTCCCAAAGTTCCTTCTCTATCTATAATCCCCTAGTGGGATTTCTAAAGCTACCTGTGTAACTATCCTACTCTATCTCTATCAGCATGATGGATCATATGGAATCTAGGGAACTTCAGTAGTAGTCCAATGTGGTTTAAGTGCAGGCAGGCAAGGGTATGTGTGCTGTTAAAAGATAGCACCCCCCCAATTAAAATTGTTACTGAACTTGAGTCTGCTCACCCACAGCACAGCAAAGCCAATTTACTGACACCATGTTGTAGTGAAGGAAAGTACAGCATTTATTTGCAGGGCACCAAGCAAGGAGTACAGGCAGCTTATGCTAAAAAAAAGAGCCAAACTTTCTGATGGTCTTCATGGAAGAATTTTTAAAAGCAACATTTAGGGGTGAGGACTGCAGGATGCATGACTTTCTTCTGATCGGTTGGTGGCGAAGTAACAGAGTGGTGTTCCAGGAATCTTAATCATCAGTCTCCTGGTTCAAACTAGTCTGGGTTCTATGTGCTTTTGCTCAGTCTGAAGTTACCATCCTCCACCTGGGTGGGCTACTTAGTTCCTGTAGAACTCAAAGATATGTATCAGATTGTTCTGTATATCCCTTGAGGAGGAATTAAGACTCTGCTTTATCGATGCACTATTGTTTCTTGCACTACTGTTTTCCCTTTGCTTCTACATTCCCTCACTTCCCTAATTAGTAACTGTCTGAATCTGCCCTTTTGGAACTCAGGGGAAGCCTATAAACAAGAAATGGGGACACAGAAAGCCTTTTGTAAGCAGGAGGGCCCCGCAGGGTCCTGCTCAGTTTCAAAATCATGACTGTCATATAGATGTAAAAATGAACATGTTAAAGATTTTGTTTCTCCCATCAGGCGGATTTTATAATCGCCACTCAAAGGGTGAGTCCAAAGAACAGACACGTTTATAGACCAGGAATATTGAAATGAATGTGCAAGCGGAGGCAAAACTGGCTTCTTCCACAAGGAGGGGGAAGTCCTCTGAACTTCTGTAGGAGAGAATTTGTGTATCTATAGACCATTATTTTGCAATGCTACCACTCATTTACAACTTATATAGTTGTAAAATATCTCCCATAGAATCAGAATCAGATAATGCAGAAGGATGACTCCTGTGCATAGATTTCCACTGAAGCACACCTTCTCCCCTACAGTGGCAGTAAGAGAATCAACTATTCAGGGGCCATATCAGAAAGAGCCACAAATACCACCATAAAGAGTTTGGGGGCTTCCCTGGTGGGGCAGTGGTTGAGAATCTACCTTCTAATGCAGGGGACACGGGTTCGAGCCCTGGTCTGGGAAGATCCCACATGCCACGGAGCAACTGGGCCCGTGAGCCACAACTGCTGAGCCTGCGCGTCTGGAGCCTGTGCTCCGCAACAAGAGAGGCCGCGATAGTGAGAGGCCCACGCACCGCGATGAAGAGCGGCCCCCGCTTGCCACAACTAGAGAAAGCCCTCGCACAGAAACGAAGACCCAACACGTCCAAAAATAAATAAATAAATAAAATTAAAAGAGTTTGGACTTTCTGTTAGTTTCAGTCTTTGAGCAAAGGAGGTTCATGAAAGGTCAAGCTGGGAAAGGCCAAGATATCCTTTCATTGGAAGGGCATGGCCTGGCAGCAGGTGGAAGCTGACTGAAAAGGCACAAGAATGGAGGCACGAATAAAATCTAGGAGGTTGATGCAGTAGGTCAGAGTCTGTAAGCCAGAGCCAAGGCGAGTGGCTGACAAACAGAGAAAGTCAAATCAAGCGAACCTAATGAACGTGGATGCGAGGGATGAAGTGGAAAGTAGGATATCTCTGATGGTTTCTAGGTTTCCGACTTAGACAACTGGGTAGACGGTGACGCATCCACCAACACAAGAGGAGCAAGCCCGTGAGGAAAGATAAGGTCAGTTTTGCACAACTGAAGTTTGAGGTGCGTATAGGATGTCAGGAAGGCATATGGAAAGGGACCCCCCAAAGAGACTTGGGGCGGAGTTAGAAGCCACTCGGTTTTTGCGAGCAACCAGGCGCGAAAGGTGGCCGGGGGGAGAGTCCGGCCTACTGGAAGGCTCCACCCCCACGCCCCGCAACGAACCGCGGAGAGGCTGGCTGCAAAGGCTCGAGGTCCTCCCGCCCGTTGGGCCTTGCCGCGCTTGCCCCAGCCAGGCATCGCGGACCCCACTTCCGCTTCCGGTCGCGGGGTCTTGGCGGCTGGGCGCGGCGGGTAGGGGCGGGACGGGGCTGAGGGCCGCGGGTGCCTGGCGGCCGGAGCAGCTTTTGCGAGGCCGGTGGGCTCCTGCGAGCGGGCGTGGCGGGCCTCGGTGGGCAGACGGGCGGCCCGGGGCGGATGCTGCGGTCGCGGACCTCGGGGCCCGCGACGGCCCCGGGGCGTGAAGGCGATGCGCGAGGCCCGAGGAAGAGAGGCAGGCGGCCTGGACCAGGCAAGGCGGGAGGCTGTGGCCCTGAGGCCCGGGGGCGCAAGGAGAGCAGGCAAAAGAGGAGGATGGTGGCCCGGGCGTCTGGGAGAGAAGAGGTGGAAAGTGACAAGTCGGGTGAGACGTTCGGGGCTGGGAAGGCCTCAGCGAGGCGGCGAGTGGAGGGGCCGGGGGGCCAGGTGGGCTCTTCAGACCCTTCGGACCGGCCGGGCTTAGAAGCAGCGAAGGAGGCGGAGCTCCCCTTGCAATCGGGAAGACACAGTAAGGAAGCACGCAGAGGTCACTCCCTTTCTAGCCTTTGCACCCCTTCTCCTCCACCCGTGTTTTACCACTAGCGTTTCACTCGAATCTACATGGGCTTTACTGATGCACACGGTTGACCCGGAGAGAAAAAAACAGGAATTCGCTTAAAACGTGTTTGTCCTGTTAGGATCCCTTGCTCAGAAGTTCTGTAAAAGGAATTCCTACTAGTGATTCACTTTGGCTTGTATGAAATGATGATGCTAGAGGTTATTCAGCTGCCTTAGAATTTATACAGGTTTATACAGGACCTTAATAGAAATTAGGTCTTTGATTTAAAAACAAACGTATATTTCCATACAGCTATTCAGGGAAATAAAAATGGATGGCTTCACAATTTTTTTTTATTTTAAGTGGTATTGCTTTTTCCTCCTCAATATAAAATCTTTTCTGGTATGTTTTGTTGTTTTGATCAGCCAAGGAAAAAAGAAAAGTTACTGAAGCCTCAAGCGGTGATCCACAGCCAGGGATTGACCTGGTAAGAAAGGAATCATTAACCAGTTCGGAATCTTTCCAAACAGTGGAATGCAGTGAATTTCAAAGTATGGCTTTCTTGCAGTCTTTGGGTAAGGAAGGTTTGGTAAAAGGTATTAAAAGAAGAATTCGAATTAAAAAATTTAAAAGCTTAGAACGCCCATCTCTCAAAATAACTGAAAATAAGGCTACACAAAATAGTAAGGTTGAATTCCAAGATGAACTGTACAAGAATACTCCAAAATATTCTTGTAACAGCTTGTCACCTGGAGTAGAAAATAATTCCATTTTAAAATTACATGATTGCAGTTGTTTCCCCCATTCCAAGGGTTGTAATGATGAAAATAACCTTGCATATAAACCTGATGGTGGATGTATGCATGTACCAGAAAATTCCTCAGAGTTAAAGAAAGAAAGCCCTAGGAGTCTTGCAGATAAGAGTGACAGAAATAATATTCCTCAACTTTTACAAACTGAAGAAAACTTAATGGGAGTAAATCAGTTATTACTTGAAGAAAATGATTCATACCAAAGTAAAAATAAGGGCTTGCTTTCCTGCCTTCAAAGTGAAAAAAATAAACATTCATTAGAGGAGAGCAGTGTTGGGAGAAAACCCAGAAAAAGGATGAAGGTGTCTGAAAAAGGAGATGAAATGGTTATTAAGATGAAATTCTCTAATGTGTATAACAAATCTGAGCTGGTGTTACAAGAAAACAAAACAGGTGCTGAAGGTAAAGAAACAGAGACTTTAGTGGCTAAAAAAAGTCCTTTAAAAGTTTTGAGAAAAGTAAACAATAACACACTGTCACCAGTGGATCATTTATTAAGTCTTCCAGAAACAGGGAAAAAAACAAGTCATGAACACCATGTAAATCCTATGTTTCAGAAAACTCTTGAGCCACTTTCAAAAGAAGAAAAAAAGAATGCTTCAGAGCCTTTAGGATGTAAGAGCATGGATCCAGAGGAGTATTTTAAGTGGATGAAAAACTCAATAGTGAAGTCACCTAGCGATTGCCATCCTGTTGAAAAGACAGCTTCGAGGGAAGACTCGAAGAATGAAGCTGAAGAATCTAAATTTAGCTGTCACAGAACAATACCAATGACTGGCAAAAGAACTTGGCCTTGTTATTCATGTGCTAGAATATCTGCCCAGTGTTGGAAAAAGACTTCCTTGCCACAGTCAAATAACTTTCTTCCTGGGTCTCAGGAAAGTTTTAGGCAAGATGATTTTCTTAAACACCAAACAAATCAAACTCACTTAACTGACTCCAAATTGATGCTACAAAGTTCTCTAACAGAAACAAGCAGTGAATCTTCAAGTAGAGAGAAATTGGATTCTAATTTAAATTGTTTATCTTCAGTCTCTACAGTGGAACCTACTTTAATGATTATAAAGGAACCTATCATCAATGATAATAAAAAAATGAAGTCAGAGAAACTAAGCAGAAGTGCGTCAGAGGTAGTTTCTAATACTACTGAAGATACTCCATTAACTAATGTGACTCAAAACTTAACAGGAAGTAAAAAAAAAGATAGAGGGAATTTAACAAAGCTGAATTTGACAGTGGCTTCCCAGGATGGCCAGGAAGCAAATAGCTCTACAGGCAAAACTATTCATCGAAAAGCATGCATTGCTAAGCAAACACTGGTTGTTCCAGACTTCGTTAAGATGTTGAACACAGGACGGCTGACTAATTTTAAAATTCCCTTACTTAAGAACAAAACAGAAAAAAGAAAAGAAATAAATGCCAAGTCATCAGAGAGAGAAGTATATAGTCCCCTAGAACTTCTTGACAGTTTATCTGGAGCAGAGGTAAGGCAGAATAGGACTAAAGAAAATGTCACCACAGTAACTTCAGGACCTCAATCTTTGAGCATACAAAATAGTGTAATTCCAGTGCAAGCTGGTTCTGACTCATACTGCAGTAAGAATTCCTGTATTATTTCTCCAAGCTTTTTAAAGCAAGGTAATGGTAATAAACCATCTAACCACATCTCTGAACCAGGCAATATTGTTTCTAATAAGGAAGCTGTTTCTTTCACAGTTGAAAATAATACTATTTCTTGTGATCCCGGGTGTATAAAGAAAAGTCCTGCCTTCTGCTCTAGTGAACAAGAAACATTCAAAGCAGTTTCCTTTGAAGTTAGTGGTAGAAAAATGACTAAGAACTTTTCAGAAGTTGAAGTGGGGTTTCCAGATATTCTTAAAGCATATGAAGATGATGTCCTCTTAATTGATGTAATTCAAGATGACCCAGACCTCTTTGGAGTCTCCAATGAAGGGGAGCTGTCTTTTACTTCCGAGGTTCCCATGATAAGCCAGGAGCCCAGTGTTGCCGAAGAGCACCAGTCAACAGACTCCAAGCACATGGAACTTCCAGAAAAAAAAGAACCAAGTGATGACTTGAGGTATGCATGTTCAAGTATGCCTTTTGGTACAGATTATTGTTGCAGGTTTCAAAAGCACTTTCTGCTCTTAGGTGTCACTGATTTATTCAGTGACCATTGACGCTCCATTATTTTTTTAACCCAGTTATTTATTAAATGTAATATAGTGTATAATTGCTGAGACCTGGAAATGTCATTAATGCTGAAACTTAGAATCAAAATAAAACAATTATATATATTTGAAATTATAATGGAGCAGATTAGCTGTTCAGAATTTTAAATGGTGGTTTATAAAGTGGCTTTTTAAATTACTGAGATTGCTTCTTTCAAAAGTCAAATTTATTTTCATATGTTTTTTAATAATTGTGAATATACAGCTATGCTTTTATTTCAGCCAAGTTACGTATTAAGAACAGTGCTATGTATTTTAACCCATTTTCACTGGCTTCCTTGTTAGATAAAAAATCCATTTTTCAGTGACCAGAGAAGCCTTGGAAAAGTTTATTTGAATTAGAACTTGAAAGTCGAATCAAAAGTGAAACTAATATTCAGAGGGGAAAAGCACAAAATTTTTTTCATGGTTTTACTTTTAAGGTGATGGTTTTATTTTTTTAAATTTATTTTATTATTTTTTTTGAGTAAATGTTGCTTTAATATCAGCAAGGATAGAATAGGCATCTTGGTTAAAAGCAAGTAAAGGTGATTCTTTTTTTTTTTTGCCATAAATAGTAGAATTTTTATTTATTTTTTTTGAATTTTAGAATTTTATTTATTTATTTATACAGCAGGTTCTTATTAGTTATCCATTTTATACATATTAGTGTATACATGTCAATCCCAATCGCTCAATTCATCACACCACCACCACCCCACCACCACCACTTTCCCCCCTTGGTGTCCATACAGTTGTTCTCTACGTCTGTGTCTCTGTTTCTGCCCTGCAAACCGGTTCATCTGTACCATTTTTCTAGGTTCCACATATATGCGTTAATATACGATATTTGTTTTTCTCTTTCTGACTTCACTCTGTATGACAGTCTCTAGATCCATCTAAGGTGGTGGTTTTAAATGATGACTTAGCCCCCAAAGAGAGTGAGTTTGCCTGAATCAACTTTAAATGGAGCCAAGTAATAACCTTCTTATTCGGGAACTTGACCTATCTGATTGGCCTAAATTTTATTTACTATTATGTCATATTTTACTAAATTTTTATAATTCTTTAAGCTCTAATTTATATTTGTATGTTACAGTACTTGAATATTGGAATGTTCTGTGAACAGACTGGAAACATGAACACTTTCCACTAAGATTCAATAGTACATGACTTAAATTTGTCTAGTATTCATAAATTTTAGTTACTTTTGTGATATTACATTCTTCTTGATGTTCCTAGTGTGACAAGAACTTGTAACTTATCACCAAATAGAGTACTTTTTGTATCCCAAAGGAAGGACCAAGAGCTTTATCTGTTATTTTTTAAAATCGTCCATAATGAGGATGGTAATCTGCCCATTTTGAGGTGGAAAAAATGAAGATGACAAGTTGTCAGTTGTCCAAATTCACACTGCTAGTAACAGAATCTGGATTTGAACTATCTTAGTTTAAAATGAGTGGTCAAGAACTTAACCTTTATAGTCTGACCTAGGTTTTTGAATCTTTTCCTTTCCCTAATAGCTCTGTCACCTTGTAGGCAAATTATTGATATTTTACCTTATCTGTAAAAAGGGAAGGTACTTGCCTCTCAAGGTCGTGAGGATTAATCAATGAAGGGATGGGAAAGGTTTTGGTGTAATACTGGGTGAACAGTAAGAGCTCAATAAAAGGTAGTTAATTAAAGGTGCTTTTAACTCTTGTTATACCATGCTTCCTTTGAGGATCACAAAGAGAAATTAGAGCAAAACCTACATTCAAAGGCAAACATCTCTGTTAGCTAACAAGATGTTGACAATGAACTGCAGTTGAAGGTAGAAATGTTGTAAACTGGGCATAAAGTTTGTTTTTTATACTTTTTTTTTTCTTTCTTAGGATAATGGCTGATTTTATAAAAATGATACGTGTTCATTATATTAAAAGCGTAAGAGGGAGGGAATCTCACCACCCAAAATAACAAATTAATTACTCAAAATTTGTATGCCTATCTAGGCATATATGTGGATATAATTTCAGAAGAGTTGGATCATGCCACTTTTTAGTAAAAAACATTTAATTTTACTTACGTTTAACTTGGGGAAGGAGGGACTGAAGTGAAACTAAAGGAACTGCTGAATCAATAAACTTCTTTACAACAAGAAATTAGTTCTTAAAAGTCTCTTCCAAGTTAATAAGAAAGATTATTTAAAAGTTTAAGTTTTGTTATCATGACTTTTAAAAATTGTGTTCTAACTTCAGACAGCAGCATTTGCTTTCCTGATATAAAAGACAAACCAAGTATCAAATTTACTTCAGATAATTTTTCTATTATTGTAACTTCATTTCCTTTTATGGCAGGAGCACCAATTATACTTGTTTTAGCTCTTCTTTTTCTTTCATCTCTGCTTCTGAAGTTTTGGTTTTTAAATAAACTTTAAAATTTCCTCAGTAGTTATTTTAATATTTTCATTTTTCTGCACTGGAAATACCAGTTTTACAGTCATCCACAGTGCTAGGATAAACCTTAACAGGGAAAAATGGACGCATGATCACCAGAGGGTCTGCTAATAGTTATACAGAAAATTGTTATTGGTTCTAGAACTAGATGAAGCTTAAAATATAATTTCTAATGTCAGCTCTCTCCCTTTTACCAATCAGTTGCTAATTAGTATATTACTGTTTCCTCACTCTGCGACACTGAGAGGTTGAAACCTGTTAGAATGAGTTTCTGTTTTACAGAAATAGAAATTGAAGATGGGAGGGCTATGCCCAGAAATTGTCAGAAGCTCTGGACTACCTCTTATTGGTAAAACAGGTAGACAAACATGAGTTAATTTGTAAGGTATTTAAGTTATGTTAGAATACTTGTTCATTGTCAATCTCCACCGTGGGGGAAGTCCATATTAAAATCCAAAGCATTAGAAGCATATTAGAACTAATTCCCTAAGACTTGAACTGATGAGCTTAGACATATATAGTGGGTGAAATAGGTAAAACTTTTGAATTAGCCTGTAAGTATAGTTAGAGATCTGAGAATGTCTGTAATAGTCAGTGCTCTACAGTTAATCTGTACTAGAATATAGGATTATGTTCAATCACATATGCTAAAATATCAGTCCAGTGATATTATACAGTGGATCATTGAGATTTTAAGAATCTGCCAAATATTCACGGGAATTACTATATCACTGGGGAAGTGGGGACTAATGTGTTTGAAACAAAAATATGTAAACTGAGGTACAAGAACACTAGTAGTTTAGAAAAGAGGGTTGAAAGGGCCTCTTGGAAAAGCCAAAATTTGTACTGATCCTTAACGGTTGGATTGATTTAGATTAACAAGGGGGAAGAAGGAAGAAAGTTTGGAGAGGTAGAAAAATAATGAAGAAAATGTGGGCAAAAGGTAAAGGTAGCTATGAATATGGTTGTGCAGGGCAGATTATGACTTCTTCAGACAGAAGTAGGAGCCGTTCTCTTTTCCCACAGGACCTTATGCTACCTCACTTATGACACTGATTTCATGATGATATAATTTACATCTCTCACCTGCTAATACTATTGGACTTCTTTTTTTTTTTACTTTTCTTTTTTCTCTTTATTTCCAAATTTATTGAGACATATTTGACATATTTGAGACATATTTGATATATAACTTATGTAAGTTTAGGGTGTACAATTTGATTATTTGATATATGTATATGTTGCAAAATGATTACCTTAATAAGGTTAACTGACACATTCATCTCTGTTCCTATGAGTTCTTTCTTTTAGATTCCACATATAAGTGAGATCATACACTATTTGTCTAGACGAAATGAAAAGGCAGCCTATGGAATGGGAGAAAGTATTTGCAAATCATATATCTGATGAAGGATTAATATCCAAAATACATAAGGAATTCATACAACTTAATAGCAAAAAACCAAATAACATGATTACTTTTTTTAATCTTCACATAGTTAGGAACTCAACAGATTGAGTCAGCCACCTAAGAGCCTTGAACAGGCCTGATTACACAACAGGAATCAGAAAATTTAACTTTAGCCAACAAAACATACACTAATCTAGTAGACCTTAATAATTTTGATAAAATATGTTTTATTTGCCCATTTTATTGTAAACACAGTTATTAGTCTTGTTTTATTTTCTTTGTAGATGCAACATTTAATGAGTTCAGTGAAGTCTTGAGAGGAGAACATATTTTTTGTTACTGAATACAGGCTAATTTTCATCTTGGTACCCACTGATGTAAATACAGTTGCACAAGAATATATACTCTTGTGTATATTCTCTATTTTTCTTTCTTTCTTTCCTTTTTGTTTCTGGTGTTATCCTCTATAATAAGTTCTTGGTTTAGAGTAGATATCTCAGACACTTTTCCATGGGAACATCATTTTCTCTTTGTGTGTGTGTGAGACAGATATTTAACTTTTGTGTACCATACCTTGTATTCCATGGCTCACATAAACTGTTGGACTTCTTGAGGGTGGGAAATGTCCATGTCTCATTTGCCTTTGTAAACCCAGTCACTCATACATTGTGGGAGGGGAGAGAATTAAGGTTTCAATTCCTACTATGTTGTAGGCTGTTTCTCAAGCATTGGAATATATGTAAATGGAGACAGTGAATCCTTTTTTTCTAAAGCAGATAGATGTTTAAGAACAGTAAAAATAAGACTTGATAAGTAGGGTGATACCAGACTAAGAAGGTTGGAAAATTAGGCATCAAAATTTGAACTTGGTATAGAATTGGTGCTGGTGATCAGTTTGGATCATTTATACCACCTTTGCAACTTGGACTTCAATCCGTGAAAAGCCACTGTACATTCTAGAGCCGGTAAATAATAAACTTCTGGGGGGGGGGGAATACCTAGCACCACTGTACAGAAAATAAAAGCCTATTACTTTTGCTCAGGCATTTGAGTCCCAGTAGACCATGCCTAGCATGGATCTATCCTGGGTAAACTATATTGTCTCAAGAAATCCACCCCACTTACTTTCTCAGAATCTTGGGGAATCATTTTGTTCCCCAAGGGATTGGCCTCTGTCACCAGGTTTACAATACCAAATGACCAAAAAAAAAACCAAAAACAAAACCAAAAAATGGTTTCCAGCAAAAGTAAAGGTCATTCTCTTTCTTTCCCTCATATATTTAGACTCCTTGGCCTGTTTTTCAAGAAGCTCATCTTCCTCCATTCTCCCTTTCCACTGAATATCTGAGGCACTCTAACTATAATGCACAATTGTACACTTAATTGTAAGAACTGACATTTAGTGTCTACCCTGTGCTAGATACATTACTTATGCTATTTCATTAAGTAGAACAAGTCTGAGATTGAAACTGACCCTATCTTTAAAAGTGAGTCAAAGTCACTAACTTTCCAAAGGACACACAGCTAGTAAGTATCAGAGCTGAGATCTGGACACAGGGCAACCTGCTTCTAAGTCGATCTCCCCTCCCCAGAACAGCATGCTGGAAGAGTGGCACTTTGGTTCTTTACATGGCTTCAAATCCATTATTCTGTAGACTGCCACAGAACATTATTTACTTTTTGACCCCTTTCCTCTCTCATCTCGTCCTCCTCTTTATTTTTTTTATTAATTAATTCATTTATTTATTTGTGGCTGCGTTGGGTCTTCGTTGCTGCACACGGGCTTTCTCTAGTGGCGGCGAGCAGGGACTACTCTTCGTTGCGGTGCGCGGGCTTCTCATTGCGGTGGCTTCTCTTGTTGTGGAGCATGGGCTGTAAGCACACGGGCTTCAGTAGTTGTGGTGCACGGGCTTAGTTGCTCCATGGCATGTGGGATCTTCCTGGACCAGGGCTTGAACCTGTGTCCCATGCATTAGCAGGCGGATTCTCAACCACTGCGCCACCAGGGAAGCCCTCATCCTTCTCTTTAAAGTAGCAGGTGGTGCAGTATGAAGAAGTATCGTTCTGATTTTTACTTTTTTCTCTTTTGGACCACATAAACCATTGTTTGTTTTTGCTGAAATAAATGGTACTGTACTTGATGGAGTTATTGTTTGTAGTATCAGGAGACCGAGCACCTCACATCCTGGCATCAGGCTTGGGAACCTCTGGCCCAGTGAATTGGATACTGTAATATTTCTGGTTTTGGCCACTGTTATGTGCAGAATAATTGCCCCAGTAAGTTTATGGTAGTCCTTTTCACAAACAATATGTGAATGTGTAAATAAGTGAACATTGACTGCATTCAGCTAGTTAGCACCTCAAAAGGAAGCAATAACATTCTGAATTTTTCTTGGACATTCTGAATTTTTCTTGGGAATTTTTTCTGAATTTTTCTTGAGCAATAACATTCTGAATTTTTCTTGGGCAATAACATTCTCTTAGTTTTCAAGCTTTTTCTGGTAATAATTATTCTAGGGCTGTCATCTTCAAACCTGTTTGTCAGTTACCCGTACTAAAGATACATTTTACATTACAGTCTGGTACCTACCTCTGAATATGTAAGACAATAGATTTATAAAAATATAGTAGTTCCCTTACTACATGTGGTCTAGTATCGTATTTTGTATTTTATTCTGTTTTATTTAAAAATCCTGGTTGGAACCCATTAAATTTCATCACCCCCTTGAAAAATGCTCTGTTAGAGGATAAACCTGATGTAATCTATGTAGTTCTTCAGAAGCCTCTCTTATTCTCCTCTCCTTTTTGCTCAGATCTTCTCTTTTGCTTCCCTGTATTCTGTAGCCTCACCCAAGTCTGTTTCTCTCCTTTCCTCCTTCTACCCTTCATTTTTCCCCCTTTCTACTCCACTAATGCAAAGCTGAAATGTATTTATGGGGGTTACAATTTTATTTTTCCTAATCTAGATGAATTTAAGTTTTTCGTATCTCTTTGTGTCTTGCAAATTCAAAACAAAACTAAATTACTTCTAACAAGAGTGGCATGTGCAATTTTACCTTCCTTGTAAGTTACTTATTCATAGTAAAAAGTTTCTCACTCTTATGAACTATACCAGCAGTATTAAAAATACTATTGTAATACTTTGAAATTAAAGCAGTACACTTGCTATACTTATTTACTTTTTTGGGTTTGGGTTTTTTTTTTTTTTTTTTAAGGAATAACCTTCTGTGTGTCTGGGCTGTACCTATTTGTGAATGTAACTTTCACTATAATTAGAAACAGCCCTCAATTCTTCTCTATTTATTGAGTCAGTTAATCCTATTCATGCTATTACCTTGAATATCTCTCATGGTTTTTCCTTTCTCTCAATTCTCACTGCTACTATCTTATTCATATTTCTTCTAAGTTATTGCAATTAGCTCCTGGTTAATCTTCCTGAACTCTCTTAGTATATCCTCCTCCACAGTAATATTTTGAAGTAGAAATTGATCTGCCAGTGACTGCTTACAGCGCTCCGGTGGCTTTCAGCCACCTGAGGATGGAGTCTAAATTGCTTGGCATGGCTTTTTATGGCTCTTTGGTGGATCTGCATCCATTCTCTCTTTGGCAGCTATGGGGTCGGTGGGGAGGAAAGTGTGGGGAGAGGCTAATAAAAGATAAGCAGAGCAGGCAGCTCACTGTTTCCACAATATGTCATTATCTGAATCCTTTTGCAAGTGTTTCTTTATCCAGAAGTTCCTTTCTTTTCATTCATTTGTCCTCTAAATCACATCTGAGATATTATTCTAGGGATTTGTTCCAGTAGTTCTCTTGGCACAGATCTCAGTATATTATGTCTGCTTGCATGTGCACCTCCTCCTATGCTGGGAGTTTGTAGACAGGAGAGAGGCATCTTCATTTGCATCTCCCTAGTGTCTGGCCAGGAGGATGTTAGGTGCTGACTATATGGTGAGCAACTAGATGCACATGGACCTTGTTCTCACAGAGCTTTTAGTCTATCAAGGGCTGCAAATGATTAAGCAAATACAATAAAATATGGTAGGAAAAGTGCAAGGTGTTGAAGGCTTCCTCGCCCTAGTAACATTTAAGTTGAACACTAAAGAATGAATAGGAACTAGGCAATAGGTGAAAAAAAGTGAGTAGAAAATTGAGAGGGAAGGAGTAGTCTATAGGTAGGCCTGCAGGGAAGAGCATGTTACAACTGAGAGACAGAAATAACATCCCATGGCTTAGTGTTCAGGTGGCAAGAAATGAAGCTACAGAATATGCAGAAAGCTCAGTCGCGCAGGGCTTTGTAAATAGGATGACCATAGAATTGATCTTCTGAATTGCAAAAATTTTGAGAGGGAAATGGGCGGGGGGATGTATTAATAATTAATATGCCAGGGTAAGAGGCATACACAGATCATCCTAGATGAACTAGAATTCATGGTGAGTTTGAACTTTATCCTAAGAGCATATATGGATTCACTGAAGGACTTTACTTCAAGTAGAGAATTTGATCAGATTTACATTTTAAAAATCATGATAGCTCTGGTGTGGAGAATAAATTGGCAAGGAACTATTGTCATAATTAGACCAAAGGACGTGGTGACTTCAACCAGAAGTGGGAGTGGATTTGAGACAGGTTTAGGAAGTGAAGATTGATTAATCAAATGGGGGCGAGGTCAGAGGTAGGAGTTAAGGATGATACCTGGTTTCTCTTGTTTCAAAGAAGGGCATTACAATTCTCTGATGAAAACAGGCAGGATTGGGGAGGGATGCTGGTCATGAGGTCAAATTTAGACATGTTGGGGCTTCCCTGGTGGCGCAATGGTTGAGAGTCTGCCTGCCAATGCAGGGGACATGGGTTCGAGCCCTGGTCTGGGAAGATCCCACATGCCGCAGAGTGACTGGGCCTGTGAACCACAATTGCTGAGCCTGCGCGTCTGGAGCCTGTGCTCCGCAACAAGAGAGGCTGCGATAGTGAGAGGCCCGCGCACCGCAATGAAGAGTGGCCCCCACTTGCCGCAACTGGAGAAAGCCCTCGCACAGAAACAAGGACCCAACACAGCCATAAATAAATAAATAAATAAATAAATAAATAAATAAATAAATAAATAAATAAATAAATAAATAAATAAATAAATAAATAAATAAGACATGTTGAGTTGGAGAGACCTTTGAAATACTGAAATGGAGATACTCTAGTAGACATGAGTTCAGAGGTATGAATTGGGGGAGGAGATTTGTATATATTTGTGTCTTGTTTGTAATTTTATTTTCCCATTCTTTTTTAAAATTTATTTATTTTATATTTATTTTTGGCTGCGTTGGGTCTTCATTGCTGCGCGAGGGCTTTTCTCTAGTTGCGGCGAGCGGGGGCTACTCTTCGTTGTGGTGTGCGGGCTTCTCATTGTGGTGGCTTCTCTTGTTGCGGAGCATGGCCTCTAGGCGCGCAGGCTTCAGTAGTTGTGGCACGTGGGCTCAGTAGTTGTGGCTCGCGGGCTCTAGAGCGCAGGCTCAGTAGTTGTGGTGCACGGGCTCAGTTGTTCCGCGGCATGTGGGATCTTCCCGGACCAGGGCTCAAACCCATGTCCCCTGCATTGGCAGGCGGGTTCCTTTTTTTTTTTTTTTTTTGTTATATACACAATTTTTTTTTTAACGATAGGGTAGTTCAAAGCAGAAAATCAAAGACGATACTATTTTCAGAGAAAATTTTTAAAAAAAGCAGAATTGAGGTTCTGAATAATTGAGGTAGCATTGAAACTTGAAAGGAAAATCCCTCTCACAAAGTATAATATCATATCATTTAAAAAGCCATTGGTTTTCATACAAGTGTCTATAAACTTAAAGTTACATAAATGCATTTACTTTTTTTTTTAACATCTTTATTGGAGTATAATTGCTTTACAATGTTGTGTTAGTTTCTGTGGTATAACAAAGTGAATCAGCTATATGTATACATATATCCCCATATCCCCTCCCCCTTGCGCCTCCCCTCCCACCCTCCCTACCCCACCCCTATAGGTGGTCACAAAGCACCGAGCTGACATCCCTCTGCTATGCAGCTGCTTCCCACTAGCTAGCTATTTTACATTTGGTAGTGTATATATGTCAGTGCCACTCTCTCACTTCGTCCCAGCTTACCCTTCCCCCTCCCCGTGTCCTCAAGTCCATTCTCTATGTCTGCATCTTTATTCTTGTCCAGGCAGGCGGATTGTTAACCGCTGTGCCACCAGGGAAGTCCTATTATATTTTATTCTGTGTACTTTTATATACTTTTGTCCAAGTTTTTAAAAATGGAATAGTGTTTGGCCATTTGTTTCTGAGTGGCTCCTATAGCTGTAGTTTTCATTTGTTGAGCCTATGCCATTGGCTTTAAGAACATTTTATCTTATTTAATCCTCACAATAACCTTGTGGGTAGGTGGTATTCTCATTTTACAGATATGGTTAGACTCAAAGAATTTAAATAATTTTGCCACGGTTGACATAGTAAGTGGCAGAACAATATTTGAGCCCAGGTTGGTTTAACTCTGATCTCCATAGCTGTTAACCTTTAGACCTTAGGTTGTCTTCAGAGACTACAAAAAGAGACTCAAACTGCTCTCACACTCTTCCTTTTACATTGGCGGTAAGACATACAAACACATGCTTAAGAGTAGGAGGTAAACATTATCTTGCATTGGTGTAATACTTTAAAAATGTTTTAAATGCTTAGTATAATGTCATCAGTTCTCTCTAACAAAGTTTGAGTGGAAGCACTCCCTAACAATTGTGGCGAATGTGATTAAAGAACCAAATGCAGAATCTGCTTGGGTGTGCTATCCCAGAATACTACTCTGGCCTTGGAGGACTTGAGCTGATGTTCACCAGCTGCTAAAGCTAGTATTGTGTAATGTTTAGAGGAGTGGATAGTTCTGCTAGAATATGTTATAATGTGTAAGCTCTGTTTGCTTTATAATAGACAACTCCCTGTACTGGATCCTGAATCGATGAAGTCAGAGATCTGTGCTTCCTTGTCAGCAGGTAAAATTTGACATTTTCAGAATGTGTAATATTGAAGTATTTTTATATCTCTATTTAGGCATAGTCAGAATGAATTCATTAAAATAGGAAGCTTTTCATTTTAGAGTCTGTCAACCGTGTTTTACAGTTTGTCAGTTTTCCTCAGTTTTGCCTGGTTGGCAGATCAGATTTTGAGAAATTTTCCAGTTGATTATTTAATAAATAACTTTGTTAGGCTTTATCTACAAAAGATAATTGACCTTAGCAATTTTTGTAGTCTCATTTTTGAAATTGAAATATATATTTAAGCTTTACCACATTTTAAATCTGAGTCCTTTTTAATATTTTTTTAATAATAGCTAATCCTAAGTTTAAATAACTGAATCTTTACAGGAAATAATTTGAAAGTTAATTTCAAAAACTTTCAAGTTTTAAAAATATATTGAAAAATAGCTGGACATGATCAAGAAAGATTCTTAAATTTATCTTTATGTCTCAATTTTGTCTTACTGCCAATTCTTTTTATACCATGTAATGGAGTTATTTTGATAGAGAGGGAGGAATAAATGTATAATTTGCTGAAAATGCTGCTTCATATTTGTCACATTGGACTTTAAAAGAGTCTCTGAATTCTAACTCATTTTTAGAACAATCTTTAAATGACTTGGTTATTTTGTCATTTAAAGTTTCTACAGTTGAATATTATTTCTTTTCAGCAAGTGAGATAAAACATGATTCCAAAGGTGCAAACATTTCCTTAGGTGAAGTTGCTAATGAGACTTCTTCAAATGAAAAACTGGGAGACGTCAGTGAACACACAAAAAGTTCAGACTTGGATGAAAAGGTACTAGGGAATCTTTTGCATTTTCGTATTTCTTGGTCCAGATAGTGGTAAATACAGAAGTCCATCTTAGCAGTGCTGTCAGGTGACAAGGGAATGGCCTTTTTGTTGAGTAAAGAGTCACATCATTCTGGCCATGGGACATACTGCTTGATGCTTGCCGTAAGCACAGTATTAACAGAGTTTCACTTGTCTGGGAAAATGGGGTGTGCTGTTTAATTATATATTTAGCTTTTTAGAATCCTAAAGTTCTTCTCAAACCTATGTAAATCTTTCTAAATTGTTACATATCTTCCTGCCTCACTAAGTACAAAGTACTGAATATCATTTGATCTTCTTTGAAGTTTTAGAATATCATAGTGCCTGCGTGCTATGAATGCAAGCATCAGTTATTCGACCACAGGTGTAGAAGGCATAGGAATCGGAGCTAAACCTAACTTGATGTTGGAACATACCACTGGTGTATGATATGGAGAAAATTTGGGGTATCAGTTATCTGCCAGATGTGTATGATTGTCTTAACCTTTTGAATAATTTAGTTGACTCCTAGACAACTATTTCATGTTTTCTTCTTTCTCCTTATTCCTCCTCATTTGTCCTCATTGCTAACAACCTTGTTTCCTACTTTACCAAGAAAATTGAAATAATTGGAAAAGAACTTCCTAAGTTCCTACCAATACATTAGGCCACCTACCTGCACCTGTTCCCAAAACTTCAGCTTCACTTCTGTTACACTGGGTGAACAGACCAAGACTATTCCCTTCAGCTGTGTGCTAGAATCCATCTCTTCCCTCTCTTAAAATACATTCCAGTAACTCTCCTTTCATTACTGGATCATTCTCTTCAACATAAGCATGCTTTTCTCCCATCTTCAAACAAAACCAAAAATACACTTTCATGGTCCCATTTTCCTTTTCACCTGTTGTCCTATTTCTCCAAAGACTTGTCTAGACCCTCTATCCCCAGTTTCTCTCCTCCAGTTCCAAAGATACTCACCTTCACCTCCACCAAAACTACCTGTCTTAAACTCTCCAGTGACCTGCTCGTTGCTGAATCTAATAGACATAGTTCAGTCTTAATCTTTCTTAACCTATCACCAGTATTTAACAGTTGATCACACTTTCCTTGAAACATTTTTTTCACATGGCTTTCAGGTTAAACATGCATGCCTAGTGTCCTGTCTGTCTGCAACTTCCCAGTTGGTTTCGCTGGTCTCTCCTGATCTCCCTGACCTCTACATGTTGGAGCGACCCAGTGCCTAGACCAGGAGTCTGTTCTTTTTTCCTATCTAGATTTGCTCCTTAGATGGTCTCATCCAACCTCATTGCATTGAATGCCATCTGTGTGCTAAGACTCTCAAATTGATATCTCCAGCTTGAACTTCGTCTCTGAGCTGCAGACCTTTCTCTCTAGTTGCCTACTTGATTTTTCCACTTGGATGTCCAGTTACACTTCTCAAACTTAACGTGTCCAAAACTGACCTCCTGTTAGATGTCCCCTACCCTACCACAAACCAGCTGTTCCTGTAATTTTCCCCTTTTCTATTAAAGGCAACTCCATCCTTTATAAGTTATTTAGGCTCAAAAACCTTGGATTTCCTTACTTTCTTTTTCTCTCACTCCATATCCAGACTGTAAGGAAATCCTGCTGGCCTTAGCTTCAGATGATGTCTGGAAATTATTCACTTTTCATCACTCCCACACATACCACACAGGCCCAGGCCCAGGCCCCGCCTAATATCATCTCCTGCCTGCATTACTGCAGTGGTCTCCTAACATTTCTCCAGCTTCTGATATTGTCCTCTTGTAGTTTATTCTCAACATAGCATAAACTAGATCATGTTATTCTTCTACTTCAAACTCTCCAGTGGCTTTTAATATTCATATTCCTTACTGTGACCTACATGACCCTTTATCTGTTCCCCCTACCCCTCCCCTCCGTTGTTACCTCTCTGATCTCTTTGACTACTCTCCTTATCCATTTTACTCTGACCACATTAGCCTCCTTGCTGTTCTTGGAACAAACCAGGCTTTCTCCCACTTCACGGCCTTTGCCCTTGCCATTTTATCTCCTAAAAAAAAAAAAAAAAAGATACAGCTTACTTTCTTATTTCCTTCACATCTTTACTCAAATTTCATGTTCTCAGAGAGACCTCCTCTAGCCATCCAACCTAAAATTCCAGTATTCTCCATTCTGTCAACATTTCATATCCCCCTTTCTTGTACTTATCATGATATAACATACTTTACATTTACTTATTTATGTTTACCTCTGTCTCTTCCTGCTAGAATGAAACTCCATGAAGGCAAAGATTTTTGTCCATTTTGCTCACAAATGAATCTTTAGCACCTAGAGCAGTGGCTGATGCAGAGTAATAACACAAATGATTGGGTTTTTTTGGCCGCCCCGCACGGCATGCAGGATATTAGTTCCCCGACCAGGGATCAAACCTGTGTGCGCTGCAATGGAAGTGCAGAATCTTAACCACTGGATTGCCAGGGAAGTCCCAAATGGTTGTTGAATGAATATTGGATGTGAACCTCATTTGAAAATAGTCTTTAGGGACTTCCCTGGAGGTCCAGTAGTTAGGACTTCGCCTTCCAATGCAAGGGGTGCAGGTTCGATCCCTGGTTGGGGAACTAAGATCCCACATGCCTCGGGACCAAAAACTCAAAACATAAAACAGAAGCAATATTGTAACAAATTCAATAAAGACTTTAAAAAATGGTCCACATCAAAAAAAAATAGTCTTTAAGTGTTAGAAGTGTCCTATAGCATGAATAAAAATATCACAAAGTACTTGCTTAATGGTTTGATGATAACAGCCAGTATGTATTGAGCCTTTATTAAATGCCAGCCAGCCAGTGCTAGAGATTTAGCACTGGTTATATCTTATCCCTATGATATAAGGAGGTGCTGTTCAGGAGTTCCCAAAACCACCCTCAGGTTCAGTGATTTGCTAGAAGGACTCACAGAGGTCAGCAAAGCTGTTATTGTAACTCAAGGTTACAGTTTATTTCAGTGAAAGAATACAGATTAAAGTCAGCAAAAGAAAGAGTCACATAGGGCAGAGCACAGGAGAAACTGAGTACAAGCTTCCAGTTTTTCTCTCCCAATAGAGGCACGTGAACACTGCTTGCTTCTCCCAGGAGTGATGTATGACAGAAACAGAATATTGCCAGCCAGGGACTTGCCTGAAGCTTGGTCAGGGTTTTTATTGGGGTCAGTCACATAGGCATGGTTGACCACCTGCGTGGCTGACCTCAGTCACTCAGTCTCCAGTCCCTCCAGAGGTCAAGCTGATACCACATGGCTCAAGGACCCCGTCATAAATCACAAAGACTTTCTGGAGTGGCCCAAGGCCTCTACCATAAATTACACTGTTAGCTTACACTATCTGTTGTGATCCCAGACACCCAGGTAAACAAAGACACACAATCAGGCAGCATATTCCAAGGGCTTAGAAGTTACCTTCTAGGAGCAGGTCACAGGCCATTCCTTTAACAAAGGCATATGGACAACCCAGATTTACTGAGTTAACCCTTTACTGCACATGAAGTGTGTACTGCTATTTCCCTTTGCAGATGAAAAAACTGAGACTTAGTATCTTGTCCAGGGTCACACAGTAGAATCCCTTGACTCTATAGCAGGGGTCAGCAAACCTTTTCTTTAAGACTAGATAGTAAATACTTGTCTGGCTTTGTGGGCCATATGGTTGCTGTCCTAGCTACTCAGCTCTGTTATTGTAAGGAGAAAGAAGCCATAGACAGTATGTAAACAAATGTCAATTGCTGTGTTCAAATAAAACTTTATTTACAAAAACAGGCAGCCTGCAGGCTATAGCTTGCCAACCTTTGCTCTAAAGCATTAAAAAATAAAGTTTGTACTCTATTCTACTTAAAGCAGAAGAGAAGACTTTTTGCTTTCAATTCTGCAAGGATAGATTTTAAGAGACGTTTGCCAGAATTCACTGAGTTCTTAACACTAAATATTTAAAGGTGTAGACTATTTTCAATATTAGCTCTTTTAAAAATAATCCCCAAAATCATTTAGCTGCTTCCTAGTGTGGTACTACTTTTTGGATTTGTTTAAGGGAAGGGGAATGATACTTTTATCTTTCTGATACCATGGTAAGCTTCAAAGTAGCAACTCTTTAGAAAATATTGATACATGACCCTGTCAGTAATATTTGTCTTTAAAATATCTGGCCCCCAAATTTGGGAATTAACAAACTTTATCCATCTCTCACCTTATATTTTAGGAACTTTAGAGGGTAAATAGGTTGATTTATAGGACATATGTCTAGCCTGCCACTTTTCTGCTTTTATGTATGGTTTTCTGTGAATTTTTAGAAATGCTTCCTTACTGATCTTTTACATATATATATATTTCTGTCTTTTCCACAGACCTTGTTTTTTCTTTCTCTTGTATATCAGTTATACCCAGAATCCATATATAACAATTTTTAGATTTACCATGGTAGTAGTTGCTTAATGATTCTAGTTTTGAGCCCCAGATAGTTGAAATGCTAGTGTACTTTTTAATTTTTATTTTGAAACAATTGTAAATTCACAGAAAGTTGCAAAAGTAGTTTTCCTCCATGATTACATCTTAAAGCACAATATCAGAAGCAGAAATTTGGTATTAGTACAATGAGTGTATGTAGTTCTGTGTATATTATCAAGTGTGCAGATTTTTGTAGCCACCACTGCAATCAAGATAATTATGCCATCACTACAAAGATATTCCTTATGCTACCCCTTTGTCACACATCCCTCCCTACCCCTAACTTCCATAACCTTAGTAACCATTAATATGTTTTCCGTCTCTGTAACTTTGGTATTTTGAAATAAATGCCCAGGTTTGCAGTTGCTGGGCTGTCTGGTAGTTGCATGCGTAGGTTTTAACTTGGGTGGACTTGGCCTCCAGGTTACTCCCCCTGTGGTAGTAGGCAGTTGAAATGTTTATTCAGTTCGTTTAGTGTCATCTGGGTTGTTTGGAGTCTACCTTACAAAGGTGTAGTTCAAGGGTCAGCTAGAAATTTGGACCAAGTTTAAAGCAGATTTGGGGGCTTTCTCTCTTAGGCTCTCCCGTTTCCAGGATTCCCAGCCTCACTTCCCAGTTTCTGACTTTGCCCTGTACTCTGTCTTCTGGTTCTTTGTGTCAGTATGGCAAATTTTTAGCCTTCCCCAGTGGTTCCAACCAATTAAGGCCTCTCTTTAAGAATAAATCCATAAAAACAGGACTGTTACCCAGTGTCATTCCCTCTTTCCCTCCAGATTCTGCCTACTTTTCATACCTTTCCAGTGTTTTCAGGCAGAGTTTTTTTTTATAGTTCATCTGAGAGTTACAGTTGTTACCTGAAGAAGGATTAGCCCAATAAGAGATACTTATTTGCCATTTCTCAAACTGGACCTATTGTGTCTTCTTTTTAATTTTATACAAATGACAGCTTATCATTCTTTGTCTTTTTTTAACTTAATGTATAATGGAGATTGTTTCCTTTCCATATATGTAATGATACTTTGTTTTTACAATTATATAATTATCCACTATATGGGTATACTCTATTCAACAAGTTACAGTGTTGATGGACACTTGGTTTGTTCCCATTTTTTGCTATTTTAACATTGTTGCATTATGCATCCTTGAGCATAAGGCATTTTGCATATGTGCAAGCATTTTTGGATTAATTCTTAGAAGTAGAATTTTCAGATTGCCCTACATAGAGATTGCTTTGATTTATGCTTCCATCAACATTGTATGGGAATGACAGTTTTCTCCCCCACACACTCACCAACTCAGTATTAAAATTTTTTTATTTTTGTCCATCTGTACATTTTTACAAATGACTTTTCATTTGCTTTTCTCTTATGAGTCTAGTTAAGCATCTTTTAGTATGTGTAAAAGCCATTTACATTTTCTTCTGTGAACTTCTTTTTTACATCCTTTGCCCATTTTTCTTTTGGGATTTTGATCTTTTTTTATTTGCAGGAACTTTACATATATTAAGCATATTTGTTCTTTGTCATATGTGGCCATACTTTTTCCTGTTTTTTCATTTGTGTTTGACTTGGTTTAGGAGCTTTTTACCTTGAAGGAGCTTTTTATTTTTATTTAGTCAAATGTATGTGTTTTCTGTTGTTGTTGTTGTTGTTTTAATTTATTTATTTATTTATTTTTGGCTGTGTTGGGTCTTCGTTTCTGTGCAAGGGCTTTCTCTAGTTGCGGCGAGTGGGGGCCACTCTTCATCGCGGTGCGCGGGCCTCTCACTATCGCAGCCTCTCCTGTTGCGGAGCACAGGCTCCGAACGCGCAGGCTCAGTAGTTGTGGCTCATGGGCCCAGTTGCTCCGCGGCATGTGGGATCTTCCCAGACCAGGGCTCGAACCCGTGTCCCCTGCATTGGCAGGCAGATTCTCAACCACTGCGCCACCAGGGAAACCCCTCAAATGTATGTTTTATTTTATGATATTTGAGTTATGAGTTGTATTTAGAGAAACCCTTCCCTGTTTCTGGATTAAAAATGTTCACCTGTATCTTTTTCTAGTGCTTTTTTGGTGTTATTTATTATGTTTACATTTTTTATCAATATAAATCTAAATTTTATCTTGGAAGAAAAAATGTAGAAACAATGTAACCTTTCTGTTCTTATTTTGACAGGTGACTTTTGTCATCTTAGCATATGAAAATATTTTAAATGTTTGTATTCAAACCTACTGATACCGTAATTCATGGTTTCTGCCTTTGGTGTCAGCTTAGGCTTTCTCCAGCCTCCAAATTATATAACTACTCACCTTTATTTTATTTTTGATACTTTCAGTATTTTTTATATTTAAATCTTTAATGAACCTAAAGTATTTTGACATATGGTGAATTGGTACCAAGCTTTTTTCCATCCAGTCAGCTAGCCTGTTGTTGTATTACTATTTATTGAATCATTACCTCACAAATTTCAAATGCCATCTTTAATAGTTTCAATTTTCATGTATAGAATGATTCTTTTACTTGTCTTTTATTTCATTAATTGCTCAGGTCCTGTACCAATTCCATACAGTCAATTACTTGAAAAATAAAAACAGGAAGGCTTGCTTTAAAAGATACTAACCTGTATTATAAATCTAAAATATTTTTGGCTATTCTTATATTCTTCTAAGAACTTTAAACACACATTGTAAAGTAATTTTTTAAACGTATAAATTAATTTGCAGGCAATTAATATTTTTTACCTTTAACATTCTCATCCAGGAACATGGTATATCTTTCTATTTGCTAGTGTTTCACGTTACTCAGTTGATTTTTATAGTTACAATAGTATATATAGTGTGTACCATTATTGTAAAATATGATTATGTACTTCAAAAAGACTAGAAAGATATAAAGTAAGATATTAAGTGGTTATCTCTGGCTGCCCAAATGATGGGTGATTTGGGGTATTTATTTTCTTGGTGCCTGTTTTTTCAAAGGTCTAGTATGTATAATTTTCTTACAGAGAATCACAATTCCCAAAACACTAATTACTAATTGTAAAGTGCTTTAAGTGTAGCAATGTTTTAAATACATATAAATATTTCTAATGAAAAATACATTTATGTTGGTAAATACCACCTAAAAATAAAAATCACTCAAAGCTGTTTTTTTCTGAATAAAAAGAAATATAACTTTAATTGTCCAAAATAATTTGAAATGGTGGCTTGCATAATTAAAGGTGACATCAAAAACTGGGAAAAATGTATTGATATATATTAGCTTTTCTCAACAGCAGAAATTTTAAAATCAGTGTTCATATTTTAAATAATGTAGAGTAGAATTATTTTCCTGCTTGACCATGAGCTAGTCGTTTAATTAACATCTAGTACATTCTGATCTGGTAAGCCTCATAGCCTAATATGGAATGCAGAGATAGTCACTTATACTATTTAACCATAATCTCTTCACAGTGTAGATTTTTGGACAAGGTGACTATTCAAGAAGAAAAAGAAGATATTTATGAAGTTTGCAAAAGGTCTGTAACATAATTTTAAATTACATAATGTTAAAATAGTCATTCATGTAATTTGTATCTTGAGCATATTTTTCATTCTCTCCTGTATATACTTGGGCTACTATGCCGTAAACAATACATGGGTATTATTTAATTAATGTGTCAGGTGTATACAGATGTCAGGGGTATTGTAAGTTACCTTAAAGCTATCACTAAGTGTTTGGAGCCATTAAAATATTTTTTGAGGGAGGAATGAGGAATAGTGATAAAAGAAAAAAAGATGTTTATGTGACTTCAATGAAGGTAAGACTAGCTGAAATCAGATGAACATTGCAGTTTGCAGGTATCTTCTATGTCTGCAGCGATTAGTACTGAGAGCTACAGTACACTCACTGGAACATATACAGATACCAAATTTAGATTTAGAGGACACCTTGGAGGTCATTTGATCCACACCCCACACCTGTTTTGCTGTTGAGGCAAGGCACAGTCAGGTCAGGTGGCAAATATGTTCAAGTTCTTTTATGTTAAGACAGTGTTTTTCAAAGTGTGGTCCTTGGAGCAGCTGCATCATGTGGGAACTTGTAAGAAATGTAAATTATTTGTTCCCACCCCTGACCTACTGAATCAGAAACTCAGGAAATGGGGCCCATCAATCTGTGTTTCAACAAGGTCACCAACTAATCCTGCTACATGTTCAAGTTTGAGAACCATTACGTTAAAGAAAAGCCTAGGTAAGAATTAGATTGGCATAGAAGCCCGTATGGTTCATGCCCACTTGAAGATCTTAAAAAGAAAATGTGACAAGGTTAACTTTTTTTTTCCTATTAAAAACATTTTGCTTACAAGCTAAATAGTTGCAACCTGCAGAGTTTTGTCATCACCTTGGCTCTGCCATAATGACCAGGAGTGTGACGTTGGGTAAGTCACCACATTACCCAATCAGAATAAAAGAATTTTTCTAGATAATCTTTTCCATCTATAAAACTCCATAATTCATATTTGTTTGTTTTATGTTACTGCTTTTATTTTGTTTTATTTGGAGTGGGGGTATGATAATTGCACATATCAATGATATCCCAAGTTGGGGAGAGAAGCAAATATTTTTATTTTGTGTGAAATTATTGAACTCCCGTCAATGCTACTAGGTTTCAACTGTTATAAGCATTGGCCCCTTTTCTTACTATTTTTACTCTCCGCTGGCCAAGGGAACCCCAGGTGAAAAAGCTTTATTAGAACTGTGTTTAAAGTAAAATACTGTAGTATCTGAATGAGGGTATAAGTCTTTCTCCGAAAAAGTAAATTCATTTATATCTGATAGCTCTGAGGTAATTTCCACCCTCCCCCTTGCTTAAGTTATTTATTTTTCTAGGTAAGTGACCTCCAAATTAAGGTGGTTTTTTTTAATTGGCTATATAGGATCTCACGTATTAGAACACAGTCAAAGCTGTTTAAATCAGTAGCCTAGAACAATACATTTCTTATACCTTCTTCCCAAAGGAAGTTCTCAAGAACTTGTATAAATTTATTATATATACATGTCCTGAAGAATAACTTGCAATTCATTTATTTTATTGCACTATTAATAGAATCATTGCCTGATCTTTTCTGGATTTGGATGCTAGTCCAGTTCCTGCTCAAACCTTTTGTCTGACATGATCAGAAATACTTTGCTCTAGTTTTAACCCCACCACCCCACTTCTACCCATACCCTAGCCATTTAACAAGTATCAGTTTTCTAGTTAAGAAGGCAGGAACAACCTATTGAAAATACTGAAGAATCATAGTATATGATGGTAGTACACAGCATAGTATGTAGAATACATCAATACTATCGTTAGGATGTGTTTCTACTTATTTGATTCTCATTACTTTATGTTTTTAGAATAAATTTAAATTCTGATTTTGGTTTTTCTGCTCACACAGCAGTGATTCTAAAAATACAGAGAATGTGGTTGGTGAATGTCAGTTGGCAGCGCTGGGCCCCAAACCTCTGTGCTTATCAGTGCCAGTGCCACGTTTGAATCTAAGTGCTCATCAGGAAGACACGTTACTGAAGCCCTGGATGAATGGTACAATTTTCTTAGTAAAATTCTGTTGGCTTTTGATAATATAGAAATGATACAGGAGATTTTTCCACCCGAAACAAAAAAGTTAAGAAAACAATTGAGTGAATTCCCTGGCGGCAGTCCAGTGGTTAGGACTCTGCACATCCACTGCAGGGGGCACGAGCTAAATCCCTGGTCAGTGAACTAAGATCCCACAAGCTGTGTGGCAGGGCCCAAAATAAAAAAGAGAAGAAAAAAATTGAAACAAGTATAGGATATGCTAAGATTAGAAGGTTTGTGTACCTTTAGTTAGTACTTTTGATGGAACAACTTCTGAGATATCTATATTTATGTGATAGTGGTAGTATAGGTAAATTATAGTCTATACCTAAAATATTCATATTTTAAGTGAGTGTTTTAGAAATTTAGAATGTAGTTTAGAATTTGTGTCTTTTTTTTTTTTTTAATTTTATAGCTACTTTATTTATTTATTTATTTATTTATTTTTGGCTGTGTTGGGTCTTCGGTTCGTGCGAGGGCTTTCTCTAGTTGCGGCAAGCGGGGGCCACTCTTCATCGCGGTGCGGGGACCGCTCTTCATCGCGGTGCGCGGGCCTTTCACTATCGCGGCCCCTCCCGTTGCGGGGCACAGGCTCCAGATGCGCAGGCTCAGTAGTTGTGGCTCACGGGCCCAGCTGCTCCGTGGCATGTGGGATCTTCCCAGACCAGGGCTCGAACCCGTGTCCCCTGCATTAGCAGGCAGATTCTCAACCACTGCGCCACCAGGGAAGCCCCTGTGTCTTTTTTTGATAATTCATAATGCTGTGAAAAAATAAACTAGATTGAAGAATTAATTTAGAAACAGTAAAATCCTCTTGTGTATGTAGCTCACACCTAACTCTTCTGGACCTCCCATTACTGACTTCATGCTGCCTGGTGTTGTGTACTATAGCAGCAAGCCCATGATGATCACATGTTTTATCTTAAAAAGCTTTACAGGTTTCATAATGAAAAGTACTGCAAAGCTATGCAGCAAAAACGTCAGCTTGTCCCAAATTATATCTGGATGCTGCCAAAATGAAAAATGAAATTACTTAAGATAAAAAACATTTTTGTGTTATCTTTAGAAAACATAATTTTTAAATGTCCTAATTCTCATTTTAAAAGACTAACATTAAGGGATAATGATCCCTGGTATAATAGTCAGCTCGGGCTGCCATAACAAAATGCCACAGACTGGGTGGCTTAAACAACAGATATTCATTTCACACAGTTCTGGAAGCTAGAAGTCCAAGATCAAGTTTCTGGTAGAGTTCAGTTTCTGGCTGTCTTCCTGGCTTACAGACGGCAGCCTTTTCACTAAGTCCTCACATGGCCTTTCCTTGGTGCATGTGCATGGGGGGAGAGAGAGAGAGAGAGAAAGCTCTCTGGTGTCTCTTATAAAGACATTGATTCTATCAGATCAGGGCCTCATTTTTACAACCCCATTTAACCTTAATTACTTCTGCAAAAGGCCCTAACTCCAAATACAGTCACTTTGGGGGTTAAGGCTTCAATTTATGAATTGGGGGGAGACACAGTCGATCCATAGCACCTGGGTTTCTCAGTAGTTTTCTTCCCTAAGAAAGGTTTATTGTGTGTAATATTTGTCTGTTTAACTTAGACAATCATTTGAATGTAGTACTCAATTCTGCTATGTAAGGCTTTTAAGAAAGCATCTTTAGCTTATAATGAATTTAAAATGTTAAGTTCAGATCTAGACATCCTTAAGGAACACCTAAGATGTAAATTACTGTATATTTCACAGGAACATACTACAGCAACAGTCCTTGAACTGAGCACAAGTCCAAAGTGAAATATTAAAGCAGATAGTAGTAGTCATCTGTTTGATCGTTATGAAAGGAATAAGTTGTAATATATTGGAATGTAATCTTATTCTTAATCATTTCTAGATTTCAGATTTCCAGGAAAACATTCTCTTCTAAAGCTGCAGGATCCTGAAATTTGTGGAATATTTAAGAGGGAAAAAAATGTAGGGGTAAGCGCCCCATTTAAAAAAATAATGATAATCTTATAAGCTTGTACTTTGGGGCTTTCTGATTAATTTCCCTATCATAATTTAAGCAGTTCTGGACATTTTATGGATTTTAAATGGGAGTTGGTGGTAAGGGACGGAAAATGGGTAGCGATTCAGAGGATATTCACAAACAGTATAACAGGTTTAAGGCAGAAGGGTGGGGAATGGGATATCCAAAACAGAAAATACAGGATGAATAGTTCCCTGTGATGGAGAAAGCTAGTGATATAAAGCAATTGACAGGAAAAGCCTGTTGTAAAAAGCTTTCACTCATTGCCTTTTTCCGTTAATCAGAAAAGCTAAGGAAATTTTTGGTTCTAATAAATGCATCTGAAATATGCATATTATTACAGAATTAACTTTTTATACAAGTTAAAAGGGCAGGCACATGAGAAGGAGAAGGGAAAGTATAAACTTTTAAAACCACGTAAAGTAAAATGGTAGTAACTTTGATGAAATATAAAAGTTTTACACTAAAGGAAATTGCAGAAATTCAGACAAATAACTTTAAATTGATTTTTTTTATAATTTTTAAAAATATAAATTGTTTGGAGTTACTTTTTATCAAGTCAGCAAACAATTTATCGTGATACTTTTTTGGATGTATAATATTTCTGGTTGTTTCAAATACTTTCTCACTTGATTGCAGTAAGTGTTTTACAATTAACACAGAAAGGGAATTTGTCTAATTTTCTAGGTGTTCCAGAAGCCCCTAGGGTTGATGATACCCCATAGATATTGCAAATTTCATTTTAATACATTACGTGGCTGTGAGCGATCACAGTGCAAGTTTGCTCACGTGCCTGAGCAAGGGGATGAAAAGGTAAAATATGTTAAGTCTTTGAAGTAGAGATTGTTTTAATAACCATCTCAGTCATATGTTTTAATTCAGATTTTCATCAACTCCTAATATATGAGCTTTGCCTGATTTTGTGCTTTACATAAATGGAATCATACAATTTGTATTCTTTTGTTTCTGGCTGCTTTTGCTCAACATTTTTGAGATTCATCTGTACTTTTTTACTTAATTGTAGATGTTTCTTTCTCATTGCTGTATAATATTAAATATTCCATTGTATGAGTATATCAAAATGTTTTTTGTTGATAAATACTGCTTTTGCTGGGTGGTTTCTAAATTTGGTAAATACAGTAGTGTTCTGCATGTCTTTTGGTGAACATACGAACACATTCTGATGGGTTATACTTAAAACTGGAATTATTGGGTCAAAGGGTCTACATATATTCAACTTTAGTAGATACTGCCAGACAGATTTCCAAAGTGGTTTACCAAGTTACACTCTAACCAGCAATGTTTGAGAGTTCTGGTTGCTTTACATCCTCACCAGCTCTTGGTGTTATCAGCCTTTTAATTTAAGCCATTCTAGTGGGTGGGGAGTGATACCTTCCCTGGTGATTGATGAAGCTGAGCATCTTTCAAAATGTTTGTTGGGTGTTTGAATATCCCCTTTCTGTAAATATCTAAATATTTTGCCTATATTCTAGAGGATTATCTTTTTCTTGTCCATCTTAAGAATTCTTTATATATTCTGGATGCAAATTCTTTGTTGGATATACGTATTGCAAATAACTTTTACTACTTTACAAGTTGCCTTTTCACCCTTTTATTTTTTTAATTTTTTTGGAGTATAGTTGATTTACAATGTTGTGTTAGTTTCATGTGTACAGCAAAGTAAATCCGTTATATACATATATCCACTCTTTTTTAGATTCTTTTCACATATAGGTCATTACAGAGTATTGAGTAGAGTTCCCTGTGCTGTACAGTAGGTCCTTATTAGTTATCTATTTTATATATAGTAGTATGTATATGTCAATCCCAATCTCCCAATTTATCCCTTCCCCTCCCCTTTTCCCCCTGGTAAACCATAAGTTTGTTTTCTACATCTGTGACTCTATTTCTATTTTGTAAATAAGTTCATTTGTACCATTTATTTAGATTCCACATATAAGAAATATCATATATTTGTCTTTCTCTTTCTGACTTACTTCACTTAGTATGATCATCTCTAGTTGCATCCATCTTGCTGCAAACAGCATTATTTCATTCTTTTTTATGGCTGAGTAATATTCCATTGTATATATGTACCACATCTTCTTTATCCACTCCTCTGTCATTGGACATTTAGATTGCTTCCATGTCTTGGCTATTGTAAATAATGCTGCAATGAATGTTGGGGTGCATGTATTTTTTCAATTTATGATTTTCTCCAGGTATATGCCCAAGAGGGGGATTGCTGGATCATATGGTAGTTCTATATTTAGTTTTTTAAGGAACCTCCATACTGTGCTCCATAATGGTACCAATTTCCATTCCACCAACAGGCCTTTTCACCCTTTTATTTTATGTATTTATTTATTTATTTATTTTTGCTTAGTTAAATCTCTAATTTTATTTTAACATCTTTATTGGAGTATAATTGCTTTACATTGTTGTGTTAGTTGCTGCTATATAACACAGTGAATCACCTATACGTACACATATATCCCCATATCCCCTCCCTCTTGCATCTCCCTCCCACCCTCCCTATCCCACCCCTCTAGGTGGTCGCAAAGCACTGAGCTGATCTCCCTGTGCTATGCAGCTGCTTCCCACTAGCTATCTGTTTTACATTTGGTAGTGTATATATGTCACTGCCACTCTCTCACTTCGTCTCAGCTTACCCTTCACCCTCCCTGTGTCCTCAAGTCCATTCTCTATGTCTGTGTCTTTATTCCTGTCCTGCCCCTAGGTTCTTCAGAACCATTTTTTTTAGATTCCATATATATGTGTTGGCATACGGTATTTGTTTTTCTCTTTCTGACTTACTTCACTCTGTATGACAGACTCTGTCCATCCACCTCACTACAAATAACTCAATTTCGTTTCTTTTTATGGCTGAGTAATACTCCATTATATATGTGCCACATCTTCTTTATCCATTCATCTGTCGATGGACACTTAGGTTGCTTCCATGTCCTGGCTATTGTAAATAGAGCTTCAGTGAACATTGTGGTACATGACTCTTTTTGAATTATGGTTTTCTCAGGGTATATGCCCAGTAGTGGGATTGCTGGGTCATATGGTAGCTCTATTTTTAGTTTTTTAAGGAACCTCCATACTGTTCTCCATAGCGGCTGTATCAATTTACATTCCTACCAACAGTGCAAGAGGGTTCCCTTTTCTCCACACCCTCTCCAGCGTTGATTGATTGTAGATTTTTTGATGATGCCCATTCTGACCAGCGTGAGGTGATACCTCATTGTAGTTTTGATTTGCTTTTCTCTAATGATTAGTGATGTTGAGCATCCTTTCATGTGTTTGTTGGCAATCTGTATATCTTCTTTGGAGAAATGTCTATTTAGGTCTTCTGCCCATTTTTGGATTGGGTTGTTTGTTTTTTTGATATTGAGCTGCATGAGCTGCTTGTATATTTTGGAGCTTAATCCTTTGTCAGTTGCTTTGTTTGCAAATATTTTCTCCCATTCTGAGGGTTGTCTTTTGGTCTTGTGTATGGTTTCCTTTGCTGTGCAAAAGCTTTTAAGTTTCATTAGGTCCCATTTGTTTATTTTTGTTTTTATTTCCATTTCTCTAGGAGGTGGGTCAAACTTTTCACCCTTTTAAAAGTGTCTTTGGTAAACAAAATTATTAATCTTTATATAGTCCAATCTTATCCATTTTTTCCCTTTTATGGTGTTGACTTTTTACATGCTGTTGAAGAAAGCTTTGCCAAGATCATGAAGATGTTCTTTTATGTTTTTCCTTTAAAAGTTTTCTTGTCTGATATTTACATTTAGAACTATAAGCCATCTAGAATTAATTTTTGTTTAGGATGTGAGAAGGTCTAGATATATATTTTTTCCCATGTGGATCTCCAGGTGACCCAAAACCATCCTTTCCCCCACTGCACTGCAGTATCACCATGTCATAAATCAGCTGATTGTGTATGAGTGGGTCTATTTATAGGATATCTGTTCTAATCCATTGGTCCATGTGTTTCTCCTTATACCAGTAAAATATATCCTCCCTTCCCCAGTTGATTGCTAATCTTGACTCTGTTTCCTAGACTATTTCTTTGACAGAGATTCTCTGAATAAGATTTTTGTAATGAATTCAGTGTACATTTCAAATCTTAGTTAACCTAACATCAGCTTCTTTATTCCGTTGCTTTCAATTGACTTAAAAAAATTGGAATAAGCAAAAAGATAGGACTGAAATTTGTGTAGATCTTACGAAATATAAAAAGGTAATTTTACATTTTTTGTGACTTTTATAGGTTTGTATGGATGTGTTTAAGAAATATATAAGTATCAACGAGCTTTGTTTGCTACAACGTGCAGGTATGAGACAATGGAATGATTACTATGAATTTATTAATACGAGAGTTTCAAACATTGTGCTATTGTCTTAATAGTTTGAAAGTAAATTCAGTACTTTTGAGTATGAAAACTGAATGCCTTAGAGTAGCTGTCTTGGTCTTAGAAAGGATTAATAATAAGTGTGGCATTTTGGTTAATAAAAAAATTGTAATCCACCTAATACTGTAATTCCCTCACATACTAATATTTTCATGACATAGAAATTTTATTTACAGTTGTAAGACAGGAAAAAGGATATTGTTAATTGGCTTAAAATCTTTCTGAAGTGATCTTTCAGAAACTGTATCTTCCTTACTTATTAGCCCTTTTCTTTTTACATTATCGCTTGTAGCCAGTGCACTATCCATCATTCTGTGCAGTTCCCTAAATAGGGCATGCTGTGTTATAATAGAGAGGGCACTGCTGTCTCTACCCAGGATCCCTTTCTTTTATCCCACTTCCCCATAGCAAAGACCTATTCATCTTTCAAAGCTTACTCATAGGAAATAGGATAATCTCCTCTATTAGGCCCTTATCTGACTCCACAGCCTCATCCCATTCCCTGCTCCCATCTCCCCCTACTACATTGTGAGCCCCAAGAGGAAGGGACCAAGCTTTACATTTGTCACCCTGACACAGCCACCAAAACCACATAGTATGATGGTAACAGAGCACCATATTCATCTGCTTAAAATCTCATCTAGCTAAAAACAAGATCTCTGACAAGTTTGTTTTGCTGGTGATATCATCTCCTCTAAGGATTAGAGGAAGCATATGAGGGAACTGGTAGTCTGGACTTAATCCAGCTGTAGCAAGGAGGAAGTAGTTAAGGTAGAAGTAATAGGAGCCTATATAGGGAATATACCTGTCATCTGACAGGTTGTGATAACCAAGGAGGAGAAGCTACATATGGTTAGATATGGATGAACATTTATATTTCAGAAATAATTCCATAACATATATGGAAGAAAAGAGGATGACATGGGAAAAATGCAAAACTCCCCAAAACATAATTCTGGTTGTGTGAATATCCAGTATGGGAAAAGGAAAAATATATGTTTATTCAGTTATAAAACAATGAATACAGAAAACAAAAATAAAAACCTATAGTGAAGAATAAGTGCAGGAAGTTGGCAAAAACCTATATAAATTACGTTTGATGTGAAAATAGAAAGTTAGATCAGCGGAACAGATAGATAGCTCAGAATAAACTTGGTATTATGTATAAAGAGGTTTAGTGTTTAGAAAGACCATAGGGTTTGGGAAGGAAGACTCATTTTATGAATGACGTTAGGAAAACTGGATAGCAACTTAGAAAGAGAAACTCTGAATATCTCTGGTATAAAGTATAGATCTAACTGCTCAGGCTCTACAGAGAGGCCTCAGGAACCACCTAGTTCACAAGGGAAGGTACTGAGAGGGTGGGACTCCCCATTACCGTATTTAAGCATAAGTTCATTTTTATCTGTTTTATATTTGAATTTCCACATAAAATTCTTTTTCCAGAAGTTGTTTGACTAAAAACATTGTGAAAAACTACTACTGCTTAGCATACACCAAAATGAATAATTGTAGTATGTTGGTAATTCAGTAAAAAGAATTAACATTTTCAATCAGATATTTTTGAAAGTTGATAATTTCTGTGGTTTAAAGTAATCAAAGGAAGCACAAAAGATAAAAATTTGTTTATATAAATGTAAACTGAAAAAAGGTATTAGCTTCAAATATTTTAAAATATATGTATTCTGAGCTCCAGAGTTACCACACTATTGGATTCAAATGCCCACTTTTCAATCAAAAAGTCTCATGTGACAGGGCTTCCCTGGTGGCGCAGTGGTTGAGAATCTCCCTGCCAATGCAGGGGACACAGGTTCGAGCCCTGGTCTGGGAAGATCCCACATGCCGTGGAACAGCTGGGCCCGTGAGCCACAATTGCTGAGCCTGCGTGTCTGGAGCCCATGCTCCACAACAAGAGAGGCCGTGATAGTGAGAGGCCTGCGCACCACAATGAAGAGTGGTCCCCACTTGCCGCAACTAGAGAAAGCCCTCACACAGAAACGAAGACCCAACACAGCCATAAATAAAAATAAATTTTAAAAAAATTTTTTAAAAAAGTCATATGACATACAAAGAAATGAGCAAAATATGGCCTATTCAAAGGAAAAAATAAATCAACAGAAACTATCCTTGTAAAAGACCTGATGGCAGATAAATTAGACAATGATTTTAAAACATCTGTCTTAAAGGTGCTTGAAGAACTAAGGAAGATGTGGGGAAAGTCAAGAAAATAATGTGTGAACAAAATGGAAATATCAGAGAGATAGGAAACCTAAAAAGAAACCAGAAGAATTCTGGAGTTGAAAAATACAGTAACTGAAATGAAAAATTCACTAGAGGGATTCAACAGCAGATTTTAGCAGGCAAAAGAATCAGAGAACTTGAAGATAGGAGAATGGAAATTATCAGGTCTGAGGAACAGAAAGAAAGAAGTTTGAAGAAAAGTGAATACAGCCTGAGGAACACCATGAAACAGAACACTGTGGAAGTCTCAGAAGGAGAAGAGAAAGAGAAAGGGGTAGAGAGAATATTTGAGCAAATAATGGCTGAAAACTTCCCAAATTTGATGAAAGTTGTAAATATAAATATCCAAGAAGCTCAGCAAACTCTAAGATGAACTCAAAGAGACACACACCAAGACTTATTTTAATCAAACTTTCAAAAGCCAGAGGCAAAGAGAGGATCTTGAAAGCAGCAAGAGAGAAGCAAATTATCACATACAAGGGATCCTCAATAAGATTATAAGCAGATTTCTCATCAGAAACTTTGGAGGCCAGAAGGCAGTAGGCCAATATATTCAAAGTGCTAAAAGAAAATATCTGTCAACCGAGACTCCTATATCTAGCAAAACTGTCCTTCAGAATTGAGGGATAAATTATTGGTATGACATTCCCGGATAAACAAAAGCTGAGAGAGTTTGTTTCCTTTAGACCTGCCCTTCAAGAAATGCTCAAGGGAGGCCTGCAAAGTGAAATGAAAGGGCATGAGACAGTAACTTGAGGTCATATGGAGAAATAAGGATCTCAATAAAAGTAAATAGATGGGTAGTTATAAAAGCTAGTATTATTGTAACAATGGTTTGTACTGTACTTTCTGTTTTTTACATGATTTAAGAAACTAACACCTTTAAAGAAAAGTATATTATTAGTGTAAAAACTAGTATTATTGTAAATTTGATTGGTAACTCCAAATCCTCTTTTCCATATTATTTAAGAGACTGATGCATTTGAAAGAACTGTTAGTTAATGTTTTGGGGCACACAGTATATAAAAATGTAATTTGTGACCTTAGCAACTGAAAGGGGTGGGGATGGAGCTGTAAAGAAGCAGAGTTTTTGTATATTATTGAAGTTATGCTGGTATAAATCCCACAGTAACCTCAATAGCTATAGAATATGCACAAAAGGAAATGAAAAAGGAGTTAAAACTTTCACTCAAAAAATCAGCTAAACACAAAAGAAGAGAGTATTGCAGGAAATGAGGGACAAAAAAGCTATGAGACATACAGAAAACAAATAGCAAAATCAGAAGTAAGTCCTTCATTATCAGTAATTACTTTTAAAGTAAATGGATTAAATTCTCCATTCAAAAGACACAGATTGGCAGAATGAATAAAAACACATTATCCAATTATATGCTGTCTACAAAATGTTCACTTTAGAGCCAAAGACAAATAGATTGAAAGTGAAAGGATGGAAAAAATATTCTATACAAATAGTAACCAGAAGAGAGCAGGAGTGGCTATACTAATATTAGACAGAATAGACTTTAAATCAAAAAAGGTTACAAGAGACAAGGAAGGACATTATATATAGTAATGAAAGGTTCAGTACAGCAGCAGTATAAACATTTATACCTAATGACAGACGATCAAAATACATAAAGCAAAAACTTACAGAATTAATGAGAGAAATAGACAGTTCTACAATAATAGTTGGAGACTTCAATACCCCACTCACAATAATGGATAGAACAACCAGACAGAAGGTAAGTAAAGAAATAGAGGACTCAACACAAGATACCCACTAGATCTAACAGACACATACAGAATATTCTACCCAACAACAATAGTATACATATTCTTCTCAAGAGCACATGAGGCATCTTCCTGATAGACCATGTGTTTGGCTACAAATTAAGTCTCAACAGATTTTAAAAGATAGATATTATACAAAGTATCTCCTCTGATCACAACAGGATGGAATTAGAAACCAGTAACAAAAGAAAACTGGAAAATTAACAAAATTGTGGAAATCGAACATACTTTTAAGCAACCAAGGGATCACAGAAGATATCACAAGGGAAATCAGAAAATACTTAGAGACAAATGAAAATGAAGCACAGCATTCCAAAACTTATGAGATGGAGTGAAAATGGTACTTAAGAGGGAAATTTATAGCTATTGTATAAATGTTTATGTTAAAAAACAAGAAAGATCTCAAATCAACAACCTAACTTTACAACTTAAGAAACTAGAGAAAGAAAAACAAACTAAACCTAAAGCTAGTAGAAGGAAGGAAATGATAAAGATCAGAGCAGAGATAAATGAAATAGAGAACAATGAGAATAGAAAAACAATGAGAAGAAAATCAATAAAACTGAAAGCTGGTGTTTCAAAAAGACCAACAAAATTAACAAATCTTTGGCTAGATGGACTAAGAAAAAAGGAGAGAAGATTGAAATTGCTAAAATAAAAAAAGTGGGGACAATAATACAATTCTACAGAAATAAAAATGATTATAAGAGAGTACTGTGAATAATTGTGTGCCAAACAAATTGGATAACTTAGATGAAATGGACAAATTCCTAGAAAAACAAAATCTTCCAAGACTAAATGATGAAGAAATAGAAAATCTGAATAGATCTACAGCTAGTAAGGAGATTGAATCAGTAATCAAGAATGTTCTGACAAAGAAAAGCCCTGCACCGAATGGTTTCACTGGTGAGTTCTACCAAACATTTAAGGAACTAATATCAATCCTCAAACTTTTCCCAAAAATTGAAACACTTGCTAACTCATTCTATGAGGCTGAGGCTACCATTGCCCTGATACCAAAGCCAGATAAAGAAACTGCCAAAAAGGTAACTACAGATCGATACTCCTTATGAACATTGATACAGAAATCCTCAACAAAAACTAACAAACCAAATTCAGCAGCATATTGGAAGGATCATAGACCATGACCAAGTGGAATTTATTCTTAGAATGCAAGGATAGTTCAACATACAAAAATCAATCAAAGTAATACACCACATTAACAGAATGAAGGGGAAAAACCACATGATCATCTCAATTGATTCAGAAAAAGCATTTGACAAAATTCAACACCTTTTCATGATAAAAACATTCAAAAGACTAGGAATAAAAGGAAACTACCTCAACATTTAAAAAGCCATATCTGGGCATTTCTATACACTGACATTGAACAATCTGAAAAGGAAATTACAAAAACAATTCCGTTTACAATAGCATAAAAAAGAATAAAATACTTATTAACTTAACCAAGGAAGTGATAGACTTGTACAATGAAATCTACAAAACATTGCTGAGGGCTTCCCTGGTGGCGCAGTGGTTGAGAGTCTGCCTGCCAATGCAGGGGACACGGGTTCGAGCCCTGGTCTGGGAAGATCCCGCGTGCCGCGGAGCAGCTAGGCCCGTGAGCCACAATTGCTGAGCCTGCGCGTCTGGAGCCTGTGCTCCGCAACAAGAGAGGCAGCAATGATGAGAGGCCCGCTCACCGCGATGAAGAGTGGCCCCCACTTGCCACAACTGGAGAAAGCCCTCGCACAGAAACGAAGACCCGACACAGCCATAAATAAATAAATAAATAAATAAAAATTAAAACAAACAAAAAAACCCAAACAATTAGGAATTTCTTAAGCAGCAGCAGACTGGGAAAGGCAACTGTCAGTGCTAAAGAAATATGTTGAAACTCATTTAAAAAAAAAAAAAAAACATTGCTGAAAGAAATTAAAGATAAATTAATGGAAACACATCCCATGTTCACAGATTGGAAAACTTAATATTGTTAAAATGTCATTACTTCCCAAGTGATCCCCAAGGAATCCCGAAATAATCTTGAAAAAGAAAAAACCTGGAGGACTCATACTTCCTATCTTGAAAACTTACTACAGAGCTATAGTAATCAAAACAGTGTGGTACTGGCATAAAGACAGACATATAAACCAATGGACTAAAATAGAGAGCCTGGATATAAAGCCTCACATATATAGTCAAATGATTTTTGAGAAGGATGCCAAGATCATTCACTAGTGAAAGGATAGTTTTTTAGTGCTGGGAAAACTAAATATCCACAAGCAAAAGAATAAAATTGGACCCTTATCTAACACTATATACAAAAATTAGTTCAAAATTGGTTAAAGACCTTAATGTAAGACCTACAACAATAAAACTCTGAGAAGAAAGCATAAGGACAAAAGCATCACACATTGGATTTGGCAGTGATTTCTTGGATATGACACCAAAGACAATGGCGACAAAGAAAAAACAGACAAATTGAACTTCATGAAAAATTTAAAATTTCGTTCATTAAGAGACAATATCAGTAAGATAAAACAGCAGCCCACAGAATGGGAGAAAGTATTTGTAAATCATATATCTGATAAAGGATTGGTATCCAGAATATACAGAGAACCCCTAAAACTCAACAACAAAACCTGATTCAAAATTAGGCAAAGTACTTGAAAAGACATTTCTCCAAAGATACACAAATGGCCAATAAGCATGTAAAAAGATGCTCAGTATCACCAATCCTAAGGGAAATGCAAATCAAAACTACATTGAGATACCACCTTACTCCCATTAGGATGACTGCTATCGAAAAAAACAGAAAACAACAAGTGTTAGTGAGGGTGTGGAGAAATTGGAACCCTTGTACCCTATCGGCAGGAATGTAAAATAGTACAGACACTGTGGAAAAACAGTATGACAGTTCCTCAAAAAATTAAAAATAGAGTACTGTATGGCCCAGCAATTCTTCTCTTGATATATACACAAAAGAATTGACAGGGTCTCAGAAGATATTTGTACACCCATGTTTATAGCAGCATTATTCACAGTAAAATGTGAAGCAACCCAAGTGTCCGTTAAGAAACTACTTTCTCAAAGGAAATTAATAAGTGTTACAATTTTTGGTAGAATGTTCGTATCACAAATTGGAATAAAAATATCCCCAGGGTCAACATGTTGGTGGGGGTTAAAACAGCAAGAAGGGATATATGTCAAAATAGTCTACATCCACCCCTAAACAGGCCACTACCTGAAATCTCCATGGGAGTGTGGCTCCTTAGGAGTTTGTATTTAGACCATTATGTATGAGGCAGTTTGGCCCTATTTTTTGTGGATAGCACATGAGTTAGCTCCCAATGTAGTGCCTAACATCCTGGTTAACATGTTATTGCCATTAACTTTTGCTTTAATTTATTTTCATCAAGTATTTCTGATACTGGAAGTGTACCTTTTAAGAAAATGAATTTATACTACTTGATCTTTAAATATGGAAAGATTGTCTAATTTAGGAAAGATGAATCTCTTAAAAGCAGCAAATAACTTTAATATATACTTCTTCCTTTTTAGTAAACATGTTTATGGCGTACTACAGAAAGTTCCCTCCGGGTATACACTTTGATCTACAAGTACTAAATGACCTTCTCAATTCTTTACTCACACATTGTTTACTGAAAGAAGTATTTCAGGTCATGAGCCTCAGCATAATGGTTAAAATGCTGGTAAGTAACCTGAAAATATATTTTTCTAATATTTTAAGTTAATTTATCTGTTATATTTCTTGTTTGTATAATTGAGCAGTTGCATTTCTGTTTGTTGAATACTTCGTAGAGAACACTTGTGTTTTTCAGCATAAATGAATTTGAGAAACTTAAGGTGTACTGAAAGAAGACATGAAAATGAGTGTAATTTTTTTGTTTTATCCAGCCTGCTCTGAAAATATTACTAAAAACATTTGAGTGTGTGGCAACTATGAAATTAAGGAATGCTGTACCTGCTTTAATTGATATCTTTTGCAAGGTATGATTTCATTTTATCCCTTTTATACTCTAATACTGAATAACCAAGAAAATAATGATTTCTGCTTACACTCTTAAATTGCCTTTTACTCACATTCTTAATGGCAAAGAATTCTGTTTTCAGAAATGTTCTTTTTCTCCCGAAATAAGGTTTATAAACACACTCCAGTGACTGACAGGACTTCCCCTTAATTAAATAGTTCTAAGCACTCGAGGTGACTTCTTTCAGATTCGTGAACTGTCCTCATCTCTACTTTTTAAGGATGATTAAAGAAAGTTTTCTTTTTCAAAAAGATTTGAGGTCATATATAACAAAAATAAATACACAAATCAATGTATAAATAGGACATTGTTACCAAACAAAGCAGATCGATAAGAATATGGTGGCAAGGAGTTAATTTTCTATTTGGCACTAAGCAAAAAGACAAACAAAAATTTTTATAGCTTTTAAAAGGTATATTAAAATTTTTACTGTTGTTGAATATTTCCTAGTGTTTGGTACTACCCAGCCATTCATTTCAGAATAGGCTTAATAGCAGGAAAACACCCAATTCTCACCCATTCTCTTTAGGAAGCAGCATTGGAACCACTCTAGCAGATGAACAAATATTTCAGTGAATACCTCTAGTTCCACATTACAAAACTTGACAAAGTTACTTGCCTGGAAATTTTTTGAATCAAGAATTACTCAAACTTCCAGTTACATAACAAATGAGTCACAGGGATGAAATGTACGGCATGGGGAGTATAATCAGTAATAATGTAGTATCTTTGTATGGTGACAGATAGTAACTAGACTTACGGTTATCATTTTGTAATGTACAGAAATATCAAATCACCATGTTGTGCACCAGTAACTAATGTAGTGTTGTAGGTTAATTATACTTCAGAAAACAAACTCATAGAAAACGAGATCAGATTTGTGGTTACCAGAGGCAAGGCGTGGGGGGATTGGGAATTGGATGAAGGTGGTCAAAATGTACAAACTTCCAGTTATCAGATAAATGGGAACTAGGGATGTATTATACAACATGATGAATAGAATGAACACGGCTGTGTGTTCTATATGAAAGTTGTTAAGAGAGTAAATCCTGAGAGCTCTCATCACAAGGAAAACAATTTTTTTCTTTTATTTTGTATGTATATGAGATGATGGATGTTCACTCAAATTATTGTAATCTTTTCGTGATGTATGTAAATCAAATCATTATGCTGTACACCTTAAACTTATACAGTGCTGCATGTCAGTTATATCTCAACAAAACTGGAAGATAGATAGATAAATTTAAAATTAAAAAAATAAAAAGAAATTACTGATCACCTGTAGTCATTGTAGAAAACCTCAGTTTAATACCTCTCAGGAATTTTATCATCAGGGATACAGTACAACCACCAGTGCTATACTTAGTAAAAGACAGAATGAGTACCAAACGAGGTACAGCTGATGAAGTGGTTGAGCTAACTTGGAGAACAGGAAGAATATTCAAGTTTGCATTCTAAAGTATTATTTTCATTTTTGCTTTAAATTCTTGATATAAGCAGCCTTATCGTGGTTCTCAAATATTTGAAGAAAAATATGCTTCAAAGTTTTAAAATGAATTTTAATTCTGTTTGTCTCCATGTTTCACTTCTTCCATCAGTCTCTTAGTTTTTTCCACACACATTGGTTTTGACTCTTTCATATTTTTATGAGAATGACTACTTTTTTCCCTCTTCTGCAGCTTGTTGAAGCTGGGATGGTACTTGACCCAGAACACTTTAACTATATTATTAAGCTTTTATACCAAGTACAGGCTTCCAAGCAAGAAATAACTGCAGTTCTGGAAATGAAATCCAGGTAAGAAGAATCATTATAATTAGGACTAAAATATATGTATTTTGGTGGGGACTTAAAAAGGATGAAGGCAAGGCACTTATTATTGTTCACATGCTCACCGTAAGCCCTTCTCCTTATTTTGGGTATGGCCTAGTCACATTGTCATCAGCTGCTCCTAGCCAACCCTCCTGGCCAGCCTCACCAGATCTTTTTCAGTACCTGATTTCATCTCAGTACCTGGCAGATCAAATGTAAAGTCTCCCTTGCTCTGTTTCACAACTTACTTGATTCTACTTAATGCACTCTCTTATGTGTATACAAATTACTTTAATTCTTTTTTCTCTTTCACTTCTTGCCACATTAACTAAATAAAATATTTTAATGTCTCTCCTTCATTCTTTTTATTGATTGATTGATTGATTGATTGATGGCTGCGTTGGGTCTTTGTTGCTGTGCGTGGGCTTTCTCTAGTTGCGGTGAGCGGGGGCTACTCTTCGTTGTGGTGCGCGGGCTTCTCATTGCGGTGGCGCGCAGGCTTCTCATTGCGGTGGCTTCTCTTGTTGCAGAGCATGGGCTCTAGGTGCCCGGGCTTCAGTAGTTGTGGCTCGCAGGCTCTGGAGCGCAGGCTCAGTAGTTGTGGCGCATGGGCTTAGTTGCTCCGCGGCATGTGGGCTCTTCCCAGACCACGGCTCGAACCCGTGTCCCCTGCATTGGTAGGCGGATTCTTAACCACTGCACCACCAGGGGAGCCCTCTACTTCATTCTTTCTCTCACTTGTTCACTTTCTCTATTCAGTTTATGGGCCTCCAAAGGCCTTAAAAAAAAAAAAAAACCCCTGTGCTAATTGTAAGAGTAGTACCATAATATACCTGTATTGAGAAAAAGGAAAGCCATGACTTCTATAAAAATTTTTATTACGCTGTCACATACATAGAGAAAAGTATACAAATTTTAAGTATTTAAATGAACTATAACTTTTTAACAAAATCAGATTTGATAAAGTGCAAATGATATCAACCACCAAAGTCCTTGAGAGTGCCCAGAAAGCTCCTTCAGAGGAGCTTCCACAGTTGTTTTTATCTCATTTCTCATTATCCTCTAGTACAGAGGTTTCCAAACTTTCTTGGTTCACAGTGTCCAGAGGCCAAAATAAATACATTAACAGTACCGTTTATTAAGTAGTTAAATCCAAACAAGTTAATAGCAGTTTGACAGTGTCTGACAGATGTCGCTTGAAAATTTAAAATAACCTGAGGAGCCCCTGTGAATTTGCTCTAGTGCTCTGGATGCCATGGTGCAGTTAGGGAATTTCAGCTCTAATTATACTGCTTCCCTTCAAACACCAGCATTTAAGGTACATTTGAGTTCTTCAGGTTCTATGATTTTTTAAAATTCCTTTAACTAGTGATAGTTAATAATATTTATGTTGCATATGAAAATTATGACGATTTATTTGGTAACCCCTAATTTTGAAAATTGTATCCTTATGCACTCTGCCCCTTCCTATGTGCTTGCTTCAAAACAGTTATCTTGTATTTTTTAGGAGGTATTAACATTGGTGACCTATTTATTAGTGAAGGAGAAAATTAAAAAATAACTCTGGGTAGTTAAGAGGTGTAGATCATGGTGGGGGATATGGACCCAGCCCCAAGGCAGAAGGAAAAAAAAAATTTAGTATTTATTATTTTATATTTGAATTTATATTTCCTGATGTTCTTTGAAATAATTACCCGTTTCTAGACAAGGGAAATGAATTTTAATGGACATTCTTATTTTGATTTTGATTATAATTTTTAGTTAGCTGTAGTTCATTTGAAAGGCTTTCACTTTCAGTGGATAAGGCTACTACAAAGAATTCTGACATTTATATTCAGGACATCAGTGAAAATTTAGGTGTGTATATAATCTAAGAAATTTGTTAACATACATTTAATGATTTTAAAAGTTGTATTTTGAAATAATCTTAGATTTACAGAAATGTTGCAAAAATTAGTGTGGCGAATTCCCATGTTCCCATCATCTAGCTTCCTTCATGTTAACATCCTACATAATAATAGTGCCATTATCAAAACTAGGAAATTAATTTTGGTATAAATCCATTAACTCACTACAGATCATACTGCACTGTAGTAGGATGCACATGGTTCAGTATATCTTATTACTGGTTAAGTTAACCTTTATCACTTAGTTAAAAAGATTATCTGCCAAGTTTCTACACTGTAAAGTTACTCTTTGTCCTATTGTAATGAATAAATATCTTGGGGAAGAGACTTTAGCATTATGTATTATGCTGTTTCTCCTCAAAACTTCATACATTAATTTTAGTATTCTTCAGTGGCTCTTTACTACAGGTTACTACTGTGGTATTTACCCAATGGTGATTTTGTATTTTCCCCATTTTTTCTACATTTAAAAAATTTTTATTTATTTATTTATTTATTTATTTATTTGGCTGCACTGGGCCTTAGTTGTGGCACGCAGGATCTTTAGTTGCGGCATGCAGGATCTAGTTCCCTGACCAGGGATCTAACCCAGGCCCCTTGCATTGGAAGCGCTGAGTCTTAGCCACTGGACCACCAAGAAAGTCCCTTTTCTACATTTATTTATTTATTTTTAAATAGCATGCTTCCTTTTTTTTTAAATAGCTATTATTGCTGGGGTTTTTAAAAAATATTTATTTATTTGATCACACCAGGTCTTAGTTGTGGCAGGTGGGCTTCTTAGTTGCAGCTCACCAGCTCCTTAGTTGTGGCATGCGAGCTCTTAGTAGCGACATGCGTGTGGAATCTAGTTCCCTGACCAGAGGCCGAACCCAGGCCCCCTGCATTGGGAGTGCGGAGTCTTAACCACTGCGCCACCAGGGAAGTCCCTCCCTTTTCTACATTTATTAATTGGAATTTTTCAGTAAAGAAGAGCTGTCCCTTCTCCATTTATTTACTTATTCAAAATTTATGTCAGTGTGAACTCATGGCTGTTTATTTTATTCTATGGGTTATTTATAATCTAATAATATAGTTATTTATCTTGTTGCTCAAATTGTTCCAAATTTGACCTTTGGGAATTCCTTCAGGTTTGTTCCTACATCCTTTCATCATTTTTTTTTTCGTTTTTCTACCACTTTCGTGTTATTTAAAGCCACAAAATTAAGTCTCATCTTCTCTTTTCCCTGCTCCAACATTGGCAGCAACCATTTCTCCAAGGAGCTCTGGTTCCTTTTATTAGAGAATGGTATTTCAAAACCAAGACCTGAATGTGTTCATTGCTGCTAGAGTATCATTGCAGCCAGGTCTTCTCAGTGGACAGGGCTAGGAAATATATGTATGTATACACAACATACAAACACACACAAGAAATATATATTTATTTCTCTATTTTTATGTATATTACAAAAAACATGAGTACATACTGATAGCTTGATTCTAATCCAGCACTACAGGTTCATCTTAGTCTTCCCTTTTTCATATTTATAAATTCTCCAACAGTGAGAAACCTGACTCTCATTATCTACAATATATTTGCTCATTTATTCAGTCTTACGATCCACAAAAAGTAGTTTCAGAACTGCTAACCCATACCTCTGTGGGAAAAAAATTTAGTACATTTTTAGTATAAGGTTATTATAGTATTCAGCCAAAATATTTCTTCCTAAGTTATTTTGTTTAGTTCTTTTTTTTTCCCTATGCCCATTCAGTGTGGTTATTCATTTGTAGACCATTTAGGTTTATTTATTACTGTTTGTATTATATTTTCAGTTATCCCACATCCTAGTTGGTTTGAATTATTTAGGGAAGTATGTGAAAAATTGCTGTCTGTTCTAACAGTCAATGCTGTACTAAAAAGATGCAATGAGAAATGTTGCTCCGGCTTACTCCTGCTCCACCATTTCCATTTCATCCTTCTCTCTACCCCTTTTCCACCTACATACTGGAGGTAACCAGTCTTTCAGTTTCTGGGGTTATCCTCTTATAATGAGCAGATGTGTATGTATTTTCTTATATCTACTTCTTTATTACATATAGTGTAGAAAATAATAAATATTCTTTTTTTTAATTTGCTTTTTTTCACTTAGACAGTATATCCTGGAAATCAATCTAAATCAGTCCATAGAGAAATTCGTCGTTTTTTAAACAATGCAAAGTACTCCATTGTATGGATATACTTTAGGTTATTCAATCAGTGATGGGTATTTAAGTTGTCCCCAATATTTTGCAATTTAAAACAATGCTACTGCTCTTGGATTAGAAGAATTAATATTGTTAAAATGACCATCCTACCCAAAGCAATCTACAGATTTAATGGTATCCCTATCAAATTACCCATGACATTTTTCACAGAACTAGAACAAATAATCCTAAAATTTATATGGAATCCCAAAAGACCCAGAATTCCAAAAGCAATCCAGAGGAAAAAGAACAAAGCTGGAGGCAGAGCCCTCCCAGACTTCAGACAATACTACAAAGCCACAGTAATCAAAACTGTATGGTACTGGCACAAAAACAGACATGTTGATCAATGGAACAGAATAGAAAGCCCAGAAATAAACCCACACACAGTTAATCAGTTAATCTTCAATGAAGGAGGCAAGAATATTCAATGGAGAAAAGACAGTCATTTCAACAAGTGGTGTTGGGAAAGCTGGACAGCTTCATATATTTAAATCATTAAAGTTAGAACATTCCCTCACACCATATACAAAAATAAACTCAAAATGGTTTAAAGACCTAGAAATAATGACACCATAAAAATCCTAGAAGAGAACATAGGCAAAACATTTTCTGACATAAAACGTAGCAATATTTTCTTAGATCAGTCTCCCCAGGCAAAAGAAACAAAAGCAAAAATAAACAAATGGGGCCTAATGAAACTTAAAAGCTTTTGTACAGCAAAGGAAACCATAAACAAAACAAAAGACAACCTACAGACTGGGAGAAAATATTTGTAAACGATGCGGCCAACAAGGGCTTAATTTCCAAAATGTATAAACAGTTCATACAACTCAATATCAAAAAACCAAACAACCCAATCAAAAAATGGGCAGAAGACCTAAATAGACATTTCTCCAAAGGAGACATACAGATGGCCAACCTGAAAAGATGCTCAACATCGCTAATTATTAGAGAAATGCAAATCAAAATTACAATGAGATATCACCTCACACCGATCAGAATGGCCATCATCAAAAAGTCTACAAATAATAAATGCTGGAGAGGGTGTGGAGAAAAGGGAACCTTCCTACACTGTTGGTAGGAATGTAAATTGGTACAGCCACTATGGTGAACAGTATGGAGATTACTTAAAAAGCTGAAAATAGAGTTGCCGTATGATCCAGCAGTCCCATCCCTGGGCATATATCCAGAAAAGATGAAAACTGTAATTCAAAAAGATACATGCACCCCAGTGTTCATAGCAGCACCATTTACAATAGCCAAGACATGGAAGCAACCTAAATGACCATTGACAGATGAATGGATAAAAATTAGGAACTTGTCCTTCCTTTTTAATGCTCTGGAATAATTTATAAAGCATCGGGACTAATTACCAAAATTGACCCCATAGTTGGCTGTCACACAGTATTCTTAGTTTAATGGAACCCTCCTCTTTTCTCCTTTTCTTCTTCTCCTCTTCCCAATTGCCGGTGTGCTTCTCCTTTCATTTTTGTCTTTTTTTCTTTCCCAGAAGCTATCTATACATTTCACAGATTGCTTTCTTTAAATCATACAAAACTTTTAAGTTCCTTCTGTGTGGTTTGTGTTCTAATATACCCAGACAGTTTTTTTCTTAGCATTTTCAAATTTAGTGTGGACTTTGTCTTTGTAATGGTAGTTCTTAATCAATGTTAGGTCCCTCTGGTAGTTTCCCTTTTTGGTTCTCCCCTACAAGTATTTTTGTTTGTTTGCTTTGTTTTGTTTTGGTCATTATTTGCTTGCCACAAATCCTTATGGACCAGTGAGAGTGAAGTGGGAGCAGTAGAGATCAAGTGCTGAGATTTAATTTTTTTTTCTCTTTTTATTCACAATTATTTTAAAGTTTTGACATTCTCTGTCTTCAAGTTAGGATGAAAGTATGATTTCATGTGGAATTTGCTTTTTCCTCCTTGTTGCCTGTGGTTAGGTATCTGCTCAGTTGCCATTTTCTTCAGCGCTGAATAATTTTTATAGTATATTACTCTCTCTTTCTCCAGTCTCTTAGGTATAAATTATAGAACAAATGAATTAGGAGCAATATTGACTTTTTGGGTGATGAACATAATTAACCCTTTTTTTTTTAAATTTTTATTTATTTATTTATTTATTTATTTATGGCTGTGTTGGGTCTTCGTTTCTGTGCGAGGGCTTTCTCTAGTTGCGGCAAGCGGGGGCCACTCTTCATCGCGGCGCACCGGCCTCTCACTATCGCGACCTCTCCCGCTGCGGAGCACAGGCTCCAGACGCGCAGGCTCAGTAGTTGTGGCTCACGGGGCCAGTTGCTCCGTGGCATGTGGGATCTTCCCAGACCAGGGCTCGAACCCGCATCCCCTGCATTGGCAGGCAGATTCTCAACCACTGCGCCACCAGGGAAACCCTATTAACCCTTTTTTATTGTTAAAGGTTACAGATGAGGCAGTTTATAAAGAACTGGAAGTGTGATTTAGAGTCAGCCTTGAATGAAATAGAGGTATGTTGCTTATCTTTTAAATAAATTTCTGGGATCTCCGAAAACCAATAAAAACAAAGAAACTTCGGATAGTAACCAAGTTTTAGAAAAGTTTTACAATGCGGCTGTTACACAGAGAAATGAAGGAAAAGAAGTTTAATTTTTTGCAAGTTAATACTTTGAAATGCAAACATAATTTCTAGAGTTGTGAACTGTTCTAAAAATAATTGTAGAAATAGTTCAGTTTAAAATTAACTTATGTTAAGCTATAATAATCTATAGCTTAGCCTTTAATTCTTGTCACTAGGCAGACTCCCTCAGTGCACAAATGACTTGGCTTTATTGTCGAGATCCATAGGTGGCTGCAGTATGTGACATGACAGGGTAGAGCCAAGGTCACTGTGCACTCTCCAAGCATTTAAAGTCTGAATAAGAAATAGAGGACTTTCAGGATGACTGTACTTTTTAATTTAAGATCATTTTTGTACTCATTCTAGTAATTGTTGATCTAGTCTAAATTAGAATTTATATCCTTGAAACAATTTTTTGTTGGCATGGGAAACTTTCTTAGTTTAGAATTGAAAATAATAGGAAGATAGTAAGTTTACTGAAATTTACTTTGTAACACCTTTTGTAGAAGAAATGTAATGCCCAAAATTATGTGTGGGCTGCAAATCATAAATGGCCAACTAACTGTAAAATGCAATCTCTAAAAGTAATAAAATAGTGTATTGCTGTGGAAGTAGCTCAAATCATGCTGCTAATCATCTGTTTTCCTTAAATCTATCTCCACTGTGTAGTTCAGGTTTGGGGGTGACATCATTAAGTACGTTAGGAGCTAGATAATTAAAACAAGTGTATGTTGACATCTGGAACTTATAGAGGCATTGCTATGGACAGAAAAGCAAACTGTACAGTAACATGTTACTGCTGTTGTAACACTTGTCAGTAAGTTTATAAGGTTTGCAGAGATTGTCTTATTAATTTCTGTATATCTAATGCCTGCATGTGCCTACCCCATAATATGTTTGCATAAATGACAACTTGCATCTTTTGTTTTTAATAATTCTCATAGCATTATAAAGAAAAAGGTGACTGGACCAAATTGGGAAATTTATACATTAACATAAAACTGGGCTGTGAAAAATTTGCAGATTTCCAGAGATTTTGTGCTTGTATTGCTGAAACACTAACAAAAGACTGTAAAGAAGAGAGACCAGGTGTTCCATTTTGTGAATTCGCTGAAACAGGTAAATGTCACTGTTTCGGTCTGAGTACTGTGTGTTAGGGTGATACAGTGTTCTTTATTATTGATTGATGGATTGACTGGTACAATGTTCATAACATATAAAGCTCTTAATAGTCTCCATGTTGGAGATAAGTTAACACTGCAGTTTTTAGATACTTTTCCTTCTTTTTATAAATTTTTCCATCTATTTATTGTTAAGTTAGATTATAATGATAAAAGATCAATAGAATATCATATGTTTCATGTTCTTATTTTTCTTTTCATTCAGATTGGTAAAACTATTTCTAAGAAATTGTAGTGGAGCATCTGAATTTTTGAATCATTAAGTTGTTACTATCTTCACTATTGCCACGTCAACAAAATTCGTATATTTTTGAGACCTTTCTTTTTACATCAGCTCTTCACTGCTATATTCTGTGTCAGGGTTGGCAAACTCTGTAAAGGACCAGATTTTAGGCCTTGCACGCACGGCATATAATCTGTGTCACACAGTTTTCTTTTCAAACAACCCTTTAAAAATAAAAACCATTATTAGAAGCTCACAGGCTGTACAAAAACAGGCCACAGGCCAGATTTGGCCCATGGGCTTTAGTTTGCCGATACCTGGTCTTTGTGGTAATATCACTAATTCCATATTAAATTTGCCTTTTCCATCATTCTAAGTGACTCACTTTCTTCCATATACCTACTTTGTGTTTCAGTTAGCAAAGATCCACAAAACAGTGAAGTAGATAAAACTTTGCTGGGAAGAATCGGAATCAGTGCTATGTACTTCTATCACAAGCTGTTGCAGTGGTCCAAGGTACTTCACTAAATTTTATTTTGGCTTGGTATATAGAGTGTTAGTTTTAAATTTTTGAGCAGAATATAGGTTAACCCTGAAAACTTGCTAATAATTTGCTAATTTGCTAAAAATTTGCTAATAATCATTACGGGTGGCAAATTGAGACTTACACAATAAGTGAATTATTAGGTGGTATATTAGGCAAATATGGAAAGGAGGTGGCATGAGAAGAATCTCTATGACTACTATGAAGAATCTCAGTGTAAGGAACGCTTAGGAAGCTGTGCTAAATATCGTATTTATTTGAAGCACCTTTCAATTCAGAATTTATTTTGCCAGCTCCTGAGTATTGATAGTATTATAATTTTGGAAGCTCTCTCTTAAGATGAACCCGAGATACTAACAATTAACAGAACTCTTTTAAAATCACTTCTTAGGATGCCCTGGAATACTGTATACCATATATCTTCATGTCTACCTTTGAGGCTTAGCTCACCATAGAAGTGGTGTAGTGATTCTAGACCATATTGTACTATCATTGTTTAGATTTCCCTGAGGTGGTGGTGGAGTTATAGATTCAATAAAGTTAAGTAAAGTAAAGGACAGAAAAATCCAAAATAGGGAGCGAAGTGCTGAGGGATGGAGAGGAAGATAGTTGAGAGTGGGGTTACTATTGAATTAACTATTAAAATGTATCTTTTATTCCTTCCTTCTTTTTATAAAGAGGTTATTTCACAATTGAAATAATATTTAAGGACATGGTCACTCAGGTATGCATACAAAATTCATGAATTTTTTTTTCAAAAAGAAAATAATTTTTAAATAATCATTGTACAGAAGATCTCCAGTCTCCAACGTCTTCTAAGCGGTTTAGCACCTCTTGTGTGGTAGGCCTGGGATGGGCAAAATGTACCTTGGCTCCGCTCTCACATTCTAGCTTAAAGTCTATCATAGCATTAATTTCTTGGGTATTTAATGCTTGAGAATTTGAGGACTACCTAGTTAGAAGACCCTTTTATAAAACTCAGGCTGATTTTGCTGAAATTTTAGAGTATGTTTTAATTTTATTTGGTTTCTTTTTAAAGATTTGTTTTTGATGTGGAACATTTTTAAAGTCTTTATTGAATTTGTTACCATATTGCTTCTGTTTTATTTTGTTTTTTTGGCCGTGAGGCATGTGGGGTCTTAGCTCCCGACCAGGAATCAAACCCGCACCCCCTGCATTAGAAGGTGAAGTCCTAACAACTGGACCACCAGGGAAGTCCCCTTTATTTGGTTTTGTTTTTTTTTTTTTTTTTTTAATTTATTTATTTATTTTTGGCTGTGTTGGGTCTTCGTTTCTGTGCGAGGGCTTTCCCTAGTTGCGGCGAGCAGGGGCCACTCTTCATCGCGGTGCGTGGGCCTCTCACTATCACGGCCTCTCTTGTCGCAGAGCACAGGCTCCAGACACGCAGGCTCAGTAGTTGTGGCTCACGGGCCCAGTTGCTCCGCAGCATGTGGGATCTTCCCAGACCAGGGCTCGAACCCGTGTCCCCTGCATTGGCAGGCAGATTCTCAACCACTGCGCCACCAGGGAAGCCCCATTTGGTTATTTTTATTTAGGGTATAAGCAGTTGGTGAATTTGTACCCTTTTCTTTTCTTTTTTTTTTTTTTCCTGGCTGTGCTGCGCGGCATGTGGGATCTTTTTTTTTAAACATCTTTATTGGAGTATAATTGCTTTACAATGGTGTGTTAGTTTCTGCTTTATAACAAAGTGAATCAGTTATACATGTACATATGTTCCCATATCTCTTCCCTCTTGCATCTCCCTCCCTCCCACCCTCCCTATCCCACCCCTCTAGGTGGTCACAAAGCACCGAGCTGATCTCCCTGTGCTATGCGGCTGCTTCCCACTAGCTATCTATTTTACATTTGGTAGTGTATATATGTCCATGCCACTCTCTCACCCTGTCACATCTTACCCCTCCCCCTCCCCATATCCTCAAGTCCATTCTCTAGTAGGTCTGTGTCTTTATTCCCATCTTGCCACTAGGTTCTTCATGACCTTTTTTTTCCCCTTAGATTCCATATATATGTGTTAGCATACTGTATTTGTTTTTCTCTTTCTGACTTACTTCACTCTGTATGGCAGACTCTAACTCCATCCACCTCACTACAAATACCTCCATTTCATTTCTTTTTATGGCTGAGTAATATTCCATTGTATATATGTGCCACATCTTCTTTATCCATTCATCCGATGATGGACACTGAGCATGTGGGATCTTAGTTCTCAGACCATGGATTGAACCCGTGCCCCCTGCAGTGGAAGCACGGACTCTTAACCACTGTACCGCCAGGGAAGTCCCAATGCCTGTATTTTAATTTTAAATGTTCACTATCTTATTTAGAATGAGTATTTTATTATCTTACTTAGCATGAATTTTTTAATGAAACATTCCATTTTGAACATAAAAGCAAAACCATTGAAATTAAACTTAAGGTATCCCTTGAAAAATGCACTCATTTATACAGTCAGATTGAAAGTACTTTGACATCGTAATATGCATCTGACTCAAAACAGCATGTAATATAATATAAAACAAGAGTCTGAAAACCAAAAGCCAGATCTGGTCCACAGCCTGTTTTTATACAGCTCATGAGCTAAGAATGTTTTTTACATTTTTAAAGATTTAGAAATTTAAAAACAACCAAAAAGAATAAGCAGCTGACCAAATGTGACCTGCAAAGCCTAAAGCATTTACTGCCTGGCTTTTAATGGAAAAATTTTGCTGACCCTGGTATAAAATAATAACACATGTCCAATTTCTGATGTCCACCCTAGAGACAGCCTTTATGTAGACAATGTGAAATAATTAGCCTATTGACTCAAAAGAACAATTTTCAGACAACAATTTTATCCCCCCTTTTTTTTCACTATCATTCTTTATCTAAATTTCATATGAAATAATCTCCTTTTCATTGACTTTCCCTCCTGGATCTCAGGGTGATCAACAGAAGAAGAGCAAAAACATATGATGGGTAGCTTTCCACATTAAGGCATGAAATCCTTTTGCCAAATGAAATCTTTAGAGGAGGCACAGTGAATAAAACAGATGAAAGGAGAACCGATGAAAGGGGGCCCAGTGGTGGGCGTGGTTAATGAGACAAAGCCCTGCTTGCTCCCCTTCCCTTTCCATCTTTGTGGCTGAGCAGGAAAGGGCTTAAGGAGAGAGTCTTGGAGCAGTTTGACAACCATCAGTCTAGAATTATTCAAGTTGCATAATTGGCTTCTATATAATTATCAGTGACTTTGTACCTCAATAATGCTCTTAATGATTGATACTCAGTGGGTTTTTTTTGTCTTTTTTTTTTTTTTAACTCTAGGGAAGGAAGGTCTTAGATAAACTATATGAATTAAAAATACATTTTACAAGTTTAAAAGGACTTACAGGACCTGAGAAGTTAGCACCGAGATGTCAAATTGTGAATATTGCAGCAGAAATTTTTCTAAAAAGTGGAAGCCTAGATGGTGCCATTTGGGTATTAAGGGGTAAGTTCTGATATATGCCAACATGAAATAATTTGTTAAGCTTGTTATAAATTCTTGGTTTTGTAGTTATCTCAAGTTGATATTGAGCTGTGGGTGATAATTTGGTCTAAACCCCTAGTGATCATGCGGGTAGGAAAGGTTGTTACATAAAATGAAAGGAGAATGTTAACCTAGCTTTAAAGAAGAAACTATGTGAACCTTTGCTGAAAAGTTAGTTCTTACTTTGACCTAAGCACTATATAGATGCTTTACCTGATTATCTCAATTAATCTTCATAGAAACCCTATGAGTTTGGAATTATTACAATCCCCATATTATTGATAAGAAAATGTTGTCAGAGACAGTAAGCAGCTTGCCCAAAATGACATAACGAGTAAGGAGTGGAGGCCGGATTTAATCCCAGACAGTCCAGCTTCAGAGCCCAAGCTTCAGCTGCTGAGACAGGGAAATCCTGACTGCAGTCTGCGTAACTCTATCTTTGCATGTGCCGACAGCCATGGCTCCAAACCAAGACAATAAAGATTATTTCCCCTAGTAAGTCAAATCATCTAACAGAAATTACGATGAAATTAAGCCAGCAGAAGCAACTAAGGTTAGTTTGTCATGAGGTAAATAAAATTTAGAGAGCACAGTAGTAGCACAGCATCTAATGTAGCTTTGGCTACTTGGACCATCAAGCAGATTTTATTTGATAAAATGGGATAGATAAGAATGAAGAAACTTCGAGAATCTCAGTTTAGGTGGAAGATGGAATAAACGCACAGGTAAATAAAATAGAAAACTTTTACACTAACACACAAAACTACCATGCATACATATTCCTATATACATAAAACACCATATTTGTTCAGTGCTGAGGGTTTATGGAATATAGAGGTTGTGATTAGACTTCGTGATCAAAAGCTTGTTGGAAAAGGTTTTCTTCAACTTAACAAATGTAGCCAGTGAGGTTTCCTAGGACGGGAAGATTAATCAAAATAGAAAGATACCACACAAAATACAAATATACAAATACAAAATAGAATGTTTATAAAAATAGGAAGTAGCAAAATGCAAGCCAGAGCTCACAAGCTCTGTGAGAAAGAAAAAATGTGGCAAGAAATGGAAAGGGTAAAATAGTTGGTAAAAATGGGCCTGGATGATCTTCTGCCTAAAAGTTTCTGGCAAAACCAGTCTTTCTCAAACTAGAGACTGGGGAAGGGTTTGTGGGAGGGGTGTGGAGTGGTCTATGGAGATTTAAATTTTTACAATTTTGTTGTTTCAATTTTGAGATTATCTTTTTAAATTCTATCAGTTATAAGCACAGGATTTTCTTTTGCAGTGACCATTCCAATTGAAAGTCATTTTTCATAAGTAAAATTTTATTTCTTCGGAAAAAAAGGGCCCACAGAAGTATGTTAAGTTGTCCCCAGAATTTTTTTGTTCTTCAAAGGGTTCTGCAGTGAACAGGCCACTCTCAAGAAAGGAAATACAAATGGCTTGATCTCACTTGTAATAAGTGAGAGTAATACTTACTTGTATTAAGAGAAATAAACATTAAAATCCTAAACACCTGTCAGACCAGCAAAGATTAAAGTTTTGTGATATGCTTTTCGTGAGGGTATAGAGAAATGAGCCTTCACATATATTGTCTTTAGGGGCTTTTTGGCAAAGTATCTGTCAAAATTTAGTAATGCATATTTCCTTTAATCTATTAACTTCATTTCTAGGAATTTGTCCTACAAACACATTTATATCTGTATACACGGGTATGCACTGTAAGTTATATGGAATCTCTTTTTTAACCCATCAACAATGATAACAAAGAATTCCAGATAACTTAAGTGTCTGTTAAGGGAGTACCAGTTAATGAAACTGTGTGACAGCCATATGATGGAATAGAACGACGTAGAGCTGCAGATACTCATTGGAATGATCTCCAGGATTTACTACCAAGTGAAAAAAGGAATGTGCTGAACGGTGTACACAGTATGCTACCACTTCCGTAAAAAAATAAAATGGATACCTACATACTTGCTTTATACCCTTAAAATACTTGCAGAAGGATGCACAAGAAACTAGGAATAGTGGTTGCTTCTGGGAAGAAGAATTGACTGCTTGGAGGACAGGGATGAGAGGCAGATTAACTTGTTACATATTTTTTCTATATTTTTTCCTTTTAAAAACGTGCATTTATTACCTACTAAACTTTTTAAAGAAGGGGTTTACATACACTTACTCATATTTGAGAAATGTAGAATATTTTATACATTTTTATTTAATGGGTGGCAGCCATTATGCAGCAGTCCCCAACCTTTTTGGCACCAGGGACCGGTTTCGTGGAAGACAATTTTTCCACGGTGGGGGGTCGGGGTCGGGGCCGGGGGGATGGTAATGCCAACGTTGGGGAGCGGCAGATGAAGCTCTGCTCGCTTGCCCGCCGCTCACCTCCTGCTGTGCGGCCCAGTACCGGTCCGCAGCCCATGGGTTGGGGACCCCTGCTCTATTGTTTGGGCCTTACACATTTTCACGTTCACATTTTAAACTCTTCTTCAGCATTGGTACCGTGTATCCTGGCAAATGAACAACAAATTCCTACCTTGCCTTATACCCTTACCAGCATTTAAAAAAAAAAAAAAAAAAAAAAACCTTAAAACTATAATTTTATAATTAAGGTTTGGAGGCTGAAAAATAAATGTCTTAACATTCTAGAATACAAATTTTGTAAAAAAAAAAAAAAATTTATGTATGCTATTTATTGAGAAACTGCTCTTGAATTTTAAAATAACTTTTATTGCCTTTATATAAGTAATACATGGTTATTATGATTTAATAATATGTTCTGCTTATCTACCCCTTCTTATTTCTCTATAATGAAATACAGAGAAATTTCTATAGAGAAATAGAGAAATAAGAAGGGGTGGATAAGCAAAACTGATGATAAAAAATCCTTTTCAGCCACCCACCCAGTGTTATAAATAACACTATAGTGTTACTATACAGACTCTTTAGTACCTTTCATTTTCATCAGGCAACAGTCTTTCTGTGGACATCTTTCTGTGAAAGGGAATATTCCTCTACAACATCACTTAATGGGCTGCGTAGTTTTCCATCTTATAAACAAATATAGATAAACATAGATACATAGATATGTCCGTGAGTCCACTTTTCTTGAACTAGCTGGTTTTTAAATTTCTATGATAAACAAAATCCCTGCTAAACATCCCTGCTAAATCTTAATTACGCCCTTAGGATAAATTCTGATGGAATTACTGGGTAAAGGTAAGGGCAGTTTAAAGCTTTTTGATAAATGTTGGCAAATTTGCCCTTGTTGCCATTCAGATTTGCAGCAAGTTATTTTGAGGTTATTAGAAAGCCTCCCTTTGTGAGAAAATCCTTAGACAACAATTGCATAGGTATTGTCTATACAGTCATTGTCCTGTTAGGGGTCACGGGTGCACATAAATAGTCCAGATGTTAGTGCCCAATTTTATGTTTTTTAGTTACCAGACAGACTGGCGCACTTCAGTTTATGCAAACCCTAATCTGGCTATTCCGAACATTCCATTCCAGGTGTTACCTCTGTGAATAGAGTACAGAAGTACTCTACACCTTTAGAAGTGTTGTACTAATTATAGTCATCTTGCCAGCATTTCAAGATGCATATTATGAAACACCCTTGCCAAATTCATTATTATTTTTCCTATCTCTTTGTTAGTTTGACAGGATAAAAGTGATATTCACTGGTTTGTTTTGCATTTAATTGCTTATTAGAAAATTTAACTCTTTCTTTTTATTTCTATTTGTACTTATTCTTTTGTGAATTACCAGTTCACATTCTTGGTCTGTTTTTTAATGTTAGTATTTCTCTTCATTCTTGATTTAATCAATTTAGGAGTAAATTAATGAAGGTATCTGTCTAAATGAGTTAATAATTGTAAAGCACTAATATTTGTAAAACACTGCCTCGTAGGTAGTATAAATCAAATCAACCAGTCAAGTGAGCTCTAGTAATTTAAAAACAAGCTCCTGCTTTAAAGTTTTCTACTCGATACTTAAGACTTTATTTTGGCATTGTATGCTTGAATTATCAAATCTTTCTTTAATACTTTCTGTATGTACTGTGCTGGGAAGGCCACGAAAGGAAAGGATTGACTCCTGCTCTTTGTCCAGTTGAAAAAGAACACAGGAATGTGATTTGAATGTTACATGACAGCGTTTCATTATGTGTCTCACTATGGGTATAATGATTGAGGGAATTAGGTAAATGGTAAAATGCTGACATTTCTAACATGTTAACACCTCCGTGTTCTATACTACAGTCTCCCATTGTTTTTCTCAATGTGAAAATCAGGGCAGAAATTAAGGAACTTCAGCATTATAGGTAATATTCTGTTTTCTTTAAGCTGTGTGATGGGTACCCAAGGATTCTTTTTATTATTATGCTTTTGTAACTTCCATATGTTAGATATTCCTCTGTACATAGCAAGTATTTTATTTAAAAATTTTTAAATAGGCAGATATTGTGGGGGAAAGCTGCTCCCCAAGAATACCAAAAATAATTAAATTATGTACTCTTTATTATAAAATTGTTCAATTTGTCTACACATACAATATTTTACCTTATAATGTATACTCATTATAATCTGAACATTTTGTCATATAAAAATAATCATTAACTTCAGAATCAACAACTGACTGGTACATTTAGAAAAATGAAGAATTAGTAAAAAGATAAAAATAACAAAATGGTCATTAGTTGCATCTTCTTAGGATGATGATCATCACTATATAAGTTGTTTCTAATAAATTTGAGCTATGGTTATCTTTCTGAGTACACATATTTAAGTTTTTCCACTTTCTCCAAAAGATACTTAAAAACATTTGTTGTGATTATACTGTTAAATGTAATTTTCATGGTGTAAAGTACTTGTACTTCTTCTTTTTGTAAGAGTCAGAGTGGGTCATCAATACACGACTGTGGCCTTGTGATAGACTGGATGTGCTCAATCGGCATAATCTGCTCTGTACAATTGCACATGAAATTTTAGCGAAGAGTCTTTACAGACAGACATTTGAAGTTTTGCAAAATCTACCAGGTTTTCAAAATTCTCAAGGTATGTTTTTTAAAAAGTCTAGCTTAATTATCTCTGACCCATCTGGTATTTAATAAGAAACAGTTCTCCACCTGTTTTGGTTGAATTTTATATTCCAGCATATATTTTTAATGATGTTTTTTGTAAAATGTGTTCTCTGCAAATTGAATATGCTTTCCTGATGGTTCAAAAAAAAAAAAAAAAAACCCAGAGATGCTTATCTTTTGTCAGCAGTTCCTACAAGGAGCGTTTCATCATTCCTTTTCTAACCTCTGTCAAGTCATCAGCAATCAATGTTAAGTGCCCCCAGCAAGCTTTATACTGTACCTTAAAATAATTTTTTGCATTGGCATAATAAAGAATACCTTTTCTTTTATCACTTAACAAACATAGAACATAGTTCCCATTACCTTGGAACATAGGAAAACATGAAATAAATGGAGGAAATTATGCAGATGATGGGTTCAAAGAAAGAGAATGCCAGTGTGGGCAATGGCAGGCAGTGCTCTTGAATGCTTGCAAGTCATATGTCGGTAGCAAGAGAGAGTCCGTGTGAAGGGTAACAGCAAAAGCTTTGGGTCAGGAATGAGCTGAGCAATGGGTTCAGAGTGGTGGGTTAATGTTTAATGAAAACGTTAACTTGAAGGCCTTCCCTCAGTGCTTTATCACTCTCCATTTTCCCATGTATTCCACTGAGATACTGTATTGTCATTAACATTCTTATCTGATTCTCCCTCTAGATAGTAAGCTCCTTAAAGGCAATTGTTTTCTTTATCGTGGTATCCCTGGTACAATGGCTGCTGTAGAACTAGCTTTTGATATACAATTATCATGATAATGAAACAAAATATAATAGTGAGATTAAACAGATAGTTGTGCCAGATTTTGGAAGACCCTGAATGGCAGGCTAAAGGAATTTTCTTCTCTATGTGTAGTAAGGGGTCACTAGAGTTTTGGCGCCAGGGCGTGACATAATGGAGTTGGTGTTTTAGGAAAGTTCCTCTGGTGGTAATGTTTAGAAAGAGACTAAAGGTAAGGAGATAAATTTCCTGATAAGGCCTAGACCACTAAAAAATCCTAAAGTGATAGAGACCTAGAGTCTAGGTCATAGACCCACCTGACTGAATATAGGCGATAAAAGAGTTGGAAGTATCCAAGGTGACTTCACTTTCTTCTAAGTGAAAAGCAGAAAGGAATAGACATACCCAAGAAAGGAGGTTTTGTGTGTTTTTTTAATTTGAGAGTGAATATTTATGAGTGGATGATTTATTTTTAGTCGTGGGAAAAACAAGTCTGAGGTCTGCACTGTAGATAGAATGCAAACAGAACCGTGCAGATGCAGTCGTCACACGTGAGGACCAAGGACAGAGGTGTTAATGTAGCCTCTGAAATCATATTCCTTTCACATTCTCCATTACAAAGTGAATGAACTGTTTTGCTTTTGTCGAATTTTTTGTTTGTTTGTTAACTTAGTATGTAAGATGATTGCATTTTGGTGACTCTGACTTTTATAGCAGGTAGGAAGGGGCAGAGGAGAGCAGAGGGGAAAGGAGTAAGAGAGAAGTTTGAGAGAAGATAGATCAGTTTCACTATATCAATGATTTTTTTCTTTTCAGAAACTGTGGAGGTCTCACAGTATAGCCTTCTTTTTAATAAACTTCTAGATGCCTGTATAGAAAGCAGCAGTCTTGGTATATCATCCTCCGTAGCAGAATTCATGATTTCAAAGAGCATCCCTATTGATTTTTCCTTTCTTAGAAGATTAATTACTTCTTTAGGAAGAAGTTGTTTATGGCTTAAAGCCAGAGCCCACTACAAAAGTAAGTTACATTTTAAAATTTTAAAGTTTGATATATTGGTTTTGAATTTGATTTTCTAACCTGAAATCTATGTATAATATTCATGGCGGGGCCTTAAATATGTAAAAAGAGCAATTGATACACATTTAAAAATAGTGGTCTACATAGATTTGTGCTCTTTTGAAACCTGTTATTTCTCATTTCTAATTGCTATATTTTTATTTCTTTCTATATTGGCATGTCCACGGGAGGATATGAAAAGGAAATAAATGACAGAATTTGAACCAGTTTGGCATATTGTATAAATATATAGGAGTAAACCAATTGGTAGAATGAAGCTTAAGGAATACATATTTATCCCTGGTATATCCCTGATCTTTTTGGTTAGAATATGTTATAACAGGCACATAGGAAATACAGAGGGTGTCATTACAATGCAACATGATACATAACAATTTTTCACATGGCTCCTAGTAATGTTTACAACTGTTCCTCTCTAACAAGTAAGCCTAGAAAACGAATACTTTCTCTAGTCCCAATCTCCTTGCAAGTATTTTAATTAGAAAACAATTCTGTGTAGAATCTAGATCTAGAAAGGAATTCTTTTCTGCCTTCATGCAGTAATTTGTCTTAAATTTCCATTTCTACCACTATCAACTGTATGACAAACATTTGAGTACCTGCTCTGTGTCACCACTGTGCCAAATGTGCCAAACATCCCAGCCATCCCTACACCAACAAAAACCTGTCTGAACTTGGAAGTGTTTTTCATGTTCCCAGCTGTGATCAGTTCAGCAAATGGTAACTTTTTTTCCCAGTGAAATGGGAAAGAAACTATTAGTGTGCATTACAGGTAGTAAGATTACATATTATTTGATCAAATTTTCATTTCAGTTACATGTATTCTTATATGTGTGCTAGGTCATTATGTAAAATGTATTTCTTATTGTAGGTTACAATACAACTTTTGAAAGCAGAATTTTTGTAAAAGGATGATCAGAAATTTAGAGGCAAGGTGGAATTATTTGTTCATAACACCTCATTTCAATTTTGTGGTTATGTTTCAACTCCTTATACTATTTCCCTGCAGACTGCTAGAAATCACAGCACAAAGTATATATGTACTATTTGCTATAACTTCTTGATTTTAGTTTTTAGAATTGATGTTAATGAGGTATTTTTTCCAAATAATTGTGCAATTTGGGAAAAATGCCAGCAGAAGGCATTTATATGCCGCAGGAATAACGTGTTAACTTGGAAACATATAAATGAGATTTCTATGAATCTGTTTTTTAGTTGAAAATAAAATTTTGTATTAAAACAGCTAAACTTAATCATTTAAAAAATTTTTAATTGACAGCTGTATTGAGATATAATTCAAATGCCACACAGTTCACCCATTTAAACATGTACAATTCAGTGGTTTTAGTGTATCTACAGAGTTGTGCAACCATCACCACCGTCAATTTTAGAACATTTTCATCAGGCCAAAAAGAAACCCCATATGCGTTGAGTCACTCCCCATTCCCCCAAATTCTTTCAACCCTGGTAATAATTTAGTTTTAAAGACTTTTTTTTAAGCGATGTGTTAAAGCATTTAATGCTTGAGTATAATTCAGTACCTTTCCTATTAGCTTAACACATCTATGCTTAATTTCATATGTAGTGAAACTTCTGGGACTTATGCAAGTGAGGTTATACGGTAAAGAGTATTTTTGTTTTGTTTTGTTTTTAATGTACCTGAGTTATAAAATGAAGTGAGTAATTTATAGTCACTGATCAGTCTTCAGAACATCTCATTTCCTGACAGTGTTGACATTTAAAATATCAGTGGAACTCTCTTTGGATCTGTCTTCACACACAGGTTAACACATGCTAGGAAAGCCTTTCAGTGCCTTATAATCACATCTAGTAGTACATATTTGATTCTGAGCTTACAGTTAATTTTTCATCAAGGTACTGTTAAGGCTGTAGTGCCAGTGCCTTTGTTTTGCTTTTTTCTTTAATATTTTTTACAGCTTTATTGAGATAATTTCATATACCATAAAATTTACACATGTGAAGTGTACAGTGCATTTTTATTTATTTGTTTATTTTTGGTTGTGCTGTGTCTTCATTGCTGCACGCGGGCTTTCTCTAGTTGCAGCGACTGGGGGCTACTCCTGGTTGAGGTGCGTGGGCTTCTCATTGTGGTGGCTTCCCTTGTTGCGGAGCACAGGCTCTAGACACGCAGGCTTCAGTAGTTGTGGCACATGGGCTCAGTAGTTGCGGCTCATGGGCTCTAGAGCGCAGGCTCAGTAGTTGTGGCACATGGGCTTAGTTGCTCTGCGGCATGTGGGATCTTCCCGGACTAGGGCTCAAACCCGTGTCCCCTGCATTGGCAGGTGGATTCTTAACCACTGCGCCACCAGGGAAGTCCTTACAGTGCATTTATTTTTATATTATTCACAGAGTTGTGCACCACAATCTAATTTTAGAACATCTTCAACACCTCTAGAAAAAGAAACCCTGAACACATTTATATTCACTCCCTGTTCCATGTATGTTTCCCACCCGACCCAGTCCTAGGCAACAATTAATCTGTCTCTATGGATTTGCCTGTTCTGGGCATTTCACATAAATGGAATCATTCAATATGTAGTTTTTTGTGACTGGCTTCTTATACTTAACATAATGTTTTCAAGGTTTATCCATGTTGTAGCCTATATCATTATTTCTTTCCTAATTATTGAACAATATTCCATTGTACGGAATTTGTTTGTCCATCCATCAATTAATGGACATTTACTTTGTTTGCACTTTCTGACTAGACTATTATAAGTAACACTGCTCTGAACATTCACATGCAAGTTTTTGTGTGGATGTATGGTTTTCATTTCTCTTTGGAGCAGAATTGGTGGCTCGTATGGTAAATCTATGTCTAGCATTTTGAGGAACTGCCAAACTGTTTTCCAAAGAAGCTATCTGTTTTACATTTATATTCCCACCAGCCATGTATGGAATTTCTAGTTTCTTCACATCCTCACTGAGTTTTTTATTTTAGCCTTCCTGGTGGATATAAAGTGATACTTCACTGAGGTTTTGATTTGCATCTTCCTAATGACTAATGATGTTGAGCATCTTTTCATGTGCTTATTTGCCATTTGTATATCTTTGTAGAGAAATGTCTATTCAATCCTTTGCCCATTTTTTTCTTTGTACTTTTTTAAATTGAGGCGTTTTTCTTGTTTTTTCTTGTTGAGTGTGTTAAGTATGTGTGGGGGTACATATAAACACATACTATTCATATATGTATACATGCACTCTACATACAAGTCCCATGTCAGATATATGAATTCAGTTTTTTTTCTATTCCATGAGTTATCTTTTACTTTCTTGATGGCTTTGCTTGTGTTCCCTAACTAATCAGAAGGAAATTGTCCAGGGACAGCAAAATTGCCTTCCTGATGCTCCTGATGTCCTACCTAGTCCTAAAAATACGGCTTTTCTGTCAGAACTGAAAAGTCAGGAAGGGAAGATGTTATTAGTATATCTTTTCCTTACTTTCCCCCGCTAAAACCAAATAGGAGTATTTTTCTTTTCATGTTTGATTTTAGGGGAAAATATAATGTTAGTAAATTTCTACTTAGTTTGTTGGCTTTTGTTTTCCTCTTCTGCTCAGAAGTAAAACAGGTATGCATGTAAATTATACCTACCAATATTTAGGAATGTTAATGAGTCAATAGTTTGTTGGTCCTGGCAGTGATCTAGGAAGGTGGGACTTCCTAGTGGTTAAGATTCCAAAATCTGGAGTCAGAAGGCCAGGGCGCTTACCCAAAGCCCCCCATCTATAATATGGGAGTTGTTGTACCTAATTGCAAAGGTAGTAAACTGTCAGGTTAAAATTAGATAAAACCTATGTGTTTAGCACAGGTACCTGGCATATAGTAGGTCCTCAAAGATTACTCATCCATCATCCATATTTCTAATCATCCATATTAGAAAGATTTATTGAAGAAATTTAACTTAATAAAACATTTTAAACAAATTTTACACACAGATTTAAATTGGTTTCAGTAAAAGACAACAGTATAATATTGCCTATATACAATTTGGATGTCCTGGACTGATGTATAGGGGATTTCCCTGTATATCACTTGTAATAAGCACCTAAACAGTTTAAAAGTTGAATCTGTTCTTTGGAAAAGCAAAATTTTTAGAACATGAATTGGAGAACAACACACTGAGCACCGACATGATGGAAATGTATCTTATTCATTTTTATATCTAGTGTTTAGCACAATGCCAGACATTTGTAGGAACAGCAAATATTTATTGCACAAACTTTAACAGCACTATAAATAAGTACACTCAAAAATACTATAAAACTATGTGATAGAAAGTAAAATCTTCAAATTATAATTTCTATTTTCTTTCTACATTTTGGATTCATAATTCAAGGTAGATAGTTATATATATAATTATATATAATATTATATATATAATAAGTATATGTAGTTGCTGTTAGACCCAGATCCCATTAAAACAAAACCCAAGTAGCTATTCTGGTTTTTTAGTTATTCTGAAATTATGTTGTGTTGACTATGGCTTAAAATAAATAGACATTTGCTACAATGAGGCTCAAAAGTTCTTTTTCAGGGTTTTTTTAAATTTCTCACTTCATGTTTAATGTTTCAAAACCATTTTACAAAGAATGATCTCAATTGTACTAGGATAAGCTCACTCCCATATAATTTATGCAATAAATCTACTTCTAATGTGAAGAATTATTCTGAAACAAAAGTAATTATCACTTGTGGATATTTTCGAAGCCTAGGTTTTCACCTACTGGGGTTTTAGTAAAGTTTGATCTGTTACTTGACTTTCAGGTGCTCTTTCATTGGGTTGCTACCCACCATTGGAGGGAAATTTATACCGAAAACTTCTACTGATTCCTTCCTATTTGTCTGAGATTGAAATGCTTTTAGCTATTGAAATCTTCATGGTATCTAATGCTAGTAGTATTCAGAGTCCTGGAACTTCTACACAGATGCTGCAGATAGTTTTAAAAAGGTTGGTTGAAATAACTTCTGACTGCATCCTGAAAGCAGATCATGGCTCCCTACACTTGCCCTAGCACGTAAATGTTTTATTTATTTGTATATATATAAACATTTATATATTTATATACTGCATATTTATATACTTGTGCATGTGTGTATTGACAAACTTTGGTAGCATTTATATTGAGAAAGGATTTGACCTATTTTTGGTTTAAATCCAAACAAGTTAGTACCTTTCAATAAACATTTTAACAACTTCAAAGATCTTGTTTAGATGTTCAAAGAGATGGGTCTTCTTTAGGTGTGGACCTTTCTCGTGTACTGGTGGTTTTTAGTTAGGTACCTAAAAGTTATCTTTTTGGTCAGCACAAAAGATCTAAGAACCAGGTCTAAAAGGGAAATATATGATAATTTATTAGGTTCAGTCAAGAATCCTGTTCAAAATAAAGCCATCAGCCTAGTTTCAGTATTTTAAAATGCTGTTATAAATGCATAAATATTATAATGTAGCTGTTGGACCAGAGTGGCATCCCTTCAGATAATTTTGTTCAAAATCCCAAAATTTAGTTTTACACCACTCCAATTTTTTGTCAGCTTTATCTAGGAAACTTGTAATATAAGGATCTCATGGGACTCCTGTTTTGGCATTTCTTAACAAGAATTTTGCTTCAGTTCACTGGTGTTAGAAACCGGATCCTCAGACTGAATATTCTGTTAGTTACCTATTACAGTGTATAAGTTATCCCACAGCTTAGTGGCTTAAAATAGCAAGTATTTTCTTAGTTTCTGTGGGTCAGGAATTTTGGAGTAGCTTAGCCAGATGGTTGTGGCTCGGGGTCTCTCATGTCACTGGACTCAGGATGTGGTCAGGACCTGCAGTCGCCTACTTGATGGCTTCACTGCGGCCAGAGGATCCGTTTCCCAGCTGGCTCACTCGTGCCTGTGGGCAGGAAGCCTCAGCTCCTCACCACATGGGCCCCTCCATAGGTTCCTTAAGTGTCTTTATGACACAACAGCTAACTTCTCTCAGAGTGAGTGATCCAGAAGAGGGAACGCAAGGAGGAAGCTACAGTGCCTTTTGTGACCCTACATCAAGAACTGTGACGGCTCTGAGATTCCACCCCATTTGCAGGCTGTAAGTCAGCCTGCCATAGTTTCACAGATCCTGGCATAAGACACAAGACCCCCTGGGTTGGAGACAGGACTTTATTACTCATGGCACAGCAAGCAGCATGATTATCTGCATATTTGTATCTCTTCCTCTTGCTCCCAAGTCCCACACTTGGGCCCAGATGGACATCTGCACATGCAGTGGGTTCCATTACATGAGAGGAATCCTGAACTTAGGAACCCCAATCTTTTATAATGGGTAATAAACATACCTGCCCCTTTGCTCTTTAGATGGAAACGCTATCTCCACCTTGTAAGGCTGTAAGCAAACCTGTCTTTTGCTCCTGAAGGAGAAACTATCTTTGTCTATCAAGGTTGTTCACTATATTAAACATCCTTGAAATCCAGAACAAGGGGTAATCAGTGTCTCTGCTCTCAGAACTTCCAGAAATGCAAGGGACCATGAAAATTGATATCTAACAATCTAGTGTCCAAAGTTGTGCATCATTTCTGCTCTATTTATTGGAGATAAACAAGTCATTCAATCCAGCCTACACTCAAGGGGAGGAGAATTTATTTTAGGTCCACTTTTTTTTTTTTTTAAACTCACTAAAATTAGCTTTTTTGTTAGCGGTCTTTCCTGAGGGCCTTCTATTTACAACTATGCACTACAGTTGCATGAGGCATTTGGGCTCTTCATCATCCTAATGAGGGTTTGGTTTTCTCATAACTTTCCATTCCCCACATATGCAGTCTCTTCATTCATTATTGAATTTGTGGGGTATTTGTGATGCCAGCACATAACTAGTGACATGCCTGGATCTTCTATTTTGTCCAAACCAATATTGTTTTCTCCATTACTGTTATCATACCAAGCCCTGCTTTGTTACATTAACCTCTGAGAGAGTTTTTATTCATCTTAAGACTTTCAAAACTGCATATAGTTGGTGTATGCCCAGTCTACCAGATTTCAGGCACCAATCCTAAGCCAGAATGTACTAGAAGTGGCCTGACCAATCTTTGCTCTCTGTGATCACTGATTCCTGTTCCAAGTGGAAGTCCTCACTCCCACCACTCTGTGGACCACACTGTTGTGCTAATGCAGGTAGGCTCATACTCGGGCCTTGCTGCTGAGCCTTACAGGTGCCCAGAGCAGGATGCAATGAACACAGAGAAAAAGTGATGCCTAATAACAGCTACATCTCTATCTTATATGCTTCTTACTCCCTATCCCATAGGAAAAATAGCCATAAGGTATGAGTTTTATGAAATTTGGTGACTGGTAGAAAAGTTATTTTAAAATTCCAGCACTTTAGTGAAGTACCTTAAATCAGGACTGAAGAAAATAACCGTATAAAGTTATTCATATATGAATATACTATAAATATAATAGTATACTATAATATACTGTATAATATACTATATTATAGTATATATATATTATATAATATACTATAATATTATACTATAAAAATTTAGTATAAAGGCCTACAGCTACAATTTCTGTTACCAGATGTGAGCTACAAATTAAGTATATGCTTATAATTTAAAATAGCCATATCAAGGTAAAACACATGAATGTTAGTAACTCCAAACTTGATTAAATTTAATATTTTATGCATTATAATGAATAATTATACAGTTATTAATTTGAAAATACAAAGAGAGGGGTTATTAGTTGTGTTCTAGATCAGTGTTTCCAAACTGCGTGTTGTGGCCCATTTGTGTAGTGAAATCAATTTAGGGGGTTGCAACCATTTTATTTTAAAAAATGAAACAATAGAAAATAGGGTCATAAGGGTAAGTCTTGTTTTGTGAAACTTTTATTTCAGTTTTTATGTATGCAGGTATATATATTGGGTCACAATATAAAATGTCTTTATTACTGTGTGTCATGGTCAAACAAGTTTGAAAGCCACTGTTAGAATATAGTAAAAAGACTGTCATAGCTTAGAACCAATAAGTGTAAATTACTATCTTTTGAAGAAACTATATAGCTTCTTTTTAGAGTTTCTGACTTTGTGAGGTGTTCACTTTGTAGATGTGAAGAAAACAAATCTCGGAGCAAGGATGATTATCAAGCTGCAGTGGAAAGATTAATTATGGCTGCTCGTATATCAGATCCAAAGCTCTTCATTAAGCACATGACCGTCAATGTTAATACGGAACAGGTTTATAGTTTGGAACATTGTTCTGCCCTGAAATGGTTGAAAGAGAATATGAAGTGGGCTGGAAAGGTTTGGCTTTTCAGTAACCATTAGTTATTAAAGGCTTTTTTTTTTTTTTAAGTTCAAGTAATCATTGTTGAAAATAAAAGGCAATGAAAATAAAGACAGTTTTCACTATATTCAGCTTTTGCTCTTTATTGATTTATAGTACGTCAGTAGTTTTCAAACACTAAAAATTTTGTTTGAGGTACGCAATTTATAACAGTTTTACCCATACTGCAAATGATTTTTCAAATTACTTTTTGACATCTCCTTAATTTAGGTAAACCTAAGTATGGTGAATCCCAATTTATTCTGAAATCCAAACAATGAAAAATCACAAACTGAGTATTGTGCAGCATTTAATAAGAGGGAGACATAAAGGGGAAAATATTCAAGCAGGTGTCTGGAGCTTTCAGAACAAGCTTTGGGGTTATGAAGTAGATTTGGTGAGCACTCAGTCCAGTCTCTAAAGCCTATTGTACACTTGTAATATAGAATAGTAAAATAATACTGGAAAATGACTCAAACACTAAAATTCCAGAGCTGAGTTATACCAGAAATTTTAAATTATTCTCTAAAGTTTTCCTTTAGTGTATCTTAAAATACTATATGTATCTTGAAAATTTGTAATTTATGTACATTACATTAGGTATGACTAAAGAAATCAGTATTTTAAACAAATATACCAGAACCTATCCAAACAAGAATTGTACCTTTCAAGCCACCTTAGGAAGTTTAAACTCCTTTTCTGAAGCCATCTGCAGAATCCTTAGCAGTCATTCTCCAAGGTGGTCATCCTCAATCCTTAATTTGATACTTTAGATTTGATACTTTAAACCATAATTTAAATCATTTAGAGAAAATGTCTGAGTAAGGGGAGTAATAAAAGAGTAAGTGGTGACTAGGGGGACTGAAAGTATTTCTTAAAGGAGTTCCCAAAATATGGTAATGGCAGCATCACTGGAATAAGTCTATAACCTCACAAGAATAAAAAAGTTAAAACCTAGCACTTAGCAGAATGCCTTACTATGATAAAATGTGGAATGAATACTCTCGTGAATGGGATATGGGAAGTAAGGCCTAAGTAGACATCAAGAAAGAGGCCCAGTTCTCTAGTACGAACAAATTGGGTGACTAACTGCCATTACTGAAATTCAGCACCTAGGAAATAAATTGGGTTCGGAGATTACCACCATCAGTTTGAAGTGCCTTTGAGGACAAGTGAAGAACGGTAAGTGGGCAATTATAACCTTATGCTGGTGGCAAGGATGCATTTGAAAGGATGAAAAATGATAAATTAAGCTTTTAGGAAAAATGGGATTGGATGGAACGGACCACTAATTGACCAGATGGTTTCCAATGAATGAGAAGTCAAGAACCCTTAGGGCTGGAACAAAGGGAGGTTGGTTGTTTTGTTTGTTTGTTTTTTGGTATTCTGGGGGTATTTTTTGGTTTTGGGGGGTTTTTTTCCCCCACCTCGGTGCCAAAAGGTAGGAAAAGAGCGGTTATTGTACGTGTCTTATTCCATCTGTGGCAGTTTATGGGAATAACCAAAGTCATAGAAGCGAAATACAGCTAACAGTAAAAACCCCAAGCTGACAGTGAATTGCTTACCCTTAAGGGCCAAAGTCAAAAGGAAAATGCAAACTGGAGAAAACAGTTTTAATTAGCTATATTTATGTAAAGAAAGCCAAAGGCTATACTCAGTAAGACCTTTAAAATCTGGAGGTCTCAAGCGAGTCGCCCTAACGCGTCAGCCCCGAACGCTCTGCGGACTGATCCGCCAAGCCAGCCTCCTCCCCTCCCAGGCGCCGGGGGTTGGACTGATCCGCCAAGCCAGCCTCCTCCCCTCCCAGGCGCCGGGGGTTGGGGGACCCGGGACGGGGAAGAAAGCGGCGCCGGCGCGCATAGCGGCGCCGGCGCATGCGCACGGTCGGTCGCCCTTCTCTCCTTGCCCTCCTCAGCAACCCTCGGTCCAGGCCCGGCCACCTGCCGCCCAGTCATCTTCTGACTCCCTCCCGCCTAGTCCTTCCTATCCCTGAGCGCTCATTCGCGCCTCCTAAAGCTTTCAGCTGAGTGCGCGGAGCCCGCTCCGGGCCGGACCGTAAGAAAACGGAGGAACAGGAGCTCCCACGCTGCGAGAAGGTGGGCAGTCACCTAGTTGCTGACGTCACGGTGGGGCTGAGAACCGCTAGGGTTTTAAGCCGCGTCCTGGGCTGTGCGCAGGCGCCCCAGAGAGGAAAGCCAGGCACGCTTCAGCCAATGAGAGCGCGCCTGCGGCCCGGCCCAGAGCCCGGGCTCCTCTCCAGCAAGCTTCCGCGACAGGCACCGACAGACGGGTGGAGCAGTACGCGCCCAGCTGAGATTTCACGGGTGGGGACTCAGAGAGCACTGCGGGTAGGAGCCTGTCAGAGCCTGTCGTCAGGTGGGGCGAGAGCGGGCGGGAGCGCCGGCCTAGCGGCGCGCTCGTTGGCCGGGCTGGCGCCCCGGTACGCATGCGCCCCTGCCTGGCCCCGCGCACCCCTGCACAGCCTTGCGAGAGGATCGACCGTCCTTCCTGGTGGGAAGGTGGAGCAGGTAGGAGGAAGCCCTCGCGGCGGCCCCTTGCCAGAACTGTAAGAAGCAGGACGGGAGGGGCTCCATTTGTGCTTTCAGGCAGCTCGGGGCAGAAGGGGCGGGGGTTCGGCGTGGGCAGCGATCAGCGTCGCCTTAGCTCGACGTGCTAACTTTCGAACCCAGGTAGTGCCGGGGATCGGAGTACCCGCCTCGTATCGGTTTCAACTTGTTTTGAAATGAGAAACCTGAGACGATTTAGGTTTTGTTTCCGACTGTCATATTTCCCCGAAGTCTTTGACTTATCCTAGGATATGGTTGATTCAGATCTCATAGCAAAAGATTTACAAAAGGAAGCTTAAAAAGAAGCTTGATACTTTGCTGCAATTTATTAATTTATCTAAAGGTCTTCCTGCTTTTTCCCTTCCCTAAGAAGTGTTAAACCGAAGAGCAGTGAAATATTGCCCGCTTTTATCACTCCTTGATAGAACAAACTACTTTTTAAAACCTTACAAGATAGTTACTAAGGAAAGTCACAGTTTAAATGAGAGTAGCCTGAGGATATTAACTGTGTTCAAATAAGTTACTAGGACCTCTGTGTGGCAAACGTGGTTTCTATCGAATGTAATTTAAACAAAACTTCTTAGACTACCCATAATTTGGCTTTTCCACCAATTTAGATACCTTTCTACCCAATTTGATCTGAAACTGCCTAGAAGATTTAATGCCTCACTTTAAACAGCACAGGACTTCCCTGGTGGCGCAGTGGTTAAGAATCCGCCAGCCAATGTAGGGGACACGGGTTTGAGCGCCGGTCCGGGAAGATCCCACGTGCTGCGGAGCAACTAAGCCCGTGGGCCACAATTACTGAGCCTTCCCTGACAGTGTCATGTTCACTTAAATTTGCCTTGAATTGGCCTAGGTCAACGCCATCCAACAGAAATACAATATGAGCCACAGGTGTAATTTAAATTTTTCTGGTAGTAAATCACAAAAGACCAGGTCGTGTTTTGCTTTTAAAAAAGCAAAAAGAAACAGGTGAAATTAATAAATTATCATTTCAACATCTAATCAGGATAAAAAATTATTAATGGGATACTTTGCATTTTCTTCATACTAAATCTTTTAAATCCAATGGGTACTTTGCATTTAAAACACGTCTCAGTTCACAGTAGCCACATGTGCTAGGGACTCCCTTATTAGGCAGCACAAGTCTAGATTCGAATTCTCTTTAATGCAGTGTGAACCTTTTTAGGAAATAGCCAACTCACCAAAAAAGCAGGCAGAAAATACCTAACTCTTAACCTATAGTAGCCTAATCTTTTTTAAAGTTCTTTCTAAATCTAGAAATCATGATTTAATGTTCAGACTTGTATTTGAAAACATTTTATTTTCATTGGGAGAATCTCTTGTCACACTTCCAAGTATTAATGTCCTTTTTAAGTCATTGCTCAGTACTAAGTTTAATTATACCCTATGATTACAGAGTGAACAATGAATGAATTATTTTTCTGGACAACTGAAGACCCGGACTTTTAAATACAGAAATTTTTTTTTTTTTTGCTTTGATTATTTTTGACAGAATCACTTCTAAAACATGCTCCATAATTCTCTGCATGACATACTTTATGCTCCATGTTTGAAAGTCACTGAGGATACAATCCCTAATTTTTGCAACTTTGCTGTGAGTGACTCTTTGGAGACTAATTCTGAAGTAACTCTTAAGACAAATCCTGTAAGTTTCTTTCTTGGCTAAATCAGCTTTTCCTAACAATTCTTTTTTTTTTTTTTTTTTTTTTTGTGGCTTGGCCACAAGGCATGTAGGATCTTAGTTCCCCAACCAGGGATGGAACCCGTGCCCTCTGCAGTGGAAGCACTGAGTCCTAACCACTGGACTGCCAGGGAAATCCCTCCTAACAATTCTTATTTATAGGTGTTTAGATATGTACATTTCTAAACAGTGTAACTTGGCTGCCTGCCTCTCAAATTCTTCGTGAATCAAATTGGAGACAGCCAGTCTTTTCTAAATCAACTTCCAAAAATTTTATTGTCTTTTTAGTGTGCTTTAACTTCTATTTCAAATCAGTGATCATGACAGTTCCTTTTCACTGTTTTATTTGTTTTGATGTCTTGCTTTGGAAAATGGGGAATAGAGTATGACTTGGATCACCTACATTGCACATCAGATGGAGACATTGTGATTTCATGAACTTCTAAGATACTGCTGCAACAGACCATTAGAACAGGTTACATCATTGTTGCAATGGTAGGCCTAAGTGCTTTCCATTGTTCAGTACTTCTGACTTTTCAAGGCTTCTTATAGGATCATTTTATGCTGAAAAGGATGATGGTTAGAAATTGGCTGCATATTATTTTCATCTATTGCCCATTCATATTCTTGGTTGATCATATGCCCCTCGAGTATTATTCCTCGTTTCTTACCCAAGTTTTAGCTCATTTATTAGTATCTTTGCAGTTAAGTGGCATAAATTTTCTTACTAATATTAAAAATGAAATGTCATTGTGTGTGAATGTGAGGGGCTGTTTTCTTCTTGAGCTAGACTGGGATCACAGTCTAGAGCTGTCACTGGACAGATTTCCCAGGGCCAGGGGCCTGTCTTAAATACTGAATGAACAACACGTATTCCTGCTCTATTCCTTTTCATTGTTTAATTTTGTATGCTAGAAGCATTGTTTTTTTTTTTTTTTAAGAGCATACTTCGCGTGCTCATTGTAAATAAACTAGGAAATAAAAAAAAAGTAAAGGGCTTCCTATCCTACCACCTAAAGAGAGCCAGTTCTGGATTGGATATGTATATTCTTCTGGTCTCTTCTTTGCAAGCTTGGAGGCTTGTACCTGTTCTATCTTAACTAAGTCGAGATTGTTCAGTTACTTCATAATGACATTTAGTGAGAATTCGGTCGTGGGCAGCACTGAAACTTTAGTCAAAACGGTTCTTTCTTCCTCATTGTATCTCCATTGAATCTCAGAAATCTTCCAAATGGTAGGAGTATTTCTGGTATCCATATTTGTCTCAAACAAAATAGCAAGGTGAATGGTTAATAAAAATCACGTTTTTAAACATTTAAATGAATACCTATAAACCCATTCTGTATCCAAGAGGGTCTTGCCACACCAGTCAACCAGAAAATAAATGGAAGCACCCACTGTTGTTTGCAAATGCACTTTTTAAATAGGTAATTCTTGATTTGTCTTTTAAATACATCTTTCTATTATCCTGTTAATGGCAGTTTTGCTTCATTACCTTGGTTCAGATATATTAACTGCATTATGAAAAAATTTTTTAAACTTTTTATTTTTATTTTTTTTTAACATCTTTATTGGAGTATAATTGCTTTACAATGGTGTGTTAGTTTCTGCTTTATAACAAAGTGAATCAGTTATACATATACATATGTTCCCATATCTCTTCCCTCTTGCATCTCCCTCCCTCCCCCCCTCCCTATCCCACCCCTCTATGTGGTCACAAAGCACCGAGCTGATCTCCCTGTGCTATGCGGTTGCTTCCCACTACCCATCTATTTTACGTTTGGTAGTGTATATATGTCCATGCCACTCTCTCTCTTTGTCACATCTTACCCTTCCCCCTCCCCATATCCTCAAGTCCATTCTCTAGTAGGTCTGTGTCTTTATTCCCATCTTGCCACTAGGTTCTTCATGACCTTTTTTTTTTTTCTTAGATTCCATGTATATGTGTTAGCATAAACTTTTTAATTCTTAAGATTTGACAGACTAGGACTTGAGCCACGTGGTGGTTTGTTTTGAGCAAATACACTGCCCCACAGGCTCAGAGCTTCATAAGCCGGGGGAAGAAAGGATTTTTTACCTGGTGATTATCATGTGAATAATGTGGCATTTCAAGACAGGTTGCTCATAGAATTTTTAAAATCACTTGGTCAGTTGACATGGAGACTATAGTATAGTTGAAATTCTTGCTGAAGCTCTAAATTATTGGAAAAGTCCATGTGATTCAAATCATGTTCCCCCTTTTATCTGCTTAACCTTTTAAAAAAAAAAAAGCTTTATTTTTTAGAGCAGTTTTAGGTTCACAGCAAAACTGACCAAAGTACAAGAGTTCCCACATACCCCCTCCCCACACACAGCCTCCCACACCTGAGTTGTACATTTGTTACAATCGATGAACTTAAATCGACACTTCATTCTTGCCCAAAGTCCATAGTTTACATTAGGGTTCACTCTTGGTGTTGTACATTCCACGGGTTTGGACAAATGTATAATGACATGTACCTACCATTGTAGTATTATTATACAGAGTAGTTTCACTGTCCTAAAAATCCTCTGTGCTCCACCTATTTATCCCTCCCTCTCCTCCAACCCCTGGCGACCACTGATCTTTTTACTATCACCATAGTTTTGCCTTTTCCAGAATGTCATAGAGCTGGAATCATACAGTATATAATCTTTCCAGATTGGCTTCTTTTGCTGAGTAATATGCATTTAAATTTCCTCAATGTCTCTTCATGGCTTGATAGCTCATTTCTTTTTGGCAATGAATAATATTCAATTGGCCGGATGTACTACAGTTTATCCACTCACCTACTGAAGGATATCTTGGTTGCTTCCAAGTTTTGGTAATTAAGAATAAAGCCACAATAAACATCCGTGTGCAGGTTTGTGTGTAGACAAGTTTTCAATTCATTTGGGTAAATACTAAGGAGGGTGGTTGCTGGATCATATGCTAAGAGTATGTTTAGTTTTGTAAGAAAGCCCCAAACTGTCTTCCAAAGTGGCTGTATCATTTTGCATTCCCACCAGCAATGAACGAGAGTTCCTGTTGCTCCACATCCTCACCAGCATTTGGTGTTGTCAGTGTTTTGGATTTGGCCATTCTAATAGGTGTGTTGCAGTATCTCATAGTTTTAATTTGCATTTCCCTGATGACCTATGATGTGGAGCATATTTTCATATGCTTATTCGCCATCTGTATATCTTCTTGCAGGAGGTGTCTGTTCAGGTGTTTGGCCCATTTTTTTAATCAGGTTGTCCATTTTCTTATTGTTGAGTTTTAAATGTTTTTTGTATATTTTGGATAGCAGTCCTTTGTCAGATATGTGTATCCTTTACAAATATTTTCTCCCAGTCTGTGGTTTGTCCTCTTGTTCTCTCTACATTGTCTTTTGCAGAGCAAAATTTTTAATTTTAATGAAATTCAGCATATCAGTTCTTTTCCTTCATGGATTGTGTGTCTGGTGTTGTATCTAAAAAGTCACTGACATACCTTAGGTCATCTAGGTTTTCTCCTAGGTACTCTTCTAGGAATTTTATAGTGTTTTTGTTTTACATTTAGGTCTTTGATCCATTTTGAGTTAACTTTTGTGAAGGGTGTAAGGTCTGTGACTAGATTAATATTTTTGCATGTAGATGTCCAGTTGTTCCTGTACCATTTGTTGAAAAGATTATTGTTGCTCCATAGTATTGCCTTTGCTCCTTTGTCAAAGATCAGTTGGCTATATTTTTGTAGGTCTATTTCTGGGCTCTCTATTCTGTCCCATTGATCTATTTGTCTGTTCTTTCACCAGTACCAGACTGTCTTGATTACTGTAACTTTACAGTAAGTCTTGAAGTCCAGTAGTGTCAGTCTTCCAACTTTATTCTTCTTCAGTATTGAGTTGGCTATTCTGAGTCTTTTGCCTCTACATATAAACTTTAGAATGAGTTTGTTGATTTCCATAAAATAACTTAATGGGATTTTGAGTGGGATTGCATTGAATCTGTAGATCAAGGTGGAAAGAACTGACATCTTGACAATATCAAGTCTTCCTATCCATGAACATGGAATATCTCTCCATTTATTTAATTCTTCTTTGATTTCTTTCATCAGAGTTTTACAGTTTTCCTCATATAGATCTTGTACATATTTTGTCAGATTTATAACTAAGTATTTCATTGGGGGGTGCTAATGTAAATGGTAATGTGTTTTTAATTTCAAATTCCACTTGTTCATTACTGGTATCTGCTTAACTTTTTAAGTGATTAATGGATGCCTGGAAGTTGACCTACATATATATTCAGAAATGTTTTGCCACCTGAGACCTGTGAGGAGGTAAGCTTTGTGGTTCCATCTGTTATTAGTATTTGTGGGGGTGGAGGGGTGTGGAATCTGTTAGGTGTTTAGCTAATTTCAATTTATTATAATTTATCAAATTCTGACTATTTTGTGGATAATATGGTGGAGGGCAGGAATAAAAAAAGAAACAGAAAATTCATGTGAACATCCAGGTCCATTCTCCCAAGAGTCCATTCAGAGTAGAAGGTGAAAAGAATACCATCTTTCAAAATAGTTCAGTGTGAAAAGGTTAAGAGGAAAAAAGATAAAGTTTGTCCTTAGCACAGTTCTTATTACCATGTTGCCCTCAAGTCTATTGCCGTCATATAGAAAACCACGTTACATTTAAATTGGATAGTAAGGTCATTTGACTATTATATTTGCTATTTATATAGTAAATAGTAGATTGTCTAAAGCCTATCTACTTCAAGAAAGGATTTAAGGAGTTCAGTAAAATTTAATTGGCACAGTAATAGGCATATATAGGGTAATCAAAATGGAGACCAGATACCCTCTAGAGAAAGATCATTTGTTAAAAAAAATAGAACTCATGAGACAATTATTCAAACATCAAATTTTGTTCTGGCTTCTTGGTAGCCAAGTCAAAAGAGATAAATAAAGTGTTTATTTGGCTCAAAGTATATAACCAAAATAAAATTGGATCTGTTACATAAAAATGACGTGTGAAGTTTTAGATTTCTAAAACATATTTGGCAATAATTAGTACTTTTAATTAACTATTATGTACATGAATATCTCAGTAAATAGTCATTGTTAAAAGGAATGTCTTGGGACTTCCCTGGTGGCGGAGTGATTAAGAATCCACCTGCCAATGCAGGGGACACGGGTTCGATCCCTGGTCCGGGAAGATCCCACATGCCATGGAGCAACTAAGCCTGCATGCCGCAGCTACTGAGCCCATGCGCCGCAACTACTGAAGCCCACTTGCACGCTAGGGCCCGCACGCCGCAACTACTGAGCCTGTGCCCTCTGGAGCCTGTGCACCACAACGAAAGATCCCGCGTGCCACAACTAAGACCCAGTGCAGCCAAAAAAAAAGTAAATAATAAATTTTAAAAAAAGAAAAAGAAAAGAAATCATGTGGGACTCACTGCTTTCAAAACTTTTGTAGATTTCAAAAAACCCACAAAATTTTACACTTTGGTTTCTGTCTTATTTCTACGGTATTTTCCATCCACAGTAATCTTAATGCTACTGTCACTTTATACACGGGGGATTTGTGTCCATGTCAGTGCTCTGGTGAATAATAAATCCATATCTTTTAAAAAGGTTATGTCCAGGAAAGCTATTTCCATACTGGTTTCTCTACTCAAGAGCTTTATCGGGAGCTGAAGCAGTCAATGCCTTGAGGCCATTCTATTTTGCTGTACATCCAGATTTCTTTGGACAGCACCCCAGGGAAAGGGTAAACAATTATTTTTTTTTACTATTTAACATTAGTCTATGTTTCTGTTTAGTTTATTTACCTTTGCTACAGTATAATACAGAGAGTTCTATAAATTGGGGTTGTTTTGTCATGGTGGAATAATCAGTGCTTTGAACTATAGATACTGAAAACTGAAACTAAAACTATTGTTTTTTTTAATGAAAGCTGTCATGTTTTATGCAGGCAATAAAGATATCACGTAAACTCTTTAGAGTATTAGTAATCATATTTTCTGTACCAGGTTTGAAAGTAAAATTGAGGGTTTGAAGGAAAATTTAAGGGCTCTGATACCATGATCAGTCCTTTTTTTTAAGGTTGATGCAAGGAGGGTTTTTCAGTGCCCAAATAGTTTTTCCTTATGTTGCATGCTTCTGGTCCACTTCCCTATATCATCAGTTAATGTCTGCTCAAGGAATACAAACTCATGATGAACTTAGTTAGGAAGGTCACTATTTTTTAATGTTAGATAATATATTACAAAGCCAGATGCTTTGGAATAACTTCATTGGTTCCTTTTATCTTCCTTAACATTGACACCTGGTTTAACATGAAAAGGAATTTAAAACTCTTGAAAATTAGAACATTATTGTGTTGCTTTTCCCCCTTTTTTGGGGGTGGGGGCCATGCCTTGTGGCTTGCACGATCTTAGTTCCCCAACTAAGCGAGGAGTCCTAACCACTGGACCGCCAGGGAATTCCCTGTATTGCTTTTTTTCTACTTGCTGTGGAAAATAAATCAGTTTTGCTTCTTTGCTTTAGGAAAATATTTTGTTTATGATAGTTGATATATATATATATTGGCTATTCGAAGTCAGAGCCTTTTTAAGTAATTAGTAAATTGAATCAACAGAAAAATACTACCTTGGAGATGTCATAATTTAATATAAATTATTGGGGATGTCATAAATTAATACAATTTAATTTAATGTTTAATAATTTAAAGTTTTTAAATCCAACGTGTGAGGAAAAATTAAGCTTAGTACTAGGTGACTGGTTTCCCTCCTCTACCAGTGTACCTTTTTTTTTTACTAAAACTTCTGTGTGCTATAAAAGGTGAACTCAGCAGGCTTGGGTTGCTTTGTTGCAAGAAATGCCTGGCTTCAGTACTGGCCCTTCAGTGCCTCCTGGGAGATGAGCTCTGAGCCCCTGGGATATCCTTGCCCGATAAGAATGTTTTTGTGTGCCGGGGCCTTGGGCCACACCAGATAGTTTATGCCAACAATGTATTTTATGGTGAATGCCTGTTTTCTCATGTCTGAGGCCCTCTTGGGAGGCTGGAGACTGAATAGCTGTGGTCAGTCATGTGGGCATGTAGTGCCCGAGTAAAAGCCCTGGCCCCCAAGGCTTGGATGAGCTTCCTTGGTTGGCAGCACTTTTCATGTGTTGTCACACGTCCTTGCTGGGGGCTTAAGCGCTGTCTGTACAACTCCCCTGGGAGAGAACAACTGGAACCTTGCACTTGGTCCCTACGGGACTCCACCTTACATGCCTTTTCCCTTTGCTGATGTTAATCTGTATCCTTTTGCTGTTATAAACTGTAACTGTGAGTATAACAGCTTTTCTGAGTTCTGTAAATCCTTCTAGTGAATCATCAAACCCCCAACACAATATAGCTGAGAGCGGTATATTGTAATAAATTCAATAAACAAAAACAAACTGTTCCTAATTTCAGATCACACTGTGTTTCTGAGAAGAGACCTATAGGGATAAGAAGCAGAGTTATTATTTATGCCATTTCTTGGAGCTATTCCTTCACTAAAAGACATTTCTTTTTTCACTTAACAATACATCCTAGAGATCACTCTATGTACATTCCTGAATACCATCTGTGTCATATTCTTTCCCTTTTTTTTCCTTTTGGCTGTGTAGCACTCCATTGAATGAAGATACCATAATTCAACCAATCTCTGAAAGGGCATTTTTAGAGCCCTTTATATAGAGAGAAATTAGCTCTTTGCTATGAAATAACTTGCAAATTGGGGAATTCCCTGGTGGTCCAGTGGTTAGGACTTGGTGCTTTCACTGCGGTGGGCCTGGGTTCAATCCCTGGTCGGGGAAGTAAGATCCCGCAAGCTGAACAGGGCGGCCAAAAAAAAAAAAGAAAAGAAAGAACTTGCAAATATTTTCTTCTACTCGGTTTTTGTCTGTAGACTGCTTGGTGTGTGTGTGTGTGTGTGTGTGTGTGTGTGTGTGTGTGTGGTTTTTAATGTGTTCTTTTCTTAAGTTTTTTTTTTTAATTGAAGTATAGTTGATTTACAATGTGTTAATTTCTGCTGTACAGCACAGTGATTGTTATACATATATATGTATTTATATTCTTTTCCATTATGGTTTATCACAGGATATTGAATATAGTTCCCTGTGCTATATTAAGTTTTTAAATTTTTTTATGTAACTGGATTTATCAATCATTCATTACCTGGGATATTCAGTCATAGTTAGGCTTTTTCCACATCTAAGTTATAAAGAATCTCAACCATGTTTTCTTCTAGTACTTATGTGGCCACATTTTTTTTTACATCTCATCCCTATGGAGTTCCAAGTTGTGAGGTGTGGATCCAATTTTATCCTGTACTGAGGAGCTATGAAATCCCACCATTTTTTAATACTAAATTCTTTAATACACTCAATAATGTGTTTAAAAGGTCGGGATATAATTTCTGATGTTTCCTTGTTCTATTTTGTGTATAAATGCCTCTTAACATTTTTTTCCAGGAAGTCAATGAAAATTCTCTTAAGAGATTAAGTGCCTACTTAGAAAACCTCCAGAAACCAGGCTTCAAGTCTTTGAAACCAACCCAGCTTATGTTTTATGTCAGAGAAACAGACCAGAACTCCTCTGATGGCCAGGAACACTTCAGCACTTCCGGTACGTTTCTTATTTCTCATGTGTCCCTTGCAGGCTTGGTATGATGTATCCGATCTGTCTAACGTTGCTAGAAGACCTTCGGATTGAAGCCTTGTCATAGAAAATAATATCATTTAATTGCATGTTTTCCTGGAGTTAGATTCTGTTCCTGGTTGCATGTGTTTGATGAGCCATTTTTTATGTTTAAACTTTTCTGACTAGAAAACTGAAGTGTTCCTATTTGTCCCCTTCCTATTTCAGTGCTGTTTTAAGTATTAAATGTCTATATAACAATTTGTATCTTTAAAAAATATAGCTCACATTCTCTTTAGTCCTCAAAGTACCCTGTGAGGAATGTAGTATTTGCCCAATTGTAACTTAGTAATGTCCCAGGACCATGGAGACAGAATAGGGGTCTTGAACCCTTTAACTCCAGCCTCATGCTGTTTGTAAAATCTGATCAGTCTTCATGTACAGCCTTCTGTTTTATCCTTTGTCACTGCTTTAGCCATGATCCAGTGCTACTTTAAACTAAGGATGAATGTGGGTCTGTCCATCCTTTTTGTGATCCTTGAGAAAATAACTTTATTTTTAGAATGAACTTTAAAACAGTTTAAAGATTTACCAAGAGCTTTCTGTGAACTAATGCTAAAACAAATAGCGGTCATCAGCTCTGGCTGGGTAAAGAGAAAAATCCTCTACTTTCAGTTAATGGTTAACTTTGAACCATTTATTAAAATAGATTATAAAAAATAAATTAAAAATGGGAGAAGACATACAGCATAAGTGACAAAAAGATAACGTTAGTATATAAGTAGTTCTTAGGAGTCAAGAAGAAAACAGAGCAGCCTGGTTGCAAAAATGGGCAAACACAATGTCTTGGCAGTTCAGGAAATAATACACATATATAGCCAATAAGATACAAAAACGTTTAGCCTCAGTAATCAAATGCAAACTAAATTAATTAGGTAATATTTTCCAATAAAGGATATATGCAATCTGGTACAGGCATTCCACACTATATAGCAGCCCTGACCTTGGATTAAACAATTAATGGAATTGATAAATAAGAGAGAAACTGGGATTTACTCCTTGACTTACCTCTTCTGAGGATAAACTATTTTTTCCTAACCTCAAATGCAGGAATTTGCATTTCCTTTCCTCTTTCACTGACTAGAATAATTTTCCTACCAGTATTTCTCACTTTACCATCAATGATTCAACTAAAAAATCTTTCTTAGTTTGCATGTTCTACATTTTGTAAATCTATGTGGCAGGCATAGTAGGTATCTCTGAGCATGATTTACATTGCGATGACTTTCATCGGTGGCAAAGACAAGAAAACACATTTCGGCCTTCTGTGGAATGGTGAAAAATTAGAAACAACTTTTATAGTCATCAGTTTTGGAAGTGTTAAATAAATTGCGCTGCATTGATTATGTGGATTAGTATAGCGCTACTAAAAAGAAAGAGAATGATGTATACATACAGATAATGGAAGAGTCACCAAGGTTAAATAACAAAAGCAAGTTCAAAGTCATAGATCCAGAATGGTGCAGTTTATATGTTAAAAAGGAACAATTCACACTGTGGGTGTGTGTTTGTGCAAACACATAAGCGTATATATCATATATAACATACACACAGAGCACATAGCAAAGGTCTAGAGCAGTGCTGTCCAAGAGGGCTTTCTGCGGTGATGTAACTGTTCTGTATGAGCGCTGTGTGGTCCAGCTGGCGCTAGCCCCATGTGGCTGCTGGGCACTTGAAGTGGGGCTAGTATGACCAGGAACTGAATTTAAAATTTTATTTAATTTCAGTCAATTTAATTTTATCAATACATAGCCACATATGGCTAGTAGCTACCATATTAGGCAGTGCAGGTCTAAATGCTTGTGTACCTAAATGTCAATAGGGTTACATCTAGTGAAAGTGTGAGGTTGTGTGCCTGTCAACAGGAGACTTTTACTTTGTATATATAATTTTACAAGAAGGATGTACTTACATAACGCTTGTATAATTTTCAAAACCAATTTAAAAAATTTTTCCAAAGAAAGAAAAAAGAGTCAGCATGTTATAATGGGGAAAATGCTTGGCTTGGTGGCAGCTCAGATTTAAGCCCTCACTTCACGCTTCTTAACCTCCTCGAACCTCTGCTTCTTCACATTTGAAAAGAGAGATAATAATGGCACTGGTGACAGTGTTCATTGAAAAGTTATGTAAATTCAGCTAGCGCCATGTTTAACACCGAATAAAGGTGCAGGGGAACCAGTAGATTTCCTACTGTTGACGTAAGTTAGATTACTACCCTGAGCCCACTGACTACTTGCATTAAAGTCAGATTGTGAAGTGCTAACTTTTAAAAAATTAGGGAATTTTGAGTCACTTCTGAAAATATTGTGTCCTTAGCTAGCTGGATGGGGGAGTATGAGGACAGTCTCTTTCAACCGCAGAGAAAATTTGAGGTGGGTTTCTGTGACCCCGAGACTGGATTGGCCCCTCCTTGAACCACTGTCCCAGGGCAGCCTGCCCCCCCCCTCCCCCACCTCCCCCCTCCCCCTTCTCTTTAGTGCTGGACACCCTGTCTGCTGGACACTTGCCCATAGGAGAGCGTTTCCATCCCTTAGACTGTAGAGACCAAATTTATGAACAGCATTGAAAATATTCTCAATCCCCTTCTTGGGCTGGGGTGGGTTTGGTCACTGGCGCCAAACTAGAAAAGAGAGCTGACAGAGGACTTCATGAAGATGGAGGTAGTGTGGTATAGTTTGGGAGAAGGGATGTAGTTTTCCATTTACAGATGATTTTCCAATAGGATGAATTTTAATCAGTAATGGAGTGTTTTAAAAGATTTTGAATCTATAAATGTATGAAAAACTGTTTTTCAAGTAAAGCAAATAATCACCTGTATTAACTGTTTGGGGGAATTATATTCTCTAGGATTTCGAGCAGTCAAATTTACTTTGCACACCAGAGATCTGCTAAGCACAGTGTTATATATTCTCAACTCCTGCAGTTTATCCATTGAACATATCCAAAGCTTGAATACTAATGTGCATTCCCAGCCTCTCAAAGAGGCCAAAAGGATATCTGACAGGCCCATCAAATGGGACAAGTCTTACTACTCCTTTACTGGGTTCAAGGACCCTGATGAAGACCTCGAGCAAGTCTGGAGAATGGAAACAACCCTAACGTATGTAAGAGTTTTTATTTAAACTTATTTGTAGTTAGTAGCCCCCACTCGCCTCAAATAGAGAAAAGCCTGCATGCAGCAACAAATACCCAATGCAGCCAAAGATAAAACAAAAAAAAACAAAAAACATGAGCTAGAAGAGAGGGTCTCAGCCTCGCATGCACTGGGATCCAGCCCATGAAACTTCTGCTTATACCCATTGTTCTAATTATCTCACAGTGTGTCCAGATGAACAAAAACTTGGGACTGTCTGACCTACCTTTTGGTATAGAAAAGAAGTGGGATTGGATAAGTCAAGGCATAAAAGCAAGAATGAGAGTTGTTGTACCTTAAGTCAAGAGGCTTTAGAATAACATATTAAAGAAATTCAGCGATTAGAAATTCAGCAAAAAAGAAATTCAGTGGTTCAGTTGAGTGTTTCATAGGGTACAATTTTGGTCTGGAGCTAGATGTGTAGCCATCATGGAAAGATTGTCCCAGGGATCCAGAACTCAGAGGTAGTCAGCTGGCAAACAATGAAAACAGACTGGAACTGGGATAAGCCAATTCACCAAGATATGTGCTATTCCATTGGTTCCTTGCCCAAGCTGAGTATTTATAATTTCCTTATTTGTATGTAGTTCATCCAATAAAATTCTTCAGCCTTTAATAAAAGTAGACACTCTTACATTATATTATATTACATTTTACTAGATAATGCATTTTTAAGAGTATGGAACATGTTTTAATCATCTTTCTACTAATCTGCTTTGTAGATTCATAAAACCCAACCAGCATTTTTATTTCACTGAATTAAAGAATTGTTGGAAAAGTGTGAATGTGCAGTGCTGGAGGCTGGGTGTGGAGAACTCAAGGTTGAATATGGAAATGTAAAGTAGCTTAATACAGATGGTAGCAGTAGAAGTGACTCAGCAATGAATGTAGAGGACCGTTTGTTTTAAAACAGTGCCTCTGTTAGTTTCATTAGTGTTGACTTAAAAGTATCTGCTGTTTTTAGCAAGAGATACATTGTCTTAAGGAAATTTTCTGAGCGTACATGAGTTGTGTTACTATGAATTCTTCATTTCCTCCAGAGGTATACTTCGTTTTAAATTCAAGCTCTCATGTTGACAATTACCAGGACAGGCTCAAAACATGTCATTTTGATTTGTCTACTCTTAAAGAAGATAGCAACATAAATTAAATAGACCACTGTTTTAGAAATTGAAATCAGTGGAAATATAACTGTCTAATTTATTGATCATTATTATCCAAATTCAGTTGTCAATAACTATGTATCTTGTCAAACAATGAAGTAAACCCATTCATAGCCAGATAGAACCTTTGTTTTCTTAGCTTTGACAAATGAAATTAACAACAATAAAGCATTACATGTTTTAGCCTTGTTTATAAGAGAGATCTTGCATTCACTTTAAAACTGATTTAAAATTAATATTGAATTATTCTAAATGAAACAGACAGTATTTACAGTTGCTTACAAAAGAGCTGGAATAGGGCTGTGGCTGGTTCTTGGTGTAATGCTGTTTCATATCTTTTACTTCCATATATTTTTCTTGGGCTAGAGAATATTGAGAGTTGACTGGTATCACCTTAAATCTTCCTACTCAAAGCTTCTCTTCTAAAATCGACCGGTTAGAGATTTCTGTTTCGTTTAGTTTTTGATGCTTGTATCGGAGGTCCTTGGGTTATATTTCTTGAACGTGGATATGTTAGTGACTTACCTGAACCAGATTATCACACCTCATAGAGTTTGAGTTTAGCTTAGCAGGTATAATTTTAGAGTAGAGGGTCCAGGCTGGGTAGGATAGGAGAGGACAGCTCTACACTGAAAAAAGGCAAGAAAAGGAATACATGCTGCTCTTTGGGCCCTTTGGGTAAATTACAGTATAGACTAAATGCCGCAAAAAAAAAAATCTGTTGCCTTTACCAGCATGCCTTAGAGGGCCTATGCCCCGGTTATGACAGTTGTATGAATTTGGAAGATTTCATATCTCTTATTTCCATAACCTAACCTGGTCTCCCTGGTCCAGTGTGTTCACACAGGCCCAGCACCCCTTTCAGCCAGTCTTGACCTTTTCCCAACTATGGATGTTGCCCAGTTTGCGGGGACCCTGATGAGGGTTTGTTCAGGTTTTGTTTTATGTTAGTTTTTCCCAGTAAGGATTCCAGGAGCTTATGTCATCAAAGCCAGAGTGGTGTTGGTATCAGTTTCTTGTTTCAGTTATTAATTTTTTTTTGGCCATGCCACGTGGGACGTGGAATCTTAGTTCCCCAACCAGGGATCGAACCCGAGCCCCCTGCATTGGAAGTGCAGAGTCTTAACCACTGGACCACCAGAGAAGTCCTAATTTTTTAAATTTGTTATTATTTTGCAAATAATTATAAAATTGTTGAACCATTGGGAGCTTTCAAATCATATGAATGGAGTGACTGTCCCATAGTCAGGAGATTTAGGGTAGCTGTAACTAGGACAAAACTTCTTCACCACCATGGTCATTTTGGCCATATACGGTTTGTTTTTATTTTCATTCTTGTATTGTTTACCTCATCTTTATTATATATGTAGTTATAGGAGAGGACTCCTAAGGAGCACATGCTGAATTACACAGTTCAGAGGGAGCATAGAAATAATTCTGCAAATTTACATCCAGCTGATCTTTTTTTTTTTTTTTTTTTTTTTTAAATTTATTTATTTATTTATTTATTTATGGCTGTGTTGGGTCTTCGTTTCTGTGCGAGGGCTTTCTCTAGTTGTGGCAAGTGGGGACCACTCTTCATCACGGTGCGCGGGCCTCTCACTATCGCGGCCTCTCTTGTTGCGGAGCACAGGCTCCAGATGCGCAGGCTCAGTAATTGTGGCTCACGGGCCTAGTTGCTCCGCGGCATGTGGGATCTTCCCAGACCAGGGCTCGAACCCGTGTCCCCTGCATTGGCAGGCAGATTCTCAACCACTGTGCCACCAGGGAAGCCCCATCCAGCTGATCTTCACCTGGTTTACAAATTGCATTCACCTGATCAAAATTTAATCTTGAAAGCATGTTATTTCTAATATTTCAGAATGTAATGTTAAAAAGAGAAAATATAACAGTTTTATTTAGTGTAAACTTTCAAATAATTTTCCTTATGTTTCCGCAGAGACATGCAGGCTGAAATAAAACAGAGAAATCATGAAAATAAATTAGTTGAGTTTTTAAAAACACAACATAGAAGAATTATCAGGTCATAAAAGCTCCATTTAATCTATTTTCTTATATCTGGCAGTTACATTTCAATCTACATTCTAGGACATGCTGTGTAATTTTGAATTTCTCAGAAAATTGTGCTTTATCTTACTGTAAAATCACTTTATAGTGATAAAAACGCTATAATGAAATGTTTAATTTGTAAGGTTTTCTAATTTTATACTATAATAAAAAGAATATGCCAGCCTAAAAAAAATTAGAAAATGCTACTTTGTATTGTAGCTTTTAGTATTTCCATATTTTGCATATATTCTCTGATTATCAAATAATTTTATAACTAAAATGTATTGCATTTATAGAATTTGTATTTGCAAGGAGACAACAGGATCCATTTGTATGTAAACAAATTATCCCATATGTAATGTCTATCCCACTGAAAAAAACATGTCATTGAACTATGGAAAGACCATTTAAATGCTATTCTGTTAGCTCCTGAGATATTAGTAAATGTCAGACTTCCATTTTTTCTATTTGAAGTTTGCACACAAAGTTTTATTTCACTTTCATTGTCTAAGCTCTGAATCCTCTTAGTGTCCACAAAATGCCACATTGGACAATTACAATATTGGAATTATTTCTGTAGGATATTTGGAAATGTTATAATCATGCTTTAACTCATATGATACACTTATTCACTCTTCTCCTTATTTATAGGCTAAGTCATTGTTTTTCAAATTATAAGTCATAACTTTAGTCTCTGTAACCTCCTTTAATCGGGAATGGTTCCTCAGTGTTTTCTTGTCTTCCATTACCTTGCTGTTATTTTGTAGAATGTCCCTCAATTTGAGTGTTTTGAGTTTATCTAGTATTTCTCATAATTAGAGTCAGGTTATTCATATTTGGCAGGAATACCCCGAAAGTGAAGTGTGTTGTTTTCAATGTTATATAGGAGGCATATGATGTTGATTATCCCATTACTAGTGATATTAACTTGGATCATTTGATTAAGGTGGTGTCTCCCAGTTTTTTCCCCAGTAAAGGAACTATTTTTCCCTTCAGTTAGTTTCTTTTGAGGAGATACTTAGGGCTATGTAAATATCCTTTTAACACTGAATTTTTACCCCTTAGCTCTAGTGCTCATTGATGATTTTTGCCTGAATCACATATTATGATGATGGTTGCCAAATGGCAATTTTCTAACCTTATCATCCATCCCTTCAAGCCGGCTCCTATGTCCCCATCATTCTTTGAGAACTCTCTTACTTCCTGGTTCACCAAGGTGTTCCAGGCTCATCTGGACTTTCCCTGGCCCAGTGTTTGATTGAACCCTTTTGCCGAGAAGCTCTGGTTCTTTTTAGGAGGGAATGATTTTTAGAAACCAAGATCTGGGTGGTGCATGTCTCAATTGCTACTGAACTTCTCAGTGGCCAGAGCTAGGAAACATGTATCTTTGTCTTTATATCTATAGATAGATCTAGTATCTAGATAGATAGATAGATAGATAGATGATAGAAAGAAAGAAAGAAAGAAAGAAAATGCCATGTGTAGAACCTTCATTTTCATCTCAGTGTTTAGAGACAAAACACAAAAATTGTTAAACTAGATCAGTTAAATTTTATACACTAAATGTAAGAATTCCAACAATCAGGTCATGAATATATAATCATAAGATTATATTTCAGTCTACAGTTTAAGACATTTGGTCCCCAAACCCCACATGGTATGCCATTTGGTAATTCATTTGTCAAAAAATCATCCTTTCTATTACATAATTTAAAGTAAATTGATTAACACATATGACTTAATAAATGAGGAAAAGGTTGAAAAATTGTAAGAGCTAATAATCGTGATATAAAGTAAGATATTATTTTATTTCTCACACAGAAAGCAGAAATAAAATCACTACCAGTATTCTTAAAGGGGGAGTAGGAAGAATTATTAATGACTGCACACATTTAGTGAATCAAACAAATGTGGAATATAGGGAATTCCCTGGCGGTCCAGTGGTTAGGGATCCGAGCTTCCACTGCAGGGGGCACAGGTTCAATCCTTGTTCCAGAACTAAGATCCCTGCAAGCCCCTCCGTATGGCCAAAAAAAAAAGTGGAACATCTTTAGGTAGAGGAAAAGGTCCCAATTCCTTACGCCAATGTGCAAGACCTTTTATAATCTCACACACACACATGTACGTTCCTTTCCAGTCTCATCTCACACCCCCCCTCCCTCTAGGCATCGTGTGATCTGGGCACGTTGGTTCATCTTATACTTCCCTGTGCACTGGCGTGGTTGGCATGCCCTTCCATTTCACTAATCTGCCTGGAAAACTCTGATCCATCTCTCAGGTTCAGGTCACATATCACCTGCTCTATAGAACCTTCCAGGCAGAATTACTTAATTCTTCCTCTGTTCTCCTAGAAGCTCATATATTCTCTTCCAATTGCTTCTCTCTCTATTCCTTACTAGATGCATCTTCCTTATATTCCCAACACAACACACTGTTAGGCTTTCAGGATAAATATTTGATGCATGCATAATGGTTGATTGGTTCTGAGAGTTTCAACTTGATTACTATTATTATTTTTGCGGCTGCACTGTGCAGCGTGCAGGATGGTAGTTCCCCGACCAGGGATAGAACCCAGTGTCCCCTGCAGTGGAAGCGGGAGTCCTAACCGATGGACCACCAGGGAATTCCCTGAACTTGATTATTTTTTAAAGGTTGTAGATGACAACATCTCAAACCTTTAAAGTGACTTAATAATTAAGGAACCTTAAAAAGGTTTATTTGGCAAGCACTTTTGAGATGGACATATGAGCCCTTCTGCAGAGTTATCCTAACGCCTGACCATCAATCACTGACAGGTGTCCCACAGGGGGTGTCAGGTGGCCTGGGGATGGGGTGCTTTAGACCATTTTCCCCCTAACCCCCTGGAGCTTTCTCTTGCACGGCTGTACCCAGGGCCCACTCCACCACTACCATCTTGGACCCAAAATGTTCCTCTGATCCCCGAGTCACCTTGCCACTCTGCCCTGCCTACTCCTGCAGCAGCCATTCAGCCTCCTAGGCACCACCCAGGCCTCTTGTTTGTCCAGACTCCCCTGGGGGACTAGAGACTCTGAGCGACAGCCAGCATCCCTTGTGCCATGACCATTATAACACCGAGGAAGTGATAACCTCCCAAGGGGCCGTGCTGCTCGGTACGAGGCCACCCGGGCTGCCCTCAGCTCTTGTCTGAAAGCTCTCCCCTTCTAATCCTTACACCGACTTTGATGTTTATTTTCTCTTTTAAGACTTCACTGAGGTAAACGTTCTAAGAAGTGCAGAATTAAAAGAACATCTTTCTGCTGAGCCTATGATGTAGTTGACGGGGGAAAATAATAAAGGTGGAGAGAGGTGAGACTAGAGCTGGGCATTTGGTCGGGTGGGAAGGAACCAAGGGGCAAACAGACCCACCTGACAGGAGCGTGTGGACGGAGACACCGAGACTGGTAAGGCCTGACCAGTGGGAGCACTTGGACAGAGAGCTGAGGGGCTGAGCGGGGCGAGCTCAGGGTGCTGACAACCAAGACAAAAACGGAGCAAGAGACAGGGTCTACCCAGCTAGAATCCACAGAGTTACCTCCGCAAGTGCCTGCCTCAGGAAACACCGCCTGTTGAATGTCACCAGCACCATTAGGTGCGTCTTCTGAATTGACTTTTTCCCTGTCTGGCTGCACTAGGACACCATCTGCTCATGTGCCCCAGTAGGAAAAGGGTCGCCTGTAGATGACCAATGCAAGTGGTGGTCCAGTACAGCCTGCCTAAAAGTGCAGTAAACATAAGTGAGGTTTGAAGTATCTTTAATTCTTTAAAAATTATCCCATCTCTGGAAATCTAGCAACAGGCTGGGTGTAATTTAAATTGAATTTTTTTGATAGACAAAGGAAGTTGTCATAAGTAGAATATGATTTAACAGATGCTGGCAGTTCTCCAAGAAACCTATTTTAGAAGTATTTACTCTAAATGAATAGACTTGGCAGCAGTACTTATAATTTGGTAAACGTTTGATGGCAAACTCGGTTTAACACTGGGGCTGCTTTAAGTCAATGAACACATCGTTCAATAGTAGAAATGTTTGCGTTATAGTTAGTATTGCAAAGTGTATATCTCTGTTTTTTTCTTTCTAGATCCTGGTTAGATAACAATGGGAAAAGTGCTGTTAAAAAGCTGAAGAATAGTTTGCCACTTAGAAAAGAACTAGATCGTTTAAAAGATGAACTGTCCCATCAATTGCAGCTCTCGGATATCAGGTAATGAAGAAGAGAAAACCTAATTTAGAGATTAAAATAAACATGTATTACCTTTTGGTAAAGGTTTCTAACAGTTAAATATTTGCATCTTTAATTATTGTGTTCACTAAATATTCAGTTATCTTTTTATGAAAGTAATCAAATGTTTATGTAAGAAAATCAGTGTGAATTTCTTGTTTAAAATAGTGAAGTAAAGTTTAGATACTGATATTTTTAGCATAATAGTTTTTTTTTTAACATAATGGGCTTGTAAGAAAAATACACTTTTCCTATGCCCATAATGTATAAAAAATAATTATTTCCCAATCATGTAAGACTGGTACTTAAGTTTAAAAAGAGGAAGGGAGATAAAAAATAAATGTTGTATTCTTTTATTCTATGTTATATAGCATGACTTTTTTTCTTTTTTTTCTTTTCTTTCAATTGAGGTATAATTGACATATAACATTAGTTCCAAGTGTTTTACATGATAATTCATTATTTGTATACATTGTAAAATGATCACCACAATAAGTCTAGTTAACATCTGTCACCATACCTAGTTACAAAAAAATTTTTTTCTTGTGATGAGAACTTTTAAGATCTACTCTTTAAGCAACTTACAAAATGCAATACAGTATTAATACCTGTAGTCACTATAACTTGACTTTTTAAATGTTTTCATAAACTTAGAAATCACAGTTGTATAAAGATACATGCTGAATCTTTATTTATTATAAAAATGGATTTAACAGCTGTTACAACCCTAAGGAGGGGGTGGTGTGATTCAGTCATGGGACTCTGCATTACAAGATCCCGGAGATATTGTCATCTGGTCTGGAGCTTAAACTTCTATTACTCTTTGCTGTAGCCTGTTTTGTTGTTTTCAGCCATCATTATCAGGACTTTTTACTTATATTGAACCAAATGACCATTTGGGTACCATAACAGCACCTTTTTCCTGGGCTTGCAGAATACAGATAGTACTTATATGTTCTATTCTTATGTATTCAAATCATAGTTGTCCAGGATAATTCAAATTTCAGAGGAAAGTGTTTACACTTGGACTGTGTGGGATGTTTGGGTTTGTGCTGATAGCTGCTGTCTTTTCATCACATCCAAGCTTTGATTAGAGGGGGCCCTTCCAATTCTATAATCTAGTAACATAGACTTCACTAACTAAAAACAAAATAATAAGATCCTTCTTAAAGGTTTATAAACAAATTAATATGCATGAAAATAACGTTTTCTAAATAAATTTTAAAAGATGTGAGAAGGCAGAATGGATCAGGAAAATGAAAGGATTTCTTAAACATAAAGAGAAATAAACATTATTTTACAATATAGTAGAGAAATTTCTCAGCTTTAATTCTTACTATGGTAAATATCAATAGCTATAACCCATATAAACAAAAGCTCTTCGAGGTTCTCAGTTTTTAGGAGTGCAAAGGGGTCCCGAGACCAGAATATTTGAGGACTGTGGACGTGAGTGTCTCGGCTTACTGGGAAATTAACCAAGTCTCCAACAAAAGGACAGTCACAACAAAAGCATTGTGACTGATGACATTGTGTGTTAAAGGAATAATTTTGAAAGCCTATTTCACTTTATCAGAAATGACATTCATCAGAATTGGTGTTAGGATGAAGAAGGGACCTAAGTTTTCTGAAAGCCTGTTGAGCGCCTTACTC